>NC_133526.1:61183089-63683089 GCF_048544455.1 Silene latifolia | reverse complement strand
GTCTAGGAGCATACATCCTTACAACATGAGAATGACAATGTGCAATTTGTTTTCCCGAGTCTTTTTCGAAATTTCCCATGTCCTTTTCAAAACCGAACTTTTGAACAACTTACTTTCAAAATAGCATGGTTTTAAAAACGCGGAATGCTGCCCAAATAGGACTAGAATTTTCGGCCCAAAATGAGCTTTTATAGGCATGTCTGCCCATTTCAAATCTCATTTTCGAATCAATCTTTCGTTTTTTTCAAAACCAATCCAAAATGCCTCTCGAACCTCAACCAAGCATGAAATGCGTCAAGTCGTGTCCGAGTCATGGCCGTGTTAGGCCGGGTGTGTTTCGTTCTAAGAGTCTAGAACACGACCTTGTTGGGTCACCCAAGCTCACCTCTTGGGCCTTGAGTCATGTTGGCCGACCATTTGGTCTAGGATAGTCCACAAAAACGCCCAAGCTAGGCCATTTAGGGCGTTTCACCCGAACCTATGGGCTATGTTAGTCCAATCACGGGTTTGGCCACACCGAGTCCGGTTTATAACCGATTTACGACAGTTTGAGTCATGTCGTTTTGTCGAGTCTAAAATGAACCAAGGTCTAGATCCAACCGTGAGTCGAACCTTTTGGTTAGTCAGTCTCGAGTCGAGTCTTTGCTTGAGTCGAGTTGGTGTCGTGTCCTTAAGTGTGCAGGGGCTCTTACTTTAAATATTTACTCGGTTCGGGGTTTTCTTGTATAAAGGCCGCCAAAAACCCGACGTCAAGCAATGGAAGATGCTGTTAACAAGCTTACTGAGGCCGTGAACCTCATGATGACCCGCATGGATGCAATCGAATCTAAGCTGGGTGAAGATTCCCCCCCACCTCTGACTGATCTGGAGAAACGGTTCAAGTTCATCGAAGACCGTCTGAAGCTCTCCCAGGGGAAGAACATCCATTACGAAAATGCTAGGACCTATGCCCCAATTCAGGATAAGTTGCCCACGAACATGGTACTCACTGATATCCCAAAGTTTAAGGGCACATAAGACCCAGTCCACCATGTTAAGGCCTATAAGGGGTACTTAGCACTGAAGGGAGTGCCTGCTGACATGCTCTCTGAAATTTTTGCTCAATCTCTGGATGAACACCCGAAGGAGTGGTTCTACAATCTTGACCTTAAGAACTTCCCCACTTTCGAAGATATTACGGTGGAGTTCTGTAAGCACTATGCTGACAATGTTGAGATTCAAACCAACATAAGAACATTGGAGGTGATGACACAGAAAGACAAAGAAGGCTTTACTGAATTCCTTGCAAGATGGCGCGCTAAAAGCGTGAAATTAGCCAATAAGCCTGGCGAAGTTGAAATGGTAGATAAGTTCGTAAAGAATCTACGACCTATTTACCGCAATGCTCTGAAATACCAGAATTTTGGCTCTTTCAAAGAATTGATAAGAATCGGGATAAAGGTAGAAGATGATGTCATAAGGGCAGAGGCTGAAAAGCCGAAAGGGTACCAAGGGGCCTCATCGTCTAAGGGCAAAGCCCCAACAACGGCCCATATTGATGAAGCCATCAATCTCTTAAAAGGGCAATCGAAGAAGTCGCAGCGCCAAACACCTAGGGCATTCACCGATATCGGATGCACTTATACATACGCTCTCCAAAGGCTCATAGCCCAAGGAAAGCTGAAGCCTATTGGTCCAACTCCGGACCCTCCCGCTGAGCAAAAAGGTAAATGGTATAAACCAAATGCCTACTGTGCCTTTCATCAAGGGAAAGGCCATGATACTGAAAGGTGCTATCGACTGAAGCACGAAATCCAAGACATGATTGAGAATGGAACACTCCCGATCCCAACTGTTAAACCCAATAACATCACCAATCCATTTGGCGATCACGCCAACTTTGTTTCTGTCGAAGACAATGTCGATTATTCCCATCTTATCCGCCCATGTCACTTGAAAGGGGTGTTTATCGGGAACATATTTGTGGATTACTTTGAATCCTTGCCAAACCCGAAGAATGAAATTCAAATCGGGAGTTGCTCTAGAATGTACTCCTCTCATTAACGAAGTTAATAAAAGACAATTCGATTCACCAACCTCCATCACTAGCGTAGATCCTCAGAGGACTATCTCGGGATGGAGGCAAACCATCACAGGGATCAAGGACAAGAACCGAGCATCTAAGTTGACAACTAAACAAGGGAAAGCTCAAAACCAGATTTGAAAAATTATGAGTCGGATCTGTTTTCTTATCTTAGTTGAGTCGTGTCTAGGACTTTCTTTTCTTGAATTTAAGTCGTTTGTTCCGCGATGACCTAGGTTGTGTCCTAGGAATCGTTCCTTCGAGTCTGTTAAGCATTTGTCTTTCCAATAAAAAGTTGCAGTTTCAATTCCAAATATGTCTTGTTTCCAATCCTCAATCATTCTGAAACATGATAAAACACACAACACACTCAAAGAGATCCCCGGGGTAGAAATATGTCCCGTTTCATAATGTAAGGTACACTAGGATCCCGTGTTTGACTCCTTTACCTATTCCATGTCTGGCGGTAGAAAACCTCCATCAGAACCAGTGCTTAACACAAGCCTTTAGATGATTCTATGACAAACCCGGACTAGCTCCTTGTTTCCCCTATCGATGATAGAAGGTAAGCCTTTTCCCAACAAAATCATCCCGTCTCGAAGAGAGAAGATATCAACCCGTTCTAACAAGGAATTGTTAGTTCCTACCCAAATTAGTTGGCGAAGCCCAGTTTTCAAGGTGTATCCATTTATGACTAAGAGAATGAATAGAAGATCATTTTCAAAGAGAAAAAAAAAGATGAAAAAGAATGAAAAAATGAAAAAAGAGAAAAATTGGAAAAATGAAAAAATGAAAAAAAAGAAAAATGAAAAAAAGATGAAAGAAAAAGAAAAAAAGAAAAAAAAGATGTTGAAGTCATTGCAGAATGCTTTTTGGTTGAATGTCGAAGTTACGGAAGCCAGAATTCAAGTCAAGTACCCATAGTTGAAGTTCAATGGGCGAAGCCCAAAAGCTTAAGTAGTAACCTCTTTACCCCTAAGTCCTTCCTGAGACAGTTACAAGGGGATAGTCGGGAATTTTGAGAATCATTCCGCTTGTGTTGTTATACCTAGCCTTTAGGGTCCAGACATGGAAATTTGAACCCACGTCGATTCCCAACCCATTTTGTACTCGGGTTTCATCAAACCCGAGACACCCATTCCAACCACATCAGCAGCCATAGCCCTTGGCCTTAGCACCACAAAACAAACCTTCAGAATGATGGTTAACCATTCCAACTTGTTATTACCAAGCTCCACATCCCAAAAGATCCAAGCCTTTTACACCTAACCCCAAACACGGGATTTAACAGTACCTTACAGGCTAGAATGGGATACGACATGATACCTTAGGTGAAACCTTTGAGTGTGTACACACAATCAAAATGCCATGTTTATGCACCTTGATCGAACTACGTCGGATTTGATTTCGCTCCACGCGAATACATAGGCAGTCCTTCAGAATAAGGGATTCAATCCACCCATCATCCAAGTTATCATCTTGTCGGTTTCTTACGGGTCTTAACCAAGTCCAAATGAAGCCACCTTTGTTCGAGTCGGTCTTAGCACTCGATGTAGGCTAGGATGAGGATATAGGTTCAGATGAATAGTATCGAGTCTCAGAATGAGTTTTATCTAATGGTTTAGGCAAAGATGCTGAGTCACATAGATGTGGGTTTGTGTTGGGAACAGAAAATATGAAAAACCCGCTGAAAAGAAAGAAGGCGTGGAAGAAAAAATAGTAAAAGCCCGCTGAAAAGAAAGAAGGCGGTGGCAAGAAATGATGAATACTCGCTGAAAAGAAAGGAGGCGAGGAGAAGAGTGGCAGAATGTTCCCAACAAGAGTGATGTGTGATGTCCAACTGTTCTCATAAAATCAGTCTGTGTTTAGTGTCTAGGCGAAGCTAACGTTGTTGCTCCATGAGTTTAATCCACCTTGTCAATGCCAAGTGATCTTGATTCCCATGTGCCCTTGGGAGCACGCCCATGCCATACGATATCTCTGTCTCAAGTCCGGTGGCCTTGTGATTCCCATTTGCCATCTTTTGGCGCCAGAATGGCCAATTTACATTTCTACCCCCAACGAGGCAATAATTGAATTAAAACCCGTGCACACTTACGGTTTTATTTTCCTTTTTGTTTTACGGTAGCGGGCTACGCCCACGTTGTTTACGGGTCATACGGAGTGTCTGAGTCGTATTTCCTGCTCACCCGTCAAGGTTCGATTTCAAAATGCCAAAGATTTCAGAATTCCGAAATTTCAAAAACTTTTTGCGAATTATGGGATAGATGATCCAAGTAGTGGTACATTTCAAGTCAAGGTTCAAATCTCAAAGTTCAAAATCAAATTTTGGGTCGACGACCCAACATCCAATTGATTCATTTCAAATGCAAAATTTGGGTCGATAGCCCAATTATTCAAAATTTTCAACATGTTCAAATTTCGGGTCGATGACCCAGTCTTTCAAACTCAAATTTTGGGTCGATGACCCAACATACTAAATGATGTCAAAATTCAAAATTCGGGTCGATGGCCCAATTATTCAAAATTTTCAAATTCAATTTTCGGGTCGATGACCCAATCTTTCAAATAATCCAATTTTAAGATCGATGATCCAAATGTGCTTATGTGATGATTATTGCTAGTACATTTTTGTGTTTCAAATATAGCAGGATATGCTTCAACTGGGGGCTCTAAAGTCTCCGACTTTAGAGCCATTGCAAATCAGGAGCTCAAGGCGCGTTGGCTTCGAGACCATTATCAAGATGAAAAGGATGACATCCACTCAGAATTCAATTCAATACAAGAGTATGAAATGGAAGAATTCCGTAGCTGAAAGCAAATGATGAAAGCGGCGGCAACCTCCTTGGAAAGTCCCGTCCCATTCGGACAAGTGCCAGCAGATGATAAATTTTGGGCAAATGTCGCAGAGATGATGAATTTTGGACATACGCCAGCAGATGATAAACATTGGGCATGTGTCAGCAGTTGCCGAACTACGACGCGGGTTTGATTCCGTCAGAAACGGATACGTAGGCGCCTAAGGATAAGGCTCAATCCACCACATATGCAACTTTATGGGTCGACGACCAATGACGATAATTTGACACAACAGAAGCAAGAGTCAATCCCCAACTAAGTTTCAGGTATGATCTCTTCTTATGGTCAAGTAGCTTATATACGCAAGTCTAATGGACTATAAACGACCCGAAGAATCCTCGGTCGAAAGGGAACTGGGGTATACTTTGACTTTCGCCTTGTCCAAGCCTCAGTCAAAGTGGGGGCTCTGTAGATACCCGTATCCGTCGATATTGGAATTTATAGAGAACCCGACAAACACCCGATGATGATAGGACACATGTATTCTTTAGTTGTCACTGTCATTATTTGGAGCTCGTTTTACGATGTAGAATGGGCGTCGTCGATGAAGTATTTTATTAATTTAAATGATATTTAAATTAATGTTTTTTTTAGTGAGTTCATTTTATTAATTTAAATGATATTTAAATTAAAGCTTTTTTAAAGTAATTTCAATTTAATTTATTTTATTTTGAATTTTATTTTCCCAAGTTTATTTTATTGAAAATAAAATAAATATTTGATTTGAAAAATCATTTTATGAGTCATTTATTTTAATGGGTTAATTGATTTGAAAAATCGATTTTAAAAGCAAAGAAAACTCGTTTTTAAACATATTTTTGAGCTCGATTTTAGCTCGGTTTTTGAGCCCGTTTTCTTTACGAATTGGCACGAATCTCGAGTACACTAACCAACCTAGACCAATACCCATCCACCCTTGTTCGAACCCCCTACCCACGGCCCAAATTCCATCCCCAAATCGTCCCCAACAGCCCGCACTAAACCGAGCAGTCCCCCTGTTTTGGCAGCTCAATCCCGAGCCCAAAACCCACTCCAAACACTACCAAGACCCGTACCCATTAATCCTAACCCATACCCTAGTATCCTACCCATATTACCCTAGCTTAATCACCAAGAAAACCCCTCTCAAACCCTCACAAAAGCTGCTGGACAGCAGCTATACGTGAGCAGGCCCGACTGCCTCTCCCTCTCTTTTAACCTACCTTAACTCCTTATAAATACCACCCCTTCACCATACATTCATTCCTCTAAGTTCTCCATACATCCTACCATCACCCACAAGCTTTAAACCTCAGAAACAAACCCTAATTGCCTCCCAAAAACCCTAAACAAAACCGACACACAAACTGAACTGTTTGTGTGTCCTCCTCGAAAAGCAACTCGTTCCTCCATCAAACCTCCATCAAAACTCGATTTTCTTGTTCCTAATTAACCACATAACATCCATCTACACATTAGAAAAAGATTTACGAGCCAAATTGCCCTTGAGAGTACACGAAATCCCTCGAAAAACAGAGTGTTATACACTCTGTTTTCGCGGTTTATTCTTGTCTGTCCAGTTCTGTTTGTGCTCGTTTTTCGTGCCCAATAACCCAAAACGAGCAGGGGTTGCTTTAAGATCCCTGTTCTCCTCTCTTTCTAGTTTTCAAAACATCTTTTAAATCGAATTTTCGTCGTGAAACGAGGGAGAAATCATCGTTTGAAAGTTGCTGTCCAGATTTGTCAAAAAACGCGTGTTTGCTTGTTTCTTCGTCGACGACGGCCTCTCGAGATAAAATCTACCATCGATTACGACCCAAGACGGTGTCAACGATACATGTAGGTTGAGGGTGCATCAAATCCTCCTTTTTCTCCCTTTTTATTTCGTTTTATGTTTGTTCTTTTATAGTTCGTTTTTGTTCGTTTATCGTTTTTGTTTATCGATTGTTTAATTAACTATGAAACTAGTTTAGTCCGAGTATGAGTTAAAGTACCACCATGAACACCCGCGTTGACTTGAGATGGGAAAATAAACCGCTACTTCAGTCGGTCGTACACCCCCGTCTCATTTACATATCCTCGTGTTCAAGGTAGGGCATAAATAAAACGAATTTCTAACTTCGCTTTTGACCCCTTTGTTATTTCGGCCAATTCGACATACCCTAGGACCCGTTGTATTTTAGTTTAACCTCTGATTGTTAACATGTAATTCGTTTAGATGACATTAGATCAATTTAATAACCTAATTAGACACATTAGGGTACATCGACATAGCTTTAAAAATCGATTAACAGTTCTATAACCTAATTGAATACATCTTTCTTATCACTTGATTTCTCGCTAGCATAGGAGTGCGTGATTAGCACCTTCCTATTAACACTCGACGAGTAAGCATTAATCTTATGATATCTGACCTAATTGGACCCTTTAGGCCGCGTAGAATAACACACTCGCGCGTTTCTTCTCAATCGATCAACCTGTTTTATAACTTGTTTTCTAACTCGTTTTCTAATCCGTTTTGTAATCATTCGATCTAACCAATGAACCTAACTTAGGAACTAGGATGGCCTTGTCTTGGCCGTGAGGGTGGCCGTTGGTTTGGGCCGTGAGTTGGCCGTGTCTCCCGTCTTTCTCATTTCGTTCTTCTTTCCTTGTTTATCATTTGTTCTTTGTTGTTTTGTAGCTTGTAATTTATAGTTTGTTTATCGAGTTGTAATTTTCGAGTTAGTTTTCTTTTATCGAGTTAAACAAAACCTCTTTCAAAAAACCTTAGTCTTGTTTGGTTAGACGGTTGTTCCCCAATGCTTGTAGGAGCGTAGTAAACCGCATGTTGTTTAAAGCAACATGGCCCGGTTTATGCTAATGCATGCTTTGGTGCGTAGCCCTATGTCTAATTCGATAAGATTAAGTGAAAGCATGCATTACGGGGAGTGACCCAAGGCCGTGTGTCATGTAGGCCGTGAGTCACCCCCTTTGTGCACGGTTTTCTAGGCCGAATGGCCGTGTTTTGTATCGTGTATGGTTCCGTATGTAACAATTGTATTTAGATCGAGTTGTATCTTTAATTTATTGTTGTGTCGGCATGAAATGCCTGGTTTTTAATAGGTAGATCCCAACGGCTCCCCCATTCCCCTTTAAGCCTTGTTTGCTTTGTATGTTGTTAGATTAATCAACCCGCATGCTAAATGACAACTTTGACAAAGTTAGTTTAGTTGCATTTAAATCGACATAGAAACTTCACATGATAGGGTTAAAACAACGTTTGCATATCATACATCGTAGTAGCTATGACCTTGTTTGAACTCCGACACTTGACTTAGTAGAGGCCGTTATTGACGGGCGGGGTTGGGTGTCCTTATGGGCTTCCCAACACGTACCCTCACCCCTTACTCAAGATCTATGGTTTGTGGATCCGTCTAAATACCATTGGATTACGAGAGTCATTCAAATCGAGTGATATAGGGTACAAGTCTTTATCTTTAATCACTCGTAATCGATGGGCTTTATGCTTTTCGATGAAAGGTGTAAAGTTGACTTGAACGGTTCCAAGTTCCCAAAAAACTTGGTGGCGACTCTAATTGGTCTTAATTCGATTCGAAAGAACCTCGAGTCGATTATGCCTAGTGTGGATCCCGCGGACGCAGTTTCCGAGGGCCTTGTCCACAAATAGTCATCTGATCCGTCCTATATCCGGGCTAACCGGAGTCGGGATCGTCCTAGACTAATGCTGGAAGGGAACAGGCCCTGTACCAGACGGCTATAAGAGGCGCGAGCCAGCCGGCGGTGTAAGGGGCCTCCCTCTGGTTTTGAAGATGAGAAATGGGGAGCCTGTTTAGGCGCGGATTAGCCCACGGTTTATGTGCCGTGTTCTGACCTTTTAGAAAACGTTATAAAACGTGTTGAAAATGGGTATTTGAACCAGGTTTGATTTTGAAAGGGTCGTTTAGACCGCAATTGTTGATTTGAAGAACTAGAATCGAATAATCATCATTATTTGATAATATTCGGTGTCGGGTTCGATTTGACAAACTTGACATGAATAGTTTTGGAAAAATGATTATGGACTAATTGTTTTAAGTCCATTTGAATGTTATTAGTCGATACTCGTCATCGTACCCGGGTTAAAATCCGGCATGGTATGTAGAACCAAGGATGATTTTGTGTTGGTGACTAATATGTTTGTTTGAAAATGTAAAGAAATAAAATAAAAGGCTTTAAAATACCTTCTAAATGTCATTAACCAAATATTATCACCGAAACACGGATTTAACCGTCATGGTATGAAGAACCAAGGGTGAAAAATGCTTTATGGTGAAAACATGTGAAATGAAATAAAAATGGTTCGAAAATACTTGAAACGGTGAAAACCGATTACAAATATGAAAAATGGATTAAGGGAAATGACGAGAACAAACACGGTTGATTTCTGGTCTGAATACCCCATTTATGCGCGAGCCAGTTGGCGACCTAAGGGGCTTCTGCCTCAGACCAAAAACCAGTTTTGGCTCGTTTATTCCATGTTTTGGTTCATGTTATGCATGTTTTAGCATGTTAGAGTCATGAAACAAATGAAAACATAATAAAAGAGGATTTTTACACCCTCATACTTACATGTTTGATTATGGCGAGTGACCGACGTAAGTGTAACAACTCGTTTGATCGGAAAAAACTCGGTTTAAAACCGTTTTGGTAAGTAAAAGAGTGTTTTAAAAGTTTAGTGATGGTGTAGTGGTCGAAGTGGTCGGTCAAGTGATTTAATGCACGATGACGGTACCAAACAATGTGTAAGGCTCGTGTTTACGATCGGTAGGTCGTAAATACGCGTCGAATTGTGACTTAAGAAGTCGAGTCGAGAATTTTAAGGAAGAAAAGAGGGGGCGGACACTCGCGTAAGTCTCAAATGGGTGGCATTTGAGGGGTATTTATAGGAGAATGAGTGGTTGTGTGAGTTTTGAGCGACGTGGCCACCTGGGCTGCTCAAAGAGGCCGCGAGCCACGTCGCGGGTCTTCGAGCTGTGTTGTCGCTTTCACAACAAACGCAATCATGATTTGTTCTATCCTAGGATTTGTAGTCATATGTTTTGTACTTGACCATTCATAAATCCGGGAAATCTTAGTATAGAAGGCTTTGATATATTTTGTTTTTGTGGTTGACTCGGTTTGACTCGTTGTTGGAGTCAGGATTTTAATTCTTGAGTCGGTTTTTGGTCTGGTGTCGTTTTGACTCTAGTTAGTGTCATTGCGACCCCGTCGTCGTGCATTAAACACTCCAGGTATTTTTGAAATGTTTTGAAATGTTTTATTTTCGAAATCGTTTTAAGTTTTCCGACGTAAAGTTGTACACAAACTGTCGATCAAACGCTGCGATTCCCAAAACATGTTGTAGTCCGATAATCATCGGGTGTTTGTTGGAGTCTCAGCAGATACTGGGTATCTACAGAGCCCCCACTTTGACTGAGGCTTGGACAGGGCGAAAGTCAAAGTAGAGCCCCAGGTCAATCGAAGATTACAACCTGGAGACCCAAGCGACGTCGAGGCGGCTCGAAAGGATTCGGTTCAAGGACCTGCCGTCGGGAAGGGCGACGCCAAGGCGACTCGAGGGTACGAGCCAAGGACCTGTCATCGGGAACAGTTTAGAGTCTGTCGACTGTCCGTGCGGGTCGTTTAAAGTCCGTTAGACTACGTACAAAGGCTCGCCAGCCATAGGAAGGAGTCATACCTGAGGCATCTTCGGATACGTCCTCGCTTGTTTGCGGACAAAGGCTCGCCAGCTATTGTAAGGAAATGTACCCGAGACATCTTCGGGATCTATCCTTGGATGGTTGCGGACAAAGGCTCGCCAGCGGTGGTAAGGAAATGTACCCGAGGCATCTTCGGGATGTGTCCTTGAATGCTTGCGGACAAAGGCTCGCCAGCCATGACAAGGAAATGTACCCGAGGCATCTTCGGGATGTGTCCTTGAAAGGTTGCGGACAAAGGCTCGCCAGCCATGACAAGGAAATGTACCCGAGGGATCTTCGGGATCTGTCCTTGAATGTTTGCGGACAAAGGCTCGCTAGCCATATGATAAGGAAATGTACCCGAGGCTTCTTCAGGATCTGTCCTTGAAAGGGCGCGAACAAAGGCTCGCCAGCCAAATGATACGGTCGGTTAATGGACCATGGGAATAGCCGCGTCGAATGGGCTTGTTTTGAAAGTAGCGAACTTGTGATGTCGCTGGGGAAATAGTGAGTATGGATTCTCACTATCACTATTTTGGAATGAGTGGGTTCCGCGAGGAAGCCCCCTGCTGGTATTTGAAGGAATAGTGAATTTGGAATCTTCACCATTCGTTTGCTTGAATTTGCAGTGGCGGTTTTGATCGCCGTTTGTTTTAATTTTGAAGGAAAATAGCAAATTTGAGTTTGCTATTGCGCTTGAAGTGACGGTTTATATGCCGCCGCTGACATTTGATGGAAACAGTGAATTTGGAATCTTCACTATTGATTGAAGTGACGGTTTATGTGCCGTCGTTGACATGTGATGAAAATAGTGAATTTGGAATCTTCACTATTGATCGAAGTGACGGTTTATGTGCCGCCGTTGACATATGTGGTGAGAATAGTGGAATTCAATTTCCAACTATTATTTTGAAATTGACGGTTTGTGTGCCACCGTTGCTTGAAATTTGGAGAAATAGCGGTTTTTGAATTTTTGCTATTATTTTTAAAATTGACGGTTTTAATTGCCGTCATTCGGATTTTGAGGAAATAGCGATTTTGAATTTTCGCTATTATTTTGAAATTGAAGGAAAATAGCGAATTTGATTTCACCGTTATTTTTGAAGTTGGCGGTTTTGATCGCCGTTTGCTTGAAATTTTTTGAAAATAGCGAATTTAAATTTTCACTATTTGGTTTTGTTTGTTTTTGAGGAAATGACGACATTCAATATCGTCAACGAAAATTCGAATTTGTTGTGTGGAAATTGGGCCAAAGCCCAAATTTCGCTGAAAAAGCAAGGGACGCCTGATTGAGGCGCGAGCCACCTGGCGAACCAAAGGGGCTTCCCTTTTTTCTGTTAAAAAGACGCGAGGTTGAGCTGCGGATGATTCATTATTCATCTTCAACCTCAAAATCCCGCAAAATCGCCATTGAAGGACCTTCTAGCTTGCTCCTATTCGTGCCATTATCAACAATGTCATCTCAAGGTATGTATTTCCTCTTGAATCCTTTCAAATTTGTTGATCTTCAGCTTAATTAAATTAGGGCGAAATTTTGCCCTAAAAATCGAATTGGGCATTTTGGATTGAGTCAATTTCGAGTGAAATTGATGTTTGCATTAGGTTAGAAATCTGTTTAGGAGTATAGGGGTGCTTTTAGTTTGCATTTTGGTCCCCGTTCCCGCTCCCTATGCTCGAAAAACGTGAGTGAGGCGAGAAATCGCCTCATTTTGCAATGCCAAGTTTATTTGCTTGGGTAGTGGGTCCCACTAGGTTGCATTGTAGTTGGGAAAACCCGTATTTGCCATCTAAGGACCTTTGTTGGATGCTTGTGGGCAAAATTGGATTTTTGCCTTTTGCGACGGTCTTACGTCTGACCAAATAAGCCCCTGTTTGGGCTTGAATTGAGTCAGTTTGCCTTGAAATGGACCTTATTGGTATTTTAGGTCACCTTGAGGCGTGATAAAATCACGTTTGCCTTTCTGCGGTCGTTTTTGAATTTTGGACCGGTTTGGGCTCAAATTAGCGTATGAATTTCCTTTTTGAGCCGTAGAAAAATACCCCATTGTGTCGGGAATGTAAAATCCCCATTGTGTCGGGAATGTATTTTGGGTTGTAGGCGGACCTTGTATGTGTCTTGAAATGCCGTTTTTGTGGTTTTGACTCGTCTTTTGCTTGAAAAGAGGGGCGAGTCGTTTTTCTGTTTTTTTTGTGAATGGTTTGGGGCGGGATTGCCCCTTGTTTTTGTATTGCAGGTTGTGTTTTTTGTTTTTGGATTTATCCATTTCATGCCGTCGTAATGCCGAAATTTCGGCTGACGTTTTTTGTTTGTTTTTTGATCGCAAGGTATCGTCTGGGACCGATGGGGTCCGTTGTTGAGGCTTTGGAGGAGGAAGTCGATCCCGGGGGGGAAGAGGCGACTGTTTTTTGTTACAGGCTTGGTTGTGTTTCTGCCTGGCGGCCTTTGCCCGACCAATGATCGGGTATCGATCGTTGGTCGTTGCCTGCGGAGGTCCGGACGTCCGATGAGTGGGGTTCAGTACGAGTGTGTTATCCCACGTTGTCGCTTTCGGTCGTTGTTGAATTCAGCTGAGTGGGGTTCAACATCGGGGTAGTATCCGTTGTCCTGATCCCTTTTCATCCTCGAATTCTGACGATTGGAGGCCAACGTCGGGGTAGCGCGCTGAGCTACGAGCCTCGATCATCGCGTCGTCCAAAATCTGCCAGGCACCATTTTTCTTTTTGTCGTGGAGCAGGAACGAGGTGTTACCGTCATGGTAACCACCCGCTTCCGTTGTTGCTCCCCCTGTTCCCTATGTTGCTCTCTTTCTTTTCCGTTTGAGAGGATAGAGGTGCTTAGTTCGGTAGATGGCGAGATAGCCCCGATTCGTTGTCTTAGGCCGTGTACGTATGATAGACGCGTTTGTTTTAGGCCGATGTACGTATGATAGACGTTTGTTTTAGGCCAATGTCTGTATGATAGAAGTTTGTTTTAGGCCAGTGTCTGTATGATAGACGTTTGTTTTAGGCCAGTGTCTGTATGATAGACGTTTGTTTTAGGCCAGTGTCTATATGATAGACGTTTGTCGATGTATTTTGCGTGAGGCGGTTTGTATATATGTGTTTTTGGATTGTGGTTCACTTTGTGATTTTTGGCTTTTTTGTGTTGTATTTCGGAGGAGCGCTGTCGGCTGTTGATTCTCCCTTTGATGTTTGCACCAGTTCCTGCATCGTTAGTGTAGAAAACAGGCGACAGATAGCATATACGCATAAACGCAAACACGTAGAAGCATTTGATTGAAAACCAAAATTAACCAAGATGACTTGAAGTTAAAATTGAAATTTTGAAATGAATTTTGAAAATTCCGTGACAAATCGTCACGTTCGGAATTCAAAAGGAATTGATTTGAAAGTTTGAGCAATTAATTCGTGTCGTGAACTAAATTGCATCGAAATTATTGAAAATTGACTCGAAAAAAAAAAGAACTCAAACCGTCAGGAAAGAATTTTTAGAAAAGGATTTTTGCGAGTATATTTGGCTTTTGAGGTCAAGACTCGAATTTGTGAGTGCTTGAATTTTTGAGGAAAATTGATGTCGTGTTATCAATTTTCGGTTTTGAATTGCGAAAAAGCGAAAAATTTTCGGAATTCGACTGACATGGAAACGATCCATCGCGGATTGGGGCGACTAGCCCTTCCCACTTCTAAAAAAAAGAAAGAAAAATCTGTATGTTTAAAGCTGCGTCATGGAAACCGTGTCGGATTTCGTAAAACGCAAAAACAAGGAAATGTGAGTGTGAGGAAACACAAAATTTCCTGAATCATCCCGAAGAGGCGCGAGGTTCCTGGCGGGAGGTTTGAGGTGTCAGGAGAAAACACATGTTGAAAGAGACAAGTCAACAGCGGGAATCCTGGAGGAGCCTCAAAGAGGCGCGAGCAGCCTGGCGATGGAAGTCGGCTCTCCCCTTTTTCTGAAAAATGCGCTGATCATTTTGTATAAATAGGGACGTTTGCGCTTCATTGTTTCATCATACGAAACACAAAATCATCTCTACAAAACCTCTTCTTCTTCCACAAAAATATTTCATGGATGCTTTTGAGAACGCGTTGCGACAATGGTGCCGGGATTTGTCGCCTCCCGAGAAGTATCAACTTGCTTGCATGGGAGTTGGTCAATTGTTGGTGCTTCGTCAAGTCAAGGTGCAACCTTCGTTTCTTGAAGCATGTTCTCGGTTTTGGGATTCGAAACATCATGTTTTCGTTTTCCCGAAAGGTGAAATTTGTCCTCTTGCCGAAGAAGTTGGAGTCATTGGTGGGTGGCCGGGTTGTGCTCTGGTGCTTCCTCCGACTCGGTTGTGCTACAAGGAGAAATTTCGTTCTATGTTGGGCTTATCAACAAGCCAAATAAACTTTCTTCTTGCTCCTTTACATGGTGTGGATATGTTGGCTCTTATCAACATCTTTTCAAACCGATTAGATGCTAATGTCTCGAAGGTGGCTAGGAGAAGGGCTCTTGCATTTTGCCTTGTCCATGTGTACCTCTTTGTTGATGTCTTGAAGAAGGAGGGGCCAAGATGTCATGGTAGCATGACCCTCATCCATGTGATTGAGCAAATGGAGCATGGTAGAGATCCATCATGGTTGGTGCTTGGAGAGATTATCCATGCTTTGGACATGGAAAGCTCTTGTGGAGAAGCTCCCTCTTTTGGATCGCCAAGGATCCTTCAAGTGTGGCTATTGGAGAGGCTAAGGTATGTAGATCCTCCGGTTAATCCTTCTTCTTATTCCTTCCGTCATCTTACCATGAGGAAGAAGTTGTACCCGGATTGTTTTGCTTCCACCGAGGCCTATTGGGCCGCAAGATTGGCAGAGGAGGGTGGTCCTCATATCCGTTGGGTGGTGCCGTGGTGGCACTTGAGGTCCTTCACGGGGTTGCCCGCTTTGGGTGCTAGTCCTCGTTCTTTGATGGTGGTGGGCTTGAAGGTTGTTTCCTTCATTTATCCCGAAAGGCTCATGAAGCAAATGGGGCGTCAACAAAAGGTGCCCGCTCAAGATACTCTTGTCCAAGAGAATGTTTTTCGGAACTCCGAGCTTGTGGAATTCTTTGAAAAGTGGTGGGCCACTCGGCCACTTTGGGAGGTGCCAAACCCCGTTGCCACGACATGGGTGACTCCCGCTTATGTCAAGTGGTCACGTGCTCCGTCCTTGGAAGAGAGGTCCAAGTTCTGTAAGGACGAGGTTGTCGACTTGAAGTATCGAGAGGTTGGCAAGGCCAACCGTGCCTTCTTTGAAGAGTATGTTGATGGAGCTACTCCCGACGTGATGTGACCACCGAAGAGGAGGAGTTCCGGCCCCAAGAATATGGTGGGCCATGCATTGGCTCGTCTTGGGTCGAATATGGGGTCTTGTGCTAGACCGGAGGCCGTCGCCGTCCTAGATCCGTTGAGGATCCGTTCCGAGGAGGAAGTCCATGCTAGGCGGGCCAACAAGAAGAACAAGGGGAAGATGTACCCCGAAGGAAAAGGCAAGGGTAGAATGGAAGAGTGAAGACCTCCATTACCCACTTTATTATTATGTTGTATTATTGTTGTGAGTTTTTATTATGTTGTACTAGCTAGTTATTGTGTGTTTTGTGCTAGTTTTACTATGTGAGGTGTGTTAGTTGACGCCTTAGCTTCGACAAGTTGTAGACTCGTCGAGCTTTATTTGTTGTTGAAATTGTAATCCTTCCCATTATTAATTAAATAAGAGGATTGCTCGTGTCGAAAATTGTGAACGCTTGTTTCTTCCATCCATTTGGTAAAGGCAATTCGATTTGAATCGTCCTAAACATTTGCACTTGGGAAAGTGGTATTTTGTGGAAAGGGAGAAAGGCTCATTTTTGTATTTTGTGGGGAAAGGGAATGGTTTTCCCTTTTCTCTTTTTTTTTGGGATGTTTTTTTTTGTATGTGGGGAATGGTTGTACTTGATTGTGGGAATGGTTGTATTCTTCTTGCGTAAGAAAGGACTGCCTACGTATCCACCTGAAGAGGTGAAATCAAACCATGATCGTAGTTCGAAATGTTTTGTGAATTTGAATTGGGTTTTGTGGTTGTATCCCTCAGGCATAAGAGGGATCGCCCACGTATCCACCGAAGAGGTGAAATCAAACCATGCTCGTAGTTCAGGGGGTTTGTTTTTGTAGTGCAAATGGACGTTGCCTTTGACGGATCAAAGGACATTCGAAACGGGCAAGGTGCCGCAGCTTAGACTCGATAAAACATGCAATTTCAAATCAGAACATATTGAGGAACTTGACTTGAAAATGGTTGAGGTCGTTGCTAGTTGCAAAACTAGGCTAGGTTGTTGGTTGATAGGGTTCAAGGGTAGTATTTCTTGAGTTGGTCTAGGTTGGTCGGGTTTGTATAGTCGTCCCCGTCTAGGTCACTCAGTCTCACTGCGCCCCCCGAAAGTAATATGGCCCGGCCCAGTTGGGTTTGAATTTTCCCCTCGGATCGACGGGTAATGGTGCTCGAACTCACTTGAGGACCAAGTCGCCCTCCTGGATGTTTCTGGGTTTGACCTTCTTGTTGAATGTCCGTTGTATACGTCGTTGGTATAGCTGGACGTTGTGCAAGGCGTTGAGTCGCCGTTCGTCTAGAAGAGTGAGTTGTTCGTACCTTCGACGGGTCCATTCCGCCTCAGGGACTTGACTCTCTAGTAGGATGCATAGAGATGGGACCTCTAACTCTACCGGTTGAACCGCCTCCATACCGTATGCTAGGTAGAAGGGTGTGGCGCCTGTCGGTGTTCGAATGGAGGTTCGGTATCCCCAGAGTGCGAATGGGAGTTTGCTCGGCCAATCGCGGTAGTTGTCTTGCATTTTCTTGATAATGGTAACAAAAGTTTTGTTCGCTGCCTCCACCGCTCCGTTAGTTTTGGGACGGTAGGGGGATGATCGATGTCGTTTGATCTTATATTTGTCCAGCAAGGCTTGAGTTTCCGCCCGGAAGTGAGAGCCTTGATCGCTGATGATTTCGTGGGGTACCCCATATCGGCAGATGATGTTGTTTTGAATGAACTTGGCCACTTGTTTGGCGGTCAAGACTGCATATGACTGCGCTTCTACCCATTTGGTGAAGTAGTCGATGGCGACGAGGACGAAGCAATGCCCCTTGATGCCTATCGGGTTGACTTTCCCGATGATGTCGATGCCCCAGATTGAGAACGGCCAGGGTGATGTCATGGTGTATAAAGGGATGGTGGTATATGTTGTATGCTGGCGAAGATTTGGCAATTGTGGCAATGTTTGACATAGTTACGGCAATCGGATTCAATGGTGGTCCAGTAGTAACCTAGCCGCATGATTTTCCGTGTAAGCATCATTGCACTCATGTGAGGGCCACATTCTCCGTCGTGAACCTCTCCCATGACTTTCTTGGCTTTGTGATGGTCAATGCAAAGGAGGAGAATTCCTTGGGGTGTTCTTTTGTAGAGTTGATTTTGGTTTATCACGAATTGTGATGCGAGTAAACGGATGGCTCTTTGTCCTCTTTGATCAGAGTTGGGAGGAAATTCGTTTTTGGTTTTGTAATTGAGGATGGCTTGGTACCAAGGTTCATCATGGCTTTCCTCGTCGTCGATAATGGCACAAATGTGGGCTGGCTCGCTACGTCTTTCGACACATAGGGGCATTGACGTCATGTCGTCAGGTATGTTGACGAGCGCGGCAAGTTTTGCCAGGGCATCAGCAAATTGATTTTCCTCTCGCGGCAAGTGGAAGTAGTTGACTTGGTCGAAGAACTCGGCCTCTTGATTGATCTTCGCTCAGTAGGGAGCTAAGCTGTCAGATCGGATTTTCCATGATCCGGATACCTGATTGATGATGAGTGAGGAATCGCCATGGACCCTCAATCTCTTGATGCCAAGTGTGATGGCTGCTTGTAGGCTGATGAGACATGCTTCATATTCAGCGGCATTGTTGGTGACGGCGAATTCCAGCTTGACCGAGATCGGAACATGTTCTCCCTCTGGTGATATTAGAAGGATTCCTACCCCAAAGCCTCTCAGATTAGATGCAGCATCAAAGTATTGGTCCCATGCGCCAGAGTCGGCACAAAGGATGTCTTCGTCAGGAAGTGACCATGTGTCGGTCGTTGGATCCTCGTTGACGGGATTTTCTGCTAGGAAATCAGCGATTGCTCTTCCCTTGATAACCTTGAGGGGTACAAACTTGAGATCAAATTCGGACAGCATGAGTGTCCATCTAGATAGCCTTCCGTTTAGTACGGGTTTTTCGAAGATGTATTTAACCGGGTCCATCTTGGAGTAGATGTGGACCGAGTAGCTGAGCATGTAATGCCGCAGCTTCTTTGTTGACCATACTAGGGCAAGGCATATCTTTTCCAGTTGGGTATACCTCATCTCGTACTCAATGAACTTTTTGTTGATGTAGTAGATGGCTCGCTCCTCGTTGCCAACTGTTTGTGCTAGCATTGCTCCCATGGCTGTGTTGGTAACAGTCAGGTATAGGGATAGAGAAATCCCCGGTTGAGGTGGCATGAGGACAGGAGGTTTGGATAGGATTTCCTTTATCCTGTCGAATGCCTTCTGACAGTCGTCGTCCCAATCGGTGTGATCGGAGGCACGAAGCTTCTTGAATATCGGTTCACAGATCATAGTGAGCATGGCAATGAACCGGCTGATGTATTGAACCTGACCGAGAAATCCCCGAATCTCCTTCTCGGTCCTAGGCTGAGGCATTTGTTGAAGGGCTTTGATTTTGGTTGGATCAATCTCAATGCCTCTTTTGCTAATGACATGTCCCAAGAGTTTTCCGGAGGTGACCCCGAATGCACACTTCTGAGGATTTAGTCTCATGTTATATTTCCACAGACGAGCGAAGAATTTCCGGAGGGCATTGATGTGGCCGTCCCGTTCTTTTGATTTGACGATCATGTCATCGACATATACCTCTACCTCCTTGTGCATCATATCATGTAGGAGAGTGGTAGCGGTTCTTTGATAGGTTGCTCCGGCGTTGATGAGGCCGAAAGGCATGACCGTGTAACAATATGTACCCCACTGTGTAGTGAACGCAGTTTTGTGCATGTCTTCCTCAGCCATTTTAATCTGGTTGTACCCGGCATACCCGTCCATGAATGATAGGAGAGCATGTTCGGCAGTGTTGTCCACCAGAATGTCAACATGTCGCAAAGGGAAGTCGTCTTTTGGACTCGCCTTGTTCAGATCCCTGAAGTCGACGCAAACCCGAATTCTTCCGTCTTTCTTTGGTACGGGCACAATGTTGGCCACCCAATCCGAGTATTCAGACACTTTGATGAACCCGGCCTTGAACTGTTTGTCCACCTCGTCCATGATTTTTAGAGCCCATTCAGGACGCATCCGGCGTAGCTTCTGCTTCACGGGTTTAGCCCCGGGTTTAATGGGTATCCGGTGCTCTGCAATTTCTCTGTCAATCCCAGGCATGTCTCTGTAAGACCAGGCGAATACGTCCTTGTATTCGTGGAGGAGGTCAATGAACTGTTGTCTTTCCGAGGGGTCCAGGGTTGTCCCTATCCTACGTTCTTGAGGTGTATTGTCGGTTCCTACGTTAATAGGCTCGGTTTCCTCAATGATCGGGGTTCTGGTTTCCCGCTTGTCAAGTTCTTTGGCTAAGTGAGGTGGGTAGTCGCTCAAGTCAAATTCCTCATAATCATTCAGAATTGCATTGCAGTTAAATTGAGACGAGTCATAAGCAAACTTAGCGTTCATTAAGTTGACACGAGCGAAAAGCTCGGAAAGGACAGACATCTCGTGGTCAGTCAGAGGTGACACGACAGCGGAAATGGCCCCTGGAACAGGCTCCAGGTTGTCACCTTTCAAGGGAGTGGGGGTGACCCTAGTAGACTCAGCCTCTGAGTCAGCCACGACTTTGTGATAAAACAGTGGGAAGGGGACCTTGACTGGGACATCAGGAGTGTTAGGAGCTATGACAGACTCTGACTCTGACTCTGACTCAGACTCAGATCCTTCTTCACTTCCCTCCTTGAACATAGGGCCTTCTCCAGTTGTTATCTTGAGAATGCGGCCTTGGCGATCGGTCCACTTGATGGTCTTCCTCCAGCCTTGGGTAGCTTTCTCCGGGTCAGTATCGGAGATCAAGGCGGTTGGATCAAACTGATTGTCTTTCAGGGCGATGTTGATGATCTTCTCATAGTCGAGGCGTTTGATGTTATCTTCCCCAAAGAGTAGTGTGACAGCTTGTCCGTCAAGGCATGGTGACGGCTTGGACTCGGATGATGCAGCTTCGATGTTGTCGGGGATAAAGTAGCAGTCTTGAAAGACTTCCACTCCCGGGTATCTAGCCCTGGCCACAGAGTCATAGATTGGCTCCGGAAAGCCGTGGTAGAGTTCAGACTCTCCCTCGGGGACAAAGTATCCGTTGAGAGTCAGGTGGTATGGACGGAGGATGACTCCGTGCTTTTTGCGTTTTCGGACTAAGAGGTTCATCTCCTGGACGTCTTCATTGGTAGGTTCGTATCCCAGCCCAAAGGGAATGTTGGGGACCTTAGCCTGTTTCAAGAGAGGAAATGGGTCCTTTAGTGGATTGAGCGGCAAACCCGGGAAATAACCCTAACGCATCATGATACGGTTGACCGTAAGGTTGGTGAACAGGTCACCCTCAGAGGTTGTCAATTCATCAGTTATGGCGTTCACGGCTTGGAAACCCCACATTTCATTGTCATCCTCCTCAATGGCTTGGGAGGCCACCCCTCTTCTCATAACTGCTTTGATTGGGGAAGCGGGGATCGTGATCGTTTTCCCGTTGAAGGGGACCCTGATCTTTTGGTGGAGCGTTGATGTGACGGGCCTTGACAGCATGAATCCAGGGACGTCCCAGGAGCATGTTGAAGGACGCGTCGATGTCGACCACTTGAAAACTGGTTTGTCTTTCTAGTGGCCCGGTTACGACGGTCAAAGTGATAAGTCCAGCGACCTTGCGACGAGTGCCGTCGTAGGCGCGTACTCCTTGATTCGTTGGGATTAAATCAGATTCCTTAATACCCAGCCTGTGGGTAGTTTTGAGAGGAATGATATTCACGGCGGAACCGTCATCCACAAGGACCATTGGTATATTCTTTTGGAGGCATTGTACGGTGATGTACAGGGCCAGGTTATGATTGGCTCCGAACAGGGGGATATCCTCGTCGGAGAAGACGACCGGGTTACTCAGATCAGGGGCGTCTCTCGTCATGTGTGCCACTATTTCTTCTGGGGAAGAGGTGGAGGGCACGGTTAATTTTCCCAAGGCCTGCAGCAAGGCCTGTCGATGCTCAAAAGACATTGCGATCAGCTGCCAAATTGAGATTTCGGCTTTTGCTTTCTGGCGCTGTTTCAGGATTGAGTTCTCGGGAACCTTTGGTTGAGTGTCCACTTCCGGGACGACTAGGTCATTCATTGTTGGAACGACCGCTGGGTTGCTCGGATTCTGATAGGGACGTCCGGACCGGGTGAGATGTCCGATTTCCTTCGTCCGCTTTTCCTTCCCCGGGATGACATAGACATCCTCAACATCATCCCGCCATATGCCGTTAATTTCAGGGTCTCGAGGATACCTTGGAGGGGTATTCCTCGGTGGGTAGTTCTTGTGGGGGATATTTTTGTGAGGGCGATTTTTATGGGGGTAGTTATTTTGAGGGTAGTTATTTTGAGGGTAGTTATTTTGAGGGTAGTTATTTTGAGGGTGGTTTTCGAGGTCTATGCCAGAATCGTCGCGGGAGCAATCCATCTTAGGGCGGTTAGGCGTCGTCGAGTCGGGTGATTCTCTCAGAGAGGCTGGCTATGGCCTCTTCAACTTGCTGAAACATAGCGAGCATGGTGGCAGCACTGAACACAAACACTCCGTCTGAAGGATCCTTTTCCAGAACATTCACCTCGTCGTCAATCGGCAAGATGAGATGAGAGCAGTCTAGGGTCGGCTCATCGTCAGAGATGGCGTGAAATTCCAGGGGGTTCGTCTTGTTGTTTGGCTTAGTTGGTGGGGGTATAGGCAAATCTCCTTTCTCAATCATGTCTTGAATGAGGTGCTTGAGTTTGAAGCAATTTTCGGTATCATGCCCTTTCCCTCGATGATACTGGCAGTAGGCGTTAGGGTTCCAAAATCAGGACTTCTTGGCGTCGGCCGGGTCCAGGGTGGGCCCGATCGGTTGTAACTTCCCTTGGTCCATGAGCCTTTTCAAGGCACTTGCATAAGTCGACCCTATGTTGGTGAACACTCTCTAGGGGCGTTCAGTTTTCTTGGCAGATGGTTCGACGAGGTTAACCTCATCAATCTTGTTTGTCTGACCGTAAAGGCGAGATCCGGTTGAGGTGGATCCTTGATAACCCCTGCCAGTGGTCTTCGCTAAGACACCCTTTCGGAGGTTGTCCTCAATACGTGTCCCCAGAATCTGCAGATCTTGAAAAGTTTTGATATTCTGATACCTCAGTAGGTTGGCATAAACCGGGCGGAGGTTGTTGACAAAGTTTTCCACCAGAGTTGATTCACTCGGCTTACTGACCAACTGAGTACTCACCCTCCTCCAACGGGTTAGGAACTCAGTGAATCCTTCCTTGTCGTTTTTGGTTAGCACCTCGAGAGTACGGGTGTTGGCCTGGATCTCGACATTGTCGGCATACTGTTTGGCAAACTGGTCGGGATACTAAATCTTTCGGTTACTTGTCGTTAGGATCACCTAGACCAAAACACAATTTATAACTTCAGAAATAACTCTACAATTAGTAAAGAGGCAAGTAAAGGTCGGATCCCAAGGGACGGGAATTGAGATGAGATTTCTATTGAAACTAGTGGTGTCTTAAGGGGTGTCACAATTGGGGTTTTATGTAGAAGGTCACTAAACTAAATAGCAATGAAAGTAAACAAGCAAGATGAATTAAAAGGGTTGTAAACAATTGATAAAAGGCACTAGGGTGTCATGGGGTCATAGGAGATTCATGGGAATTGATCATACAAACATGTTCTCAAATTATAAGCAAGCAATTATTGTTGTGATGGATCGAGTTGGTTTATATCTTACAATCCTAGGAAAGTTTGGGCCCCGGAGCCGAATCGATTAGATTGTACAACCCCTACAAGTCAACTTAGTCTTCCCTACTCAACAACATGCATGGTCTAATGAGACTCGAGTTGGTTTATGTCTTACAAGTCTCATTGAAAAGATAGGTGATGGGTAAAAAATGCAAGGATTCATAGGCTCGCATTTCATCAAACATAACATGTGCATGAGTTGAGATCATAACAAGCAAGCAAATAAACCATGAAAGCATATTAATTTAAGCATGAATCATTCCCCATGTTGGTTTCCCCTAATTACCCATTAACCCTAGCTAAGGAAACTACTCACTCATTATCATGTTGAACATGCTAGCAAGGTTGTCAATCATACCAACAAAGTGAAACATGATGAATAAATGAAAGTTATTAACAATAATTAAAGAGGGATTAAGAGAATTATACCTACTAATGATTCCAATAATAAAGCAAAGAATAAAAGAAGTACTTGATGCTTGATTGAGAGGTTGTCAATCTCCCAATAATAACCCAAATAATCTTCAATTACCCAAAATAAAGGATGAACAAGAGAGAGATTAAGGAAATAAAACTTGTATTAAAACTTGATTAATTGTTGATTACAAGATTAAAGAGAGATTTGATTGATATTAACTACACTAAAGATTGCTAAGAAGAACATGCTCTTCTAATTAGACTAATGGGGTATTTATAGTGGGGATTAGGTGTGTGAATTAGGGTTAACTAAGGGCTTAAATGACGATTAAGTCCCTTGTTGAGGAAACGCCGGTCTCTTTGGAAAGACTCCGGTCTCTAGGGAGACTCCGGTCTCTAGAAAAAGATGTGCTTCCTTCCTTGAAGCTTGAAGAAGACGAAATGGGTCTGCCTGGGAATCCGGGCGTCTTTAGCACGGGACGGGCGGATTCGGTGGTTTCTGCCCGGGCGTCTTGGGGTGAAGACGGGCGTCTTCTGGGTCTTTTTCCCGGGCGTCTTGGGGTGAAGACGCACGGATTGTGGCTTGGTGGACAGGCGTCTTCAGGGGAAGACGCACGGATTGCTGGGCAGTCTCGTTTCTTCTTCTTTTCTTCCTTTTTCTTCATAAGATCCTTGGGGATTTCCTCGGGGATGCAAGGATCTTTTCTCATCATTGCCCCTCTACTATAGTATGTACAAAGGCCTTCTAATCTTGTCTCTACTTGATGCTTGGTCATTGAATTCAATCAATTTAGCCTCGTTTTGCCATGAAAATGCAAGGTTTGCACTCCTTTCCTACCAAGGGATCAAAACCTCAAAGAATATGCAAAACGAAGAACTAAAGACAATAAATGACCCAAATATGCACCAAAAAGCATGGGAACAAGGCTAATTCGGGGACTAAATATGCTCTAATTACGGTCACATCAAATATCCCCAAACCGAACCTTTGCTCGTCCCGAGTAAAGAGGTGACAAAGACTAGGACCATTATTTAAACTAACCTAATAACATAGCCGATATGAGACAATTAGCGGGTCTCACTCCGCCCCTTCAACTCACAACAAGACAACCATGAGGTAGGATGCCTTCTTGTAAGGCAAGGTAGGTCTTACCAAAATGGCGACACATCCAAACATTAAGCACACAAAATCAAGTAATGGATGCATCTACAAAAGAATAGCCACTTTCCTCATCTAAGTGGCGGAAATTATCTACAAGGGAAGCAATTCAAGGGTACACACTCCTTCATAGATATGGTTTCTTCAAACTACTAAGCCTAGAAGGATACCAATAAATCACCTCCAAATTGTGTCAAGCTAGGGTACTTTTGTCCTCAATCGTTAAATGCTTTTGTCAAGAATAGACTCCCTTTGGTGTTAGAAACACTGGAGGATCGCGGAATTCCCCCTCTTGCCTAGACAAGAAGAAGGGTCGTCCCCTCTCTACCATGCACAAAAATGGATACGATGGATAAAGGGATCGATAGATATTTGAGTTTCACTTGGGAGTTTGCTTTTGTTTTTGTTTTTCCCCCCAATTTCTTGTGGCATATAACATTTGAGAACACTTTCTTGCCATTTCTTTTTGATTTTTGGCATTTCAATACTTGACAACTTTTCAACTTTTCTTTGCATTTCTTTTGAACATTTTCAAAGTCACCCCATATGTAGTGAGGGTGCCTTATATTTGAAGCTTTAGGAGTTCTATTTTTGCTCCTCTTTTCATTTGATGCATTTTTGCAAACTTTCTTTCACTTTTCATTTCATTGAACTCAAATTGATTTCTTTTTGTGCCCATTCCCTTTGATGACAAAATTGTGGTAGAACATGGATGATGGATGGATGCATGGTTTCAAGGGTCACCTTGGAATAAACAGTAGCCAAGGAGTTATCACACCACAAGGTACTCTTGACTAGGCCTTAATCCATGGGTCAAAGGATACTAGCATGACACATACTAGGGTGTTTTACAAGTATTCTAACAAGCAAAGTCTTAAAAAGAAAAAGCATCTACTAGGGCCTATATACACTTGTCAAGCTTCCCAAGTAGACGGTTTCACAAAATTTTTCTAATATGCAACTACATGCCATGATGCAACTAGCATATAAACATCCTAATGCAAATGATTCTACCAACTAATATGCCATATAAACTAAATG
The DNA here is from genome assembly GCF_048544455.1 of Silene latifolia. Lineage (NCBI taxonomy): Eukaryota > Viridiplantae > Streptophyta > Magnoliopsida > Caryophyllales > Caryophyllaceae > Silene > Silene latifolia. Next base: position 63,656,803 of record NC_133526.1, on the reverse strand, counting down.
CAAGTCCTAAGTTCACATTGTTTATACCGCATCAATCAAAATAAAGTCATATAGTCATTAACATAAAGAGGAAAAAAGGAGATTGGAAAGATCATACCATGCGGTCTTCAATATCCTCATGTCTCGGATGTGGCGTAGTCGATCAATGTGAACAAGGATAGAACAAACACAATATATACAATAATATATACATGACTACACTACAGAGGAAATGAACTTGTTTTTGGTTTTTCAATTTTTTCAAATTTTTATGGTTTTTCAAATTTTTTGATTTTTTTGGATTTTTGAATAAAAGTTAAGTTAGAATTCCCCATCCTCACACTAATATGGGCATTGTCCTCAATGGCCAAAATGATGGGAAATCATGCAAACATGATACATGAATTCTACACTAAATGCAAGCTACACTAATCTACACTACATGATGCATGGGTTTTTTTGTTTATGACGGAGAGCGTAATTTAGATTACCTCCCGTTGCGTATGCATGTACTTCCCCAAACCGAGTTAGACATTATTTCTAATGTCCTAAGGTTGGGGGTAGTTCATGCACACAAGATGCAATGCATGAAACTAAATTTGTCATTTTGGATTTTCAAAAGTGGGAACAATGAAATAAGAACACCTCAATGGGGCCGAGGTGTTAGTCCTCTATGTTGCTAGGACTTCTCCAACCATGATCAAGATAAATAAATAAAACAAAGAAAGAAGTAGACAAACCTCAAGAGGGTAGGAGCCTCCAAAGCTTGCTAGTCTTCCACCATATCATCATTATCATCATCTTCCTCAATAGAAGTGGACTCATCACCACTTCCCTCTTCACTTCCTTGCTCACTTCCTTGCTCATCCTCTTCTTCTTCATCACTAGCCTCTTCATCAATGTTATCATCAACAACCTCATTACCGACAACCTCATCGTCATCCGGAATCTCACCCCTAGATGCACTCGGAAAGAAGACTTCCCTATCCGCCCAACTAGGCAAAGGACATGAAGGATCAAGTAGTCCTTGCCTAGCTAAATGAAGGAGGGGTGGATATTGGGCTAAGTAAGCATCTTCCCGATCCTTAAAAGCTTGTTTGTGCATCTCTTGCATAAGTAGAGTCATATAATCTTTGCTTGCTTCAACACCTTCGGGTTTGAACTCTTGGTACTTGAAAGGATAGGGTGGTGTGACAATGGAGGAGGAGGACATTTCAATTCCATCCCTTTGTTGTCGGATGATGTATTCGGCTTCTTTTGAGAGGGGAAGGAGGTAGTTGGTCCGATGGACACTCAAACGACAAATCTTGGAAGGCAAAGTAAAAGATCTAGCCTCATTTGTGAGCCACCCATACTTGGTGTCAAGAGGGTTATGAGTGACCCACTTGTACTTGTTAATCATAGCATCCATGTCAATGAGATGACCCCCCTTTTTCGCCGCATACTTGCTATCCTTGTTGAAATTCGGATCAAAGTAATTAGCCAAAAGAGAGACTAGACCTCCATTCACAATAACGGTGGTGCCTTGCTTCCCACAATCAACATTTAGCCATCTTTCCACCAAAAGCCTTAGAGAATTGTAAGGCGTGGTGAATTCCCTTCCAATATTTAAGGCTGACTCAAGAAGAACACAATCGAACTTGGTAAAGTGGTTGGTGTCTTTTCTTGCAATGATGGTATTCCCGATGACCTTATGCCACACTCTAATGCCCGGATGGTGGACTAATAGAGCGCGACTAGCATGATAGTTCTCAAATTTCCTTCCGGAAATCGCCTCCCAAAGAGGAGCGGGGTCATACTTTACGGGATTCTTGAAATAACTAGGTGAATCACTAAGACCCAATATATTACCCAATTCCTCAAAGGTGATGCGCCTATTCACATTTGCAAGGCGGAACTCGATGTTTTCTCTAGTCTCTACCTTAGTGACTTTCAAAGAACTCAAGAATTCTAAAGTAAGGGAGGGGTATGTCAATTCTTTTGTAGCAAACAATTTTCCCAACCCCATGGCTTCAAAGAAGGCTTTGGTTTGCTCAAGGACACCCAACTTATTCAAGGCATCTTCACATATAAACTTGGTGGATAGAAAGGATTTTCTAGCATACTTGGCAAATGTTTCCCTATGGGAGTTAGAAATGAAAATTACCTCCGGATAGTTCGAAAGTTGAGCAATTTCCGGAGTAGTTGATGTTGTTGCTTCCAAGGGAGGTTGTTGTTGTTGCACTTCCAAGTTTGAACTAGCTACCACCATAGCCAATGAGGCTTTCTTTGCTTGAAGACTCTTTTGTCTTGTTGAGAGTGCCTTTGCCTTAGGTGCCTTTGTTGCTCCTTTTGTCCTTGCCATTGATGATTGAACCAAGAAAAGAGTGAAAATCTTCAATTTCCAAGTATACCCAAATCGATTTTAAGATGAAAGGCTTTGCCTTTATAATTTCAAAAATCGACTCAAAGGTTGAAGATTTTGGTGCTTGGTTTGATTTTTGTTGAAAGAGAAGTGATTAATTGTTGTTAGGAGGATGTTTTGATTTGATTTTGATGAATGTGGTTGAGGAAATCTTGTTTTGGTGATGGAGAGGATGAGGGTTTTGAGTTTTTGGGGTTTATGGGTAGTGTTTTGAATGAAGGAATGAAGAAATGAATGTGGGATGGGGTAAAAAGACCCGAAAAATTTTGAATTGCAGGGGAAGACGGGCGTCTTTCCTTTGGGACGCTCGGATTCTGCCTGTTTTGGCTTCAGGAATCTTGCCTAAAGACGGGCGTCTTTCAGCAAAGACGCTCGGATTGTTCAATTGCGGGACGGGCGTCTGCTGCTGAAGACGGGCGGATTCCTTTCCAGTGAATTTTCTTGTTTTTCTCAGCCAAAAAGACGGGCGTCTTTCCTTTCAGGACGGGCGTCTTTCTGCAGACGGGCGGATTCTCTTTCAGGCCGCTCGGATTTATCAACAGTCCCAAAATTTCAAATTCTCAGCTCAGATGGACGGGCGGATTATGACAAGGACGCCCGGGTTGCCTGAAGACAGGCTAATTCCCTAGAAAACGCTCGGATTCTGCCCCTTGTACCCGGATTCAGTTCCATCCGTGTACTTGCATATCCCTTGTCATTTTCCATTCTTCAAATCTCGTGTGCTTCATTGTGGGGGCACTACTAAGGCATGAATAGCCTAGGCAATTGCTATCCCCACACTAAGCTAAAGCACTACACATCAATTAAGATCATTAGTCCCTCCCTCACTTCTCTCAAAAATGATAATTATCTTGATCAAAGCATAAAAATCCAAAAATGAAAAAAATGCAATGTAAGAATTAAAATGCGAGTTAGGGAGTTAGAAATATTTACAAATGGTGGTTTAGGGAGGACTCCACCAAACTCTCATCCTTAGTGAGATGTCATGGGGGCATGTCCAAGGTGTTGTTGATGTTGCTCAACACCTTGAAGAAGTAATCAAAAGCTTGTTCATTATCATGATAAAGATCTTCAATAGATCTTTGCCCTTGTTGTCGGTCTTGATCGATAGCATTACCAATATAGGGATTGAAAATCCCTTCAAACTCATCGTCCTAAAGACCGCAAACTTCATCTACTTGATCACTAAAGATCTCTTGAGTTGATAGAGACAACTCTCCCACTTTCTTGTCTTGGCCATTGAGGCCATCCTCTTCATTGCTTGACTTTGGTGAGCTTTTCAAGCTCTCTTTGCTACAATTCACTTGCTCTTTGAATGGAGCATCTTCAATTTTATTCTTCCATTGGAATTCCGACTTCTTCCTATCATCCTTCCGGCTATAATGATCAACCATAAAACATGGTTCATGTAAACGGGGAGCTCTCATGGTCTTGTCAAGATTGAAAGTTATGCTCTCATCTCCCACTTCTAGAGTGAGCTCTCCATGCTTCACATCAATCACCGCACCCGCGGTGTGTAAGAAGGGTCTTCCTAGAATGATTGGAATGTTGGAGTCTTCTTCCATGTCAACAATGACAAAGTCCACCGGGATGAAAAATTTCCCAACTCTTACGGGAACATCTTCTCATATCCCTAATGGTGTCTTCGTCGATCTATCGGCCATTTGGAGCGTGATATTGGTGCATTTAAGCTCTCCCATCCCCAACCTTTTACTCACCGAGTACGGCATAACACTCACACTAGCCCCTAGATCACATAAGGCTTTGTTGATCGTGGTGTCGCCAATGGTACACGGTATTGAGAAGCTTCCCGGATCTTTGAGTTTTGGAGGTGAACTCCCTTGAAGTATTGCACTACTCACCTTAGTGAAGGCGATAGTCTCAAGCTTCCGGATCGACTTCTTCTTTGTGAGGATGTCTTTCATGTATTTTGCATAGGCCGGCACGTGATTGATTAATTCCGTGAAAGGAATCGAGACTTCCAAATTCTTCACAATTTCCATAAATTTTCCAAGTTGGTCATCAAATTTGGGCTTGGCTTGACGGCTCGTAAAAGAAAGTCTAATCACAATGGGCTCCTTCTCCTTGACCTTGTCTTCATTTTTCTTTGAAATTTCTTCTTTTGATGGTTCTCCATCCTTGGAGTTTTGGACAATTTCTTCTTTGTCACTAGCTTCCATAACTTCATCCTCAACTTGCTTCTTCGGTGCTTCATACCTTGTACCACTCCTCAAGTGAATGGCACTAACCGTTTCATGTCTTGGGGGATTACTTTGAGGTGGTAATTGCTCCTTTTGTCTTTGTGAGCTTGAAGATGCTAGTTGAGTCAATTGGGTTTCCAACATTTTGGTGCGAGCTAGGATGTTGTTGATGTTGGTTTCCTTTGCTTGGCTATCTTTTTGCATTTGAGTGAAAAACTCTTGTTGATTCTTTTGCATTTGGAGGACCGCTTTTTGAACATCAAAACCTTGGTCATTTTGTTGATTGTATGGAGTTTGATTTTGGTAACCTTGGTTTTGGTTGTAAAAGGGTCTTTGATTTTGGTTTCTCATGGGAGGTGGGGTGTATGTTGGTTGAGGGTTTTTAACATTTTGTCTTTTGTATGAGAGATTTGGATGGAATTTGGTGTTTTCATTGTAATAGTTGGAATAAGGGGTACCACTCTTGTATGCTTGGAAAGCATTCACTTGTTCATTTGTTCCCCTACATTCACTTTGGTCATGTCCCAAAGTTCTACAATTCTCACATATCCCACTTGGGATTGATGAAGATGCCGTCATGGCATTAACATGATGCTTTGGTGATTTTGAGGCTTCTTCAAGTCTAGCCATAGCTTTTTCAAACTTCAAATTGATGGTATCAATGTGAGCACTAAGTTGAGCACCCAATTGAGTAACGGAGTCCACTTCATGCTTTCCTCCTCTAGTAGCCTTGCGAGGTCTACTATATTGTGAGTTATGGACCGCCATTTCCTCAATTTTGTTCCAAGTTTGATTGTCATCAACTTCGGTGAACATTCCATTTGATCCCATGTTGAGAATGTTCCTTGAATCTTCATAAAGACCGTTCCAAAATTGTTGTACCAAGAACCACTCGCTAAGTCCATGGTGAGGACATGAGCGACAAATTCCCTTGAACCGCTACCAAGCTTCATACAAAGATTCTTCATCCCTTTGCTTAAAGCCCGTAATTTGAGCTCTTAGCATGTTAGTCTTTTCCGGTAGATAGAACTTTTTGTAGAAAGCTAGAGCCAATTTCTTCCAAGAATCAATTCCGAGAGTAGCCTTATCAAGGCTTTTCAACCATTGTTTAGCGGTGCCAATTAGAGAAAAAGGAAATAAGACCCATCGAATTTGGTCTTGAATTACACCGGTTTGAGAAATCACATCACAATAGTCACAAAAGGTTTCCATATGAGAATGAGGGTCTTCACTAGGCATCCCCCCAAATTGGCTTCTTTCGACTAATTGGATAAATGCGGATTTGGCAATAAAATTTCCGGTTAGATGTTGTGGTGTGGGAGTACCATTGGGTAGGTTCTCCTCGGTGGGTACGGAATGTGATGAAAACTTAGGCATTGTGGGTTGATTTTGTGTTGGGTTCTCCTCACCTTCTCTTGCAAAAGGGTTGATGAACTCAATAGTATTTGGTTGAATAACTTCACTAACACCTCTCAAAGTTCTCCTAGCAAGTCTTCTATTGGTTGTCAAAGTTCTTTCAATTTCGCGATCAAAGGGTAACAAGTCACCTTGTGACCTTCTAGACATGCAAAATATCAAACAACTCGAAAACAATTAGAACAAACCTTGAGGAGTTTTACTTCCCCAAGGCAAAGAAATACACAACTAATAACAATATAAGAAAATCTAAATCAAGTTAACACCGTCCCCGGCAACGGCGCCATTTTTGGTCGGGATACTAAATCTTTCGGTTACTTGTCGTTAGGAGCACCTAGACCAAAACACAATTTATAACTTCACAAACAACTCTACAATTAGTAAAGAGGCAAGTAAAGGTCGGATCCCAAGGGACGGGAATTGAGATGAGATTTCTATTGCAACTAGTGGTGTCTTAAGGGGTGTCACAATTGGGGTTTGATGTAGAAGGTCACTAAACTAAATAGCAATGAAAGTAAACAAGCAAGATGAATTAAAAGGGTTGTAAACAATTGATAAAAGGCACTAGGGTGTCATGGGGTCATAGGGGATTCATGGGAATTGATCATACAAACATGTTCTCAAATTATAAGCAAGCAATTATTGTTGTGATGGATCGAGTTGGTTTATATCTTACAATCCTAGGAAAGTTCGGGTCCCGGAGCCGAATCGATTAGATTGTACAACACCTACAAGTCGACTTAGTCTTCCCTACTCAACAACATGCATGGTCTAATGAGACTCGAGTTGGTTTATGTCTTACAAGTCTCATTGAAAAGATAGGTGATGGGTAAAAAATGCAAGGATTCATAGGCTCGCATTTCATCAAAAATAACATGTGCATGAGTTGAGATCATAACAAGAAAGCAAATAAACCATGAAAGCATATTAATTTAAGCATGAATCGTTCCCCATGTTGGTTTCCCCTAATTACCCATTAACCCTAACTAAGGAAACTACTCACTCATTATCATGTTGAACATGCTAGCAATGTTGTCAATCATACCAACAAAGTGAAACATGATGAATAAATGAAAGTGATTAACAATAATTAAAGAGGGATTAAGAGAATTATACCTACTAATGACTCCAATAATAAAGCAAAGAATAAAAGAAGTACTTGATGCTTGATTGAGAGGTTGTCAATCTCCCAATAATAACCCAAATAATCTTCAATTACCCAAAATAAAGGATGAACAAGAGAGAGATTAAGGAAATAAAACTTGTATTAAAACTTGATTAATTGTTGATTACAAGATTAAAGAGAGATTTGATTGATATTAACTACAATAAAGATTGCTAAGAAGAACATGCTCTTCTAATTAGACTAATGGGGTATTTATAGTGGGGATTAGGTGTGTGAATTAGGGTTAACTAAGGGTTTAAATGACGATTAAGTCCCTTGTTGAGAAAACGCCGGTCTTTTTGGAAAGACTCCGGTCTCTAGGGAGACTCCGGTCTCTAGAAAAAGATGTGCATCCTTCCTTGAAGCTTGAAGAAGACGAAATTGGTCTGCCTGGGAATCCGGGCGTCTTTAGCACGGGACGGGCGGATTCGGTGGTTTCTGCCCGGGCGTCTTGGGGTGAAGACGGGCGTCTTTGGGTGAAGACGCACGGATTGTGGCTTGGTGGACGGGCGTCTTCAAGGGAAGACGCACGGATTGCTGGGCAGTCTCGTTTCTTCTTCTTTTCTTCCTTTTTCTTCATAAGATCCTTGGGGATTTCCTCGGGGATGCAAGGATCTTTTCTCATCATTGCCCCTCTATTATAGTATGTACAAAGGCCTTCTAATCATGTCTCTCCTTGATGCTTGGTCATTGAATTCAATCAATTTAGCCTCGTTTTGCCATGAAAATGCAAGGTTTGCACTCCTTTCCTACCAAGGGATCAAAACCTCAAAGAATATGCAAAACAAAGAACTAAAGACAATAAATGACCCAAATATGCACTAAAAAGCATGGGAACAAGGCTAATTCGGGGACTAAATATGCTCTAATTACGGTCACATCACAAACTCAACTGCGATCTCATCCCAAGTGGTAAGGTTTTTCGGGTCCAAGGAGTAGTACCATTGGCGAGGAATCGGCTCCAAAGAGGATGGGAAGATCCTGGTAAAAAGCTTCTGTTTGACCCCCTTAATGGCCATGTAGTCTTTGAAAGCACGGATGTGGTTGAGTGGGTCCTCCACTCCCTTGAACTTAGGCACATCAGTCAGGGTGAAGTTGTTAGGTAACTGGTCCCCAACAGGTTCGAACCTTCGGTTATTTTCAAGGTGGATATTGTTACCCCGGGCTAGGAGCTGTTCTTCCAAAAGTTTCAGCCTCTTCTCAGTTTCAGTCATAGGTGGGGTATTATGTTCCCCAATTTCCTTGTTCTCGAGGGCGTCGATACGGGTCTCGACGCGATCCAGGGTGACCTTAAGAGCGGTAAGCAAGCTGGCTAGCTGATCAGTTGTGACATCTCTGTTGTTATCATTGTTGTTGTGGTTGATAGACGAAGTTGAAGACGGGGCCATGGCTCTGAGGCAGAAAAACGGCTCACATTACAACTCAATCCGACACGGTTCCAAGACTGAACGCAGACAACACACAGGACGAGACAAAGATCGACTCAACAAGACGGGGTGACCGTGTGTGGTCCCTCGGTGCTGACGGCGTGACGTCATTGGACGGGTCTCGTGGTGAGACGACTCATAAGTAAAGACCCATAAGGACGTTTGCTTTGACTCGATAGACACGAGGCGGAATTGGAACGGTGGACTGAAGTTTTCGAAAATAGAAATTTTCAAAAAGATTCATTTGTCACTTTAATTGACGGCTTCCGAAGATAAAGATCTCCGCAAGTCGATCAGTTGAAAAGGGTTGTCTTAAGTTTATTTGCAAAAGACAGTTTGAGTTTGAGTCGGCTCGGAAAACAGTGTGTTGCTTCCCAAGACGGTTTTGAAATTCAAAATTGTATGTTTTGAAAATCGAGTTTGAAATGTTTGAAAAGGTCTCGGGGGCGGTGTATGGTCCTCGGGATCCGAAAGTGTCTCGAGAAAAGGGTGTGTGCTTTTCTCGGGTTTTGAAAGAAAGCCATTGTCGGCGCAAAACGGGTTAAAATCCGTGTCTAGACGCGGCGATTATAACGGCGTAAAAAGGTGATTTGAAATGGTTATACAAAACCGGGTTTGAAAAATCGTCATTACGACGGCCTAGAAAGGCGTGCATCGGTCGGCGAAAGACCGAAGTTTGAAATGGTCATTAGAACGGCGCGAAAAGGGTGTTTTTTGAAAGTTTGAAAATGACACGGAAGGACTTATGATCAGATAGCACATAAGCACTCACAGTTCATTATATTATGCATTATGCTGACACGGGTTTTGGCTTAAAAGGGTGGGTTACACACCAAGCAATCAAACCCCGATTTGCGAGAGGGATACCAATCCAAACAATATGTGTAAGGAGGGTGCCCTAGCCTCGTGCTCGAAAGTGATGAAAGCTCTTTGACGAAACAGAAATGTGTAACGTCAATGGATGCTTGACTCAATCGGGATTCGAAACGCGGGGATGAGAAAACTCACGCCGACGAGACGATCCAATTGGTCGAAAAAGGTTAGGTTGTGGGCCCGGACAAGGAACCCGACCGTGACCGTAATATCAATTAATGCATTCCAACCAAGACCTCGTTCGAGTCTCACCATCTAGGGATCACAAAGACGTAAGTGTCCTAGTTTTCCCCAGTGAAGTCGTCAATCTGTGGACATGGCCCACCTGCGTATGCCCAGCCGATCTGTGGACAATGGCAGCGGTCTTTTTTGAAAGCCACGCTCGGCGGCGTAAAGGTGCTTTCGACCGGATCGTTTTAGATCGGTCGGTTTCGTCTCGGTAAGGGTCTCGAAACGATTAGAGATGTTCGGAGTCGCCACCAAGCATTTGTGGGATGCCTGGAACCCGTTCGAATTCCACTTTATACCTCGGTAAAATCGAAGCACAAAGCAGCGTTTGACATAGGTACTAAAGATAAGGAAATCGTCCCTCTTTAGCATCCTATCTCTAGAATGACTCTCGTACGCCCTGGATAAGGTCGTCCACTATCCAAAGTTTCTGAGTAAGAGGTGAAGGTACGTATTGGGAAGCCCTTTAATCAGACACCCAATCCCGCCCGCGTTTAGCGGCCTCTACTGATCGATCTTGGTTGGTTGAATGCAAAAGTTGATAAAACGGTTTAAATGCATGAATGCGCATCCAGTGATTTAAACCTAACATGTGAGAGCTTTCTAAGTCGGTTGATTTAATCCAAGTATCAAGTATAAGATGTCGAGTTGGATTAATGGTTGATTTGCATGCAAGACGGAAATTAAACATCCATTTACCGTATTAGGTTTAGGGTGCATAACATGATCCATTTGTCTTAGTAAGGCATTTTGCAAATATGGTTTTGAATCATCGAATAGTCATCTGATCCGTCCTATATCCGGGCTAACCGGAGTCGGGATCGTCCTAGACTAATGCTGGAAGGGAACAGGCCCTGTACCAGACGGCTATAAGAGGCGCGAGCCAGCCGGTGGTGTAAGGGGCCTCCCTCTTGTTTTGAAGATGAGAAATGGGGAGCCTGTTTAGGCGCGTGTTAGCCCACGGTTTATGTGCCGTGTTCTGACCTTTTAGAAAACGTTATAAAACATGTTGAAAATGGGTATTTGAACCCGGTTTGATTTTGAAAGGGTCGTTTAGACCGCATTTGTTGATTTGAAGAACTAGACTCGAATAATCATCATTATTTGATAATATTCGGTGTCGGGTTCGATTTGACAAACTTGACATGAATAGTTTTGAAAAATGATTATGGACTAATTGTTTTAAGTCCATTTGAATGTTATTAGTCGATACTCGTCATCGTACCCGGGTTAAAATCCGGCATGGTATTTAGAACCAAGGATGATTTTGTGTTGGTGACTAATATGTTTGTTTGGAAATGTAAGGAAATGAAATAAAAGGCTTTAAAATACCTTCTAAATCTCATTAACCAAATATTATCACCGAAACACGGATTTAACCGTCATGGTATGAAGAACCAAGAGTGAAAAATGCTTTATGGTTAAAACATGTGAAATGAAATAAAAATTGTTCGAAAATACTTGAAACGGTGAAAACCGATTACAAATATGAAAAATGGATTAAGGGAAATGACGAGAACAAACACGGTTGATTTCTGGTCTGAATACCCCATTTAGGCGCGAGCCAGTTGGCGACCTAAGGGGCTTCTGCCTCAGACCAAAAACCAGTTTTGGCTCGTTTATTCCATATTTTGGTTCATGTTATGCATGTTTTAGCATGTTAGAGTCATGAAACAAATGAAAACATAATAAAAGAGGATTTTTACACCCTCATACTTACATGTTTGATTATGGCGAGTGACCGACGTAAGTGTAACAACTCGTTTGATCGGAAAAAACTCGGTTTAAAACCGTTTTGGTAAGTAAAAGAGTGTTTTAAAAGTTTAGTGATGGTGTAGTGGTCGAAGTGGTCGGCCAAGTGATTTAATACACGATGACGGTACCAAACAATGTGTAAGGCTCGTGTTTACGATCGGTAGGTCGTAAATACGCGTCGGATTGTGACTTAAAAAGTCGAGTCGAGAATTTTAATGGAGAAAAGAGGGGGCGGACACTCGCGTAAGTCTCAAATGAGTGGCATTTGAGGGGTATTTATAGAAGAATGAGTGGTTGTGTGAGTTTTGAGCGACGTGGCCACCTGGGCTGCTCAAAGAGGCGCGAGCCACGTCGCGGGTCTTCGAGCTGTGTTGTCGCTTTCACAACAAACGCAATCATGATTTGTTCTATCCTAGGATTTGTAGTCATATGTTTGGTACTTGACCATTCATAAATCCGGGAAATCTTAGTATAGAAGGCTTTGAGATATTTTGTTTTTGTGGTTGACTCGGTTTGACTCGTTGTTGGAGTCGGGATTTGAATTCTTGAGTCGGTTTTTGGTCTGGTGTCGGTTTTGACTCTAGTTAGTGTCATTGCGACCCTGTCGTCGTGCATTAAACACTCCAGGTATTTTTGAAATGTTTTGAAATGTTTTATTTTCGAAATCGTTTTAAGTTTTCCGACGTAAAGTTGTACACAAACTGTCGATCAAACGCTGCGATTCCCAAAACATGTTGTAGTCCGATAATCATCGGGTGTTTGTTGGAGTCTCAGCAGATACTGGACTGGGTATCTACAACCCCCAACTTCATGGTTGGGGTAAGAGAGCTCTTACCACTTGAGATAACTCTTGTTCTCTATACGTTTCTAATGAGAAAGACAATTCAATCTTTCCCAAAAGTCATTTATTTACATTCTTCTCACACAAATTCTTGTGTAATACGGGTATATCCGTATTAAACTTAAAAAGAATTAAATAAAATTGTTGGAACAAAAGAAAATTAAAATTCTTAAACACTAAAACTTTGGAGAGATGGTCTTTCAATAAGTTATTGAGAGACCAGTGTTTCATACCCTTTTATTTGTATTTCGTTGCTCTTTTGTGTTTGATCGTGACATAATAATTTCGCACCTATTTTCATAATAAGTGTACCCATTTTATCTATAATAATGATTTGTGCCTATTTTATTACCTTTAGTACCATTTTTTCTTAAAATTGTAAAATAATCTCAATAAGATTATTGAAATACCGTCTTTCAGAAGACCATTCTTAAAAGACTAGAAATTTTTTTGTCTTTGCTATCCAACAATAATACTCTCTAATTAGTTTTAATCTAAACATGGATATAATCATCTTAAAAGCGACCAGCAATCCTTCTCATCCTCCACTCAATATTCCATGTAATTATTCTACCTATCTATATCTGTGAACCGTCGCAATATTGCTAAGAAAGTACAATAAGAAAATGCGGAATCTTGGGAAAATTTTGAAACTTTTTAAAGTCTAAAGCGGGGGTCCAATAAAACCTACAACAAGATAAAGAATGCGGAAATAAAGTTAAGTTTATACAAACGTGATAGTCAAAGATGGGGGAAAATATATTTCTCGAATGACAAGACGATAAAGGGTGAGTCTAAGCAATCATACTAGATAGACTACTAATCGAAGGTGCTCGCTAGCTCACACGTCTAAACCCCACAAATACATCTTCACAAACCTGTCATTCATGTAAACATGAAAGCCACTGTCAGTGGGGAGTAACTCAGGGTTCTCTCAGCCACAAATCGTCAAAACAAACATAATAAGAAACTCAAATAGGTAAATCATGTAATAAGATACTTACAAATGACATGAACATCAAAAATTATATTTGAACATGATAATTAAATGAGAGGGAACAAGATAGATCAATATTAGCATAATAAAACTCAACTATTCAGGTGAAATAATTAAATATAGATATGAGATTATGATTCGAATCATATGAGATTAGGATTCGAATCATATGAAGTAGATAAGTAAGAGATTAATCAATACAAAATACATGAATGGAAACCATAGCCATTACTTTGAAAACCTCTTAAGAAACATTACACGGGACGTGGCTACAAATGTCACATTCATACTTATGGCTTTCATCTCACCATAAGAACGGATGGGAACATCAATCCCGGCGATCATATCGCAACTAGAAGGCTTGCATCTCACCTCTAGTATCCGACAGGATGACTCTCACATTCAACCATATAAGGCGTAAACTCTCGTGTAGAAAGACATATGCAAATGACCATAATCAAGCAAGACATTTACTACTCTTAGACTAATTTTTTCCCAGGTAGGACTACGATAATAATACGATCCTAGTTTAAACCTGGCCAGACTCTCGGAATGTACATTTTCGATTCACATGCGGCAGAATCATCCCGCATCTAAGACTTGATGAGAAAATGAAAATCGAGTACCCCAATCGCCAGAACAGCACGAAAGTGGCGGAAAGACTAAGATAACACTCACTTGCCAGATCAGCACAAGTGGCCAAACCCGTACTTGCCAAAATTAGCATAAGTAGGGCGTAAATATAAGTCAAGCAAGAAGGCATAGCATTATGACATTTTCACAAGAATACGACTCATCACAAGTAATTATTTATAATAAATCTTTCATACTTGTATTATGTCGATAAGCATTTCATTTCATAAATATACATGCTAGTTGAATAAAATATAACAAGCGGTAATGAATAATTTACGTTATGTAAAATGCGGGATAAAATGTAACCAACCATCAATGGGTTATTCTTAAATATTCACCATGACAATGGGTTGGCCCGATATTCTAAGGAGCTTTAACAAGACGTTACCCAGCACATAAGGGCGTTACCATCCCGGTTACCCGAGGAACAATAATAATCAAATGTCGATAAAAGAACAATTATATTTAATTACAAGTGATTATCCAAAAATAAAAGATACAACTCGTGACATCTATCATCTACGTGAAACTAGCTCTACCATGACTCGTGGTAGACTCGTCCCTCCAAGCACCAAGCTATGATCCAGATATCAACCTGCTAAAACCGACTGCTCACCATAGTGGATCACGGCAGACACGACACAAGAAGAAAACATAACACACTAGTGGAAAAATATTTATTTGCGGCTCCAAAATAGGGGTCTTTTGCGGCGTTTTTGATGTAGCAGCAAATGGAGGGGCCGCAAATAGCAAAGTTATTTGCGGCGTTAAAAAAACGCCGCAAATAAATGGCTATTTGCGGCGTTTTTTCAAAAAAAAACGCAGCAAATAAATAGGCTATTTGAGGCATTTTTTTAAAAAAAAACGCCGCAAATAGGTATAATAAAAAAAGATTTTTTTTTTTTAACAAAAAAGAGTATCCAAACAAATGATTTAAATATAATAAATCTCAAATAGAATGACAATCTTACATTATTTTTATTCATACATCAAATAGAATAACACACATACAAATACACAATACTCCCAAACTAATTACAATGGCACTAAAATAGAAAATAAAAACGCAACTCAAGTTTGATTCTAATCTCAAGCTTCTAAAACTTAAAGACCTATGGTATACTACGACTATAGGACTCCTACGTTCAACGAGTCTATTTTTGAAATAATGGTCAAAAATAAAATATTTGTCGTTTTGGGTCGGTTTTGAAAATATTTGTCAAAATGGTGTCCACGTAGGCTCGGGATTTCTAGACCTGAAACACGCCACTACTAATGGCGTGTTTTGTGAAGGAAACACGCCATTAGTAGTGGCGTGTCTTTACCTCAATTTTTTTCCTCAACTAACTGAACTTTTAAAAAAAAAAAAAAGAAAAGAAAAAAAAAAATTACATAAGACACGCCATTAGGGGTGGCGTGTTTACCCTCCGAAACCCGCCATTCCCAATGGCGTGTTTGTTTTAGTCCATTTTTTAATGAAGTTTCTTTCCGTACTCATTATAAACACGCCATTGGTAGTGGCGTGTTTTAGGTCAAGAAATCCCGAGCCTACGTGTACACCATTTTGACAAATATTTTCAAAACCGACCCAAAACGACAAATATTTTATTTTTGACCATTATTTCAAAAATGGATTCACGTTCAACAAACCAGCTCTTATGTCACCTCTCCAAATGTTCACCGCTCAAAAATGATTTTCCTGTAGTGCAGGCTTCTAGACACGAAATGTCATCAATTACAAAGATGATTGATGAGAAATAACTAGGAAATGGAAATAACAGAAGGGGAAACTTCAATTACTTACAGCCAATAGTTCTTGTTTGCGTGGTGTTCGAAAATTTGATGAAGAATGAAGAAAGAATCGGGAACTTTGCTTAACTCGTAGCAGGAACTGAAGAAAACCGCGTAATTGCACTGTAATCAGAAAATAACAATCAAAAACATTTCAGTTCTAAAATATAATCTCTGTTTATCCCCTCCACAAACTGCGTGAACTCTTAACAGTTCTTGTGGTCGAGGCATTCTGGCTACAGGTTTATTGTTGAAGGCCTACCCAGCTAAAATGGATTTCATGATACTAACTAAACAAGGGAATTTGCCGTCTTCCCTATACAAAACAAATCAACTGAACAGACAGTTAAAGAGTGTCATCTGCCAACAAATGACATGGGTGTATCTTCCTGTTTAAGGTTCAAATCAGGTGCCTAAATCTGTTTGAAGTCAGGAAAGTACAAGTGTACAACATGAGCTCAAGAGGCAAGATGGCAATCAAAAGTTCAAAGTAACAGATATTAAGAGCCTGTTTTACAATATTCTGGAACAAAAGCATTCAGGATAACGACTTTGTTGATTTTGACGTGGATATTTTTATTTTCCGTTGGATCATTTCACAGCTTGATAGATACACAACTTAATAAGCCAAGGATTGTAATCCATGTTCCATATTGAGGTGGAATTTTGACCTTCATATGACATGTGAAGGTGGTTCAAGAGTTAGTTTTGTTTCATATAGAGTATTAAAGAGATGAGGAGGTCAAGTACTAACGGTATATAAGTCTATCCAAACTGCCGTTACTCGTGTACTCGTAAATCATAATATATTGCCCCTTTTCCACACAGTATCCGACCAAGTTCACTAGATTACGGTGGTGCAGTCTACCTAGCAACGATACCTGCAAAATAATAATTAAATAAATAATAGCATAAGCATTGTATTACCATTTGATGTATATGAAGTGAGCAGAAAACACATAGGTATCTATGAAGACAGCAGGGATCGCATTGGCATAATCTCTCAAACGATGTTAAAGAACATGAGTAGTAAACAGGTAGTTTATGCAAAAGATTGACAGAGTAAAACAAACCTCAGTTTGGAACTCTTTCTCACCCTGCCTAGAATTGGAAGCTAAGACTTTAACCGCCCCCACTCCACCAACTGGCATCGAAGCCTTGTATAACCAGCTCAAGAAACCGATGCAGGCTAGATGCAAGGCACTCATTCACCATCCTGTTCAGTGCAGGGATAAAGAATGGATGAGTAGATTTGAGAAAAGATGAACTGCTGCTACTGAATTTTTCTCCTATGCTCGTTTAACTCCATTGAGCTTTAAGTCCTACTTTTCAGATGAGTGTTGATTTGTAGCATATTTTGTTCGTCCTAGAACTGGCCAGGTGAATGATGCTTGCAGGCCTATTACAAGCTTCATTAATTCAGGATTCCCTAATCCTTGTACATCTTGGCAGAAGGGAAAACAATGTCATAAGTTAAACTAGGGAAATAATTACTTACTTCTTGACAAGTACAGAAGGGAAGTCAAATTTCCACAATCAAACAAATTCCATTAGTGATAATGATCAAATTTTGACGAGTACAATTACCAAAGGCAACTTACATCTTATCCAAGTATGACAGACACAGAGTAATAGAGAACTGATGAGCATTCTTTATACTGCCAAAAAAACGTTTTTCTCAGCGACCCGTTCTAAGTTAAGTGTTACTTATTCTTATATATGTGGTAGTGAAATAATTAGACCAATTTCAGCAATTGAATGAAAACTTGAAGCTATAAAAATAAATCAAAAGCAATTAAATGACCTTAATAACAATACTGATGGTATCAAATTAAGTACCTTCATGTGAGCAGCAGCCTTATCAGTAAAAATACCAGTGGACTCACCACAAAATCGGCTACAGTCTGGCCTCATGGGATCTCCTCATGGTTCCTGTCATTAAAAAAGACATAAACGCAACAAAAAGATACAAAATAATCATTTGTCTAAAATAATTAACACTTCATGTATCCATGAGAAGGATATATATTGAAGTCAACCATTGAGGAAATCATTTGGAACAGCATACTTGAACAGATTAAAATGAAAGACTATCTATAATAAGTAGTCTTATACTCAGCATACATCAACCGAAAGGCTAACAAAACACATGTTGGGTCATGAACAAACTTCAGAAGTAATGATACATTGATATCAAAATTATCCAACTAGAGCCTATCAGTACAAGTTGGCATAGCTGGTAGTAGTTCTATCTCCTTATATTTTTAGTGTCAATTGCAATAAGCGGCAAAGAGATATTTACATGAAACTGTCAGATCATAGACTAGAAGAAGAATTTGACAAAGGGAATGACATTTAAGCCTGCGTTCATTTCTCATGTGTCAAAAGGAGTTGGGGTTTCTCTTAACTATCAAAAACATCGCACCATGAGACATTAATAATCATTAAAACATGAAGTTGAAAACATGAAACACAATTATACCAGTTAGATATATCGACAAAGTATGATTTAGCACCATTACATGTCAATCGTCATCTTTGTATCATTGCATGTCAACCTCTCAATTGCACGGCTAATTAATTCATTCGAAATTTGAATCATCAGCTGGATATAGACCAGAGAAAACCATGCCTTGCATGCCTTGCATGCCTTGCATGCTTGAAACGTGAAATTTTAATGATAAAACGAGAAAATGAGACCTAAGAGAATCCAGCTAGAACAAGACATTAACTGTAAAAACTTATTCCAAACACTTGTCGCTTCTACTTTTATCAATACTAGATCATCTTTTATTTTTACACATCGCTACAACAACTTTCGCACAACTTGATGTCAGCTCATTCTGTCCACATTTCAACAGTTTTATGTCAGGGAAAATCTATGGGGAACGATGATTAGAGGGAAGTAACTAAAACAGCAATTTAATCACAAACCAAAATGTATGAAGTACAAGTGAGCATACCAATATCTGATACTCCATATAATAGAATCATCTCATTTCGAACCCATGAAACGTCAAGGTACCAATGTAGAACTATCTGAAACCTAACTTCCAAACTGTAAAAAATAATATGAAAATGCAATTAATTACCAAATTAGGGTTTGAGCAATGGGATGTCCACTACTGCTTTATCCATAAAAGGAACTAGTTTTAAACCCGTGCAAAATTGCACGGGTATGTATTTGGGCCGGTATTAATGTTTTTGGATGTATTTTTTTTTTTTTTTTTGCATTTCTATTGTAATTATCTAGTTGGTCTAAATCAGCGATCTACATAATTAATGTTTACACTTGTTTCAAATACGTGTTCACATGCAATGGTTTAAGAGGAAATAACGTAATATACTATTGTAAATAAAATTTGCATACATAAAAAACTTTACATCCCGAAAAAAGAAATATAATTTAATAATCAACTTTAACATAGGCAAATTATTCTAAAAATTGAAAATTTTCATGATAGTGGTTCTCGGGGATTTGACATTGATTGTTACGTAATTTCCGTAATCACCAAGTTTCTTGGAGGTATGAACACCTATATTCGTCAAGCATAAAGGCAAAGACGAATTATTTCATTAATTTCTGTAAAATATTCACATGATTTGTTATTCAATCCCGTAAGTAAATGTAATTTATTCACGTAATTATGTAATTTTATTAGTAACTATGTAATTCAGTCCGATTATATGTAATTACTTTCATTTATTCCGATTTGTAATTCATTCCATTTATATGCAATTTCTTTTACTTCTGCCGATTATCTATTTATTTCATTAACTATGTAATTCAGTCCGATTATATGTAATTACTTTCATTTATTCCGATTTGTAATTCATTCCGTTTATATGCAATTTCTTTTACTTCTGCCGATTATATATTTATTTCATTAACTATGTAATTCAGTCCGATTATATGTAATTATTTTCATTTATTTCGATTTTTAATCCATTCCGTTTATATGCAATTACTTTTACTTCTGCCGATTATCTATTTATTTCATAAAATATTTTCTATGACATAATTTGTCGCATGTTTGTCAGAGACGATTAAAGAAATAAACTCTTTCCACGTAAACGGGACCTACCATTACCTAAATTTCCCCGAAAAAAAAGAAAAAGAAAAATTGGGTGAATGACGTGGCTCATCCTGTGTTGAGCATTGTCTTTTGCATTAATATAGATAAGATTGTTAGCACAAGCTACATAACCAGCAATAAAGAACAAAGACTTTAACTTTGTCCAGGTAACACTAGTCGTCAATTTGCTCATATTATGTTCAAATCAATGGGTTTCCTAGATTTCATAAATTGTCACAAAAAAAAAATCAATTAAAAGCTATATAAATAGTACCCATAAGCTCAATCGCAACATTTGAGGTCTAAAAATTGCATTACAGTTCTTGCAGTGATAAAAATAGCAGCACCCAGAAAGCAGAAACGGTATAATTGATTGCTACAACAAGATAGATTCAATCTTTCTACTCAATCTCTAAGAAATTGTAAAAAATCAAACCAAAAAACATGAAAAAGAGGGAAAATCACCTCGGGGTATGGATTGAAGAACTAAAATCGAAGCTGGGTTTGATCAAAAAATAATGTAATCGATGAACAAAAGCTAATTATTCATCGAAAATAAACATATAACAAAAATAGTAATCCAAAACAAACATAAACCCTAACAATTAATCGAATTGTATTTCCAAAATAAACACTCCAATTAATCGAAAATAAACATAAACCCTAACAATAATTAATCCAAAACAAACATAAACCCTAAAAAATCAACACTGCAATTAATCGAAAAAAGTAAATCACAAAACGAATTTTACATACCTAATATGCAAATATTAAGACATCATGTCGAATTTAAGCTTTTCCGGCAGGGTGGCGGGGTGGCGAGGCGAGGCACGCTTGGCGAGACACGCTTGGCGAGACACTGTCGAAGTGAAGGTTTATTTTGGAGATGAGTGAGTTTGTGGTGACTGGTGAGCGTGATATGTGAGGAGTTTGGGTCTTTGTGGCACGATATGTGAGTGAGTTTATTTGTTTTTTAATTTATGTAATTTTCTATTGCTGTGTTTTTCTTACTAAACGCCGCATATAAGCTATTTGAGGCATTTTCTTATAAAAACGCCGCAATTAGTAATATGACTTTAAGATAAAAGGAAAATTATTTGCTGCTATTAGCCTAAAACGCCTCAAATAGAGAGCCGCAAAAAAATATTTTTCTTCTAGTGACACCACACAGGGTCAGTAACTGAAGAAATACACAAATTCAGACACAACACACACACACACATCACCTTCTCCAATCACCCACACACCTCTGACTCCCCGAAGTTCCAGTCCTGCCAGATTACCAATCGCAACCAGTAATCCACGCCGCCAATGGGGGTCCGCAGCCGTACCCACCAAATCCCCGCTCATCAATCCCGAGCGAAAACCCATGTTCCTTAATGTGCACATCCCCTCCTGTGGCGGGTTCCACAGAGGGCGAATCAAGGGCGTGAAGTCACTCCCGCAAATGACTCCACTCAGCCGAGGACGCGCCTCGCGAACTAGAGACTAGCAAACAACAACCAACTACAATCAATCCACACTACCAAACACGACACCAAATACAATCAAGAACTACAATCGACATACTAGACAACCAACAGTACTGAGTAGGAGAACCTACCTCTAGCAAACCGCAGCGATTCCGCACACGACCATAAGACGACAAGCAACCACCATAACCACCTATAACAAACAGTATGACCATCTATTACTACTACCATAATCACAAACGAAACCAAGGAAGACGATGATGATGATGACAACATACCTATTTATAGCATTCCAGCGACAAGACCGCTATCCGACTCATGCTCCCCATCCCCATGGTGTCTCCACCCTCAAAAGCTCCAAAAAGGTGAATATAGGTGAAGGAATAGAGGTATGATGGCATCTAGGTTTAGGAGAAAAGGAAATGAAATGATTTGGTTTTCACGATATCACGATTTATATTTCCCCGCTGAACTCCTGTTACTCGATCGAGTATGTAACTTACTCGATCGAGTGGCCTCTACTCGATCGACCGACTGAGCTACTCGATCGAGTAGCCTCCGCTAGATCGAGTCTCCAGAACTCAAAGGGTTACTACATCACAAAGTTAACTCGTAAGGTTTCCGAAGGTCTAGACAGGTGTCTAAGGTCAGCCAACGACGGTCAACGGGTCAAAAGAACTTCGTCCCTGATGTTCAACTCATCATTCCCCACAACAGAAGGTGAAAAATGAATTAAGGCAACTGACAACCATCCACCCCGACAAAGACAAGCACAACTTTTCGTATATTCTATCCATCCATGTATGCCCACCACCCATCATCATCATCTACCTTAGCAACACATCATCCAATATGACCTCCTATCGAGTCATCAAACATGCATTATACACGAGAACAAACTAACTGAACCGTTACTTCCACTTACTAACCGAATTTTATCATTGCATGATTCCATACATCATACACACCATATTCCTCTGATACAACTATTCTATTTTACTCGTCTAACAATTAATCATCAATAACAATTAGTTACTAATCACCAAAGTATAGCAATCCAAAGTATAGCCAATCATCGGTCAAAGTATACAACAATAGATTAATATTCGTTTAAACCACCTCTGTAACATTAATATTATTCAACAATGTAACAATTCGAATTACTACAATTTTCACCTAACATCATAATACGTGTATTACCTTCACATAACCAAAGATTAAATTTTAAGTAAACAAAGTAGTTAAGCAACCCAAAAATGGAGTACAACAATACGATGAATTTTACCAAAAATTACTAACAATTACTCAAAATGTGATATGTTTGTCATAATTTGTCATTTTCTCATGCGACATTACTCTTCCCCTCTAAAAGGAACTTTGTCCCCGAAGTTCACCTTCAAGACGAACTACAACCATTATACGAAATGATAACTTTACTCAATCTTGACATTACAAAACAATCTTTTATCATACGTTGAGACCAACAACTATCATGGTACCTTATTAACATAACTTTGATAAAATGTATGCATGTTAATATATATATATATATATTAGATGTAGATAACAACGAATAAGTGAGTGAAACGTACCGCCACCCAATTATTATACATGAACACCGAGAAATTCCTTAAGTGACATTACCCAATCATGTGTACTCGACATAACCAGCTGTAAAATTAAGACCGCAACAATAAACTATAACCACCGTTTAACATGGTACTTCAAGCAACTCAATTAAGCATCCATGGGTGAAAATAATGAAAACCATACTGATACTATAACTGCACTTGAAACATGACGACGTGATTACCAACCATGACAATGAAACATATTATCAGCAAGATATACATAGGTGATGCCAACTGATACTATTAAAAACAAAATATACCAATAACAGGGGGTACTCGATCGAGTTAAGGAACAACTCGATCGAGTTGATGCTACTCGATCGCGTTCAACAGCTACTCGATCGAGTATGTCGAGTCCTGTAAGCATTTCAGAATCCCATACGCAGTTACTCGATCGAGTTAGGGGCACTCGATCGAGTAACTACGGGTCAAGTTGCTCTATATATACGTTGTCACACTAAGAAAACATAACCATCGCCGGAGTTTCATCTCCGACATTATCCACCTACATAACAAGCTTCAAAATCCAAAAAAATACGGCCTTATGGCCAAGTATAAACCAAAGTATATCCAAGTACCAACAAAACAAGTAGCTACTAACTAAAAATCCATGCAAGCGAATGTAAAACAACAAGAAGCAACATTACTCTAAACCCGGCTCCTCCATCTCCTCATCCCTGCCTCCTCCTCCGGATGTGCCGGCTCCAGCTGTACCCTCACATGTGGTATCTCCTGTACCTGAGTCTCCTCCTCCTCGCCATGGCGCCAGACAACCGAAAGGATAAATCCGAGGTTCCCCCATGTAGCCGGATCTACTCCATAGGAGTGGAAGACTCCACTATCATCCCCGACACCCCTCCACCACACTGGTTGGGCCGAGTCGGTCCCAATGCCCTGCACATACGCCATCTCGTGAAGGTTCAGGAGCGTTAACGTGGCGGATACCCTCTCTGTGAGCTCACTCACCTGCATCGTGGGACTAAAGGAACAAGGGTAACTCGGGTACTAGTACTATGGAGGCACGGGCTGCACTAGCGCAGTCTAAGCAACCCTCTCTCTCACCCCTCTAGGACCTCTCCCCACTCTAGGTAGCTAAACCTCATGTCTAGCCTGGTCCCCCTTGGCCGGCTTTGACATCACTTCCAAAAGACCATCATCTATGAGGTAGTACTGCCGGGTAGGGGCGGCCTCCTCGTCATCGGAGTCCGATGCAACCACTGCCGCTGTTAAAGGCTCAGTCACAGGGAGATGCTCAGGGTCAGGGAGTTTCATCCAACTCATGCCCCACACCCTCCAAGCTAACCCACCACCCTCTAAAGTCCTCAACCATTTCTGGTCGATGAAGTAATCTCTATCCAAGGTGGGCACAACTGGGACCATAGGTGTAAGGGCTGAAAAGGCCTCAAAGGTAGTCAACCGTTCAGCTAACTGTGTGGCAATGGCACCACAACTCAAGTACCGTATCGAAGAGGTGGCCATCAAGGCCAAGCTAGCACAAACGATGGCCGGGGCACTAAAAGAGACTCTCTGTGCTCGGGTGGGGTCCAGATAGGTGACCAACAACATAACCTCATGTGAGTTCAACTTACTCACATCCCTCCTATCGTATAGCAAACAGGCCAAAGCTCTAAGAAAGATCTTCAAGGTAACATGTTGAACATCATTAATCAACATGTTACTCGAAGTAGGAGCAGCCTTAACAGTGAAATAAGGCATATAACTGCTAGCCCCACACTCAGTCGGGATGTCTCTAAGAGATCCCTTCTCAGGTTGAGCAAGTCCAAGGTGAGAAGCAAACTGGTCCATAGACAAGAGAAAACTGGTGTTCATAAGAGGAAACTCTACGGTCTTAGCTACCTCATCATAAGAAAAAGATCTCATAAACTCCAAAGTCAAGAAAGGGTAAGAGTTCTTCCTAAGATGATACAACCCCGCCAAACCCAATATCCCAAAGATTTGCCTCAAGTCTGTCTCTATTTTCAGGTCCTCAAGGATGGTGGTGTCGATACATCTAGTAGGTTTCATACGACGCTTCTACAACTCAACAAAGGCATCTCTTTGCTCAAAGTTATCAAAGACAATGTTAGGATACTCGGGAACCGGTAGAACAGTAGGTCCCTGACTCCCCTCTCCCACCTGGGGCTTAGAGGCCCTTGCTCTCTTACTCTGACGGGTCACAGCAGCGGCTCTTGACATCTTTTTCAATATGTTTTTAGCCACAACAAACGGATACTTACTTGATCAAAAGAAATTTTCAAAGTATACTCATGGATAGAGAAACAACAATTTAAGTAGCTCTTATAAGATAGCCAACAATTTTTCCAAAACATGTTACTCCCATATTTCATAAAGACGGTTTCATGATTTTCAAAACACAAATGTTTTTACCATAACTAGAAAAGTTGGGGTCTTAATCCCTCAAGAATAGCTTCACCAAAGATCATTATCATAAAGATTTGGGGCAAAATTCAGTTTGGGGCACTTTTAAGACGGAGTTTTAAGACGAAATTTTGAGTGAAATTAGTCAAAATCGACACTAAACATGATAGCAACAACATACCCTACCCTAGAAATTTCGGTACAATTGTACTCACAAACTGGTTTGATTTTGCAACTTCTAGCATCAATAATCAATAAATTAGATCAATTTTACCCAATTACCACAACTATAAACAAAAATCCATGAGTATAAATCAAATTTTTCCGAAAACTAACACTTTTATATACTACTAATTGATTAAAAACAAAGAAAGAGAGTAACAATCTTACCTTGTATGATTTGCAAAGGGTTTGAATGAATTAACAAGAAGATTTCAAGAGGATTAAGCACAATCTTCTCCAAGAACTTTGAGAGAATGGGTTTTAAGAGATTTAGGGTTGAAGTAAGAAGAAATAAGAAGAATGAATGACACAAAGAAAGCATAGGAATTCCGTTATAATACGGGTACTGTAGCAACCTACTCGATCGAGTTACTCGGGTACTCGATCGAGTGGCCTCTACTCGATCGAGTTGGAGTTGCTCGATCGAGTTTCCGCTGGCAGTTCCAACGGTTTTGATCTAATAACCCAACTACTAGATTGAGTAAGGTCTACTCGGTCGTGTAGGCACTCGTACTCGGTCGAATAAGGTTAGGAACAAGGTCAAAGGTGACGAATTTGGTTAACAATTCCTTCAAACCAATAACTCGTTCCGAGTCCAAGGTGTATTTGAAACTCGTCACTTATTATTTCATCCAATTACGATCCATTAGTACTAACTCAAATGCAACACAACTATCTCATCCGAACATTGCACATATTACTCCATCCTATATCAAACATTTTACAAAATAATCCGACCATGCGTTGCTTCACTCACACACAAGCATATATATATAATAGCACATTATTCCACTTTCACTTACGCATATTCAAATTCAATCGTTCAACATGTGATTACACTACATTAAGCATTCCATTCGGCAATTTAGCTATCACTTACTACTCATATTTGCTCTAGGTTTTAACATATCATAACAATCCTACAACCACAAGATAACTCACATATTTATGCCTATCCACAAGAGTACGCAACAACATTCATCCATTAAATTCCACCGCGTTACATGACAATTAATACTAACTAAAGCACATATACGGAGATTCACAACCCATTATCACCATCACATTATCAGATGCTCGTATGCAACTCTCAACACATCCACCACTCCCATCATATACATACACACACTCCCAACGATTCACAACACTCACACAATCTATCACTACTACTTACACGCACCAGACATTACCACAAACTCAAACACAACTATATCCATTCTATATGCCACACAAAACTATACACACACAATTCCCGACTCAATATTCCCATTCGATGTGGCTGGCTTAAGCATATTGGGGCTAGGATTTTGAAATGAGGGCGCCTTCTCACCCAAAATCAAGCAACTGCCAGGGCTCCCAACATACATACACCAGGTTCATTTTATTAGACTCACTACGTTCATTAGGCTCATTAGTTACAGGTTCCAAAATCGTCGCTCTGATACCACTTTGTAATACCCCCATCTACCAAGGAAGCTTAACAAGACCTTCCCCAGCAGATAAGGGAGTTACCATCTCGGTTACCCGAGGAACAGTAATAATCAAATGTCGATAAAAGAACAATTATATTTAATTACAAGTGATTATCCAAAAATAAAAGATACAACTCGTGACATCTATCATCTACGTGAAACAAGCTCTGCCATGACTCGTGGTAGACTCGTCCTTCCAATCACCCAGCTATGATCCAGATATCAACCTGCTAAGACCGACTCCTCACCATAGTTGATCACGGCAGACACGACACAAGAACAAAACACAACAACACCACACATGGTCAGTAACTAAAGACACACACAAATTCAGACACAACACACACACACACACACACACACACACACACACACACACACACACACACACACACACACACACACACACACACACACACACACACACACACACACACACACACACACACACACACACACACACACACACACACACACACACACACACACACACACACACACACACACACACACCTCTGACTGCGCGAAGGTCCTGTCCTGCCAGATTACCAATCGCAACCAGTAATCCATGCCGCCAGTGGGGGACCGCAGCCGTACCCACCAAATCCCCGCTCATCAACCAGAGCAAAAACCCATGTTTCTTAATGTGCACATCCCCTCCTGTGGCGGGTTCCACAGAGGGCGAATCAAGGGTGTGAAGCCACTCCTGCAAATGACTCTACTCAGCCGAGGATGCGCCTCGCGAACTAGAGACAAGCAAACAACAACCAACTACAATCAATTCACACTACCAAATTGTAGATACCCAGTATCTGCCGAGTCTCCATTAAACACCCGATGATTATCGGGCTACAACATTTTTAGGAATCGCAGCGTTTGATCGACAGTTTTGTACAACGATACGTCGGAAAACTTAAAACGATTTGGAAAATAAAATATTTCAAAACTTTTCAAAAGTACCTGGAGTGTTTAATGCATGATGACGGGGTCACAGTGACACTCAAAACCGACACCGGACAAAAAATCGACTCAAAAATTAAAATCTCGACTCCGACAACGAGTCAAGTCGAGTCAAACACAAAAAAACAAACCTTTCAAGACTTCCATGTTAAGTATTTCCCGGAATACCTCATGGTCAAGTACAAATCAAGTTCATCCATAACATAAGATAAAACAAATCATGATTTCAATTGCGTGATAGTGACAAGACAGCTCGAAGGCCCGTGAAATGGCTCGCGCCTCTTCGAGTAGCCCATGCGGCCACGTCGCTCAAAACGCACACAACCACCCATTTTCCTATAAATACCCCTCAAATGCCACCATTTGAGAGTTACGCGAGTGTCCGCCCCCTCATTTCTCCCTTAAAATTCTAGACTCGACTTCTCAAGTCACAAACCGACACGTGTTTCCGACCTACCGATCGAAAACACAAGCCTTACACATTGTTTGGTACCGTCATCGTGCATTAAATAACTTGACCGGCCATCTCGACCAACTCCACCATCACTAAACTTAAAACACTCTTTTACATTGCTAAAACGGTTTTCAAACCGAGTCTTCCGAGCAAACAAGTTGATACACTTTCGTCGATTTCTCGTCTCAAGCCTGGCATGTAAGTATGAGGGTGTAAAAATCCTCTTCTATCATGTTTTTCATTTGTTTCATGACTATAACATGCTAAAACATGCATAACAAGGTCCAAATATGGGATATATGAGCCAAAACCGGATTTTGGCCGAGACAGAGGCTGCTTGCATAGCACACAGGCTCGCGCCTAAAGCCCCTCTCAGGCCTTAATCCAATCGTGTTTGGTCTCTTCTTCCCCTTTTATTTTCATTTCATATTTGTAATCGGTTTTTACCATTTCAAATATTTCAAATCATTTTATGACAAACTTTTAACCAGAAAATAATTTTCATCCTTGGTTCGTAATACCATGACGGTTTAATCCGTGTTTCGGTCATAATATTTGGTTAATTACATTTTAAAAGGTATTTTAAAACCTTTTATTTCATTTCTTTACATTTTAAAAGGTATTTTAAAGCCTTTTATATTCATTTATTTACATTTTCAAAACTAATGTATTAGTCATAAATACAAAATCATCCTTGGTTCTACCTACCATGTCGGATTTTAACCCGAGTACGATGATAAACATTAATTACAAACAAATGAACTTAAAACAATTAGTTCATAATCATTTTCAAAACTATTCATGACAAACTTGCAAGCCGAACCCGACATCGAATATTGTCAATACAATGACGATGATTCAAGTCTCGTTCTTCACATAAACACAAAAGCGGTCTAAACGACCCTTTCAAATCAAGACCGGTTCAAACACCCTCTTTTCAAACCATTTTACAAATCTTTTCAATGGTCAGAAGACGTTCTTCAATCGTCTGTTGACCCGCGCCTAATCCAGGCCACTCATTTTTCCATTTTCAAATCAGGACAGACCTGCTTGCATCGCCTGATGGCTCGCGCCTATATAGGCTGTCTGATGCAGGGTCTGTTTCCTTCAAGCATTTGTCTAGGATGATCCCGACTTCGGTTAACCTTAATACAGGACGGATCAGATGACAAATCTGTCCATCTTACATCATATTTGCAAAACGCCTTACTAAGACAAATGGATCACATTATGCACCATAAACCTAACACGGTAAATGGATGTTTAAATTCCGTCTTGCATACAAATCAATATTAAATCCAACTCGACATCAAATACTTGATACTTGGATTAAACCACCGACATAGAAAGGTCACATTTTAGGTTCAAACTTTTGGATGCGCATTCATGCATTTAAACCATTTTATCAACTCTTGCATTTAACCAACCAAGATAGATCAGTAGAGGTCGCTATCGCGGGTGGGATTGGGTGTCCGATTAAAGGGTTTCCCAATACGAACCTTCACCTCTTAATCAGAAACTTTGGATAGTAGATGACCTTATCTAGGGCGTACGAGAGTCATTCTAGAGATAGGATGCTAAAGAGGGACGATTCCTTATCTTAAGTACCTATGTCAAACACCGCTTTTTGCCTTGTTTAACCTAGGTATAAAGTGGATTCGAACGGGTTCCAAGCATCCCGTAAATGCTTGATGGCGACTCCGAACATGTCTTGCATCGTTTCGAGACCCTTGCCGAGACGAAACCGACCGATCTAAAACGATCCGGTCGAAAGCATTTTTACGCCGCCGAGCGTGGCTTTCAAAAAGACCGCTGCATGTCCACAGATCGGCTGGGCGTTGCAGGTGGGCCATGTCCATACAAACACGACACCAAATGCAATCAAGCACTACAATCGACATACTAGCAACCAACATGACTGAGTAGGAGAACCTACCTCCAGCAAACCGCAACGATTCCGCACATGACCATAAGACGACAAACAACCACATAACCACCTATAACAAACAGTATGACAATCTATTACTACTACCACAATTACAAACGAAACCAAGGAAGACGATGATGATGATGACAACATACCTATTCATAGCATTTCGGCGACAAGACCGTTACCCGACTCATGCTCCCCATCCCCATGGTGTATCCTCCCTCAAAAGCTCCAAAACGGTGAATATAGGTGAAGGAATAGAGGTATGATGATATCTATGTATAGGAGAAAAGGAAATGAAATGATTTGGTTTTCACGATATCACGATTTATATTTCCCTGCTGAACTCCCGTTACTCGATCGAGTATGTAACTTACTCGATCGAGTGGCATCTGCTCGATCGATTGACCGAGCTACTCGATCGAGTAGCCTCCGCTAGATCAAGTCTCCAGAACTCCAAGGGTTACTACGTCACAAGGTTAAATCGTAAGGTTTCCGAAGGCCTAGACAAGTGTCTAAGGTCAGTCAACGACGGTAAACGGGTCCCTAAAAGGACGGGTATTACAGACAATGGGTTGGCCCAACCACCAAAGAGGTGCATACAAGCCCAATCAAATAAACAACACAAATCCAACTAATTAAACATGACTAGCCCACCTAAATAAACATGCCAAGCCCAAATTTGACAAAATACAACACCGTATGGTCCATTATCATACAATAAAAAACAAGCCCAATTTGCCACATTACATATAAATAACGATATTTAACGAATTACGTTTTATAAACACGAGACAGGATTTAAATAAACCAAACACGAATTTAAATCGAGTCAATAAGGCACACAACCCGAGGCTAGGCCACGGCTTGATGTGACTCATATTTAAGCATATTTAGTCCCCGAATTAGCCTCGTTCCTATGCTTTTTAGTGCATAATTGGGTCATTTACTATCTTTAGTTTCCCGTTTTGCATATTCTTTGAGGTTTTGTTCCCTTGGTAGGAAAGGAGTGCAAACCTTGCATTTTCATGGCAAAATGGAGCTAAATTGATCAAATTCAATGACCAAGCATCAAAGGGAAGACGATACTAGAAGGCCTATGTAGATAATAAATTAGATTGGGAATAGACGAAAGGATCCTTGCATCCCCAACAAGATCCCCGAGGATTGTTGAGGAAAGAAGAAAAGAGAAGTGCTGACCCAGGATCCGAGCGTCTCCCTGCCCAGGACGAGCGTCTCCCTGCCCAGCAATCCGAGCGTCCCGATGCCAAGACGCTCGTCTTGAGGCCAACAAATTCGAGCGTCTCTCCCCTGATCCGCTCGGATTCCCTTGCAGAACCCACCGTGCTTACTGCCTAGACGCTCGGGACGAGCAGATTTCCTGGAGACTACCAAAACGGAGATGAGAATCTCCTTGGAGAGGAGCACTTCCTTAACTTTTCTTAAGGGTCTTAATAGTCATTTAAGCCCTTAGTAACCCTAATCCTTGTACCTAATCTATAGTATAAATACCCCATTGTACTACTTAGATTAGCATGTCATCTTAATATCATCTTAATCTTATCCTAATCAAGTCTTAATATTCTCTTAATTTTGTAATCAACTCTTAATTTAGCATTAATACCAATCTCATTTCTTAATCTTTCTTTAATTTCTCTATTGTTCATCATTTATTTGGGTAATTAGAAGATTATTTGGGTTTATTTGGAGGATTGACAACCTTCCATCAATCATCAAGTACTTCTATTATTCTTTGCTTTATTATTTGGAATCATCCTTATAGGTATAATTCTCTCTTAATCCCTTTTTAATTATTGTTAATCATCTTCATTTGTTCATCATGTTTTGCCTTGCTAGTATGATTAACAACCTTGTTAGTATGTTAAACTTGATAATGAGTGAGTAATTTCCTTAACTAGGGTTAATGGGGAATTAGGGGAAACCAACATGGGAATTGATTCATGCTTAATCTAATATGTTTTCATAATTAATTTGCTTGCTTGTTGTGATTTCAACTTATGCACATGTTATGTTTGATGAAATGCGAGCCTATGAATCCTTGCATTTTTTACCCATCACTTACCTTTTCAATGAGACTTGTAAGACATAAACCAACTCGAGTCTCATTAGACCATGCATATAGTTGGATAGGGAGGATTTAGTCGACTTGTAGGTGTTGTACAATCTAATCGATTCGGCTCCGGGACCCAAACCTTTTTATGGATTGTAAGACATAAACCAACTCGATCCCATCACAACAATAAATGCTTGTATCTAGTAGAGAACATGTTTGTATGATCAAATCCCATGAATTCCCTATGAACCCATGACACCCTAGTGCTTTTAATCAATTGTTTACATTTTATTTTAATCATCTTGCTTGTTTTCATTCCTTTGCTTTTATATTGTTGATTAGTTTAGTTGATCTCCTACCTCAACCCAAATTGTGACACCCTTAGACACAACCATTTGCAATCGAAAATCCTACATCAATACCCGTCCCTTGGGATCCGACCTTTACTTACCTCTTTACTAAGAGTAGAGTAGTTTGTGAAGTTATAAATATTGTTTTGGTCTAGGTAACTTTCGACGACGACACGACCAAAAATGACGTCGTTGCCGGGGACGGTGTTAACTTGATTTGATTTCTTTGACTGTTTTTAGTTGTGTCTTTCTTTACCTTGGGGATGTCAAACTCCTCAAGGTTTGTTCTAATTGTTTTCGAGTTGTTTGATATTTTGCATGTCTAGGAGATCACAAGGTAACTTTTTACCCATTGATCTTGAAATTGAAAGAACTTTGACCAACAATAGAAGACTTGCTAGAAATACTTTGAGAGGTATTGGTGAGATTGTGGACATTCAACCAAATAATATTGAGTTCATCAACCCTTTTGCAAGAGAAGGAGAGGATAACCCAATACAAAACCCACCACAAAATCAACCCACAATGCCTAAATTTTCATCACATTTCGTACCAACCGAGGAGAACCTACCAAATGGTACTCCTACACCACAACACTTAACCGGTAATTTCATTGCAAAATCCGCATTCATACAATTAGTTGAGAGAAGTCAATTTGGGGGATACCTAGTGAAGACCCTCATTCTCATATGGAGACTTTTTGTGACTATTGTGATGCGATTTCTCAAACCGGAGTTACTCAAGACCAAATTCGATGGGTCTTATTTCCTTTTTCTTTGATTGGTTCCGCGAAACAATGGTTGAAGAGCCTAGATAAGGCTACTCTTGGTATTGACTCTTGGAAGAAATTGGCACTTGCTTTCTACAAAAGGTTTTATCCTTCGGAGAAGACTAATATGTTGAGAGCCCAAATCACCGAGTTCAAATAAAGGGATGAGGAATCTTTGTATGAAGCATGGGAGAGATTCAAGGATACTTGTCGTTCTTGTCCACACCATGGACTTAGCGAGTGGTTCCTTGTACAACAATTTTGGAATGGTCTATATGAAGACTCGCGAAACATTCTCAATATGGGATCAAATTGTATGTTTACTGAAGTTGATGATAATCAAACATGGAACAAGATTGAGGAAATGGCGGTGCATAACTCACAATATAGTAGACCTCGGAAGGCTACTAGAGGAGGAAAGCATGAAGTGGACTCTATTACTCAATTGGGTGCTCAACTTAGTGCTCATATTGACACCATTAATTTGAAGTTTGAGAAGTCTATGGCTAAACTTAAAGAGGCCTCCAAATCACCTAAGCAACATGTTAATGCCATGGTGGCATCTTCATCAATTCCAAGTGGAGTATGTGAGAGTTGTGGAACTTTGGGACATAACCAAAGTGAATGTAGGGGAACAAGTGAATGCTTTCCAAGCATACAAGAGTGGTACCCCTTATTCCAACTATTACAATGAAAACACCAAATTCCACCCCAACCTCTCATACAAAAGCCAAAATGTTCAAAACCCTTAAATAACATACACCCCACCTCTTATGAGAAACCAAGCTCAAAGACCCTTTTACAATCAAAACCAAAGTTATCAAAATCAACCTCTATACAATCAAACAAATGACCAAGGTTTTGATGTTCAAAAAGCGGTCCTTCAAATGCAAAAGAACCAACAAGAATTTTTCACTCAAATGCAAAAGGATAGCCAAGCAAAAGACATCACCATTAACAACATACTAGCTCACACAAAGATGTTGGAGACCCAAATGTCTCAATTAGCATCTTCAAGTTCACAAAGACAAAAGGGGCAATTACCACCTCAAGGTAATCCCCCAAGACAAGAGTCGGTGAGTGCCATCCATTTAAGGAGTGGTACAAGGTATGAAGGGCCGAAGAGGCCCGTTGATGAAGATGTTGTGAATGCTAGTGACAAGGAAAGATTTGTTGAAGAAAGAAGAAGAACCCACCACCATTCAAGAAGTTTGAAAGGAGAATGAAGAGAAGGCTAAAGAGAAGGAGCCTATTGTGATTCGGCTTCCATTTCCATGTCGTCAAGCTAAGCCTAAGTTTGATGAACAACTTGGGAAGTTTATGGAGATTGTAAAGAACTTGGAAGTCTCAATTCCATTTACGGAATTAATCAATCATGTTCCGGCCTATGCGAAATACATGAAAGATATTCTTACAAAGAAGAAATCCATCCGGAAACTTGAGACTATTGCTTTCACTAAGGTGAGTAGTGCCATCCTACAAGGAAGTTCACCTCCAAAACTAAAGGATCCGGGAAGCTTCTCTATTCCATGTACCATTGGCGACACCACAATCAACAAAGCTCTATGTGATCTTGGGGCAAGTGTGAGTGTCATGCCATATTCGGTGTGCAAAAGGTTAGGAATGAGAGAGCTTAAGTGCACTAATATCACACTTCAAATGGCGGATCGATCAACGAAACACCTTTAGGGGTATGGGAAGATGTGCCGGTAAGAATTGGCAAGTTCTTCATCCCGGTGGACTTTGTTATTGTTGACATGGAAGAAGACTCCAACATTCCTATCATTCTAGGAAGACCTTTCTTACACACCGCGGGTGCGGTATTGACGTGAAACATGGAGAGCTCACACTCGAAGTGGGAGATAAAACAATCACTTTTAATCTTGACAAGACAATGAGAGCTCCCCGACTACATGACCCATGTTTCATGGTTGATCATTATAGCCGAGAAAGTGATAGGAAGAAGTTGGCATCTCAATGCAAAGAACAAGCCATGGGTAAAGAATCACCACCCATATGGGAGAAGAAAATGGGTAATCTCCAAGATGCTCCATCCAAAGACCAAAAATGTTTCAACAAGAATGAGAGCTTGAATAGCTCACCACCACTCATGACAAGAGAAGAGGAAGGCCTTATTGGCCATAATGACAAGAAGAAAGAGGAGTTGTTCTCATCAACTCATGATACTATTGGGGAACAAGTAGATGAAGTATGCGGTCTTTGGGATGATGATTTTGAAGGGTTATTCAATCCTTATATTGGTAATGCTATGACCCAAGACCACAATGAAGAACAACATGTGCAAAGGTCTATTGAGGATCTTTATCATAACAATGAACAAGCATTCGACTACTTCTTCAAGGTGTTGAGCAACATCAACAACACCTTAGCTATGTCCCCTTGACATCTCATTTATGGATGAGAGTTTGGTGGAGTCCTCCCTAAACCACCATTTGTAAATATTCTAACCCCTTAACTTGCATTTTACTTATTGTATTGCATTTTTGTCAATTTTGGATTTGTATTTTTATGCCTTGATCAAGATTTTCATTTCGAGAGAAAGTGAGGGAGGGACTTATATGATTATTGATGTGTAGTGTTTTGACATAGTGTGGGGATAGCAATTGCCTAGGCTATCCAAACCTTCGTAGTTCCCCCACAATGAAGACCAAAGGAATGAAGAGTAAATGACACGGGTTATGAAATACCCACGGATGGAACTGAATTCGTGAGGTAGAGGGAAAATCCGAGCGGCCCGACAAGAATTCGCTCATCCTGACAGACAATCCGAGCGTCCTGGGAAGAAGACACTCGTCCTGAGAGAGCTGGAAAGAAAAAAATTTGGTCTGACTGAAGACCCGAGCGTCTCCAAGTAGAATCCGCTCGTCTCAGTCAAGACGCTCGTCTCACCAAGGATCCGCTCGTCTTACTGGTGGTAAAATTTGGGATTTCTCCCTGACAAGGAATCCGAGCGTTCCCAAGGAAATCCGCTTGTCTCCCTTCAGAAAGACGCTCGTCTTCCTTAGAAGACGCTCGTCTCAGCACGGTCTTATTTTCTGAAGCAAACTGAAGCAGAATCCGAGCGTCCCGACCCAGATCCGCTCGTCTCCCCTGTGTAATTCAAATCCAACGGGATTAAAACCCCACCTTTCCCATTTCATTTTACTCATTCAAAACACAACCACATCTCCAAAACCCTCAAAACCCTCAATCCCTCCATCCACAAAAATCAAATTTCTCAACCAAATTCACCCAAATTAATTCCAAACACCCTCAAAACTCAAACAAATCACTCCTTTGTCAACAACAAGCAATTAAAACACCAAAATCTTCAATGTTTGAATCGATTTTTAGGATACAAGGCAAAATTCAACTATCCTAAATCGATTTGGGTCTTATTGAAACTTGAGGAATTCAAGCAAATTTTTAGGTGTTACTACATACAAGGAGAAGATGGCTAGGACAAAAGGTGGAAACAAGGCACCTCCAAAGAAGAATCTCTCAAAAGGCAACAAGCTCTACAAGCTCTACAAGCTTCAAAGGCTTTGGTGGTTCAAGGTGCAAGTATGGAGATTCAAGAGACTACTCCTCCTATGGTGGAAACTACTATTTCTACTCCGGTTGTTGAACAACTACATGATTATCCGGAGGTAATTTTCACATCCGATGCCCATAGGAAGAAATTTTTATCTCTTGCTAAAAAATCTATTTTACCCACCAAGTTCATATGCCAAGAGACTTTGACCAAATTGGGTGTCTTAGAACAAACAAAGAATTTCTTCGAGTCCATGGGATTGCTTACTTTGTTTAATATGCAAGAGTTGACCTAGTCATCCCTCACCTTGGAGTTTTTAAGCTCATTGAAAGTTACAAAGGTGGAGACTCGAACAAACATTGAATTCCGCCTTAAGAATGTTGATAGGAAAATGTCTTATGCCGAGTTTGGTAAAGTTTTTGGCCTTAGCAATGACTCAACCTATGTGAAGAAACCCGTCACAAAATATGATCCCGCTCCTTTATGGAAGGCTATTACCGGAAGAAAGTTTACGTCTTACCATGATTGTTGTGCCCTTTATGTCCATCATCCGGGTATAAGGGTGTGGCACAAGGTTGTTGGGCATACTTTGATTGCTAGAAAGGGAACAAACCACTTCACCGAGCTTGATTTTATTTATCTCGAGTCAACCTTGAATGTTGGTGGAGAGTTCACCAAGAGGTACAATATTCTTCGACTTTTGATTGAGAGGTGGTTCAATATCGACCATGGAAAGGAAGGCACGACTTTTATTGTTAATGGGGGATTGGTAACTTATTTGGCAAAACACTTCAACCGGGACTTCAACAAAGATGGAACTTATAAACCGGTTAAGGGAGGCCATATCATTGATCTAGCCACCATGGTTCAAAAATTCAAATGGTTCAAGAATGATACTCTTGACGACAAATTCGAGTGGTTAAGAAAAGATGCCAAATCCTTCGCTTTACCGAACAAAATTTGCCGATTAAATGTCCATAGGCCACACTACCTTCTCCCACTCTCCGAGGAAGCTGATTACATTATACAACATCAAAGGAAGGACATTGCCGAGCCCTTCTCCTCTATTATCACTCCACCCTACCCACTCACCTACCATGAGTTTCAACCCGAAAATGTTAAGGCGGGGAATGACTACTTGACTCTTTTGATGCAACAAATGCACAAGCAAGCCCATGAGGATCGAGTCAATGCATATAGAGCATAATATCCGCCCCTCCTACATCTAGCTAGGCAAGGACTTCTTGACCCATCTTGTCCTTTGCCTAGTTGGGCGGATAGGGAAGTCTTCTTTCCTGGTGCTTCTAGGGGTGCTAGCTTGGGTGAAGAGGAGGTTGTTTGATACCGTCGTAGAGTACCAAAGATAAATTTATAAATCCAAACTACTACTATAGCTAGTGGAAGTCAGGGTCGAACCACAGAGAGGCGATGCAATTATTAGTTGTCTAATTTTAGTCTAAAGTAACAATTGTGTGGGGGTTTGTTTTGAATAGTCTATTAGCTAATGGCAATAAAATTAAAAATAAACTAAAGAAATGGATGAAATCAAATATTAAAAGGATGCTAAGATGGTCGGTTCACTGTAGTTTCGACGGCGGCAACTCTGGCTAAACTGTTTTAAACATGTTAGACGGGAAAATAAAAAGTCCTTTCGGTCCAATTCAACG
This sequence comes from Silene latifolia, assembly GCF_048544455.1. Classification (NCBI taxonomy): domain Eukaryota; kingdom Viridiplantae; phylum Streptophyta; class Magnoliopsida; order Caryophyllales; family Caryophyllaceae; genus Silene; species Silene latifolia. The sequence continues at coordinate 63,618,099 of NC_133526.1, read as the reverse complement.
GGTAGCAACCTTTCGGCCTAAGCTACGAGTCCCTAATGTCACTAAAACTAACTTTCGTTCTTGATTAATGAAACTCAAAATCTAAATTAACTTATCTCTCGATCTCATTAATTTAGTCGTCTTAATTAGGCAGTCTATCTCCCTTCCCTATCTTTCTATCTTATCGGGTCGGTCAATTCCGAAGCATTCAACTAGTCGCGTGCACTCGATTCGTCAAATATAAAAATTAAATTAATTAAGACGTAGTTTATCTAACACGGCCCCAGTCGATCGACCAACTAACCCAGTCGATCGACCAGAGCCCGAAACAGGTCGCCTGAATTGAAGCCGTCTAAACTACAGATCCTCTACATCTTAGCACATGGTACTTAGCTACTCATGATGTTGATGATAACAACAAATAAATTAACAAATGAAACAATCGAATTCATAATTAAATTAACTAAATAAATAACTAACGTAGAACAATAAATTGGCTTTGGGAAACCTAATCTAGCAATTCTAAACTATAAACAAATAAAGATGAACTGAAATTAAAGAACGTAAATTACCGAGTGAAATCAGGAGGAAGAATTCCCAAAGCACGAACTTTATTAAAGAAGGTAAAACTAATTGTATTCGAATGATATGAAAACTAATGCTAAACATGATATTAAACCCTAAGTATTTCCCTAAAATTCTGAATGAATTCCAGAATAGAAAAGGGTTGCGTTAAATAAGAATGTTACGTAACTCTTATTCCTAAACCTAGAATACAATGGGCTTTCTCGTTCTTTTAATTCCCGTCTGATTAACGGTGTGGTCGATCGACCACAGGTAACGGTCGATCGACTGAGATGCGCTGAACAGTAGCTTCTGGAAATCGCGCTCTGGTCGATCGACCATAGGCACCAGTCGATCGACCACTGTAGCTGGTAGTGCGCTTCTAAATTCTTCATAAACTTGTCTTTCAGGCCTCGAAATGCGCACCAAGTTCGTTTCTTGAGTAAATACTTCACGTCAAATGCAATGCAAGGTACTTAGGGACGGATTCGGCTCCATTTCCGCTGGATTCTTCAAATTTCTGCAATATTATACAAAAACACGAAAGTAGACGGAAATAGGGAAAATAGTAGCGTATACTACATATATGAGCTCTGAAATGCGTGTAAAATAGGGTGTAAAACATCATATAAATGACACGCATCAAACTTCCCCAAACCAAACCCTTGCTTGTCCCCAAGCAAGAACTAGACTCGATCCTAAAACTTAATGGAACGAGTTCAATCTCAGAGCGAAATGCAACATGTAAAGCCTAAACCAATTTTAATGCTAGAAATCAACAATCAATTAGCAATACGAATCATGCAAACGAGTTATGTGGTCGTTAAAAATAAAGCTGAACCGTCGACCATGCAAGACCTTTAAAATTGGACTCTCACGGATCACTCTTCTCTCATGAAGCAAAGGGTAAGCATATATATGTAAGAGAGGAAGAGAAATAGTCGCTCACCTAGACTACGACCTACATAATCATGCATGCAACTAATATGATAGACAATTCTAAATACCATACATACATTCCAACCGAACAAGGTCCCGTCACAGCCGAGGGCTTACAAAAATATGGTAAGGTGAGGCAATGGGTGAGAATAGGCAAAATATTTATGGAGATGTGGAGGTATAGGTGATCAAGCTAGTACCTAAACAAAACCATATGACAGCATCCATTTCCAACTCAATTATAGAATTAAGCACAATGCCCTTCATTTGGCACAAAACTCACCACACCGAACTGAAAATACTCCTCAATAAATGTAAATAAAGCATAGGAGTGAAACCGTCTACAAACAAAATCTTTTCCTTTCACGGTTTCTTTCTTTCATCATTTTTCTCTTTTTTTTTTGAATTCTTTTTTTTCTTTTTTTTTCTTTCCATTTTCCAATTCTTTTCTCATCCTCCTATTCTTCATTAAATACCAACTCCAAATCACTGGATACAAACCAAACTTGGCACAATAAATTATATACCGCAAAATAATCTAAACTAGCTTGACAAGGCAGGCTAAATTTGGATATAGCTGATACCCGTCGTGAGGTGTCAAAAATAAGATTTATAATTTCCAACTACAACTATAGCTAGCGGCAGTCGGGTCGAACCACAGAGAGGCAGATGTAAATTCTAGTTGTCTAATTTTAGTCTAAGGTAACGATAAGGTGTGGGGTTTGATTTGAATTGGTCTACAGCTAAGAGTGAATAAAGACAATAAACTTAAAAAGACGGATTAAACAGATAAAGGAAGGGGTACTAGGATGGTCGGTTCATTACAGCTTCGGCGGCAGCATATAAACAGGTCTAACTCGAACACAAGTGAGGCGGGAAACAAGAGGTCCTCTCGGTCCACTCTTAACAAATAGCATCTTTCGATCTCGCTATAGGTCCCTAATATCACTAATACTGACTCTTGTCCTGAAGAGTGACTAACGGTCTAAACTATACCTATCTTTCGATCTCAGCACAGTTTAGTCATCTTAATTGGTGATCAAATAACTTTCCCTATCTTTCGATCTAATGGGTCAGTCATAAATTAAGCATCTAACTGGTCGCATGCATTCGATTCGTTAAATACAACATTAAAATCAATTAAAACGAAGGGTAACCTCACGAGGTCGGTCGATCGACCAAGAATGTCGATCGATCGCACGCGAATCAGCCGTGTTCAATCTATTGCCGCCTATGCTATAACTTGCCTACATCCTAGCACAAATAATCTAGCTACTCATGCTAAGGGTAAAAACAATAATAACGATGATGAAACTAGCTACTGAATTCATGCTTGAAACGATAAAGTAAACAATTAACATAAACAATGAATTGGTTGCGGGAATCTAGCTAGCAATTCTATACTAATGATGAAGTAAAACAATAAACTGAAATTAGGACAGATGAATACCGAATTTGCAGAGGAAAGATTAGGAATAAGAACCAAAGATCCAATGCTTAACAATAATCCAAACCCTAATTCCAAAACTAAATATTACTGTATGAAAACTTCAGTCTAAATCGAGATACCTAAACTGAATGTTTATGTTACGTTATATAGCAAACATACGTAACAATTATTATCAAAACCTAAAACTTATTGGGCTTATGCTTCCTCAGCCTTTTAATTTTCTCGTCTGGAATAGCAATTGGGTCGATTGACTACTAGAACTGGTCGATCGACTGGTCTTCAGTAAACAGTAGCTTCTGGAACCCGATGATTGGTCGATCGACTGATGGCAGCGGTCGATCGACTGCTCGAGCTGCTATTGACTTTTATAAACTCGCGAACTTGTCTTTTGGCCCTTGAATTGCGCACCAAGCTCGTTCCTCGGGTGAATACTTCACGTCATATGCAATGCAGGATACTCGGGGACGGATTTAGCTCGATTTCCGCTGGATTCTTCACATTTCTGCAATAATGTACAAAAATACGGAAGTAGACGGAAGTAGGGAGAAATGTAGCATAAACTACATGAATGAGCTCAGAAATGCGTGTAAAATGGGATGTAAAACATCATATAAAAGACACGCATCAAACTTCCCCAAACCAAACCCTTGCTTGTCCCCAAGCAAGAACTAGACTCGATCTAATGACCTAATGGAACGAGTTCAATCTCAGAGCGCAATGCAACATGTGAAGCCTAAACCAATTTAATGCTTTAACCAACAATCAATTAGCAATGCGAATCATGCAAACGAGTGATGGAGTCGTTAGAAATATTGCTGAACCGTTAACTATAGAGACTTAGCAAATTGGACTCTCACGGGTCGCTCAAATCACTCAAATAAGCACAGGTGAAAATATAAGAGAATAGAAAGAAGTAAATATGTAATGACTCTCACCTAACTACGACCTATAAGAACATGCCTGCAGTCTAATATGAAAGCAATCTCTACAACCGTGCATACGCATTCCAACCAACAAAAAATGACATGACACATGCCGAGGTGTATATATGGATATGTGAGGTAATGGGTAAGAAGAGGCAAAACAGTTATGGAAAAGTGGAGGTACAGGTGATCAAGCTAGTACCAAAATGGAACCAAATGGCAACATCCAACTTCTTGCTCATAATCAACAGAAACGGTGCTATAGCAAGCACAAAACTCACAATCTCCAAAATAGTAGTAATCAACCAACTCCCCATAAGATATAAATGGAACATGGGAGCAAAAATCGCCATAAGATAAAGATTGAATTATGCGAATTGATTTCTTTTCTTCACGGACCTTCAGTCGATCGACCTATAGGGGCAGTCGATCGACTGCTTAAACAGTACAGAACGCTTTTTTTTTTCTTTTTTTTTTCGAATCATTTTTTTTCTTTTGTTTCTTTCTTTTCTTTTCATTTCTTTCTTTCCTTCATTTCGTTTCCCAACCATCATCTCAAATTGAGCATATGCCACCAAAAAAAAACGAGTAACAATCCCAAGGATACGGACTACTAGCTTGACAAAGGACAGACTAAAAGTAGAATGTAGTAAACAGGACAGAAAGGATACTTTTTTGGCAGTGTGGAGTTCATGGGTGAAACGAGAAAAGGGAAACCTCTACCACATGTGTCAACTAACCACAGACCGAATGCGTACAGGTATTAAGCAGATTAAGTTCATATTTATGCACATTTATGCAACATGTCTCATAAGGAGTAACTACTCACATTCCTAGATGAACTGGTCATGAATGACACCAGTTATAGGCTCTAAATCTCAGAATATATAAGTAGTTTGCCAATTTTCAAAGTCAAGTCTCAAGTTCAGCAAATAATTAACGAAAACTCGTAGAAATGCATATACGATTCTACTAATAACATGTCAATTAGCAAGGCTTAGGCATAAAACAGCTGCAAATGCAATGTCATCATGGAAATACTACCGTTCCGACTCGACCTATATGCTAAAATAAACGTGCATTTTATGGAAATTTTTGAAAATTTTCAATTTTTTTGGTATTTTGTAAATATATAAAGAAATAAACGATGCAAAACAAAATGTAAACGTGAATGCAGGCAAATGATATGCGACGCAAAACCCTTCCCCAAACCAAATCGCACAATGTCCCCATTGTGCAAAATCATGTAATGAAGAAAAGAAAAATGGGAATTTGCGAGAAAATGAAGTAAATAAGACATGAAGTGAAAATCGGGAACTCACAAGACTTTAAGCGCAGCAAAAAGGGAAACCTCCCCAAACCAGCGTAAGCTAGGAGGTTTCAGTAGCCAGCAGTGCTACTGAAAGGTACCTGAAAAGACAAACAAAATACATGCATAAAATCGAGAAGACAATTTGAAGCGGTAAAATTGTGCACGAATGAGAAAATTAGAAGAAATAAATAATTGGACGGAAAATAAAGTGGAGTATAAAACTCCCTTAAGTCCGCATATCGACCAAACACAGCAGGGGAAAGGTCGTGAGCAAATAAGCGTCCTTGGTCGATCGACTAAGGACAGCAGTCGATCGACCAATGTGTCAGGAACAGTAGCTCCTGGAAGGTGTAACTCAGTCGATCGACTAATGTGGCCAGTCGATCGACTGAAAATACTGCTGTACTCCTTATTTCTTCGTATTTGCTCAATAACTTGAGAAAATGAGGTCTAAAAACCTGCAAGTGCACAATAATACGCGCCCAAAATTGCGCAAAACCCAAAACAAAGTCTCAAACGTATAAAATCCTAAGCAAGCAAAATAAAATGCGAAGTTTTCGCGAACACAAAAGCAATAAAAATTGTCTTAACAAAAGCAAATAAAATGAAGTTTATAGAGAGCTCGATCAACTAATAGTTGATCAAGAAAGACCACGGTATGGCCCACTTCGGCTTCCGGCTACTAGAGGTAGCCTCAATGGTGCTTATCGAGCAATTTGCACCCTTCTTAGCTTCCATGTCCGTATTGCTCAACGGATCAACCTTCTCATCATCTCCCAGTCAAGGATCTCTTCGGGCTTGTCGAATCCAAGTCGACTTTTCGGCTTTGATCGCTCGTCATCAACTACCTCATCGATTCCATAGCTCAGGCAACCAAGACCTCCTCTTTGAATGATCGGCTTTTTTACAGCTGGAACAACTTGCAGCACTTCCTTCCCCAAACCAGCTCCTGCAACATCTAAAACAACAGATTCTTCCTCCTTTTCGCTCCCAATCTGGGGCGGAGGGGTTAACACAGAAGTAGTAATAGAGACAGGCAATTCAGGAAGCACAAAGTACGATTTCTTTTCGTAAAACCGTATTACAAGTCACGAGCCACATGGGGTCCTTTTTCTTAGCGAGTTGGGCAAAAACAATGGAATGCTTTCCTACTTTGAAAGTCAAGGTTCCTAGACCGACATCTATGATCGCACCCGGCGGTGTGCGAAATGGCCTACCCAAAATAATGGGTATATGAGCATCCTCGGGCATGTCAAGTACAACAAAGTCAACGGGGAAAAAGAACTTCCCTATTTGGACAGGGATGTCCTCTAAGACCCCTATTGGCCGGACCGCAGATCGGTCGACCATCCGAATGTCATGTCATCACTGCGAACCTAGTCAATTTGAGCTTCCTAGATAGACTCAAAGGCATGACGCTTATACTAGCTCCTAGGTCACATAATGCCTTCTCAATAGAGAAGGTACCTATATTGCGAAGGCAAAGAAAAGCTACCCGGGTCCTCTAGCTTATGGGGTGCGGTGTGAGACAAGTAAGAGCATGACTCTTTAGTTAAAGCGACAGTGTGAACATGTTCAAGCGACTTTTTCTTTGACAGGAGTTGTTTCATGAATTTAGTGTAGGCAGGCACCTGATTGACCAACTCAAGGAAAGGTACTTGCACATTCAAGCTACGAATAACTTTTTCAAATTTACTGAAAGATACCTGTTCCTTTGTTGGCACTAGTCTCTCCGGATATGGGGCTGTAAGGAGTACCTTAGCCCTCTCCTCTAGGTTGCGCATGCCGGCATCCGTGGACTTAGGCTGGAAGTCCACTGCTTTCTCCTTGTTAAAGCTCGAATTCTCCTCAGACCGTCTCAAATGTGAGCCATTAACCGTCATCGGATCGAACTTCGGAATTGGGATGGACCCATCAGCACTCGGGTCTGGCCCTAACACTTTCGGAGCTGTCGTGCCCCGAAACAAATGGTCCCTCAAGTTATCGGGCATCGGAGGATGAACAATCTCGCTATCAGCAGTAATCTTGGTCGATCGACCACTCTCCTCAGTCGATCGACCAAGATGCACGATTCAGAAGCTCGTCAGAACCCGCATATCGATCGATCGGCCGGGTATCGTCGATCGACTGATATACCTCGTAGACGCCTTTTTCTTTGAATTATTCGTTTCAGCTTTCTTTTGACTCGCATCCGCCTCATTCTTTTCAACAGCATCCTCGACCATGGCAGGCCCCTCCAGGGTGGACCCACTCCTCAATGTGATGGCGTTTAAGGTCTCCTTTTGGTCGGTTTGAGTCGGTAAGTGTCCCGGGGCTCGAGAGGTACTCTTACTAGCCAACTGAGCAATTTGGCTCTCAAGTAACTTCATCCCGGCCTCTCTTGTTTGGGACTCCTTCATCAACAAGTTCTTGAACTCAGCAAAATCAGAACTATGGGATTTGTTGTTCTTTGCGCACATAGGGAGGTTTCGATATTGTTGTTGCTTTTAATGAGGGGGCACATATGGTTGCTGCTGCGGAGGTGGAGTTGGATTTAGGACATTCTGGCTACTCCACCTCAGGTTGGGATGAACATTAGGCTCATAGTAGGTGTTTGTCTGCCTATAATGTTGAAAGGCGGCACAAGACTCAAAAGGACTAGGGCAATTCTTCGAAACGTGTCCCTCAGCTCCACACCTTTCACAGACGAAAGGACCGTCTGACACAGCATTTACTTGGTACATCCCACCTTTTAGAAGCTCCTCCCAATTCATATTTGTCAAATCTCGCAGTGAGAGCTTCAAGTGCAGCAACAGAGGAAGATTCAGCAGCTCTCCTCTGGTTCCCTTTGGAATTCCCATACTCAGCCTTGTGGGTAGCTAGATCGTCAATGATCTTCCACCCCTTGGTTGCTCCCAAATTTTCAGCAAATCGGCCATTGGCTGCAGCATCCAAAATAGCCCTCTGATCGTCATGCAGCCCATTATAGAAATGATTGCACAAGCTCCATTTTTCGAAACCATGGTGCGGTATGGTTCGCACCAGCTTCTTAAATCGGACCCATGCTTCGTGGAAGTTCTCATCCGGCCCTTGTTTGAAACTTGTGATTTGGGCTCTAATAGCGATCGTCTTTGAAGCAGAAAAGTACTTCTTGTAGAATGCCAATGCCAAGGAATTCCAATCGGTGATCCCATGAACGGCTCGGTCCAGATATCTATACCACTCCCTTGCAACATCACGAAGGGAGAAGATAAACATGGTCTCCTTGATCTGGTCTTGGGTCATACCGGCTGGTGGGGGTATGGAACAGCAGTAGTCAATAAAGGTCTCCATATGCTTAGCTGCATCTTCATTTGCAGCTCCCCCGAACTGGTTTCTTTTAACCATATTAATGTATGAAGGCTTTGGTTCGAACTTCCTGGCATCTCCTGGTAATTCGAACCCCTTATATAAATTTTCAGCTGTCGGCTCAGAATGACTAGCTATACTCGCTTCCTCGGCCATGACGGAATTTTGGAGAAGTGACTGTCTCGGGTGAAGGAGTGGAAACGGGTGAAGAATGTGGGTCTTCTTGAACAGGTCGTTCTCGTAATAGCTTGACAGAGTACTCGGCTCTTCCTCTGTCGGTAATACCCTTTGTGATCGTCTCAACTCGCGCAAAGATTTCTCTATCTCGGGATCAAATGGTACTAGTTCACCACCCTGTGACCTGCGCATAAGAAGAAACTACAAAAAGAATATAAGAAAAGTTTAAGGAACAGAAGTCCCTTAAACTAAGAAAGACTAAAAATAAAGCAACTAAAATTAGAACTATTGCCTCCCCGGCAACGGCGCCAAAATTTGATACCCGTCGTGAGGTGTCAAAAATAAGATTTATAATTTCCAACTACAACTATAGCTAGCGGCAGTCGGGTCGAACCACAGAGATGCATATGTAAATTCTAGTTGTCTAATTTTAGTCTAAGGTAACGATAAGGTGTGGGGTTTGATTTGAATTGGTCTACAGCTAAGAGTGAATAAAGACAATAAACTTAAAAAGACGGATTAAACAGATAAAGGAAGGGGTACTAGGATGGTCGGTTCATTACAGCTTCGGCGGCAGCATACTAAACAGGTCTAACTCGAACACAAGTGAGGCGGGAAACAAGAGGTCCTCTCGGTCCACTCTTAACAAATAGCATCTTTCGATCTCGCTATAGGTCCCTAATATCACTAATACTGACTCTCGTCCTGAAGAGTGACTAACGGTCTAAACTATACCTATCTTTCGATCTCGGCCTGACTTAGTCATCTTAATTGGTGATCAAATAACTTTCCCTATCTTTCGATCTAATGGGTCAGTCATAAATTAAGCATCTAACTGGTCGCATGCATTCGATTCGTTAAATACAACATTAAAATCAATTAAAACGAAGGGTAACCTCACGAGGTCAGTCGATCGACCAAGAATGTCAGTCGATCGACTGACACGCGAATCAGGCCGTGTTCAATCTATTGCCGCCTATGCTATAACTTGCCTACATCCTAGCACAAATAATCTAGCTACTCATGCTAAAGGTAAAAACAATAATAACGATGATGAAACTAGCTACTGAATTCATGCTTGAAACGATAAAGTAAACAATTAACATAAACAATGAATTGGTTGCGGGAATCTAGCTAGCAATTCTATACTAATGATGAAGTAAAATAATAAACTGAAATTAGGACAGATGAATACCGAATTTGCAGAGGAAAGATTAGGAATAAGAACCAAAGATCCAATGCTTAACAATAATCCAAACCCTAATTCCAAAACTAAATATTACTGTATGAAAACTTCAGTCTAAATCGAGACACCTAAACTGAATGTTTATGTTACGTTATATAGCAAACATACGTAACAATTATTATCAAAACCTAAAACTTATTGGGCTTATGCTTCCTCAGTCTTTTAATTCTCGCCGGAATAGCAATTGGGTCGATCGATGCTAGAATGGTCGATCGATCGGTCTGGTCTTGAAATGTAGCTTCGGAACCCGATGATTGGTCGATCGACTGATGGCAGCGGTCGATCGACTGCTCGAGCTGCTATTGACTTTTATAAACTCGTGGACTTGTCTTTTGGGCCTTGAATTGCGCACCAAGCTCGTTCCTCGGGTGAATACTTCACGTCATATGCAATGCAGGATACTCGGGGACGGATTTAGCTCGATTTCCGCTGGATTCTTCACATTTCTGCAATAATGTACAAAAATACGGAAGTAGACGGAAGTAGGGAGAAATGTAGCATAAACTACATGAATGAGCTCAGAAATGCGTGTAAAATGGGATGTAAAACATCATATAAAAGACACGCATCAGTAGCTAAGGGTCAACAGGCAAATTTGGTTAATGTGGAGTTCAATGGGTAAAATGAAATAAAGGGGAAATTGTAAGCACCTCCCTGCATGTGACACCAACCACTAACCCAAATGTATGCAGACAAAAAGCAATTGAATTTCATAAATGTGCAAATTAATGATAAATGATATGCAAGGAGTAACTACTCACAATCCTACATGAAACCGGTCACAAATGACGCCAGTTATATGAGCTCTAATCCTTAGAAATTATAAGTAGGTTGCCAAAATTCAGGTCAAGTCTATAATCCAGCAAATATTTTAACAAAACTCGTCAATTCTGGCAAGGCTCAGGCATAAACAGATGAAAATGCAATGTCATCATTGAAATACTACCGTTCCGACTCAACCTATATGCTAAAATAAACGTGCAATTTTTGAAATTTTTCAATTTTTCGATTTTCTATATAAATAGGAAATGGAAAAAAACAATGCAAATTGAAATGTAATAAACGTGAAACAAAAATGCAATAAAACATGTGAGTGCAATGCAAAACCCCTCCCCAAACCAAATCACACAATGTCCCCATTGTGCAAAATCATGTAATGAAAATAGCAAAGGAAATGGGATTTTGCGATAAATTAACTAGAAAGACATGAAGAGGAACTCGGAAACTCACAAGACTTTAAGCGCAGCAAAAGGAAACCTCCCCAAACCAGTGTGAGCTAGGAGGTTTCAGTAGCCAGCAGTGCTACCAATGAGTCCCTGAAAAGACAAACAATACCGCACGTAATTCCGACAAAGCAAGGTTATGAAACGCAAAATTATGTGCGAAATAAGGAAACCAAAGAAAACAGAAATGAATCGGAGAATAAAGTGGAGAAAAGACTCCCTCAACTCCGCAAATTGACCAAACACAGCAGGGGAATGGTCGAACACAGGTACAGCAGCGAGCAGTGGTCGATCGACCACCTTACCCAGTCGATCGACCGGGGGTGACAGAACGAAGCTCCTGAAAGCGTAGCGGTCGATCGATCGACCATACCGCGCCGATCGATCGAATGGAATACTCTTTGTAACTTTCTGATTTCTTCAATTAGCTCAATAAATTGAGCTAACAAGGTCTATGAACCTGCAAATACACATAATAACGCGCCTAAAATCGCGCAAAACCCAAAGTAACTGTCTAAAGCCTTAAAATCCTAAGCAAACGTAAAAAAAAAAATGCGATGTCTCGCACACACCAAAGCAATATAAAAAGTTCTAACAAAAGCAAAAAAAAAAAAAAACGTCTTTGAAAAGTCTTAATCAACTAATAGTTGATCAAGAACGGCCACGGAATGACCCACTTGCTCGGCTTCTGGCTACAAGAGGTAGCCTCAACAGTGCTCATCTTCTCAGTTGCACTCTTATCAATTCCAATATCCGCAGAACTCAACGGATCAGCATCTCTAACATCTTCCCAATCAATGACCTCATCTGGCTCGTCAAAATCCAAATCGGACTCCGTCACTTTGACTGGCTCCTCATCTAGCTCCTCATCTGTGCCATAGCTAAGACATCCTAGACCGCCTCTTTGAACGATTGGCTCCTTCATAGCTGGAGCAACATGCGACTCTTCCTTCCCCAAACCTGCTCCTGCAATAGTCAAAACAGAAGGATCTTCCTCCGATTTGCTCCCAATCTGGGGCGGAGGTGTCACAACAGGAGTAGGCATAGGGGCAGGCACATCAGAAAGCACAAAATAAGATTTCTTTTCAGAAACCACATTACAAGTTACTGGCCACATGGGGTCTTTCTTCTTAGCTGTCTGGGCAAAGACAATGGAATGCTTCCCCACCTTAAACGTCAATGTCCCAGAGCCAACATCTATAACTGCACCAATAGTGTGCAGAAATGGTCTACCCAAAATGATAGGAATGTGAGCATCCTCGGGCATATCTAACACAACGAAGTCAACTGGGAAAAAGAACTTCTCTATTTGCACATGAATGTCCTCTAAGACTCCTATAGGCTGGACCGCAGAACGATCAGCCATCTGTACTGTCATGTTAGTAACTGCAAACCTAGTCAATTTCAATTTCTTAGCAAGACTCAAAGGCATAACGCTAAATTTGGCCCCTAGGTCACACAAGGCCTTCTCAATAGAAAAGGTGCCAATATTACATGGGACTGAAAAACTGCCTGGGTCTTCTAGCTTATGAGGTGCAGTATGGGTCAAATAAGAACATGACTCCTCAGTTAGTGCGACAGATTGCACAGTACCAAGTGACTTCTTTTTAGACAAAAGTTGCTTCATAAATTTCATGTAAGCAGGCACTTGGTTAACTAATTCTAGGAAAGGAACTTGCACATTTAAACTACGAATAACATTCTCAAATTTGTTAAACGATACATGTTCCTTTGTTGGCACCAATCTCTCTGGATAAGGGGCTGTAAGAAGCAACTTAGCCCTCTCCTCTAAATCTCTCATACCGGCATCAGTGGATTTAGGATGAAAATCCACTACCTTGTCCTTGTTGTAGCTTGAACCTTCTTCAGACCGTCTCAAAAATGAACCATTAATCGTCATCGGGTCATACTTTGGAACCGGGACTGACCCATCAGCATTTGGGTCTTGCATCAATAATTTCGGAGTTGTCGTACCCCAAAATAAGTGGTCCCTCAAGTTATCTGGCATTGGAGGACGAAGAGATTCAACATCAGCAGCGTTTCCAGTCGATCGACCAGGTAGGGCAGTCGATCGACTGACTTCTACAGGACAAGAAGCTGTGCTATTTCGCGGACTGGTCGATCGACCAGGTGTGTCAGTCGATCGACTGATATACCTGCTGATCGTCTTTTTCCTGTTACTGTTCGTTCCAGCCTTCTTCTTACTTGGTTCCGCCTCATCTTTTCCAGTAGAATCCTCGACCATAGCGGGCCCATCAAGGGTAGACCCACTCCTTAAAGTAATCGCATTAAGGGTCTCTTTTTGATCCGGCTGCGATGGTAAGTGCCCCGGAGCTCGAGTTGCACTTTTGCTTGCTAATTGGGCGATCTGAGACTCCAACATTTTCATCCCGACCTCTCTAGCTTGAGACTCCTTTAGCAACAAATTTTTCAGCTCAGTAAAATCGGAACCATGGAACTGCTGCTGCTGCTGAGGAACATACGGAGGCTTTTGGTATGGCTGCTGCTGCTTATGAGAGGGCACATAATTCTGCTGCTACTGCTGCTGCTGCTGTGGACCCGGATTAAGGACATTCTGGTTGGTCCACCTCAAATTGGGGTGGACATTAGAGGGACTGGGATATGTACCAGTCTGCCTAAAATGTTGAAAGGCAGCACATACTTCATTCGAACTAGTACAAAATTCTGAAACATGTCCCTCAGCTCCATATCTTATTCATGTAAAGGGACCGTCTGAAACAACATTAACCTTATATATCCCACCTTTTTGGGATCCCCCAAAATCGAACTTGTCGAATCTCGCAGTAAGGGCCTCTATTGCAGCTACAGCAGGTGATTCAGCTGATCTTCTCTGATTTCTTATGGAATTCCCATGCTCAGCTTTATGGATGGCCATGTCTTCGATGATCTTCCACCCCATAGTCTCTCCAACATTCTCCTGAAACCTGCCATTAGCTGCAACATCCAGGATGGCTCTCTAATCGTCATAAAGCCCATTGTAGAATTGATTACATAGGGACCATTGTTCGAACCCATGGTGCGGAATAGATCGCACCAACTTCTTGAAACGGACCCATGCCTCATGAAAATTCTCGTCAGGACCCTGTTTAAAGCCCGTGATCTGAGCTCTAATCGCATTGGTCTTCGAGGCAGAGAAATATTTCTTGTACAATGCTAGGGCCAGCGAATTCCAGTCAGTAATCCCGTTAGCTACTCGATCCAGATCTCGGTACCACTCCCTAGCAGCATCACGGAGTGAGAATAAGAACATTGTCTCCTTAATCTGGTCCTGGGTCACATCTGATGGTGGGGGTATGGAACAACAATAGTCAATGAATATCTCCATATGCTTAGCTGCATCTTCATTTGCAGCTCCCCCAAATTGGTTTTTCTCAACTAAGTTGATGTATGACGGCTTTGCTTCGAATTTTCTCTCCATCCCGGCTGGCAAGGCAAATCCCTTATAGAGATTCTCAGCTGTTAGCTCGGAGTGACTAGTTATACTTGCTTCTTCAGCCATGTCTGGAGATGTGACGGTCTCAGCTGAAGAAGTAGAAATAGGTGACGAAGGTGGATCCTCCTCAAACAGCTCGTTCTCGTAGTAACTGGACAGAGTACTCAGCTCTTCCTCTGTCGGCAATACTCTAGATGATCGTCTCAAATCGCGCAAGGTCCTTTCGATCTCAGGATCTAATGGTCTCAATTCACCACCATGTGACCTGCGCATAAGAGGAAACTACAAGTAGAATATGAGAGTAGTCTAAGGAACAGATGTCCCTTAAACTAAGAGAAAGACTAAAATAAAAACAACTAAAAATTTAAACAATTTGCCTCCCCGGCAACGGCGCCAAAATTTGATGCCGTCGTAGAGTACCAAAGATAAATTTATAAATCCAAACTACTACTATAGCTAGTGGCAGTCAGGGTCGAACCACAGAGAGGCGATGCAATTATTAGTTGTCTAATTTTAGTCTAAAGTAACAATTGTGTGGGGGTTTGTTTTGAATAGTCTATTAGCTAATGGCAATAAAATTAAAAATAAACTAAAGAAATGGATGAAATCAAATATTAAAAGGATGCTAAGATGGTCGGTTCACTGTAGTTTCGACGGCGGCAACTCTGGCTAAACTGTTTTAAACCTGTTAGACGGGAAAATAAAAAGTCCTTTCGGTTCAATTCAACGGGTAGCAACCTTTCGGCCTAAGCTACGAGTCCCTAATGTCACTAAAACTAGCTTTCGTTCTTGATTAATGAAACTCAAAATCTAAATTAACTTATCTCTCGATTTCATTAATTTAGTCGTCTTAATTAGGTAGTCTATCTCCCTTCCCTATCTTTCGATCTTATCGGGTCGGTCAATTCCTAAGCATTCAACTAGTCGCGTGCACTCGATTCGTAAAATATAGCAATTAAATTAATTAAGACGTAGTTTATCTAACACGGCCCCTGTCGATCGACCAACTAACCCAGTCGATCGACCAGAGCCCGAAACAGGTCGCCTGAATTGAAGCCGTCTAAACTACAGATCCTCTACATCTTAGCACATGGTACTTAGCTACTCATGATGTTGATGATAACAACAAATAAATTAACAAATGAAACAATCGAATTCATAATTAAATTAACTAAATAAATAACTAACGTAGAACAATAAATTGGCTTTGGGAAACCTAATCTAGCAATTCTAAACTATAAACAAATAAAGATGAACTGAAATTAAAGAACGTAAATTACCGAGTGAAATCAGGAGGAAGAATTCCCAAAGCACGAACTTTATTAAAGAAGGTAAAACTAATTGTATTCGAATGATATGAAAACTAATGCTAAACTTGATATTAAACCCTAAGTATTTCCCTAAAATTCTGAATGAATTCCAGAATAGAAAAGGGTTGCGTTAAATAAGAATGTTACGTAACTCTTATTCCTAAACCTAGAATACAATGGGCTTTCTCGTTCTTTTAATTCCCGTCTGATTAACGGTGTGGTCGATCGACCACAGGTAACGGTCGATCGACTGAGATGCGCTGAACAGTAGCTTCTGGAAATCGCGCTCTGGTCGATCGACCATAGGCACCAGTCGATCGACCACTGTAGCAAATAGTCCGCTTCTAAATTCTTCATAAACTTGTCTTTCAGGCCTCGAAATGCGCACCAGGTTCGTTTCTTGAGTAAATACTTCACGCCAAATGCAATGCAAGGTACTTAGGGACGAATTCGGCTCGATTTTCGCTGGATTCTTCACATTTCTGCAATATTATACAAAAACACGAAAGTAGACGGAAATAGGGAAAATAGTAGCGTAAACTACATATATGAGCTCTGAAATGCGTGTAAAATAGGGTGTAAAACATCATATAAATGACACGCATCATTGTTGTTGTTGAGACTGGTGAAAAAGAAGGTGAAGAAAATGAAGAAGGTGAAGAAGAAGAGGGTAGTGAGGAAGAAGAAAGAAGTTCAAGTGCAAGTGATGATAACTCCGGATATATGGAGGTTGATTCTAGTGAAGAGGTTGATGATGATGGAGATGATAGTGATGATGCCATGGGCGAAGATTGAGGATTAGCAAGCTCTTGGGAGGATGCCACATTACTTTGTGAGTTTCCTACACCTCCTTTAAGGTTTGTTTATTTCTCTTGTTTTTCATATAATTTTTATCTTGATCATGATTTTTGAGTCCTAACATCAACTAGAGGACTCACACCTCGGTCTCATTGAGGTGTTTCTTTTATTGTTCCCACATTCAAAATCCAAAATGACAATTGTAGTTTCATGCATAGCATCCTTATGCATGAACTCCCCCAATTTTTGACATTAGCAATAGTGTCTATTTAGGTTTGGGGAAGTTTATGCATATGCATTGGGAGTCAATCTAAATTGTGCTCTCCAACCAAAACAAAAAAATCATGCATCATATAGCATAGCTTAGTTTGCATTCACTTTTGTTTATATGTCATATAGTTTGCATTTAGCTTAGAAATCATGCATTTTCATATAAATTGCATAATTTCCTATCGTATTGGCCATTGAGGACAATGCCCATACTAGTGTGGGGATGGGAAATTCTAACATGACTTTTTAGAACAAAAAAAATGATAAAAATTGAAAAAAATTGAAAAATATAAAAACATGCTTTTTTATTTCATAAATCATAAAAACCATAAAAATTTGAAAAATTCAAAAATACAAAAACATGTTCTTTTCCTTTATAGTGTAGTCTTGTATATATTGTGTTTGTTCATCCTTTTTTACATTGATCGACTACGCCACATCCGAGACATGAGGATATTGAAGACCGCATGGTATGATCTTTCCAATCTCCTTTTTCCTCTTTATGTTAATGACTATGTGGCTTTATTTTGATTGATGCGGTATAAACAATGTGATTATAGGATTGCATTTAGATTATTTGGCATACTAGTTGGTAGAATCATATGCATTAGGTTGTATATATGTTAGTTGCATCATGACATATAGTTGCATGTTAGGAAAAATTTTGTGAAACCGTCTATTTGGGAGCTTGACAAGTGTATATAAGGCCCTTGTAGATACTTTTTCTCCTTAAGACTTTGCTTGTTAGAATACTTGTAAAACACCCTAGGATGTGTCATGCTAGTATCCTTTGACCCATGGATTAAGGCCTAGTCAAGAGTACCTTGTGGTGTGATAACTCCTTGGCTACCGTTTATTCCAAGGTGACCCTTGAAACCATGCAACCATCATCCATGTTCTACCACATTTTATCATCAAAGGGAATGGGCACAAAAATTGTTCAAATTTGAGTTCAAGAATTGAAATGAAAAGTCAAAAAGTTTGCAATTGCATCAAAAGAAAAGAGGAGTAACAAAAATGAAAACTCCTATGCTTCAAAAATAAGCACCCTCACTACAAATGGGGTGACTTTGAAAATGTTCAAAAAAAAGAAAATGCAAGAAAAAGTTGAAATTGTCAAGTGTTGAAAATGCCAAACATCAAAAGAAATGGCAAAGAAATGTTCTCAAAATGTCAAATGCCACAAATTGGGGGGAAAAACAACAACAAAGCAAACTCCCATATGAAACTCAAATTCTATTGATCCCTTTTCCATCGTATCCACTTTTGTGCATGGTAGAGAGGGGACGACCCTTCTTCTTGTCTAGGCAAGAAGGGGAATTCCGCGATCCTCCAGTGTTTCTAACACCATAGAGAGTCTACTCTTGACGAAAGCATTTAACAATTGAGGACAAAGGTACCCTAGCTTGACACAACTTGGAGGTGATTTATTGGTATCCTTCTAGGCTTAGTAGTTTGAAGAAACCGTATCTATGATGGAATGTGTACCCTTAGATTGCTTCCCTTGTAGATAATTTCCGCCACTTAGATGAGGAAAGTGGCTATTCATTTTTGTAGATGCATCCATTACTTGTTTTGTGTTCTTTAATGCTTGGATGTGTCGCCATTTTGGCAAGCCCACCTTGCCTTGCAAGAAGGCATCCTACCTCATGGTTGTCTTGTTGTGAGTTGAAGGGGCGGAGTGAGACCCGCTAATTGTCTCACATCGGCTATATTAGTAGGTTAGTTTGAATAAGGGTCCTAGTTTTTGTCACCTCTTTACTCAGGACGAGCAAAGGTTCGGTTTTGGGATATTTGATGTGACTCATATTTAAGCATATTTAGTCCCCGAATTAGCCTCGTTCCTATGCTTTTTAGTGCATAAT
Organism: Silene latifolia; assembly: GCF_048544455.1. NCBI lineage: Eukaryota > Viridiplantae > Streptophyta > Magnoliopsida > Caryophyllales > Caryophyllaceae > Silene > Silene latifolia. The sequence continues at coordinate 63,599,262 of NC_133526.1, read as the reverse complement.
TGGGTCATTTACTATCTTTAGTTTCCCGTTTTGCATATTCTTTGAGGTTTTGTTCCCTTGGTAGGAAAGGAGTGCAAACCTTGCATTTTCATGGCAAAATGGAGCTAAATTGATCAAATTCAATGACCAAGCATCAAAGGGAAGACGATACTAGAAGGCCTATGTAGATAATAAAGTAGATTGGGCATAGACGAAAGGATCCTTGCATCCCCAACAAGATCCCCGAGGATTGTTGAGGAAAGAAGAAAAGAGAAGTGCTGACCCAGGATCCGAGCGTCTCCCTGCCCAGGACGAGCGTCTCCCTGCCCAGCAATCCGAGCGTCCCGATGCCAAGACGCTCGTCTTGAGGCCAACAAATTCGAGCGTCTCTCCCCTGATCCGCTCGGATTCCCTTGCAGAACCCACCGTGCTTACTGCCTAGACGCTCGGGACGAGCAGATTTCCTGGAGACTACCAAAACGGAGATGAGCATCTCCTTGGAGAGGAGCACTTCCTCAACTTTTCTTAAGGGTCTTAATAGTCATTTAAGCCCTTAGTACCCTAATCCTTGTACCTAATCTATAGTATAAATACCCCATTGTACTACCTAGATTAGCATGTCATCTTAATATCATCTTAATCTTATCCTAATCAAGTCTTAATATTCTCTTAATTTTGTAATCAACTCTTAATTTAGCATTAATACCAATCTCATTTCTTAATCTTTCTTTAATTTCTCTATTGTTCATCATTTATTTGGGTAATTAGAAGATTATTTGGGTTTATTTGGAGGATTGACAACCTTCCATCAATCATCAAGTACTTCTATTATTCTTTGCTTTATTATTTGGAATCATCCTTATAGGTATAATTCTCTCTTAATCCTTTTTTAACTATTGTTAATCATCTTCATTTGTTCATCATGTTTTGCCTTGCTAGTATGATTGACAACCTTGTTAGCATGTTAAACTTGATAATGAGTGAGTAATTTCCTTAACTAGGGTTAATGGGGAATTAGGGGAAACCAACATGGGAATTGATTCATGCTTAATCTAATATGTTTTCATAATTAATTTGCTTGCTTGTTGTGATTTCAACTTATGCACATGTTATGTTTGATGAAATGCGAGCCTATGAATCCTTGCATTTTTACCCATCACTTACCTTTTCAATGAGACTTGTAAGACATAAACCAACTCGAGTCTCATTAGACCATGCATATAGTTGGATAGGGAGGATTAAGTCGACTTGTAGGTGTTGTACAATCTAATCGATTCGGCTCCGGGACCCAAACCTTCTTAGGGATTGTAAGACATAAACCAACTCGATCCCATCACAACAATAAATGCTTGCATCTAGTAGAGAACATGTTTGTATGATCAAATCCCATGAATCCCCTATGAACCCATGACACCCTAGTGCTTTTAATCAATTGTTTACATTTCATTTTAATCATCTTGCTTGTTTTCATTGCTTTGCTTTTATATTGTTGATTAGTTTAGTTGATCTCCTACCTCAACCCAAATTGTAACACCTTTAGACACAACCATTTGCAATCGAAAATCCTACATCAATACCCGTCCCATGGGATCTGACCTTTACTTACTTCTTTACTAAGAGTATAGTAGTTTGTGAAGTTATAAATATTGTTTTGGTCTAGGAAACTTTCGACGACGACACGACCACGGCTCAATCATGACCATGCCTCTACTCGTGAGTAGAGCCACAACCGGCTAGCCCTAGCCACTGCCCAGGTCATAGGCAGCCTCTGACCGGGCCACAGGCAGCCCCTGCTCAAACCACATGCCGTCCCTGCCTAGGTCACCAGCACTTCTGCCCACGTCTAAAATAACCCCCATTACCCACCAACTCAGTCGGGCTCAGCCTGACTACAACCTGTAATATAGGCAGGCCGTGGCCTCTGCACAACCAGGCCACACCGCCCAACAATCTCCCAAGCCAAGGCCAACACCAAGCCAAAAGACGGGTTTAGCATACGGTATAACAACCCAGCCAATATGAAACATTAACACGAAATTAACGAGGTAAAAGCACGCACTTATATATGTGAGACGGAAACTCATTAACTTACACACCACAACACTCAACACGAACTATAAAGACACCCCAAACCGTGCAACTACAGTCCACATAACCGTTATTTTGACTGCCCAAAACAGAGGACGAACCGTCCCATATTACTCGAATTTTTATGCATACACACAGTCCAAGGAAGAGCAATACTAAGACAACATTTGAGACAAGATTAAGACGGAAATTCTCATGTATAAAGCAAGCTCAAAAACAGTCCCGAAGACCACATAAATCGTTCCGAAATAGTCTAAATTAAGAGCGCATAAAAACAGCCCATTTCAAACATCATTTTGAGACGGAAATTACCATACAAATGAGAAAAGTATAAAGAACCAAACTTTATCAAACAAGGGCATATAAAACGACACATAAGACGGAATTTCGACATTTTTGTGGAGTAACCTATCACTGTTACCTTGAAAGCTCTTTAATCTTCAAGTAAATGGTCCACAAAGCACAAGTCTTCCTCCGGGTCTTCAAATGCTTTACCTAGGACGAGAAAGACGGGATCTTTAAGCTTAAAAATGAAATTCTCATAAGACGGGTCATTTCGAAAACTCAACAAGGGTGGAACTTTCTTACCTAGAAAGTTGAAGGACAGAAAGGGGAAGCTAATGGCGCAAAATGCAAAGGAAACGGTTGAGAAATGAGGGAAAAATCTAAGGTTGAAAGAGGATGATTAATGGAGTTTCTAATGTTTGGTTGTATACTGTGTTTGTTATGTTTTGTTCGAAAAAAAAAGAAAGCTAAAGGGGGGATGGGGACGGGTTAATAAGTGAGGGTGAGGGAATAATAAAAAAAGGATTATTTAAGTCTGCTATAACTTAAGACGGAAACTATTATTATTATTATCACTATTATTACTATCCGACTAAATATATATAGTTTTATATAAACTAAGCTTTTAAAAATATAGCTTTTATAAAAATCGTGTTTAAAAATAAAATTAAATAATTTTAAAATATAAATAAAACAATGAAATGGTCAATTAAATTTTAAATGTTAAAAATGGAAAATTCGCGGGTGTTACAATATCTACATCTACATCTACATCTACATCTATATCTATATCTATATCTATATCTATATCTATATCTATATCTATATCTATATCTATATCTATATCTATATCTATCTGTATATAATATAAAAAGGCTAGACTAACCACTACCTTTCACCATTAACCTTTTTAATATCCTTATAGCATGCCACATCATCAGTAATATTTTAAAGGGTTATTTCATAAGAATAATCCAAATTATACCTCTCATTCTCATATTAAACCATACTAACGTTTAACTGAGAAAAATCTGAACTATTACCTCATTTATCTTTTAATGAACCGAGCCAATTTTTTACCTACTACAACAGGTAAGCTATCAGGTCATAAGGTCGTGGGTCCCTTTTTTTTATTGTTCTTCTCCCTCCATGTATCACTTTCCCCAAATTAAGAACTTAACCTAAAGTTCATCAAAAATCCAGGAAATACCTAATTACCCAACACAAACCAATCCAATCATAAATCAAACACTATAATCTCAAATTTTAGCCAAAAAAACAAAAAAAAGCTAATAAAAACCCAGAAAAACCTAACTAAATAATTTAGGACAACAACGTAAGAGAAACTCATAAAAATCATTTAATAAACTCCTGGTGGAGCACTGAATTTCGTAATAATAATTTAACAAACACCTTATGACAATAAGGAAAAAAGAATGGGGAAGGAGGTGGATGAGTGTCGCAGGAACGTTGTTTGAGGATTTGTTGGTCTTGTTATTATGATCGAAATGTCATCAATAATGGTACTTGATACATGTTTGAGATCTTCAAAAGGAAAATGAAGCCGTCCACCATTATTCTCATATGTCCTTGTTATTGACGTGGAATCTGCCATACCCATTTTAAAGACCATCTAAGGAGAAATTCAAGCTTGTCATGTGCTTCTACAAACATGGGTATGCTGATGAATACACACCCACCTTCACTGTTCGGATTCGGTACCGCTATTGATATAAATCGAGCCAGATTCCTTGATCGTGTAAGCCCGTTTAGCAGCTCCAAAGTCAATAAATGATAATGATGATGATGTATGTTTGTTGATGATGATGATTAGTACCTTGAGGAAGATGTTGCCATGAATACTAATCGAATGAATTTAGAAAGACTTGTGAATTCTTGATGAAGATGTGAGATCGAAGTGGGAAATACTTCGGGGTTCTGTTTTTTTATTTGATTATGGAGGAAAAGCGGATTTGGTTTTGTTTAGGGTGAGGAGAGGACTGATTTCAGGTTTAGAAGTCAAGGGAACCGGTTGTACATGTCTCCCTTCCACTAGTTCATTAAAAGATAAATGAGGCAAAAGTTCGAATTTTTCTCGGTTAAACGTCAGTATGGATTAATATAAGAAGGGGAGATATAGCTTGGATTATTCCCATGAAATAACCCTATTTTAAAAAGAACAAAGGTTTGAAAAATCGTAGCATTAAACACAAATTAAAGCACAATTAAACTTAAATGTAAATACTAAAATTTAAATTTGAGGGTTTTACTCTTAAATTATTTAAAAAAGGATTGGAAAAATTGTAGTATTAAACACAAATTAAAGCAAAATAATAATTATTAAAATTATGCTTTTTATTTGTTAAGAAAATTAAACAACAATAATCTATATCTAAATCTACATCTATCAATATTTATACAATAATTATTAAAAGGCAAACTAAGCAATCTTATTAGGTCATGTGTCATCTATATGAAGTTGCTCCATTTTCTATTTTTCGAGTCTCCAAATCTCGATTAGACAAGAATTTAAGGATAGTTAATTATAGCATGTCTAAATTAAGATGTGAATGGATACCATTCTTCAATTTTAGATGAATAACCATAACTTTTCGTGTGCGACTCTTTTTACACTCTTCTCAACTGAAATTACTATTATTTTATGATAAAATTTTTTATTATTTTATGATAAAATTTATTATTTTTTATGACTCATAAACTTCTTGATCTTTAAAAGATATTAAGGATATTATGAATTAAGAGGAGTTATGATATATGACAATAAATATAGGAGTTAATATGGAATATTACTTATGTTCCATTACTTTGTGATTAATGTTGACTTCTGAGACGTACAAATGTTATAATTATGTTTGTATAAATAATCATGCTAATAGAATAAAATCGATCAAACAATCATCAATCAAATAATATTACTCACTTAAATCTAACAAGAGATGAGGACTGAATTTGTAAACTTTTGTTAAGTTGATTCAATTTCTCATATCCCATATATAAAGCGTTTATATATATAGCATTGAGTATATAAAATGTATTGCATGAGCGACATAATAGAAGGCCTTCCTTATCTTCTTCCACAAACATGTATATTTTTTCTATTTATGGGTCATACTAATTATGGACTACTAACGAGTTTTTGGTGTGCACTTTGCTCTTTAGGATGCATCACCTTCCCAAAGTTCAGAGTTGATAATGCATAATTCCCGATTCTTCAAGTTAGCGAATAACGATACACATTTTGTAAGAAAACAAAGTTACGACGCATTTTTTCATACACAATATTGTATACCTCATATAATATGAAGTAATCGGGCTTTTATTGCTTGAAATACGTGTCATTAGCACATTTGAGCGAAGTATATAATATGATTAAGAAAAAGTGTTTGCAAATGGTCTAATTTTGTGGTGGGTAATGTTATCAAAATAGATGTTTATTATTTATTAGGTTTTAAATTGTGAATAAAATTATGTCTCCGTTATTCTTTGTTTTCAATTTCATGATTTGTGTTTTTATAAAGGGTGTTTTCATTTTCAGATATATGGTTATTATATTGATGTTGCATTTAGATAGTGATTATCAAACTACACATGTTGAGTTATAACGGTTTGAAGGAATAGTGAATGCCACGTTTTATTTAGTAAATTTAGTTTTAGGTCTCTAATCCATAAAACTTTAGAAGAGTACAACGACAATGTATAAGCGCATGTATGTTACTCATGCACCATGTATAGTGAAATAATGATCTTGGAAAACATAATTGTTTACTAGAATGTCTTGATTAAGCTAATAGTGTGTTTGGGAAATGCATGATTGATAAGTAATAATTAGAGAAATATGTAGAGATAGAGAGAGAAAAAATAAAAAAAATAAAAAAAGTGGTAAAAGCTTGAAAAACCCTAAAAATGTCGATAGATTGTAATGACCCAAATCAATTTCCCTCTCTAGTCTCTTCTCCTAAATCCATTGTTGCTTGTCATCTGAACGACCCCCCCTCTTCTAATCTATCGTTGTTGTTGGTGTGGCGAGTAACAATACGGCTAAGGAAGTTAATGTCAATGAATTGATTGGAGTTGCTCCTTTATGAATCGGATGTCGTTATCCCCGAAGACACCGACTAGGTGGTACACGAAGGCAAAAAGGTAAACAACAACTTGATGGCATTGTTGAAGAACCAAGAGATCTCACGCACTTTACGTAGGATGATGTTAAGAAAGAGATCGAATGCTGGAAAAACTTTGTCTTTTTCTTTATTTTAGGCGCAAATCTTCCACCAGAAATTGTGAAAGGCTTTATCAAGCGGATCTGGGCAAATTATCCAATTGATAAGGTCTCCTTTCTGCCGAATGGAGTTTTCCTTGTTCGGTTTAAGACAATCAAGGCTAGGGATTCTGTTCTATAACATGGTCACTTTTTTTTTTTGATGAAAAACCTCTTATTGTCAGGCCTTGGAGTGAGGATGTAGACTCGGTGAAGGAAAATGTCAAAGAGGTCCCGGTGTGGATTAGGTTGCATAAACTCCCTCTGAAATTTTGGGGGAAATGTCTTCCTAAGATTGCTGGGCTTCTGGGGAACTTCATTCGCAGTGATGTTGCCACTTGTGAGAAAACACCTCTGGGATTTGCACTGGCAATGGTTGAAGTGCCTTGAGGTCGTGCTATCCCTGATTGTGTGAAATTCTTGGATGAAGATGGCCATGTCATTCCTATCAAGGTGGAGTTTGAATGGAAATCAATTCTTTGTAATACCTGCAAGGGTGTAGGTCATGAAACTAAGAAGTGAAGGAAGGAGAAAACACAAGTCACTCAGAATGTGGTCCCTCAGTAAGAACAGAAAAAGAAATGGAGGCCAAAACAACCAAAACTTAGGCAAGGTAATCCAATTGTTCCTACTATTGTTGTTGCTAGTACTGTTAGAGTAAGTGTCCTCGACAATAATGCGATCACATGTTTAAATCTCATATTAAGAATGCATGAGGGAAATTAATTTTTATTGTCAACTGATCCACATTAATCAGTAATGATTGGCTGACTAGAGTTTGACATTACTGTCGTATGACGGTGGTGATCAGTTGATCCCTTAAGGTCATACCTCTAGGGTAACACTCTTAATTGATTGATTAATTAATTGTATGTTGATACAAGTTAATTAATTCCTTAAAATTGAACAAATGGTTTTGTGAGTGAGATTACGTATCTTATTGTAATTCGATTAAATAAGATTCGGTCTAAGTAATTTAAATTATTTTATTACTTAGGTTTATTTATTGTTTATGAAACAATTAAAATAAGAATGAATGGTTTATTATAAATACAAGTTGTTGCAATTTATAATTTTATGACCCATTTTAAGTACTTATAATTGTGAATTAATAGTTAATTTTTTTATGTGATTTATTTTATTTATATAATGATTTTTAATAAGTTAAAAATGCATTTTTAAAGACATGTCTAGTAACATGTCCAATATATCACACTATACAAATTGACAATTGACAAACTTAAAATGGACCCATTTTATCTAAGGGTGCCGTGTAAGTGGAGGGATAGGGTAGGCTTAGGATTTAATTGGTGCTCTAATTGAGAATTAGACATAATGATTATGTCCTTTATAGACCTAAACCTAGCCCTACACTATGTGACTTGAGAAGAACAACTTTGTGCAAGGATTGGGCATTCTACCTAAGACCACCCGGCCCCCCAAGTGAATAAGGAGAGTTTTTTCTCTTCTTATTCTCTATTATTCATTCTTGAAAATATATAAGATTGAAAGATAGTATTCTCTCTAATTTTTGTTGAGAACACACTAGAAAATAATCTCACAAATCTCTAATATTATTCTCTCATTACTAGAAGTAGTAATCTAATAATATTAGTAATTATTTTAAGGGTTCATATACTAATTCTAGTTATCAAATTAGTATATGTTTTAAGAGTGATTACCTTGGTACAATTCCTTGAGGAGTAGATCCTACCATTGGGTCTAAATTCATCCTTGGAGCACTCAGATTTTTACGAAGACTAATTCGGTAGGAGACCAATTAGTATACCCATTTCGGCCCTCATTGTAAGTAGATCGGTTTTCTTCTTACTTTGCATTATATTGTTATGCATGCATAAGATCTTATTAGTTTATGACTAAACTAAATATATATAGTTATTAGAAGTGTCTAATAAGAGGTTAATAAATCTTACAATTGGTATCAGAGCCAAGAGTTGTTGCATGCATAATCGGTTATTATTTTTCCGAGTTAATATGTTAACATATAAAACTAATAATTTGTGATTTATGATGATAAAGACAACGAAATTTTTGCATGTTTAACTTTTTGGTCCTAAATTGATTTTAGGTCATTTTGATGATTTATGGTATAAATATTGCTCTTTAATTCATTTTTAGTATTTTTATTATATTTTATTTAGTAAAATGACTTTTAAAATGCTAAAATAAGTTAGACTATGATTCTGACTATGAAATTTTAACACGACCTCAAATGCATATTTTACTTATTGTATGTAAAATTTCATATAAAAGTGTTTTATATTGCATGTTTTATGATTTTTACATGATAAAAATTGATTAAATGGAGGTATTTTGGTTAAATATAGTTAGACTTCGTTTATACCCATGAAATTTTAGTATGTTGTCACATGCAATATTTAGACACTGTATGTAAAGTTTGAGGTAAAATGGTTTTATTTTGCATGATTTATGATTTTTAGATGTAAAAATTATTTAAATAGTGACTATTTTAGCAAAAATGGCTAAAATAAATTTTATGGCATGAAATTTTTTCCCAACGTTGTATATATGATATGAACATCAGATCTAAAGTTGCATGTCAAATTTCAATTGATTTGGATGTTTATTGATTTTTATATTGTAAAATTAATAAATAGCAACTTTAATAGTCATAATTGTAAATTTGATTTTCGGGCCTAACAATTTGTCTTTTCAGGTTCTAGAAACTTATATAGAATATTCAAAATTTTAATTTTGATTTATTACATAATTTTATGTTTAATTTGGAATTAGTGGGATAAAGTTATGTATTATACGATTTGTTTGTGGAATAAATTTAAAATATTCTAAGGGCAAATTTTATTAAAGTTTTAGAATGTTGGGAATTTTCCAGAATATACAAAATAATGATTTTGAAATTTTCGAATTTTTATGATTTTTTGGAAAATATTTCTTTATTATTATGAATAAAAGTGTTTAAAGAGCAATAATAAATATCAAGTTGAATTATTGTCAAATATTTAGTGAAGACTAAATTTGTGAATCCTAAGAAGGTAGGAATAATTAACTTGGACATAGATTTGATTTATGTAATATTGTGTGATTTTAATAAGTTAATAGTCACAATTATCCATAAAACCGGACCGAATATACGATATTAGCTTAAATAGGGCGATTTGGCACATCACATGGCATGTTTTATACATATATTAATGCTGAAATTTTAGTATGAATGTCATATTTTATTTTATATAATTTTGAATTATGTAATTTGTACTTAGTATGACCTTAGTTTTTAATTGATATTTCCCGAAATGAATGGGGATATCGATTCAGTTGTAATTAATGTGATCTCGTATCACTTTTATTTTATTTTGTTTTTCTTTTTATAATGTATAAAGTAGAAAAGCTATGTAATTTATTTATTCCGGAGTTCCTTGAAGACGGTGCCATTCGGAAAGGCGTTCCAACAAAGACGGTGTTGCCTTGAAGTACGTGCCAAATGAAGTTCAAGGGACCAAAGGAGTTGGTTTCCGAATTTGTAAATAGTTTATTAGATTTACTATTTTAGGAAGGCCATACTAGGATTGTATCGTTTTGCTTTGCATTTGTTTTATATGTTTGCATGCATAGCCAAATCGCCATAACTACACATGCATATTATTTTATCGAGTCTTCGACCGTGTCAATTATAATTATCGTAGTTCACCGCTTTAGTTCACTTAAAACGAGATAGATAATAAATTGACAAGACCTCTCACTAGATAATAATTGAGAATTAGCCTTACCAAATAGTAGAACCATGACTCCCAATTTCTTAAGGAAGTAGGCTCGGCTCACCGGGGTGCTAAACTTGTTACGTTGGGTAAGTGGGTAGTAAATTTTTATTACATCGAAATTTGGATTGAGCTCAACGAAAGTATTCGCGACCGTAGTCGCATGTGTTCCGGGCTTAAGAAAAATATTAAAGTAATTTTATCGACCGAGAGTTCTAGAAGTAGAATCGATTAAAGAGTTAATCCACCGAGTTATATTGATAAGGGATGAATCGGCTCACCGTGCCCGAATTGATATGAATTTGGATCTCGGGATCATTTATAGTAGTTGGGTAGAGGTCACTATATAAATGCTTAAAACTTGTTAAAATGTTTACAAGAATTATTAAAACGATAAATGTTAATTAATTCCTTCACTTCCTATTTTGTAGTCAAAAATTGTTTCTCAATTGCAATGGCAACTCCAAATTCATCCGCAACCACTAGCTCGAACACTCTCACCAATGTTTCTTGGCTCCGATCCTTCATGGATCGTTGTAAATTAGAAAAGAATGGGTCCAACTTTGCCGATTGGGACGCTCAACTCCGTTTGGCCGCGGAGGGTGACGACAAGCTTCGTTACCTCACCGAGGCCTCTCCCGCCATACCTACCGCCAGGTCTACTCCTGCCGCTAGGCAAGCCTATGAGACTTACCAAAAGGAGTCGGCCGCGATCAAAAATGTGTTGATCTTCTCTATGGAGGCCGAACTCCAAAGGAGTGCTATAAAGATTAGCACTGCCTATGAGATCTATACGAAGCTTGTGACAATGTTTTCACAAGCTCTGAGGATCATTCAATATGAAGCGGCATCCGCATTATTCGATCTCAACATCAAGGAGGGCCAAAAATTTAGCCCTCATGTGCTCAAGTTGATGGAGTATGTTGAGATTCTAAAATTGCAAAAGGTAGAGATTCCCGAAGAACTCATCATTGACCGAATTCTTCATTCCTTGAACAAGGTTAAGGCATATGTTCAATTCAGGGTGAATTTTAATATGCAAAACTTGAAAGTTTCCCTCGATGAATTGCACAAAATGCTTGTGCAAGCCGAGAGGGACATGGGGCTAAATATTAGCACCACCAAGGATGTGCTCAACATTAATCAAAAGAGCAAAGGGAAATTCAAGAAAGGTGGCAACAAGAGTAAAAAGCCAACTCCCAACAAGGGCAAAGGGAAGGCTTTTGAAGCTAGCTTCTCTAAGTCCAAAAAGGGTGCCTCCTCCGAGGACAAATGCCACTATTGTAATAGTATTGGGAATTAGAAGAGAAATTGTCCAAAATATCTTGGCGATATTAAAGCTGGAAAAATTGTTCCAGTGGGTAAATAAATATCCCTATCTTTTATATTTCAATCCCAACTTTGGTATTTTGATACAAGTTGTGATGATTACCCCCCTTTTTATTGTAATTAGGGCATCCAAGCAAGGACAGGGCAAAGAAAAGAAAGCCTAGAAGATCTTGAGGGATGCTATATGTAGCCGCCCATGGTGCTAGATCTATGGAAGATTGGCTTTATTTTGTTTTGTCCTTATTTTCATGTTGTATTTTGAAATTTTAGAACTATTTTGATTTCCTCGTTCGACTTGGAAATTTGTTTGTTTCCTTTAAACAATGGTTGTATTTTGGATATTGGTGACTTGGTTTGCAACCCAAGTCACTCACCTTATCGTATCATTTGTTCTAAAATTTGTCATCATACACTACTTGCATCGAGAAACATTAAGATTTTATCAACTTAAATTGATCATTAGACAAATATAATGATCGAGTCATTATATGTCCATGAGCTATGAATTCGATTCTCCTTATGCCATTGTGACTAAAGTCACAACTTACTTATGTAAGATCAATTATGAAGTTATATTGAGTTATTGAACTCACACTAGGGAACGTTAACAACCTTATTTGATACACCTATCAAGTTTAAATCGTCTAATCTATATTATCTTTTCAACTTGTCTCTGATAAATCACTATAAAGTTGATATGTGATATGTTTTCCTCCTTCACCATCATTATTTGTGGCTCAAAAGCTATCTTTGGAAAAATTTAGTGTACTTTTTCCTAAAGATAGAGAGGGAGTGAATTTAGCCACAAACCTTTACTCACAAACCTTGACTAGATGGGATCTACGTGAGGAGACCAAAAGAAGATGTTCTTAAGGGAACTACGTGAGGAGGCCAAAAGAAGATATTCTTAAGGGAACTACGTGAAGAGACCAAAAGAAGATGTTCTTAAGGAAACTACGTGAGGACATCAAAAGAAAGCATTCTTAAGGAAACTTGAGACTTATGAAAAGACTAAAGAATATGTTCTTTGAAAATTAGATTTTAATCTATGAAAGGGATATAACTAGAGATTTTAAAATTCGACATTTTACTTAAGAGCCTTATGAAACTAAAATGGTATCTATGCAAGTAAATAGATTTATTTGGGATTGTTGAGACCAATCCAAAGTAAATAGATATTTATGATTAAGAGTTGCATAGTGAGGCATGTCGATGTCTACGAAAGCTCAGTTAATTGTTAACTATGCTAAAGATTCAAATCATTGCTATACCTCATTATGAAAATAAGTAAGGTATTAAAACCACTTTCCAAATGGGTATTTTGAAAGGGATATGTGAATGACATATATGGTTTTAACTAATACTTAGACAAGCAATGACCATTCAAAATCATGTAATGTTTCAAATGAGTTGTCGAAAATGAAACATGTGTATACATGGACTTGAGTGGAAGCAAGTGACTGTCATGTTTAGACATGAAGTTCAGTGGGAGCTATCATCCTTCAAGAATTGCATAACTTATTACTCATTGGAAATGACGTGCAAATAGGTTTTCAATTCTGGATGAAATTAGACATTATGCAAATCTATTATAACATGGGATGTTGGATTGGCACTTAAATAAGTATCTTATGTTGATAATGATCCTTCATCTTAAAGATATCAACACTACTACAAATACAGGCAACCACAACGGCCCTTTAACAACGCTTATTCACGAAAATCATCAAAACACGTTGTAGAATTTATTCCGCGAATTTTACCAAACTTAATGACAACGGTTATGTGTTGTTAACCGTTGTTATTGGTTTTAACAACGGGTCATACTTAAACAACCGTTGTTAATGAAAAAACTAATAACAACGGTTAAATTTTAATCGTTGTTAATGGTTTGGCGCCAAATTAGTGAAAAGTAATCACAACGGTTATATTAGAACCCGTTTTTAATACGTTTTAACAACGGTTGTAGACTCAATAACCGTTGTTATTAATATTATGAAAATCTTAAGAACAACATATTGCTTTATTCTGCTATACGCTACAAACACAAACACAAGCTAATACTGCTACTATATCATCCTCCATTCCTCCCTGATCGTCTCTCTGTCTTCATCTCCGTCACTGTTGTCACGTCTTTTCTCCCTCATCGCGCGTGTTTATCAATCAGGTATATATATGTTTCTTAGCAACGCTTATTATAACTAGATATAGGATTTTTTGGGTTATTATCTAATTTGTTGATAATTTAGCTTAATTGCTTTCCTGAATTTCGTTTATTTGTTTGCCTATTATTGTATTGTCTGAATTAGTTGCCTATTATTACGAATGTAGAATAATGACTCGAACTTGGATGATTGATGCAAATATGAGTGACCGCACCTACAAGGATGGTTTAGCTGAATTTTATGAATTCGTTTCGAACAATTTGAAAGGTTCTTCTAGTATTGCATGTCCTTGTGAAAGATGTGGTAATATTAGCTATATGGCTTTTCCGGACGTTAAAATACACCTAGAAAAGTGGAGATTTAGTCGATCCTATACACTTTGGATTTTTCATGGGGAATCATTAGAGGAAGAGAATAACTCGGAAGAAGATGATGTTGAGGTACACGAAAGGCTAAGCGATGATCCCGAGTTTGCCGAGTTTTTGAGTTGGAAGAGTTGGAAGTAGAGAAGTTGAATGTTGGGTCTATAGATAATGAAGAGAATGATGATGAGTCCATTGCTTTTGAAGATGTAGGTGATGACACTAGTAATTGGGATGACCTTAACAACATGTATGAGAAGTTGTGTGAGTCTGAAGCACCTCTTTATCCTGGTTGTAAGTTCACAAAAATGTCTGCTGTGGTGAAGTTGTATAATATCAAGGGGGCAAATGGGGTGAGTGACACGTGTTTCACTAGTTTTTTAGCCTTGATAAAGGAGTTGCTTCCGGATGGTAATGTTCTACCTGTTAAGACATATGAGGCGAAAAAACTAATAAGAGGAGTGGGTATGAAATATGAAAAAATACATGCATGTCCAAATGATTGCATATTGTATCGGAAATTATATCAAAACTTAACCAATTGCCCTAAATGTTTGGAGTGGCGTTATAAGGATAAGGAAGGGATCCCGGCTAAGGTGTTGTGGTATTTTCCATTGATACCAAGAGTCATAAGGATTTATGCGAATCCCGATGATGCAAAAATGTTAACTTGGCATGAAACAGGAAGAATAAATGATGGAAAGCTAAGACACCTGGCAGATGGTAAGCAATGGAAATCGTTCGACGCTAAGTATCCCGAGTTCGGCAATGAACCTAGAAACTTACGTCTAGCGCTGTCCATTGATGGAATGAACCCACACGGAAACATGAGTAGCCAACATAGTACTTGGCCAGTAGTGTTGGCTATTTATAACTTACCTCCATATGTGTGCATGAAAAGAAAGTATTTGATGTTGTCGTTGTTAATTTCCGGCCCTAAACAACCTGGAAATGATATAGATGTATATTTGGAACCTCTTCTAGATGATTTGCGATTGTTGTGGGATAGTGGGATAGAAGTATTTGATGCATATAAGAACGAAACTTTCAATTTGAGAGCGATGTTATTGTGTACAATAACCGACTATCCGGCTTATCTCGACCTTTTCGGGCACACAGTTCATGGGAAAGAGGCTTGTCCATTGTGTGGGGAGGATATCGAGTCCGAATACTTGAAGTCTTCTCGTAAGTATGTGTATATGGGAAATAGGAGGTTCTTGTATCATGACCATTGTTATCGCAAGATGCGGAAAGCATTCAATGGAAGACAAGAACTTCGTCAACCTCGTAGAATTTTGAGTGGGCATGAAGTTTATCAGAAAGTAAAGCATATTGAGATAGATTATGGGAAGAAGAGCGGCTCTAAATTGTCTACTCGTGGGTATAAGAAAAGATCCATATTTTTTGATAAACTTCCATATTGGCCCGACTGGAGGTCGCATTGCCTCGATTTCATGCACATTGAGAAAAATGTCCGTGATAATATTATCAATACCCTTCCGAATGTTCCTGGTAAAACAAAGGATAACGCCGCAGCTAGGGAAGATATGAAAATGATGGGTATTAGGCTAGAGTTGGCACCACAGAAGAGAGGTAATCGTACATTTTTACCGCGCCAGACTTTTACCCTTTCACGGAATGAGAGAAAAGAGTTCGTGCATGCTTGAATGGAATTAAAGTGCCACATGGTTATTTGTCGAACATCAAAAGCCTAGTGTCGATGCAAGACCTAAAACTCACCGGGTTAAAGTCACATGATTGTCACACTTTGATGCAACAATTACTACCCGTGGCTATTCGTTCCATTTTACCTGAAAAGGTAAGATATGCTATAACTAGATTCTGTCTCTTCTTCCAGTCCATATGCGAGAAAGTCATCGATCCCGATGACGCGGATTCATTGCAGGACCTCGTTGTAACCTCTCTTTGTCAGTTGGAAATGTATTTTCCACCCTCTTTCTTCACTATCATGATTCATCCGACCATTCACTTGGTTAGGGAGATTTTGTACCTTGGGCCCGTGTACTTGAGATACCAGTATCCTTTCGAAAGATTGATGAAAGTCTACAAGGACTATACATCTAATCGGTATCGTCCGGAAGGTTGTATTGCTGAACGCGCTATTTTAGACGAAGCTCTTTCATATTGTTACGCTCATCTCTCCCCGAAGGAGTTGATTGGCGTTCCTAAGAATCGTCATAGTGACTGGATGACCGGAAAAGGTATTAGGGGCCGGGTTGAAAAAATTGTGACACGTGAAATGTTGCATTTAGCACACATGTATGTGCTAAACAACGAAGATGAGGTGCAACCTTATATTCAACAACACAAAGATGAGCTCAAATACGATCACCAAAACAAGACCGAGAAGTGGATTGCGAACGAGCATACGAAGACGTTTCCCGAGTGGTTTAGGAATATTGTCTTACAAAGTGTACTTCGATCAAACCGGTGATGACATCTCTCCTAGGTTACTACGTCTTGGTTTAGGTCCAAATGCCAGGGTCACCTTTTACAACAGTTTTGCCATTAATGGATATACTTTTTACACCCGCAAGCAAGATGAGGTGAGCACAATGCAAAATAGTGGTGTGAGTTCTGAATTTGAGGCAATGCACTTTGCTACTTGAAAAGATAAAAAGCCTATTTGGGGAAAATGCCTTTATTATGGTGTTATTCAAGAAATATTGGTACTAGATTACATTGATTTCACAATGCCTTTGTTTCGATGTAATTGGGTTGATAACAACATCCATTGTGTCCGAAAGGATAAGATGGGATTTACGTTGGTCAATCTGGGTAAGGTTGGCAATAATAAGGATGATCCTTTCATAATGGCATCCCAAGCTAAACAAGTGTTCTATGTCACCGATCCTATGGATAAGAAGTGGTCCGTTGTACTGTCTATAAGGAAAAGAAGGAGTAGTCCATCCGATAATGATGATGATGATCGGGATGTCGTTTTTGAGGGAATGGATGGTCTACCACCGTATCTTATTTTGACGATGTTGACACCGATCATGAGGACACGAAAGCATCTATATGCGTGATGACCATGGTGAAGGTATTTGGTTTAACGAAGAAACTATGACATCCAAGAAACGTCCCCGATCCTGAGATAGTTCATCAGGACACAAAGTATGCATGCATCTTTGGTGTAAGTTGTCTTATTTTCTTGATCTTATTATTAGATGTGGATCTTTGGTGTTGAAATTGTGAATGAATAATGTTGCAGTATGTATTGTTACAGTTTGACCGTAATGGAATTAGCTGATAATTTTTTTAAAAAAAGAGGTTCAACAATAACAACGGTTATATTTAAATTACCCGTTGTTAATACTTTCAACAACGGGTGTAGTACCTCTACCCGTTGTCAATTATTTTTTTGACATATTTCATTTTGGCGCAAATTTGGTGAAAATATATTACAACGGGTATATTTTACCCGTTGTAATAAACTTTTGACAACGGTTTACTTTTATTGACCCGTTGTTATTAACATATAACAATGGTTCTTCGTTGAGCACCCGTTGTTAATAGTTTGTCTTAATAAAAAACTAATATAGAAACCCATCCAAAGATGCCATACACAAACACACACAACATTATTACTCCAACCGTTGGTATCCTGTGTTAATTCTTCTCTCTTCCTCGCTTTTTACATTCTCGTCGCCGCCGTCGCTCGATTTCCAGATTCCGTTGCCTTCCCTTATCATCCCGCTCGTTCTCTTTATCATCATCATCAACAGGTATGTTCACTTTATTTTTGTGTTTCGTCATTAGGGTTTTAAGACGATCATCTTGTTTCTTTTTTCATGCATCTGTTTGTTTTTCGTTTTCTTTGTTATCTTTATCATCCCGCATCATCTACTTTACTCCTCTTATCAGGGTTTAGGATTTTAGAAGCTCAATCTGTTGTTTTAAATTTTCATTCCTATTAGGGTTTAGGGTTTTAGATAATACTCTGCATGTACGTTGTTAAGTTGTTCATTTCCAGCTATATCATTCATATTTGGGTTTTAGGATTATCATGGGTGAAAAACATAAAAGAAGTCAAAAGAATAATGAGCCTGGTGATAATAAGCCTGGTGGGAGGGGTGCTACGAAGTGCAAGAGAGTCCTTGTAGCTATAGCCGCTAAACAGCCGTTCGAAATAACATGGAGTGAGATGGGTTTCCCTACTGGTCCAAATGCGGGTCTTTTCTCCAGTTGGATTGGTGCTTGCACAAGACAGTTTGTGCCTATCCATTTAGATGATGTTAGAACTTTGAATCCAAAATTGGCGGAGTTATACTTGGCTCGTGTAAAGGAAGGCTTTATTATACCCGATAAAAGCCATGATGAGTATTTAATGCATAAGGCAGCGGATGTCCACAGGCAGTGGAAGTGTGGCGTTGCTAGGGATTGGTTGTATGTGGACAAGGCAACGGGGGAGATGCGTAAGAGCCCACCGGAAAACAAGTGTCCCACCATCAAGCAGGAAGAATGGGATCTTTTCAAAAAGATGAGAACTACTGAGAAGTTTCAGGTTAAATATCCTCGCCTTTTAACGATTTACCTATCATTTTTTTAATTAATGAGTCCTTTATATAATCTTTTTATTATCTCATCTACTTGCGCTTTTATATAATTATTTGAAGGCCGTTAGCAAAAGAAATCGTGCTAACATTTCATGCAAGAAGGGGAAATTCTATGGTTCTCGAGGCGGTTCTGAGAAAGATAGAAGAGGACCTCGTAAGTAGCATGCATTATTGCCCCGTGAGACTTTATTTTTTTAATCACACTTGGACTTGCATTGATACACATTTACGTGTATAAATGTTACCATGTTAATGTGTAGGTGGCAAAGGGAGTGAAAGAGGTGGATCGGCATGTAACTTATAAACATGGGCACACGCCTAAAGGATCCCAGTCGTCGCATGACAAATACGATGAGGAAGTTTTGGCCAACATAGTAAGCATTATTTTATTAAGACGAGTTCATTACTAACTTTATTATTTTAGTCACAAATATAATTTGAAGTTTATTTAATATATTATAGGATAACGTATTGAAAGAGGTAGAAGAAGGGAAATTCACTCCCAGTGGTCGTAATGACGTTCTTGCTAGAGCGATCGGCCGACCCGAACATCCAGGTCGTTTGAGGGGCGTCCCGTTACAGGTTGGAGTAACGAAATATTATGGGAAAACTGCCCAGATAAAGAAGAAAAGGAAGACTAAGTCTGAGAACGCTGACATGGTAACATTTATTCTATTATTTTCATTTAAGTTCAATTCACATGTTATTGTTGGGATAAAAATTGTTGACACATTACATTCTTGGCAAGCGACTTGATTAATGGCATCCGTACTATTAAAGTGAATCTTTGGAGGTAAGCTTTCCGAAGAAGAAGTGAAGATGATGGAGGATGTCATTTCTAAAGGGGGTAATAATAAGGTACAACAGATTGGTGAAGAGGCCGCTACTACCTTGGCAATACATGAGAAGGAAGTATCGGTCAACGAGATTCAGAAAGATCAGGTACCTAATAATGCTTCTGAAGTTGTAACAACTAAAGCCGACCAGGTACCTAATACTTCCTTATTTTTTTTTTTTTTTTTTGGGTAAGATCAGGGGGTGTGTTCACTGCCAACTTCTGACATGGTGCCATTGAATTGGTTAATTTTATTAGGTAAATAATGGGTCTGAAAAGGAGATGCAACTTGATGAGAAGACGGTGATGGAAAACAAAGATACATCCCCTTCAAGTCAGTTCCTGTTTTCGTAAGGTATGCATGAAGTGTTTAATTAGTTAAATTTATATGAATGCTGAAGTTTGTGCAAAAATCGGCCCGAGATGAAAGCGTTTTTGCAAAATCTTTTGAATCTTCAAGCGTTTTTGCAAAGATATAATAATGTATGTATGTGTATATTCTTCAGGCCGTAAACAAGAGGCCAGTTATTCTTGCTGACCCTAATAGAATCGAAAAGCCCACCGTGCGTGTTGGCCGGGGTCTCGTAGAAAACAAATCTGCAGCAGCGGAAACTGTAGTTCATGGCGAAAAACTTTTGCCGAATCATAGAATAGTAGAGATAACTACAGTCAATCCAGGCCATGAAAAATTTCCACTGCCTGTCCCAGTTCGTGACGACATTACCATTCTGGGAGATGCGCTTGGAAGTTTCATCCAATGGCCTCGATACTCACATCTACTTGGCGAAGATATCTCCGCCACCTCCGCCCGAGCAAATGGAAAGCGATTGGGGTTAGAAGAAATACCTTTATATATATATATATATGTGTTACATTTTTAATTGTTGAATGTTTTTATATGTTAAATTTATATGTTATTTTTTTTTGTAGGGAACAAAAAAGGCGGCTTTGGCGGATAAGCCTAAGTCCACAGACATGCCAACGACCTCGACTTCACAACAACTTGATGAGGTATGTATTTAATTAACTTCTCCATTTTTTTAAAAATTAACCTCGCCCCTTTATTTATATTTTGTCTGTATTTATAAAAAGCATGGTAATTTTGTGTAGGGGACAAAAAAGACTGATAAGCCTAAGTCCCCAGTCTTACCTGCTACTACTACCTCATCATTGAAAGAGCAGGTTGACGAGGTATTTAATTAAGTACGCTTTTATTTTTATTACTCCAACTAGGATATGATACCTTTGGATTTTTTATTATTTTAATTATCTATACTACATGTGTGGGTGGTGGTAGTAGCACCACATCAAAGACTCATTCTTTCCCGGTCGTGAAAGTTAGGAGTATAAACTCCACAAAATATAAAGGGAAGGATTACATGCAAAAAGTAAGAACGGGGACGATGATGAGACTGTATGAGGAGGCTGGCCATCGCATAGCCTCCGAGCAACTGATAATTATTCCGCTCGAGGAGGATATTCTAGGGGCTGAGCGCCAAGCGCTTATATCATGGGATCCGCTAGCCGTATGGGCTGGCCTAGACCAGATTGATATAGCACACATATTTGTTTGGATGAAGTAAGTTTATTAATAAATAATTTCATAGTCTAATATTCTGACTACTAGGTAGATAGTGTTTTAAATACCGGAATTAATACCGTAATAATGTAGGATATTGCAATTGAGAGTGATCCCTGAGAAGAATATTCCATCTGATCAATACGGATTCCTGTGCCCCTATGTTTTATCTTTATTTATTCCGGATTTCTCGTTCGAACAACGGGTAGATTATATTGCTCAAAGAATTGACGACAACCAAGAAGCTGATTTTTGGCGCTTATAATGAAAAAGGGTAATAAACAAATTAATATTACGTTTCCCCCTACAATTGCATTTTCATAACTAATATATGTACTTGTTAATAATGATGATGTCTCTTGATGTAGGACTCATTGGGTGCTAGCGACCCATCATGCCGACAAAGAAAAACGTTTTTCGGTTGGACTCTTTACATCATCAACCAAGCGAGACTTTTAAGCACTTGATTAAAATGTAAGTTTATAATACTGATTTATTTATAATAACATTTTCAATTTTTATTTATAGAAAAAAGCTCGTTCATATTTTTGCCCCTAAAAAAATTAGTTTCTGCCTCCTTTTTTATTTTTTTAAAAAAGGGCCTTTAAGAAGAAAAGAGCAAACGAGGAGGATCAACCCACGAACGATTCTGATGTTGGCCCTGATTTTATTACGATAACAGGGGTACGTGCTCAAATACAATAACATTAAGTGCAAAATCTGTGTTTAATACTAATACAATACCTAAAGTTCAAGATTCTGATGTGAGCCTTCTCTCGTCTGTTTTTTTTATGTAATAATAGGCCCCTCGCCAACCGGATAGCATACAATGTGGATACTACGCTTGTCGGTTCATGTTGGAGATTATTAGGCGAAGATATCTCGTTATTCCAGAAAGGGTTAGTAATAATTTAAACATGTGTTTATTACTTTTTTTTAAATTAGAGCTAATGTTGTCTTGCAATTGCTGCTATATATACCATGATGTTGCTAATGTTGTCTTGCTTGCTGCTATATATACCATAATGTATTCTCTTTGTTTTTTCCGCAGTATGTAATCAACCAGTCACAATAGATTGAGCAATACACAAGTATAGATATAGACGAGGTAAGAGACATGTGGGGCAACTACGTCTTAGAATATATATAGATAGAAATGCATGATACTATACTCACAGTTTAGATCAGCTTATTAGTAATTTTTTTGTTGAAGTTAGGGAATGATTAATTAGTTCATGTAAATTCAACTCTTGTAATTATATATATATATATATATATATATATATATATGATCTTGTCATTGTTGTGGTTGAATTGAATCTATTGAGTTCGATGAACCCACTATGATTTATCTTTGTGTCTTTGGTATATGGTGTTTCTTGATATATGCGAGGTTTTTGAATGGCATGAAACAAATTTAATTTTTCGAACATTAGGTGTACGTAATAAAAACGGTTACTAAAAAAAAACCGTTGTGAATACCTTTCACAACGGTTAATAAAACTAACACCGTTGTGAATGACATTTACAAATACCCGTGCATAATATTCAACAACAGGTTTTAATCAAAGAACCGTTGTTAAAAGTATTCACAATTTTGGAGGTAAAATTACAACAACGGGTATTAAACAAAGAACCGTTGTTACTAACAATTTCAACAACGGGTATGTAACATAAACCCGTTGTCAAAAGACTTCACAATTTTGGAGGGAAAGTTACAACAACGGTTATACATACGACAACCGTTGTTATATAATTCCCTCCAAAATTTTGAAACACTTTCCACAACGGAGAGCATCCAATAACAACGGCTTTTAACCGTTGTGAATAATTTAGACAACGGTTCCACTAAATAAGCAAACCGTTGTAAATATTTTTCTACAACGGCCGCTTTAACAACGTCCGCTTTTTTATTTTACAACGGTTTTTACCCGTTGTTATAGGTCAGTATATCGTAGTAGTGCAACCAGTTAAGTAGGTTGTTCATATTGATGAAAATTGAATTATCATAGAATTATGATTATTCACATGAACCTAAGAATCAAGTTATCTACATGATATCGATTACTAATGTTTCGCCATTAGTATAATCATGTATGCCATAATGCACTGTCCTAGATGAATCGCATACTTGGAGCATGAAGAGTCGATAACAAGCTAACCCATATGAGAGTCATTGGTAAGCCTTAAGGAACCGTCATGAATTCTCAAGAGAACTAATGGTCCGTTTCTAGAGTTTAGAAGAATACTAAGTTATGTGTTAAGAGGTTACACAAACTCAAGTTTCCAAACTCATTAGGATTTGTGAAAATCCTAGGCAAATTATTGACATTAGGAGTAAGAGACTAGAAAAGTGTATTTTATTGTCATCCATTGCAAGATTCTACAAAATGAACCTAAGTATGTTGTGATTAGGTGGTGTACTTTAAAAGCGTGAGTAATGTTGTCCACCGAAACCCGCATCACAAGTTATATGATAATAATAAGAGCTTCTTTCAAGTTAAAGAACCTGCGTCTAGTACGAAGTCTAGACATGTACTTAGTAAAATTCATGCTATAAGGGATAACATGAAATTGAAGGAGAACGCAATTCATAAAGTTTGAACACTTGGACACATGGTATGTTCACAAGCTAAACTTTTATTGCATTATACAAGTGTATAAATACACTTATGATTATAAGACATAGAGTAGTAATATGGTATTGACTACTCGTATGTGATAATCTCATTTATTGTTTGAGTTATTGATAACTCATCTTGTACTTTGTTACATCCAAGTGGGTTGTTGAGACAACATTGAACCCCATTAAAGTGAACTGGATTAACATAGTATTCGCCCCTAGTTACTTGTATGAGGTGACATCTCAAAGTAACTGGAGTGTGATGCGATTGATGGCGAGTTCAAGTGCCATAGAGTCATGAGAGATGACTAGTCGATCACATAGGATCTGTGAGGGACACTCGTCGGGCTTATGACCGTTTATAGAGTTCTGGAAATTTTTATAGCCTAGTCGTGGCGAGAGCTACTATAGTATTCTTATGAGTCGATTCTTTGACTAAAGACTGTTCGCCTAAGATGGCACAGTTTCAAAGTGACTTTTATTTATGTTCTGCGACCTTCGTAATTGGGGTATAATGTGCATGTTTTGGGTCCTGATGAGCTGTGGCTATTCGAAGGGAAGAGTGCAATAGGAATTGTCCATCCCCGTCAGGGTTATATTATATCTCAAGGCCACTCAAGGAGTAATGAACTGGAAATGCGTGGCCACGCTCGGAAGGTATCCATGGTAGATAATTCCGGTCAGACAGTTATTCTCCAGATCGAGGAAACCACTCATGATATGATCAAATGCAAGTACGACCTGCAAGACACCATGCATTGAGTGGGGGATAGTAATAGGACAAGAGAATTGGTGACGCACACTTGTCGCGGACAAGTGGGAGATTGTTGGAGTAAGTGTCCTCGACAATAATGCGATCACATGTTTAAGTGTCATATTAACATGTGAGTGCAATGCAAAACCCCTCCCCAAACCAAATCACACAATGTCCCCATTGTGCAAAATCATGTAATGAAAATAGCAAAGGAAATGGGATTTTGCGATAAATTAACTAGAAAGACATGAAGAGGAACTCGGAAACTCACAAGACTTTAAGCGCAGCAAAAGGAAACCTCCCCAAACCAGCGTGAGCTAGGAGGTTTCAGTAGCCAGCAGTGCTACCAATGAGTCCCTGAAAAGACAAACAATACCGCACGTAATTCCGACAAAGCAAAGTTATGAAACGCAAAATTATGTGCGAAATAAGGAAACCAAAGAAAACAGAAATGAATCGGAGAATAAAGTGGAGAAAAGACTCCCTCAACTCCGCAAATTGACCAAACACAGCAGGAGAATGGTCGAACACAGGTACAACAGCGAGCAGTGGTCGATCGACCACCTTACCCCGATCGATCGAGGGTGACAGAGAATGTAAGCTCCTGGAATCGAGCGGTCGATCGATCGACCATACGCGGCGATCGATCGATCGGAATACCCTTTGTAACTTTCTGATTTCTTCAATTAGCTCAATAAATTGAGCTAACAAGGTCTATGAACCTGCAAATACACATAATAACGCGCCCAAAATCGCGCAAAACCCAAAGTAACTGTCTAAAGCCTTAAAATCCTAAGCAAACGTAAAAAAAAATGCGATGTCTCGCACACACCAAAGCAATATAAAAAGTTCTAATAAAAGCAAAAAAAAAAAAAAAAACGTCTTTGAAAAGTCTTAATCAACTAATAGTTGATCAAGAACGGCCACGGAATGACCCACTTGCTCGGCTTCTGGCTACAAGAGGTAGCCTCAACAAAGTGCTCATCTTCTCGTTGCACTCTTATCAATTCCAATATCCGAGAACTCAACGGATCAGCATCTCTAACATCTTCCCAATCAATGACCTCATCTGGCTCGTCAAAATCCAAATCGGACTTCGTCACTTTGACTGGCTCCTCATCTAGCTCCTCATCTGTGCCATAGCTAAGACATCCTAGACCGCCTCTTTGAACGATTGGCTCCTTCATAGCTGGAGCAACATGCGACTCTTCCTTCCCCAAACCTGCTCCTGCAATAGTCAAAACAGAAGGATCTTCCTCCGATTTGCTCCCAATCTGGGGCGGAGGTGTCACAATAGGAGTAGGCATAGGGGCAGGCACATCAGAAAGCACAAAATAAGATTTCTTTTCAGAAACCACATTACAAGTTACTGGCCACATGAGGTCTTTCTTCTTAGCTGTCTGGGCAAAGACAATGGAATGCTTCCCCACCTTAAAAGTCAATGTCCCAGAGCCAACATCTATAACTGTACCAATAGTGTGCAGAAATGGTCTACCCAAAATGATAGGAATGTGAGCATCCTCGGGCATATCTAACACAACGAAGTCAACTGGGAAAAAGAACTTCTCTATTTGCACATGAATGTCCTCTAAGACTCCTATAGGCTGGACCGCAGAACGATCAGCCATCTGTACTGTCATGTTAGTAACTGCAAACCTAGTCAATTTCAATTTCTTAGCAAGACTCAAAGGCATAACGCTAAATTTGGCCCCTAGGTCACACAAGGCCTTCTCAATAGAAAAGGTGCCAATATTACATGGGACTGAAAAACTGCCTGGGTCTTCTAGCTTATGAGGTGCAGTATGGGTCAAATAAGAACATGACTCCTCAGTTAGTGCGACAGATTGCACAGTACCAAGTGACTTCTTTTTAGACAAAAGTTGCTTCATAAATTTCATGTAAGCAGGCACTTGGTTAACTAATTCTAGGAAAGGAACTTGCACATTTAAACTACGAATAACATTCTCAAATTTGTTAAACGATACATGTTCCTTTGTTGGCACCAATCTCTCTGGATAAGGGGCTGTAAGAAGCAACTTAGCCCTCTCCTCTAAATCTCTCATACCGGCATCAGTGGATTTAGGATGAAAATCCACTACCTTGTCCTTGTTGTAGCTTGAACCTTCTTCAGACCGTCTCAAAAATGAACCATTAATCGTCATCGGGTCATACTTTGGAACCGGGACTGACCCATCAGCATTTGGGTCTTGCCTCAATAATTTCGGAGTTGTCGTACCCCAAAATAAGTGGTCCCTCAAGTTATCTGGCGTTGGAGGACGAAGAGATTCAACATCAGCAGCGTTTCCAGTCGATCGACCAGGTAGGGCAGTCGATCGACTGACTTCTACAGGACCAGAAGCTGTGCTATTTCGCGGACTGGTCGATCGACCAGGTGTGTCAGTCGATCGACTGATATACCTGCTGATCGTCTTTTTCCTGTTACTGTTTGTTCCAGCCTTCTTCTTACTTGGTTCCGCCTCATCTTTTCCAGTAGAATCCTCGACCATAGCGGGCCCATCAAGGGTAGACCCACTCCTTAAAGTAATCGCATTAAGGGTCTCTTTTTGATCCGGCTGCGATGGTAAGTGCCCCGGAGCTCGAGTTGCACTTTTGCTTGCTAATTGGGTGATCTGAGACTCCAACATTTTCATCCCGGCCTCTCTAGCTTGAGACTCCTTTAGCAACAAATTTTTCAGCTCAGTAAAATCGGAACCATGGAACTGCTGCTACTGCTGAGGAACATACGGAGGCTTTTGGTATGGCTGCTGCTGCTTATGAGAGGGCACATAATTCTGCTGCTGCTGCTGTGGACCCAAATTAAGGACATTCTGGTTGGTCCACCTCAAATTGGGGTGGACATTAGAGGGACTGGGATATGTACCAGTCTGCCTAAAATGTTGAAAGGCAGCACATACTTCATTCGAACTAGTACAAAATTCTGAAACATGTCCCTCAGCTCCACATCTTATTCATGTAAAGGGACCGTCTGAAACAACATTAACCTTATATATCCCACCTTTTTGGGATCCCCCAAAATCGAACTTGTCGAATCTCGCAGTAAGGGCCTCTATTGCAGCTACATCAGGTGATTCAGCTGATCTTCTCTGATTTCTTATGGAATTCCCATGCTCAGCTTTATGGATGGCCATGTCTTCGATGATCTTCCACCCCATAGTCTCTCCAACATTCTCCTGAAACCTGCCATTAGCTGCAGCATCCAGGATGGCTCTCTAATCGTCATAAAGCCCATTGTAGAATTGATTACATAGGGACCATTGTTCGAACCCATGGTGCGGAATAGATCGCACCAACTTCTTGAAACGGACCCATGCCTCATGAAAATTCTCGTCAGGACCCTGTTTAAAGCCCGTGATCTGAGCTCTAATCGCATTGGTCTTCGAGGCAGAGAAATATTTCTTGTACAATGCTAGGGCCAGCGAATTCCAGTAAGTAATCCCGTTAGCTACTCGATCCAGATCTCGGTACCACTCCATAGCAGCATCACGGAGTGAGAATAAGAACATTGTCTCCTTAATCTGGTCCTGGGTCACATCTGATGGTGGGGGTATGGAACAGCAATAGTCAATGAATATCTCCATATGCTTAGTTGCATCTTCATTTGCAGCTCCCCCAAATTGGTTTTTCTCAACTAAGTTGATGTATGACGGCTTTGCTTCGAATTTTCTCTCCATCCCGGCTGGCAAGGCAAATCCCTTATAGAGATTCTCAGCTGTTAGCTCGGAGTGACTAGTTATACTTGCTTCTTCAGCCATGTCTGGAGATGTGACGGTCTCAGCTGAAGAAGTAGAAATAGGTGACGAAGGTGGATCCTCCTCAAACAGCTCGTTCTCGTAGTAACTGGACAGAGTACTCAGCTCTTCCTCTGTCGGCAATACTCTAGATGATCGTCTCAAATCGCGCAAGGTCCTTTCGATCTCAGGATCTAATGGTCTCAATTCACTACCATGTGACCTGCGCATAAGAGGAAACTACAAGTAGAATATGAGAGTAGTCTAAGGAACAGATGTCCCTTAAACTAAGAGAAAGACTAAAATAAAAACAACTAAAAATTTAAACAATTTGCCTCCCCGGCAACGGCGCCAAAATTTGATGCCGTCGTAGAGTACCAAAGATAAATTTATAAATCCAAACTACTACTATAGCTAGTGGCAGTCAGGGTCGAACCACAAGAGAGGCGATGCAATTATTAGTTGTCTAATTTTAGTCTAAAGTAACAATTGTGTGGGGGTTTGTTTTGAATAGTCTATTAGCTAATGGCAATAAAATTAAAAATAAACTAAAGAAATGGATGAAATCAAATATTAAAAGGATGCTAAGATGGTCGGTTCACTGTAGTTTCGACGGCGGCAACTCTGGCTAAACTGTTTTAAACCTGTTAGACGGGAAAATAAAAAGTCCTTTCGGTTCAATTCAACGGGTAGCAACCTTTCGGCCTAAGCTACGAGTCCCTAATGTCACTAAAACTAGCTTTCGTTCTTGATTAATGAAACTCAAAATCTAAATTAACTTATCTCTCGATCTCATTAATTTAGTCGTCTTAATTAGGTAGTCTATCTCCCTTCCCTATCTTTCGATCTTATCGGGTCGGTCAATTCCTAAGCATTCAACTAGTCGCGTGCACTCGATTCGTAAAATATAGCAATTAAATTAATTAAGACGTAGTTTATCTAACACGGCCCCAGTCGATCGACCAACTAACCCAGTCGATCGACCAGAGCCCGAAACAGGTCGCCTGAATTGAAGCCGTCTAAACTACAGATCCTCTACATCTTAGCACATGGTACTTAGCTACTCATGATGTTGATGATAACAACAAATAAATTAACAAATGAAACAATCGAATTCATAATTAAATTAACTAAATAAATAACTAACGTAGAACAATAAATTGGCTTTGGGAAACCTAATCTAGCAATTCTAAACTATAAACAAATAAAGATGAACTGAAATTAAAAAACGTAAATTACCGAGTGAAATCAGGAGGAAGAATTCCCAAAGCACGAACTTTATTAAAGAAGGTAAAACTAATTGTATTCGAATGATATGAAAACTAATTCT
Source organism: Silene latifolia (assembly GCF_048544455.1). Classification (NCBI taxonomy): domain Eukaryota; kingdom Viridiplantae; phylum Streptophyta; class Magnoliopsida; order Caryophyllales; family Caryophyllaceae; genus Silene; species Silene latifolia. Next base: position 63,569,567 of record NC_133526.1, on the reverse strand, counting down.
AAACTTGATATTAAACCCTAAGTATTTCCCTAAAATTCTGAATGAATTCCAAAATAGAAAAGGGTTGCATTAAATAAGAATGTTACGTAACTCTTATTCCTAAACCTAGAATACAATGGGCTTTCTCGTTCTTTTAATTCCCGTCTGATTAACGGTGTGGTCGATCGACCACAGGTAACGGTCGATCGACTGAGATGCGCTGAACAGTAGCTTCTGGAAATCGCGCTCTGGTCGATCGACCATAGGCACCAGTCGATCGACCACTGTAGCTGGTAGTCCGCTTCTAAATTCTTCATAAACTTGTCTTTCAGGCCTCGAAATGCGCACCAAGTTCGTTTCTTGAGTAAATACTTCACGCCAAATGCAATGCAAGGTACTTAGGGACGAATTCGGCTCGATTTTCGCTGGATTCTTCACATTTCTGCAATATTATACAAAAACACGAAAGTAGACGGAAATAGGGAAAATAGTAGCGTAAACTACATATATGAGCTTTGAAATGCGTGTAAAATAGGGTGTAAAACATCATATAAATGACACGCATCATTGTTGTTGTTGAGAGTGGTGAAAAAGAAGGTGAAGAAAATGAAGAAGGTGAAGAAGAAGAGGGTAGTGAGGAAGAAGAAAGAAGTTCAAGTGCAAGTGATGATAACTCCGGATCTATGGAGGTTGATTCTAGTGAAGAGGTTGATGATGATGGAGATGATAGTGATGACGCCATGGGCGAAGATTGAGGATTAGCAAGCTCTTGGGAGGATGCCACATTACTTTGTGAGTTTCCTACACCTCCTTTAAGGTTTGTTTATTTCTCTTGTTTTTCATATAATTTTTATCTTGATCATGATTTTTGAGTCCTAGCATCAACTAGAGGACTCACACCTCGGTCTCATTGAGGTGTTTCTTTTATTGTTCCCACATTCAAAATCCAAAATGACAATTGTAGTTTCATGCATAGCATCCTTATGCATGAACTCCCCCAATTTTTGACATTAGCAATAGTGTCTATTTTAGTTTGGGGAAGTTTATGCATATGCATTGGGAGTCAATCTAAATTGTGCTCTCCAACCAAAACAAAAAAATCATGCATCATATGGCATAGCTTAGTTTGCATTCACTTTTGTTTATATGTCATATAGTTTGCATTTAGCTTAGAAATCATGCATTTTCATATAAATTGCATAATTTCCTATCGTATTGGCCATTGGGACAATGCCCATACTAGTGTGGGGATGGGAAATTCTAACATGACTTTTTAAAACAAAAAAAATGATAAAAATTGAAAAAATTTGAAAAACATAAAAACATGCTTTTTTATTTCATAAATCATAAAAACCATAAAAAATTGAAAAATTGAAAAATACAAAAACATGTTCTTTTCCTTTATAGTGTAGTCTTGTATATATTGTGTTTGTTTATCCTTTTTTACATTGATCGACTATGCCACATCCGAGACATGAGGATATTGAAGACCGCATGGTATGATCTTTCCAATCTCCTTTTTCCTCTTTATGTTAATGACTATGTGGCTTTATTTTGATTGATGCGGTATAAACAATGTGATTATAGGATTGCATTTAGATTATTTGGCATACTAGTTGGTAGAATCATATGCATTAGGTTGTATATATGTTAGTTGCATCATGACATATAGTTGCATGTTAGGAAAAATTTTGTGAAACCGTCTATTTGGGAGCTTGACAAGTGTATATAAGGCCCTTGTAGATACTTTTTCTCCTTAAGACTTTGCTTGTTAGAATACTTGTAAAACACCCTAGGATGTGTCATGCTAGTATCCTTTGACCCATGGATTAAGGCCTAGTCAAGAGTACCTTGTGGTGTGATAACTCCTTGGCTACCGTTTATTCCAAGGTGACCCTTGAAACCATGCAACCATCATCCATGTTCTACCACATTTTATCATCAAAGGGAATGGGCACAAAAATTGTTCAAATTTGAGTTCAAGAATTGAAATGAAAAGTCAAAAAGTTTGCAATTGCATCAAAAGAAAAGAGGAGTAACAAAAATGAAAACTCCTATGCTTCAAAAATAAGCACCCTCACTACAAATGGGGTGACTTTGAAAATGTTCAAAAAAAAGAAAATGCAAGAAAAAGTTGAAATTGTCAAGTGTTGAAAATGCCAAACATCAAAAGAAATGGCAAAGAAATGTTCTCAAAATGTCAAATGCCACAAATTGGGGGGAAAAACAACAACAAAGCAAACTCCCATATGAAACTCAAATTCTATTGATCCCTTTTCCATCGTATCCACTTTTGTGCATGGTAGAGAGGGGACGACCCTTCTTCTTGTCTAGGCAAGAAAGGGAATTCCGCGATCCTCCAGTGTTTCTAACACCATAGAGAGTCTACTCTTGACGAAAGCATTTAACAATTGAGGACAAAGGTACCCTAGCTTGACACAACTTGGAGGTGATTTATTGGTATCCTTCTAGGCTTAGTAGTTTGAAGAAACCGTATTTATGATGGAATGTGTACCCTTAGATTGCTTCCCTTGTAGATAATTTCCGCCACTTAGATGAGGAAAGTGGCTATTCATTTTTGTAAATGCATCCATTACTTGTTTTGTGTTCTTTAATGCTTGGATGTGTCGCCATTTTGTCAAGCCCACCTTGTCTTGCAAGAAGGCATCCTACCTCATGGTTGTCTTGTTGTGAGTTGAAGGGGCGGAGTGAGACCCGCTAATTGTCTCACATCGGCTATATTAGTAGGTTAGTTTGAATAAGGGTCCTAGTTTTTGTCACCTCTTTACTCGGGACGAGCAAAGGTTCGGTTTTGGGATATTTGATGTGACTCATATTTAAGCATATTTAGTCCCCGAATTAGCCTCGTTCCTATGCTTTTTAGAGCATAATTGGGTCATTTACTATCTTTAGTTTCCCGTTTTGCATATTCTTTGAGGTTTTGTTCCCTTGGTAGGAAAGGAGTGCAAACCTTGCATTTTCATGGCAAAATGGAGCTAAATTGATCAAATTCAATGACCAAGCATCAAAGGGAAGACGATACTAGAAGGCCTATGTAGATAATAAAGTAGATTGGGCATAGACGAAAGGATCCTTGCATCCCCAACAAGATCCCCGAGGATTGTTGAGGAAAGAAGAAAAGAGAAGTGCCGACCCAGGATCCGAGCGTCTCCCCCCGGGACGAGCGTCTCCGCCCGCCAAAGCAATCCGAGCGTCCCGATGCCAAGACGCTCGTCTTGAGGCCAACAAATTCGAGCGTCTCTCCCCTGATCCGCTCGGATTCCCTTGCAGAACCCACCGTGCTTATCGCCTAGACGCTCGGGACGAGCGATTTCCGGAGACTACCAAAACGGAGATGAGCATCTCCTTGGAGAGGAGCACTTCCTCAACTTTTCTTAAGGGTCTTAATAGTCATTTAAGCCCTTAGTACCCTAATCCTTGTACCTAATCTATAGTATAAATACCCCATTGTACTACCTAGATTAGCATGTCATCTTAATATCATCTTAATCTTGTCCTAATCAAGTCTTAATATTCTCTTAATTTTGTAATCAACTCTTAATTTAGCATTAATACCAATCTCATTTCTTAATCTTTCTTTAATTTCTCTATTGTTCATCATTTATTTGGGTAATTAGAAGATTATTTGGGTTTATTTGGAGGATTGACAACCTTCCATCAATCATCAAGTACTTCTATTATTCTTTGCTTTATTATTTGGAATCATCCTTATAGGTATAATTCTCTCTTAATCCCTTTTTAACTATTGTTAATCATCTTCATTTGTTCATCATGTTTTGCCTTGCTAGTATGATTGACAACCTTGTTAGCATGTTAAACTTGATAATGAGTGAGTAATTTCCTTAACTAGGGTTAATGGGGAATTAGGGGAAACCAACATGGGAATTGATTCATGCTTAATCTAATATGTTTTCATAATTAATTTGCTTGCTTGTTGTGATTTCAACTTATGCACATGTTATGTTTGATGAAATGCGAGCCTATGAATCCTTGCATTTTTTACCCATCACTTACCTTTTCAATGAGACTTGTAAGACATAAACCAACTCGAGTCTCATTAGACCATGCATATAGTTGGATAGGGAGGATTAAGTCGACTTGTAGGTGTTGTACAATCTAATCGATTCGGCTCCGGGACCCAAACCTTCTTAGGGATTGTAAGACATAAACCAACTCGATCCCATCACAACAATAAATGCTTGCATCTAGTAGAGAACATGTTTGTATGATCAAATCCCATGAATCCCCTATGAACCCATGACACCCTAGTGCTTTTAATCAATTGTTTACATTTCATTTTAATCATCTTGCTTGTTTTCATTGCTTTGCTTTTATATTGTTGATTAGTTTAGTTGATCTCCTACCTCAACCCAAATTGTAACACCTTTAGACACAACCATTTGCAATCGAAAATCCTACATCAATACCCGTCCCATGGGATCTGACCTTTACTTACTTCTTTACTAAGAGTATAGTAGTTTGTGAAGTTATAAATATTGTTTTGGTCTAGGAAACTTTCGACGACGACACGACCACGGCTCAATCATGACCATGCCTCTACTCGTGAGTAGAGCCACAACCGGCCAGCCCTAGCCACTGCCCAGGTCATAGGCAGCCTCTGACCGGGCCACAGGCAGCCCCTGCTCAAACCACATGCCGTCCCTGCCTAGGTCACCAGTACTCCTGCCCACGTCTAAAATAACCCCCATTACCCACCAACTCAGTCGGGCTCAGCCTGACTACAACCTGTAATATAGGCAGGCCGTGGCCTCTGCACAACCAGGCCACACCGCCCAACAATCTCTCAAGCCAAGGCCAACACCAAACCAAAAGACGGGTTTAGCATACGGTATAACAACCCAGCCAATATGAAACATTAACACGAAATTAACGAGGTAAAAGCACGCACTTATATATGTGAGACGGAAACTCATTAACTTACACACCACAACACTCAACACGAACTATAAAGACACCCCAAACCGTGCAACTACAGTCAACATAACCGTTATTTTGACTGCCCAAAACAGAGGACGAACCGTCCCATATTACTCGAATTTTTATGCATACACACAGTCCAAGGAAGAGCAATACTAAGACAACATTTGAGACAAGATTAAGACGGAAATTCTCATGTATAAAGCAAGCTCAAAAACAGTCCCGAAGACCACATAAATCGTTCCGAAACAGTCTAAATTAAGAGCGCATAAAAACAGCCTATTTCAAACATCATTTTGAGACGGAAATTACCATACAAATGAGAAAAGTATAAAGAACCAAACTTTATCAAACAAGGGCATATAAAACGACACATAAGACGGAATTTCGACATTTTTGTGGAGTAACCTATCACTGTTACCTTGAAAGCTCTTTAATCTTCAAGTAAATGGTCCACAAAGCACGAGTCTTCCTCCGGGTCTTCAAATTCTTTAGCTAGGACGAGAAAGACGGGATCTTTAAGCTTAAAAATGAAATTCTCATAAGACGGGTCATTTCGAAAACTCAACAAGGGTGGAACTTTCTTACCTAGAAAGTTGAAGGACAGAAAGGGGAAGCTAATGGCGCAAAATGCAAAGGAAACGGTTGAGAAATGAGGGAAAAATCTAAGGTTGAAAGAGGATGATTAATGGAGTTTCTAATGTTTGGTTGTATACTGTGTTTGTTGCGTTTTGTTCGAAAAAACAAGAAAGCTAAAGGGGGGATGGGGACGGGTTAATAAGTGAGGGTGAGGGAATAATAAAAAAAAGGATTATTTAAGTTAGAGTATAAGAGAGTGGTGTATGTGTTGTCGATTTCCGGTTGGCCCACAATTTACCTAGGTTGAAAAGTGAAATGTGACGGTCTTATACTAGACGGAAATATATCTCAAGTCTGCTATAACTTAAGACGGAAACTATTATTATTATTATCACTATTATTACTATCCGACTAAATATATATAGTTTTATATAAACTAAGCTTTAAAAATATAGCTTTTATAAAAATCGTGTTTAAAAATAAAATTAAATAATTTAAAAATATAAATAAAACAATGAAATGGTCAATTAAATTTTAAATGTTAAAAATGCAAAATTCGCGGGTGTTACAATATCTACATCTACATCTACATCTACATCTACATCTATATCTATATCTATATCTATATCTATATTTATATCTATATCTATATCTTTCTGTATATAATATAAAAAGGCTAGACTAACCACTACCTTTCACCATTAATCTTTTTAATATCCTTATAGCATGCCACATCATCAGTAATATTTTAAAGGGTTATTTCATAAGAATAATCCAAATTATACCTCTCATTCTCATATTAAACCATACTAACGTTTAACTGAGAAAAATCTGAACTATTACCTCATTTATCTTTTAATGAACCGAGCCAATTTTTTACCTACTACAACAGGTAAGCTATCAGGTCATAAGGTCGTGGGTCCCTTTTTTTATTGTTCTTCTCCCTCCATGTATCACTTTCCCCAAATTAAGAACTTAACCTAAAGTTCATCAAAAATCCAGGAAATACCTAATTACCCAACACAAACCAATCCAATCATAAATCAAACACTATAATCTCAAATTTTAGCCAAAAAAACAAAAAAAAGCTAATGAAAACCCAGAAAAACCTAACTAAATAATTTAGGACAACAACGTAAGAGAAACTCATAAAAATCATTTAATAAACTCCTGGTGGAGCACTGAATTTCGTAATAATAATTTAACAAACACCTTATGACAATAAGGAAAAAAGAATGGGGAAGGAGGTGGATGAGTGTCGCAGGAACGTTGTTTGAGGATTTGTTGGTACTGTTATTATGATCAGAAATGTCATCAATAATGGTACTTGATACATGTTTCAGATCTTCAAAAGGAAACAGAAGCCGTCCACCATTATTCTCATATGTCCTTGTTATTGACGTGGAATCTGCCATACCCATTTTAAAGACCATCTAAGGAGAAATTCAAGCTTGTCATGTGCTTCTACAAACATGGGTATGCTGATAAATACACACCCACCTTCACTGTTCGGATTCGGTACCGCTATTGATATAAATCGAGCCAGATTCCTTGATCGTGTAAGCCCGTTTAGCAGCTCCAAAGTCAATAAATGATAATGATGATGATGTATGTTTGTTGATGATGATGATTAGTACCTTGAGGAAGATGTTGCCATGGATACTAATCGAATGAATTTAGAAAGACTTGTGAATTCTTGATGAAGATGTGAGATCGAAGTGGGAAATACTTTGGGGTTCTGTTTTTTTATTTGATTATGGAGGAAAAGCGGATTTGGTTTTGTTTAGGGTGAGGAGAGGACTGATTTCAGGTTTAGAAGTCAAGGGAACCGGTTGTACATGTCTCCCTTCCACTAGTTCATTAAAAGATAAATGAGGCAAAAGTTCGAATTTTTCTCGGTTAAACGTCAGTATGGATTAATATAAGAAGGAGAGATATAGCTTGGATTATTCCCATGAAATAACCCTATTTTAAAAAGAACAAAGGTTTGAAAAATCGTAGCATTAAACACAAATTAAAGCACAATTAAACTTAAATGTAAATACTAAAATTTAAATTTGAGGGTTTTACTCTTAAATTATTTAAAAAAGGATTGAAAAAATTGTAGTATTAAACACAAATTAAAGCAAAATAATAATTATTAAAATTATGCTTTTTATTTGTTAAGAAAATTAAACAACAATAATCTATATCTAAATCTACATCTATCAATATTTATACAATAATTATTAAAAGGCAAACTAAGCAATCTTATTAGGTCATGTGTCATCTATATGAAGTTGCTCCATTTTCTATTTTTCGAGTCTCCAAATCTCGATTAGACAAGAATTTAAGGATAGTTAATTATAGCATGTCTAAATTAAGATGTGAATGGATACCATTCTTCAATTTTAGATGAATAACCATAACTTTTCGTGTGCGACTCTTTTTACACTCTTCTCAACTGAAATTACTATTATTTTATGATAAATTTTTTTATTATTTTATGATAAAATTTATTATTTTTTATGACTCATAAACTTCTTGATCTTTAAAAGATATTAAGGATATTATGAATTAAGAGGAGTTATGATATATGACAATAAATATAAGAGTTAATATGGAATATTACTTATGTTCCATTACTTTGTGATTAATGTTGACTTCTGAGACGTACAAATGTTATAATTATCTTTGTATAAATAATCATGCTAATAGAATAAAATCGATCAAACAATCATCAATCAAATAATATTACTCACTTAAATCTAACAAGAGATGAGGACTGAATTTGTAAACTTTTGTTAAGTTGATTCAATTTCTCATATCCCATATATAAAGCGTTTATATATATAGCATTGAGTATATAAAATGTATTGCATGAGCGACATAATAGAAGGCCTTCCTTATCTTCTTCCACAAACATGTATATTTTTTCTATTTATGGGTCATACTAATTATGGACTACTAACGAGTTTTTGGTGTGCACTTTGCTCTTTAGGATGCATCACCTTCCCAAAGTTCAGAGTTGATAATGCATAAGTCCCGATTCTTCAAGTTAGCGAATAACGATACACATTTTGTAAGAAAACAAAGTTACGACGCATTTTTTCATACACAATATTGTATACCTCATATAATATGAAGTAATCGGGCTTTTATTGCTTGAAATACGTGTCATTAGCACATTTGAGCGAAGTATATAATATGATTAAGAAGAAGTGTTTGCAAATGGTATAATTTTGTGGTGGGTAATGTTATCAAAATAGATGTTTATTATTTATTAGGTTTTAAATTGTGAATAAAATTATGTCTCCGTTATTCTTTGTTTTCATTTTCATGATTTGTGTTTTTATAAATGGTGTTTTCATTTTCAGATATATGGTTATTATATTGATGTTGCATTTAGATAGTGATTATCAAACTACACATGTTGAGTTATAACGGTTTGAAGGAATAGTGAATGCCACGTTTTATTTAGTAAATTTAGTTTTAGGTCTCTAATCCATAAAACTTTAGAAGAGTACAACGACAATGTATAAGCGCATGTATGTTACTCATGCACCATGTATAGTGAAATAATGATCTTGGAAAACATAATTGTTTACTAGAATGTCTTGATTAAGCTAATAGTGTGTTTGGGAAATGCATGATTGATAAGTAATAATTAGAGAAATATGTAGAGATAGAGAGAGAAAAAATAAAAAAAATAAAAAAAGTGGTAAAAGCTTGAAAAACCCTAAAAATGTCGATAGATTGTAATGACCCAAATCAATTTCCCCCTCTAGTCTCTTCTCCTAAATCCATTGTTGCTTGTCATCTGAACGACCCCCCCCCCCTCTTCTAATACTGTTGTTGTTGGGTGTCCGGCGAGTAACAATACGGCTAAGGAAGTTAATGTCAATGAATTGATTGGAGTTGCTCCTTTATGAACTGGATGCTGTTATCCCTGAAGACACTGACTAGGTGGTACAGCGAAGGCAAAAAGGTAAACAACAACTTGATGGCATTGTTGAAGAACCAGTAGATCTGCTGCACTTTACGTAGGACGATGTTAAGAAAGAGATCGAATGCTGGAAAAACTTTGTCCTTTTCTTTATTTTAGGCGCAAATCTTCCACCAGAAATTGTGAAAGGCTTTATCAAGCGGATCTGGGCAAATTATCCAATTGATAAGGTCTCCTTTCTACCGATTGGAGTTTTCCTTGTTCGGTTTAAGACAATCAAGGCTAGGGATTCTGTTCTATAACATGGTCCCTTTTTTTTTTTTGATGAAAAACCTCTTATTGTCAGGCCTTGGAGTGAGGATGTAGACTCGGTGAAGGAAAATGTCAAAGAGGTCCCGGTGTGGATTAGGTTGCATAAACTCCCTCTGAAATTTTGGGGGAAATGTCTTCCTAAGATTGCTGGGCTTCTGGGGAACTTCATTCGCAGTGATGTTGCCACTTGTGAGAAAACACCTCTGGGATTTGCACTGGCAATGGTTGAAGTGCCTTGAGGTCGTGCTATCCCTGACTGTGTGAAATTCTTGGATGAAGATGGGCATGTCATTCCTATCAAGGTGGAGTTTGAATGGAAATCAATTCTTTGTAATACCTGCAAGGGTGTAGGTCATGAAACTAAGAAGTGAAGGAAGGAGAAAACACAAGTCACTCAGAATGTGGTCCCTCAACAAGAACAGAAAAAGAAATGGAGGCCAAAACAACCAAAACTTAGGCAAGGTAATCCAATTGTTCCTACTATTGTTGTTGCTAGTACTGTTAGAGTAAGTGTCCTCGACAATAATGCGATCACATGTTTAAATCTCATATTAAGAATGCATGAGGGAAATTAATTTTTATTGTCAACTGATCCACATTAATCAGTAATGATTGGCTGACTAGAGTTTGACATTACTGTCGTATGACGGTGGTGATCAGTTGATCCCTTAAGGTCATACCTCTAGGGTAACACTCTTAATTGATTGATTAATTAATTGTATGTTGATACAAGTTAATTAATTCCTTAAAATTGAACAAATGGTTTTGTGAGTGAGATTACGTATCTTATTGTAATTCGATTAAATAAGATTCGGTCTAAGTAATTTAAATTATTTTATTACTTAGGTTTATTTATTGTTTATGAAACAATTAAAATAAGAATGAATGGTTTATTATAAATACAAGTTGTTACGATTTATAATTTTATGACCCATTTTAAGTACTTATAATTGTGAATTAATAGTTAATTTTTGTATGTGATTTATTTTATTTATATAATGATTTTTAATAAGTTAAAAATGCATTTTTAAAGACATGTCTAGTAACATGTCCAATATATCACACTATACAAATTGACAATTGACAAACTTAAAATGGACCCATTTTATCTAAGGGTGCCGTGTAAGTGGAGGGATAAGGTAGGCTTAGGATTTAATTGGTGCTCTAATTGAGAATTAGACATAATGATTATGTCCTTTATAGACCTAAACCTAGCCCTACACTATGTGACTTGAGAAGAACAACTTTGTGCAAGGATTGGGCATTCTACCCAAGACCACCCGCCCCCCTAAGTGAATAAGGAGAGTTTTTTCCTCTTCTTATTCTCTATTATTCATTCTTGAAAATATATAAGATTGAAAGATAGTATTCTCTCTAATTTTTGTTGAGAACACACTAGAAAATAATCTCACAAATCTCTAATATTATTCTCTCATTACTAGAAGTAGTAATCTAATAATATTAGTAATTATTTTCAGGGTTCATATACTAATTCTAGTTATCAAATTAGTATATGTTTTAAGAGTGATTACCTTGGTACAATTCCTTGAGGAGTAGATCCTACCATTGGGTCTAAATTCATCCTTGGAGCACTCAGATTTTTACGAAGACTAATTCGGTAGGAGACCAATTAGTATACCCATTTCGGCCCTCATTGTAAGTAGATCGGTTTTCTTCTTACTTTGCATTATATTGTTATGCATGCATAAGATCTTATTAGTTTATGACTAAACTAAATATATATAGTTATTAGAAGTGTCTAATAAGAGGTTAATAAATCTTACAATTGGTATCAGAGCCAAGAGTTGTTGCATGCATAATCGGTTATTATTTTTCCGAGTTAATATGTTAACATATAAAACTAATAATTTGTGATTTATGATGATAAAGACAACGAAATTTTTGCATGTTTAACTTTTTGGTCCTAAATTGATTTTAGGTCATTTTGATGATTTATGGTATAAATATTGCTCTTTAATTCATTTTTAGTATTTTTATTATATTTTATTTAGTAAAATGACTTTTAAAATGCTAAAATAAGTTAGACTATGATTCTGACTATGAAATTTTAACACGACCTCAAATGCATATTTTACTTATTGTATGTAAAATTTCATATAAAAGTGTTTTATATTGCATGTTTTATGATTTTTACATGATAAAAATTGATTAAATGGAGGTATTTTGGTTAAATATAGTTAGACTTCGTTTATACCCATGAAATTTTAGTATGTTGTCACATGCAATATTTAGACACTGTATGTAAATTTTGAGGTAAAATGGTTTTATTTTGCATGATTTATGATTTTTAGATGTAAAAATTATTTAAATAGTGACTATTTTAGCAAAAATGGCTAAAATAAATTTTATGGCATGAAATTTTTTCCCAACGTTGTATATATGATATGAACATCAGATCTAAAGTTGCATGTCAAATTTCAATTGATTTGAATGTTTATTGATTTTTATATTGTAAAATTAATAAATAGCAACTTTAATAGTCATAATTGTAAATTCGATTTTCGGGCCTAACAATTTGTCTTTTCAGGTTCTAGAAACTTATATAGAATATTCAAAATTTTAATTTTGATTTATTACATAATTTTATGTTTAATTTGGAATTAGTGGGATAAAGTTATGTATTATACGATTTGTTTGTGGAATAAATTTAAAATATTCTAAGGGCAAATTTTATTAAAGTTTTAGAATGTTGGGAATTTTCCAGAATATACAAAATAATGATTTTGAAATTTTCGAATTTTTATGATTTTTTGGAAAATATTTCTTTATTATTATGAATAAAAGTGTTTAAAGAGCAATAATAAAATATCAAGTTGAATTATTGTCAAATATTTAGTGAAGACTAAATTTGTGAATCCTAAGAAGGTTGGGATAATTAACTTGGACATAGATTTGATTTATGTAATATTGTGTGATTTTAATAAGTTAATAGTCACAATTATCCATAAAACCGGACCGAATATACGATATTAGCTTAAATAGGGCGATTTGGCACATCACATGGCATGTTTTATACATATATTAATGCTGAAATTTTAGTATGAATGTCATATTTTATTTTATATAATTTTGAATTATGTAATTTTTACTTAGTATGACCTTAGTTTTTAATTGATATTTCCCGAAATGAATGGGGATATCGATTCAGTTGTAATTAATGTGATCTCGTATCACTTTTATTTTATTTTGTTTTTCTTTTTATAATGTATAAAGTAGAAAAGCTATGTAATTTATTTATTCCGGAGTTCCTTGAAGACGGTGCCATTCGGAAAGGCGTTCCAACAAAGACGGTGTTGCCTTGAAGTACGTGCCAAATGAAGTTCAAGGGACCAAAGGAGTTGGTTTCCGAATTTGTAAATAGTTTATTAGATTTACTATTTTAGGAAGGCCATACTAGGATTGTATCGTTTTGCTTTGCATTTGTTTTATATGTTTGCATGCATAGCCAAATCGCCATAACTACACATGCATATTATTTTATCGAGTCTTCGACCGTGTCAATTATAATTATCGTAGTTCACCGCTTTAGTTCACTTAAAACGAGATAGATAATAAATTGACAAGACCTCTCACTAGATAATAATTGAGAATTAGCCTTACCAAATAGTAGAACCATGACTCCCAATTTCTTAAGGAAGTAGGCTCGGCTCACCGGGGTGCTAAACTTGTTACGTTGGGTAAGTGGGTAGTAAATTTTTATTACATCGAAATTTGGATTGAGCTCAACGAAAGTATTCGCGACCGTAGTCGCATGTGTTCCGGGCTTAAGAAAAATATTAAAGTAATTTTATCGACCGAGAGTTCTAGAAGTAGAATCGATTAAAGAGTTAATCCACCGAGTTATATTGATAAGGGATGAATCGGCTCACCGTGCCCGAATTGATATGAATTTGGATCTCGGGATCATTTATAGTAGTTGGGTAGAGGTCACTATATAAATGCTTAAAACTTGTTAAAATGTTTACAAGAATTATTAAAACGATAAATGTTAATTAATTCCTTCACTTCCTATTTTGTAGTCAAAAATTGTTTCTCAATTGCAATGGCAACTCCAAATTCATCCGCAACCACTAGCTCGAACACTCTCACCAATGTTTCTTGGCTCCGATCCTTCATGGATCGTTGTAAATTAGAAAAGAATGGGTCCAACTTTGCCGATTGGGACGCTCAACTCCGTTTGGCCGCGGAGGGTGACGACTAGCTTCGTTACCTCACCGAGGCCTCTCCCGCCATACCTACCGCCAGGTCTACTCCTGCCGCTAGGCAAGCCTATGAGACTTACCAAAAGGAGTCGGCCGCGATAAAAAATGTGTTGATCTTCTCTATGGAGGCCGAACTCCAAAGGAGTGCTATAAAGATTAGCACTGCCTATGAAATCTATACGAAGCTTGTGACAATGTTTTCACAAGCTCTGAGGATCATTCAATATGAAGCGGCATCCGCATTATTCGATCTCAACATCAAGGAGGGCCAAAAATTTAGCCCTCATGTGCTCAAGTTGATGGAGTATGTTGAGATTCTAAAATTGCAAAAGGTAGAGATTCCCGAAGAACTCATCATTGACCGAATTCTTCATTCCTTGAACAAGGTTAAGGCATATGTTCAATTCAGGGTGAATTTTAATATGCAAAACTTGAAAGTTTCCCTCGATGAATTGCACAAAATGCTTGTGCAAGCCGAGAGGGACATGGGGCTAAATATTAGCACCACCAAGGATGTGCTCAACATTAATCAAAAGAGCAAAGGGAAATTCAAGAAAGGTGGCAACAAGAGTAAAAAGCCAACTCCCAACAAGGGCAAAGGGAAGGCTTTTGAAGCTAGCTTCTCTAAGTCCAAAAAGGGTGCCTCCTCCGAGGACAAATGCCACTATTGTAATAGTATTGGGAATTAGAAGAGAAATTGTCCAAAATATCTTGGCGATATTAAAGCTGGAAAAATTGTTCCAGTGGGTAAATAAATATCCCTATCTTTTATATTTCAATCTCAACTTTGGTATTTTGATACAAGTTGTGATGATTACCCCCTTTTTATTGTAATTAGGGCATCCAAGCAAGGACAGGGCAAAGAAAAGAAAGCCTAGAAGATCTTGAGGGATGCTATATGTAGCCGCCCATGGTGCTAGATCTATGGAAGATTGGCTTTATTTTGTTTTGTCCTTATTTTCATGTTGTATTTTGAAATTTTAGAACTATTTTGATTTCCTCGTTCGACTTGGAAATTTGTTTGTTTCCTTTAAACAATGGTTGTATTTTGGATATTGGTGACTTGGTTTGCAACCCAAGTCACTCACCTTATCGTATCATTTGTTCTAAAATTTGTCATCATACACTACTTGCATCGAGAAACATTAAGATTTTATCAACTTAAATTGATCATTAGACAAATATAATGATCGAGTCATTATATGTCCATGAGCTATGAATTCGATTCTCCTTATGCCATTGTGACTAAAGTCACAACTTACTTATGTAAGATCAATTATGAAGTTATATTGAGTTATTGAACTCACACTAGGGAACGTTAACAACCTTATTTGATACACCTATCAAGTTTAAATCGTCTAATCTATATTATCTTTTCAACTTGTCTCTGATAAATCACTATAAAGTTGATATGTGATATGTTTTCCTCCTTCACCATCATTATTTATGGCTCAAAAGCTATCTTTGGAAAAATTTAGTGTACTTTTTCCTAAAGATAGAGTGGGAGTGAATTTAGCCACAAACCTTGACTCACAAACCTTGACTAGATGGGATCTACGTGAGGAGACCAAAAGAAGATGTTCTTAAGGGAACTACGTGAGGAGACCAAAAGAAGATATTCTTAAGGGAACTACGTGAAGAGACCAAAAGAAGATGTTCTTAAGGAAACTACGTGAGGACATCAAAAGAAAGCATTCTTAAGGAAACTTGAGACTTATGAAAAGACTAAAGAATATGTTCTTTGAAAATTAGATTTTAATCTATGAAAGGGATATAACTAGAGATTTTAAAATTCGACATTTTACTTAAGAGCCTTATGAAACTAAAATGGTATCTATGCAAGTAAATAGATTTATTTGGGATTGTTGAGACCAATCCAAAGTAAATAGATATTTATGATTAAGAGTTGCATAGTGAGGCATGTCGATGTCTCGAAAGCTCGTTAATTGTTAACTATGCTAAAGATTCAAATCATTGCTATACCTCATTATGAAAATAAGTAAGGTATTAAAACCACTTTCCAAATGGGTATTTTGAAAGGGATATGTGAATGACATATATGGTTTTAACTAATACTTAGACAAGCAATGACCATTCAAAATCATGTAATGTTTCAAATGAGTTGTCGAAAATGAAACATGTGTATACATGGACTTGAGTGGAAGCAAGTGACTGTCATGTTTAGACATGAAGTTCAGTGGGAGCTATCATCCTTCAAGAATTGCATAACTTATTACTCATTGGAAATGACGTGCAAATAGGTTTTCAATTCTGGATGAAATTAGACATTATGCAAATCTATTATAACATGGGATGTTGGATTGGCACTTAAATAAGTATCTTATGTTGATAATGATCCTTCATCTTAAAGATATCAACACTACTACAAATACAAGCAACCACAACGGCCCTTTAACAACGCTTATTCACGAAAATCATCAAAACACGTTGTAGAATTTATTCCGCGAATTTTACCAAACTTAATGACAACGGTTATGTGTTGTTAACCGTTGTTATTGGTTTTAACAACGGGTCATACTTAAAAAACCGTTGTTAATGAAAAAACTAATAACAACGGTTAAATTTTAACCGTTGTTAATGGTTTGACGCCAAATTAGTGAAAAGTAATCACAACGGTTATATTAGAACCCGTTTTTAATACGTTTTAACAACGGTTGTAGACTCAATAACCGTTGTTATTAATATTATGAAAATCTTAAGAACAACATATTGCTTTATTCTGCTATACGCTACAAACACAAACACAAGCTAATACTGCTACTATATCATCCTCCATTCCTCCCTGATCGTCTCTCTGTCTTCATCTCCGTCACTGTTGTCACGTCTTCTCTCCCTCATCGCGCGTGTTTATCAATCAGGTATATATATGTTTCTTAGCAACGCTTATTATAACTAGATATAGGATTTTTTGGGTTATTATCTAATTTGTTGATAATTTAGCTTAATTGCTTTCCTGAATTTCGTTTATTTGTTTGCCTATTATTGTATTTTCTGAATTAGTTGCCTATTATTACGAATGTAGAATAATGACTCGAACTTGGATGATTGATGCAAATATGAGTGACCGCACCTACAAGGATGGTTTAGCTGAATTTTATGAATTCGTTTCGAACAATTTGAAAGGTTCTTCTAGTATTGCATGTCCTTGTGAAAGATGTGGTAATGTTAGCTATATGGCTTTTACGGACGTTAAAATACACCTAGAAAAGTGGAGATTTAGTCGATCCTATACACTTTGGATTTTTCATGGGGAATCATTAGAGGAAGAGAATAACTCTGAAGAAGATGATGTTGAGGTACACGAAAGGCTAACTGATGATCCTGAGTTTGCCGAGTTTTTTGAGTTGGAAGAGTTGGAAGTAGAGAAGTTGAATGTTGGGTCTATAGATAATGAAGAGAATGATGATGAGTCCATTGCTTTTGAAGATGTAGGTGATGACACTAGTAATTGGGATGACCTTAACAACATGTATGAGAAGTTGTGTGAGTCCGAAGCACCTCTGTATCCTGGTTGTAAGTTCACAAAAATGTCTATTTGTGGTGAAGTTGTATAATATCAAGGGGGCAAATGGGGTGAGTGACACGTGTTTCACTAGTTTTTAGCCTTGATAAAGGAGTTGCTTCCTGATGGTAATGTTCTACCTGTTAAGACATATGAGGCGAAAAAACTAATAAGAGGAGTGGGTATGAAATATGAGAAAATACATGCATGTCCAAATGATTGCATATTGTATCGGAAATTATATCAAAACTTAACCAATTGCCCTAAATGTTTGGAGTGGCGTTATAAGGATAAGGAAGGGATCCCGGCTAAGGTGTTGTGGTATTTTCCATTGATACCAAGAGTCATAAGGATTTATGCGAATCCCGATGATGCAAAAATGTTAACTTGGCATGAAACAGGAAGAATAAATGATGGAAAGCTAAGACACCCTGCAGATGGTATGCAATGGAAATCGTTCGACGCTAAGTATCCCGAGTTCGGCAATGAACCTAGAAACTTACGTCTAGCGCTGTCCATCGATGTAATGAACCCACACGGAAACATGAGTAGCCAACATAGTACTTGGCCGTAGTGTTGGCTATTTATAACTTACCTCCATATGTGTGCATGAAAAGAAAGTATTTGATGTTGTCGTTGTTAATTTCCGGCCCTAAACAACCTGGAAATGATATAGATGTATATTTGGAACCTCTTCTAGATGATTTGCGATTGTTGTGGGATAGTGGGATAGAAGTATTTGATGCATATAAGAACGAAACTTTCAATTTGAGAGCGATGTTATTGTGTACAATAACCGACTATCCGGCTTATGGCGACCTTTCTGGCACACAGTTCATGGGAAAGAGGCTTGTCCATTGTGTGGGGAGGATATCGAGTCCGAATACTTGAAGTCTTCTCGTAAGTATGTGTATATGGGAAATAGGAGGTTCTTGTATCATGACCATTGTTATCGCAAGATGCGGAAAGCATTCAATGGAAGACAAGAACTTCGTCAACCTCCTAGAATTTTGAGTGGGCATGAAGTTTATCGGAAAGTAAAGCATATTGAGATAGATTATGGGAAGAAGAGCGGCTCTAAATTGTCTACTCGTGGGTATAAGAAAAGATCCATATTTTTTGATAAACTTCCATATTGGCCCGACCGGAGGTCGCCTTGCCTCGATTTCATGCACATTGAGAAAAATGTCCGTGATAATATTATCAATACCCTTCTGAATGTTCCTGGTAAAACAAAGGATAACGCCGCAGCTAGGGAAGATATGAAAATGATGGGTATTAGGCTAGAGTTGGCACCACGGAAGAGAGGTAATCGTACATTTTTACCGCCAGCAGCTTTTACCCTTTCACGGAATGAGAGAAAAGAGTTCTGTGCATGCTTGAATGGAATTAAAGTGCCACATGGTTATTCGTCGAACATCAAAAGCCTAGTGTCGATGCAAGACCTAAAACTCACCGGGTTAAAGTCACATGATTGTCACACTTTGATGCAACAATTACTACCTGTGGCTATTCGTTCCATTTTACCCGAAAAGGTAAGATATGCTATAACTAGATTCTGTCTCTTCTTCCAGTCCATATGCGAGAAAGTCATCGATCCCGATGACGCGGATTCATTGCAGGACCTCGTTGTAACCTCTCTTTGTCAGTTGGAAATGTATTTTCCACCCTCTTTCTTCACTATCATGATTCATCTGACCATTCACTTGGTTAGGGAGATTTTGTACCTTGGGCCCGTGTACTTGAGATACCAGTATCCTTTCGAAAGATTGATGAAAGTCTACAAGGACTATACATCTAATCGGTATCATCCGGAAGGTTGTATTGCTGAAAGCGCTATTTTAGACGAAGCTCTTTCATATTGTTACGCTCATCTCTCCCCTGAGGAGTTGATTGGCGTTCCTAAGAATCGTCATAGTGACTGGATGACCGGAAAAGGTATTAGGGGCCGGGTTGAAAAAATTGTGACACGTGAAATGTTGCATTTAGCACACATGTATGTGCTACACAACGAAGATGAGGTGCAACCTTATATTCAACAACACAAAGATGAGCTCAAATACGATCACCAAAACAAGACCGAGAAGTGGATTGCGAACGAGCATACGAAGACGTTTCCAGAGTGGTTTAGGAATATTGTCTTACAGTGTACTGATCAAACTGGTGATGACATCTCTCCTAGGTTACTACGTCTTGGTTTAGGTCCAAATGCCAGAGTCACCTTTTACAACAGTTTTGCCATTAATGGATATACTTTTTACACCCGCGAGCAAGATGAGGTGAGCACAATGCAAAATAGTGGTGTGAGTTCTGAATTTGAGGCAATGCACTTTGCTACTTCAAAAGATAAAAAGCCTATTTGGGGAAAATGCCTTTATTATGGTGTTATTCAAGAAATATTGGTACTAGATTACATTGATTTCACAATGCCTTTGTTTCGATGTAATTGGGTTGATAACAACATCCATTGTGTCCGAAAGGATAAGATGGGATTTACGTTGGTCAATCTGGGTAAGGTTGGCAATAATAAGGATGATCCTTTCATAATGGCATCCCAAGCTAAACAAGTGTTCTATGTCACCGATCCTATGGATAAGAAGTGGTGCATTGTATCTTGTCTATAAGGAAAAGAAGGAGTAGTCCATCCGATAATGATGATGATGATCAGGATGTCGTTTTTGAGGGAATGGATCAGTCTACCACTGTATCTTATTTCGACGATGTTGACACTGATCATGAGGACACTGAAAGCATCTATATGCGTGATGACCATGGTGAAGGTATTTGGGTTAACGAAGAAACTATGACATCCAAGAAACGTCCCCGATCCTGAGATAGTTCATCAGGACACGGTATGCATGCATGCATCTTTGGTGTAAGTTGTCTTATTTTCTTGATCTTATTATTAGATGTGGATCTTTGGTGTTGAAATTGCTTTGAATAATGTTGCGGTAAAGTATGTATTGTTACTGAGTTTGGACCGTAATGGAATTACTGATAATTTTTTAAAAAAAGAGGTTCAACAATAACAACGGTTATATTTAAATTACCCGTTGTTAATACTTTCAACAACGGGTGTAGTACCTCTACCCGTTGTCAATTATTTTTTTTGACATATTTCATTTTGGCGCAAATTTGGTGAAAATATATTACAACGGGTATATTTTACCCGTTGTAATAAACTTTTGACAACGGTTTACTTTTATTGACCCGTTGTTATTAACATATAACAACGGTTCTTCGTTGAGCACCCGTTGTTAATAGTTTGTCTTAATAAAAAACTAATATAGAAACCCATCCAAAGATGCCATACACAAACACACACAACATTATTACTCCAACCGTTGGTATCCTGTGTTAATTCTTCTCTCTTCCTCGCTTTTTACATTCTCGTCGCCGGCCGTCGCCCGATTTCAAGCCCGATTCCGTTGCCTTCCCTTATCATCCCGCTCGTTCTCTTTATCATCATCATCAACAGGTATGTTCACTTTAATTTTGTGTTTCGTCATTAGGGTTTTAAGACGATCATCTTGTTTCTTTTTTCATGCATCTGTTTGTTTTTCGTTTTCTTTGTTATCTTTATCATCCCGCATCATCTACTTTACTCCTCTTATCAGGGTTTAGGATTTTAGAAGCTCAATCTGTTGTTTTAAATTTTCATTCCTATTAGGGTTTAGGGTTTTAGATAATACTCTGCATGTACGTTGTTAAGTTGTTCATTTCCAGCTATATCATTCATATTTGGGTTTTAGGATTATCATGGGTGAAAAACGTAAAAGAAGTCAAAAGAATAATGAGCCTGGTGATAATAAGCCTGGTGAGAGGGGTGCTACGAAGTGCAAGAGAGTCCTTGCAGCTATAGCCGCTAAACAAAGTAGTTCGAAATAACATGGAGTGAGATGGGTTTCCCTCTTTGGTCCAAATGCGGGTCTTTTCTCCAGTTGGATTGGTGCTTGCACAAGACAGTTTGTGCCTATCCATTTAGATGATGTTTGAACTTTGAATCCAAAATTGGCGGAGTTATACTTGGCTCGTGTAAAGGAAGGCTTTATTATACCCGATAAAAGCCATGATGAGTATTTAATGCATAAGGCAGCGGATGTCCACAGGCAGTGGAAGTGTGGCGTTGCTAGGGATTGGTTGTATGTGGACAAGGCAACGGGGAGATGCGTAAGAGCCCACCGGAAAACAAGTGTCCCACCATCAAGCAGGAAGAATGGGATCTTTTCAAAAAGATGAGAACTACGAGAAGTTTGGGTTAAATATCCTCGCCTTTTAACGATTTACCTATCATTTTTTTAATTAATGAGTCCTTTATATAATCTTTTTATTATCTCATCTACTTGCGCTTTTATATAATTATTTGAAGGCCGTTAGCAAAAGAAATCGTGCTAACATTTCATGCAAGAAGGGGAAATTCTATGGTTCTCGAGGCGGATTTGAGAAAGATAGAAGAGGACCTCGTAAGTAGCATGCATTATTGCCCTGTGAGACTTTATTTTTTTAATCACACTTGGACTTGCATTAATACACATTTACGTGTATAAATGTTACCATGTTAATGTGTAGGTGGCAAAGGGAGTGAAAGAGGTGGATCGGCATGTAACTTATAAACATGGGCACACGCCTAAAGGATCCCGGTCGTCGCATGACAAATACGATGAGGAAGTTTTGGCCAACATAGTAAGCATTATTTTATTAAGACGAGTTCATTACTAACTTTATTATTTTAGTCACAAATATAATTTGAAGTTTATTTAATATATTATAGGATAACGTATTGAAAGAGGTAGAAGAAGGAAATTCACTCCAAAGTGGTCGTAATGACGTTCTTGCTAGAGCGATCGGCCGACCCGAACATCCAGGTCGTTTGAGGGGCGTCCGTTACAGGTTGGAGTAACGAAATATTATGGGACAACTGCCCCGATAAAGAAGAAAAGGAAGACTAAGTCCGAGAACGCGACATGGTAACATTTATTCTATTATTTTCATTTAAGTTCAATTCACATGTTATTGTTGGGATAAAAATTGCTGACACATTACATTCTTGGCAAGCGACTTGATTAATGGCATCCGTACTACTAAAGCTGAATGCTAGAGGTAAGCTTTCCGAAGAAGAAGTGAAGATGATGGAGGATGTCATTTCTAAAGGGGTAATAATAAGGTACAACAGATTGGTGAAGAGGCCGCTACTACCTTGGCAATACATGAGAAGGAAGTATCGGTCAACGAGATTCGAAAGATCGGTACCTAATAATGCTTCGAAGTTGTAACAACTAAAGCCGATCGTGTACCTAATACTTCCTTTTTTTTTTTTTTTTTTTTTGGGTAAGATCGGGGGTGTGTTCACCGCCAACTTCCGACATGGTGCCATTGAATTGGTTAATTTTATTAGGTAAATAATGGGTCTGAAAAGGAGATGCAACTTGATGAGAAGGCGGTGATGGAAAACAAGATACATCCCCTTCAAGTCGTTACTGTTTTCGATGTAAGGTATGCATGAAGTGTTTAATTAGTTAAATTTATATGAATTTGAAGTTTGTGCAAAAATCGGCCCGAGACGAAAGCGTTTTTGCAAAATCTTTTGAATCTTTGAAGCGTTTTGCAAAGATATAATAATGTATGTATGTGTATATTCTTTAGGCCGTAAACAAGAGGCCGATTATTCTTGCTCGACCCTAATAGAATCGAAAAGCCACCGTGCGTGTTGGCGGGGTCTCGTAGAAAACAAATCTGCGAATAAAACGTAGTTCATGGCGAAAAACTTTTGCCGAATCATAGAGTAGTAGAGATAACTACAGTCAATCCAGGCCATGAAAAATTTCCACCGCCTGTCCCGATTCGTGACGACATTACCATTCTCGGGAGATGCGCTTGGAAGTTTCATCCAATGGCCGATACTCACATCTACTTGGCGAAGATATCTCCGCCGCCTCCGCCCGAGCAAATGCGGAAAGCGATTGGGGTTAGAAGAAATACCTTTATATATATATATATGTGTTACATTTTTAATTGTTGAATGTTTTTATATGTTAAATTTATATGTTATTTTTTTTTTGTAGGGAACAAAAAAGGCGGCTTTGGCGGATAAGCCTAAGTCCACAGACATGCCAACGACCTCGACTTCACAACAACTTGATGAGGTATGTATTTAATTAACTTCTCCATTTTTTAAAAAATTAACCTCGCCCCTTTATTTATATTTTGTCTGTATTTATAAAAAGCATGGTAATTTTGTGTAGGGGACAAAAAAGACTGATAAGCCTAAGTCCCCAGTCTTACCTGCTACTACTACCTCATCATTGAAAGAGCAGGTTGACGAGGTATTTAATTAAGTACGCTTTTATTTTTATTACTCCAACTAGGATATGTTACCTTTGGATTTTTTATTATTTTAATTATCTATACTACATGTGTAGGCTGGTGGTAGTAGCACCACATCAAAGACTCATTCTTTCCCGGTCGTGAAAGTTAGGAGTATAAACTCCACAAAATATAAAGGGAAGGATTACATGCAAAAAGTAAGAACGGGGACGATGATGAGACTGTATGAGGAGGCTGGCCATCGCATAGCCTCCGAGCAAGCGATAATTATTCCGCTCGAGGAGGATATTCTAGGGGCTGAGCGCCAAGCGCTTATATCATGGGATCTGCTAGCCGTATGGGCTGGCCTAGACCAGATTGATATAGCACACATATTTGTTTGGATGAAGTAAGTTTCTTAATAAATAATTTCATAGTCTAATATTCTGACTACTAGGTAGATAGTGTTTTAAAAACCGGAATTAATACCGTAATAATGTAGGATATTGCAATTGAGAGTGATCCCCGAGAAGAATATTCCATCTGATCAATACGGATTCATGTGCCCCTATGTTTTATCTTTATTTATTCCGGATTTCTCGTTCGAACAACGGGTAGATTATATTGCTCAAAGAATTGACGACAACCAAGAAGCGATTTTTGGCGCTTATAATGAAAAAGGGTAATAAACAAATTAATATTACATTTCCCCCTACAATTGCATTTTCATAACTAATATATGTACTTGTTAATAATGATGATGTCTCTTGATGTAGGACTCATTGGGTGCTAGCAACCATCATGCCGACAAAGAAAAACGTTTTACGGTTGGACTCTTTACATCATCAACCAAGCGAGACTTTTAAGCACTTGATTAAAATGTAAGTTTATAATACTGATTTATTTATAATAACATTTTCAATTTTTATTTATAGAAAAAAGCTCGTTCATATTTTTGCCCCTAAAAAAATTAGTTTCTGCCTCCTTTTTTATTTTTTAAAAAAAGGGCCTTTAAGAAGAAAAGAGCAAACGAGGAGGATCAACCCACGAACGATTCGATGTTGGCCCCGATTTTATTACGATAACAGTGGGTACGTGCTCAAATACAATAACATTAAGTGCAAAATCTGTGTTTAATACTAATACAATACCTAAAGTTCAAGATTCAGATGTGAGCCTTCTCTCGTCATTTTTTTTTATGTAATAATAGGCCCTCGCCAGCCGGATAGCATACAATGTGGATACTACGCTTGTCGGTTCATGTTAGAGATTATTAGGCGAAGATATCTCGTTATTCCAGAAAGGGTTAGTAATAATTTAAACATGTGTTTATTACTTTTTTTTAAATTAGAGCTAATGTTGTCTTGCAATTGCTGCTATATATACCATGATGTTGCTAATGTTGTCTTGCTTGCTGCTATATATACCATAATGTATTCTCTTTGTTTTTTCCGCAGTATGTAATCAACCAGTCACAACAGATTGAGCAATACTCAAGTATAGATATAGACGAGGTAAGAGACATGTGGGGCAACTACGTCTTAGAATATATATAGATAGAAATGCATGATACTATACTCACAGTTTAGATCAGCTTATTAGTAATTTTTTTGTTGAAGTTAGGGAATGATTAATTAGTTCATGTAAATTCAACTCTTGTAATTATATATATATATATATATATATATATGATGCTGCTGTTGTGGTTGAATTGAATCTATTGAGTTCTGATGAACCCAGCTATGATTTATCTTTGGTCTTTGGTATATGGTGTCTTCGATATATGCGAGGTTTTGAATGGCATGAAACAAATTTAATTTTTCAGAACATTAGGTGTACGTAATAAAAACGGTTACTAAAAAAAAAACGTTGTGAATACCTTTCACAACGGTTAATAAAACTAACACCGTTGTGAATGACATTTACAAATACCCGCGCATAATATTCAACAACAGGTTTTAATCAAAGAACCGTTGTTAAAAGTATTCACAATTTTGGAGGTAAAATTACAACAACGGGTATTAAACAAAGAACCGTTGTTACTAACAATTTCAACAACGGGTATGTAACATAAACCCGTTGTCAAAAGACTTCACAATTTTGGAGGGAAAGTTACAACAACGGTTATACATACGACAACCGTTGTTATATAATTCCCTCCAAAATTTTGAAACACTTTCCACAACGGAGAGCATCCAATAACAACGGCTTTTAACCGTTGTGAATAATTTAGACAACGGCTCCACTAAATAAGCAAACCGTTGTAAATACCTTCTACAACGGCCGCTTTAACAACGTCCGCTTTTTTATTTTACAACGGTTTTTACCCGTTGTTATAGGCTGTATCTGTAGTAGTGCAACCAGTTAAGTAGGTTGTTCATATTGATGAAAATTGAATTATCATAGAATTATGATTATTCACATGAACCTAAGAACTGTTATCTACATGATATCGATTACTAATGTTTCTGCCATTAGTATAATCATGTATGCCATAATGCACCTGTCCTAGATGAATCGCATACTTGGAGCATGAAGAGTCGATAACAAGCTAACCCATATGAGAGTCATTGGTAAGCCTTAAGGAACCGTCATGAATTCTCAAGAGAACTAATGGTCTGTTCTAGAGTTTAGAAGAATACTAAGTTATGTGTTAAGAGGTTACACAAACTCAAGTTTCCAAACTCATTAGGATTTGTGAAAATCCTAGGCAAATTATTGACATTAGGAGTAAGAGACTAGAAAAGTGTATTTTATTGTCATCCATTGCAAGATTCTACAAAATGAACCTAAGTATGTTGTGATTAGGTGGTGTACTTTAAAAACTGTGAGTAATGTTGTCCACCGAAACCCGCATCACAAGTTATATGATAATAATAAGAGCTTCTTTCAAGTTAAAGAACCTGCGTCTAGTACGAAGTCTAGACATGTACTTAGTAAAATTCATGCTATAAGGGATAACATGAAATTGAAGGAGAACGCAATTCATAAAGTTTGAACACTTGGACACATGGTATGTTCACAAGCTAAACTTTTATTGCATTATACAAGTGTATAAATACACTTATGATTATAAGACATAGAGTAGTAATATGGTATTGACTACTCGTATGTGATAATCTCATTTATTGTTTGAGTTATTGATAACTCATCTTGTACTTTGTTACATCCAAGTGGGTTGTTGAGACAACATTGAACCCCATTAAAGTGAACTGGATTAACATAGTATTCGCCCCTAGTTACTTGTATGAGGTGACATCTCAAAGTAACTGGAGTGTGATGCGATTGATGGCGAGTTCAAGTGCCATAGAGTCATGAGAGATGACTAGTCGATCACATAGGCAGACTGTGAGGGACACTCTGTCGGGCTTATGACCGTTTATAGAGTTCTGGAAATTTTTATAGCCTGGTCGTGGCGAGAGCTACTATAGTATTCTTATGAGTCGATTCTTTGACTAAAGACTGTTCGCCTAAGATGGCACAGTTTCAAAGTGACTTTTATTTATGTTCTGCGACCTTCGTAATTGGGGTATAATGGGCATGTTTTGGGTCCTGATGAGCTGTGGCTATTCGAAGGGAAGAGTGCAATAGGAATTGTCCATCCCCGTCAGGGTTATATTATATCTCAAGGCCACTCAAGGAGTAATGAACTTGAAATGCGTGGCCACGCTCGGAAGGTATCCATGGTAGATAATTCCGGTCAGACAGTTATTCTCCAGATCGAGGAAACCACTCATGATATGATCAAATGCAAGTACGACCTGCAAGACACCATGCATTGAGTGGGGGATAGTAATAGGACAAGAGAATTGGTGACGCACACTTGTCGCGGACAAGTGGGAGATTGTTGGAGTAAGTGTCCTCGACAATAATGCGATCACATGTTTAAGTGTCATATTAAGAATGCATGAAGGAAAGTAATTTTTATTGTTAACTGATCCACATTAATCAGTAATGATTGAATGACTAGAGTTTGACATTACTGTCGTATGACGGTGGTGATCAGTTGATCCCTTAAGGTCATACCTCTAGGGTAACACTCTTAATTGATTAATTAAGTAATTGTATGTTGATAGAAGTTAATTAATTCCTTAAGATTGAACAAATGGTTTTGTGAGTGAGATTACGTATCTTATTATAATTCGATTTCGGTCTAAGTAATATAAATTGTTTTATTACTTAGGTTTATTTATTGTTTATGAAACAATTAAAATAAGAATAAATGGTTTATTATAAATACAAGTTGTTGTGATTTATAATTTTATAACCCATTTTAAGTATTTATAATTGTGAATTACTAGTTAATTTTTGTATGTGATTTATTTTATTTATATAATGATTTTTAATAAGTTAAAAATGCATTATTTAATGACATGTCTAGTAACATGTCCAATATGTCACACTATACAAATTGACAGTTGACAAACTTAAAATGGACCCATTTTATCTAAGGGTGCCGTGTAAGTGGAGGGATGGGGTAGGTTTAGGATTTAATTGGTGCTCTAATTGAGAATTAGGCATAATGATTATATCCTTTATAGACCTAAACCTAGCCCTACACTATGTGACTTGAGAAGAACAACTTTGTGCAAGGGTTGTGCATTCTACCCAAGACCACCCGACCCCCTAAGTGAATAAGGAGAGTTTTTTCTCTTCTTATTCTCTATTATTCATTCTTGAAAATATATGTGATTGAAAGATAATATTCTCTCTAGTTTTTGTTGAGAACACACTAGAAAATAATCTCACAAATCTTTAATATTATTCTCTCATTACTAGAAGTAGTAATCTAATAATATTAGTAATTATTTTAAGGGTTCATATACTAATTCTAATTATCAAATTAGTATATGTTTTAAGAGTGATTACCTTGGTACAATTCCTTGAGGAGTAGATCCTACCATTGGGTCTAAATTCATCCTTGGAGCACTCGAATTTTTACGAACACTAATTCGGTAGGAGACCAATTAGTATACCCATTTCGGCCCTCATTGTAAGTAGATCGGTTTTCTTCTTACTTTGCATTATATTGTTATGCATGTATAAGATCTTATTAGTTTATGACTAAACTAAATTTATATAGTTATTAGAAGTGTCTAATAAGAATTTAATGAATCTTACAAGTACTCCACCTGATGAGGTTATTGTTACCCCTGTTGAAAAGCCTAATCAACTTTAAGTTTCTTAGGATAGGGATGGTAAGTATTATCAAGTGAATACCTCCTCCCGTAGAATTATCAGACTGAGTAGGCAGGAAATAGTTGCTGTAGGTTAGAGCACTGATAAGTTTGATAATGCAACATTTTTGGATGCCCTCAACAATGTTACCGCAAAAGTAGGTGT
Source organism: Silene latifolia (assembly GCF_048544455.1). Taxonomy (NCBI): domain Eukaryota; kingdom Viridiplantae; phylum Streptophyta; class Magnoliopsida; order Caryophyllales; family Caryophyllaceae; genus Silene; species Silene latifolia. Next base: position 63,540,421 of record NC_133526.1, on the reverse strand, counting down.
GGGGACAAATGGTAGTGTGTTACCTCTTTCTAGGGATAATGCATAACCTAGGTTTTTGGAACACTAAGAGAATGAACAGCCTATCTAAACAAAATAGTATCAAATGGTTTCTACATCAATATCAGATAGGGCTGTTTGGTCTCTTTGAGACTAAGGTAAAACCTAAGTCTCTATATGCTGTAAGAAATAACCTATGTGGTTCTTGGTGTATTTCTACTAACACACAATAACATAAGGGTAATAGAATAAGGGTTATTTGGAATCCTGCCATGTATAGAGTTCAGTTTCTTGAATATCATTCTCAATTCATTCATATGGAAGTATGTAAGCTGAGGACATGGTATGTTGGAGTAAGTGTCCACGACAATAATGCGATCACAATTGTCGATCATGATGATCACATGTTTAAATATCATATTTAAGAATGCATGAGGGAAAGTAATATTTTACAGTCTACTGGTCCACACATATCGGTAATGATTGGCTGACTAGAGTTTGACATTACTGTCGTGCGACGGTGGTGATCAGTTGATACCCTGAGGTCATACCTATAGGGAAATACTCTTAATTGATAATTTAATTAATCGTATGCCGATACGAGTTAATTAAATTGCTTAATATTGACGGATGATTTTGTGAGTAAAATTAACATGTCCATTGTAATTCGATTAAATGAGATACAGACTAAGTAATCGAATTGTTTTATTACTTAGATTGAATTATTTTTATGAAACAATTAAAACGGATTGAATAATTTATTATAAATTCAACTTGTTGAAATTTATAATTCGATAAACCATTGTGGTACAAGTAATTAAAAATTACTAGTTAATTTTGTATGTGACATATTTTATTAATATGTTAATTTTTAACATGTTAAAAATACATTGCATTATGACATGTCATGTAACATGTAACATGTGACAAAATTGACAAATGACAAAATAAAATGGACTACCCATTTTATCCTTGATACCGTCGTAGAGTACCAAAGATAAATTTATAGTCCAAACTACTACTATAGCTAGTGGCAGTCAGGGTCGAACCACAGGGAGGCGATGCAATTAAAAGTTGTCTAATTCTAGCCTAAGGTAACAAATGTGAGGGGGATTTGATTTGAGTTGGTCTATACTAATGGCAATGAAATTAAAAGAAAACTAAAGAAATATATGAAATCAAATATTAAGAGGGTGCTAAGATGGTCGATTCACTATAGTTTTCGGCGGCAGTATACTAGGTAGGTCTAAAACAAACACGTGGGACGGGAAAATAAGAAGTCCTCTCGGTCCATTCTTAACAGGTAGCATCTTTCGATCTCGCTACAGGTCCCTAATATCACTAATGCTAACTTTCGTCCTGAAAAGTGATTTAAAAGGCTAAATTAACTCATCTTTCGATCTCATTAATCTAGTCGTCTTAATTAGGTAGGCTATCTCCCTTCCCTATCTTTCGATCTTTATTGGGTCGGTCAAATCCTAGACATTCAACTAGTCGCGTGCACTCGATTCGTCAAATATGGAAATTAAATTAATTAAAACGAAGCATATCTTACGTGGCCAGTCGATCGACCAGGGAACCCAGTCGATCGACCATGGCGCGATTTAGGTCATACTATTCTAATGCCGCCTACGCTACAGATTCCCTACATCCTAGCACAGGGTATTTAACTACTCATACTAGAAATAATGACAGCAATAAACTTAACAATTAAAACATTCGAATTCATACTTAAATTAATTAAATGAACAATTAACATGAAACAATAATTTGGCTTCGGGAGATCTAACCTAGCAATCCTAAACTATCAGCAAATTAAAGCAATGAAACTGAATATAAGAACAGAAGAATACCGTGAAGGAAATCGCAGAGGAAAGATCAAAACCGATTGCAAAAAGAACTTTATTAATGAAAGAACAATAATCTTAAGAACCCTAATTATTAATGATAAACTAAAAACTGAATTGATAATAAAACTGGATGATTAAAACTGAAACCTAAGCTACGTTATATAGGAATACAACGTAGCTCTTATTTCCCAAAACCTAATTACGATGGGCTTCAAACTTCTCGTTCTTTTAATTTGCGTCAGAGTCACGGTCTGGTCGATCGACCACCGGGACCGGTCGATCGACTAACCCTCGCTATACAGTAGCTTCTGTATGTCGTGCTCTGGTCGATCGACTACAGGAGGCAGTCGATCGACTACTATAGCTGGTAGTCCGCTTCTAAATCTTTATAAAATTATCTTTCAGGCCTTGAAATGCGCACCAAGCTCATTTCTTGCGTAAATACTTCATGTCAAATGCAATGCAAGGTACTCGGGGACGGATTTAGCTCAATTTCTACTCATTTCCGCATAAATTTGCAATATTGCATAAAAATACGAAAGTAGACGAAATGGGGCAAATAGTAGCATAAACTACATAATTGAGCTCTGAAATGCGTGAAAAATGAGGTGTAAAACATCATATAAATGACACGCATCAAACTTCCCCAAACCAAACCCTTGCTTGTCCCAAAGCAAGAACTAGACTCGATCCTAAAACCTAATGGAACGAGTTCAATCTCAGAGCGAAATGCAAACCGAATAGCCTAAACCAATTTAATGCAACAACTAACAATCAATTAGCAATATGAATCATGCAAACGAGTTATGAAGTCGTTAAAAACTGCTGAACCGTCAACTGTAGAGACTTATCAAATCGGACTCTCACGGGTTGCTCATATCACACATAAGCACAGGTGAATAATGTAAAGATAGAAAGAATTCATTTTGTAGTGACTCTCACCTAACTACGACCTATAAGAACATGCCTGCAATCTAATATGAAAGAAATCTCTACAACCGGACATATGCATTCCAACCAAACAAATGACCATGACACATGTCGAGGTAAATTTGGATATGTGAGGTAATGGGTAAGAAGAGGCTAAGATAAATTCGGATAAAAACAGAGTTAAAAGCCAAGCTAGTAACTAAGGGAACCAAATTATAACAACATCCAACTTCTTGCTCAAACTTTCAATCGAAACGGTGCTAATTATCAAGCACAAATCTCACAATCTCCATAATTAATCAACTCCCCATAAGATATGAATGCAACATGGGAGCAAAAATCGCCATTTAATAAAGACTTTGAATTATGCGATTTGATTTCTTTCCCTTCTCGGGCTTCAGTCGATCGACCAATGAGTCCAGTCGACCGACCGTCCTCTACAGCATATCACGCATTTTTTCTTTTTTTTTTCTTCTTTCTTTCCTTCCTTTTTCATCTTCCCAACATCATCTCAAAAGAGCATTTGCAACCAAAAATGAAGTAACAATCCCAAGACCATAAACTACTAGCTTGACAAGGGCAGGCTAAATGTAGGATGTAGTTAACGGGACAAAAAGGCTATTTTTGGCTTTGTGGAGCTTATGGGCAAATTAAATAAAGGGGTGACCTCTACCACATGTGTCAACAAACCACAAATCCGAATGCATACAGGTATTAAGCAGATCAAGTTCATATTTATGCACATTAACGTAACATGTCTCATAAGGAGTACTACTCACAATCTTAGATAAACCGGTCATGAATGACACCAGTTATAGACTCTAAATCTCAGAAAATGAAAGTAGTTTGCCAAAAATCAAAGTCAAGTCTCAAGTCCAGCAAGTAATTAACGAAAACTCGTAGACTATGCCAATGATTCTACTAATAACATGTCAATTTATCAAGGCTTAGGCATAAACAGATGAAAATGCAATGTCATCATAGAAATACTGCCGTTCCGACTCGACCTAAATGCTAAAATAAACGTGCATTTTTTGAAGTTTTGGAAATTTTTCAATTTTTTTGAATTTTCTGTATATATAAGAGAAAATAAACAACAATGCAAGACAAAATGTAAACGTGAATGCAAGCAAATGAAATGCAACGCAAAACCCTTCCCCAGACCAAATCGCACAATGTCCTCATTGTGCAAAATTATGTAATGAAATAAAAGGAGAACGGGAATTTGTGTTAAATTAACTAAAAAGGATATGAAGTAAGAACTCGGAAACTCACAAGACTTTAAGCGCAACAAAAGAAAACCTCCCCAAACCAGCGTGAGCTAGGAGGTTTCAGTAGCCAGCAGTGCTACCATAAGGTACCTGAAAAGAAGCAAAAGTACCACGCATAAATCCGAGAAAACAATTATTGAAACGCAAAATTATGTGTAAAATAAAGAAGCGGAAGAAAACAGAAATGAGTCGGAGAATAAAGTGGAGAAAAGACTCCCTCAACTCCGCAATCGACCAAACACAGCAGGGGAACGGTAGAAAACAGGTACAGCAGCGGACATGGTCGATCGACCACATCACCCAGTCGATCGACCAGGGTGAACAGGGAACAGAAGCTCCTGGAAGTCGCAGCTCAGTCGATCGACCATACTGGCGCCAGTCGATCGACTGAAAAACCTGCTGTAACTTTCTGATTTCTTCAATTAGCTCAATAAGTTAAGCTATCATGGTCTATAAACCTGCAAATACACATAATAACGCGCCCAAAATTGCGCAAAACCCAAAGTAACTGTCTAAAGTATATCAAATACTAAGCAAACTTATTAAAATTGCGAAGTCTCGCGCACACAAAAGTAATAAAAAGTAAGTTTAACATAAGCAAATAAAATGTTTGCAAAGTCTTAATCAACTAATAGTTGATCAAGAACGGCCACGGAATGGCCCACTTGCTCGGCTTCTGGCTACAAGAAGTAGCCTCTACAGTGCTCATCTCCTCAGCTGCACTCTTCTCAACTCCAACATCCGCATAACTCAATGGATCAACGGCTTCAGCATCTCCCCAATCAATGACCTCTTATGGCTCATCAGAATCCAAATCGGACTCCGTCACTTTGACTGGCTTCTCATCAGGCTCCTCATCAGTGCCATAGCTAAGACATCCTAAACCGCCTCTTTGAATGATTGGCTCCTTCACAGCTGGAGCAACATGCGGCTCTTCCTTCCCTAAACCAGCTGCTGCAATATCCAAAACAGAAAAATCTTTCTCCAATTTGCTCCCAATCTGGGGCGGAGGTGTTATAGCAGGAACATGCATAGAGGTAGGCATATCAGGAAGCAAAAAATAGGATTTCTTTTCAGAAACCGTATTACAAGTGACTGGCCACATGGGGTATTTCTTCTTAGCTGTCTGGGCAAAGACAATGGAATGCTTCCCTACTTTGAAGGTCAGAGTCCCTGAACCAACATCTATAACTGCACCAACAGTGTGCAGAAATGGTCTACCCAATATGATAGGAATGTGGGCATCCTCGGGCATATCTAGTACAACGAAGTCAACAGGGAAAAAGAACTTTCCTATTTGTACGGGAATGTCCTCTAAGACTCCTATAGGCTGGACCGCAGAACGATCAGCCATCTGTACTGTCATGTTGGTAACTGCAAACCTAGTCAATTTCAACTTCCTAGCAAGACTCAAGGGCATAACACTAATACTGGCTCCTAGGTCACATAAGGCCTTCTCAATAGAAAAGGTGCCAATACTACATGGACTGAAAAGCTACATGGGTCTTCTAGCTTATGAGGTGCAGTGTGGGTCAAATAAGAACATGACTCCTCAGTTAGTGCGACAGATTGCACAGTTTCAAGTGACTTCTTTTTAGACAAAAGTTGCTTCATAAATTTCATGTCAGCAGGCACTTGATTAACTAACTCAAGAAAAGGAACTTGTACATTTAAGCTACGAATAACATTTTCAAATTTGTTAAACGATACCTGTTCCTTCATCGGCACCAGTCTCTCCAGATAAGGGGCTGAAAGAAGTAACTTAGCCCTCTCCTCTAGGTCTCTCATGCAGGCATCTGTGGATTTAGGCTGAAAATCCACTACCTTCTCTTTGTTATAGCTTGACCCTTTTTCAGACCGTCTCAAAAATGAACCATTAATCGTCATCGGGTCATATTTTGGAACCGGGACTGACCCATCAGCATTTGGGTCTTGCCTCAATATTTTCGGAATAGTCGTACCCCGAAACAAGTGGTCCCTCAAGTTATTTGGCATTGGAGGACGAAAAGACTCACCATCAGCAGCGTTATCAGTCGATCGACCATGCATGTCAGTCGATCGACTGACTTCTACAGAAGAAACGAGGCCGTGTCACTTCGCGGATCGGTCGATCGATCTGGTATGTATGTCGATCGATCGACATACCCCCCGATCGTCTTTTTCTTGCCATTGTTCGTTACAGCCTTCTTCTTACTTGGTTCCGCCTCATCTTTTTCAGTGACTTCCTCGACCATAGCGGGCCCATCAAGGGTAGACCCACTCCTCAAAGTAATAGCATTAAGGGTCTCCTTTTGATCCGTCTGCGACGGTAAATGCCCCGGAGCTCGAGTTGCGCTCTTGCTAGCCAATTGAGCAATTTGGATTTCTAACATCTTCATCCCGACCTCTCTAGCTTGAGACTCTTTCAGTAACAAATTTTTCAACTCGGCAAATTCGGAACCTTGGGACTGTTGCTACTGCTGTGGAACATACGGAGGCTTTTGGTACGGCTGCTGCTGCTTATGAGGGGGCACATAATTCTGCTGCTGCTGTGGAGGTGGAGTCGGATTTAGGACATTTTGGCTACTCCACCTCAAGTTCGGATGGACATTCGTCTCAAAATAAGTGTTTGTCTGCCTATAATGTTGAAAAGCAGCACAAGACTCATAAGGAATGTTGCAGTTGTCTGAAACATGTCCTTCTCCTCCGCATCTTTTGCAGACGAAAGGACCGTCTGAAACAGCATTCACATGATAGATCCCTCCTTTTGAAGCTCCTCCTAACTCGTACTTATCAAATCTCGCTGTAAGAGCCTCTAATGCAGCTACAGAAGGGGATTCAGCACTGCTCCTTTGATTTCCCCTGGAATTTCCATACTCAGCTTTATGGGTGGCCAAATCATCAATAATTTTCCACCCCTTGGTTTCTCCAACATTCTCCTGGAATCTACCATTAGCTGCCGCATCCAGGATAGCAATCTGATCGTCATAAAGCCCATTATAGAATTGATTGCATAGGCTCCATTTCTCGAACCCGTGATGTGGAATAGTTCGTACCAGCTTCTTGAAACGGACCCATGCCTCATGAAAATTCTCATCAGGACCCTGTTTAAAACTCGTGATCTGAGCTCTAATGGCATTGGTCTTCGAGGCAGAGAAATATTTCTTGCAAAATGCTAAGGCCAGCGAATTCCAATCAGTGATCCCGTTAGCAGCTCGATCCAGGTCTCGGCACCACTCCCTTGCAGCATCACGAAGAGAGAATATGAACATAGTCTCCTTCACCTGGTCCTGGGTCACACCGGTTGGTGGGGGCATGGAACAACAGTAATCAATGAATGTCTCCATATGTTTAGCTGCATCTTCATTTGCAGCTCCCCCGAATTGGTTTCTCTCAACCAAGTTGATATAGGACGGTTTCGGCTCAAATTTCCTATCCGTCCCTGGTAATGCAAATCCCTTATAGAGATTCTCAGCTGTCGGGTCAGAGTGACTGGCTATACTCGCTTCTTCAGCCATGTCTGGAGATGTGACGGTCTCAGCTTAGGAAGTAGAAATAGGTGATGAAGGTGGATCCTCCTCAAACAACTCGTTCTCGTAGTAACTAGACAGAGTACTCAGCTCTTCCTCTGTCGGCAATACCCTAGATGATCGTCTCAACTCACGCAAAGTCTTTTCAATCTCAGGATTGAACGGCAGTAATTCACCACCCTGTGACCTGCGCATAAGAAGAAACTACAGGTAGAATATGAGAATAGTTTAAGGAACAGATGTCCCTTAAACTAAAAGAAAGACTAAAAAAAGAAACAACTAAAAATTTTAAACAATTGCCTCCCCGGCAACGGCGCCAAAATTTGATACCGTCGTAGAGTACCAAAGATAAATTTATAGTCCAAACTACTACTATAGCTAGTGGCAGTCAGGGTCGAACCACAGGGAGGCAATGCAATTAAAAGTTGTCTAATTCTAGCCTAAGGTAACAAATGTGAGGGGGATTTGATTTGAGTTGGTCTATACTAATGGAAATGAAATTAAAAGAAAACTAAAGAAATATATGAAATCAAATATTACGAGGGTGCTAAGCTGGTCGGTTCACTATAGTTTTCGGCGGCAGTATACTAGGTAGGTCTAAAACAAACACGTGAGACGGGAAAATAAGAAGTCCTCTCGGTCAATTCTTAACAGGTAGCATCTTTCGATCTCGCTACAGGTCCCTAATATCACTAATGCTAACTTTCGTCCTGAAAAGTGATTTAAAAGGCTAAATTAACTCATCTTTCGATCTCATTAATCTAGTCGTCTTAATTAGGTAGGCTATCTCCCTTCCATATCTTTCGATCTTTATTGGGTCGGTCAAATCCTAGACATTCAACTAGTCGCGTGCACTCGATTCGTCAAATATGGAAATTAAATTAATTAAAACGAAGCATATCTTACGTGACCAGTCGATCGACCAGGGAACCCAGTCGATCGACCAGGGAACCCAGTCGATCGACCATGGCGCGATTTAGGTCATACTATTCTAATGCCGCCTACGCTACAGATTCTCTACATCCTAGCACAAGGTATTTAGCTACTCATACTAGAAATAATGACAGCAATAAACTTAACAATTAAAACATTCGAATTCATACTTAAATTAATTAAATGAACAATTAACATGAAACAATAATTTGGCTTCGGGAGATCTAACCTAGCAATCCTAAACTATCAGCAAATTAAAGCAATGAAACTGAATATAAGAACAGAAGAATACCGTGAAGGAAATCGCAGAGGAAAGATCAAAACCGATTGCAAAAAGAACTTTATTAATGAAAGAACAATAATCTTAAGAACCCTAATTATTAATGATAAACTAAAAACTAAATTGATAATAAAACTGGATGATTAAAACTGAAACCTAAGCTACGTTATATAGGAATACAACGTAGCTCTTATTTCCCAAAACCTAATTACGATAGGCTTCAAACTTCTCGTTCTTTTAATTTGCGTCAGAGTCACGGTCTGGTCGATCGACCACTGGGACCGGTCGATCGACTAACCCTCGCTATACAGTAGCTTCTGTATGTCGTGCTCTGGTCGATCGACTACAGGAGGCAGTCGATCGACCACTATAACTGGTAGTCCGCTTCTAAATCTTCATAAAATTATCTTTCAGGCCTTGAAATGCGCACCAAGCTCATTTCTTGCGTAAATACTTCATGTCAAATGCAATGCAAGGTACTCGGGGACGGATTTAGCTCAATTTCTACTCATTTCCGCATAAATTTGCAATATTGCATAAAAATACGAAAGTAGACGAAATGGGGCAAATAGTAGCATAAACTACATAATTGAGCTCTGAAATGCGTGTAAAATGAGGTGTAAAACTTCATATAAATGACACGCATCAATCCTAGTGTACCGAAATTATGGAGGAGTTTAGGGTTAATATTGTGTTTTATTTTAAAATAGAAACATAATGATTAAGCCTAATTTGTAGCCTTGCATGCCTAGTCTCATTTTGAGAAGAACAAGACCATGCATTGGCTCCCCTTTAGCCCACCCCCACCGGTTTTTCCACTAAGAGGAACCCAATGGATTCCTCTATTATTCATTTACTACTCTACTATTTTTTTAGTGTAAGAAAAATTCTCTCTTCTCTACCTTTTGTGAAAAACCTTAGAGAAATAAAACCTCACACAATACTCCTCTCTTGACCGAAAGACAAGAGAGCAAAATCTCCATTTTGTGTTATTTTTAAGCTTGTTTTAATTAATAACTAGTCTTATATTAATTAAAATATTTAAGGGTATTCCTTGGGTATAACTCCTTAGGAGAGATTCTAAACTTCAATCTTATTCTTCTATTTTCGAAAGCTCAAGATCTAGTAAGAAGGAGAACTTACTAGTGCCCATTTATCCGAAATAATCAATGTAAGAATTGATTTTTGTTCTTATACTTTGTAATAGTTTTGAATGCATAAGATCCATTTTAATTTTATGACTAAATTAAATCTTCATACTATGAATATGTAAACATTTGAGATTAATGAATCCCTACAAGTGGTATCAGAGCATTATGGTTGTTGCATGCAAAATCGGGTTTGTTTTTCCGAGTTAATTAGTTAACAAATAAAACTTGTTATTTAGGATTTATGAAGATAAATCATGAAATAATTTTGCATGTTAAAAGTTTCTGGTCCTAAATGAATTTTAGGTCATATGAGACGATTTATTGATTTATTGTTCATTTTATTTATTATTGGCATTAAAATGTGATTTTTATGAGGAAAATGTCATTTTTGGACGAAAAATTACTAAACTTCGAATTTTTCAGTGGTTTTTGGATATGTTTTCACATATATTATCTACTAGTGGCATGTTAAATCTCATGAAAAACTAAGTTATTTTGCATGAAATATGGATTTTATAAGCTTAAATCGAATTTAAAGAGTTTATTAGGTTAATATGAGTTATATTTCGAATCTGGTCATGGAAATATAATATGTTGTCACATGCATTTTTACTCAGTGTGTGTAAAAATCTTAGACGGATTGAACTCCTTTTGCATGATTTATGAATTTTTGAGTAAAAATTCAATAAATAGTGACTTAATTTAGTATATAATGCTAAAACATATTTCATGACTAAAGAACAACGTCATATGTTGCATTTTATCCCACATTTCAGATCTAAAAGTGAAAAGTTGATTAAAATTGATTTTCTCATATTTTAATGGTCATATTTGATGAAACCGATAAACCGCAACGATGTTTTTCTAAAAAAAAATATAAAAAATTCGAAATTTTTAACCTAAGTTTTTTAACATTATGAGTGTCATGGTATTTTTCCAGAATGTTCATGAGTTTGAATTTCAAATTTTAAAATTATTTGGATTTTTTACAATTTAATTTGGAGTTTATAGTATAATATTGTAATTTTTGGTCCATAATGAACAATATTAGGAAATCAAGTTGAATTATTGTCAAAATGTTAGTGAAGACTAAGTTTTGAGTCCTTAGATGGTTAGGGTAATTAACTTGAACATAAATATGAATTTATGTAACTTTTTGTGATTTTAACAAGTTTATAATCACGCAAATCCATAAAAACCGATAAAATATACGATATTGGCTCTTAAAGGCGATTTAGCATAAAACTAAGCATGTTCATACATATTATAATGCTGCATTTTATTTATGATTGTCATATTTTATTTTATATAATTTTTGAATTATGTAATTTTACTTAGTATGGCCTTAGTTTTTAATTGATATTACCCGAAATGCATGGGAATGTCGATTCGGTTGTAATTATTGTGATCTCGTATCACCATTTTGTAATTTAATAGATTTATTTTTTATTTTATTACAAATGTATAATAGGAAATTATGTAATTTTTATTTATTACTTTGTAATTTCCCGGAGTTTCCATGAAGACAGTGTTACCTCGATATGCGTGCCAAGACCGAAGTTCAAGGGACCAAAGAGTTGGTTTCCGAATTTATAATAGTTTATTAGATTTACTATCTTAGGAAGGCCATACTAGGACTTTATATTTATGCTTTGGATTTTATTTATATGTTTGCATGCATCGCTAAATCCCCATATCTAAACATGCATTTTATTTAATCGAGTCATCGATCGTGTCAATTATAATTATCGTAGTTCACCGCTTTAGTTCACTTAAAACGTGATAGATAATAAATTGACATGACCTCTCGCTAAATTAAAAATTGATATATAGCCTTACCAAATAGTAGAACCCATGAAGTAGCAATTTCATAAGGGAGTTGAGCCGGCTTCACCGTAATACAAACCTTGTTACGTTGGCGAAGTGGGGTAGTAAAATGTTATTACATCGAAATTTGGATTGAGCTCAACGGAAGTATTCGTGACCGTAGTCGCATGTGTTCCGGTCTAAAGATAAATATTAGAGTAATTTTATCGACCGAGAGTTCTAAAAGTAGAATCGATTAAAGAGTTAATCCACCAAGTTATATTGATAAGGGATGAATCGGCTACATCGTGCCCGAGTTAATATGAATTTGGATCTCAGGAACATTTATCTTAGTTGGGTAGAGGTCACTAGATAAATGCTATAAAACTTGTTTAAATAATTTACAAGTATTATTATTAAAATGATAAATGTTTTATTTTTCCTTCTATTTTGTTTTGTAGACCGCTTTTATTTCTCAATAACCAATGGCCGCACCAAACACCAACGCAACCACTCTCACTAATGTTTCATGGCTCCGATCCTTTATGGATCGATGTAAAGTTGAAAAGAATGAGTCAAATTTCTCCGATTGGGATGCCCAACTCAAATTAGCCGCTCAAGGTGACGACAAGCTTCGTTACCTCATTGAGGCCTCTCCACCCGAACCTAATGCTAGATCGAGTGCCGCCACTAGGGAAGCATATGAGGCTTACCACAAAGAGTCCGCCGCAATCAAAAATGTGTTGATTTTTTCTATGGAGGCGGATCTCCAAAGGAGAGCCTTTAAGATGGGCACCGCCTATGAAATCTACTCTAAGCTTGTGACAATGTTTTCACAATCACCGAGGATCGTCCAATATGAGGTGGCCTCGGCATTCTTTGATCTCGACTTCAAAGAGGGCCAAAAGGTTAGCCCTTATGTGCTCAAATTATTGGAGCATGTCGAGACATTGAAGATTCAAAAGGTTGAAATTCCCAAAGAACTCATCGTTGATAGAATTATTCATTCCTTAAGCAAAGTCAAAGCATATGTGCAATTCCGGGTGAATTTCAACATGCAAGACAAAGATGTGTCCCTTGAAGAATTGCACAAGTTACTTGTACAAGCCGAAAGGGATATGTGGCTAAATGCTAGCTCCTCTAAGGATGTGCCCAATATAAGCAATAAGAGCAAGGGAACCTTCAAGAAGAGTGGCAAAAGGGGCAAGAGGCAAGCTCCCATGAAAACCAAGGCTAGAACTTTTGAAGCTAGTACTTCCAAACCCAAGAAGGGTCCCCTTGACAAGTGTCATTATTGTAATGGCATTGGACATTAGAAGAGGAATTTTTCCAAATATCTTGGTGACATCAAATCTGGAAAGATCACTCCAGTAGGTAAATGACTATCCCTTCTTATATGTTTCTAATTCAACTTTAGTATTTTGATACAAGTTGTTATAATGTATCCCCTTTTTATTGTAATTAGGGCCTCCTCCAAGCAACAACAAAGGCAAGGAAAAGCAAGCTTGAGAGATCGTGAGGGAGCTAGGAGTAGCCACCCATGAAGCTTGGCTTTATTTATTGTCTTTATTATCATGTTGTATTTTGAATTTCTAGAACTATTTCAATTTCCTTTTTTGACATGGAAATTTGTTTTAATCCTTTGAACAATGGTTGTAATTTTGGATTAATGGTGACTTGGTTTGAAACCCAAGTCACTACGTTTATCGTATTTTATTTTAATTGTTCTAAAATTCATCTTTATATGCTTGACATAGAAACATATGAATAATCTACTTAAAATTGATCCAATAGACAATTATAATGATAGATTCATTATATGTCCATAAACTTGAAGTTTGTGTATGATCAATTATAAAGTGATATTGAGTTAATGAACTCAATTAAGGGAAACTTAATAACCTATATATACACCCATTAAATCTTTATAAATAAGTCTATTAATCTATGTGATATCTCTCTTTCTTCACCAAAACATCATTTGTGTCACGAAAGCTATCGTTTGAATATTTAGGGTATTTATTCTAAAGATAGAGTGGGAGTAATATTAAGACACAAAGAATGCTTTGAGTTTTGTATACCTATGATACGTATACCTTGAGTAGATGAGATCTATGTAAGCGATTTGTATACCTTGAGTAGATGAGATCTATGTAAGAGACAATAATTTGTATACATTTCTAATCATAGTAACTACGTGAGGACACCAAAAGAAGACGTTCTTAAGGTAACTACGTGAGGAAATCAAAAGAAGTTGTTCTACTACGTGAGGAGACCAAAAGAAGATGTTCTTAAGGAAACTACGTGAGGAGACCAAAAGAAAGTACTTAAAAGAATATAACTAATGGAAAGACTTAACATAAAGATTCTTGTTTGATTATAATCAAACTAAACATAAAGATTCAAAGTCAACGTTTACTTAAGAGCCTAATGAAACAAAATGCATCCTTGAATATAAATGAGATTTATGATTAAGAGTTGTATAGAAAGACATATCGATGTCTATAATAGCTAAGTTAATGGTTAACCATGCTAGAGTCATTGCTAAACTTCATAAAAATGGACAAGTTATACCTCTTTCCGAAATGAGTATTTTGAGAGGGACGTATGAACTCCATGTTGAATTTTACCTTTCAGTAATGACATTTCTTAGCTTCATTTTAAGAATGAATAAGTTAGAGATTAAAGTCTCTTTCCATTGTTAGAGATCGAAACCTCTTTTCAAATAGGTATTTTGAAAGGATATATTGATAACATATGTGGTTTTGTCAGAACAACATAGCAAAGCAAAAAAAATGATTTCAATTCATGAAATGTTTCGATTGAGTGGTCAATCGTGAAACATGTGGAATTGAGTGGGAGTTTGAAAATTTCATATGCAGACATGAGATTTAGTGGGAGTAATCATCCTCTATGAATTTTACAACTTATTACTCATTGAGAATGACGAGCACATACTATCTTTTATAAAGATAGCACTTAAGTTTTCAATTCTGGATGAATATGGACTAAGATGAATCCAACTAAAACATGGGATGTTGGATTGGCATTAAGATGCGCACATCAAATCAACAAGATACATAGGTTATTCATATCGATGAAGATGGAATTATCATGAGAAGGTCATGATCATTCATTGAACCTAAGAATTGTTGACTACATGATTGAGATCACTAATGTTTCCGCCATTAGAATAATCATGCACATGTCCTAAATAAATCATATGCTTAGAGCATGATGAGTCGTTGGTAAGCCATATAAGAATCGTTATGAATTCTCGAGGAGAACTAATGAGCTTTGTAAGGTTTGGAAGAACACTCAGTTGTGTGATAAGAAGTTACACATGCTAGAGTTTCCAAACACATAAGGATTTATGAATATCCTAAGTCAATTACGATAAGAGAGAAATAAGAATTTGGAAGGATACTTAGTTGTGGTAAGAAGTTACACAAAACTAGTATTTTTCCTAAAAGGGAAGGATTTGTGAGAAGTTCCAGACCTATCATCTTGACAATTATTGCAGGATCCTACAAAAACATATACCTAGTGCATTGTGAGATGGTGGAACACTTGACTAGTGCAAGTTGTATCATCCACCATAATCAAAATCGTTGGTTATGTGATAACAACAAAAGGGTTTGTTACAAGTTTAAAGACCCAAGGTCTGGTTGAAGACTAGACATGTGCTTGGTGAGAATCATGCTGTGTGAGACAACATGAATATAAAGGAAATCGCAATTCGGAAGTTTGAGCACGTGGACACATGGTGTGTTAAACTTTCATTGCATCAACAAGTGTTAACACACTTGTAAGACATATAGTAGTAATATGGTATTGACTATTCAAATGAAATGTCTACATTTATCGTTTGAGTTATCATTAACTCATTTTGTACCTTGTTACATCCAAACGGGTTGTAGAGACAATATTGAACCCCGTTAAAGTGAACCCGGATTAACATGGTACTCGCCCATAGTCACTTGTATGAGGTGACGTCTCGAAGTGACTAGAGTGTGATGCGATTGATGGCAAGTTCAAGTGCTATAGAGTCATATGAGATGACTAGTCGATCACATAGGCAGACTGTTGGGAACACTTTGTCGGGCCTAATGACCGCTTATAGAGTTCTGGCAAATTTATATAGCCTGGTCGTGGCAAGAGCTACTATAGTATTCTAATGAGTCGATTCTTTTGACTAAAGACTATTCGCCCTAGGTGGCACAATTTCAGAGTAACTTTAATTTATGTTCCTACGGCCTTCGTAAATGGGGTTAAAGGGCTTATTTTGGGTTACAATGAGCTGTGGCTAGTCGAAGGAAATAGTGCGATAGGAATTGTCCACCCCTTTGTCAGGGTTAAAACAATATCTCAGGGCCACTCGAGGAGTAATGAACTGGAAATGCGTGGCCACGCTCGGAAGGTATCTATGGTAGATAATTTCGGTCAATCAGTTATTCTCCAGATCGAGGAAACCACTCTCGATATGATCACTTGCAAGTACGACCCGTAAGACACCTTGCATTGAGTGGGAGATAGTAATAGGACAAGAGAATTGGTGACGCACACTTGTCGAGGACAAGTGGGAGATTGTTGGAGTAAGTGTCCCCGACAATAATGCGATCACAATTGTCGATCATGATGATCACATGTTTAAATCTCATATTTAAGAATGCATGAGGGAAAGTAATATTTTACAGTCAACTGGTCCACACATATCGGTTATGATGGCTGACTAGAGTTTGACATTACTGTCGTGCGACGGTGGTGATCAGTTGATACCCTGAGGTCATACCTATAGGGAAATACTCTTAATTGATCATTTAATTAATCGTATGCCGATACGAGTTAATTAAATTGCTTAATAGTGACGGATGATTTTGTGAGTAAAATTAACGTGTCTCATTGTAATTCGATTAAATGAGATACGGACTAAGTAATCGAATTGTTTTATTACTTAGATTGAATCATTGTTACGAAACAATTAAAACGGATTGAATAATTTATTATAAATTCAAGTTGTTGAAATTTATAATTCGATAAACCATTTTGGTACAAGTAATTAAAAATTACTAGTTAATTTTGTATGTGACATATTTTATTAATATGTTAATTTTTAACATGTTAAAAATACATTGCATTGTGACATGTCATGTAACATGTAACATGTGACAAAATTGACAAATGGCAAAATAAAATGGACTACCCATTTTATCCTAGTGTACCGAAATTATGGAGGAGTTTAGGGTTAATATTGTGTTTTATTTTAAAATAGAAACATAATGATTAAGCCTAATTTGTAGCCTTGCATGCCTAGTCTCATCTTGAGAAGAACAAGACCATGCATTGGCTCCCCTTTAGCCCACCCCCACCGGTTTTTCCACTAAGAGGAACCCAATGGATTCCTCTATTATTCATTCACTACTCTACTATATTTCTAGTGTAAGAAAAATTCTCTCTTCTCTACCTTTTGTGAAAAACCTTAGAGAAATAAAACCTCACACAATACTCCTCTCTTGACCGAAAGACAAGAGAGCAAAATCTCCATTTTGTGTTATTTTTAAGCTTGTTTTAATTAATAACTAGTCTTATATTAATTAAAATATTTAAGGGTATTCCTTGGGTATAACTCCTTAGGAGAGATTCTAAACTTGAATCTTATTCTTCCATTTTGGAAAGCTCAAGATCTAGTAAGAAGGAGAACTTACTAGTGCCCATTTATCCGAAATAATCAATGTAAGAATTAATTTTTCTTCTTATACTTTGTAATAGTTTTTCATGCATAAGATCCATTTTAATTTTATGACTAAATTAAATCTTCATACTATGAATATGTAAACATTTGAGATTAATGAATCCCTACAGGGTATACTTTTTCTTCTACTATGGTTTATATATTAAATGGAGTTTAGGAGATAAAACCTCTTTGGCAGAAGTTATGTGGTTTTAAAAATTCTATTAAGGGGGCATGGATTATTTGTGGGGACTTTAATACTGTGGTGGTCCCTTCTGAGAGATTAGAAGGGAGTTCCACAGCTGAGGAAATGGATGATTTTAAGGCTTGCCTTGATGAATGTGAGGTCACTGACAACCCTGCTAGTGGTTCTTTGTACACTTGGAGTAATAAGCAAGTTGCCTCAACCAGAGTGTATAGCAGGCTAGATAGTGTGTTAGTAAATCATATCTGGTTGAATGAGAATCCTAGATCTTATGGTCACTTCTACTGTGAGAGGATGTTTGATCACACCTCTTTTGTCATTCAATCAAATGGGGATACTAGACAAAAAGAAAAAAGCTTCAAATATTTCAACTTGTGGAGTCAGGCTGAAAATTTTTTGCAGTGTGTGAAGCTTAGTTGGGAAAAAGAGTGGTATGGGACAAAAATGTATCAATTTGCTAAGAAGCTTAAAAATCTCAAATGGCCACTTAAGAATCTGAATAAGGATAATTTTGTTGATATTGAAAATAATGCTATGAGGCCTCAAATGAATTTGGAGTATCTTCAAGAAATACCCAGGGTTGATCCTTAGAGTGCCATACTTATTCAGTAGGAATTGGAAGCATCTGTTAATGTGAGGCTGTTGGATAATTCTTGCAATGAGTATCTTTTGCAGAAATATAAGGCTACTGGGTGGATAAAGGTGATAATAATACAAAGTATTTCCACAGTGTTAAAGGGCATGCATATAAAAAACAAGGTGATTAAAATTGTCGATGTAAATGGGGTGATGTCTGAAGAAGCTACTAGTATTCAGAATGAATTCCTAGATTTCTATATTAAACTTCTTGGTACTGCTGAAGCTACTACTAATGTGTCTCAGACTGTGGTCCAAATGGGTAAGGTTTGCACTACTGTTCATGATGATATTCTTCTTGCCCCTGTCAGTTACAATGAAATTAAAAAGGTAATGTTTTCTATTCCTAGTCACAAGGCAGCTGGCTCTGATGGCTACTCTAGTGCCTTTTTTAAAGATGCTTGGGATGTTGTGGGAGGGCAAGTGTGTGATGCAATTATTGTCTTCTAGTGGACATGGGCCACGCGTTAAGCGTGCACGGGCCACCACCGATCTGTGGACGTAGGCCACCTACACGCCAAGCCAATCTGTGGATGCATAGTGGTCGGAAAGCCACGTTTGGAGGCGTAGAAATGCTTTCGACCGGATCATTTTAGATCGGCCGGTTTTGTCTCGGCAGAGGTCTCGAAACGATGTTTGAGATGTTCGGAGTCGCCACCAAGCATTTGTGGGATGCTTGGAACCCGTTCGAATCCACTTTATACCTAGGTTAATCAAGGCAAAAAGCGGTGTTTGACATAGGTACTAAAGATAAGGACTCGTCCCCCTTTTAGCAATCTATGCCTAAAATGACTCTCGTGCGCCCTGGATAAGGCCATCCACTATCCAAAGGTTCCGAGTAAGGGGTGAGGGTACGTATTGGGAAGCTCTTTAATCGAACACCCAATCCTGCCTGCGTTAGCGGCCTCTACTGATCGATCGTGGTTGTTTAAGTGCAAAAGTTGATAAAACGATTTAAATGCATGAATGCGCATCCAAAAGCTTAACCTAACATGTGAGAATTTCATAAGTCGGTTTGTTTATCCAAATATCAAGCATTTGATGTCGAGTTGGATTTAGATTGATTTGCATGTGAAAACGGAAATTAAACATCCATTTACCAAATTCGGGTTATGATGCTTAACACGATCCATTATTCGAAAAAAGGTGTCAAATGACAAAGTGTAAAAACGTAAGCTTGTCAATATGATCCGTCATGTATTCGGATTAACCGTAATCGGGATTGTCCTAGACAAATGCTAAAACAAAACAAAACAGTGCCAGGCAGCCCCATTGGGGCGCGAGCCTATTCGCGAGGGAAAGGGCTCTCCCTAGGTTTTAAAATATTAAAATAGACGGCCTCTTGGGGCGGGAGTCAGAAGACGACCCAAGGGGCGTCTCCTGGTTGTTAAAAAGGTTGTTTAAAACCGTTTTTTGTGATTAATGATTTGCAAGTATGATTTGCATGACTCGGAATAATTACTATTATGTTAGAAATATTCGTTATCGGATTTGCAAGTTTGAAAAGCATATTAAAATGTGTAAAAGGAAAATGTTTGATTTGAACTAATTATGTTAAGTTCAATTATTTGTAATTAGTCAAGTTTGTCATCGTACTCGGATTAAACCGACATGGTATAAAGAACCAAAGATGATTATGAATTATGACTAATATGTTTGCAAGTTTAAATAAGAGGGAAAAATGGTAAATAAAAGAAAAAAGTGTTAAAATACCCATTAATATGTATTTAACCAAATAATATCAACGAGTCACGGATTAAACCGTCATGGTATAAGGAACCAAGGGTGAATATGATTTATGGTTAAAGTATTTGTCATAAAAATGAATTAAAATGGTAAAAACCGTAAAAGGAAAGAAGTAAAAATAAAAGATAGTGTTGAAGGAAAGACGAACTCAAACACGTTTGAGTCTGACCTGGACACCCCATTGAGGCGCGAGCGTCTTTGCAAGTAAAGGCCTTCTGTCTCAGGCCAAAACTCGGTTTTGGCTCATCTAACCTATATTTGAATCGTGTTATGCATTGTTCATGCTTATAAACTCATAAAAACAGTAAAGATATGAAATAAATGAGATATTTACACCCTCAAACTTACGTGTATTGATTTTTGCGACGTAGACGACTTTAGAGACGGTTTTCACGTAGCGACTACTCATGATCAAAGAAGTTTAAAAGAGTGCCTTAGAAAAGGATTTTGTTTTGAAAATGAGTTGAAAATATGTTGTTGAAAAACATATTGATTAATGTTGAGTTGGTCGAATGGGTCGGTCGAATGCACGGCGACGGTACCAAAAAAAATGTGTAAGGCTTGTGTTTTTGATCGGTAGGTCGAAAACACGTGTCGATTTTGTGACTTAGGAAGTCGAATCTAGAAGTTTAAGAGAGAGGTGAGGGGGGTGGACGCTCGCGTGAGGATTAGGAAGTGTGATGGTGGGTATTTATAGAGAAATGTGGGGTGGTAGGTTGGTTGAGTTTGCTTAGAGGCTAAGCAGACAGCCCATTTAGGCGCGTGGCACCTAGTGATCCAAATGGGTGTACTGTCTTTTTCGCAAATTTGGATTTTCCATTTGTTCTAACCAATGTTTTGTTTGTTGTGATTTTTGGTCTTAGGTGATTGCTTAGCCGTGTAAGCTTGATCTTGGGTGTTATTTGGGGTAGGTATTTTGTGTTCTTGACTCGGGTTTGACCCGTGTGAGTCGGGATTTGAATTTCGAGTCGGGTTTTGGCCCGGTGTCGGTTTTGACTCAATTTAGGGTCATTTTAATGCAAATGGGATGATAAAGACATTCATGGCATTATTTTAGACATTCGAGATTTGGGTTGACTCGGGTTAACTCAGATTGACTCGAGTTGCGGGTTTCTGAGTCGGTTTTGGGTCCGAAGACGATTTTAACTCTAAATAGTGTTATTTAATGCAAATGAAGTTATAAAACCATTTTTGAAATCATTTTAAATATCCGAGTAATGCATTAAACCATCTCATGTATAGCCAATCCACGCATGCATATCAAAAACACGTTATAGTCCGATCATCATCGGGTGGTTTTTGGAAGGTGCAGATACTGGGTATCTACAGAGCCCCCACTTTGACTGAGGTTTGGACGCGGCGAAAGTCAAAGTATAGCCCCCAGGTCAATCGAAGATTACAACTTGAAGACCATTGCGACGTCGAGGCGACTGAAAAGGGTTTGAGCCAAAGACCTGCCGTCGGGACATTTTAGAGTCTGTCGACTTCCGATGCGGGTCGTTTAAAGTCCATTAGACTACGTATAAAGGCTCGCCAGCCATAAGAAGGAGTCATACCTGAGGCGTCTTTGGGATATATCCTTGAATCATTTGCGTGCAAAGGCTCGCCAGCCGTGTTGAAGGTGCGTTTTGAGGCTTGCCAGCTATAGGAAGGAGGCATACCTGAGGCATCTTCTGGATATGTCCTTGAATTGCTTCTTGTGTGCGTGCAAAGGCTCGCCAGCTATGTTGAAGGTGCATTTTGAGGCTCGCCCGCCATTGATGGTTGAATGATCGACTGTGGGAAATAGCCTGAAACATCAGGCTTATTTCAAGATATTGTCTGGTAATGACTTCCAACCAGGTTGACGTTGATAGGTTCTGCTAGGGAGCGACGAACTCTAACTTGATGGAGGTCCTAAGTGAACTCCGTGGGGATAAATCATCTAAGCAAGGCTCTCTGGAAAAACATTTATGGAGAGCGCTGCGTCGGGATCATAAATGATGTTGTGACGATCTTTGAAAGACCCGTGTGACATCCATTGGAAAATCGGCACTCGCTGGGGAGTTAGAAACTTCTCAGGACTCGCCGGGATATCAGTTGTTGCTCGTTGGAAGGTAGCGTATGCCATGTAATCGACACGGTTAAAGCCCTTGGGCTTGACGGGTCGACGTTTGTTGGGAAGAGCCCCGTATTCAGTTGGAGTGCCTTTTTCTTCTCAAGATTATCTGCATGGTTAGTGACCAAACAAATTCCTAGTCGCATAGACAAGCACATAGCATGCAAGCATATAAGCATATAAGAATGTAAGCATGTAAGCATGTGAGCAATTAGCATATAAGCAACTAGCATGTAATATCTCACGTGAGGGAAGATAGGAGTTTTGAAAGTTATGAAGCTTAATATGGAGTCTTGTTACTCGTAGATCTGTGATTTGATAGATTGGAGGCACGTGACCGTTGTGACATTGAATCATACGGATGCATACTGACAGATTGACGTGATACGAACTCAGTATCGACACGACGTAAGGGTGACTCTGACAGACTTTGCACACGTAAGTGCAACTCCTAGCCATGAAAGGGGGACAATGCGCATCAGATTCTTGGAGTAGAAGGTCTACTCGGCTAGGGAAGACGAATTGATTATCGTCTTCAGACATCCTCACCTTTGTTTGCTTGGTTCAGATCCCTTCTCGAGTTTTGATGATTCGGAGAGCAGAACCAAGACCTTGTCATCGTCCGAACCGAGCACTAGGCTATGGGCGGTTTTATTTTGGACTGTAGTTGAGATTCAAAAGATGTTTGAGGATAAAGGATGGGTGGAGTCTTGAAAGAGAAGCCCCTAGAGTCAGAAGGTGGGAATTTGACAAAAGGAGGAATGGGAGATGTCTTAAGGAAGAAGCCCCCCCAGTAAAGAGGTATGAGATTAATTTTTGCAGCAGGGTGGGCTGCTTTTGAGGATTAATGCTGATGGTTGAGATTGAAATGGGTATGCGGTTGCGTCCTTGTTGGGGGACTGCCTACGTATTCGCGTGTTTGCTAAATCAAACCAGATCGTAGTTCTGCATATGTGTTGATAATTGATTTTGAGGTGAATGGTTGTGTCCTTGAAGGACTGCCTACGTATTCACGTGAAGTGAAATCAAACCAGATCGCAGTTCAGGGTGTGTGTGCCTAGGCTAACTGCTAGGACCTTAAAGTATGAGGGTCACGACGGTAAAAGCCGTTTGGTGACTCGAAAATTGATTTGAGATAATCCCTCCTTGATCATGAATCGAAGAGGTGTAATTTGTGAAAATGTTCCTAATCATGTGAGCACACTAAAAAGTGGACCCTAAGGGTAGATGGGGTATGTCCAGTTCTCGGTAGCAAAACATTCGAGGACTCCGTATCTGGGTCAGGATTAAAATGGCTTCGACATTATGGAATGTGGAGCTTGGTAATGATAGGTTTTTTTTACAGATAAAAATCTGGAGTTGAGGGTCACGACGGTAAATTCCGTTTGGTGACTCGAAAGTTGATTGGAGAGAATTTCCTCTTGATCATGGATCGAAAAGGCATAGTTTGTGAAAATGTTTCTTGTTAAGTGAGCGCACTAAAAAGTGGACTCTAAGAAAGCAATGTTTTTGAAGACTCCGTATCGGGGTCAGGGTAGAAAATGGCTTCAACATTATGGAATGTGGAGCCTGGTAATTATTGGTTTGTTTGACAGATAAAAATCTGGAGCTCAGGGTCACGACGGTAAATCCCGTTTGGTGACTCGAAAGTTGATTGGAGATAATTCCCTCTTGATCATGAATCGAAGAGGCATAGTTTGTGAAAATGTTTCTTGTTATGTGAGCGCACTAAAAAGTGGACTCTAAGAAAGCAATATTTTTGAAGACTCCGTATTAGGGTCAGGGTAGAAAATGGCTTCGACATTATGGAATGTGGAGCCTGGTAATAATAGGTTTATTTGACAGATAAAAATCTGGAGTTTGTATTTTGTGGTGTTAAGGCCGATGGGTTACGGCTTATAATGTGGTGCGGAATGGGGTCTCAGGCTTGATGTGGCCTGAGCACGAAATGGCTGGTAATTAATGTGGGATCAGATTCCCATGTCTGGACCTTAAAGGTTAAAGTGTGGTATTACGAGCTTGAGGGGAGTCCTCAGAAGCCTAGAAAGGTCTCCCTGTAGCAGTCTCTAGAAGGACTTAGGGGTGAAGCAGTTTTGGTTGAGGTTTTAGTGTTTGGTGTTTTGGACTTGTCGGTCCGGGATTCGGTGTGTTGGACTCGTTGGTCCTGGGCTTTGGTCTTGTTGGTCCTGGACTTTGTATTTTGGACTTATTGGTCCTGGGCTTTGGACTTGTTGGTCCTGGACTTGGTGTTTTGGATTTATTGGTCCTGGGCTTTGGACTTGTTGGTCTTGGAGTTGGTGTTTTGGACTTATTGGTCCTGGGCTGTGGACTTGTTATTCCTGAACTTGGTGTTTTGGACTCATGGGTCCTGGGCTTTGTTGGTCCTGGACTTGGTGTTTTTGACTCATGGGTCCTGGGCTTTGGACTTGTTGGTCCTGGACTTGGTATTTTGGACTCATGGGTCCTGGGCTTTGGACTTGTTGGTCCTGGACTTAATGTTTTAGACTTATTGGTCCTGGATTTTATATGTTGGACTCATGGGTCCTGGTGTAGATACCCAGTATCTGCTGAGACTCCAACAAACACCCGATGATTATCGGAATATAACATGCTTTGGAATCGCGGCGTTTGATCGACAGTTTGTGTACAACTTTACGTTGGAAAACTTAAAACGATTTCGAAAATAAAACATTTCAAAAATACCTGGAGTGTTTAATGCACGACGACAGGGTCGCAATAGCACTAACTAGAGTCAAAACCAACACCGAACCAAAAACCGACTCAAAAATTCAAATTCCGACTCCAACAACGAGTCAAAACGAGTCAACCCCCAAAAACAAAACATTTCAAACCTTCTACCTTAAGTTTTCCCGGATTCATGAATGGTCAAGTACCAAACATGTGACTACAAAACCTAGGATAGAACAAATCATGATTGCGTTTGTTGTGAAAGCGACAACTCACCTCGAAGAACCGCGACGTGGCTCGCGCCTCTTTGAGCAGCCCAGGTGGCCACGTTGCTCAAAACTCACACAACCACTCATTCTCCTATAAATACCCATCAAATGCCACCCATTTGAGATTTACGCGAGTGTGCACCCCCTCTTTTCTCCCTTAAAATTCTCGACTCGACTTCTTAAGTCACAATCCGACGCGTATTTACGACCTACCGATCGTAAATACAAGCCTTACACATTGTTTGGTACCGTCATCGTGCATTAAATCACTTGACTGACCACTTCGACCACTACACCGTCACTAAACTTAAAACACTCTTTTTTACTTACCAAAACGGTTTTAAAACGAGTTTTTTTCGATCAAACGAGTTGTTACACTTACGTCGGTCAGTCGCCATAACCAAACATGTAAGTATGAGGGTGTAAAAATCATCTTTTATTATGTTTTCATTTGTTTCATGACTATAACATGCTAAAACATGCATAACATGAACCAAAATATGGAATAAACGAGCCAAAAATGATTTTTGGCCTGAGACAGAAGCCCCTTGGTTCGCCGGCTTGCCCGCGCCTAAATGGGGTGTCCAGGTCAGAGATCAACCGTGTTTGTTCTCGTCATTTCCCTTTAATTCATTTTCATATTTGTAATCGGTTTTTACCATTTCAAATATTTTCAAACCCTCTTTATTTAATCCTATTTTTTTTAACCATAAAACATTTTTGACCCTTGGTTCCTCATACCATGACGGTTAAATCCGTGTTCCGGTGATAATATTTGGTTAATAACATTTAAAAGGTATTTTAAAACCTTTTATTTCATTTTTGGGAGGTATTTTAAAGTCTTTCATCATTTCTTTACATTTTCAAAACAAGCATATTAGTCACCAACACAAAGTCATCCTTGGTTCTACATACCATGCCGGATTTTAACCCGGGTACGATGATGAATATCGACTAATTACATTGAAATGAACTTAAAATAATTAGTTCATAATCATTTTCAAAACTATTCATGTCAAGTTTGTCAAGTCGAACCCGACACCGAATATTATCAAAATAATGATGATTATTCGAGTCTAGTTCTTCAAATCAACAAATGCGGTCTAAACGATCCTTTCAAATCAAATCAGGTTCAAATACCCATTTTTCAACACGTTTTATAACGTTTTCAAAAGGTCAGAACACGGCATATAATCGTAGGCTGACCCGCGCCTCAAGCAGGCCTTTTATTTCTCATTTTCAGAACCAGGGGAGGCCCCTTTACACCGCCGGCTGGCTCGCGCCTCATGTAGCCGTCTGGTACAGGGTCTGTTCCCTTTCTAGCATTAGTCTAGGACTATCCCGACTCCGGTTAGCCCGGATATAGGACGGATCAGATGACTATTTGCTTATTCAAAATCACATTTGCAAAATGCCTTACTAAGACAAATGGATCACGTTATGCACCCTAAACCTAATACGGTAAATGGATGTTTAATTTCCATCTTGCATGCAAATCAATCATTAATCCAACTCGACATCTTATACTTGATACTTGGATTAAATCAACCGACTTAGAAAGCTCTCACATGTTAGGTTTAAATTATTGGATGCGCATTCATGCATTTAAACCGTTTTATCAACTTTTGCATTCAACCATTCAAGATCGATCAGAGAGAGGCGCTACCGCATGGCGGGATTGGGTGTCTGATTAAAGGGCTTCCCAATACGTTCCTTCACCTCTTACTCAGAAACTTTGGATAGTGGACAACCTTATCCAGGGCGTACGAGAGTCATTCTAGAGATAAGATGCTAAAGAGGGACGATTTCCTTATCTTTAGTACCTATGTCAAATGCTTCTTTGTGCTTCGATTTGACCGAGGTATAAAGTGGAATTCGAACGGGTTCCAAGCATCCCACAAATGCTTGGTGGCGACTCCGAACATCTATAATCGTTTCGAGACCCTTACCGAGACGAAACCGACCGATCTAAAACGATCCGGACGAAAGCATTTTTACGCCGCCGAGCGTGGCTTTCAAAAGACCGCTGCATGTCCAAAGATTGGCCTGGCGTGCAGGTGGCCCGCGACTACGGACCGGTAGGTGGCCCAAATCCACAGACGGAGACGTGGCCCATGCCCACAGATTGGCGACTCCGCTGGGGAAAACTAGGACACTTGTGTCTTTGTGATCCCTAGATGGTGAGACTCGAACGAGGTCTTGGTTGGAATGCATTAATTGATATTACGGTCATGGTCGGGTTCCTCGTCCGGGCCCACAACCTAACCCTTTTCGACCAATTGGCTCGTCTCGTCGGCGTGAGTTTTTCTCATCCCCGCGTTTTGAATCCCGGTTGAGTCAAGCATACCATTGACGTTACACATTTATGTTTCGTCAAAGAGCTTTCATCACTTTCGAGCACGAGGCTAGGGCACCCTCCTTACACATTTTGTTTGGATTGGTATCCCTCTCGCAAATCGGGGTTTGATTTCTTGGTGTGTAAGCCACCCTTTTAAGCGAAAACCCGTGTCAGCATAATGCATAATATAATGAACTGTGAGTGCTTATGTGCTACCTGATCATAAGTCCTTCCGTGTCATTTTCAAACTTTCGAAATCACCCTTTTTGCGCCGTTATAATGGCCGTTTCAAACCTCGGTCTTCCGCCGACCGTTGCATTTCAACACGCCTTTCTAGGCCGTCGTAATGACGATTTTCAAACCCGGTTTTCATAACCATTTCAACACGCCTTTCTAGGCCGTCGTAATGACGATTTTCAAACCCGGTTTTCATAACCATTTCAACACGCCTTTCTAGGCCGTCGTAATGAAGATTTTCAAACCCGGCTTTCATAACCATTTCAACACGCCTTTCTAGGCCGTCGTATTGACGATTTTCAAAACTTGTTTTCATAACCATTTCAACACGCCTTTCTAGGCCGTCGTAATGCCGATTTTCAAACCCGGTTTTCATAACCATTTCAACACGCCTTTCTAAGCCGTCGTAATGACGATTTTCAAACCCGGTTTTTTATAACCATTTCAACACGCCTTTCTAGGCCGTCGTAATAACGATTTTCAAACTCGTTTTTTTACAACCATTTCAAATCACCTTTTTTTACGCCGTTCTAATCGCCGCGTCTAGACACGGATTTTAACCCGTTTCGCGCCGACAATGGCTCTTTCAAAACCCGAGAAAAGCACACACCCTTTTCTCGAGAAACTTTCGAGATCCCGAGGACCATACACCGTCCCCGAGACCTTTTCAATCATTTCAAACCCAATTTTCAAAACATACAATTTTGAATTTCAAAAACCTTCTTGGGAAACAATACACTGTTTTCCGAGCCGACTCAAACCCAAACTGTCTTTTGCAAATATACTTAAGACAACCCTTTCAACTGATCGACTTGCGGAGATCTCTATCTTCGGAAGCCGTACACCAAAGCGACAAATGAATCTTTTTGAAAACTTCTATTTTCGAAAACTTCAGTCCACCATTCCAATTCCACCTCGTGTCTATCGAGTCGAAGCAAATGTACTTATGGGTCTTTACTTATGAGTCGTCTCACCACGAGACCCGTCCATTGGTGTTGTGCCATCATGTTGGACTTGTGTCAAAGGTTTGGTCAACACCGTCACGTCATAAATCGAGTCAGCACCGAGGAACCACACACGGTCACCCTCGTCTTGTTGTGTCTAATCTTTGTCTTGTCCTTTGCGTTGTCTGCGTTCAGTCTTTGAACCGTGTCGGATTGAGTTATAATGTGAGCCGTTTTTCTGCCTTAGAGCCATGGCCCCGTCTTCAGCTTCGTCCAACAACAACAATGATAACAGCAGAGATGTTACGACTGATCAGCTAGCCAGCCTGCTTACCGCTCTTTAGGTCACCCTGGATCGCGTCGAGACCCGTATCGACGCCTTGGAAAACAAAGAAACTAGAGAACATAATACTCCACCTCTGACTGAAAATGAGAAGAGGCTAAAGCTCTTGGAAGAACAGCTCCTAGCCCGGGGAAACAATATCCATCTTGAGAACAACCGAAGGTTCGAACCTGTTGGGGACCAATTACCCGATAACTTTACCCTGATTGATGTACCTAAGTTCAAAGGAGTGGAGGACCCGCTCAATCATATCCGTGCTTTCAAAGACTACATGGCCATTAAAGGGGTCAAACAGGAACTTTTCACCCGGATCTTTCCGTCCTCTTTGGAACCGATCCCTCGCCAGTGGTACTACTCCCTTGATTTGAAAAACCTTACTACTTGGGATGAGGTCGCAGTTGAGTTTGCCAAACAATATGCCGACAATGTCGAAATCCAAGCCAATACCCGTACTCTTGAGGTTCTAACCCAGAACGATAAGGAAGGGTTCACCGAGTTCTTAACCCGTTGGAGGAGTGTGAGCACCCAATTGGTCAGTAAACCGAGCGAATCAACTTTGGTGGAAAAATTCGTCAACAACCTCCGCCCAGTGTATGCCAATTTGCTAAGGTATCAAAACATCAAGACCTTCCAGGATCTGCAAATTTTGGGGACACGCATTGAAGATGACCTCCGGAAGGGTGTCTTGGCCAAGACCACTGGTGGAGGCTACCAGGGATCCACCTCAACCGGGTCTCGCCCTTACGGCCAAACGAACAAAATTGATGAAATCAACCTCGTTGAACCATCCGCTAAGAGAGCTGAGCGCCCCCAGAGAGTGTTCACTAATATAGGGTCAACCTACGCTAAGAAGTCCCACTTCTGGAACCCCAATTCTTATTGTCAGTACCATCAAGGGAAAGGGCATGATACCGAAACCTGCTTCAAACTCAAGCACATCATCCAAGACATGATTGAGATAGGAGATTTGCCTTTACCCCCGCCGACTAAGCCAAAAAACAAAACAAATCCTCTGGGAATCCACGCCGTCTCCGACGACAAGCCAACTCTGGACTGCTCACACCTCATCTTGCCAGTCAATGATGAGGTGAATGCCTTGGAAAAAGATCCATCGGACGGGGTGTTCGTGTTTAGTGCTGCCACTATGCTCACTATGTTCCAACAGGTTGAGGAAGCCATAGCCAGTATCTCCGAAAGGATCACTCGGGTTGACGATGCCTACCGTCGACTTATCTTCAATCCTCCACCGCCGCGCCCAAGGGAGAGTCCCCCGAGCGCCCAAAATTACCCACACCAGGATGGATTGCTCCCGCGACCATTCTCGCATGCACCTCACGAGAATCACCCTCCCAATAACAACCCTCATAAAAATCACCCTCACAAAAATCACCCCCAAAAAATATCCCTCACAAGAACTGCCCACCGAGGAATACCCCTCCAAGGTACCCTCGAGACTCTGAAATTAATGGCATCTGGAGAGATTATGTTGAGGATGTCTATATCATCCCAGGGAAAGAGAAACGGGCGAAAGAGATCAGACACCTCACTCGGTCCGGACGCCCCTATCAGAATCCAAACAATCCAACGGTCGTTCGAACAACGAATGACCAAGTCGTCCCGGAAGTAGACACCCAACCAAGGGCTCCTGAGAATTCGATCCTCAAACAGCTTCAGAAGGCAAAAGCCAAAATCTCAATCTGGCAACTGATCGCAACGTCCTTTGAGCATCGATAGGCTTTGCTGCAGGCCTTGGGAAAACTAATTGTGCCCTCAACCTCTTCCCCTGAAGAAATAGTGGCACATATGACAAGGGACGCCCCTGATCTGAACAACCCAGTGGTATTCTCTGACGAGGATATCCCTCCATTCGGAGCCAATCATAACCTAGCTCTGTATATCATCGTACAATGCCTCAAGAAGAATGTGCCCATGGTCCTTGTAGATGACGGATCCGCAGTGAATGTCATTCCTCTCAAGACTTCTCACAAGCTGGGGATTAAGGAAGCTGATTTGGTCCCAACAAATCAAGGAGTACGCGCTTACGACGGCACTCGTCGCAAGGTCGCAGGGCTCATCACTCTGACCATCGCAACCGGACCACTGGAAAGGCAAACCAGTTTTCAGGTGGTCGACATCGACGACTCATTCAATATACTCTTGGGACGTCCTTGGATTCACGCTGTCAAGGCAGTTAACTCAACTCTCCACCAGAAAATCAGGGTCCCCTTCAACGGGAAAACAATCATAATTCCTGCTTCTCCGATCAAAGCTATCATGAGAAAGGGAATAGCCTCTCAGGCCATTGAGGAAGATGATAATGAAATGTGGGGATTCCAAGCTGTGAATGCCATAACTGATGAATCAGCACGCTTTGATTGTGACCCGTTTGCCAACCTTACAGTCAACCGTATCATGATGCGCCAGGGTTATTTCCCGGGCTTGCCCCTCAATTCACTGAAGGACACCTTGCTGTTGGAATATGTGCCCTCCGACAATAATGCGATCATGACTATTGATCATGATGATCACATGTTTAAATCTCATTATAAAGGATACAATTGGGAAGTAATATTTTACTGTCAACTGGTCCACACATATCAGTAATGATTGGCTGACTAGAGTTTGACATTACTGTCGTGCGACGGTGGTGATCAGTTGATCCCCTAGGTCATACCTATAGGGCAACACTCTTAATTGATCATTTAATTGATCGTATGAAGATACGGGTCAATTAATATATTTAAAATTGACGGACGATTTTGGAAGTAATATTTACGTATTTCATTATAATATGATTAAATGAGATACGGTCTGAGTAATCGAATTGTTTCATTATTCAGATGAAATTATTGTTTAAGGAAACAATTGAAATTGAATGAATTATTATAAATACAAATTGTTGTGATTTATAATTGGTAAAATATTTTGGTACAAGTAATTATGAATTACTAGGTCGATTTTTGTATATGACGTATTTTTATCAATACGTTGATTTTTAATATGTTGAAAATACACAACATTTTTATGTGACATGTGACATGTGACATATTGACAAATTGACAAAAATAAAATGGATTCCATGTTATCCATATGTGCCGAAAATAAAGAGGAGGATTAGGCTAATATTGTGATTGATTATGCTAATGGAAAACACAATCATTTCCCTAATAGACTAGCCATGCAACCTAGTTTACATTGTGAAGACAAACAAAAGCATGCATTGGCTCCACCCCCCTCCTCTTGCCCGGTTTTTCACAAGGAAAAAAAAGGGGTTTTTGCCTTATATTTTGATAAATACATAACATTTTTGTTGGAGTATTATTCAATTATTCATTCATAAAATATTTTAGAGAGATAAAAAGATTTCTCCTTCCTTTTCTTCCTCTCTCAACCGGTTTTGGGAGAAAAATCAAAATTATTTTGGGTCAATTTTTCTTACAAAATTAATATTGTCTAGTATTCATAATATTAATTTTATTAAGAGTGTGCTTTGGGTATTAAGCTTTGGGGGAGATCTTACACTTGGGTCTTTGTTCATCCATAAAGGAAAGCACAAGAACAAGAGAGAAGGATATCTCTCTTGTGCCCTAAAAACCGAAAATCCAATGTAAGATAAAGATTTCTTCTTTATATTGTTTATTGTTTGCATGCATAAGATCACCATTAATTTTATGACAAATTAAAATATAACATATAGGAATATGTTAAGTATATAGATCTACTTTTTCTATCAATCGGTATCAAGAGCCTTGGTTGTTTGCATGCAAATCGGTTAAAAGTTTTTCCGAGTTATACGATTAACATATAAAACTTGTTTAACTTGTGTTATTATGATATATCACGAAAATCATTATGCATGTTAAAATTTCTGGTCCTAAAATGTTTTTAGGATATTTTGGTTAATTTATGGATTTTTATTGTTCATATTATATATTAATGGCATTAAAATATGATTTTATGAATAAAATGTCATTTTCGGACTAAAATTAGCTAAACTTCGAATTTTCCAGTGATTTTTTGATATGTTATCACATATATTATTTTGAGATGACCTGTAAATTGTCATAATTTTTGGACTTCTTATGCTCGAAGAATGGATTTTTCATTATTAAATTCGGATTTAGATGAAAAATAGGTTAATATGATATAAATTTCGAATCTGGTCATAGAAATTTAGTATGTTGTCACATGCAATTTTACAAGATGTATGTAAAATAATGGGCTATATTGAAGTCTTTATGCATGATTTATGATTTTTTGAAGAAAAATAGCATAAATAGTGACTTAATTAGTGAAATATTAATAAAACATACTCTATGACTAAGGAAAAATATCACATGTTGCATTTTATTATCTTTTTCACATCTAAAATTTAAGAGTTTATGAATATATTTTTCCTCATGTGTTTATGATTATTTTGTTAAAACCGATAAACCGCAACATTGTTTTTCCGGATAAATTTCGAAATTTTTAACCTAAGTTTTTTGAACATTATGAGTGTCATGGTATTTTTCCAGAATGTTCATGAGTTTAAATTTCAAATTTCAAATTTATTTGAAATTTTGTGATTTATTTGAAGTTTATAGCTTTTTATTGTAATTTTAAGTCCATTAATGAACAAATTTTAGAAATATGAGTTAATTATGGTCAAATAATTAGTGAAGACTAAATTTTGAGTCCTAAGAGGTTAGGGTAATTAACTTATGCATAAATATGAATTTATGTAATTTTTATGATTATAAAATGTTGAAATCACGCAAATCCGTAAAAACCGAGTAATATATGATATTGGCTAATTAAAGGCGATTTAGCATAAAATTGGGCATGTTCATACATATTATAATGCTGCATTTTCTTTATGATTGTCATAATTTTATTTTATGTAATTTTACTTAGTATGGCCTTAGTTTTTAATTGGTATTACCCGAAATGTATGGGAATATCGATTCGGTTGTAATTTTATTGTGATCTCGTATCACCGTTTTGTAATTTAATAGATTTATTTTATTATAGTTACAAATGTATAATAGGAAATTATGTAATTTATTATGTAATTTTATTTATTCCGGAGTTCCCAAAGACGGATTTCTTCAAGATGGCGATACATAAAGACGGTGTTACCTCGAGATGCGTGCCACAACCGAAGTTCAAGGGACCAATGGAGTTGGATTCCGAATATGTAATAGTTAAATAGTTTTTCTATTTTTAGGAAGGCCATACTAGGATTTATTTTTATGCTTTGCATTTTATTTATATGTCGCATGCATCGCTAAATCGCCATAACTAAAACATGCATCATCGTCTAATCGAGTTCATCGACTGTGTCAATTAAAATTATCGTAGTTCACCGCTTTAGTTCACTTAAAACGTTATAGATAATAATTTGACATGACCTCTCGCTAAAACAAATCAATTGAGACATAGCCTTACCAAATAGTAGAAACCATGAAAACCTATTTCGCGAGGGAGTGCACTCGGCCATCCCGGGGTACAAACCTTGTTACGTAGGGGAAGTGGGTGATGAATGTCTATCCACCGAATTCATGTTAATAAGGGGTATTTCGGCACACCGTGCCCTAAGTTGATATGGGTTTTGATTATGGACACATTTA
Source organism: Silene latifolia (assembly GCF_048544455.1). NCBI lineage: Eukaryota > Viridiplantae > Streptophyta > Magnoliopsida > Caryophyllales > Caryophyllaceae > Silene > Silene latifolia. Next base: position 63,505,847 of record NC_133526.1, on the reverse strand, counting down.
TTCGAAATTTGGGTTGTACTCAACGAAAGTATTCACGACGATTTCCGGATGTGTTTCGGGCTAGAGATGAATATTAATGTAAATATCATCGACCAAGAGTTCTAAAAGTAGAATCGATTAAAAGGTTAATCCACCGAGTTATGTAAATAAAGGATATTTCGGCACACCGTGCCCTAAGTTAATATGAATTTGGGTCTTGGAATCATTTCATATAGTTGGGTAGAGGTCACTATATAAATGCTCATATCTTGTTAATTATTTACAAGTATGATTTAAAAGACAAATGTTAATATTTCCTTTTCCTCCATACTTGTAGTTCATTACAATGAATCCATCAAACGCTACCGCACCGATAACTATTGAGTCATATCACAATGTTTTTGACGACGTTTGCTCCAACAATGATTTCGACACTACTAGAGAACTTCATTTTGCGATAGGTTCGGATGGAAACCTTAACTTCATCACCTCTTCTAAACCACCTACTACTACTAGATCTCGTGTGAGCCTGTCTCAGGAAGACTACCTCATATAATCTATAGGGTCTTTGTCTCTGGAAGATAAAGATGCCAAAACTAGTGGGAGCTCAAGCAATCAAGTTCTTGCTTCCAAGGGCAAAAGGTTCAAGAAGAAGGGAAAGAAAGTCAAAAACTTCAAGCAAGTTAATGATGAGTGCCATTATTGCTATGGCATGGGACATTGGCTTAGGAATTGTCCCGTATATTTGCGAAATATAAGGGAAGGAATCATCACTCCAAAAGGTAAAATTCCTAAGGAAATTTATGTTATTGATATAAATTATACTTCCACTACGACATGGGTACTAGATACCGGTTGTGGTTCTCACCTTTGTAATCATTTACAGGGTTTAAGAGATGTGAAGAGGCTTAGCAAGGGAGATGTGGATCTACGCCTTGGAAATGGAGCTCGAGTAGCGGCCGAATCCAAAGGAACTTATGTTTTAGCTTTGCCTAACGGATTTGAGTTGTATTTACATAATTGTTTTTATGTGCCTACACTCTCTAAAAACATTATTTCAATCGCCATGCTAGACATGAACGGTTTTTGTTTTGTTATTAAGAACAATCGTTGTACTATTTCTAGGAACGACTTGGTTATAGGCCAAGCTTCCTCTATCAATGGCATTTACATTTTAGAGACCTCGAATCCGACTAATGATATCTATAACATTCAATCAAAGAAACTCAAATCAAGTGACCCAAGTGAAGCGTTCATTTGGCATTGTCGATTAGGTCACATAAACGAGAATCGCATCAAAAGATTAATTTCGACTAATGTGATTACATCATTTGACTATCAATCATATGGTACATGCGAATATTGCCTACTTGGCAAAATGACTCGTAATCCTTTTAGTGGTAAAGGGACGCGAGCTAGTGAACTATTGGGACTCATACACACCGATGTATGTGGACCAATGAGTATCACCGCTCGTGGTAATTATGACTACTTTATTACCTTCACCGATGACTTAAGTAGATATGGGTATATCTATTTGATGAAGTATAAGAGTGAAGCGTTTGACAAATTCAAAGAATTTCAAAACGAAGTAGAGAACCAATTGAACAAAAGGATTAAGGCACTACGATCCGATCGTGGTGGAGAGTATCTTAGCCTTGAATTTGATTCACACTTGAAAGGTTGTGGTATTATATCACAACTTACTCCACCCGGAACACCACAACTCAATGGTGTTGCCGAAAGGAGGAATCGAACCTTACTTGATATGGTTCGATCCATGATGAGTCAAACCGAGTTACCGAACTCGTTTTGGGGATTTGCAATTCAAACCGCAATAAAATCTTTGAACGTAAGTCCAACCAAAGCAACTGAAAAGACTCCATATGAGATATGGAGAGAAAAGGTTCCAAATCTATCCCATATGAAAATTTGGGGTTGTGATGCTTATGTCAAAATTAAAAATGATAACAAGTTGGCACCACGATCCGAAAAATGCATTTTTTTAGGTTATCCCATGGCCTCACGAGGCTATTACTTCTATAAGCCTCAAGAGAACAAAGTATTTGTGTCTCGCGATGCTGTCTTCCTAGAAAGTGATTTTATTTCTAGGAGACAGAGTGGGAGAAATTTTGAACTTGATGAAGTTCAAGAGCCACAAACCGAGATAGAGGCGCAATAAGAAGTTCCTTCGTCATCTAACGCGGTTACTCCTCCTCCTCTTAGAAGAATGGGCCGAGTTATTCGCCATCCCGATCGATATGTGGGACTTATCGAAGAAGATGGAACACTCGATGTGTTGCTTATAGATAGTGACGAGCCCGCCACCTACAAGGCCGCAATCTCTAGTCCAAATTCCTCCTTATGGCTTGAAGCCATGAAGTCCGAAATGGATTCTATGCATGAAAACCAAGTTTGGGACTTGGTAGATTTGCCTAAAGGGGCAAGACCTCTTCAATGCAAATGGATATTCAAAGTCAAAAATGGCATAGAAGGACATGATGATATCTACAAAGCTAGGATAGTGGCAAAAGGATTTACCCAAGTCCAAGGTCTCCATTATGATGAGACCTTCGCACCCGTAGCCATGCTAAGATCCATACGGATTTTGTTAGCGATTGCCGCATTTCATGATTATGAAATTTGGCAAATGGATGTCAAAACCGCTTTTCTAAATTGGCATTTAGAAGAGGAGGTGTACATGATACAACCCGAAGGTTTTGTTGATTCTAAGAATCCTAACAAAGTGTGCAAGCTTAAGAGATCCATTTATGGTCTTAAGCAAGCATCTAGAAGTTGGAATCATCGATTCAATCATGTTATAAAGGAAAATGGTTTTACCTGAAGTGTTGAGGAACCATGTTTATACATGAAATTTAGTGGGAGCAATGTTGTGTTCCTAATCTTGTATGTCGATGACATACTACTCATTGGAAATGATATTCCGATGTTGTCTTCTGTTAAGAAGTGGTTAGGTAACCACTTCCAAATGAAGGATTTAGGAGAAGCACAACGCATATTAGGTATCCGGATCCATAGAGATAGATCCAAGAGGATATTGGCACTAAGTCAAGAGTCTTATGTTGATAAGATTCTTCGACGGTTCAGCATGAACAAATCCAAAAGGGGATTGGTACCTATGGTAACCGGGACGATTTTGAGCAAGACTCAATCTCCCTCCGAACCCCATGATGTTGAACGCATGAAGACGATCCCTTATCCTTCCGCTGTTGGATCAATCATGTATGCCATGATATGCACACGTCCTGATATCTCGTATGCCTTGAGCATGACGAGTAGATATCAAGGAAATCCAGGTGAGAGTCACTGGATAGCCGTCAAGAACATCCTTATGTACTTAAGAAGAACTAAGGATTCTATCCTAGTGTTTGGAGGAGACACTGAGCTGCGTGTTAATGGATACACGGACTCAAGTTTTCAAACAGATAGAGATGACATGAAATCACAAGCTGGTTTCGTTTTCATGCTCAATGGTGGTGCCGTAAGCTGGAGAAGCTTCAAGGAAGTCAGAACGCGGATTCTACAACGGAGGTGAGTACACTGCAAACATCGAAGAAGCGCTAAGGAAGCTGTTTGGATCAGGCAATTCACGGAAGGTCTAAGAGTAGTACCTACCGCCAATGATCCCATCACTCTCTATTGTGATAATAGTGGGACGATCTTCCAAGCTTAGGAGCCGAAGTCTAGTAATAGATCTAGACATGTACTTAGAAAATATCATGTAATAAGAGATTTCATTGAAAGAAAGGAAATTGCGATTTGTAAGGTTGGGACGGATGACAACATAGCCGATCCGCTCACCAAGCCTTTATCGCAGGCTAAACATGATGGCCATATGACATCCATGGGACTTAAACGTGTACCAAGTCTATGTTAGATTTTGAAATGAAATAAAAGTGTTGTTTTTGTTCATGTTCATAATCACATTTGTCTTTTATCTTTAATTTATACATTGTTACATCCAAACGGGTTGTAGTGACAATTGAACCCCGTTAAAGTGAACACGGATTAACATAGTATTTGCCCATAGTCACTTGTATGAGGTGACGTCTCGAAGTGACTAGAGTGTGATGCGATTGATGGCAAGTTCAAGTGCCATAGAGTCATGTGAGATGACTAGTCGATCACATAGGCAGACTGTTAGGAACATTTTGTCGGGCCTAATGACCGCTTATAGAGTTCTGGCAAATTTATATAGCCTGGTCGTGGCGAGAGCTGCTATAGTATTTAAATGAGTCGATTCTTTTGACTAAAGACTATTCGCCTAAGATGGCACAGTTTCAGATTAACATTGATTTGTGTTACTACGACCTTCGTAAATGGGGTCAAATGGGCATATTTTGGGTTATGATGGCTGTGGCTAGTTGAAGGGAATGAGTGCGATAGGAATTGTCCACCCCTAGTCAGGGTTATAACGATAACTCAGGGCCACTCGAGGAGTAATGAACTGGAAATGCCTGGCCACGCTCGGAAAGTATCCATGGTGGATAAATCCGGTCAATCAGTTATTCTCCAGATCGAGGAAACCACTCTCGATATGATCACTTGCAAGTACGACTTGAAAGACACCTTGCATTGAGTGGGAGATTGTAATAGGACAAGAGAATTGGTGACGCACACTTGTCGATGACAAGTGGGAGATTGTTGGAATATGTGTCCTCCGACAATAATGCGATCACGACTGTTGATCATGATGATCACATGTTTAAATCTCATTATAAAGGATACAATTGGGAAGTAATATTTTACTGTCAACTGGTCCATACATATCGGTAATGATTGGCTGACTAGAGTTTGACATTACTGTCGTGCGACGGTGGTGATCAGTTGATCCCCTAGGTCATACCTATAGGGCAACACTCTTAATTGATCATTTAATTGATCGTATGAAGATACGGGTCAATTAATATATTTAAAATTGACGGACGATTTTGGAAGTAATATTTACGTATTTCATTATAATATGATTAAATGAGATACGGTCCGAGTAATCGAATTGTTTCATTATTCAGATGAAATTATTGTTTAAGGAAACAATTGAAATTGAATGAATTATTATAAATACAAATTGTTGTGATTTATAATTGGTAAAATATTTTGGTACAAGTAATTATGAATTACTAGGTCGATTTTTGTATATGACGTATTTTTATTAATACGTTGATTTTTAATATGTTGAAAATACACAACAATTTTATGTGACATGTGACATGTGACATATTGACAAATTGACAAAAATAAAATGGATTCCATGTTATCCATATGTGCCGAAAATAAAGAGGAGGATTAGGCTAATATTGTGATTGATTATGCTAATGGAAAACACAATCATTTCCCTAATAGACTAGCCATGCAACCTAGTTTACATTGTGAAGACAAACAAAAGCATGCATTGGCTCCCCTCCCCTCCTCTTGCCCGGTTTTTCACAAGGAAAAAAAAAAGGGGGGGGGGTTTGCCTTATATTTTGATAAACAATACATAACATTTTTGTTGGAGTATTATTCAATTATTCATTCATAAAATATTTTAGAGAGATAAAAAGATTTCTCCTTCCTTTTCTTCCTCTCTCAACCGGTTTTGGGAGAAAAACCAAAATTATTTTGGGTCAATTTTTCTTACAAAATTAATTGTCTAGTATTCATAATATTAATTTTATTAAGAGTGTGCTTTGGGTATTAAGCTTTGGGAGAGATCCTACACTTGGGTCTTTGTTCATCCATAAAGGAAAGCACAAGAACAAGAGAGAAGGAGATCTCTCTTGTGCCCTAAAAACCGAAAATCCAATGTAAGATAAAGATTTCTTCTTTATATTGTTTATTGTTTGCATGCATAAGATCACCATTAATTTTATGACAAATTAAAATATAACATATAGGAATATGTTAAGTATATAGATCTACTTTTTCTATCACTTGCCTCCCTTGAAACAGGCTAAGGTCCCCAACATCCCCTTTGGGCTGGGATATGAGCCTACTAATGAAGATATCCAGGAGATGAACCTCCTAGTTCGAAAGCGCAAGAAGCAAGGAGTTATCCTCCGTCCCTATCATCCGACCCTCAACGGATACTTTGTCCCAGAGGGAGAATCTGAGCTCTACCATGGCTTTCCAGAGCCAATCTACGACTCTGTGGCCAAGGCTAGGTGCCCAGGAGTGGAAGTCTTCCAGGACTGCTACTTCAGCCCCGACAACATTGAAGCTGCATCAACTGAGTCTAAGCCGTCGTCATGCCTCGATGGACAAGCTGTCACTCTCCTCTTTGGAGAAGATAACATCAAGTACCCAGACTATGAGGACATTATCAACATCTCCCTGAAGGACAATCAATTTGACCCAACCGCCTTGATCTCCGACACTGACCCGGAGAAAGCTACCCAAGGCTGGAGGAAGACCGTCAAGTGGATCGATCGTCAAGGCCGCATTCTCAATATCACAACTGGAGAAGGCCCTATGTTCATGGAGGGAAGTGAAGAAGAACCTGAATTTGAGTCTGAGTCGGAGTCAGAGTCTGTCGTAGCTCCTAACACTCCTGATGTCCCAGTCAAGGTCCCCTTCCCGCTGTTCTATCACAAAGTCGTGGCTGATTCAAGGGCTGAGTTTACTAGGGTCACCCCCACTCCCATGAAAGGTGACAACCTGGAGCCTGTTCCAGGAGCCGCCTCCTCTGTTGTGTCGCCTCTGACTGACCACGAAATGTCTGTCCTCTCCGAACTTTTCGCTCGTGTCAACTTAATGAAAGCTAAGTTTGCTTATGACTCGTCTCATTTTAACTGCAATGCAATTCTGAATGACTATGAGGAATTTGACTTGAGTGACTACCCACCTCACCTAGCCAAAGAACTTGACAAAAGGGAAACCAGAACCCCCATCATTGAGGAGACCGAACCTATCAACGTAGGAACCGACAACACACCTCAAGAACTTAGGATAGGGACAACCCTGGACCCCTCGGAAAGACAACAGTTCATTGACCTCCTCCACGAATACAAGGACTTGTTCGCCTGGTCTTACAGAGACATGCCTGGGATTGACAGAGAAATTGCAGAGCACCGGATACCCATTAAACCCGGAGCTAAACCTGTGAAACAGAAGCTACGCCGGATGCGTCCTGAATGGGCCCTGAAAATCAAGGAAGAAGTGGATAAACAGTTCAAGGCCGGTTTCATCAAAGTGTCTGAATACTCTAATTGGGTGGCCAACATTGTGCCCATGCCAAAGAAAGATGGAAGAATTCGGGTTTGCGTCGACTTCAGGGATCTGAACAAGGCTAGTCCAAAGGACGACTTTCCTTTGCCACATGTTGACATCCTGGTGGATAATACTGCCGAGCATGCTCTCCTATTATTCATGGACGATTATGCTGGGTACAACCAAATTAAAATGGCTGAGGAAGACATGCACAAGACTGCGTTCACTACACAGTGGGGTACCTATTGCTACACAGTCATGCCCTTCGGCCTCATCAACGCCGGAGCCACTTATCAAAGAACCGCTACTACTCTCCTACACGATATGATTGTCAAGTCTAGAGAACGGGACGTCCACATCAGTGCCCTCCGGAAATTCTTCGCCCGCCTGCGGAAATATAACATGAGACTAAATCCTCATAAGTGTGCATTCGGGGTCACCTCCGGAAAACTCTTGGGACATGTCGTCACCAAAAGAGGCATTGAGATTGATCCAACCAAAATCAAAGCCCTTCAACAAATGCCTCGGCCTAAGAACGAGAAGGAGATTCGGGGATTTCTCGGTCAGGTTCAATACATCAACCGCTTCATTGCCAAGCTCATTATGATTTGTGAACCGATATTCAAGAAACTTCGCGCCTCTGATCACACCGATTGGGACGACGACTGTCAAAAGGCCTTTGACAGGATAAAGGAAATCCTATCCAAACCTCCTGTCCTCCTGCCACCTCAACCAGGGATTCCTTTATCCCTATATCTGACTGTCACAAACACAGCCATGGGAGCAATGTTAGCACAAACAGTTGGCAACGAAGAACGAGCCATATACTACATCAACAAAAAGTTCATTGAGTACGAGACGAGGTATACCCAACTGGAGAAGACATGCCTTGCCCTAGTATGGTCAACAAAGAAGCTGCGGCATTATATGCTCAGCTACACGGTCCACATCTACTCCAAGATGGACCCGGTCAAATACATCTTCGAAAAACCCGTACTAAACGGAAGGCTGTCTAGGTGGACGCTCATGCTGTCCGAGTTTGATCTCAAGTTCGTACCCCTGAAGGTTATTAAGGGAAGAGCAGTCGCCGATTTCCTGGCCGAAAATCCCGTCAACGAGGATCCAGCGACCGACACATGGTCACTTCCTGACGAAGACATCCTTTGTACCGATTCCGACGCATGGGACCTATACTTTGACGGTGCATCTAATTTGAGAGGCTTCGGGGTAGGAATCCTTCTAATATCACCAGAGGGAGAACATGTTCCGATCTCGGTCAAACTAGACTTCGCCGTCACCAACAATGCCGCTGAATATGAAGCATGCCTCATCGGCCTACAAGCTGCCATCACACTTGGCATCAAGAGATTGAGGGTCCACGGCGATTCCTCACTCTTCATCAATCAGGTGACCGGATCATAGAAAATCTGAAGCGACAGCTTAGCTCCCTACCGAGCAAAGATCAATCAAGAGGCCGAGTTCTTCGACCAAATTGACTACTTTCACTTGCCACGAGAGGAAAACCAATTTGCTGATGCCCTGGCGAAACTTGCCGCGCTCGTCAACATACCTGACGACATGACATCGATGTCCCTATGTGTCGAGAGAAGGAGCGAGCCAGCTCACGTTTGCGCCATCATTGACGACGAGGAAAGCCATGATGAACCGTGGTACCAAGCCATCCTCAATTACAAAACCAAAAACGAATTCCCTCCCAACTCTGACCAAAGGGGGCAAAGAGCCATCCGTTTACTTGCATCACAATTCGTGATAAACCAAAATCAACTATACAAAAGAACACCCCAAGGAATTCTCCTCCTTTGCATCGACCATCACAAAGCCAAAAGAGTCATGGGAGAGGTTCACGACGGAGAATGTGGCCCTCACATGAGCGCAATGATGCTTACACGGAAAATCACACGGTTAGGTTACTACTGGACCACCATGGAAGCCGATTGCCGTAACTACGTCAAACATTGCCACAATTGCCAAATCTTCGCCATCATACAACACATACCACCATCCCTTTTATATACAATGACGTCACCCTTGCCTTTCTCAACCTGGGGCATCGACATCATCGGGAAAGTCAACCCGGTAGGCACCAAGGGGCATTGCTTCGTCCTCGTCGCCATCGACTACTTCACCAAATGGGTGGAAGTGCAGTCATATGTAGTCTTGACCGCCAAACAAGTGGCCAAGTTCATACAGAACAACGTCATCTACCGATATGGGGTACCCCATGAAATCATCAGCGATCAAGGCTCTCACTTCCGGGCGGAAACTCAGGCCTTGCTGGACAAATACAAGATCAAACGACATCGATCATCCCCCTACCGTCCGCAAATTAATGGAGCGGTGGAGGCAGCTAACAAAACTCTTGTCACCATTGTCAAGAAAATGCAAGACAACTACCGCGATTGGCCGAGGAAGCTCCCATTCGCACTCTGGGGATACCGAACCTCCATTCGAACACCGACAGGCGCCACACCCTTCTACCTAGCATACGGTATGGAGGCGGTTCAACCGGTAGAGTTAGAGGTTCCTTCTCTACGCATCCTACTGAAGAGTCAGGTCCCTGAGGCGGAATGGACCCGTCGAAGATACGAGCAACTCACTCTTCTAGACGAACGGCGACTCAGCGCCTTGCACAACGTCCAGCTATACCAACGACGTATACAACGGGCATTCAACAAGAAGGTTAAACCCAGAAACATCCAGGAGGGCGACTTGGTCCCAAAGTCAGTTCGAGCACCATTACCCGTCGATCCGAGGGGGAAATTCAAACCCAACTGGGCCGGGCCGTACCTGCTAAAGAAAAAACTTTCAGGGGGCGCAGTGAAACTGAGTGACCTAGATGGGGAGGATTTTACAAACCCGACTAACTCAAGAAATACTACCCTTGAAACATAGCAACCAACAACCTAAGCCTAGTTTTATAACTAGCAACCACCTCAACCCCTTTTCAAGTCAAGTTCCTCAACGTGTTCTGATTTGAAATTGCATGTTTTATCGAGTCTAAGCTGCGGCACCTTGCCCGTTTCGAATGTCCTTTGATCTGTCAAAGGCAACATCCATTTGCACTAAAACAAAAACCCCTGAACTCGAGCATGGTTTGATTTCACCTCTTCAGGTGGATACGTAGGCAGTCCCTCTTATACCTGAGGGATACAACCACAAAACCCAATCAAATTTACAAAACATTTCGAACTACGATCATGGTTTGATTTCACCTCTTCAGGTGAATACGTAGGCAGTCCTTTCTTACACAAGGAGGATACAACCATCCCCACAATCAAAAAACAAACATTCCCATAAAAAAAAAACATCCACTTTCAACAAAAAAAGGAAAGGGAAAACCATTCCCTTTCCCACAAAATACAAAATAAACCATTCCCTTTCCCACAAAAATACCAAAAATAAGCCTTTCTCCCTTCCCAAAAATCCCACTTCCCCAAGTGCAAATGTTTAGGACGATTCAAATCGAATTGCCTTTACAAAATGGATGGAAGAAACAAGCGTTCACAATTTTCGACACGAGTAATCCTCTTATTTAATTAATAATGGGAGGGATTACAATTTCAACAACAAATAAAGCTCGACGAGTCTACAACTTGTCAAAGCTAAGGTGTCAACTAAAACACCTCACATAATAAAACTAACACAAAACACACAATAACTAGCTAGTACAACATAATAAAAACTCACAACAATAATACAACATAATAATAAAATGGGTAATGGAGGTCTTCACTCTTCCATTCTACCCTTGCCTTTTCCCTCGGGGTACATCTTCCCCTTGTTCTTCTTGTTGGCCCGCCTAGCATGGATTTCCTCCCCGGAACGGATCCTCAACGGATCTAAGACGGCGACGGCCTCCGGTCTAGCACAAGACCCCATGTTCGGCCCAAAACGAGCCCATGCACGGCCCACCATGTTCTTGGGACCCGAGCTTCTCCTCTTTGGTGGTCTCATCACATCGGGACTAGCTCCATCAACATACTCCTCGAAGAAGGCACGGTTGGCCTTGCCAACCTCTCGATACTTCAAGTCGACAACCTCGTCCTTACGAGATTTGGGCCTCTTCGGGATGGTCCAAGACTTTTTGTGTTTCCTCACACTCACATTTCCTTGTTTTCGCGTTTTACGAAATTCGACACGGTTTCCATGACGCAGCTTTAAACATACGGATTTTTCTTTCCTTTTTTTAAGGGGGGAAGGGCTAGTCGCCCCGATCCGCGACGGATCGTTTCCATGTCAGTCGAAATTCCTAAAATTTTTCGCTTTTTCACAATTTTCCATCAAAATAAAAATCGAAAATTGATAACACGACATCAATTTTCCTCAAAATTCAAGCACTCACAAATTCGAGTCTTGATGTCACAAAAATCGAATCAAATATACTCGTAAAAATCTTTTCTAAAATTCTTCCCTGACGGATTGAGTTTGAAATTTTTCGAGTCACAAATCAATTTCAACAATTTCAACGCAATTTAATTCAAGACACGAGTTAATTGCTCAATTTTCAAATTAATTCCTTTTGGGATTCCAAACGTGAATACTTGTCGCGAAAATTTTCAAAATACATTTCAATTTTCAAAATTCAATTTTAACTTCAAGTCATCTTGGTTAATTTTGTTTTTTTTTTCAATCTAATGCTTTTACGTGTTGCCCGTTTTCTACACTAACAATGCAGGGACTAATTCAAAAATAAAGGAGAATCAACAACCGACAGCGCTCCTCCGAAACACAACACAAAAAAGCCAAAAATCACAAAATGAACCACAATCCAAAAACACATATATACAAACCGCCTCACGCAAAATACATCGACACACGTTTAATACGGATAACTGACCGTACAAACAGGATCCAGTACAGATATCTATCATACAGACACTGGCCTAAAACAACCGTCTATCATACAAACACTGGCCTAAGACAACGAACTGGAGGCTATCTGCCACCTACCGAACTAAGCACTCTTTATCCTCTCAAACAGAAAAGAAAGGGAGCAACATAAGAAACAGAGGAGCAACAACGGAAGCAGAGGTGGTTACCATGACGGTAATACCTCGTTCCTGCTCCACGAGAAAAATGAAGACAGTGTCTTGCAGACTTCGGATGATAAGGAGGCCAAGAACCATGATGCGATGCACCACCCCGGTGCTGACCCCCAATCATCAGCCATCCTGTCTATGAGCCACAATGAAAAGGACAAGCCGGCCACATCAGCCGCCTCTCCCCCTCTACGGAAGCATCCTTCACCACCGCCTCGAATCCGGCAGCCTCCTCGGTCACTGCAGCTCCTCCGGGATCGTCGTCCTCCTCCAGTACCTCAACAACGGACCCCATAGGTCCCAAACGATACCCTGCGATCAAAAAATAACAGAGAACGTCAGCCGAAATTTCGGCATTATGACGGCATAAAATGGACAAACCCAAAAGAAACACAACCTGCAAAGTAAAACAAGGGCAATCCCGCCCAAATCCAACCAAACAAAACCGTTCACAACAAGAAAACAAAAAAAGAACGACTCGCCCCTCTTTTCAAGCAAAAGACGAGTCAAAACCAAAGAAAATGGCATTTCAAGACCCCTACAGGGTCCGCAAACAAACCAAAATACGTTCCCGACACAATGGGGTATTTTTCTACGGCTCAAAAAGGCAATTCATATGCTAATTTGAGCCCAAACCGGTCAAAAATTTAAAAACGACCGCGAAAATGCAAACGTGATTTTATCACGCCTCACAGCGACCTAAACTACCAATAAGGTCCATTTCAAGGCCAACTGACTCAATTCAAGCCCAAACAGGCGCTTATTTTGTCAGACATAAGACCGTCACAAAGGCAAAAGTTCCAAATTTTGCCCACAATACCCAATGAAGGTCTATGAATGGCAAATACGGGTTCTCCCAACTACAATGCAATCTAGTGGGACCCATTATCCAAGCAAATAAACTTGGCATTGCGAGATGAGACGGTTTGTCACCTCACTCACGTTTTTCGAGCATAGGGAGCGGGAACGGGGACCAAAATGCAAACTAAAAGCACCCCTATACTACTAAACAGGTTTCTAACCTAATGCAATCATCAATTTCACTCAAAATGGGCTCAATCAAAAACACCTAATTCGATTTTTCTAGGGTAAAATTCGCCCTCATCAAGCTAAAGATCAACAAGTTTAAACGGAGTCAAGAGGAAATGCATACCTTGAGATGACATTGTTGATGATAGCACGAACCCAAGCGAGCTAGAAAGTCCAACAATGGCGATCTTAGCTTGTTTTGTCGAAATTTGGAGAAAACGAAGTGATGAATGAAATTGTAGGAAATAACGGTATACTTCCTCTTAAATTATACGGATTATAACGAAATTATGATTATGAATGCAAGTCATAAATGAAATAGCATAAACAAAATAGAGAGATTAAGAAATAACCTTTGGTCCTAGCAAATATGGCCTAAGAACAATATCGAAATCGATATTCTCCTAATCGTTGCACCCAAAATGTAATGAGAAATGCCTCTTTTCTTCGCTAGAATAAGAACCCTAATTTACCTAATTTTAGAGAGGTTTTTAGGGTTTGTGATGATGAAAAATAGGTCAAAAGAATAAGAAAAATCATCTCCTAATCCTCCTCTTTTAAAACCGTGTAAATGAAGAGTCATTAGGGGGAGATTTTATACTTCCCTTTTTTACTCTTTATTTCGGTTTTTCTCACCAACCAAAAATAAGGAGAAAAATATCTTCTTATTTTTAGGTTGGTTTATGTAATGTATAAAATGTGTATTTTATTTCAATTGTCATATTTATGTCGACATGTATTAATAAGCCTATACACAACAGTTTGTAGTCGATTTATCAATACCGGTCTGTCAACATTTTGTTTGATTATGTGTCCTCCGACAATAATGCGATCACAACTATTGATCATGATGATCACATGTTTAAGTCTCATTATAAAGAATACAATTGGGAAGTAAAATTTTACTGTCAACTGGTCCACATATATCGGTAATGATTGGCTTACTAGAGTTTGACATTACTGTCGTGCGACGGTGGTGATCAGTTGATCCCATAGGTCATACCTAAAGGGCAACACTCTTAATTGATCAATTAATTGATCGTATAACGTTACAAGTCAATTAAATTATTTAAAATTGACGGACGATTTTGGAAGTAATATTTACGTGTCTCATTGAAATTTGATTAAATGAGATACGGTCTAAGTAATCTAATTGTTTCATTTCTCAGATGAAATTATTGTTTAAGGAAACAATTTAAATTGAATAAATTATTATAAATACAAATTGTTGTGATTTATAATTGGTAAAATATTTTGGTACAAGTAATTATGAATTACTAGGTCGATTTTTGTATATGACATGATTTTATTAATACGTTGATTTTTAATATGTTAAAAATACATAACAATTTTATATGACATATGACATGTGACATATTGACAAATTGACAAAAATAAAATGGATTCCATTTTACTTATGTGCCGAAATGAAGAGGAGTTTTAGGATTATATTGTGTTGATTATGTTAGTGGTAAACATGATCATTACCTACTAAACTAGCCATGCAAAACCTAGTTGTCATTGTGAATACAAACTCAAGCATGCATTGGCTTCCCTCTCTTCCCTTACCCGGTTTTTCACAAGAGCAAAACCAAGGGTTTTGCCTTATAATTTATGATATACACATGATAACATGATTAGTGTATTCATTCATTCATCATCTATCAAAAATATTTTAGAGAGATAAAAATATTTTTCTTCCTTCTTCTCCTTCTCCTAACCGGTTTTAGGAGACCAAAACCAAATATTTTTGGGTCAATTTTTATGCTAAATTAATATTGTTCTAGTATACATAATATTAATTTAATTAAGAGTTTGCTTTGGGTATTATACTTTGGGAGGGATCCTATACTTGGATCCTAGTTCATCCATTGAGGAAAGCACAAGAACAAGAGAGAAGAGATCTCTCTTGTGCCCAAATAAACCGAAATACCAATGTAAGATAGAGATTTCTTCTTTAAATTGTTTATAGTTTGCATGCATAAGATCACCAATTAATTTTATGGTTAAATTAACATAAAACATATATGAATATGTTGAGTATATAGATCTACTTCTCCTTCAATCGGTATCAAGAGCCATGGTTGTTTGCATGCAAATCGGTTAAAAGTTTTCCCGAGTTATACGATTAACATATAAAACTTGTTTAATTTGTGTTATTATGATATATCACGAAAATCATTATGCATGTTAAAGTTTCTGGTCCTAAAATGTTTTTAGGATATTTTGGTTAATTTATGGATTTTTATTGTTCATATTATATAATAATGGCATTAAAATATGATTTTATGAATAAAATGTCATTTTCGGACTAAAATTAGCTAAACCTCGAATTTTCCAGTGATTTTTGGATATGTTATCACATATATTATTTTGAGATGACCTGTAAATGTTCATAATTTTTGGACTTCTTATGCTCAAAAAATGGATTTTTCATTATTAAAATCGGATTTAGATGAAAAATAGGTTAATATGAGATAAATTTTGAATCTGGTCATAGAAATTTAGTATGTTGTCACATGCAATTTTACAAGATGTGTATAAAATAATAGGCTATATTGAAGTCTTTATGCATGATTTATGATTTTTTTGAAGAAAAATAGCATAAATAGTGACTTAATTAGTGAAATATTAATAAAACATACTCCATGACTAAGGAAAAACGTCACATGTTGCATTTTATTATCTTTTTAAGATCTAAAATTGAAAAGTTGATGAATATATTTTTCTCATGTCTTTATGATTATTTTTTGTTAAAACCGATAAACCGCAACATTGTTTTTCCGGATAAATTTCGAAATATTTAATCTAAGTTTTTGAACATTATGAGTGTAATGGTATTTTTTCCAGAATGTTCATGAGTTTAAATTTCAAATTTCAAATTTATTTGAAATTTTTGTGATTTATTTGAAGTTTATAGCATTTTATTGTATTTTTAAGTCCAAAAATGAACAAATTTTAGAAATATGAGTTAATTATGGTCAAATAATTAGTGAAGACTAAATTTTGAGTCCTAAGAGGTTAGGGTAATTAACTTATGCATAAATATGAATTTATGTAATTTTTGTGATTATAAAACGTTGAATCACGCAAATCCGTAAAAACCGTGTAATATACGATATTGGCTACTTAAAGGCGATTTAGCATAAAATTGGGCATGTTCATACATATTATAATGCTGCATTTTCTTTATGATTGTCATAATTTTATTTTATGTAATTTTTGAATTATGTAATTTTACTTAGTATGGCCTTAGTTTTTAATTTATATTACCCGAAATGTATGGGAATATCAATTCGGTTGTAATTTATTGTGATCTCGTATCACCGTTTTGTAATTTAATAGATTTATTTTATTTTAGTTACAAATGTATAATAGGAAATTATGTAATTTGTTATGTAATTTTATTTATTTCGGAGTTCCCAAAGACGGATTTCTTCATGATGACGATACATAAAGACGGTGTTACCTCGAGATGCGTGCCAAAACCAAAGTTCAAGGGACCAATGGAGCTGGTTTCCGAATATGTAATAGTTAAATAGTTTTTCTATTTTTAGGAAGGCCATACTAGGATTTATTTTTATGTTTTGCATTTTATTTATATGTCGCATGCATCGCTAAATCGCCATAACTAAAACATGCATTATCTTCTATCGAGTTTATCGACCGTGTCAATTACAATTATCGTAGTTCACCGCTTTAGTTCACTTAAAATGTGATAGATAATAAATTGACATGACCTCTCGCTAAAATAATTAATTGAGACTTAGCCTTACCAAGTAGTAGAAACCATGAAAACGTATTTCGCGAGGGAGTGCACTCGGCCCTACCGGGGTACAAACCTTGTTACGTAGGGGAAGTGGGTGATGAATGTTTATCCACCGAGTTCATGTTAATGAGGGTTTCATCGGCCATACCGTGCCCAAGTTGATATGGATTTGGATCATGGACACATTTATTCGAAATTTGGATTGAGCTCAACGAAAGTATTCGTGACCATAGTCGCATGTGTTCCGGGCTATAGAAAATTATTAGAGTAATTTTATTGACCAAGAGTTCTAAAAGTAGAATCGATTAAACGTTAATCCACCGAGTTATATTGATAAAGGATGAATCGGCCCTACCGTGCCTAAGTCGATATGAATTTGGGTCTTGGAATCATTTATCTAAGTTGGGTAGAGGTCACTAGATAAATGCAATAAAACTTGTTTAAATTAGTTTTCACGAGTATTATTATTAAAACGACATTTGTTTTACTCCTTCTATTTTGTT
Source organism: Silene latifolia (assembly GCF_048544455.1). NCBI lineage: Eukaryota > Viridiplantae > Streptophyta > Magnoliopsida > Caryophyllales > Caryophyllaceae > Silene > Silene latifolia. Next base: position 63,488,298 of record NC_133526.1, on the reverse strand, counting down.
TTGTAGACCACTTCTTTTTCTCATAACAAATGGCTACACCAAACCCAAACGCCACGCCTCTCGCAAATTCATCTTGGCTCCGATCCTTTATGGATCGATGTAAACTTGAAAAGAATGGGTCAAATTTCTCCGATTGGGAAGCCCAACTCAAATTAGCCGCCCAAGGTTACGACAAGCTTCGTTACCTAACCGAGGCCTCTCCACCCGAACCTACCACTAGGTCGACCGCCGCCACTAGGGAAGCATATGAGGCTTACCATAAGGAGTCCGCCGCAATGAAAAATGTGTTGATCTTTGCGATGGAGTCGGATCTCCAAAGGAGAGCCTTTAAAATGGGCACCGCTAATGAGATTTACTCCAAGCTTGTGACAATGTTTTCACAAACTCCGCGGATCGTCCAATATGAGGCGGCCGCGGCATTCTTTGATCTCGACTTCAAAGAGGGCCAAAAGGTTAGCCCTCATGTGCTCAAACTGAAGGAAATGTAGATCTATATACACTAACATACTCATATATGTTTAAATTAATTTGTCATAAAATTAAATACGGATTTTATGCATGCAAACAATATGATAAAATAGAGGAGAAATCATGTTCTTACATTGGTGATTTCGGTTTTATTGGGCACAAAAGAAATCTCCTTTTCTTTTGTTCTTGAGCTTTCTTAAGATGGAAGAACAAGATCCAAGTGTAGGATCTCTCCTTAGGATTAATACCCAAAGCTTACCCTTAATTTAATTAATATTACATGAACTAGTATAATATTAATGTAGTAGAAAAATGACCCAAAAATAATATAAACACTTAATTATTTTCGGTTTTGTAGAGAGAAGAAGAGGAGGATTATTATTCTCTCTAGAATTGTATTTTTGGATGAGTGAATGAATGAATGATAATTTACAACATTTTTGTATATTATTAGGTAAAAATTATAGAAAAACCATGATGGGTTTTTGTCTTCTCAAAACCGTGTAAGAGGAGGGATTTTTGGGGAGCTAATGCATGGAAAAATTGCTCTTCACAATAAACAATAGGGTTTCATGGCTAGTGACTAGGGTAATCATCATGCCCTCCACTAATTACAATCAACATATAATTAGCTAAAAAAACCCTCTAATTTTCGGCCCACTTGATAATATGGATTCCATATTATTTTTGTCAATTGTCAATATGTCACATGTCATATGTGACATAAATTTGTTATGTATTTTTAACATATTAAAAATCAACGTATTAATAAAAATACGTCACATACAAAAATCGACTTAGTAATTTCATAATTACTTGTGCCAAAATATTTTACCATTTATAAATCACAACAGATTGTATTTATAATAATTCATTCAATTTTGATTGTTTCTTTAAATATTAATTTCATCCGAGTAATGATACAATTCAATTACTCAGACCGTATCTCATTTAATCATATTTCAATTTGATACGTAAATTTTACTTCCAAAAATCGTCCGTCAATTTTCAAGTAATTTAATTAACTCGTAACATTATACGATTAATTAAATAATCAATTAAGAGTGTTGCCCTATAGGTATGACCTAGGGGGTCAACTGATCACCACCGTCGCACGACAGTAATGTCAAACTCTAGTCAGCCAATCATTACCGATATATGTTGACCAGTTGACAGTAACAATATTACTTCCCAATTGTATTCTTTATAATGAGATTTAAACATGTGATCATCATGATCAACAGCCGTGATCGCATTATTGTCGGAGGACACATATTCCAACACAAACATATGGAGCTAGTCGAAACCTTGAAAATTCAAAAGGTTGAAATTCCCAAAGAACTCATTGTAGATAGGATTCTACACTCCTTATCCAAAGTCAAGGCATATGTTCAATTCTGGGTGAATTTTAACATGCAAGACAAGGATGTGTCTCTTGAAGAATTGCACAAGTTACTTGTGCAAGCCGAAAGGGACATGGGGTTAAATGTGAACCCACCTAAGGATGTGCTTAACATTAGCACCAAAAGTAAGGGGAAGTTCAAGAAGAATGGGAGGAAGGGTAAGAAACAAGCTCCCACTTTCCCCAAAGCTAAGACTTATGAAGCTAGCACTTCAAAAATCAAGAAGGGTCCTCTTGATAAATGCCATTATTGTAATGGTGTTGGACATTGGAAAATAAATTGTTCCAAATACCTTGGTGATATTAAGGCTGGAAAGATTACTCCAGTAGGTAAATGACTATCCTTTCTTTTATGTTTCTATTTCAACTATGGTATTGTGATACAAAGTTGTGATAATGTATCTCCCTTTTTATTGTAAATAGGGCCTCCACCAAGCAAAGATAAGGGAAAAGAAAAGCAAGCTTGAGAAACCATCAAGAAGCTAGGAATAGCTTTCATGGAGCTTCGCTTTTTATTGTCTTATTTTAATTATGTTTTGGATTTTAGAACCTTTAAGTTTCCGTGTTCGACATGGAAAGGTATTTTGGATAATTGGTTGTATTTTGGATAATAGTGGCTTGGTTTGCAACCCAAGTCACCCGTTTTATCATTTTATCCTTGTTCTAAAATTCGTATTTACATACTTGCTCTTAGAAACATATGATTATTCACTTAAAGTGATCTAATAGACAACTATAATGATGGGATTCATTATACGTCCACATGCTTAAGGCTTGTGTATGATCATTTATAAAGTGATATTGAGTCTATGAACTCTCTTAAAGGAATGTCAATCACCAAATACACTTCAAAATCTAAAACTATTAGTCAACCTATGAGATAGTTCTCCTTATACTTCAAAATCATTATTTGTGTCTCATATGCTATCTTTGAATCTCTAGTGTATTTATTCTAAAGATAGAGTGGGAGAAAAAAATGAGGACACAACACACACCAAGATAAATATGTGTACTTGTGTATATGAGATCTACGCAAGGAGAATGATTTGAATGACGGTATATCTATTTATATAGTATACCCAATAGATGAGATCTATGGTCTCAAATAGTTCTATATGACTAAAGAGACCAAGTGAAGTAATCAAAGGAATATTTTCTCAAGATAACTACACGAGGAGACCAAAAGAAAGTTTTGGAAGAAAAATGACTAGTTTATGATAAATTTTGACCAATAGTTTCAATATTGATATTTACTTAAGAGCCTAAATTAATCAAAGTAACATCCTAGAAAATAAACAAGATTTATGACTAGAGGTTGCAAGGATTGATATACCCATATCTTCAATAGCCAAGTTTTAATCACACAGATGTCATTACTTAACCTCATTATGAAAATGAAATGGTTAAACCTACTTCCGAAAGGGTATTTCGAAGGACGTGTTCTAGATATTATTTATATTTGAATAATGACATTGCTACACATCATTATGACATGTGTGAGTTAGAGATTAAAATCTCTTTTAATAAGGTTAAGATGAGACCACTTCAAAATAGGTATTTTGAATGGATATGATGGGAACATATATGGTTTTATCTTAATAACTTGGCAATGCAATTTATATTTCAATTCTTGAAATGTTTCAATTAAGAAGTAAATTTAGAAACATGTGGAATTGAGTGGGAGTTTGGAAATTATCATGTGAAGACATGGAATTTAGTGGGAGCAATCATCTTGTAAAAGTTTATAACTCATCACTCATTGAAGAATGACGAGCTAATACCTTCCTTCACAAAGGAAGATTTGAGTTTTCAATTCTGGATGAAAATGGACCATGATGAATCCAACTACATCATGAGATGTTGGATAAGTATTCTAAGATACACATCGAATCAACGAGATACGTAGGTTATTCATTTAAATGAAAATGGAATTGCCATTAGCAGTCATGGTCGTTCCTTGAACCTAAATATAGTTGATAACATGATTAAAAGTTAGTAATGTTTCCGCCATTAGAATAATCATGCACATGTCCAATTATGAATCATATGCATAAGAGCATGATGAATCATTGGTAAGCCATAGTAGAAACGTCATGAATTCTCGAGAAGAATTCGATGAGCGATTTCGGTGTTTGACAAAATACTCTGTTATGTGTCAAGAGGTTGCACATATTATAGAAAATCAAAACACTCGTAAAGATTTATGATAATCCTAAACTTTTTAAGCCAAAAGGAGAAATAGGAAGTTTGGAAAGATACTTAGTTGAATAAGAAGTTGCTCAAAACTAATCTTTCCTAATATGCTAGGACTTGTGAGAAGTGCTAGGCTAATCATCTTGACAAATTGTTGCAAGACTCTACAAAACATATACCTAGTACATTGTGTGTGGATGGAGTACTTGATCAGTACAAGTTATATCATTCACCACAAATTCGTTCGTTATGTGATAATCGATAAGGAAGTTCTTTCAAGATAAAGAACCGAAACCAAGGTCGGGAACCTTGATGTGTACTTGGTAAGGTTCATGCTATGAGTGATAACATGAATGTAAAGGCTAATACGATTAAGAAGTTTGAACACATGGACACGTAACATGTTAAACTTCTATTGCAATCAACAAGTGTTTACACACTTACGATATGCATCAAAAGGTTGTAATATGGTATTGACTACCCGAGTGTGATGTCGACATTTGTCGTTTGAGTTTTTATTAACTCACCTTATACTTTGTTACATCCAACGGGTTGTAGAGACAATTGAACCCCGTTTAAGTGAACACGTATTAGCATTGTATTTGCCCATAGTTACTTACATGAGGTGACGTCTCGAAGTGACTAGAGTGTGATGCGATTGATGGCAAGTTCAAGTGCCATAAAGTCATATGATAATGACTAGTCGATCACATAGGCAGACTGTTAGGAATATTTTGTCGGGCCTTATGACCGCTTATAGAGTTCTGGCAAATTTATATAGCCTGGTCGTGGCGAGAGCTGCTATAGTATTCAAATGAGTCGATTCTTTTGACTAAAGACTATTCGCCTAAGATGGCATAGTTTCAGATTAACTTTGATTTGTGTTACTACGACCTTCGTAAATGGGGTCAAATGGGCATACTTTGGGTTATGATGGCTGTGGCTAGTCGAAGGGAATGAGTGCGATAGGAATTGTCCACCCCTAGTCAGGGTTATAACAATATCTCAGGGCCACTCGAGGAGTAATGAACTGGAAATGCGTGGCCACGCTCGGAATGTATCCATGGTGGATAAATCCGGTCAATCAGTTATTCTCCAGATCGAGGAAACCACTCTCGATATGATCACTTGCAAGTACGACCTGAAAGACACCTTACATTGAGTGGGAGATAGTAATAGGACAAGAGAATTGGTGACGCACACTTGTCGAGGACAAGTGGGAGATTGTTGGAATATGTGTCCTCCGACAATAATGCGATCACAACTGTTGATCATGATGATCACATGTTTAAGTCTCATTATAAAGAATACAATTGGGAAGTAATATTTTACTGTCAACTGGTCCACACATATCGGTAATGATTGGCTGACTTGAGTTTGACATTACTGTCGTGCGACGGTGGTGATCAGTTGATCCCCTAGGTCATACCTAAAGGGCAACACTCTTAATTGATCAATTAATTGATCGTATAACGTTACGAGTCAATTAAATTATTTAAAATTGACGGACGATTTTGGAAGTAATATTTACGTTTCTCATTGAAATTTGATTAAATGAGATACGGTCTAAGTAATCGAATTGTTTCATTACTCAGATGAAATTATTGTTTAAGGAAACAATTTAAATTGAATGAATTATTATAAACACAAATTGTTGTGATTTATAATTGGTAAAATATTTTGGTACAAGTAATTATGAATTACTAGGTCGATTTTTGTATATGACGTATTTTTATTAATACGTTGATTTTTAATATGTTAAAAATACATAACAATTTTATATGACATGTGACATGTGACATATTGACAAAAATAAAATGGATTCCATTTTACATATGTGCCGAAATGAAGAGGAGTTTTAGGATTATATTGTGTTGATTATGTTAGTGGTAAACATGATCATTACCTACTAAACTAGCCATGCAATACCTAGTTGTCATTGTGAAGACAAACTCAAGCATGCATTGGCTCCCCTCTCTTCCCTTACCCGGTTTTTCACAAGAGCAAAACCAAGGGTTTTGCCTTATAATTTATGATATACACATGATAACATGATTAGTGTATTCATTCATTCATCATCTATCAAAAATATTTTAGAGAGATAAAAATATTTTTCTTCCTTCTTCTCCTTCTCCTAACCGGTTTTAGGAGACCAAAACCAAATATTTTTGGGTCAATTTTTATGCTAAATTAATATTGTTCTAGTATACATAATATTAATTTAATTAAGAGTTTGCTTTGGGTATTATACTTTGGGAGGGATCCTATACTTGGATCCTATTTCATCCATTGAGGAAAGCACAAGAACAAGAGAGAAGGAGATCTCTCTTGTGCCCAAATAAACCGAAATACCAATGTAAGATAGAGATTTCTTCTTTAAATTGTTTATAGTTTGCATGCATAAGATCACCAATTAATTTTATGGTTAAATTAACATAAAACATATATGAATATGTTGAGTATATAGATCTACTTCTCCTTCACATTTTATTAAGACAATTCCGCATAATATATACATTTAACTATAAATATTGCATATTTATAATTAGCTAATTAAATATAACTGATTACATTTAATTACGAATTAACATCTTAATTCGTTTAAGCTAACATTATATACATTTATTAAATATAACAGTTTATATTCAATTTACGAATTTAACAGTTAATTCGTCTCAGCTGGTATTATTTAATTGTATTAAATAATCGTCTCATCATCACATTGACTAACTGTTTAGTCAAATACATGGACTAACCTTTTAGTCATATAAGGCATCAATGTGATTACATTTCCATAATCACATCTCTCAAACACATCCTTTAGGTGTGACTTTTAGGGACCAATTGATCACCGCCATCAGTATGATAATAACGTCAAACTTTCTAGCAAGCCAACCGTTATTAGGTAATCGTTAATCAACTGATAAAATACTAAGTATACCCTTGTGAACCTATAAGAGATTTATAAATGTTATCACACTAATTGTGGAGGACACAAGCTCCAACAATCTCCCACTTATCCTCACAAGTGTATGTGCGATAACCGATTCTCATATCCTAAAATTTCTCCCACTCAATGTAAAACAATTTGCAAAATCCGTATTCACAAAGGTCGTATTTTACAAATGATCAATATCAAGAGTGGTTTTCCCGACTAGAGAGTAACTTAACTGATAAACGAATCATCATGCGAGCATGGCCATGCATTTCAGTTACAACTCCTCGAGTGGCCTTGAGAAATAACTAGACCTGATAAAGGTTGGATATTTTCTTCAACTCGAATCCTGCAGATTTAAGCACAGTATGAAATGACCCAGAAAAAAACTGCTTAGCCTCCTGTTACGGCAGACCATGAGAAAGAAACCAAAGTCACCCAAAAACTGACTTAATCTCAAGAGACAGTCGATAGTCAAAAGAATCGACTCTAGGAACACAATGGACGTCTAATCCACGACCTGGCACCGAATTTTTTTAAACATTTAGGACTCCATTATGTTGTCACAAATTATTGTCCTACGAGGTATCGTTATAACTCGCATCTGTGATCGATCAGCCAACTGTTTGACTTATGGCTCGTTGAACCCACCATCAATCAACTTCACAAAATAATAGCCAGAGTTATCAGCTCATGTAGGCAATTACGGACCAAAACAAATATAATGTAATTCAGTTCACTTTGTGGCGTTCAATGTTGTCGCACAATCCACATGAAAAACAAAATATGAAATAAAACGATGAAGTTGTAAATAGCATATGAAAAAGATAATGTATCGAATTCATAATCAACTACTACAACTCAGGAACACGTTTAACTCCCATGGAAATAATGTGCCCTACATGCTTATCATAATTCATCGGTTTAGTGAGAGGGTCCGCGATGTTGTCATTCGAAGCTATCTTGTCAATCACTATCTCCTCTTGCTCCACGTAATCATGAATTCGGTGAACCTTCCGATGTACATGTCTAGACTTGTTGCTAGACTTAGGCTCCTTGGCTTGGAAGATGGCACCTCTATTGTCACAATAGATGGTGATCGGGTCATTCAAACTAGGAACTATGGTTAGTCCTTGTAAGAATTGACGCATCCATATAGCTTCCTTTGCTGCTTTCGAAACGGCATAGTACTCGGATTCAGTGGTAGAATCTGCTACAACATCCTGTTTGGAACTCTTCCAGCTGACCGCAGCACCATTAAGAGTAAAGACGAATCCAGACTGAGATTTCGAATCATCTCGATCTGTTTGGAAGCTAGCATCTGCGTAACCGATTGCACATAGCTTAGTATCACCTCTATAAGTCAATACCCCATCCTTAGTCCTCCGTAGGTACTTAAGGATGTTTTTAACAGCCATCCAGTGTGTTTCGCCTGGATTGCGTTGGTACCGACTCGTCATACTCAATGCATATGCCACGCCTGGATGTGTGCATATCATGGCATACATGATTGATCCTATGACTGATGTATAAGGAACACGATTCATGCGTTCAATCCCTTCAGGCGTCGTGGGTGACTGAGACTTGCTCAAATGCATCCCAGACGTCATTGGAAGGTTCCCCTTCTTGGAGTTGGTCATGCTGAACCTTTCAAGAATCTTATCTAGATAAGACTCCTGACTCAGTGATAACATCCATCGTGATCTATCTCGATAGATACGGATTCCCAAAATGCGTTGTGCCTCACCCAGATCTTTCATCTGGAAATGGTTCTTCAACCATGCTTTAACCGAAGATAAGAGAGAAATGTCATTCCCAATCAAGAGTATGTCATCGACATACAATATCAAGAAAAAAATCTTGCTCCCACTCGACTTGATATATAAGCATGGTTCCTCGACCGATCGAGTGAAACCATACTCTTTTATCACCTGGTCGAAACGATGATTCCAACTCCGAGAAGCTTGCTTAAGTCCATAAATGGAACGCTTAAGCTTGCACACTTTCTTAGGATTTTCAGGATCTATGAAACCTTCGGGTTGCACCATGTACAACTCCTCCTCCAAATAACCGTTTAAGAAGGCGGTTTTCACATCCATTTGCCAAATTTCATAGTCATGAAAAGCGGCAATCGCTAAGATTATCCGAATGGAACGCAGCATAACTACGGGTGCAAAAATTTCATCATAATGCAATCTGTGCACTTAAGTGAAACCTTTTGCCACTAGCTGTGCCTTATAGGTATCTGGTTGCCCGTCTACAAAATGCTTTATTTTGTAAAGCCATTTGCACTGTAGAGGTTTTACCTTATTAGGTAAATCAACAAGATCCCATACGTCATTCTCATACATGGAGTCCATCTCGGATTGCATGGCTTCAAGCCATAACTTTGAGTCGGAACAGGTCATGGCACCTTTATAGGTAGCGGGTTCATTACTCTCTAGGAGCAAAACAACAATCTCCTCAACCATACCAATGTATCTGTCTGGAGGATTAGAGACTCTACCCGACCTCCTAGGTTCCTGAGGAATATTAACCGTATCATCAATTGAAGGAACAACTTCCTCCATCTGTTCCTCGGTTGTTGGTTCTTGAATCTCCGACAGCTCGAAGGTTCTATTACTTGACTTGTTCTCGAGAAATTCTTTCTCTAAGAACTTTGCACTAGCCGCAACAAAAACTTGATGTTCGGTAGGCGAATAGAAGTAATAACCAAACGTTCCTTTTGGATAACCAATAAAGTATGTCTTGACCGATCGTGGGCCGAGCTTATCCTCGTGTCTCCACTTGACATAAGCCACGCAGCCCCAAACCCGAATAAAGGACAAGTTAGGGACCGTTCCCTTCCACATTTCATATGGAGTCTTGTCGACAGCTTTAGACGGACTTCGGTTATATAAGAGCAGCTGACAAAAGAGCAAAACCCCATCATGAATCAGGTTCTACCGTGCGACTCATCATGGATCGAACCATATCATGTAATGTTCGATTTCTCCGTTCGGACACACCATTTAATTGAGGTGTTCCAGGTGAAGTTAACTGTAAAACGATTCCACAGTCTTTAAGGTGTTAATCAAACTCATTTGAAAGATATTCGCCACACCGATCTGAACGGAGTGCTTTAACCTTTCTTCCCAGTTGGTTCTCAACCTTATTCTGGTATTCCTTGAATTTTTCAAAGGACTCACTTTTATGCTTCATTAAGTAGACATATCCGTATCTACTCAAATCGTCCGTGAAAGTGATAAAATATCTATAGCCATCTCTAACGGTAATTGACATAGGTCCATATATGTCAGTATGTATGAGTCCTAATAGGTCACTAGCGCACATTCCAACACCTTTGAAGAAAATTCGAGTAATTTTGCCAATAAGAAATGATTCACACGTGCCAAATTAAGAAAAATCGAATGCGGGAATAGTCCCATTCTCGACGAGTTTCTTTACACGTGTTTCATTTATGTGTCCCATTCGAAAATGCCATAGATAAGTTTGATCTTTGTCACCAACCTTTAATTTCTTATTATTCACGTGTAATATATCTGTTGTTTGATCTAAGATGTAAATTCCATTCATGGAAACTGCTTTGCCATAAACCATTTCATTGAAAGAGAAAATACAGCTATTATCCTTTATTGAAAATGAAAAACCGTCTTTATCAAGTGCGGAAACAGAAATAATGTTCTTAGACAAATTGGGTACATAGTAACAGTTATATAAATATAACTCAAAACCACTCGGGAGTTGGATTACGTATGTTCCCTTCGAGACTGCAGCAACTCGTGCTCCATTCCCGACTCGCAGGTCCACATCACGTTTTGCGAGAGGTGTGATGTTCTTTAGGCCCTGCAAATGATTACACAGATGAGAACCACAACCAGTATCAAGTACCCAAGTTCCGAAACTTTCATGGTTAATCTCAATCATATGAATATAAGATGACATACCAGCAGGAGTGACACGGCCTGCTTTTATGTCCTCACGTTACACGGGACAGTTCCTCCTCCAATGCCCAGTCTTGTGGCAATGCTGGCACTCAATGTCACTGCCCTTGCTCTTTGCTTTGCCTTGTGAGCCACTAGTATCACCAGGCCCACTCTTACCGTTTCCTGGCTTCTTAAACTTTGGCTTTCCTACAGTTAGGTCGCCATGAGCCTTTCCCTTACCCTTATTCTTGTTGGAAATCATGAGAACATCTTGCTTCATGCTCCCACTCAATTTCATATCCTTCTCGGTCTGTACGAGAAGTGAGTGTAGCTCATGAGGACTTTTCTTCATGTCATTCATGTAGTAGTTTGCCCTGAAGAGGGCAAAGCCATCATGAAGTGAATGAAGCATACGGTCAATGACTATGCTCTCACTGATTTTGCAATCAAGTGCCTCCAATTTCTCGACATTCTCAATCATGTTGAGAATGTGTGGGCTAACCGGTTGGCCCTTCTGGAGTTTCGCATCAAAGAAGCGACAGGTATGCTCATAAGTAACCATTCTCGGTGCTTTTGAGAACTCGTTAGTGAGCGTGGTGAAAATCTTGTTTGCACCTTGGGCAATGAAGCGTCTTTGCAAATTGGTTTCCATTGCAAAAATGAGTACGTTCTTTATCGCACCCGCTTCCATAACGAAGTCACTATAAGCAACTGTTTCGTTAGGTCTTGCATTGGGGCCTGGGTTTGGCGGTATTGGCTCAGTTAAGTACTTGAGCTTACCGTCAGCAATGGCAGCATTCCGCAATGATGCCACCCAGTCCGCAAAATTGGACCCGTCATTTTTCAGACGTGTCAACTGATTCATGTGGTCCATGAAAGCTTTTAGCCAGGACTCGCGTCCAAGTGTGGCACTTGGCATAGGGATATCGTTATTTCCAGCCATTTGTTGTAACAGTATTATCGAAATAAAACGTATTCTACACTGCGAAAAGAAGAAAAATATAATAACCATACTCATCGTTTATGATTTAAGTCTAACGCAATACTGTTATAACGCGAAGACTCAAGCATTTATACAATTGACCTCCCTCAAGAATTATATAAATGATCCCAAGACTCAATTATCTGTAAATTGATAAGCCAACCTCTTGGCTAATTCTACTTTTAGAATTCTTGGTCGATAAATTTCTGTAAATTCTATCTTTAGTCCATCATAATCACGAGAAACTCTTCGGACTATAATGTTGAGGTAAACTAAGTCAACACAAACTACTTACCCAACGTAGAAGGGGTCATATGGAGAGTAAGGTCCTATATGCCTACCGACGAAGAAGGGATTCATAGATGTTTGGCCTATAAAGACTAGTCTCAATTTCAGTTTTAGAGGAAGATCCCATCAACTTTATTTTAATTCATTTTAAGTGAACTAATATCTAGCATGCGTGAATGAATAAACTAAGATGATGGCTTAAAATGTGTGACATCTGTATGTCTATGAAAACTAACATTCATTCTATATGAGTCAATTTTCATGCATATTAGGTGGTTTGGTTTAGGCGGAATATGATGCACTAACTATCATGTGAGTGAAAAGCAATAAGAATGGTAAAACGTAAAACAAAAATAAAGTCCTAGTGTGGCCTATCTACCAAAATGAACATAAATACAACTTTGGAATCCTTCCTAGGACCCGAGAAACTTGTCTTGATGTTCCATCTTGGTCCATGTAGCGGGAGTGAGCAATCCAATCTCCATCTTTAGTCTTCTTTGAAAACTCCAATAAATAAATTACAAAATAAACCTATTTACATTCTAATTTCAAAACCATAAAACTAAAGAAAATTAAAGGAGATTCGAGATCTCAAATTACATTAAAATTATGTTTCCTTCATTACGAAAACATAATTAACTAAGGCCACACTAGGTATTACAAATTACAACCGATTGCAAAAATACGTAAATTAAATCAGTCAACAAAACATTCAACTAAATAAAAATGCATCAACTATAAAATTAATCATTCAAGACATAATTCCTTAATTATGTAGAGTAATTTATCCAAATCACCTATTTAAATGATCAAATTATGTGACAATTCCTCAATTACTCACAATAATTTTAATCTTAATACATATTAATCTTGTAATATGAATTAATCCAACATTATTTTAAACCTCTTTAAAATAATTAGGTATCTTTAATTTGTGAACCGTTTCACAACTAACAATCATACATTATAAATTTAATGTATAATCAATATTGGCCAAAAATAAAAAATTTTATTAAAGGCTTTCGGCAAAACCGAAAACAAAAGAAAGAAAACCAGTTTTTTCCTTGTTAGCCCTCGGCAAATTGAAAAACAACAAAAAAACAGTTTTTTTTTTTATTTCAAATGCCCTTGGCATTGTGCCAAAAAAAACAAAAGCAGTCTTTTTTTCTTTACTCGGCATTAAGCCCAAAAAAAAAAAACGTAAAAAAAAACCAGTTTTTTTTTCTCTTAAAGCCCTCGGCTGAATCAAAAATCCAAAAAAAACCTCTTTTTTTTTTCCGGCATTATGCCCTAATAACCAAAAACAGTTTTTTTTTTATTAAAACAACTCATTTGTTATGAACAATTGTTTATAGTTGCTATTATAACAAGATTAGCATAATCATCTTTTTAATTTAAACATGTATTCAAACTAGATGATTCAATTTAACCTATTAAAATGAATATCTAAATCATGATTAAACCGATTATCACAATTGATTTGAACATTTGTTAAATTAACTTGTATGCCAAAAACTATATAGGAAAAACAAATCATCAACAAACAAAAACGATTTCCATTTACATTTTAATTTAATTCTAATTAAATCAAAACATCTACAAATTCATCATATTATCATCTTAACTGATTAAAACAACAATATGAACAAATCAAAATGGAAATAAAACATCAAAAATCAAAAACTCATCTCGGTTGAAAAAAAAATTCAATCGGCAAAAAGTTTTTTTTTCTCTTCTCGGCCGAAATGGTTTTTCTTCAAAAATTTGTTTAATTCATTTATGAAAATCATACAAAATAATTTCGTGGCCTATGCTCTGATACCACTTGTAGGAAATATCAGTATACTTCCTCTTAAATTATACGGATTATAACGAAATTATGATTATGAATGCAAGTCATAAATGAAATAGCATAAACAAAATAGAGAGATTAAGAAATAACCTTTGGTCCTACCAAATATGGCCTAAGAACAATATCGAAATCGATATTCTCCTAATCGTTGCACCCAAAAATGTAATGAGAAATGCCTCTTTTCTTTGCTAGAATAAGAACCCTAATTTACCTAATTTTAGAGAGGTTTTTAGGGTTTTGGGATGATGAAAAATAGGTCAAAAGAATAAGAGAAATCATCTCCTATTCCTCCTTTTTTAAAACCGTGTAAATGAAGAGTCATTAGGGGGAGATTTTACTCTTCCCTTTTTTACTCTTTATTTCGGTTTTTCTCACCAACCAAAAATAAGGAGAAAAATATCTTCTTATTTTTAGGTTGGTTTATGTAATGTATAAAATGTGTATTTTATTTCAATTGTCATATTTATGTCGACATGTATTAATAAGCCTATACACAACAGTTTGTAGTCGATTTATCAATACCGGTCTGTCAACATTTTATTATGACAATTCCGCATAATATATACATTGAACTATAAATATCGCATATTTATAATTTGCTAATTAAATATAACTGGTTACATTTAATTACGAATTAACATCTTAATTCGTTTAAGCTAACATTATATACATTTATTAAATATAACAGTTTATATTCAATTTACGAATTTAACAGTTAATTCGTCTCAGCTGGTATTATTTAATTGTATTAAATAATCGTCTCATCATCACATTGACTAACTGTTTAGTCAAATACATGGACTAACCTTTTAGTCATATAAGGCATCAATGTGATTATATTTCCATAATCACATCTCTCAAACACATCCTTTAGGTGTGACTTTTAGGGACCAGTTGATCACCGCCATCAGTATGATAATAACGTCAAACTTTCTAGCAAGCCAACCGTTATTAGGTAATCGTTAATCAACTGATAAAATACTAAGTATACCCTTGTGAACCTATAAAAGATTTATAAATGTTATCACACTAATTGTGGAGGACACAAGCTCCAACAAAAATGCAGCCTGAACTCGCGTCTTTTACAGAAAAAAGGGAAGCCCCTTTAGTTCGCAAGGTGGCTCGCGCCTCAATCAGGTCTCCCCTTGCTTTTTCCCAGAAATTTGGGCTTTGGCCCAATTTCACCTATTAAACTGAATTTTCTTTGACGATATTAAAGGTCGTCATTTTCTCAAAGACAAAAACAAATGGTGAAAGTTTAAAATTCGTTATTTTCAAAAATTTCAAACAAACAGCGATCAAAACCGCCAATTTAAAAAAAAATTCGCTATTTTCTCTAATTTCAAAAATAATAGTGAAAATTCAAAATTCGCTATTTTCTTCAATTTTCAAAAATAATAGCGAGAATCCAAAATCCGCTATTCCTTCAAATTTCAAACAACGGCAATTAAAACCGTCATTTTCAAAATGATAGCTGGAAATTAAATTCCACTAATTTCACCACACGTGTCAACGGCGGCACATAAACCGTCACTTCAATTAATAGTGAAGATCCCAAATTTACTATTTCTTTCAAATGTCAACGGCGGTACATAAACCGTCACTTCAAACGTAATAGCAAAATTTAAAATTTGCTATTTCCTTCAAAATTCAAATTCAACGGCGATCAAAACCGCCACTTCAAATTCGAAGAGAAACGACGAATGGTGAAGATTCCAAATTCATTATCCCTTCAAATACCAGCAGGGGGCTCCCTCGCAGAACCCGCTCATTTCAAAAGCGGTGATAGCAAAAATTTGACCTCACTATTTCCACAGCGGCATCATGAGTTCACTACTTTCAAAACAAGCCCATCCGACGCGGCTATGCTCACGGTCCATTAACCGACCGCCCCGCAGCTGGCGAGCCTTTGTCCGTAAACACTCAAGGACACATCCCGAAGATGCCTCGGGTACATTTCCTTACCGTGGCTGGCGATCCTTTATCCGCAAACACTCAAGGACACATCCCGAAGATGCCTCGGGTACATTTCCTTGTCACAGCTGGCGAGCCTTTGTCCGCAAACATCTAGGACACATCCCGAAGATGCCTCGGGTACATTTCCTTACCATGGCTGGCGAGCCTTTATCCGCAAACACTCAAGGACACATCCCGAAGATGCCTCGGGTACATTTCCTTGTCACAGCTGGCGAGCCTTTGTCCGCAAACATCAAGAACACATCCCGAAGATGCCTCGGGTACATTTCCTTATCATGGATGGCGAGCCTTTATCCGCAAACACTCAAGGACACATCCCGAAGATGCCTCGGGTATATTTCCTTGTCACAGCTGGCGAGCCTTTGTCCGCAAACATCAAGGACACCTCCCGAAGATGCCTCGGGTACATTTCCTTACCACAGCTAGTGAGCCTTTGTCCGCAAACGCGCAAGGACATATCCGAAGATGCCTAAGGTATGACTCCTTCTTATGGCTGGCGAGCCTTTGTACGTAGTCTAATGGACTTTAAACGACCCGTACGGATAGTCGACAGACTCTAAACTGTTCCCGACGACAGGTCCTTGACTCATACCCTCGAGTCGCCTCGGCGTCGCCTTTCCCGACGGCAGGTCCTTGGCCCGAATCCTTTCGAGCCGCCTCGACGTCGCTTGGGTCTCCAGGTTATAATCTTCGATTGACCTGGGGGCTCTACTTTGACTTTCGCCCTGTCCAAGACTCAGTCAAAGTGGGGGCTCTGTAGATACCCAGTATCTGCTGAAACTCCAACAAACACCCGATGATTATTGGACTATAACATGCTTTGGAATAGCGGCATTTGATCGACAGTTTGTGTACAACTTTACGTCGGAAAACTTAAAACGATTTCGAAAATAAAATATTTCAAAAAATTTCAAAAATACCAGGAGTGTTTAATGCACGACGACAGGGTCGCAATGGCACTAACTAGAGTCAAAACCGACACCGAACCAAAAACCGACTCAAAAATTCAAATCCCGACTCCAACAACGAGTCAAACCGAGTCAACCACCAAAAACAAAACATTTTAAACCTTCTACCTTAAGTTTTCCCGGATTCATGAATGGTCAAGTACCAAACATGTGACTACAAAACCTAGGATAGAACAAATCATGATTGCGTTTGTTGTGAAAGGGACAACTCACCTCGAAGAACCGCGACGTGGCTCGCGCCTCTTTGAGCAGCCCAGGTGGCCACGTCGCTCAAAACTCACACAACCACTCATTCTCCTATAAATACCCCTCAAATGCCACCCATTTGAGATTTACGCGAGTGTCTGTCCCCTC
This sequence comes from Silene latifolia, assembly GCF_048544455.1. Lineage (NCBI taxonomy): Eukaryota > Viridiplantae > Streptophyta > Magnoliopsida > Caryophyllales > Caryophyllaceae > Silene > Silene latifolia. The sequence goes on along the minus strand of NC_133526.1, from coordinate 63,470,953 downwards.
TTTTCTCCCTTAAAATTCTCGACTCGACTTCTTAAGTCACAATCCGACGCGTATTTACGACCTACCGATCGTAAATACAAGCCTTACACATTGTTTGGTACCGTCATCGTGCATTAAATCACTTGACCGACCACTTCAACCACTACACCGTCACTAAACTTAAAACACTCTTTTTTACTTACCAAAACGGTTTTAAAGCGAGTTTTTTCCGATCAAACGAGTTGTTACACTTACGTTGGTCACTCGCCATAACCAAACATGTAAGTATGAGGGTGTAAAAATCCTCTTTTATTATGTTTTCATTTGTTTCATGACTATAACATGCTAAAACATGCATAACATGAACCAAAACATGGAATAAACGAGCCAAAACTGATTTTTGGCCTGAGACAGAAGCCCCTTGGTTCGCCGGCTTGCCCGCGCCTAAATGGGGTGTCCAGGTCAGAGATCAACCGTGTTTGTTCTCGTCATTTCCCTTTAATTCATTTTCATATTTGTAATCGGTTTTTACCATTTCAAATATTTTCAAATCCTCTTTATTTAATCCTATTTGTTTTAACCATAAAACATTTTTCACCCTCGGTTCCTCATACCATGACGGTTAAATCCGTGTTCCGGTGATAATATTTGGTTAATAACATTTAAAAGGTATTTTAAAACCTTTTATTTCATTTTTGGGAGGTATTTTAAAGTCTTTCATCATTTCTTTACATTTTCAAAACAAGCATATTAGTCACCAACACAAAGTCATCCTTGGTTCTACATACCATGCCGGATTTTAACCCAGGTACGATGATGAATATCGACTAATTACATTCAAATGAACTTAAAACAATTAGTTTATAATCATTTTCAAAACTATTCATGTCAAGTTTGTCAAGTCGAACCCGATACCGAATATTATCAAAATAATGATGATTATTCGAGTCTAGTTCTTCAAATCAACAAATGTGGTCTAAACGATCCTTTCAAATCAAATCGGGTTCAAATACCCATTTTTCAACACGTTTTATAACGTTTTCAAAAGGTCAGAACACGGCATATAACCATAGGCTGACCCGCGCCTCAAGTAGGCCTTTTCTTCCTCATTTTCAGAACCAGGGGAGGCCCCTTTACACCGCCGGCTAGCTCGCGCCTCATGTAGCCGTCTGGTACAGGGCATGTTCCCTTTCCAACATTAGTCTAGGACGATCCCGACTCCGGTTAGCCCGGATATAGGACGGATCATATGACTATTTGCTTATTCAAAATCACATTTGCAAAATGCCTTACTAAGACAAATGGATCACGTTATGCACCCTAAACCTAATACGGTAAATGGATGTTTAATTTCCGTCTAGCATGCAAATCAATCATTAATCCAACTCGACATCTTATACTTGATACTTGGATTAAATCAACCGACTTAGAAAGCTCTCACATTATAGGTTTAGATTATTGGATGCGCATTCATGTATTTAAACCGTTTTATCAACTTTTGCATTCAACCAACCAAGATCGATCAGTAGAGGCCGCTACCGCGGGCGGGATTGGGTGTCTGATTAAAGGGCTTCCCAATACGTACCTTCACCTCTTACTCAGAAACTTTGGATAGTGGACGACCTTATCCAGGGCGTACGAGAGTCATTCTAGAGATAGGATGCTAAAGAGGGACGATTTCCTTATCTTTAGTACCTATGTCAAACGCTGCTTTGTGCTTCGATTTGACCGAGGTATAAAGTGGAATTCGAACGGGTTCCAAGCATCCCACAAATGCTTGGTGGTGACTCCGAACATCTCTAATCGTTTCGAGACCCTTACCGAGACGAAACCGACCGATCTAAAACGATCCGGTCGAAAGCATTTTTACGCCGCCGAGCGTGGCTTTCAAAAGACCGCTGCATGTCCACAGATTGGCCTGGCGTGCAGGTGGCCCGCGACTACGGACCGGTAGGTGGCCCAAATCCACAGACCGAGACGTGGCCCATGCCCACACCTGGGCTTTGGACTTGTTGGTCCTGGACTTGGTGTTTTGGACTTATTGGTCTTGGGCTTTGGACTTGTTGGTCCTGGACTTGGTGTTTTGGACTCATGGGTCGTGGGCTTCGGACTTGTTGGTCCTGGACTTGGTGTTATGGACTCATGGGTCATGGGCTTTGGACTTGTTGGTCCTGGACTTAATGTTTTGGTGTTGGACTTGTTGGTCCAAAGTTTGAAAAGTGACGGTTTTAATTCTGTTATTTGAAATTGTGGGAAAATAACGAATTTGAATTTCGCTATTTTGTTCTTGTTTGAAAAAGGACGGTTTTTAATTCCGTCGTTTGGAATTGAGAGAAAATATAGAATTTGAATTTCGCTATTTCATTTTTTGTTTGAAAAGGACGGTTTTTAAATCCGTCGTTTGGAATTGTGGGAAAATAACGAATTTGAATTTCGCTATTTCATTTTTGTTTGAAAATGATGGTTTTTAAATTCGTCGTGTGGAATTGTAAGAAAATATTGAATTTGAATTTCGCTATTTCGTTTTTGTTTGAAAAGGACGGTTTTTAAATTCGTCGTGTGGAATTGTGAGAAAATATTGAATTTAAATTTCACTATTTCGTTTATGTTTGAAAAGGACGGTTTTTAATTTCGTCGTTTGGAATTTGTGAAAATAGCGAATTTGAATTTCGCTATTTTGTTTTTCTTTTGGCTTTAGCCTTGGCTTTTGCTTTGCCTTTAGTTTTCGCCTTTGTTTTGGCTTTGATCAAGTGGTTCTTTATCGTCCGTCGTTCGAGGAAGGTAAAGGTGTAAACGGGGATGTACTCTTTGGTGAGGTGTTGATTCTTTGTGATGGGATGTTTTTTGTGGGGAATAGGCTTGCCTTCCGTCATTGATCATTAACAAGGAGATGTTCTTGTTTGTTATCTGGATTCGTCGTAGAATCCCTTTGATAAAAGCTCGTTCTAAATAGGGTAGTAATGAAAGGTTTCTATTGCCAGACATGGAATAGGTAAAGAGATGGACACGGAGTTTCGGGTCCTTTGCTTACTCATTACGGAACGTCACTCGAGTGTACTCACATTGAATTGGAACATACTGTTTGTTTTAAATCAATTCTCAAATCAATTCTCGTTGTCAACGGGAAATGGTAAGGGGAGAATATATAATATTTGGAAATCGTGCTTTTATTTAGATAAATAAGAGGTCAGCACAGACTCGATGAATACATGACCCATGGGGACAGCCCCCAGTTTGTCACTTAGGAATAAAAGGACAGACACAAGGATAGATATGACGAAGCCTAAGACTCAGATTCGAACTAGGACTTGATCTCAGACTCGGACTCCTAATCATAACTTTTGCTCCTCGAATGTCTCCTTCGCAGCACCAACGACTTGAATGTTTGATCTTGAGCATTGACCCACTTGAGCACGTTGTTGGGAATGATATGAGGACTGTTGGAGTTAGTGTCCTCCACAATAGTGCGTTTACATAATAAATCTCATTAATGAAATATCATCAGATATTTAATTATTTGATCCTCGCCAGTTGATTAACGTAAATCGATAACGGTTGGTTGAGTAGAGTTTGACGTTATTGTCGTGAGACGACGGTGATCAACTGACCCCTTTCGGTCACACCTAAAGGAACGAACCCCAATTGACAACTAATTAATTGTATGAGATACAATTTATTTAGTCCCTTGATTTATAGACTAAAAGGTTAGTCGATTATTTTAGAGAGATTTCGAGTTGCGAACTCGAGGCACGGCAGTTATTATTTAATTATGCGATAATTGAATAATAAATTTTGGGAGACGGGTTTTAGTTAATTAATTGTTAATTCACTAAAATTGTACTGATTGATTAATGTGATTAATATTAGTACGTAAATAATATGTGTAGTGGTACACGTATATTTACGGAGTGATTTGGACGAATTAATTATGGAAGTATTTAAACATGAAACGATGTTTAAAATAAAAATTACAAGTATTTGTGCGACAAATATAAGAACTAACATGGACCCGTAAATGGGCAAGTGGACCGTGTAAAATAGAGTTGTGGATGAGTAGGAACATAATCATTTCACCTTACTTTATATACTACCATAAGTTATCTTATAGTGATTTTTGCATGTGATGTAAGATTAAATAATATAAGACAATTTGTCCACTCCTACACTCCACCCTCCCACCGGTTTTCCCCCTTATACACTCCAAAATGTATGCTCATTTTTACACACAACAACTCTTGAACATTTTGCATGTGTATCTTCTTCTCTCTAAAATTATTATTCATCTTTACTAAGAAGTTAGTAAAACAAAATAAATAATTACTAAGAAGTGTTAGTAATATTACAAATAATATCAAGGGTATAATTTTAACAAGTTTCTAGTTAAATACTTGTTAGATTTTTGGGTTGAGTTCTTGGGTGCATCTTGAAGGAGATCTTCTCTTTGAAGATTTGTTAGGAGGATCATCCATTTGTTATAAGCTCAAGAACAAACTAGTAAGGTGATCTAGTTTATGCCCATTTTACCATAAAATCAATGTAAGGAAATTGTTTTTCCTTAAACTTTCATTTTTATGCTTTTATATTTGCATTCATGTTACATAGATCACCTAAATGATAAATTATGAGATAATTTAATTTTTATTAGAGAGTCTAATATGGATATATGATCATTCAAGTGGTATCAGAGCTTAGGCTTGTAATTTGCATGTTGATTTTAAGCATATTAATGAATTATGAGATAATTTATAAAAACTCAAAAATTGTGTTAGAAGAGGTTTTAGCACGAAATTTTTGGGGCATGCATACCTACTGATCTTAAAAGGTTTGTGGTTAAGTTTGGTGATTTATGAAGTTATTTTGCTATTTTTAATGATTTTTGGTAGAAAATCGAGTCAAAATGTCGTATTTTAATTAAAAAATTGACTAAAAATAGTTAAACGTTGATTCGGTCCATGGAATTTTTATGGTATTTCATGCATATTTTATACTGATTGTATGCAAAAGGTTGAAGGTTGGTTCGAATTTTTTGCATGTTTATTGATTTTATGAGATAAAAGTCGATAAAAGTGAAATAATTTAATCATAATTTCGAAACAATTGATTCTACCCTTGATAAATTTATGTACATTTAAAAATATTATTTAAATGTTAAAAGTGAATTTTAATATGTGTTTTCACCTTGTTTTGATGTTTATTTGTTTTAGTGGTTAAAAACCGATAAATATCGATCTTTTTCTTCATAAAATTTATCCGAATTTTTGGGCAATTTTTCTAATATTTTGGTGTTCTTGGGAGTGTTCCAGAATACTCAAAATTTTTGTTTCATTTTTTTGGGTAATTTTTCAATTATTTTGGATTTTTACTTAAATATTATGATTTTTTTGATTAAATTAGCAAAATATCACCAAATCAAGCTAATTATTCATCATAAAATTAGTGAGGACTAATTTTGAGGTTCAAAACAGTTTGGACAATTAGTTTGGACTTAAATGAGATTTAAGAGTTGATTATTGATTTTTACATGTTAAAAATCGATTAAATCCACAAAAACCGAGATGGATACCAACGATTGATAGATAGGGCAATTTTGGCATCATTTTACAGCATTTTAAGCATATTTATTTAAGTTGAATGAATGATTGTCATTTATTTAAAGTATTTATTTATTGTACCTAGTATGGCCTAGTTAATTTTAATCGTTATTACCCGAAATGAATGGGAATATCGATTTGTTTGTAATTAAATACGATCTCGTATCGTCGGTTTGTAATTAATTAATAGTTTTATTTATTTTATTAATTAATGTATAATAGGAATAGCTATGTAATTCAAATGTAATAGTTATTCTTTCCGGCGTTTCCAAAAGACGGATTACATCGAGACGGAGTCTATTTTTGGAAGGTGTTCCAAATCCCACAAGAAGGAGCCACTTATGGAATGATGAGGCAAGGGACCAAGGAGTTGGTTTCCGAAATGTAATAGACTAGTTTTTGATTAACTAGGTGGCCATACTAGGATTTATTAATATGCTTACTTGTTTGCTTGTTTTATTTTCGCGCATGCCAAAATCGCCATTCACATGCATTTTATTTTCGAGGTTGTCAATTCACGTCATTTACATTCACCGACTTAATTCACTTATAAGGAATTTATGACTAAATTGACAATTTCTCTCACATAACTAAAATTGAGATTAGCCTTACCAATTAGTAACACCTATGAATCTCCTGTTCATTAGAGCCACGCTCGCCCAAGCGGGGTGTTCTCTTTTTACCTTGGGTAAGTAGGGTGGTAAACGGTTATCACACGCTAAAATTGGTTGGACTCAACGGGATATAAGACGGTCTTGTGTTCCGGGGCTAGTAGATGGATTTAAGGAAATTCGTCTACCAAGAGTTCTAGAGGTAGAATTAGTCAACGTGACTTACCGAATTTACACAATTATGGGATGTTTCGCCCAAGCGATGCTCATTTTTGTTTAAAATTTGGGTCTTGGAATCATTTATATAAGTTAGTGGGAGATCATTATATAAATGCTAAAACTTGTTAAACATGTTTTCACAAGTAATTTTTAAAACAATGGATGTTAATTTTTCCTTTTTGTTGTAGCATTTTAATTCGCAATGGCAACTTCATCAACTCCATCGACTACTTCACTAGGCAAAGATTCATGGCTAAGGTCCGTAATGGACAAATGTATCTTAAAATATGACGGTAGTAACTTTCTTGAATGGGAATCCAACATCAAAAGTGCCGCGTTGTCTGACAATGTGCTCACTTACTTGACCGATGCTCCTCCTATCGAGCCCGGTGCAAGGGCTTCATCGGCGGTGCGGACCGCCTATGATGACCATGTGAGGATGTCGAATGATATCAAGAATGTGTTGATATGGTCGATGTCCCCAAAGCTCAAGCTATCATGCATTTCTTTAAATGCGTACGAGATATTCACTCGTATGATTACCATGTTTTCACAAACACCTAAAGTCCGTCAATACGATGCGGCGGCACGCTTCTTTGAAGCTAAGCTTGAGAGGGGCCAAAAGGTTGGTCCCCATGTACTCAAAATGGTCGAATATGTTGACATCCTAGAGCGTCTAGGGTGTAAGATTCCAAAGACTCTTGTGGTGGATCGTATCCTCCACTCACTTCCCACCAAGTTTGCCCACTTTAGGGTAAACGACAACATGAATGACATGGATAAGAGTTACCATGAAATTCATGCACTCCTCACCCAAGCGGAGAGGGATATGGAAGCTAGTGGGAGTGAAAAAGGAGATGTTTTAACCATGAAGTTAAAGAACATGTCCCTTGGAGTTAAGAAAGGAAAAGGGAAGGAAAAGTTCCAATTCAAGAAATCGTTAAACAAACATGACACGGAAAAGGGGAAGGCCGTTGAGAATGGAAATCCCAAGGCAAAAAGTGTCAAACTCTCCGAGGCCGAATGTTTCCATTGTAATGGGAAGGGGCATTATAGGAGGAGTTATCCCAAATACTTGGAGGATCTCAAGGAAGGGCGTGTGACGCCTATTGGTATGATTTTCTCTCTCTATGTGATAGACGTTAATTATGCTTGTACTTCCACTTGGGTACTTGATACCGGATGTGGCTCTCACCTTTGTAACCACTTGCAGGGTTTAAAGGACGTGCAAGCACTAGCAAAAGGTGATGTGGATCTCCGCATGGGCAATGGAGCTAGAGTAGCCGCCGTTTCTGTGGGGACCTATGTGCTCACTTTAGCTAGTGGTCTATTGTTGTATTTAAATAAGTGTTACTTTGTACCAACTTTAACCAAGAACATCATCTTCATTTCCGCGTTAGACGCGGAAGGCTTTTGTTTTATGATTAAGGACAAGTGTTGTACTTTTTCTTTTAACGATGTGGTTTATGGCAAGGCCATTTCAATTGGAGACATTTATGTTTTAAATGATGTTAATGACGTTTATCATGTGGAAACTAAAAAGCTCAAAACGGGTGATCCAAACGAATCCTACCTTTGGCATTGTCGTTTAGGCCACATAAACGAAAGACGCATAAAGAGACTTGCTTCATCAAAAGTGCTCAAACCATTTGGTTTCGAATCTTATGGTACATGCGAGTCTTGCCTTCTAGGCAAGATGACTCGTGCTCCTTTTGCGGGAAAAAGGACACGAGCTAGTGAGGTTTTTGCTCTCATACATAGGGATGTGTGTGTACCATTAACCATCACCGCTAGAGGAGGTTTTCACTACTTCATTACTTTTACTGATGACTTAAGTAGATAGGGGTATGTCTACTTAATGAAGAACAAGAGTGAAGCCTTTGACAAGTTCAAAGAGTTCCAAAATGAAGTAGAGAACCAACTGGATAAAAAGATTAAGACCCTACGGTCCGACCGTGGTGGTGAGTATCTAAATATTGAATTTGATTCACACCTAAAACATTGTGGTATAGTATCACAATGGACTCCTCCTGGCACACCACAATTAAATGGTGTGGCCGAAAGGAGAAACTGAACTTTACTTGATATGGTTTGGTCTATGATGAGTCTAACTGAGCTTCCTAGTTTATTTTGGGGTTTTGCCCTCTTGTCTGCAATATTTTCACTAAATCGAAGCCCGACTAAAGCGGCCGATAAGACTCCATATGAGATATGGACAGGGAAAGTCCCTCATTTGTCATTCATGGGTATTTGGGGTTGTGAAGCGTACGTCAAGATCAAGTCTGACAATAAGCTTGCACACAGGTTTGACAAATGTCTTTTTGTAGGATATCCAAGGGAAACACGTGGCTATTACTTCTACAATAAACACGAGAACAAAGTGTTTGTGGCTCGTGATGCTGTCTTCCTAGAAAAGGAGTTTATTTCTAGGAGACAGAGTGGGAAAAAATTTGAACTTGAAGAAGTTCGAGAGCCACAAACCGAGAATGAGGTAGAGAAGAACGTGGAGGATAACATTCCCTCTTCCTCTGAAACGGTAATTGTTCCTAGAAAGTCAAGTAGGATTTCTAATCCACCTAACCGCTACCTTGGTAACATCGAAGAGGATGGTGTTTTGTTACTTTTCGAAAGTGATGAACCCACTACCTACAAATCGGGCATGTCTAGTCCCGACTCCTCGCTTTGGCTAGAAGCCATGCAGTCCGAAATGGATTTCATGTACGAGAATCAAGTATGGGACTTGGTGGATTTACCTGAGGGAGTGCGACCCCTTCAGTGGAAATGGATATATAAAATTAAGCTCGGCGTGGATAAACATTTGGATGTTTACAAAGCTAGATTGGTGGCAAAAGGTTTCACCCAAGTTCATGGTTTACACTATGACGAAACCTTCGCTCCAGTCGCTATGCTTCGGTCCATTAGGATAATCTTAGCGGTTGCCGCATTTCATGATTATGAGATTTGGCAAATGGATGTCAAAACCGCCTTCTTGAATGAGATTCTAGAAGAAGAGGTGTACATGATACAACCTGAAGGTTTTGTGGATACATCTAACCCTAAGAAGGTGTGTAAGCTCAAGAAGTCCATTTATGGTCTTAAGCAAGCATCTAGGAGTTGGAATCATCGCTTTGATCATGTTATTAAACAATACGGTTTCACTAGAAGTGTGGAAGAACCGTGTTTATACATGAAGTTTAGTTGGAGTAAGGTTGCATTCCTTGTCCTATATGTGGATGACATATTACTCATTGGGAATGATATTCCATCGCTCACTTCCGTTAAGGAGTGGCTAGGGAAATACTTCCAAATGAAGGACTTGGGAAAGGCACAACGAATCTTGGGTATCCGAATCTATAGAGATAGGTCCAAGAGGATACTAGCATTGAGTCAAGAGGCTTATATTGACAAAGTTCTTGACCGGTTCAATATGAAAGACTCCAAGAGAGGATTTCTACCTATGGGCCAAGGGATTACTTTGAGCAAGTCACAGTCTCCCTCCACCCCTAAGGAAATTGAACACATGAAGACCGTCCCTTATGCTTCCGTTGTAGGGTTTATCATGTATTCTATGATTTGCACTCATCCCGACGTTGCGTATGCCTTGAGCATGACAAGTCGTTATCAAGCCAAGCCTGGTGAGAGTCATTGGATAGCCGTAAAAAACATCCTTAAGTACTTGAGAAGGACTAAGGATTCGTTCTTAGTGTTTAGAGGAGAAACTGAGTTGCGTGTAAGAGGTTACACGGACGCAAGTTTCCAAACCGATCGGGATGACATGAAATCCCAATTCGGCTATGTGTTTATGCTAAATGGAGGAGCTGTTTTTCTTTGGAAGAGCTTCAAGCAAAGCGTTCATGCGGATTCTACAACGAGGTGAGTACCTTGCGGCGTTTGAGGCTGCGAAGGAAGCTGTTTTGATTAGGCAATTCATGGAGGGGCTAGGAGTAGTCCATTCCGCCAAAGATCCTATCACTCTATATTGTGATAACAGTGGAGCTATTTTTCAAGCCAAAGAGCCTAAGTCTAGTAACAAATCTAGACACATTGAAAGGAAATACCATGTAATTAGAGATTATGTGGAAAGGAAGGAAATTGACATTTGTAAGGTTGGGACAGAAGATAATACTGCTGATCCTTTAACCAAGCCTTTATCAAAGGCTAAGCATGATGGTCATGTCGTCGCTATGGGATTGAGACGAGTACCAGATTTTCTTTAGATTATGGATATGTAATAATTGGATAGTGTATCTCTTATTATATATATGATAATCACATTCATTGTTTTCGCATTCATTCTTTTATGAATCTTTTATTTAGTGTGACTAAATTTTAATACCTTGTTTATCTGAATAAGTTGTGGAGACAATGTTGAACACTATTCAAGTGAATAAGATGAACATTTTATTTTGTCCCTAGTCACTTAATGAGGTGACGTCTCGGAGTGACTAGATTGTAAGTCGATTGATGGTTGTTCAACACCATCAGGTCATACGTGATGACTGGTCGATTATATAGGCAGAGTGTGTGACACTTTGCCGGACAGTGACCATTTAGATAGTCCCTAAGTTCTATTATAGACGCCTGGTCGTGGCGGGGATGTCTAAGATGTTCTAATGAGTCGATTCTTTTGACTGGAGACTATTATCTGAGCAAGTGTAGTTTCCGAGTGACTTTGGTTTTTGTCCTAGGTCGTGCCGTGAAAGGAGGCCAAAAGGGCATTTACTAGGTCATGGTTATCTGTATTGTGCAATAGGATAGATAGGGCATACAAGAATTGTCCACCCACGTTGGGTAACTATATCTCAAGGCCACTCGAGGAGTTAATGACAACAAATGCGTGGCCACGCTCGGAAGTAATCTGTGATAGATTTTTCCGGTCAGGTAGTCACACTCCCGATCGAGAAAACCACTCGCGATATGTTCATGTGCAAGTGCGACCTGAAAGACACCTTGCATTGAGTGGGAGATTAAAACGGACAAGAGAATTGGTAGCGCACACCTTGTGTCGGACAAGTGGGAGATTGTTGGAGTTAGTGTCCTCCACAATAGTGCGTTTACATAATAAATCTCATTAATGGAATATCATTAGATATTTAATTATTTGATCCTCATCAGTTGATTAACGTAAATCAATAACGGTTGACTGACTAGAGTTTGACGTTATTGTCGTGAGACGGCGGTGATCAACTGACCCCTTTCGGTCACATCTAAAGGAACGAACCCCAATTGACAACTAATTAATTGAATGAGTGTAGATACCTCATTTCTGCACCTCCCGCAAACCACCCGGTGATGATTGGGCCGCATGTTTGATACGCGGAACGATTTGTGACAGTTTGTAAGATTATCGTCAAGTGATTGCTCAAATATTAATGTTGACCTCTTAGTTGTCATCTACGTCCCGATACGGTCGTTTTGGCAGTAATTAGAGTACATTCGGAGTCCGGGCCTAAAACCGTCTCCATTTTCTGATAACCGTTAAATCCCGAGTCAGAATGTTCTGGAATGTTCCGGATATTTCTATTCCATATTTCACAAATTTTATCTTTTGGCAAATAATATCCCGTAATATTCGTATAAGATATTAAGGAAATCGAATTATTTCCGTCCTACCATAACTCAAACGCGGATATCTTTCTTTAGCAGGAGGAAACCTCCTGGGAATAGACGCAGCAGGCGCTGCGCCTCTTCCAAGAGACGCAGTGGCTGCTGCGCCTCTTCCCAGGCCCTTTTCTGCATGTTTCTCGTATCTTTCTCATATCTTTCCGAGATTCACTTTCAAGGAGTCTCCGAAACCCTAATTTCTCCACGTGATTAGAATAAATAGGAGCCTTCGCTCCTCATATTTCTCACACGAGTGTCCGCCCTTCTCTTCTCCCTTTGCATTCTAGACTTTGTTCTTACTTATTGGCGCCTACGTGCTTGAACTTTCGACCACGTAAGCTCGGATCTTTCCGGGTACCAGCCTCTCCGTTGCATGACCGACCAATTTGACCAACTACACTTAATCAACTTAATTAATCAATCGTTTTCCTCTTACGAGGGCACTCTCTTTGCATTCGCGTCGAGCATCACTAATCGATATCTTAGTTCTTCTCGTTTCGTCAACATGTAAGTCTGAGGGTGTATAATCCTTGTTTATTTATTGTATTTACCTTTTCGTATTATCCATTGTAAGGATTACGTCGAAAGTACCATTAAAGCCGATTTCTAAAACCCTTTGTTAAAACCTGTTTTTGCGGATTTCCAGTAAATAACCGTCGAGAAAGGACGCAGCAACTGCTGCGCCTCTTCGAAGGAGCGCAGTTCCTGCTGCGCCTCTTCGTGAGGCTGCCGCAGTTCCTGCTTCCTTTCTTCTTCGTTTGTCCTCTGTAATTCGTATTCAAAATCTTTCTCTTGCTTGTTCGTCTGTTAATTCTTCGTCTTAGTATCATAATAAATCACATGTGTACATTATTCATCGTCCTTAATATGTTTAAATCATCAAATCCGACTTAAATCCCAATTAATCTAATATTTGCGGGTTTTCGTCATTAAATTCAATTCCGGGTTGTAGAGATTCAATTTGTTCATAATGGGTTTCTGGAATTCGTCTTTGATATAGCTTTCATATGTTTACTCGCATGTTCATCATATATCATCATGTCTAACGTAGTTAATTGATTTCAATAGATGACTCATTAATATTGTTTTCACTTCTATCATTATTTCATAATGTAAATAATCCGTTTGCATCCGTCTCATCCATGTTTACTGCTTTTATGACCCATTCATATGTAAGATAACATATTAATCACTTTCATCTGAGTAAATAATTTAATCCATCATTAAAATCACCAATTAACATTAACGGCTTGCAATTACGGCTTCACAGCCAGAACTGAGCCAAGGAACAGACGCGCGTCTGCTGCGCCTATTCAAAGGACGCGACTCTGCTGCGCTGTTCTGGCTGAGTTTCGTCCCCGAACTCCGTTTTCGCTTGACATAGTTTAATTAGTTTACGTACTAACTAACTATTACCCGTATTATCACGCTAATTCCTGTTCGTTAATTTATTTGATTCTTTCTTTTACCTCTTTTTCTCAAACTATCCGTTTTAAAGGTATTTTCGACATAAATCGCCTATCCAATGTAATTAATGTAATTTTCATTATTGTAATTTATATTATTTCTTTTATCCATTGTATGTTTTCACATGTAATTGAGCATTAAATCCTACTTCGACCCAATTGTATGCTAAACTAATTGTTCACCGACTTAGTCTAATTCTTCACATGCTAGGATTAAAACTTGGATGTTGCATTGCATGCATATAATCGACGATATATCGAGTACGAATAACTTCCCTAATCATTAGTAGAGGCCGCTATCGAGGCGGGCGGGATTAGGTGTTCGATCAAAAGAGCTTCCCTACGTACCCTCACCCCTTACTCCGGATCTCGTGAGCACCCGTGTTCATTGGCATCCACGAGAGTCATTCTAGACATAGAATGCTAAGGGTAACGATTTCTTAGTGTTCATGTCACTACTTTGTGTCTTGACATGACACGAGGTATTCGAACGGTTACAGTTTCCCATAAAAATTGGTGGCGACTCCATACAAAATGCAAACGCTTGTTTCGTTCTCCACAGTTTGGCGACTCCGCTGGGGATAATACACTTACGTGTAGCCAAGGGTGAAACTTGAACAAGGTTAGGGAATAATTTGTACAAGACAATTGTCGGTTTTCATAACTCGGTCTTCCTAGACCGTTTAATTCGGCCTTCCTAGGCCCAACCCAACCCATTCGACCAATCGTCCCGTCTAAACGGTCCTAATTCTTATTTGGGCCTAAGGATGGATAGCGATTGACGTCATCCATACCATGATGCTTACTCTTGTTTGTATCAAGGGCCTTCACTACTTGAGGAAATGGACTAGGAATCGGCCTTACTCTTGTTTGGCACGAGCCTCTCCACAGACTTCGGGTTTGATGGTTCGGTATGGCAACCCACCCTTTAAACCAAAACCCTTCTAAATGCACTCAGCATCCCGTTATAATGCTTGTATAAATGTGTAAACCTTACGTGATCACCCTTTCTAAACAAAACCATGACGATTTTTCAAAAATCAAAACCCTTTTCAAACAAGAATTTCGAAATAGGGCTTCCAATTAGCGCAAAATCCGGTCAAAACTCTGTCCATTTGTCGTGTCAAAATTCGGGCACAAACCCATTTCAAAACCTCACTTCGAGTCCACTCCTACAACTACACTACAGTTGACTAGGACACACATTTTCAAAGACCTTGTCTTTCTTCAAAACTCACTCAACACAAGTGGCACACACCCACTTGACGAGTCAAAACTTTTCCTCTTTTAGCAAGTGTGATAGAATGGTCGATCGTGTTTTGATTCGTTGCCGATCTCTTATCCAGTTAGATGCCCGGATCAAGTGATGAAACAAACTTCCACCAACTCCAGAATAGTAATGATCGAATCCTGGCCGCGCTAGCCCAAATGCAATCTACTCAAGAACAAACCTATGACCGCCTTGAACTCATCGAAGGCCGTATCTATGCTGTAGAGGGAAGGTTGCCTCCCCTTGAAAGTGAAGTGCTACGTAATTCCGATGATGAATCTAGGGATGAAAATCCTTTCATGGGGATGACTGCAGCTGAGAAAAGACTCCAATACCTAGAGGAGCAATTGATGTACCTTAAGGGGGATGACATTTATAGGGAGAACAATCGCAAGTATGAAGCCGTCAATTCCAAATTGCCAACTAACTTTAACATGACGGATATCCCTAAGTTCAAGGGACACGAGAACCCTTTGAACCACATCCGTGCCTTCAAGGATTACAAGTCTATCAAAGGCATCAAACCCGAGATGTTCTTAAGGATCTTTCCTTCATCTCTTGATACCATCCCGAAGCAATGGTTCTACACTTTAGATCACAAGAAAGTCGCTACTTGGGAAGATGCCGCAATCGAGTTCTCTAAACAATATGCGGATAATGCCGAGATCCAAGTCAACATGCGTACTTTAGAGGTTCTTACCCAAAATGACAAAGAAGGATTCACCGACTTCCTAAGTAGGTGGAGGAAGACTAGCACTCAACTAGTTGAGCGCCCGGATGAGGCTACTCTTGTAGAAAAGTTCGTGGATAATCTCAGACCCATCTATGCCAATCATTTGAGATATCAAAACATCAAGACTTTCAAGGACTTAACCGTACTAGGGACACGAATTGAAGATGACATCCGTAAAGGTCTCTTGTCCAAAACGGTAGGTCGAGGATATCAAGGGTCCACAAATCGTTCATACGGCTCTACTAGCAAGACCGATGAGGTTAACCTTCTCGAGCCATCCAAGAATACTACCCCACCAAGGAAATTCACAAACCTTGGGGATACTTACTCCAACGCTCTAAAAAGGTTAATGAAGCAAGGTAAACTCCAACCCATTGGACCTACTCCCGAACCCGAAAGGAAGTCCAAGTTTTGGGATGAAAATTCCTACTGTGAATACCATAGGGGCAAAGGGCACGACACAGAAAAATGCTACAAGTTGAAACACGTGCTTCAAGATATGATTGAAGATGGTCGACTCCCAATACCACCGGGAGGTAAACCCAACAACACTCAGAATCCTCTTGGAGTTCTAGTGATTACAAGTGATGAATCTACCTTAGATTGCTCACACCTCATTTCTCCCACCGAAAATGAAATTCATGCAATTGAGAATGAAGGGCTCTACTCTACTATCTCCCCTACCATTTCCGACTTCATCACATGGGCAAGGAGTGTAGATAGACAAGTTTAGGAACTGGAAAGCATGGTAACAACCTTACGCAATCCCAACGCAATACCCAAAGAACGTGTACCATTGATCTTCTCTCAAAACGCCACTATGCAAGAAGTAGTCACCGTGGTTGATAAACTAGTCGATCAAATCATACGACTAGAAAGTGATATCAGGAGAATGAGGGAACTAGCTGCAGTCAATGGGGTTTGGGCCGATGATGATGAGGACGAGTATCTCATTGAAAACTCCCTGGTCAAGGAAATAGTCCAAAATGGTGAAGACCAAGATGTGGATCACCTAACTCGTTCGGGTCGCCCATATCAAAACACTACTCAAAACGGTTCAACCAACGTCATCACACCAAATGACAACGAACATGACCCCACTGATCATTTGCTCAAGCAATTACAGAAAACAAAGGCTGATCTTTCAGTCTGGCAACTAGTAGCAAGCTCATTCCCACATCGCCAAGCTTTACTGCAAGCTTTGGCCAAGCTAAATGTAGCACATAACTCCACTCCTGAAGATGTAGTCAACTTGGTCTTCCAAGAATCACCTAAGCTAAGTAATCCTATTACTTTCTCAGACGAAGACTTGCCACCTTTTGGCGCTAGTCACAACCTTGCTCTATACATCACTGTCATTTGTCTAAAGAAGAATGTGCCAATGACCTTGGTAGATGATGGCTCCGCGGTCAACGTCATACCCCTCAAAACGGCATACAAGCTAGGCATGAAAGAGTCGGATTGGACTCCCACCAATCAAGGTGTACGTGCATATGACGGTACACGACGAAAAGTGGTAGGACTTGCTAACCTAACCATAGCCACGGGACCAATCGAACGAAAGCTTAACTTCCAAATAGTGGACATCGAAGCTTCATTCAACATACTTCTGGGAAGGCCTTGGATTCATGCTTCCAAAGCGGTAACATCCACCCTTCATCAAAAGATCAAGATCCCACTAAATGGCAAAGTAGTGACGATCACTTCGTCACCCATCAAGGCAATAATCGAGAAACAATCGAACAATCAAGTCCTTGTGGATCCTGTATACGAACTTGGGGGCTTCCAAAGTGTAAATGTCATAGAAAGTGAATTGGCACCCTTATACTATAATCCCTACTCCAACTTGGTGGTCAACCACATACTCAAATCCCAGGGATACTTCCCTGGAATGCCTTTGAACCCTATTCGGAAGAATACCTTCGCACCATACAAGGAAGGCAACTCAACAAGGATACCACTTGGACTAGGGTACAAACCTACAAAAGAGGAAGTTCTCGAAATGCTTGCCCAAGTCCAAAACCGCAAGCACGTGAGAATCCAAATGAGGCCATATCTCCCTACCTTAAATGGATTCTTTGTTCAAGAAGGAAGTTCAGAGCTCTTTCATGGATTTCCCGAACCTTGGCATTATCTTGAGAGGAAGTTAGCCGGAATCGAGATCTTTCACGATTGCTACTTCATTCCTCCAGAAACGGTTCCTACCGTCAAAACCCGTCAAGCACCTTGCTTAGACGAACAAGCTGTTAACCTATTGTTTGTAGAAGATCGATTCGTTAGGGCCGCGCAGGATGAGATCATTACTATGATACTTCAAGACGATCGCTTCAACCCCACCGCGTTGATCACAGAAACCGATGCAAGACAGCAGAAAGGATGGAGAAAATCGATCAAATGGACCAACAATCAAGGAAGACTCTTCAAGCTCACCACTGGAGAAGGAGAGATGGTTAAAGGAGAACCAGAAGACGATGAGTTCGAGTCGGAGTCGGAGTCAGAGTCGGAGTCTAGAGAAGTCATTAGAGAGTCTATTCCTGTTGTCATCCCCACTCCCTTCGTTTCTCCTAGCTTAGCCTCGAGTAGTCACGATAGTTCGGGAAATGCCCCAACCATCTTTGTCCCTTTGCCGCCATGTGACCATGGATCAGTTGGCTTCTTTGTTTCAACTTTACTCAAATCTTAATATGAATAAATCAGGTTCTGCTTACTCTTTGTGTTATCTTGAGTGCAATTCTGTTTACGATGATACTGAGGATGACCAAGACCCAGACTTAATCGAAATGCCTCCCTACGTAGCCAAAGAAATACTACAGGAAGGGGAATGGGGACCAGTAATAGAAGACACCGAACCTATCAACGTAGGAACCGAACTAGAACCCAAAGAACTTAGGATAGGGACTACCTTGAGCTCTACCGAAAGTGCCGATTTCATAGACCTCCTAAATGAATTCAAAGACGTTTTCGCTTGGTCCTACAAAGACATGCCAGGAATCGACAGGGATATTGCCGAACATAGGATTCCGATTAAGCCGGGTTTCAAACATGTGAAACAGAAGCTTCGACGAATGAGAACAGAATGGGCTCTAAAGATTAAGGAAGAAGTTGACAATCAATTCAAAGCCGGGTTCATCAAAGTTTCCGAGTATTCTGACTGGGTAGCTAACATAGTACCCATACCCAAAAAGGATGGGAGAATTCGTGTTTGTGTTGACTTTAGGGACTTGAACAAAGCGAGTCCAAAAGATGACTTTCCTCTACCTCACATTGACATATTAGTGGACAATACTGCAGACCACGCATTACTATCCTTCATGGATGGATATGCGGGTTATAACCAAATCAAGATGGCCATGGAAGATATGCATAAGACCGCATTCGTCACCCAATGGGGAACCTATTGCTATACAGTAATGCCGTTCGGATTGATCAACGCCGGAGCTACATACCAACGCACCGCAACTACACTCCTACATGACATGATGCACAAAGAAGTTGAGGTATACGTAGATGACATGATCGTCAAATCTAAGGAAAGAGAGGGACATATTGCGAACCTTCGCAAGTTCTTCGCAAGGCTACGAAAGTACAACATGAGGCTCAATCCTCAGAAATGCACATTTGGGGTAACATCTGGCAAACTCCTGGGATACGTGGTTAGCCAACGAGGTATAGAAATAGATCCTTCCAAAATCAAAGCTCTGATTGAAATGCCACAACCTCAAACAGAAAAAGAAGTCTGAGGATTCCTGGGAAAAGTACAGTACATAAGTCGATTCATATCGAAACTTACGATGATTTGGGAGCCTATCTTCATGAAACTCAAGAAAACAGACCACACCATGTGGGATGATGATTGTCAAAAGGCGTTTGACCGAATCAAGGAGATATTGGCTAAACCACCAGTGCTCATGCCGCCACAACGAGATCAACCTCTTGGTTTATATCTCACAGTAACTGAAACCGTCATGGGTGCTATGCTTGCTCAAACTGTAGGAAGTGAAGAAAGAGCTATCTACTATCTAAGTAAGAAGTTCTTGGAATATGAGTGCAAATACTCACAACTCGAAAAGACATGCCTCGCTCTTGTGTGGGCAACGAAGAAGCTACGTCACTACATGCTTAGCTACTCCGTCAAGATATACTCCAAAATGGATCCCGTCAAATACCTCTTCGAGAAACCCGTCCTCAACGGACGTCTGGCAAGATGGACTCTGATGCTCTCAGAATTCGACCTTAAGTATGTGCCACTGAAAGTCATAAAAGGTCGCGCCGTCACCGAATTCTTCGCTGAAAATCCCATCAACGACGCACAAACCATAGACACTTGGTCATTTCCCGACGAGGATATACTCCAAACTGATGTAGACTCCTGGGATCTATACTTTGATGGAGCATCAAACTTAAGAGGATTCGGAATAGGAGTGTTGCTCATTTCTCCTGAAGGTGAGCATACACCAATTGCTGTCAAACTCGACTTCGAGGTGACAAACAACGCTGCAGAGTATGAAGCTTGTCTCATTGGACTACAAGCGGCAGTAAGCTTAGGCATTTAAAACCTCCGAGTACATGGGGATTCATCACTGATCATCAACCAAGTTACAGGATCTTGGAAAATCCGAAGTGAAAGCCTCGCACCCTATCAGGCTAGGATAGACCAAGTCGCTCAATTATTTGATCACGTAACATACCTACACCTACCTCGGGATGAAAATCAATTTGCAGACGCTCTTGCGAAACTTGCATCTTTGATAAATATGCCAGATCACATGATGGAAATGCCTTTGTGTATCAAACGACGGTCAGAGCCGGCTTATGTCCACCAAATCACCGATGAAGAGGAAATCGCACAAGAGCCCTGGTTCCAAGCAATCTTGAATTTTAAGCTTAATGGTACCTATCCACAAGATATGGACAAAAGGGGACAACGTGCTATACGCCTGTTAGCTTCCCAATACATTCTGATGCAAGGAGAATTATACAAAAGAACACCTCTTGGTGTAGTCCTACGTTGCCTTGATCATTCTGATGCGACCATAATTGGCGCATATTTAGCCCCCGAATTACCATTGTTTCTATGCTTTTTAGTGCCTATTTGGGTCATTTCTTATCTTTAGTTCTTTGTTTTGCATATTCTTTGAGATTTTGATCCCTTGGTAGGAAAGGAGTAAGAATCTTGCATTTTCATGGCAAAACAAGGCTAAATTGATCATATTCAATGACCAAGCATCAAGGAGAGACAAGACTAGAAGGCCTTTGTACATAGCATAGTAGAAGAGCATTGTTGAGAAAAGGATCCTTGAGTCCCCAAGGAAATCCCCAAGGAATCCATGAAGAAAAGGGAAGAAAAAGAAGAAGAAAAAGTGCATTGAACTACAATCCGAACGGATTGTAGAGAATCCGTCCGTCCTCCCCAGTCCGAGCGTCCTCACCAGGAATCCGCTCGGATTCCCCATGCCCAGTCCGAGCGTCTTGTTCCTCGATCCGCTCGGATCGTCCACCCAGATCCGGCCGTCCCGACTCCCAGCCGCACGGATCACAACACAAAGACGATTTCGTTCTTCAAGCTACGAAATGGAGAAGCCCTTCTCTCGGACAATCCTGGAGGCTCCTTGCTCAACTTAAAAAGTGTAATTACTAGTTTAGCCCTTAGTTAACCCTAATGCATCCTCCCTAATTTTCACTATAAATACCCCATTAGTCTAATTAGAGGAGCATGTTCTTCTTATCAATAATTAGAGTAGTTAATATCAATCAAATCTCTCTTCAATATTGTAATCAAATATTAATCAAGTTTTAATCCAAGTTTTAGTTCTTTAATCTCTCTCTAGTTCTTCATTTATTTTGGGTAATTAGAAGATTATTGGGTTTATTGGGAGATTGACAACCTTCCATCAATCATCAAGTTCTTCTATTATTCTTGCTTTATTATTGGAATCATTAGTAGGTATAATCTCTTAATCCCTTTTTAATTATTGCTAATTACTTTCATTTATTCATCATGTTTCATTATGTTAGTATGATTGACAACCTTTCTAGCATGATCAATATGATAATGAGTGAGTAGTCTCTTAGCTAGGGTTTAATGGGTGATTAGGGGAAACCAACATGGGGAATGATTCATGCTTAAATTAATATGCTTTCATATCTTATTTGCTTGCTTGTTTTGATCTTAATACATGCACATGTTATATTTGATGAAATGCTAAGCCTATGAATCCTTGCATTTACTATCATCTTCTATCCTTTCAACTTGACTTGTAAGACATAACCCAACTCGAGTCTTGTTAGACCATGCATGTGTTAAGTAGGGAAGATTAAGTCGACTTGTAGGTGTTGTACAATCCAAGAGATTCGGCTCCGGGACCCAAACTTTCCTAGGATTGTAAGATATAACCCAACTCAATCCATCACAACAATAATTGCTTGCTTATAATTTGAGAACATGTTTGTATGATCATATCCCATGATTCCCCTATGAACCCATGACACCCTAGTGCTTTTAATCAATTGTTTACACCCTTGTTTCATTTACCTTGTTAGTTTATTTTCATTGCTATTTTAGTTTAGTGACCTTCTACATCAACCCAATTTGTGACACCCCTAGACACCACTAGTTACAATAGAATCTTCATTTCAATACCCGTCCCTTGGGATCCGACCTTTACTTGCCTCTTTACTAATTATAGAGTTGTTTGTGAAGTATAAATTGTGTTTTGTATCGACCATTGACCAACGACCACATATGCTTAATTGTGAACACCAAATGGCATCGATCAAAAATGGCGCCGTTGCCGGGGACGGTGTTTAATTGATCTAAGATTTCTTTTATTGTTTTTAGTTGTGTTTTTTTTTTTTTTCACCTTGGGGAAGTAAAACTCCTCAAGGTTTGTTCTAATTGTTTTCTAGTTGTTTGATATTTTGCAAGAATGGATTTCATAGATTGTTTTGTAGAGGACCACTTGAGTATCCCTTACTTCAAGGATCCCATGCAAGCATTAGAGGCCTTAGAAGCAAGTAAGGCTAAGAGCATGTATTGGGAGTTGGAGGTGGATCTCTTTGAGGCCGCTCTAGCTAACAAAGAACTCACCCATGCACAATCCGAGTTGGTGCATAATATTCTAGTAGAAGCATGTCAACCCATAGAGGATGAGCAATCTATCCTAGAAGATATTCTACAAACTCAAGAGCAAGAGGAACCCATCATGGAATTTGAATATGATGAGGTTAATGAAAGTGAAGAAGAATATGTCATGAGAATGGAATGTTTAATGGAAATGGAGCAAATTCTCAATGAAACTCCAAAGGAGGAAAGTGAGGTACAAACTCCTACTTTGAAACCCCTTCCCCCAAATTTGAAATATGCCTACCTTGATGAATCAAAGACCAAACCCGTGATTGTTAATGATAGACTTGATGATGACCAATTGGGTAAATTGCTTAATGTGTTGAAACAACATGAAAAGGCTATAGGTTATAGTCTAGATGACCTTAAGGGGATAAGTCCCAACTTTTGCATGCATAGGATTCATCTAGAGGACGACCATAGACCTACCATTCAACCCCAGAGAAGATTGAACCCCCACATGCAAGAAGTTGTCAAAGGAGAAGTCATGAAATTACTTGATGCGGGGATCATATATCCCATATCGGATTCTTTGTGGGTTAGCCCCGTCCAAGTGGTACCTAAGAAAGGAGGTACTACGGTAGTGACAAATGAAAAGAATGAATTAATACCCACAAGAATGATCACCGGTTGGCGTATGTGCATTGACTACCGTAAATTGAACTCCGCAACAAGGAAAGATCACTTCCCCTTACCATTCATTGACCAAATGCTTGAGAGGTTAGCCTCTAACAAATTCTTTTGTTACCTTGACGGGTATTCGGGATTCTTCCAAATCCCTATACACCCGGATGACCAACATAAGACCACCTTCACATGCCCCTATGGCACTTTTGCATATAGACGGATGCCTTTTGGATTATGTAATGCCCCGCTACTTTCCAAAGATGCATGATGAGTGTCTTCTCCGATTACCTAGAGACCATAATGGAAGTTTTTATGGATGATTTTAGTGTTTATGGAAAGGACTTTGACTCATGCTTGCATAATCTTTCTCTTGTATTGCAAAAATGTGAAGATGTTAGTCTTGTTTTAAATTGGGAAAAGTGTCATTTCATGGTTAATGAAGGAATCGTTTTGGGTCATTTGATTTCGGAAAAAGGCATCGAGGTAGATAAAGCTAAAGTTGAGGTGATAGAGAAACTCCCACCTCCCGTGAATGTTAGAGGGGTGAGAAGTTTTCTCGGTCACGCGGGTTTTTACCGTCGTTTCATAAAAGATTTTTCTAAAATAGCAAAACCCCTCACTCAACTTTTGCTTAAGGATGCCCAATTCCAATTCTTCGACGAGTGTGTTGAAGCTTTCAATAGAATCAAAGAAGCATTGATCTCGGCACCAATCATCCAACCCCCAAATTGGGAGTTACCTTTTGAGATTATGTGTGACGCTAGCAACTACGCCGTTGGAGCGGTACTTGGCCAACGGGTAGGGAGAGCTCTTCATGCCATCTATTACATAAGCAAAACCCTCGACCCTTCTCAATAAATTATGACACGACCGAAAAGGAGCTTCTTGCCATTGTATATGCTTTGGATAAATTTCGGTCCTACTTACTTGGATCCAAGGTGATTGTATTTTCGGATCACCGTGCTCTTCGACATCTCTTGATAAAGAAGGAGGCAAAACCAAGGTTGTTGAGATGGATTTTGCTACTTCAAGAATTTGACTTGGAAATAAGAGACAAGAAAGGAGCCGAGAACGTAGTGGCGGATCACTTGTCAAGGATCCGGTTTCATGATGAAAATGGAGAAACCCCGATCAATGACTCATTCCCCGACGATATCTTGATGGCTATTCAAACTCAACTTGAAAGGCACATCACCCCATGGTTTGCCGATTATGCTAACTATATTGTTGGAAAAGTGCTCCCTCCTAATATGAACCACAACCAAAGGAAGAGATTCCTATTTGAAGTGAAGAGGTACTTTTGGGATGATCCAAACCTCTATAAGGAGTGTAGTGATGGGCTCTACCGGAGATGCATCCCTCAATGGGAAATCCAAGGAATCTTGGAAGGATGTCATTCATCACCCTACGGTGGGCACCATGGAGCAAGAAGAACCGTTGCAAAAATCCTCCAATCGGGTTTCTATTGGCCCACGATGTTTCAAGATACAAGAGAATTCATCATTCATTGCGATGCTTGTCAAAGAACGGGAAATATATCTTGGAGAAACGAAATGCCACAAAGGGGTATTCTAGAGGTGGAGATTTTCGATGTTTGGGGAATTGACTACCAAGGACCCTTTGTGACATCTAACGGGAACAAGTACATCCTTGTGGCCGTAGATTACGTTTCAAAGTGGGTGGAGGCAATTGCCACCCCAAATGATGATGCAAAAACGGTCACCAAGCTTTTCAAGAAGATAATTTTCCCAAGATTTGGAGTTCCTAGAGCTATCATTAGTGATGGAGGAACACATTTCCATGAAAAGAAGCTTGCATCCCTTTTGACCAAATATGGTGTTCAACATCGAACCGGCTTGGGATATCATCCTCAAACAAGCGGTCAAGTGGAAATTTCAAATAGAGAGATCAAACAAATTCTTGAAAAAGTTGTGAACAAGACTCGGAAAGATTGGAGCACAAAGCTTGATGATGCTCTTTGGGCTTATAGGACGGCCTATAAGACTCCCATAGGTGCCTCCCCCTACAAGCTTGTATATGGAAAAGCATGCCATTTGCCAATCGAATTGGAGTACAAAGCTTATTGGGCAATCCGAGCACTCAATCTTGATCTCAAATTGAGCGGTCAAAAGAGGATGATCCAAATCCAAGAGTTGGAAGAATTCCGACTACAATCTTATGAGAATGCAAAGATTTACAAAGAAAGAACAAAATTGCTTCATGATAAGAGAATTCGACAAAAGGCCTTGCACAAGGGGGACAAAGTCCTTCTATTCAATTCCCGCTACCGACTCTTTCCGGGGAAATTGAACTCTAGATGGATGGGTCCCTATGTGATAACCGAAGTTGGGAAGTATGGAGATTTCGAACTCAAGGCCGAAGATGGAAGCAAGTTCAAGGTAAATGGTCAAAGATTGAAGCCATACTATGAAGGAGCATTTGTTGGAGAAGTCGAGGCTACCTACCTCGGTCCTCCTTCTCCTTGACATCTCATCAAGAATGAGAGTTTGGTGGAGTCCTCCCTAAACCACCGTTTGTAAATATACTAACCCTCTAACTTATTATTTAATTACATTTGTTTAAATAGCATAAATTCTTTTCATGAGCACAAGTGAGGGAGGGTTACTAATGAGTTTTTGAATGAAGGAAGGAGAAAATTCCTAGGTGTGGGGATGCATTTAAAGAAAGGAGAAAGAAAGTCAACACCCGCGGCAAGAATCCGTGCGTCTCTCTGGAGATCCGGACGTCCTGGCAGAATACGGACGTCCAAGGGAAAAACGCGCGTCCAGCTGTGTTGAGAAATTGAAGGTTTCTGGACTGATGAAGAATCCGAGCGTCCTAAGGAAGAAGACGCCCGTCTGAGAGAATCCGGCCGGATTAGTGGAAAGACGCCCGTCTTTTCCCCTGAGCATTTCAAAGAAAAATCTCTGTCGAAGAATCCGCCCGTCTTCTCAGAAAGACGCCCGTCCTGACCCTGAAGAATCCGAGCGTCTTATGCTCGGGACGCTCGTCTTGAGGCGAGAAAATTCTGGAATTTTACTCTGTGGCAGAATCCGGGCGTCCTGCCCAGAATCCGCCCGTCCCGTGAAAGGAGAATCCGAGCGTCTCAGCCTCGAATCCGCTCGTCTCCCTGCCCGTTTCTCGACCCTACTTTTCTCAATTAAATTACACCCCACCACCCATATAATGACACATCATTACTCCTTCCACTCACCCTATAAAACTCACCCCCCTTGTAACTCCCATACATATCCAAATCACTCTCTTCACCCTCAAAGTCAAAAACCCCCAAATTTTCTAGGGTTTTCAACACTCAATCAACAAGTAGCAATCTTACTCTTACAAATCAAAAGAACTCAAGGATGGCACCTAGAAGATCCTCCTTTAGAAATGCAAGAAGACCTAGGATGGTGGGAAGTTCCTCTACCTCACATATCAACACCATTAGAAGGGAGCATGTGGAAATTGTAGACCTCACAAGGCTCGACGACTTCTCGAATGTGGAATTCCTTGATGATGTGCAGCGATTGGTCTTTCATCGACTCTTAAGTAAGAATATTCTTCCCACTAAATTCCTTTGTCATGATACTTTGAGAAAACTTGGAATCTTTCACCAAGTGGAGGCTTTATTTGAGGTTTTTGGCCTTTCAACACTCTTTCGCATGTTTGAACCCACCTATCGATCTCTTGTGCTCGAATTCTTGAGTTGCTTAAAGATTACAACTTCGAACAAGGTGATTAGCATAGAGTTTAGGTTGGAGAATGTCTCTAGAACAATGACCCTTGTGGAATTTGCGAGAGTGTTCGGTCTTGATGTCTCGCCTACCCGAACATCAAGACCCAAGAAATATAGTGTCGCACCCTTGTGGAGGGCCATGACGGGCCGGGACTTCATTCTTACCAAAGAGTGTCTTGCTTTTCACATCCAAAATCCAATCTTGAGGCTCACTTACCGATTTCTTTCGGGTACCCTCATCGCCCGCCGAGACCCGGCTATTGTGAATCAAATGGACCTCATGTTCATGGAATCCTATCTAAACATTCAAGGGAAAGACGGGTATCATCTCAATGCACCGCTAGTCTTGCTAGAAAAGTGGGCGAAATTCCGAAATGGTGATGATGATGGGAAGAAGCATATAGTGAATGGTGGACTCATAACACGACTTGCAAAGCACTTTAATCCTAGGTTCAATGCGAATAATGAGTACACCCCACTCTCGGGAGGAATGAGAATTAATGAAGACCTCCTTGTTGTCCAACACCATTGGATAACCCTTGAGGGGGTTGATTAAAGAATCAAATGGTTGACGAAAGGAAGTGATCCTATCTACCTTCCGATGGCCGACCTACCTCGAGTCTCCCCAAGGAGAGGAAGTTTGTCCCCAATACCCTCTTACCTCATTCAAAGTCGAGAAAGACAAGCTCCACCCCCACAAGCTCCTCCACCGCAACAACAAGAACAACAAACCCAAAATGAAAAGATAAAGGTGCCTCCCTACCCCTTTCCCTACCAACCTTACAACCACCCGAATCCCTTCATCCTCCCCCGTGACGATTTTGTCACGGGAATCTTGCAAGACTTGCACTACCATCAATATGAGACCAAGGTGGACAACTATTATGCTCTTTACCCTCAATACCTCGACATGGTTCAAAAGGGACGGATAAGTGAAGAAGGAGTTTTTCCTTCATGGGCTCAAATGGAGTTGCTCTTTCCTAACTCGGACAAGGCAAATGAAGGGGCAAACGGTCGCAAAGGGGAAGAGAGCGGCGACTCTTGTGGAGGTGATACGGTGAAGCTTGAGAGTGAAGAAGATGAATTCATGGATCCAAGTTTAAGTGATGCTTCTAGGGATATTTGGGATACCGATATTGAAGGAGATGATGCCGATTTCTAGGAGATTACTTCATCACTAGGTGGAGCGGGCAAGAGGCACCCACCTTAGTTCAAGTGAAGTTTTCAAATCTTTCCTCTTTATCTTTATTTTTCATGAAAAGAACTTTGCATTTTGTTTGTTTGTATTTTATTTTACTTTGACTCATTGTTGGTTTAGTCCTAGCAACATCAAAGGACTCACACCTCGGTTCCTTTGAGGTGTTCTTTATTGTTCCCACTTTTGAAAAATCCAAAATGACAATCTAGTCTCATGCATAGCATAGCATGTGCATGAACTCCCCCATGCTTTGACATTAGCAATAGTGTCTTACTTGGTTTGGGGAAGTTAATGCATACGCAACGGGAGGTAATTTAAATTATCCTCTCCGTCATAACAAAAATCATGCATCATGTAGTATAGTTTAGTGTAGAATTGCATTTAGTATAGAAAATCATGCATCATCCTTGCATAATTTCCATCATTTTGGCCATTGAGGACAATGCCCATATTAGTGTGGGGATGGGAATTCTAACACTTAACTTTTATTCAAAAACCATAAAAATTCAAAAAAATTCAAAAACCATAAAAATTTAAAAATTGAAAAACCAAAAACAAGTTCATTTCCCTTGTATATATTGTTTTGTATATATTGTGTTTGTTCATCCTTGTTCACTTTGATTGACTACGCCACATCCGAGACATGAGGATATTGAAGACCGCATGGTATGATCTTTCCAATCTCCTTTTTCTTCTTTATGTTAATGACTATGTGGCTTCATTTTGATTGATGCGGTATAACAATGTGAACTTAGGATTGCATCTAGTTTATATGGCATACTAGTTGGTAGAATCATTTGCATTAGGATGTATAAATGTTAGTTGCATCATGGCATGTAGTTTGCATGTTAGAAAATTTTGCGAAACCGTCTACTTGGGAAGCTTGACAAGTGTATATAGGCCCTAGTAGATGCTTTTTATTCTTAAGACTTTGCTTGTTAGAATATTTGTAAAACACCCTAGGATGTGTCATGCTAGTATCCTTTGACCCATGGATTAAGGCCAAGTCAAGAGTACCTTGTGGTGTGATAACTCCTTGGCTACCGTTTATTCCAAGGTGACCCTTGAAACCATGCATACTTCTATCATTCATCCATGTTCTACCATACATTTTGTCACCAAAGGGAATGGGCACAAAAAGAAATCAATTTGAGTTCAATGAGATGAAAAATGAAAGAAAGTTTGCAAAAATGCATCAAATGAAAAGAGGAGCAAAAATAGAACTCCTAAAAGCTTCAAATACAAGGCACCCTCGTTACTAATTGGGGTGACTTTGAAAATGTTCAAAAAGAAATGCAAAAAAAAATTGTCAAGTATTGAAATGCCAAAAATAAAAAAGAAATGGCAAGAAAGTGTTCTCAAATGTCAAATGCCACAAGAAATTGGGGGGAAAAACAAAAACAAAAGCAAACTCCCAAAATGAAACTCAATTACTATCGATCCCTTTATCCATCGTATCCATTTTTGTGCATGGTAGAGAGGGGACGACCCTTCTTCTTGTCTAGGCAAGAGGGGGAATTCCGCGATCCTCCAGTGTTTCTAACACCATAGGGAGTCTACTCTTGACAAAAGCATTTAACGATTGAGGACAAAGGTACCCTAGCTTGACACCTTTTGGAGGTGATTTATTGGTATCCTTCTAGGCTTAGTAGTTTGAACAAATTGCATCTATGAAGGAGTGTGTACCCTTGAATTGCTTCCCTTGTAGATAATTTCCGCCACTTAGATGAGGAAAGTGGCTATTCTTTTTGTAGATGCATCCATTACTTGATTTTGTGTGCTTAATGTTTGGATGTGTCGCCATTTTGGCAAGACCCACCTTGCCTTGCAAGAAGGCATCCTACCTCATGGTTGTCTTGTTGTGAGTTGAAGGGGCGGAGTGAGACCCGCAAATTGTCTCATATCGGCTATTATTATTAGGTTAGGTTAGTATTGGTCCTAGTCTTTGTCACCTCTTTACTCGGGACGAGCAAAGGTTCGGTTTGGGGATATTTGATGCGACCATAATTGGCGCATATTTAGCCCCCGAATTACCATTGTTTCTATGCTTTTTAGTGCCTATTTGGGTCATTTCTTATCTTTAGTTCTTTGTTTTGCATATTCTTTGAGATTTTGATCCCTTGGTAGGAAAGGAGTAAGAATCTTGCATTTTCATGGCAAAACAAGGCTAAATTGATCATATTCAATGACCAAGCATCAAGGAGAGACAAGACTAGAAGGCCTTTGTACATAGCATAGTAGAAGAGCATTGTTGAGAAAAGGATCCTTGAGTCCCCAAGGAAATCCCCAAGGAATCCATGAAGAAAAGGGAAGAAAAAGAAGAAGAAAAGCTCTTTGAACTACAATCCGAACGGATTGTAGAGAATCCGTCCGTCCTCCCGGTCGAGCGTCCTCACCAGGAATCCGCTCGGATTCCCCATGCCCAGTCCGAGCGTCTTGTTCCTCGATCCGCTCGGATCGTCCACCCAGATCCGGCCGTCCCGACTCCCGGCCCGCACGGATCACAACACAAAGACAGATTTCGTTCTTCAAGCTACGAAATGGAGAAGCCCTTCTCTCGGACAATCCTGGAGGCTCCTTGCTCAACTTAAAAAGTGTAATTACTAGTTTAGCCCTTAGTTAACCCTAATGCATCCTCCCTAATTTTCACTATAAATACCCCATTAGTCTAATTAGAGGAGCATGTTCTTCTTATCAATAATTAGAGTAGTTAATATCAATCAAATCTCTCTTCAATATTGTAATCAAATATTAATCAAGTTTTAATCCAAGTTTTAGTTCTTTAATCTCTCTCTAGTTCTTCATTTATTTTGGGTAATTAGAAGATTATTGGGTTTATTGGGAGATTGACAACCTTCCATCAATCATCAAGTTCTTCTATTATTCTTGCTTTATTATTGGAATCATTAGTAGGTATAATCTCTTAATCCCTTTTTAATTATTGCTAATTACTTTCATTTATTCATCATGTTTCATTATGTTAGTATGATTGACAACCTTTCTAGCATGATCAATATGATAATGAGTGAGTAGTCTCTTAGCTAGGGTTTAATGGGTGATTAGGGAAACCAACATGGGGAATGATTCATGCTTAAATTAATATGCTTTCATATCTTATTTGCTTGCTTGTTTTGATCTTAATACATGCACATGTTATATTTGATGAAATGCTAAGCCTATGAATCCTTGCATTTACTATCATCTTCTATCCTTTCAACTTGACTTGTAAGACATAACCCAACTCGAGTCTTGTTAGACCATGCATGTGTTAAGTAGGGAAGATTAAGTCGACTTGTAGGTGTTGTACAATCCAAGAGATTCGGCTCCGGGACCCAAACTTTCCTAGGATTGTAAGATATAACCCAACTCAATCCATCACAACAATAATTGCTTGCTTATAATTTGAGAACATGTTTGTATGATCATATCCCATGATTCCCCTATGAACCCATGACACCCTAGTGCTTTTAATCAATTGTTTACACCCTTGTTTCATTTACCTTGTTAGTTTATTTTCATTGCTATTTTAGTTTAGTGACCTTCTACATCAACCCAATTTGTGACACCCCTAGACACCACTAGTTACAATAGAATCTTCATTTCAATACCCGTCCCTTGGGATCCGACCTTTACTTGCCTCTTTACTAATTGTAGAGTTGTTTGTGAAGTATAAATTGTGTTTTGTATCGACCATTGACCAACGACCACATATGCTTAATTGTGAACACCAAATGGCATCGATCACATTCACAGGCACGAAAGGTGATGGAAGAAGTCCACGACGGAGAATGCAGTCCCCACATGAGTGGGCCTATGATGGCAAAGAAAATCACACGTTTGGGATATTATTGGACCACAATGGAATCCGATTGCATCAAATACGTAAGACATTGCCACAATTGTCAAATCTTCGGGAATGTACAACATGTCCCTCCTTCGTTGCTCTACACGATGACATCTCCTTGGCCATTTTACGCATGGGGAATTGACATAATCGGAAAGATAACCCCAGCCAGAACAGGAGGTCACTGTTTCATTCTAGTGGCAATTGACTATTTTACCAAATGGGTAGAAGCGGCTTCCTACACTGGTCTTACGGCTAAAAATGTGGCAAAATTCATACAAAACAACATCATCTGTCGATATGGTTGCCCACATGAGATCATTAGCGATAATAGGTCACACTTCCAAGCTGAAACCGAGCAATTGCTAGCCAAATAAAAGATTAAGCATCACCACTCTTCGCCCTACAGACCACAGACTAACGGCGCGGTAGAGGCGGCAAACAAAAATGTTGTCACAATTCTCAAGAAAATGATTGACAACTACAGAGATTGGCGAAGCAAAATACCCTTTGCTTTATGGGGATACCGTACATCTGTCAGGACGCCCACTGGGGCTACTCCTTTCTATTTGACCTACGGCATGGAAGCCGTACAACCAGTCGAGCTAGAAATACCATCCCTGCGTATTCTACTAGAAAGTCAAATCCCGGAGGCCGATTGGAAGAGGGACAGATATGAAGAACTCATCCTCCTGGATGAGCGTAGGCTGCGCGCCTTACATAATGTCCAAACATATCAAGCACGTATCAAACGAGCTTTCAACAAAAGGGTTAGGCCAAGAAACATCAAAGAAGGAGACTTAGTACTCAAATCGGTTAGAGCTCTTTTACCTGTTGACCCAAGGGGAAAGTTCAAACCTAATTGGGCCGGACCATTTCTAGTCAAATCCATACTCCCAGGGGTGCGGTTAGAATTACAGACCTAGATGGGAATGAGTTTTCAAACCCCACAAACCTTGACCAACTGAAACGGTACTATGCCTAGAATAGGAACAAAAAACGCGCCTCGCGTAAACCCACGTGTCGCTCTTGTGGGACTAAATAAACGGCCCCTGGCCCAGCTGAAATAAGCTGATGTCACCGTGATCTTGCATTTTGACAAAATTGTCATCCTCATATCATCAAATAAATTCGCACCTCTAGAGTAAGCAAAAGCTCATGCTTATTTTCTATGTTCATTACAAGCTCTTGCTTCGAACAATTATTCTTTTACATTTACTTGAACTACGCGCAAGGGTTTGATTTCGCTTTTCAAGTGAATACGTAGGCAATCCTTCACGGGATTCAACCCATTATATCTAAAATGTAAATAGAAGGACATTTGCATTGCATTTTAAATTCGACAAGAATAATAAGTAGAAAATCCCAACGGTTTCATAACCATTTAACCTTTTTATTTCATTCATTTCCTAAATAATAATAGTACGTTACATAATAAAAATAGAATAGGCTAGGATTCTAAAAATCCCTCCTTTTTATTACAACAAACAATAATAATAATAATCAAATAATAAATAAAGACTCGGGCTACTCCTCCATCTTCCCTTTGCCCTTGTCATTCTTGTCATATTTCTTGTCACGACCTCGAGCTGGACGCTCTTGCACCACTTCAGACCTAATCACCAACGGTCTTTCTCGAGGCCTGACTCTTCCATTCTTGCCAATCACCATCTCTGCGACAGGAGTAGTCTTTGATTTCTTCGAAGGATGAATGACCTTGTAGTCAACAGGCTCGCGTTTCCTCAGTCTCTCGTGCTCTTCCGGAGTTGCAGCCTTTCTCCACCTCAGATAAGAATCCGACACCCACAAAGCATTGGGGGAGAAGCTCAAGAACCACATGTTTCTTTGGGCCCATTTAATAGCCCACTCCCTTCGGCTCTCGGTAGTAAGCGCCATAACAATCTGCGGGACGGTGTCAAGCCTCGGGATCGTCTGCTTCAGCCCAACTTGCCTCATCAATCTTTCCGGGAAGATGCATACCATAAACTCCAATCCAGGAATGCGCACGGACCTAGTGGGATCCAAAGAAGACACTCCAGTGACAGACTTGAGGTGCCACCACGGTACGACCCACCTGATCAACGGGCCATCATCACTCTTCAGCTTGTTCTTCCAATAATCACAGACCCGAGTGAAGTCCACCATGTACAACCTCGTCCCCATCGCAATCGAACGGGAATGATAGGAAAGTGCATGAACTGGGGGCTCGATCAATCGGAGCCGTTCCATAAGCCAAACCTACCAAAAGCAGGTATTAGACATCGAAAAAAAAAAAAAAAAAAGAGGTGTCTTTTTACCTGCAAGATGACGGGACTCCCCAAGAACGGCAGATCGCGGTTGGATTTCCTATTATCCAAGCCCAAAATAATCTCTCCTAAGCACACGCAAGCTGGGCTCCTGCGCAGCTCCATTTGCTCAATAAGGCCCAAAAGACGGGGATCACCTCTCAAGTCTTCATCAACATGCCCTTGGAAGACATACACATGCAACAAACAAAAGCCAAATGCCCTCCTCCTGGCAACATGAGAAACAGTAGGGTCGGCCCTGTTGATGAATCGGTCCACAAAGTCCAACATTCTCACACCTTTCGGGGTAACTAGACGGTCCACCTCAAGTCAGTCGGTCAAGCAAGTCTCTCGAATTTGCTCTTATACCCTTGTGAAGTGGAAGGAATGGCAGGTAAATGTTCGGGGTCCCACCCACCAATAGCAGCAATTTCTTTAGGAAATGGGCAAATGTCACCTCCTGGGAACGCGAAAACATGATAATTCGGGTCCCAATAGTCAAGGCAAGCATCCAAGAACGGTTTTACAACCTTAATGAGTTTCAAACTCAATAAAGACCCAAGGTTATAAGCACCCATGTCATGCTTCTCCATATTTGAAAATTCATTGGTCCATTCCTTCAAGCGGATCTCCAAAGTATTCATAATGAAAAATTTTCTTTTGAAGATTTATTTTGGGAGTTTTGTGTGAATAGACGAAGAAGAGATGGAAGATTTATGAGAATTAAAGCTCCGTCGACGCTTCTATTTATACTAATTGTTGTTTCCAAAAATCCGTCAGAACGGATCAGCTTGGGAATAGGCGCAGCACCTGCTGCGCCTCTTCAAAGGGACGCAGCTCCTGCTGCGCCTCTTCCCCAGTCTCACTTCTGTGATTTCCACGTTGGATCTTTCCTAATTCTATAACGCATGATTTCCTATTCCTACGGGGTTTTATTTTGGTAAATACGAGAAGATTACCATGTTTCAAGTTTCCTAAATTCGCGGGCACGCATTTCGAGACGACGTCGACACCTTCGCCATTTCATCACACTTAATTCCTTTCCTTTTTTAGGAAATAATTCTCATTTTCTTTTTTAGGAAATAACTTTCATTCTTTTTTGGGAAATAATTTTCTTTTGTTTTCATTTTTAACGAATTTCAGCATTTCATTTCTACATTTTCTAACTTATAGATTTATCTTTTTTCTTTTTTTTAGGGGGTAACCCTCCCTACCGTCCGGTCATTTCCGGCAAAATTTTTGCATTTTTGTGTTCTTTTGAGTCTCATTTTGCGCTAATTAAGGCCATATGTATATAAAATGTATGTTTTCCGTGATCTCTATGTAAATTTCGGCAGCATGACGGCGTAAACCGTTGTCTACCAAACCTGTTCAAGAACTAACCTGCAGATACAAGCAACACAACCCAGCAGCAAAGGCACTCAGGCCGTCGTATATACACCAAACAGAGCAAATGCACAAGCAAACTGGGGGCTTGCGCCCCAAACAAAGTCCAAAAATGTTCAAAATCAGATGTCCAAACGTACAAGTCTACAAAACTACACAAAGCTACTGCTGGGCGCCCTCCAACTCGGCAACTCTCGCCACAAGAGCAGCGATCTCGGCATCCCGAACCTCGAGCTCCCTCAACACGCGAGCTGTCTCCTCCCGAGACTGGGTCAACTCTCGCTCCAGCTCGCGGTCACCCTGTAGACAGCAATAAATTGGCTCATGTCAATCGATGCAAGCAAAATAGAAAAATAAAAAAATCAAAAAAGAGAGAAATGGGTGTAAGGTTCATACCTGACGACCTCGACCACCGACGAGTGCCTCGATGGCAGTAGCTCGCAGCCGGTTGGCCACCCTCCATAGTGCCACGAACCGGGACGGTGCGACCTGCATTTTCAAAAGAAATTCTCAGCAAATTGAACAAGCTCAATCAAATGTGTTCCTACACGAAAGTTATACAAGCTAGAGGCTCACCCTCCGAATTAGATGCTGCCAGTCATCTAGGCCAGCATCCGTCACAGCTACGTCAAAGTCACGCAGCTCGGAGATCGTCGTCCTCCCGGTCGTGTCAGTGTACTCAAGGGTCTCGGGGTACACTGGGGGCTCGGTGCCCGCCGCCTCGACCTCCTGCAAAGACAAATAGCTCTTATTAATCGATGATCTTTCGTCGTGATTCTCGAAATCAAATCAAGAAAGAGTAAAAGATGCTCACCACTACCGGCCAGTACGCCAACCTCCCGTAAAGGAACGCTGATTAGTCCTCGC
Source organism: Silene latifolia (assembly GCF_048544455.1). Taxonomy (NCBI): domain Eukaryota; kingdom Viridiplantae; phylum Streptophyta; class Magnoliopsida; order Caryophyllales; family Caryophyllaceae; genus Silene; species Silene latifolia. Next base: position 63,434,414 of record NC_133526.1, on the reverse strand, counting down.
CAGGGAGAAGAAGGTCGTCGCCACTGGCACCAGCCAAGTCCGCCTCCCTCTCAGCCTCAGAAGGCTCCCTAAACATCGTCCTGGGAGGATCGACGGGAACCGTCAACGCGTCCCGAGAGCACTGACGAGCCAACCGCTCACCCAAGTACCACACAGGACCCATCGACGTCCTCAACAACAGCCGGCTCGGGCTCCTAGGTCGAAGGACCTCAGCGACAAAAGGAGGCGCTCCAGCGTACTCCGCCCAAGGTCTGGGCACCCACTATGACAAGATAAGGCAAAGATCATTCCTATGATCAATTAAAGGCAAAGTATAAGAAGTATAAGCGAATACAAATGGGATACTCACGCTGCTCAGCTGAAGGGCGTTCACGTCCCGCCGGTAGACGTTGTGAGAAGAACGCTTGCTCTTCGTCCGGCACATCACCCAATCCCTCACCACAGGATAAGCCCTCTCCAGCGGCTCCGTCCTCTTGGGCGCGAGACTCGGGAAGTAGGAGTACACCCACGCCTGTAAAGCAGAATAATCAATGACAATCTTTCGTGATTTGATAAAGAAAGGAATTTACTTTGGTCTAAAGAAAGGTTCATACCTCCAACGGTAGTCCAGTCCGACAAAGACGGAGAAGTCCCCTTCTCCATCAACTCCGGATGAACCATGGCCCTCATGAAGCGCATGAGGACCGCAAACCAAAGATGACCCGGTCCCAACGTCCTAGGGAACTCGGGTCGAAAGGAAGGGAAGAAGCTTCGTCGACGTGACCTCTCGCCTTTGTCTCCGAGGTAAATCGAAGACAGAAACCACCAAAGCCACAGACGAGCCCTCTGCTCAGCTGTGCAGGGAGGAGGAGTCGTCTCCCTCCCATCGATCGTCACCGGCACGGGTCTTCCCCGCAAAGTAGTCTCGAACATAAGAATCGGGTACCAAGCCCTAAGATCAGAACAGACCTTCGGCGACAAGTTCCGCCCGATCAATCTCCTCGCCTCGGTCGAGTCCGCCCTCATGGCGTCTCCGCCACACCATCTCCTCGGTCCCACACGGCGGACGTAAATCATGCCGTAATCCTCCAAAGTGACTCCCACCTCACCAAAAGGCATGTGAAATGTGGAAGTCGTATCCCAGAATCGGTCCAAGAAAGCGCGGACCAGGCTAAGGTTAGCCCGCAACTTCCTCTTCACGATATCCCTCCGGACTGAACAGAGGACCGAACGCTCCGCGCTCGATCATGGCCCTCTCCTCCGCCGACAGCCGCTCGTAGTGCTCCATCGCCATCGTGTACCCCGAGAATGACCTGATGTTCCCGGCCTCCTATTATGATTTGAAACAAAGCTATCTTTAGTTTTGAATGAAATTTGAAAGAAATTTGGACAAAAAGAATGAAAGAGGACAGGTGGTGAGTAGTGAATTCCTATTTACCAAGCTCTTCACCGTCCTGTAGGACAGGTGACCCTCTGCAGCTCACACGAGGTGCCTACTCTCCCAGGTCTCAGCCCACGCAGGAGCTCCCCTCAGCTGATGACCTCCTCGCCCGACGTTGGCTCGTCTCGGGATCTCCTCCTCCTCGACGGCCTCCTCCTCGTGAAACTCAGCAGCCATCACCGCAGCGGTGAAGGCCTGCTCTAAAGCCTCCTTAACAGTAACGGCGTCTATCTCCATGGGAGCTCTCCCGGAAGTAGAAGCCTCATCACCTGCAACGTTAAAGCAAATTCAGGCCGCGTCACATGACGACAAGCCTTTGTTAGAGAGTTTCCGAGCCTTCAAGGCCCTGAAATCGCTCTTTCCTTGCCATCCTTGGCCATATTCCCATCAACCCGATCACTCATGTGATAAATTGGGTCAAGTCAAGTCCAATTCGAAGCCTAGTTCCGGGTTCAAGTCGAAAATTCGGCAGCATTTCGCTATAACGACGATTATGCCCTAGAAAGGTGTCCTGAAAAAGTTGTTACAAACCAAAATGTCGAGATGGTAGAAAGTTTACCCATCACCCAAGGATCCCAAATATCAAATTTCAGCGCAAATGGGCAATCCTAAGGCTATTTTTGAAGCAATTTACGGTTTAGCTGTAAAACCGTCTCAAAATTTCGCTCAAAGGCTCAAAACTCGATGAAAATTCGAAACAAGTACATGGTTATGTTCCTAACATTGCCTACTATCCATTTCTAACATCAATTTGACATGGAAAATCCATTTGGGGGAAAAGCCTTAAATTTTCGATCAAAAGGGTCGAAAACCCTAAATTTCGCGGCTCAAAATTCAACAAATGTAGATGATTAATGCAAGATTAAGACACATACCTCGATTAGTCATGTTTAAAGAAAGCTTTTGAATCAAACCTTGGCGGAAATGGTGAAGATTTGAGAGAGAAATGAGTGATTTGTGTTTCGAATGCAAATGAACACAATGCCTCTGACTTTCGAGTTTTTACGCAGGAAAGCCAAATTGGGGAATAGACGCAACAGGCGCTGCGCCTCTTCCAAGAGACGCGGCTCTTGCTGCGCCTCTTCCTTTTGTTCCCTCCATACGGATTTTCAAAAATTCGTTATAAGTTCGTTATTTGTGGGCCCATCTTTGGTGCGCCTCTTCCCCGATGCCATTTTACTCTTTTGGTCCGTTCGACGATTTTCTTTCGTTCCGGCTCGTATTTCCAAGCCAGCAGCAGGCTGTTTATTCTTTCCAAGACTCATTTTGCTTGTCGCAACGAGCATTTACTTATTTACAAAAATTTGACGCACATTCATTATGTCTCAAGCGAGAGTAAGCGGATATACTTTCCCTCTCATGACAAGAAGAATAATCCCAACTATGTCTCTAGTGAGAGTAAGCGGACGTACTGTCTCTCTCAAGACGCGAGGATTAACATTTATCCAAACAGTTTTCCCTCCAGCAGTTCCCAGCCGTGTCCTGCTACTTGCAATATTTTCCCGAAGATTGTCCAAAACAGTTTTCCCTCCAGCAGTTCCCAGCCGTGTCCTGCTACTTTCAATATTTCTCGTTTCCCGCGGAGTTCGACGAGGGTGTCGTTCTCCAGAAGTTCCCAAACCCAAAGCCTTCTTTCTTAGGTTCGTAAACCCGAAATTAGGACTTTTTAGCTATAGGATCCCAATCCTTTTAGGTTCGTAAGCCTTCAAGTTCCCCAAGCCAATATAGTTCCTATACCCAACCTCCGGTTTACCCCTTAAGTTGAACTTACTTTAGGCCTCTTTCCCGTCGATGCTCTCCTTTAGGGTCCCACACCCTAGCACAATCCTTATATACCCTTTAGGTCTTACGCTTAGCTCCCATGCTCAACCTTAGCTCCTACGCAACTCCGGAAGCATCTCGAGGAAGAAGTCTCAGGTATGGTCTCTTCTTATGGCTGGCGAGCCTCCTTACGTAGTCTAATGGACTTTAAACGACCCTCCCCGATAGTCGACAGACTCTAAAATGTTCCCGACGACAGGTCCTTGGTTCAGACCCCTTGAACCACCTCGCGTCGCCATAGTCGTCAGGTTGTAATCTTCGATTGACCTGATGGCTATACTTTGACTTTCGCCTTGTCCAACCCTCAGTCAAAGTGGGGGCTCTGTAGATACCTCATTTCTGCACCTCCCGCAAACCACCCGGTGATGATTGGGCCGCATGTTTGATACGCGGAATGATTTGTGACAGTTCGTAAGATTATCATCAAGTGATTGCTCAAATATTAATGTCAACCTCTTAGTTGTCATCTACGTCCCGATACGGTCGTTTTGGCAGTAATTAGAGTACATTCGGAATCCGGGCCTAAAACCGTCTCCATTTTCTGATAACCGTTAAATCCCGAGTCGAATGTTGGAATGTTAGGATATTTCTATTCCATATTTCACAAATTTTATCTTTTGGCAAATAATATCCCGTAATATTCGTATAAGATATTAAGGAAATCGAATTATTTCCGTCCTACCATAACTCAAACGCGGAAATCTTTCTTCAGTAGGAGGAAACCTCCTTGGAATAGACGCAGCAGGTGCTGCGCCTCTTCCAAGAGACGCGATGTTCGCCGCGCCTCTTCCTGCACCCTTTTCTGCATGTTTCTCGTATCTTTTTCATATCTTTCCGAGATTCACTTCCAAGGAGTCTCCGAAACCCTAATTTCTCCACGTGATTAGTATAAATAGGAGCCTTCGCTCCTCATATTTCTCACGCGAGTGTCCGCCCTTCTCTTCTCCCTTTGCATTATAGACTTTGTTCTTCTTTATTGGCGCCTACGTGCTTGAACTTTCGACCACGTAAGCTCGGATCTTTCCGGGTACCAGCCTCTCCGTTGCATGACCGACCAATTTGACCAACTACACTTAATCAACTTAATTAATCAATTCTTTTCCTCTTACGAGGGCACTCTTTTTGCATTCGCTTCGAGCATCACTAATCGATATCTTAGTTCTTCTCGTTTCTTCAACATGTAAGTCTAAGGGTGTATAATCCTTGTTTATTTATTGTATTTACCTTTTCGTATTATCCATTGTAAGGTTTACGTCGAAAGTACCATTAAAGCCGATTTCTAAAACCCTTTGTTAAAACCTGTTTTTGCGGATTTCCAGTAAATAACCGTCGAGAAAGGACGCAGCAACTGCTGCGCCTCTTCGAAGGAGCGCAGTTCCTGCTGCGCCTCTTCGTGAGGCTGCCGCAGTTCCTGCTTCCTTTCTTCTTCGTTTGTCCTCTGTAATTCGTATTCAAAATCTTTCTCTTGCTTGTTCGTCTGTTAATTCTTCGTCTTAGTATCATAATAAATCACATGTGTACATTATTCATCGTCCTTAATATGTTTAAATCATCAAATCCGACTTAAATCCCAATTAATCTAATATTTGCGGGTTTTCGTCATTAAATTCAATTCCGGGTTGTAGAGATTCAATTTGTTCATATTGGGTTTCTGGAATTCGTCTTTGATATAGCTTTCATCTGTTTACTCGCATGTTCATCATATATCATCATGTCTAACGTAGTTAATTGATTTCAATAGAGGACTCATTAATATTGTTTTCACTTCTATCATTATTTCATCATGTAAATAATCTGTTTGCATCCGTCTCAACCATGTTTACTGCTTTTATGACCCATTCATATGTAAGATAACATATTAATCACTTTCATCCGAGTAAATAATTTAATCCATCATTAAAATCACCAATTAACATTAACGGCTTGCAATTACGGCTACACAGCCAGAACTGAGCCAAGGAACAGACGCAGCGTCTGCTGCGCCTATTCCAAAGGACGCAGCTCTGCTGCGCCTGTTCCTGGCTGAGGTCTGTCCCTGAACTCCGTTTCTGTCTTGACATAGTTTAATTAGTTTACGTACTAACTAACTATTACCCGTATTATCACGCTAATTCCTGTTCGTTAATTTATTTGATTCTTTCTTTTACCTCTTTTTCTCAAACTATCCGTTTTAAAGGTATTTTCGACATAAATCGCCTATCCAATGTAATTAATGTAATTTTCATTATTGTAATTTATATTATTTCTTTTATCCATTGTATGTTTTCACATGTAATTGAGCATTAAATCCTACTTCGACCCAATTGTATGCTAAACTAATTGTTCACCGACTTAGTCTAATTCTTCACATGCTAGGATTAAAACTTGGATGTTGCATTGCATGCATATAATCGACGATATATCGAGTACGAATAACTTCCCTAATCATTAGTAGAGGCCGCTATCGAGGCGGGCGGGATTAGGTGTTCGATCAAAAGAGCTTCCTAATACGTACCCTCACCCCTTACTCCAGATCTCCGTGAGCACCCGTGTTCATTGGCATCCACGAGAGTCATTCTAGACATAGAATGCTAAGGGTAACGATTGCTTAGTGTTCATGTCACTACTTTGTGTCTTGACATGACACGAGGTATTCGAACGGTTCCAATTTCCCATAAAAATTGGTGGCGACTCCATACAAAATGCAAACGCTTGTTTCGTTCTCACCAAGCGCCCCCGTGGGCGGCCCGCTGTCCACAATGAGATACAATTTATTTAGTCCCTTGATTTATAGACTAAAAGGTTAGTCGATTATTTTAGAGAGATTTCGAGTTGCGAACTCGAGGCACGACAGTTATTATTTAATTATGCGATAATTGAATAATAAATTTTGGGAGACGGGTTTTAGTTAATTAATTGTTAATTCACTAAAATTGTACTAATTGATTCATGTGATTAATATTTGTACGTAAATAATATGTGTAGTGGTACACGTATATTTACGGAGTGATTTGGACGAATTAATTATGGAAGTATTTAAACATTAAACAATGTTTATAATAAAAATTACACGTATTTGTGCGACAAATATAAGAACCAACATGGACCCGTAAATGGGCAAGTGGACCGTGTAAAATAGAGTTGTGGATGATTAGGAACATAATCATTTTACCTTACTTTATATACTACCATAAGTTATCTTATAGTGATTTTTGCATGTGATGTAAGATTAAATAATATAAGACAATTTTTCCACTCCTACACTCCACCCTCCCACCGGTTTTCCCCCTTATACACTCCAAAATGTTTGCTCATTTTTACACACAACAACTCTTGAACATTTTGCATGTGTATCTTCTTCTCTCTAAAATGATTATTCATCTTTACTAAGAAGTTAGTAAACCAAAATAAATATTTACTAAGAAGTGTTAGTAAGATTACAAATAATATCAAGGGTATAATTTTAACAAGTTTCTAGTTAAATACTTGTTAGATTTTTGGGTTGAGTTCTTGGGTGCATCTTGAAGGAGATCTTCTCTTTGAAGATTTGGTAGGAGGATCATCCATTTGTTATAAGCTCAAGAACAAACTAGTAAGGTGATCTAGTTTGTGCCCATTTTACCATAAAATCAATGTAAGGAAATTGTTTTTCCTTAAACTTTCATTTTTATGCTTTTATATTTGCATGCATGTTACATAGATCACCTAAATGATAAATTATGATATAATTTAATTTTTATTAGAGAGTCTAATATGGATCTATGATCATTCAAGGACAATAGTCCATGAGGCTTTCATCTCCTTGTAGAAAGAGATGTTCATTAGGGTTGTTTTCGTCACTTGGATGGCCTAGGGATGAAGCTACCAGATGATGGTTGTCGATCATGTTTTGAATAACATGTTTCAGTTTGAAGCATATTTCAGTATTGTGACCTTTTCCTTGATGATATTGGCACGCACTGCCGTCCCAGAAACGGGTTTTCCTGCATTCAAGCGGCTCCGGAGTGGGCCCGATTGGTTGTAGCTTCCCTTCAGTCATGAGCCTTTGAAGGGCTGCGGCATAGGTTGTGTTGAGGTTGGTGAATGTCCTTTGAGAACGTTCAACCTTGTTGTTTAACTTGAGACATTCAGGGGGATTGTCTTGACTGAGAGGTGCAACTATGATTTTGCAAGCATCAATCATATCTTGAATGGCATGCTTGAGTTTGAAACAAATTTCGGTGTCATGGCCCTTGCCTTGATGATATTGGCAATAGGCATTTATTTTCCAGAAACGAGTTCTTTTGTGTTCAGGTTTGTCCGGAGTCGGACCAATGGGTTGTAGCATTCCTTCTGAAGCAAGTATCCCCAGATCGGTGCCATATGTTATTCCCAGATCTGTGAATACCATTTTATGTTTTCCCATGGTTCCCACATTGGTGTTTTTGGGGATATTTTTGTGAGTTTTGTTTTTGTTTTTGTCAATCCTGGGCGGAAGCAGGATTTGGTCATTGTCAATGGGAAGTTTTGGGGATGTTGCTTGATATTTTGAAAGGGATTTCGGTGAGGTGATTTCATGTTCTTTGTTGTTGGGTTCATAGGTGTACGATTCATTAGATGGCCCCTCTTTTTCAACAGCTGTTGGTTGATGAACAGAGGGTTTGTTTTCTCCTTGATGGTCAGGTTTATTTTCGGTACTACCAAACCTTTTCTCCAAGTTAGCTACCAGGGTGTTCAAATCATCGATAGCAACTTGCAGCTTTGAGAATATGTTGTTGATGGAGATGGAGAGCATCATTATAGCGCTTTGTAGGCCATCTTCATCAATTGCATGAATTTTCTCATCGTCAGGAGAGATGACATGAGAACAGTCTAAGGAAGATTCCTGACTGTGTCCAATAGGTTTTTCAGGATGGTTGTTCTTGTTGTTTGTTGAGGGAGGTAATGGTAACTCACCCTTTTCAATCATATCAAGGATGGCGCCTTTTATGGGGAGACACATTTCAGTATCGTGTCCGCGACCTTGGTGATATTGGCAAAAGAGGTTTCCATCCTATCTTCGACCTCGCTTGTTTAGTAGAGGGTCTGGAGTTGGAATAATCGGTTTGAGCTTTTCTTTGGATATTAGCCTCTCCAAGGCTGTGGCATAAGGCATACCCAAATCAGGGAAGGACCTATGAGGTCGTCTTGTTTTGGTAGCCTTCCAACTAGGGTTGGTTTTATCGTTGGCATGTAGTCGGCTTTCAAGGAGCTTAACCCTTTGCTCAATATCAGAAGAGGGAAAATTCCCGGTTATCATTTTGTCCTCAACCTGGGAGAGACGAGTGCTCAAGTTTTCCACGGTAGCTATGAGTTGAAGGACCACATTGTTGGTTTTAGCAGAAGTCATGGCAGATGCAGATTGATCAGCTTTTTGAGTTCCTAGTTGGCAATTGATGGCACCCAAGGGATCCATATTTGAAATAACGATAGGCGTTATAATTTGTCTTGGCAAGGGATTGCACAAATAAAGGCAAGTACAACACATATGTATGAAAGGCAATTATGTCGTGAAGACGCGTAGGTGTGACTAGGTTATGAGTTCATTAAAGATCGTGAATGACCTCTTGTGTTTGAACTCCTGGTCCATGACTTTGAACTTAGACTCGAGTGTCAACTTTTGCATAGTGATGCCTAGACAGACGACTTATGACTTAGTTTGGAGGTTTGTCGATGGAGTGACACCGTTGGATGAGACATGTACACGAACTTGACCTTTGACCCGTAATGTAGGGGAAAGGCGGATTTAATACCCGAGAGGTTTTGACTCTGCTAACGCCATTGAAGATGTCTCGACAATTAGGCGACGTGACCTAGACCAGAAGGTAGGTACTAACTTCGGCGGAGATTCGACGTTATCTAGACGACTTGACTTGAAATTGACTGGACTCTAATCGACTCGAGGCTGAACCAGAAAGGTGGATTGAAGTTTTCAAAAAAAGAAATTTTCAAAGAGATTCATTTGTCGTTTTAGGGACGGCTTCCGAAGAGTAGGGATCTTTAGAAGGTCGGCCAGTTGAAAAGGTTGTCTTAGGTTTGTATTCAAAAGACGGTTTAAGTTGAGATTGCAGCGGCTCTGAAAACAATGTGTTGTTTCCGAAGACGGGTTTTTGAAATTCGGAATCACGGATTTAAAAATCGAGAATTGAAGAATTTGGAATCGTCATCACAATTGCTATGAAAACGGTTAAATTTGTTTTAAAATTTGAAAACGGTTAAATTTGTTTTCAAAAACTGAGCTTTGATTTGATATCTGAAAACGGTTAAATTGGTTTTCAAAGATTTGATTTTGAATTAAAATTTGAAAACGGTTAAACTTGTTTTCAAATGATTTTAAATTGTGAATTGAAATTTGAAAACGGTTAAATTTGTTTTCAAATGATTTGAAATTGGATTTGAAATTTGAAAATGGCTAATTTTTTTTTCGATTATTCGATTTTGAATTGAAATTTGAAAACGGTTAAATTTGTTTTCAAATGATTTGAAATTTGATTGAAATTTGAAAATAGTTAAATTTGTTTTCAAAGATTGAAATTGGATTTGAAATCTGAAAACGGTTAAATTGGTTTTCAAAAGATTTGATTTTGAATTTGAAATTTGAAAATGGTTAGATTTGTTTTCAAAGATTTGATTTTGAATTGAAATTTGAAAGAGGTTAAATTTGTTTTCAAAGATTTGATTTTGAATTTGAAATTTGAAAACGGTTAAATTTGTTATTGAGTTTGAATTGAAATTTGAAAACGGTTAAATTCTTTTTCAAATATTTGATTTTGATTTGAAATTTGAAAACGGTTTAATTTGTTTTCAAATGATTTGAAATTGGAAATTATGAGGATTAAATTCGTCATTACGACGGGTTAGAAAAGCGTTTGAACCATTAAAAGACGGTATGCAAATCGAAAATTGTGAGAATTGAAATCGTCATTACGACGGCTTAGAAAAGCCAAATTTGATCTAGAAAACAAGATTTGAAATTTGGAAGGTTGCACGGGTTGAAATCGTCATTACGGCGGTTTGAAAAACGTTTTTGTTTGAAAACTGATTTCGAATTTTTGAAAATTCGAGGGTAGAATTCGTCATTACGACGGCAAAAAGGGCGCTTTGAGAATGCAGTGGTCGGCGAGGGACTGAGGTTTGAAACAACCATTACGACGATGTAAAAGGGTATTTTGAAATGGTTTGTTAAAACCGAGTTTGAAATCGTCATTACAACGGCATGAAAAGGTGCATTTGAAATTGTTATAAAAACCGGGATTTGAAATGGCCATTATAACAGCGTAAAAAGGTGTATTTGAAATGATTATAAAAAACTGGATTTAAAACCGTTATTACGATGGCATAGAAAGGCGTGTTGAAATGGTTGTAGAAAACCGGGTTTGGAAATCGTCATTACGACGGCCTAGAAAGGCGTGTTTGAAATGGTTGTAGAAAACCGGGTTTGAAAATCGTCATTACGACGGCCTAGAAAGGCGTGTTGAAATGGTTGTTGAAAAATCGGGTTTGAAAATCATCATTACGACGGCCTAGAAAGTCGTGTTGTTTGAAATGCAATGGTCGGCGAAAGACCGAGGTTTGAAATGGCCATTATAACGGCGCAAAAAGGGTATTTTTGAAATGACACGGAAAGACTTATGATCACATAACACATAAGCACTCGCAGTTTCATTATATTATTCATAATGCTAACACGAGTTTTGGCTTAAAAGGGTGAGTTACACACCAATCAATCAATCCCCGATTTTCGAGAGGAATACGGATCCAAACAAAATGTGTAAGGAGGGTGCCCTAGCCTCGTGCTCGAAGGAAGTGAAAGCTCTTTGACGAAACAAAAATGTGTAACGTCAACGGTATGCTTGACTCAATCGGGATTCAAAACGTGGGGATGAGAAAACTCACGCCAACGGGACGAGCCAATTGGTCGATAAAGGTTAGGTTGTGAGCCCGGACAAGGAACCCGACTTATGACCATAATATCAATTAATGCACTTTAACCACGACCTCGTTCGAGTTTCACATCTAAGGATCACAAAGACACAAGTGTCCTAGTTTTCCCCAGCGGAGTCGCCAAATTATGGACATGGGCCACGCGTTATGTGTACATGGGCCACCGCCGATCCGTGGACGTAGGACACCTACACGCCAAGCCAATATGTGGACGTATAGCGGTCGGAAAGCCACGTTTGGAGGCGTAGAAATGCTTTCGACCAGATCGCTTTAGATCGGTCGGTTTCGTTTCGGCAAAGGTCTCTAAACGATGTAGAGATGTTCAGAGTCGCCACCAAGCATTTGTGGGATGCTTGGAACCCGTTCGAATCCAACTTATACCTAGGTCAATCAAGGCAAAAAGCGGTGCTTGCCATAGGTACTAAAGATAAGGACTCGTCCCCCTTTAGCATCCTATTGCTAGAATGACTCTCGTGCGCCCTGGATAAGGCCATCCACTATCCAAAGGTTCTGAGTAAGGGGTGAGGGTACGTATTGGGAAGCTCTTTAATCGAACACCCAATCCCGCACGCGTTAGCGGCCTCTACTGATTGATCGTGGTTGTTTAAGTGCAAAAGTTGATAAAACGGTTTAAATGCATGAATGCGCATCCAAAAGCTTAACCTAACATGTGAGAATTTCCTAAGTCGGTTTGTTTATCCAAATATAAAGTATTTGATGTCGAGTTGGATTTAGATTTATTTTCATGTGAAAACGGAAATTAAACATCCATTTACCAAATTCGGGTTATGATGCTTAACACGATCCATTATTCGAAAAAGGGTGTCAATGACAAAGTTTAAAAACGTAAGCTTGTCAATCTGATCCGTCATGTATTCGGATTAACCATAATCGAGATCGTCCTAGACAAATGCTAAAACGAAACAAAACAGTGCCAGGCAGCCTCATTGGGGCGCGAGTCTATTCGCGAGGGAAAGGGCTCTGCCTAGGTTTTAAAATATGAAAATAGACGGCCTCTTGGGGCGCGAGTCAGACGACGGCCCAAGAGGCGTCTCCTGCTTGTTAAAAAGGTTGTTTAAAACCGTTTTTTGTGATTAATGATTTGCAAGTATGATTTGCATGACTCGGAATAATTACTATTATGGTAATAATATTCGTTGTCGGATTTGCAAGTTTGAAAAGCATATTAAAATGTGTAAAAGGAAAATGTTTGATTTGAACTAATTATGTTAAGTTCAATTATTTGTAATTAGTCAAGTTTGTCATCGTACTCGGATTAAACCGACATGGTATAAAGAACCAAGGATGATTATGAATTATGACTAATATGTTTACAAGTTTAAATAAGTGGGAAAAATTGTAAATAAAAGAATAGAGTGTTAAAATACCCATTAATATGTATTTAACCAAATAATATCACCGAGTCACGGATTAAACCGTCATGGTATAAGGAACCAAGGGTGATTATGATTTATGGTTAAAGTATTTGTCATAAAAATGAATTAAAATGGTAAAAACCGTAAAAGGAAAGAAGTAAAAATAAAAGATAGTGTTGAAGGAAAGACGAACTCAAACACGTTTGAGTCTGACCTGGACACCCCATTGAGGCGAGAGCCTCTTTGCACAGTAAAGGGCTTCTGTCTCAGGCCAAAACTCGGTTTTGGCTCATCTAACCTATATTTGAATCGTGTTATGCATTGTTCATGCTTATAAATTCATAAAAACAATAAAGACTTGAAATAAATGAGATATTTACACCCTCAAACTTACGTGTATTGATGTTTGCAACGTAGACGACTTTAGAGACGGTTTTCTCGTAGCGGCTACTCACGATCAAAGAAGTTTAAAAGAGTGCCTTAGAAAAGGATTTTGTTTTGAAAATGAGTTGAAAATATGTTGTTGAAAAACATGTTGATTAATGTTGAGGTGGTCGAATGGGTCGGTCGAATGCATGGCGACGGTACCAACCAAAATGTGTAAGGCTTGTGTTTTCGATCGGTAGGTCGAAAACACGTGTCGATTTTTTGACTTAGGAAGTCGAGTCTAGAAGTTTAAGAGAGAGGTGAGGGGGCGGACGCTGGCGTGAAGATTATGGGGTGTGATGGTGGGTATTTATAGAGAAATATGGGGTGGTAGGTCGGTTGAGTTTGCTTAGAGGCTAAGCAGACAGCCCCTTTAGGCGTGAGGCACCTAGTGATCCAAATGGGTGTACTGTCGTTTTCGCAAATTTGGATTTTCCATTTGTTCTAACCAATGTTTTGTTGGTTGTGATTTGTGGTCTTAGGTGATTGCTTAGCTGTGTAAGCTTGATCTTGGGTGTTATTTGGGGTACGTATTTTGTGTTCTTGACTCGGGTTTGACCCCTGTGAGTCGGGATTTGAATTTCAAGTCGGTTTTTGGCCAGGTGTCGGTTTTGACTCTAATTAGGGTCATTTTAATGCAAATGGCATGATAAAGACATTCATGCCATTAATTTCGACATTCGAGATTTGGGTTGACTCGGGTTGACTCAGATTGACTCGAGTTGCGGGTTTCTGAGTCGGTTTTGAGTCGGAAGACGGTTTTGACTCTAAATAGTGTTATTTTAATGCAAATGAAGTTAGAAAACCATTTTTGAAATCATTTTTCATATCCGAGTAATGCATTAAATCGTCTCATGTATAGCCAATCCACGCACGCATATCAAAATCACGTTATAGTCCGATCATCATCGGGTGGTTTTTGGAAGGTGCAGATACTGGTATCTACACTTCTTTTACTCTGTGAAATTAATTAAACAACTTAATCATACCCTTATTACCCTTTTCCCCAAATGTGTGGTTCCACAAAATGTTACTTAGTTCAGAACTATTTCATGTTGTAATGTGGTGTATAAATGCATCTCAAAGATCATTTGAAATAGACTCTCTGACATACTGCCTCATATTATTAGTGACAATCAGGGGGAGTTTATTAAAGGGAGAAGCGTTGTGGAGAACATCTATCTTAATTTGTAAAGATATTGTAAGACTCTATAATAGAAAATCAGTTTCTCCTAGATTTATGCTTAAAGTTGACTTGAAGAAAGCTTATGACTCTGTTAGTTGGACATTCCTGGAGTAGATGTTACTGGCCTTAAACTCTCCACTAAATTTTATTGATTTAATTATGGAATGTATCCAATCTGCCTCCTATTTCTTAGTGTTGAATGGGGATTATTTTGGTATGTTTTAAGGGGCTAAAGGGCAAAGGCAGGGTGACCCCTATTCTTCCTACTTTTCAAAATTTCTATGGAATATTTGAGCAAAATTATGGCCTACAACTGAACACATGTCATTTAAATTTCATCCTATGAGTGATCAGTTGAAACTTTCACACCATATGTTTGATTATGATCTTTTATTGTTTAGTAAGGATTATGTGGCCTCAATTATGGTGATATCGATATCTCTTGCAACTTTTTTTAAAGCTTCTGTGCTGTAAATGAATTCCTCTAATTCTAATGCTTATTTCCATGGGGTGCAAAATTGAGTGAAAAATGACATTCTGCAAATTTCTGAAGGGTGTCTCCTCTTTAGATATTTGGGAATTCCTATCAATTGTGGCAGAATAAAGAAGGTTGACTGTCAAGTTTTGGTGGAGAAGCTTATAGCCATAATTAGGGATTTTGGAACCAAGCGACATTCGTATGCTCGGGGACTTGTCCTGGTTAACTCTGTGTTTACAGCAATTTGTAGCTATTGGGTGAATATCTTTCTCATTCCAAAGGGTGTCTTGAATAATATAAAAGCCATTTACAAGAATTTTTGGGATGGGAAGATTGATTATATGAGAGTTCCTTTGGTGAGTTGGAATAAGGTTTGTGCCCCTAAAAAAGAAGATTGCCTGGGGATAAGGGATAGCTACTCTTGGAACGTTGCAGTTATGGGGAAGTTAGTCAGGTGGATTTATTTTTGTCCAGATTGATTGTGGGTAAAGTGGGTTAATCAGATTTACTTAAAAGGGATCCCTTGGAATAGCTACTCTCCCAGTGGTGATTTGAGCTAGGGATGGAAAACTATTTGCAGGGTTAGCGATAAATTAGTAGCTGGTTATAGTAATGAGGTGTGGGATTTGGATAAAAGGGTATACATTGTTAGTAGTGTTTATGAGTTCTTGAGAATGAAATATTAGGAAGTTAAGTGGCATAAGCTTATTTGGACAGGCTGGTGTATTCTAAAGCACCAGTTTGTGGGATGGCTCATTGCTAGGGAAGCATTGCAGGTAAGGGATAAACTTCATCATCTTGGTATTGTTGCTGATGCTACTTCCTTGATTTGTGGGAAAGATATAGAAGCTCCCCCTCATCTCTTTCATGAGTATAAGTATAGTAGAAATATCTTTGATATGATGAATGGTACATGTGGTTTAGTCTTCCCTCAAGTAAACTTGATTTATTGGGTTGCCTCATCTCTTTCAAACCCGGTTTTCTACAACCATTTCGAAAACACCTTTTTACGCCGTTATAATTGACGCGTCAAGACACGGATTTCAACCGGTCTCGCACCGACACAATGGCTCTTTCAAAACCCGAAAAGGACACACACCCTTTTTCGAGGCCTTTTCAAATCCCAAGGGCCATACACCGTCCCCGGGACCACAACCTTTTTAAACCTTTAAAAACCCGATTTTTAATTTCAAGGCCGTCTTCGGAAACAGCACGTTGTTTTCAGAGCCGCCGCAACTCGAACTCAAACCGTCTTTTTAAAACAAACTTAAGACAACATTTAAACTGGTCGACCTTTTGAATATTCCTACTCTTCGGAAGCCGTACATAAAACGACAAACAAATCATTTTGAAAATTTCTATTTTCGAAAATTTCAGTCCAACATTTCAATTTCGTCTCGTGTCTGTCGAGTCGAAGCAAACGTACTTATAGTTATTTATTTATGAGTCGTCTCACCTCGAGACTCATTCAACGGCGTCACGCCATTATGTTGAACGCAGGTCAAAGCCCGGCCAACACAATCACATCATAAATCAAGTCAGCACTAAGGCACCACACACGGTTGCCCTCGTCTTGTTGAGTCTGAAGTGTCTCTACGTCTTTTGTGTTATCTACATTTAGTCGTTAAACCGTGTCATATTGCGATGTAATGTGAGCCATTTTCTGCCTCAGAGCCATGGGCTCGTCTTCAGCTTCGTCCAACAACAACAATGACAACAGAGATCTCACGACTGCTCAGCTAGCCAGTCTGCTCACCACTCTTAAGGTCACCCTGGACCGTGTCGAGACTCGTATCGGCAAATTGGAAAACAAGGAAACCGGAAAACACAACACTCCGCCTTGGATTGAAACCGAGAAAAGGCTCAAGCTCTTAAAAGAACAACTCCTAGCCCGTGGTAACAACATCCACCTTGAGAACAATCGAAGATTCGAACCCGTTTAAGATCAACTACCCGACAACTTTACCTTAACTGATGTACCCAAGTTTAAGGAAGTGGAGGACTCACTCAATCACATTCGGGCCTTTAAGGACTACATGTCCATCAAGGGCGTCAAGCAAGAACTTTTCACCTGGATCTTTCCATCATCCCTGGAACCGATTCCCCGCCAGTGGTACTATTCCCTCGACTCGAAGAGCATTACCACTTGGGACGAAGTTGTAGGAAATCATATTTTACAAATCACATATTTTAGTTTAAAGTTTTAGTCATAAAAACTTAAGGATCTTATGCATGCAAAACTAAAAATAAGAGTAAAGGAAAACCGGTTCCTTACGTTGGATATTTCGGCTATTAGGGCACTAGTAAGGTCTCCTACCTTACTTAGTTCTTGAGCTTTTCAAATGGATGAACAAGATTCAATTTAGAAGCTCTCCTCAAGGATTGTACCAAGAAAACCTCCTTAATACAAATATTAATTTGATTACTAGAATTAATATTTGTTCCTTAAAATTATTACTAATATTATAAGTATACTACTTGTAATATTTAGGGAATAATATTAGTGATCTTGTGAGATTTTATCTTTTGTTCAACAACAAGAAGTAGTGAGATAAAAAGTATTCAAGTGAATGAATAATGTTGGAATGAATTAATGTATTGTAGAAAAAGCACTACTTGAGTGTGTAGGGGAAGAGGCCACCGGTTTTGGGTGGTAGGGTGCCCAATACATTTGCAATTTTCTCTTCTCAAGAGTATAGGTATGCATACCTATGATTAGTAGGTAATCATCATGTTACCCACTAAATAAAAGTAATTAAGGCACAAAATCCCCTCCCCTCTTCCATTTACACGGTCCATACTATTAATATGGATCCATTTTAACTTTGTCAATTTGTTAATATGTAATGTGTGACATATTGGACATGTTACTAGACATGTTGTTTAAATAATGCATTTTTAACATATTAAAAATCATTATATAAATAAAATAAATCACATACAAAATTAACTAGTAATTCACAATTACTATTACTTAAAATGGGTCATATAATTATAAATCACAACTACTTGTATTTATAATAATCAATTCATTCTTATTTCAACTGTTTCATAAACAATAAACTTTAAGTAATAGAACAATTTAATTACTTAGAACGAATCTTATTTAATCGAATTATAATAAGATACGTATTATAACTCACAAAATCATTTGTTCAATTTTAAGGAATTAATAAACTTGTATCGTCATACAATTAATTAATTAGTCAATTAAGAATGTTTCCTTAGAGGTATGACTGACCTTAAGGGATCAACTGATCACCACCGTCACACGACAGTAATGTCAAACTCTAGTCAGCTAATCATTACCGATTAATGTCGATCAGTTGACAATAAAATGTTACATTCCCTTATGTATTCTTAATATCAGATTTAAACATGTGATCGCATTTTTATCGAGGACACATACTTCAACAATCTCCCACTTGTCCGCGACAAGTGTGCGTCACCAATTCTCTTGTCCTATTACTATCTCCCACTCAATGCAAGGTGTCTTGCAGGTCGTACTTGCATTTGATCATATCGTGAGTGGTTTTCTCGATCTGGAGAATAACTGTCTAACCGGAATTTCTCTACCATAGATACCTTACGAGCGTGGCCACGCATTTCCAGTTCATTGTGTGGGGTAATATCCGTATAAGACCCTTTAATTATAGGATTATAACGCAAATTTTATATGCAAATTATTGTCATAAACGAAAACAATGATGAAACGATAAAGTTTAAGGATTAACCTTCGGTCCTAGTGCAAATTGGCAATGATAGATCAAAGTAGATCTCCTCCTAAATGATGCACCCAAGATTGTCCGAGAAATGCCCTTGTGCTAGAATGAATCCTCTAATTGCCTTGCAATATTGAGAGGATTATTATGTGAGGTTTTGTTTAGATGTGAGATCTAAAGTTTTGAGAGAAATGTTTCTCAAAACCCTAATTTCTTTTTGCAAATGACAATTAGGTTACAAGTGAGGAGAGGGCTCCCTTTTGTTTCCTCTCATTCGGCCAAACCGAGTGGATTAGGAGGAAATGGGCTTCCATTTTCTCCTTATTTTTAACTCGTGGTCCGAGGCTAAAATGTATACAACGCGGTCTTTATTATAAATTGTCATCGGTTATCGGTTATTAAAACATCAACTAATGACACGGATTAGTTGAATTATTAATACATGTCCGATAAAGACAATATTGTATAATTAACTAAATATACATTAATTAAATATAATCGTTTACATTTAATTTACGAATTAACCGCTTAATTCGTCTTAGCCAATTTTATTTAATCCGTATTAAATAAAATATCTCAACATCACATTTTGACTTATTATTAGTCAAATAACTCGGACTAACTGGTTAGTCAATTTTGGCATCAACATGACTGTATTTTCATACCGTCACATCTCTCAAACGTATCCTATAGGTGTGACTTTTAGGGACCAGTTGATCACCGCCATCTGTATGACAATAACGTCAAACTTATCTAGCAAGCCAACCGTTATTGATAAACGTGGATCAACTGATAATAATACCAAAAGTATGCCCTTTGATCCTTTTAGAGATTTACAAGTCCTTGCACTAACTGTAAAGGACACCAGCCCCAACAAGCTCCCACTTGTCCGTACAAGTGTATGTACAATGTCATTATCCGCACTAACTGGAGGACACAGCTCCAACAAACTCCTACTTGTCCGTATAAGTGTATGTGCGATAACCGATTCTCATATTCATTTAAAATTTCTCCCACTCAATGTAAAACAATTTGCAGATCCGGATCCGCAAAGGTCGTATTTTACAATCGATCTGTATCTAGAGTGGTTTCCCCGACTAGAGAGTAACTTAACTGATAAAACGAATTCGTATTCGAGCATGTCCATGCATTTCGATTCTGACTCCTCGAGTGGCCCCGAGAAATATCGAGTACTGATAAAGGCTGAATATTTCCTTCAACTCGAACTCCTTCCGATCTAAAGCACGCATGAAATGACCCGAAACAATCTACTTGGCCCCCTGTTACGGATGACCGTGAGAAAGAAACCAAAGTCACCCAAAATCTGCCTTAGTCTCAAGAGACAGTCGATAGTCAAAAGAATCGACTCTTAGGATCACCATGGAGGTCCTATCCACGACCGGGCACCGAATGTTATAGAACATTTAGGACTCCACGTCGATGTCACAATTGTGTCCTACGAGATATCCGTATAACTCGCCTCTGTGATTGGTCAGTCAACCGGTTGACTTATGGCTCGTTGAACCCACCATCAACCAACGTCACAAAATAATTGCTAGAGTTATCACCTCATGTGGGCAATTAAGGACCAAAAATATAATGTTTGTTCAGTTCACTTTGTGGTGTTCAGAATTGTCGCACAATTCCACATGAAAAACAAAATATATAAATATCAAAACGATGATGTCATATAGAGTACACAAGAAAATGAATCTAATCCATAAAAGAGTACTACAACTCAGGAACACGTTTAATTCCCATGGAATTAACATGCCCTTCATGCTTATCTTGTCGTAATGGTTTAGTGAGAGGATCTGCTATATTATCATGTGTAGCAATCTTTTCTATCACTACTTCCTTTTGCTCCACGTAATCTCGGATTAGGTGAGCTTTCCGTTGTACATGTCTAGACGCGACATAGTACTCGGACTCAGTCGTAGAATCTCTTTGTAACACTTTGTTTGGAACTCTTCCGGTGATGTAGCGCCATTAAGAGTAAAAACGAATCCAGACTGAGATTTCGAGTCATCTCGATCCGTTTGAAAGCTAGCATCTGCGTAACCGGTTGCGCATAGCTTTTGAGTGCCTCCTTAAGTCAATGCCCAATCTTTAGTCCTCCGTAGGTACTTAAGAATGTTCTTGACAGCCATCCAATGTGATTCACCTGGATGCTGTTGGAAGCGACTTGTCATACTCAATGCATATGCCACGTCCGGACGTGTGCATATCATGGCATACATGATTGATCCTATAGCCGAGGCATAAGGAATCCGTGTCATGCGCTCTTTCTCTTCCGGTGTCTCTGGTGACTGAGACTTGCTCAAATACACCCCTGGAGCCATAGGAAGAAACCCCTTCTTGGAGTTAGTCATGCTGAATCTCTCTAGGACTTTGTCTATGTAAGACTCCTGACTGAGAGATAACATCCGTCGTGATCTATCTCGATAGATACGGATGCCTAGAATTCTTTGTGCCTCTCCCAGATCTTTCATCTGGAAATGGTTTTTCAACCATACTTTCACCGAAGTTAAGAGAGGTATGTCATTCCCAATCAGGAGTATGTCATCGACATACAATATTAGGAAGACAATCTTGCTCCCACTCGACTTGATATAATGACATGGTTCCTCGACCGACCGAGTAAATCCATTTTCTTTAATCACTTGGTCGAAGTGATGATTCCAACTCCGAGATGCTTGCTTAAGTCCATAAATGGAACGCTTAAGCTTGCACACTTTCTTAGGATGTTCTGGATCGACGAAACCTTCGGGTTGTACCATGTACAACTCTTCCTCCAAAAAGCCGTTTAAGAAGGCGGTTTTCACATCCATTTGCCAAATTTCATAGTCATGAAAAGCGGCAATCGCTAAGATATTCCGAATGGAACGCAGCATGACTACGGGTGCGAAAATTTCATCGTAGTGCAAACCTGGCACTTGGGTGAAACCTTTAGCAACTAGTCGTGCTTTATTGATATCTTGTTGACCTTCCACAGAATGCTTTATCTTGTAAAGCCATTTGCATTGAAGGGGACGAACCTTAGCAGGTAAGTCAACAAGATCCCATACGTTGTTCTCATACATAGAGTCCATCTCGGATTGCATGGCCTCAAGCCATAGCTTTGAGTCGGAACTAGTCATGGCACCTTTATAGGTTGCGGGTTCACTACTCGTTAAGAGTAGAACGTCATCTATGTCATGTTCCTCGACCATACCAATGTATCTGACTGGAGGAATAGAGACTCTTCCCGACCTCCTAGGTTCCTCAGGAATATTCACCGCAGCCGGGATTGAAGGAATTGGTTCCTCCAATGGTTGCTCGGTATTTGGTTCTGGAATCTCCGACAGGTCGAAGGTTCTATCACTCTTTGCATTCTCGAGAAATTCCTTCTCCAAGAATGTCGCACTAGCCGCAACAAAAACACGTTGTTCGGTTGGCGAACAGAAGTAATGACCAAGTGTTCCTTTAGGATAACCTATAAAGTATGTCTTGACCGATCACGGGCCGAGCTTATCCTCGTGTCTCCACTTGACATAAGCCTCGCAGCCCCAAACCCGTATAAAGGACAAGTTAGGGACCGTTCCCTTCCATAGTTCATATAGAGTCTTGTCAACAGCTTTAGACGGACTTCGGTTAAGTATTAGAGCGGTGATTGTGAGCGCATAACCCCATAATGAGTCGGGCAACACGGTGTGACTCATCATGGATCGAACCATATCAAGTAGTGTTCGATTTCTCCGTTCGGACACACCATTCAACCGAGGTGTTCCGGTGGAGTTAAGCGTAAGGCAATCCCACAGTCTTTAAGGTGTTGATCAAACTCGTGAGAAAGATACTCGCCACCACGATCTGAACGTAGTGTTTTAATCTTTCTACCCAATAGGTTCTGTACCCTATTCTGGTATTCTTTGAATTTCTCAAAGGATTCACTTTTATGCTTCATTAAGTAGACATAGCCATATCTACTTAAATCGTCCGTGAATGTGATGAAATACGTATAGCCTTCTCGTGCGGTGATTGATATAGGTCCACATACATCCGTGTGTATGAGTCCTAATAGGTCAGCAGCACGCATTCCAACACCTTTGAAGGAAATCCGAGTCATCTTACCGATGAGACATGATTCACACGTGCCAAATGATTGAAAATCAAAGGCCGAGATAGCTCCATTTTTAATGAGCTGTTTAACGCGTTTTTCATTAATGTGTCCCATACGGCAGTGCCATAGATACGTTTGATCTTTGTCACCAACCTTTAACTTTTTATTCATTACGTGTAATATTTCGGTTGTCTGATCTAAAACATAAATTCCGTTCATGGAGACTGCCTTGCCATAAATCATATCGTGTAATGAGAAAATGCAAGTATTATTCTCTATTACAAATGAAAAACCAAGTTTGTCAAGTGCAGGAACTGAAATAATGTTTTTGGATAGACTGGGTACATAATAGCAGTTATATAAAAATAACTCAAATCCGCTAGAAAGCTGGATCACGTATGTTCCCCTCGTGACGGCAACCACTCGTGCTCCATTCCCGACACGCAGGTCCACCTCACCCTTTACGAGGGGTTCGATGTTTCGAAGCCCCTGCACATGATTACACAGATGAGAACCACAACCAGTATCAAGTACCCAAGTTCCGTAACTTGCGTGGTTAATCTCAATCATATGAATAAAAGTAGAAGAGGATGAAGACATACCAACAGGTTTAACACGACCTGCCTTTAAGTCCTCATGATAAACATGACATGTACGCCTCCAATGCCCAGGCTTGTGGCAATGATGGCATTCCATGTTTTCGGTCTTGCTCTTTGTCGCGCCTGATGAGTT
This sequence comes from Silene latifolia, assembly GCF_048544455.1. Classification (NCBI taxonomy): domain Eukaryota; kingdom Viridiplantae; phylum Streptophyta; class Magnoliopsida; order Caryophyllales; family Caryophyllaceae; genus Silene; species Silene latifolia. The sequence goes on along the minus strand of NC_133526.1, from coordinate 63,411,213 downwards.
ACTTGCCTCACCAGGCCCACTCTTACCTGATCCCGACTTCTTAAACTTCGGTTTACCTACTGCTAGGCCTGGCTGAACTTTGCCCTTACCCTTGCCCTTGTTTGTTACAACGAGAACATCCTGTTTAAGGCTCCCACTAAACTTCATGTCCTTCTCGGTCTGTACGAGAAGGGAGTGTAGTGCGTGAGGACTTTTCTTTAAATCATTCATATAGTAATTGGCTCTAAAGAGCGCAAAGCCATCGTGGAGTGAATGAAGCATGCGGTCAATCACAATGTTCTCGCTGATTTTACAATCAAGCGTCTCCAGTTTCTCGACATTCTCAATCATCGAGAATGTGTGGGCTAACCGGTTGGCCCTTTCGGAGTTTCGCCTCAAAGAAGCGACTGGTAAGCTCATAGGTCACGATTCTCGGTGCTTTCGAGAATTCCTTAGTGAGCGTAGTGAAAATCTTGTTTGCACTTTGGGCTATGAAGCGTTTCTGCAAATTGGATTCCATTGCAAAAATAAGTACGTTCTTTACCGCACCCGCTTCCATGGCGAAATCGTTATACTTGTCGATCTCGTTTATTTCAGCCGTGGGGCCTGGGTTTGGTGGGATGGGCTCAATAAGATATTTGAGCTTCCCATCAGCAATGGCAGCATTCCGTAATGCCGCCTCCCAGTCCGTGAAGTTTGATCCATCATTCTTCAGTCGAGTAAACTGATTCATCTGATCCATGAAGATCCGAAGCCAGGACTCACGGTCCAACGCGACACTTGGCATTGGGTCGTCATCACGGCCAGCCATTATGTTATTAGCAGTTTAAATGATCGTGTTCTACACTGAAAAAGGAAGAAAAACAAAAACGAAATAAGCAACTCATCGAGGTGATTTAAGTCTATTTAAAATTCATTTTAAAGTGTAGACTCATTGCACTTGCATAATTGATCTCCCTCAAGAATAATACAAGTGATCCCAAGACTCAATTTCCGTAAATTGATAAGCCAACTGTTTAGCTAATTCTTCCGTAAGAACTCTTGGTCGATAGATTTCCGTAAACCCTATCTATAGTCCACCATGATCACAGGATCGTACGAGTGACCATAGTGTTGAGATAAAATAGGTCAATCGGTTCCAACTCACCCGACGTAGAAGGGGTCATATTATGCCTACCGACGAAGAAGGGACTCATTGGAGTTTGACCTATAAAGACCGTTCTCAATTTTTGTTTATACGAGGAAGATCCCATCATCTCAGTTTTAATTCATTTTAAGTGAACGAATAACTAGCGTCTGCGTGAATGAATTAATTTGGGTGATGGCTTAAAATCATGTGACATAAGAATGTCAAAGAAAACTAACTCGTGACCTCTATATGTGTCAGTTTTCATGCAATAATTAGGTGGTTTGGTTTTTAGGCGGAATATGATGCATATTATCGTTACGAAAAATAAACAAAAGAATGCAATACGTAAATAAAAATTCCTAGCGTGGCCTATCCTAATAAAAAGAACATAAAACAACTTTGGAATCCACCGTTGGACCCGAGAAGCTTGTCTTGATGTTCCATCTTGATCCATGTAGCGGGAGTGAGCATCCGGTCTCCATCTTTGGTCTTCTCAAAAATTACAATTTAAAATTTACAAATATAAACCTATTTACATTCTAAATAAAAACTGTAATTAAAAGAAATAAAAATGGAGATACGAGATCTCAAAATACAACCAAGACCGTGTTCCATCATTACGGTAACACGTTCTACTAAGGCCACACTAAGTTACAACCGTTTGTAAAATAAATAAATACGTAATTAAAAGCATTCAAAATAATCAAAAACGATAAATAAAATGCATCAACTAAATTAAATTTATTCGTGACATAATTCCGTAATTATGTTAAATTTATCCAAACCACCTTTTAACAATTAAAATTATGTGACAAAATCGCTTCATCAACTTAATTTTAATCCGTGATAATCCGTTACTTTAAATCGTTTTAAAGTAACCAAATTGTTCGTGGGTGAACCGTTTCACTATCAAGCGAATGCATAAATCCGTATTATGCACAATTGGCCGAAAAAAAATTAAAAAAAAAAGACAAACAATAATTTTTTTTTTTTTTTTTTTTTTCACGGTCTGACCGTGAACAGTACCAAATTTTTTTATTTTTTTTTTTTTATTGCTGAAAACCGAGAGCAACAAAAAGGCCAAAAAAAAGAAAATTAAACGGCTCAAACTCGTGAGCAACAAAAGGTCAAAAACAAAACGATTTGTAAAAACCCAATTGCAATTTAATCTAATCCGTATAGAATTGAAATTACAATTGAAAAACTTTAACACATTGCAATAATTATCGATTAAAATTACAATATGCGAAGAACAAAAGGAAAACAAAAGATCGACAATGCAACCGTGTAAACTGGACACGGTTCCCAAAGCAAAAACCAGGCCGTGACATAAAAAAAAATGCCGAGACCTAAAAGGGCACACGGTCTATCAAATTTTTATACAAAAATTATCGATTTGATAAAAACCAATTGCGATATCACCTAATCCGTATAGAAATGAATTGCAATTGATAGATCTTTAACATATTACAATGAATATTGATTACAAAATAATATGCAAAGATCAAAATCGAAAACAAAAAGAAACCAAGGCACGGAATTTCAAGGCAGCCGTGCAAAAAAAAATTGAGCCGTGCAAAAAAAAATTGAGCCGTGTGGTTTTTATGCAACAAAAATCATCGATTCAATCCGTTTGATGAAAATCACATAGAAAAATTTACGTGGCCTCGCTCTGATACCACTTGTGGGGTAATATCCGTATAAGACCCTTTAATTATAGGATTATAACGCAAATTTTATATGCAAATTATTGTCATAAACGAAAACAATGATGAAACGATAAAGTTTAAGGATTAACCTTCGGTCCTAGTGCAAATTGGCAATGAGAGATCAAAGTAGATCTCCTCCTAAATGATGCACCCAAGATTGTCCGAGAAATGCCCTTGTGCTAGAATGAATCCTCTAATTGCCTTGCAATATTGAGAGGATTATTATGTGAGGTTTTGTTTAGATGTGAGATCTAAAATTTGAGAGAAATGTTTCTCAAAACCCTAATTTCTTTTTGCAAATGACAATTAGGTTACAAGTGAGGAGAGGGCTCCCTTTTGTTTCCTCTCATTCGGCCAAACCGAGTGGATTAGGAGGAAATGGGCTTCCATTTTCTCCTTATTTTTAACTCGTGGTCCGAGGCTAAAATGTATACAACGCGGTCTTTATTATAAATCGTCATCGGTTATCGGTTATTAAAACATCAACTAATGACACGGATTAGTTGAATTATTAATACATGTCCGACAAAGACAATATTGTATAATTAACTAAATATACATTAATTAAATATAATCGTTTACATTTAATTTACGAATTAACCGCTTAATTCGTCTTAGCCATTTTTATTTAATCCGTATTAAATAAAATATCTCAACATCACATTTTGACTTATTATTAGTCAAATAACTCGGACTAACTGGTTAGTAAATTTTGGCATCAACATGACTGTATTTTCATACCGTCACATCTCTCAAACGTATCCTATAGGTGTGACTTTTAGGGACCAGTTGATCACCGCCATCTGTATGACAATAACGTCAAACTTATCTAGCAAGCCAACCGTTATTGATAAACGTGGATCAACTGATAATAATACCAAAAGTATGCCCTTTGATCCTTTTAGAGATTTACAAGTCCTTGCACTAACTGTAAAGGACACCAGCCCCAACACATTGCTCCTCGAGTGGCCTTGAGATATTAGATAACCCTGACGGGGATGGACAATTCCTATTGCACTCTTCCCTTCGATTAGCCATAACTCATCATGACCCAAAACATGCCCATTAGACCCCAATTACGAAGGTCGCCGAACATAAATCAAAGTCATTCTGAAACTGTGCCATCTTAATGATGTGAACATTATTTGTGCTCATTTAGTCCTCTAATTGAGCCTATTTTGCACATTATTATAGCGTCTCATAGCCATTTTATCCGTCAAATGCTTCCTATTTTGCTTTCCTATTGCTTTGTGTTTGATTTGTAGGAAAGGAGACAATTAGGCGGAAATTCCCGTCTCTTAAGCTTATTTGGAAGGACATTGACGATCTTGGTTGAACGAGTATTGAAGGAGAGGCGAGAATTAAAGACTAATCTCATAAGAATAAGAAGTAATCGAAGAGAAGGATTGTGAAGCAGAATCCGAGCGTCCAAACCTTGAAGACGCTCGGATTCCCCTGCTACAATCCGAGCGGATTTGCCCAAAGACGCTCGTCCACCTCTGCAACAATCCGAGCGGATTCCCCTCCTGGACGAGCGGATCGTGGCGTCTTCAGCTGAGATGCTCATCTCTCCGAAAAGACTAGCAATTCCCTGCTTAGAACTCACAAATGTTAATTACTAATTTAGCCTTAGTTAACCTAATGAATCCCTACTATATATACCCCATTTCTAAATAATCAAAGCATGAAGTTTTTAGAGTAGAAAGCCTCCACATTAGAAACTCTCTTAGATTTCATTAGGAGTAGATTAGAATAGATTACTCTTTAATCTTTCCACAAATCACACATTAATCTCTCCTTAATTATTGTTCAAGTTTATTACTTTTGGGTAATTGAAGATTATTGGGTTATTATTGGAGGATTGACAACCCTTCATCAATTAATCAAGTTTCTTCTATTATTCTTTGCTTTATCATTTGGATCATCTTAAGTTGGTATAATTATTTTACCCCTTACTCTTTATTGTTTATTTCCTCATTCTCTTATCATGTTTACACTTGTTGTGATGATTGACACCATTAATGACATGTTTACCATGATAATAAGTGAGTAGTCTCTTAACTAGGATTAGTGGATAATTAGAGGAAACCAACATGGGATTGATTGATGCTTAATCTAATATGTTTCCATAATTAAGTTACTTGCTTGTTGTGATGTCAACTTTAGGCACATGTTATGTTTGATGAAATGCTAAGCCTATGAATCCTTGCATTTACAACCATCTCTTATCTATTCAACTTGACTTGTAAGATATAAACCAACTCGAGTCTGTTAGATTCATTAATCTCATTAATTTACATATTCATATATGAAATAATTTATTTAGTCATAAAATAAATGCTAGATCTTATGCATGCAAACTTTAATAAAAAGAGATGGAAAAATCTATTTCTCACAATCTTATTTTCGGCCATTTGGGCACCAACAAAATCTCCTTCTTGTTAGTTCTTGAGCTTTGCTTATAATGGATGAACAAGATTCAAATTAGAACCTCTCCCAAAAGCATATACCTAAGGAAATCCCTTAATAACTTATATTATAATGAACTAGTAATAATATAGGTTTTACTTAAAATTTGACACAAAATAAATTGTATTTTCTCTTGAATATTTCGGTCAAGAGAGGAGCTTTTGTGAGGTTTTTATTTCTCTAAAAGTTTCATAAGATGTAGAGAGAATAGTAATTTCTTACACTAGAAATTATATTATGAAAGATGAATGAATAATAGAGAGGAAAAACCCTTGCCTTTTTTTTTCTCATGCAAAACCGGTTGGAGGGGAGGAGTGTACCCAATGCATGAGCTAGTTTTTATACCCAAGAAATAATAGGTATGCAAGGCTAAGACTATAGGTAATCATTCTGTTTTCCACTTAAAAACAATTAACACAATATCAACAATAATCCCTTCCATTTTCGGCACATATAAAATGGGAGGTCCATTTTATTTTTTGTCATTTGTCAATTGTAACATATGTGACATGTTACTTGACATATGAAATTGTAATGTATTTTTAACATATTAAAAATCAACATACTCATAAAATATGTCATATACAAAATCGACTAGTAATTCGTAATTCCTTGTACCAAAACGGTTTATCAAATTATAAATTACAACGTCTTGTATTTAAAATAAATTATTCATTCAATTTCAATTTCAATTGTTTCGTAAACAATAATTTTATCCAAGTAATAAAATAATTCGATTACTTAGACCGTATCTAATTTAATCGAATTATAATAAGACACGTTAATCTTACTCACAAATCATCCTTCAATTTTAAGCAATTTAATTAACTCGTATCGGCATACGATTAATTAAATAATCAATTAAGAGTATTTCCCTATAGGTATGACCTAAGGGGATCAACTGATCACCACCGTCGCACGACAGTAATGTCAAACTCTAGTCAGCCAATCATTACCGATATGTGTGGACCAGTTGACTGTAAAATATTACATCCCACATGTATTCTTAAAACGAGATTTAAACATGTGATCATCATGATCGACAGTTGTGATCGCATTATTGTCGGAGGACACATATTCCAACAATCTCCCACTTGTCCTCGACAAGTGTGCGTCACCAATTCTCTTGTCCTATTACTATCTGCCACTCAATGCAAGGTGTCTTTCAGGTCGTACTTGCAAGTGATCATATCGAGAGTGGTTTCCTCGATCTGGAGAATAACTGATTGACCGGAATTATCTACCATATATACCTTCCGAGCGTGGCCACGCATTTCCAGTTCATTACTCCTCGAGTGGCCTTGAGATATTATTATAACCCTGACAAGGGGTGGACAATTCCTATCGCACTTATTCCCTTCGACTAGCCACAGCCATCATAACCCAAAATATGCCCATTTGACTCCATTTACGAAGGTCGTAGTAACATAAATCAAAGTTAATCAAAAACTGTGCCACCTTAGGCGAACAGTCTTTAGTCAAAAGAATCGACTCATTAGAATACTATAGTAGCTCTCGCCACGACCAGGCTATATAAATTTGCCAGAACTCTATAAGCGGTCATTAGCCCGACAAAGTGTTCCTAACAGTCTGCCTATGTGATCGACTAGTCATCTCACATGACTCTATGGCACTTGAACTTGCCATCAATCGCATCACACTCTAGTCACTTCGAGACGTCACCTCATACAAGTGACTATGGGCAAATACCATGTTAATCCGGGTTCACTTTAACGGGTTTCAATATTGTCTCTACAACCCGTTTAGATGTAACAAGGTATAAAAGGAGTTTTTAGATTTAAAAAACTCGAACGACAGATGTGATTATCACATATGAATAGTCAATACCTGATTACTACTTCATATTTTTATAATCCATTTTCATCTTATATGTAGTTGTTCATCTTAATGCAATTGAAATGACATATGACATGACACATCATGTTAAGCCCATGAGAAGGCTTTGGTTAGTAGGTTTTATCAACTTCTTGTACCTAACTCAACCTTACTACATACACGTTTTCCTTTGTAATGTATACATTTGCATTACAAAACTTTCTGAGTACATGTCTAGATCCAATTTAGACATAAGCTCTCTAGTCATAGAACAGCTCCCACTGTTTTTACAGTTTGCGAGACCCATCCCTCTCGCACATCTCATGATTGCAAGTGTACTCAATTTCCGTTGTAAATATCTCTCATTGTTCTTTATTGCCTAGAACGATTCTAGCAAATCTATTTCTTAAATATCATAGCCACAATGGTTCCTTAACCATCTTCAGGTGTTTTGAATACGGTTTTTGTCCGAAACCTTATGCAATCTCAACAGTCATTAGTGTAAGCCCTTACACAAAATTGTGAATTGCAAAAACACTTAACTTTGCATATTTAATGCTTCTTCAAGCACTTAAGAATAATCAACATGGCTATTTGGTAACTATTACTTAAATTCGATTCGAAACAATTCAACATACTCAAAGTATATGAAGTGCTATACATCATTATTCATTTAATTGATCCGGCAGCGGAAGCAAATGGAATCAATCAAATATGTTCAACTTGATTGAACTAGTCATGAATCTTATCAACATAAGACTTCTTGTTTGACGCTAATATCATGTGGATTTATCTACATAAATCTGGATATTAAAGATGTATTATATTTCTCCAAGTCTTAAATCATTCCCAATGATCAATATGTCATCCACATATTAGACTAATTAAAATTTCCGTAACTCCCACTAAACTTCATGTATAAACACAACTTCTCGACTTATCGAGAAAAGTTTTATAACATGATCAAAACATTGATTCCAACTCATTGATGTCCTACTTAAGACCCTCTCTTAAGTTTCACATTATCTTAGGATTGCAAGAATCTACAAAACTCAAGACATGTATTGAATACATTCCTTCTAATTGAAGAAGTGGGTTTTAGATTCACTCGCTTTATGTATATCATCATAATGAAACACAATCCCTAAGAAGATCCAAATAGACTTAAGCATTTCAACTAGTGCAAAACCCTTTGCCACCAATCAAGCTTTGATATCTAACAATTCACTTGGAATTTATTTCGGATTTTCATGGCTCTAAGCCTTGTATTGAGTTATGACTTAAACATTCTCATGTAAGTCATATATTCATTACTTTCCAGAAGTAACTTGAATTAAACAAATTCTTTGTAAGTTGTAAGCTCTTTACTTTCTTAAAAGTAACGTGAATTCATCATCTTCAACAAGTGATGAATTTAACCTACTAGGTTTCGAAGAAACAACTTAAATTGTCCCAAGAAAAAACAGTTTCTTGCGACATACAATTGCCAAGACATATACAATTGTTGACACAATTCTTTTGTGGCTCTTGAATAATTTCTCCCACTCTGTCTTCTAGAAATAAACTTGTATTCTAGAAAGACAACTTCACGAGCCACAAACTCGTTGTACTCGTGATTATAGTAAGGAAAAATGAGCATTTGTTTCTTTTGAAAACTTATAAACATGGTACCCTACCATTTCATATCTCATATGATTCGTTTTAGATTTAGTGGAAAAATAATTTAGACAAAATGATAAAATCCCCAAAAGGATCAAGTAACTCAAAGTAACTTGATTGTAGTCCAAACCAGATCGAATAGCGTTTGGTTTCTTTATCCAACCACACATTATCCCATAATGCGTGCTAAGAGAGATTAATTTGTGATACTATATCACATTTCCTTTGGCTTATATCAAAGTCTTCACTTTGATAATCCCATCACGACTAAATCGTGATTCTTTGAACTCTTTGAACTTCTTCAAAGATTTCTCTATTTACCTTATTAAGTGAACACATTAGCGTCAACTTAAATCGTTGGTAAAAGAAAATGATCAACCTATTTTGGATAAATAATTTACAACCTCGATCTCCTTTTCAACTAAAAGGCACGAGACATCTTGCTTTGAATACAAGATACGCATATACCATAAGATCTAATGGTTTCAAGAGTACTCGATAACTCTTTGCGTTCATCATTCCAGAATTTAAGGTTTAATCTTGGGTTACCAATTTGAGTCTTGCATCATCTACATGATATATCATTCTAGTTTGGTTTAGAATATAATCACCTTGATAATGGGATAGCCATACATCAAATCATGGTGTATAGGGTCACAAAAGTGAAACCTCTTTTGTATCTTAACAAGTTAATATTCTTATTAAGAGATTATGCACTTAATAGTCACAATTAAGTACAACTCTAAACCCAAAAACTAGATTGAGTACACAATGACTCTATCTCTCAACATCATTGTTGCTAGTCGTCATATTCTAATCATCATATGTATCAAATACAATGATGAAAACCACCACCGGTTTCTAATATTGACGAAGTAGTACTAGCAAAATTTATGTCAATCAAATAAACATTGAAAGAAGAAGGTCCCATTAGATGTCCCACAACTAACTTGGTGATTCTTCAATAATTTGGGGTAGTTTCCTTTCTAGCGTCTAACAATTAAGACAATGGAAACTTTATCGGTCGGGATTGATAGGTTTAGTATCGTTATTCTCAATAACTTTACTTTTAACATTACCTTGTATCAATTCCATTCTAATTTTGCTTCTTTGAACTTCGTCCTTTTCTAAACGGTTTAAGAGAATGCTCCCACTTATTTCAATGAGTCTTTGCTTAGAGAAGCAAAATTGAATTTCATGAAGACTACTCTTCAATTCATTTGTTTAGTCTTAAAACTTTCCTTGAAGTGGTTGCGGTATTTTGGTTAATTTTGATTTCAAACAAATCTAGTTACCAAAATGATGTAACGTTTCAAAGTACTTAACTCAATTAAGCATATGAGAAACAATTCATTGTAAGTAGATATGTTAGTCAAGAATCAGAAACCCTTTTGATCACGAATAACTTTTACCTATACTCTTCACAAGAGATCCTTACAATGGATAATACGAGTTTTTAGAAGAAAATTTAAATTTTGTCTTTAGTTACGATGTTTTAATGGAGATTTGAACTAAAAACGAAATGATATCGTATATAAATTAAGGTAAAGAAATAGAACAATATGATAACGGAATAATGAAAACAAAACATTTATCCCACTTCGCCAACGTAACAAGGTTTGTATTACGGTGAAGCCGGCTTAACACCCTTATGAAATTGGTACTTCATGGGTTCTACTATTTGGTAAGGCTTTATCTCAATTATTAATTTAGCGAGAGGTCATGTCAATTTTTTATCTATCACGTTTTAAGTGAATTAAAGCGGTGAACTACGATAATTATAATTGACACGGTCGATGACTCGATTAAATAAAATGCATGTGTAGTTATGGCGATTTGGCTATGCATGCAAACATATAAAGAAAAATGCTAAGCATAAAAATAAAGTCCTAGTATGGCCTTCCTAAAAATAGTAAATCTAATAAATTATTACAAATTCGGAAACCAACTCCTTTGGTCCCTTGAACTTCGGTCTTGGCACGCATCTCGAGGTAACACCGTCTTCATGGAAACTCCGGGAAATTACAAATAATAAATAAAAATTACATAATTTCCTATTATACATTTGTAATAAAAATAAAAATAAAAATAAATCTATTAAATTACAAAACGGTGATACGAGATCACAATAATTACAACCGAATCGATATTCCCATGCATTTCGGGTAATATCAATTAAAAACTGAGGCCATACTAAGTAAAATTACATAATTCAAAATTATATAAAATAAAAAATATGACAATCATAAATAAAATGAAGCATTATAATATGTATGAACATGCTTAATTTTATGCCAAATGGCCTTTTAAGAGCCAATATCGTATATTTCATCGGTTTTTATGGATTTGTGTGATTATAAACATGTTAAAATCATAAGGAGTCTCATAATTTCATATTTATGTTCAAGTTAATTACCCTAACCATCTTAGCACTCAAAACTTAGTCTTCACTAATATTTTGACAATAACTCAACTAGATTTCTTAGTATTGTTCATTATGGACCAAAAATACAATATTATATTATAAACTCCAAATTAAATTATAAAAATTCCAAATAATTTCAAAATTTGAAATTCAAACACATGAACATTCTGGAAAAATACCATGACACTCATAATGTTCAAAACTTAGGTTAAAAATTTCGAAAATTTTTCGAGAAAGACATCGTTGCGGTTTATCGGTTTTCACAACCATGACAATTAAAATATGAGAAATATAATTTTAATCAAATTTTCACTTTTAGATCTGAAAAGTGGGATAAAATGCAACATATAATGTTTTTCTATAGTCATGAAATATGTTTTAGCATTATAGTCTAATTTAAGTCACTATTTATTGAATTTTTACTCAAAAATTCATAAATCATGCATAAGAAGTACAATACGTCTAATATTTTTACACACACTGAGTAAAAATGCATGTGACAACATATAAAATTTTCATGACCAGATTCGAAATTTAACTCATATTAACCTAATAAACCCTTTAAATTTAATTTAAGCTTATAAAATCCATATTTCATGCAAAATAACTTAGTTATTAACGAGATTTAACATGCCATCAATAGATAATATATGTGAAAACATATCCAAAAACAACTGAAAAATTCGAAGTTTAGTTATTTTTGGTCCAAAAATGACATTTTTCTCATAAAATCACATTTTAATGCCAATAATATATAAAATGAACAATAAAAAATCCATAAATCGTCCCATATGACCTAAAATCCATTTAGGACCAGAAACTTTTAACATTCAAAATTATTTCATGATTTATCTTCATAAATCCTAAATTACAAGTTTTATATGTTAACTAATTAACTCGGAAAAACTGACCCGATTTTGCATGCAACAACCTTGTTGCTCTGATACCACTTGTAGGAAATCATATTTTACAAATCACAAATTTTAGTTTAAAGTTTTAGTCATAAAAACTTAAGGATCTTATGCATGCAAAACTAAAAAAAAGAGTAAAGGAAAACCGGTTCCTTACGTTGGATATTTCGACTATTAGGGCACTAGTAAGGTCTCCTACCTTACTTAGTTCTTGAGCTTTCCAAATGGATGAACATGATTCAATTTAGATTCTCTCCTCAAGGATTGTACCAAGAAAACCTCCTTAATACCAATATTAATTTGATTACTAGAATTAATATTTGTTCCTTAAAATTATTACTAATATTATAAGTATACTACTTCTAGTATTTAGGGAATAATATTAGTGATCTTGTGAGATTTTATGTTTTGTTCAACAACAAGAAGTATTGATATAAAAAGTATTCAAGTAAATGAATAATGTTGGAATGAATTAGTGTATTGTAGAAAAAGCACTACTTGAGTGTGTAGGGGAGGAGGCCACCGGTTTTGGGTGGGTAGGGTGCCCAATACATTTGCAATTTTCTCTTCTCAAGAGTATAGGTATGCATACCTATGATTAGTAGGTAATCATCATGTTACCCACTAAATAAAAGTAATTAAGGCACAAAATCCCCTTCCCTCTTCCATTTACACGGTCCATATTATTAATATGGATCCATTTTAACTTTGTCAATTTGTTAATATGTAATGTGTGACATATTGGACATGTTGTTTAAGTAATGCATTTTTAACATATTAAAAATCATTATATAAATAAAATAAATCACATACAAAATTTGTTGGATTAAGTGTCCTCTGACAATAATGCGATCACAACTGTCGATCATGATGATCACATGTTTAAATCTCATTTTAAGAATACATGTGGGATGTAATATTTTACAGTCAACTGGTCCACACATATCGGTAATGATTGGCTGACTAGAGTTTGACATTACTGTCGTGCGACGGTGGTGATCATTTGATCCCCTTAGGTCATACCTATAGGGAAATACTCTTAATTGATTATTTAATTAATCGTATGCCGATACGAGTTAATTAAATTGCTTAAAATTGACGGACGATTTTGTGAGTAAAGTTAACGTGTCTTATTGTAATTTGATTAAATTAGATACGGTCTAAGTAATCGAATTGTTTTATTACTTAGATAAAATTATTGTTTACGAAACAATTGAAATTGAAATTGAATGAATAATTTATTATAAATACAAGACGTTGTGATTTATAATTCAATAAACCTTTTTGGTACAAGTAATTATGAATTACTAGTCGATTTTGTATATGACATATTTTTATTAGTATTGTGATTTTTAATATGTTAAAAATACATTACAAATTCATATGTCAAGTAACATGTCACATATGTCACAATTGACAAATGACAAAATAAAATGGACTACCCATTTTATCTCAAGTGTACCGAAAATTAGAGGGTATTAGTGCATAAATTGGGTTGATTATTTTAATAAGGGAAAAACACAATTATTACACTCTATATGTAGCCATGCATGCCTAGTTGTTCTTGGGAAGAAAGTTGGCCTCATGCATTGGCTACCTTCCCACCTCCAACCGGTTTTGCCAAGTAAAAATGATAGAGTTTTTCATCTATCATTTTTATTCATTCATACACACTTCAACATATTTTTTCTAGTGTAATAAAATACTCCATTCTCTATCTTGTGAAGAAATTTTTAGAGAAATAAAAATCTCTCAAATCCTAGCTCCCTCTTGAACCGTTTTTCAAGAGCAAAAATTATAATTTTTGTGTCAATTTTATTGTAAGACTTATATTGTTTCTAGTACAAAATAATATTAGTTATTAAGAAGTTTCCTTAGGTATATGCTTTTGGGAGAGATTATAAACTTGAATCTTGTTCATCCATTATTGGAAAGCTCAAGAACTAACAAGAAGGAGATCTTGTTGGTGCCCATAAAACCGAAATTATCATAGTAAGGTTTGATGATTTCTTCTCTTTTAATTTAAGTTTGCATGCATAAGATTTGTAATTATTTTATGACTAAATAATTTCTCACATATATGAATATGTTAAATAATGAGATTAATGAATTCTAACAAGCGGTATCATGAGCCTTAGGTTGTTTGCATGCAAATCGGTTATTGTTTTTCCGAGTTATAAGATTAACAAACAAAACTTATAAATTTGTGTTTATTATGATATGTCACGAAATTTATTTGCATGTTAAAGTTTCTGGTCCTAAAATGTTTTTAGGATATTTTGGTTTATTTATGGATTTTATTGTTCCTTTTTAATAATAATGGCATTAAAATATGATTTTTATGATAAAAATGTCATTTATGGACGAAAATTAGCTAAACTTCGAATTTTTCAGTGATTTTTGGATATGTTTTCACATATATTATCTAATGATGGCCTATAAATGTTCATGTTAAAATGAGTTGTTTTGCTCGAAATATGGATTTTTCAAGTTAAAATCGTATTTAGATGGGTAAATAGGTTAATATGAGTTATATTTCGAATCTGGTCATGGAAATTTAGTATGTTGTCACATGAAATTTTACAAGATGTGTGTAAAATAGTTGGCTATAATGAAGTCTTTATGCATGATTTATGAATTTTTGATGAAAAATCACATAAATAGTGACTTTAATTAGTAAAAATTGGTAAAACATACTTCATGACTAATGAAAAACGTCACAAGTTGCATTTTATCATATATTTCAGATCTAAAAGTGAAAAGTTAATAAAAAAAATTTTTCTCATATTTTTATGGTTATAATTGATAAATCCGATAAACCGCAACATTGTTTTTCTACATAAATTTTCGAAATTTTTAACCTAAGTTTTGAACAGTATGAGTGCCATGGTATTTTTCCAGAATGTTCATGAGTTTAAATTCCAAATTTTGAATTTATTTAAAATTTTATGATTTAATTTGAAGTTTATGACATATTTTTGTATTTTAGGTCCTTTTATGAACAATATTAAGAAGTCTAGGTTAATTATTGTCAAATGTTAGTGGAGACTAATTTTGAGTCCTAAGATAGTTAGGGTAATTAACTTGTACATAAATATGATTTTATGTAATTATTGTGATTTTTAAAAGGTTAAATCATGCAAATTCGTAAAAACCGATTAATATACGATATTCGCTCCTTAAAGGCGATTTAGCATAAAATTGGGCATGTTCATACATATTATAATGCTGCATTTTATTTATGATTGTCATATTTTAATTTTATGTAATTTTTGAATTATGTAATTTTACTTAGTATGGCCTTAGTTTTAATTGGTATTACCCGAAATGTATGGGAATATCGATTCGGTTTTAATTTATTGTGATCTCGTATCACCGTTTTGTAATTTAATAGATTTATTTTATTTTAATTACAAATGTATAATAGGAAATTATGTAATTTATTATGTAATTTATTTATTCCGGAGTTCCTTGAAGATGGTGCCACTCGAGAAGGCGATCCATCAAAGAAAGTGTTACCTCGAGATGCGTGCCAAGACCGAAGTTCAAGGGACCAAAGGAGTTGGTTTCCGAATTTGTAATAGTTTATTAGATTTACTATTTTAGGAAGGTCATACTAAGACTTTATATTTATGCTTTGCATTTTATTTATATGTTGCATGCATCGCTAAATCGCCATAACTAAAACATGCATTGTCATTTAATCGAAGTTATCGACCGTGTCAATTACAATTATCGTAGTTCACCTCTTTAGTTCACTTAAAACGTGATAGATAATAAATTGACATGACCTCTCGCTAAAATAAACAATTGAGACTTAGCCTTACCAAAAAGTAGAAACCATGAAAACCTATTTCGTGAGGGAGTGCACTCGGCTTTACCGGGTTACAAACCTTATTACGTAGGGGAAGTGGGTGATAAATGTCTACCCACCGAATTTATAAAGATGAGGGTTGTATTCGGCTTTACCGATGCCCAAGTTGATGTAAATTTGGATCATGGACACATTTATTCGAAATTTGGGTTGAACTCAACGAAAGTATTCTCGACGGTTGCCGGATGTGTTTCGGGCTAAAAATAAATATTAATGTAATTTTATCGACCAAGAGTTCTAAAAGTAGAATCGATTAAAGAGTTAATCCACCGAGTTATATTGATGAGGGTTGTATTCGGCTTTACCGATGCCCAAGTTAATATGCCCAAGTTATTCGTGATCAAAAAGGGTATTTGATTCTTTACTAACATACCTACTTACAATAAATTGTTTCTCATATGCTTAATTGAGTTAAGTACTTTGAAACGTTAAATCATTTTGGTAACTAGATTTGTTGGAAATTAAAATTGACCAAAATACCGCAACCACTTCAATGAAAGTTTTAAGACTAAACGTATGAATTGAAGAGTAGTCTTCATAAAATTCAATTTTGCTTCTCTAAGCAAAGACTCATTGAAATGAGTGGGAGTTTTCTCTTAACCGTTAAGATAAGGATGAGGTTCAAAGAAGTAAAATTAGAATGGAATTGATACAAGGTAATGTTAAAAGTAACGTTATTGAGAATAACGAGACTAAACCTATCAATCCCGATCGATAAAGTTTCCATTGTCTTAATTGTTGGACGCTAGAAAGGAAACTACCCCAAGTTGTTAAAGAATAAGCAAGTTAGTTGTGGGACATCTAATAAGACTTAGTTATTTATTTATTTGATTGACATAAGTTTTGCAAGTACCATTTCGTCAATATTAGAAATCAATGATGGTTTTCATCATTGTATGCGATACATAGGATGATTAGAATATGATGACTAACATCAAATAATGTCGAGAGATAGAGTCATTGTGTACTCAATCTAGTTTTTGGGTTTAAAGTTGTACTTAATTGTGACTATTAAGTGCATAAACTCTAAATAAGAATATAAACTTGTTAAGATACAAAAGAGGTTTCACTTTTGTGACCCTATACACCATGATTTGATATATGGCTAGCCCATTATCAAGGTGATTATATTCTAAACCAAACTAGAATGATATATCATGTAGATGATGCAAGACTCAAATTGGTAACCCAAGATTGAACCTTAGATTCTGGAATGAACGCAAAGAGTTATCGAGTACTCTTGAAACCATTAGATCTTATGGTATATGCGTATCTTGTATTCAAAGCAAGATGTCTCGTGCCTTTTGGTTGAAAAGGAAATCGAGGTTGTAAATCATTGATCCAGAATAGTTTGATCATTTTCTTTTACCAACGATTTAAGTTAACACCAATGTGTTCACTTAATAAGGTAAATAGAGAAATCTTTGAAGAAGTTCAAAGAGTTCAAGAAATCATGATTTAGTCGTGATTGGATTATCAAAGTGAAGACTTTGATATAAGCCAAATGAAATGTGATATAGTATCACAAATTAATCTCTCTTAGCATGTATTATGGGATAATGTGTGGTTGGATAAAGAAATCAAACGCTATTCGATATGGTTTGGACTTCAATCAAGTTACTTTGAGTTGCTTGATTCTTTGGGGATTTTAATATTTTGTCTAAATTATTTTTCCACTAAATCTAAAACGAATCATATGAGATATGAAATGGTAGGGTACCATGTTTGTAAGTTTACACAAGAAACAAATGCTCATTTTCCCTTATTATAATCACGAGTACAACGGGTTTGTGGCTCGTAAAGCTGTCTTCCTAGAATACAAGTTTATTTCCAGAAGACAGAGTGGGAGAAAATTATTCAAGAGCCACAAAGAAGAGCCACAAAGAATGTTATGTCGCAAGAAACTGGTCTTTCTTGGCTACATGAGACATTTTGTGTAAGACGTTGTTTCTTCAAAACCTAGGAGGTTAAAGTCATCACATGTTGAAGATGATGAATTAATGTTACTTTTAGAAAGTAAAGAGCTTACAACTTACAAAGAAATTGTTTGATTCAAGTTAATTACTTCTGGAAAGTAATTAACATATGACTTACATGAGAGTGTTTAAGTCACAACTCAATACAAGGCTTAGAGCCATGAAAATCCGAAATAAATTCCAAGTGGAATTGTTAGATATCGAAGAGAGATATCAAAGCTTGATTAATTGCAAAGTGTTTTGCACTATTCGGATCTTCTTAGGGATTGTATTTCATTATGATGATATATAAATAGCGAGTGAATCTAAAACCCACTTCTTCAATTAGAAGGAATGTATTCAATACATGTCTTGAGTTTTGTAGATTCTTGCAATCCTAAGATAATGTGAAACTTAAGAGAGGGTCTGAAGTAGGACATCAATGAAGTTGGAATCAATGTTTTGATCATGTTATAAAACTTTTCTCGATAAGTCGAGAAGTTGTGTTTATACATGGAGTTTAGTGGGAGTTACGGTAATTTTAATTAGTCTTATATGTGGATGACATATTGATCATTGGGAATGATTTGACACTTATGGAGCATTATAGTACATCTTTAATATCCGGATTTATGGAGATAAATCCACATGATATTAGCGTCAAATAAGAAGTCTTATGTTGATAAGATTCATGACTAGTTCAATCAAGTTGGACATATTTGATTGATTCCATTTGCTTCCGCTGCCGAATCAATTAAATAGGATATGATGTATAATACTTCATATACTTTGAATATGATGAATTGTTTCAAATTGAATTTAAGTAATAGTTACCGAGTAGCCATATAGATGAATCTTAAATCCTTGAAGAAGCATTAAGGATAGAAAGCAAAGTGTTTTTGATGCAATTTTGTGTAAGGGTGCCACACAAATGACAATTGACAATTGAGATTGCGCATGGTTTCAGACAAAACCATAATCAAAACACATTAGGATGGTTAAGGAACCATTGTGGTTATGTTATTTAAGAAATAGATTTGCTAGAATCGTTCTAGGCAATAAAGAACAATGAGAGATATTTACAACGGAAATTGAGTACACTTGCAATCATGAGATGTGCAAAAGGGATGAGTCCCGCACACTGTGAAAACAGTGGGAGCTATTATAAGGCTAGAGAGCCTATGTCTAGATTGGATCTAGACACGTACTCAAAAAGTTTTGTAATGAAAATGTATACATTACAAAGGAAAACGAGTATGTAGTAAGGTTGAGTTAGGTACAAGAAGTTGATAAAACCTACTAACCAAAGCCTTCTCATAGGCTTAACATGATGAGTCATGTCATTTCAATTGAATTAAGATGAACAACTACATTCAAGATCAAACTGGATTATAGAATATGAAGTAGTAATCAGGTATTGACTATTCATATGTGATAATCACATTTGTCGTTCGAGTTTTTAAAATCTAATGTAACACTACGGCTTTCCCTTGGTGACTACTCGACCGAGTAGAGCCAACTCGGCCGAGTAGTGTTGAGGTTGTGTGTGTTTTGGTTCTGCCGAGGAACACTCGGCCGAGTATAGTGAACACTCGACCGAGTATGGGACACTCGGCCGAGTATACACTTACTCGATCGAGTGTCCGGTTTGGCGGAGTGTTATTTTGACGGTTTGATTGGGAAACGTTTAGGGTTATTTTTATATCCCGCGTCAGTTTCTAAAACATTATTTCAACATCATCATTTTGACGATTACCCTAATCATTCCCTAATCACTTCCTAATCATTCCCTAGCATCGTGCTGTGTACAATCTTCGTAGTTTTGCGTATAATTCCTCATCCTTCTGTTGGTAAGTCCTTTTCTATGTTGTTTGTATTCTTTGGGATTACTGTATTCATACATGGAGTTGGGAATATGGGGAAATTGTGCAATATGTAATTGTGTATGCGATTATTGTATAGGAGAAGACTTCATAGAGGAGCCTTTCTGATTGTTCGGTTTCCGTACTGCTGTTGATTGCGAAAAGGTAGGGTTTCTCCTACTCAGTACTGTTAATTGATTGAGATTGCATATGTTTTATAATTGTTGTTATCTGCTGATCATCGGAGGTTGGGTGTCGTGGTGACGGTATTGGTGTGGTTGTGCCGTGACGATTGTGGTGTTGTGACAGCTGTGATGCTGTGTGTGTGATTGTGGTGGAGTCACTTGCGGGAGTGGCTTCACACCCTAGTTCGCCCTCCGTGGAACCCGTCACGGGAGGGGATGTGCACATTAAGGGACAGGGATTGTTAGTCGCTCGTTGATGAGCTGGACTAGGTGGGGATGGGCTGCGATCACCCACTGGCGGCGAGGATTACCTGTTGCGATGGGTAATCTGGCGGGCTACACACTTGTGTGTGTAGTCGATTCTTGTGTGAGATCGATGATCAGCTGGTTGTATTGTTGTTGTCTTATATTGATTGAGTAGTACTGACCCCGTGTTGTTGTTTTGTAAAACCTGCGGTGATCCATTCGGGGATGGTGAGCAGATTGTGACAGGTAATGCAGATGTTTAGCTATGGGACAGTCATGGGGAGTCATCACGTCAAGTCTAGCTTCCGTTGTTAT
Source organism: Silene latifolia (assembly GCF_048544455.1). Taxonomy (NCBI): domain Eukaryota; kingdom Viridiplantae; phylum Streptophyta; class Magnoliopsida; order Caryophyllales; family Caryophyllaceae; genus Silene; species Silene latifolia. Next base: position 63,390,659 of record NC_133526.1, on the reverse strand, counting down.
GAGTTTAGATGTCTTGGATGTCTTTTGTATTGAGACCTTGTACATTTAGTTTGAGTTGGTCTGAGATAATGTAATCTTTAACTTTTATACTTTAATAAATGTTGTTTGGAATTTGTAACTTTGATATACTAACCTCGGGAAACCGAGATGGTAACAGCCTTTCATGCTAGGGTAGTCCTTGGTAAGGTACCTTGGTATGAGGGGGTGTTACATCTAAAAACTCCTGTTATACCATGTTACATCCAAACGGGTTGTAGAGACAATATTGAACCCCGTTAAAGTGAACCCGGATTAACATGGTATTCGCCCATAGTCACTTATATGAGGTGACGTCTCGAAGTGACTAGAGTGTGATGCGATTGATGGCAAGTTCAAATACCATAGAGTCATGTGAGATGACTAGTCGATCACATAGGCAGACTGTTAGGAACACTTTGTCGGGCTAATGACCGCTTATAGAGTTCTGGCAAATTTATATAGCCTGGTCGTGGCGAGAGCTACTATAGTATTCTAATGAGTCGATTCTTTTGACTAAAGACTGTTCGCCTAAGGTGGCACAGTTTTTGATTAACTTTGATTTATGTTACTACGACCTTCGTAAATGGAGTCAAATGGGCATATTTTGGGTTATGATGGCTGTGGCTAGTCGAAGGGAATAAGTGCGATAGGAATTGTCCACCCCTTGTCAGGGTTATAATAATATCTCAGGGCCACTCGAGGAGTAATGAACTGGAAATGCGTGGCCACGCTCGGAAGGTATCTATGGTAGATAATTCCGGTCAATCAGTTATTCTCCAGATCGAGGAAACCACTCTCGATATGATCACTTGCAAGTACGACCTGAAAGACACCTTGCATTGAGTGGGAGATAGTAATAGGATAAGAGAATTGGTGACGCACACTTGTCGAGGACAAGTGGGAGATTGTTGGATTAAGTGTCCTCCGACAATAATGCGATCACAACTGTCGATCATGATGATCACATGTTTAAATCTTATTTTAAGAATACATGTGGGATGTAATATTTTACAGTCAACTGGTCCACACATATCGGTAATGATTGGCTGACTAGAGTTTGACATTACTGTCGTGCGACGGTGGTGATCAGTTGATCCCCTTAGGTCATACCTATAGGGAAATACTCTTAATTGATTATTTAATTAATTGTATGCCGATACGAGTTAATTAAATTGCTTAAAATTGACGGACGATTTTGTGAGTAAAGTTAATGTGTCTTATTGTAATTTGATTAAATTAGATACGGTCTAAGTAATCGAATTGTTTTATTACTTAGATAAAATTATTGTTTACGAAACAATTGAAATTGAAATTGAATGAATAATTTATTATAAATACAAGACGTTGTGATTTATAATTCAATAAACCTTTTTGGTACAAGTAATTATGAATTACTAGTCGATTTTGTATATGACATATTTTTATTAGTATGTTGATTTTTAATATGTTAAAAATACATTACAAATTCACATGTCAAGTAACATGTCACATATGTCACAATTGACAAATGACAAAATAAAATGGACTACCCATTTTACCTCAAGTGTACCGAAAATTAGAGGGTATTAGTGCATAAATTGTGTTGATTATTTTAATAAGGGAAAAACATAATTATTACACTCTATATGTAGCCATGCATGCCTAGTTGTTCTTGGGAAGAAAGTTGGCCTCATGCATTGGCTACCTTCCCACCTCCAACCGGTTTTGCCAAGTAAAAATGATAGAGTTTTTCATCTATCATTTTTATTCATTCATACACACTTCAACATATTTTTTCTAGTGTAAGAAAATACTCCATTCTCTATCTTGTGAAGAAATTTTTAGAGAAATAAAAATCTCTCAAATCCTCCCTCTTGAACCGTTTTTCAAGAGCAAAAATTATAATTTTTGTGTCAATTTTATTGTAAGACTTATATTATTTCTAGTACAAAATAATATTAGTTATTAAGAGGTTTCCTTGGGTATATGCTTTTGGGAGAGATTCTAAACTTGAATCTTGTTCATCCTTTATTGGAAAGCTCAAGAACTAACAAGAAGGAGATCTTGTTGGTGCCCATAAAACAGAAATTATCATAGTAAGGGTTGATGATTTCTTCTCTTTTAATTTAATTTTGCATGCATAAGATTTGTAATTATTTTATGACTAAATAATTTCTCACATATATGAATATGTTAAATAATGAGATTAATGAATTCTAACAAAATTAACTAGTAATTCACAATTACTATAACTTAAAATAGGTCATATAATTATAAATCACAACTACTTGTATTTATAATAATCAATTCATTCTTAGTTCAATTGTTTCATAAAAAATAAACTTTAAGTAATAAAACAATTTAATTACTTAGAACGAATCTTATTTAATCGAATTATAATAAGATACGTATTATAACTCACAAAATCATTTGTTCAATTTTAAGGAATTAATGAACTTGTATCGTCATACAATTAATTAATTAGTCAATTAAGATTTTTTCCTTAGAGGTATGACCTTAAGGGATCAACTGATCACCACCGTCACACGACAGTAATGTCAAACTCTAGTCAGCCAATCATTAACGATTAATGTGGATCAGTTGACAATAAAATGTTACATTCCCTTATGTATTCTTAATATGAGATTTAAACAGGTGATCGCATTATTGTCGAGGACACATACTCCAACAGAAGTCGCCGTTGAATTTGCTAATTAGTACGCTCACAACGTCGAAATCTAAGCCAACACCCGTGATGCGTGCATTTTATATAAGGTTTTCACCCTATATTTACACGTATTTCTGTGTTATTTATGTAGCATCTAGCTACAAATGTCCACCGAATAGTCTACTTTGGTTTGTCTTTTATTATTTGCAGGTATGAATCGGAAAGGAGCATAATCAAGCCTGAACCTGTCCCGTTTGCATGCATTTTGGTAATGGAAGAATCGGAGCCCGGAATCTGTCACACAGGGATGCGTAAAGTGGCTTCGGAAGGTGTTTTGAGTTCATCTGTGCTGATACAGTGCTAGCTAACTCGATCGACTAAGTTGGCTGCTAATACTGGTCGATCGAGTACATTTATGTGTTGAGAATACTCGATAGAGAGTAGAGAGGATGTCTGTCCTCGATCGAGAAGTTTGTTTGCTGAGTTCCTCTATCGAGTACTTGCTTTGCTCGATCGAGGTGTTTGACCTTTATTTTGGTCGATCGAGTAGTTTTGACGATTAGAATATTTTCGACGCAATCTTTTAGATTTACCTTATGGATATTTTAGTTCTATCTTAGAATAAATAAGAGGACGACATATAGAAGAGGGGGAGCTCTCTCTCACGTTCTCTTCTGCTACTTTACTCCTTAGACCTAAAAACTCTACTTTCTCCAAATGGGTTGTATTGGTATTTTTCCATCTTTAATTTCATTTTATTAATTATTGCAATTGTTCTTATTCCTTTTATCTCTTTACTTTATTGCTTTAATTATTGTTTTCTTTAGTAATCTATTTCTAGTATTAATGTTCATAATTCATCATCTTATTATCATGTTCAAGTTAGTTATTTCATTCGTTATTGTTATTTTCTCAACTTTCGTTATGCATAGCTAATCTCCATATGCTAGGACATAGGGGAGCCATGGTAATTATGGAAGTTAAGATTAGTGATTAGGCTTGGTTGGAATTAGGTTTGTGTTGTTAATCACCGCATTTAATAGCAATTAGCTGCTTGAGTCAACGCATTTAGCTAGTTGATTCGTTACACCTTGACCTAGATCGGACGATTGGAAGGGGTAAGACCTGTGGAGAACATTAGGACATTCTAATGAGGGCGGAAGCTAAGTTAGTAATGTATTATGGCGAATAGCGGAACGGAAGGACCTTTTCACAACCCTGCAGACCGAGTTTAAGCCAACCTTTGACCTTAGATTGGATCCCTAGAAAAGCATAGTGAGCCTACAGTCATATCTGTTTCTTTCTCTCTCTCTCTCTCTCTCTCTCTCTCTCTCTCTCTCTCTCTCTCTCTCTCTCTCTCTCTCTCTCTCTCTCTCTCTCTCTCGTAATTTCATTATAACTTATTGCTTGTTTCTTTACTGCTTCTTTTCTCTTTATCTTCGTAGTTTAGAATCAAACTATTAACCCCCAAGAAACGGTTACCTAGGCAGACTTAGTTAGCATACAGAATTCCCATCTCCCTGTGGATACGATACCCGACTGCCTCTACTACATTTTATAGAGACCGGTAGGTTTTATTTTTGATAGGGTTGCGACAGCCATGTCAAATTTTTGCGCCGTTGCCGGGGAGACGGTGTTATTTTGTTTACTTTTTATTAAGTTTATCTCTAGTCTCAAGGAATTTATTCCTTGAGACAGTTCTCATATTTTTCTCTAGTGCTATAGTTGTTTTGCATGTGATCCTTCCTAGAAGAGGGCACTAAAGTATCAGCTATTCTTACAATTTCATTTGCTAAAATGCCTAACATCGCTAGTCACTCGAAACCTACTGTAGACTCCTTACCCAAGGTTTTCCTACTTCCTACTACAGATGCTGGTACCTTTGGAATTCAACCATCCTACATTCAGTTGGTTGAGAGGAATCGTTTCAAGGGAGTAGCTGGTGAGGATCCGGGCAAGCATATGGAGTTGTTCACTGACTACTGCTCAGCCATTCCTTTAGTTGCTGGGGTGACACAAGATAGGGTTAGAGGAATTCTTTTTACTTTTTCCTTGACTGATGACGCCCGGGAGTGGTTAAGAGATCTAGATAGGGAGGCTGCTGGTGTAACTAACTGGAGTTCTCTAGCATTAGCCTTCTATAGAAAGTACATTCCACCGCACCGCACCGCACCAACGCATTAAGAGGCCAAATCACTAATTTCACAAACTTGGCCACTGAAGATTTGAGGGAAGCTTGGGCTAGGTTCAAGAAGCTCGTTTGCTCTGTACCTCATCATGGCTTCCAACAATGGTTCTTGTACAACCAATTTTACAATGGGTTGTATGCCGATCAGACAGCCATTTTTGATGTTGCAGCTAAATGAAGATTTCAGAAAAATACTAAAGACAATATGGGATGGCTTCTTATTGAAGAAACGGCCATTCATGTAGCTGAGTATGGGAATCCCAAAGGAGGTAGGCGAATAAGCGAAAGAGATGGTGAGTCCCTTGTAGCTGAGGTAGAAGTTCTTAATGTTGGGCGTGACAGGTCAGAAATTCTGCCAACTTTGGATGATCATCTGCAGGTCCATGCTATGATTGAGCAAGAGGTGTTTTGTGGTAGATGTGGCGCGGAAGGACATGATCCTATCACTTGTATGGCAGAAGTGGAGCGAGTCCATGCTTACCAACAATATAAGCAAGGAATTCCGTTCTCCTAGTTTTATGATGATTTAGCCATATCAAGTACTTCTAGTCCTATCAATTCAACGCCGCAGCAAGATAATTCCTCTTCTACAAATAAAGAGATCGCGGAGTTGAAATCCTTGGTGCTATCTTTGGCACTTCAACTCCATAAAAATGCGGAAGACAATGAGAATTCCATAGAGAAGTTGAAAGATCAATTCACACAATTTGCATCCGAGCAAATGAATCAAGCAAATTGATCACCTTATTGCGACACAATTAATGAAATTAATCTCCAAAGCGGTCTTACTTATGACGGACCAATAATGCCGAAAAATGCTGATTTATCTGTTGATGGAAATTCGGAAACTGTTTTAGAAGAACAATTTGACGTTGATGCTGCTGAACCTTGTCAAAGTGCTCGATCGAGTGATATAGGTACTCGATCGAGCATTTCTCCCTCTGAAAGAGCTCGATCAAGTGATTTAGGTACTCGATTAAGCAGTGCTGAAATTGACGACCTCGGTCGAGAAGGTTTTGCTCCTCGATCGACCAGATCCCAGGAGAAAAGGCCTCGATCGAGTGGTAAAAGTACTCGATCGGACACATGCAATAGTGAAGACGCTGTTTTGAAGTCTAAGCATGCTGCTGGGTCATCTTCCTCTGTTGCGGAGATGCCAAGTTTAGACAAAGGTAAAGAGAAAGTCGCAGACCCGCTTATTGTTACCAGAATTCCTTATCCGGGACGTCTGAAAGATGCTAAGGTTGAGCGACAGTTCGGTAAAGTCGTGGATGTGGTCAAGAACCTTCAGGTAACCGTTCCTTTTACCGAACTAATTACCCAGGTACCTTCTTATGCGAAATTTATGAAAGATATTTTGACGCGTAAGAGAGAGCTTAGTGAGTTTGAGACTGTTGCATTCATGGAAGAGTCTAGCACTTTAATTCTTAATAAAGCTCCACCCAAATTGAAAGACCCGGGTAGTTTCTCTATCACCTGTAGAATAGGAAATGAAGTGATAGAAAAGGCTCTTTGTGATTTAGGTGCCAGTGTCAGTGTCATGCCTTACTCTGTCTGCAAGAAACTTAATATGGGTCACCTTAAAATGACTAATATCACCCTCCAGATGGCTGATAGATCGGTTAGAGGACTCTTAGGCATCCTAGAAGACGTGCCTGTTAAGGTAGGCAAGTTCTTTATCCTAGTAGATTTTATTGTCTTAGACATAGCTGAGGATGCCCGGACCCCGATTATATTGGGAAGACCATTCTTGTGTACATGTGGCTATTATAAATGTCAAATAAGGGCGTTTGACTCTTGCGGTGGGGGATGACGCAATCACTTTCAGTTTGCCTGGTACACTTTCTAGACCAATGATAGAGAATACTTGCTATTCATTTGGTATCATTGACAAGTCTGTTTATGAGGTCTGGTCGGATTCCATGATAAGGGATCAACTAGAAGCTTTGATGTTATTAGATGAGTATGCAGATAACCCGGAGAACAATGACGTTGTGTTGGATTTGCTTGAAGCTGCGATAGATGAGCGTGAACTCACCAACGCTGAAGGAGAAAAGGTAAAACAACTGGTAAATACTTCTTGCGCTATTGAGGTAAAGGTACCTGAGCGTAAGCCTATCCCTTCTCATCTTAAATAAGCATTTTTAGATGATACGGAGCAGTATCCAGTCATTGTTAGTGCTAAGCTTCATGATAACCAGCTAACTGCTTTGTTAGCTGTTCTTATGAAAAACAGGAAAGCAATGGGTTATTCTTTGGATGATATTCAAGGCATCAACCCTGATATTTGTATGCACATGATTGAGCTAGAGGAAGATCACAAGCCTTGCAGACAAGGTCAGCGCAGGCTGAATCAAAAGATGCAGGATGTTGTGATGGCTGATGTAATGAAGTTACTTGATGCATGTATTATCTATTATGTTGGTCATTCTAAATGGGTGATTCCAGTTCAGGTAGTTCCTAAGAAATGAGAAACTACCATGGTTAAGAATGATAAAAATGAGTTTATACCTACAAGAGTTGTGACTCGTTGGCGGATGTGTATAGACTATAGACAGCTGAATGCCGCCACAAATAAGGATCACTTCCCCCTTCCTTTTATTGATCAGATGGTAGAAAGGCTAGCCTCTCATAAGTTTTTCTGTTATTTAGATGGATACTCAGGGATCTTTCAGATCCCTATTCATCCGGATGATCAAGAAAAGACTACTTTTACTTGCCCTCAAAGTGTTTTGGCTTATCGTAGAATGCCTTTTGGTTTGTGCAATGCCCCTGCTACCTTTCAAAGGTGCATGATGGGGATATTTTCTAAGTATATAGAGCCTATTATGGAGGTATTTATGGACGATTTCAGCGTCTATGGGAGTGATTTTGATAACTGTTTGTCTAACCTTGATAAAGTGTTGCAGCGCTTCATTAAGGTTAATCTTGTGCTTAACTGAGAAAAGTGCCACTTTATGGTCAACGAGGGAGTTGTCTTAGGGCACTTAGTTTTTGATAGGGGCATCGAGGTCGATAAAGCAAAAGTGCAAGTGATTAAGCAATTACACCCTCTTGTTAATGTCAAAGGAGTGAGGAGTTTCCTTGGACATGCTGGCTTTTATCGCCGGTTCATCAAGGACTTTTAAAAAATTGCTAAACCACTTACACATTTGTTACTAAAAGATGCCCCATTTGTATTTACTGATGAGTGTCTTTGTGCTTTTCACCAGTTGAAACAAGCCTTGATTGCATCACCAATCATCCAGCCTCTCGACTGGGAGCTTCCATTTTAGATTATGTGTGATGCTAGCGATTATGCAGTAGGAGCGGTGTTAGGCCAGCGGAAAGACAAAGCTTTAAGTGTGATTAACTATGCGAGCCGAACTCTGGATGAGGCTCAAGTGAAGTACACTACTACTGAGAAGGAGTTGTTAGTTGTGGTTTATGCGCTCGAAAAATTTCGATCTTATTTGATAGGTTCGCAGGTTACTTTTTTTACTAACCATACAGCGGTGAAACACCTTCTTGATATGAAGGAATCTAAGCCACGATTGTTACATTGGATACTCCTCCTCCAGGAATTTGATCTGCAAATCAAAGACAAGACGGGCACCGAGAATGTAGTAGCTGATCACTTGTCGCGATTACCGCAGCAGGAGGGAGAGGATACTTTACCTATTTATGATTCTTTTCCTGATGATACTTTATTTCAAGTTACTACTAACACGAATGTTGATCCATGGTATGCAGATTTTGCTAACTACATTTTAGGTGGTAAGCTGCCACCTAACCTGTCTTATCCGCAGAAGAAGCGATTCTTTCATGATGTGAAGCGATACTTCTGGGATGATCCTTATTTGTTTAAGGGGTGTGTAGACGGTCTTTACAAACGGTGTATTCCGCAGTGGGAGACCAGAGCAATCCTAGAGGGATGCCATTCTTCCTCTTTCGGCGGTCACCACGGTCCATCGCGAACCATGGCTAAGGTACTTCAGTCTGGTTTTTTCTGGCCTACTTTATTTGCCGATGCTAAAGTGTTTGTTTCAGCTTGTGATGCTTGCTAGTGCTCGGAAAATATTTCTCGGAGACATGAGATGCCTCAAAACGGCATTCTAGAGGTCGAGGTTTTTGATATCTAGGGCATTGATTTCCAAGGACCTTTTCCATCTACTAAAGGTAACATGTATATTTTAGTAGCTGTAGACTATGTGTCTAAATGGGTAGAGGCTGTTGCTTCACCTAACTGTGATGCCAAGACCGTGATTAAATTGTTTAAGAAGATTATTTTTCCCCGATTTGGTGTCCCTAGGGTCGTCATTAGTGATGGGGGTATGCATTTTAAAGAAAAGAAACTTATAGCTTTATTGTCTAAAGTCGGTGTCCAACATCGTAGAGGTTTGGGGTATCATCCCCAAACCAGTGGGCAGGTTGAGGTCTCTAATAGGGAACTAAAGGAGATTTTAGCTAAGGTTGTTTCTAAATCATGGAAGGATTGGAGTTTAAAATTTGATCACACATTATGGGCATATCAAACTGCCTTTAAAACACCGATTGGTGCATCACCATATCAGTTGGTTTCTGGGAAGTCTTGTCATTTACCTGTTGAACCAGAACACAATGCTTGGTGGGCTATACGTGAATTGAATTATGATTCTAACTTTTGTGGTGAGAGCCGTTTATTGCAGCTAGATGAGCTAGAAGAATTTAGGCTAAATGCCTACGACAGCGTGCGCATCTAGAAGGAGAAGACGAAGAGATGGCACGACAAAACATTCATACCGTGAGAATTCCAAGTCGGGCAGAAGGTGCTACTGTTTAATGCTCGACTGCGCTTGTTTCCTGGTAAGCTGAAGTCCAGGGGGAGTGGCCCTTATACAGTGACTGTTGTCACCAAGTTTGGGACCGTTGAGTTAGAGAATTCCGAGGGCAGAAGCTTTAAAGTGAATGGCCATCATGTGAAGCATTACTATGGAGCAGATGATTATGTTCGCAACATCGAATTGTTCTACTTCGACTATCTAGATGAGCAAGATACTTGTAGCCGAAACGTCGTGCGGGACCTCTTAAACCTGCGATATCCGGGTGGCAACCCGACTTGTAACTTATTTTACTTTGCTTAAAAGATTTGGTTAGTTTCGTGTGCTTTAGTTGGTAACTTTACGAGTGATAGACTGGAACATTTGAACTGGTTTCATTAGTTCTATAGGTCGTTTGTTGCCTGTTTGCAGGTACTTTAAATGACGCCTAGGAATTCAAGCACAGGGAGCTCGATCGATTACTTTCCTCACTCGATCGAGTACTTCATTCTCTCGATCGAGTACCCTCAGAAGATGACTTCCTGATCGAGTGCCTTCATCCCTCGATCGAGCACTTCCGCAGTCCTATTCCACTCGATTGAGAGCCACATGCTTCCATCGAGTTCATTTGCCTTGACTCGAGTCTTGCGATGTTGTGATGGGGCTATTTACGACCTCCCTTGTTGTTGGCTGGTTTGGAGAGGTCCTTACTTCGCGTTATCTTGTATGTTTTCCGAGGCTACGCTCTTCTTTTCAGTTTGCATTTCCTTTCCCTTTTTTAAGTACAATGAGGGCATTGTACAGTTTGGTTTGGGGAGGGTGTATGCATCCATATCTGAGTGTGCATACTGTTTTTATTGCATTCCAGTCTGCACGTTTATTTTTGCATGCATGGTTTATTTTAAATTACAAAATTCAAAAAACTCATAAAAATTGAAAAATATTAGAAATATAAAAAAATCCACGTTTATTTTTGCATATAGGTTGATTCGGAACGTTGGGACTTCTATGCTACATTGAGTCTTTTACCTTTTCCTTGCGATTTTTAACATTTTTAGTGGCATAGGTATTTGCATAATCTACGACTTTTTGTTTAAACTTAGCTGAACGAATAGACTTGACTCTAATATTGGCAAACTACATATACATTCTAAGAGTTAGAGCCTAATAAACTGGTAACATTCATGACCGGTTTCATTTAGGATGTGAGTAGTACTCCTTATAAGACATGTAACATCAAATTGCACAAACACGACGCTTTTTTCTTAGTACATGTATGCATTCGGGTTCGTGGCGGTGACACATGTGGAGAGGTAACTTACAACCCCTTCTTTTATTTCTACCACAAAGAAAACTGAGCGTCCTGAAAGGGTATTCACAAACTTGGGAACAACCTATGCTAGTGCCCTAAAAACACTCATGGATCAAGGGAAACTACAGCCGATTGGGCTAACTCTAGACCCGTCCGAGGCAAAGAAAACCCATTCCTGGAATCCCAATGCCTACTGCCAATACCACCAGGGCAAATTTCATGACACGGAAGCCTGCTTTAAGCTGAAGCACGCCATTTAAAATATGATTGAGAAAGGGGAGTTACGTTTACCTCCACTAACAAAACCAAAGAACAAGACAAACTCCTTGAGAATCCATGCCATCTCTAATGACGAGCCATCTCTGGATTTCTCACACCTCATCCTATCTATTGACGATGAGGCGAATGCCTTGGAAAAGGAAACCCGGACGCAATGTTCGTGTTCAGCGCCACAACCATGCTCACCATGTTCTAGCAGGTTGAAGAAGCCATAGCCAGTCTCTCAGAAAGGATTACCCGACTTGAGGGCGCCTACCACCGGTTGATTTTCAACCTACCAACACCAACACCACGTCCAAGGGAAGGTCCTCCAAGCACCCAAAACTCCCATTGCTAGAAAGGATTGCTTCCGCGACCATTCTGGTATGCACCCCACAATAATCAACCCCACAATAATTGTTGGACCATATAGTTTTATGATTCGTTTTGATAATGACAAGTTTGATTTATCGTATATATACTCTTTACGCATAATCGTTTGTTAGTCTTTGTTAGATTTAATAAAGGTTAACATAGCAACCAATGTTATAACACCCATGGCTATAACATTGAAGATTTGTGAAGCATCATTAAGTAATGTTATAGCTGCTTGAGCTATAACATTGAACATTCCTAAAGCATCATTGTAACTTCTTCAAGTATGATGATCACTCAAGCAAAAGACATGATCAAGTCTATAAGAAGCTCAAGATGAAGAGTTTATGATCAAGATGAAAAAATGATCGTACTACTGAAGATCTCCAGGAAGATTAGCTAGTATAGGACATCATCTAATGACGGTATCTTTGGAAGTAATATTGGAAAGGTAAAGTTATAGCTATTTCACCTATAACTTTACCTACCAAGCTTAATGTTATATTCATTTATGTTATAACATTAGGAAGCATTTTGAAGGCATGATTCTAAGGCTTTAAAATTAATTTTTGAAAGCTCAAAATTATCTATATATTTTCGAAAATACATGTATGTATGATTGAGGAATGATGCGGGATAAGATTGAATAATTTACATATATCCTATTGGATAGTAAAACGACTTATGAGTCGTCATGCTACCTTGGGTTTGTTAAGTTCTTCAAACATAGACCCTAAATCCACACCCTTTATTTCGACTAGGGTGTTTGAGCGAGTTGGGCTTATGAGCCGTTTCTCTTAATCGACTATACTCCTTGTGCAAGTAATATATTAGGTTAAATCTAGAATAGATTGTCTTAAGATATTTTATCTTAAAACAATTATTTAGATTTATCTTATTTACTTATTTGAAATATATTGTGGATTAAAATAAGGAAAGATAAGATTTGTTTCTTGTGACACAAATCATCCTTCTTCACGGCATCATGAGGGGTTCAAATAAAACCCTAGCTGCCTCATGTACTATCTATACATATGTGCTTTAAACTTTCAAAACATCTTTTCGCATATTAAAATCCTTTTGCAAACAAATCTAGTCAAAATTCTTAATCCAGTATTTTATTTGTTTTTGCATTCGAAAATCTTACGAAAAGTCGTGCTTCAATTTGCTTATTATTCCATAAGATTAAGTTAGTAGATAATAGTACTTAAGCATTGTTTCTTACTCGTTCAATTGTGTGAACACTTAGAAGAACAATCAAGTGCCTTCTTATTAACGTAAGTTAGATAAAACCGAATATTTAACGATACTCATTTGAGTTACAACTAGAGTTAGTTGTACGATTGGGTTAGTAATTTTGTAATCCGTAGAAAGGTACTAAAATTATTAATCGAGAATAGTAGACGTAGGTTTCGACTTGTGAAACTGAACCACTTCAAAATAACGTGTGTAACTCGTTTTATTGTTCGCTTTCTTTACGTTTTAACTTCGTCTAGTTAATTAGTTAAAGTTTAATCAATAAACTTTAAGTAATTAATTATTAAGCCACGCTCATACGGACATTCGAAAAAGTCTGAAGCTACAGCTAGAGAAGCCGTTATTTCAGATCAAAAGAAGGAAATTGATTCTCTAAATTAGCAGTTGAAGGAATCTAAAACTCTATTATCCGATACTAAGAAATTACATTCGGAGATGGTACGAGTTCTTAATAAAAGATTCCAGAACTTTCGTGACAACTATAAAGAGAATAATTCCTCTAAAGATGTTGAATTGGATCATTCCAAATGTTTAAAAGAAATTCAATCTTTAAATGATCTGCTTGTTGGAGTATGTGTCCTCAATAATGGTGCGATCACATTATTGAAACTCATGATAAGAATACGTAAGGGATGATTCAATATATATATATATATATATATATATATATATATATATATATATATATATATATATATATATATATATATATATATAAATATATATATATATATTATATATAATCAACTGATCAACATTAATCAGTAATGATTGGCTAACTAGAGTTTGACATTACTGTCATTTGACGGTGGTGGTTAGTTGACCCCTTAAGGTCACACCTAAGGACGATTCCCTCAATTGTAAAGATAATTAATTGTATATTTATACAGATTAACTAATTCTTTAAATTGAACAAATTTTATTTATAAGAGAGAGTTTTATATCTTATTGTAATTTTATTAATAAGATTCAATTTAGTAATTAATATGTTATATTACTAAAATTGATTAATGTTTATGAAATATTTGAGATAAGAATTGTTAGTTAGTTATAATTACAAAATGTTGTAGATTATATTGACTAAATTAAAAATGACCCATTTTACATATATGTAATTGTGAATTACCAATTAATTTGTTATTTGTAATTTATTTGATAAAGTAATGATATTTAATTTGTTAAATATGCATTAATATGACTCATGACATGTTATGTGTAGCATGTCATGCGTGACAAATGACAAAAAATATTTTGTAAAATGGAATTCATTTTATAATGGGGTGGACCGAAATTTTGGGTGTTTTAGTGGTTTTTGTCTTATCTTTGCATAAGATGCTCTAAATATAATAATGACACCTACTACTAGCCCTGATACACCTAGCTTTTCTTGTGAAGAATAAAAGGCAAAATTGGGAAGAAAAATTTGACTCCCCTATGTGTGTAAAACTGGTTGCCCCCCTCCATACCAACTAGAGAATTGTTCTCATTTTGTATATATTTTACTCGTGCTCAAAAACCTCTCTTTCTCTCTACATAAAGTTGTTTTTATGCATAAAAGTTTTTCATAAATTCTAATATTGACATAAGATTACTATGGTAGTAATGATATTAATATTAGAATGACTATTTAAGGTAACTAATATTGTTATCTAGTTAGTAATAATATTAGTATTGAAGGATAGTCTTGGTGCAACTAAGAGGAGGTATTCCAGTATGAATACTTGAAGATTTTGGAGGATCATCCTAATATGTTTAAGCTCAAGATCTAGGTTAGGAAGGTGTTCTAACCTAGTGCCCATATTTCGTCCATTATCAGTGTAAGAAACATGTTTAACCTTGTTATTTTTGTTATGCATGCACTAGATCTAATGACTAAATCAAAGAATAATTTAGATGATAAATTAAATGAGTTTAATTAGAGGGTTATTGAATCCTTTCAAGTGGTATCAGAGCATAGGTCGTGCATGCATAATCGGTTCGGGTTTTCCGAGTTAAATTTAACTTAATTAAAACTAAAACGAGTGATTTATAAGGACAAAGCCACAAAATTTTTTGCATGTAATATATTCGGGTTCTAAAATATAGTTAGGTCATTTTGATGATTTATGGATGATTATTGCTTATTTTAATAATTTTTAGTGAAATAATTACATTTTAAAGAGTAAAATGAACTTTTATTTACTAATAATAGTTAAACTTCACTACTAGCCGTGATTTTTTAGTATGACATCACATGCATATTTTGCATATTGTATGTAAAATTTCGGATCATTGTGATTAGTTTTGCATGTTTTATGATTTTTATGTGATAAAAATGGTATAAATGGAGGTTAAATGACTAAAAATAGTTAAACTTCGAAACAGGCCATGAAATTTTAATATGATGTAACATTCATATTTTACATATTATTTGTAAAATATGAGATAAATTTGATTTATTATGCATGATTTATAATTTTAATGGTTAAAATGATATAAATAGTGACTATTTTCGGCAAAAATAACTTAAGTAAAATTATTCACATGAAATTTTTTCCTAATGTTGTATATATGATATGGACATCAGATCTAAAGGTGCATGATTAATTTTGATTTATTTGGTATGTTTATTGATTTTTTTGTGATAAAATCGATAAAAGGGCAACTTTATTAGTCATAAAAATTAATTCGAAATTTTTGGTTGAAATTTTGCCATTTCCAGGTTCTGGAAATTATTTAAGAATGTTCGAAATTTTGATTTTGATTTTTCCATAATTTTTATGTTTAATTTGGATTAAATGGTAAAAGCTATGATTTATACGATTTATTAATGAAGTAAATTATAAATTTTTTGTGGGCAAATTTTATTGAGTTTTTGGAATCTTGGCAATATTCCAGAATTTACAAAATTGTGATTTCGAAATGTTTCAAATATTTATAATTTATTGGGAATTATATCATAATTGTTATGATTAAAAGAAGTTTAAATAAGCAATAACACAAAACCAAGTTTAATTATTGTCAATTGTTTAGTGAAGACTAATTTTTAAGTGCTAAGAAGGTTAGAATAATTAACTTGGGCTTAAATTGATTTAAGTATTGATTTATGATTTTAATAAGTTATTATCACGCATTTCAATAAAACCGGATTATATATAATATATGATTTAAGTAGGGTGACTTGACACATTAATTTAGCATGTTAGATACATATTATAATGCTGCAATTTTTATTGATGAATGTCATATTTTATTTATATAATTTTGAATTATGTAATTTTATCTTAGTATGGCCTTAGTTTTAATCGATATTACCCGTAATGTAAGAGATTACCGATTCGGTTGTAATTTTATTGTGATCTCGTATCACTTTTATTTTTTACTAGATTCTTTTTTACAAATGTATAATAGAAATGCTATGTAATTTTATTATTATTTGTAATTCCGGAGTTCCTTCAAGACGGTGCCAATCGGAAAGGCGTTCCGATCAAGACGGAGTTCTTGGGAAGCATGTCACTTGAAGTTCAAGGGACCAATGGAGTTGGTTTCCGAATATGTAAATAGATTATTAGATTTTCTATTTTAGGAAAGGCCATACTAGAAAATTTATTTATTGCTTTGCATTTTTCTTTATATGTTACACGCATTGCCAAATAGCCATTAACATCACATGCATTTTTATACATCGTCTTTTTGACCGTGTCGATTATAATTATCGTTAGTTCACTAATATAGTTCACATAAAAGTGATAGATAATAAATCGACAAGACCTCTCACATATTTAAAATTGAGATTAGCCTTTCCAAATAGTAGGACACATGAATCCCTTTGACATTTGGAGTAGATTCGGTTTCCCGGGGTACTTTCATTTTTCATTGGGTAAGTGAGGTAATAAAACGTTATTACACGCGAAATTTGGTTGGACTCAACGGGATATAAATACTAGTCTTATGTTCCGGGGCTAGAGATGAAATTTATGAAATTCATTGACCGAGAGTTCTAGCGTAGAATCAATTAAAGAATTAATTCACCAAATTTATGCAAGTATGGGATATATCGGTTTCCCGTGCCCATTTTTGTGTAAAGATGGATCTCGGAATCATTTATATAATTGGGTGGAGGTCATTACAAAAATGCTAAAACATGCTAAAATGTTTTCATATATTAACGATGAATGTTTCTTTTCCCACAATTTCATTGTTTATTATTGTTCTTTATCATCGCTCCTACTCACATACGATATCATTCGATTGTAACACGAGTCTCCGCTAAACCACTATTACTAATGACAAATAGAATCTCTTTCTAAATCCTCAAATGAACCGTTTAAATAGGGCATGGACTAGTTCCATAGGAATTGTTTTATTCCATAAAACTCCATAGGAGTTGTCCTATGTCATAAAAGATTAGTATCTTAAATTCCGAACAAGCCTATGTATGATTTCTTGTGAAGAAGTGTGAATAGAAGTAATGATTAGTCAAAATATATTTTGATAATATCTTCTATGTATCCACGGTTCAAAGACTTATTGCCCAAACTAAACACTTGTCATCAAGTACTTAAGTTGTTTAGAACATGACAATGTAAAATTGGTAAATTAATTTGTTAGAAATTCTGATTAACCAAATACCACAAAAGAGTTAACCCTTGTGAATGATTATCTAGGAATTTATATGAAGATAAGTCTTCATCAAGTAGAAATTCTTGAAGTCAGTGGGAGCAATATGAAGTAAGTACCTATCTTAATTGTTAAGGATAGTACTAGGCTCAAAAGAGAAAGTGTTAAGACACTAAAATAGAGACAACCCCCAAATAAGTAAAGATCAAGGAAGTTGGTCATGTGACTCCAACATATTCCTTCTCGAAAATCTATGACATTGACATTGCATTCTTGCCAATTACCACATCATGAGTAATTAATACAAATTTGTGGATTTCGTCATGATATTTGGCATTATCATGTGACGACTAGCAAGAATAAGTTCATAAATTTGCATGAATGGAACTAGGGTAGTTGCCATTTCATCCATGAACAGATTAATAATGTAGCATATTCATTTTAGTTTTGTATTTAGAAATGTACCTCAATAATTGTTATGATGTACACTAACTCTAAATAAGAATATAATTCAAGTTTTTATAAAACGCAAAGGGTTTCTCTATTATGTCGTTAAAACAAGCGTTGTGCCCTTACATACCACGGTTAAGTTTACGATGAGACCATACAAATCAAGGTAATTATATTCAAACTAGAAAAAAAATGTCATATATATAAGACTCAAGTTGGTGATCCCAAATTATTTCTCATTTCTCGATTGAAAGTCGCATTAAAACTAGTTTTGACTAGTATCCCACACCATTTGATTGTGAATCTCATGAAATGTGTGAATCTTGTATTCAAAGCAAGATGTTTCGTGACTTTTCTTGAAAAGTATAGCGAATATAATAGGTTATTCACCTAATTACACTCAATGTGTATGGTCGAATATATTTTCAATCTGGGAAGGTCATTATTACTTCTTCTCTTGTACCGACGAACTAGGTAGATACTTGGTATCCATTTAATGAGGTAAGAAGAGAAATTATTTGAATAAATTCAATGAATTCTTCTTATGAAGTATAAAAACCAAAGTATTAGTACTTTGTTTAGGATGAGAACCATGAAGTAATGACTTTATTTTACACCAAATAGAGAGTGATATGGTATCACAAGTTCACTTTCATTACGATATGATTGCATCTTTACATTGTAGTTGGAGGTAGTTTCTGTTATAAAATTTGTCTGGCATTTAAATTTTCGACAAATATGAAACATGGTTAAAGCAATCATCTACTTTTCATATGAGATATGGTTAGGCATGGTACCTAAATTGTAACTTGTTTCGATAGTAAACATGTGCTCTTTCTTCTTACTTGATCACGAGAATAAAGGGTTTATGGCTTGTGATGCTGTCTATTAAAGAAAAGAAATTTTTTTCTTGAAGACAGAGTGAGAGAAAATGTTCAAGAGCCACAAACTGAGAATAAGACATAGGAAGATGTTCCTTCTTGGTCAAAATCAGTACTTATTTCTTCGAAACCTAAAGTGGACATGAGTCATGTTATTTTTGAAAGTAACAAACCGGTAACTTATTAAGATGCTTTATCTAGTTTCAACTCCGCAAAAGTCTGAAGTGAGCATAAACATGAAGATGTTTATTTAGCTTGGTTGATTGGTGGCAAAGGGTTTTGGACGTAACACTAATGCTTCATTGTATTCAGATATGATTTGATATAGTTGATTTTAAAATCATCTTGCATGAGTTTTGTAAATCGCAACTATCCTAAGGTAGGATGCGAACTTAAGAAGAAGTCTTAAGTAGTTGTCAAAGAGTTGAACTTTATGTTTTGGTCATGGGTCATGTGATAAACCCTTCTCGAATTATCGAGTAGTTATGTTTATACATGAAGTTCATTGGGAATAAGGTGGTGTTAATATCTTATATATGAACGACATATTGATTATTGTGAATGATGAAAGACTTAGGAGAAGAATAGTACATCTCTAAGATATCCAGACCGATAAAGATAGTTCTGAGAGGATATTAACGTTAAATGAATATTCTTATGTTAATAAGAATCTTGACAAGTTCAAAAAGTATTGAACATGAAGAAATTGAATTCACATGCTTCCGCTACGGGATTAATTCATTACGCTAAGATGTATCACCATTCTTAAACTTCGTATACTTAGAGTATGACTAGAAGTTATAAATCGAATCCTTGAGAGAAGTCTCTAAATAGCCATATAGTTCATTAGTTAGTACTCAGGAAGTACTAAAGATATGAAGCTAAGCATTTAGAAATGAGATGGATTCATGTGCAAGGGGTTACACAAAAACCGTATTCTAAACACATAAGGATGGTTAGAGAACCATCTTGGCTATATTTTTTAAGGAGGATATCTGCTAGAAACATCCTAGGCAGTTGAATAATGAGATATGCACAACGGAAATTGAGTACACTTGCAATAATGAGATATGCAAGAAGGAAGGGATGATATTAGGATTCGGTTTTGTGAATTGGAGGAACTATGGTAGTTCATTCCAATAACTGAAGATCCTATCCCTACTCACTGTGAGGACAGTGGGAGCTATTTTAAGACCAGATAGCCTATGTCTAGATTGGATCTAGACACATATACTCAAAAAGTTTTATAATAAAGATTATACATAACAAAGGGAAATAGTATATAGTAAGGTTATTAAAGTGCAAAGTATTGCTAAGACTTACTAATCAAGGCCTTCTCATAGCCATAGCATGATGTGTCATGCCATTTCAATTGAATTGAGATGATCCACTATATACAAAATTAAAAATGAATCATAGATTATGTAGTAATTGATATTGTATCAATTTTACCTATGTGATAATGCATTCATCGTTTGAGTTTGATTAAAAACTCTTTTATTACTTTGTTATATCCAAATAGGTTGTAAGGACAACGTTGAACCCTATTAAAGTGAACTGGATTAACATAGTATTGGCCCCTAGTTGCTTATATGAGGTGACTTCGCCAAGTGACTAGAGTGTGATGCGATTGATAGCAAGTTCAAGTGTCATTGGGTCAGAAGGGATGACTAGTCGATCACATAGGCAGACTGTATGGGACACTCTGTCGGGCAATGACCGCTAATAGAGTTCTGCAAATTTTATATAGCCTGGTCGTGGCAAGAGCTACTATTTTATTCTTTTGTCGATTCTTTGACTAGAGACTGTTCGCCCAAGTCGGCACAGTTTCTGATTGACTTTGATTTTTGCCCCAAGCCATTCTGTCAAAAGGGGTGAGTGTGCATCTTTTGGGTCATGATGAACTATGGGTGTACGAAGGGAATAGTGTGATAGGAATTGTCCACCCCTTGTCAGGGTTATTTGAAATCTCAAGGCCACTCGAGGAGTAGTGAACTGGAAATGCGTGGCCACGCTCGGAAAGTATCTACGGTAGATAATTCCGGTCAAACAGTTACTCTCCAGATAGAGGAAACCACTCTTGATATGATCACATGCAAGTACGACCTGCAAGACACCTTGCATTGAGTGGGATATGTTGTAATAGGACAAGAGAATTGGTGACGCACACTTGTCTCGGACAAGTGAGAGATTGTTGGAGTATGTGTCCTCAACAATGGTGCGATCACATTATTGAAACTTATGATAAGAATACGTAAGGGATGATTCAATATATATATATATATATATATATAGTCAACTGATCAACATTAATCGGTAATGATTGGCTAACTAGAGTTTGACATTACTGTCATTTGACAGTGGTGGTCAGTTGATCCCTTAAGGTCACACCTAAAGGACGATTCCCTCAATTGTAAAGGTAATTAATTGTATATTGATACAGATTAATTAATTCCTTATATTGAACAAATTTTATTTATAAGAGAGAGTTTCATATGCTTACCCTATGCTTCATGAGAGAAGAGTGACCCGCGAGAGTCCATTATTAAAGGTCTTGCAAGGTCGACGGTTCAGCTTTATTTATAAACATCCTATAACTCGTTTGCATTTGACTGTCTTGCTATAAGTGTTAGTTTGCTTGCATTAAATTGGCTTAAGTGGGCATTTGTAGCTAGCTCTGAGTTATTTTTCCGTTCCATTAGCGTATAGTTTTGAGTTTACTCGGGGACGAGTAAAGGTTTGGTTTGGGGAGATTTGATACGTGCATTTTATATAGTCTTTTTAGCCTATTTTATGCACGTATTTCTATGCTTTTATCGTGGTTTTATGCTACGAAATGCCCCGAATATGCTACTTTGGGTTATTATGTCTTAATTGCAGGAATGAATCCAAAAGTAGTAGAATCAAGCTATTTACCGTCCGTTTAGCATGCATTTGGAGAAAGAGTAATTTGGAGCGGGAAATATTGCTGTCTTGGGATGCGTGAAGCTATTTCGGGAGCTAAAAGGACAAGTCAAAGTCAAACTAACGAGAATTGTAGCTGCTGAAGTCAAGACCCACCTGATCGAGTGATTTATTACTCGATCGAGTGGTTTTAGGAGTCAATAATCGATCGATCGAGTGTTTGCTTAGTCGATCGACCAGTTTCTTTATGCCCTTACTCGATCGAACAGTTTCCTTAGTCGATCGAAATGTTTCTAAGTTTGAGTTTGCTCGATCGAGTGGTTTCTCTACTCGATCGAGTGGACTAAGCTACGGGCTGGGCTTTTTAGTCTTAATTCCGTCATTAGGTTTAACCTTTACTCCTAATTTCTTATAAATAGGAGTAAGGGTTGTCTTTTGTAATCATCTCCTTTTAATCCGGAGGATCACGTTGCTCTTCCTCTGACACTATTTCGTTCCTTTTTCTCTCTCGGTTCAAGACACGTTACTTTTATTCTTCATTTCCGGATCCATTAATTTAGTAATTCTTTCTTCCCTTCTCTCTTTAATTTAATTTAATGTTTATTGTTTTTATTTCTTTTATTCTTGTTTCCCCCATTCTCATGTCTAGCTAATTTCCCCGTAGTATGTTAGGATTAGGGAAGCCGTGGTAGCATGCTTTAATTGTATTAAATAGATTAGCCCTGCGATAAGAATTGTATTAGGCAATTTAATTGTTATCCGGTCGAATGAATGCATGCAGGAGACCATAATTCTAGTTAACCCCGACCTAGATCGAAAGATTGGAAGGGAAGGCTTGCTTAATTACAATAGGGTATTGCGGTGAGGGCGAAAGTTAAGTCGTTTACACTCTAGGGCGGTTTAAGGACCGAAAGGTGACGACCATAGCTCTTCTTATCAATAGTCTAATCGCCTTAATATTCCCGATATAATAGATCTGACAGCTGCCACGGTGGACCGACTCTTAGCATACTTCTTTCTCTTACTGTTAATTCTTTTCCCTTGCCTTAATTTCTAGTTTAGTTAAATCAATCAACCCCAGCATTGTGACATTTAGACAGATAAACGGACAAATAGATAGTACACCGCCTCCCTGTGGAGATCGACCCTACTTGCCGACCGACACATTAGCAGATTTAGGTATTTTATTTTTGATACCTGACGACGGTATCAAATTTTGGCGCCGTTGCCGGGGAGGCAATCTATTTATTTATTTGTTTAATTTTATCTGTCTTTAGCCTCAAGGGATTTTTCCCTTGAGGCCGTTTTAATCTTTTGTTTAGTCTTTGTTTTGATAGGCCTTACGGTGTACTACCTAGACAGTTCTAGGTGAAAGATAGTCAAAGGGAATGCTTGAGTACCTTTGACCCACCACCGATGTCCCATTTTATGGAACAGACGGTGATTTACTGCGGGAGATGTGGTTCTCACGAGCACAATGCAGCTGTAGTTGTGCCGCCACATCCGCCCTGTCAATGGCCACCGCAACAAGATTCCCCTGCTATACAAGAAGAAGACATTGAGAGCTGAAATCCTTGATGGAGGCAATCGGCATTCCAAGTGCAAGAATATGTCTCGCGATTTGATGAGCTCGAGTATGCAGTTGCTCAATTAGCGGTGAGATGGAGAGAGAAGAGGTCATGAGTCGACATATTTAATGAGAATGCTTGTATCACAAATGCAAGAGAGTGATAGGTATATGGACGCTCGAATCCCCGAATCGAGTCACGAATAGCTCGGTTAGCGGTGAGATGCAAGAAGAAGAGGTTTACCTTGCCGAGAGCGGTTTTTCTCCGAGGAAACCGTGTTGCCCAATGATGAGGATGACTTCTATGACTCGGACGACGAGTTCCTATCATATTTCACTACCCCACGCGAAGATTTCAGCACAGACAGAGGAATCACTCGATCGAGTGACAATTATTGGTCGATCGAGTGACTTTCCAGAAGAACTTGCTCGATCGAGTGAAAATTCTACTCGATCGAGTGGAATGCAGGAGGATAGTTCTCGATCGAGTGATTTACGCCACTCGATCGAGTGAATTGCGGGAAGAAATTGGTCGATCGAGTAATAACTCGCTCGATCGATCGATTTGGCCATTGGGAGTCATGTAATTCGTCATTTAGGCTTGATTTGGATGACGACTTTGACGATGATAACGGTTACGGTGAATCCCCCTTATTCAAAGCCGAATTTGGATGCGCTTGAGGTGAGATTTACGGGACAAATTCCACTGAGGGCGACGAAGGGACAGCTGAGTCGGCAATTGCTCCTAGCACGGATGAGGTATTACATTCCCTTGTCAGTGATTCCGTCATGGAGAGCAACCAACCTGAGGTAGTAAATGGTAATTTTATTATTGTTTGTACACTGCCTCGTCTGATTCATGTTTTTCCTTTTAATGTTTTACCCCCTCCCATCTGGACGAATAAATTAGCAATTCTTCACCATCCCCGCTGCGTCTCAATTTTGTCAATCGAAATGGAGCCCTACTTTATTGACAATTGCTCCCGCGCTCCTTTATTTGGTGGATAAATTTAGGAGCGCCCATAGGAAATTTGTTAGACTTAAATGTCTGCATATCTTTATTTCCTACCTTGCTATTCCACTTTTGTGCTACTTATGCTTTTGTGTAGCACATGCGCAGATGTATGACTTGATGCTGCGCGCTTTGAGCTGTTTTGATCATGATTAATTATGTGGCTCGAAGAAAAAGAAGGTCGAGCTGGGACCTGACTGAAGCTAGCGCTACCCGGGAGGCAACCCGGAGATTTTATTTTGCTTTTTATTTACTTTCAGTTGTAATAAATGGTTTTATACCATAGACTTTCTCAGTATGCTTGTCTTGTTAGTTTGCGGGCTGTTTACATTGCGTTTTGCAGGAAATACATTGAGGGTCACTCGATCGAGTACTTGTTTTACTCGATCGAGCACTTTAGCTGAGAGATCTTCTCGATCGAGCAGTCAATCCTCTCGATCGACCACCTGCAGAAACAAAACCACTCGATCGACCACACCACCATTCGATCGAGTTGTTCTTGGATGCCCACTCACTCGATCGACCACTGTTGGACGGACATCGAGTATATTTGACTTGGATTAGCTTCCTGAGACGGTTTTCCGGGCCCTTAGCAACCTCCCATTTCATGGTCGGTTTGGGGAGGTCCCCTTATTTCGCGCTATCTTGTAAGTTTCCCGCGTTTACTCTCTTTCTCCTTTAGTTTGCATTTCCTTTCCATGTTTTGGTACAATGGGGGCATTGTACAGTTTGGTTTGGGGAGGTTATGCATCCATACCCGTGTCTGCATATTGTTTTTATTGCATTTCAGTTATCACATTTAATTTTCTGTTTGCATTGTTATTTATTTCATAAAAATTTAAAATTCAATAAAAATCAAAAAAATTGTTAAAAATTCAAAAAATTTCACGTTTATTTTAGCATATAGGTTGAGTCGGAACGGTAGATTTCAATGATGATATTGCTCTGCAATTGTCTTTTGCTTAAGCCTTGCATAAACTGTTATCTTTTAGCTTTGTCTTATTGCATAATCTACGAGTTAATGTTTAATTTAGCTGAACATATAGACTTGACCTGAAATTTTGGCAACCTACTTATAATTTCTAAGATTTAGAGCCTTATAAACTGGTGTCATTTATGACCAGTTTCATGTAGGATTGTGAGTAGTTACTCCTTGCATATCATGTATCATTAATTTGCACGTATATGAAATTCAATTGCTTTTTGCTGTCATGCATTCGGGTTAGTGGTTGGTGTCACATGCAGGGAGGTGCTTACATTTCCCCTTTCTTTCATTTTTACCCATTTAACTCCACATTAGCCAAATTTGCCAGTTGACCCTTTAGCTACATCCAAATTTAGCCTGCCTTGTCAAGCTAGTTTAGGTTGTTGTTTTGCGGTAAATATTTCATTGTATCAAATATTGGCGCATATTCTATTGAATCGGAGTTGGTATTCTATGAAGAAGGGGAGGATGATGAAAAGAAAAAAAAACGTGATGAAAAAGAAAGAAAAAAGAATCGAAAAAAAAAAAAAGAAAATGAAATATGAAAAAAAAAGGAATGAAAAAGAAGAAACCGAAAAAAATAGAAAGAAAAAGAAAAAAAAGATGTTGTTTGTTGACGGTTTCTGCTCCTATGTTCTATCTTATATCATATGAGGAGTATGTTTGGTTTGGTTTGGTGAGTTTTATGCCAAATGAAGGGCATGGTACTTATTTCATAATTGAGTTGGAAATGGATATGTCTCATATGGTTCTGTTTAGGTACTAGCTTGATCACCTATACCTCCACATTCCCATAATTGTTTTGCCTTTTCTTACCCATTGCCTCACTTTACCATATTTTTGTAAGCCCTCGGCTGTGACAGGACCTTGTTGGTTGGAATGTGTGTACGGTAGCTAGAATTGTCTATCATATTAAGTTGCATGCATGTTTATGTGGGTCGTAGTCTAGGTGAGCGACTATTTTTCTTCTTCTCTCTTACATTCATATGCTTACCCTATGCTTCATGAGAGAAGAGTGACCCGCGAGAGTCCATTATTAAAGGTCTTGCAAGGTCGACGGTTCAGCTTTATTTATAAACATCCTATAACTCGTTTGCATTTGACTGTCTTGCTATAAGTGTTAGTTTGCTTGCATTAAATTGGCTTAAGTGGGCATTTGTAGCTAGCTCTGAGTTATTTTTCCGTTCCATTAGCGTATAGTTTTGAGTTTACTCGGGGACGAGTAAAGGTTTGGTTTGGGGAGATTTGATACGTGCATTTTATATAGTCTTTTTAGCCTATTTTATGCACGTATTTCTATGCTTTTATCGTGGTTTTATGCTACGAAATGCCCCGAATATGCTACTTTGGGTTATTATGTCTTAATTGCAGGAATGAATCCAAAAGTAGTAGAATCAAGCTATTTACCGTCCGTTTAGCATGCATTTGGAGAAAGAGTAATTTGGAGCGGGAAATATTGCTGTCTTGGGATGCGTGAAGCTATTTCGGGAGCTAAAAGGACAAGTCAAAGTCAAACTAACGAGAATTGTAGCTGCTGAAGTCAAGACCCACCTGATCGAGTGATTTATTACTCGATCGAGTGGTTTTAGGAGTCAATAATCAGTCGATCGAGTGTTTGCTTAGTCGATCGACCAGTTTCTTTATGCCCTTACTCGATCGAACAGTTTCCTTAGTCGATCGAGCTGTTTTCTGGCTGAGTTTGCTCGATCGAGTGGTTTCTCTACTCGATCGAGTGGACTAAGCTACGGGCTGGGCTTTTTAGTCTTAATTCCGTCATTAGGTTTAACCTTTACTCCTAATTTCTTATAAATAGGAGTAAGGGTTGTCTTTTGTAATCATCTCCTTTTAATCCGGAGGATCACGTTGCTCTTCCTCTGACACTATTTCGTTCCTTTTTCTCTCTGGTTCGAAGACACTGTTACTTTTATTCTTCATTTCCGGATCCATTAATTTAGTAATTCTTTCTTCCCTTCTCTCTTTAATTTAATTTAATGTTTATTGTTTTTATTTCTTTTATTCTTGTTTCCCCCATTCTCATGTCTAGCTAATTTCCCCGTAGTATGTTAGGATTAGGGAAGCCGTGGTAGCATGCTTTAATTGTATTAAATAGATTAGCCCTGCGATAAGAATTGTATTAGGCAATTTAATTGTTATCCGGTCGAATGAATGCATGCAGGAGACCATAATTCTAGTTAACCCCGACCTAGATCGAAAGATTGGAAGGGAAGGCTTGCTTAATTACAATAGGGTATTGCAGCGAGGGCGAAAGTTAAGCTGTTTACACTCTAGGGCGGTTTAAGGACCGAAAGGTGACGACCATAGCTCTTCTTATCAATAGTCTAATCGCCTTAATATTCCTGATATAATAGATCTGACAGCTGCCACGGTGGACCGACTCTTAGCATACTTCTTTCTCTTACTGTTAATTCTTTTCCCTTGCCTTAATTTCTAGTTTAGTTAAATCAATCAACCCCAGCATTGTGACATTAAGACAGATAAACGGACAAATAGATAGTACACCGCCTCCCTGTGGAGATCGACCCTACTTGCCGCTGACTTCTGTTAGCAGTACTTAGGTATTTTATTTTTGATACCTGACGACGGTATCAACAACTGTGTTAAACACTCACAAGATTTAAGTAAAGGCATTCAATTTGTTAAAGCGTCTAACATAGTAGTTGAAGAACTCGATGTTCCCACAGATGAACCTAACTTGAATGAAGAAAGAAACAATAACTTCCGTTGGTTCTATGATATCAGTTTTGATTACAAGAAGAAAGGCAATGAACCTAGACAACCACAAAAGCCTAAAGAGTCTCATAAGACTAAGGCTCCCCCTAAGCAACCACGTGAAACACCTCGAGCTTACCCTAAGACTAAGACATCTCCAATTCAAACCCAACCGTCTACCAAAAGAAAGACTGTTAGACAAGTCTGGGTTAGAAAAGATCTAATCTTTAGGGTAACTAACACTAAAGGACCCAACCTTGCTTGGGTACCTAAAAACTGTATCTAATTGTTTTGGAGGTTGTGGTGAAAGAAAATAATCTGTGGTACCTTGATAGCAGTTGTTCAAGGCATATGTCCGGTGATATAAATCTATATCTTTCACTTGAGCCCTTTGATGGTGGTAAGGTTACTTTTGGAGATAACAAGAAAGGTAAGGTTGTCGGTGTAAGGAAGGTTGGTGTTTCCACTTCTCATGCTAAAAGTGATGTTTATCTTTTTAGAGGACTCAAGCATAATCTGCTTAGTATCTCTCAGTTATGTGACAAGGGAAACAAAGTTGTTTTTCATACGGATACTTGTCATATAATAATTGAAGGAACTAGTAATGTTATTCTTGAAGGTCACCGTAAAAGGAATGTCTATATGATTGATTTAAATGCAATTCCTACTAATGCGTTTACATGCATGAAAGCTACCTTAGATGATCGGTGTTTGTGGCATAAGAGGTTTGCCCACATTAGCGCAACAATACTCAATAAACGAAAGAAATGGGATTTGGTTGAAGGATTGCCATCAATCAAATTCGATCAAGAAACACTATGTGACTCGTGTGCTCGATGCAAACATGTGAGATCGTCATTCAAAACAAAGAGAGTGGTAAGTACCAAGGAACCACTGGAACTAGTACATATGGGTCTGTGTGGCCCAATGAAGGTAAGAAGTAGAGGCAGATCCAGGTATGTTTTTGTTCTAGTTGATGACTACTCAAGGTATGTTTGGCCTCTCTTTCTAAATTCAAAAGATAAAACTTTCGATGAATTTGTAGTTCTAATAAAGCTTGCCCAAAACAAGTATAAATCAAAGTTAGTCTCTATTCGTATGGATCACGGCACCGAATTTGACAATCACGCCTTTATAGAATATTGTAGGGAAAACGGTGTGGGACATAATTTTTCTGCACCACGTACCCCACAACAAAACAATGTTGTTGAACGTATGAATAGAACACTAGAGGATATGGCACGCACTATGTTATTGTGTAATGGTTTACCTCGTAATTTTTCGGCTGAAGCTATTAGTACTGCTTGTTATCTTCATAATCGAGCTTTGATTAGACCTATCATTAAAAAGACTCCATATGAGCTTCTAAGAGGATGAAAACCTAATATATCTCATCTCCATTGCTTCGGGAGCAAATGCTTCGTCCATAACAATGGCAAAAATCATTTAAGCAAATTTGATCCTAGAAGTGACGAAGCTGTTTTCGTTGGACATTCTAATCACAGTAAAGCATACAAGGTCTTTAATAAAAGAACTTTATGCGTCGAGGAAAGTGTCCATGTTATTTTTGATGAGAATAATACTTTTGATAAGGCTGAACATGATGAAGAGGAACATATGAACGAACCTGATTTTCGTCTTTCTAAAGGTGATCTCCCAGAGTTGGATGAGGAAGATAAAGAAGTTGACGGCACAAATGATGAGGTTGGAAACCCTACAAATGAAAAGGGAAAGAGAGCTTATGTTATAGTTGATGATACTATAACTTCCTCTGAAGACAAGAACTTGGAAACTGAAGTTATTCCTGATGAAGCTATAACTTCAAATTCAAACCAAGATATAGAATCGAGTGTTATACCTGGATCCACTATTACCCCAGGATTAAACTCAGGGGGAACAATTCTTGGTTCCCACTCATTTGAAGAAGGTGAGCCTAGTTCGAATGACATTGACGCGCCTTTAGTCTGTAAGAAATGGAAATATAAAGACTCTCATCCCATGGAAAACATTCTTGGGAACTTACGGAGAGGTGTTTAGACTCGTAGAGGGTTGAACAACTTTTGCTCTTTCTATTCCTTCCTCTTTAACATTGAACCTACAAATATCAAAGAAGCCCTTGCTGAAGCAGATTGGATTGTTGCCATGCAAGAAGAATTGCAACAATTCGAAAGGAATAAAGTTTGACACTTAGTTTCTATACCAAGAGATAGATCTGTCATTGGAATAAGATGGGTATTTAGAAACAAGCTAGACGATACAAGAGTTATAGTAGGGAGTAAAGAAAGATTGGTTGTGCAAGGGTATAATCAACAAGAAGGAATAGATTATGAAGAGACATTCGCTCCTGTCGCTCGTCTAGAGGCTATACGATTATTAATAGCCTTTGCAGCTCACAAAGGAATGGAACTATATCAAATGTACGTTAAGACCGCATTCCTTAACGGTTATTTGAACGAAGAAGTCTTTGTAGAGCAACCTCCTGGATTCCTGGACAGCAAGTTTCAAAACCACGTCTATAAATTAGATAAAGCTTTATATGATTTGAAACAAGCTCCTAGGGCTTGGTACGACAGATTATCAAAATTTCTGCTTGAAAGCAACTTCAAGAGAGGATCTGTTGACAAGACTTTGTTTCTAAAATCTGAAGATTCCGATTTATTAGTTGTGCAAATCTATG
This sequence comes from Silene latifolia, assembly GCF_048544455.1. Classification (NCBI taxonomy): domain Eukaryota; kingdom Viridiplantae; phylum Streptophyta; class Magnoliopsida; order Caryophyllales; family Caryophyllaceae; genus Silene; species Silene latifolia. The sequence continues at coordinate 63,360,021 of NC_133526.1, read as the reverse complement.
TTGATGATATTATTTTTGGTTTAGCTAATGACAAATTGTGCAAGTACTTTTCAGATTTGATGACCTCAGAATTCGAAATGAGCATGATGGGAGAACTCAAATTCTTCTTTGGAATTCAAATTCAACAAACAAGTGAAGGAATTAAGATTCACCAACAAAAATAAATCAAGGAACTAATCACAAAATTCGGAATGGAAAATTCTCATTCTATGTCCACTCCCATGGTCACATATAACAAATTAACATTAGACAAAGATGGTAAGTCTGTTGATGAAACAACTTACCGTAGTATGATTGGCTCACTCCTTTATTTAACTGCTATCCGTCCAGATATCATGTTTAGTGTATGTGTATGTGCTCGATTTCAATCGTGCCCTAAAGAATCACATATGATAGCAGTTAAGAGGATCATGAGGCATTTAATTGGTACGTCGAAATTGTATCTGTGGTATCCTTGTGGATGTAATTTTGATCTCATAGGGTATTCAGATGCAGATTATGCAGGTTTCTCGCTTGATAGAAAAAGTACTTCAGGCATCGCAACGTTTGTTGGACTGTGTATTATAACGTGGGGGTCAAAGAAGCAAAATTCAGTTGCCTTATCTACTGCTGAAGCCGAATATATTACTGCCGCTTTGGTATGCTCTCAACTTTTATGGCTTAAGCAACAATTATGTGATTATGGTATATGTTAGGTTTATATACCTCTTTTTAGACTCCTTTAATATTGAACTAATTAACGTTTTAGTTATTTGTTCTTTAGATCTAGTGCATGCATAACAAAATAAGAGATTTATAAGAAAAATAATGTCCCTTACATTATTATTTCGGATTTATGGGCACAAGTAAGGTCTCCTACCTTCACTTGTTCTTGAGCTATAATGAATATTAGGATGATCCTCCAAAATCCCAATGTAGAGATTCTCCTCTTGATTGCACCCAAGATTTAATCCTTATCACTACTAAATAACATTTGCTAGATATTTGTTTAGTAGTCTACCTTAAAATTGATTACCAATACTCATATATTACATTAATAATATTAGTAATTTATATGAACAAATTAGATCATCATCTCTCAAGTTTTGAGAAAGATGAACTAATAATATGTGAGAGGAAGGTTGCATGTGAATGTATGAATGAATAAGATGAATGAATACTACAAAAATGAGAAAGCAAATCTCTCCTCTTAATAGCACAAAACCGGTGGAGGGAGTATAAAAAGACAATGCATGGTCTTTTATTTTACCTTTTGTTCTTCTCAAGTTAATAGGTGTGTAAGAAGGTAGTGTATGTTTTTAAGGCTAGTCTACAATAGCCATAATAATATATTATTTATCACATAAAATAATATTACCCACAATCCACTATTGTCCCTCCATTTTTTCGGTCATATGTGTAAAATGGAGCTCCATTTTATTTTGTCAATTTGTCATTTGTCACACAATATGTCACATGTAGTATGTTACTTGTTATTAATTAATTTAATGCATATTTATCACATAAATATCATTTTATAAATTAATTAAATAAAATATAATAAATTGACTAGTGATACTTGATCACATAAATAAAATGGGTCATATAATTATAATTCACAACATCTTGTAATTATAATTAACCATTCATTCTCATCTCTATTATTTCACAAACAATAAACAATTTTAGTAATAAAGCATTTCAATTACTAAAATAAATCTTATTTAATCCCATTACAATAAGATATCAATATTCTCTCTCACAACTGAATTGTTCAATTTTAAGGAATTGATCAACTTGTATCATCATACAATTAATCAAATTTACTGATAAGGGCATCATCCTTTAGGTGTGACCTTAAGGGATCAACTGACTACCACCGTCCCACGACAGTAACGTCAAACTCTAGCAAGCCAATAGTTACCGATTAATGTTGATCAGTTAACTATATAAATGAGTCATCCCTTACGTATTCTTATTATGAGATTTAATTATGATATTAAATCATGTGATCGCACTATTGTTGTGGACACATTTTCCAACAATCTCCCACTTGTCTGAGACAAGTGTGCGTCACCAATTCTCTTGTCCTATTACAATCTCCAACTCAATGCAAGGTGTCTTGCAGGTCGTACTTGCAATTGATCATATCTTGAGCGGTTTCCTCGATCTGGAGTGTAACTGTCTGACCGGAATTTTCTACCGTAGATACCTTCCGAGCGTGGCCACGCATTTCCAGTTCACTACTCCTCGAGTGGCCTTGAGATTTCAAACAACCCTGACAAGGGGTGGACAATTCCTATTGCACTAGTCCCTTTGTTCAGCCACAGTTCATCATAACCAAAAATATACCCATTTGACCTCATTTACGACAGTCGTAGAGCATAAATCAAAGCTAATCAGAAATTTGTGCCAACTTGGGCGAATAGTCTCTAGTCAAAAGAATTGACTCATAAGAATACCATAGTAGCTCTTGCCACGACCAGGCTTTATGAATTACCAGAACTCTATAAGCGGTCATTGCCCGACAGAGTGTCCCATACAGTCTGCATATGTGATCGACTAGTCATCCCATATGACTCTATGACACTTGAACTTGCCATCAATCGCATCACACTCTAGTCACTTCGAGACGTCACCTCATATAAGTAACTAGGGGCGAATACCATGTCAATCCAGTTCACTTTAATGGGGTTCAATTTGTCTCTACAACCCATTTGGATATAACAAGGTAACGGGTGAGTTTAATAAAACTCAAACGAAAAATGCGATTATCACATATGAATAGTCAATACACTATTACTACTTCATATCTTATAATCGTTAGTGTACTATTAACACTAGTTAAAATGCAATAAAAGCTTGGCAAGTGGATATACCCTATATCCATATATTCCAACTTTGTCAATTGCTATTTCCTTCTATTCAACGTTATTTCTTATAACTTGAATTTATCTCTAAGTATTTGTCTAGTCTTCTTACTAGACTTGGACTCTTTAACTTGAAAGAAGCTCCCACTGTTATCGCATAACTTGTGATAAAGTCATTTGTAGAGGGATTCACCCTTAATCCCTACGTTGACCATTTAATCACAATTTACTTAGATTCCTTTTGTAGAATTTGCAATGCGCGAAACCTAAAACACTTTTCTACTCTCTTTCTCCTGAGTCAATAAGACATCCTAGGATTTCAACAAATCCTTTTAGGTTTGGAAACTAAAGTTTGTGCAACCCTTCAACACCTAACTTAGTTTATAATCCAAACATATGAACGAATCCTTATTTCTTCTCAAAAATCTCAAGGATGTTCTTTAAGGCTTTTACAAGCCAAATCATGGGAATTATCCTATTATTGACTTATCATGCCCTAGGCATATATTACATCATGGCATGTGCATTTGTTGGCATACATGATCATTCTAATGGCGGAAACATTAGCAATCGATTTCATGTAATCAACAACTTAATAGGTTCAGTGAACGACTATGACTCCATCATAGTAATTCCACTTCCATCAACATGAATAACCCATTCAACCTTGTTGATGTTAAACAGATACGAAAGATCTTATCATCATAAGGCTCAATTCTATGCCAATATTCTCTCTCATAGATTCAAAAATCTAGAATACTTTGCATCCTTTTTCAAGTCTCCAATAACTCTTTTACATAAGAGAGCATTGGTACATTATTTTCAATAAGTAATATGTCATCAACATATAAGACATGGAGAAACAATTCTAGCTCCCACTTAACTTCATGTATAATCATGATTCTTCAATCATGTGAATAAAACCATTCTCAATTATCACATGAACGAAAAGTATAATCCTTTAATGCTTGCTTAAGACCATTCTAGGATCACTTAAAAAAGCTACGCATAATATGTTAGGATTCTTAGATCTTTATCTAAAGTTTTGTGTTCCAAACACATCATTCTCTAAATTCCCATTTTAGAAAAGCGAATTTTATTTGTCATTTGCCATTCTTCATTAAAATGAAATGCGGCAATTCCTAACATAATTTATCTTGATTAACATCTTCATGTCAATCTATCCACTTAAGTATTATAAAGCTGTATTTACTTTTGAGGAGACCCTCGCCTTAAAGTAAATCGACTCTTGAGTAACAATTTTCGGGTTGTAATGCTGCGGCTCGTATGTAACAAGGTCATAATACTATCACTTTCACAAAGCAATATTTTAACAACAAGACATGTGTGCTAAACTCCCACTGAGCTATACTCCCACTCTATCTTTATAGATTATAGTTCCATTACTTTCACAAAGTAACACATTATCTATATTTTATAGTTCCATTATTTTCACAAAGTAACACATTAACTATAAGACATGTTTGTAACGATCTAATCTACTCCCACTCTATCTCTTAGAAATACATCTATCTTCTTAAGAGATAGTTTTGTGAGTTACAAACATATGTGGTGAAGTAATTGGAAGTTTGTCTAGACTGACGTGTTAGCACATAAAAGACCAGCCCTATCATGGCAGTTTGATTTATGTAATATGCCAATCTGATCCACGTCATATGTTAAATAGACTCTCCATTTCAGGTATCACCCGGTTAACCATCCGTTTAGAATTACTTGCACGTTTTGGATTGCAAATTCCCAAAATTGAGTTCAATAACTCAAACCGACTCATTTTAGTTTGATCTTATGGGTAGTGACACTTGGTCATAATCCATATTTTAATAAATCAAATTCATTACTTAGATCTTTGCCACTACGATCGGATCGTAATACTTTAGTACTTTGTTCAATTGGTTCTCTACATCATTTAGAAATTCCTTAAATTTCTCAAATGCTTCACTTTATATTTGATTAAGTAAATATACCCATATCTACTTAAATCATCGATAAAAGTGACGAAGTAGTCATAAATTCCCTTTGCGGTGATGCTCATTAGAACACGTACATCGGCATGTATTAGTCTCAACAAATCACTTGCTAATGTCCCTTTACCACTAAAGGGAGTACAAATCATTTTGCAAAGGAGATAAGATTCGCATATTCCATATGATTGAGAATCAAATGGTTCATAAAATCCAGTCAACACTAGCTTTCAATTCGTTTCTCATTTATGTGACCTAATTGAAAAACCCAAATGTACAAATCACTTGGATTAAAAGTTTGAGTCTTTTGGATCGTATAATGAAGATATCTTAGCTTGAGTTGGAAGTGTCTAAAACTTGTATATCATAAAGATAAGTGAGATGGCTCACAACCATGTCTATTTTCAACAAAATACAACAATTGTCTTTGATGGCAAAATATAAATCCTTTCATGTCTCACATAGAAATGGAAATAATGTTTTAGACAAAATGGGTACATAATCACCATTATGTAGATGCAACTTAAAGCTATTAGCTAAAACAAGTACACAAGTCCCTCTCGAAGTGGCGGCTACCCTAGCTCCATTTCCTTGTCGGAGATTTATCTCACTCTTGTTTAGCTTTTCCACATTTCCAAGTCCCACTTGGAGTAACAAGTCCAACTTTGATATCTCCCAAATACTTGGGGCAATTTTGCTTCCAATGGCCCATGACATTACAATAATGACATTTCTCATAGGATTGGGCACCCTTTTTGGTCTTGGTTGTGGTAGTCTCACTATCCATTTCCAATTCATTATCAGGTTTGGGTTTCTCACCCATCTTTGCCTTTCCTTTAATAATACTATTACCTCTTGTAGTTGCAAGGATATTCTTGCTAGAACTCCCACTCAATTTGATATTTCTCCTTGCTTCATCAAACAAGGATGCCTTGGATTTAGTGAGATTTTCTTCACAAGGTTTTCTTACTAAAGAGGTAGGCATAAATATCGGTGTGGGTGGTGTGGAAGTGGTAAAGTAGCAAAGATTTCCATCCTGACCAATGCCAATGCGTAATTCTTTAATCCTATCATTGTCATACTCGGAGCATTTTTCATCGAATGATTGGAGCAATGAATTAGGCCCTGTTCTTTCTGGCTTTTTAGAGCTGAACTGAACTGAGCTGAATTGAATGGAGTTGAGTGAATCGAATCGAATCGAATGGAGCCGAGTGAATCGAATCGAGATGAGTGAATCGAATGGAGTGAGCCGAATCGAATCGAATCGAATGGAATGAGAATGAATCGAATCTGAATAGAGTGAATCGAACTAAGTGATTGAGCGAATTGAACTGAAATAATATTAATATTAAATTTTTTTTTATTAAGGATGCGCGCAGCTTTCATGAAAATAAAAATAATAATAATAATAATAATATTATTATTATTATTATTATTATTATTATTATATTTAGTATTAATATTAATAATAATAATAATAATAATAATAATAATAATAATAATAATAATAATAATAATAATAATAATAATAATAATAATAACATTAATACTAGTAGTTATACTAATTTGAGTGATTAACTAGGTAGCCACCATGAACCACAGTACACCATGAATTTTATTAGGTGAAATAATGGAGCACCGATTTGCTAGATTGTTGTTCAAAGTCTAGCCATGTATTATCCGAATTTGAGTGATTAGGTAGCCATCACCAAGCAACAACAATCCTAATTTAATTATTAGATAAATAAAAATCGACAGACCCTAATTTCATCTTTAACAAACAAATGAATTTTGATTGATTAATTAAAACTCAACAAATAATATTAATAATTGATAAAAAAGTAAATTAATTTATTATTTGATAAATTATAATCCATCTTATAAGTTTTAAGTCATTTGAGAAATTAAATTAAGTTTTAGAAAAAAATATTGATTCAAGAGTCCATTTGGTTTAGTTTTAGGTGAAAAGGGTACAAAATAGAACGTTTATGAAAAAGTGTATGTGAAAGAGTAAAGTTCGTATATGAAGAAACAATTAGGTATTAATAATAGTAATATTAAAATTAACAATGTTATTAATAATATTATTAATATTTAATATTCATATTCATATTAATAATAATATTAGTAATAGTATTAATTTATTGATATAAATATTATTGATTTTAATAACTATAATATTCAAAATGATAACAATAATGAGGATGATTAATTAATAATAAATTAATAATAATAGTAATATAATAATAATAATAATAATAATAATAATAATAATAATAATAATAATAATAAATAAATAATATTAAAAATATTGATAAAAACTATTAAGTTTAAGATGTGCAAAATTGAAATGGGCTGAATTTAGTGGAGCTGAATCGAATCGATTTGAACTAAATGGAGCCGAGTTTGAATGAATCGAATGGAGTGAGCTAAGTCGAATCGAATCGAATAGAGTGAATCAATCGAATCGAGCTGAGCTGAACTGAATAGAGTTGAGCTGAACAGAACTGAGCTGAACTGAACTGAATAGAGCTGAGCTAAACTGAAGTAAGCTGAAAATAAGCCAGAAAGAACAGGGCCTTAATGGTGATTGGTGTAAGAGTATTACATGAATCCATTGCGTATAAATAACTACAAAAACGGAATTGAAGGAAATAATTAACATCTATCGTTTTAATAATACTTGTAAACAAGTATTGCATTTATATAGTGACCTCTACCCAACTATTATAAATGATTCCGAGATCCAAATTCATATTAATACGGGTACGGTGAGCCGAGTCATCCCTTATTAATATAACTCGGTGGATTAACCTCTTAATCGATTCTATTTCTAGAACTCTCGGTCGATAAAAATTACTCTAATTTTTGACTTTAGCCCGGAACACATGCGACTACGGTCATGAATACTTCCGTTGAGCTCAATCATAATTTCGATGTAATAACATTTTATTACCCACTTACCCAACGTAACAAGTTTAGTACCCCGGTGAGCCGAATCTACTTCCTTATGAAATATGGATTCATGGTTTCTACTATTTGGTAAGGCTAATTCTCAATTACTATAAGTGATAGGTCTTGTCAATTTATTATCTATCACGTTTTAAGTGAACTAAAGCGGTGAACTACGATAATTATAATTGACACGGTCGATGACTCGATATGATATGCATGTGTAGTTATGGCGATTTGGTAATGCATGCAACATATTAAAACAAATGCAAAGCAATAATAGTAAATTCCGAGTATGACCTTCCTAAAATAGAAAATCAAATAATCTATTACATATTCGGAAACCAACTCCTTTTGTCCCTTGAATCTTCAAGTGGCGCGCCTCCCAAGAACTCCGTCTTCATCGGAACACCTTTCTGAATGGCACCGTCTTTGAAGAAATTCCATAATTACAAATAATAATAAAAATACAAAGCTATTCCTATTATACATTTGTAAAATGGAAAAACTAGTAAAAATAAAAAAATGATATGAGATCACATTAAATTACAACCTAATCAATATTCCCTTTCATTACGGGTGATATCGATTAAAACTAAGGCCATACTAAGATTAAATTACATAATTCAAAATTATATAAATAAAAAGACATTCAACAATTGAAATATGCAGCATTATAATATGTACTCCCTCCCAGTCACTATAATGTTCCCTCTTTCCCGAAACGGATTATTCAACTAATGTTCCCCTTTCTATTTTTAGAAACTTTTACTCTTATTTTATTCATTCCTCTCCCCTATCACCAAACCCCACACAACTCTTTTACTCCTATTTTATTACTTTCATTTATGTTTTGGCCCCACAATTCTTTATTTAACTACTAATAATCCATCTCTCTCTCCTATTACCAACCCCACACAACTCTTTTACTCATATTTTAATACTTTCCTTAAGTATTGTGCCCATATCAAATGGGAACAATATAGTGACTGGGAGGGAGTATCTATCATGCCAAATTATGTGTCAAATCGCCCTATTTAACTTATATCGTATATATAACCCGGTTTTATGGAAATGCGTGATCGTAACTTCTTAAAATCACAAATTAACTCTTAAATCACATTTAAGCTCAAGTTAATTATCCTAACGCTCTTAGGACTCAAAAATTAGTCATCACTCAATTTTTGACAATAATTCAACTTGATTTAATTTTTATGCTCATTTTTTACCTTAAAATCATAATATATATGAAATAAATCAAAATTAAATTACAATAATTCCCAAATTTGAATTTTAAATTTTTGAACATTATGAAATATTTCCATGACACTCATAATGTCAAAAATCATGGTTAAATTTTTTGAATTAATTTAACTATTTGTAACTATTTTACCTCTTTTAATCCATTTTTATCTCATAAAAATCATAAATCATGCCATATTAATCCAATTAATACGACATTTTACACACTACTTGTAAAATATGCATGTGAGGTCATATTAATTTTTCATGGTCAGAGAGTAAGTTTAACCATTTTTAGTCATTTAACCTCCATTTATGCTATTTTTACACTAAAAATTCATAAATCATGAAATATTAATCACATTAATATGATATTTTACATGCAATACATAAAATATTCATGTGAGGTCATACTAAAATACCACAGCCATTAGTGAAGGTTAACTTATTTTAGTGAATAAAAGTTCATTTTACTCATAAAAATGTAATAAAATCACTAAAAATCGTTAAAATGAGCAATAAATTTCCATAAATCATAAAAATGACTTAAAAAAATTTAGGACCAGAATATATAGCATGAATAATTATTTCGTGACCTACTCTTATAGATCACAAATTTTTAGTTTTATATGTTAACATTTTAACTCGGAAAAACAATAACCGATTATGCATGCAACATCCTATGCTCTGATACCACTTGTTAGGTTTATATACCTCTTATTAGACTCCTCTAATAGTAAACTAATTAACTTTTTAATTATTTGTTCTTTAGATCTAGTGCATGTATAACAAAATAAGGGATTTATAAGAAAAATAATGTCCCTTACATTATTATTTCGGATTTATGGGCACAAGTAAGGTCTCCTACCTTCACTTGTTCTTAAGCTATAATGAATATTAGGATGATCCTCCAAAATCCCAATGTAGAGATTCTCCTCTTAATTGCACCCAAGATTTAACCCTTATCACTACAAAATAATATTTGCTAGATATTTGTTTAGTAGTCTACCTTAAAATTGATTACTAATACTCATATATTACATTAATAATATTAGTAATTTATATGAACAAATTAGATCATCATCTCTCAAGTTTTGAGAAAGATGAACTAAGAATATGTGAGAGGAAGGTTGCATGTGAATGTATGAATGAATAAGATGAATGAATACTACAAAAATGAGAGAGCAAATCTCTCCTCTTAATAGCACAAAACCAGTGGAGGGAGTATAAAAAGACAATGCATGGTCTCTTCTTTTAACTTTTGTTCTTCTCAAGTTAATAGGTGTGTAAGAAGGTAGTGTAGGTTTTTAAGGCTAGTCTACAATAGCCATAATAATATATTATTTATCACATAAAATAATATAACCTACAATCCACTATTGTCCCTCCAATTTTTCGGTCATATGTGTAAAATGGACCTCCATTTTATTTTTTCAATTTGTCATTTGTCACACAATATGTCACATGTAGTATGTTACATGTTATTAATTAATTTAATGCATATTTATCACATAAATATCATTTTATAAATTAATTAAATTATATTCAACAAAGTGACTAGTGATACTTGATCACATAAATAAAATGGGTCATATAATTATAATTCTCAACATCTTGTAATTATAATTAACCATTCATTCTCATCTCTATTGTTTCACAAACAATAAACAAATTTAGTAATAAAGCATTTCAATTACTAAAATAAATCTTATTTAATCCCATTACAATAAGATATCAATATTCTCTCTCACAAATGAATTGTTCAATTTTAAGGAATTGATCAACTTGTATCATCATACAATTAATCAAATTTACTGATAAGGGCATCATCCTTTAGGTGTGACCTTAAGGGATCAACTGACCACCACCGTCCCACGACAGTAACGTCAAACTCTAGCAAGCAAATCGTTACCGATTAATGTTGATCAGTTGACTATATAAATGAGTCATCCCTTACATATTCTTATTATGAGATTTAATTATGATATTTAATCATGTGATCGCACTATTGTTGAGGACACATTTTCCAACAGTATAGATGAGTGCTATAATTATTTCCAAAAACCCAGCACAACACTCTCGTACTAAGCATATTGATATTCGACACCATTTTCTACGTGACCATGTCGATAAGGGGAATATAAAACTTGAATTTTGTAGCACAGAAAAACAATGGGCAAATATTTTGACAAAGGCTTTGGCTAGAGAACATTTTGAGCTTTTACGGTTGGAAATTGGTTTAATCGGTGACAACTAAACTTGTTACAAATATTTACTATCTTTATGACTGACTAGAAATAGATGAGATTGTATGACTGTGTCCGTATTTTCCGCTGTAAGTATATTCTTGTTAAATATTATATTATGTTACGAGAATATTCCGTCTGCTAGTCATATATTATGTGTATCTTTACAAACCAATTTTCTCATCACAATATCTCCTTATTATATCTTTTAGCCGAAAATTGTTACCAAAATATCCTCACAATCTTTGCAAAATATTTACTCATGTGACTTACCTAAAGTCTTTTATCATATATATTGCCATATCTCATAAAAGATTTACCCTAATTCAATCTTTCCTAACTTATATATATTTATAAATAAAAAAAAGGAAAGAATCCTAATAAAATCCGTAGCCACCTATGCATACTAACCTACTCTTACCATAATTCAATCTATTCTACCACTTCATAAATACCCCACCTCCCTCACGTCTCCATCACCTTCACAACTCTAAATATTTTCACTTTCTTAAAACTCGCCCACACTCGACCTCATCATCCATCATCATCATCATGTCTCCACCAACAACTCGCCTCAACTCACCATCAACTCGGTCATCTACTAAGACGGGGTCATCCAAACCACCATGCAATAAGCCCAATCAAACCGCAACCACTTCCTTACCTCAACCAAACCCCAAAACCACTAATCCCGATCATAACCGGGTTGATACTAATCTCAAGGGAAAGCGTCGTAAGATTAACAAAGGTAAGAAGAAGGATATTGGTATTGAGGGTTCAGTTGAAGAGACCGAAGTTATGGTTAGTCGTGATGGTCATCAAAGAACCTTGTTTCGAGAACATATGCCCAATGCTACGGTGACGGGTCTTGATAAAGTTCGTTTTACCATGGAGCAAAGGACTCGGGTAAACCGTGTTATGCGATACGGTATTCATGGAGGACGGTCTTATCCCGAAAAGTGGTATACAAAGATCGAAGCTTTGCAATTCTTCAAAGATTTCTTGACTTATCAAGAATGGACAAAGATTTGTTCTACGACCGGTCCCGTTTATCCTATTGAGGTAATTCTATTCTATGCTTCGGTTTTGGTTAAGAAGAATGTGTTGCATGAAATGGTTTGAAGAGTCTATGTAGAGATATACTCAAGAGGGGGGTGAATTGAGTATGTAGAACTCTTGCCCACTTTTTCGATTTATTGATATTTTATTAATTACTTGAAGTTTATTAACTAAAATTGATTAATTAATTTATCGTATGTGCGAAAATGAAATAATAAATGCGTAAATAAAGGAGACACACGAAGTTTTGAAGTGTGGTTCAGTTTCACAAGTCGAAACCTACGTCCACTATTCTCGATTCATAACTTTAGTACCTTTCTACGGATTACAAAATTATCAATCTAACTCGTACAACTAACTATAGTTGTAACTCAATTTGAGTATCGTTAAATAATCGATTTCTATCTTACGTTAATAAGAAAGTACTACTAGATTTTACTAGTGTTTACGTTAATGAACGAGTATGAATACAATGAGTACTATTATCCTATTAATGAGATGAACGAGAATGATTGACTTCAGGAGAGACACACGATTTTTAGCTTTAGACACAATTTAGGGTTTCGAAAATAATTTGCAAATATGAAGAGATTGAATTCGAAATATGCTTAATATTTTTGCAAAGGTTTTTCTCAAAATAAGTGTCTTACCTTTTCTAATGAAATGCTTTGGTATTTATAGGAGTAGGAAAAACCTAAAACTAGGTTAAAAATTCAAAACCCTAGCCCCCTCCCTTAGGTCCGAAAATCCTTGAAGTTGGCTAGGTCAAATCTTTTATTTTTATCTACAAAACACCTTTTATTTAAAAACCCTAATTACTACTATGATATTTTCGACTAGAAGGTGATATGGCCATAATCCATTTCACTCTAATTGAAACCTTGATAATAATTAGTTTTAAATCATAAAACTAAGATAATATGATTAGAAACCCTAGATTACATAACAACCCATAAGGTGTATGATAAATCAGTAGGATTAATATAATCTATATTATCAATTTCATCTAGAAAAGATAAAGTATAAATATCACTTTAATTTTCGAAATAATAAGTGAATCTAAAGCTTAAATTGTGCTCTCTCTTATACGTCGTTCATGGTTATAGGTCAAATGGCTATAACCATGAACTTTGATAGGTAAGGTTAGAGATGAAATAGCTATAACCATACTTTCTCAAAAACCATTTTGTTCATACCATTTATAGAATGAAATCCTATATCCCTAATCTTCATGAGATCTTCAAATATAGGTTCCTTTCTTCATCTTGATCTAGAAACTGTTCATCTTGAGCTCCCATCAAATAATATATTGTTTTGCTTGATTTAGTCTTCTTTGGTTATAGACAAAACAACTATAACCAAACTCAATTACCATGCTCCAATATCGTCTTGAAAATTCAATTATACACTATAACCACAATTAGTCTTCATGGTAATTGTCAGCTAAGATATGCACCATTTAACAAACAATTACAAGCACAAGTGTATAGCATATTTCAAATCATAATACTTGTCATTATCAAAACTTATACGAATAAGGTCCAACAAATTCCGCCTTTTTGATGAGGGCAAGTCTCCTATGATTTGTGACTAAGGTCAAGTTCCCCCTCAACATACTACTACCAAAGTTATAGTAAGTTAATCGCAAGAACAAGCTATTTGTATTCAAAGGTATAGCATGGAACCCCTTAAGAGATTAAAGATCTTGACAAGGAGCAAGCTTAGGCAATAATTCAAGTCACACGATTTCTTCCCTCTCTTGACATCATCGAAAAGACGAGAACAACCATAAAACGACTAGAATGATATCAACCAAGGCAAGAAATATATATTAATCAAAGCATATATTATAGCATAAGAACGACTTCAACATAAGCAAGCTCTAAATATAGAGTGTGTAATACAAACCAAGATGAGTATAGATTTTTGTAAGAGAGAAGGAAAATAGTCACTCACCTAACTACGACCTACAGAAGCATGCATGCAATCTAACATGATAGATATCTCTAGTAACTATACATATACACTCCAACCAAGTGAGGTCCAAAATACATGCCGAGGACTTACAAAGTAATGTGAGGTGAGGTAATTGGGTAAGAAGGGGCAAAATAATTTGGATATGTGGAGGTAAAAGCCAAGCTAGAATCGATCACAATCAAAAGTAGTCATATTCCACTTTCCAACCCAACATGAAAGATGATGCACCATGCCAAGTACGGCATAAACTCACTCACATCAACAAGTACTTCTCCTCAATTAATATGGAAATGATAAGAATAGGAGTAATAAGAGATTCTTGCTTTTCCATATTTTGTAGTATCATTTCTCCCCTTTTTTTTATAATTTTTTTTTTAGCATTTTTTTTTTCGTTTCAATCCATCTTTTTCTTCTTCTTCCTTCCAATATCCATCACAAAATCAACAAAATTGACCGCAACAAGACTTCCAAACTTACCAACAAGACTAGCTTGACAAGGGTAGGCCATATGGAATGTAGTAGAATAAATGGGTTAAAACGAGGGAAATTTGGCTATTGTGAGGTTAGTAGATAAAACGTAAAGGAAGGATCGCCTCTTCACATGTGTCACCACCACAAACCCGAGTGTATACAGGTAATAAGAGACAAATTTCATGCTTATGCAATTTGATGTTAAATGCCATGTAAGGAGTACTACTCACATCCTAAATAAAACCAATCATGAATGTCATTGGTTTATGAAGCTCTAAACCTTAGAATGTATATGTGAATAATGAGATATATGGTTTGTATCCAACACAAGATATAACAGACTAGCAAACGGAATATTCTCATGAAATAATAAAATACTATGTAAGAATGTACTTGCAACGGAAAATACGGACACAGACATACAATCTCGTCAAATCTAGTCCGTCATACAGGGAAAATAAAATAATTATGATGAATTTAACTGCCACCAATTAAACCAATTTCCAATCGTAAAATCTCAAAACGTTTTCTAGCTAAAGCCTTTATCAAAATATCCGCCCATTGATTTTCTGTACTACAAAATTCTAGTTTTATGTTGCCTTTTTCAACATGGTCGCGTAGAAAATTGTGTCTAATATCAATATGTTTAGTACGAGAGTGTTGTGCGGGATTTTTAGATATAATAATAGCGCTCGTATTATCACATAAAATAGTAATACATCCTACATCTACACCATAATCACATAATTGTTGCTTAAGCCATAACAATTGAGAACATACCAGTCCCGCAGCAATATATTCGGCTTCAGCAGTAGATAAGGCAACTGAATTTTGTTTCTTTGAACCCCATGTTATAATACAAGGTCCAACAAATGTAGTGAATCCTGACATACTTTTCCTATCTAGAGAACATCCTGCATAATCTGCGTCTGAATATCCAATTAAATTGAAATTGCATTCGAGTGGATACCATAAATACAGATTTTGTGTACCAATTAAATATCTTAAAATTCTTTTAACTGCAACCATATGCGATTCTTTGGGAGATGACTGAAATCGTGCACACACACACACACACATACACTAAACATTATATCCGGCCGACTTGCAGTTAAATAGATAAGTGAGCCAATCATACCTCGGTAAGTGGTTTCATCCACACACTTACCATCTTTATCCAAGGTTAGTTTCTTATCAGTAACCATTGGAGTATCCATAGGATTGGCATCTTGCATTCCAAGTTTCTTGATTAATTCTTTGATGTATTTTTGTTGATGTATCATAATACCTTCATCTGTTTGTTGAATCTGAAGTCCTAAAAAGAACTTTAATTCACCCATCATGCTCATCTCAAATTCTGATGTCATCAAATCTGAAAAATACTTACAAAGCTTATTGTTAGTTGAACCAAAAATGATATCATCAACATAGATTTGAATAACTAATAAATCAGAACCTTCTGACTTTAGAAACAAGGTTTTATCGATTGACCCCCTTTTAAAATTACTTTGAAGCAAAAATTTGGATAGTCTATTGTACCAAGCCCTTGGGGCTTGTTTCAAACCATATAAAGCTTTGTCAAGCTTGTATACATGATTTTGAAACTTGTGATCTAGAAAGCCAGGAGGTTGCTCTACAAAAACCTCTTCATTCAAATAACCGTTAAGAAATGCAGTCTTAACGTCCATTTGAAATAACTTCATCTTCTTATGTGCTGCAAAGGCAATTAAGAGACGAATTGCTTCTAGCCTTGCCACGGGAGCAAATGTCTCATCATAGTCGATTTCTTCTTGTTGGTTGTAACCTTGCACCACCAATCTGGCTATATTTCGAACTATAACTCCTGTATCATCCAATATGTTTCTGAAAACCCGCCTGGTTCCAATAATTGAGCGATTTTTAAGTCTTAGGACTAAATGCCAGACTTTATTACGTTCAAATTGTTGAAGTTCTTCTTGCATTGCTATAACCCAGTCAGATTCTGCAAGAGCTTCTTTAATATTGGAAGGTTCAATTGTAAGTAGGGAGGAGTAGAATGAACAAAAGTTGTTCAACTTCCTTCGAGTTTGAACTCCTTGGTTCAACCTTCCAAGTATACTTTCAATAGGATGTGATCCCTTGTATCTCCACTTTTTGGAATTTTCAGGCACATCATTATGTGAACTTGGTTCTCCTTCTTCAAATGAGTTAGAATTGGTTCCCTCTGAATCCAACCCTTAGGTTATAGTAGATTCAGTTATAACCATGGGATCTACATTTGTGGTTATAGCTTCATTAGTTATAACCGTAGATTCCAATTTTTCTTTTTGAGAAGAATCAATAGTATCATCAACTATTGTTTCAGTTCTCTCATTTTTCTCATTTGAAGGATTCCCTAATTCATCATTAGTACCTTTGATTTCTTTTTGAGAAGAATCAATAGTATCATCAACTATTGTTTCAGTTCTCTCATTTTTCTCATTTGAAGGATTCCCTAATTCATCATTAGTACCTTTGATTTCTTTTTCTTCTTCTTCTTCTAGCTCTGGAGGATCATCTCTAGAAAGACGAAAGTCAGGTTCATTCATATCTTCTTCCTCATCCTGTTCAGCCTTATCAAACATATTATTTTCATCAAAAATAACATGTACACTTTCTTCTATATATAGAGTTATTTTGTTGAAAACTTTGTATGCCTTGCTATGATTAGAGTAACCAACAAATATCGCTTCATCGCTTATAGGATCAAATTTAGTTAAACGATTTTTGCCATTATTATGGACATAACATTTGCTCCCAAAGCAACGAAAGTGTGACATATCATTTGCTCCCAAAGCCGATTGCAGAAACTACGTCAAACATTGGCATAATTGCCAAATCTTCGCCAACATATAACACATACCACCATCTCCTTTATACACCATGACATCACCCTGGCCTTTCTCGACTTGGGGCATCGACATCATCGGAAAAGTCAACCCGATAGGCACATAAGGGCATTGCTTTATCCTCGTCGCAATCAACTAATTCACCAAATGGGTAGAAGCACCGTCCTATCCAGTCTTGACCGCCAAACAAGTGGCCAAGTTCATCTAGGACAACATCATCTGCAGATATGAGGTACCCCATGAAATCATCAACGACCAAGGCTCCCACTTCCGGGCGGAAACACAAGCCTAACTGGACAAGTACAAGATCGAACGACATCGATCGTCACCCTATCGTCCCTAAACCAACGGAGCGGTAGAGGAAGCAAACAAAACTCTTGTTACCATCATAAAAAAGATGCAAGACAATAACCGCGATTGGCCGAGCAAACAACCATTCGCACTCTGGGGGTACCGAACCTCCATTCGAACACCAACAGGAGCAACCCCCTTCTACCTAGCATACGGTTTGGAAGCAATACAACCAGTATAGGTGGAAGTACCATCTCTACGCATTCTACTGGAAAGTCTTGTTCCTGAGGCGGAATGGACCCGTCGACGGTTCGAACAACTCATGCTTCTTGACGAACGACGACTGAATGCTTTGCAAAACGTCCAGCTATACCAACAACGTATACAACAGGTATTCAGCAAAAAGGTCAAACAAAAAAATATCAAGGAAGGCGACTTGGTCCTCAAGTCGGTCCGAGCACCGTTACCCATCGATGCGAGGGGGTAATTCAAACCCAATTGGGCAGGGCCGTACCTGGTCAAGAAAATACTTTCGGAGGCGCAGTGAGACTGAGTGACCTAGACGGGGAGGATTTCCCAAACCCGACCTGTGACGCCCCTCGTTGAGGTAACTAAAAGAACTAGCAAAACGTGGCGGAAACACGTGATTTTAAAAACTTTTAAGGCTTCTATTGAAGTCCAACGCGGGGTATCACCAACACGATAAATAAGTTTAGATAGTTAAGTTTAAGTTTACAAAACAAGTCTATTTATTGGGGAAAAGATATCCCACGAATTAACATAGATTCGAAAAGTAGGTGAGTCTATTATGTGATAACTAAATAAGGTCCAAGGTAAGAACTCGCTAGCTCACACGGTCTTCCCCACTTAGCTTCATCACCAACCTGTCATTCATAATAGATATGAAAGCCACAGTTAGTGGGGAGTAACTCAGAGTTCTCCCAGCCACAATATGTCAAAATGCAAGTAATTAAGAATTTAATTAAATAAACAAGCATGAGAGTAAATACTTACGGCATTACGAAAATCATGATTAGTGGGCATAAGAAAATAGGAATGGTAAAGCACAAACGAGAGAAGAATTATTAGGTCAAACTGTCACATATCAACCCGACTCGAATGTAAGACAATTACAAAGTATAGACTCAAACAAGACAACCCTCTAGACTCCAACCTCTTGGTAGGACGACGATCATAATACGGTCCTAGTCTAAACCTGGCCAGACTCTCGGGATGGACGACACCCGATTCGACAAACGATACCAAATCGTATCCAAGACTCGAAATATGGTACACCTAACCGTGCCCGAACTCGAGTAACCTCAAGCGGAACCTTGTCACCTAACCGTGACCCCCGGTCCGAAAAGGCGGAAGGAAAAATAGCCCAACTCGGAAACAATGGCACCTAACCGTGACCCAATGTCCGAGGGCAAATAAATAGGGAATGTCGAGTAGTCTCACAATGTAAAACGTCACACTCGGGTCCGAACAAGAACCATAACCATTATGCATGATCATAACATTAATGAGTCTTAAAGTAACCAATTATCGATAGGAAAGAAGATGCATGCATAGCTCAATCATTATTAGAAGTCGCAAGTGAAATAGAACAAACAGGGGACTCCCAGCCGGGTGGTGTACCGGCCGCCGGGCCACCGGCTGGGACAACATGCCAAAATCAGAAATTTAATAAAACTTACAGTGCACTCCCAGCCGGTCAGTAGACCGGCCGCCGGTCACCCGGCTGGGACTACAGCCAAATTTCAAAAACTCATAAAAACCTTTAGTGCACTCCCAGCCGGTCACCCGGCTGCCGGTCACCCGGCTGGGAATACAGCCAAATTTCCAAAAACACATAAAACCTTGATGTACTCCCACCAGTCACCCGGCCGCCGGTCACCCTACTGGGAATACAAACCAAAACTCAAAATCACCTAAAATACTCGGTGTACTCCCAGTGGTCAAGAGGCCGCCATCATCACCCTACTGGGACTAGGTGCTTTCTAAAATTTGTCCAAAACTTACAGAAACTCCCGGCCCGGTCGGTCAAGAGACCGCCGCGGATCACCCTACTGGGACTACAGACCTTTCTAAAATGTGCTCAAAATTTACAGGATCTCCCGGCCCGGTCAAGAGACCGCCGCCGGTCACCCGGCTGGGACTACAAACACGCGGATTTCATGCAAAACACTTCCAAACCATTTGAAACCAACAAAAATCGTTTTTCATCAATCGTTTACGTATCCTAGCATGATTCTAACTCGGAAAAACAACATATTTGAGCATGTGAATGGGTAATTTCGGATTCAAGAGATGTAGCATGAGATTTTCATCCAAACATGTGAGAATTGCAACAAGCAAGATATTCAACAACCAAATTAGCACCAATCATGAAAGATACAACTTTTAACATTCATAT
This sequence comes from Silene latifolia, assembly GCF_048544455.1. Classification (NCBI taxonomy): domain Eukaryota; kingdom Viridiplantae; phylum Streptophyta; class Magnoliopsida; order Caryophyllales; family Caryophyllaceae; genus Silene; species Silene latifolia. The sequence continues at coordinate 63,339,666 of NC_133526.1, read as the reverse complement.
GAGATTATAACTATATAAAACCACACAATTTTAACATAAAAGTCGAGTAACCCATCACCGTTACCTTTTTGCACTTCAATCTTCTAAAGACTCGTCAATGATGTAGCTATCCTCCTCCGGGTTGTCCAAGTTCTCCCCTAAACACAAAAATAAAGGTATTAAGTCAAGAATCCACATCCTTGTAAGATGAGAATTTCGAAATAGAGAGAAAGATGACAACTTTCTTACTTAGAAAGAAAGGAAATGAGAAAAGGAAGAGAATGGCGCGAAAAGGAACGAGATTGGCGAAGAATTGAGTGAGTTATGGTGATTTTAGGGTTGAGAGCAAGAGTTTAACAATGGTGGAGTGGTTGTTGAGGGAATTTCAGAAATTACAAGTGAGGGAGATGAAGTTGTGATGGTTTAGTTGAGGTTTTGTGTAGAGAAAAGAGGGGGAAAAAGGCCCATGAGTCAAGTTAAGCCCAATAACTCAAAATGAGTCGGTATCCACTAGAATTTTCGTCCCAAGTCTACTATAACTCGAGGCGGAGAATAATATTATTAAAAGCTACATTATTATTACCGTTACACGGCTATGGCTATATTTTATGAAAATAAGCTTTAAATAATAATTATTTAATAAAAATTTACTTAAAAGTTTATTTAAAATATAAGGAAAGGGCGGGGTGTTACAATCATCCCACCTTTTAAAAAGTTTCGCCCTCGAAACTTGAAACGAAAAGGCATTACCTTAAGAAAACAAACTAGGGTACTTGACACGCATGGAAGCCTCCGGCTCCCAAGTCTCTTCTTCTACATCACCACACTTCCACAAAACCTTCACCAAGGGCACCACTTTGCTCCTTAGCTTCTTCTCCTTCTTATCCAAAATCTTAATCGGTCTCTCCTCGAAGGAAAGACTAGGCTCAAGCTCGGGAATCTCATTTTGTAACACATGACTAGGGTCGCTAATGTATTTCCTAAGTTGAGAAACATGAAAGACATCATGAACTTTACCCAAACTCGAGGGCAAATCCAACTTATAAGCCACGGCACCAATCCTCTTTATCACTTCATAAGGTCCAATGTACTTTGGACTCAACTTCCCTTTGACTCCAAATCTCTTTACTCCTTTCATCGGGGACACTTTCAAGAACACTTTATCTCCAACTTCAAATTCCAAGGGTCGACGGCGAACATCGGCATAGGATTTTTGACGATCTTGGGCGGCTTTCATTCTTTCACGGATGAGCTTCACTTGATCAATCGTCTCGGCTAACTTGTCGGGTCCTAGATCACGAACATCACTTGCTTGATCCCAACAAATCGGACTTCGGCATTTCCTTCCATAAAGAGCTTCATAAGGGGCCATCTTGATAGAAGCATGATAACTATTGTTGTAAGAAAATTCCACCAAAGGTAAGCTCTTCTCCCAACTAGAATGAAAATCAAGGGCACAAGCACGCAACAAGTCTTCTAGAGTTTGAATTGTCCTCTCGGATTGTCCATCGGTAGCGGCATGAAAAGCGGTACTCATCAACAACTTACTACCCATAGCATCTTGCAAAGCTTTCCAAAATCTTGAACAAAACCTCGGGTCACGATCCGAAACGATCTCCTTAGGAACACCATGGTAACGAACGATCTCTTCAACATAAGCACTAGCAAGACGGTCTAAACTCCAAGTCTCTTTGATAGGAATGAACCTAGCACACTTGGTCAACCTATCCACAACAACCCATACGGCATCCTTTCCACCAACGGTCTTAGGCAAAGCCATCACAAAATCCATGGAAATGGACTCCCACTTCCATAAAGGAACATCCAAAGGTTGTAGCAAACCACCGGGTCTCTTATGCTCGATCTTCACTTGTTGACAAGTAAGACACCTTCCAACATATGACACGATGTCATTCTTCATGTTAGGCCACCAAAACTGAAGCTTCAAATCCTTATACATCTTGTCTCCTCCGGGGTGAATCGAATAAGGTGATAGATGAGCTTCATCTAGAACTATCTTCCTCAAGTCAACGGCATCGGGCACATACATGCGTCCTCGGTAGCGAAGGTAACCTCTAGCATCAATCTCACAATCCTTTGCTTTCCCTTCAAGAAGCTTGGCTTGAAAACTTTTAAATGTAGCGTCGTCCACAAGGCTATCTAGAATCTCACGGTGAAGAACGGGCTCGGCAACCATAGCACCAAGATAATCAAAACCACTCTCTACAAGTTGCAAACTTAACTTACGAAACTCGGCACAAAGGTCATCGGGGAGTACACGGATAGCACTCAAGAGGTGAGTAGACTTCCTACTAAGGGCATCGGCAACCACATTTGCCTTTCCTTCATGATACAAAAGCTCCATGTCGTAATCATTCACCAATTCCAACCATCGTCGCTGTCTCATATTCAAATCCTTTTGGGTGAAGATGTACCTCAAACTCTTATGGTCGGTGTAGATACGGCAATGGACTCCAATGAGGTAGTGTCTCCACATCTTCAAAGCATGAACGATGGCGGCTAATTCCAAATCATGAGTGGGATAGTTCACCTCATGAACTCTCAATTGTCGCGAAGCATAGGCAACAACTCTTCTATTTTGCATGAGAACACAACCCAAACCCATCTTAGAAGCATCACAAAACACATCAAAATCAACTCCATCCTCGGGCAAGGTCAACACGGGGGCGGTAGTCAACCTCTTCTTCAACTCTTGGAATGCACCTTCACAAGCTTCGGTCCACACAAACTTGGTCTCTTTCTTCAAAAGTTGAGTCATCGGTCTAGCAAGCTTGGAAAAATCTTTCACAAAGCGACGGTAGTAACCCGCCAAACCCAAGAAACTACGGATTTCACCAACATCGGTTGGACTCTTCCACTCGATCACGGCCTCAATCTTCGAAGGATCTACCATGACACCATCCTTAGATATCACATGGCCTAGGAAAGACACCTTAGACAACCAAAATTCACATTTGGAGAATTTGGCAAACCACTTTTGACGACGGAGGATTCCCAAAATGATACGGAGGTGATTGGCATGCTCTTCTTCGGACTTGGAAAAGATGAGGATATCGTCAATGAAAACCACAACACACTTGTCTAAGAACTCACTAAAGGTCCGGTTCATTTGGTCCATGAAGATAGAAGGGGCATTGGTTAAACCAAAGGGCATCACCTTAAACTCGAAATGTCCATATCTCGTGCTAAAGCCAGTCTTGGGGATATCGGACTCACGAACGGGAATTTGGTGATAACCGGATCTCAAATCAATCTTGGAGAAAGTAGAAGCACCTTTGAGTTGATCAAACAAATCTTCAATCCTTGGTAGGGGATACTTGTTCTTGATGGTAACACGGTTAAGCTCACGGTAGTCAATGCAAAGTCTCATGGATCCATCTTTCTTCTTCACAAAGAGAACGGGAGCACCCCAAGGCGAGGCACTAGGTCTAATGAATCCTTTCTCAGTCATCTCATCAAGTTGCTTTCTCAACTCCTTCAACTCGGTTGGCGCCATACGGTACGGGGCTTTAGCAATCGGACCGGTTCCGGGTACAAGGTCGATAGAAAACTCAACATCACGCTCGGGAGGAATCCCGGGCAATTCTTCGGGAAAGACATCGGCGAACTCACAAACCACGGGCACTTCTTCGATATTTGGTAAGGAAGGGGAGGTAGAAGTCACCACGCATAGAAAGATTTGGTAACCTTTCCTCCTCATACTCATCAACTTCAAAGCGGAAATCAATTTCACACCTTCTTGGGAACGGACTCCTCTATATGACACACGAGTGCCTAGCGGACTCTTGAGGCGAATCTTTTGGTCTCTACACTCGAATCTTGCATCATACTTTGACAACCAATCCATACCCAAAATTACATCGAATTCCTCAAGGGGAAAACGAAGTAGGTTAGCGGGGAATAAGGTTCCCGAAATAGAGATAGGAATGTCGGAGAAAGTGAGGGAACAAGAGAACATTTCTCCGGAAGGTAAGGATATAGAAGTTTCCTCACTAGGAATAGGCTCAATGGCTAGTTTTTCCGAGAACTTGGAAGATATAAAAGATAAAGATGCGCCGGTATCAAATAAAATGAGGCAAGGTTGATCAAAAATTGAGAACATACCCGTGATGATATCGGGATGAGCGGCGGCTTCGGCTCGGCTCATGACAAAGATGGTTCCTCTTGGCCTAGCATTTGGAGTAGGAGCATTCTTCTTCTCGGGGCAATCGGCAACACGATGTCCGGGCTTCTTACAATGAAAGCAAGTCAAGGGCTTGCCATAACATCCAACTCCGGGGTGTAGAGCTTGTCTACAATGGTAGCACTTACGGTCCTTCTCAAGTTCATTAGTTGGTGTGGGAACTTGTCCTCGAGGTTCGTGAACTCTTGGTCCTTGTCCTCCATGGTCTTGCATCCTTGGCACAAACCTCCTCTTGTTGGCATAGTTGGGAGTAGAAGGCACAAATGGTCTTTTGCCATGAAAGTTAGAACGATAAGAATGAGAAGAGGAGTGGGTTTTGGAATCTTCTTCAATGGCCTTCAAAGAGCTTTCGGCCCAAATAGCATCATCATAGACTTCCACAAAGGTAGTTGAGCTTCTTCTCACCATACTTTCCACCTTAGGATTCAACTTGTTCTTGTAGAAGTAGACACGATCCTCTTCATCTTTCACGAACTTGGAGGCATAATGAGCAAGTTCATTAAACTTGTCGGTGTAGACTTGAATTGATAGCTTCCCTTGCTTGAATTCCATGAATTCCTTCAATCTTTGTTGCTTGAGCTCCTTAGGATAGAAACGGGTTTCCACAAGTGACTTGAAGCGGTTCCAATCAAAGTTGGGGTCTTGAGTAGCGGTAGGACCGGTCAAAGTCCACCACCTATCGGCTTCCTTCACAAGAAAGTGAGATGCTAACCTCACCTTATCCTCCTCTCGGGCATCAAAGAGAGAGAAGTTCTTCTCCATATCACGAAACCACTCCGAGAGAGCAACGGGATCCACTTCACCACCATAGGTCTTAGCCTTGTTCCTTGGTAGTTGACTTGCAATCCAAGCATAACTTCCTTGACGGTTAGCTTCGGGTGCAGGGGGAGCGGGTTGAGCATTTTGTTGATTAGCAAGTACTTGAGTGAGGGCTTGCATGATAGCATTTTCCACATTGGTCGCTCGTACCATCTTTTCGCACAAGAGCAAACAAGTTAGAACCTATCACAAAACATACACAAAAAGGCTACCAACTTAGGTCCTTAATTCTACCCATCTCTCATTCATTATTCAAGGTCAAGTAAGAATTTTTAAGTTGGGGTACACGTGTGTGCGTCGGGAGCAATATATGCTCTGATACCAACTGTGACGCCCCTCGTTGAGATAACTAAAAGAACTAGCAAAACGTGGCGGAAACACGTGATTTTAAAAACTTTTAAGGCTTCTATTGAAGTCCAACGCGGGGTATCACCAACACGATAAATAAGTTTAGACAGTTAAGTTTAAGTTTACAAAACAAGTCTATTTATTGGGGAAAAGATATCCCACGAATTAACATAGATTCGAAAAGTAGGTGAGTCTATTATGTGATAACTAAATAAGGTCCAAGGTAAGAACTCGCTAGCTCACACGGTCTTCCCCACTTAGCTTCATCACCAACCTGTCATTCATAATAGATATGAAAGCCACAGTCAGTGGGGAGTAACTCAGGGTTCTCCCAGCCACAATATGTCAAAATGCAAGTAATTAAGAATTTAATTAAATAAACAAGCATGAGAGTAAATACTTACGGCATTACGAAAATCATGATTAGTGGGCATAAGAAAATAGGAATGGTAAAGCACAAACGAGAGAAGAATTATTAGGTCAAACTGTCACATATCAACCCGACTCGAATGTAAGACAATTACAAAGTATAGACTCAAACAAGACAACCCTCTAGACTCCAACCTCTTGGTAGGACGACGATCATAATACGGTCCTAGTCTAAACCTGGCCAGACTCTCGGGATGGACGACACCCGATTCGACAAACGATACCAAATCGTATCCAAGACTCGAAATATGGTACACCTAACCGTGCCCGAACTCGAGTAACCTCAAGCGGAACCTTGTCACCTAACCGTGACCCCCGGTCCGAAAAGGCGGAAGGAAAAATAGCCCAACTCGGAAACAATGGCACCTAACCGTGACCCAATGTCCGAGGGCAAATAAATAGGGAATGTCGAGTAGTCTCACAATGTAAAACGTCACACTCGGGTCCGAACAAGAACCATAACCATTATGCATGATCATAACATTAATGAGTCTTAAAGTAACCAATTATCGATAGGAAAGAAGATGCATGCATAGCTCAATCATTATTAGAAGTCGCAAGTGAAATAGAACAAACAGGGGACTCCCAGCCGGGTGGTGTACCGGCCGCCGGGCCACCGGGCCACCGGCTGGGACAACATGCCAAAATCAGAAATTTAATAAAACTTACAGTGCACTCCCAGCCGGTCGGAAGACCGCCGCCGTCACCCTACTGGGACTACTGACCAAATTTCAAAAACTCATAAAAACCTTTAGTGCACTCCCAGTAGGTCACCCATTGCAGTCACCCTACTGGGAATACAAACCAAATTTCCAAAAACACATAAAACCTTGAGTGTACTCCCAGTAGGTCACCCGGCCCCCGGTCCCCCTACTGGGAATACGACCAAAACTCAAAATCACCTAAAATACTCAGTGTACTCCCAATGGCCAAGAGTCGGTGGAGCAGGCCGCCGATCACCCTACTGGGACTACTGAGCTTTCTAAAATTTGTCCAAAACTTACAGAAACTCCCACCGGTCAAGAGACCGGCCGCCATCACCTACTGGGACTACGACCTTTCTAAAATGTGCTCAAAATTTACTGAGGATCTCCCGGCCCGGTCAAGAGACCGGCCGCCGTCACCCTACTGGGACTACAAACACGCTGATTTCATGCAAAACACTTCCAAACCATTTGAAACCAACAAAAATCGTTTCTCATCAATCGTTTACGTATCCTAGCATGATTCTAACTCGGAAAAACAACATATTTGAGCATGTGAATGGGTAATTTCGGATTCAAGAGATGTAGCATGAGATTTTCATCCAAACATGTGAGAATTGCAACAAGCAAGATATTCAACAACCAAATTAGCACCAATCATGAAAGATACAACTTTTAACATTCATATGAGATTATAACTATATAAAACCACACAATTTTAACATAAAAGTCGAGTAACCCATCACCGTTACCTTTTTGCACTTCAATCTTCTAAAGACTCGTCAATGATGTAGCTATCCTCCTCCTGGTTGTCCAAGTTCTCCCTAAACACGAAATAAAGGTATTAAGTCAAGAATCCACATCCTTGTAAGATGAGAATTTCGAAATAGAGAGAAAGATGACAACTTTCTTACTTAGAAAGAAAGGAAATGAGAAAAGGAAGAGAATGGCGCGAAAAGGAACGAGATTGGCGAAGAATTGAGTGAGTTATGGTGATTTTAGGGTTGAGAGCAAGAGTTTAACAATGGTGGAGTGGTTGTTGAGGGAATTTCAGAAATTACAAGTGAGGGAGATGAAGTTGTGAGGGTTTAGTTGAGGTTTTGTGTAGAGAAAAGAGGGGGAAAAAGGCCCATGAGTCAAGTTAAGCCCAATAACTCAAAATGAGTCGGTATCCACTAGAATTTTCGTCCCAAGTCTACTATAACTCGAGGCGGAGAATAATATTATTAAAAGCTACATTATTATTACCGTTACACGGCTATGGCTATATTTTATGAAAATAAGCTTTAAATAATAATTATTTAATAAAAATTTACTTAAAAGTTTATTTAAAATATAAGGAAAGGGCGGGGTGTTACACGACCAACCTAAACCAACTCAAGAAATACTACCCTTGAACCCTAGTAACCACAAACCTTACCCTAGTTCCACGACTATTGACCACAATATCCTTTTCAAGTCAATTCCTCAATGCGTTCTGATTTAAAATTGCATGTTTTATCGAGTCTAAGTTATGGCACCGTGCCATGTTTCAAACAACCTTTGATATGTCAAAGGCAATATCGATTTGCACTCAAACAAAACACCTGAACTACGAGCATGGTTTGATTTTGCCTTTTCAAGTGGATACGTAGGCAGTCCTTTCTTACAAAAGAAGGATACAACCATCCCCACACATAAGAAAACCATCACCATTACCAACTTTAAAACAAAAGAGAAGGGCAAAACCTCCCCTTTTCCACAAACAAAACAAAAAAGAAGCCTTTCTCCGTTCCCACAAAAATCCCCTTCACAAGTGCAATGTTTAGGATAATTCAAACCGAATTGCCTTTACAAGATGGATGGAAGAAACAAGCGTTCACAACTTCTTTTAACACAAGCAATCCTCTTATTTAATTAATAATGAGAAGGATTACACACTGGACAACAAATTAAAGCTAAGTAAGTCCACAACTTGTCAAAGCTAAATTGTCGACTAAGACATCTTACATAGTAAACTAGCACAAAAATACACAATATATAACTAGTACAACATAATAAAAACACACAACACTATTACAACATAATAGTAAAACGGGTAATGGAGGTCTTCATTCTTCCATTCTACCCGTGCCTTCTCCCTCGGGGTACATATTCCCCTTGCTCTTCTTGTTGGCCCACCTAGCATGGACTTCCTCTTCGGAACGGATCCTCAACGGATCTACAATGGCGAGGGCCTCCAGTCTCCTGCATTAACCTATACTCTGTCCTAGCCGAGCGCATACACGGCCCACCATCTCTTTAGGACCCGAGCTCCTCCTCATCGGTGGCCTCACTACATCGGGGCTAAAATCATCGGCAAAGTCGTCAAAGAAGGCACGATTTGCCTTGCCAACTTCCCTATACTTCAAGCCAACCACTTCATCCTTACGGAACTTGGACCTTTCTTCCAAGGTTTGAGCTCTCGACCACTTGACATAAGCGGGAGTCACCCAGGTTTGAGCTCTCGACCACCTCTCGAAAACCTCCACAAGCTCGGAGTTTCGGAAAACACTCTCTTGGACGAGAGTATCTTGAGCTGGCACCTTTTGTCGGCTGCTCATTTGCCTCATGAGACTTTCGGGATATATGAATGAAGCAACCTTCAAGCCTACCACCATCAAAGAACAAGAACAAGCGGCCGAAGCGGGCAACCCCATGAAGGACCTCAAGTGCCACCACGGCACCACCCAACGGATATAAGGACCACCCTCCTCCACCAATTTTAAGGTCCAATAGGCCTCGGTGGACGTAGAGCTATCCGAATACAACTTCTTCCTCATCGTGAGGTGACGGAAGGAGTAAGAAGAATAATCAACCGGAGGCTCTACATACCTTAGCCTCTCCATGAGCCACACTTGGAGGATCCTTGGAGATCCGAACGAGGGAGCTTCTCCACAAGAGCCCTTCTTGATGATCTCGCCAAGCACCAACCATGATGGATCCCAACAGTGCTTCATTTTCTCAACTATATGCACAAGGGTCATGCTACCATACCATCTTGACCCCTCTTTCTTCAAGGCATTGACAAGGAGGTATGCATGCACTAAGAAAAAGGCAAGAGCTCTTCTCCTAGCCACCTGCGAGACATTAACATCCAACCGGTTTGAGATGTTGATGAGAGCCGACATATCCACACCATGGGGAACAAGGAGAAAGTTTGCTTGGCTCGTCGAGAAGCCTAACATTGAACGAAACTTCTCTTTGTAACACAACCGAGTCGGAGGAAGCACCGGAGTACAAGCCGGCCACCCTCCAATGGCGCCCACTTCTTCGGCAAGAGGGCAAATTTCACCTTTCGGGAAAACGAAAACATGATGTTTCGAATCCCAAAACCGAGAGCATGCTTCAAGGAATGAGGATTTCACCTTAACTTGATGAAGCACCAACAATTGACCAACTCCCATTACAACGAGTTGATACTTCTCGGGAGGCGACAAATCCCAACACCAATGTCGTAACCTATTTTCGAAAGTATCCATGAATTATTTTGTTGAAGAAGAAGAAAGGTTTTCGTAGAGATATTTTACGTGTTACGGATGATGAAACAATGAAGCACAAACGTCCTTATTTATACAAAACAATCAGCGCTTTTTTCCGAAAAAGGGGAAAGCTCACTTGTATCGCCCAGGGCCTCGCGCCTCTTTGGGCTGATTCTCAGGATCCGCACCTTGATTTGTCCCTATCCAGAAATTTTTGTGTTTTCTCACACTCACATTTCCTTATTTTCGCGTTTTACGAAATCCGATACGGTTTACATGACGTAGCTTTAAACATACGGGTTTTTCTCCTCTATTTTAGAGGGGAAGGGCTAGTCGCCCCGATCCGCGACGGATCTTTTCCATGTCAGTCAAAAATTACGAATTGTTTTTCGATTTTTCGCATTTTCCACAAAAAACGAAAATTGATAACACGACGTCAAATTTTTTCCTCAAAAATTTAAACTCTTGCAAGTCCGAGTTTTAATCAAAATCAACACACTCGCAAAATCTATCTTGAAATTCATCTATGACGGTTTGAGATTTAATTTTCGAGTCGCAAATCAATTGCGATAAATTCGATGCAATTTAATTCAAACACGAGTTAATTTCTCGAAATTTCAAAATCAAGTTTATTTGAAAAATCCAAACGTGACGAATTGTCGAGGAATTTTCAAAAAAAAATTTTTCGATTTCAACTTCGAGTCATCGCGGTTGTTTTTTGTTTTCATAAAATGCTTTTGCGTGTTTACGTGTGTGCGTATGTGCTACCTGTTGCCTGTTTTCTACACTAACAATGGAGGAACAAATGCCAAAGCAAAAGGGGAATTAGCCGCTGACTGTGCTTCTTCGAAACACAACACAAAAAAGCCAAACAAAAATAAACTACAAACCAAAAACACATATATACAAACCGCCTCTCGCAAAATGTATACATATACAAGCCAAAGTCCAAAAACACGGACGAACAACTACAACTACTCAACGCCTCCTGGTGGGCTATTCTCGGTCTCATGAGGAGTCGCGGACAAACCAGACACCACCTCCTGCTCTGGCCCCCTCTCAGGAGAACTCTCCAACGTCTCCTGCTCCATCGTGACACGAAGCTCCTCCGCCTCGGCCAACTCAGCCCGAAGAGAGGTAATCTCCGCATGTCTACTCCGCAACCCGTCCTCGCGACGCTTCAAGTCCTGGTCTCGGATAGTGAGTCCCAACTCCTATGCCTAGATGGTCGACCTCGCCGTGTCCAACTCAGCGCGGACCCGAGCAAGCTCAGCCGGATCCGCAGTACTCTACAAAACACAATACAGGTAGTTAAGATCTAAACGTGAAATGCAACCCAAAAACATACAAAACAACCAACAAAAGGCATCTGCACAAGCCGAGACTCCCTCGCAGCCAGGTAGCGAGCAAGTGCTCTTTACCTACAACCAAAAAGGGCTTTCAACAAAAAAAAACGCAAGGCAAAATACAAACAAGAAGGAGAGCTCGAACTAGAAGTTCACCCTCTAAACCGTCAAACTCCACTCCGTGCCAACGTCGGCCACCTCAAGAACCGCAGGCTTTGGCAGGCGCAACTGCAGCTCCTCACCACTCGGCCACTGGAAAGTGGTCTATGCCGTAAAAGCTGGGGACTGAGTCCTCATAAGGTCGTCAACACCCTACAATAGGAAACAAGGTCAAGGGTAAAAAAAACTTTCCGCCAAAAAAGCAAAAGAGGCTGTAACACCCCCATTTATTCGGAAGCCTTTAGCAAGACATTGCCAAGTAAATGAGAGCGTTACCATCTCGGTTTCCCGAGGTAGTGAATAACAAAGTACAACAATACCAAAGTACTTTAAATTTAAACTTTAGTGAATACATGTTTATTAAAAATTAACCAACTAAAACTTAATATAAAAATAAATACAACTCGCAGCGGAAATAAATAAAGTGATATAATTGTTCTATGTGATCTAGACTTCAGCTATGGTCCAAGTCAAGCTCTCATCCCAATGCGCCCAAGTCAGCTAATCTTTAGTACCTGTCAAATCTGCTCCCCATAAAACGGTTCACCGCAGGTGTTCACAAATACACTGTCAACCACGAGGTTGAGTAGGAAACTAAACAATGAATGAGAATAAAGCAACCTGCAATATCACTGATACACAAATAAACTTTAACACCACATTCCCGTTCACTACACACCACCGCACACAGTCACTTCTAGACACACAGACATACTCCACTTCCCACCACCGCACACACCCACTTCTAGACACACAGTCATACTCCTCTTCTAGACACACAGTCATACTCCAAGACACACAGTCCAATGGACACACAGTCCCGCCTCAGACACACAGCCTGGATAAACTGGACACACAGTCCGGCCTCAGACACACAGTCTGGATACACACAAAACTCATCTCCAAACTCCAACAACAATCAATAATAATGACATAAGGCAGAAAATCCAGAAAGATAATAAAAGATCGCTGTAACAGTTAAACGCATCCTTCACCTATCCACCGCCTCATACATTTAATCCATCTTTAGCAATAACAGAAATAAGACAAGATTGAGTAGTTTCCTACCCGATAGCAAATCTCCAAGTCACACAAGCAATCAAATCGATCATTTACAAATCCATAACCTACATAACATAATTATGTACAATTACAACATAACCAACCAACTAATCATGCACTTATCCTAAGTCAATCACATCCTAATCCTTTTGACAACTTCAATGTTAAATCTCTAATTCTACCGTCTTACAGCACAGTTCAGTCTCGCTATAAAATTCATAATTAATTCACTAAAAATCCAAACGATGCAAGACCAATGGGGTTGAAACCCTAAGACACATATCTACAGTTCTTGTGAAATAGACTTTCTTCAAATTCTGGACTTATCAGGATTTTCCTGAAGGAATCATAAATACTGACGAATTCCGTCGCATAAAATGTATTAACCTCTAAAATATGATTAACAAATCATTTTCAAGTAAAACAAAAGCCTAACATCATCTAGACTCTCCAATTTTAATGTATGAAAAAGACCTAACTCAATTTCAATTTATAAATTAGGTTTACAAAATAAACTTTAGACTTATAGTTCATTCGCAGATTCTCAGTCGACATGTTCATAAAGAATTTATTCTGGAAAATCTACACGTTCAATTGCTACGAGATTTTACAGGCATCAACTAGGCTTGAAAATAACCTAAGTCTATTCTTTACGTTTTCGAAGACAATGAGCTTAAGATGGTCTGATACTTCGTTTAAGACAACTTACAAATTTACAAAATTGCTGTAACTTTATTCTTTAACAAAATTGTCACAAACTTAACTATAGATGATTATATTTAATCTAGACATGATTAGGTGATGAACTAAAACTTAAAACATGCTTATAAGGATTAAAGATTAAAACTTTGAAAGATTATAGATGAACTTACAAAATAAAAGATTCAATCCAATGGAACCAGATGCTAAAATCTCCAAATTGATTACTACCAAATTCCCTTTTCCCTTTTTATCTTCTTTCTTATTCTCCATATCCCTCCCTAACTTTTATGTGATGTTGTAAAAGTGAATAAGTAATTTATGAATATGCTACCATGATATATATAGTAATAACGTAGTATTATTTTAGGAAAGTTTCTCTCTTTATTATTATACTAGGGAGTATCCTGTGCTTCGCACGGCGCTTTTAATACTTTCTTGTTCAAACACTAAAATGTGATATTGTTGGGTGGATACTCTTACCTTTCTTTCTCGAATGAACATTATATTTTTAATTTATTAATTTAGTAATCTCTAATGATCTAACTTACCCTTTCATAAAAAGACATTTAAATATCCAATGAAATGTCTTTTTATCAAAATTAGATATTTTTCAACGACACGTATTGATAATGAAAGTTATTTCCCTCGTGTCAGAAGCCATTTCTTCAAAAAATAAACATCTTTTGAGAGTAATATTCATAAATGTAAAAAAATTGGAACAAAAATGAATGTGGGATATATATATATATATATAGATGGAGAGATTTAGTTAATCTTTAGGAAAAAAAAAAAGACAGGAGATTTTGAAAAAGAAAAGAAAATTGGAGTTGAAAATAGCCAATAACATATTCTTCAATTGTCCATACCATAAAGTATGGAGAAAGTTAAATTATTAATTTATACCCACAAAAACAAAATATAATGAAGTATTGAATACGAAGGAGATAATACGAAGTATTACTTTTGTTCCTCAAGTTCCTTCCATTTCACTTTTTAGAATGTGTCTCCCTGATTTCTTTCCAACATTGATTCGAGTAACTCCCTTTAAGCGGGTATGTACTTAGTCTCCCTTAAAACGGTACTATCCATCTTAAGTAAAACGGGCAAGTACATACCTTTTGTTTGTATAAGAATGCATAAAAAAAAATAATATATTTGACTTATATATACAAAAGTATAATTGTTAATCTATCTTAAACTTAAAGCAGATAATGTCGTCTTTAATGAAAATTTGTGTAAGACTTTTATCATAATTTATTACTTAGATTTGAGTAAAACACATCCAAAATAGTTTTTTCTTCTTGGTAGTAACTTTTACGACAAAAATTTCAAATAACAAAAATGTATATTCAGTACTCCGTGTAATATATATCAGAATCATTTATAGTTCCTAAACATATACTAATGGTAAACCCATTATAATACTCATATTTACAAAATATCACATATCGTATTCTTGTGATTTGAGCGAGTAAACCCGATCATGCATGCTTAATTATAATCTAAACTAACATAGGATATAGATGTACTCATTGATCTCCCTTTCTACCCATATCAATTTTCTTAAACTCGCTTCCATATCCATATCGTTATGACTATAATCCTAGATGTCCTTCTCTCACCCATCGTTGTTGTAGTAAATCTCCACCATTAATTATCACTTTACAGTCTACCGCATGGCCGCATCGATGATCTTCTCTTCAAGATCCAACTACTAAATTATTACTCGATTCTTCGAAATTGTACTATCGTGATATACTGATATTGATAAGCGCTCAACAATTAAAAAGGTTATTATTTGTTTCGTTGCAAGTTGTTTTTTCTAACTTTGGAGGTAGAATAAAAAAAATTCTTAGATTTGTTACGTTATAAAAAATCCTTCCCATGCAGTATTTATCTTTATTGAAAACGAAACAAACTGCACTTGTCTCCATTTGATGATGAATAAAAAATTGTACGGGTACAATGTCGTTCGATGTTCTCATAGTATTGCTGGAAGTTGTAGCTGAAATGGAGAAAATAAAGAAAAAGCTTGTAAGTTGCATTTCAGATTTAGTGTACACATATCCTATTAACTATTGAAATAGAGTATGAGCAATTAGTCTAATCACCGGTATCTTAACTCTTAATATTTAAGTAAATAAATGTTTGAACAATTTTTGTCA
This sequence comes from Silene latifolia, assembly GCF_048544455.1. Lineage (NCBI taxonomy): Eukaryota > Viridiplantae > Streptophyta > Magnoliopsida > Caryophyllales > Caryophyllaceae > Silene > Silene latifolia. The sequence continues at coordinate 63,324,249 of NC_133526.1, read as the reverse complement.
GTAGGAAAGTCAAGGGAAATATATGGATTTGTTAACAAAAGATTAAAGGTTAACTATTATATAGTGTACTCGTATTATTTACTTACCGCCTTGACATCATATGATATGGATACTTGAGTCTTCATCTCGCAACCACCGTCATTTAAATTTTGGCGAGCAAGTCCGAACCTGAAAATCAAGTTATTATATCATACTCCATAACTTATACTTGTAATTACATTTACATGACAATTGAAAAGCGTAAATTTTGATCTTCGATCACCTTTTTGTTAAAGATGGTCCATCGTATGATTATAGCAAGAACAAACGGAAGAGTAGATTCCATATTCGATCAGTCAATTTGTTGTGACTTTGTTGTAACTGGAGGGGAAAATCCTATATTTATAGGGTGTGTACATGGTACTTAGCAAATAAACAATGTGAATAAATAGTCTTTAGAAGTTTGAATATTCTGAATGTGTTTAAGAATATGAATGTGGAGTTTTAGTTTGAATGTGTACTAATCTTGGAAATAAATGTGGATTATGGCGTAAACTTTCATGTATAATGCCAAATGCATAGTATTACGTAGTATGTATCTGCAAGATGCGTAGTCATGTTCTATTATCTTGGGATCATCACTTTACATTTTCACTTGTTAGTGTTGGACATTAAGGTCAATTTTTTTTTTTATAAAAAAAAAAGTTAAATAACACATGTTAAATCTATAACATCTTAACCCGACTTTATATATATATATATAGATTATTATTATTATTATTACAACTACTACAACTATTATTACTATTACATATTATATTTTAGTCTTTTCATAACTAGGATTACCATATACTCCCTCTACTAATTTATTACTAATATTACTAGGATTATTAATATTATAATTAATATTACCTTTTCTTATTTTATTATTCTCCTTATTAATATTATTATTAAATCCGAAATAATTCCGACTACTACTCGTACTAAGGCATTAAAATATATCCCTACAATTATAGCACACGGTCCAAGGCCCTATTATTAGCTAAGCCCAATTACCGACTTGCTTACTCATTTTATGATTTAATTAACGTCTTATCTGCAACTATTATTAGAAATTCCATTAATTAACTATTTGAATTACATAACTAATTCATACAAAATATTATCAAAATACGGGTATTCAGTCTTCCCGCCTTAAAATGAACTTCGTCCGAAGTTCGCCCACAACTACTACCACAACACTCATAGACATTCTCATAACTAAGCATCATCCAACACAATTATCATATTACGATTATCAATCATGCCAATCTTATCACAAGGTATCACAATAACAACTTAAAACACTCGTAGAATCACATTCCTTCCCCCTAAAAATAAACTTTGTCCTCGAAGTTTGGAATATCAAACAATAGGAACTAACAATTCATCGTTGTAACGCCATAAAATAAGGAACACACAATGTAACATAAAGCAACTATTATTTTCCAACACAACTCCAAGTAATGAATAACAAAATCTTTGATTACCAGCAAAATCACATCATACAGGATATTCGAACTAAAATTTACTTAAACTTAAACTTCTTACTTTAGCTATCGACGAATACATTGCCAGACTAAATAATAATCTCTAACAAAATACGCACAATTGTTTAGTTAATCTTTTCTTAATAATGACATCTAACTTAAACATGGATGTAATTAATGTGAACATATATAGGCTTAGGGAACACATTTTGCATATCACTAGACATGTTACTCTACTTCACAAAATTACAACATCAAAATGCCAAGGTGAAAGAAATAAGAAAAATTCTTTAGAATTTTTAGCACAATATATATTTTCAAAGATAAGGAAAACATGTTACAACTTCCAAAAATCATAGATAAATAATAACGTAATTACTTCTTGAGAACTTATACTTTTTAGAAAATACAGAGAGTTAGTAAACCATGAGAAAAAGAATCAAGTCAAAAACTCATAAGGTCAATTTATAATGCATTTTACAAATTGTTTGGTCGAAACAGAAATTTTACAGCAACTTGTCAGAAACTTAGGTCAACTTGTAAAAATCACTATTAATTGTCAAAAATTTAAATTGCGACATGGCTTATCAATTGTGAAACTTACATGAGTCTATTAAACAGTAGAGTTGGAATTATAACAAATCATTATGTAGTTTTTAAATGGCATTTTTTACAAAAACATGGCGCGAAAACATCACTGTACAGGAATATTTCGACTACTGTCCACTAACATATTTATTTCTCCTAAACCATATATTATTTGAACACGAGACCAGTGGAATATGAAAGCTAACTCCCAAGGCTATCACACATAAAAAAATCTCGAAAAATAAATTTAAACAGACAGTAAATGGCAGCCACAACAATCAAGAGTAAAATTTTGAGAAATCAACCAAAATCACATTCTTCACAATTTCACGCAATTCCTTTAACACTTCACATATTAATCATACCCACACCTCCCACATACATGCCAACATACTTCCTCATATCAACATGCTCATCACAATGCTTAAAAAAAAATCATCCGCAATCATTAACGAAAACAGTCATTCCAACAAGACAAACAAATTCCTAAGGGAAATATACTATATTCATTTTTAATCACCCCACACTGGAATATCTCTCAAGGTACCCGGTTCAAAACTGGAAGGGCCAAGGTACGAATTAGGCGCGCGCTTTCCTAACGGTACTAAGAGGGGCTCCTAACAGTTTCTACCCGGGGTTCATTTTATTAGACACATCCTAAGTTCATTATTATTCATTGGTTAGGCCTGAGGATCGTTTTGCTCTGATACCACTTTGTAACACCCCCATTTATTCGGGAGCCTTTAGCAAGACATTCCCAAGTAAATGAGAGCGTTACCATCTCGGTTTCCCGAGGTAGTGAATAACAAAGTACAACAATACCAAAGTACTTTAAATTAAAACTTTAGTGAATACATGTTTATTACAAATTAACCAACTAAAACTTAATATAAAAATAAATACAACTCGCAGCGGAAATAAATAAAGTGATATAATTGTTCTATGTGATCTAGACTTCAGCTATGGTCCAAGTCAAGCTCTCCTCCCAATGCGCCCAAGTCTGCTAATCTTTAGTACCTGTCAAATCTGCTCCCCATAAAACGGTTCACCGCAGGTGTTCACGAATACACTGTCAACAACGAGGTTGAGTAGGAAACTAAACAATGAATGAGAATAAAGCAACCTGCAATATCACTGATACACAAATAAACTCTAACACCACATTTCCGTTCACTACAAACCACCGCACACAGTCACTTCTAGACACACAGACATACTGCACTTCCCACCACCGCACACACCCACTTCTAGACACACAACCATACTCATCTTCTAGACACACAGTCATACTCCAGGACACACAGTCCAATGGACACACAGTCCCGCCTCAGACACACAGCCTGGATAAACTGGACACACAGTCCGGCCTCAGACACACAGTCTGGATACAAACAAAACTCATCTCCAAACTCCAACAACAATCAATAATAATGACATAAGGCAGAAAATCCAGAAAGATAATAAAAGATCGCTGTAACAGTTAAACACAACCTTCACCTATCCACCGCCTCATACATTTAATCCATCTTTAGCAATAACAGAAATAAGACAAGATTGAGTAGTTTCCTACCCGATAGCAAATCTCCAAGTCACACAAGCAATCAAATCGATCATTTACAAATCCATAACCTACATAACATAATTATGTACAATTACAACATAACCAACCAACTAATCACGCACTTATCCTAAGTCAATCACATCCTAATCCTTTTGACAACTTCAATGTTAAATCTCTAATTCTACCGTCTTACAGCACAGTTCAGTCTCGCTATAAAATTCATAATTATTTCACTAAAAATCCAAACGATGCAAGACCAATGGGGTTGGAACCCTAAGACACATATCTACAGTTCTTGTGAAATAGACTTTCTTCAAATTCTGGACTTATCAGGATTTTCCTGAAGGAATCATAAATACTGACGAATTCCGTCGCATAAAATGTATTAACCTCTAAAATATGATTAACAAATCATTTTCAAGTAAAACAAAAGCCTAACATCATCTAGACTCTCCAATTTTAATGTATGAAAAAGACCTAACTCAATTTCAATTTATAAATTAGGTTTACAAAATAAACTTTAGACTTATAGTTCATTCGCAGATTCTCAGTCGACATGTTCATAAAGAATTTATTCTGGAAAATCTACACGTTCAATTGCTACGAGATTTTACAGGCATCAACTAGGCTTGAAAATAACCTAAGTCTATTCTTTACGTTTTCGAAGACAATGAGCTTAAGATGGTCTGATACTTCGTTTAAGACAACTTACAAATTTACAAAATTGCTGTAACTTTATTCTTTAACAAAATTGTCACAAACTTAACTATAGATGATTATATTTAATCTAGACATGATTAGGTGATGAACTAAAACTTAAAACATGCTTATAAGGATTAAAGATTAAAACTTTGAAAGATTATAGATGAACTTACAAAATAAAAGATTCAATCCAATGGAACCAGATGCTAAAATCTCCAAATTGATTACTACCAAATTCCCTTTTCCCTTTTTATCTTCTTTCTTATTCTCCATATCCCTCCCTAACTTTTATGTGATGTTGTAAAAGTGAATAAGTAATTTATGAATATGCTACCATGATATATATAGTAATAACGTAGTATTATTTTAGGAAAGTTTCTCTCTTTATTATTATACTAGGGAGTATCCTGTGCTTCGCACGGCCAGTTTTAATACTTTCTTGTTCAAACACTAAAATGTGATATTGTTGGGTGGATACTCTTACCTTTCTTTCTCGAATGAACATTATATTTTTAATTTATTAATTTAGTAATCTCTAATGATCTAACTTACCCTTTCATAAAAAGACATTTAAATATCCAATGAAATGTCTTTTTATCAAAATTAGATATTTTTCAACGACACGTATTGATAATGAAAGTTATTTCCCTCGTGTCAGAAGCCATTTCTTCAAAAAATAAACATCTTTTGAGAGTAATATTCATAAATGTAAAAAAATTGGAACAAAAATGAATGTGGGATATATATATATATATATAGATGGAGAGATTTAGTTAATCTTTAGGAAAAAAAAAAAGACAGGAGATTTTGAAAAAGAAAAGAAAATTGGAGTTGAAAATAGCCAATAACATATTCTTCAATTGTCCATACCATAAAGTATGGAGAAAGTTAAATTATTAATTTATACCCACAAAAACAAAATATAATGAAGTATTGAATACGAAGGAGATAATACGAAGTATTACTTTTGTTCCTCAAGTTCCTTCCATTTCACTTTTTAGAATGTGTCTCCCTGATTTCTTTCCAACATTGATTCGAGTAACTCCCTTTAAGCGGGTATGTACTTAGTCTCCCTTAAAACGGTACTATCCATCTTAAGTAAAACGGGCAAGTACATACCTTTTGTTTGTATAAGAATGCATAAAAAAAAATAATATATTTGACTTATATATACAAAAGTATAATTGTTAATCTATCTTAAACTTAAAGCAGATAATGTCGTCTTTAATGAAAATTTGTGTAAGACTTTTATCATAATTTATTACTTAGATTTGAGTAAAACACATCCAAAATAGTTTTTTCTTCTTGGTAGTAACTTTTACGACAAAAATTTCAAATAACAAAAATGTATATTCAAGTACTCGTGTAATATATATCAGAATCATTTATAGTTCCTAAACATATACTAATGGTAAACCCATTATAATACTCATATTTACAAAATATCACATATCGTATTCTTGTGATTTGAGCGAGTAAACCCGATCATGCATGCTTAATTATAATCTAAACTAACATAGGATATAGATGTACTCATTGATCTCCCTTTCTACCCATCTCAATTTTCTTAAACTCGCTTCCATATCCATATCGTTATGACTATAATCCTAGATGTCCTTCTCTCACCCATCGTTGTTGTAGTAAATCTCCACCATTAATTATCACTTTACAGTCTACCGCATGGCCGCATCGATGATCTTCTCTTCAAGATCCAACTACTAAATTATTACTCGATTCTTCGAAATTGTACTATCGTGATATCACGATATTGATAAGCGCTCAACAATTAAAAAGGTTATTATTTGTTTCGTTGCAAGTTGTTTTTTCTAACTTTGGAGGTAGAATAAAAAAAATTCTTAGATTTGTTACGTTATAAAAAATCCTTCCCATGCAGTATTTATCTTTATTGAAAACGAAACAAACTGCACTTGTCTCCATTTGATGATGAATAAAAAATTGTACGGGTACAATGTCGTTCGATGTTCTCATAGTATTCTTTGGAAGTTGTAGTGAAATGGAGAAAATAAAGAAAAAGCTTGTAAGTTGCATTTCAGATTTAGTGTACACATATCCTATTAACTATTGAAATAGAGTATGAGCAATTAGTCTAATCACCGGTATCTTAACTCTTAATATTTAAGTAAATAAATGTTTGAACAATTTTTGTCAGTAGGAAAGTCAAGGGAAATATATGGATTTGTTAACAAAAGATTAAAGGTTAACTATTATATAGTGTACTCGTATTATTTACTTACCGCCTTGACATCATATGATATGGATACTTGAGTCTTCATCTCGCAACCACCGTCATTTAAATTTTGGCGAGCAAGTCCGAACCTGAAAATCAAGTTATTATATCATACTCCATAACTTATACTTGTAATTACATTTACATGACAATTGAAAAGCGTAAATTTTGATCTTCGATCACCTTTTTGTTAAAGATGGTCCATCGTATGATTATAGCAAGAACAAACGGAAGAGTAGATTCCATATTCGATCAGTCAATTTGTTGTGACTTTGTTGTAACTGGAGGGGAAAATCCTATATTTATAGGGTGTGTACATGGTACTTAGCAGTAAACAATGTGAATAAATAGTCTTTAGAAGTTTGAATATTCTGAATGTGTTTAAGAATATGAATGTGGAGTTTTAGTTTGAATGTGTACTAATCTTGGAAATAAATGTGGATTATGGCGTAAACTTTCATGTATAATGCCAAATGCATAGTATTACGTAGTATGTATCTGCAAGATGCGTAGTCATGTTCTATTATCTTGGGATCATCACTTTACATTTTCACTTGTTAGTGTTGGACATTAAGGTCAATTTTTTTTTTATAAAAAAAAAAGTTAAATAACACATGTTAAATCTATAACATCTTAACCCGACTTTATATATATATATAGATTATTATTATTATTATTACAACTACTACAACTATTATTACTATTACATATTATATTTTAGTCTTTTCATAACTAGGATTACCATATACTCCCTCTACTAATTTATTACTAATATTACTAGGATTATTAATATTATAATTAATATTACCTTTTCTTATTTTATTATTCTCCTTATTAATATTATTATTAAATCCCGAAATAATTCCCGACTACTACTCGTACTAAGGCATTAAAATATATCCCTACAATTATAGCACACGGTCCAAGGCCCTATTATTAGCTAAGCCCAATTACCGACTTGCTTACTCATTTTATGATTTAATTAACGTCTTATCTGCAACTATTATTAGAAATTCCATTAATTAACTATTTGAATTACATAACTAATTCATACCAAATATTATCAAAATACGGGGTATTACAGTCTTCCCGCCTTAAAATGAACTTCGTCCCGAAGTTCGCCCACAACTACTACCACAACACTCATAGACATTCTCATAACTAAGCATCATCCAACACAATTATCATATTACGATTATCAATCATGCCAATCTTATCACAAGGTATCACAATAACAACTTAAAACACTCGTAGAATCACATTCCTTCCCCCTAAAAATAAACTTTGTCCTCGAAGTTTGGAATATCAAACAATAGGAACTAACAATTCATTGTTGTAACGCCATAAAATAAGGAACACACAATGTAACATAAAGCAACTATTATTTTCCAACACAACTCCAAGTAATGAATAACAAAATCTTTGATTACCAGCAAAATCACATCATACAGGATATTCGAACTAAAATTTACTTAAACTTAAACTTCTTACTTTAGCTATCGACGAATACATTGCCAGACTAAATAATAATCTCTAACAAAATACACACAATTGTTTAGTTAATCTTTTCTTAATAATGACATCTAACTTAAACATGGATGTAATTAATGTGAACATATATAGGCTTAGGGAACACATTTTGCATATCACTAGACATGTTACTCTACTTCACAAAATTACAACATCAAAATGCCAAGGTGAAAGAAATAAGAAAAATTCTTTAGAATTTTTAGCACAATATATATTTTCAAAGATAAGGAAAACATGTTACAACTTCCAAAAATCATAGATAAATAATAACGTAATTACTTCTTGAGAAATTATACTTTTTAGAAAATACAGAGAGTTAGTAAACCATGAGAAAAAGAATCAAGTCAAAAACTCATAAGGTCAATTTATAATGCATTTTACAAATTGTTTGGTCGAAACAGAAATTTTACAGCAACTTGTCAGAAACTTAGGTCAACTTGTAAAAATCACTATTAATTGTCAAAAATTTAAATTGCGACATGGCTTATCAATTGTGAAACTTACATGAGTCTATTAAACAGTAGAGTTGGAATTATAACAAATCATTATGTAGTTTTTAAATGGCATTTTTTACAAAAACATGGCGCGAAAACATCACTGTACAGGAATATTTCGACTACTGTCCACTAACATATTTATTTCTCCTAAACCATATATTATTTGAACACGAGACCAGTGGAATATGAAAGCTAACTCCCAAGGCTATCACACATAAAAAAATCTCGAAAAATAAATTTAAACAGACAGTAAATGGCAGCCACAACAATCAAGAGTAAAATTTTGAGAAATCAACCAAAATCACATTCTTCACAATTTCACGCAATTCCTTTAACACTTCACATATTAATCATACCCACACCTCCCACATACATGCCAACATACTTCCTCATATCAACATGCTCATCACAATGCTTAAAAAAAAATCATCCGCAATCATTAACGAAAACAGTCATTCCAACAAGACAAACAAATTCCTAAGGGAAATATACTATATTCATTTTTAATCACCCCACACTGGAATATCTCTCAAGGTACCGGTTCAAAAGCTGGAAGGGCCAAGGTACGAATTAGGGCGCGCTTTCCTAACGGTACTAAGAGGGGCTCTAAGATTTCTACCGGGGTTCATTTTATTAGACACATCCTAAGTTCATTATTATTCATTGGTTAGGCCTGAGGATCGTTTTGCTCTGATACCACTTTGTAACACCCCCATTTATTCGGGAGCCTTTAGCAAGACATTCCCAAGTAAATGAGAGCGTTACCATCTCGGTTTCCCGAGGTAGTGAATAACAAAGTACAACAATACCAAAGTACTTTAAATTAAAACTTTAGTGAATACATGTTTATTACAAATTAACCAACTAAAACTTAATATAAAAATAAATACAACTCGCAGCGGAAATAAATAAAGTGATATAATTGTTCTATGTGATCTAGACTTCATCTATGGTCCAAGTCAAGCTCTCCTCCCAATGCGCCCAAGTCTGCTAATCTTTAGTACCTGTCAAATCTGCTCCCCATAAAACGGTTCACGTGGTGTTCACGAATACATCGTCAACAACGAGGTTGAGTAGGAAACTAAACAATGAATGAGAATAAAGCAACTGCAATATCACTGATACACAAATAAACTCTAACACCACATTTCCGTTCACTACAAACCACCGCTTTGATCACTTCTAGACACACGGACATCCGCACTTCCCACCACCGCACACACCCACTTCTAGACACACAACCATACTCATCTTCTAGACACACAGTCATACTCCAGGACACACAGTCCAATGGACACACGATCCCCTCGGACACACGGCTGGATAAACTGGACACACAGTCCGGCCTCAGACACACAGTCTGGATACAAACAAAACTCATCTCCAAACTCCAACAACAATCAATAATAATGACATAAGGCAGAAAATCCAGAAAGATAATAAAAGATCGCTGTAATAGTTAAACACAACCTTCACCTATCCACCGCCTCATACATTTAATCCATCTTTAGCAATAACAGAAATAAGACAAGATTGAGTAGTTTCCTACCTGATAGCAAATCTCCAAGTCACACAAGCAATCAAATCGATCATTTACAAATCCATAACCTACATAACATAATTATGTACAATTACAACATAACCAACCAACTAATCACGCACTTATCCTAAGTCAATCACATCCTAATCCTTTTGACAACTTCAATGTTAAATCTCTAATTCTACCGTTTTACAGCACAGTTCAGTCTCGCTATAAAATTCATAATTATTTCACTAAAAATCCAAACGATGCAAGACCAATGGGGTTGGAACCCTAAGACACATATCTACAGTTCTTGTGAAATAGACTTTTTTCAAATTCTGGACTTATCAGGGTTTTCTTGAAGGAATCATAAATACTGACGAATTCCGTCGCATAAAATGTATTAACCTCTAAAATATGTTTAACACATCCTTTTCAAGTGAAACAAAAGCCTAACATCATCTAGACTCTCCAATTTTAATGTATGCAGAAGACCTAACTCAATTTCAATTCATAAATTAGGTTTACAAAATAAACTTTAGACTTATAGTTCATTCGCGGATTCTCAGTCGACATGTTCATAAAGAATTTATTCTGGAAAATCTACACGTTCAATTGCTACGAGATTTTTCAAGCATCAACTAGGCTTGAAAATAACCTAAGTCTATTCTTTATGTTTTCGAAGACAACGAATTTAAGATGGTCTGATACTTCATTTAAGACAACTTACAAATTTACAAAATTGCTGTAACTTTATTCTTTAACAAAATTGTCACAAACTTAACTATAGATGATATTTAATCTAGACATGATTAGGTGATGAACTAAAACTTAAAACATACTTATAAGGATTAAAGATTAAAACTTTGAAAGATTATAGATGAACTTACAAAATAAAAGATTCAATCCAATGGAAGCAGATGCTAAAATCTCCAAATTGATTACTACCAAATTCCCTTTTCCCTTTTCATCTTCCTTCTTATTCTCCCTATCCCTCCCTAACTTTTATGCGATGTTGTAAAAGTGAATAAGTGATTTATGAATATGCTACCATGATATATATAGTAATAAGGTAGTATTATTTTAGGAAAGTTTCTCTCTTTATTATATTATTATTATTATTATTATTATTATTATTATTATTATATTATTATTATTATTATTATTATTATTATTATTATTATTATTATTATTATTATTATTATTATTATTATTATTATTATTATTATTATTATTATTATTATTATTATTATTATTATTATTATTATTATTATTATTATTATTATTATTATTATTATTATTATTATTATTATTATTATTATTATTACTATTACAACTACTACAACTATTATTACTATTACATATTATATTTTAGTCTTTTCATAACTAGGATTACCATATACTCCCTTTACTAATTTATTACTAATATTACTAGTATTATTAATATTATAATTAATATTACCTTTACTTATTTTATTATTCTCCTTATTAATATTATTATTAAATCCCGAAATAATTCCCGACTACTACTCGTACTAAGCCATTAAAATATATCCCTCCAATTATAGCACACGGTTCAAGGCCTTATTATTAGCTAAGTCCAATTACCGACTTGCTTACTCATTTTATGATTTAATTAACGTCTTATCTGCAACTATTATTAGAAATTCCATTAATTAACTATTTGAATTACATAAATTATTCATACAAAATATTATCAAAATACGGGGTATTACAGAGGCAGCAAAACGAAGAACAGAGGAAAACATACCTCGATCGGGTACCAAGCAAGCCTCGACAAACGGAAGGTATCGTAGTCGACCTCCTGCAACAACAGCTCCTCACCTCCACGACCGTGAAGGTGCTCCCCAACCTCATCGGGTGTCAACTCCTGGAACAACACTCTAGGCGGATCGATCGACACCACGAAGGTCTCACTGAAACACTAACGAGCTAAACGCTCGCCAAGGTACCAAACCGGCTCGATCACCGTCTCAAGGAACAAATAACGTTGGCAACTGCGAGATCGCAGACGCTCCCTGATAGAGGCCGACGCGCCCGTGTAGTGCTCCCTAGGCCACCCGACAAACTGCACTCATGGCAAAGCTAATCAACTATCTAGGGGCATTCTAAGCTACCTAGTCATCAAATCTCTATCTTTTTACAAAACAAAAGAGATAATAAACACTAACTTACATCACTGATAGTGGGTGATGTCGTCGGGTCTCCCAATCAAACACATTTATAATACTCAACGAACAACTAGTTAGCGGTAAGTCGAGGTCGATCCATGGGACGGTGTGCTTGTAGGGTTAGATCCGTATAAAACCCTTTCTTTATAGGATTATAACGTAAAATTTATATGTAGTTTATAGTCATAAAACAAAAACATGATGAAGACGATAAAGATGTAGAAATAACCTTCGGTCCTAGTGCAAAAGGCAATGAGAGATTAAAGCAAATCTCCTCCTAAACGATGCACCCAAGATAGTCCGAGTAATGCCCTTGTGCTAGATCAATTCCTCTAATTGCCTTTGCAATATTGAGAGGATAGTTTTTGTGAGTTGTGTTGGATGTGAGATCCGGAATTCAGGAGGCACAATTCCCAAAAACCCTAATTCTTTTTGTCAAAATGAATATTAGGTTACAAAGAGGAGGGACTCCCTCTTTGTATCATTCGGCCAAACCGAGTGAGTAAGAGAGAAATGGGCTTCCATTTCCTCTTCACTTAAACTCGTGGTCCGGTCCAAAACTTGCTAAGTGTATATGACGCGGTTTAATTATAAACTGTTATCGGTTATCGGAAATTAAGGCATCAACTAATAATACGGGTTAGTTGAATTATTAATACATGTCCGACAAAACAATATTGTATAATTATATTCAATATACATTTAATTTAAATATAAAACGCTTATATTTAATTTTACGAATTAACTGGTTAATTCGCCTTTAGCTCATGATATTTAATCCGTATTAAATATAATATCTCAACATCACATTTAGACTAATTATTAGTCAAATAACTCGACTAATGGTTAGTCAAATTTGGCATCTATATGACTGTATTTTCATACCGTCACATCACTCAAGACGTATCCTATAGGTGTGACTTTTAGGGACCAGTTGATCACCGCCATCTGTATGACAATAACGTCAAACTTATCTAGCAAGCCAACCGTTATTGATAAACGTGGATCAACTAATTATGATACAAAGTATACCCTTTGATCCTTTTAGAGATTTATAAGTCCTTGCACTAACTGTTAAGGACACCAACCCCAACAAGCTCCCACTTGTCCGTACAAGTGTATGTGCAATGACGTTATCCGCACTAACTGGAGGACACTACCTCCAACAAACTCCCACTTGTCCGAACAAGTGTATGTGCGATAACCGATTCTCATATTCATTTAAAATTTCTCCCACTCAATGTAAAACAATTTGCAGATCTGGATCCACAAAGGTCGTATTTTACAATCGATCCGTATCTAGAGTGGTTCCCCCGACCGACTAGAGAGTAACTTAAGCGATAAAACGAATCCGTATCCGAGCATGGCCATGCATTTCGATTCTGACTCCTCGAGTGGCCCCGAGAAATATCGAGTACCTGATAAAGGCTGAATATTTCCTTCAACTCGAACTCCTTCCGATCTAATCACAGCATGAAATGACCCAGAAACAATCTACTTGGCCCCCTGTTACGGATGACCGTGAGAAAGAAACCAAAGTCACCCAAAATCTGCCTTAGTCTCAAGAGACAGTCGATAGTCAAAAGAATCGACTCTTAGGATCACCATGGAGGTCCTATCCACGACCGGGCATCGAATGTTATAAAACATTTAGGACTCCACGTCGATGTCACAATTGTGTCCTACGAAATATCCGTATAAAACGCCTCTGTGATTGGTCAGTCAACCTGTTGACTTATGGTTAGTTGAACCCACCATCAACCAACGTCACAAAATAATTGCCAGAGTTATCAGCTCATGTGGGCAATTAAGGACTAAAAAAAATATAATGTTTTTGCAGTTCACTTTGTGGTGTTCAAAATTTGTCGTACAAATCCACATGAAAAAAAAAATATATATATAAAATATCAAAACGATGATGTTGTATAGAGTACAAAAGCGAATGAATCTAATCCATAAAAGAGTACTACAACTTAGGAACACGTTTAATTCCCATGGAATTAACGTGCCCTTCATGCTTATCTTGTCGTAATGCTTTAGTGAGAGGATCTGCTATGTTGTCATCTGTAGCAATCTTTTCTATCACTACTGTCTTTTGCTCCACGTAATCCCGGATTAGATGAGCTTTCCGTTGTACATGTCTAGACTTGTTGCTAGACTTTGGCTCCTTAGCTTGGAAGATGGCACCACTATTGTCGCAATAGATGGTGATCGGGTCATTCGAACTAGGCACTACTGAGAGCCCATGTAAGAATTGACGCATCCATATCGCTTCCTTTGTAGCTTCAGACGCGGCATAGTACTCGGACTCGGTCGTAGAATCTCTGTAATGTGATTTTGTTTGAACTCTTCCGGTGATGCAGCGCCATTAAGAGTAAAAACGAATCTCGACCGAGATTTCGAGTCATCACGATCCGTTTGGAAGCTAGCATCTGCAGAATCGGTTGCGCATGCTTTTGTTCGCCTCCATAAGTCAATGCCCAATCTTTAGTCCTCCGTAGGTACTTAAGAATGTTCTTGACAGCCAACCAATGTGATTCACCTGGATGTTGTTGGAATCGACTTGTCATACTCAATGCATATGCCACGTCGGGACGTGTGCATATCATGGCATACATGATAGATCCTATTGCCGAGGCATAAGGTATCCGTGCCATGCGCTCTTTCTCTTCCGGTGTCTCTCGGTGCCGAGATTTGCTCAAATGCACCCCGGAGACATAGGAAGGAACCCCTTCTTGGAGTTAGTCATCTTTGAATCTCTCTAGGACTTTGTCTATGTAAGACTCTGGCGAGAGATAGCATCCGTCGTGATCTATCTCGATAGATACGGATGCCTAGAATTCTTTGTGCCTCTCCCGGATCTTTCATCTGGAAATGGTTTTTCAACCATACTTTCACCGAAGTTAAGAGAGGTATGTCATTCCCAATCAGGAGTATGTCGTCAACATACAATATTAGGAAGACAATCTTGCTCCCACTCGACTTGATATAAAAACATGGTTCCTCGACTGATCGAGTGAATCCATTTTCTTTTATCACTTGGTCGAAGCGATGATTCCAACTCCTTGATGCTTGCTTAAGTCCATAAATGGAACGCTTAAGCTTGCACACTTTCTTAGGATGTCTTTGGATCGATAAAACCTTCGGGTTGTACCATGTACAACTCTTCCTCCAAAAAGCCGTTTAAGAAGGCGGTTTTCACGTCCATTTGCCAAATTTCATAGTCATGAAAAGCGGCAATCGCTAAGATAATCCGGATGGAACGCAACATGACTACGGGTGCAAAAATCTCATCGTAGTGCAAACCTGGCACTTGGGTGAAACCTTTAGCAACTAGTCGTGCTTTGTAGATATCTTGTTGACCTTCCACAGAATGCTTTATCTTGTAAAGCCATTTGCATTGAAGGGGACGAACCTTAGCAGGTAAGTCAACAAGATCCCATACGTTGTTCTCATACATAGAGTCCATCTCGGATTGCATGGCCTCAAGCCATAGCTTTGAGTCGAAACTAGTCATGGCACCTTTATAGGTTGCGGGTTCACTACTCGTCAAGAGTAGAACATCATCTATATCATGTTCCTCGACCATACCAATGTATCATGCGGAGGAATAGAGACTCTTCCCGACCTCCTAGGTTCCTCGGGAATATTTACCGCAGCCGGGATTGAAGGAATAGGTTCCTCCAATGGTTGCTCGGTGTTTGGTTCTGGAATCTCCGACAGGTCGAAGGTTCTATCACTCTTTGCATTCTCGAGAAATTCCTTCTCTAAGAATGTCGCACTAGCCGCAACAAAAACACGTTGTTCGGTTGGCGAATAGAAGTAATGACCACGTGATCCTTTAGGATAACCTATAAAGTATGTCTTGACCGATCGCGGGCCGAGCTTATCTTTAGGTCTCCACTTGACATAAGCCTCGCAGCCCCAAACCCGTATAAAGGACAAGTTAGGGACCGTTCCCTTCCATAGTTCATATGGAGTTTTGTCAATGACTTTAGACGGACTTGGTTAAGTATTAGAGCGGCGACAAAGAGCATAACCCCATAATGAATCAGGTAAAACCGTGTGACTCATCATGGATCGAACCATATCAAGTAGTGTTCGATTTCTCCGTTCGGACACACCATTGGTGAGGTGTTCCAGGTGGAGTTAAGCGTAGGGCGATCCCACGAGTCTTTAAGGTGTTGATCAAACTCGTGAGAAAGATACTCGCCACCACAATCTGAACGTAGTGTTTTTATCTTTTTACCAAGTAGGTTCTGTACCCTATTTTGGTATTCTTTGAATTTCTCAAAGGATTCACTTTTGTGCTTAATTAAGTAGACATAGCCATATCTACTTAAATCATCCGTGAAAGTGATGAAATACCTATAGCCTTCTCGTGCGGTGATTGACATAGGTCCACATACATCTGTGTGTATGAGCCCTAATAGGTCAGCAGCGCGCATTCCAACACCTTTGAAGGAAATACGAGTCATCTTACCGATGAGACATGATTCACACGTGCCAAATGATTGAAAATCAAAGGCCGAGATAGCTCCATTTTTAATGAGTTGTTTTACGCGTTTCTCATTAATGTGTCCCATGCGGCGAGCGTGCCATAGATATGTTTGATCTTTATCACCTACCTTTAACTTTTTATTCATTACGTGTAATATTTCGGTCGTCTGATCTAAAACATAAATTCCGTTCAAGGAGACTGCCTTGCCATAAATCATATTGTGTAAAGAGAAAATGCAAGCATTATTTTCTATTACAAATGAAAAACCAAGTTTGTCAAGTGCAGAAACAGAAATAATGTTTTTCGAAAGACTAGGAACATAATAGCAATCATATAATGATAACTCAAATCCGCTAGGAAGCTGGATCACATATGTCCCCTTTGAGATGGCAGCCACTCTTGCTCCATTCCCAACACGCAGTCAACCTCACCCTTTACGAGAGGCTCGAGATTTCGGAGGCCCTGCACATGATTACACAGATGAGAACCACAACCAGTATCTAGTACCCAAGTTCCGTAACTTGCATGGTTAATCTCAATCATATGAATAAAAGTAGAAGGAGAAGACATACCAACAGGTTTAACGCGACCCGCTTTTATGTCCTCATGATAAACAGGACATGTCCGCCTCCAATGCCCAGATCTTGTGGCGGTGATGGCATTCCATGTTTTCGGTTTTGCTCTTTGTCGCGCCCTGATTAGTTGCTCGACTCACCAGGCCCACTCTTACCTGGACCCGACTTTTTAAACTTCGGTTTACCTCTTTGCTAGGTTTGCACGAGCTTTGCCCTTACCTTTCCCTTTGTTTGACACAACGAGAACATCTTGTTTCATGCTCCCACCGAACTTCATGTCCTTCTCGGTGCATACGAGAAGGGAGTGCGATTCATGGGGAGTTTTCTTCAAATCATTCATATAGTAATTCGCTCTAAATTGCGAATAACCATCGTGGAGTGAATGAAGAATACGGTCGATAACAATATTCTCGCTGATGTTACAATTAAAGGTCTCCAGTTTCTCGACATTCTCAATCATGCCGAGAATGTGTGGGCTAACCGGTTGGCCCTTCCGGAGTCTCGCATCAAAGAAGCGAGTGGTATGCTCATAGGTCACGATTCTCGGTGCTTTCGAGAATTCCTTAGTGAGCGTGGTGAAAATCTTGTTTGCACCATGGGCTATGAAGCGTTTCGGCAAATTGGGTTCCATTGCAAAAATGAGTACGTTTTTAATCGCACCCGCTTCCATACAGAAATCATTAAACTTGGTGATTTCAGCGGCTCTAGCCGTGGGACTGGGTTTTGCCGGGAGTGGCTCTAATAGATATTTGAGCTTCCCATCAGCGGCAGCGGCATTCCGTAATGCCGCCTCCCGTCCGCGAAGTTGGATCCATCATTCTTGATCGAGTAGACCGATTCATCGATTCATGAAGATCCGAAGCCAGGACTCACGGTCCAATGTGGCACTTGGCATTGGGTTATCACTTGAACCAGACATTTGTTGTTTAGCGAGTTTAAAATCGTGATCTACTTTGAAAAAGAAAGAAAAACAAAACGAAATAAGCAACTCATCGAGGTGATTTAAGTCTATTTTAAAATTCATTTTAAAACATGTAGACTCTCGCACTTGCATAATTGATCTCCCTCAAGAAAGATACAAGTGATCCCAAGACTCAATTTCAGTAAATTGATAAGCCAACTGTTTAGCTAATTCTTTCGGAAGAACTCTTGGTTGATAGATTTACGTAAATCCTATCTATTAGTCCACCATAGTCACAGGATCGTACGAGTGACCATAGTGTTGAGATAAAATAAGTCAATCGGTTCCAATTTACCCGACGTAGAAGGGGTCATAGTATGCCTACCGACGAAGAAGGGAGTCCTTGGAGTTTGACCTATAAAGACCGTTCTCAATTTTGGTTTATACGAGGAAGATCCCATCAACTTAATTATAATTCATTTTAAGTGAACGAAAAACTAGCGTCTGCGTGAATGAATCAATTTAGGTGATGGCTTAGCATGATCGTGTGACATACGAATGTCAATGAAAACTAACTCGTGACCTCTATATGTGTCAGTTTTCATGCAATAATTAGGTGGTTTGGTTTTAGGCGGAAAATGATGCAAGCTATCGTTACAATAAAATAAATAAATGAATGCGATACGTAAATAAAAATTCCTAGTGTGGCCTATCCTAGTAAAAAGAACAAAATACAACTTTGGAATCCACCGTTGGACCCGAAAAGCTTGTCTTGATGTTCCATCTTCATCCAAGTAGCGGGAGTGAGCATCCGGTCTCCATCTTTAGTCTTCTCAAGAATTACAATTTAAAATTTACAAATATAAACCTATTTACATTCTAAATAAAAACTGTAATTAAAAGAAATAAAAATGGAGATACGAGATCTCAAAATACAACCAAGACCGTGTTCCATCATTACGGTAACACGTTCTACTAAGGCCACACTAAGTTACAACCGTTTGCAAAATAATTAAATACGTAATTAAAAGGCATTCAAAACATTCAAAATATATATAATAAAACGATAAATATAATGCATCAACTAAATTAAATTAATTCGTGACATAATTCCGTAATTATGTTTAATTTATCCAAACCACCAAAGATAATTAAAATTATGTGACAAAACCGCTTCATCAACGTAATTTTAATTCGATATAATCCGTTACTTTAAATTTTTAAAGTAACTTTAATTTACGTGGGTGAACCGTTTCACTAACAAGCGAGAGCATAAAAACGTTTTATGCATAAAAAGAGGGCCGGAAAAAAAAACAGAAAATTTTTTTTTTCTTCTGTACTGTTGACGTGAACAGTACCAGGGGCCAATTTTTTTTTTTTTTTTTTTTTTTTTTTTTTTTTAAAAAAAACGGCAGAAATGCCGAGAGCCTCTAAAGGCCAAAAAAAAAATTTCACACGGCTCAATTTGTGAGCAAAGAAAGATCAAAACAAAGCGGTTTGATTAAAACACAATTGCAATTTACTCTAATCTGGATTAAAATAAAAATACAATTGACATGTTCTTCACATTTTGTTGTAATTATCGATTAAAACAACAAATCGCTAAGAACAACACGAAAACAAGAGATCAAACGATCTAACAAAATTTTGTGGCACGCAAATCAATGCAATAAAAACAGAAAACAGGCCGTGTACAGTAAAGGCCACACGGTTTTCATAAAAAAAACAGATTTGCCGAAATAAAAATTGCCACACGAAATTTTATGCAATGATTTTAACCGATCTTTAACATATAGCGATGAATATCGATTACATAGACAATATGCAAAGATCAAAATTAAAACAAGACAATCAACACCGTGTAAACTAGACACGGTTTCCAACAATCACAAAAAAAACGCAGCAAAATTTTTTTTTTTAAAAAAATGCCGAGACCAAAAAATAGGCAGCCGAGACCATTTTTTGAACAAAATTCATCGTTTCAACAATCGTTTGATGAAAAACACATATAAAAATTTACGTGGCCTCGCTCTGATACCACTTGTAGGGTTAGATCCGTATAAAACCCTTTCTTTATAGGATTATAACGTAAAATTTATATGTAGTTTATAGTCATAAAACAAAAACATGATGAAGACGATAAAGATGTAGAAATAACCTTCGGTCCTAGTGCAAAAGGCAATGAGAGATTAAAGCAAATCTCCTCCTAAACGATGCACCCAAGATAGTCCGAGTAATGCCCTTGTGCTAGATCAATTCCTCTAATTGCCTTTGCAATATTGAGAGGATAGTTTTTGTGAGTTGTGTTGGATGTGAGATCCGGAATTCAGGAGGCACAATTCCCAAAAACCCTAATTCTTTTTGTCAAAATGAATATTAGGTTACAAAGAGGAGGGACTCCCTCTTTGTATCATTCGGCCAAACCGAGTGAGTAAGAGAGAAATGGGCTTCCATTTCCTCTTCACTTAAACTCGTGGTCCGGTCCAAAACTTGCTAAGTGTATACGACGCGGTTTAATTATAAACTGTTATCGGTTATCGGAAATTAAGGCATCAACTAATAATACGGGTTAGTTGAATTATTAATACATGTCCGACAAAACAATATTGTATAATTATATTCAATATACATTTAATTTAAATATAAAACGCTTATATTTAATTTTACGAATTAACTGGTTAATTCGCCTTTAGCTCATGATATTTAATCCGTATTAAATATAATATCTCAACATCACATTTAGACTAATTATTAGTCAAATAACTCAGACTAACTGGTTAGTCAAATTTGGCATCTATATGACTGTATTTTCATACCGTCACATCACTCAAGACGTATCCTATAGGTGTGACTTTTAGGGACCAGTTGATCACCGCCATCTGTATGACAATAACGTCAAACTTATCTAGCAAGCCAACCGTTATTGATAAACGTGGATCAACTGATTATGATACAAAGTATACCCTTTGATCCTTTTAGAGATTTATAAGTCCTTGCACTAACTGTTAAGGACACCAACCCCAACAGTGCTTTGGGTTCTAAGTCTATCTATCTCAATTTATGCTAGTGTCACAATTTATTTGGGTTTGTATTTGTGTCCTAGACTAATGCAAGCAATAAAGTAAAGCAAACAATAAAAGGAAAGATGTAAACAAATGATTAAAAGTGCTAGGATATCATGGGGTCATAGGGGATTCATGGTGTTGATCATACAAACATGTTTACAAAGTTGCAAGAAATTAATGTTGTGGAGGAACCGAGTTGGTTTATGTCTTACGGTTCATAGGAAGAGTTGGGTCCCGGAGCCGAATCGATTAGATTGTACAACACCTACAAGTCGACTTACTTTCCTCCTATTCAACTTATATGCATGGTCTAACAAGACTCGAGTTGGTTTATATCTTACAAGTCAAGTTGAGTAAATAAGAGATGGTTGTAAATGCAAGGATTCATAGGCTTAGCATTTCATCAAACATAACATGTGCATAAAGTTGACATCACAACAAGCAAGCAATTTGATTATGAAAACATATTAGATTAAGCATTAATCAATCCCATGTTTGTTTCCCCTAATTACCCACTAATCCTAGTTTAGTAACTACTCACTCATTATCATGGAGAACATTTCATTAATGGTGTCAAACATAACAACAAGTGTAAACATGATAAGAGAATGAGGAAATAAACAATAAAGAGTAAAGGGTAAAAGAATTATACCAAACTTGAGATGATTCCAAATAATAAAGCAAAGAATAACAGAAGAAACTTGATTGATTGATGAAGGGTTGTCAATCCTCCAATTATAACCCAATAATCTTCAATTACCCAAAAGTGATGAACTTGAAATAATAAACTTGAACAATAATTAAGGAGAGATTAATGTGTAATTTGTGGAAAGATTAAAGAGTAATCTATTCTAATCTACTCCTAATCTAATCTAGGAAAGCTTGATTTAATCTAAGGAAACTTGATTCTAATATAAAAACTTGATGGTTTGATTATTACAAATGGGGTATATATAGTAGGGATTCACTAGGTTAACTAAGGCTAAATTAGTAATTACACTTTTGAGTTTAGAGCAGGGAAACGCCGGTATTTTTCGAAGGATGGGCATCTTTCATTGAGGCTTGAAGAAGACGAAATTGTGCTGCCTTGGAATCCGGGCGTCTTAGGCACGGGACGGGCGGATTCGGTGGTCTGGGCCAGGGCGTCTTTGAGAGAAGACGGGCGGATTCTGGAGATTCTGCCCGGGCGTCTTCTGAGAAGACGGGCGGATTCCTGAGAAGACGGGCAGATTCTCTTCCACTGAATTTTCTTGTTTTTTCCAGCCAAAAGACGGGCGTCTTGTGGGGAAGGCGGGAGTCTTGAGGAAGACGGGCGTCTTGAGGAGAAGACGGGCGTCTTGGCGAACAGCTTCTTTGTTTGAGCTCGGATTGTAAAACGGACGTCATTTTCTCATCCAGACTCCTATTGGAGTGATTCAAAAGCCTAGATCACTTGTTTTTTCGACGCCGTTCCATCTAGCATATTTTCAGAGCCAAAGGAGCAACCCTTGGTTCGGTTTTCGAGCGATTTCTTCTTGTAATGCCTTCCCTCTCGTCATTCTTACTTTTAACCCTTTGATCCTTCTATATACACTTTATTCCTACATCTTTGGTCATCATTCTTGCCTCCTCTTCATACTAGTCCATCTAATATCATCAATAAGCTTCCAAATATGCACGAAAGACGGGAATTTCCGCCTTATTATCTCTTTTTCTACAAAACATATGAAATGTGATAGAAAAGCAAATAGGAAGGTTTTGACAGATAAAATGGCCATAGAATGTTATAATAGTATGCAAAATAGGCTCAATTAGGGGACTAAATGTGCGCAAATAATGTTCACATCAATCACCAACCCGAAGGGCGTTCACCCGACGCCTACAGTCCTTGTAGGTCGACTTAGTGAAATTCTTCCGAGCCACCGTTCAACCCCTCACAGCTCGGTAAACCGAAGGTACGTCACCCGTCGTCTTCGGGCACAAGAGGACAAAGTAAGGAAACAACCAAGCCTGTAGCACAAAAAACAACAACCACAAATCAGCCAATTTTTCAAAAAATTGCCAAAAATCAAAAAATCAAATTAAAACCATAATCAAAAACTGCAAAAAACGCTCGTACCTCCAAGATAAGGCCGGGGCCAACCAAAGCGGGAGAACTCCCGTGCTCCATCGTCTCCGGACAAAGGGCGGCGTGCAAGTAACTCGTAAAATGCGCCAGAGCCGGCGTCGCCCAGTTATACCGACCTAAGGCGTCTAGGTCGGCAAGCAAAGGAAGTACCTTGGGCGATAAGCACTCACCCTTGTCACCAAAGTACGTGGTACCAAAGAAGTATCACAACCACAACCGCGCCTCCTGCGCGTCAGCCCTAGCCTCGTCGTCCGGACTCGCTAACAGCACCGAAACGAAGCCTATCACCCTTCCTCTGAAGTGGTCCCTCACATAGGAGTTCGCTATCACGAAAGGGGTAATGTCAGTCGGCGCGGGCAAAACATCGCCGATCAAGCCCGTGATCACGGCGGACGACACTCTCTCCGGCGTCTCCGGAAACTGAACAGGCGTCTCGCCACACGGAAGGCCCGATATCATGACAAAGTCCTCCAAAGTGATATCGACCTCCCCAAACTCCATGTGGAACGACGACGTCGTGTCCTAGTAGTGGTCCAACATGGCACGAATCAAACACAGGTCCGATGTAATCGAAGCCCTCTGAATCTTGCGCCATGCAGCAACCAGCGGCCCCACAGCCGACCTCTCTATCAACGCCCTCGAACTGGCCCGGAGAACGTCGTAAATACCCATGCAAGACGAGAAGCCTGAGAAAGTCCTCATGGTAGCAATCTCCTGAAATTGGTAAACAAACAAAATTAGAACACTTGTTCAGGTCTCAAATGACAAAGATATCAAAAGCTCAACGAAGCAGCAAACTCACCAGGCCCTCATGTGCACGATAGGAAATGTGAGTGTCGAGCCGCAACAGTAACTGGCTACCATCAAAGCCCTCGGCCCAAGCAGGCGCCGCCCGCATGTTCAGCACTCGAGAAGCATGAACCCGCCTAGCCTCCCAACTACCGATAAAGACGTCATCCTCCTCCGTCTCTGCTCGCCGCTTCTTTGTCCTGCGAGACTGCACGGGACAAAGAGGACCCTCTAGATAATACGTACAACGTTCTGGAGCCCCTACCTAGAGGGCAGAGGACCTATTCTCCTAGTGCTTATCCTCTTCCCATAGGAACTAGCCTTGGACCCCGTCTGAGCCCTCTCAGCACCAACATCCTCAACAACGGGCTCCTTCCGAGCCCCCGCGGCTCCCCCAGCACCGACTATCTCAACGACGGACTCCGCTTAAGCCCCTACAGCTCCCTCGGCTTTAATAGCCTCCTCGGTGGGCTCCTCCTCGGAGGCATCCTCCACCACCACCTCAGTCGCGCTCCCCAGAGTAGTAATCGGTCCGGTCCCAAACGGGAGCTCTAAGGCCTCGACCAGAGACTCAGTGGGCCTAGAAGCCCCAGAACACTCACCTGTAATCGAGACAAAACAAAAACGGCGTCAGCCAAAATTTCGGCATTACAACGACACAAACTGGACAAAACCCGAAAAACAAAAACCACTTGCAAAAACAAAACAAGGGAAAACCCGCCCAAACCCATCCAGCAAAACACTTCACCAAAAAACTCACAAAAAAAACTGACTCTCCCTTCTTTTAAAGCAAAAGACGAGTAAAAACAACGACAAAAATTACAAAAACCACCCAACACTTCAAGGACTACACAAGGTCCGCAAAAATAAGCAATAAAAATTCCAGACACAACTGGCCATTTTTCACAACTCAAAAAAGGCAATTTTACGCCAATTCAGGTAAAAACAGGTCAAAAATTCAAAATACGACCACAACAAAACCAAGTGATTTAATTACGTCTCAAAGTGACCTAAACTACCACTAAGGTTCATTTTAAAGCAAGATGGCTCAGTTTGAGACCAAACGGACGCTTATTTCGTCAGCGTAAGTCCGTCTCACAAAGGCAAAAATTAAAATTTTGCCCACAACGCCCCACGAAGGTTCAACATGGCAAAGACGGTCTACCCGACTAAAATGCAACCTAGTGGGGCACACGACTGGAGCAAATAAACACGACATTGTGAAATGAGACGATCTTTTGTCTCATTCACGTTTTTTGCTCCTAGAGGGCGGGAATGGGGACCAAAATGCAAACTAAAAGCACCCCTATACTCCTAAACAGGTTTCTAACCTAATGCAACCATCAATTTCACTCGAAAATGGGCCAAGCAAAAACGCCCAAATCGATTTTCGAAGGGTTAGGGTTTCGCCCTAATTCAATTAACAAAAAGGCAAACAAATTCAAATGGATTCAAGAGGATTTACATACCTTGAGATGACATGAAGATAATGACACGAAAACAAGCAAATGATGAAGTCGAAAAATGGCGATTTTGTGTGTTTTTGCGATATGTGTCGAGGAAGACGAAGACAATGAGGAGCTGAACTTCCTCGCGTCTTTGTACAGAAAAAAGGGAAGCCCCTAGCATCGCAGGACGGCTCACGCCTCTTAGAGGTGCTCCCTGCTCATTCAGCGAAATTTTGGGCTCTGGCCCAATTTCCACACTATTTTTATAAATTTCAACGACGAAATTAAAAACCGTCATTTTCAAATCACGAAAACAAAATAGTGAAATTTAAAGTCGCTATTTTAACAAATTTCAACGACGGAATTAAAAACCGTCACTTTCAAATCAGAAAAATAGAATAGTGAAAATCAATTTCGCTATTTTCACAAATTTCAACGGCGGAATTAAACCGTCATTTTCAAATCAAAAACAAAATAGTGAAATTCAAATTCGCTATGTTCATAAATTTCAACGAAGGAATTAAAAAAAACCGTCATTTTCAAATAAAAACAAGATAGTGAAATCCAAATTCGCTATTTTTACAAATTTCAACGACAGAGTTAAAAACCGTCGCTACCTCATAGAAAACAGAATAGCGAAATTCAAAATTCGTTATTTTCCACAACATTCAAACTAACGACATTAAAAACCGTCACACCTTCGAACAGGATAGTGAAATAAATATTAACTACTCCTCATGAATTTCAAGTCACGAGAAGATGAAATTAAATCCGTTAACTCCTAAACACACATCAAATGGCGGAATTCACATCCGCTATTTCTACAAATTCAAACAAACGACAATAAAAACCGTTACCTCTCTTCGAGATTCGAAATCACCGCCATCCGCAGGAGCCAGGCTCAAGCCCATCCCTTTCCGGCACCACAAATATCGAAATTGCCCAGCAGGATATCGGAGGCCTCCCCACGGAGCCCATTAACTCAACGACCACTTGAAATAAGCGCGTCCAACACGGTATTTCCCACAATCGATCATTCGACCTCAACATGGCTGACGAGCCTCAAAACGCACCCTGAACATGGCTGCTGAGCCTCAAAACGCGCCCTCAACATGGCTGGCGGGCCTCAAAACGCGCCCTCAACATGGCTGGCGAGCCTCAGATCGCACCTTCAACGCGGTTGGCGAGCCCCATCATATCCGCAACATAGCTGGCAGGCCTTCGCGCGCAAACAAGAAACAACTCAAGGACATATCCCGAAGATGCCTCAGGTATGACTCGTTCCTATGGCTGGCGAGCCTTCGTACGTAGTCTAATGGACTTAAAACGACCCACACGGACAGTCGACAGACTCTAAACTGTTCCTGAAGACAGTTCCTTGACTCGTATCCCCGAGTTGCCCTGGCGTCACCCTTCCCGACGGCAGGTCCTTGGCCCGAATCCTTTCAAGCCGCCTCGACGTCGCTTCGGTCTCTAGGTTGTAATCTTTGATTGACCTGGGGGCTATACTTTGACCTTCGCCCTGGCCAAGCCTCAGTCAAAGTGGGAGCTCTGTAGATACCCATTATCTATTGAATCCCCAACAAACACCCGATGATTATCGGACTACAACATGCTTAGGAATCGTAGCGTTTAATCAACAGTTTTGTATAACTATACGTCGGAAAACTCAAAACGATTTCGAAAACAAAACATTTTCAAAACTTTTCAAAAGTACCTGAAGTATTTTATGCACGACGACGGGGTTGCAATGACACTAATTAGAGTCAAAACCACCACTGGACCAAAAACCGACTCAAAAATTCAAATCCCGACTCCAATAACGAGTCAAATCGAGTCAAACACAAAAACAAACATCACAAAGTTTTTATGTTAAGTATACCCGGTATACTTGATCCGGCCAAGTACAACAATCATACCATCCAAAACCTAGGATAGAAGAAATCATGATTTCAATTGCGTGATAGTGACACGACAGCTCAAAGGCCCGCGAAATGGCTCACGCCACTTCGAATAGCCCATGCGGACACATCGCTCAAAATGCAAACAACCACTCAATATTTTATAAATACCCCTCAAATGCCACCATTTGAAGGTACGCGAGTGTCCGCCCCCTCATTTCTCCCTTAAAATTCTAGACTCGACTTCTCAGGTTATAAACCGACACGTATTCGACCTACGGATCGAAAATATAAGCCATACACATTTTTTGGTACCGTCATCGTGCATTAAATCACTTGACCGACCACTTCGACCAACTACACAATCACTAAACTAAACAAACACTCTTTACATTGCTAAAACGGTTTTCAACCGAGTTTTCCGACCTAACAAGTTTTTACACTTTTGTCGATTTCTCGTCTCAAACCTAGCATGTAAGTATGAGGGTGTAATAATCCTTTTCTTTAATGTCTTTTTATCTGTGTTTATGATCTTAACATGCTATAACATGCATAACATGGTCCAAAATAACGATCGAATGAGCCAAAACCAAGTTTTGACCGGAAACAGAAGGCCCTAGTCACCACTAGGTACCTCGCGCCTTAATTGGGTATCCAGGTCATAACTCAAACGTGTTCGAGTTCATTCTTTCCATTTTCATTTCATTTTACAACCGGTTTTTACCATTTCAAATCATTTTTATGATAAACCTTTTTAACCATGAAACATGTTCACCGTTCGTCCATGACGGTTTAATCCGTGTTTCGCTGATAATATTTGGTTAATTACATTTAAAAAAGCATTTGAAAACCCTTTTTATTCATTTCTTTACATATCAAAACAAACATATTAATCATACATGCATAAGTCATCCTTGGTTCCACATACCATGTCGTTTTAAACCCGAGTACGATGATAAACATTGACTAATTACAAACAAATGAACTTTATACAATTAGTTCATAATCAACATTTTTAAAAACTATTCATGTCAAGCTTGAAAAACCGAACCTGACATCCAATATCGTCAATACAATGATGTTATTCAAGTCCCGTTCCTCACATTAACACAAAAGCGGTCTAAACGACCTTTTTAAACAAAGACGGGTTCAAGTACCCCTTTACAATCCGTTTTAAAAACGTTTTCAACAGTCAAAAAACGTCCCTGTGGACAGTCAGCTGCCTCGCGCCTATACAGGCTTACTGCTTTCCAGTTTTCAAACCAGGACAGGTCCCTTTGCATCGCCGGATGGCTCGCGCCTCAATGGGCTGCTTGAACCCGTCTTTGTTTAGAGATAGGATGCTAAAGAGGGATAGTGGACGATCTTATCCAGGGCAAACGAGAGTCATTTTAGAGATAGGATGCTAAAGAGGGACGACTCCTTATCTTTAGTACTTATGTCAAACACTGCTTTTTGCCTTGGTTGACCTAGGTATAAAGTGGATTTGAACGGGTTCCAAGCAACCCAAAAATGATTAGTGTAGTTTCCGAACATCTCATGCATTGTTTCGAGACCCTTGGCGAGACGAAACTGACCGATCTAAAACGATCCGGTCGAAAGCTATTTTACGCCACCGAGCATGGCTTTCCGACCACCGCATGTCCACAGATTGGCTTAGCGTTGCGGGTGGCCTATGTCCACACTTTCAAGCCACCCTATGGAACTATGTCTAGGAATAGCATCCTGGACCGATATACATTTAGTCCATACTACATTCTCTTGGACTGGCCCTAGTTGTAACCACTTGAAATAGAATAGACATGATTGTCTTGCATCCACCAGTCCCCCACATAACCAGGCACCAAGAAGTCCTTAATCTTAAAAAGATTCTTCCAAGCCCAACAACCATTCTGTTTAGAAGAGTAAGTCTTCCAATCAGTGTGATTCATATAAATGGAATGGACCCATCAAACCCATAGATGGTCCTTCTTCTAAGCTAACCACCATACATATTTACCCAAGGCTTCCTTGTTCCATCTAATCAGATCCTTAATCCCAAGTCCACCATGCTTCTTTTCATTATATATTTGATCCCAAGAGACTAGGGGTTTCCATGTCTGATTGGCCACCCTTGTCCACAAGAAATTTCTGCAAGCAATTTTAATCTGTTTCATCACAGCAGTGGGGAGAATAAAAATCCTGGCCCAATATGTATATGCAAATTAGCCAAGACTGAGTGAACCAGGACCAACCTTCCAACATAACTGAGTTTTCTGCAAGCAAGAGTTTTGATTCTGCTAATGGCCTTTTCAACCAACCTAGAGCACTCCAAAACAGACAACTTCCTGGAAGCTCTGGGAATACCAAGGTAAGTAAAAGGCATATCACCATGTTTCATACCAGTAACCTTAACAATTTCAGACAACATCCCCATACTCACACCATTACTATAAATACTAGATTTCCCTTTGTTCATTTTAAGACTTGAGGATTTTGAAAAAGTTTTAAAAGCCCCGAGCATACTGATAATAGATAACCTATCTCCGCTGCAGAATAAAAGGAGATCATCTACAAAGGTTAAATGGGTCAACTATATCTTGCCACAAAAGGGGTGATATCTTAAAGGGGAAAAATCTCTAATCTTATCCAAGATCCTACGTAAATATTAAATACAAATGACAAACAAAAAAGGGGATAAAGGGTCTCCTTGCCTCAATCCCCTTCTCCCTTTAAAGAAACAAAAAGAATCACCATTGAGAGATAATGAATAGGTAGGAGAGGTGACACACTCCATCACAATCTTAATAAAACTGTTTGGGAAATTTAATTCAGTCAGCATGCTTTCCACAAAACTCCATTCTATTGAGTCATGGGCCTTCTGAATATCAATTTCCATTATGACGCAAGGGGAGCAGGCTTTCCTATTATAGAGTTTAACTAGGTCTTGACAAATAAGTATATTTTCTACAATGTCTCTCCCCTTGATAAAAGCACTTTGGGCAGGGCTAATAATCTTAGGCAAGATAGTACTCAGTCTGTTGCATAAAATCTTGCTAATGCATTTGTAAATTGTAATTCAACATGAAATAGGCCTAAACTGTGTCACATCCTTAGGCAACTCTACTTTTGGGATTAGAGTAGTTAAGGTGGCATTGATTTGCTTTAGCATATAGCCTAACCTGAAAAAATCCTTCACTATTATAATCACACATGCATGGGCCAGTAACCTCCCAAGTATCCTTAATAAATTGAGTCCCGTAACCATCTGGACCAGGTGACTTGTTGCCATTGATATGAAACATAGCTGCTTTAACTTCAGTTGAGGTAACCTTAGAAACCAAAATCCCATGATGTTCTTCATTGAGTATTCTACCTTCTCTCACCAAAGAGCCACAAACTGCCTCCACACTCTTACTGCTCGCCAGTAACCCCTCATTGTACTTTAACAAAGCTTCTTGAATAGAGGAAGGATCAGAGCAAGTACACCCCTCGATCTCATGAATCTGCAACACTTTATTCCTAATACTTCTGCTTTTGATCTGAGCATGGAAAAAATGTGTATTATCATCACCCATAGTGAGCCAATCTGCTTTAGCTTTCTGGGCAAGGAATTGATGCCAAGCATGTTGGATGGGAGCAAGTGCAACACACAACTCCCTTTGAGTAGCCAACATAACAGGATCTTTAGGGCACTGTCTCAAGTCTTCCTGAATTTAATCCAATGCAAGTTTTGCAACATTGGCCTTATTTTAAATGCCACCAAGTTTTGCAACATTGGCCTTATTTTCAATGCCACCATGTTTTACAACATCTTGCACATTCATTACATACTTTGTCGAAATAAAACATCATGTTAGGGAAGCCTTCAACTAAGTCAAGTTTTTAAGTGTATTAAGAGTTTTAGCACTAACATGTCCAAACCTTTTGTGCCACAACCAAGGATCGTTTTTCATTACACTCATGCATGACATAGAATGACTGGATAACATGTTTAAGTCGGTTAAATACACATCTTTAACACGTCTTCCTTCAAAAATAATATCATGAGTTGTGGCATCAATTATTCGGTAAAAATTAGCACTAAACCTTTGACAAGCCACACATTATCGACACAAAGTAACGATGACATGCCAACCTATCCAATGTTTAATACTTCACCTTTCTTATTGTTACCAAATGTTACCGTGCCACCATCATTAGCTTCTAGTGAGAGGAATTGGCTTCTATCTCTCGTCATGTGACGAGAATATCCTTATCCAAGTACCAATTGCGGCCGCCTCTCACCAATCCCTAAACAAGATTAGATTTTGAGTTTAGGAACCCAAATAAATTTTGGTCCCTTCTTACAATCTAATTTTTTTAAGATATCCTTCCTAATCCACATTTATTTCAAAACTTTGATGTTCTTATTAATGTCATTATGTTTCTTTTTGCAAGCATTGAAGACATTACCGGTTGTACCATATTAGTTGCAAATGATGTACCAGGGAAGACCAACATATTTCATCCTTCGAAAATAGGTTTTTATTGGATCCGCGTTTTGAATGTAACTGCTTGGCTGACTATTCAATTTAAAACCCAAACCGGCAAAACGGTCACACCTCTTGGTATGATTAGTGAGGAAATTTAGGATGGTTTGACTAGCATTCCATCCTTTAGACACATTTTTGGCATCGACAAGTTGCTTGCTTAGTTTATCAATTTTCAAAGAAAGAATTTTTGTTCTTCTCTTTAGAATTTTCAAACTCCTTTTTCAATGCAACAGACTCAGATTTAATCTCCATGATAGTTAGTTTCTGATTTTTGTTCAACATTAAGCTTAAGACTTGAGATGCATATATTTAGATGAACAATATTTTATCTAGATCAAGAAGAGCAACATACAGGAGATTCATTTTGAAATTTGACAAACTTTTCATGCAGAATTCTAATTTCCCTTTTGTAGGCATCTATGTTAACTTTAATATACTCATTCTCATTTGTTAGGTTAGTGACTAGTTTATTTGAGGTTTCCTTAGTACTGTTAGGAGAAACAGTCTGAGACACTGTTGCTTTAAGTTTCTCTACCTCATCAACTAAGTCATCAATCCTACCTTTAAACATGGATTGTGATGACGCTGTCGCAACCCTATCAAAGATAAACCCGAGGGGTCTCTAACTAATGCAGCTAGGGAAGTCGGGGTCGAATCCACAGGGAGGCTATGTTGCTGCCAACTTGCTACTCTAAGTCTGTCGGTGTCACAAATGGGGGTTTAGATATGATAAATAAACTAAAAAACGAAAACTAAAAGAGTCTAACAGATATAAGAAAGGGACTAGGATGTCGGTTCATCAATGAATGCCAGATAATTACAGCTAAGGTCACAGATCAATCACATGAATCAGTCTAAGGGGTAATAAAAAGGTACTTCCGGTCCGCTATTCACCCTAAAATACTACTAAATTAGCTTCCGCCCTCATTAGAGTATCCTAAAGAATTGTAGCAGGTCTCACTCCTTCCAATCTTCCGATCTAGGTCACAGCTTGCCAAAAACAACAAGAACAATTATGCGCATTAACCATCTAATCGTCATTAAATGCTACTTATAACAACAAAGACATGATACTGACAACAGATATGCAAACCTAATTAGCAGCTATTACCAATTCATCGATTCCCCTAAATCCAAGCAAGGGAATTAGCTACTCATACTAATTATCATGCTAATAACAATATATGAAACGTTAACTAAACTAAACATATTGATTAAATTGAAAAAACAATTAAACTAATTAAGATAAGAGAGTAAGGAGGAATAATCAACAAGAGAAATAAAGAGGAAAATAATTAAGGGAATTCCAGAGTTTAAATTAACTAAAGAGAAAGGAGAGAAAGGAGAAAACAATTACAAGTATAGATCCGGAATAAGAAGAACAAAGCAACGTAATAGAGGATCAAGCAGTGAAAAGTTCCCCCTCCTTAACCTAATGAATGTTTTTCTCTTATATAGTAAGAGATTTTATTATCTAATAATATAATATAGCTAAATATAAGAAGTCTCGACATAAATCCTATGCGTTAGACTTGGTTTTGCTTGATCGAGTATTTTTTCCTCAAGAGCTCTCGATCGATTAAGTAAGAGGTCGATCGAGAGGTTCTTCGATCAAAATTGGTCGTGTAGATACCCGGTATCTGTCGAGTCTCCAACAACCACCCGATGATTATCGGACTACAACATGCTTAGGAATCGCGGCGTTTGATCGACAGTTTGTGTACAACTTTACGTCGGAAAACTTAAAACGATTTCAAAAATAAAACATTTCAAAAATTTTCAAAAGTACATGGAGTGTTTAATGCATGACGACGGGGTCGCAATGACACTAACTAGAGTCAAAACCGACACCGGACAAAAAACCGACTCAAAATTCAAATCCCGACTCCAACGAGTCAAACCGAGTCAATCACAAAAAAACAAAACCATTCAAATGCTTCTATGTTAAGGTTTCCCGGAATCTTACATAGTGAAGTACCAAACATGTTCATCCAAATCCTAGGATCGAACAAATGATGATTTCCTCGTGTGATAGTGACAAGACTCCTCGAAGACATGCGACATGGCTCGCGCCTCTTTGAGCAGCACATGCGGCCACGTCGCTCAAAACTTACATAACCACCCATTTTCCTATAAATACCCCTCAAATGCCATTATTTGAAGGTTACGCGAGTGTCCGCCCCCTCTTTTCTCCCTTAAAATTCTATACTCGACTTCTCAAGTCACAATCCGACACGTGTTTACGACCTACCGATCGTAAACACAAGCCTTACACATTGTTTGGTACCGTCATCGTGCATTAAATCACTTGACCGACCATCTCGACCACTACACCATCACTAAGTTTAACAAAACTCTCTTTTTACTTACTAAAACGGTTTTAAACAGAGTTTTCCGGCCAAACGAGTTGATACACTTACGTCGGTTTCTCGCCATATGCCAAGAATGTAAGTATGAGGGTGTAAAAGTCTTCTTTTATCATGTTTTCATTTGTTTCATAACTATAACATGCTAAATCATGCATAACATGGTCCAAAACATGGGAAGAATGAGGCAAAACCGGATTTTTGGTTGAGGCAGAGGCTACTTATGTAGCAGATAGGCTCGCGCCTAAAGGACCCTGCCCAACCTCAATCCAAATCGTGTTTGGTCTCTTCATCTCCTTATTTTTTTAGTTCATATTTGTAATCGGTTTTTACCATTCCAAGTATTTTCAAATCTTTCATTTTTCATGACAAGTTTTTTAACCATAAAATATTTTTCACCCTTGGTTCTTAATACCATGACGGTTTAATCCGTGTTTCGGTGATAATATTTGGTTAATTATATTTTAAAAGGTATTTTAAAACCTTTTATTTCATTTCTTTACATTTTGAAGGGTATTTTAAAGCCTTTCATCATTTCTTTACATTTTCAAAACAAATGTATTAGTCACGAACACAAAGTCATCCTTGTGTGGACATGGGCCACAGGCCGGTCTGTGGATTTGGGCCACCTACCGATCTGCGGTCACGGGCCACCTGCACGCCAAGCCAATTTGTGGACATGCAGTGGTTTTTTGAAAGCCACGCTCGGCGGCGTAAAAATGCTTTCGACCGGATCGCTTTAGATCGGTCGGTTTCGTCTCGGTAAAGGTCTCGAAACGATGTAGAGATGTGCGGAGTCGCCACCAAGCATTTGTGGGATGCTTGGAACCCGTTCGAAATCAACTTTATACCTCGGTCAAACGAAGCACAAAGCAGTGTTTGACATAGGTACTAATGATAAGGACTCGTCCCCCGTTTTAGCATTCTATGCCTAAAATGACTCTCGTGCGCCCTGGATAAGGCCAACCAATATCTAAAGGTTATGAGTAAGGGGTAAGGGTACTTATTAGGAAGCCCTTTAATCGGACACCCAATCCCGCCCGCGTTAGCGGCCTCTACTGATCGATCGTGGTTGTTTAAGTGCAAGAGTTGATAAAACGGTTTAAATGCATGAATGCGCATCCAAAAGCTTAACCTAACATGTGGGAATTTGCTAAGTCGGTTTGTTTATCCACATAGCATGAAATTGATGTCGAAGTTGGGTTTAGATTGATTTGCATGTGAAAACGGAAATTAAACATCCATTTACCAAATTCGGGTTATGATGCTTAACACGGTCCATTTATTGAAAAAGGGCGTCAAATGACAAAGTGTAAAATGCAAACTCGTCAATATGATCCGTCACGTATGCGGATAAACCGTAATCGGGATCGTCCTAGACAAGTGCTGAGAACGAGGCAGAACGGTGCCAGGCAGCCCCATTGGGGCGCAAGCCTATTGGCGAGGGGAAGGGCTCTGCCAGGTTTTTAGATAAGAAAGCAGACGGCCTCTTGGGGCGCGAGCAATGAGCCGACCCAAGGGGGCATCTTCTGGTTCTTGAAAAGGTTATTTAAAACCGTATTTATGATGAAAGATTTGCAAATGTTGTTTGCATGACTCGGAATAATTACTATTGTGTTAGTAACATTCGTTGTCGGATTTGCATGTTTGAAAAGTATAGTTTACAAACAAAAATGTAAAATATTTGATTTGAACTAATCATGTTAAGTTCATTTCTTTGTAATTAGTCGATATTTATCACCGTTCTCGGATTAAACCGACGTGGTATAAAGAACCAAGGGTGATTATGAATCATGAATAATATGTTTGCAAATGTAAATAAATGAGAAAAATGGTAAATAAAAGAAAAGGGTGTTAAAATACCCATTAAAATGTAATTAACCATAATATCATCGAGTCACGGAATAAACCGTCATGGTATAAGGAACCAAGGATGATTTTTGTAATGGTCAAAATATTTGTCATAAAAATGAATTAAAATGGAAAAAACCGTAAAAGGAAAGAAGTAAATATAAAAGAAAGTGTTGAAGGAAAGACGAACTCAAACACGTCTGAGTCTGACCTGGACACCCCATTGAGGCGCGAGCCTCTTTGCATAGCAAGGGGCTTCTGTCTCAGGCTTAAACTCGTTTTGGCTCGTCTAATCTATATTTGAATCGTGTTATGCATTGTTCATGTTTATAAAGTTATGAAAACAGTAAAGACATGAAATAAATGAGTTCTTTAAACCCTTAAACTTACGTGTATTGATGTTTGCGAAGTAGACGACTTTAGAGACGGTTCTCTCGTTGTGACTAATCGCGATCAAAGAAGTTTAAAAAGGTGCCTTAAAAAAGGATTTTGTTTTGAAAATGAGTTGAAAATATGTTAATTAAAACATGTTTATTGATGAATTGGTCGAATTGGTCGGTCGAATGCACGACGACGGTACCAAACAAAATGTGTAAGGCTTGTGTTTACGATCGGTAGGTCGTAAACACGTGTCGATTTTGTGACTTAGGAAGTCGGGTCTAGAAGTTTACGGGAGAAGGAGTGAGTGGACTCTCGCGTAAGAATTATGGGGTGTAAAGGTTGGTATTTATAGAGAAATGTGAGGAGGTAGGTCGGTTGAGTTTGTTTGCTGACTAAGGGCATGCCTAAAGAGGCGCGAGCTACCTTGAGATACAAGTGGGTGTATTGTCCCTTTCGCAAATTTGGATTTTGCATTTGTTCTAACCAATGTTTTGTTGGTTGTGATTTGTGGTCTTTGAGGTTTTCTTAGCCGTGTAAGCTTCCTATTGGGTGATATTTGGGGTAGGTATTTTGTGTCTTTGACTCGGGTTTGACCCGTGTGAGTCGGGATTTGAATTTCGAGTCGGTTTATGGCCCGGTGTCGGTTTTGACTCTCATTAGGGTCATTTTAATTGAAATGACATGATAAAGACATTCATGGCATTATTTTCAACATTTGAGATTTAATTTGACTCGGGTTGACTCAGGTTGACTCGAGTTGCGGGTTTCTGAGTCGTTTTTGGCCCGGTGTCGCTTTTGACTCTAATTAGGGTCATTTTAATGGAAATGACATGATAAAGGCATTCATGGCATTATTTTTGACATTCAGGATTTGGGTTGACTCGGGTTGACTCAAGTTGACTCGAGTTGCAGGTTTCTGAGTCGGTTTTGGGTCCAAAGACGGTTTTAACTCTAAATAGTGTTATTTTAATGCAAATGAAGTTAGAAAACTTTTGAAATTATTTTTCATATTCGAGTAGTGCATTAACCCTTCTCATGTATAGCCAATCCATGCACGCATATCAAAAACACGTTATAGTCCGATCATCACCGGGTGGGTTTTGGAAGGTGCAGATACTGGGTATCTACAGAGCCCCCACTTTGACTGAGGCTTGGACAGGGCGAAAGTCAAAGTATGATCTCCAGGTCAATCGAAGATTACAACATGAAGACCATTGTGATGTCGAGGTGACTCAAAAAGGTTTGAGTTAAGGACCTGCCGTCGGGAAGGGCGACGTCGAGGCGACTCGTGGATTCGAGTCAAGGACCTGCCGTCGGGAACAGTTTAGGGTCTGTCGACTTCCGGTTCGGGTCGTTTAAAGTCCGTTAGACTACGTATAAAGCCTCGCCAGCCGTAAGAAGGAGTCATACCTGAGGCATATTCGGGTACGTTCTTGAGTCATATCTTGTTTGCGGACAAAGGCTTTGCCAGCTGTGTGGAGGAGTCGTACCCGAGGCATCTTCGGGATACGTCCTCGATCCTTATATTATCTGCGGATAAAGGCTCGCCAGCTGTTGCGCGTTGTAAGGCTCACCAGCCATGGTGCGTTGTAAGGCTGGCCAGCCATGGCGCGTACATGAGGAGGGCTCGCTAGCCGCGCTGCGTAGTAAGGCTCGCCAGCCATGTTGAAGGTACGTTTTGAGGCTCGCCAGCCATAGGAAGGTGCATTCTGAGACTCGCCAGCCATTGATGGTCGAAAAATTAACTGTGGGAAATAGCCTAAAACATCGGGCTTATTTCAAGATATTGTCTGGTAATGTCTTTCAACCAGGTTGATGTTGATGGGTTCGGCTAGGGAGCAACGAACTCTAACTTTATGGGTGCCCTAAATGAGCTCCGTGGGGATGAATCATGTAAGCGAGGCTCTCTGGAAAACCATTTAGGGAGAGCGCTGCGTCGGGATCATAAATGATGTTGCAAGGTTCTTTGAAAGACTTGTGGGACTTTTATTTGAAAATCGGCACTCGCTGGGGAGTTAGAAACTCCTCAGGACTCACCGGGGATATGAGTTGCCGCCCGTTGAGAGGTAGTGTACGCCATATAATCGAGCCCTTGGATTTGACGGGTCGGTGTTTGCTGGGAAGAATCCAGTACTCAGTTGAAGTGAGTTCTTCTTCTCCAGATTACCTGCATGGTTAGTGGCCACACAAATACGCAGTCGCATAGACAATCACGTAGGCACACAAGCATATAAGCAGATAAGCACATAAGAATATGAGCAATTAACATATAAGCAACTAGCATGTATTATCCCACGTGAGGGGAGATAGAAGCTTTGAAAAGTTGTGAGATTTGATATTGAGTCTTGCTGGTGGCAGACCCGAAACTTGATGGATTGAAGACACGTGACCGTTGAGACATTGACTCACATGGACGCATAATGACAGACTGACAAAGAGACGGTCGTGAACGTGATATAGACTCGGTATCGACACGACACGGGGGGTGACTCTGAAAGACTTTGCTTATGTGTGTGAAACACCTTAGCCAAGAAACGGTGACAATGCGCATCAGATCAATTGAGGTAGAAGGTCCGCTCGGCTGGGGGACATGAATTTATTATCTTCTCCAGACATCCTTGCCTATGTTTGCTTGTTGGAGATGCCTTCTCGAGGTATGATGATTCAGAGAGCGGAACCAAGACCTTGTCATCGTCCGAACCGATCACTAAGCTATGAGCGGTTTATTTTGGACTGTAGTTGAGACTCGAAAGATGCTTGTGGATAAAGGACGGGTGGCGTCTTGAAAGAGAAGCCCCCACAGTGAAAAGGTGGGAATTTTGACAAGACAGGGAATGGGCGACGTCTTAAGGAAGACGGCCCCAGTAAAGAGGTGTAAGATTAATTTTAGCAGTTGGGTAGGCTGCTTTGACGATTGATGTTGATGATTGAGATTGAAAGGGATATGCGGTTGTGCCCTTGTAATAGGACTACCTACGTATTCGCGTGTTTGCGAAATCAAACCAGATCGTAGTTCTGAGTTGGTTATTGAGGATTGAAAATTAGAAATGTTGTGAAAGGATTATGCGGTTGTGCCCTTGTAATAGGACTCCCTACGTATTCGCGTGTCTGCGAAATCAAACCAGATCGTAGTTCTGCATGTGTTTGGAATTGATTTGCAAATTGAAGGTTTGAAAATTGAATGTTTGTGGGGGTTTGGTTGCGCCCTTGTAATAGGACTCCCTACGTATTCGCGTGTTTGCGAAATCAAACCAGATCGTATTTCTGCATGTGTGTGTGCCTAAGCGAGATGTTAGGACCTTGAAATGATTTTGAGGTGTATGGTTGCGTCCTTGAAGGACTGCCTACGTATTCACGTGGTATGAAATCAAACCAGATCGTAGTTCTGAGTGTGTGCCTAAGCGAGATGTTAGGACCTTGAAGTGATTTTGAGGTGTATGGTTGTGTCCTTGAAGGACTGCCTACGTATTCACGTGAAGTGAAATCAAACCAGATCGTAGTTCAGAATGTGTGCCTAAGCGAGTTGTTAGGACCTTAATGTGTGAGGGTCACGACGATAAATTCCGTTTAGTGACTCGAAAAATTGATTTGAGAGAATTCCCCTCGATCATGAATCGAAGAGGTCTAATTTGTAAAAATGTTCCTTATCATGTGAGCAAACTAAAAAGTGGACCCTAAGGGTAGATTGGGTATGTCCCGTTCTCGGTAGCAAAGCAATCGAGGACTCCGTATCTGGGCCAGGGTGAAAATGGCTTCGACATTAGGGAATGTGGAGCTTGGTAATAATAGGTTTGTTTGACAGATAAAAATCTGGAGTTGAGGGTCACGACGGTGAATTCCATTTGGTGACTCGAAAGTTAATTGGAGAGAAATACCTCTTGATCATGAATCGAAGAGGCATAGCTGGTGAAAATGTTTCTTGTTGTGTGAGCACACTAATAAGTGAACCCTAAGAAAGCAATATTTTTTGAAGACTCTGAATTTGGGTCAAGGTGGAAATGGCTCCGGCATTTTGGAATGTGAAGCTTGGTAATAAAAGGGTTGTTTGACAAATAAAAATCTGGAGTTTATATTTTGTGGTGTTTAGGCCGGTGGGTTGCGGCTTGTAATGTGGTGCGGAATGGGGTCTCCGGCTTGATGTGGCCTCAGCACGAAATGGTTGGTAAATGTGGGATCAGAATCCCATGTTTGGACCTTAAAGGTTAAGGTGTGATATTACGAGCTTGAGGAGAAGCCTCAGAAAAGCATAGATAGGTCTCCATGTAGCAGTCTGGAAGGACTTAGGGGTGAAGCGATATTGGTTATGATCTTGAGGGGAATCCCGAGGATCCTAGATGGGTCTCCCTGTAACAGTCTGTTGAAGGACTTAGGGGTGAAGCAGTTTTGGTTGAGGTTTTAGTGTTTGGTGTTTTGGACTTGTCGGTCCGGGATTTGGTGTGCTGGACTTGTTGGTCCTGGACTTGGTATTTTGGACTTATGGGTCCTGGGCTTTAGACTTGTTGGTCCTGGACTTTATATGTTGGACTCATGGGTCCTGGGCTTTGGACTTGTTGGTCCTGGACTTTGGATGTTGGTGTTGGACTTGTTGGTCCGATGTTTGAAAAGTGACGGTTTAATTCTGTTATTTATAAATTGTGGGAAAATAACGAATTTGAATTTCGCTATTTCATTTTTTTGAAAAGTGACGGTTTTGAATTTCATCAGTTGAAATTGTGGGAAAATTCTATTTCGTTTTTTGAATGGGATGGTTTTTAATTCCGTTGTTTGAAATTATGAAAATAGTGAATTTGAATTTCACTATCTTGTTTTTTATTTGAAATTGACGGTTTTATTTTCGTCGTTTGAAATTTGTGAAAATAGCGAATTTGAATTTCACTATTTTGTTTTTTGATTTGAAAATGACAGTTTTAATTTCCGTCGTTTGAAGCTGGTGAAGATAGCGAACTTGAATTTCAGTATCTTGTTTTTTAATTTGAAAATGACGGTTTTAATTTCCGTCGTTTGAAATTTGTGAAAATAGTGAATTTGAATTTCACTATCTCGTTTTTGTTTTGGCTTTTGCCTTGGCTTTCGCTTTGGCTTTGCTTTGGATATATCGGTTTTTTTTGCCGTCCTTCGTTCGAGAAAGGTAAAGGTGCAGACGGGGATGTACCCGTTGGTGAGCGGTTGATATTTGGTGATAGGATGTTTTTGTGGGGAATGGGCTTGCCTTCCGTCATTGATCATGAACAAGGAGATGTTCTGGTTTGTTATCCAGGTTCATCGTAGAATCTCTTCGATAAAAGCTCGTTCTAAATTGGGTGCTATTGAAAGGTTTATATTGCCAGACATGGAATAGGTAAATAAAATGGACACGGAGTTTCGAGTCCTCTGCTTACTCAGCACGGAACGTCACTCGAGTGTACTCACATTGAATTGGAACATGTTGTTTTTTTTTAATCAATTCTCAAATCAATTCTCGTTGTCAACGGGAAATGGTAAAGAGGAGAATATATAATAGTTGGAAATTGTGCTTTTATTTAGATAAATAAGAGATTAGCACAGACTCGATGGATACATGTGAATCATGGGGACAACCCCCAGTTTGTCACTTAGAAATAAAAGGACAGACTCTAGGATAGATATGA
Organism: Silene latifolia; assembly: GCF_048544455.1. Taxonomy (NCBI): domain Eukaryota; kingdom Viridiplantae; phylum Streptophyta; class Magnoliopsida; order Caryophyllales; family Caryophyllaceae; genus Silene; species Silene latifolia. The sequence continues at coordinate 63,281,875 of NC_133526.1, read as the reverse complement.
GAAAGCCTAAGACTCGGACTCGGACTCAGACTTAATCGTAGATACGGACTCCTAATCATTACTTTCCTCCTCAAGTATCTCCTTTGCAGCATCCAGCGGCTTGAATTTTTGATCTTGATCATTGACCCACTTGAGCACTTCACTCTCGTTGTTGGGAATGATATGAGGACAATAGTCGATGAGGCTTTTATCTCCTTGCAGAAAGAGATGTTCATTAGGGTTGTCTTCATCGCTTGGTTGGCATAGGGATGAAGCTATCAGTTCATGATTGTCGATCATATTTTGAATAACATGTTTCAGTTTAAAGCATGTTTCAGTGTCATGACCATTCCCTTGATGATATTTGCAATAGGCACTGCCGTCCCAGAAACGGGTTTTTCTGCATTCAGGCGGGACCGGAGTGGGCCCGATTGGTTGTAGCTTCCCTTCAGTCATAATCATTTGAAGAGCTGCGGCATAGGTTGTGTTGAGTCTAGTGAATGTCCTTTGATAACGTTCAACCTTGCTGTTTGACTTGAGACATCCAGAAGGATTGTCTTGACTGCGAGGTGCAATTATGATTTTGCCAGCTTCAATCATATCTTGAATGGCATGCTTGAATTTGGAACAGGCTTCGGTGTCATGGCCCTTGCCTTGATGATATTGGCAATAGGCATTACCATCCCAGAATCGGTTTCTCCTGTGTTCTGGTGGGTCCGGAGTCGGACCAATGGGTTGCAGTAATCCTTCTGAAGCAAGTATCTCCAGAGCGGTGCCATATGTTATTCCCAGATCTGTGAATACCCATTGATGTTTTCCCATGGTTCCAACATTGGTGTTTTTTGGGATGTTTTTGTGAGTTTTGTTTTTGTTTTTGATTTTGTCAATCCTAGGTGGAAACAAGATTTGGTCATTGTCAATGGACAGTTTTGAGGAAATTGCTTGGTATTTTGAAGGGGAGTTTGGTGAGGCAATTTCATGTTCTTTGTTTGTGGGTTCATGGGTGTCCGAACCATTAGATGACTCCTCTTTTTCAACAGTTGTTGGTTGGTGAACCGAGGGTTGGTTTTCTCCTTCATGGTTAGGTTCATTTTCGGTACTACCATACCTCTTCTCCAAATTAGCTACCCGAGTGTTCAAATCATCGATAGCCACTTGCAGTTTTGAGAATATGTTGTTGATGGAGACGGAGAGCATCATTATAGCGCTTTGTAGGCCATCTTCGTCAATTGCATGAATTTTCTCATCGTCAGGAGAGACGAGATGAGAGCAGTCTAGAGAAGATTCCTGACTGCGTCCAATAGGATTTTCCGGAGGGTTATTTTTGTGGTTTGTTGAGGGAGGTAATGGTAACTCGCCCTTTTCGATCATGTCAAGGATGACACCCTTTAGGGGGAGACACATTTCAGTATCTAGTCCACGGCCTTGGTGATATTGACAAAACAGTATTCCGTCCCATCTACGTCCTCGCTTGTGTGGTGAAGGGTCTGGAGTTGGACCAATCGGACTGAGCTTTCCTTGGGAGATTAGCCTCTCCAAGGCTGTGGCATAAGGCATAACCAAATCAGGAAAGGACATATGAGGTCGTCTGGTTTTGGTTTTGTCGTTGGCAAGTAGTCGGCTTTCAAGGAGCGTAACCCTTTGTTCAATATCGGAAGAGGGAGAATTCCCGGTTATCATTTTTTCGTCAACTTGGGAGAGACGAGTGCTCAAGTCTTCCACGGTAGCTAGGAGTCGAAGGACCATGTTGTTGGTTTCAGTAGAAGTCATGGCGGATGCAGATTGATCAGCTTCTTGAGTTTCTGGTTGGCGATTGATGGCACCCAAAGGATTCCTATTTGACATAACGATAGGCATTATAACTTGTCTTGGCAAGGGATTGCACAAACAAAGGCAAGTACGACACATATGCACAAAAGGCAGTTTTGCTGTGAAGACGCGACGGTGTGACTAGGTTATGAGTTCATAAAGATTGTGAATGACCTCTTGTGTTTGAACTCTTGGTGCATGACATTGAACTTAGACTCGAGTGTCGACTTTGGCATAGTGATGCCTAGACAGACGACTTCTGACTCAGTTTGGATGTGCGTTACTGGCGTGACGCCGTTGGACAAGACATGTACACAAACTTGACCTTTGACCCGTAATTTAGGGGAAAGATGGGTTTAATACCCGAGAGGTTTTGAGTCTCCTAACGCCATAATTGGAGATGTCTCGACAATTAGGCAACACGACCTAGACCAAAAGGTAGGTACTAACTTCGGCAGAAACTCGATGTTATCTAGACGACTTGAATTGAAATCAACTCGAGGCTGAATCAGAAAGGTGGACTGAAATTTTCCAAAATAGAAATTTTCAAAAGGATTCAGAAGTCGGTTAGTGGAAAAGGTTGTCTTAAGTTTGTTTTCAAAAGACGGTTTGAGTTGAGATTGAGGCGACATTGAAAACAAAGTGTTGTTTCCGAAGACGGTTTTTGAAATTCCGAATCACGATTTTGAAAATCGAGAATCGAAGAATTTGGAATCGTCATCACAATGGCCATGAAAACTGTTAAATTTGTTTTCAAAGGATTTTAAAATTGGGTTGAAAAATTGAAAACGTTTAAATTTGTTTTCAAACGATTTGAAATCTGAATACGGTTAAATTAGTTTTCAAAGATTTGATTTTGAATGGAAATTTGAAAACGGTTAAATTTGCTTTCAAATGGTTTGATTTTGAATTGAAATTTGAAAACAGTTAGATTTGTATTCAAATGGTTTGAAATTGAAATTTGAAAACGCTTAAATTTGTTTTCAAAGATTTGAAAATTGGATATGAGATTTGAAAACGGTTAGATTTGTTTTCAAAGATTTGAAAATTGGATTTGAAATTTGAAAACGGTTAAATTTGTTTTCAAATGATTTGGTTTTGATTGAAATTTGAAAGCGGTTAAGTTGGCCTTCAAATGATTTGATTTTTGATTGAAATTTGAAAGCGGTTGAATTAGCCTTCAAATGATTTGATTTTGAATTGGAATTTGAAAACAGTTAAATTTGTTTTCAAATGATTTGATTTTGAAATGGAATTTGAAAACGGTTAAATTTGTTTTCAAATGATTTGTAATTGGATTGAAATTTGAAAACGGTTAAATTTATTTTCAAATGATTTGGTTTTTGATTGAAATTTGAAAGCGGTTTAATTGGCCTTCAAATGATTTGATTTTTGATTTGAGATTTGAAAACAGTTTAATTTGTTTTCAATGGTTTGATTTTTTTATTTGATTTGGAATTTGAAAACGGCTAAAATCATTCTCAAGACTTGAAATTGGAAATTATGAAGATTGAATTCGTCATTACGACGGGTTAGAAAAGCTAAATTTAATTTCGAAAACGGGATTTGAAATTTGGCAAGTTGCACGGGTTGAAATCGTCATTACGACGGTTTGAAAACCGTTTTTGTTTGAAAATTGATTTCGAATTTTGAAAATTCGAGGGTAGAATTCGTCATTACGACGGCGTAAAAGGGCGGTTTGAGAATACAACAGTCGGCGACAGACCGAGGTTTGAAATGGCCATTACGACGAGGTAAAAAGGTATTTTGAAATGGTTTGTAAAAACCAAGGATTGAAATCGTCATTACAACGGCATGAAAAGGTGTAATTGAAAATTGTTATAAAAACCGGGTTTGAAAATCGTCATTATGACGGCCTGCAACGGTCGGCGGAAGACCGAGGTTTGAAACGGCCATTATAACGGCATGAAAAGGTTCTTTGAAACGGTTATGAAAAACCGGGCTTTGAAATCGTCATTACGACGGCATAAAAAAAGGTTTGCAACGGTCGGCGAAAGACCGAGGTTTGAAATGGCCATTATAACGGCGCAAAAGGGTGTTTTGAAAGTTTGAAATGACACGGAAGGACTTATGATCACATAACACATAAGCACTCGCAGTTCATTATATTATGCATAATGCTAACACGGGTTTTGGCTTAATAAGGGTGGTTACACACCAAGCGATCAAACCCCGATTTTCGAGAGGGATACCAATCCAAACAAAATGTGTAAGGAGGGTGCCCTAGCCTCGTCCTCGAAGGTGATGAAAGCTCTTTGACGAAACAGAAATGTGTATCGGCAACGGTATGCTTGACTCAATCGGGATTCGAAACGCGGGGATGAGGAAACTCACGCCGACGAGACGAGCCAATTCGTCGAAAAGGGTTAGGTTGTGGGCCCGGACAAGGAACCCGACTTATGACCGTAATATCAATTAATGCACTTTAACCACGACCTCGTTTGAGTTTCATCTCTAAGGATCACAAAGACACAAGTGTCCTAGTCATCCCTAGCGGAGTCGCCAATCTGTGGACATGGGCCACAGGCCGATCTGTGGATTTGGGCCACCTACCGATCTACGGTTACGAGCCACCTGCACGCCAACCCAATCTGTGGACATGCAGCGGTATTTTGAAAGCCACGCTCGGCGGCGTAAAAATGCTTTCGACCGGATCGCTTTAGATCGGTCGGTTTCGTCTCGGTAAAGGTCTCGAAACGATGTAGAGATGTTCGGAGTCGCCACCAAGCATTTGTGGGATGCGTGGAACTGAAAGATCATAGATCCATATTAGACTCTCTAATAAAAATTAAATTATCTCATAATTTGTCATTTAGGTGATCTATGTAACATGTATGCTAATATGAAAGCATAAAAATGAAAGTATACGGAAAAACAATTTCCTTACATTGATTTTGTGCTAAAAAGGGCACAAACTAGTTCACCTTACTAGCTTGTTCTTGAGCTTATACCAAATGGATGATCCTCCTTACTAATCTTCAAAGAGAAGATCTCCTTCTTGTTGCCCTCAAGAACTTACCCAAAAAATAATAACAAGTATTTAACTAGAACTTGTTATTATTGTACCCTTGATATTATTTGTAATATTACTAACAAGTCTTAGTAATAAAATTTATTTACTAACAAACTTAGTAAAGATGAATAATTATTTTTAGATAGATGATGATTTTATGTTCACATGCCAAACATACAAAATGATGTAGTGTAGAAATGAGCAATGGATGGAGTATAAAGGAAGGGAAAGTGGCGGGTGGAAGTGGAGTGTTGGAGTGGACAAATTTTGTCTTATATTTTTCATCTTACATCACATGCAAAATCTTATATAAGATAAATTATGGTAGTATATAAAGTAAGGTGAAATGATTATGTGAGTAATCATCCACTACTCTATTTTACACGGTCCACTTGCCCATATACGGGTCCATGTTGGTTCTTATATTTGTCGCACAAATACTTGTAATTTTATTTTAAACATCGTTTCATGTTTAAATACTTCCATAATTAATTCGTCCAAATCACTCCGTAAATATACGTGTACCACTACACATATTATTTACGTACTAATATTAATCACATTAATCAATTAGTACAATTTTAGTAAATTAACAATTAATTAACTAAAACCCGTCTCCCAAAATTTATTATTCAATTATCACATAATTAAATAATAACTGCCGTTCCTCGAGTTCGCAACTCGAATTCTCTCTTAAAATAATTGACTAACATTTTAGTCTACAAATCAAGGGACTAAATAAATTGTATCTCATACAATTAATTTGTTTTCTATTGGGGTTCGTTCCTATAGGTGTGACCGAAAGGGGTCAGTTGATCACCGCCGTCTCACGACAATAACGTCAAACTCTAGTCAGCCAACCGTTATCAATTTACGTTAATCAACTGACGAGGATCAAATAATTAAATATCTGATGATATTCCATTAATGAGATTTATTATGTTAACGCACTATTGTGGAGGACACTAACTCCAACAATCTCCCACTTGTCCGACACAAGGTGTGCGCTACCAATTCTCTTGTCCGTTTTAATCTCCCACTCAATGCAAGGTGTCTTTCTGGTCGCACTTGCATACGAACATATCGCGAGTGGTTTTCTCGATCGGGAGTGTGACTACTTGACCGGAAAAATCTCTCACAGATTACTTCAGAGCGTGGCCACACATTTGTAGTCATTAACTCCTCGAGTGGCCTTGAGATATAGTTACCCAACGTGGGTGGACAATTCCTGTATGCCCTATCTATCCTATTGCACAATCTGACTCACCATGACCTAGTAAATGCCCTTTTGGCCTCCTTTCACGGCACGACCTAGGACAAAAACCAAAGTCACTCGGAAACTGCACTTGCTCAGATAATAGTCTCCAGTCAAAAGAATCGACTCATTAGAACATCTTAGAGATCCCCGCCACGACCAGGCGTCTATAATAGAACTTATGGACTCTCTAAATGGTCACTGTCCGGCAAAGTGTCCATACTCTTCCAATGTAATCGACCAGTCATCACATATGACCTTATGGTGTTGAACAACCATCAATCGACTTACAATCTAGTCACTCCGAGACGTCACCTCATTAAGTGACTAGGGACAAAATACAATGTTCATCTTATTCACTTGAATAGTGTTAAACATTGTCTCCACAACTTATTCAGATAAAAAAGGTATTAAAATTTAGTCACACTAAATAAAAGATTCATAAAAGAATGAATGCGAAAACAATTAATGTGATTATCATATATATAATAAGAGATACACTATCCAATTATTACATATCCATAATCTAAAGAAAATCTGGTACTCGTCTCAATCCCATAGCGACGACATGACCATCATGCTTAGCTTTTGATAAAGGCTTGGTTAAAGGATCAGCAATATTATCATCTGTCCCAATATTACAAATGTCGATTTCCTTCCTTTCCACATAATCACTAATTACATGGTATTTCCTTTCAATGTGTCTAGATTTGTTACTAGACTTAGGCTCTTTGGCTTGAAAAATAGCTCCACTGTTATCACAATATAGAGTGATAGGATCTTTGGCGGAATGGACTACTCCTAGCCTCTCCATTAATTGCCTAATCCAAACAGCTTCCTTCGCAGCCTCAGACGCTGCAAGGTACTAAGCCAGTGTTGTAGAATCCGCGCTAACGCTTTGCTTGAAGCTCTTCCAGCAAACAGCTCCTCCATTTAGCATAAACACATAGTAGGATTGGGATTTCATTTCATCCCGATCGGTTTGGAAACTTGCGTCCGTGTAACCTCTTACACGCAACTCAGTTTCTCCTCCAAACACTAAGAACAAATCCTTAGTCCTTCTCAAGTACTTAAGGATGTTCTTTACGGCTATCTAGTGACTCTCACCAGGCTTGGCTTGATAACGACTTGTCATGCTCAAGGCATACGCAACGTCAGGACGAGTGCAAATCATAGCATACATAATAGACCCAAGAGCGGAAGCATAAGGGACGGTATTCATGTGTTCAATTTCCTTAGGGGTGGAGGGAGACTGTGACTTGCTCAAAGTAATCCCTTGGCGCATAGGTAGAAATCCTCTCTTGGAGTCTTTCATATTGAACCGGTCAAGAACTTTGTCAATATAAGCTTCTTGACTCAATGCTAGTATCCTCTTGGACCTATCCCTATAGATCCGGATACCTAAGATTCGTTGTGCCTCTCCCAAGTCCTTCATTTGAAAGTGTTTCCCTAGCCACTCCTTAACGGAAGTGAGTGATGGAACATCATTCCCAATGAGCAATATGTCATCCACATATAGGACGAGGAATGCAACCTTACTCCCACTAAACTTTATGTATAAACACGGTTCTTCCACACTTCTAGTGAAACCGTATTGTTTAATAACATGATCAAAGCGATGATTCCAACTCCTAGATGCTTGCTTAAGACCATAGATGGACTTTTTAAGCTTATACACCTTCTTAGGGTTAGATGTATCCACAAAAACTTCAGGTTGTATCATGTACACCTCTTCTTCTAGAATCCCATTCAAGAAGGCGGTTTTGACATCCATTTGCCAAATCTCATAATCATGAAATACGACAACCGCTAAGATTATCCTAATGGACCTAAGCATAGCGACTGGAGCGAAGGTTTCGTCATAGTGTAAACCATGAACTTGGGTGAAACCTTTTGCCACCAATCTAGCTTTGTAAACATCCACATGTTTATCCACGCCGAGCTTAATTTTATATATCCATTTACACTGAAGGGGTCGCACTCCCTCAGGTAAATCCACCAAGTCCCATACTTGGTTATCGTACATGGAATCTATTTCAGACCGCATGGCTTCTAGCCAAAGCGAGTAGTCGGGACTAGACATGGCCGATTTGTAGGTAGTGGGTTCATTACTTTCCAAAAGTAACAAAACACCATCTTCTTCGATGTTACCAAGGTAACGGTCAGGTGGATTAGAAATCCTACTTGACTTTCTAGGAACAATTACCGTTTCAGAGGAACAGGGAATGCTATCCTCCACGTTCTCCTCTACCTCTTTCTCGGTTTGTGGCTCTCGAACTTCTTCAAGTTCAAATTTTCTCCCACTCTGTCTCCTAGAAATAAACTCCTTTTCTAGGAAGACAGCATCACGAGCCACAAACACGTTGTTCTCGTGTTTATTGTAGAAGTAATAGCCACGTGTTTCCCTTGGATATCCTACAAAAAGGCATTTGTCAGACCTGGGTGCAAGCTTATTGTCAGACTTGATCTTGACGTACGCTTCACAACCCCAAATACGAATGAATGACAAATGGGGGACTTTCCCTGTCCATATCTCATATGGAGTCTTATCGGCTGCTTTAGCCGGGCTTCGATTTAGTGAAAATACTGCAGACAAGAGGGCAAACCCCCAAAATGAACTAGGAAGCTCATTTAGACTCATCATGGACCGAACCATATCTAGTAAAGTTCGGTTTCTCCTTTCGGCCACACCATTTAATTGCAGTGTGCCAGGAGGAGTCCATTGTGATACTATACCACAATCTTTTAGGTGTGAATCAAATTCAATATTTAAATACTCACCACCACGGTCGAACCGTAGGGTCTTTATCTTTTTATCCAATTGGTTCTCTACTTCATTTTGGAACTCTTTGAACTTGTCAAAGGCTTCACTCTTGTTCTTCATTAAGTAGACATATCCATATCTACTTAAATCGTCATTAAAAGTAATGAAGTAGTGAAAACCTCCTCTAGCGGTGATGGTTAATGGTCCACACACATCCGTGTGTATGAGAGCCAAAAACTCACTAGCTCGTGTCCCTTTTCCCGCAAAAGGTGCATGAGTCATCTTGCCTAGAAGACAAGACATGTACCATAAGATTCGAAACCAAATAGTTTGAGCACTTTTGATAAAGCAAGTCTCTTCATGCGTCTTTCGTTTATGTGGCCTAAACGACAATGCCAAAGGTAGGATTCGTTTGGATCACCCATTTTGAGCTTTTTAGTTTCCACATGATAAACGTCATTAACATCATTTAAAACATAAATGCCTCCAATTGAAATGGCCTTGCCATAAACCACATCATTAAAAGAAAAAGTACAACACTTGTCCTTAATCATAAAACAAAAGACTTTCGCGTCTAACGCGGAAATGGAGATGATGTTTTTAGTTAAAGCTGGTACAAAATAACACTTATTTAAATACAACTCTAAACCACTAGCTAAAGTGAGCACATAGGTCCCCACAGAAATGGCGGCTACTCTAGCTCCATTGCCCATGCGGAGATCCACATCACCTTTTGCTAGTGCTTGCACGTCCCTTAAACCCTGCAAATGGTTACAAAGGTGAGAGCCACATCCGGTATCAAGTACCCAAGTGGAAGTACAAGAATAATTAACGTCTATCACATAGAGAGAGGAAATCATACCAATAGGCGTCACACGCCCTTCCTTGAGATCCTCCAAGTATTTGGGACAACTCCTCCTATAATGCCCCTTCCCATTACAATGGAAACATTCGGCCTCGAAGAGCTTGACACTTTTTGCCTTGGGATTGCCATTCTCAACGGCTTTCCCCTTTCCCTTGTCATTTTTCTTTGACGATTTCTTGAATTGGGACTTTTCCTTCCCTTTTCCTTTCTTGACTCCAAGGGACATGTTCTTTAACTTCATGGTTAAAACATCTCCTTTTTCACTCCCACTAGCTTCCATATCCCTCTCCGCTTGGGTGAGGAGTGCATGAATTTCATGGTAACTCTTATCCATGTCATTCATGTTGTAGTTCACCCTAAAGTCGGCAAACTTGGTGGGGAGTGAGTGGAGGATACGATCCACCACAAGAGTCTTAGGAATCTTACACCCTAGACGCTCTAGGATGTCAACATATTCGACCATTTTGAGTACATGGGGACCAACCTTTTGGCCCCTCTCAAGCTTAGCTTCAAAGAAGCATGCCGCCGCATCGTATTGACGGACTTTAGGTGTTTGTGAAAACATAGTGATCATACGAGTGAATATCTCGTACGCATTTAAAGAAATGTATGATAGCTTGAGCTTTGGAGACATCGACCATATCAACACATTCTTGATATCATTCGACATCCTCACATGGTCATCATAGGTGCTCCGCACCGCCGATGAAGCCCTTGCACCGGGCTCGATAGGAGGAGCATCGGTCAAGTAAGTGAGCACATTCTCGGACAACGCGGCACTTTTGATGTTGGATTCCCATTCAAGAAAGTTACTACCGTCATTAGAGTATCCTAAAGAATTGTAGCAGGTCTCACTCCTTCCAGTCTTCCGATCTAGGTCAGAGTTTGCCAAAAACAACTAGAACAATTATGCGCATGAACCGTCTAATCGTCATTAAATGCTACTTATAACAACAAAGACATGATACTGTCAACAGATCTGCAAACCTAATTAGCAGCTATCACCAATTCATCGATTCCCCTAAATCCTAGCAAGGGGATTAGCTACTCATACTAATTATCCTGCTAATAACAATAATTGAAACGATAACTAAACTAAACATAATGATTAAATTGAAATAACAATTAAACTAATTAAGATAAGAGAGTAAAGAGGGATAATCAACAAGAGAAATAAAGTGGAAAACAATTAAGGGAATTCCAGAGTTTAAATTAACTAAAGAGAAAGGAGAGAAAGAAGAAAAGAATTACAAGTATAGATCCGGAATAAGAAGAACAAAGCAACGTAATAGAGGATCAAGCAGTGAAAAGTTCCCCCTCCTTAACCTAATGAATGTTTTTCTCTTATATAGTAAGAGATTTTATTATCTAATAATATAATATAGCTAAATATAAGAAGTCTCGACATAAATCCTACGCGTTAGACTTGGTTTTGCTTGATCGAGTATTTTTTCCTCAAGAGCTCTCGATCGATTAAGTAAGAGGTCGATCGAGAGGTTCTTCGATCAAAAGTGGTCGATCGAGAGATAAAAGGGATCGATCGAGAGATAAAAGGGATCGATCGAGAGGTTGAAGGGGTCGATCGAGTAGATTAACCCTTCGATCGAGCAGTGTTCAGCGCGTAATTCCTGCTTTGCGCACTGAACTTCAAACGACCGCCATTTCTTCGCTACTTGTCGTAATCAAGCGATTTTTTTGGCGTTGGAAAGCTAAGAAGATAACTTTCACCTAAATTTAGAATCACTTGAATATCAGTTGTATAACTAGAGATATGGATCTTCAAAATAGGCACTAGTAATTTGAAGCTCTTATTGTGCTCGCCTAGCTTCTTTACTTCTACGCGCATCACCAAATAGTACTCTCAAAGCTCCGACGCAACTCATCTCCTAAATGCATGCATAAGGACATGTTCTAAGCTTGGTTCCGCTTCTCTTTGGTTCATTCCTGCAAATAGGACAAGAGAAACCAAAGTAGACAATTCGGGGGACATTTGTAGCTTAATACTACGAAATATGCATAGAAATGCGTGCAAATACGGTACAAAAACACTATATAAAATGCACGCATCATATTGATCATTTAGAAGTTCATCACATTCCTTGGTCATCATGGACTTTTGCATAATCAGGGTAGCGTTGACATTCTCAAGATCAGAAACGTCATTGGGAGTCTACTTAAGACATTATGTTCTTTGAATAATTTTTTGTTCAATTTCTGTACTCTTTTGATTTCATCATGTATTTCAGAGGTAACAATGACATTGCCTGTTGCTTTAAGCTCGTTTTTAAGATGAATATCTTCTTGTGCAATTTCTTCTATCTCATCTTGCATGACAGCTAATTTTTCAGTTTGAGTACGACACTTATCAAACAATTTGTTAAGAAGTTTACACACCTTGTCTTTGGAGTAAGTTCTAACCTTGGCTTTTAAGGGCTCTACCTCAACATCGAAATCGGAGTCAGAGTCGTCGCGATGTGCCATGAGACATCTAAGATGTTCAATTTTGTGAGATTCGTCTTTGTTGGTTAAGCACATCTTAGCTTCTAATTGCTCCTCGAAGGGTTCATTGTCCTCGGAGTCGGACATCCCCCGAATGACGGACATGAACTTATGTTTATATTCCTTCTTAGCTTTATCACAGTTGTCCTTTGATTTTAATTTCCTCCTACTTTGGACATTCTTTAATTTTGTGAGTTTTATCACCACATTGGATACATCCAATAGTAAAAGGAGGTTGTTTCTTAGGAAAACGTTTTTTCGAGTAGTTATTATTGAGCTTTTTATTTCCTTGCCCATTTACCATTCATGCTAAGTTCCTTGGGAACATAGCAAATTCATCTTCCTCTTCATCCTCCTCATCACTTGGAGAGGACGTTAGAGCGAGACACTTTCCCATTGAGGATTCACTAGAATTTTTCTCGAGATTAAACTCGTAAGCCATTAGTGATCCTATTAATTCATGAAGAGTCAAGATGGATAAATCTCGGGCTTCCTCAATAATGGTAACCATAGCTTGCCACTTGGCGGTAAGGCAACGAAGAACTTTTCAAATAATGTCATCGGACTCAAAATCTCTCCCTTGACCTTTTAGGTCATTAATAATGCAAGAAAAACGAAATGAAAAGCTCTTTATGGAATCGTCCTTTGACATGCGAAACATCTCATATTGTTGCATGAGAAGGTCAATACGGTGTTTTTTTTAACTTGAGACGTCCCTTCATAGGCAAGTACAAGGAAATCCCAAATTAGTTTGGCCATAGGACATCCGGAAATTCGACTCACTTCCGCCTCACCTACACATCGTTGAAGGATCGACATTGCTTTTGAGTTTTTCAAGGCCAACTTGAAGTCATTTTCATTATAATCCTTCTCGGCCTTGACTTTAGGAAAACCCTTCAAGATGTCGGTTTCCTCAATAGCGAGAGGTCCATCCTCAATGATTTTCCCACATTTATAATCGATACTTTTGATATAGTGCTCCATTTTGAGCTTCCACAATCCAAATTTCTCACTGGTAAAGATCGGGATCTTGGAGTTTTTTGCGGAATCCATCTCCCAAGAATTAAACTGTAAGGCGATTAGCCTCGATCAAGTTCATGAGACAGTGATACCAAATGAAGAGTTTGGATTATATGTACCTAAGAGGGAGAGGGGGCTAATTAGCTACTATTTAAAAATTTTAATTCAACTTAATTGATTTAAGCTAGTCAAATGTATCAAGTATATCTAACAAACCCTTATTTTAAATGAAGTTTAAAAGATGGATTGTTTAACTAATTAGAGTAACAGTAAGTCAGACTGTGACTTCTTGGCTTTGCAAGAGTTGTGAGCAACAGACCAAACTGACATTATAGGAGACTGTTGTTTTTGAAGAACGATTTGAACTTAAGTTGTCAATAAACTTTGTTTAATGTAAGTTGATGAAACCTAACTGAGACTGTTTGTAACACCCCCATTTATTTAGGAGCCTTTACTAGGCATTCCCAGATAAATGAAAGTGTTACCATCTCAGTTGCTTGAGCTAGTGAATACAAAGGTAAACGAAACCACAGTACTTTAAATAAATATAACGTTTAAATGGCCTTATTACATAATCCAAAATAAATAACTGTAATTAATTTAAATACAACTGCAGCGGAATTAAATAAAACGATTAATAAATAATTTTTGACCATTCTAAGTGATCTAGACAACTAAGTAAATTTCATAGTCTCTCGCCCTTCAGCTCCCCTTCTAAGCCAGCTCAATTACCTGAAATCAATCTGCTTCCCAATTATTGGTTCATCACAGGTGTTTAACGAATACACGGTCAACCCAATGGTTGACTAGGAATATCTAAACAACAAGAACAATACAACAGTAAGACAAATAAATTATGCAAATGCTCAATTCCATTCACAATTCCAACAATCACACATCCTCCGAGACACCCATAAAAACAATGGCAACTCCGAGACACCCTTTCTATAAACCGCCACCCCTGTTCCGGTTTATACAGCCATAACAAACTCCGAGACACTCTTTTATATACTGCCACTCCTGGTCCGGTTCTTCAAATATAACCCGCCACCCCTAGTCCGGGTACTCAAACAACAACAATACCAGTATGCAATACGAATAATATTATTTCACCGAATAAACAATAACATTAACCATCCAACAACCAACATCCAATTCCAATTAATATTCAACGAATAAATTACATCAATACACATTCAAGGTTAGTAGATAACCTACCTCAGCAGCAAAATCCAATAAAGCAGTCCAAGAAAATTAATCAGAAGTACTCCACTTCAAAATCGTCACCTAAAGGAAATATTATAATTTAATTATTAATTATTCAATTAATTATTATAATTTAATTGATTATAATTTAATTATATTAATTATTTCTCGTGTAGATTATTACGTAAAAATCCATCTTAATAATAAATAATACCTAACACCCAATACCCATGCAACCCATGAGAATAACCCACAAAACCCCACTCATACACGGTTTTAAACCGTGTTCCACAACCTACCAAAACCCATCTTTTCCCGACACCACTAACCACCAACGACACCACCCAAGCCTGCCATCTCAAGCCTGCACCATGACGTATCCTGAAAACAAACAACCACCAGCCAACCGTCCCCTATAACTCTCAACTAACACGCCCAAAACACTACCCTCGAACCCGACACAAACCAAACACAAACACAAACACACATACGCACCACCCTTACGACCACCATGACAGCCCGTGGCCACCACCGTTGTCTCTCTTGACCCACGATGGTTCCACCACCTGCCACGACAACATCGTACAGCCCACGGCCAAACAAAACGACACATGACCCGTTTAATTACACAAACCCCACACAAACACCCATACCCGACATCCACCGTACCAACCACCACTTGCAACCACCCCAACACCACCACTAGGACCGCCCAGAGCCGACATAACCAACCACCCAGGTCCTACAGCCATTCAACACACAAGGTACAAATTTCGTTTTAAAGGCTCACGACAACCACCCTTTAGACGCCAATTCCGCCACCCACAGTGGTCAACAGTGGTCACGGTTGGTCCTACTAGAATCACGATGGTCAAAGGTAGATACTAAGGTCAACGTCCCTGTTCATGGTGGTCTATACGGTGCATAAACGATTAATTAATTGAATAGTATGATATAAATAAAAATTACGACGGTCTTACCTTGAGGCGATAATACTTGATAAATTCCCTTATTTTTCTCCCTTAGATCCTTCTCCGTTGCCTTAGATCTATTATTTGTATTTTTATGTTGTATATGATTATGGGTAGGTATATAAGCTATTTATATAGATGTAGGAAGGAAAGAGGGAGGAAGTTTCCCAATTCCAATTCTCTTATTATTTATTTTTCCTTTTCTTTTAATCACATAATATTAGTAGTAGTATGAAAATATAATTCCGACAACACTTCCATCATACACGTCCCCCACATGTGTACCCTACACGGCCCAACAACTCCCCTCTCAATCATTATTTAATTATTTTATTTCCGTCTTACCACTTAATTATTCAATTAATTAGATTACTCCCTCCTAGTCTGAGTGTTGGTTCCCCTTTCCATTTACATGCTAGTCGGGTGTTGGTTCCCTTTTCCTTTTTTAGTAAGTTTTGTGTGGTCCAAATTTAATTCCACGTGGGGTATGGTGTTTTGTGTGGTCCAAATTCATTTCCTTAATTTTGGTGCCCAAAAGAAAGGGAACCAACAATGAGACTAGGAGGGAGTATTAAGTATTATTTATAACACATTTTAATATAATTCTACAGTCTTAAATACAGGGTATTACAGTCTTCCCTCCTTAAAAAGAAATTCGTCACCGAAGTTCACCAAAAATATCCAAACAACTGAAGTAATAACTCAAATTAATTGCAATTAAATTCCTCACAAGGTACTTTTATTATCAAACTATCATAAAAACGTCATAAAATACGAGATGTTACATCCTATCCCCCTAAAAAAAAGGTTACGTCCTCGTAACCAACTAACTTAAACAAAAAGACTAGAATACTTGTCTCGCATAGCAGCTTCAGCTTCCCATGTAACTTCTTCCACCTTATCATTAGACCATAAAACCTTCACTAATGTTGTCTCACCATTACGAGTCTTTCTCACTTTTCTATCCAAGATCTCCTTAGGCTCCTCAACATAAGAGAACTGCTCATCAATCTCAATATGCTCAGGTTCTAGTACATGAGTAGGATCACTCACATACTTACTCAACTGTGAAACATGAAAAACATTATGGACCCTATCCAAAGTTGGAGCTAGTGCTAAATGTGGACATGCCACCGACACGCCAGGCAATCTGTGGACGTATACCGGTCTTTTGAAAGCCACGCTCGGTGGCGTAAAAATGCTTTCGACCGGATCGTTTTATATCGGTCGGTTTTGTCTCGGCAAGGGTCTCGAAACGGAGCAAGAGATGTTCGGAGTTGCCATCAAGCATTTGTGGGATGCTTGGAACCCGTTCGAATCCACTTTATACCTAGGTCAACCAAGGCAAAAAGCGGTGTTTGACATGGGTACTAAAGATAAGGAGTCGTCCCTCTTTAACATCTTATCTCCAGAATGACTCTCGTACGCCCTGGATAAGGTCGTCCACTATCCAAAGTTTCTGAGTAAGAGGTGAAGGTATGTATTGGTAAGCCCTTTAACCGGACACCCAATCCCGCCCGCGGTAGCGACCTTACTGATCGATCTTGGTTGGTTAAATGCAAAAGTTGATAAAACGGGTAAATGCATGAATGCGCATCCACAAGTTTGAACCTAACATGTGAGCTTTCTATGTCAGTTGTTTATCCAAATATCAAGTAACTTATGTCAAGTTGGATTTGGTGTTGATTTGCATGCAAGACGGAAATTAAACATCTATTTACCGAGTTAGATTTATGGTGCATAACGTGATCCGTTTATCTTAGAAAGGCGTTTTGAAAATACGATATAAAGGGGCAGATTCGTCATCTTATCTATCCTGTATTCGGGTTAACCGTAGTTAGGATCGTCCTAGACAAGTACTGGAAAGGAAGCAGGGTCTGCTTTAGGTTGCCTATTGAGGCACGAGCCGTCAGCGATGCAAACAGGCCTGCCCTGGTTTGAAAATTGGAAAATGGTTGGCCTGTTTAGGCGCAAGTCAACAGACTGTCCAAGGGACGTCTTTTGTCTGTTAAAATGTTTGTAAAATGGTTTAAAAAGATGGTGTTTGAACCTGTCTTGGTTTAAAATGTCGTTTAGACCGCTTTTGTGTCAATGTGTGGAACGAGACTTGAATAATCACCATTGTATTGATGATATTCGACGCCGGGTCCGGTTTTGCAAGCTTGACATGAATAGTTTTTAAAATGATTATGAACTAATTGTTTTAAGTTCATTTGTTTGTAATTAGTCAATTTTATCATCGTACTCAGGTTTAAAACCGACATGGTATATGGAACCAAGGATGACTTTGTATTTATGATTAATGTGTTTTTTTTTTAAATGTAAAGAAATGAAATAAACGGTTTTAAAATACCCTTTAAAATGTGATTAACCAAATATTATCACCGAAACATGGATTTAAACCGTCATAGTTTGAGGAACCAAGGGTGAAAATGTTTTATGGTTAAAAGTTTATCATGAAAATGATTTGTAATATTTGAAATGGTAAAAACCGACTACAAATAAGAAATAAAATAAAAAGGGAAAGATGAGATCAAACACGGCTGGATTAAGGCCTGAGAGGTGGTTGAGGCGCGAGCCCTCCTGCTATACAAGCAGCCCCTGTCTCCAGCCAAAATCCGGTTTTGGCTCATCTAACCTTTAATTGAATCATGTTATGCATGTTTTAGCATGTTATAGTCATAAAATAGATGAAAAACATGAAAGAAGAGGATTTTTACACCCTCATACTAGCATGCTAGGCTTGAGACGAGAAATCGACGAAAGTCTATCAACTTGTTTGGTCAGAAAACTCGGTTTGAAAACCATTTTATCAATGTAAAAGAGTGTTTTGTTAAGTTTAGTGATGGTGTAGTCGGTCGAGATGGTCGGTCAAGTGATTTAATGCACGATGACGGTACCAAACAATGTGTAAGGCTTGTATTTTCGATCGGTAGGTCGAAAACACGTGTCGGTTTGTGACTTGAGAAGTCGAGTCTAGAATTTTAATGGAGAGATGAGGGGGCGGACACTCGTGTAAGGATTATGGTGTGTGAAGGTGGGTATTTATAGAGGAATCGGTGGTTGTGTGCGTTTTGAGCGACGTGGCCGCATGGGCTACTCGATGAGGCGCGAGCCATTTCGCGGGTCTTCGATCTGTCTTGTCACTATCACGCAATTGAAAGAATGATTTGTTATATCCTATGTTTTGGATGATATGATTTGTACTATACCATGAAGCATTCCGGGAATATTTAACATGGAAGTTTTGAGAAGTTTGTTTTTTGTGTTTGACTCAGCTTGACTTGTTGTTGGAGTCAGGATTTGAATTTTTGAGTCGGTTTTTGGTCCGGTGTCGGTTTTGACTAGTTAGTGTCATTGCGACCCCGTCGTCGTGCATTAATCACTTCAGGTACTTTTGAAAAGTTTTGAAATGTTTTGTTTTCGAAATTGTTTTAAGTTTTCCGACGTATAGTTATACAAAACTGTCGATCAAACGCTGCGATTCCTAAGCATGTTGTAGTCCGATAATAATCGGGTGTTTGTTGGAGACTCGACAGATACTGGGTATCTACAGAGCCCCCACTTTGACTGATGTTTGGACAGGGCGAAAGTCAAAGTATAGTCCCTAGGTCAATCGAAGATTACAACCTGATGACCGAAGCAACGTCGAGGCGGCTCGAAAGAGTTCGGGCCAAGGACCTGCCATCGGGAAGGGCGACGCTAAGGCGACTCACGGATACGAGTCAAGGACCTGTCATCGTAAATAGTTTAGAGTCTGTCGACTGTCCGTGTGTGTCGTTTAAAGTCCGTTAGACTAAGTACAAAGGCTCGCCAGCCATAAGAAGGATTCATACCTGAGGCATCTTCGGGATATGTCATTGAGTTGTTTCTTGTTTGCGCGCAAAGGCTTGCCAGCCGTGTTGCGGATATGATGGGGCTCGCCAGCCGCATTAAGGCTACGATATGAGGCTCGCCAGCCGTGTTGAGTGTGCGTTGTGAGGCTCGCCAGCCATGTTGAGTGTGCGTTGTGAGGCTCGCCAGTCATGTTGAGTGTGCGTTGTGAGGCTCGCCAGCCATGTTGATTGTGATGCGTTTTGAGTCTCGCCAGCCATGTTGAATGTGATGCCTTTTGAGGCTCGCCAGCTATATTGAATGTGCGTTGTGTGGCTCGCCAGCCATGTTGAACGTGATTGACAATGGGACATAGCCGTGTTGGACGGACCTATTTCGAGAGGTTGTCTGAGTTTAGCGGGATACGTGAGGAGGCCTCTGATATCCTGCTGGGGAATTTTAGTGTTTATATTGGATGTTTGTGTCGCCGGAAATAGATAGGCTCGTGAGCCAGGTTTCCGTGCTCGGCGGTGATTTTGAATTTTGAAGAGAGGTAACGGCTTTTATTGACGTTTGTTTAAATCTGTCGAAATAACGAACGTGAATTCCGTCATCCAATGTTTGTTTAGGGAGATAAAAGTTCTAGTCCCGTCCTCTCGTGATTTGAAAATTGTGAGGAGTAGTCATCTTGTTCGACGATGTGGCGGTTTTTAATGCCGTTGTTTTGAATTTTGAAATTTGTGAAAATAGCGAATTTGAATTTTCACTACTTCATTTTTGTGATTTGAGAATGGCGGTTTTTAATGTCGTCGTTTAAGATTGTGAAAATGGCGAATTTGAATTTCACTATCTTGTTTTTGTTTTTGAAAAATGACCGTTTTTAATTCCGTCATCGAAAATATCTGAAAATAGTGAAATTGAATTTCACTATTTTGTTTTTGTATTTGAAAAATGACGGTTTTTAATTCCGTCGTCGAAAAATTTGAAATGACGTGGGAATTGGGCCAAAGCCCAAAACGCCGCTGAACAAAGCGGGGAACACCTCTTTGAGGCGCGAGCCTCTCTACGAGGGAATGCGGCTCCCCTTTTTTCCGTAAAAAGACGTGAGAGCAGGTTGGTCTCATTTCACTTCGCCTTCCTCGACACAAAACCACAAAAACCACGAAAAATCGCCATATTTCGACTTTGCTGTTTGCTTGCTTTCGTGCCATTGCTCTTATGTCATCTCAGGGTATGTAAATCCTCTTGAATTAATTTGAATTTGTTTGTCTTTTGTTGATTGAATTAGGGCGAAACCCTAATCTTTCGAAAAATTGACTTGGGCATTTTTGTTTTGCCTGCTTTTGAGTGAAATTGATGATTGCATTAGGTTAGAAACATGTTTAGGAGTATATGGGTGCTTTTAGTTTGCATTTTGGTCCCCGTTCCCGCTCCCGCTCCCTAGGCTCAAAAAACATGAATGAGACGGAAAACTGTCTTATTTCACAATGCCATGTTTGTCTGCTTGAGTTGTGTGCCCCACTAGGTTGCATTGTAGTCGGGGATGACCGTCTATGCTGTATTGAACCTTTGTTGGGCGTTGTGGCCAAAATTTGAATTTTGCCTTCGTGAGATGGTCTTATGCTGACGAAAAAAGCATCTGTCTGGGCTCAAATTGATCCGGTTTGTCTTGAAATGGACCTTAACGGTAGTTTAGGTCACTTTGAGACGTGATTATATAACGTTGTTCACTTGTGGTCGTATTTTGAATTTTTGACCTGTCTGTGCTCGAATTGGCGTAAAGTTGCCTTTTTTGAGCTCTGAAAAATAACCAGTTGTGTCGGGAATTTTTGTTGTTTATTTTTCGGGCCTTGTGTGGGCCTTGAGGTGTTGGGTGATTTTTGTGCTTGTTGTCGCTGTTTTGACTCATCTTTTGCTTGAAAACAAGGGCGAGTAATTTTTTTTCTGCGATTTTTGTGAAGTGTTTTTGTTGGATGGGTTTGGGCGGGTTTGCCCTTGTTCTGTTTTGCATTTGTAGGTGGTTTGTTTTTTCGGATTTGTCTGTTTTGTGCCGTCGTAATGCCGAAATTTCGGCTAACATTTTTTGTTTTGTCTTGATTGAAGGTAAGTGTTCTGGGCCTACTAGGTCCGTTGCTCAGGCTTTTGAGGCCTTGTTTGGGACTGGGCACGTTAGAGGACGGTTTCGAGAAGGAGCCCACTGAGGAGGCTGTTAGAAACGAGAGAGCTGCGGGGGCTCGTCAGGAGGCCGTTGTTGGGGCCGTTGTTGATGAGGGAGCCACGGGGGCTCGGGAGGATCCTTTTTTTTTGAGGTTGTTGGTGCTGGGAGGGTTCAGACAGGGTCTGAGGCCGGTACCTCTGGGAGAAGGGTTTGTACTAGGAGGAGGGGTCCTCGGCCCTCTAGAAGGAGGCTTCAAAATGTTGCGACGGTCATTGAGAGGCCTCCTCCTTTTCCCGTGGAATCTCGCGGGGGGAAGCGACGGAGAGTGGAGACGGAGGCGGATGACGTCTTTGTCGAGAACTGGCAGGTTAGACGGGTTACAGGACCACGGGGGTTGAACCTGCGGGCAGCGCCTGCTTGGACTGAGGGCTTTGATGGTAGCCAGTTCTTGTTACGACTAGACACTCACATCTCTTACGTGCACACGAGGGCTTGGTGAGCTTGCTGCTTTGTTGAGCTTTTGTTATTTTTGTTGTTTCAGACCTGAATAGGTTTTCTGATGCTGTTTATTTCCCAATTTCAGGAGATTGCTACCATGAAAAATTTCTCAGGCTTCTCGACTTGCATGGGTTTCTACGACGTTCTCTGGGCCGGTACGAGGGCTTTGATTGAGAGGTCGGCTCTGGGGCCGTTGGTGGCTGCATGGTGCGAGATTCACAGGGCTTCGATTAGGTCGAACCTGTATCTGATTCGCGCCATGCTGGACCGTTATTGGGACAGGACGTCGTCGTTCCACATGGAGTTCGGGGAGGTCGGTGTCTCCTTAGAGGACTTTGCCATGATATCGGGCCTTCCCTGTGGCGAGACGCCTGTTGAGTTCCCGGAGACAACGGAGAGAGTGTCTTCCACCGTGGTCACGAGTTTGATCAGCAATGTTTTTCCTGCGCCGACTGACATCACTCCTTTCCTTATTGCGAACTCCTATGTTAGGGACCACTTCACGGGGAGAGTGGCTGGCTTTCTTCCGGCGCTGTTGGCGAGTCCGGAGGCCGAGGCTGACGCGCCGGAGGCACGATTGTTGTTGTGGTTCTTCTTGGGTACCACGTACTTTGGTGACAAGGGTAAGCGCTTGTCGACCAAAGTACGTCCTCTGCTTGCTGACCTGGACACCCTGGGTCAGTACGACTGGGTGACGCTGGCTTTTGCGAGTTTTACCCGTTACTTGCACGCGGCGGTTCGTCCGGATGTGATGAGGAATGAGAGTTCTCCCACTTTGGTTGGTCCTGACCTCATCTTAGAGGTACGAGCATTGTTTTTGGGTTTTTTGTTTTGATTTTGATTTTGATTTTGTCTTTTTTGATTGATTTTTGAGTTTTGGCAATTTTGAAAAATTGGCTGATTTGTGGTTGTTGTGTTTGTTACAGTCTTAGTTGTTTTCTTACTTTGTCCTCATGCGCCCGAAGACGACGGGTGATGTGCCATCGGCTTACCCTGGCTGTGAGGGGTTGGACGGTGGCTCGGAATAAGTTGACCAAGTCAAATTACGAGGACTGTACGCGTCAGGTGAACGCCCTCCGAGTTGGTGACGTAAGTCGTTGCTTTTTATATCTTTTGTTTTGTAGAAAGGGATAGAGATAGGATGACTAGGTAGCTTAGAAAGCCCCCAGTTAGGTGATTAGCTTTGCCTTGAGTGCAGTTTTTCAGGTTGCCTTGGGAGCACTACACAGGCGTACTGGCCGCTGTCAGGGAGCGTCTGCGACCTCGCAGTTGTCAGCGCTTGTACCTCGAGACGACGATCGAGCCGCTTTGGTACCTACGCGAGTGTTTAGCTTGTCAGTGTTTTAGTGAGACCTTTGTGGTGCCGGTCAATCCGCCTAGGGTGTTGTTCCATGAGTCAAGACCTGATGAGGTTGAGGAGCACCTCCACGGCTGTGGGGGTGAGGAGCTGTTGTTACGGGAGGCTGACTACGACACCTTTCGCTTGTCCAGGCTTGCCTGGTACCCGATTAAGGTATGTTTTCCTCTGTTCTTCGTTTTCATTGCATCTTTTTGGGCTTTGGTGGAAGGGTTTGTTACATTCAACGCGAATTCCTATTGTAGGGTGTCGACGCGCTCATGAGGACCCAGCCCCCAGCTGTCCCGACACAGACCACCTTTCAGAGGCCAGGTGGGGAGGAGTTACAACTGCGTCTGCCAGAGCCTGCGACTGCTGAGGTGACCGACACTGGCATGGAGTAGACGTCGAGAGTTCTGAGGGTGAGTTTCTGATTTGAACCCTCCTTTTTGTTTTTATTTTGTCTTGCATTTTTGTTGTGTTGAAGGGCTTTTCTTGTTGCAGGTGTCGACCGTTAGTCATCAGGCTTTGTGGCGGATGGCTAACCGGTGGAGGGCACTTGCTAATGACCTGGCTACGAGAGAGTCTCGGTGAAACCGGCGTTTAGTACCAAAAATAAATGCCTAAAACTACTAATAGAAGTTAGTGGAAGTAGGGTTGATCTCCACAGGGAGATGGGAAAATGTCTGCCAAACTAAGTCTGTCCGAGTAACTATTTCTTGGAGGTTTTGAAGATTTGTTCTAAACTACGGAGATGAAAGAGAAATAAAGTAAAGAAGAATAAAGAAGGGAGTTTATGAGTTTGTTAAGTAGAGAGAAACAGCTAAGAGAATCGGTTCGCCATGATTCTTAAGAAATCTAGTTTAGGGTCATAGGTCAATGCAAATTCCATCTACATGGTAGGGGAAAGGTCCTTCCGGTCCGCTATTCGTCCTAAAACAATTCTAACTTAGCTTCCGCCCTCATTAGAATGCTCTAAGGTTCACTGCAGGTCCTACCCATTCCAATATTCCGATCCAGGTCAAGGTGTACCAAGATTAATTATCTAAATGCGCCGACTCAAGTAAACAAAAAAAATTAATTGCAATGATTAACAACATAGATCTAATTCGCATTAATTCCTAATCACCTATTCATAATTCCCTTAAAATCACGGTTCCCCTATGTCCTAGCAAAAAGGGTTTTAGCTATGCATGATTATTGAACAAACAACAATAACACATAAACTATAAGAGTTAAACATAATATAAGAGCAATAAAGCAAAAGTAATTAATTAATTAAAAGAAGAGAATACCGATTACAAGGAAGAGCAATGGAGAATTAGGTTTTTGTGTAAAGTTCTAAGAGAGAGTAAAAGAGAGACAAGTCCAAGAAAAGAGAGGAGAAGAAGATCCTAATGACTGCCGTCATTCTTATTTATCCGAATTACAAAAGGGAAATCTCGAAATAAACTCAAGATCCACATATAACACCGAGGCTCTCGATCGAGTAGATTAAAACCACTCGATCGAGAAAAAAATCCAGCAAAACACTTCGATCGACGAATACAGGCACTCCATCGAGGACTTCAACAAGCGGCCATCTCGATCGAGAAAGGAAAGAGTTCGATCGAGAAACTTCAGCAAGATAAAGCATTCGATCGACCAATTTAAGTAGCAAACTTGGTTGATCGAGCTATATTAGCACGGGTGGACTCCTTGACACTTTCCGAGGCCACTTCACGCATCTCTATGTGACAAATTCCAAGCTCCGATTCCGCATTCTCCAAAATGCATGAGATTGGGACAAGTTTCGGCTTGATTTCGCTCCTTTCCGGTTCGTACCTGCAATTAATACAAGACAAACCAAAGTACACTATTCGGGGGCATGTGTACCGAGATGCCACATAAATAACATAGAAATGCGTGTAAAAATGAGATAAACCTTATATAAAATACACGCATCAAATCTCCCCAAACCAAACCTTTGCTTGTCTCCAAGCAAATTATGAATGCAACTAAAGACAACTAACGGAACGGGACCAACTTATCAGCTACAAATTATCCACCCAAACCAATTTAATGCAACAACTAACAAAGCTGCGATAAGTTAGTGCAAACGAGTTAAATCAATGCTTTAAACTATTGAACCGTCGACCTTGCTAGACCCATAAATATCGGACTCTCACGGGTCGCTCGTCACACCAATGAAGCACAGGGTGAGTATATTAGTAAGAGGTAGAAAGAAGTAGAGACACTCACCTAACTCGACCTATAAGAACATGCATGTAATCTAACGTGAATAAAGTCTCTAAAACCGTACATATGCATTCCGACCAACTAATGACCAAGACACATGCCGAGGGCTTACATTTGGGTAAATGAGGTAATGGTTAAGAAGGGGCTAAAATTAATTTGGAGATGTGGAGTTAATGGCCAAGCTAGCAACAACGGATCCAAATTTAGAAACACTTCCCAACTTCATACTCAATATATATCAACGCAAAACAGTGCTAATTTGCAGCACACAAACTCACTAATCATCATAATATCGTCAACTCCCCATAAAATACAAATATAACATGGGAGCGAAAATCACAACGTAATATTTTTCGGCTCATGATTTTTTTCATAATCTTTCTTTTCTTTTTCATATTTCTTTTTTTTTCAACTTTTTCACAAATTTTTCTTTCTATTCTTTTCCATTCCCTTCGACATGTTCACCAACTTCTCAAACAAGATATAACCATATTGCAATGGAACATTCCCATCGGCTACTATTACTAGCTCAGCTAGGGTAGGCAAAATTATAGATTGTAGCTATACGGGACAAAATAGGCAATTTGGCTATGTGGAGCTCATGGGTAAAATGACATAAAGGGAATTGCCTCTCCTAACATGTGCCACCAATCACAGACCTCAATGCATACAGGTATTAAGTAGACTGAATTCATGCTTATGCAAACTGATGTTACATGCCTTATAGAGAGTACTACTCACATCCTATATGAAACTGGTCATGGATGTCACCAGTTTATCAAGCTCTAAACCTTAGAATGTAAATGTAGCTTGCCAATATGAGAGTCAAGTCTATTCGTTCAGATAAGTTTGAAACAACATGCAGACACAGATATGGATGCATACCTCCCAAACCAAACCGTACAATGCCCTCATTGTACCAAAAACAGGGAAAGAAATGCAAACTGAAGAGAAAAGGAGAACGGTGGTCGGAACACTTACAATGCACGCGTGAAGGAGAGACCTTCCCAAACCGACCATGAACATGGGAGGTCGCAAATGGCCCATTGAAATCGCAGCATGCGAGAAATATCAATAGGACTCGATCAAAGGAGTAGAAGAACTCGATCGAGTAGAAAAGGTGTCAGAAGCTGTCGATCGAAGAGGAGAGGCTCTCGATCGAGAAGGGTGATTTTGCAGGCATTCGATCGAAGGGAGCAGGTGTTCCATCGAGAGGATTGAGCAGCTAAAACGTTCGATCGAGTAAAAGGAAGCCCTCGATCGATCAAGTCTCGTATGAGTCCTGCAAAACGCAATATAGATACTACGGAACTAAAAGAAAAACGTAAATGTTTAGCGTTTGTTTGTAAAACTAGAATCTAAGCACATAAAACAATTCAAAAAGTTCAAACAAAATTACAACAAAACAGGTCGGGTTGCCTCCCGGATACCGCAGGTTTAAGAGGTCCCGCACGACCTTGTGGCTTTAATTATCTGGCGCATCGAGGTTGTCGAAGTAGAGAACTTCAACTCTGCCATCCACATTATTTGCCTCATGGTAATACTTCACATATTGGCCATTGACTTTGAACCTGTTGCCCTCGGAACTTTCTAATTCAACGGGCCCAAATTTGGTGACACCTATCACCGTATAAGGGCCGCTCCACCTGGACTTCAGATTGCCAAGAAATAAGCGCAGTCGGGCATTGAACAACAACACTTTCTGCCCGACATGGAATTCTCGAGGTATAATCCGTTTGTCGTGTCATCTCTTCGTTTTCTCTTTATAAATGCATGAACTATCATAGGCATTTAGCCTAAACTCTTCCAGCTCATCTAGCTGAAATAAACGATTCTGACCGCATAACTTAGGATCATAGTTCAACTCACGAATAGCCCACCAAGCCTTACACTCTAGCTCAACAGGTAAATGACAGGACTTCCCATAAACCAACCGGTATGGTGATGCACCAATCGGTGTTTTAAAGGCAGTTCGATAAGCCCATAATATGTCATCTAATTTAAGACTCCAATCCTTCCGTGATTTAGAAACTATTTTAGCCAAAATCTCCTTTAGTTCCCAATTAGAGACCTCAACCTGCCCACTAGTTTGGGGATGATACCCCAAACCACGACGATGTTGGACACCGAATTTAGACAAAATAGAAGTGAGTTTCTTTTCTTTAAAATGCATTCCCCTGTCACTAATGACGACTCTAGGGACACCAAATCGGGGAAAAATAATCTTTTTAAACATCTTAATCACGGTCTTAGCATCACAATTAGGTGAAGCAATTGCTTCCACCCACTTAGACACATAATCTACGGCTACCAAAATAAACCTGTTACCTTTTCTAGACGGGAATGGACCTTGGAAATCAATGCCCCAGACATCAAAAACCTCGACCTCTAAAATGCCGTTTTTTGGCATCTCATGTCTCTTTGAAATATTCCCAGAGCGTTGGCAAGCATCACAAGGTGAAACAAACACTTTAGCATCGGCAAATAAAGTAGGCCAGTAAAAACCAGATTGAATTACCTTAGCCACGGTACGCGACGGATCGTGGTGACTACCGTAAGAGGATGAATGATAGCCTTCTAATATTGCCTTGGTCTCCCACTGCGGAATACACCGTCTGTAGAGACCGTCTGCACACTCCTTAAATAAATAAGGGTCATCCCAGAAATACTGCTTAGTGTTGTAGAGAAAACGCTTCTTCTGTTGATAAGAAAGGTCGGGTGGCAGCTCGCCACTGACAACATAGTTAGCCAAATCTGCATACCAAGGATCATGGTTAGTATTAACAAAAAAATCAAATAAGGAATCATCAGGAAAAGAATCATCAATAGGTAAGGAATTCTCCCCCTCCTGCTGCAATAATCGCGACAGATGATCAGCTACTACATTCTCTACATCCTTCTTATCTTTGATCTGTAAATCAAATTCTTGGAGAAGAAGTATCCATCTTAGCAATCGTGGTTTAGCTTTTTTCTTAGCAAGAAGTGTCTCAGCGCTGCATGGTTAGTAAAAACAGTGACTTCTGACCCTATCAAATAAGAACGAAATTTCTCCAGCACATAAACCACAGCTAACAGCTCCTTCTCAGTAGTGGTGTACTTCACTTGAGCCTCATCTAGAGTTCGGCTCGCATAGTAAATTGCATTCAAGGCCTTGTCTTTCCGCTGGCCTAACACCGCTCCTAGTGCATAATCGCTGGCGTCGCACATAATCTCAAATGGCAGATCCCAGTTAGGAGGCTGGATAATCGGTGCTGAATTCAAGGCCTGTTTTAACCTGTTAAAAGCAGAAAGACACTCATTAGTAAATGCAAAGGGGGCATCCTTATGCAACAGCTGTGTAAGCGGTTTAGCAATTTGTGAGAAATCCTTAATGAACCGGCGATAAAAGCCGGCATGACCAAGGAAACTCCTCACTTCTTTAACATTGACAGAAGGAGGCAATTGCTGAATCAATTGCACCTTTGCTTTATCAACTTCGATCCCTCTATCAGAAACTAAGTGCCCTGAGACAAGTCCCTCGTTGACCATGAAATGGCACTTCTCCCAGTTAAGCACAAGATTAACCTCAATGCAGCGCTGTAACACTTTATCAAGGTTAGACATACAATTAGAAAAGTCACTTCCATAGACACTAAAATAGTCCATAAAGACTTCCATAATAAAGACTTCTATAATAGACCCTATATACTCAGAAAATATCCCCATCATGCACCTTTGAAAGGTGGCGGGGGCATTACATAAACCAAAAGGCATTCTACGATAAGCAAAAATACCCTGGGGACAAGTAAAACTAGTCTTTTCCTGATCATCTGGATGAATAGGGATCTGAAAGAACCCTGACTATCCATCTAAATAACAGAAAAACTTATGAGAAGCTAACCTTTCTACCATCTGATCAATGAAAGGAAGGGGAAAGTTATCTTTCTTAGTGGCGGCATTTAGCTATCTGTAGTCTATGCACATCCGCCAACCAGTCACTACTCTAGTAGGTATCAATTCGTTCTTATCATTCTTGACCACAGTAGTTCCTCCTTTCTTAGGAACCACCTGAACTGGACTCACCCACTTAGAATGACCAATAAAGTAGATAATACCTGCATCAAGTAGCTTCATTACCTCAGCCATCACAACATCCTCCATTTTCTGGTTTAGTCGGCGCTGAACCTGTCTGCAAGGCTTGTGACCTTCTTCCAACTCTATTCTGTGCATACAAATATCAGGACTGATGCCCTTAATGTCATCCAATGAATAACCCATTGCTTTCCTGTTTTTCTTAAGGACAGCTAACAAAGCGGTCAGATGATCATCATCCAATTTAGCACTAACAATGACTGGATATTGCTCTATATCGTCTAAAAACGCATATTTAAGATGAGAAGGAAGAGGCTTACGCTGGGGTACATTTACCTCTATAGCGCAGAGAGTATTTATCATTTGTTCCACTCTATCTCCTTCAGCGTCGGTGAGTTCACGCTCATCTAATGCAGCTTTAAGCAAATCCAACACAGCATCATTGTTCTCTGGGTTATCTGCACACTCATCTAACAGCATCAAAGCTTCTAGTGGATCCTTTATAAAGGAATCCGACCAGATTTCATAAACAGACTCGTCAACTATATCAACTGAATAACAAGTATCCTCTATCATTGGACGAGCGAGTGTACCACGTAAACTAAAAGTGATCGCATCATCCCCCACTGCAAGAGTAAAACGCCCTTGTTTGACATCAATAATAGCCCCAACTGTACATAAGAAAGGTCTTCCTAGTATAATTGGGGTCCGGGTATCCTCAACTATGTCCAACACAATGAAGTCCACTGGTATAAAGAACTTGCCTACTTTGACAGGCACGTCCTCTAGGATACCTAAGGGTCGTCTATCAGATCTATCAACCATCTGTAAGGTGATATTAGTCAATTTAAGGTGACCCATATTAAGTTTCTTGCAGATAGAAAAAGGCATCCCACTGACACCGGCTCCTAAATCAAAGAGAGCCTTATCTATCACTTCGTTTCCTATGGTACAGGTAATAGAGAAACTACCCGGGTCTTGCATTTTAGGCGGAGCTTTATTGAGAAGTAAATTACTGGAGTCTTCCATAAAAGCAACAATCTCGAATTCACTAAGCTCCCTCTTACGCGTCAAAATGGCTTTCATAAATTTTGCGTATGTAGGTACCTAGGTAATAAGTTCAGTAAAGGGGACGGTTACCTGAAGGTTCTTGACTACGTCCACGAATTTACCGTACTGTCGCTCAATCTTAGCATATTTCAGACGTCCCGGATAAGGAATCCCGGTGACAGTAAGCGGGTCTGCGACTTTCTCTTTACCTTTGTCAGAACGTGGCATCTCCGCAGCAGGGGAAGATGGCACGGTAGCGGAATTATGCTTTGAAATAAAATCTCCGCTGGTTATTATTATTATTATTATTATTATTATTATTATTATTATTATTATTATTATTATTATTATTATTATTATTATTATTATTATTATTATTATATTATTATTATTATTATTATTATTATTATATTATTATTATATTATTATTATTATATTATTATTATTATTATTATTATTATTATTATTATTATTATTATTATTATTATTATTATTATTATTATTATTATTATTATTATTATTATTATTATTATTATTATTATTATTATTATTATTATTAACATTATTATTATTATCATCATTATCATTATTATTATTATCATCATTATCATTATTATTATTATTATTATTATTATTATTATTATTATTATTATTATTATTATTATTATTATTATTATTATTATTATTATTATTATTATTATTATTATTATTATTATTATTATTATTATTATTATTATTATTATTATTATTATTATTATTATTATTATTATTATTATTATTATTATTATTATTATTATTATTATTATTATTATTTTCTTCAGGCGACTTACTCGATCGAGGAATGCATACCTTTCGATCGAGTACAACATTTTTGCCATAGTTCGATCGAAGGCCTGAATCACTCGATCGAACGCTTTTGTTGGGCAAGTTACTCGATCGAGAAGAACAATCTCCTCGATCGAGAACGTTAGTTTGAGCTTCTTTCGATCGAACAACGGGAGTATTCGATCGAGTACTTTCGGAGGACATATCACTTGATCGAGAAGAATTAGCATTCGATCGAGCGAATTGACGATGCTCAGCTGGGACATCTTCAACTAACTCCTCCAAAATAATTTTTGGGATCTCATCAGTAGTTGTATCATCATCTTCCGGCATTTTCGGTCCATCATAGGTAAGTCCGCTTCGGAGATTTATGGCATTGATCGGCTCACATTGAGGTGGGTGATTCACTTGTCCTTGCTCAGATGTAAGTCGCGCGACCTGGTCTTGCAATTCTTCTATAGCGTTGTCGTCTTTGTCCGACTTCCTTTCAAGCTGAAGTGCTAAATTCAACACCAAAGACTTCAACTCTGCAAGTTCTACAATTGTAGAAGGCGAATCAACTTGTTGCGGCATTGGTTTAGAAGGACAAGAGGCACTTGTCATGGTCAAGTCTTCATATAGTTTAGAGAACGGCACGCCTTGCTTGAATTGTTGATAAGCACGGACTCGCTCTACATCCGCCATGTAACACCCCCATACTCCAAGTGCCTTACCAAGACCAATCAGGTATAAGGATGCTACCATCTCGGTTACCCGAGGCAATGATAATCATCAGACAATAGCGAAACAACATTTAAATAGTATAACTTTAGTGAAAGGTTACAATCGAAAGCCAAATACCAAAATATGAATACAAGTTCTCAAACTATCGGTCTAATCAGCTAATGAAATGTTTATTAAACTACTAAAGTTACAGCGGAAGACTTCTATCATCAGACGGTGGCACATCCCAGTTATCCCATGTAACTCGACTCATACCTGCTCAATAACTGCTCACCATCCCCGAATGGATCACCACAGTTTTTAAAACATTAAACGGGGTCAGTACTAATCACACAATTTATATAAACCAACAACACAGTAAACAAGCAGCTCAAACGTCACACACACAATCACACCCACTCCAATCAATCTCCGTCATCGACTGTCCACTGGACCAGCCCTACCAGTGGGGGACCGCAACCGTACCCACCAAATCCCCGCTCATCATACCGAGCGATAACCCTGCCCCATTAATGTGCACATCCCCTCCCGTGGCGGGTTCCACGGAGGGCAAAACTAGGGCGTGAAGCCACTCCCGCAAGTGACTCCACTCAGCCGACAACGTATCTCGAGAACCAGAGACAAACAATCACAACCATTTACCAGCAATCAAAACCAACAACTGTCACAATACGAATACGATTATATTCAACAATCACAAAACACCAACAATGCATTATGGGACTAATACTGAGTAGGGAAAACCCTACCTGGAAAGCAACACAATCAGACGGTCTCACAGCTGATATCAAAAGGCTTCCTCTACGAATCCTCCTCCTAACATACAAACATATAATCACTACCAATCACGAAATACAACAAAACCCCCAAATCCCAATATTAGGGTTTAACCAACTTTAACGAAATACTATAAAAACGGTACGTAGATCTTACCCTCGACGCAAGGATCACAAAGGTATAAAGAAAGGTAAAATCCGACCTTCCAAGCTCCGGGATTTGCCAACAATGCGATTGATGCGAAGAACGTAGTTGATTTCTCTTTTTGAAAGCAATTAGGTTTTAAAAGTATTTAAAGAAAAGTGACGGAAGTAATTGTATACTTAATCACATTATTAACCAAACCCGACAAATCATCACCCCGTAAACCGGCATCTCGATCGAGTAGCTGAGGTACTCGATCGAGTGCCCCCTTACTCGATCGAGTATCAAAGTTACTCGATCGAGTACCCAACAGGTCAGAAACTATTTTTAAAACGCAACACACCCTTACTCGACAGAGTAAGGCCTACTCGATAGAGTACCTAGAGACTCATAAAACCGTAGTATTACAGTCTTCCCTCTTTAAAAAGAACTTCGTCCCCGAAGTTCAAACCACAACAAAACAAAGACACTCACTACAACACTCCCGACTCAACAACCAAAACAAAACTCAACATAAAACATGTTACTAACCCAAACTCAACCCGACTCAACCACAACAAACATACCGACACAACATAAAAAGGTTATAAAAACTATTAAAAACTCTTCGCGATCATCTCCTACCCCCCTAAAAGAAACAAGGTTACGTCCCCGTAACCATACATACCTGATCAAAAAGGAAAGGGTAACGCTCTCTCATGGCCTCCTCTGCCTCCCATATAGCTTCCTCAGTCTCGTGGTTAGATCAAAGGATCTTAAGCAAAACTGTCTCACCACTCCTAGTCTTCCTAACCTTCCGGTCAAGAATCTGCTTAGGGACCTCAAGATATGATAAGGACTCATCGAGCTCTAAGCTCTCTGCCTCTAACACATGTGACGGGTCACTCACATACTTCCGCAGCTGAGATACATGAAACACATTATGCACTCTCTCTAACGCAGCTGGTACAGCCAGACGATATGCAACCTCTCCAACCCGCTCTAAGATCTCATAAGGTCCGATGAACTTCTGACTCAGCTTGCCTTTCTTCCCAAATCTCATAACCCCATGCATAGGAGACACTTTCAGAAGAACCTTATCCCCAACCTGAAACTCTACATCCCGGCGATGTAGATCTGCATAACTCTTTTGCCTATCCTGAGCTGCTCTCATCCATTCCCTGATCATCTTAATCTGTTCAACCATCTCATGTACCATCTCTGGTCCTAGAACCACTGCCTCAGCACTGTTGTCCCAACAGATCGGACTCCTACATCTCCTCCCATATAAAGCCTCAAACGGTGTCATGCCAATACTAGTGTGATAGCTGTTGTTGTAAGAAAACTCTATCAAATCCAACCTCTGTTCCCAGCTACACCAAAGTCCATCACACAAGCTCGTAACATATCCTCAAGAGTCTTGATCGTTCTCTCGATCGACGTCGTCGCAGGATGAAATGCTGTACTCATCTTCAAAGTTGTTCCCAAAGATTCCTGCGACTCATTCCAAAACCTTGAGATAAACCTCGCATCTCTGTCAGATACTATGTCCTTAGGGACTCCATGTAACTTAAGCACATTCTTCCGATAAGCCATAGCTAATTTGCTTTAGTCCATGTATCTTTCAATGGCACAAAGTGAGCTGACTTGGTCAGTCGATCCACTATTACCCATATCATGTTGTTACCCAGTTGACTCTTTGGCAAACCCACGATAAAATCCATAGAAATGAATTCCCACTTCCACTTAGGTACCTCAAGAGACTGAATCTTACCTTAGGGTCGACGTTGTTCCCCTTTAACTCTCTGGCATGTCAAACAACGGGCCACAAACTCAACTGTTTCTTTCTTCATCCCAGGCCACCAAAACGTGTTCTTTAAATCCTTGTACAGCTTGTCACCCCCTGGATGTACTGAATACGGTGTACAATGTGCCTCTGTCATGATTGTCTTTTTCAGCTCCTCATCATTAGGGACACACCACCTCCCATCAAACCTCAAACTACCATCTGTATGAATAAAGAATCGAGACACTGTCCCTTTCTCTACTCCAGCTCTCCACTCAATCATATTAGGATCCAACGCCTGTTTACCTCGAATATCATCATAAAGATCAGGCTGCACTGTCAAATCTCCCCACCTCATCTCTCAACCTCATCAAAGATAGAGCTGTACACAAAGAATGCACACTCTTCCTACTTAAAGCATCTGCAACAACATTGGCTTTCCCTTTATGGTAGATAATATCCATGTCATAATCGCCAATCAGCTCCATCCACCTCCTCTGTCTCATGTTCAACTCCTTTTGAGTGAAGATGTACTTGAGACTCTTGTGATCCGAAAATACCTTAAAGGTCGCCCCATAAAGGTAATGTCTCTATATCTTGAGAGCAAACACCACTGCACCCAACTCCAGATCATGTGTAGGGTAGTTCTCCTCATACGGCTTCAATTGCCTAGAAGCATAGGCAATCACCTTACCGTTCTGCATCAACACACATCCCAACCCATTCTTTGAGGCATCTGTATAAACCTCAAAGTTCTCGATCCCTTCAGGCAATGCTAAGATAGGAGTTGTGGTCAAACGCTCCTTTAATGTTTGGAACGCCGTCTCACAACTCTCATCCCAATGAAACCTGTTCTCTTTCCTCATCAACGCTATCATAGGTCTAGCAATCTTGGAGAAATCTTTCACGAACCGTCTGTAGTATCCCGCTAAACCCAAGAAACTCCTAATCTCAGCAACATTCTTTGGTGCTTCCCACTTTGTCACTGCCTCAATCTTTGCCGGATCCACAGCTACTCCCTCCTTCGAGATCACATGCCCCAGAAAAGCAACTTTCTCTAACCAGAACTCACACTTGGACAGCTTAGCATAAAGCTCATGTTCCCTCAAAGTCTGCAACACAATCCTCAGATGTTCCTCATGCTCCTCCTTAGTCTTGGAGTAGAGTAAGATGTCATCTATAAACACCACCACAAACTTGTCCAGGAACTGTCTGAAGATTCTGTTCATCAAATCCATAAACATAGCCGGTGCATTAGATAACCCAAACGGCATCACCACATACTCATAATGGCCATACCTCGACGTGAAAGCTGTCTTTGGTATGTCCACCTCTCTAATCTTCACCTGATGGTACCCCGACCTCAAATCAATCTTGGAAAAGACTGATGCAACACTCAACTGATCAAACATGTCATGTATCCTTGGCAAAGGATACTTGTTCTTCACCTTCACTCGGTTCAGCTCTCTGTAGTCTATGCACAACCTCAAACTCCCATCTTTCTTCTTCACGAAAAGAACTGGTGCTCCCCACGGCGATACACTAGGTCTAATGTATCCCTTCTCTATCAGATCATCTAACTATTTCCTGAGCTCCTCCATCTCTTTAGGACCCATCCGGTACGGTGCCTTAGAGATTGGCCCAGTCCCCGGTTTCAACTCAACTGTAAAATCTATCTCCCTCTTCGGTGGTAACCCAGGAATCTCCTCTGGAAAATCATCTGCAAACTCTCCCACCACTGGTATCTGATCAACTGTCGGACTCTCTATCCGGTCATCTCTCACATGGAACAAGATCAAAGGGCAACCCTTCCTCAGATAAGACTTCAAGGTGACAGCTGCAATCAACTTAACTTTGGGTTTGACCAGAAACCCACGATAAGACACACTAACGCCCTTAGGACCTCTCAAAGACACTTTCTTTTGATGACATTCTATCTTAGCTTTATACTTTCCCAACCAATCCATCCCGACTATCATCTCAAAACCGTCAAAAGGAAACTCTAGCAAGTCTACAGGTAGATCAATTTGCCCAACTATCATAGGCACATCTCTATACAACCTCCCACATGATACAGACTCACCCGAAGGTATAAAAACATTCTCACTTACAGACTCATATACCCTCAAACCCAACCGTTTAACATGACTCGAAGATACAAACGACTGAGACGCCCCCGAATCAAACAAAACAAAGGTATGAATACCGTTAACAAGAAAAGTACCAGTGATAACATGTGCATCATCCTCAGCTGCTTTCTTGTCTATCCTGAACAACTTTCCACTGGTCTTTTGTCCACCTCCCTGGACAGTACTGGCTGATGTGGTCGGCTTAGCACCCGACCCCTCATTGTTGTTGTTGTTCGTAGCTGGTTTTTGATAAGAATTACTGCCATTGCGGTTACCTCCACCCTGATAGCTCTCACTTCCCCGGTTAGACCATGACCCGGACGGTCTATTGCTCTCATAACTCTGTGCAAGTCCCTGAGAATAGCTCCCCCGAGCCGATCCCTGAAAAGGTCCAGGCATACTCGTGCACTCATGTCTCTTGTGGCCTACACCGCCACAGCCATAGCAGGTCATTTCCCAACTACCACTACTACTCACACGGCCACGCCCAAAGGAAGCCCCAGCACTAAACCCTGACCCAGAAGAAAACCCTCTAGCTTGATTGTGGTTGCCTTTCTTGTGACTAGATTGGCCACCACCCTCACTCTCAGCCTTTTTTTTCTCACCCACTCTCTCCTGAGCCATCTCCACCAACCTCTCAGCTCTCCCAGCCCTCTCATAAGCTTCCTTAACATCGGTAAGGACTCCCACGGGTAGCTTATCCATGATCTTAGGGGTCAACCCCCTCTCAAACCTCAGCGCCAGGTTCTCCTCACTCAAACCCATATCCTCAGCATACCTAGACTTCTCATTAAACTGCTTGTGATACTCAGCCACAGACATGTCGGATGTCATCTTAAACCCATCAAACTCCTCTCTCAGCTTACTCCTCACATGTTCCGGTACAAA
This sequence comes from Silene latifolia, assembly GCF_048544455.1. NCBI lineage: Eukaryota > Viridiplantae > Streptophyta > Magnoliopsida > Caryophyllales > Caryophyllaceae > Silene > Silene latifolia. The sequence continues at coordinate 63,244,058 of NC_133526.1, read as the reverse complement.
CTCTTTCCTCATAGCCCTTTGAAACACTTCCCAAGGTATAGCAGGTAAGCCCTGGTTCGCATACATCTCCCTAGCACTCACCTTCACCTTATCCCACCACTCGCCAGCTGCTTCCCTCAGATAGAACGCAGCTTGTTCTACTCTTATCTCATCAGGACAGTGGATAAGGTCTAGTATGTTCTCCATCTCACGATGCCAGTTGTCAAGAAGGTTTGGTTCCCCGATCCCCTTGTACTCTTTTGGGTTAAACCTGTCGGAGCTTGTGTCCTCCATAAATAAGTGTGATAACATTTGTAAATCTCTTACACGTTCACAAGGGTATACTTCATATTTTATCAGTTGATTAATGATTACCTAATAACGGTTGGCTTGCTAGAAAGTTTGACGTTATTATTGTTGGGAAATGTGTCCTCAACAATAGTGCGATCACATGATTTAAATATCATTACAAAATCTCATACTAAGAATACGTGAGGGATGATTCTTTATACAATCGACTGACCGTCATTAATCGGTAATGATTGGCTAACTAGAGTTTGACATTACTGTCGTGTGACGGTGGTGGTCAGTTGATCCCTTTAGGTCACACCTATAGGATGAGGGCCAAATAGATAATTAATTAATTGTATGAGATACAGATTAATTAATTCCTTAATTATGAGAGTGTAAATTTTGCGTCTTATTGTAATGTGATTAAATAAGATTTAATTTAGTAATTAAGTGTTAAATTACTAAATTAGTTGAGGTTTTAATATAAGTTTTGAGGTAGAGGTAATTAGTTATTTAAAGTTAGAAGAAGTTGTAATTTTAACTAACTAGTTATTATGGGACCCATTATATGATGATATAATGGTAGTATACTACTCAAAAAGTGGAGTGTATATTATATTATTAATTGTAATATTTAAGTGTTAAATGATTACCTTAATAATTAAATATGTAAGATAGTTAAACATATGACTTATAAGCATTTGTGGGACAAATGACAAAAGGCAAAAATGGACCAAAAATGGTCCAAATTTTCGGCCATATTAAGAGCACAAGAGATGCTCTTTTGTCTTATGTTGATGTTGGTTATTGTGTGATTGTGACATATCACACTAGCCTTTACATGCTACATCTTACACCTAGGCTTCCTACACTCTACCTACACTAAACAATAGAGTAAAAAACAAAAGCACAAGATTCCCTACGTGGGAGAGGCCACCGGTTTTGGCCTTAATAAGAGAGCATTTTTGGCTCATTTTTCCTAGTGTGTGTGCTTGTGTTGTTTTTCTCTCTAATTTTCCTCATATGCTATTGCAACACTCTCTACAATACTAATACTCTCCAATCTATTGCTAAAGGTAGTAATACAATAACATTAGTATTATTAAGGATATATTTCTACTATATATCTAGTTAATATTAGTAGGAATTTTTGGGATTAATCTTGGGTGCAATTTATCGGAGTGGCTTATATACTTGGAGTCTTAGGAGGATCATCCATCATATTTAGCTCAAGAACAAGTGAAGGAAGGTGACCTTACTTGTGCCCATATTTTCGAACCATTTAACAATGTAAGGAACATTGTTTTTCTTATAAATCTTTCATTTTGTTATGCATGCACTAGATCTAAAGAACAAATAATTAACAAGTTAATTAGTTCACTATTAGAGGAGTCTAATAATAGATATATGAACCTAACAAGTGGTATCAGAGCATAACGATGTTGCACGCATAATCGGTTATTATTTTTCCGAGTTAAAAGGTTAACATATAAAACTTAAAAATTTGTGATTTGTAAGTATAAGCCACGAAATCACCATACATGTTATATATTCTGGTCCTAAAATATTTTTAGGTCATGTTTATGATTTATGGAAATTTATTGCTCATTTTAATGATTTTTTTTCATTTTATTACATTTTTACGACTAAAATGGGAATTAAAATGCTAAAAATAGTTATACTAAGTTTCTGACCTTGGAAATTTTATATGACCTCACATGCATATTTTACAAGTTGTGTGTAAAAAGTCGAGTTAATTTGATTTATATTGCTTGATTTATGATTTTTATGAGATAAAAATGGATTAAAAGAGGTAAAATGGTTAAAAATAGTTAAATTTCGAATTAAGCCATGATTTTTAAATATGATGTCACATGCATAATTTACAGAGAGTATGTAAATTTCGAGATTAAAATATCTCTTTTAGCATGATTTATGGATTTTTGAGTAAAAATGACATAAATAGTGACTATTTTAGCAAAAATTAGCTAAAACGTATTGCATGGCTTGAGAAAATTATTTTAAGTTGAATTAATATCCCATTAATCAGATATAAAGTTGTAAAAATTATTGGATTAATTTTCGGATACTTTATGTATTTTATGAGATAAAACCGATTAAATGCAACTATATTTTCTCAAAATTAATTCGAAAATTTTAACCATGATTTTTGACATTATGAGTGTCATGGAATTATTCTAGAATGTTCAAAAATTTAAAATTCAAATTTTGAAATTTCTATAATTTAATTTGGATTTATTTCATAAATATTAAGTTTTTAAGGTAAAAAATCAGCATAAAATTAAATCAAGTTGAATTATTGTCAAAAATTTAGTGATGACTAATTTTTGAGTCCTAAAATGTATTAGGATAATTAACTTGAGCTTAGATGTGATTTAAGTGTTAATTAGTGATTTTAAAAGGTTATTATCACGCATTTCCATAAAACCGGGTTATATGTACGACATAAGTTAAATAGGGTGATTTGGCACATGATTTTGCATGATAGTTACATATTATAATGCTGCATATTTAAATTGTTGAATGTCTTTTATTTATATATTTTTGAATTATGTAATTTTATCTTAGTATGCCTTAGTTTTAATCGATATTACCCGTAATGAAAGGGAATATTGATTCGGTTGTAATTTAATGTGATCTCGTATCACTTTTATTTTTATTTCATTAGTTTTTCCATTTTACAAATGTATAATAGGAATAGCTTTGTATTTTTATTATTATTTGTAATTATGGAGCATCTTCAAAGACGGTGCCATTCGGAAAGGTGATCCGACAAAGACGGTGTCTTGGGAGGCGTGCCATTTGAAGAATCAAGGGACCAAAGGAGTTGCTTTCCGAATATGTAATAGATTATTTGATTTTCTATTTTAGGAAGGCCATACTAGGAATTTTATTTATTGCTTTGCATTTCTTTTAATATGTTGCATGCATTGCCAAATCGCCATAACAACACATGCATATCATATCGAGTCATCGACCGTGTCAATTATAATTATCGTAGTTCACCACTTTAGTTCACTTAAAATGTGATAGATAATAAATTTACAAGACCTCTCACATATAATAATTGAGATAAAGCCTTACCAAATAGTAGAAACCCATGAAGTACCAATTTCATGAGGGAGTTAGTCCGGCTTCACCGTAATACAAACTTGTTACGTTGGCGAAGTGGGGTAGTAAAAAGTTATTACATCGAAATTTGGATTGAGCTCAACGGAAGTATTGTTGACCGTAGTCGCATGTGTTCCGGGCTAAAGATGAAAATTAGAGTAATTTTTATCGACCGAGAGTTCTAAAAGTAGAATCGATTAAAGAGTTAATCCACCGAGTTATATTAATAAGGGATGAATCGGCTCACCGTGCCCGAGTTGATATTAATTTGGATCTCGGAATCATTTATGTAGTTGGGTGGAGGTCACTATATAAATGCAATACTTGTAGTTAAATTTACGAGTATTATTAAAACGATTGATGTTAATTATTTCCTTCATTTTCGGTTTTTGTAGTTAATTATACGCAATGAATTCATCTAATACTCCTACACCAATCACCGTTGAAACACGGCTCCAATCATACGATGAAAAATGCTCCGATTATGACAATGATACGATTAGAGAATTACGCGTTGGCATTAGTGAGGATGGAAATCTTTGTCTTTTTTCTACTTTTTCACCTCCCACTCACATACTCATGCCTACCTCTCAGGTAAGAGGATCATATGAGGGGAATCTCACAGATTCCAAGATATCCTTGTTTGATGAAATAAGGAGAAATATCAAATTAAGTGGGAGTTCTAGCAAGAGTGTCCTTGCAAATGAAAGGAGTATTAGTATTAATAAAGGAAAAGCAAAGATAGGTGAGAAACCCAAATCCGATTGTGAATTGGAAGTTGATAGTGAGACTACCACAAAACCAAGATGGGTACCCAATCCTACCATGAATATCATTATTTTAATGTCATGGGCCAATGGAAGCATATTTGCCCCGAGTATTTGGAAGATATCAAGTTGGACTTATTACTCCAAGTGGGACTTGGAAATGTGGAAAAGCTAAACAAGGGTGATGTGGATCGCCGACAATGAAATGGAGCTCAGGTAGCCGCCACTTCAAGAGAAATTTATATACTTGTTTTAGCAAATAGCTTTGAGTTATAATTTACATAATTGTTATTATGTACCCACTTAGTCTAAAACATTATTTCCATTTCTATGTGAGACATGAAAGGATTTATATTTTGCCATCAAAGACAATTGTTGTATTTTGTTAAAAATAGACATGGATGTGAGCCATGTCACTTATCTTTATGATACACAAGTTTTAGACACTTCCAACTCATGTAAAGATATCTACATAATACGATCCAAAAGACTCATAACTAGTAATTCAAATGATTTGTACATTTGATTTTTTCAATTAGGTTACGTAAATGAGAAACGCATTAAACGCTAGTGTCGACTAGAATTATTGAACCATTTGATTTTCAATCATATGGAATATGCGAATCTTGTCTCCTTTGCAATATAATTTGTACTTCCTTTAGTGGTAAAGGAACACGAGCAAGTGATTTGTTAGGACTAATACATGCCGATGTATGTGGTCATACGAGCATCACCGCAAGGAGAGGTTATGACTACTTCGTCACTTTTACCTATGATTTAAGTAGATAAGGGTATATTTACTTAATCAAATAAAAGGTGAAGTATTTGAGAGATTTGAGAAATTTCTAAAATCACGTAGAGAACCAATTGAATAAAGTTCTAAACATTACGACCCAATCGTAGTGGCAAAGATCTAAGTAATAAATTTGATTTATTAAAGATGGATTATGACCTAGCGTCACTACCCATAAGATCAAACTAATATGAGTTGGTTTGAGTTGTTGAACTCAATTTTGGGAAATTGCAATCCAATACGGACAAGTAATTCTAAACGGATGGTCAAACATGAGATACCTAGAATAGAGAGTCTATTAAACAGATGACATGGATAAGACTCGTATATTATCAAGCTGCCATGTTAGAATGGCCTTTTGAATGCTAATAAATAGTCTAGATAAACTCCTAATACTCCGTTAAAAATATATGTTTATGACTCACAAAGCTATCTCTCATGAATATTGATATATTTCTGAGAGATAGAGTGGGAGTAAATCGTCACAAACATCTCTTATAGTTGAAATGTTACTTTGTGAAAGTAATAGAATTATAGAGTGGGAGTTGGTATTGAACTATAATCTATGAAGATAGTATGAGAGCACAGTTCAGTGGGAGTTTATCGCACATGTCTTATTGTTCAAAAATATTACTTTGTGAAAGTGATAGTATCATGACCTTGTTACATACGAGCCGAAGCATTACAATCCCAAAATTGTTGCTCATGAGTAGATTTACTTTAAAGTGAGGGTCTCTTTAAGGGTAAATAGAGCTTTAGAGTACACAAATGCATAAGATTTACATGAAGATGTTGATCAAGATAAATTGTGTTAGGAATTGCCGCATTTCATTTTAATGAAGAATGACAAATAGAATTCGCTTTTCTAAAATGGGAATTTAGAGAAGGAAGTGTTTGAAACACAAAATCTTAGATGAAGATCTAAGTATCCTAACATATTATGCGTAACTTTCTTAAGTGATCTTAGAATGATCTTAAGCAAGCATTAAAGGATTATACTTTTCGTTCATGTGATTATAGTGAATTGTTTCATTCACATGATTGAAGAATCATGATATACATGAAGTTAAGTGGGAGCTAGAATTGTTTCTCCATGTCTTATATGTTGATAACATATTGAGGATAATGTACCAATGCTCTCTTCTGGCAAGAGTAATTGGGCGACTTGGAAAGGGATGCAAAGTATTCTAGATTTTGAATCTATGTGAGAGAATATTGGCATAGAGTTGAGGGTCTTATGATGATAAGATCTTTCATACCTACTATACATCAACAAGATGAAATAGGCTATTCAAGTTAATAGAAGTGGAAAATACTATGATGGAGTCATAGTCATTCACTGAACCTATTAAGTTGTTGATAACATGAAATCAAATTCTAATGTTTCCGCCATTAGAACGATCATGTATGCCAACAGACGCACATGCCATGGTGTGACATATGCTGAGAGCATAATAAGTCAATAACAAGATAATTCCCATGATATGGCTTGAGAAAGCCTTAAAGAACAATTGAAGACTTGTTCATATGTTTGGATGAAAAACTAAGTTAGGTGTTGAAGGGTTGCACAAACCTTAGTTTCCAAACTTAAAAGGGATTTGTTGAAATCCTAGGATGTCTTATTGACAAAGGAGTAAGAGACTAAGAAAGGTGTTTTACTTTCGCGCATTAAAAATTCTACAAAAGGATTCTAAGTAAACAGTGATTAAATGGTCAACATAAGGGTTAAGGGTGAATCCCTCTACAAATGACTTCATCACAAGTTATGCGATAACAATGGGAGCATCTTTCAAGTTAAAGAGCCCAAGTCTAGCATAAGCCTCGACAAATACTTAGAAATGAATTCATGTCATTAGACACGACATTGAATGGAAGGAAATAGCAATTAATAAAGTTGGAATATATGGATTGATGCGTGTCATTTATATGATGTTTTACATCTCTTTTTACACGCATTTCAGAGCTTCATTGTGCTATATATGCCCATATTTCTCTATTTTCCTCTACTTTCGTGCTTTTGTACTTTATTGCAGAAATGTGGAGAATTTAGCGGGAAATCAAGCCAAATCCGTCCCCGAGTAAGCTGCATTGCAAATGACGTAAAGGAGTTGCTTAAGGAACGAGCTTGGTGCGCAATCCAAGGCCCGAAAGACAAGTCCACGAGTTAAAAGAAGTCAAGTAGCAGCTTAGCCAGTCGACCGACCAACCTAGTCCTCGATCGACCACCAAGGGCTCGGTTCCCGAAGCTACGTTTATTCTTGAGGAGCGATCGATCGACCAGCATCTTCAGTCGATCGACCAGACTTCGATTCCAGACGAGATTTAGAAAGCCCGTGAAGTTTTAGGTTTTGGAATAAGTTGTTGCGTTAGTTCCTATATAACGTGACAACAGCATATCGAATAAAGGATCGGATTTTTATCAGAGAACACCTTAAGTTTCACAGTACAATACATTAAGTTTTAGTTTGTTCGGATAATTAGGGTTTGCTATATCGACTTTGCATCGGATCTTTCAGTTCTTAATCTTAATCTTCCTTTGAAATCTCGGTATTTCTCGGCCCTAATTCCTGTTCTTCTTTATTTTCGTTAGTATAGAATTGGTAGTTAATTCCCTAAGCCGTTTCATTATTTATGTTTATTGCTTTCTTTATCAATTTAAGCATGAATTCTTTAGTCTTAATCTTTAATGTTGTTGTAGTTTTCATCATTGCCATGAGTAGCTAAATAGCTTGTGCTAGGATGTAGGCGATTTATGGCTAGGCGGCAATAGGTTAGACACGGACTGAACCCGCGTGTCAGTCGATCGACTGACATTGTTGGTCGATCGACTGACCTTGTAAGGTTACCCTTCGTTTTAATTGTTTTCAAACCTGTATTTAACGAATCGAATGCATGCGACCAGTTAGATACCTCTTTTGTGACTGACCCATTAGACCGAAAGGTAGGGTAGGTTGCTTGACCGTCAATTAATTCGACTAAACCGTGCTAAGATCGAAAGATAGGTATAGTTTAGACCATTAGTCACTTTTCAGGACGAAAGTTAGTATTAGTGACATTAGGGACCTATAGCGAGATCGAGAGATGCTATTTGTTAGGAGTGGACCGAAAGGACCTCTTATTTCCCGCCTCACTTGTGTTTAACTCAGTCCGACTTAGTTTGCTGCCGCCGAAGCTGTAATGACCCGACCATCCTAGTACCTTTCTCTTATCTGTTTATTTCATTTATTTAGTTTATTGTTATTAGTCATGTCGACCAACTCAATTCAACCCCATAATAGTTACCTTAGATCGATCATAGAACAACTAAAGTTTACAACTGCCTCCTTGTGGTTCGACCCTGTTACCACTAGCCTAGGTTAGTCTTAATAGGAGTTTATAAATTTTATCTTTGGTACTCACAACGACGGGTATCAAATTTTGGCGCCGTTCTTCGGGAGGCAATAGTCCTAATTTTAGTTGTTTTTATTTTCGGTCTTTCTCGAGTTTAAGGGACTTTTGTTCCTTAAACTTTTCTTATATTCTTGTTGTAGTTTCATCTTATGCGCAGGTCACAGGGTGGAGAATTATTACCATTTGACTCTGAGATAGAGAAATCTTTGCGCGGGTTGAGACGAGCACGAAGGATATTGTCGACAGAGGAAGAGCTGAGTACTCTGTCAAGCTATCTCGAGCACGATCTGTTTGAGGAAGACCAACAATCTTCACCTACATCTTCAGCTGAAACATTTACTTCTCCGGAATTTTCAGTCATGACCGAGGAAGCGAGTATAGCTAGTTTTTCTGAGCCGACGGCCGCGAATTTATATAAGGGGTTCGAATTACCCGGAGATGCCAGGAAATTCGAACCAAAGCCTGCTTACATCACTATGGTCGAGAGAAATCAGTTCGGGGGAGCTGCAAATGAAGATGCAGCTAAACATATGGAGACCTTCATTGACTACTGCTGTAATACCCCGTATTTTATATAATATAATTAATTAAACGGATATTATTATATATAATTATTATATATATTATTTTACTAATTATGTCGGGATAATAGTTGAGTCGAGTTAATTATGTAGTCGTGTTGATATCGTAAGACCAAGTTACTCGTAAACTGTTGAGACGGGTTTAACTGAACGATAATTGACCCATATCACGTTACCCATACCCATGACCCATTTACCATCTAACTTGATCTTTAACCTAACATATTAACCTAATTTTACCCTAACCATACACACCCCTCCCTCAACCCGCCTCCTTCCTTCACCAACACCAAACACCAGCTTTCACGCAATTCGAGAAAGAGAGAGAGAGCGTGGGCATTGACGGCGCAGCAGGGAAGAGCTTAGGGTGGTTGTCGACGAGGTGAGGCGGCCCTGGTGGTGGTTGTGGTGGCGGAAAAAGGTAAGAGTCAATCCCCTTCCCTCTGTTTTCATCTTTCTGTCGAGTCTTTGGTGGTTGTTCGTGTCTTGTCAGGGCGTTGCTGGTGGTTGGTAGCAGGGTAGGGGTAATGGGTGGTAAGGGGCGAGTGTAGTGGTGGTGTTTAGGGTGGTTGTTGGTGGTGATAATGACGGTAAAAGGGGGCGCGCAGAGGTGGTAGAAACGGGTTTATGCGGTGATTTGGCGAGTGTTAGACGACTAGGTTTGGGGTGGCACCACCGTGGACTCGGGGGAGGTCGAAGTGGTGGTGCCACGGTGTCTGTGTTTGTGGGTTGGCGGTGAGTAGTCAGGTGGTGGTTTGGCAGGGAATAGAGCTTGGTGGCGGTGGTGGTGAGTCGCGTAAAAAGGGGTGTTTGGAGAGGTTTGGCGGTGAACCAGGCCAAATGACGGCCGTGGTTCACCTCGCCGGCGAGGGTCGACCCGGTGGGGGTGGTTGCTGGTGGTGGGTTGAAGTGGGTGTTGCGGCTGGTGGTTTTCGTGGTGGGTCAGGTGGTGTTTGAAGGGTGTGGGCACGTGTGAAGGGAGTGGTGTTAGTGACGGGTTGATTTGGTTTTTAAGCGGGTTTTGTCATAAGTCTAAATCGTTAGAATTCGTTAATTCATCGTATTAATTAATTAAATTAGATTCCGAGTGCACTAAAATAATGAAAGACGGGTTTGAGTCGGGATGCTTGAATTGTTTTATGTTTGATTCGGGTCTTCTTAAAACGTTTAATTCGTTTAATATTTTATTATCACATTAGCTATTTAAATTTAATTCCCGAGTCGTTTATATAATTAGAAATGGATGTTGAGTCGGGTTTGTTAAAAGAGAAAAGTTTCTATATCGGGAAAGTTTCTATTTTTAGTAACTTCTATTTTGGGAACGGGAATAGTTAAGTAATTGGTTATCATTTCATTATCTTTCAGAGGACGAATTATTGTGGATTATCATTGAGCATCCGGCTATTTGACTGCAGTTCTGAGGTAGGGAAATACACTTGACTTACCGGTGTTGTTATATTGTGTTGAGTTATTGTGTTACATGTGACCGAGCTGTGATCAATGACTTGTGCGTGGTTGTAGTTTATGTTATGATTCATACACTGGAGTGTGGTTGACTGAACTGTCCGCGTTGATTATGTTATTTCATTATTTTGATAACTGGCATGATTTCATTCATTGGTATACATATCATGTTGCATTGATTACTGTTGAGCATTGCATCTGCATTGGAGTTGGAGGATGGTGTGGTGGTGACGATGATGAGATATGATGTGATGTTGTGATAAGGCCCAGTGGTTCTCGCAGACTTGCCCTGGTGTCCTCCGTGCGCGGGCGGATCGACTACGGTCGATATATATAGTCTACGGGGATCGGTATGGTGGGCGTGCGGGGTTGTGTGTGATGAGTTGAGATGGAGATGGAGGTGACGGAGTATCATGCATATCATATTTCATTGTTTTATTGTTTTCCCTACTCAACCTCGTGGTTGACCCTGTGTATTCGTGAACACCTGTGATGAACCGTTTTATGGGGAGCAGACTTGACAGGTTTATGAGATAGGACGGGAGCTGGATGGGCGTGAGACACTGGATCAGATGACCTAGTGGCTAGTTCATCATCTAGAAGACTTCACCTTTATTTACGTCAGTTCTTGTAATTTAATTTAGAAGGAGAATTTGTAATAGTAAGTTAAAATGTTAAATAAATTGCCTTGGAGTTTAATTTGTTATTCACTACCTCGGGAAACCGAGATGGTAACAGTTCGGTTTATTAGGGAATGTCTTGCCAAAGGCTCCTTCATAAACCGGGGTGTTACAAAGTGGTATCGAGCGACGATCCTCGAGGCCTAAACCAATGAACCCAATGAACGTAGGATGTGTCTAAATAAAATGAACCCACGGGAATAAAGCGCTAGGAGCTCACGGTGCGGTTAAGAAGGCGCCCTTAATGCGTGCTCTTTTGCCCTCTCAGTTTTGAACCAGGCAACCCAAGAGAAAACGAGTGAATGGGGTAGTTAGAAGGAAAACCTTGGATATAAGCGAGTTGATGTATACCTTGAGACCTAGTGCTGAAATTATGACATTTATCTAGATGGATAATCAATGACGCGTTGGATTGTGGTAATTGTGAGCATGGGAATAATTGCGAATTTATGATATTTATCTGGATGGATGTGAATGACGTGTTGATAGTGCTATTATGTCTGGTAAAATGTGGTTATGTGATCCCAAAGCCATGCTAGTATAGTATCGTGATAGTAATGAGAGACACCATTGAATTGCTTGTTTCTAGTCGTAACAAACGTGATTAGATGTAAGGGGTAGGTCGGGAGGCGAAGGGACTTCTATGGGATAGATGTTTACGTAAATACAAAAGTGTGAGATTTAAGTTAGGATGAGTTAGTATCGATAGTATGGTTGTAAGAGCTTGGAACATGGAAAATGAATGATTTGGTGTTGAAGTCCGTTTTGTTTGATTTTACTCTGTAATTGATCTTGCTGTCATTTCCTTCCTGTTAATTTTCTACGGATGAAAATTTTATGAGAAATAGCCTCGTGAGTTAGTGTTCTTTTGGCGAGGGTTTCATGCTTATAGGGTATACGGATTAGGAGTAATAAATGTTTTAGTGGGTTGTGGTCGGGAAGTTCTGTGCGGTGATGTTCGACCAACGATTTTGTAAAAATCCTCATTTAATTTGTATAAATGATTTTTGCATAATTCCAACTCCATCGACTAGAAGGTTCGCATACGTTTTCAAATTGATGGGCCACGAAAATTCTTGATGTCTCTATATTAAATGGTAAGCTTTGAAAACTGACCCAAGTTTCGGACCAATTGCTGTCACATACTTGTTTGGACCAACTGAGTTGTAAAATTCTTTAAAAATTGAATTCTTGAACTTTCGACCTCATTCTTTCTCTGTATGTTATGAAAAGTAATGTAACTCAAGTATTCGTTGAACGGCTGTTTATTCGTGATTTTTGAAAGTTACAACGTGAACCATGACCTGTAAATGTGCGTTCTCTGCTAAGTTTTCACACAGTTGTTTGATTAATTCATGAGCCGTAGTAAGGTGAAATTATAAGGTTTTATATGATGATAGTAGCACGCATGTTCAGTAGTTATATATCTTAACAAGTGATAACAACTAAAAACTTAGTTGATAACATTGTTGGCATGATAGCATGAGTAAAATTTGATAGCTTAATTTGATTCTTAAATCGAGGGTGAAATGTTTATACGAGTCCAGTTGTTTGCATACTTTGTATACATTTGGCCTGATGTAATGTCTCTGGGTGTGCATCTTATTTGCATAGTGGTCGGGTATATATATAAATATAAAACGATATTGTCATATCTTGGTAAGTTGATAGCGTTAAAAGTTAATTGACTGTTCTAACATACACGCATGAATAATTATAATAATTAGGTCTAAATGTCTACACATTAATGGTAGTAATGGTTATGCCTAAATATTACCACATGTAGGATGTCATCTGAGTCCTAAGGTCCTTTTTGTGAGCCTGTGTGCCTATAGTTATACTTATTGCCTCCATTGCATTAAATTATTTCGGTTGAACCTAAACCTATAACTTGATAATAAACAGTGTTGTTATTTTTGTTATTGAATATGTTCGTTATTACAATATCGTAAAAATACTAAAGTGATTCTTGCAACTGCATGAGTGTGATATAAAGGAAACTGTTTGATATAACACGACAATTGGCATATTTATATTCTCGAGTCGTTACTATCAATTATATTAAAATAAAGATTGTTATGATAACTATGTTGACAAATATAGTAGGATAACCCTTTGATGATTCACCTGATATGCATTGGTTTTAATGATAGTCGTTATAGTTGCATTTAATTGAGCCTACGAGTTGCCTAATTATTTAAGTCGTGCAAATCAGAGAAGTTGTCCAAGTTGTTAATCTTTTACCATAGCTAGAATTCTACAAAATATATGATGACAAATGTATGTTTAAACTCTTTATGCGATGTCGGTTGTTTTGCTGAAAATGAGTTGTACTAAGTGCTGGACACAATTGAACGATATAGTTGCTGAAATGTCGAACACATGTGAGATGTAGAATTAATGTTGTTGTTGTCAGGGATCATGTGTTGTTACTTTTATTAGCGCGTATGTTTCAGAATTTATATCAAACAAATTGGCTAATTCGTGTTGTATGTCTGATGAGTCAAAAGATTTTGATTACGTGTTATGTTTTCTATGGTTCCAAGGTGTTAAGTAGTGCTGGTGTACCGCATGTTTTAATACTCCTGGTGATTTATTAGTGGAAGGGCGGGTCAATTGTCCGTATTTGGTCATGGTTTTTACTTGGGAGAGGAATTTGGTGGAGTCAATGTTAGATTGTATGCTGGTTTACGTGTATACTTGCGGTTGATATTCCTAAGTGGTTGTTCCCTGGTAGATAATGCGAACTATGACGATCTTGAGTTGACCAAAACCCTGGTATTACAACAGTTACCCCGAAAACTTGTTTATATAGCTTTCGCACACTTAAACTTCGAGGATGAATCTTTTGTCTTAACACCCTTGTGTCTTAATTTGTTGACCTTCCATTTTGTAGGATGGATCCCTACAATGTACACCCGCAAGACTGTTACATGTCACTTGATGCTGACTTTAATGAGCATTGTGAGAGACTTTGCACTGCCATGGACATGTATGGCCATAATGGACACCCTGAGTATTTAACTAATACTCAGTTAAGAGCGTATACCCTTATCGATTCTATTCCTGACTCTGGCACACTAAAGGACAGCAAACGATTTTATATGAGAGAGTTGACCACCCATTGCATGAGGCTATTCCGTGACCCCAATTACTGCGGCGGGGCCAAATACCCGCCCGAGCATACCTTTGACTTCATAGCAGGCGACCTGAGACACGAATTTTACGCTAATGTACCTGATGCCGAAAGTACGACTGAACCACCCATGCCAGACTTCGGGGAAGAGGTGAACCAGAAAGGGAATGACATAGAAGTCACCAGAAACAGAGGAAGCGCGACCTAAGGACCGTTAGGTTAGGGCTAGTAACACCATGATCGGTGCATTTGTGAAACCGTGTAAACCTATGGTTCCTTCTTGTTGTTCTTTTAGTTCGATGTTGTGTTTTAAGTCAAGCATAAGCTAAGTAATAAGTGTTACTTGTTGACAATCAGTTAATTTCATAATAAAACCTTGTTTTCAACCTTAATGTTACTGCGCAATCTTTTGGTCATGTGTTCTTTCTGCTTACATGTTGTTGACAGTGTTTTGTTACATTGGAATATGAAAGTTGAGAAGAGGTTACGAGGACGTAACCATGTTTTTTAGTTGGGTAGGATTGTAAAATCTTAAGGTTTATGTTCCACTTGTGTATAGATTGTGGTGTTGATCAAGTTATAGATCGTAGTTTGTCCAAGCTGATGTTAATGAGTTCTCTATGTTGTGTAATTAAACTGCTGCTGTTATGGCGCTCCGATAGTTGCACGAGTTCATGAGTGGTGATAGAATTGCATGAAGTAAGTTCCGGGACGTAACTTTCTTTTTAGGAGGGTAGAATGTAACATACCGTTTCACCCGCTTAGGTTTGGTAGTTGAGCGAACTTCGGGACGAAGTTCATTTTAAGGGGGGAAGACTGTAATACCCCGTATTTTATATAATATAATTAATTAAACGGATATTATTATATATAATTATTATATATATTATTTTACTAATTATGTCGGGATAATAGTTGAGTCGAGTTAATTATGTAGTCGTGTTGATATCGTAAGACCAAGTTACTCGTAAACTGTTGAGACGGGTTTAACTGAACGATAATTGACCCATATCACGTTACCCATACCCATGACCCATTTACCATCTAACTTGATCTTTAACCTAACATATTAACCTAATTTTACCCTAACCATACACACCCCTCCCTCAACCCGCCTCCTTCCTTCACCAACACCAAACACCAGCTTTCACGCAATTCGAGAAAGAGAGAGAGAGCGTGGGCATTGACGGCGCAGCAGGGAAGAGCTTAGGGTGGTTGTCGACGAGGTGAGGCGGCCCTGGTGGTGGTTGTGGTGGCGGAAAAAGGTAAGAGTCAATCCCCTTCCCTCTGTTTTCATCTTTCTGTCGAGTCTTTGGTGGTTGTTCGTGTCTTGTCGGGCGTTCTTTGGTGGTTGGTAGCGGGGTAGGGGTAATGGGTGGTAAGGGGCGAGTGTAGTGGTGGTGTTTAGGGTGGTTGTTGGTGGTGATAATGACGGTAAAGGGGGCGGCGACGAGAGGTGGTAGAAACGGGTTTATGCAGTGATTTCAGGCGAGTGTTAGACGACTAGGTTTGGGGTGGCACCACCGTGGACTCGGGGGAGGTCGAAGTGGTGGTGCCACGGTGTCTGTGTTTGTGGGTTGGCGGTGAGTAGTCAGGTGGTGGTTTGGCAGGGAATAGAGCTTGGTGGCGGTGGTGGTGAGTCGCGTAAAAGGGGTGTTTGGAGAGGTTTGGCGGTGAACCAGGCCAAATGACGGCCGTGGTTCACCTCGCCGGCGAGGGTCGACCCCAGTGGGGGTGGTTGCTGGTGGCTGGGTTGAAGTGGGTGTTGCGGCTGGTGGTTTTCGTGGTGGGTCAGGTGGTGTTTGAAGGGTGTGGGCACGTGTGAAGGGAGTGGTGTTAGTGACGGGTTGATTTGGTTTTTAAGCGGGTTTTGTCATAAGTCTAAATCGTTAGAATTCGTTAATTCATCGTATTAATTAATTAAATTAGATTCCGAGTGCACTAAAATAATGAAAGACGGGTTTGAGTCGGGATGCTTGAATTGTTTTATGTTTGATTCGGGTCTTCTTAAAACGTTTAATTCGTTTAATATTTTATTATCACATTAGCTATTTAAATTTAATTCCCGAGTCGTTTATATAATTAGAAATGGATGTTGAGTCGGGTTTGTTAAAAGAGAAAAGTTTCTATATCGGGAAAGTTTCTATTTTTAGTAACTTCTATTTTGGGAACGGGAATAGTTAAGTAATTGGTTATCATTTCATTATCTTTCAGAGGACGAATTATTGTGGATTATCATTGAGCATCCGGCTATTTGATCAGATTCGAGGTAGGGAAATACACTTGACTTACCGGTGTTGTTATATTGTGTTGAGTTATTGTGTTACATGTGACCGATTTGTGATCAATGACTTGTGCGTGGTTGTAGTTTATGTTATGATTCATACACTGGAGTGTGGTTGTTGAATCGTCGCGTTGATTATGTTATTTCATTATTTTGATAAGCGGCATGATTTCATTCATTGGTATACATATCATGTTGCATTGATTCTTGTTGAGCATTGCATCCGCATTGGAGTTGGAGGATGGTGTGGTGGTGACGATGATGAGATATGATGTGATGTTGTGATAAGGCCCAGTGGTTCTGCGGGACTTGCCCTGGTGTCCTCCGCTAACGAGCGGGCGCGGATCGACTACGGTCGATATATATAGTCTACCGGGGATCGGTATGGCTGGGCGTGCCGGGGTTGTGTGTGATGAGTTGAGATGGAGATGGAGGTGACGGAGTATCATGCATATCATATTTACTGTTTTATTGTTTTCCCTACTCAACCTCGTGGTTGACCCTGTGTATTCGTGAACACCTGTGATGAACCGTTTTATGGGGAGCAGACTTGACAGGTTTATGAGATAGGACGGGAGCTGGATGGGCGTGAGACACTGGATCAGATGACCTAGTGGCTAGTTCATCATCTAGAAGACTTCACCTTTATTTACGTCAGTTCTTGTAATTTAATTTAGAAGGAGAATTTGTAATAGTAAGTTAAAATGTTAAATAAATTGCCTTGGAGTTTAATTTGTTATTCACTACCTCGGGAAACCGAGATGGTAACAGTTCGGTTTATTAGGGAATGTCTTGCCAAAGGCTCCTTCATAAACCGGGGTGTTACAACTGCTGCTCCATTCCCCCACCAGCTGGCGTGACCCAGGACCAGATCAAGGAGACTATGTTTATCTTCTCCCTTCGCGATGCTGCAAGGGAATGGTATAGAGATCTGGACCGATCTGCTCTGGAGATTACTGATTGGAATACATTGGCATTGGCGTTCTACAAGAAATACTTCTCTGCTTCGAGGACGATCGCTATTAGAGCTGAGATCACGGGCTTTAAACAAGGGCCAGATGAGAATTTCCATGAGGCATGGGTCAGATTCAAGAAGTTGGTGCGAACCATACCGCACCATGGGTTTGCTAAGTGGAGTTTGTGCAATCATTTCTACAATGGGTTGTACGACGATCAGAGGGCCATTTTGGATGCTGCAGCCAATGGAAGATTCGCTGAAAATTTGGGAGCAACCAAAGGGTGGAAGATCATTGACGATCTAGCTACCCACAAGGCCGAGTATGGGAATTCGAGAGGGAACCAGAGGAGAGCTACTGAATCCTCCTCTGTTGCTGCACTTGAGGCTCTTACTGCGAGATTTGACAAGTATGAGCTAGGAGGAGCCTCTAAGGGTGGGATGTACCAAGTCAACGTTGTTTCAGACGGTCCCTTCCTTTGAGAAAGGTGTGGAGTTGAGGGCCATGTCTCGAAGAACTGCCCTAGTCCCTTTGAATCTTGTGCTGCCTTTCAACACTATAGGCAGAACAACTCCTACTACGAGCCACCGCATCCGAACTTGAGTTGGAGGAGCGAGAATGTCCAAAACCCAACTCAACCTCCACCACAGCAGCAGCCGTATGTTCCACCTCATCAAAAGCAACAGCAGTACCAGAAGCCTCCTTATGTGCCGCAGCAGCAACAATCACAAAATTCTGAGTTTTCTGAGCTCAAGAATCTGCTGCTAAAGGAGTCCCAAGCAAGAGAGGCCAGGATGAAGTTACTTGAGAGCCAAATTGCTCAACTAGCTAGCAAAAGTAACACTCGAGCTCCCGGACACTTACCCACTCAACCCGAACAAAAGGAGACCCTAAATGCTATCACCTTGAGGAGCGGGTCTACCCTTGACGGTCCTGTCATGGTTGAGAATGCTGTCGAGAAGGATGAGCCGGAAACAAGTCAAGAGAAAGCTTCCACGAACAAATCAAAGAAAAAGGCGTCTGCCAGGAATTTCAGTCGATCGACTGAAGATGCTAGTCGATCGACTGAAACTCGGGTTCCAGGAGCTTCTGGAACTGTGCAAACCAGTCGATCAACTGAGGAGGATGGTCGATCGACCAACATCACTGCTGATATTGAAGGGTCTCGTCCTTTAATGCCAAATAACCTACGAGATCACTTGTTTCGAGGTACCACAGTCCCGAAGATTTTAGGGGCAGTCCCGAATGCTGATGGGTCAGTACCGGCTCCGAAGTTCGATCCAATGACGGTCAATGGGTCTCATTTGAGACGGTTTGAGGAGGGATCTAGCTTCAACAAAGAAAAGGTGACGGACTTCCAGCCAAAGTCCAAGGACACCGGCGCACGCGACTTAGAAGAGAGGGCTAAGGTGCTCCTTACAGCCCCATATCCAGAGAGACTCGTGCCGACCAAAGAACAGGTATCTTTCAATAAGTTTGAGAAAGTTATCCGTAGTCTGAATGTGCAAGTCCCCTTCCTTGAGTTAGTTAACCAAGTACCCGCTTACACCAAATTTATGAAGCAATTGTTGTCAAAAAAGCGGTCACTTGAAACAGTGCATACTGTCGCACTCACAAAGGAGTCTTGTTCTTATCTGTCTCACACTGAGCCCCTTAAGTTAGAGGACCCGGGCAGTTTTTCCGTCCCTTGTAGCATAGGTACCTTTTCAGTCGAAAAGGCTTTATGTGACTTAGGGGCCAGCATCAGTGTCATGCCCTTGAGTTTAGCTAGAAAACTCAAGTTGACCCGGTTTGCTATCACAGAAATGACAGTTCAGATGGCTGACCGATCTGCAGTCGAGCCCATAGGAGTCCTAGAGGACATACCCGTCCAGATAGGGAAATTTTTCTTCCCTGTTGACTTTGTTGTCCTTGACATGCCTGAGGATGACCATATTCCCATCATTTTGGGTAGGCCGTTTCTGCACACTGCTGGTGCAGTCATCGACGTCGGTTTAGGAACCTTGACCTTCAAGGTTGGGAAACACTCTATTGTTTTTGCCCAACCGGCTAAGAAAAAGGATGCCATGTGGCCTGTCACCTGTAACACGGTTTCTGAAAAGAAATCGTATATTGTGCTTCCTGAATCACCTGTCCCTATATCTACTGCTGTATTAACCCCTCCGCCCCAGATTGGGAGCAAAAAAGAGGAAGACTTTGTTGTTTTAGATAATGCAGGAGCTGGTTTGGGGAAGGAAAAGCCGCTGGATACTCCAGCTGCGACAGAGCCTATCATTTCGAGAGGAGGTCTTGGTTGTCTAAGCTATGGGACAGATGAAGAAGTAGAGGATAAGCCAGCCAAGGTGAGATGGGCTGATTTGGACTCCGATGGTTCTGAGGGAGTCCTTGATTGGGGAGATGACGAAGCTGATCAGCTGAACTCTCCGACTGTCGAAGCTGGGAAGGGTGCAACTGATAAGATGAGCACCATTGAGGCTACCTCTAGTAGCCAGAAGCCGACGAAGTGGGCCATACCGTGGTCCTTTTTGATCAACTATTAGTTGATCAATTTCGTTATAAACTTCATTTTATTGCTTTCGAACTATTTTTTATTGCTTTTGTGTGCGCGAAAACTTCGCTTTTATTTCGTTTGCTTAGGATCTTTCTTTACTTTAGACTTCGTTCTGGGTTTTGCGCAATTTTTGGCGCGTACTATTGTGCATTTGCAGGTAATTAGAGCTTATTAGCTCAAATCATTGAGCAATTACGAAGAAATAAGACACTGCGGCGTGTGTTTCGATCGATCGACTGGCACCATTGGTCGATCGACTAAATTGCAGGTTACTGAGACTCTGTTCACGAGCACTGGTCGATCGATTGCCTATTTAGGTCGATCGACCATCTTCTTTGCTATGTTCATTCACGACCTCTCCCCTGCTGTGTTTGGTCGATATGCGGTCCTAAGGGAGTCTTCTACTCCACTTTATTTTCCGTCGAATTGTCTATTTCTTCTTTTGTCTCATTTATGCACAATTTTTACGTTCCAAAATTGCTTTCTTCCGTCTTATGCGTGGTTTTGATTGTCTTTCAGGCACTCTTATCGGTAGCACTGCTGGCTACTGAAACCTCCTAGCTCACGCTGGTTTGGGGAGGTTTCCTTTGCTGCGCTTAAAGTCTTGTGAGTTCCCAAGTCTTTACTTTATGTCATTATGTTTTTATTTCCCTTTCCTCGCAAATTCCCGTTTTCCATTTTTCTTCATTACATGATTTTGCACAATGGGGACATTGTGCGATTTGGTTTGGGGAAGGGTTTTGCGTCGCATATTATATGCTTGCATTCACGTTTATATTCTGTTTTGCATTGTTGTTTATTTATTCATATATATCCAAAATTCAAAAAAATTGAAAAATTTCAAAAAAAAAATCCCATAAAATGCACGTTTATTTTAGCATATAGGTCGAGTCGGAACGGTAGTATTTCAAGGATGATTTAGCATTTGCATCTGTTTTGCCTGAGCCTTGCTTGACTTACATGTTATTAGTAGAATCGTAAGTGCATATCTACGAATTTTCGTTAATTTATTTGCTGAACTTGAGACTTGACTTAGAAAATTGGCCAGCTACATCATATATTCTGAGTTTTTAGAGCCCATAACTGGTGTTATTCATGACCAGTTCATCTAGGAATGTGAGTAGTACTCCTTATGAGGCATGTTTCCTTAATTTGCATAATTATGAATTTGATCTGCTTAATACCTGTATGCATTCGGTTTGTGGTTAGTTGACACATGTGGTAGAGGTTTCCTTTTCTCATTTTACCCATAAGCTCCACATCTGCCAAAAATATCCTTTTTTGTCCCATTTACTACATCCTACATTTAGCCTGTCCTTTGTCAAGCTAGTAGTCTGTGTTCTTGGGGTTGTTACTCATTTTTGGTAGCCATTGCTCTTTTGAGATGATGGTTGGGAAATGAAATTAAGGAGGAAAGAAAGAAAAAAAAAAAAGAGAAAGAAAAAAAAAGATTCGAATAAGAATGAAAAAAAAAAGAGGTTCTGTACTGTTTAAGCAGTCGATCGACGGTCCAATATGGTCGATCGACTGTGATTCGTGAAAAAAGAAAATCAATTCGCATAACTTTATCCTTATCTTTTGGCGATTTTTGCTCCCATGATTCATTTATTTCCTATGGGGAGTTTTATTGATTTGATAGCTGGAGATTGTGAGTTTTGTGCTTGCTATAGCACCATTTCGTTTGTTTATGAGCAAGAAGTTGTATGTTGTCCTTTGGTTCCGTTTTGGTACTAGCTTGATCACCTGTACCTCCACTTTACCATAAATTGTTTTGCCTCTTCTTACCCATACCTCACATTTCCATAATTATACCTCGGCATGTGTCAATGGTCATCTGTTTGGTTGGAATGCATATGTACGGTCATAGAGGTCGTCTTCATAATTTATTGCTGGCATGTTTTCATAGGTCGTAGTTAGGTGAGGGTCACTACAAAATTAATTCTTTCTATCTTACGAATATATCACCTGTTCTTAATTGAGTGATTTGAGCGACCCGCGAGAGTCCAGTTTGATAAGTCTTTACAGTCAACGGTTCAGCAGCCTTTTAACGACTTTATAATTCGTTTGCATGATTCACATTACTAATTGATTGTTGGTTGTGCATTAAATTGGTTTAGGCCCTACGGTTTGCATTTCGCTCTGAGATTGAACTCGTCCCATTAGGTCATTAGATCGAGTCTAGTTCTTGCTTGGGGACAAGCAAGGTTTGGTTTGGGGAGATTTGATGCGTGTCATTTATATGATGTTTTACATCTCTTTTTACACGCATTTCAGAGCTTCATTGTGCTATATATGCCCATATTTCTCTATTTTCCTCTACTTTCGTGCTTTTGTACTTTATTGCAGAAATGTGGAGAATTTAGCGGAAATCAAGCCAAATCCGTCCCGAGTAAAGCTGCATTGCAAATGACGTAAAGGAGTTGCTTAAGGAACGAGCTTGGTGCGTAATCCAAGGCCCGAAAGACAAGTCCACGAGTTAAAAGAAGTCAAGTAGCAGCTTAGCCGGTCGATCGACCGACCAACCTAGTCGATCGATCGACCAAGGCTCGGTTCCCGAAGCTCATTTTTGAGGAGCGATCGATCGACCAAAGCATCTTGATCGATCGACGGACTTCGATTCAGGCACGAGATTTAGAAAGCCCGTGAAGTTTTAGGTTTTGGAATAAGTTGTTGCGTTAGTTCCTATATAACGTGACAGCAGCATATCGAATAAAGGATCGGATTTTTATCAGAGAACACCTTAAGTTTCACAGTACAATACATTAAGTTTTAGTTTGTTCGGATAATTAGGGTTTGCTATATCGACTTTGCATCGGATCTTTCAGTTCTTAATCTTAATCTTCCTTTGAAATCTCGGTATTTCTCGGCCCTAATTCCTGTTCTTCTTTATTTTCGTTAGTATAGAATTGGTAGTTAATTCCCTAAGCCGTTTCATTATTTATGTTTATTGCTTTCTTTATCAATTTAAGCATGAATTCTTTAGTCTTAATCTTTAATGTTGTTGTAGTTTTCATCATTGCCATGAGTAGCTAAATAGCTTGTGCTAGGATGTAGGCGATTTATGGCTAGGCGGCACGTCGATCGACTGACATTGTTGGTCGATCGACTGACCTTGTAATGTTACCCTTCGTTTTAATTGTTTTGAAACCTGTATTTAACGAATCGAATGCATGCGACCAGTTAGATACCTCTTTTGTGACTGACCCATTAGACCGAAAGGTAGGGTAGGTTGCTTGACCGTCAATTAATTCGACTAAACCGTGCTAAGATCGAAAGATAGGTATAGTTTAGACCATTAGTCACTTTTCAGGACGAAAGTTAGTATTAGTGACATTAGGGACCTATAGCGAGATCGAGAGATGCTATTTGTTAGGAGTGGACCGAAAGGACCTCTTATTTCCCGCCTCACTTGTGTTTAACTCAGTCCGACTTAGTTTGCTGCCGCCGAAGCTGTAATGACCCGACCATCCTAGTACCTTTCTCTTATCTGTTTATTTCATTTATTTAGTTTATTGTTATTAGCTGTCGACCAACTCAATTCAACCCCCATAATAGTTACCTTAGACTGATCATAGAACAACTAAAGTTTACAACTGCCTCCTTGTGGTTCGACCCTGTTACCACTAGCCTAGGTTAGTCTTAATAGGAGTTTATAAATTTTATCTTTGGTACTCACAACGACGGGTATCATGGATATTGGGTATATCCACTTGCCAAGCTTGTATTGCATTTTAACTAGTGTTAATAATACACTAAAGATTATAGAATATGAAGTAGTAATAGTGTATTGACTATTCATATGTGATAATCACATTTATCGTTTGAGTTTTATTAAACTTACCCGCTACCTTGTCGTATCCGAATGGGTTGTAGAGACAAATTGAATCCCATTAAAGTGAACTGGATTGACATGGTATTCGCCCCTAGTTACTTATATGAGGTGACGTCTCCAAGTGACTAGAGTGTGATGCGATTGATGGCAAGTTCAAGTGCCATAGTGTCATATGGGATGACTAGTCGATCACATAGGCAGACTGTATGGGACAATCGTCGGCGATGACCGCTTATAGAGTTCGGTAATTCATAAAGCCTGGTCGTGGCAAGAGCTACTATAGTATTCTTATGAGTCAATTCTTTTGACTAGAGACTATTCGCCCAAGTTGGCACAACTTCTGATTAGCTTTGATTTATACTCTACGATTTCGTAAATGAGGTCAAACTGGGTATATTTTGGGTTATGATGGACTGTGGCTGAACGAAGGGAATAGGGCGATAGGAATTGTCCACCCCTTGCCAGGGTTGTTTAAAATCTCAAGGCCACTCGAGGAGTAGTTAACTGGAAATGCGTGGCCACGCTCGGAAGGCATCTCTGATAGATAATTCCGGTCAGACAGTTAATCTCCAGATCGAGAAAACCACTCAGGATATGATCAAATGTAAGTACGACCTGCAAGACACCTTGCATTGAGTGGGATATTGTAATAGGACAAGAGAATTGGTGACGCACACTTGTCGAGGACAAGTGGGAGATTGTTGGGAAATGTGTCCTCAACAATAGTGCGATCACATGATTTAAATATCATTATAAAATCTCATACTAAGAATACGTGAAGGATGATTCTTTATACAGTCGACTGGCCGTCATTAATCGGTAATGATTGGCTAACTAGAGTTTGACATTACTATCCTGTGACGGTGGTGGTCAATTGATCCCTTTAGGTCACACCTATAGGATGAGGGCCAAATAGATAATTAATTAATTGTATGAGATACAGATTAATTAATTCCTTAATTATGAGAGTGTAAATTTTGCGTCTTATTGTAATGTGATTAAATAAGATTTAATTTTGTAATTAAGTGTTAAATTACTAAATTAGTTGAGGTTTTAATATAAGTTTTGAGGTAGAGGTAATTAGTTATTTAAAGTTACAAGAAGTTGTAATTTTAACTAACTAGTTATTATGGGACCCATTATATGATGATATAATGGTAGTATACTACTCAAAAGTGGAGTGTATATTATATTATTAATTGTAATATTTAAGTGTTAAATGATTACCTTAATAATTAAATATGTAAGATAGTTAAACATATGACTTATAAGCATTTGTGGGACAAATGACAAAAGGCAAAAATGGACCAAAAATGGTCCAAATTTTCGGCCATATTAAGAGCACAAGAGATGCTCTTTTGTCTTATATTGATGTTGGTTATTGTGTGATTGTGACATATCACACTAGCCTTTACATGCTACATCTTACACCTAGGCTTCCTACACTCTACCTACACTAAACAATAGAGTAAAAAACAAAAGCACAAGATTCCCTACATGGGAGAGGCCACCGGTTTTCGCCTTAATAAGAGAGCATTTTTGGCTCATTTTTCCTAGTGTGTGTGCTTGTGTTGTTTTTCTCTCTAATTTTCCTCATATGCTATTGCAACAAACTCTCTACAATACTAATACTCTCCAATCTATTACTAAAGGTAGTAATACAATAACATTAGTATTATTAAGGATATATTTCTACTATATATCTAGTTAATATTAGTAGGAATTTTTGGGATTAATCTTGGGTGCAATTTATTGGAGTGGATTCTATACTTGGAGTCTTAGGAGGATCTTCCATCATATTTAGCTCAAGAACAACTGAAGGAAGGTGACCGTACTTGTGCCCATATTTTCGAACCATTTAACAATGTAAGGAACATTGTTTTTCTTGTAAATCTTTCATTTTGTTATGCATGCACTAGATCTAAAGAACAAATAATTAACAAGTTAATTAGTTCACTATTAGAGGAGTCTAATAATAGGTATATGAACCTAACAATTATCATACAGATGGCGGTGATCAACTGGTCCCTAAAAGTCACACCTAAAGGATGTGTTTGAGAGATGTGGTTATGGAAATGTAATCACATTGATGCCTTATATGACTAAGCAGTTAGTCAACGTGTTGATGAGACGATTATTTAATGCCGATTAAATAATATTAGCTAAGACGAATTAACTATCAATTCGTAAAATTGAATATAATATGTTATATTTAATTAATGTATATAATGTTAGCTTGGACGAATTAATATGTTAATTCGTAATTAAATGTAATCGGTTATATTTAATCAGCGAATGATAATTATACGATATTGTCATAATAAATTATTATTGACCCGTATTAATTAATCAACTGCAAGCTGTTGTGTATAGACTAGTTAATACGGAATAAAATAAATGACAATTTAATTATACACTTTATATTCATTTTGTTAAATACCGAAATAAGAAGATTGATTCGTATTATTTTTGGTAGGTTGACAAAACCGAAAATAAGAAGAAAACTCTTATTTTTTCGGTTAGCATGGGCCGAAAATTAGAAGAGTAAAAATCTCCTCTTGGACTTCTCTTTTCGGTTTTTCAATAAGAGAGAAGGGAGATAATTATTCTCTAACCGAATTCTTTTTGACCTAGCCTCTTCTCATCAAAGAAAACACAAGAAAAACCTAAAGATTAATCAGTTAATTTGGGGATCTCATTCTAGCAATTTGAGGGGCATTTCTCGGAGCATCTTGGGTGCAACTAATAGGTGAATATCATTGCGATATTGTTCTTAGGCCGATTTTGCTAGGACCGAAGGTTGTTTCTTCATTCTCTACTTTTGTTTATGCATTTTATTTTATGACTCGTAATCATCTCTATAATCCGTTATAATCCTTCAAATTAAGGGAAGTATACAGATAAATTCCCACAAGTGGTATCAGAGCCAAGGCCACGGAATTTATTTTGATGATTTTCATAAAAATTGGATGTAAACGATATAGGGGTTTCGAAAAAAAGTATTAGGGTTTCGGTTAAAAAAAAAATTTTTTTTGCCGGTTTGAAATTTTTTTCAGCCGAGTTGTTTTCGGTTATTGTTGCTTTGAATTCCATTTTGATTTTTCATATTGTTATTTTAATCAGTTAGAATGATTATATGAAGAATTGGTAGATGTTTGATTTAATGTAGATTAAGTTAAAATGTAAATGGAAATCGTCTTGTTGATGATATTAAAATTGTTTTGCTATATAGTTTTTGGCATATACGGTTAATCATGTCTCATTAATTAATATGCTAATCTTGTTCTAATAGCAACTATAAACGATTTTGTTCATCAATATCATGTTTTTGCAATTTAGGGCATAATGCCGAATTGAAAAGAAACTTTTGGGCTGTTTTCGTTTTTTTATCAGCCGAGAAATTTTTTTTTTTTTTTCAGTTCCTGTTACTGTTCATCGTGAGCAGCCAAAAGGGAAAAAAAAAAATTCTGTTTTTTTTTTGGGAATGCCGAGACCAAAAATAAAAAGGGGTTGTTTTCGTTTTTTTGTTTTTGTTTGTTTTGGCCAATATTAATTATACATTACTTTTACAATGTATGATTAATTGTTGTGAAACGGTTCACAAATTTTTAGATACCTAATTATTTTAAAGAAGTTTAAAATATTGATGGATTAAATTTATATTACAAGTTTAATATGAATTAAGATTGAAATTATCGTGATTAATTGAGGAATTGTCACTTAATTTCATCAGTTAAATAGGTGGTTTGGGAAATTAATCAACATAATTAAGGAATTGTGTCATGAATGTTTAATTTATTTAGTTGATGCATTTTATTTTAGTTGAATGAATCGTTGAATGGTTTTATTTACGTATTTTTGCAATCGGTTGTAATTTGTAATACCTAGTGTGGCCTTAGTCAAATTATGTTTTCGTAATGATGGAAACATAATTTTTAATGTAATTTGAGATCTCGAATCTTCTTTTTTTTTCTTTAGTTTTTGGGTTTTGAAATTAGAATGTAAATAGGTTTATTTTGTAATTTATTTATTGTAATTTCAAAGAAGACTAAAGATGGAGGTTGGAGCTCACTCCCGCTACATGGATCAAGATGGAACATCAAGACTAGCTTTTCGGGTCCAAGGATGGATTCCAAAGTTGTATTTATGTTCATTTTGATAGGATAGGCCACACTAGGACTTTTTATTGCTTTTACGTTTTCATTCCTATTGCTTTTCATTCACATGTTAGTTAATGCATCATTTTCCGCCTAAACCAAACCACCTACTACTAAAATGCATGAAAATTGACACATATAGGTTGTATGTTAGTTTTCATAGACATACAGATGTCACATGTTTATTAAGCCATCACCTTAGTTTATTCATTCACGCATGCTAGATATTAGTTCACTTAAAATGAATTAAAATAAAGTTGATGGGATCTTCCTCTAAAATGGAAATTGAGATTAGTCTTTATGAGGGCAAACAACTATGAATCTCTTCTTCGTCGGTAGGCATAATATGACCCCTTCTACGTTGGGTAAGTAGTTTGTCTTGACTTAGTTTACCTCAACATCATAGTCCGAAGAGTTTCTCGTGATTATGATGGACTAAAGATAGAATTTACAGAAATTTATCGACCAAGAATTCTAACGGTAGAATTAGCTAAAAGGTTGGCTTATCAATTTACAGATAATTGAGTCTTGGGATCATTTATATCATTTTGAGGGAGGTCAATTGTATAAATGCTTGAGTCTTCGCGTTATGACATTAGATCATTAGACTTAAAATCAAAACGATGCACATGCTTATTATTTTTATTCTTCTTTTCGCAGTGTGGAACACGATTATTTTTGATAATACTGTTACAACAAATGGCTGGAAATAACGAAGTTCCAATGCCGAGTGCCACACTTGGACGCGAGTCCTGGCTTAAAATTTTTATGGACAACATGAATCAGTTCACACGTCTGAAAAATGACGGGTCCAACTTTGCGGACTGGGAGGCGGCACTACGGAATGCTGCCATTGTTGACGGTAAACTCAAGTACTTAATTGAGCCAATACCGGTCAACCCAGGCCCCAATGCAGGAGTCAACGAGTCACTTGCTTATAGTGACTTCGTCATGGAAACGGGTGCGATAAAGAAGGTACTCATCTTTGCAATGGAAACCAATTTGAAGAGACGCTTAATTGCTCAAAGTGCAAACAAGATTTTCAACACGCTCACTAACGAGTTCTCAAAAGCACCGAGAATCGTTACTTATGAGCATACCTGTCGCTTCTTTGATGCGAAACTCCAGAAGGGCCAACCGGTTAGCCCACACATTCTTCACATGATTGAGAATGTCGAGAAGCTGGAGCCACTTGATTGCAAAATCAGTGAGAGCATTGTCATTGACCGAATGCTTCATTCTCTTTATGACGGTTTTGCCCCTTTTAGGGCGAACTATTACATGAATGACTTAAAGAAAAGTCCTCATGGGCTACACTCACTTCTCGTACAGACCGAGAAGGATATGAAATTGAGTAGGAGCATGAAGCAGGATGTTCTCACGATTTCCAATAAAAGTAAGGGTAAGGGCAAGGCGCATGGCGACCTAGCTGTAGGTAAGCCAAAGTTTAAAAAGCCAGGAAACGGTAAGAGTGGGCCTGGTGAGACTAATGGCTAACAGGGCAAGGAAAAGAGCAAGGACGGTGACATTGAGTGCCACCATTGTCACAAGACTGGACATTGGAGGAGGAACTGTCCCGTGTACCGTGAGGACATAAAAGCAGGCCGCGTCGTTCCTGTTGGTATGTCATCTTATATTCATATGATTGAGATTAACCATGCAAGTTTCGGAACTTGGGTACTAGATATTGGTTGTGGTTCTCATCTGTGTAATCATTTGCAGGGCCTAAAGAACATCATACCTCTTGAAAAAGGTGATGTGGACCTGCGAGTCGGGAATGGAGCACGAGTTGCTGCTGTCTCGAAGGGAACATATGTAATCCAACTCCCTAGTGGTTTTAAGTTATTTTTATATAACTGTTACTATGTACCCAGTTTGTCTAAGAACATTATTTCTGTTTCCGTACTTGCTAAAGACGATTTTGCATTTTCAATAAAGGATAATAGCTGTATTTTCTCTTTCAATGAAATGATTTATGGCAAAGCAGTTTCCATGAATGGAATTTACATCTTGGATCAAACCACGGAAGTATTACACGTGAATAATAAGAAATTAAAGGTTGGTGACAAAGATCAAACCTATCTATGGCATTGTCGAATGGGACACATAAATGAGAAACGCGTAAAGAAACTCGTCGATAATGGGACTATTCCCACATTCGATTTTTCTACATATGGCACGTGTGAATCATGTCTCATTGGCAAAATGACTCGAATTTCCTTCAAAGGTGTTGGAATGCGCGCTAGTGACCTATTAGGACTCATACATACTGACGTATGTGGACCTATGTCAATTACCGCTAGAGATGGCTATAGATATTTTATCACTTTCACGGACGATTTGAGTAGATACGGATATGTCTACTTAATGAAGCATAAAAGTGAGTCCTTTGAGAAATTCAAGGAATACCAGAACAGGGTTGAGAACCAACTGGGTAGAAAGGTTAAAGCACTCCGTTCAGATCGGGGTTGCGAATATCTTTCATATGAGTTTGATCAACACCTTAAAGACTGTGGAATCGTTTTTTGCAGTTAACTCCACCTGGAACACCTCAATTGAATGGTGTGTCCGAACGGATAAATCGAACTTTACTTGATATGGTTCGATCCATGATGAGTCACACGGTAGTACCTGATTCATTATGGGGCTTTGCTCTTTTGTCAGCTGCTCTTATACTTAACCGAAGTCCGACTAAAGCTGTCGACAACACTCCATATGAAATGTGGAGGGGAACGGTCCCTAACTTGTCCTTTATTCGGGTTTGGGGCTGCGAGGCTTATGTCAAGTGGAGACACGAGGATAAGCTCGGCCCGCGATCGGTCAAGACATACTTTATAGGTTATCTAAAAGGAACATTTGGTCATTACTTCTATTCGCCTACCGAACATCGAGTTTTTGTTGCGGCTAGTGCGACGTTCTCAGAGAAAGAATTTCTCGAGAACAAGACAAGTAATAGAACCTTCGAGCTGTCGGAGATTCCAGAACCAACAACCGAGGAACAGATGGAGGAAGTTGTTCCACTAACTGATGATACGGTTAATATTCCTGAGGAACCTAGGAGGTCGGGTAGAGTCTCTAATCCTCCGGACAGATACATTGGTATGGTCGAGGAGAATGACGTTTTCCTCCTAGAGAGTAATAAACCCGCTACCTATAAAGGTGCTGTGGCCTGTTTAGACTCAAAGCTATGGCTCGAAGCCATGCAATCCGAGATGGACTCCATGTATGAGAATGACGAATGGGATCTTGTTGATTTACCTAATAAGGTAAAACCTCTACAGTGCAAATGGCTTTACAAAATAAACAGTTCTGTAGACGCGTAACCAGATACCTATAAGGCACGACTAGTGGCAAAAGGTTTCACTCAAGTGCACGGATTGCATTATGATGAGATTTTTGCACCTGTAGTCATGCTACATTCCATTCGGATAATCTTAGCGATTGCCGCATTTCATGACTATGAAATTTGGCAAATGGATGTGAAAACCGCCTTCTTAAACGGTTATTTGGAGAAAGAGTTGTACATGGTGCAACCCGAAGGTTTCATATATCCTGAACATCCTAAGAAAGTATGCAAGCTTAAGCGTTCCATTTATGGACTTAAGCAAGCTTCTCGGAGTTGGAATCATCGTTTCGACCAGGTGATAAAAGAGTATGGTTTCACACGATCGGTCGAGGAACCATGCTTATATATCAAGTCGAGTGGGAGTAAGATTGTATTCTTGATATTGTATGTTGATGACATACTCTTGATTGGGAATGACATTCCTCTCCTATCTTCGGTTAAAGAATGGTTGAAGAACCATTTCCAGATGAAAGATCTGGGTGAGGCACAACGCATTTTGGGAATCCGTATCTACCGAGATAGATCACGACGGACGTTATCACTGAGTCAGGAGTCTTATTTGGATAAGATTCTTGAGAAGTTCTGCATGACCAACTCCTAGAAGGGGAACCTTCCAATGACGCCTGGGATGCAGTTGAGCAAGTCTCAATCACCCACGACGCTTGAAGGGATTAAGCGCATGAGTCGTGTTCCTTATGCATCTGCAATAGGATCAATCATGTATGCCATGATATGCACACATCCAGACGTGGCATATGCATTGAGTATGACGAGTCGGTACCAAAAGAATCCATGTACCTACGGAGGACTAAGGATTGGGTATTGACTTATGGAGGAGATACTAAGCTATACGCAACCGGTTACGCAGATGCTAGCTTCCAAATGGATCGAGATGATTTAAAATCTCAGTCCGGGTTCGTCTTCACTCTTAATGGTGCTGCGGTCAGCTGGAAGAATTCTAAACAGGATGTTGTAGCAGATTCTACTACTGAATTACGATAAGCATGAAGGGCACGTTATCTCCATGGGAATTAAACGTGTTCCTGAGTTGTAGTAGTTGATTATGGATTTGATACATTATCTTATTCATATACTATTTATAACTTCATCGTTTTAATATAATATTTTGTTTTTCATGTGGATTGTACTGACAACATTCAACACCACAAAGTGAACTGAATTACATTATATTTGTTTTGGTCCGTAATCGCCTACAAGAGCTGATAACTCTGGCTATTATATTGTGCAGTCGATTGATGGTGGGTTCAACGAGCCATAAGTCAAACGGTTGACTGATCGATCACAGATGCGAGATTATAACGATACCTCGTAGGACAAATTTTTGTGACAACGTAATGGAGTCCTAAATGTTTAAAAACATTCGGTGCCAGGTCGTGGATAGGACATCCATTGTGTTCCTAGAGTCGATTCTTTTGACTATCGATTGTCTCTTCAGATTAAGGCAGTTTTTGGGTGACTTTGGTTTCTTTCTCACGGTCTGCCGTAACTTGAGGCTAAGTAGATTTTTTTTGGTTCATTTCATACTGTGCTTACATCTGCAGGATTCGAGTTGAGGAAAATATCCAACCCTTATCAGGTATAGTTATTTCTTAGGGCCACTCGAGGAGTAGTAACTGAAATGCATGGCCATGCTCGAATGATGATTCGTTTATCAGTTAAGTTACTCTCTAGTCGGGGAAACCACTCTTGATACTGATCACTTGTAAAATACGACCTTTGTGAATACAGATTTTGCAAATTGTTTTACATTGAGTGGGAGAAATTTTCGGATATGAGAATCGGCTATCGCACATACACTTGTGAGGACAAGTGGGAGTTTGTTGGAGCTTGTGTCCTCCACAAATAAGTGTGATAACATTTGTAAATCTCTTACAGGTTCACAAGGGTATACTTCTTATTTTATCAGTTGATTAACGATTACCTAATAACAGTTGGCTTGTTAGAAAGTTTGACGTTATTATCATACAGATGGCGGTGATCAACTTGTCCCTAAAAGTCACACCTAAAGGATGTGTTTGAGAGATGTGGTTATGGAAATGTAATCACATTGATGCCTTATATGACTAAGCAGTTAGTCAACGTGTTGATGAGACGATTATTTAATGCCGATTAAATAATATTAGCTAAGACGAATTAACTGTCAATTCGTAAAATTAAATATAATATGTTATATTTAATTAATGTATATAATGTTAGCTTGGATGAATTAATATGTTAATTCGTAATTAAATGTAATCGGTTATATTTAATCAGCGAATGATAATTATACGATATTGTCATAATAAATTATTATTGACCCGTATTAATTAATCAAGTGCAAGCTGTTGTGTGTAGACTAGTTAATACGGAATAAAATAAATGACAATTTAATTATACACTTTATATACATTTTGTTAAATACCGAAATAAGAAGATTGATTCGTATTATTTTTGGTAGGTTGACAAAACCGAAAATAAGAAGAAAACTCCTCTTATTTTTTCGGTTAGCATGGGCCGAAAATTAGAAGAGTAAAAATCTCCCCTTGGACTTCTCTTTTCGGTTTTTCAATAAGAGAGAAGGGAGATCATTATTCTCTAACCGAATTCTTTTTGACCTAGCCTCCTCTCATCAAAGAAAACACAAGAAAAACCTAAAGATTAATCAGTTAATTAGGGGATCTCATTCTAGCAATTTGAGGGGCATTTCTCGGAGCATCTTGGGTGCAACTAATAGGCGAATATCATTGCGATGTTATTCTTAGGCCGATTTTGCTAGGACCGAAGGTTGTTTCTTCATTCTCTACTTTTGTTTATGCATTTTATTTTATGACTCGTAATCATCTCTATAATTCGTTATAATACTTAAAATTAAGGGAAGTACACAGATAAAATCCCACAAAACCTCGCTATATAAAGGCTGATCTTAGAGTGATCAACCTCCTTATCCATTCCTACTTTCTTTAGGGCCTCAGTAAGAGCATCTTGGTGCTCCAACATCTTAACAATATCATCTATGTTCATGCTCTCAGCTCTCGCATACAAAGCGTTTCTCTTGGGCGACATCTTGAAACTATATAAGAAAAGGTAGATATAAACATACGCACTAAAACCTCAAAACACGAAAGCAGACTGCCCAGAACACACTCAATCGAGTGCCTAAACCTACTCGATCGAGTAGCGGCTACTCGATCGAGTGCCCACCATACTCGATCGAGTGCCTCGACATCAGACCCAAAACAGACCTTCTGATCTCTAACATACTCGATCGAGTGACCCCCTACTCGATCGAGTGCCCTATGTACTCGATCGAGTGCCCAAAAACACGATTCTGGTTGTAAAAACGTCAAATACCCACTCGATCGAGTCAGACCCACTCGACCGAGTACCTCACCTTCTCGATCGAGTACCCCTTTACTCGATCGAGTCATGCTGACTCGTATATACTACCCGCATGTTATCTCACATATCCCCGCATACTATGCAACTTTATAAACTTAACATTATAATATAGTTAAGATGCAATTCTACCAACTCTTTATATGATCAACAAAACAACTATATCATATTATCAAACGCCACATAGTAAACATCCAACATGCTTCTTGTTCAAACAACAGTTATATATGTTTCACCAACCTTTCATTCACAAACTCAACCTTCTACTCCAAACATCCAACAATTACAACATACATCATCACATCCACGTACAAGCTAACAAGCATCACATACAACCTTGACATATACCCCCCCCCCCCCCATGTGACCGGTTCAAAATTGTAGGGCGAGTTTGCGACTTTAGGACGTCTCCCAAGCCTTTGCATTAGCTCCTACAACCTTTACCCCAGGTTCATTTTAATTGACTCCCTATGTTCATTAGATTCATTGGTTAAAGGTTTTAGGATCGTCGCTCTGATACCATTTTGTAACACCCCCATACTCCAAGTGCCTTACCAGGACCACTCAGGTATAAGGATGCTACCATCTCGGTTAACCGAGGCAATGATAATCATCAGACAATAGCGAAACAACATTTAAATAGTATAACTTTAGTGAAAGGTTACAATCCAAAGCCAAATACCAAAATATGAATACAAGTTCTCAAACTATCGGTGTAATCAGCTAATGAAATGTTTATTAAACTACTAAAGTTACAGCGGAAGACTTCTATCATCAGACGGTGGCACATCCCAGCTATCCCATGTAACTCGACTCATACCTGCTCAATAACTGCTCACCATCCCCAAATAGATCACCACAGTTTTTAAAACATTAAACGGGGTCAGTACTAATCACACAATTTATATAAACCAACAACACAGTAAACAAGCAGCTCAAACGTCACACACACAATCACACCCACTCCAATCAATCTCCATCACGGACTGTCCACTGGACCAGCCCTGCCAGTGGGGGACCGCAGCCGTACCCACCAAATCCCCGCTCATCATACCGAGCGATAACCCTGTCCCATTAATGTGCACATACCCTCCCGTGGCGGGTTCCACGGAGGGCGAAACTAGGGCATGAAGCCACTCCCGCAAGTGACTCCACTCAGCCGAGAACGCATCTCGAGAACCAGAGACAAAAAATCACAACCATTAACTAGCAATCAAAACCAACAACTGTCACAATACGAATACGATTATATTCAACAATCATAAAACATCAACAATGCATTATGGGAGTAATACTGAGTAGGGAAAACCCTACCTGGAAAGCAACACAATCAGACGGTCTCACAGCTGATATCAAAAGGCTTCCTCTACGAATCCTCCTCCTAACATACAAACATATAATCACTACCAATCACGAAATACAACAAAACCCCCAAATCCCAATATTAGGGTTTAACCAACTTTAACGAAATACTATAAAAACGGTACGTAGATCTTACCCTCGACGCAAGGATCACAAAGGTATAAAGAAAGGTAAAATCCGACCTTCCAAGCTCCGGGATTTGCCAACAATGCGATTGATGCGAAGAACGTAGTTGATTTCTCTTTTTGAAAGCAATTAGGTTTTAAAAGTGTTTAAAGAAAAGTGAGGGAAGTAATTATATACTTAATCGCATTATTAACAAAACCCGACAAATCATCACCCCGTAAACCGGCTACTCGATCGAGTAGCTGAGGTACTCGATCGAGTGCCCCCTTACTCGATTGAGTATCAAAGTTACTCGATCGAGTACCCAACAGGTCAGAAACTATTTTTAAAACGCAACACACCCTTACTCGACAGAGTACCCAGAGACTCATAAAACCGTAGTATCACACGCCATGCAAGTAATAGGAACGTGTCCCTCTGACCGCATCTACCACAAATTAACTCTTGCTCAATTATGGCACAGACTTGTTCAGGTGCGCCTGAAGGTTGTACAATCTCCGAATTTTCTAACCTTCCACCGGGACTTTCCACCGTAGCTACTAAAGACTCGCTCACTCGTCCACCTCCTATAGGATTTCCATATTCAGCTACATGAATGGCCATTTCCTCAATGAGTCGCCATCCCTTATCATCTTCGACATTTTTCTGGAATCTCCCTTTGGCTGCATTATCCAACACGACTCTTTGATCATCATACAACCCATTATAGAATTTGGTGCATAAGAACCATCGTTGGAAACCGTGGTGAGGTACAGAGCGAACTAATTTCTTGAACCTAGTCCAAGCTTCATTTAGATCTTCAGTGCCGAACTGAGTAAAAGTGGTGATTTGGCCTCTCGGCATATTAGTGTGCTGTGGTGGAAAATATCTTCTGTGGAATGCTAAGGCTACGGAATTCCAGTCAGTAACACCAGCAGCTTCCCTATCAAAGTTACTCAACCATTCCTGGGCATCATCAGTTAAGGAAAAAGGAAAAAGGACTTCCTTGACCCTATCTTGTGTCACCCCTACAGATAATGGAATGGTAGAGCAATATTCCGTAAACAGATCTATATGCTTACATGGATCCTCGCCAGGTATCCCCTTGAAGAGATTTCTCTAAACTAGCTGTATATAAGACGGATGGATCCTAAAGGTTCATGCATCTGTAGTGGTAAGCAGAAAACCTTTAGGCAGAGAATCCACCGTAGGTTCCGAGTGACTGGCGATATTCGGCATCTTAGCAGACGGAGTTGTTAGAACAGCATGTATGACAATGTCCTCTTCTAGGACAGATTTCCTGCAAATCTATTAAAGCACTAGACAAAAATGAGATCAGTCTCAAGGAATAAATTCCTGGAGACGAAAGACAAACTTAAAATAAGCAACAAAATTACGCCACCTCCCCGGCCACGGCGCCAAAATTTGATACCGTCGTTTAGTACCAAAAATAAATACCTAAAACTACTAACAGAAGTTAGTAGAAGTAGGGTTGATCTCCATAGGGAGATGGAAAAATGTCTGCCAAACTAAGTCTATCCGAGTAACTATTTCTTGAAGGTTTTGAAGATTTGTTCTAAACTACGGAGATGAAAGAGAAATAAAGAAAAGAAGAATAAAGAAGGGAGTTGATGAGTTTGTCAAGTAGAGAGAAACAGCTAAGACAGTCGGTTCACCATGACTCTTAAGAAATCTATTTTAGGGTCTTAGGTCAATGCAAATTCGATCTACAAGGTAGTGAAAAGGTCCTTCCGGTCCGCTATTCGCCCTAAAACAATTCTAACTTAGCTTCCGCCCTCATTAGAATGCTCTAATGTTCACTGCAGGTCTTACCCATTCCAATCGTCCGATCCAGGTCATGGTGTACCAAGATTAATTATCTAAATACGTCGACTCAAGTAGACAAGAACAATTAATTGCAATGATTAACAACATAGATCTAATTCGCATTAATTCCTAATCACCTATTCATAATTCCCATAAAATCATGGTTCCCCTATGTCCTAGCAAAAAGGGTTTTAGCTATGCATGATTATTGAACAAACAACAATAAGACATAAACTATAAGAGTTAAACATAATATAAGAGCAATAAAGCAAAAGTACTTAATTAATTAAAAGAAGAGAATACCGATTACAAGGAGGAGCAATGGAGAATTAGGT
Organism: Silene latifolia; assembly: GCF_048544455.1. NCBI lineage: Eukaryota > Viridiplantae > Streptophyta > Magnoliopsida > Caryophyllales > Caryophyllaceae > Silene > Silene latifolia. The sequence continues at coordinate 63,205,694 of NC_133526.1, read as the reverse complement.
TTTTGTGTAAAGTTCTAAGAGAGAGTAAAAGAGAGACAAGTCCCAGAAAAGAGAGGAGAAGAAGATCTTAATGACTGCTGTGATTCTTATTTATCGTAATTACAAAAGGGCAATCTCGAAATAAACTCAAGATCCGCATAAAACATCGAGGCTCTCGATCGAGTAGATTAAAACAACTCGATCGAGAACAAAATCCAGCAAAACACTTCGATCGAGGAATACAGGCGCTCGATCGAGGACTTCAACAAGCGGTCATCTCGATCGAGAAAGGAAAGAGTTCGATCGAGAAACTTCAACAAGATAAAGCATTCGATCGACCAATTTAAGTAGCAGACTTGGTCGATCGAGCTATATTAGCATGGGTGGACTCCTTGACACTTTCCGAGGCCACTTCACGCATCTCTAAGTGACAAATTCCAAGCTCCGATTCCGCATTCCCCAAAATGCATGAGATTGGGACAAGTTTCGGCTCGATTTCGCTCATTTCTTGTTCGTACCTGCAATTAATGTAAGACAAACCAAAGTAGACTATTCGGGGGCATGTGTACCGAGATGCCACGTAAATAACATAGAAATGCGTGTAAAACTGAGGTAAAAACCTTATATAAAATACACGCATCACTCGGCTTACGTAGGTGCTTTTTGTTGGTTGTTTTGTGTGTTTTAATGTTGCCTTTCACGTTTAGATTTAATGACCTGTATTGTGTTTTGCAGGGTACTGCGGATCTAGCGGAGCTTCCTCGGGTCCGTGCTGAGTTGGACGCAGCAAGGTCAACGATCCAGGCACAGGAGTTGGGGATCATCGGTCCGGACCATGAGGTGAGGCGTCGTGAGGACGGGTTGCGGAGCCGAGATGTGGAGATTGCCTCTCTCAGGGCTCAGTTGGCTGCGGCGGAGGAGCTTCGCGTCACGATGGAGTACGAGACGTTGGAGAGTTCTCTGGAGAGGGGACCCGAGTAGGAGGTGGTGTCAGCTTTGCCCGCGACTCCTCGTGAGACCGGGATTGGTCTGACTGGAGGCGTTGAGTAGTTGTAGTTGTTTGTCCTTGTTTTGGACTTTTGTTTGTACATATTTACTTTTTGCGTGAGGCGGTTTGTATATATGTGTTTTTGGATTGTAGTTTATTTTTTTTTGGCTTTTTTTGTGTTGTGTTTCGGAGAAGCACGGTCAGCGGTCGATTCCCCTTTGTTTTACATCTGTTCCCACATCGTTAGTGTAGAAAATAGGCAACAAGTAGCACGTATGCACCTACGTAATCACGCAAAAGCATTTGATGGAAACCAAAATAATCATGATGACTCAAAGTTAAAATTGAAATTGAAAAGAAATTAAGAAAATTCCGCGACCAGTCATCACGTTTGGATTTTTCAAGTGAAATTGATTTGAAATTTTGAGCAATTAACTCGAGTTTGAATTAAATTGCATCGAATTTTGCTGAAAGTTGATTTGTAACTCTAACCGTCACGGATGAATTTTAGATTTTGTGAGTGTATTTGATTTGGTATTTGTGAAATCAAGACTCGGATTTGCAAGAGTTTGAATTTTTGAAGAAAATTGACGTCGTGTTATCAATTCTCGATTTTTGTGGAAAAAAAGCGAAAAATCGAAAAAAAATTCGGAATTTTTGACGGACATGGAAACGATCCGTCGTGGATCGGGGTGACTAGTCCTTCCCCCTTAAAATAAGAAGAGAAAAACCCGTATGTTTAAAGCCGCGTCATGGAAACCGTGCCGGATTTCGTAAAACGCGAAAACAAGGAAATGTGAGTGTGAGAAAACACAAAAATTCCCGGATAGGCCTTAAGAGGCACGAGCCTTAAGGCGAGAGAATCTAGGTTTCAGGAAGAAACACAACTTGATAGGGACAAATCAAGATGCGGATCCTGAGGACCAGCCCAAAGAGGCGTGAGGCCATAGGCGATGGAAGTGAGCTTCCCCTTTTTTTGGAAAAAAGCGCTGATGGTTTTGTATAAATAAGGACGTTTGTGCTTCATTGTTTCATCATCCGAAACACGAAAAAATCCCTACGAAAACCTTTCTTCTTCTTCCACAAAATAATTCATGGATGCTTTCGAAAATAGGTTGCAACATTGGTGTCGGGATTTGTCGCCTCCCGAGAAGTATCAACTCATTGTAATGGGAGTTGGTCAATTGTTGGTGCTTCGCTAAGTCAAGGTGCAATCCTCGTTCCTTGAAGCATGCTCTCGGCTTTGGGATTCGAAACATCATGTTTTCGTTTTCTCCAAAGGTGAAATTTGTCCTCTTGCCGCAGAAGTACGAGCCATTGATGGATGGTCGGGTTGTACTCCGGTGCTTCCTCTGACTCGGTTGTGTTACAAAGAGAAGTTTTGTTCAATGTTGGGCTTGTCAACGAGCCACGTGAACTCTCTCCTTGCTCCTCATGGTGTGGATATGTTGGCTCTTATCAATATTTTTCTAAACCGGTTGGATGTTACTGTCTCGGAGTTGGCTAGGAGAAGGGCTCTTGCCTTTTGCCTAGTGCATGCGTACCTCCTTGTCGATGCCTTGAAGAAGGAGGGGTCAAGATGGTATGGTAGTATGACCCTTGTGCATATAGTTGAGCAAATGGAGCATGGTTGGGATCCATCATGGTTCGTGCTTGGCGAGATCATCCAAGCTTTGGATAAGAAGTGCTCTTGTGGAGAAGCTCTCTCGTTTGGATCCCCACGGATCCTCCAAGTGTGGCTCTTGGAGAGGCTAAGGTATGTAGCGCCTCCGGCCGATTCTTCTTCTTACTCCTTCCGTCACCTTACTATGAGGAAGAAGTTTTACTCGGATAGTTTTGCATCCACCGAGCCCTATTGGACCTCGAGATTGGTGGAGGAGGATGATCCTCATATCCGTTGGGTGGTGCCATGGTGGCACTTGAGGTCCTTCACGGGGTTGTCCGCTTCGGCCGCTAGTTCTTTTTCTTTGATAGTGGTGGGTTGAAGGTTGCTTCCTTCATCTATACCGAAAGGCTCATGAGGTAAATGGGGCAAATAGGGCAACAACAAAAGGTGCCAGCTCAAGATACTATCGTCCAAGATAGTGTTTTCCGGAACTCCGAGCTTGTGGAGGTCTTCGAAAGGTGGTGGGCCACTCTACCTATTTGGGAGGTACCAAACCCCGTTGCCACGACATGGGTGACTCCTGCTTATGTCAAGTGGTGAAGAGCTCAAACCCTTGCAGGAAAGGTCTAAGACTCGTAAGGACGAGGTCGTCGACTTGAAGTATAGAGAGGTTGGCAAGGCCAACCGTGCCTTCTTTGATGATTTTGTGAATGGAGCTAGCCCGGATGTAATGAGGCCACCAAAGAGGAGAAGCTCGGGTCCCAAAGAGGTAATCGGTCGTGTTTGGGCTCGGCTTGGGCCGAGTAGGGGGTCTTGCAAGAGACCGGCGGTTGAGGATCCATTCCGAAGAGAAAGTCCATGCTAGGCGGGCAAACAAAAAGAACAAGGGGAAGATGTACCCCGAGGGAAAAGGCAAGGGTAGAATGGAAGAATGAAGACCTCCATTACCTGTTTTACTATTATGTTGAATTAGTGTTTGTGTATTTTTTTTATGTTGTACTAGTTATGTATTTTGTATTTTGTGCTAGTTTTACAATGTGAAATGTCTTAGTCGACACTCTAGCTTTGACAAGTTGTAGACTTGCTTAGCTTTATTTGTTGTCAAATTTGTAATCCTTCTCATTATTAATTAAATAAGAGGATTGGTTATGTTAAAAGAAGTGAACGCTTGTTTCTTCCATCCATTTCGTAAAGGCAATTCGGTTTGAATTATTCTAAACGTTGCACCTCTGAAAGGGGATTTTTGTGGGAAGGGAGAAAGGCTTCTTTTTTGTATTTTTGTGGAAAAGGGAATGTTTTTCCCTTTACTTTTTTTGAAGTTGATATGGGTGGTGTTGTTTTGTGTGTGGGGAGGGTTGTATCCTTCTTGTGTAAGAAAGGTCTGCCTACATATCCACCTGAAAACGTGAAATCAAACCATGATAGTAGTTCGAAAGTTTGTTAATTTTATTTGGGTTTTGTGGTTGTATCCTTCTTGTGTAAGAAAGGACTGCCTACGTATCCACCTGAGAAGGTGAAATCAAACAATGCTCGTAGTTCAGGTTTTTTGTTTGAGTGCAAATGGATGTTTCCTTTTCCAGATCAAAGGTTGTTTTGAAACATGCGAAGGTGTCGTAACTTAGACTCGGTAAAACATGCAATTTCAAATCAGAACGCGTTAAGGAACTTCACTTGAAAGGGATATTGTGGTCGCTAGTTGTAAAACTAGAGTAAGGTTTGTTGGTTGCTAGGTTTTAAGGTTAGTATTTATTGAGTTGGTCTAGGTTGGTCAGGTTTGTGAAATCCTCCCCGTCTAGGTCACTCAGTCTCACTGCGCCCTCAGAAAGTATTTCCTTGACCAGGTATGGCCCGGCCCAATTGGGCTTGAATTTCCCCCTCGGATCGAGGGGTAGTGGTGCTCGAACCGACTTGAGGACCAAGTCCCCTTCCTTAATGGTCTGGGTTTGACCTTTTTGTTGAATGCCCGTTGTATACGTCGTTGGTATAACTGGACGTTGTGCAAGGCGTTGAGTCGTCGTTCGTCTAGAAGCGTAAGTTGTTCGAACCTTCGACGGGTCCATTCGGACTCAGGAACTTGACTCTCTAGTAGAATGCGTAGAGATGGGACCTCTAACTCTACTGGTTGAACTGCCTCCATGTCATATGCTAGGTAAAAGGGTGTGGCTTAGGTTTGTGTTCGAATGGAGGTTCAATATTCCCAGAGTGCAAATGGAAGTTTGCTCGGCCAATCGCTATAATTATCTTCCATCTTTTTTATGATGGTGACAAGAGTTTTGTTTGCTGCCTCTACCGCTCCGTTGGTTTGGGGACGATAGGGAGATGATCGATGCCGCTTGATTTGGTATTTGTCTAGCAAGGCTTGTGTTTCCACCCGGAAGTGGGAGCCTTGGTCGCTGATCATTTCATGGGTACCCCATATCTGCCAATGATGTTGTCCTGGATGAACTTGGCCACTTATTTGGCGGTTAAGACTTCATAGGACTGTGCTTCCACCCATTTGGTGAAGTAGTCGATGGCGACGAGGACGAAGAAATGTCCTTTGCTGCCTATCGGGTTGACTTTCCCGATGATGTCGATGCCCCAGGTCGAGAAAGGCCAGGGTGATGTCATGGTGTACAAAAGGGATGGTGGTATGTGTTGTATGTTGGCGAAGATTTGCCAATTGTGGCAATGTTTGACGTAGTTTCTGAAATCGGCTTCCATGGTGGTCCAGTAGTAGCCTAACCGCATGATTTTGCGGGCTAGCATCATTGCGCTCATGTGAGGGCCGCATTCTCCTTCATGGACCTCTTCCATGACTTTTTTGGCCTAATGGTGATCAATGCAAAGGAGAAGACTCCCTTGGGGTGTTCTTTGTATAGTTGTTCTTGGCTTATTATGAATTGTGATGCAAGTAAACGGATGGCTCTTTGTCCTCTTGTATCAAAGTTAGGAGGGAATTCATTTTTGGTTTTAAAGTTGAGGATGGTTTGCTACCAAGGTTCGACACGGTTCTCCTCGTCGTTGTTGATGGCGTAGATGTGAGCTGGTTCGCTCCTTCTCTCGACACATAGGGGCATCGATGTCATGTTGTCGGGTATGTTGACGAGCCCGGCAAGTTTTGCTAGGGCATCAGCAAACTGATTTTCCTCTCGTGGCAAGTGGAAGTAGTCGACTTGGTCCAAGAATCCGGCCTCTTGATTGATTTTTGCTCGGTAGGGTGCTAAGCTGTCGCTTCGGATTTTCTATGATCTGGACACCTGATTGATGATGAGTGAGGAATCGCCGTGGACTCTTAACTTCTTGATGCCAAGTGTTATGGCTGCTTGTAGGCCGATGAGGCATGCTTCGTATTCGGCGGCATTGTTGGTGACGGCGAAGTCTAGCTTGACTGAGATCGGAACATGTTCTCCTTCCGGTGATATTAGAAGGATCCTTACCCCGAAGCCTCTCAGATTCGATGCACCGTCGAAGTATAGGTCCCATGCGCCCGTGTCGGCACAATGGATGTCTTCGTCAGGAAGTGACCATGTGTTGGTCGTTGGGTCCTCATTGACGGGATTTTCTGCTAGGAAATCGTCGACTGCCCTTCCCTTGATAAACTGATGTGACTCTTAATTGCGCACATTTAGTCGCCTAATTGAACCCATTTTGCATACTATTATAACATTTCTTGGCCATTTTGTCCGTCAAATCCTTTCTATTTTGCTTTCCTAGTGCATTTTATATGTCTTATAGGAAAGAAGATAATGAGGCGGAATTCCCATCTCCTGTGCATATTTGGACGCTTGTTGACGATCTTAGATGGACTAGTATGAAGAGGAGGCAAGAACGACGACCAACGAAGTAAGAATAAAGAGTATACATAGATCGTAGGCTTTGAAGCAAGAGGATGGAACACTGTGCCAAGATCCGTGCGTCCTAAGCACCAGATGAGCGGATTGCCATGTCCTTATCCGAGCGGCCCAAAGACGAGATGAGCGGATCATAGAGCTTTGATCCGAGCTTCTTCCTTGCGATCCGAGCGGATCCCTTTAAAGAATCAACCGTGCCTCAAGCCACGTCGGGCGGATCGTGTTAGGAGTAGCAGCCTAATCTGCGCATTTCCCTCGGGACTTGCAATTCTCTATCCATAACTTAGCATTGTTATTTACTAACCCACCCTTGATTAACCTAATGATGTACTACTATATATACTCCATTTGTAATAATCAAGGGATTAAGTTCCCACAATATGAAATCCTCTTAGATTAGATTAGGGGTAGATTAGAATAGATTAATCTCAATCATTCCACATTAATCTTTCCTTAATTATTGTTCAAGCTTTATTATTGGGTAATTGAAGATTACTGGAGATTTGACAACTCTTCATCAATCAATCAAGTTTACTTCTATTATTCTTTCCTTTCCATTTATTCATCTCAAGTTTGGTATAATTCCTTTACCCTTTACTCTTTATTGATTATTTCCTCATTCTCTTATCATGTTTATACTTGTTGTGACGATTGACACCATTAATGACATGTTCTCCAGGATAATGAGTGAGTAGTTACTTAACTAGGATTAATGGGGGATTAGGGGAGTTAATCATGGGACAAGTTTATGCTTAATGAGTTCATTTGTATGCTTGCTTATTGTTCCTCAACTTATGCACATATCATGTTTGATGAAATGCTTGATTGACAACCTAGCATGTTTTTTTTATCTATTCAACAAGGCTTGTAAGATATTAACCAGCTCAAGCCTTGGTAGACCTTGCATAGAGTTGAATAGGGATAACCCAAGTCGACTTGCAGGTGTTGTAAAATCTTAATCGACTCGGCTCCGAGACGTAAGTTTCCCTAAGATTTAGTTTATCATGTATATAGTTTAATAGGAAGAATTAATTCAACTTGTAGGTGTTGTACAATCTAATCGATTTGGCTCCGGGACCTAAATCTTGTTATGAATTATATGACATGAACCAACTTAATTGAACAATAATATAAATTGCTTGCATCTATTTAACTCATTTATGCTATCTTACCATGATTCCCCTATGATCCCATAACATCCTAATATACCCTTATTAATTGTTTACATCTCTTAAATTATTATTTGTTTTACTTTATTGCTTCAATTAGTTTAGACTCACCAACTCCAACCCAAATCAATTGTGACACTAGCATAAATTGAGATAGATAGACTTAGAACCCCAAGCACACCGTCCCGTGGATCGACCTCGACTTAACCACTAACTAGTTGTTTGTTGAGAAATATAAATGTGTTTGATTGGGCGTGTGACGACCGCGACCACATCATAAACTTGAAGGGTATGAATTTGAGGTCAAATTCAGATAGCATGAGTGTCCATCTAGACAGCCTTCCGTTTAGTACGGGTTTTTCGAATATGTATTTGACAGGGTCCATCTTAGAGTAGATGTGAACCGTGTAGCTGAGCATGTAGTGTCGCAGCTTCTTTGTTGACCAGACCAGGGCAAGGCATGTCTTTTCCAGTTGGGTTTACCTTGTCTCGTATTCGATGAACTTTTTGCTGATGTAGTAGATGGCTCGTTCTTCGCTGTTGACTGTTTGTGCTAGCATGGCTTCCATGGCTGTGCCGGAGACAGTTAGGTATAGGGATAAGGGAATTCCTTGTTGAGGTGGCATGAGGACAGGAGGTTTGGATAGGATTTCCTTTATCCTGTCGAAGGCCTTTTGACAGTCATCGTCCCAATCGGTGTGATCGGAGGCGCAAAGTTTCTTGAAGATTGGCTCACAAATCATAGTGAGCTTGGCTATGAAGCCGCTGGCGTATTGGACTTGACCGAGAAATCCTCGAATCTCCTTCTCGTTCTTAGGTCGGGGCATTTGTTGAAGAGCTTTGATTTTTGTAGGATCCATCTCGATGCCTCTTTTGCTGACAACGTGTCCCAGGAGATTTCCGGAGGTGACCCCGAATGCACACTTCTGAGGAGAGTGGTGACGAGCAAAGAATTTCCGAAGGAAGCTAATGTGGTTGTCCCGCTCTTTTGATTTGGCGATCATGTCATCGACATATACCCCCACCTCCTTGTGCATCATGTCATGTAGGATAGTGGTGGCGGTTCTTTGGTAGGTTGCTCCGGCGTTGATTTGACCGAAGGTCATGACACCGTAGCAGTATGTACCCTCTGCCATTTTGATATGGCTGTACCCAGCATACCCGTCCATGAATGATAATAGGGCGTGCTTGGCGGTGTTATCCACTAGGATGTCGACATGTGGCAGATGGAAGTCATCTTTTGGACTTGATTTGTTCAGGTCCCTGAAGTCGACGCAAACCCGAATTCTCCCGTCATTCTTGGGTACATGAACTATGTTGGCCACCCAGTCAGAGTATTCAGACACTTTGATAAATCCGGCTTTGAACTGTTTGTCTACCTCTTCCTTTATTTTCAAGGCCCATTCAGGGCATATACGACCCAACTTTCGTTTCAAGGGCTTAGATCCGGGTTTGATGGTTATCCTTTATTATGCAATCTCCCTGTCGATCCCAGACATGTCTTTGTAGGACCAAGCGAATACGTCCTTGTATTCGTGTAGGAGGTCGATGAACTGCTGTCTTTCCGAGGGGTGAAGGGTGGTACATATCCTAAGTTATTCAGGTGTGTTATCGGTCCCTATCTTAATAGGTTCGGTCTCCTCAATGATGGGGGTCCTATCTTCTCGTTTGTCAATTTCTTTGGCAAGGTGAGGTGGGTAGTCACTCAAATCAAATTCCTCATGTTCGTTCAGAATTGCATTGCAGTTATATTGAGACGAGTCATAAGCAAACTTAGCGTTCATGAAATCGACTCGAGCGAAAAGCTCGGATAGGTCAGACATCTCATGGGCAGTCAGAGGTGACACAGCAGAGGAGGTGGCCCCTAGAACAAGCTCCAGGTTGTCACCTTCCATGGGTGTGGGGATGACCCTATTTGACTCGGCCTCTGAAGCAGCCACAAGTTTGTGATAAAATAGTGGGAAGGGGACTTTGACTAGGACATCAGGATTGTTAGGAGCTAAGACAGACTCTGACTCCGATTCAGACTCAGACTTTTCTTCACTTCCCTCTTTGAACATAAGGCCTTCTCCAGTTGTAATCTTGAGGATGCGGCCTTGACGATCGGTCCACTTGACAGTTTTCCTCCAGCCTTGTGTAGTTTTCTCTGGGTCAGTATCAGATATTAAGGCGGTGGGATCGAACTGGTTATCCTTTAGGGCAATGTTGATGATATCCTCATAGCCGAGGTGCTTGATATTATATCTTCTCTGAAGAGGAGACTAACGGCTTGTCCGTCGAGGCATGAGGTCGACTCAGATTTGCTCGACGCAGCTTTGGTGTTGTTGGGATGAAGTAGCAGCTTTGGAGTCATAGATTGGCTTGGGAAAGCCGTTGTAGAGCTGGGATTCTCCCTCGGGGACAAAGTATCCATTGAGAGTCAAATGGTAAGGACAGAGGATGACTCCGTGCTTTTTGGGCTTCCGTATTAGGAGGTTTATCTCCTGGATGTCTTCATCATTATGCTCATAACCTAGCTCGAAGGGGATGTTGAGGACCTTGGCCTGTTTCATAGGAGGCAAGGTGCTCTTCACCGGATTGAGAGGTAAGCCCAGGAAGTAACCCTGGCGCATCAGAATGCGGTTGACTGTGAGGTTGAAGAACGGGTCACAATTAAAAGGTGTTGATTCATCGGTTAGGGCATTCATAGCTTGGAATCCCCACATTTCACTGTTGTCCTCCTCAATGACCTGAGAGGTTATTCCCTTCTTCATAATAGCCTTGATCGGGGAAGCGGGAATTGTGATTGTCTTCCCGTTGAAAGAGACCCTGATTTTCTGATGAAGGGTTGAGGTGACGGCCTAGACGGCGTGAATCTAGGGGCGCCCTAGGATCATGTTGAAAGAGGCGTCGATCTCGACCACCTGAAAACTGGCTTGTCTTTCCAAGGGTCCAGTTGCAATGGTCAAGGTGATAAGCCCTGCAACCTTATGACGAGTGTCGTCATAGGCGCGTAATCCTTGATTAGTTGGGACCAAATCAGCTTCTTTGATGCCCAGTTTGTGAGCCGTCTTGAGGGGAATGAGATTGACCGCAGATCCGTCAGCCACTAGAACCATAGGCACATTCTTCTTGAGGCATTGTACGGTGATGTAGAGGGCCAAGTTATTGTTGGTTCCGAATGGAGGGATATCTTCGTCAGAGAAGATGACCGGGTTGCTCAGGTCGGGGACATCCCTTGTCATGTGTGCTACCACTTCTTCAGGAGAGGAGGTAGAGGGAACCGTTAACATTCCCAAGGCTTGTAGCAAAGCCTGTCGATGCGCGAAGGATGTAGCAATCAGTTGCCAAATTGAAATTTCGGCCTTCGTCTTCTGCAGTTGTTTAAGGATCCAGTTTTCGGGAACCTTGGGTTTTGATAGGTGCATCTGGACCGGGTAACCTGACCGATCTCTTTCGCTTGTTTGCCCTTTCCAGGAACAATGTATACATCTTCTGTGTCGTCTCTCCAGATACCGTAGATTTCGGGATCTCGAGGGTACTTTGTGTTGGAGTGTCCCCGACAATAATGCGATAACAATTGTCGATCATGATGATCACATGTTTAAATCTCATTTTTAGAATACGTAAGGGATGATTCATTTTATAGTCAACTGATCAACATTAATCGGTAACGATTGGCTTGCTAGAGTTTGACGTTACTATCGTGGGACGGTGGTGGTCAGTTGATCCCTTAAGGTCACACCTAAAGGATGATGCCCTTATCTGTAAAGTTGATTAATTGTATGACGATACAAGTTGATCAATTTCTTAAAATTGAACAATTCAATTGTGAGAGAGAATATTATTTCTTATTTTAATGAGATTAAATAAGATTTATTTTAGTAATAACAATGCTTTATTACTAAAATTGTTCATTGTTTGAGAAACAATAGAGATAAGAATGAATGATTAATTATAATTACAAGATGTTGTGAATTATAATTATATGACCCATTTTATTTATGTGATCAAGTATCACTAGTCAATTTGTTGTATGTAATTTAATTAATTTATAAAATGATATTTATGTGATAAATATGCATTAAATTAATTAATAACATGTAACATACTACATGTGACATATTGTGTGACAAATGACAAATTAACAAAATAAAATGGTAGTCCATTTTATGTACATGGACCGAAAATGGTGGAGAAAAGTAGGAGTTAGTGGGTTGTTTGTTTATTGGGACTAAATAAACGACTAAACAAACAATATGATTACCTAGCGTAATAGGTATGCATACCTATCACATGGAATAGAAAAATTATGATAATAGATGTGCATAGGTCCCCTAATAGACTCCCTACCCACCGGTTTTCCATGCCCCTTTTAGATGAGAATTTGTTCTCTTATCACTCATTCATTATTCATATGCAATATTAACATGCAAACTCTCTCATACTTTGTTCATCTTTCTCCAAAATTAGAGAAATCATGATCAAATTATTCAAATCAAATTACTAATATTATTAGTGTAATATATGAGTATTAGTAATCAATTTTAAGGTAAACTACTAAACAAATATCTAGCACATATTATTTAGTAGAGATAAGGGATAATCTTGGGTGCAATCAAGAGGAGTGGCTTCTATACTTGAAGTCTTTGTAGGATCATCCTATTACTCATCATAGTTCAAGAACAAGTAAAGGTAGGAGACCTTACTTGTGCCCATAAACCGAAATATTCAATGTAAGGAACCGGTTTTCCTCTACACTTATTTATATGTTTTGCATGCATAAGATCCTTAAGTTTTTATGCCTAAAACTTTAAACTAAAATATGTGATATTTAAAATATGATTTCCTTCAAGTGGTATCAGAGTATTATGGTTGTTGCATGCAAGATCGGGATCATTTTTCCGAGATAATACGATTAACGAATAAAACTTGAAATTTAGGATTTATGAAGATAAATCACGAAATAATTTTGCATGTTAAAAGTTTCTGGTCCTAAATGGATTTTAGGTCATATGGGACGATTTATGGATTTTTATTGTTCATTTTATATATTATTGGCATTAAAATATGATTTTTATGAGAAAAATGTCATTTTTAGACGAAAAATAGCTAAACTTTCAATTTTCAAGTGGTTTTTGGATATGTTTTCACATGTAATACATACTAAAATTTTCATATTAAAATATGTTGTTTTGCTCGAAATATGAATTTTATAATTTAAAATCGTATTTAAATGAGTAAATAGGTTAATATGAGTTATATTTCGAATATGATCATGGCATTTTAGAATGTTGTCACATGAAATTTTACAAGATGTGTGTAAAATATTTGGCTATAGTGAAGTCTTTTTGCATGATTTATGAATTTTTGATGAAAAATCACAGAAATAGTGACTATAATTAGTAATAATGCTAAAACATACTTCATGACTAAGGAAAAATGTCACATGTTGCATTTTATCATATATTTCAGATCTAAAAGTGAAAAGTTGATGAAAATAATTTTCTCATATTTTAATGGTCATATTTGTTAAAACCGATAAACCGCAACATTGTTTTTCTCGATATTTTTTTTTTTCGAAATTTTTAACCTAAGTTTTGAACATTATGAGTGTCATGGTATTTTTCCAGAATGTTCATGAGTTTAAATTTCAAATTTTGAAATTATTTGAAATATTTATGATTTAATTTGAAGTTTATAGCATTTTTGCATTTTTGGTCCATAATGAACAATATTAAGAAATCAAGTTGAGTTATTGTCAAAATATTAGTGAAGACTAAGTTTTGAGTCCTAATATGGTTAGGTTAATTAACTTGAACATAAATATGAATTTATGAGACTTTTTGTGATTTTAATAAGTTAAATCACGCAAATCCGTAAAAACCGATAAAATATACGATATTGGCTCTTTAAAGGCGATTTAGCATAAATTAAGCATGTTCATACATATTATAATGCTGAATTTTATTTATGATTGTCATATTTTAATTTTATGTAATTTTTGAATTATGTAATTTTACTTAGTATCGCCTTAGTTTTAAATTGGTATTACCCGAAATGTATGGGAATATCGATTCGGTTGTAATTATTGTGATCTCGTATCACCGTTTTGTAAATTAATAGATTTATTTTTATTTTTAATTACAAATGTATAATAGGAAATTATGTAATTCATTTTGTAATTTAATTATTCCGGAGTTCCTTGAAGACGGTGCCATTCGAGAAGACGGACCATCAAAGAATGTGTTACCTCGAGATGCGTGCCAAGACCGAAGATCAAGGGACCAAAGGAGTTGGTTTCCGAATTTGTAATAGTTTATTAGATTTACTATTTTTGGAAGGCCATACTAGGATTTTATTTTTATGCTTTGCATTTTATTTATATGTTGCATGCATCGCTAAATCGCCATAACTAAACATGCATTTTTTTATATCGAGTTTATCGACCGTGTCAATTACAATTATCGTAGTTCACCGCTTTAGTTCACTTAAAACGTGATAGATAATAAATTGACATGACCTCTCTCTAAAATAAACAATTGAGACTTAGCCTTACCAAAAAGTAGAAACCATGAAAACCTATTTCGTGAGGGAGTGCGCTCGGCCACACCGGGGTGCAAACCTTGTTACGTAGGGGAAGTGCCTGATAAATGTCTATCCACCGAATTCATAATATTGATAAGGGGCGAATCGGCTACACCGTGCCCAAGTTAATGTGAATTTGGATCATGGACACATTTATTCGAAATTTGGGTTGAACTCAACAAAAGTATTCTCGACCATAGCCGGATGTGTTTTGGACTAAAGATAAATATTAATGTAATTTTATCGACCAAGAGTTCTAAAAGTAGAATCGATTAAAGAGTTAATCCACCGAGTTATATTGATAAGGGATGAATCGGATACACCGTGCCCAAGTTAATATGAATTTGGATCTTGGAATCATTTATCATAGTTGGGTAGAGGTCACTATGTAAATACTTTACTTGTTAAATTATTTACAAGTATTATTATAACGATAAATGTTTTGTTTTCATTATTTCGTTATCGTATTGTTCTATTTCTTTACCTCAAATTATACGATATCATTTCGATTTTAGTTCAAATCTCCATTAAATCATCGTAACGAAAGACAAAATTTGAATTTTCTTCTAAAAACCTCGTATTATCCATTGAAAGGATCTCTTGTGAAGAGTATAGATGGAAGTTATTCATGATCAAAAGGGTTTTTTGATTCTTGACTAACATATCAACTTACAATGGATTATTTTTCATGTGCTTAATCGAATTAAGTACTTTGAAACGTTAAATCATTTGGTAATTAGATTTGTTAGAAGTGGTAATTGACCAAAATAAAGCAACCACTTCAATGAAAGTTTTAAGACTAAACAAACGAATGAAGAGTAGTCTTCATGAATTTCAAATTTGCTTCTCTTAGCAAAGACTCATTGAAATGAGTGAGAGCATTCTCTTAAACCGTTAAGAAAAGGATGAGGTTCTAAGAAGTAAAATTAGAATGGAATTGATACAAGGTAATGATAAAAGTGAAGTTATTGAGAATAATGATACTAAACCTATCAATCCCGACCGATAAAGTTTTCATTGTCTTAAATGTTGGACGCTAGAAAGGAAACTACCCCAAATTATTGAAGAATCAGCAAGTTAGTTGTGGGACATCTAATGGGACCTTCTTCTTTAAATGTTTATTTGATTAACATAAATTTTGCTAGTACTACTTCGTCAATATTAGATAACGGTGGTGGTTTTCATCATTGTATTCAATACATAAAGATGATTATGATATGACGACTAGCATCAAATAATGTCGAGAGATAGAGTCATTGTGTGATCAATCTAGTTTTGGGTTTATAGTTGTACCTTATTATGACTATTAAGTGCATAAACTCTGAATAAGAATATAATCTTGTTAAGATACAAAAGAGGTTTCACTATTGTGACCCCATACACCACGATTTGATGTATGGCTAGCCCATTATCAAGGTGAATATATTCTAAACCAAACTAGAATGATACATCATGTAGATGATACAAGACTCAAATTGGTAACCCAAGATTAAACCTTAAATTCTGGAATGATGAACGCAAAGAGTTATCGAGTACTCTTGGAACCATTAGATTGTTAATCTTATGGTATATGCGTATCTTTTATTTAAAGCAAGATGTCTCGTGCTTCTTGTTTGAAAAGAAGATCGAGGTTGTAAATCATTGATCCAAAATAGGTTGATCATTTTCTTTTACCAACGATTTAAGTTGACACTAATGTGTTCACTTAATAAGGTACATAAAGAAATCTTTGAAGAAGTTCAAAGAGTTCCAGGAATCACGATTTAGTCGTGATGGGATTATCAAAGTGAAGACTTTGATATAAGCCAAAGGAAATGTGATATAGTATCACAACTTAATCTCTCTTAGCACGCATTATGGGATAATGTGTGGTTGGATAAAGAAATCAAACGCTATTCGATATGGTTTGGACCTTAATCAAGTTACTTTGAGTTACTTGATCCTTTTGGGGATTTTATCATTTTGTCTAAATTTATTTTTACCACTAAATCTAAATCGATTCATATGAGATATGAATAAGTAGGGTACCATGCTTGTAAGTTTTTCACAAGAAACAAATGCTCATTTTCCTTACAATAATCACGAGTACAATGGGTTTGTGGCTCGTGAAGCTGTCTTTCTAGAATACAAGTTTATTTCTAGAAGACAGAGTGGGAGAAATTATTCAAGAGCCACAAAGAATGTTATGTCGCAAGAAACTGGTCTTTCTTGGCTACATGAGATGTTTTGTGTAAGACGTTGTTTCTTCATAACCTAGGAGGTTAAAGTCATCACTTGTTGAAGATGATGAATTAATGTTACTTTTAGAAAGAAAAGAGCTTGCAACTTACAAAGAAATTGTTTGATTCAAGTTAATTACTTCTGGAAAGTAATGAACATATGACTTACATGAGAGTGTTTAAGTCACAACTAAATACAAGGCTTAGAGCCATGAAAATCCGAAATAAATTCCAAGTGAATTGTTAGATATCAAAGCTTGATTGGTTGCAAAGGGTTTTGCACTAGTTGAAATGCTTAAGTCTATTTGGATCTTCTTAGGGATTGTATTTCATTATGAGATATATATAGCGAGTGAATCTGAAACCCACTTCTTCAATTAGAAGGAATGTATTCAATACATGTCTTGAGTTTTGTAGATTCTTGTCATCCTAAGATAATGTGAAACTTAAGAGAGGGTCTTAAGTAGGACATCAATGAGTTGGAATCAATGTTTTGATCATGTTATAAAACTTTTCTCGATAGGTCGATAAGTTGTGTTTATACATAATGTTTAGTGGGAGTTACGGTAATTTTAATTAGTCTAATGTGGATGACATATTGATCATTCGTAATGATTTAAGACTTTTGGAGTAATATAATACATCGTTAATATCCGGTTTTATGGAGATAAATCCACATGATATTAGCGTCAAATAAGAAGTCTTATGTTGATAAGATTCATGACTAATTCAATCGAGTTGAACATATTTGATTGATTCCATTTGCTTCCGCTGCCGGATCAATTAAATGAGTAATGATGTATAACACTTCATATACTTTGAGTATGATGAATTGTTTCAAATCGAATTTAAGTAATAGTTACCAAATAGCCATATTGATTATTCTTAAGTGCTTGAAGAAGCATTGAAGATGCAAAGTTAAGTGTTTTTGCAATTCAGAAATTTGTGTAAGGGCTTACACTAATGACTGTTGAGATTGTATAAGGTTTTGGACAAAAACCGTATTCGAAACACCTAAAGATGGTTAAGGAACCATTGTGGCTATGTTATTTAAGAAGTGGATTTGCTAGAATTGTTCTAGGCAATAAAGAACAATGAGAGATGCTTACAACGGAAATTGAGTACACTTGCAATCATGAGATGTGCAAGAGGATGGATCCGCATTAATTGTGAAAAAAAGTGGGAGCTATTCTAAGGCTAGAGAGGTTATGTCTAGATTGGATCTAGACACGTACTCAAAAAGTTTTGTAATGCAAATGTATACATTATAAAGGAAAACGAGTATGTAGTAAGGTTGAGTAAGGTACAAGAAGTTGATAAAACCTACTAACCAAAACCTTCTCAAAGGCTTAACATGATGAGTCATGTCATATGTCATTTCAATTGCATTGAGATGAACAACTACATATCAGATGAAAATTGATTATAAAATTATGAAGTAGTAATCAGGTATTGACTATTCATATGAGATAATCACATTTGTCGTTCGAGTTTTTAAATCTAAAAACTCCTTTTATACTTTGTTACATCCAAACGGGTTGTAGAGACAATATTGAACCCCGTTAAAGTGAACTCGGATTAACATGGTATTTGTCCATAGTCACTTGTATGAGGTGACGTCTCGAAGTGACTAGAGTGTGATGCTATTGATGGCAAGTTCAAGTGCCATAGAATCATATCAGATGACTAGTCGATCACATAGGCAGACTGTTAGGAACACTTTGTCGGGCCTAGTGACCGCTTATAGAGTTCTGGCAAATTTATATAGCCTGGTCGTGGCGAGAGCTACTATAGTATTCTAATGAGTCAATTCTTTGACTAAAGATTGTTCGCCTAAGGTGGCACAGTTTCAGATTAACTTTGATTTATGTTACTACGACCTTCGTAAATGGGGTCAAATGGGCATATTTGGGGTTATGATGGCTGTGGCTAGTCGAAGGGAATAGTGCGATAGGAATTGTCCACCCCCTTGTCAGGGTTAAAACAATATCTCAGGGCCACTCGACGAGTAATGAACTGGAAATGCGTGGCCACGCTCGGACGGTATCTATGGTAGATAATTCCGGTCAAATCAGTTACTCTCCAGATCGAGGAAACCACTCTCGATATGATCACTTACAAGTACGACCTGCAATACACCTTGTATTGAGTGAGAGATAGTAATAGGACAAGATAATTGGTGACGCACACTTGTCGAGGACAAGTGGGAGATTGTTGGAGTGTCCCCGACAATAATGCGATCACAATTGTCGATCATGATGATCACATGTTTAAATCTCATTTTTAGAATACGTAAGGGATGATTCATTTTATAGTCAACTGATCAACATTAATCGGTAATGATTGGCTTGCTAGAGTTTGACGTTACTGTCGTGGGACGGTGGTGGTCAGCGGATCCCTTAAGGTCACACCTAAAGGATGATGCCCTTATCTGTAAAGTTGATTAATTGTATGACGATACAAGTTGATCAATTCCTTAAAATTGAACAATTCAATTGTGAGAGAGAATATTATTTTTTATTTGAATGAGATTAAATAAGATTTATTTTAGTAATAAAAATGCTTTATTACTAAAATTGTTTATTGTTTGAGAAACAATAGAAATAAGACTGAATGATTAATTATAATTACAAGATGTTGTGAATTATAATTATATGACCCATTTTATTTATGTGATCAAGTATCACTAGTCAATTTGTTGTATGTAATTTAATTAATTTATAAAATGATATTTATGTGATAAGTATGCATTAAATTAATTAATAACATGTAACATACTACATGTGAAATATTGTGTGACAAAGGACAAATTGACAAAATAAAATGGTAGTCCATTTTATGTACATGGACCGAAAATGGTGGAGGAAAGTAGGAGTTAGTGGGTTGTTTGTTTATTGGGACTAAATAAACAATATGATTACCTAGCCTAATAGGTATGCATACCTATCACATGGAATAGAACAATTGTGATAATAGATGTGCATAGGTCCCCTAATAGACTCCCTACCCACCGGTTTTCCATGCCCCTTTTAGATGAGAATTTGTTCTCTTATCACTCATTCATTATTCATATGCAATATTAACATGCAAACTCTCTCATACTTTGTTCATCTTTCTCCAAAATTAGAATAATCATGATCAAATTATTCAAATCAAATTACTAATATTATTAGGGTAATATATGAGTATTAGTAATCAATTTTAAGGTAAACTACTAAACAAATATCTAGCACATATTATTTAGTAGAGATAAGGGATAATCTTGGGTGCAATCAAGATGAATGGCTTCTATACTTGAAGTCTTTGGAGGATTATTCTATTAGTCATCATAGCTCAAGAACAAGTGAAGGTAGGAGACCTTACTTGTGCCCATAAACCGAAATATTCAATGTAAGGAACCGGTTTTCCTCTACACTTATTCATATGTTTTGCATGCATAAGATCCTTAAGTTTTTATGACTAAAACTTTAAACTAAAATATGTGATATTTAAAATATGATTTCCTTCACTTTGGAGGGGCATTCCTCGGCGGATGGTTTTTGTAGGGGAAGTTCTTGTGGGGGTAGTTTTTGTGGGGTTGATTATTGTGGGGTGCATGCCAGAATGGTCGCGGGAGCAATCCTCTCTGATGAGGGTAGTTTTGGCTGCTCGGAGGACCCTCCCTCGGGTGCGGTGTTGGCGTTGGTGGGTTGAAAATCAACTGGCTATGGCTTCTTCAACCTGTTGGAATATGGTGAGCATAGTTGCGGCGCTGAACACGAACATCCCATCGATCCGGGGTATCCTTTTCCAAAGCGTTCATCTCATCATCAACAGGTAGGATAAGGTGTGAGAAATCGAAGGTTGGCTCGTCATCAGAGATGGCATGGATTCCTAAGGGGTTTGTTTTGTTATTTGGTTTGGTGGGTGGAGGTAAAGGTAGTTCCCCTTTCTCGATCATATCTTGGATGGCGTGCTTCAGTTTAAAGCAGGCCTCTGTGTCATGACCTTTACCCTGGTGGTATTGGCAGTAGGCATTGGGATTCCAGAAATGGGTTTTCTTGGCCTCGGACGGGTCAGGAGTAGGCCCAATCGGCTGCGGTTTCCCTTGGTCCATGAGTCTTTTTAGGGCACTGGCATAGGTTGTTCCCAAGTTTGCGAATACCCTTTGAGGATGCTGAGTTTTCTTTGTGGTTGGTTCGAGGAGGTTGACCTTTTCGATTTTGTTTGTTTGACCATAGGGGCGAGATCCAGTTTATGTAGACCCCTAATAGCCTCTACCAGTGGTTTTGGCTAGGTCACCCTTGCGGAGATCGTCTTTAATACGGGTCCCGAGGATTTGTAGGTCCTGGAATGCTTTGATGATTTGATATCTCAGGAGGTTGGCATAAACTGGGCGGAGGTTGTTGACAAATTTCTTCACCAGATTTGATTCACTCGGCTTACTGACAAATTGAGTGCTTACTCTCATCCAACGGGTTAGGAATTCTTTGACCCTTCCTTATCATTCTGAGTCAGGACCTCCCGAGTGCGGGTGTTAGCTTGGATTTCGACGTTGTCGGCATATTGTTTGGCAAATTCAACAGCGACTTTGTCCCAAGTAGTGAGGTTTTTAGGGTCGAGGGAATAGTACCATTGGCGGGGAATTGGTTCCAGGGATGATGGGAAGATCCAGGTGAAGAGTTCTTGTTTGACCCCCTTAATAGACATATAATCCTTAAAGGCCCGAATGTGATTGAGCGGCTCCTCCGTTCCCTTAATCTTGGGGACATCAGTCAAGGTAAAGTTGTAAGGCAATTGATCCCCAACAGCCTCGAATCTTTGATTGTTCTCAAGGTGGATGTTGTTACCACGAGCTAGGAGTTGTTCCTCCAAGAGATTGAGCCTTCTCTCGGTTTCACTCAAAGGTGGAGTGTTGCGTTCTCCGGTTTCCTTGTTTTCTAAGGTGTCTATACGGGCCTCGACATGGTCGAGGGTGACTTTAAGAGCGGCGAGCAGGCTGGCTAGCTGAGCAGTCGCGAGATCTCTGTTGTCATCGTTGTTGTTGGAGGAAGCTGAAGACGGGGCCATGGCTCTGAGGCAGAAAAATGGCACATGTTACATCCTAATCCGACACGGTTTAACGACTAAACGCAGACAACACAAGAGACGGAAAGACATTTCAGACTCAACATGACTAGGGCAACCATGTGTGGTGCCTCGGTGCTGACTCCATTTATAATGTGACGGTGTTGACCGGATTTTGACTCGCGTTTAACGTAGTGGCGTGACACTGTTTAACGTGTCTCGAGGTGAGACGACTCACAAATAAAGACCCATAAGTACGCTTGCTTCGACTCGATAGACACGAGGCAGAATCGGAATGGTGGACTGAAGTTTTCGAAAATAGAGATTTTTAAAAGATTCGTTTGTCGCTTTATGGACGGCTCCCGAAGAATAGGGATCTTCGAAAGTGGATTAGTTGAAAAGTTGTCTTAAGTTTGTTTTCAAAAGACGGTTTGAGTTCGAGTTGCGGCAGCTCTGAAAACGATGTGCTCTTTCCAAAGACGGTTTTTGAAATCCAAAATTGTATGTTTTGAAAATAGAGTTTTGAAAGGTTTGAAAAGGTCTCGGAAACGGTGTATGGTCCTCGGGATTTGAAAAAGCCTCGAGAAGGGGTGTGTGCCATTCACGGGTTTCGAAAGAGCCATCGTGTCGGCGCGAGAAGGGTTAAAATCCGTGTCTTGACGCGGCGATTATAACCGCGTATAAAAAGGTTTTTTTGAGATGGTTGTGAAAACCAAGTTTCTAAATCGTCATTACGACGGCCTAAAAAGGCGTGCTTCTGAAATGGTTCTAGAAAACCGGGATTAAAAATCGTCATTACGACGACCTAAAAAGGCGTGCTTTTCAAATGGTTGTAGAAAACCGGGTTTGAAAATCGTCATTACGACGGCCTAAAAAGGCGTGCTTTTGAAATGCAACGGTCGGCGAAAGACCGAGGTTTGAAACGGCCATTATAACGGCACAAAAAGGGTTTTTGAAGGTTTGAAATGACACGGAAGGACTTATGATGATATAACACATAAGCACTCGCAGTTTCATTATATTATGCATAATGCTCACACGCATTTTGGCTTAAAAGAGCGGGTTACACACCAAGCGATCAAACCCCGATTTTCGAGAGGGATACCAATCCAAACAAAATGTGTAAGGAGGGTGCCCTAGCCTCGTGTTCGATGGAAATGAAAGCTCTTTGACGAAACAGAAATGTGTAACTTCAACGGTATGCTTGACTAAATCGGGATTCAAAATGCGGGGATGAGAAATCTCACGCCGACGAGACGAGCCAATTGGTCGAAAAGGGTTAGGTTGTGGGCCCGGACAAGGAACCCGACTTATGACCGTAATATCAATTAATGCATTTCAACTAAGACGTCGTTCGAGTCTCACCATCTAGAGATCACAAAGACACAAGTGTCTTAGTTTTCCCCAGCGGAGTCGCCAATCTGTGGACATGCCACCTACACGCCAGGCTAATCTGTGGACGTATAGCGGTCTTTTGAAAGCCACGATCGGTGGCGTAAAAATGCTTTCGACCGGATTATTTTAGATCGGTCGGTTTCGTCTCGGCCAGGGTCTCGAAACGATGCAAGAGATGTTTGGAGTCGCCACCAAGCATTTGTGGGATGCTTGGAACCCATTCGAATCCAGTTTATACGTAGGTCAACCAAGGAAAAAAGCAGTGTTTGACATAGGTACTAAAGATAAGGAATCGTCTCTCTTTAGCATCCTATCTCTAGAATGACTCTAATACGCCCTGGATAAAGTCGTCCACTATCCAAAGTTTCTGAGTAAGTGGTGAAAGTACGTATTGGGAAGCCCTTTAATCGGACACCCAATCCCGCCCGTGGTGACGGCCTCTACTGATCGATCTTGGTTAGTTAAATGCAAAAGTTGATAAAACGGGTAAATGCATGAATGCGCATCCACAAGTTTGAACCTAACATGTGACCTTTCTATGTCGGTAGTTTATCAAAATATCAAGTAATTGATGTCAAGTTTGATTTAGTGTTGATTTTCATGCAAGACGGAAATTAAACATCCATTTACCGAGTTAGGTTTATGGTGCATAACATGATCCGTTTGTCTTAGAAAGGCGATTTGCAAATACAATGTAAAAGGGGCAGATTCGTCATCTAATCCATCTTGTATTCGGGTTAGCCAAATGATGTGTGTATTTTATATAAGGTTTTTACCCTGTATTTACACGCATTTTTATGTTATTTATGTGGCATCTAGCTATAAATCCCCCGAATAGTCTACTTTGGTTTGTCTTGTATTAATTGCAGGTATGAACCGGAAAGGAGCGAAATTAAGCCAGAACCTGTCTCAGTCTCATGCATTTTGGAAAAGGAGGAATCGGATCTTCGAATCTGTCACTTAGAGATGCGTGAAGTAGCTTCGGAAGGTGTTCAAGAAGTCCACCCGTGCTAATATAGCTCGATCGACGACGTTGGCTACATAAACTAGTCGATCGAATACTTTATCCTGCTGAAGTTCCTCGATCGAGTTCTTTCTTTACTCGATCGAGATGGCCGTTAGTTGAAGTCCTCGATCGAGTACTTGTGTTACTTGATCGAGAAGCTTGCTGGGTTTTTTCCTCGATCGATTGGTTTCATTTCACTCGATCGAGAGGTTCGGTCCTTTAGGTGGATTTTAAATTATTTTCGAGATTTCCTTTTGTAATTAGGAATAAATAGGAAGTGACAGCAGTCATTAGCTCTTTTCCTCTTCGACTTCTCTTCTTCTCTTTTTCTCTCCCTTACTCTTTCTCTTAGAATTTTACACTGGAAAACCTAATTCTCTATTGCTATTCTCTTGTAATCGGTATTTTCTGCTCTTAATTGATTACTTTTACTTTTATTATTCTTATTCCTTTTGATGTGACCATTATTTGGGCATATTTAGTCCCCGAATTAGCCTCGTTCCTATGCTTTTTAGTGCATAATTGGGTCATTTACTATCTTTGGTCCTTTGTTTTGCATATTCTTTGAGGTTTTGTTTCCTTGGTAGGAGAGGAGTGCAAACCTTGCATTTTCATGGCAAAATAGAGCTAAATTGATCGAATCTAATGACCAAGCATCAAAGAGAAGACAAGACTAGAAGGCCTTTGTACATATTTTAGTAGATGGGCAATGATGAAGAAACCTTGCATCCTCGACTAAATCCCGGAGGATTATTGGAAGAAGAAAAGAAAGCTGTGACACAATACGCCCGTCCAACTAGGCAAGACGCCCATCCAAGACGTGAGGAATCCGAGCGTCTTTGCCATCTAGACGCCCGTCCAATCATGCCACAATCCGCTCGTCCAGCTATCAATCCGCCCGTCCAAAGACACAGAAATTTGCCCGTCCCGACACCTTGGACGCCCGGATTCTCTTACTGGCCCACACAACCTTTTCTTCCCTCCATGTAAGATGCGCATATTTATGAAAGACCGACAAAAAGGAGACCAGCATCTCCTTTGAGAGGAGCGATTCCTCAAGGACTTAATCGTCATTTAAGCCCTTAGTAAACCCTAATTTGTGCACATATTCCCCACTATAAATACCCCATTAGTATAATTAGATAATCATGTTCTACTTATCAATCTTTAGTGTAGTTTATATCATTCTAATCTCTCTTTATTCTTGTAATCAACTTCTAATCAAATATTAATACAAATCTCATTTCCTTAATTTCTCTTTGGTTCATCTTTTATTTTGCGTAATTGAAGATTATTTGGGTTATTATTGGGAGATTGACAACCTTCCAATCAATCATCAAGTACTTCTATTATTCTTTGCTTTATTATTGGAATCATTAGTAGGTATAATTCTCTTAATCCCTTTTTAATTATTGTTAATCATCTTCATTCATTCATCATGTCTTGCTTTGTTAATATGATTGACAACCTTGTTAACATGCTAAACTTGATAATGAGTGAGTAGTTTCCTTAACTAGGGTTAATGGGTAATTAGGGGAAACCAACATGGGGGATGATTCATGCTTAATTTAATATGTTTTCATAATTTATTTGCTTGCTTGTTGTGATCTCAACTTATGCACATGTTATGTTTGATGAAATGCGAGCCTATGAATCCTTGCATTTTGTACCCATCACTTACCTTTTCAATGAGACTTGTAAGACATAAACCAACTCAAGTCTCATTAGACCATGCATATAATTGAGTACGGAGGATTAAATCGACTTGTAGGTGTTGTACAATCTAATCGATTCGGCTCCGGGACCCAAACCTTCGTAGGATTGTAAGATATAAACCAACTCGATCCATCACAACAATAATTGCTTGCTTATAATTTGAGAATATGTTTGTATGATCAATTCTCATGAATCCCCTATGACCCCATGACACCCTAGTGCTTTTAATCAATTGTTTACATCTCATTTTAATCATCTTGCTTGTTTACTTTTATTGCTATTTAGTTTAGTGATCTTCTTACATCAACCCAAATTGTGACACCGCTACTTGCAATCAAAAATCCTACATCAATACCCGTCCCTTGGGATCCGACCTTTACTTGCCTCTTTACTAATAGTAGAGTTGTTTGTGAAGTTATAAATATTGTTTTGGTCTAGGTGCTCTTAACGACAAGTAACCGAAAACTAAGCTCCAAGTGAGTCCGACCAAAAATGGCGCCGTTGCCGGGGACGGTGTTAACTTGATTTGATTTTCTTAGATTGTTATTAGTTGTGTCTTTCTTTGCCTTGGGGAAGTAAAACTCCTCAAGGTTTGTTCTAATTGTTTTCAAGTTGTTTGATATTTTGCATGTCTAGAAGATCACAAGGTAACTTGTTACCCATTGATCACGAAATTGAAAGGACTTTGACGAACAATAGAAGACTTGCTAGAGGTACTTTGAGAGGTATTGGGGAGGTTGTAGATATTCAACCAAACAATATTGAGTTCATCAACCCTTTTGCAAGAGAAGGTAAGGAGAACCCAACACCAAATCCAACACAAAATCAACCCACAATGCCTAAATTCTCATCACATTTCGTACTAACCGAGGAGAACCTACCCAATGGTACTCCCACACCACAAAACTTAACCGGGAATTTCATTGCAAAATCCGCATTTATCCAATTAGTCGAAAGAAGCCAATTTGGGGGGATGCCTAGTGAAGACTCTCACTCTCACATGGAGACGTTTTATGACTATTGTGATGCGATTTCACAAACCGGTGTAACTCAAGATCAAATTCAATGGGTCTTATTCCCTTTTTCTCTAATCGGCACCGCGAAACAATGGTTGAAAGGCCTTGATAAGGCTACTCTTGGAATTGACTCTTGGAAGAAGTTGGCTCTAGCTTTCTACAAAAAATTCTACCCTCCGAAAAAGACTAACATGCTAAGAGCTCAAATTACGGGTTTTAAGCAAAGGGATGAAGAATCTTTGTATGAAGCTTGGGAGCGGTTCAAAGGAATTTGTCGCTCATGTCCTCATCATGGACATAGCGAGTGGGTCTTGGTACAACAATTTTGGAACGGTCTTTATGAAGACTCAAGAAACATTCTCAACATGGGATCAAATGGTATGTTCACCGAAGTTGACGATAATCAAACTTGGAACAAGATTGAGGAAATGGCGGTCCATAATTCACAATATAGTAGACCTCGCAAGGCTACTAGAGGCGGAAAGCATGAAGTGGACTCTATTACTCAATTGGGTGCTCACCTTAGTGCTCATATTGATACCATTAACTTGAAGTTTGAAAAGGCTATGGCTAAACTTGAAGAAGCCTCAAAATCACCAAAGCATCATGTTAATACCATGGTAGCATCTTCATCAATCCCAAGTGGGATATGTGAGAATTGTGGAACTTTGGGACATGACCAAAGTGAATGTAGGGGAACTAATGAGCAAGTGAATGCTTTTCAAGCATACAAGAGTGGTACCCCTTATTCCAACTATTACAATAAAAACACCAAATTCCACCCAAATCTCTCATACAAAAGCCAAAATGTTCAAAACCCTCAACAAACATACACCCCACCTCCCATGAGAAACCAAAATCAAAGACCCTTTTTCAACCAAAACAAAGGTTACCAAAATCAAACTCCATACAATCAACAAAATGACCAAGGTTTTGATGTTCAAAAAGCGGTCCTCCAAATGCAAAAGAATCAACAAGAATTTTTCACTCAAATGCAAAAGGATAGTCAAGCAAAAGACATCACCATCAACAACATCCTAGCCCACACAAAAATATTAGAAACTCAATTGACCCAACTAGCATCTTCAAACTCTCAAAGGCAAAAAGGGCAATTACCACCTCAAGGTAATCCCCCAAGACATGAAACGGTTAGTGCCATTCACTTGAGGAGTGGTACAAGATATGAGGGACCACAGAAGCAAGTGGAGGATAAAGTTGTGGAAGCTAGTGACAAAAAAGAAGTTGTGCAAAACTCTAAGGAAGGAGAATCAACAAAAGAAGAAGTTTCAAAGAAAAGTGAAGAAAAGGCCAAGGAGAAGGAGCCCATTGTGATTAGACTTCCATTCCCAAGTCGTCAAGCTAAGCCTAAGTTCGATGACCAACTTGGAAAATTTATGGATGTTGTGAAGAATTTGGAAGTCTCGATTCCTTTCACGGAATTAAGCAATCACGTGCCGGCCTATGCAAAGTACATGAAGGACATCCTTACGAAAAAGAAGACGATCCGGAAGCTTAAAACTATCGCCTTCACTAAGGAGAGTAGTGCAATCCTTCAATGGAGTTCACCTCCGAAACT
Source organism: Silene latifolia (assembly GCF_048544455.1). Taxonomy (NCBI): domain Eukaryota; kingdom Viridiplantae; phylum Streptophyta; class Magnoliopsida; order Caryophyllales; family Caryophyllaceae; genus Silene; species Silene latifolia. The sequence goes on along the minus strand of NC_133526.1, from coordinate 63,177,578 downwards.
TAATGATCCGGGAAGCTTCTCAATACCGTGTACCATTGACGACACCACGATCAACAAGGATTTGTGTGATCTAGGAGAAAACGTGAGTGTTTTGCCATATTCGGTTAGTAAAAGGCTTGGGATGGGAGAGCTTAAATGTACCAACATCACACTCCAAATGGCCGATAGATCGATGAAGACACCGTTAGGGATATGGGAAGATGTTCCCGTGGGAATTGGGAAATTTTTCATCCCGGTTGACTTTGTCATCGTTGACATGGAAGAAGACTCCAATATTCCAATCATACTCGGTAGACCTTTCTTTCACACCGCGGGTGCGGTGATAGATGTGAAGCACGGAGAGCTTACTCTAGAAGTGGGAGACGAGACCATAACTTTCAATCTTGACAAGACCATGAGAGCTCCCCGTTTGCATGAACCATGCTTTATGGTTGATCATTATAGCCGGAAAGATGATAAGAAGAAGTCGGAATTCCAATGGAAAAAGAAAGTCAATGATGCTCCATTCAATGAGCAAGGGAATAGCAAGAAAGAGATCTTGAAAAGCTCACCCATGACAAGTGAAGAAGATGGCCTCATTGGCCAAGACAAGAAAGAAGGAGAGTTGTCTCTATCAATTCAAGAGATTTTTAATGATCAAGTACACGAAGTTTGCGGTCTTTGGGATGATGAGTTCGAAGGGATATTCAATCCCTATATTGGAAATGCTATGAACCAAGACCATCATGGAGAACAACAAGTACAAAGATCTATTGAGGATCTTTATCATGATAATGAACAAGCTTTCGACTACTTCTTCAAGGTGTTGAGTAACATCAACAACACCTTGAACATGCCCCCTTGACATCTCAGATTGGATGAGATTTTGGTGGAATCCTCCCTAAACCACCATTTGTAAATAATTCTAACTCCCTAACTTGCATTTCAATTTTTACATTACATTTTTGTCATTTTTAGATTTATATTTTTGTGCCTTGATCAAGATATTCATCATTTTTTAGAGAAGTGAGGGAGGGACTTATGATTTTATTGATGTGTAGTGCTTTTACTTAGTGCGGGGATAGCAATTGCCTAGGCTATTCATGCCTTTGTAGTGCCCCTACAATGAAGAACACGAGCATTGAAGAATGAAAATGTTACGGGTTATGCAGTACACACGGATGGACCTGAATCCGTGTGGACAAGGAGGAATCCGAGCGGCCAAATGAAGAATCCGCTCGTCTTGATTAATCCGAGCGTCCTCTGTCACCAAACGCCCGTCTGGCAGAGCTGTGGAATTCAAAAAAGTGGTCTGTCAGAGAATCCGAGCGTCCCAACTGAGAATCCGCTCGTCTGATTCTGGACGCTCGTCTTACCAAGAAGACGCTCGTCTTTCTGCTGTTGAAATTTTAATGAATCACCCTGTAACAGAATCCGAGCGTCCGTCCAGGAAGACGCTCGTCCCAAATTGAAAAATCCGCCCATCTTTGCTCAAAGACGCTTGTCTTGTGGCGTCATTTCCTGAAGTAAAACGTGAAGAATCCGATCGTCCCAGACCCTAGTCTGCTCGTCCCTGCTGCTGTTTTCGAAATTAACAGGTCTTTTAAACCCTTTCTCCCTCATTCATTTTCATTTCTTTCACATTCAAACACTACCTAAAACCCAAAAACCCCATAAAACCCTCATCCTCTACATCAACAAAACCAAATTTCCTCACCCAAACTCAACAAAATCAAATCCAAACTTCCTCACAACAAAACTTAATCACTCCTTTTGCAACAACAATTGATTTAAACACCAAAATCTTCAACCTTTGAGTCGATTTTTAAGATACAAAGCAACATTCTTTCATCTTAAATCGATTTGGGCATAACTAAAAATTGAAGATTTCAATCTCTCTTTGGTGTAATCAACAATGGCAAGAACTAAAGGAGGTAACAAGGCACCCCCAAAGAAGACACTTTCAAAAAGGCAACAAACTCTTCAAGCAAAACAATTGTCAAAGGCATTGGTAGTCCATGAGGCAAGGTTGGAGGTTCAACAAGGTCCCCCTATGGAAGCTACAACATCAACAACTCCGGTCATTGAGCAATTATCTAATTATCCGGAGGTAATCTTTACTTCCGACTCTCATAGGGAGAAATTCATTCACTTTTCTAAGAAGACCATTATGCCTACTAAGTTTATTTGTGAAGATGCATTGTCAAAATTGGGTGTTCTTGAGCAAACCAAAACCTTCTTTGAGGCTATGGGATTGGGTAAATTGTTTACCATGAAAGAATTGACATACCCCTCCCTCACCTTGGAATTTTTGAGTTCCTTGAAAGTCACAAGGGTAGAGACTAGAACCCACATCGAGTTTCGTCTTGCAAATGTTAGTAGACGCATCACTTTTGGTGAATTGAGTAAGATTTTAGGCCTTAGTGATACCCAGTACTATGAAAAGATCCCCGAAAAGTATGACCCTGCTCCTCTTTAGGAGGCAATTTCCGGAAAGAAATTTGTGCGCTTTCATGATTGTCGTGCTCTATTTGTCCACCATCCGGGCATTAGAGTGTGGCATAAGGTCATTGGTAATACTTTGATAGCAATAAATGGCACTAATAATCTTACCAAGCTCGATTTTGTTCTTCTTGAGTTGGCCTTGAACATAGGAAGGGAATATACTAAGCCATATAATGCTCTAAGACTTTTGGTTGAAAGATGGCTTAATGTCGATTGTGGTAAAGAGGGCACCGCTTTTATTGTGAATGGAGGACTAGTTACCTATTTGGCCAAGAACTTTAACCCAAATTTCAACAAAGACAACACTTATGTGGCGGTTAAAGGAGGCAATCTCATTGATATGGACACCATGATTCACAAGTTTACATGGGTCAAGCATGATCCTCTTGACACCAAATATGGGTGGTTAACCAAAGAAGCTAGATCCATCACTTTGCCCTCAAAAATTGGCCGATTGAGTGTTCACCGACCGAACTACCTTCTTCCACTCTCCGAGGAGACCGAGTACATTATTCAACAACAAAGAGGCGAGATTGACGAGCCCTCCTCCTCCATTGTCACACCACCCTACCCATTTGAGTATCATGAGTTCAAACCCAAGGATGTCGAGGTAGGAAATGATTACATGACTCTACTCATGAGGGAAATGCACAAGCAAGCTTACTATGATAGAGTGGATGCTTACAAGGCCCAATATCCGCCCCTCCTACATCTAGCTAGGCAAGGACTTCTTGATCCATCATGTCCTTTGCCTAATTGGGCGGATAGGGAAGTATTCTTTCCTAGCACCTCTAGTGGTGGAAGACCGGGTGGAGAGGAGAATATTGATGGTGAGGGTGTTGATGAAAAAGGTGAAGAACAAGAGGTTCAAGAAGAGGTTCAAGAAGAAGAAGCTCAACATGAGGAAGAAGAAAGTGAGGAAGAGCAAGGAAGTGAAAGTGGGAGTGGAGATGATTCCACATCTATGGAGGAAAATGATGATAATGACTATATGATGGAGGATTAGCAAACCTTGGAGGCTCCTACATTCATTCACCCCTCTTATGGTTTGTCTACTTCTTTTGTTTTCTTTATTGTATTTTGATCATTTGTTTATGGAGTCCTAGCAACATGGAGGACTAACACCTTGGCTTAATTAAGGTGTTCATTTTTATTGTTCCCAATTTGTAAAATCCAAAATGATAATTTGTAGTTTCATGCATTGCATTCCATGTGCATGAACTACCCCGAAATTCAAGACGTTAGAAATAATGTCTATTTTGGTTTGGGGAAGTCCATGCATATGCATCGGGATGTAATTTAAATTACACTCTCCGCCATAACATAAACACATGCATCATGAAGTGTAGCTTAGTATAGTTTGCATTTAGTTTAGAAACCATGCATCATGCTTGCATAATTTCCTATCGTATTGGCCATTGAGGACAATGCCCATACTAGTGTGGGGATGGGAAATTCTAACTTGACTTTTATTCAAAAATCCAAAAAAAATAAAAATTTCGAAAAATCCAAAAAAATTGAAAAATTGAAAAAATCCAAAAACATGTTCATTTTCTTTGTAGTGTAATCTTGTATATATTATTGTATATATTGCGTTTGTTCATCCTTGTTCACATTGATCGACTACGCCACATCCGAGACATGAGGATATTGAAGACCGCAAGGTATGATCTTTCCAATCTCCTTTTTCCTCTTTATGTTAATGACGATGTGGCTTTATTTTGATTGATGCGTTATAAACAATGTGAATTTAGGATTTCATTTAGATTATTTGGCATATTAGTTGGTAGAAGCATATGCATTAGGATGTATAAATGTTAGTTGCATCATGCCATATAGTTGCATGTTAGAAAAATTTTGTGAAACCGTCTATTTGGGAAGCTTGACAAGTGTATATAGGCCCTAGTAGATGCTTTTTCTTCTTAAGACTTTGTTTGTTAGAATACTTGTAAAACACCCTAGGATGTGTCATGCTAGTATCCTTTGACCCATGGATTAAGGCCTAGTCAAGAGTACCTTGTGGTGTGATAACTCCTTGGCTACCGTTTATTCCAAGGTGACCCTTGAAACCATGCAACCATCATTCATCCATGTTCTACCATACATTTTGTCATCAAAGGGAATGGGCACAAAAAGAAATTATCCAAATTTGAGTTCAAGAAAAGAAAAGAAAAGAAAAGAAAAAGTTTGCAAAATGCATCAAAAGAAAAGAGGAGCAAAAATAAACTCCTATGCTTCAAATATAAGGCACCCTCACTATATATGGGGTGACTTTGAAAATGTTCAAAAGAAAATGCAAAAAGTTGAAAGATTGTCAAGTATTGAAATGCCAAAAATCAAAAGAAATGGCAAAAAGAAAGTATTCTCAAATGTTATATGCCACAAGAAATTGGGGGGGGGGGGGGGGGTGGAACAAACAAGAAAAGCAAGTTCCCAAAATGAAACTCAAATACTATCGATCCCTTTATCCATCGTATCCATTTTTGTGCATGGTAGAGAGGGGACGACCCTTCTTCTTGTCTAGGCAAGAGGGGGAATTCCGCGATCCTCCAGTGTTTCTAACACCATAGGGAGACTATTCTTGACAAAAACATTTACTGATTGAGGACAAAGGTACCCTAGCTTGACACAACTTGGAGGTGATTTATTGGTATCCTTCTAGCCTTAGTAGTTTGAAGAAATTGCATCTATGAAGGAGTGTGTACCCTTGAATTGCTTCCCTTGTAGATAATTTCCGTCATTTAGATGAGGAAAGTGGCTATTCTTTTGTAGATGCATCCATTACTTGATTTTGTGTGCTTTAATGTTTGGATGTGTCGCCATTTTGGCAAGACCCACCTTGCCTTGCAAGAAGGTATCCTACCTCATGGTTGTCTTGTTGTGAGTTGAAGGGGCGGAGTGAGACCCGCTAATTGTCTCGTATTGGCTATATTAGTAGGATAGTTTAAATAATATCCTAGTTTTTGTCACCTCTTTACTCGGGACGAGCAAAGGTTCGGTTTGGGGATATTTGATGTGACCATTATTTGGGCATATTTAGTCCCCGAATTAGCCTCGTTCCTATGCTTTTTAGTGCATAATTGGGTCATTTACTATCTTTAGTCCTTTGTTTTGCATATTCTTTGAGGTTTTGATTCCTTGGTAGGAGAGGAGTGCAAACCTTGCTTTTTCATGGCAAAATAGAGCTAAATTGATCGAATCTAATGACCAAGCATCAAAGAGAAGACAAGACTAGAAAGCCATCGTACATATTATAGTAGATGGGCAATGATGACGAAATCCTTGCATCCTCGACTAAATCCCGGAGGATTATTGGAAGAAGAAAAGAAAGCTGTGACACAATCCGCCCGTCCAACTAGGCAAGACGCCCGTCCAAGACGTGAGAAATACGAGCGTCTTTGCCATCCAGACGCCCGTCCAACCATGCCACAATCCACTCGTCCAGCTATCAATCCGCCCGTTCAGAGACACAAAAATCCGCCCGTCCTGACACCTTGGACGCCCGGATTCTCTTAGAGGCCCACACGACCTTTTCTTCCCTCCATGAAAGATGCACATATTTATGAAAGACCGGCAAAAATGAGACCAGCATCTCCTTTGAGAGGAGCGATTCCTCAAGGACTTAATCGTCATTTAAGCCCTTAGTAAACCCTAATTTGTGCACCTAATCCCCACTATAAATACCCCATTAGTCTAATTAGATAATCATGTTCTTCTTATCAATATTTAGTGTAGTTTATATCATTCTAATCTCTCTTTAATCTTGTAATCAACTTCTAATCAAATATTAATACAAATCTCATTTCCTTAATTTCTCTTTGGTTCATCTTTTATTTTGGGTAATTGAAGATTATTTGGGTTATTATTGGGAGATTGACAACCTTCCAATCAATTATCAAGTACTTCTATTATTCTTTGCTTTATTATTGGAATCATTAGTAGGTATAATTGTCTTAATCAGTTTTTAATTATTGTTAATCATCTTCATTCATTCATCATGTCTTGCTTTGTTAATATGATTGACAACCTTGTTAACATGCTAAACTTGATAATGAGTGAGTAGTTTCCTTAACTAGGGTTAATGGGTAATTAGGGGAAACCAACATGGGGGATGATTCATGCTTAATTTAATATGTTTTCATAATTTATTTGCTTGCTTGTTGTGATCTCAACTTATGCACATGTTATGTTTGATGAAATGCGAGCCTATGAATCCTTGCATTTTTTACCCATCACTTACCTTTTCAATAAGACTTGTAAGACATAAACCAACTCGAGTCTCATTAAACCATGCATATAGTTGAGTAGGGAGGATTAAGTCGACTTGTAGGTGTTGTACAATCTAATCGATTCGGCTCCGGGACCCAAACCTTCCTAGGATGGTAAGATATAAACCAACTCGATCCATCACAATAATAATTGCTTGCTTATAATTTGAGAATATGTTTGTATGATCAATTCCCATGAATCCCCTATGACCCCATGACACCCTAGTGCTTTAAATCAATTGTTTACATCTCATTTTAATCATCTTGCTTGTTTACTTTTATTGCTATTTAGTTTAGTGATCTTCTTACATCAACCCAAATTGTGACACCCCTAGACACCGCTACTTGCAATCGAAAATCCTACATCAATACCCGTCCCTTGGGATCCGACCTTTACTTGCCTCTTTACTAATAGTAAAGTTGTTTCTGAAGTTATAAATATTGTTTTGGTCTAGGTGCTCTTAACGACAAGTAACCGAAAACTAAGCTCCAAGTGAGTCCGACCACCTTTAATCTCTCTAGTCTTTTTATTCTCTTCTTAGATTTTTTATTATGTTTGATTCTTTCAGTTTATGTGTTGTTGTTGTTTATTCAATAATTATGCATACCTAAACTCCTTTGCTAGGACATAGGGGAGCCATGGTATTAAGGAGATTTTGAATAGGTGACTAGGGTTTAGTGCGATTTAGATCTGTGTTGTTAATCACTGCAATTAACTATACTTGTCTGCTTGAGTCGTTGCAACTAGATGATTAACTTTGGTACACCTTGTCCTGGATCGGAAGATTGGAAGGGGTAAGATCTGCAGTGAACATAAGAGCATTCTAATGAGGGCGGAAGCTAAGTTACTAATGTTTTAGGGAGGACAGCGGACCAGAAGGACCTTTTCACTCTCCTACAGACCGAATTTTCATTGACCTAGGACCCTAGACTAAACTCCTTGAGAATCATGGTGAACCGACTGTCCTAGCTATTTCTCTCTACTTGGTAAACTCGTTAAATTTCTACTCTGTTTCTCTTTACTCTTTTCCTCTTTTAATCTCACTAGTTTAGAACAAACCATCAAAACCCCCAAGAAATAGTTACTCAGGCGGACTTAGTTTAGCATACATTTTCCCATCTCCCTGTGGAGATCGACCCTACTTCCACTAGCTTTTGTTAGTTGTTTTAGGTATTTATTTTTGGTAGTAAACGACGGTATGATGTCGGGATTGTCCTAGACAAATGCTGGAAAGGAAGCAGGGTTTACATCAGGCAGCCTAATGAGGCGCGAGCCATCAGGCGATGCAAACAGGCCTGTCCTGGTTTGAAATTTGGAAAATGATTGGCCTGTTTAGGCACGAGTCAGCAAACCGTCCAAGGGACGTCTTGTGACTGTTAAAATGTTTGTAAAATTGTTTAAAGAGGGTGTTTGAACCCGTCTTGGTTTGAAAAGGTCGTTTAGACCGCTTTTGTGTCAATGTGAGGAACGAGACTTGAATAATCACCATTGTATTGATGATATTCGACGTCGGGTTCGGTTTTGCAAGCTTGACATGAATTGTTTTAAAAATGATTATGAACTAATTGTTTTAAGTTCATTTGTTTGTAATTAGTCAATGTTATCATCGTACTCGGGTTTAAATCCAACATGGTATATGGAACCAAGGATGACATTGTATTTATGATTAATGTGTTTGTTTTGAAATGTACAAAAATGAAATCAAAGGTTTTAAAATACCTTTTAAAAAGTGATTAACCAAATATTATCACCGAAACACGGATTTAAACCGTCATGGTATGAGGAACCAAGGGCGAAAATGTTTTATGGTTAAAAGTTTATCATGAAAATGATTTGTAATATTTGAAATGGTAAAACCAACTACAAATAAGAAATGAAATAAAAAAGGGAAAGATGAGATCAAACACGGCTGGATTAAGGCCTGAGAGGGGGTTGAGGGGCGAGCCCTCCTGCTAACAAGCAGCCCCTGTCTCCGGCCAAAATCCGGTTTTGGCTCATATAACCAATATTTGAAACATGTTATGCATGTTTTAGCATGTTATAGTCATAAAACAGATGAAAAAAATGAAAGAAGAGGATTTTTACACCTTTATACTTACATTCTAGGCTTGAGACGAGAAATCGACGAAAGTGTATCAACTTGTTTGGTCGGAAAACTCGGTTTGAAAACCGTTTTAGCAATGCAAAAGAGTGTTTTGTTAAGATTAGTGATGGTGTAGTTGGTCGACATGGTCGGTCAAGTGATTTAATGCACGATGACGGTGCCAAACAATGTGTAAGGCTTGTATTTACGATCAGTAGGTCGAAAACACGTGTTGGTTTGTGACTTGAGAAGTCGAGTCTAGAATTTTAAGGGAGATATGAGGGGGCGGACACTCGCGTAATGATTATGGTGTGTGAAGGTGGGTATTTATAGAGGAATGGGTGGTTGTGTGCGATTTGAGCGACGTGGCCGCATGGGCTACTCGAAGAGGCATGAGCCATTTCGCGGGTCTTCGAGTTGTCTTGTCACTATCACGCAGTTGAAATCATGATTTGTTCTATCCTATGTTTTGGATGACAGGATTTGTACTTGACCATGAATCATTCCGGGAATACTTAACATGGAATTTTTGAGAAGTTTATTTTTTGTGTTTGACTCGTTATTGGAGTCGGGATTTGAATTTTTAAGTTTTATGACGTATAGTTATACAAAACTGTCGATCAAATAATGCGATTCCTAAGTATGTTGTAGTTCGATAATCATCGGGTGTTTGTTCGAGACTCGACAGATACTGGGTATCTACACTAAACGGTAAGCTACCTCTCCAACTCTGTCTAAGATCTCATATGACCAAATATACTTCTGACTCAGCTTTCCTTTCATCGCAAACCTCCCCACACCTCACATAGGATATACTTTCAACAACACTTTATCTCCCATGGCAAATTCTTTATCACTCCTCTTCAAATCTGCATAGCTTTTCTGTCTATCCTGCGCTGCACGCATCTTCTGACAAATAATGTGCACTTGCTCAACCATTTCCTGTATCATCTCAGGTCCCAACACAACTGCATCTGACCTTTCATCCCAACAAACTGGACTCCTGCACTTCCTTTCATATAATGCCTCAAAAGGTGCCATGCCAATGCTAGCATGATAACTGTTATAATAAGAAAACTCAATCAAATCCAACCTCTCCTCCCCACTCTATCACACAAGCTCTCATCATATCCTCCAAAGTTTAAACAGTTCTCTTGGTCTGCTCATCTGTAGCTGGATGAAATGTTGTACTCATCTTCAACTGAGTCCCCATCAAATATCGCAATTCTTACCAGAACTTAGATAATATCCTTTGGCACACCATGAACTTCACCACATTCTTGACATAAGCTTTAACCAACTCAGCTTTACTCCAAGTATCATTCATAGAAATGAAGTGAGCTGACTTAGTCAATCGATCCAGAATAACCCATATCATATTATTCCCTCTCTGAGTCTTAGGCAACCCCACAATGAAATCCATCTAAATTCTCTCCCACTTCCACTCAGGTACATCCAAGGATTGAACTTTACCTTGTGGTCTCTTGTGCTCTCCTTTCACTCTTTGAAAAACCAGACATCGTCCAACGAACTCAGCAACCTCATTCTTCATCTTAGGCCACCAGAAAGTCTTCTTCAAATCTTTATATAGCTTATCTCCCCCGGGATGAACAGAATATGGAGTAGAATGAGCTTTAGTTAAAATTGTTCTTTTTAATTCTTCATCATCAGGTACACACCATCTCCCATCAAATCTCAAACTAACATCATCGGCAAAAAAAAACCCGCTTCCCTACGCCATCCACCACGGCATCACTCACGGTGTCCCACCACCGTGCCACACGAGCATCCCCCACTTTCTTCTCTCTTATCTTAGCATAGAACTCCGGATCAATGGTCAAATCTCCAATTGTATCTCCCTTCTTGATCATACAAATGCCCATCTTCTCCACCTCTTCATGCAATCTCACCCTAGAAATGGTAGAACAGAAAGCATGGACAGATTTCCTACTAAGTGCATCTGCCACCACATTAGCCTTCCCTTCATGGTAAATAATCTCCATGTCATAATCTCCAATCAACTCTATCCATCTCCTATGTCTCATATTTAGCTCCTTCTGAGTATAAATGTACTTCAAACTCTTGTGATCATAAAATACCTTAAAAGTAGCTCCATAAAGAAATTGGCGCCACAATTTCAAGGCAAAAACCACTTCTCCCAATTCCAGGTTATGAGTTGGATAATTTGATTCATACTGCTTTAGCTGTCTCGAGGCATAAGCTATTACTTTCCCATTCTGCATAAGCGCACATCCCAAACCATTTTTTGAAGCATCTGTATAAACTTCAAAATTCTCACTCCCTTCAGATAAACCTAGAATAAGAGCTGTAGTCAGGCGCTCCTTCAAGGTTAGGAATGTCGTCTCATAACTATCACCCTACTGAAACTTATTCTCCTTCTTCATCAAAGTAGTCAAAGACTTAGCGATTTTTGTCAAGTCTTTTACAAACCTCCTATAATAGCCAACCAACTCCAGAAAGCTTCTAATATCACCCACATTCTTTGGTCTTTCCCACTTAGACACTGCCTCAATCTTGCTTGGATCCACTGACACTCCCTCATTAGACACCACATGCCCCAGAAAGGCAACTTTCTCTAAAAAAATTCAAACTTGCTCAACTTAGCATAAAGATTATTCTCCCTCAAGGTCTGCAACACAATCCTCAAATGCTTCTCATTCTCCTCTTTATTCTTAGAATACATCAGGATATCATCAATAAAGACAACTAAAAACTGATCCAAATAGGGACTAAACACACGGTTCATCAAGTCCATAAAGACTGTCGGTGCATTAGTTAATCCAAATGGCATAACAACAAATTTGTAGTATCCGTACCTTGTCTTGAATGCAGTCTTTGGAATATCTTCATCCTTAATTATCAACTGATGGTATCCCGACCTCAAATCAATCTTAGATAATATTCCAGCCCCACTCAACTGGTCAAATAAGTCATCAATTCGAGGTAGAGGGTAACGATTCTTTATGGTCAATATTTTGAGCTCCCTATAATCAATACACAACCTCATGCTCCCATCTTTCTTCTTAACAAATAACAAAGGTGCTCCCCAAGGTGACACACTCGGTCTCACATAGCCCTTATCCAACTACTCCTCCAATCGCTTTTTAAGATGACTGTTGAGATATGTTTTATTTTTGGTGTAATTACAAATCCCTTATAAGACACTTTTATTCCCTCAGGTCCACTCAAGGTGACCTTCTTTTGATGACAATCTATAAAAGGCTTTATATCTACCCAACCAATCCATCCCTAAGATTACCTCAAAATCACCCAAAGGAAATTCAATTAAATTGGTCAAAAAGATAGCTTCCTCAATTTTAACGGACACATCTTTATACACCCGGCTACAAGGTATGGAATCCCCCGAAGGTATATCAACTAGGTCTCTTATCTCATCAAATACTTCTAATTTTAAAGTCCTTGTATGCTCACTTGAAATAAAAGAGTGGGTAGCTCCCGAATCAAATAAAACAAATGTAGACTCAGAATTAACAAGAAATGTACCCGTGACAACATGAGCATCCTCTTCCGCAGCTTCCTTTCCCATCATAAATAGTTTCCCACTAGTCTTAGCTCTACTTTGGCTAGCTGATGCTGACCCATTCTGCTGATTCCACTGTTCATTATCTTCTAAAAATTATTGCTTTGATTATTGTTGAATCGATTCTAATTAGAATAATTGTTTTTGTCGCTCCTCTGATAATTTCCAACTCTAGATCTCTGATTATAATTCCCATAGTTATGCACAGGAGTACGATAGCCTCCACTCTGGTTCCCATTAACAAATCCCTTTCCCTAGCCTCCTACATTAGCTCTGCAATCGGCAATCTTATGACCCACTCTCCCACACCTGAAACACGTGACACCGCCACTGCCCAATGGCCCAATTCGGCCGAAGCCTCCACCGCCCACACTCCCGTTATGCCCGCTGTTCGAGAAAAAGGATTGGTATGGATTAACATTCTGCTTCTTATTCCCAGCACTCGCACTTGCAGCCTCAGTCTTTCTCTTCTAACCCTTTTCTTTCTTTTCTTCCTTGAGCATATCTGCAATTTTCTCAGCGTGCCTAGTTCGTTGATACACATCATCTATGTTACTTGGCTGACCAACTGCCACCCTCTTCTTGATAGTTGTGGTCAACCCCTTCTCAAATCTAAGTGCCAACATCTCATCACTGAAGTTTAAATCTGCCACATACTCTGATAGCTCCATAAACCTGCTATAGTAGGTCTCCACTGTCATCTTGAAGAAATCAAATTATGCTCTCATTCTGCTTTTAATGTGCTCTGGAACGAACACAAATAACATAACCTTCTTGAATCCAGACCACTTCGCATAGTTGTTGTAACAAATGTTAATACTTATTCCTCACAAGTGTACGAGGGTGTCGTGTGTATGTGAGGGTCGAACCCAAAGGACGGTTATTATGGTTCTAGGATTGCTTGTCTAGACACTAGTTTAGTTCTATCTAATGCGATTAGTTGATTTTAAGACTAACTAAGGAGATTAAGGCTAAAGTGGTTAAAAGACGAATGATTACTAAAACGATAAAAGACAATGATAGAGAAAACTAGGATGTTAGGGTTCACTTATGTAGATAAAGGAGGAAGTAAACATAGATTAACAAAATCCAAAAGCAAATGCAAAGGAAAGACCCAATCTCTCGATGTGAGACTAACCCTAGGCTAAGATCGATTAAGTTCTCACTCAATTAACAAAACCTATAGTTTCATCATGTAATTCCTAGATACTAGTCAAGCTCTCACCCAACAAGTAGAAAATATAGTGTAAACACCTAAACTCGCATTCAAGCATTTTCACAAACACCTTAGGTGCATGACAAAACTAACAAGCATATGCTCAAGGATTGTAGTCTTCCTATGTCATAATCCAACCTTATAACTCTATATAAGATCCCCCTCCATCCTAGTATGAAATTACTCACACATGTTCATAATAACAAAGGTAAAAGATGAAGACTTTAGCATGTAACAAGCAAGAGAAAACATATTGCAAGGATAAGCTATTTAGATGAACTTGAAATGTAAACAATGGAAAGATGAACAATAATAGGAATGGAATTATACCAATATTGAAGACAAAGTTGCAATCTTTGATTAAATAGAAGAATAATCTTCACCAATCTTCAATTAACAACCCAATATTAAATGTAAACTATTGATAACAACTAATTCTAAGGTAATTTGTAAAGTAATTAAGGTTTGATTAAGGAAAGATTAGGGTTTTGATTATGGGTTTGCATAAGATTAAGGAGATAATTTCAGATCTAGAGTTGTGTGTCCAAATGATTAAGGGAGGGGGTATTTATAGGTACACCCAAATTAGGTATGAAATTACAAGGAAGGGTAAAATGCAGAAAGGGGGTCCCAGCCGGTGGGTCGGCCGCCGGTGCCTTGGCCGGCAGGGAGCTCTCTGTAAGTTCTTGTGGAAAAATAAGTCATCAGGGGTGTCTAGCCGGTGGACCGGCTGCCGGTGGTCCACCGGCTGGGAGCTCGCTCTTACCTTCTCTCTTCTGCTTTGATTTTTGCTCTTCTTCCTGTGTTCCCAGCCAGCTGACCGGCTGCCGGTGCTCTGCCCGGCTGGGAGTTCCCTAGAAGTTCTTCTATTTTCTTCCTTCCTTTTGTGTACCAGCCGGCTGGCCGGCTGCCGATGGCTTGACCGGCTGGGAGTTCTCTAGAACTTCCTTCCAATTTCATACTTGCTAAGTACGTAGGGGGAGTCCCAGCCGACTGACCGGCTTCCGGCCTACTGGCTGGGAACTCTTCTGAGCATTCTTCCCTCGTTTCTTTATGCTTTACTCATGGGACCGTCTTCCTTGCTCTGACTCCTCTATTCTTGCCTCAAATCCTGCGAGAGGGACACAAAATCATAGACTAGGGGATCGGGCACAAAATGCAAGGTAAGATTTATATAACTGACTCAAAAGGAGTCGAAATGCATGAAAATAGAAAGGAAATTTGGTGTAAATAAATCCTATATCAAACCTCCCCACACTCGATCATTACTCGTCCCCGAGTAAGTAGGTGAGTCAAAATGAGACCCTTATTTAAATATAATCTAACTATACTAATAATATCCGATAGAAGCAATTAACGGGCCTCCTTCGTCCCTTCAACTCACAATGAAGTGCAATGAGGTATGCACTCCTTTACAAGGCAAGTGGAGGCTTGCGTAAAATCTGGATACATCCAACATTTAAGCACGTAATCGAGCATAGGATGCATCAATCAAAAAGTCAACCGCTTTCCTCATCTAAGCAGAGAGTTGTGTTTTGAAAAAGTAAAGGTTTTGGTCGGGAGATACCGTCTTATAGTCTTGGCGGGGTGTCAACCCCCTAGTGATGGCTCAAGCAAACTAAATGTGACGACCAAATGCCTAGGAAGCAAATTCAAAGGCGGAAAAGGGGGAAGCAAAGCCTAACCTTCAAGATTGACAGGACACACACGAGATTCAACCAAGTTGACCCATGACTAAGAGGGCCTAGACTACCGACTTCCTCACGGTTTTCACTAGTCGCTTATTTTTTAAGGACGAGTGATTTATGTGCCGAAAAATAACCAAGATCACTGATACCTGTTGAAGTGAGTATCAAAAATAATATTTATAAATTCCGAAATACAACTAGCAAGCGGTAGTAAGGGTCGATCCGCAGGGAGGTAGGGATTCTAATTGTTTTAATTTTAGTCTATGAATTTCTGGGGGTTTTGGATTAAAGTTTATCTAAGTCTAAACTGCAAAAATAAATAAGCAAAGAATAAAATTTAGAGTAAGAAAATGATAATAGAAGTGCTAAGACGGTCGGTTCACTATAGATGCGATGGCACATAATCCTAGGTAACTTCAAAATACGGTCGCGAAGGATGGGGAAAACAAGTCCTCTCGGTCCATGTTAAATAGTAGCTACTTCTCGGCCTATGCTACTAATCCCTAAGTCTCATTAATACCAACTCTCGTTCTTGATTAATGATTCCTAATGCAAACTAAATCACGATATCTCTCGACCTTAGCAATTTAGCCGTTTTAATTCGTTAATTATTGTCCATTCCTATCTCTCGATCTACGAGATGGTCAAGTTTGAGCATCTATCAAGTCTCCTCTCTGTCTCATTGATAGACATTGCACTTAACGAAACAAACAGAGCAAAATCAGACGCGTAACCAGTCGATCGACCAGGGGTACTGGTCGATCGACCGTACCGTGTATCGAAATCGCCTATAATTTATGCCATCTACGCTATAGCTCCCCTACATCTTAGCGGGGTTGATTTAGCTACTCATATTTATGATAAAAACAGCAATACTATTATCAAATAAAGCTAATGAATTCATTCTTAGATTAATTAAATGAACAATTAACATAAAACGATAATTGGCTTTGGGAATTCTAACCTAACAAC
The DNA here is from genome assembly GCF_048544455.1 of Silene latifolia. Lineage (NCBI taxonomy): Eukaryota > Viridiplantae > Streptophyta > Magnoliopsida > Caryophyllales > Caryophyllaceae > Silene > Silene latifolia. Next base: position 63,161,304 of record NC_133526.1, on the reverse strand, counting down.
TCTATACTACGGATGAATTAAAACAGCGAGTATTAAACAAAGGAACAGAAAATACCGTAGGGAGAATTGAAGAGAAAAAATCGAAATCGAATGTAAAGAAAGCTTTATTGACCGAAAAATAATCTAAACTAATGACTATCGAATTGTATATATTAAGAACTTCATGATAAAAACTGGATGATTATTCTGAAAACTAAGGTTACGTTTTATAGGAATAATCCTGCGTAACCTTTATTCCTAAACCTAATCACAATGGACTTTGGAATTCTCGATCTTTTAACTTGCGCATCAGCTCGTGGGGTGGTAGATCGACCACTTGGACCAGTCGATCGACCAAGAGTGTTGTACAGTAATGCATTCTGACGAATTCTGCAGCGCGCACCGATCTTAAAACAGCTGCCATTTCTTCGTTACTTGGTCAAATCAGGCGTTCTACGCGGCGTTGGAAAGCTAAGAGGATAAGCTTTCTCCAATCGGAATCACTCGATTATCAGCTCTAGAACTCGACATATTGCAATCTGAAGCCGGCTACAATATCGTAAAGTGCTTCTCTGCTTGTTAAACTCGTATGCACCCATGCTTTTGCTATCTTTAGGCCTTGAAACGCGCACCAAGCTCATCCCTCGAGTCAATACTCCATGTCAAATCCTATGCTAAACACTCCGGGACAGATTTGGTCCATTTTCCGCCATATTCTTCACATTTCTACAAAATCACACGAAAAGGAAGAAATACACGAAACAAGGGAAATAGTAGCATAAACTACTCAATTGAGCTCTGAAATGCGTGTGAAATGAGGTGCAAAACATCATATATTAGACACGCATCAAACTTTCCCAAACCAAACCCTTGCTTGTCCCCAAGCAAGAACTAGACTCGATCTTAGAACCTAATGGAACGAGTTCAATCTCAGAGCGAAATGCAACAAGTAAAGCCTAAACCAATTTAATGCTACAAATCAACAATCAATTAGTAATATGAATCATGCAAACGAGTTATGTAGTCGTTAAAAAGCTGTTTGAACCGTCAACTGTAGAGACTTATCAATTCAGACTCTCACGGGTCGCTCAAATCACACATAAGCATAGGTGAATATATGTAAAAGATAGAAAGAAGTAATTTGTAATGACTCTCACCTAACTACGACCTATAAGAACATGCCTGCAATCTAATATGAAAATAATCTCTACAACCGTATATATGCATTCCAACCAAACAGATGACCATGACACATGCCGAGGTAAATATGGTGATGTGAACATTATTTGCGCACATTTAGTCCCCTAATTGAGCCTATTTTGCATACTATTATAACATTCCATGGCCATTTTATCCGTCAAAACCTTCCTATTTGCTTTTCTATCGCATTTCATGTGTTTTGTAGAAAAGGAGATAATAAGGCGGAAATTCCCGTCTTTCGTGCATATTTGGAAGCTTATTGATGATATTAGATGGACTAGTATGAAGAGGAAGCAAGGACTAAAGACCAATCCCGCAAGAATAAAATGGAAATGAGCAAAAAGGGAAGAAAAGAAGAAGAACCACGGCTGAAGAACAATCCGAGCGGATTGTCTCAAATCCGCCCGTCTCCACAAAACAATCTGAGCGTCCTGCTTATTAATCCGCTCGGATTGCCCCACTAGAATCCGTCCGGATTCCCCTGAATCCGCTCGGATTCCACTACCAGATTCCGCCCGTCCCGACCTTTTTCCGCCCGGATTTCTTCACAGCACGGATTGTCTTCTTCAAGCTACGAAAAGAGAAGCCCTTCTCTCAGAAAATACCGGAGTCTCCTTGCTCAACTTAAAAAGTGTAATTACTAGTTTAGCCCTTAGTTAACCCTAATGCATCCACCTAATTTCCACTATAAATACCCCATCTTTGTAATTAATGAAGCATGTTCTTTTAGGGTAGAAAATCCTTCTTTAGATTAGATTAGGAGTAGATTAGAATAGATTACTCTTTAATCTTTCCACAAATTACACATTAATCTCTTCTTAATTATTGTTCAAGTTTATCATTCAAGTTTATTATTGGGTAATTGAAGATTATTGGGTTATTATTGGGAGATTGACAACCTTCCATCAATCATCAAGTTTCTTCTATTATTCTTTGCTTTATTATTTGGATCATCTTAAGTTGGTATAATCCCTCTACTCTTTACTCTTTATTGTTCATTTCTTCATTCTATTGTCATGTTTATACTTGTTGTGATGATTGACACCATTAATGACATGTTTCCCATGATAATGAGTGAGTAGTTTCTTTAGCTAGGATTAATGGGTAATTAGGGGAAACCAACATGGGATTGATTAATGCTTAATCTAATATGTTTTCACATGATTAAATTGCTTGCTTGTTGTGATGTCAACTTTATGCACATGTTATGTTTGATGAAATGCTAAGCCTATGAATCCTTGCATTTACAACCATCTCTTATCTACTCAACTTGACTTGTAAGATATAAACCAACTCGAGTCTTGTTAGACCATGCATAGAAGTTGATTAGGAGGAAAGTAAGTCGAATTGTAGGTGTTGTACAATCTAATCGATTCGGCTCCGGGACCCAACTCTTCCTAAGAACCGTAAGATATAACCCAACTCGGTTTCTCCACAACATTAATTGCTTGCAACTTTGTAAACATGTTTGTATGATCAACACCATGAATCCCCCATGACCCCATGATATCCTAGCACTTTTAATCAATTGTTTACATCCTTCCTTTTATTGCTTGTTCTACTTTATTGTTTGCATTAGTATAGACACAACTACAAACCCCATCAATTGTGACACTAGCATAAATAGAGATAGATAGACTTAGAACCCAAAGCACACCGTCCCATGGATCGACCTCGACTTACCGCTAACTAGTTGTTTGTTGAGTATTATAAATGTGTTTGATTGGATGAGCGACGACACTCCACATCAAAATGGCGCCGTTGCCGGGGACGGTGCTATGTGATTAAGTTCTTACTTGTTTGTCTATTTTTATTTTTGCTTTCACCTTGAGGAACTTGTTTCTCGAGGCTTGTTCTTACCATTTTCGTGTAGTTTCCATGTTTGTAGTTATCTCCTTGTCTTAGTTATGATGACTCAAGACTTGGTTTATGGAGTATCTTTTGAGTATGACTATGGGTATGGGGAGTTTGAGAAGCAAGTAAACACAAACCTACCTTATTATTTGTACAACGAAAATCCTAACCACTACCCCAATTTTTCCCACCAAAAGCGCCACACCCAATATCAACAACAACCACCCACCCAATACCCATTTCACAATGAACTTCAATTGCCACAATACAACCACTTTCACACCCACCCACAACAAGAAGATAAACCCATTGAAAATATGATTCTTCAAATGATGGGAGATCAACAAAACTTCTTCAAACCAATTCTAGAGGAGAGCCAAAAGAGGGACAATGTCCTTCAAAGCATTGTTTCCCAAAGTGAGGAGTTGGAGATTCAAATTGACCAATTAAAAGAATTCCAAGCAATCACTCACCACCATTCTTTGGATATTGAGCATAAATACGAGTTTGAAGTAGTAACCTTTGACATGGAAGATGAGAAGTGGGAGGAGCCAAATTCCTTGAGCTCTTGTGACTATGAGAGTGTTGTGTTTAATGAGGAAGACATGAGGTTGAGCAAACCAAATGTTCTTAGCCTTTGTGAGTATGAGGGTGTGTCCTTTGATGTGAACATTGAGGTGTTGGAAAAAGAGCTAAAAGAAGCCCCCATTCATGGTTTACGTGAAGATAGCAACAATGATGATGAACCTAGAGGAGAGATTCACAATATCACCTTGCTTGAGGAGCCTATCCTTGAGACATTTGAGATACCTTATCATGAAGAAGAACGTCCTTCCTTTATCCTTCATGAAGACCACTTGGCACCTATCATGGAGCCAATGATCATTGAAGAGGATATGTTAGATCTTCTTCAAAAAGCCAAAGTGTCTTACAAGAGTTATTTGGTGAAAAAGCTCAAAGAGAAAATTGCTCGTGAGGCTACTTGTGAAAATTTGGCACCCATAATCTCAACTCCTATGGTATCCAATCATCAAAGTCATGAAGACTCTCCTTCCACCTTGGAAGGATTGAAGAATCAAAATGCTATCATCATCACCAAAATTGAAGGAGAAGTTGGTAAGTGGAAGTCCACGGATGGAAATGAACCACACTTCATGCTTAATCTTAACAAGAATCATGAATGTATTTACTTGAAGCATCGGTAAAGCTCTAGTGCCAAGGACAAGGTGAAAGAAAGGATGTATGACAAACTTCCTTGGCCAAATTTCATCTTCAAGTGGAGCAACCCATACTTATGCTTGTTTGGAGCTTGCTCACAAGCTTTTGATCTTCTACTAAGAGCCTTAAGCTCTATGGATAAGAACTTCTACAAATTGGACTAGTTTGGTGGAGTCCTACCTTAAACCACCATTTATAAGATATTTCTTGAACCTTTTTATTTTTGTATAATATTGTACATTTTATTTTTGCATTTAATTTCTTGCATGAGAGAGAAGAGAGAGAGAGTCATCTTACATGATTTATGAGCAAATTTCAGAAAAAGATAAGGAAAAAGGAGAAAATCAGTGAAAAGGGGTTTATCATTTCACGAAAGAAGAAAGAAGAAAGAGAAAGAAGCAGAGACGCTCGGATCCAAGCAAATCCCCGTCCGGGGCCCACGGAAGAGAAAAAGTGAAATCTTTGAAGAATCCGTGCGGATTCGAAGAAATCCGTCCGTCCCCTACAATCCGTCCGTCCTCTTCACGGGACGCCCGTCCCAAATGACGTCCAGAAGCAAGATTTTATTCTGCGCTAGAATCCGTGCGGATTATCAAGAATCCGCCCGTCCTGATCAAGACGTCCGTCCCGTACAAAATCCGCCCGTCTTGTCCCTGCTTCTCAACCGACAGATTTCTCTGTTCTAGAATCCACGCGGATTCTACAGAAGACGCCCGTCTTGCCCATCGAGAATCTGTCCGTCCCGTCTGCAATCCGCTCGGATTGTACTGTTCACGCGAGAAAAACGGGTCAGGTCCAACCCTATCCGTTCGGATTCCCTTCTTCTTCTATATAAACACCCCCCTTTCTCCCTCATTTCCTCATCTTATCAAACCCTAAAACACTCTCTTCAATTCTCAAAATCACCTTCATATCCTCAAAAACACCCACAACACCCACATCACCCCATCACCAACATGAGTTCCAAGGGAAAGGCCAAGAAATTGTTTGATTCGATCGGAAAGAAGCGCAAGGGATCATCCTCTTCAACACCACGAGATGTGATAATGAGGGGAGGTATTGAACAACTCAACAACTTCCAAGAAGTGATCTTCATATCCGACGACCACCGCGAAAATTTCGTCGAGCTTCTAGGTAAGAAATACGAACCTACTCAATTTGTTGACACTAGGGTGTTAGAAATCCTTAAGATAAGGTACCCTACCGAGGCGTTCTTCAATGGCCTTGGCATTGGGGACCTTTTCCATGCTCATGAAGAGACTTACCTTAGTCTCACCCTTGAGTTCTTGAGTAGCCTTCGCATTGTGGCGGATGCCCGCAACAATTTAGGCATGGAGTTTAGGTTATGCAACCGAGACCATGTTCTTTCTCTTGAGGAATTTGCCTATGTTTTCGGTCTTGAAATACCCACCGCCTATACCGACAAGCCCGATAATTTTAGTGTGGATTTTCTTTGGAAAGCTATCTCCGGGAGGAACTTTACCCATATAAAGCGTTGCTATATATTTGCTATTCAACACCCGGTGATTCGATTCACCGAACGCTTTGTAGCCGGATGCATCAATGGGAGGTACGAGCAAGATCGGTGTACTCTCATCGACTTAACTTTTCTTGAGTCTCATTTGAATGTTCGAGCGGTGAGGCGTTATAACTTCAATACGCCACTTGAGATACTCAATAGGTTCAATGACTTTGCTCAAGGGACATCTCAACTTAAAACCTTCGTGATGGGAGGTCTAATTACAATGTTGGCTAAACACCTTTGCCCCGGGTTCAATGCCTGAGGAACCTATATTCCTCTTGAAGGGAGGACTTTGATTGATGAGCACACCATCTTCTATAGTCACTGATGGTGCAACTACACTCAAGATGAGAGTGTGGAATGGTACACCAAGGGTTGCACTTCGATGATCCTTGAAGGATGGAAGATACCGGGCATCGAACCACGATTGAGTCCATACTCCCCTCCACCAAGCTACCTCCTTGATATCCAAATTCTTGATAATCCCCCTCAAAGGGAAGAGCCACGCCGTCAACCACCTCGTGGAGGGCCGGGGGTACAAATGCGCCCACCTTCCTATGTCCCTATCCCACCTTACCCCTTTCCACATACCCCATTTCAACCAGAAATCCCCAATACCCCGGGTATTAATGATTTGATGGCACTTATGAATAGAGTGGACCTTGGGGTGCATAAAGGGAGGGAAGACAACTACTTAGCCCTCTACCCCCAATACTATAACATGGCTCAACAAGGGTATATTGACCCCGATGGTCCTAAGCCCTCTTGGGCACAACCGGAGCTCTTGTTCCCAAATTATGGGAACCAAGCTTGGGGTCGCGGCGATGGAGGGCATTCTAGCCAAGGTGGAGGGTACTCGGGTCAAGAAGGAGCTTTTGACCAAGGAGGATATTGGGGCCAAGCACCCGGACATGATCAAGCCGGAAGCTCTCATGGTTATGGCTATGACCAAGATGAGGATGACGAGTGAAAGAGGCCTAATTCACCACTTCCATTTGTATGATACCCATCTCTCCCTCTCTCTTTTATATTTACATTGCATTTAGTATAACATTTAGCTTGCATTTGTATTATATTTCATGGTGCATTTGCATTAGTTACTCCATTTACATTAGTTTGCATTGTAATATATTTCACATGATTCATGTAGTTAGTTGCATATAGACTAGAATTCATGCATAATCACTAATGACCAATCTTATTCTTTTCTACACTAGGAACAGTGTTTAAATCGGTTTGGGGAGGTTTGATCATAAGTGACCATAGCTTAATAGAAATCATGCATCATATAGTATAGTTTAGTTTGCACTCATTTGTTATATATGTCATATAGAATTGCATTTAGTTAGAGCATGCATTCATTCATATCATATCATGGCATTTGTACTTTATTTCCAAAAATTCAAAAATCCAAAAAACATGTACTTTCTTTTTTATTCCTACTCCTACATGTACATTGAGGACAATCTCCAAAATAAAGTGGGGGATGGGAATTTATATTCCAAAAATGCATAAAAATTGAAAAATTTCGAAAAAATAATACAAAAAAACATGTCTTTTAATTTCATAAAAACAAAAACCATAAAAATTTGAAAAATTGAAAAATCCAAAAACAAGTTCATTTCCTTTGTAGTGCAGACTTGTATATATTGTGTTTGTTCATCCTTTTTCACATTGATCGACTATGCCACATCCGAGACATAAGGATATTGAAGACCGCATGGTATGATCTTTCCAATCTCCTTTTTCCTCTTTATGTTAATGACTATGTGGCTTTATTTTGATTGATGCGGTATAACAATGTGAACTTAGGACTTGCATTTAGTTTATTTGTCATATTAGTTGGTAGAATCATTTGCATTAGGGTGCTTATATATTAGTTGCATCATGGCATGTAGTTTAAATGTTAGAAAAATTTTGCGAAACCGTCTATTTGGGAAGCTTGACAAGTGTATATAGGCCCTAGTAGATGTTTTTTCTTCTTAAGACTTTGCTTGTTAGAATACTTGTAAAACACCCTAGGATGTGTCATGCTAGTATCCTTTGACCTATGGATTGAGGCCTAGTCAAGAGTACCTTGTGGTGTGATAACTCCTTGGCTACCGTTTATTCCAAGGTGACCCTTGAAACCATGCAACCATCATTCATCCATGTTCTACCACACATTTTGTTATCAAAGGGAATGGGCACAACAAAAATTATTCAAATTTGAGTTCAATGAAATGAAAAGTGAAAGAAAGTTTGCAAGAATGCATCAAATAAAAAGAGGTATGCACAATGAAGTGCAATGAGGTATGCACTCCTTTACAAGGCAAGTGGAGGCTTGCGTAAAATCTGGATACATCCAACATTTAAGCACGTAATCGAGCATAGGATGCATCAATCAAAAAGTCAACCGCTTTCCTCATCTAAGCAGAGAGTTGTGTTTTGAAAAAGTAAAGGTTTTGGTCGGGAGATACCGTCTTATAGTCTTGACGGGGTGTCAACCCCCTAGTGATGGCTCAAGCAAACTAAATGTGACGACCAAATGCCTAGGAAGCAAATTCAAAGGCGGAAAAGGGGGTGGCAAAGCCTAACCTTCAAGATTGACAGGACACACACGAGATTCAACCAAGTTGACCCATGACTAAGAGGGCCTAGACTACCGACTTCCTCACGGTTTTCACTAGTCGCTTATTTTTTAAGGACGAGTGATTTATGTGCCGAAAAATAACCAAGATCACTGATACCTGTTGAAGTGAGTATCAAAAATAATATTTATAAATTCCGAAATACAACTAGCAAGCGGTAGTAAGGGTCGATCCGCAGGGAGGTAGGGATTCTAGTTGTTTTAATTTTAGTCTATGAATTTCTGGGGGTTTTGGATTAAAGTTTATCTAAGTCTAAACTGCAAAAATAAATAAGCAAAGAATAAAATTTAGAGTAAGAAAATGATAATAGAAGTGCTAAGACGGTCGGTTCACTATAGATGCGATGGCACATAATCCTAGGTAACTTCAAAATACGGTCGCGAAGGATGGGGAAAACAAGTCCTCTCGGTCCATGTTAAATAGTAGCTACTTCTCGGCCTATGCTACTAATCCCTAAGTCTCATTAATACCAACTCTCGTTCTTGATTAATGATTCCTAATGCAAACTAAATCACGATATCTCTCGACCTTAGCAATTTAGCCGTTTTAATTCGTTAATTATTGTCCATTCCTATCTCTCGATCTACGAGATGGTCAAGTTTGAGCATCTATCAAGTCTCCTCTCGGTCTCATTGATAGACATTGCACTTAACGAAACAAACAGAGCAAAATCAGACGCGTAACCAGTCGATCGACCAGGGGTACTGGTCGATCGACCGTACCGTGTATCGAAATCGCCTATAATTTATGCCATCTACGCTATAGCTCCCCTACATCTTAGCGGGGTTGATTTAGCTACTCATATTTGTGATAAAAACAGCAATACTATTATCAAATAAAGCTAATGAATTCATTCTTAGATTAATTAAATGAACAATTAACATAAAACGATAATTGGCTTTGGGAATTCTAACCTAACAACTCTATACTACGGATGAATTAAAACAGCGAGTATTAAACAAAGGAACAGAAAATACCGTAGGGAGAATTGAAGAGAAAAAATCGAAATCGAATGTAAAGAAAGCTTTATTGACCGAAAAATAATCTAAACTAATGACTATCGAATTGTATATATTAAGAACTTCATGATAAAAACTGGATGATTATTCTGAAAACTAAGGTTACGTTTTATAGGAATAATCCTGCGTAACCTTTATTCCTAAACCTAATCACAATGGACTTTGGAATTCTCGATCTTTTAACTTGCACATCAGCTCGTGGGGTGGTAGATCGACCACTTGGACCAGTCGATCGACCAAGAGTGTTGTACAGTAATGCATTCTGACGAATTCTGCAGCGCGCACCGATCTTAAAAAAGCTGCCATTTCTTCGTTACTTGGTCAAATCAGGCGTTCTACGCGGCGTTGGAAAGCTAAGAGGATAAGCTTTCTCCAATCAGAATCACTCGATTATCAGCTCTAGAACTCGAGATATTGCAATCTGAAGCAGGCTGCAATATCGTGAAGTGCTTCTCTGCTTGTTAAACTCGTATGCACCCATGCTTTTGCTATCTTTAGGCCTTGAAACGCGCACCAAGCTCATCCCTCAAGTCAATACTCCATGTCAAATCCTATGCTAAACACTCCGGGACAAATTTGGTCCATTTTCCGCCATATTCTTCACATTTCTACAAAATCACACGAAAAGGAAGAAATACACGAAACAAGGGAAATAGTAGCATAAACTACTCAATTGAGCTCTGAAATGCGTGTGAAATGAGGTGCAAAACATCATATATTAGACACGCATCAAACTTTCCCAAACCAAACCCTTGCTTGTCCCCAAGCAAGAACTAGACTCGATCTTAGAACCTAATGGAACGACTTCAATCTCAGAGCGAAATGCAACAAGTAAAGCCTAAACCAATTTAATGCTACAAATCAACAATCAATTAGTAATATGAATCATGCAAACGAGTTATGTAGTCGTTAAAAACTGCTGAACCGTCAACTGTAGAGACTTATCAATTCAGACTCTCACGGGTCGCTCAAATCACACATAAGCATAGGTGAATATATGTAAAAGATAGAAAGAAGTAATTTGTAATGACTCTCACCTAACTACGACCTATAAGAACATGCCTGCAATCTAATATGAAAATAATCTCTACAACCGTATATATGCATTCCAACCAAACAGATGACCATGACACATGCCGAGGTAAATATGGTGATGTGAACATTATTTGCGCACATTTAGTCCCCTAATTGAGCCTATTTTGCATACTATTATAACATTCCATGGCCATTTTATCCGTCAAAACCTTCCTATTTGCTTTTCTATCGCATTTCATGTGTTTTGTAGAAAAGGAGATAATAAGGCGGAAATTCCCGTCTTTCGTGCATATTTGGAAGCTTATTGATGATATTAGATGGACTAGTATGAAGAGGAAGCAAGGACTAAAGACCAATCCCGCAAGAATAAAATGGAAATGAGCAAAAAGGGAAGAAAAGAAGAAGAACCACGGCTGAAGAACAATCCGAGCGGATTGTCTCAAATCCGCCCGTCTCCACAAAACAATCCGAGCGTCCTGCTCATTAATCCGCTCGGATTGCCCCACTAGAATCCGTCCGGATTCCCCTGAATCCGCTCGGATTCCACTACCAGATTCCGCCCGTCCCGACCTTTTTCCGCCCGGATTTCTTCACAGCACGGATTGTCTTCTTCAAGCTACGAAAAGAGAAGCCCTTCTCTCAGAAAATACCGGAGTCTCCTTGCTCAACTTAAAAAGTGTAATTACTAGTTTAGCCCTTAGTTAAACCTAATGCATCCACCTAATTTCCACTATAAATACCCCATCTTTGTAATTAATGAAGCATGTTCTTTTAGGGTAGAAAATCCTTCTTTAGATTAGATTAGGAGTAGATTAGAATAGATTACTCTTTAATCTTTCCACAAATTACACATTAATCTCTTCTTAATTATTGTTCAAGTTTATCATTCAAGTTTATTATTGGGTAATTGAAGATTATTGGGTTATTATTGGGAGATTGACAACCTTCCATCAATCATCAAGTTTCTTCTATTATTCTTTGCTTTATTATTTGGATCATCTTAAGTTTGTATAATCCCTCTACTCTTTACTCTTTATTGTTCATTTCTTCATTCTATTGTCATGTTTATACTTGTTGTGATGATTGACACCATTAATGACATGTTTCCCATGATAATGAGTGAGTAGTTTCTTTAGCTAGGATTAATGGGTAATTAAGGGAAACCAACATGGGATTGATTAATGCTTAATCTAATATGTTTTCACATGATTAAATTGCTTGCTTGTTGTGATGTCAACTTTATGCACATGTTATGTTTGATGAAATGCTAAGCCTATGAATCCTTGCATTTACAACCATCTCTTATCTACTCAACTTGACTTGTAAGATATAAACCAACTCGAGTCTTGTTAGACCATGCATAGAAGTTGATTAGGAGGAAAGTAAGTCGACTTGTAGGTGTTGTACAATCTAATCGATTCGGCTCCGGGACCCAACTCTTCCTAAGAACCGTAAGATATAACCCAACTCGGTTTCTCCACAACATTAATTGCTTGCAACTTTGTAAACATGTTTGTATGATCAACACCATGAATCCCCCATGACCCCATGATATCCTAGCACTTTTAATCAATTGTTTACATCCTTCCTTTTATTGCTTGTTCTACTTTATTGTTTGTATTAGTATAGACACAACTACAAACCCCATCAATTGTGACACTAGCATAAATAGAGATAGATAGACTTAGAACCCAAAGCACACCGTCCCATGGATCGACCTCGACTTACCGCTAACTAGTTGTTTGTTGAGTATTATAAATGTGTTTGATTGGATGAGCGACGACACTCCACATCATATGGATATGTGAGGTAATGGGTAAGAAGAGGCAAAACAATTATGGGAATGTGGAGGCATAGGCGGCCAAGCTAGTACCTAAACAAAACCATATGACAACATCCAACTTCCTGCTCAAGATTTTCAATAAAACCGATGCTAATTAGAAGCACAAATCTCACAACTTCCATAAAAGTCGACTCCCCAAAGAATATAAATGATAACATGGGAGTGAAAATCACCAAATCATAATAATTGAAACATGTGATTTTTTTCGATTTTTTCTTTTTCTACTGCAGACCACAGTCGACCGACCAATGTAGCCGGTCGATAGACTGATCTTTTATTTTTTGAACTCTTTTTTCTTTTTCTTTTTCTTTCTTCTTTCAAACCTTTTCTCTTCTTTTCCTTCTCATCATTTCACCAATCACTCAATTGTGCATATAACCAAATAGCATTAAGCACATTCCCAAGAACACCATTACTAGCTCGGATAAGGTAGGCTAATTTTAGTATGTAGTTCATGGGACAAAAAGGCTAATTTGGCTAATGAGAGGCTTATGGGTAAAATGAGAAAAGAGGTCCTCTTCCACATGTGTCAACAAACCACAAACCAAATGCGTACGGGTATTTAAGCAGATTATGTTCATATTTATGCAAATTGATGTAACATGTCTTATAAGGAGTGACTACTCACATCCTAGATAAACTGGTCTTAAATGGCACCAGTTATAGGCTCTAAACTGAGCGGCTCTTCCTTCCCCAAACCATTTCCTGAAATATCTAAAACAGAAGAATTGTCCTCCAATTTGCTCCCAATTTGGGGCGGAGGTGTCATAACAGGAATAGGCACACGTAATGAAGGAGGAGTGTCAGTAATTACAACATAAGACTTACGAGTAGAAATCGCATTACAAGTCACAGGACACATAGCATCTTTCTTCCTATAAGTTTGGGCAAAACTAATGGACTGCTTCCCCACCTTAAAGGTCAGTGTCCCTGAGCCAACATCAATAACTGCACCAGCAGTGTGCAGAAAGGGTCTACCCAAAATGATAGGGATATGGGCATCCTCGGGTATGTCTAACACAATAAAGTCAACTGGGAAGAAGAATTTTCCTATTTGCACAGGAATATCCTCTAGGACTCCTACGGGCTGGACCCCAGAACGATCAGCCATTTGCACTGTTATATTAGTGATCGCAAATCTAGTCAATCCTAATCTCCTAGCAAGACTCAAAGGCATGACACTAATACTAGCCCCTAAATCACATAATGCCTTCTCAATTGAGAAGGTACCAATATTACAAAGGATTGAAAAGCTACCCGGGTCAGCTAACTTGTGTGGAGCAGTGTGAGTCAAATAAGAGCTAGATTCTTCAGTTAAATTAACAGACTCGACCCTATCAAGTTTTCGCTTCTTATTTAAAAGTTGTTTCATGAATTTCATATAAGCGGGAACTTGAAAAGTTACTTGCACATTAAGACAATGAATGACATTTTTTAATTTTTCAAAATATACCTCATCCTTCGTTGGTACCAGCCTTTCTGGATATGGGGCTTGCAAAAGTAACTTAGCCCTCTCCTCTAGGTCTCTCATACCGGCATCGGTGGATTTAGACTGAAAATCCACTACTTTATCCTTGTTGTAACTCGAACCCTCTTCAGACCGTCTCAAGAATGAACCATTAATCGTCATCGGGTCATACTTTGGAACCGGAACGAACCCATCAACATCTGGGTCTTACCTTGATAATTTCGGAGTTGTAGTACCCCGAAATAAGTAGTCCCTCAAATTATCTGGCATTGGAGGACGAAATGGCTCATCATCAGCTGCGTTTTCAGTCGATCGACCAGTGAGGTCGGTCGATCGACTGGTTTCCTCAGGACCAGAAACTGCACTGTTGTGCGGACTGGTCGATCGACTGGGTGATGCGGTCGATCGACCATGATTACTGCTGATCGTCTTTTTCTCGCCCTTTTTCTTCTTCCCTTTTTCAGCAGCATTCTCAGGTCCATCAAGAGTAGACCCGCTCCTCAGCGTCATTGCATGTACGGTCTCAATACGCTGATTCAGAGAGTGAAATTGACTCGGTATCTCAGCTGCATTCTTATCTAATGTAGCAAATTGAGATTTCATCTCCGTGATTGAGACCTCATTCGCCGCATTACTTTTCTGTACCTCTACCATAAGTAGCTGCACTAGACTTATCAACTCTGCAACTTCATTATTTGACTCTTGCTGTGACGGAGTGGATGGTGGTAGGGCTTCATAAGGAGGCACATATGGTTGATGCGGTGAAGTAGGAGCGTAATTATACGAATTGTCGAGCTGAAGTTGATGAAAAGCAAACATCTTCTCATTAAGGCTCCTGGATGCATCAGCTATGTGTCTCATCCCGCCGCATCTCCCACAAAACGGCACCTGCTGCTCCTGAGAATGGAACATGGGTGGACCTTTCTGAAGTAATGTAGATAGGACCTGTAGGACCTAACAAAACAACACTAGAGGAAATGGTAAGAACTGCCTCAAGGTACTCAGTCTTCCCTTGAGGCGAAACACAGACTAAAATAAAAAACAACTAAAACTAGCGCTGCCTCCCCGGCAACGGCGCCTAAATTTGATACCTGTCGAAGTGAGTATCAAAAATAATATTTATAAATTCCGAACTACAACTAGCAAGCGGTAGTAAGGGTCGATCCGCAGGGAGGTAGGGAATTCTAATTGTTTTAATTTTAGTCTATGAATTTCTGGGAGTTTTGGATTAAAGTTTATCTAAGTCTAAAATGCAAAAATAAATAAGCAAGGAATAAAATTTAGAGTAAGCAAATGATAATAGAAGAGCTAAGACGGTCGGTTCACTATAGCTGCGATGGCACATAATCCTAGGTAACTTCGAAATACGGTCGCGAAGGATGGGGAAAACAAGTCCTCTCGGTCCATGTTAAATAGTAGCTACTTCTCGGCCTATGATACTAATCCCTAAGTCTCATTAATACCAACTCTCGTTCTTGATTAATGATTCCTAATGCAAACTAAATCACGATATCTCTCGATCTTAGCAATTTAGTCGTTTTAATTCGTTAATTATTGTCCATTCCTATCTCTCGATCTACGGGATGGTCAAGTTTGAGCATCTATCAAGTCTCCTCTCGGTCTCATTGATAGACATTGCACTTAACGAAACAAACAGAGCAAAACCAGACGCGTAACCAGTCGATCGACCAGGGGTACTGGTCGATCGACCGTACCGTGTATCGAAATCGCCTATAATTTATGCCATCTACGCTATAGCTCCCCTACATCTTAGCGGGGTTGATTTAGCTACTCATATTTGTGATAAAAACACCAATACTATTATCAAATAAAGCTAACGAATTCATGATTAGATTAATTAAATGACCAATTAACATAAAACGATAATTGGCTTTGGGAATTCTAACCTAACAACTCTATACTACGGATGAATTAAAACAGCGAGTATTAAACGAAGGAACAGAAAATACCGTAGGGAGAATTGAAGAGGAAAGATCGAAACCGAATGTAAAGAAAGCTTTATTGACCGAAAAATAATCTAAACTAATGACTATCAAATTGTATATATTAAGAACTTGATGATAAAAACTGGATGATTATTCTGAAAACTAAGGTTACGTTTAATAGGAATAATCCTGCGTAACCTTTATTCCTAAACCTAATCACAATGGGCTTTGGAATTCTTGATCTTTTAACTTGCGCATCAGCTCGTGGGGTGGTCGATCGACCACTTGGACCAGTTGATCGACCAAGAGTGCTGTACAGTAATGCATTCTGACGAATTCTGCAGCGCGCACCGATCTTAAAACAGCTGCTATTTCTTCGTTAATTGGTCAAATCAGGCGTTCTACGCGGCGTTGGAAAGCTAAGAGGATAAGCTTTCACCTCCAATTGGAATCACTCGATTATCAGCTCTATAACTCGAGATATTGCCATCTGAAGCAGGCTGCAATATTGTGAAGTGCTTCTTTGCTTGTTAAACTCGTATGCACCCATGCTTTTGCTATCTTTAGGCCTTGAAACACGCACCAAGCTCATCCCTCGAGTCAATACTTCATTTCAAATCCTATGCTAAACACTCCGGGACAGATTTGGTCCATTTTCCGCCATATTCTTCACATTCCTACAAAATCACACGAAAAGGAAGAAATACACGAAACAAGGGAAATAGTAGCATAAACTACTCAATTGAGCTCTGAAATGCGTGTGAAATGAGGTGCAATACATCATATATTAGACAAGCATCAATCACACAACTACTCGACTCATGAGACATGCCCGCAATCTAACATGGAATCTCCTCCTACATGACCATACATGAGATGCAAAAAGGAAAATATGGATAAAGAGAAACAAGGGTTGTAACGGGGCTAGGCGACGGGTCGAAACGGGGTTGGTGCAAGCACCATTTTGGAAAAATGGGGAGGTACACATTAAGAAGTTGCCAAAATTCCATTTCTTCTACTTGATTACAACGAATGAGTAACGTCTACACCCTAACCAAAATTGGTTTCCCAAATTTATGCAAAAATTGTGTAAACCCGACTCACTTTAGAAAAACATTAAAATCATCACCTTATTGCAACAATTGAGTAACGTCTACACCCTAACATGAACTCGTCTTGCCAAACGCAAGCAAAAATTGTGTAAGCCCGACTCACATTGGAAAAACATCATATGCCCTTTTTATTTTGCAACGCCTTTTTCTACTCCTTGATGGAGAATGAGGAGTGTTGCACGGATTTTTCACATCAAACAAAGTACAAGTAGTAAAATTTTTTCTTTTTCTTTCACATTTTTTTCTTTTCTATTTTCTTTTCTTTTCTTTATCAAAACCTCTTTATTCAAATCAAACCAAATGAAACCATTATTCCGACTCAAATGGATTGTACACATCCACTAACCAAGACACGAATCCCTTTCTTCATACAACCGACAACATGTTGACAACTTTCTTGATAAAGGAAGGTTGTTTATGGTATGCAGTTGCTTTTGTGGGTGCCAAATGAAAGGTTAAGGCTCAAAAGGGGTGAACAAAATCGTTCCTAATCTAAAGGGTCGAAAATTAAGCTTATTGGGCAATATGAGGCTCAAAAATGATATGCAACGGATTGTTTCAAGTTATGCACATAAATGAACATATCATGGTCAAAAAGGAAAAGACGTCATGCTTATGCGTAGTGATGTGACATGCCACGCAAGGAGCTTACTCAAAACCTAAGGGAGACCGGGTATCGATGTACGAGTCCCAAAGAGGCTCTCAATCTCACACGTAAGTAGCTATGTAAAAATCTAGGCCTAGACTACGGTCTTTGTGTTAGAATTATTAATCTCATTATTTAACATATTCATATATGTGAAATTTTAATTTAGTCATAAAATTAAAACTAGATCTTATGCATGCAAACTTGAATAAGAATAAAGAAGAAATCGTCTTTCTTACTATGGGAGTTTCGGATTTTTGGGCACAAATGAGTTCTCCTTCTCACTTGTTCTTGAGCTATCCTTATATGGATGAACAAAGGATCCAAAGAAGAATCCCTCCCAAAAGTGAATACCCAAGATAACCTCTTAAAAGACTAATATTATTAAAACTAGAACAATATTAATCTTACTAAAATTGACCCAAAATATTTGTATGTTCTCTTGTAATTTCGGCCAAGAGAGGATGAATGTTGAGAGATTTTATTTCTCTAAGCTTTCATAAATTATAGAGAGAATTTCTATTTTCTTACACTAGAAAAATAGTTAAAGTTGTTAATGAATAATTAGAGATAAAAACCCTCTATAATTGCCCTTTGAAAACCGGTGGGGAGGGTGGAGGAGAGCCAATGCATGGGCAAGTTTTTCTACCCAATAAATCATAGGTATGCATGGCTATACTAGGTTGCAATCATCATGTTTTCCACTTAAAATAATCAACACAATTTTAACCTAATACTCCCTCCATTTCGGCACTTATATAAAATAGGAGGTCCATTTTATATTTTGTCATTTGTCAATTGTCACATGTCACTAGTCATGTGTAATTGTAATGTATTTTTAACATATTAAAAATCAACGTATTAATAAAAATACGTCATGTACAAAATCGACTTAGTAATTCATAATTACTTGTACCAAAACGGTTTATCAATTATAAATCACAACGTCTTGTATTTATAATATATTATTCATTCAGTTTCAATTGTTTCGTAAACAATAATTTTATCTAAGTAATAAAACAATTTAATTACTTCGACTGTATCTTTATTTAATCGAATTACAATAAGACACGTCAATAATACTCACAAAATAGTCCGTCAATTTTAAGCAATTTAATTAACCCGTATCGACATACGATCAATTAAATAATCAATTAAGAGTGTCACCCTTTAGGTATGACCTAAGGGGATCAACTGATCACCACCGTCGCACGACAGTAATGTCAAACTCTAGTCAGCCAATCATTACCGATATGTGTGGACCAGTTGACTGTAAAATATTACATCCCACATGTATTCTTAAAACGAGATTTAAACATGTGATCATCATGATCGACAGTTGTGATCGCATTATTGTCGGAGGACACTTATTCCAACAATCTCCCACTTGTCCTCGACAAGTGTGCGTCACCAATTCTCTTGACCTATTACTATCTCCCACTCAATGCAAGGTGTCTTTCAGGTCGTACTTGCAAGTGATCATATCGAGAGTGGTTTCCTCGATCTGGAGAATAACTGATTGACCGGAATTATCTACCATAGATACCTTCCGAGGGTGGCCACGCATTTCCAGTTCATTACTCCTCGAGTGGCCCTGAGATATTGTTATAACCCTGACAAGGGGTGGACAATTCCTATCGCACTTATTCTCTTCGACTAGCCACAACCTTCATAACCCAAAATATGCCCATTTGACCCCATTTACGAAGGTCGTAGTAACACAAATCAACGTTAATCTGAAACTGTGCCACCTTAGGCGAACAGTCTTTAGTCAAAAGAATCGACTCATTAGAATACTATAGTAGCTCTCGCCACGACCAGGCTATATAAATTTGCCAGAACTCTATAAGCGGTCATAAGGCCCGACAAAGTGTTCCTAACAGTCTGCCTATGTGATCGACTAGTCATCTCATATGACTCTATGGCACTTGAACTTGCCATCAATCGCATCACACTATAGTCACTTCGAGACGTCACCTCATACAAGTAACTATGGGCAAATACCATGTTAATCTGGGTTCACTTTAATGGGGTTCAATATTGTCTCTACAACCCGTTTGGATGTAATAAAGTATAAAAGGAGTTTTTAGATTTAAAAACTCGAACGACAAATGTGATTATCACATATGAATAGTCAATACCTGATTACTACTTCATGTTTTTATAATCCATTTTCATCTTATATGTAGTTGTTCATCTCAATGCAATTGAAATGACATATGACATGACTCATCATGTTAAGCCTATGAGAAGGATTTGGTTAGTAGGTTTTATCAACTTCTTGTTCCTTACTCAACCTTACTACATACTCGTTTTCATTTGTAATGTATACATTTGCATTACAAAACTTTCTGAGTACGTGTCTAGATCCAATCTAGACATAGGCCCTCTAGCCTTAGAATAGCTCCCACTGTTTTCACAGTGTGCGAGACTCATCCTTCTTGCACATCTCATGATTGCAACTGTACTCAATTTCCGTTGTAAATATCTCTCATTGTTCTTTATTGCCTAGAACGATTCTAGCAAATCTATTTCTTAAATAACATAGCCACAATGGTTCCTTAACCATCTTCACGTGTTTTGAATACGGTTTTTGTCTGACACCTTACGCAATCTTCATTGTCATTCGTGTAACACCCTTACACAAATTAATTAATTGCATCAAAAACACTTAACTTGCCATCCTTAATGCTTCCTCAAGCACTTAAGAATAATCTATATGGCTACTTGGTAACTATTACTTAAATTCGATTTTGAACCAATTCATCATACTCAAAGTATATGAAGTGTTATAAATCATTACTTATTTAATTGATCCGGCAGCGGAACCAAATGGAATCAATCAAATATGTTCAACTTGATTGAACTAGTCATGAATCTTATCAACATAAGACTTCTTATTTGACGCTAATATCATGTGGATTTATCTACATAAATCTGGATATTAAAGATGTATTATATTACTCCAAGTCTTAAATCATTCCCAATGATCAATATGTCATCCATATATTAGACTAATTAAAATTTCCGTAACTCGCACTAAACTCCATGTATAAACACAACTTCTCGACTTATCGAGAAAAGTTGTGTAACATGATGAAAACATTGATTCCAACTCATTGATGTCCTACTTAAGACCCTCTCTTAAGTTTCACATTATCTTAGGATTGCAAAAATCTACAAAACTCAAGACATGTATTGAATACATTCCATCTAATTGAAGAAGTGGGTTTTAGATTCACTCGTTATATATCTCATAATGAAACACAATCCCTAAGAAGATCCAAATAGACTTAAGCATTTCAACTAGTGCAAAACCCTTTGCGACCAATCAAGCTTTGATATCTAACAATTCACTTGGAATTTATTTCGGATTTTCATGGCTCTAAGCCTTGTATTGAGTTGTGACTTAAACACTCTCATGTAAGTCATATGTTCATTACTTTTGATCGGTCCGTTTAGCATTCACAAATAAATAGATGTGGTCGTTGGTCACGGTCGAATCAAAACACAATTTATAGCTTAACAAGCAACTCTACAATTAGTAAAGAGGCAAGTAAAGGTCGGATCCCAAGGGACGGGAGTTGAAATGAGATTTCTATTGTAACTAGTGGTGTCTAAGGGGTGTCACAAATTGGGTTGATGTAGAAGGTTACTAAACTAGAATAACAATGAAAATAAACAAGCAAGATGAATTAAAGGGGTGTAAACAATTGATTAAAGGCACTAGGGTGTCATGGGATCATAGGGGAATCATGGGATATGATCATACAAACATGTTCTCAAATTATAAGCAAGCAATTATTGTTGTGATGGATTGAGTTGGGTTATATCTTACAATCCTATGAAAGTTTGGGTCCCGGAGCCGAATCGATTAGATTGTACAACACCTACAAGTCGACTTAATCTTCCCTACTCAACAACATGCATGGTCTAATGAGACTCGAGTTGGGTTATGTCTTACAAGTCTCATTGAAAAGATAGGAGATGATAGTAAATGCAAGGATTCATAGGCTTAGCATTTCATCAAATATAACATGTGCATGAGTTGAGATCAAAACAAGCAAGCAAATAAGATATGAAAGCATATTAATTTAAGCATGAATCATTCCCATGTTGGTTTCCCCTAATCACCCATTAACCCTAGCTAAGAGACTACTCACTCATTATCATGTTGATCATGCTAGCAAGGTTGTCAATCATACCAACAATATGAAACATGATGAATAAATGAAAGTAATTAACAATAATTAAAAAGGGATTAAGAGATTATACCTACTAATGATTCCAATAATAAAGCAAGAATAATAGAAGTACTTGAATGCTAGATTGAGAGGTTGTCAATCTCCCAATAATAACCCAAATAATCTTCAATTACCCAAAACAAAGGATGAACAAAAGAGAGATTAAAGAACTAAAACTTGGATTAAAACTTGATTAATACTTGATTACAATATTGAAGAGAGATTTGATTGATATTAACTACACTAATTATTGATAAGAAGAACATGCTCCTCTAATTAGACTAATGGGGTATTTATAGTGAAAATTAGGGAGGATGCATTAGGGTTAACTAAGGGCTAAACTAGTAATTACACTTTTTAAGTAGAGCAAGGAGAAGCCGGTATTTTTGGAGAGAAGGGCTTCTCTTTTCGTAGCTTGAAGAAGACAACCCATTGTTGTGAAGGAATCCGGGCGGATTAGAGTCGGGACGGCGGATTTGGTCGATGGAATCCGAGCGGATTCTGGGGAATCCGGGCGGATTGTTGAGGGGGAATCCGAGCGGATTCCAGCTGGGACGCTCGGATTGTGGATAGGCGGGACGGGCGGATTGCTGACAATCCGCTCGGATTGTTAGTCAGCGTGATACTTCTTCTTTTTCTTCCCTTTTCTTCATAAATTCCTTGGAGATTTCCTTGGGGACTCAAGGATCCTTTCTCAACATTGCTCTTCTACTATGATATGTACAAAGACCTTCTAATCTTGTCTCTCCTTGATGCTTGGTCATTGAATTTGATCAATTTAGTCTTGTTTTGCCATGAAAATGCAAGATTCTTACTCCTTTCCTACCAAGGGATCAAAATATCAAAGAATATGCAAAACAAAGAACTAAAGATAAGAAATGACCCAAATAAACACTAAAAAGCATGGAAACAATGGTAATTCGGGGGCTAAATATGCGCCAATTATGGTCACATCAAATATCCCCAAACCGAACCTTTGCTCGTCCCGAGTAAAGAGGTGACAAAGACTAGGACCAATACTAACCTATCCTAATAATATAGCCGATATGAGACAATTAGCGGGTCTCACTCCGCCCCTTCAACTCACAACAAGACAACCATGAGGTAGGATGCCTTCTTGCAAGGCAAGGTGGGTCTTGCCAAAATGGCGACACATCCAAACATTAGGCACATAAAAACATATAATGGATGCATCTACAAAAGAATAGCCACTCCCTCATCAAGTGGCGGAAATTATCTACAAGGGAAGCAATTCAAGGGTACACAATCATCATAGATGCAATTTGTTCAAACTACTAAGCCTAGAAGGATACCAATAAATCACCTCCAAAATGTGTCAAGCTAGGGTACCTTTGTCCTCAATCGTTAAATGCTTTTGTCAAGAGTAGACTCCCTATGGTGTTAGAAACACTGGAGGATCGCGGAATTCCCCCTCTTGCCTAGACAAGAAGAAGGGTCGTCCCCTCTCTACCATGCACAAAAATGGATATGATGGATAAAAGGGATCAATAGATATTTGAGTTTCACTTTGGGAGTTTGCTTTTGTTTTTGTTTTTCCCCCCAATTTCTTGTGGCATATAACATTTGAGAACACTTTCTTTGCCATTTCTTTTTGATTTTTGGCATTTCAATACTTGACAACTTTTTGCATTTCTTTTTGAACATTTTCAAAGTCACCCCAATTAGTAACGAGGGTGCCTTGTATTGGAAGCTTAGGAGTTCTATTTTTGCTCCTCTTTTCTTTTGATGCATTTTTGCAAACTTTCTTTCACTTTTCATTTCATTGAACTCAAATTGATTTCTTTTTGTGCCCATTCCCTTTGATGACAAAATGTATGGTAGAACATGGATGAGTGATGGTTACATGGTTTCAAGGGTCACCTTGGAATAAACGGTAGCCAAGGAGTTATCACACCACAAGGTACTCTTGACTAGGCCTTAATCCATGGGTCAAAGGATACTAGCATGACACATCCTAGGGTGTTTTACAAATATTCTAACAAGCAAAGTCTTAAGAACAAAAAGCATCTACTAGGGCCTATATACACTTGTCAAGCTTCCCAAGTAGACGGTTTCGCAAAAATTTTCTAACATGCAACTACATGCCATGATGCAACTAGCATATAAACATCCTAATGCAAATGATTCTACCAACTAATATGCCATATAAACTAAATGCAAGTCCTAAGTTCACATTGTTTTTACCGCATCAATCAAAATAAAGCCACATAGTCATTAACATAAAGAGGAAAAAGGAGATTGGAAAGATCATACCATGCGGTCTTCAATATCCTCATGTCTCGGATGTGGCGTAGTCAATCAATGTGAACAAGGATAAAACAAACACAATATATACAAGACAATATATACCAAGGAAATGAACTTGTTTTTGGGTTTTCAATTTTTTCAATTTTTATGATTTTTTGCTTTTATGAAATTAAAAGACATATTTTTGGGATTTTTGGAAATTTTTCAATTTTTATGGGTTTTTGAATAAGAGTTAAATGTTAGAATTCCCATCCCCACACTAATATGGGCATTGTCCTCAATGGCCAAAATGATGGAAATTATGCAAAGATGATGCATGATTTCTATACTAAATGCAATTCTATACTAAGCTACACTACATGATGCATGGTTTTTGTTATGACGGAGAGGATAATTTAGATTACCTCCCGTTGTGTATGCATTAACTTCCCCAAACCGAGTGAGACACTATTGCTAATGTCCAAGGATGGGTATAGTTCATGCACACACTATGCTATGCATGAAACTAGTTTTGTCATTTTGGATTTTTCAAATGGGAACAATAAAGACACCTCAATGGTACCGAGGTGTGAGTCCTTTGATGTTGCTAGGACTAAACCAACAATGATCAAAATGAAATAAAATACAAAGAGATATAGACACAAACTTCTTTTCATGAAAAATAAAGATAAAGAGAAGAGATGAGAGAACTTCACTTGAACTTAGGTGGCCGCTCATGCTTGCTCCACCTAGTGATGAGGTAGTCTCCTAGGCATCCGCATCATCTCCCTCTATATCGCTATCCCAAATATCCTTTGAAGCATCACTTAAACTTGGATCCATGAATTCATCTTCACTCTCAAGCTTCACCGTATCACCTCCACAAGAATCCCCACTTTCTTCCCCTTTGCGACCGTTCGCCCCTTCATTAGCCTTCTCCGAGTTGGGAAAGAGCAATTCCATTTGAGCCCATGAAGGGAAAGCTCCTTCCTCACTAATCCGTCCTTTTTGAGCCATCTCGAAGTATTGGGGGTAAAGAGCATAATAAGTGTCCACGGAGGTCTCATATTGACGGTAGTGTAAATCTTGCAAAATTCCCGTGACAAAGTCGTCACGGGGGAGGATGAAGGGATTTGGATGGTTATATGGTTGGTAGGGAAAGGGGTAAGGAGGCACTTTTATCTTTTCATTTTGAGTTTGTTGTTCTTGTTGTGGTGGTGGATTTTGTGGAGGTGGAGTTTGCCTTGTTTGGCTTGGGATGAGGTAGGAGGGCATTGGGGACAAGCTTCCTCTTCTTGGGGAGACCCGTGGTAGATCATGCATTGGGAGATAGAGTGGATCGCTTCCTTTTGTCAACCACTTTATCCTCTTATCAACCCCCTCAAGGGTTATCCAATGGTGTTGGACGACAAGTAGATCTTCATTAATTCTTGTTCCCCCCGTAAGTGGAGTGTACTCATTGTTCTCATTGAACCTTGGGTTGAAGTGCTTTGCAAGTCTAGTTATGAGTCCATCATTCACTATGTGCTTCATTCCATCATCATCCCCATTTCTAAACCTTGCCCACTTTTCTAGCAAAACTAGAGGTGCCTTGAAGTGATACCTATCTCTCCCTTGAATGTTGAGGTATGATTCCATAAAAACAAGGTCCAATTGGTTGACAATGGCCGGATCTCGGCGGGCGAAAAGAGTACCCGAAAGAAATCGATATGTAAGCCTCAAGATCGGGTTTTGGATGTGAAAAGCAAGACACTCTTTGGTAAGAATGAAATCCCGGCCCGTCATGGCCCTCCACAATGGTGCAACATTATACTTTTTGGGCTTTGATGTTCGGGTAGGCGAAACATCAAGTCCGAACACATTGGCAAACTCGACAAGGGTCATCATCCTAGAAACGTTTTCCAACCGAAACTCTATGCATATCACTTTGTTTACGGTTGTAATCTTCAAAAAGCTTAAGAATTCTAGCACAAGGGACCGATAGGTTGGTTCATACATGCGAAAGAGAGTCGAAAGACCAAAAACCTCAAAGAGTGCTTCTACTTGGTGAAAAATTCCAAGCTTTCTTAAGGTATCATGACAAAGAAATTTAGTGGGAAGAATATTCTTACTTAAGAGTCGGTGGAAGACCAACGCTGCACATCATCAAGGAATTCCACATTCGAGAAATCATCGAGCCTTGTGAGATCTACAATCTCTACATGTTCCCTTCTAATGGTGTTGAGATGTGAGGTAGAGGAACTTCCCACCATCCTTGGTCTTCTTGCACTTCTAAAGGAGGATCTCCTTGGTGCCATTCTTGCTTCTTTTGTTGGGTTCTTTTGATTTGAAGATTTGCTAAGGATGTTCCTTATTGATTGAGAATTGGAAACCCTAGAAAATTGGGGATTTTTAATTTTGAGGGCAAAGAGAGTGATTTGGATATGTATGGGAGTCATAAGGAGGTGGGTTTTATAGGGTAAGTGGAAGGAATAGTGATGTGTCAAAGTATGTGTGGTGGGGTAGTAATTTAATTGGAAAAAGTCGGGTTGAAAAACAACGAAAAGACGAGCGGATTTAAAGAGAAGACGCTCGGATTCTCTCTTCACAGGACGGGCGGATTCTGGGCAATACGCCCGGATTCTGCCACAGAGTAAAATCCCAAAATTTTGACGCCATAAGACGGGCGTCCCGAGCATAAGACGCTCGGATTCTGCACAGGTGGGACGGGCGTCTTTTTGAGAAGACGGGCGGATTTCAGTACAGAGATTTTTCTTGAAATGCACAGGTAGAAAAGACGGGCGTCTTTCTTCAGATCCGGCCGGATTCCTCAAGACGTACGGATTCGTCATAGGACGCTCGGATTCGACCTCAGTCCAGAAATCTTCAATTTCTCAGCGTAGCTGGACGTGCGGTTTCTCCCCTATACGCCCGGATTCGGGCAAGACGGCCGGATTCTCTGGAATCCGCACGGATTCTGTCTGCGAGTTTTGACTTCTTCTCCTTTTTAGATGCATCCCCACACTTGGGCAATTGCTCCTTCCTTCATTCAAAAACTCATTAGTGACCCTCCCTCACTTACGCTCATGAAAAGAGTTTATGCTACTTATTAAAACCAATGCAATAAATAAATACAAGTTAGAGGGTTAGTATATTTACAAATGGTGGTTTAGGGAGGACTCCACCAAACTCTCCCTTAGATGGTCCTTTCAAGGGGGAGGAGGCCCGAGGTAGGTAGCCTCGACCTCTCCAATGAATGCTCCTTCATAGTATGGCTTCAACCTTTGACCATTTACCTTGAACTTGCTTCCATCTTCGGCCTTGAGTTCGAAATCTCCATATTTCCCAACTTCGGTTATCACATAAGGACCCATCCATCTAGAGTTCAACTTTCCCGGAAAGAGTCGGTAGCGGGAATTGAATAGAAGGACACTACTACAAATCCAGGCAACTACAACGCCCCTTTAACAACGAATATTCACGAAAATCACAATAGACGTTGTAGAATGTATGGCGCGAATTTTACTAAAATCAATTACAACGGGTATGGTTATAAAAACCGTTGTTATTCGTTTTAACAACGGGTCACACATGAACAACCGTTGTTAATAATTTGGCGCAAAATTGGCGCAAAGTTAGTGAAAAGTAATCACAACGGTTATTTTTGAAACCCGTTGTTAAAACTTATTTAACAACGGGTGTTTTTTATAACCGTTGTTAAAACATATTTCACAACGGTTGTTGTTTAATAACCGTTGTCAATACCTTCCATACTATAAACCACACAAACACAAGTCTGCTGCTGCCACAAAACACAAACCTTAATACATACACAAACACAAACCCAAAGAAAGACCAAACACACAAAACAAAACACACACTTTCTCATCGTCTCTTTCTCTCTTTCTCATCGTCGCTTTATCTTCTCGCCGTCACTTTTGATTTCATCGTCTCTTTACGTACGTTCGTAATTATCGGGTTTGTTTCATCGTCATTATTTTATTGTTCTAATTATTTCATTTCAATGTATGTGTTTTTATCGACCATTAGGTTCCGTTCAAAGATCTGCTAATTATTTCATTTCCATGTATGTGTTTCTAATTATTTCATTTCCATCTTCTTTGGCGTCCTTGACGGATCGAGCATGTTTTAGCAGTTAGGGTTTGGAGAATATATTGAGATAATGGAAATGCATGTTAGTTGAGATAATGCAATTTATTTATACTAATGTGTGGGTTGAGTTGTTTTTTAATTAATATATATGTTAGGAAGTTGTGCCATATATGTTAGGAAGTTGTGCCATAATCAGATCTTGATGATGACTGAAAGATCTATGGAGTTGAAAAAATGGAAGCAAATCAAACAAGCATAACTCAACACTTTCAAAATGATCATTTCATTTAATTTTAAACCAAATACATTACAGCAATTATCAGAAATCAAAAGATGTATAATAAGCCGGAACAACCCCGGTTAAGCGTAAAAAGCGCTTCTCAACCTGCCACCAATCACGCCACTCTGGTATACCGCTAACTTCCGGGTCATTGGCTTCATATTTTGCAATAACAGATTGAATATATGCAAGGACACGACTTGCATGTGGAGATAAGGTTGGAAGAGTACAACTCAACATATCTCGGTTGCGACCAAGTTGCGAGTAAGTAACAGCCGACGAGGGTATGAAGATGATGATGATGATGATGATGATGATGAGGCTTTGTTGACAAGCCGGACTGCTTCACGCCTCTTAATCCAATAACTCCGTTTATGTTCAAGGGATGCTTTGATTAATGGGTGTTGATCGGCGGGAAGCCCGGCGAGAACCTTCCCATCATCTTCAATAGTTTGTGTAAGCCATTCTTCGTTGTTGATAAAATTAGGGTTCATTGCCATGTTGTTTCAATTAATGAATGTTAGTAAAGGATGCTTTAATATGTTAGTAAAGGATGCTTTAATATTTATAGCTAGTAATATTTAATTTATTTATTTTTTATTTTTTAAGAACAAACAACAACGGTTATTTACAAACAACCCGTTGTTATAACTTTCCCCCCCAAAATTGAGTCACACTTTCCACAACGGGTTTTTATACTTAAAACCGTTGTTAATATTTTTCACAACGGTTTCCTTAAGAAAACCAACCGTTGTTAAAACCTTTTACAACGGACGCTTTAACAACGTCCGCTTTTTTATATAACAACGGTTTGTGACCGTTGTTATAGGTTGTATCTGTAGTAGTGGGACTTTGTCTCCCTTGTGCAAGGCCTTTTGTCGAATTCTTTTATCATGAGGTAGTTTTGTTCTTTCTTTGTAAATCTTTGCATTCTCATAGGATTGTAGTCGGAATTCTTCCAACTCTTGGATTTGGATCATCCTCCTTTGACCGCTCAAATTGAGATCAAGATTGAGTGCTCGGATTGCCCAATAAGCTTTATACTCCAATTCTATTGGCAAATGACATGCTTTTCCATATACAAGCTTGTAGGGGGAGGCTCCTATGGGAGTCTTGTAGGCCGTCCTATAAGCCCAAAGAGCATCATCAAGCTTTGTGCTCCAATCTTTCCGAGTCTTGTTCACAACTTTTTCAAGGATTTGCTTGATCTCTCTATTTGAAATTTCCACTTGATCGCTTGTTTGAGGATGATACCCCAAGCCGGTTCGATGTTGGACACCATATTTGGTCAAAAGGAATGCAAGCTTTTTCTCATGGAAATGTGTTCCTCCATCACTAATGATTGCTCTAGGAACTCCAAATCTTGGAAAAATGATCTTTTTGAAAAGCTTGGTGACCTTTTTCGCATCATCATTTGGGGTGGCAATTGCCTCCACCCACTTTGAAACATAATCGACGGCCACAAGGATGTACTTGTTCCCATTGGATGTCACAAAGGGCCCTTGGTAGTCAATTCCCCAAACATCGAAGATTTCTACCTCTAGGATGCCTCTTTGTGGCATTTCGTTCCTCCAAGATATATTCCTCGTTCTTTGACAAGCATCGCAATGAATGATGCACTCTCTTGTATCTTGAAACATTGTAGGCCAATAGAAGCCCGATTGGAGGATTTTTGCAACGGTTCTTCTTGCTCCATGGTGCCCACCGTAGGGTGATGAATGACATCCTTCCAAGATTCCTTGGATTTCCCATTGAGGGATGCATCTCCGGTAGAGCCCATCACTACATTCCTTTTAGAGGTTTGGGTCATCCCAAAAGTACCTCTTCACTTCGAATAGGAATCTCTTCCTTTGGTTGTGGTTCAAGTTTGGAGGGAGCACTTTTCCAACAATATAATTGGCATAATCGGCAAACCATGGGGTGATGTGCCTTTCAAGTTGTGTTTGAATAGCCATCAAAATATCGTCGGGAAATGAGTCATTGATCGGGGTTTCTCCATTTTCATCATGAAACCGGATTCTTGACAAGTGATCCGCCACTACATTCTCGGCTCCTTTCTTGTCTCTTATTTCCAAATCAAATTCTTGAAGAAGTAAAATCCATCTCAACAATCTTGGTTTTGCCTCCTTCTTTATCAAGAGATGTCGAAGAGCACGGTGATCCGAAAATACAATCACCTTGGATCCAAGCAAATAGGAACGGAATTTGTCCAAAGCATATACAATGGCAAGAAGCTCCTTTTCGGTTGTATCATAATTTACTTGAGAAGGGTCGAGGGTTTTGCTTATGTAATAGATGGCATGAAGAGCTCTCCCTACCCGTTGGCCAAGAACCGCTCCAACGGCGTAGTTGCTAGCATCACACATAATCTCGAAAGGTAACTCCCAATTCGGGGGTTGAATGATTGGTGCCGAGATTAATGCTTCTTTGATTCTATTGAAAGCTTCAACACACTCGTCAGTAAATTGGAATTGGGCATCTTTAAGCAAAAGTTGAGTGAGGGGTTTTGCTATTTTCGAAAAATCTTTTATGAAACGACGATAAAAACCCGCGTGACCGAGAAAACTTCTCACCCCTCTAACATTCACGGGAGGTGGGAGTTTCTCTATCACCTCAACTTTAGCTTTATCGACCTCGATGCCCTTTTCCGAAATCAAGTGACCCAAAACAATTCCTTCATTGACCATGAAATGACACTTTTCCCAATTTAAAACAAGACTAACATCCTCACATTTTTGCAATACAAGAGAAAGATTATGCAAGAATGAGTCAAAGTCCTTTCCATAAACACTAAAATCATCCATATAAACTTCCATTATGGTCTCTAGGTAATCGGAGAAGACACTCATCATGCATCTTTGGAAAGTAGCGGGGGCATTACATAATCCAAAAGGCATCCTCCTATATGCAAAAGTACCATAAGGGCATGTGAAGGTGGTCTTATGTTGGTCATCCGGGTGTATAGGGATTTGGAAGAATCCCGAATACCCGTCAAGGTAACAAAAGAATTTGTTAGAGGCTAACCTCTCAAGCATTTGGTCAATGAATGGTAAGGGGAAGTGATATTTTCTTGTTGCGGAGTTTAATTTCCGGTAGTCAATGCACATACGCCAACCGGTGATCATTCTTGTGGGTATTAATTCATTCTTTTCATTTGTCACTACCCTGGTACCTCCTTTCTTAGGTACCACTTGAACGGGGCTAACCCACAAAGAATCCGATATGGGATATATGATTCCCGCATCAAGTAATTTCATGACTTCTCCTTTGACAACTTCTTGCATGTGGGGGTTCAATCTTCTTTGGGGTTGAATGGTAGGTCTATGGTCGTCCTCTAGATGAATTCTATGCATGCAAAAGTCGGGACTTATCCCCTTAAGGTCATCTAGACTATAACCTATAGCCTTCTCATGTTGTTTCAACACATTAAGCAATTTTCCCAATTGGTCATCATCAAGTCTATCATTAACAATCACGGGTTTGGTCTTTGATTCATCAAGGTAAGCATATTTCAAATTTGGGGGAAGGGGTTTCAAAGTAGGAGTTTGTACCTTACTTTCTTCCTTTGGAGTTTCATTGAGAATTTGCTCCATCTCCATTAAACATTCCATTCTCATAGCATACTCAACTTCACTTTCATCAACCTCATCATATTCAAATTCCATGATGGGTTCCTCTTGCTCTTGAGTTTGCAAAATATCCTCTAGGATGGATTGCTCATCCTCTACGGGTTGACATGCTTCTACTAGAATATTATGCACCAACTCGGATTGTGCATGAGTGAGTTCCTTGTTAGCTAGAGCGGCCTCGAAGAGATCAACCTCCAACTCCCAATACATGCTCTTAGCCTCACTTGCTTCTAAGGCTTCTAATGCTTGCATGGGATCCTTGAAGTAGGGGATACTCAAATGGTCCTCTACAAAACAGTCTATGAAATCCATCTCGCAAAATATCAAACAACTCGAAAAATGATTAGAACAAACCTTGAGGATTTTTACTTCCTCAAGGCGAAGAAAGACACAACTAATAACAAAAAGGAAATCTAAATCAAACAAACACCGTCCCCGGCAACGGCGCCATTTTTTTGATCGGTCCGTTTAGCATTCACAAATAAATAGATGTGGTCGTTGGTCACGGTCGAATCAAAACACAATTTATAGCTTAACAAGCAACTCTACAATTAGTAAAGAGGCAAGTAAAGGTCGGATCCCAAGGGACGGGAGTTGAAATGAGATTTCTATTGTAACTAGTGGTGTCTAAGGGGTGTCACAAATTGGGTTGATGTAGAAGGTTACTAAACTAGAATAACAATGAAAATAAACAAGCAAGATGAATTAAAGGGGTGTAAACAATTGATTAAAGGCACTAGGGTGTCATGGGATCATAGGGGAATCATGGGATATGATCATACAAACATGTTCTCAAATTATAAGCAAACAATTATTGTTGTGATGGATTGAGTTGGGTTATATCTTACAATCCTAGGAAAGTTTGGGTCCCGGAGCCGAATCGATTAGATTGTACAACACCTACAAGTCGACTTAATCTTCCCTACTCAACAACATGCATGGTCTAATGAGACTCGAGTTGGGTTATGTCTTACAAGTCTCATTGAAAAGATAGGAGATGATAGTAAATGCAAGGATTCATAGGCTTAGCATTTCATCAAATATAACATGTGCATGAGTTGAGATCAAAACAAGCAAGCAAATAAGATATGAAAGCATATTAATTTAAGCATGAATCATTCCTCATGTTGGTTTCCCCTAATCACCCATTAACCCTAGCTAAGAGACTACTCACTCATGATCATGTTGATCATGCTAGCAAGGTTGTCAATCATACCAACAATATGAAACATGATGAATAAATGAAAGTAATTAACAATAATTAAAAAGGGATTAAGAGATTATACCTACTAATGATTCCAATAATAAAGCAAGAATAATAGAAGTACTTGAATGCTAGATTGAGAGGTTGTCAATCTCCCAATAATAACCCAAATAATCTTCAATTACCCAAAATAAAGGATGAACAAAAGAGAGATTAAAGAACTAAAACTTGGATTAAAACTTGATTAATACTTGATTACAATATTGAAGAGAGATTTGATTGATATTAACTACACTAATTATTGATAAGAAGAACATGCTCCTCTAAAAATTACAGGTTTTTACCCAAATGAACCTATTACAAACATATCCATGCAGTTTTATTCTAGAATTACGTGTTTACTTTTCCGCGATAAATGAGGGTGTCACAAACGTTTACTAATAACGGTTGGCTTGCTAGAAGTTTGACGTTATTATCATACTGATGGCGGTGATCAACTGGTCCCTAAAAGTCACACCTAAAGGATGTGTTTGAGAGATGTGATTATATGAAAATATAATCACATTGATGCCTTATATGACTAAAAGGTTAGTCCATGTATTTGATTAAAAGGTTAGTCAATGTGATGATGAGTCGATTATTTAATACAATTAAATAATATCAGCTGAGACGAATTAATTGTTAATTCGTAAATTGAATATAAACTGTTATATTTAATTAATGTATATAATGTTAGCTTAAACGAATTAAGATGTTAATTCGTAATTAAACGTAAACGGTTATATCTAATTAGCAAATTATAAATATGCGATATTTATAGTTAATGTATATATTATATGAAATTGTCATAATAAATGATGACAGACCGGTATTAATAAATCGACTACAAACTGTTGTGTGTGGACTTATTAATACGTGACGACATAAATGACAATTGATAATGATACACATTTTATACAATATGATAACAACCTAAAATAAGAAGATTTTCTCCTTATTTTGGTTGTTACACGGTTTAAGAAAAAAAAAATCTTCCCCTCTTTTTCCTCCTTTTGCACGGTTATAATAGGAGAGAAGGAGGATCATTTTCTCCCTTGATTTTTTACTCCATACTCTCATCATAAAACCCTAAAAATAATTAGGAATTAGGGTTCTCTTTCTAGCAAGAAAAAGGCATTTCTCGGAGCATCTTGGGTGCAACGATTAGGAGAATATCGATCTCGATATTTGTTCTTAGGCCAAATTGCTAGGACCGGAGGTTAAATCTAATCTCTATTCTTTTGTTTATGCATTTCGTTTATGACTCGTAATTTCATATTTCATAATTTCGTTATAATCCGAATTTTCTTGATGAAATATACCGATATTTCTAACAGTCTTAATACTCTCTTAATCTTGTAATCAATTCTCAATTTAGCATTAATACAAATCTCATTTCCTAATCTTTCCTTAATTTCTCTATTGTTCATCATTTATTTTGGGTAATTAGAAGATTATTTGGGTTTATTTGGAGGACTGAGAACCTTCCATCAATCATGAAGTACTTCTATTATTCTTTGCTTTATTATTTGGAATCATCTTTATAGGTATAATTCTCTCTTAATCCCTTTTTAATTATTGTTATTCATCTTCATTTGTTCATCATATTTTGCCTTGCTAGTATGATTGACAACCTTGTTAGCATGTTAAACTTTATAATGAGTGAGTAGTTTCCTTAACTAGGGTTAATGGGGAATTAGGGAAAACCAACATAGGGATTGATTCATGCTTAATCTAATATGTTTTCATAATTAATGTGCTTGCTTGTTGTGATTTCAACTTATGCACATGTTATGTTTGATGAAATGCGAGCCTATGAATCCTTGCATTTTTTACCCATCACTTACCTTTTCAATGAGACTTGTAAGACATAAACCAACTCCAGTCTCACTAGACCATGCATATAGTTGGATAGGAAGGATTAAGTCGACTTGTAGGTGTTGTACAATCTAATCGATTCGGCTCCGGGACCCAAACCTTCTTAGGGATTGTAAGACATAAACCAACTCGATCCCATCACAATAATAAATGCTTGCATCTAGTAGTGAACATGTTTGTATGATCAAATCCCATGAATCCCCTATGAACCCATGACACCCTAGTGCTTTTAATCAATTGTTTACATTTCATTTTAATAATCTTGCTTGTTTTCATTGCTTTGCTATTATATTGTTGATTAGTTTAGTTGATCTCCTACCTCAACCCAAATTGTGACACCCTTAGACACAACCATTTGCAATCGAAAATCCTACATCAATACCCGTCCCTTGGGATCCGACCTTTACTTACCTCTTTACTAAGAGTAGAGTAGTTTGTGAAGTTATAAATATTGTTTTGGTCTAAGTAAATTTTGACGACGACTCGACCAAAAATGGCGCCGTTGCCGGGGACGGTGTTAACTTGATTTGATTTTCTTTGATTTTTTTTAGTTGTGTTTTTCTTTGCCTTGGGGAAGTAAAAATCCTGAAGGTACTTCTCATCTTTTTCTCATAGTGCATTTTGCAAGATGGATATTATAGATTGTTTTGTTGAGGACCACTTGAGTATAACTTTCTTCAAAGACCTCATGCAAGCATTGGAAACTTTAGAAGCAAGTGCGGCCAAAAATATGCATTGGGAATTGGAAGTAGATCTTCTTGAGGCCGCTCTAGCAACAAAGAACTTACTCATGAGCAATCCATATTAGTACATAACATTCTTGTGGAAGCATATCAACCCATAGAAGAAGAACAAGCAAACGAAGATGATATCATACAAGCCGAGGAGCAAGAAGAATTTGTCATGGAATTCGAGTATGATGAGATTAGTGAGCTTGAAGAAAAAGTTGAATATGCCATGAGAATGGAATGTCTAATGGAAATGGAGCAAGTCCTTAATGAATCTTCAATGGAAGAAAGTGAGGTACAAGTTCCAACTCTAAAACCCCTTCCCCCAAATTTGAAATATGCTTACCTTGATTAATCTAAGAGTAAACCCGTGATTGTTAATGACAAACTTGATGAGAACCAATTCCGAAAATTGGTTGATGTATTGAAACAACATAAAAAGGCTATAGGTTATAGTCTAGATGATCTTAAGGGGATAAGTCCCAATTTTTGCATGCATAGAATTCATCTAGAAGAAGACCATAGACCTACCATCCAATCTCAAGGGAGATTAAACCCCCACATGCAAGAAGTTGAAAAAGCTTAGGTTATGAAATTACTTGATGCGGGAATCATATATCCTATATCGGATTCCTTGTAGGTTAGCCCCGTTCAAGTGGTACCTAAGAAAGGAGGTACCATGGTGGTAACAAATGATAAGCATGAGCTAATACCCACAAGGAAGATCACCGGTTGGCGTATGTGTATTGACTATCGAAAATTGAATTCCGCAACAAGAAATGATCATTTCCTCCTACCATTCATTGACCAAATGCTTGAGAGGTTAGCCTCTAACAAGTTCTTTTGCTACCTTGACGGGTATTCGGGATTCTTCCAAATCCCAATACACCCGGACGACCAACATAAGACCACCTTCACATGCCCTTATGGTACTTTTGCATATAGGATAATGCATTTTGGCTTATGTAATGCCCCCGCTACTTTCCAAAGATGCATGATGAGTGTCTTCTCCGACTATCTAGAAACCATAATGGAGGTTTTTATGGATTATTTTCGCGTTTATGGAAAAGACTTTGACTCTTGCTTGCATAATCTTTCTCTTGTATTGCAAAAATGTGAAGATGTTAGTCTCGTTTTAAATTGGGAAAAGTGTCACTTTATGGTCAATGAAGGTATTGTTTTGGGTCATTCAATTTCGGAAACGACCATCAAAGTCGATAAAGCTAAGGTTGAGGTGATAGAGAAACTCCTACCTCCCGTGAATGGTAGAGGGGTGAGAAGTTTTCTCGGTCACACGGGTTTCTATCGCCGTTTTATAAAAGATTTCTCAAAAATCGCGAAACCCCTCACTCAACTCTTACTTAAAGATGCCCAATTCCACTTCACTAATGAGTGTGGTGAAGCCTTTAATAGAATTAAGGAAGCACTAATCTCGGCACCAATCATCCAACCACCGAATTGGGAACTACCATTCGAGATCATGTGCGATGCAAGTAACTACGCCGTTGGAGCGGTTCTTGGCCAACGGGTAGGAAGGGCTTTGCATGCTATCTATTATATAAGCAAGACTCTTGATTCCTCCCAAGTGAATTATGATACTACCGAAAAGGAACTCCTTGCCATTGTCTATGCATTAGACAAATTCCGTTCCTATTTGCTTGGATCAAAAGTGATTGTTTTCTCGGATCACCGTGCTCTTCGACATCTCTTGATAAAGAAAGAAGCAAAACCAAGATTGTTGAGATGGATTTTGCTACTTAAAGAATTCGACTTAGAAATAAGAGATAAGAAGGGGACCGAAAATGTGGTAGCAGATCACTTGTCGAGAATCCGATTTCATGATGAAGAGGGAGAGACACTGATCAATGACTCTTTCCCCGATGATATTCTGATGGCCATTCATTCACAACTTGAGAGGCATACTACTCCATGGTTTGCTGACTATGCCAGTTATATTGTTGGAGGAGTTCTTCCTCCGAATTTGAAATACAACCAAAGGAAGAGATTCTTGTTCGAGGTAAAGAGATATTTTTGGGACGACCCCAATATTTACAAAGAGTGTAGTGAAGGACTTTACCGGAGGTGCATACCCCAATGGGAGATTCATGGTGTTTTAGAAGTATGTCACTAATCACCTTATGGTGGACACCATGGAGCACAAAGGACTATTGCTAAGATCCTTCAATCGGGCTTCTTTTGGCCTACCAAGTTCCAAGATGCTAGGGAATTCATTCTCCATTGTGATGCTTGTCAAAGAACGGGAAATATTTCTTGGAGGAATGAGATGCCACAACGAGGAATATTAGAGGTGGAAATCTTCGATGTTTGGGGTATGGACTACCAAGGACCCTTTGTGACATCTAAGGGAAACAAATACATCGTTGTGGCCGTTGACTTTGTTTCAAAATGGGTAGAGGCGATTGCTACCCCAACCGATGATGCCAAAACGGTCACCAAACTCTTCAAGAAAATAATCTTCCCAAGGTTCGGAGTCCCTAGAGCTATCATAAGTGATGGAGGGACACATTTTCATGAAAAGAAGCTCACATCCCTTTTGACCAAATATGGTGTTCAGCATAGAACCGGCTTGGGATACCATCCTCAAACAAGCAGTCAAGTTGAAGTTTCAAATAGAGAGATCAAGCAAATTCTTGAGAAGGTTGTCAACAGGACTCGTAAGGATTGGAGCATGAAGCTTGATGACGCTCTTTGGTCCTATAAGACGGCCTATAAGACTCCCATAGGAGCCTCCCCTTACAAACTTGTCTATGGGAAAGTATGCCACTTGCCAATTGAGCTAGAATACATAGCTTTTTTTGGCAATCAAAGCTCTCCACCTTGATCTCAAACTAAGTGGTCAAAAGAGAATGATGCAAATCCAAGAGTTGGAGGAATTCCGACTACAATCCTATGAGAATGCCAAAATCTACAAAGAGAGGACAACGTTGCTTCATGACAAGTGAATCAAGCAAAAGGCCTTGTACAAGGGAGACAAAGTCCTTATTTTCAACTCCCGATACCGACTCTTTTCCGGGAAATTGAACTCTAGATGGATGGGTCCCTATGTGATCACCGAGGTAGGAAAATATGGAGACTTCGAGATAAGGTCGGAAGATGGGAGCAAGTTTAAAGTCAATGGCCAAAGATTGAAACCATATTATGAAGGAGCATTCATTGGAGAGGTCGAGGTCACCTACCTAGGGCCTCCTCCTCCATGAGAAGATCATCAAATAGAGAGTTTGGTGGAGTCCTCTCCAAACCACCACTTGTAAATATACTAACTCTTCTTACTTGTATCTTTAACTTTATTGCATTTTTCATAAGCATGATTCTTGCCATGAGAGTAAGCGAGGGAGGGTCACTAGCCATTTTTTATGAATGAAGGATTTAGAAATTCAAGTGTGGGGAAGCACTTTCACCGAATGAGGAATGAAGAAGAAATAGGATCAATCCGAGCGTTCAGTAAGGAATCCGCACGACCTAGTTGAAGATCTGAGCGTCCTGGGAGAAAGACGCTCGTCCTGAGAGAGCTGGAAAAGAAATTTTTGGTCTGACTAAAGATCTGAGCATCTCCATAAACAATCCGCTCATCTCAGTCAATACGGTCGTCTTACCATGCATCCGCTCGTCCTGATTGTATCAATTTCTGGGATTTCATCCTGAAAGAGAATCCGAGCGTCCTTATAAGGATCCGCTCGTCTCCATGCAGAAATACGCTCGTCCCGACAAGAATCTGCTCGCCCTGGCTACTCCAAAATTTGGGATTTTTGTCTGACTGAAGATCCGAGCGTCCCGTGAAGAATCCGCTCCTCTCAAAGAGCTATGATCCGAGCGTCTCGTGCTCGAGCCGCTCGTCGCCATACCGTCTTATTCTCCTATTTTCTCGACAATTAAAATCCCTCCCCACTACACATTTCGTGACACCTCATCCTTCCTTCCACTTTAAAACATAAAACCCCCTCTCATATAACTCAAATCATATCTAAAGCAATCATTTACCCCTCAAAAACAAAAACCCCCCAAATCTAGGGTTTCAAAGAAGATCTAAATCACAAGGAACATCTCCATATTCAACAAGTCCAATTCTAGATCTACATTCAAGATGAGGCCAAGAGGATCATTACAAAGAGAGAGAAGAAGACCAAGGGTAATGGGGAGCTCATCTACTTCTCACATTAATACTTTGAGGAGGGAACATGAAGAGATAATTGATCTTAAAAAACTTGATGAGTTTTCCAACATAGAGTTTGTTAATGATGTTCAAAGGCTTGTTTTCCATCGTCTTCTTGGTAAGAACATTCTACCCACTAAATTTATGTGCCATAAGACTTTGAGGAAACTTGGAATCTTTCATCAAACCAAAGCTCTCTTTGAATTGTTTGGTCTTTCAATCTTATTTCACATGCATGAGAGTACCTATCGATCTTTAGATCTTGAATTCTTGAGCTTCTTGAAAATCACCACCTTGAACAAGACCACATGTGTGGAATTTAGATTGGAAAACACCACTAGAATGATGACCCTTGTTGAATTCGCTAGTGTGCTTGGGCTAGATGTTTCGCCTACTCGAACATCAAAGCCAAGAAAGTATAGCGTGGCACCCCTTTGGAGAGCAATAACGGGTCGGGATTTTTCATACATTAAAGAATTCTTGGCTTTTCACATTCAAAATCCTATCATTAGGCTCACATATCGATTTCTAGCCGGCACTCTTCTTGCCCGTCGAGATCCCACAATAGTGAATGAGCTTGACCTTGTCTTACCTAGAAATTCAAGGGAGGAGCGGGTACCATTTCAACGCCCCCCTTGTTCTTCTCGAGAAATGGGCTAAATTCCGGAATGGCGACGTGGTGTAAAACATATTGTCAATGAGGGACTTATCACAAGGCTTGCCAAGTTTTTCAACCCCAAATTCAATGAAAACAATGAATATGTACTCCTTCCGGGAAACACAAGGATCAATGAAGAGCTAATCCTTAGGCAACACCATTGGATAACCCATGAGGGATATGAAAAGAGGATCAAATGGCTTACTATGGGGAACACGCCCATTTACCTACCAATAGAAGGATTAGCAATAATTTCACCAAGACGAGGCCCTCTCTCTCCAATACCATCATATCTCATCCCAACAAGTACAAATCAAGCAAATCAAGCACCACCTCCAACACAACATCAACAACATGAACAACAAAACAATGACAATGAAAAGATTTTGATACAACCTTACCCCTTCCAATACCAACCTTACAACCACCCGAATCCTTTCATCCTCCCTAGGGATGATTTTGTGACGGGAATCCTTCAAGATATGCATCTCCGACAATTTGAAGCCAATGTGGATAATTATTATGCCTTGTATCCACAATTTCACCAAATGGCTCGGCAAGGAATCATTAGTGAAGAGGGAATGCTTCCCTCTTGGGCTCAAATGCATATTCTTTTCCCAAATTCGGAGAAAGCTAATGAGGGAGCACAACGTCAAGGAGGTGAAGGGAGTGAAAACTCAAATGGTGGAGACACGGTGGAGCTAGATAGCGAAGAGGATGAGTTTATGGATTTCCATGGAAGCGATGCATCGAGGGAAGCTTAGGATAGTGATTTGGGAGGGGATGATGACGACCTTTGAAGAACACTTCATAAGATAGATGGAGCGGGCACGAGGCACCCATCAAGGCCAAAAGTGAAGTTTCTCTTATTCCCCCTCATTTTTTCTTTTTCTTTTTCATGACAAGAATTTCATGTTTTGTTAACTTGTTTCATAATTTATTGTTCCAACTTTGTGGTGTCCTTATAAAATTGAAGGACTATTATCTCACCTTGGCAACATTAAAGGTGCTAATTTAATTGTTCCCACATTCAAAATCAAAAATGACAATTGTAGTTTCATGCATAGCATCCTTATGCATGAACTCCCCCAATTTTTGACATTAGAAATAATGTCTATTTTGGTTTTGGGAAGTTTATGCATATGCATTGGGAGTCAATCTAAATTGTGCTCTCTAACTAAACAAAAACTCATGCATCATATAGCATAGAAATCATGCATCTTCATATAAATTGCATAATTTCCTATCGTATTGGCCATTGAGGACAATGCCCATACTAGTGTGGGGATGGGAAATTCTAACATGACTTTTTAAAACAAAAAATAATAAAATTTGAAAAAATTTGAAAAATACAAAAACATGCCTTTTTGTTTCATAAATCATAAAAACCATAAAAATTTGAAAAATACAAAAATACAAAAACATGTTCTTTTCCTTTATAGCGTAGTCTTGTATATATTGTGTTTGTATATATTGTGTTTGTTCATCCTTTTTGACATTGATCGACTACGCCACATCCGAGACATGAGGATATTGAAGACCGCATGGTACGATCTTTCCAATCTCCTTTTTCCTCTTTATGTTAATGACTATGTGGCTTTATTTTGATTGATGTGGTATAAACAATGTGATTATAGGATTGCATTTAGATTATTTGGCATACTAGTTGGTAGAATCATATGCATTAGGTTGTATATATATGTTAGTTGCATCATGACATATAGTTGCATGTTAGGAAAAATTTTGTGAAACCGTCTATTTGGGAAGCTTGACAAGTGTATATAAGGCCCTTGTATATACTTTTTCTCCTTAAGACTTTGCTTGTTAGAATACTTGTAAAACACCCTAGGATGTGTCATGCTAGTATCCTTTGACCCATGGATTAAGGCCTAGTAAAGAGTACCTTGTGGTGTGATAACTCCTTGGCTACCGTTTATTCCAAGGTGACCCTTGAAACCATGCAACCATCATCCATGTTCTGCCACATTTTGTCATCAAAGGGAATGGGCACAAAAATTGTTCAAATTTGAGTTCAAGAATTGAAATGAAAAGTCAAAAAGTTTGCAATTGCATCAAAGAAAATAGGAGTAACAAAAATGAAAACTCCTATGCTTCAAAAATAAGCACCCTCACGACAAATGGGGTGACTTTGAAAATGTTCAAAAAGAAA
Organism: Silene latifolia; assembly: GCF_048544455.1. Lineage (NCBI taxonomy): Eukaryota > Viridiplantae > Streptophyta > Magnoliopsida > Caryophyllales > Caryophyllaceae > Silene > Silene latifolia. The sequence continues at coordinate 63,118,492 of NC_133526.1, read as the reverse complement.
ATGCAAAAAGTTAAAATTGTCAAGTTTTGAAAATGCCAAACATCAAAAGAAATGGCAAAGAAATGTTCTCAAAATTTCAAATGCCACAAATTGGGGGCAAAAACAACAACAAAGCAAACTCCCACATGAAACTCAAATTCTATTGATCCCTTTTCCATCATATCCACTTTTGTGCATGGTAGAGAGGGGACGACCCTTCTTCTTGTCTAGGCAAGAAGGGGAATTCCGCGATCCTCCAGTGTTTTTAACATCATAGGGAGTCTACCCTTGACGAAAGAATTTAACGATTGAGGATAAAGGTACCCTAGCTTGACACAACTTGGAGGTGATTTATTGGTATCCTTCTAGGCTTAGTAGTTTGAAGAAACCGTATCTATGATGGAATGTGTACCCTTAGATTGCTTCCCTTGTAGATAATTTCCGCCACTTAGATGAGAAAAGTGGCTATTCATTTTTGTAGATGCATCCATTACTTGTTTTGTGTGCTCTAATTCTTGGATGTGTCGACATTTTGGCAAGCCCCACCTTGCCTTGCAAGAAGGTATCCTACCTCATGGTTGTCTTGTTGTGAGTTGAAGGGACGAAGTGAGACCCGCTAATTGTCTCAGATCGGCTATATTAGTAAGTTAGTTTGAATAAGGGTCCTAGTTTTTGTCACCTCTTTACTCGGGACGAGCAAAGGTTCGGTTTGGGGATATTTTATGTGACTCATATTTAAGCATGTTTAGTCCCTGAATTAGCCTCGTTCCTATGCTTTTTAGTGCATAATTGGGTCATTTAGTATCTTTAGATTCCCGTTTTGCATATTCTTTGAGGTTTTGTTCCCTTGGTAGGAAAGGAGTGCAAACCTTGCATTTTCACGGCAAATTGGAGCTAAATTAATCAAATTCAATGACCAAACATCAAAGGGAAGACGATACTAGAAGGCCTATGTAGATAATAAAGTAGATTGGGCAATGATGAAAGGATCCTTGCATCCCCAACAAGATCCCCGAGGATTGTTGAGGAAAGAAGAAAAGAGAAGTGCTGACCCAGGATCCGAGCGTCTCCCTGCCCAAGACGAGCGTCTCCCTACCCAGCAATCCGAGCGTCCCGATGCCAAGACGCTCGTCTTGAGGCCAACAAATCCGAGCGTCTCCCCCCTGATCCGCTCGGATTCCCTTGCAGAACCCACCGTGCTTACAGCCTAGACGCTCGGGACGAGCAGATTTCCTGGAGACTACCAAAACGGCGATGAGTGATACGTGCATTTTATATAGTCTTTTTAAGCTTCTTTATGCACGTATTTCTATGCTATTCTCGTAGTTTTATGCTACGAAATGCCCCGAATATTCTACTTTGGTTTGTTTTGCTTTATTTGCAGGAATGGACCCGAAAGTGGTAGAATCATGCCTTTAATCGTCCGTTTTGCATGCATTTGGAGGATGAGTAAATTTGGAGCGGAAACACCGCTGTTATGGGATGCGTGAAGTCATTTCGGGAGCTAAATAAACAAGTCAATGCTGAAATCAACGAAACAAGTAGCTGGTTGAGTCCAAGTCATTCGATCGAAAGGATGGTGTGCTCGATCGAATAGTTTTAGATAGTAGAAGTCTTCGATCGAGTAACATTTATGTTCGATAGAAATGCGCATAATTGGAGTTCCTCGATCGAGTAGGTTTTCTACTCGATCGAGAGGTTTTGCCAGGAATCTGTTCGATCGAGTGATTCTAAATTGCTCGATCGAGTGGTTTTCTTTTGGGCTCGGGCTTTTTCAGTCTTATTTCGTTTTTAGGTCAAATATTTTGTCTTTCCTATAAATAGGAAAGACGACAGATCACTTTTAGACATCACCATATACATGACTTTTTTCCCTTTTTACTGTTGAACACTTGTTTTCTCTCTATTTTCCAGATCTTAATCTGTAACTTTCTCTTTCCCTTTACTCTTTTTTTTTAATGCTTGTTACTTTCTTATTTTTATCTTTTGCTCTTGCCTTACTCATCACTATGTCTAGCTAATTCCTCTGCTATGATTTAGGGGAGTCAATGAATTGCTATTAATTGCTAATTAGGTTAGGGATCTTTCGCTTGTTGTTAAGTCTATGTTGTTAATCACTGCTCATAACTATAACTAGCTACTTGAATCGATGCATTTAGCTTAATTAACTTTGGTAAGCCTTGACCTAGACCGGAAGGTTGGAAAAGGTGAGACCCGCAGTGAACAATATGATGCTTTAGTGAGGGCGGAAGCTAAGCTAATAGTATTTTAGGGCGAATTGAGACCGGAAGGATATATTCGTTGCCCCTTAGACCGACACATGTGACCGATCTGTACCTTAGCTGCAATTAACTAACATTCATTGATGACCCGACAATCCTAGTTTTCTCTCTCTCTTTCTAATCCCTCTTATCTTTAATTCTCTTGCCTTAATCTCCCTTAGTTAGTTTATTCAACTCAAACCCCCAATCGTGACCTTAGACAGGCCGAATTAACAAGTAGATAGTGACCGCCTCCCTGTGGAGATCGACCCTACTTACTGCTGACTTCTGTTAGTGTATCTAGGTTTTATTTTTGGTATCTAAACGACGGTATCAAATTTTGGCGCCGTTGCCGGGGAGGCAACTATTTTATTTACTTGTTTCTTTTTGTCTGTCTTTAGCCTCAAGGGATTTATTCCTTGAGGCAGTTCTTATCTTTTTCCTTGAGTTTTGTTTTGATAGGCCCTACAGGTCCTCCCTAGACAGTTCTAGGTAAAAGATCGTCAAAGGGAAGGCTTGAGTACCATTGACCTCCACCTAGGTTCCATCCTATGGCACAGCAGGTGGTTTACTATAAGAGATGTGGTGCTGCTGAGCACAATGCCACTGTTTGTTTGACAGGGAACGATGAAGTTTGCGCGTTTAAGTACCGTAGACAAGCCAGTCAACCTTTTGTAATTGTGCCGCCACATCCGCTTTATCAACGGGGCTATCAAAAGCCTCCATTCATTTGGCCACCGCAACAACAAGCTCCTCCTCCCGATAGACGGAAAGAAGAGATTGCGGAGCTGAAATCTTTGATCAAGACACTTGCATTTAAAATGCAAGAGTATGATAGATACACGTACGCTCAAATCGATGAGCTTGAGTCTCAAATAGCTCAGTTCGTCGCTGAGACGACCTTTAGGCACACAGAGAGTGGTCTTCCCCATGAAGGACCCGAGCTGCCTATCGATGATAGTGATTTATATGACTCGGAATATGATTATCTATCTGAAAATGAAGCAAGTTATGATGATTTCTGCGCTGCACTAGAGAAATCACTCGATCGAGCTAGTAATAGTGTTCGATCGAGTAGATTATCAGAAGAAGTGTTCGATCGAACAGAATATTCCACTCGATCGAGCAGTTCAGGATGTTCGATCGAGTGAAATTCAAGAGGAAAGCTCTCGATCGAGTGTTATCTTTACTCGATCGACTACTCTGGCCATGGAGCATAATGATATGTCACTTTGGTCCACTTTGGATGACAATATGGACGAAGACAATGGTTATGGTGAATCTCCCATTTTCAAAGCTGAGCTGGACGCGCTAGAGACTGCGATTTATGGGATAGAACCCAAAGAGGAGGGTAACGAGAAGACAGCTGAGTCCGTGATTGCTCCTAGCACTGAAGAGGTAACATATTCTTTTGTCAATGATTCCGACGTTGAGAGCAACCAAACCGAGGTAGTTAACGACAATTTTATTATTGTTGATATTAATAGTACGCTATCTCATATGACTTCTCCTTTTTTTCTTGATGTTTTACCCCCTCCCGGCAGGACAAACAATTTAACTATTTTTCACCATACTTGTCATCAGAAATTCGTTAGGCTGAGACGGTACCTTTGTTGGAGTAAGTGTCCCCGACAATAATGCCATCACAATTGTCGATCATATTGATCACATATTCAAATCTCAAAACAAGAATACGAAAGGGATGATACATTACATATATAGTCAACTGGTCCACACATATCGGTAATGATTGGCTGGCTAGAGTTTGATATTACTGTCGTGCGACGATGGTGATCAGTTGATCCCTTGAGGTCACACCTAAAGGACGGTTCCCTTAATTGAAAAGGTTAATTAATTGTATGTCGATACAGATTAATTAATTCCTTAAAATTGAACAAATTATTATCATAAGAGAGAAAATGACATCTTATTATAATGTGATTAAATAAGATTTTATTTAGTAACTTAAGAAGTTATATTACTAAAATTAATCGGTGTTTGCGAAACACACGAGATGAGAATGATAAGTTAGTTATAATTACAATATGTTGTGAATTATACTAACTTGTATTTAAATGACCATTTTATGTGAAAGTAATTTTGAATTACTAGTCAATTTGTTAAATGTGATTTATTTAATTTGTAATTGATATTTAATTTGTTAAATATGCATTTTAAATTAAAACATGACATAAGACATGTCACATGTCACATGACATACAATTGTACAATTGACAAAAATAAAATGGACTCCATGTTATACATCTTGACCGAAATATTGAGGGTAGTGTGAGAAGTCTTTGTCTTATTCATTTGTCTAATATGCTTGATAGTGACATGACTATGGACAAAGGCTTACACAATTTGTCTTGTGAATACAAAAAGGAAAAAGAAAAAGGTCCAAAGACCACCCACACCCACCGATTTTGATAAGCCACAATTGAGAGATTTTTCTCGATAATTCATTCTCTCATGTTTTTATGAAAACCCAACACTCTCTCTCTCTCTTGTTCTTCATAAAAATTATTTTTATGAATCTAATTTGTACAAATCAATCACTAATAATACTAGTAGTAGTATATGAGTATTAGTAATCGATTTTAAGGTAAACCACATTACAAATATCTAGTACATATTATTTTGTGAGATTTTGGGATAGTCTTGGGTGCTACTTATTGGAGGGCTTCTATTTTGAAGTCTTGGATGATCATCCTAATGTATTTTCTAGCTCAAGAACAAATGAAGGTAGGAGACCTTCATTTGTGCCCATTTGGCCGAATTTTTGATGGTGAGAAAATGATTTTCTTCTCTTATCTTTTTATGTTTGCATGCATAAGATCTAGAATTTATTTTATGACTAAATAAATTTGAACATATACGAATATGTAAATTAATGAGATTAATGAATTCCAACAAGTGGTATCAGAGCCTTAGGTTGTTTGCATGCAAATCGGTTTATAGTTTTTCCGAGTTATATGATTAACATACAAAACTAATTAATTTGGTTTTATGAAGATAAACCTAAAAAAAACCTTGCATGTTAAAAGTTTCTGGTCCTAAGTGATTTTTAGGACATTTTGGTTTATTTATGGATTTTATTGTTCATTTTATATAATAATGGCATTAAAATATGATTTTTATGATAAAAATGTCATTTTTGGACGAAAAATAGCTAAACTTCGATTTTTTCAGTGGTTTTTGGATATGTTTTCACATATATTATCTACTGATGACCTGTAAATTTTCATGATAAAATGAGTTGTATTGCTCGAAATATGGATTTTTCAAATTATAATCGTATTTAAATGGGTAAATAGGTTAATATGAGTTATATTTCGAATCTGGTCATGGAAATTTAGTATGTTGTCACATGAAATTTTACAAGATGTGTGTAAAATATTTGGCTATAATTAAGTCTTTATGCATGATTTATGAATTTTTGGATGAAAAATCACATAAATAGTGACTATAATTATTAATAATGCTAAAACATACTTCATGACTAAGGAAAAACGTCACATGTTGCATTTTATCATATATTTCAGATCTTAAAGTGAAAAGTTGATAAAAATAATTTTTCTCATATTTTTATGGTCATAATTGTTAAAACCGATAAACCGCAACATTGTTTTTATCGATAAATTTTCGAAATTTTTAACCTTAGTTTTGAACATTATGAGTGTCATGGTATTTTACCAGAATGTTCATGAGTTTAAATTTCAAATTTTGAAATTATTTGAAATTTTTATGATTTAATTTGAAGTTTATAGCATAATTTTGTGTTTTTGAGTCCATTTATGAACAATATTAAGAAATCAAGTTTAATTATTGTCAAATGTTAGAGGAGAATAATTTTGAGTCCTAAGATGCCCATTGTGATGACGATTCCAAATTCTTCAATTCTCGATTTTCAAATCAGTGATTCGGAATTTCATAAACCGTCTTCAGAAACAACACATTGTTTTCAGAGCCGCCGCAATATCAGCCTAACCGTCTTTTAAAAACAAACCTAAGACAACCTTTTCGACTGGCCGACCTTCTAAAGATCCCCACTCTCCGGAAGCCGTCTATAAAACGACAAATGAATCTTTTCGAAAATTTCTATTTTTCAAAAACTTCAATCCACCATTCTGATTCAGCCTCGAGTCGATTAGAGTCCAAGCGATTTCAAGTTAAGTCGTCTAGATAACGTCGAATCTCTGGCGAAGTTAGTACCTACCTTCTGGTCTAGGTCGTGTCGCCTAATTGTCGAGACATCTTCAATGGCGTTAGCAGAGTCAAAACCTCTCGGGTATTAAACCCGTCTTTCCCCCATATTACGGGTCAAAGGTCAAGTTTGTGTACATATCTCGTTTAACGGCGTCACTCCATCGGCAAACCTCCAAACTAAGTCAGAAGTCATCTGTCTAGGCATCACTATGCCAAAGTTGACACTCGAGTCTAAGTTCAAAGTCATGCACCAAGAGTTCAAACACAAGAGGTCATTCACGATTTTTAATGAACTCATAACCTAGTCACGTCGTCGCGTCTTCAAGACATAACTGCCTTTTATACATATGTGTCGCACTTGCCTTTGTTTGTGCAATACCTTGCTAAGATAAGTTATAATGCCTATCGTTATGTCAAATAGGAATCCCTTAGGTGCCATCGATCGCCAACCAGAAACTCAAGAAGCTGATCAACCTTCATCCACCATGACTTCTGCCGAAACCAACAACATGGTCCTTCGACTCCTATCTACCGTGGAAAACTTGATCACTCGTTTCTCCCAAGTTGAGGACAAAATTATAACTAGGAATTTCCCCTCTTCTGATATTGAGCAGAGAGTTAAGCTGCTTGAAAGCCGACTACTTGCCAACGACAAAACCAACCCTAGTTGGAAGGCTACCAAAACCACTGAAGCCAATTCCCTAGGTGCTCCACCAACCAAAACCAGACGACCACATAGGTCCTTCCCTAATTTGGGTATGCCTTATGCCACAGCCTTGGAAAGGCTAATCTCCCAAGGAAAGCTCAAACCGATTGGTCCAACTCCAGACCCTCTACTTTACAAGCGAGGACGTAGATGGTACGGAAAACTATTTTGTCAATATCACCAAGGTCGCGGACATGACACTGAAATGTGTCCCCCCCTAAAAGGTGCCATCCTTGATATGATCAAAAAAGGAAAGTTACGACTACCTCCCTCAAAAAACAACAAGAACAACCCTCCAAAAAACCCTATTGGACATAGTCAAGAATCTTCCCTAGACTTCTCTCACCACATCTCTCCTGACGATGAGAAAATTCATGCAATCGACGAAGATGGCATACAAAGCGCTATAATGTTGCTCTCCGTCTCTATCAACAACATATTCTCAAAGGTGCAAGTGGCTATCGATGATCTGAACACTCGGGTAGCTAATTTGGAGAAGAGGTTTGGTAGTACCGAAAATGAACCTGACCATCAAGGAGAAAATCAACCCTCCATTCACCAACCAACGGCTGCTGAAAATAAGGAATCATCTAATGGTTCACACACCCATGAACCCACCAACAAAGAACATGAAATTGCCTCGCCAAATACCCTTTTAAAATACCAAGCAATATCCCAAAACTTCCCATTGACAATGACCAAATCTTGTTTTCGCCCCGGGTTACCAAAAACAAAACTCACAAAAACATCCCAAAAAACAACAATGTTGGAACCATAGGAAAACATCAAAGGGTATTCACAGATCTGGGAATAGCATACGACACCGCTCTGGAGATACTTGCTTCAGAAGGAATGCTCCAACCTATTGGTCCGACTCCGGACAAACCTGAACACAAAAGAACCCGATTCTGGGATGGTAATGCCTATTGCCAATATCATCAAGGCAAGGGCCATGACACCGAAGCCTGCTTCAAACTCAAGCATGTCATGCAAGATATGATGACTCCACTAATGTGCACATCCCCCTTGTGGCGAGAACCACAAAGGGCCTAAATTACCAAGCCTTCCATAATCTTGTTACAACCCACAAATTGAAGAAAGATTAACATTCAATGAAAAAACATTGCAACTTTCTTCCTAAATTACCAAGTTTTCTTAACGCACAAGTTTTTGGGATTATTGCCTTCTTAGATGATTTTTAGGTCTTCTAAACATGAACTATATATAAGGCTGGACCCCCATCTAGGTTAAACACGGATTTGGGCTTCAACCAAAATGATTAAGGACGGTAGATCAATTCCACAAGGCCGAGGAGGATGCACGCTGTGTCATCCACCACAGGCTTGCGTCAAACGGTGCAGGATGCGTCAACAGACGCATGCTGCGTCCTGGACTGATCTCCGCTCTAAACTTGTTCTTCTTTTTCACGATCTCTTCAATACTTAGCCTCCATGCTCTTCACCAAGGAATGTCGACTCCTATATTAGCTCATGCAAATCCGTCTTCACTTGATTGCTTGCCTACAAGTATGGCTAGAGGCTCGTGCTCGGGATTCTGGGCTTTCCTCTCATAACAATGCTCCACACATGTGTTAAAGCTCATTAATCACGACAATCATTGGGACAGGAAGATTAACTCATTATTCCGACAAAAAGACCCTTAATTAAACAAACTAGGCCTAAGAAGGCCCTATTGACTCGACACATTTTGACTCTATCTAACTCCCCCACACTTGGACTTTTGCTCGTCCCGAGTAAAACTCAAGGAAGGCACTTGGGCAAGTCCATAGGTGAGTATAGGGGTGAATGATCACTCTTCCCTTTCCATATCCTTCTTATATCTGCCACTTGAACAACCACCAATTAAAAAGAAAATCTAGACTCAAAGCTTTTGACACTCTCTCTTAACTCACTCCCCCGCCTTATATCTCCCTCATACAAAGACACGACACACCACCAACTCCGACTCATCACGCAATTCCACCCTTCTTATATCACCAAAGTAGTAATGGTCACTCTTGCCTTATCCCAAGGCAATAGCCAAGTGACTACTCGATCCTCCTACCACACACAACTTATCACCACTTATAACACCCCCTTATCACTCCATACAATGAGCATTGTGCTACTTGGTTGGCCAAACTCCATTAAGCATCAACAACACAAGTAGCCAAATCAAGAATCCACCAATTTGGGACAAGTTTTTTGTGACTCAAAAGAAATTAAATCCTAGACCTAACCTCCTTCCAAGACCCTCCTTATCACTCCCTTCTTATACTTCCATCTTTTTGGTGTTACATTTTTCAATTTTTCAATTTTTTTTTTGTTGAAAATCCCTCATTTTGCTTAAGGCGCCCTTTCGGGTTTTCACCTTAACTTTTCCTTACCTCTCATGGCGGCTCGCAACTCGTTTCTTCATTTTTCCCGGAATGCCCTTTCGGGTTTTCATTCCGTCCTCGGCCACCTTCCCAATCTTGCCTTAGGTGCCCACCCTTGTGGGTTTTCACCTAGCCGGGATTTTCATTTTTTTTAATGCATTAAAACCATGAATGTACATATATTACAATCATCTCACTCCCCCACACTTAAATCACACATTGTCCTCAATGTGGAGGAGTACCATCACCTTCTCAAGGATAGTTGTTGAAAGGACCCGAGCCTTCACCTTGCTCATATGTCCCTTGGTTTCTTCTTCTTCTTTCCCTTGCCTCTCTCACTCTTTTCGCCCTCTCATAGGCTTCATCAACTTGGGCCTCATTAATGGTTGGTTGGTATTGGGGTTCATTGTGCTGGAGGGTCATGCCAAAGAGGCCTCGAATGAGGCCGAAGGAGTCTTCTTGTGTTTGAGCATCATGGTAAGAGTCTTCAATGTATTGGTGGTGCCTTTCATTTTTCACCCCAAATTGATGACTCACTTGCTCCCTCCACTCATTTTGAGCCTTCCACATAGCTTGATTTGTTAGAAATCTATATCTCATAATACAACATATTCTTATATGTTACAATTTAATTTAGTCATAAAATTAATTTGGATCTTATGCATGCAAACATGAATAAAGATAAAGAAGAAATCGTCATTCTAACAATAGAAATTTCGGATTATTGGGCACAAATGAGTTCTCCTACTCACTTGTTCTTGAGCTCTCCTAATATGGATGAACAAAGATTCAAGAGTAGAATCTCTCCCAAAGATGAATACCCAAAGTAACCCCTTAATAAGATTAATATTATTAATACTAGAACAATATTAATCTAAATAAAATTGACCCAAAAATATTGTTTTGTCCTCTTGAAATTTCGGTCAAGAAGGAAAGAAAAATGGAGTAATTTTTATCTCTCTAAAACTCTATATTTTTGATGTGTAGAATGAATGAATATGCACTAATCTTTTGATGTAGTGTATTAGGTAAATAATAGAGAAAACCCTTTGGTCTTTTCTACAAGGAAAACCGGGTAGGGGAGGGTAAAAGGGGCCAATGCATGAGCAAGGTGTTCTTCACAAGAGTAACTAGGTATGCATGGCTAGTAATTAGGTAAAATGATTATGTTTTCCACTTAATAAATCAACACAATATTTATCCTAATACACCCTCTATTTCGGTCCATTTAAGATAAAATGGATTCCATTTTATCTTTGTCAATTTGTCAATTTGTCACATGTCACAAGTCATGTAAAATTGTTATGCATTTTTAATATATTAAAAATCAACGCATTAATAAAAATACGTCATGTACAAAATCGACTTAGTAATTCATAATTACTTGTACCAAAATAATTATTTATTCAAATGCAATTGTTTCCTTAAACAATAATTTCATCTAAGTAACAAAACAATTCGATCACTTAGACCGTATCTTATTTAATCAAATTATAATGAGATACGTAAATATTACTTCCAAAATCGTCCGTCAATTTTAAGTAATTTAATTAACCCGTATCGTCATACGATCAATTAAATAATCAATTAAGAGTGTTACCCTTTAGGTATGACCTAAGGGGATCAACTGATCACCACCATCGCACGACAGTAATGTCAAACTCTAGTCAGCCAATCATTACCGATATGTGTGGATCAGTTGACAGTAAAATATTACTTCCCAATTGTATTCTTAAAAAGAGACTTAAACATCTGATCATCATGATCGACAGTTGTGATCGCATTATTGTCGGAGGACACATATTCCAACATGATTATCCTTCCATAGCTTGGATTGTTCGTGTTGCCAAGTAAAGGATTCCTCTTGCCGTTTGGCTATCCCCTAAAGCATCCTCGTTTGAGCCAATTTGGCCTCATCCCCCAACCTCTTATGCTCATCAAAAGCATTCTTGAATTGCTACAAACTCTCCAACCTTGGCTCATATTGTTGTTGCCATGTGTGGGAGCTCTCAACCCTTCCACTAATGGTTTCCAAAGTCCCCCGGGTGTCCTCAAAATACTTAAACATTTGATGTTGCCAAGGTTCCATGGTGGAAGTGGTGGAACCTTCGACTTCATGCATAGGAGTGTCTTGTACATAAGTTGAGTGCATACCCGGTTGTTGATGACTAGATCCTTCAATTCTTTCGATCTCCCTCTCTTCTTCTTGTCTCTCACTTTTCCTATCCTTTCTTTGTCTTACTTCACCTCTCCTAGCTACACTCCTCCTAGGTGGTTCTCCTCGTTGCTCCGCTTCAATATCGGGATCGCGTTGGCAATAGAAGTGATGAGCCGTGGGTCCTCTAGGAAGAGGTGCAAGAGGGGGAAATCGAAGATAAGACAGCCCATTGTTGCCAAGCCAATGACTCGAAAGTGGCACCGTAGGTAGAATTCTAAACATATGGCATTCTTGAAGGGCGAATTCGTTGTAATAACAAATTCCCCTAGCTTCATTGGCCGCTTGACTTTCGGGAATGTGCCCATGGAAATGACAGACAAAGAAGGTCACAAGTCCACCACAATGAATATTTCCACCCCTTTGCTTCAATTTGTGATGCAAGCATTCATCCATGAACAATTTAGCCCAATCCGGAATGCCTACCCCCTCGGGGAGCATAGTCCACAAATAAAGCTTTACCATCTCACTCACCTTGGTTGGCTCTCCAACTGCCGTGAAAAGGGTGATAAGGAAACGGGCAAGTATGCGGAGCGGTGGGTTTGTTAGGGCGGAGATTTTATCGTCCTTGGTGGTAGAGGTTTTATCGGTGAGTGCGTTCCAAAAGTCCTCGGCGGTTCGTTTGCGAGACATGATGGGCTCGGGATTTTTGATTATCTTTAAAATCTCCCTCACTTGTGAGAGGGTGCACTCATACCACTTTTGATGGATTCTAAACTTATATGAACGCTCGCCATCCTCATCCATATCAGGCTCGGTCAATGTGGTTATAAATTCGTAAGTGTAGGATCGGTATGTTGTGTCCCATGTGTCATTATGGAGGTAGGCCTCTAACCCCACCTTAGCAAATAAAGGGAAAGTGGTGTCGTAGAGGCCGAGCTTTTTCAAAGTGGTTGGGCACAAGAATTTGGTTGTAACAACATTTTGTGGTTTAGGGGAAAAAAAATTGTTCCAAATTTTCAGTTGGGCGGCGGTCACTCCCTCATGTTCCATGAAAACTTCCTCAACATCCGAATCGGATGCTTCTACCGCCCTTCTCTTTGACTTTCCCTTCCCACCAAATAACCTTGAGATCTTTGGGGCCATCCTACACTTCCTTGTAAGATAAAAACAATGCAAACACCACTCAAAACAATTTTTCACTTAATGAGGCAAATCAACAAACACTTGGTGTGCACCACTTTGCAATTTCTCAAAAATTTGTGTTTGATGATTTCCTCTACCTCACCCAGAAATTTTTTACCACCAACAACAAATTTAGCAACAAGAGATCAACAATAGTCCTATAATGATACTAAACAAAGCAAATTTTCGGATTATAAGAGAGCATGAAATTGAATATTGAGTTTGTTTGTTATACCTCTCTGATGTCCGCAAAGCAATGCTCCTTGATACTCCCAGTTGCTCCAAAATCCGTCTTGGACCCTTGAATTTCAACCCTAAGCTTGAATTAACGGATTTTGAAAGTTAGAGTTCTTTGAGGTTTTGGGAAAAATCTGTCAAAAGGTGTTTATGGGAGGTATTTGATTGTGGTAAGCACAAAATTAAAGGATTTGTGACAAGGAGGGAGGATTAAAGGTGATAATTTGTGGGGATTTGAGGAGAGTTTTGGGGATTTTGAAAGGGGTTTTGGTGAAGTTGATGATAAGGGGAATCCGAAAATATGAAGGAAGTGTTGTGTTTTTTGGTGTTTTGATGATTGACGGGGGCACTATTCTTTTAGTCAATCAACGCAAGCCTGCGTTAAACGACGCAGGCTGCGTCATATGATGCAGGCTGCGTTCTAGACTGCCGGGAGAGCTCCAAATTGATTTTTTGACATGTTTTTTTCTTGGGTGGAATGAGCCTCCCCCACACTTAAATCGTCCTTCATACTTCACAAATGTCGAGTTGACCCTTTTTATCGCGTTTCCCCATGCTAAACTCGTCTATCAAATCTCCACAAGAGCATTAGTAACTTCCAAGAATTTTGATGCAATTCATTTTTAACAAGGAATGAAATTATACGAATTGAAATGGCATGAATGTAAATTCTATCTACAAAAGCGGTAAATTATGTTAAAGAGAGTGTATTTACAAGGGTTGCCGTATTTTTAACGTCGATGGCTCGACTTAGTGCTTCATTTGTTCATGTTTGATAAATTGGGTCTTGCAAATTGACTTCTTCCACCATTTGTGGTTCCATTCCTTCATGATATTCCTTGAGACGTTGTCCATTCACTTTGATCATCATTCCCGTGCTCGGGGCTTCAACTTCTACCGCTCCATGAGAATGGACCTTCCTTACAATATACGGTCCAAGCCATCTTGACCTTAGCTTTCCGGAGAACAACTTGAGCCTATTTTGGAAGACAAGAACTTTGCTACCCTCCTTGAACTCCTGTCAACTTATCATCCGATCATGCCATACTCTTGCCTTCTCCTTGTATATAGCGGCATTATCGTAGGAGTCAAGACAGATTTCTTCAATTTCTTGAAGTTAAAGCTTCCTATAGAGGCCCGCATCATCGATGCTTTGATTGAAAGATTTGACGGCCCAATAGGCTTTATGCTCCACTTCCAACGGTAGGTGACATGCCTTACCATAGATGAGCCGGTACGGGGACATACCAATCGGAGTCTTGTAGGCGGTGCGGTATGCCCAAAGACCGTCTTTCAACCTTTGACTCCAATCTTTTCTATCGGGGTTCACCGTTTTTTCTAAGATACCCTTGATCTCCCGATTAGACACCTCCGCTTGCCCGTTTTTTTGAGGGTGATAAGCGGTGGAGACTTTATGCACGACCCCGTACTTCTTTAGCAACCCCTCCATAATTCGGTTGCAAAAGTGGGTGCCTCGGTCACTTATCAAAACCCTTGGATATCCAAACCTAGAGAAAATGTGGCTTTGAACAAAACTTGAAACCGTTCTTGCATTATCATTCCTTGTTGGTATGGCCTCAACCCATTTTGAAACATAGTCTACCGCCAATAGAATGTAAAGATAGCCATCCGACTTGGGGAATGGCCCCATGAAGTCTATTCCCCACACATCAAAGACCTTCAAGTAGAGCATAGGTTTTTGAGGCATCTCATTCCTCCTTGATATATTTCCAACCCGTTGGCACTTGTCACAAGTCTTTGTGAATATGTGGGCATCTTTAAAGATGTTTGGCCAATGGAACCCGCTGTCAAGAACTTATCGGGCCGTCCTTTGGGGGCCAAAGTGACCTCCGCAAGCATATTCATGGCAATGCTTGAGGATAGACGGTATCTCTACATCCGGCACACATCTTCGGATAACTTCATCTTGACACATCTTCCATAGATAGGGATCATCCCATATATAAAACCGGGCATCGGCTTTGATCTTGCTTCTTTAGCTTGATGACAAAGAGGTAGGAAACTTCTTTGTCACTATGTAATTCACCAAGTTAGCGTACCATGGATCTGTCATCCTCAAAGCATAAAGAGATTCCTGAGGCAAACTCCCATCAACGACTCACATTCTTTGCATTTGTTGATCATTAAGTTGTAGTCGACTTAGGTGGTCGGCCACAACATTTGCCATCCCCTTTTTCTCTCTTATTTCGATGTCAAATTCACTCAATAGGAGAACCCACCTCATAAGCCTCGGTTCGGTGTTTTTTTTTGCTCACAAGTTAAGTGATGGCCTTGTGATCGGTATAAACAATCACTTTAACTCCTAATAAGTATGACTGAAATTTCTCAAGAGCATATACTACCGCCAAGAATTCCTTCTCGGTTGTAGTGTAATTCCTTTGTGCATCGTTGAGAAGAGAGGAAGCATATTGGATCACATAAGAAGCTTTGTCCTCCTTTTGCCCCAACACGGCTCTAATGGCAAAATCGCTTGCATCCGTCATGATCTCAAATGGCCGATCCCATTTGGGTGCTTGGATGATCGGGGCCGATATAAGTCTCTCCTTCAACAAGTCAAATGCTTCCCTACAATCATTATCAAACACGAACTCCACATCCTTGTGCAAGAGTTTGCAATAGGGGTTAGCGATTTTGGAAAAATCCTTAATAAATATTCGATAAAAACCCGCGTGTCCCAAGAACGACCTCACGTCTCGAGTATTATATGGATACGGCAAGGTTTTTATTACATCCACCTTTGCCGTATCTACCTCAATCCCTCTTTTCGACACTATATGCCCTATCACGATGCCACTACTCACCATTAAGTGACACTTTTCATAATTTAGTATGAGGTGAGAGTCTATACACCGTGATAAGACCATAGCGAGGTGGTCTAGAAACGAGTCAAAGGAGTCTCCATGGATGGTGAATTCATCCATGAAGACTTCCAAAATACGCTCCACATAGTCCGAAAAAATGCTCATCATGCAACGTTGGAAAGTGCCGAGAGCATTGCACAATCCAAAGGGCGTGCGGCGGTAAGCATAAGTACCAAATGGGCAAGTAAAGGTTGTTTTGGGTTGGTCCTCCGGGTGAATGTGGATTTGAAAATACCCGGAGTACCCGTCCAAAAAAAATAGTACTCTTTTTCACCTAACCTCTCTAGCTTTTGATCTACAAAGGGTAGGGGGAAATGGTCCTTCAAAGTGACTTGGTTTAGGCAGTGATAATCAATACATACACTCCATCCCGTTTGTAAACGGGTGGGGATCATTGCCCCTTGGGTGTATTTGACTACCGTCACCCCTCCTTTCTTTAGCACAACTTGAGTAGGACTTACCCGTTGAGAATCACTAATGGGGTCGATGATTCCCATTTGAAGGAGCTTGATGACTTCCTCTTTCACCACATCCATCATGGGTGGATCGAGCCTTCTTTGAGGTTGTCTCACGAGCTTAGCCTCTTTCTGCAACCGAATCTTGTGCATGCAAGTACTCGGACTTATCCCCTTAATATCGACTATGCTCCATCCAAAAGCTTCCTTATGCTTTCTCAACATGGTCACTAGCCTCTCCTCTTGCTCTTCTTTGAGTTGGTTTGAGATAATCAATGGAAGAGTGTTGTTTTCTCCGAGGAAAATATATTTGAGGTTATTTGGGAGAGGTTTTGGTACATGTTTTGGGGGTTTTATGATAGAGGGTAGTGGTCTTTCAAGATTGGCTTCTAAGGGGAGGAAGGATGGAAGGAATTTATACTCTTGATAAGCCAAAATTCAGCTGCAGCCCGAGGGGGATGCAGGTTACGTGAAGGGACGCAGGCTGCGTCGTTTAACGCAGGTTGCGTTGAATGGCGCAGGCTGCATCCTAGGCTGGATCGTGGAATTCCATTTTGGTTTTTGGATAATTCCTCCCCATCTTCAAGCTCTTCTTCCTTGTCCAAGCATTCCGAATACTCTTGCACATCATGAGACAACACTACACGCCAACCTTCTTGCTCCAAATTGTTAGTGACGGCAACCTCAAGAGGATCCCTTTGACACAAATTATACACTTGTGAGACAATTGGTTTAATGATGTTCAAAAAATAACATGAATGTGAATCGCTAGGTTGTTTCATGGCATCATATATGTTGTATCTGAGGTTCCTTCCGTTAAATTCCATATTGAGATTCCCATTAAACACATCAATCTTTGTTTTAGAGGTTTTCATGAAAGGCCTCCCGAAAAGGATCTAAGTGGCCCTCGAGTCGTTTCCATATCAAGAACATAGAAGTCGGCCGGGAAAGTTAAGTGTTCCACCTCTACCAACACATCCTCCACTATTCCCTTTGGGTAAATATTTGAGCGATCCGCAAGTTGGATCACTACGCCGGTTTTGTTCAAAGGTGGAAGTCCTAAGGTATCATAAAGGGTGTAGGGCATGACATTGATTGATGCACCTAGATCTAACATAGCATTGGTGAAACTTTTCTTCCCAATTAAGCATGGTATAGTGAACATCCCCGGATCGCCACACTTTTTGGGAAGGGGTCTTTTAAAAATGGCGGAGACATGTTCACTTACCCTTACTTTTTGGGTTCCCTTCCTTGGATTTCTCCTAGGCGTACAAAGTTCCTTAAGAAACTTTGCATACCTCGGAACACTTTTCAAAAGATTAAGTAAAGGGATGTTTAATTCACACTTCCTAACGGTTTCATAGAGATCCTCATCTCTTTCAAACCTCTTAGAATGTGTGAGAGCATGAGGAAAAGGTACCTCCACAACATGTTCTCTTATGATCTCCTCAATATGATCATTGGTGTTGTTGCTTTCTTTCTTTCCTTTGTCATTGCTCAATGGACTCTTCACTTCTTCTACATTAGCTTTTGAGGGTGTCTCCTTCTCTTTTTCAATCACAAGTTCTTCTTCTAATTGTTCTTCAATGTGAATGACCCTCTCATATGACTTTGCCTTTCTCTTCTTCTTTGGGGGAGATTCTAGAGTTCTCTCCTTTCTCAATGTCATTGCACTTGCATTTTCCTTTGGAGGAAATGTTGTAGATGGAATTGAATTGGAGTTCTTTTGATTGTTCTTGGCCATCTCTTGTGCAATTTGGCCAAGTTGGATCTCAAGGTTTTTCACCCTAGCATCACTTGAAAGCTTGTCCGCATCCATCTTGTCAAACCTCTTAGTATTTTTGGCTTATCCTTGCATGAGCATTTTAAACATCTCCTTTGCGGATAAATCTTCATCTCCTTGGGAGGAAGAGCCCCCTCCTTGTTGGAATTTCTTGTTGTTACTTTGGAAGCTCTTTTGATGTCCTTGGTTTCCAAATTGGAAGGATCCTCCTTTTGCTTGTTGAAGATTGTTGTTTCTTTTGTAATTTGTATTTTGACCTTGTGAATTGGGGTTCCTTAAGAGATTGAATTGACTATTTTGAAAGCTTCCTGAGGTATCTCCCCCCAACTAAGGTTGGGGTTGTCCCTTGACCCGATATTATACGTGTTGCCATTTGGGTCATATTTGTAATACCCTCCCCCATTGGGGTTCCTAGAGTTATATTGACCATGATCCATTGCACACACATTTTCATGGCCTATCCCTTGTTGTTCCATTATGGGACAAGACTCAACCGGGTGTGGACCTTGACAAAATTTGCACTCCACATTAGATCCTTGTGCTCCTCCTTGATTGTTTCCCAGTAGTTGAGCTACCATTTTTGTGAGATCACCCACGGTTTTCTCAAGCTTTTGGTTGGAAGAAGAAGGTGTCTCAATGGAGTTAAGAGTCATTGACTCCCGGCCTCTCCCATAGTTTCTTGTGCTCGTGGACAACCTCTCTATAATCTCATTTGGCTCCGCCACAGAGTAGTTGTCAACCCTACCACTCGTAGCGGCATTCACCATAATTTGGTATTGTTGAGTAAGACCATCACAAAAGTTAACCAAAAGATCATCACCACTTAGTCCATGGTAGGGACATTGGGCAACCAACTTCTTGAACCTTTCCCAATACTCGTACAAGCTTTCACTTGGATCTTGTTCCAGAGAAGTGATGGCTTTCTTGGCATGGTTATGTCTTGAATCGGGGTAGTATTTTTCAAGAAATGCCGCTTTCATGTCCTTCCAAGTACGAATTGTACCCTGTTGAAGGTAAATCAACCAATCCTTTGACGCATCTTGTAGTGAAAATGGGAAGGCTCGCGACATAAATTGGTCTTCCGTGACACCATTGGGGATGGCACCTTCGCACATCATATGGGATTCGGAGAGATGGCGGTTTGGGTCATCCCCCGCATGTCCATGGAACTTTGGGAGGTTGTGGATGAAGTAGCCTTTTAATTCAAAATTAGCATTAGCCCCCATGGGCGGGTAGGCTATACATAGAGGTTGAGTGTCGTAATTTCTTGCCCGGAGCTCCCTAATAGTCCTTGTATCATTCGCCATGGGAGGATATTCCACTTCTATAGGATCAACTGAAAGTGGTTCAAAGGTTTCTTCTTCAAATTGGTCTCCCCTTTGAGGTCTTTGGTACCACGGATTGGTGAATAACCAAGAGTATGCTCCGAATGAGTCTTCTTCAACGGGAGTGAAATCACCACCTCGTTGGGAACTAGGCATAAACTTTGACACTACACAAAACAAATTAGAACTACCACTTACTTCTAACAACAAGAAGGATATAAGAACAACTCAACATAAATTCAAAACTCAAGCTTTTAGCTATGTTGCCCTTCCCCGGCAACGGCGCAAAAATTTGATTAGTGAAATACTAGGTCGCTAAATACTTGAATTAACTATCAAATTAACAATTTATAAAGCCAAACTATACTCTAGATTACTCTAATGGATAAAGCAATATCGTGCAAGTAAGGGTCGATCCCAAGAGAAGAACTTTTACGCTAAAAACTTGAATTGTAAACTATTGGATACTAAGATATTACAAATTCGGTTCGATTTCGAATCAATTCAGGTTGATTCAGGTTTCGGGGTGAAGTTCAGTTATACCTTTCGGGTGTACGGTCAGGTGTCGATTCGGGTATTTTCGATCGATTTTACTGGTTCGGTATACTTTTGCCATGTCTAGTACGGATCATGGCACTGAATTTGATAATCAAGCCTTTATAGAATATTGTAGAGTTAATGGTGTAGGACATAATTTTTCTGCACCAAGAACTCCTCAACAAAACGGTGTCGTTGAACGTATGAATAGAACACTGGAAGATATGGCTCGTACAATGCTTTTGTGTAGTGGTCTACCTCGTAACTTTTGGGCTGAAGCCATTAGTACTTCTTATTATATATATCCATAATCGTGCTATGATTAGGCATATTCTTAAGAAAACCCCCTATGAACTCCTAAGAGGTCGCAAACCTAACATCTCCCATCTTCGTTGTTTTGGGAGTAAGTGTTTTGTTCACAATAATGGTAAAAATAGGTTAAGCAAATTCGACCCTAGGAGTGATTAGGCGATCTTCATAGGATACTCGGATCATAGCAAGGCTTATAAAGTCTTCAATAAAAGAACACTCTGTATTGAAGAAAGTGTTCACGTTATTTTTGATGAAGATAACGTGTTTGATAAGCCCTTACAGGATGACGAAGAAGAATTGGACGAACCTGACTTTCGTCTTTCTAGAGACGATCCCCCAGAATTAAAATTGGAGGACAATGAGATTGAAAGAATAAGTGATGAACTTGATCACTCTTCAAAATACAAGAAAGAGAAACCCAAAGTTGTAGTTGATGATACTATAACATTGACTCAAAATAAGGATTCCCAATCCAATGTTATAGGTGATGTTACTATAACATTGAATCCAAATCAAGGTACAGAGTCCGAAGTTATAAACGGCTCTACTACAACACCTGGATTGGATTTAGGGGGAACTTCCTCCAATTCTGAGTCAAATGAAGTTGGGTCAAGCTCAAATAATGATGAAGAGCCAAGTACTTCAACCAAATGGAAATACAAGAGCTCACATCCAATGGACAATATTCTCGGAAATATTAAGAAGGGTGTTCAAACGAGACGATCCTTGAATAATTTCTGCTCATTCTACTCATTCCTATCTATGATCGAACCAACAAATATCAATGAAGCTCTTGCAGAATCGGATTGGATCATAGCAATGCAAGAAGAACTTTAACAGTTCGAAAGGAACAAAGTTTGGCACCTAGTTCCTAGACCTAAGGGTCGATCTATTATTGGAACAAGATGGGTGTTTAGGAACAAACTAGATGATGCCGGAGTCATTGTTCGAAATAAAGCAAGATTGGTGGTTCAAGGTTATAATCAACAAGAAGGAATAGATTATGACGAGACTTTCGCACCTGTTGCACGTCTTGAAGCTATTAGACTTCTAATAGCATTCGCAGCTCATAAAGGAATGAAGCTCTTCCAAATGGATGTCAAGACAGCATTTCTAAACGAGTATTTAAAGGAAGAAGTCTTCGTAGAACAACCCCTCGGATTTAAGAATAGCAAATTTGAAGACCATGTCTTTAAATTAGATAAAGCCCTATATGGATGAAAGCAAGCTCCAAGGGCATGGTATGACAGATTATAAAAGTTTCTACTTGACAGTGGATTTAATAGACGATCTGTTGATAAAACCTTATTTCTAAAATCCGGGAGTTCTGACCTTTTGGTTGTTCAAATCTACGTTAACGATATTGTTGGAAAATGTGTCCTCAACAATAGTGCGATCACGTGATTTAATATCATAAGTAAATCTCATATTAAGAATACGTGATGGATGATTTATTATATAATCAACTGATCGTCATTAATCGGTAATGATTGGCTGACTAGAGTTTGACATTACTGTCGTGAGACGGTGGTGGTCAGTTGATCCCTTAAGGTCACACCTAAAGGACAATTCCCTTAATGGATAAATTGATTAATTGTATGACGATACGAGGTAATCAATTCCTTAAAAGTGAACAATTTACTTGTGAGAGAGAATATTGATATCTTATTGTAATGGGATTAAATAAGATTTATTTTAGTAATAAAAATGCTTTATTACTAAAATTGCTTATTGTTTGAGAAACAATAGATATAAGAATGAATGGTTAAATATAATTACAAGATGTTGTGAATTATAATTATATGACCCATTTTATTTATGTGATCAAGTATCACTAGTCAATTTGTTGTATGTAATTTAATTAATTTATAAAATGATATTTATGTGATAAATATGCATTAAATTAATTAATAACATGTAAAAGACTACATGTGACATATTGTGTGACAAATGACAAATTGACAAAATAAAATGGTAGTCCATTTTAAGAGTATGGACCGAATGGAGGGAGTAGTGTGGTGTGAGGATGAACTATTTTATGATAAATAATTATAGGCTTTGCTTTTGTAGCCTTACACCTATCTTACAATGTCTTAAACACCTAAACATTGTAAAGACAAAAAGAGAAAAGGCAAGATGCCCTTTTGGCTCCTACCCACCCCGGCCACACCTCTTCATATGAGGACTTTTGTCCTCATTTTTCCTACACCTAATTCATTCACATCTACATGCAAAACTCTCATCCTTCTCTCTAGTTTTCTCAAACAAGTTTTTGAGATTCACAAGCATTTGTTCGTCCATTTTAATATCACAATAACATTACTAGTGTAGTAATAGTAATAATATTAGAATAATTTTAAGGGTACTAGTATAATAATCTAGTTAATTAGTATACTAGTTTAAGGGTAAGTCTTGGGTGCAATCTAAGGAGGATTTCTATACTTGGGATCTTAGAGGATCATCCATCACATTAAGCTCAAGAACAAGTGAAGGAAGGTGACCTTACTTGTGCCCTATATTTCGAACCATATAGCAATGTAAGGGACATTGTTTTACTTATAAATCTTTTATTTTGTTATGCATGCACTAGATATAAAGAATATATAATTAAGATGTTAATTATTTCACCATTAGAGGAGTATAATAATAGGTAAATGAACCTAACAAGTGGTATCAGAGCATAAGGATGTTGCATGCATAATCGATTATTCTTTTTCCGCGTTAAAAAGTTAACATATAAAACTAAAAATTTGTGATTTATAAGTATAAGCCACGAAATCATCATGCATGTTATATATTCTGGTCCTAAATTGTTTTTAGGTCATTTTTTTGATTTATGGAAATTTATTGCTCATTTTAAGGATTTTTGGTCATTTTATTACCATTTTATGACTAAAATGGGAATTAAAATGCTAAAAATAGTTAAACTCAGTTTCTGAACTTGAACATTTTATATGACCTCACATGCATATTTTACAAGTTGTGTGAAAAATCTCGTATTAATTGGATTAATATTGCATGATTTATGATTTTTATGAGATAAAAATTGATTAAAAGAGGTTAAATGGTTAAAACTAGTTATACTTTGAATTGGGCCATGAAATTTTAATATGTTTGCATATGCATAATTTAAAGAGTGTATGTAAATTTCGAGATTAAATTATCTCATTTAGCATGATTTATGATTTTTTAGAGTAAAAATGGCATAAATAGTGACTATTTTAGCATAAATAGCTAAAATGATTTGCATGGCATGAGAACATTATTTTAGGTTGAATAAATATCCCACTTATCAGATCTAAAGTTGTAAAATTAATGGGAATAATGTTTGAATACTTTAGATGTTTTATGAGATAAAACCAATAAATTACAACTATATTTTCCCAAAATTAATTCGAAAATTTTAACCATGATTATTGACATTATGAGTGTCATGGAATTATTCCAGAATGTTCAAAAATTTAAAATTTGAAATTTTTATAATTTAATTGGGATTTATTTCATAAATAATATGATTTTAAGGTCAAAAATGAGCATACAATTAAATCAAGTTGAATTATTATCAAACATTGAGTGATGACTAGTTTTTGAGTCTTAAAAGGTGTTAGGATAATTAACTTGAGCTTAGATGTGATTTAAGTGTTAATTAGTGATTTTAAAAGGTTATTATCACGCATTTCCATAAAACCCGGTTATATATACGACATAAGTTAAATAGGGCGATTTGGCATATCATTTGGCATGATAGGTACATATTATAATGCTTCATATTTCAATTGTTGAATGTTTATATATATATATATATATATATATATATATATATATATATATATATATATATATATATATATATATATATATATATATATATATATATATATATATATAATGGGTTGAAACATTGTGGGTGCACCACATGTCAACCCAGTCTTAAATACACGTATTAATTACAGCTGAAATTAAATACAATCATATTAAATGCTGTATAAATCTCAGTAAAGTATTAATTATAGTTTAATAAATTTTATTATAAAATTTTATCAAATAATTACGGTGATTTGATTCTAAATTTACTAAAAAGTTATTTTGATAAAAATTCTAAAATGTAAATAATTACGTTCATTGTGAAAAATGCTTTCAATTGAGTATACTTTTCATTATATTTATTGAAATATTTATTTTGATATGTAGAGATGATTAAAGTGAGTGTCTCACAATGTTTTACATTTACGTAAAAAAACATTTTGAGAAAGTTATAAAACTTAGACTAATAAATTCCTTATTATAAATATATTTGGAAGAGGTATTATATATATTAAAAACACAACTTTAAAAAAACTACTAAGAGATAAGTTTTTTTAGTCTGAGAATGAAAAAAATTATATTGGACAAATTGAATACATATGAGATTTTGATAGGTTTCAATAGTGTGATAACGAGTATGTGTACGAGTGTGTATGTACATAGTGATCGCGAATGCATTTGAATAATCAAAACAAAAGTAATGATTATTAAGTAATACGAGTAGTATTATAAATGACATGAAAAAGTAGAAAATACGTTACATTTTTTTCTAATATCTTTAATTAAATATGAATAAGTCAAATTATGAAATATTGATTATGACTAACCAAATACTCCGTATTACTTTTAGTTAAATATTTTATATGTTATCTTTTAAATACTTTGAAAAACATCAAAAAATAATATTTGAGATAGTTCAACCTATTATATTTACAGGTAATAAACTCTTAAACATCATTATATATAATGGTTTAAAAATATAAAAGGTGCAAATTTCTCATAGATATGTTTGACACATATCACATGCAAGACACAATCAAAACATTTGAATAAGTTGAGTTTGAACTCTATATGTTTGATAGATAAACGTCATATGTTATACATAAAAAATTAAAAATTACATAAAATTATGTTCACGTCATTTTGAATAAATATTAATTGATTTGAGACATAAAGTATCGTGGAATGATATAATTTGAGAAATTATTGTTGATTGTTGTATTATTCGAATAAATTTTATTTTGATTAATATGATAATTTATTTATAAAACGTTGATCATGCATAATTAATTATCACTTATTAGTTTTAAGTAAAACTCTTATGTATTTTATTATTTTAAAAGATTGAAGTTAAACCTAAAAATATTAAATTTGAGAAAAAAATTATTTATAAGAGAAAATATTGAAGGTCATATATGAATTATATAATTTTTCTTCAATTATAATCATAAAATATTAAAACAGGCCGCGCGAAGCGCGGGATACTACCTAGTTTATATATAATTTTGAATTATGTAATTTTATCTTAGTATGGCCTTAGTTTTAATCGATATTACCCATAATGAAAGGGAATATTGATTCGGTTGTAATTTAATGTGATCTCGCATCACTATTATTTTTATTAGTTTTTCCATTTTACAAATGTATAATAGGAATAGCTTTGTATTTTTATTATTATTTGTAATTATGGAGTATCTTCAAAGACGGCGCCATTCGGAAAGGTGATCCGACAAAGACGGAGTCTTGGAAGGCGCGCCACTTGAAGATTCTAGGGACCAAAGGAGTTGGTTTCCGAATATGTAATAGATTATTAGATTTTCTATTTTAGGAAGGCCATACTAGGAATTTTTATTTATTGCTGTGCATTTCTTTTAATATGTTACATGCATTGCCAAATCGCCATAACTATACATGCATATCATATCGAGTCATCGACCGTGTCAATTATAATTATCGTAGTTCACCGCTTTAGTTCACTTAAAACGTGATAGATAATAAATTGACAAGACCTCTCACATATAATAATTGAGAAATAGCCTTACCAAATAGTAGAAACCATGAATCCCAATTTCATAAGGGAGTTGAGCCGGCTTTACCGTAATACAAACCATGTTACGTTGGGTAAGTGGGTAATAAAATGTTATTACATCGAAATTTGGATTGAGCTCAACGGAAGTATTCGTGACCGTAGTCGCATGTGTTCCGGGCTAAAGATGAAAATTAGAGTAATTTTTATCGACCGAGAGTTCTAAAAGTAGAATCGATTAAGAGGTTAATCCACCGAGTTATATTAATAAGGGATGACTCGACTTACCGTACCCGTATTAATATGAATTTGGATCTCGGAATCATTTATATAGTTGGGTGGAGGTCACTATATAAATGCAATACTTGTAGTGTAATTCACGAGTATTATTGAAACGATAGATGTTAATTATTTCCTCCATTTCCGTTTTTGTAGTTAATTATATGTAATGAATTCATCTAATACTCCTACATCAATCACCGTTGAAATATGGCTCCAATCATTTGATGAAAAATGCCCCGAGTATGACAATGATACGATTAGAGAATTACGCCTTGGCATTGGTCAGGATGGAAATTTTTGCTTCTTTACCACCTCCACACCACCCACTCGAATATTATTGCCCACCACCTTGGAAAGAAAATCTTGTGAAGGAAATCTAACAAAACCCAAGGCATCCTTGTTTGAAGAAACAAGGAGAAATACTAAATTCAGTGGGAGTTCTAGCAAGAGTGTCCTTGCAAATGAAAGGAGTATTGGTATTAATAAAGGGAAGGCAAAAATGGGCGAGAAACCCAAACCTGATTATGAATTGGAAATGGATAGTGGGACTACCAAGACCAAGAAGGGTGCCAAATCCTATGAGGAATGTTATTATTGTAATGTCATGGGCCATTGGTAGCGAAATTGCCCCAAGTATTTGGCAGATATCAAAGTTGGACTTGTTACTCCAAGTAGGACTTGGAAATGTGGAAAAGCTAAACAAGAGTGATATGAATCTCCGACAAGGAAATGGAGCTAGGGTAGCCGCCACTTCAAGAGGGACTTATGTACTTGTTTTAGCTAATAGCTTCGAGTTGTAATTTACATAATTGTTATTATGTACCCACTTTGTCTAAAATATTATTTCCATTTCTATGTGAGACATGAAAGGATTTATATTTTGCCATCAAAGACAATTGTTGTATTTTGTTAAAAATAGACATGGCTGTGAACCATGTCACTTATTTTTATACAAGTTTTAGACACATCCAAGTCAAGCCATGATATCTACAAAGACTCATAACTAGTAATCCAAATGATTTGTACATTTGACTTTTTCAATTAGGTTACATAAATGAGAAACGCATTAAAGGCTAGTGTTGACTGGATTTAATAAACCATTTGATTTTCAATCATATGGAATATGCGAATCTTGTCTCCTTTGCAATATGATTTGTATTTCCTTTAGTGGTAAAGGGACACGAGCAAATGATTTATTGGGACTAATACATGCCGATGTATGTGTTCTAATGAGCATTACCACAAGGGAATTTATGACTACGCCGTCACTTTTAACGATGATTTAAGTTGATATGATTATATTTACTTAATCAAATATAAAGTGAAGCATTTGAGAAATTTGTGAAAATTTCTAAATAATGTAGAGAACCAATTGAACAAAGTACTAAAGCATTACGATCCGATTGTATTGGCAAAGATCTAAGTAATAAATTTGATTTATTAAAGATAGATTATGACCTAGTGTCACTACCCATAAGATCAAACTAATATGAGTCGGTTTGAGTTGTTGAACTCAATTTTGGGAATTTGCAATCCAAAACGGACAAGTAACTCTAAAAGGATGGTCAACCATGAGATACCTCAAATAGAGGGTCTATTTAACATATGACATGGATCAGACTGGCATATGACAAGAGTCAAGCTACCATAATAAAGCTGGTCTTTTATGTGCTAACATGTAAATCTAGACAAACTCCTAATACTCCACCATATATATGTTTGTAACTCACAAAACTATCTCTCAAGAAGATAGATGTATTTCTGAGAGATAGAGTAGGAGTAGATTGGATCGTTATAAACATGTCTTATAGTTAAAGTGTTACTTTGTGAAGGTAATGAAACTAGAATCTATAAAGATAGAATGGGAGTATAGTTCAGTGGGAGTTTAGCACACATGTCTTGTTGTAAAAATATTGCTTTGTGAAAGTAATGGTATTGTCCTAAATCGACTTTGTTACATACGAGCCATAGCATTTACAATCCGAAAATTTTTACTCAAGAGTAGATTTACTTAAAGGCGAGAGTCTCCTTAAAGTGAATAGAGCTTTAGAGTACTCAAGTGCATAAGTTATGTTGATCAAGATTAATTGTGTTAGGAATTACCGCATTTCATTTTAATGAAGAATGGCAAATAAAATTCGCTTTTCTAAAATGGGAATTTAGAGAAGGAAGTGTTTCGAACACAAAATCTTAGATAAAGATTTAAGAGTCCTAACATCTTATGCGTAGCTTTCTTAAGTGATCCTAGAATGATCTTAAGCAAGCATTATAGGATTATACTTTTCATGTGATAATAGTGAATGGTTTTATTGACATGATTGAAGAATATACATGAAGTTAAGTGGGAGCCAGAATCATGTTTCCATGTCTTATATATTGAAGACATATTATTTATTGAGAATAATGTACCAATGCTCTCTTCTGGCAAGAGTGATTGGGAGACTTGGAATGGGATGCAAAGTATTCTAGATTTTTGAATCTATGTTAGAGTATATTGGCATAGAGTAGAGAGTCTTATGACGATAAGATCTTTCATACCTGCTGTCCATCAACAAGGTCAAGTAGGCTATTCATGTTGATAGAAGTGGAAATACTATGATGGAGTCATAGTCATTCACTAAACCTATTAAGTTGTTGATTACATTAAATCGATTTCTAATGTTTCCGCCATTAGAATGATTATGTATGCAAACAGACGCACATGCCATGATGTGATATATGCTAAGAAAATGATAAGTCAATAACAAGATAATTGCCATGATATGGCTTGTGAAAGCCTTAAAGAACATCCTTGAGATTCTTGAGAAGAATTAAGGATTCGTTCATATGTTTGGATGATAAACTAAGTTATGTGTTGAAGGGTTGCACAAACTTTAGTTTCCAAACCAAAAGGTATTTGTTGAAATCCTAGGGTGTCTGGTTGACTAAGGAGTAAGAGACTAGAAAAGTATTTTAGTATCGCGTATTACAAATTCTACAAAAGGAATCTAAGTAAATTGTGATAAAATGATCAACGTAGGGATTAAGGGTGAATCCCTCTACAAATGACTTTATCACAAGTTATGCGATAACAGTGGGAGCGTCTTTCAAGTTAAAGATCCCAAGTCTAGTAAGAAGTCTAGACATATACTTAGATAAATTCATGTCATTGGAGATGACATTGAATAGAAGGAAATAACAATTGAAAAAGTTGGAATACATGGATATCGGGTATATCCACTTGCCAAGCTTTTATTGCATTTTAACTAGTGTTAATAATACACTAAAGATTATAAGATATGAAGTAGTAATAGTGTATTGACTATTCATATGTGATAATCACATTTATCGTTTGAGTTTCATTAAAACTCACCCGTTACCTTGTCGTATCCGAATAGGTTGTAGAGACAAATTGAACCCCATTAAAGTGAACTGGATTGACATGGTATTCGCCCCTAGTTACTTATATGAGGTGACGTCTCGAAGTGACTAGAGTGTGATGCGATTGATGGCAAGTTCAAGTGCCATAGAGTCATATGGGATGACTAGTCGATCACATAGGCAGACTGTATGGGACACTCTGTCGGGCAGTGACCGCTTATAGAGTTCTGGTAATTCATAAAGCCTGTTCGTTGCAAGAGCTACTATAGTATTCTTATGAGTCAATTCTTTTGACTAGAGACTATTCGCCCAAGTTGGTACATCTCCTGATTAGCTTTGATTTATACTCTACGACTTCGTAAATGAGGTCAAACTGGGTATATTTTGGGTTATGATGGACTGTGGCTGAACGAAGGGAAAAGAGCGATAGGAATTATCCACCCCTTGTCAGCGTTGTTTGAAATCTCAAGGCCACTCGAGGAGTAGTTAACTGGAAATGCGTGGCCACGCTCGGAATGTATCTATGGTAGATAATTCCGGTCAGACAGTTAATCTCCAGATAGAGGAAACCACTCAAGATATGATCAAGTGTAAGTACGACCTGCAAGACACCTTGCATTGAGTGGGAGATTGTAATAGGACAAGAGAATTTATGACGCACACTTGTCTCGGACATGTGGTAGATTGTTGGAAAATGTGTCCTCAACAATAGGGCGATCACGTGATTTAATATCATAATTAAATTTCATATTAAGAATACGTGAGGGATGATTTATTATATAATCAACTGATCGTCATTAATCGGTAATGATTGGCTGACTAGAGTTTGACATTACTGTCGTGAGACGGTGGTGGTCAGTTGATCCCTTAAGGTCACACCTAAAGGACAATTCCCTTAATGGATAAATTGATTAATTGTATAACGATACGAGGTAATCAATTCCTTAAAAGTGAACAATTTACTTGTGAGAGAGAATATTGATATCTTATTGTAATGGGATTAAATAAGATTTATTTTAGTAATAAAAATGCTTTATTACTAAAATTGCTTATTGTTTTAGAAACAATAGATATAAGAATGAATGGTTAAATATAATTACAAGATGTTGTGAATTATAATTATATGACCCATTTTATTTATGTGATCAAGTATCACTAGTCAATTTGTTGTATGTAATTTAATTAATTTATAAAATGATATTTATGTGATAAATATGCATTAAATTAATTAATAACATGTAAAAGACTACATGTGACATATTGTGTGACAAATGACAAATTGACAAAATAAAATGGTAGTCCATTTTAAGAGTATGGACCGAATGGAGGGAGTAGTGTGGTGTGAGGATGAATTATTTTATGATAAATAATTATAGGCTTTGCTTTTGTAGCCTTACACCTATCTTACAATGTCTTACACACCTAAACATTGTAAAGACAAAAAGAGAAAAGGCAAGGGGCCCTTTTGGCTCTTACCCACCCCGGCCACACCTCTTCATATGAGGACTTTTGTCCTCATTTTTCCTACACCTAATTCATTCACATCTACATGCAAAACTCTCATCCTTCTCTCTAGTTTTCTCAAACAAGTTTTTGAGATTCACAAGCATTTGTTCATCCATTCTAATATCACAATAACATTACTAGTGTAGTAATAGTAATAATATTAGAATCATTTTAAGGGTACTAGTATAATAATCTAGTTAATTAGTATACTAGATTAAGGGTAAGTCTTGGGTGCAATCTAAGGAGGATTTCTATACTTGGGATCTTGGAGGATCATCCATCACATTAAGCTCAAGAACAAGTGAAGGAAGGTGACCTTACTTGTGCCCTATATTTCGAACCATATAGCAATGTAAGGGACATTGTTTTTCTTATAAATCTTTTATTTTGTTATGCATGCACTAGATCTACAGAACATATAATTAAGATGTTAATTAGTTCACCATTAGAGGAGTCTAATAATAGGTATATGAACCTAACAGATATTATCTTTGGATCAACCAACCGTAGTTTGTGCAAATATTTCTCCGAGTTAATGAGTTCAGAATTTGAGATGAGTATGATGGGAGAATTGAAATTCTTCCTAGGTCTGCAAATTCAACAAACTGAGAAAGGCATCAAAATTCATCAACAGAAATATATTTAGGAATTAATTCGAAAATTCGGAATGGAAAATTCCAATGCTATGTTTACTCCAATGGTCGCAGACAAGAAATTAACTTTAGATGAAGACGGTAAGTCAGTTGATGAAACAACTTACCGAGGTATGATTGGGTCATTGTTATGTTTGACTGCAAGTAGACCAGATATCATGTTTAGCGTATGCGTTTGTGCGAGATATCAATCATCACCCAAAGAATCGCATATGACGGCCGTAAAATGAATTTTACGATATCTTATTGGCACGGCCAAACTCTATTTATGGTATCCGATGGAGTGTAATTTCGATTTGGTCGGTTATTCTGATGCCGACTACGCAGGATGTTCTTCAGACAGGAAAAGTACATTAGGTGTCGCCGCATTCGTTGGACCTTGCATTATTACATGGGGTTCAAAGAAGCCGAATTCAGTTGCCCTTTCAACGGCTGAAGCCGAGTATATCGCAGCAGGTTTGGTATGTACTCAATTATTATAGCTTAAGCAACAATTACGTGATTATGGTGTTGACGTAGGTTGTATTCCTATTTTATGTGATAATACGAGTGCTATAATAATTTCCAAAAACCCTGCACAGCACTCGCGTACCAAACACATTGAAATCAGACAACATTTTATACGAGACCATGTTGAGAAAGGGAATATAAAACTTGAATTTTGTACTACTGAGAAACAATGGGCAGACATTTTGGCAAAATCATTAGCTAGAGAACGTTTTGAGACTTTACGGTTGGAAATTGGTTTAATCGGTGGCACCTAAACTATCATAATTATTTCCTAACCGTATGACTGACTAGTTAAGACGAGATTGTGTGTCTGTGTCCGTATTTTCCGTTGCAAGTACACTCTTATATAGTATTTTATTATTTTATGAGAATATTCCGTTTGCTAGTCTATTATATTTTGTGTTGTATACAAACCATAACTCTTGTTCATCACATATACTTTCTAAGGTTTAGAGCTTCATAAACCAATGACATTCATGATTGGTTTTATTTAGGATGTGAGTAGTACTCCTTACATGGCATGTAACATCAAATTGCATAAGCATGAAATTTATCTCTTATTGCCTGTATAAACTCGGTTTGTGGTGATGACACATGTGGAGAGGCGATCCTTCCTGTACATTTTACCTACTAACCTCACATTAGCCAAATTTGTCTTGTTTTGACCAATTTATTCAACTACATTCTATATGGACTACCCTTGTCAAGCTTGTAACCCCCAAGAGATTGAGAGAAAAGTTGTCCCACATCGGGAAAATAAGAGGCTTGAGATATGTTTATAAGAGATTTCATCTACCACTTAGTAACAAGGCCTTGTGCTTTTGGGCTTAAGTGAGGACAAATAATAGGCCAAAAAGTTCACATCTCATATTATTGGGATTGTGTTACGACGTTGGTGGGTCGGGTCGTTATATATGGTATCAGAGCAACCTTGCGACCGTGTGGGGAGCCTGTGGTCAGGAGTACTCGGGTCACCCATCTAGCGGGGGTGGATTCTGGGCTTGGCTGCGGTTAAGTTTGAGGCACAACGAGGACGTTGTGTTCTTTAAGTGGGGGAGTTTGTAACACCCCAAGAGATTGAGAGAGAAGTTGTCCCACATCGGGAAAATAAGAGGCTTGAGATATGTTTATAAGAGATTTCATCTACCACTTAGTAACATGGCCTTGTGCTTTTGGGCTTAAGTGAGGACAAATAATAAGCCAAAAAGTTCACATCTCATCTTATTGGGATTGTGTTACGACGGTGGTGGGTCGGGTTGTTATAAAGCTAGTCTTGTTGGTAAGTTTGGAAGTCTTGTTGTGGTCAATTTTGTTGGTGTTGTGATGAAAATTGGAAGGAAGACGAAAAACGTGGACTGAAACAAAAAGAAAAAGGAAATGACAAAATACGGAAACAAAAAGGAGAAAAATGATACTATAAATGATGGAAAAGCAAGAATCTCTTATTACTCCTATTCTTATCATTTCCATATTACTTGAGGAGAAGTACTTGTTGATGTGAGTGTGTTTGTGCCATACTTGGCATGGTGCATCATCTTTAATGTTGGGTTGGAAAGTGGAATATGGTTACTTTTGGTTATGATCGGTGCTAGGTTGGCTTTTACCTCCACATATCCAAATTATTTTGCCCCTTCTCACCCAATTACCTCACCTCACATTACTTTGTAAGTCCTTAGCATGTGTTTTGGACCTCCATTGGTTGGAGTGTATATGTACGGTTACTAAAGATATCAATCATGTTAGATTCCATGCATACTTCTGTAGGTCGTAGTTAGGTGAGTGACTACTTCCCTTCTCTCCTACAAAATATGTTCTAAACTTGATTTGTATTACACACTTTATATGTAGGACTTGCTTATGTTGAAGTCGTTCTTATGCTATAATATATGCTTTGGTTTATATATATTTCTTGCCTCGGTTGATATCATTCTAGTCGTTTTATGTCTGTTCTCATCTTTTCAATGATGTCAAGAGGGGGAAGAAATGACCATGTTTTAGTATTTGCCTAAGCTTGCTCCTTGTCAAGACCGATTGTCTCTTACAGTCCTTAAAGCTTTGGTATTGAATATAATTGTTTGATCTTGCGTTGATCTTTATCTATGAAGATGACGGTATTATATTGAGGGGGAACTATATACTTAGTCACTGTAACACCCCCATTTATTTAGGAGCCTTTAGCAAGACATTCCCAATAAATAGGACTGTTACCATCTCGGTTGTCCGGGGTAAATGATACAAATTAAAACAAACCAAAGTACTTTAATAACTTTAACTGAAATAATTGTTTTATTACATTGCCAATCGATTAAATTTAAACCTTAACATTACAATATACTACGCAGCGGAAATTACATAAATAAAGTTGTATAAGTCAGCTAAGTGATCTAGACAACAACTATGGTCCAAGTCGAGCTCACGTCCCAATGCTCCCAAGTCAGCTAATCTTTAGTACCTGTCAAATCTGCTCCCCATTATGGTTCATCACAGGTGTTCACGAATACACTGTCAACCACAAGGTTGAGTAAGATAATCACACAACATTAAATATACAAACTAACAGATGTAAACACGTGGAATAAATACCACTACCAATTCCGATCATAACCACACTAATCGTCCCGGTCCGTGACCGAGGCTCCACCACACCGTCGTCCCGCCAACTCCTGGCCCGGGGATAAGCACAAATGTCATCCCAGTCCGAGACTGAGGACACCTCATAAGTCATTGTCGTCCCAGGCCGAGACTGAGGATAATCTCATAACAATATTATGTCCCACAATTTAAACAAATATGTCGTCTCAGTCCGAGACTGAGGATAACCGATAAAATAGTATGTCAATACGAATAATCCAATCCAATAATAAACAACCACAATAATCCAACAATAATAATTTAAGCATCCATTCAATCCCATAAAATAAAACGAGTTGAGTAATTATCCTACCTTTTAGCAAATCCGCGCACACAAGCCAATTAATAACAATCTTCTACAAAGCTGGATCCTACAATGGTAACATATATTAGTTAATAACTATATTAACTAATTAACTACTTACAATTAGCTTAGTCAAATTATTTTATTAACAATTTCATTGGTTATAAATATTAATACTTAACTTTTTCTATAATAACAAAATATCCAACCTACTTTTATTGTTGAATGTCAAACTAACCTACTCATGTAATAAAAAATCATCATCATTACATGATGATGCACCACCCATTACCTCTGATACTACTACTACCACTTCACGTCCTAAACTGCGTACTACTGTGACCACTACTGCACTCCCTGCCCATTCACTTCGTTTACACCACAAACACTGTCGCATTCAAGACCTTCCCCATGTCCCCCCTCGTGCTCACTTGACACTCCTAAACGCCTAGAACCGACTACCTATAACGACTCATAAACATACAGCGACATCCACATCCAACGCACAAACCACGCCCTCTTAGAATTCAAACAACATAGTACTACGACGTCGCCGCGAAGGCTACGAAACTGCCTGACCCAATTACCATTACATGACCCGATGTGACACTGACGCGTTATGTCAATCTTGCACATTTATTCCGTCCCTACAGGACGCACGGTCTCCAAAAATCGTCGTCGAACCCGTACAAAAACAGAGTACCTCGATCTTGTTCTGTCCAGCACCCTTATCGACTCTTAAACACACTAAACCCGACCTTAACAACGACCCAACACGCTCCCAAACATACCCCAAGCATCACCACCGTAGCTGCTCTCGCACACAACCACCACGGACACTGAACTTGTTCCCAACACGGCAGAGACAGCCAAGGTCGCAGCTTTACGGGTTTCGTGTGTCAAACATAATTAATTTGCTAACAACAACTAATTCCGCAGCCCTCCCTATATAATTCATCATACTCTAATCGGTAATAAAGGGGTTAACACGGTTTCCCTTCCAATTATTATCCTAATAACAACAATTAAGCTAAATAGAGAGGTTAAATTAGACTTACGATGAAGCGGAATGTCTAAAGGTCTATGCTTGACTCGCAAATAACGCCCGCCTTCGTCCCTTTCGTCCTCTCAATCTCACGTCTCCTTTCCTTTCCCTTTCCCTGTTTTCTCTCTTTTTATGCGTGAGTTTTTGTGAGGAAATCCGTGTCTTAGGTTTATGTTTATTTGTTTATATATATAGCAAGTAGTTGGGCTCTAAAACTCACATAACCATATGGCTCATCCATCTTTTTTTCTTTTTCTTTTAAGCTAAACAAAACTACTACTACTATTATTGTTGTTATTATTTTTTTTTGTAAGAAGTCAGCAATTTTCATTAAAATGGGAAAATTACCGTAACTTACAAACAAGGACCAACTAGGAAGACAAATAACTCAAAAGGACAGCCTAACTACATAGATAGCAGCTGGGATACAACAGCCCCCTTACTCCAAGAATACATACGCACACAAACTTCATACTTAATCATGGCTAAGAGTTTATCTACCCCCAAATGACCTCTATCAAACACATGCCTATTCCTCTCCTGCCAGATATAGTAAACAGTAGCAGCAAGAGCACAGTACGCAACCTTCCTTCTCCACTTGGTCCCTCGACAAAGAGCAAGCTTATAAAGCTCATGTTTGAGACTCAGAACACCTCTGGTAACACCCTGCCATATGGGAACTTGTTGCAACAGATCCCTAGAGAAAGGACACTGAAAGAACAAGTGCCTGGCATTTTCAGCAGCAACACAGCAGAGAGAACACCTATTCACAAGAACCAACCCCTTCTTGCATAGATTGTCCACACTAGCCAGGGCCTGGTGAGCAGCTAAGGTGGCAATAACAGCATGTTTGGGGACAACAATATTCTCCAGGAGTGGTTTAACCCATCTTAGCTCAGGATGAAAGCCATGGAAGATCTTGTACACATCCTGAAGTGGGAGAACTCCTGACATAGACCAACTCTGAAATAAAGCCTGTGCAGCAACCCTGGAACCCACCCTATCAGCAAACTCATCTCTAATATGTAGGATTTTCTGCCATATGGGTGAAACACAGGTAGCAGCATCAAGATCCCAACAGGAGAGATGCTTGAAAACATACTCCTTGGACCAAGCCATCCAAAGAGAAGGACACTGAGTATAATACTTCCAATAAATCTTTAACAACAACGTTTTGTTCCAACTTAAAATTTCTCTGATGTCAAAACCCCCCTGAGATCTCTTCCTACAAACTTTATTCCAGCTAAAGAAGATCATTCTACTCTTAGACTCAGATCCCCAAAGAAACTGTCTACAAGCCTTCTCCATAGTTCTGATCACCCCTTTTGGAAGTAACAGATAGGCACACCAGAAAGCTTCCATACCAAAAACAGCAGAATTGATGAGCTGAACCCTACCTGCATAGGTGAGTTGAAGACTAGCCCAGTCCCCAAGCTTGCCCTGAATTTTAGCAATGAGAGGCTGAAAAAGATCTACAGTCAGTCTAGAAGGATGTAGAGGGATACCAAGGTATTTAAACGGGAAGGAACCCTCAACAAACCCAGTTTGAGCAAGGATCAAATGCTTAACAGTAGCTCCAACACCAGCAAAATAAATGTTTGTCTTACTAGGGTTGGGGGTAAGGCCAGAGAACCCAGAAAAGAGATTCAAACAATCCTTAACAGCCAAGACAGAAGGAAGGTCACCTCTGACAAAAACTAGCAGGTCATCAGCAAAAATGAGGTGTGTTAGATGAAGTCTGACACACTTAGGGTGATAGCTAAACTGGGAGGCATCCTTCATATCTTTGAAAATTCGAGTGAGAACCTCCATGCAAAGGACAAACAGCAGGGGTGAGAGGGGGTCACCTTACCTTAGCCCCCTCTTACCTTCAAAAAACCCCTCATTGCTCCCATTGATCTTCAAGGAAAACCTGGACCTAGTTACCAAAGTAATAATCCAATGACAAAACTTGGGAGGTAAGCCATAGAGGGGTAAAAGAACTTTCAGAAAATTCCAGTTAACAGTGTCAAAAGCTTTTTTAATATCAACTTTGACCACACACCTAGGGGTTTTGTATTTCCTGCTATATCCTCTAACCAACTCATTAGCAAGCATCGTGTTATCAAAAATGGATCTTCCAGGGATAAAAGCAGCCTGCTCATCCCCAACAATAAGGGCCATTACCTTCTTAAGTCTATTAGTTAGGATTTTACTAATAGTCTTATAGATGGTTGAGCAACAGGAAATGGGCCTATAGTGAAAGACAGTAGAAGGAGAGTTACCCTTAGGGATAAGAGAGATGTGGGTAGAGTTAACCTCCTTAAGAAGTTTCCCAGTTCTAAAAAAATCCTGAACAGAAGCAACAAACCCGTCTTGTATGATATCCCAGGCCTCTCTAAAAAAACCAGAAGTGTAGCCATCAGGTCCAGGACTTTTGTTGGGATCAATGGAGAATAAAGCATTCTTAATCTCAGCAGAAGTAACAGGAGCCAATAAAGGGAGACCATCCTCAGTAGATAAGCACTTCCCATTTTGAATAATAGTAGTGTCAAATTCATTGACAGCTCCATTAGTCCCCAGTAAGCCCTCATAGTAATTCAAGAAAGCTTTGACAATGTCTTCTTGATTAGTACAAACAACTCCCTGAGCATCTATCACCTTACTAATATTTGCAGAATTCCTACGACTTGCAATCTTAGAAAAGAAGTAAGTCGTGCTGGCATCTCCCATTTGAATCTCAAAACTTTTAGCTCTCTGATAGGCAATGCTAAGTTCAATGTTTCGAAATTTAGTATATTGCTGATTAAGAATCTCTTCCTCAAGAAAAGTTCCTGGCTAGTAGGATTATGCTGCAACTGCTGCTAACAATCATGTAACTGTTGCTCTAACAAAGCAACTTTAGAAGTAACCCCAGAATAGCTATTGTGGTGAAGAGACTTGAGCTTCCCTTTTAACCTCCTTAGATGTTGAACCAGCTGATACATTGCACATCCCGGAATATGATTAGCCCATTCATGGTGAACCAAGGATTTGAATGTGGCATCCTCACTCCAGCAATTTAAGTACTTAAAAGAAGATTTCCTACGATGTTGCGTGCTTCCAACAGTTATGATAAGGGGTGAATGATCAGAGATCCCAGCTGTCAAGGCCTCACCTGCAGAGTCAGGGAAATCCCTGATCAAGTGAGAATTAGCCAAGGCCCTATCTAATCTCATCCATTTCCTATCATTTTGGTCCTGCTTGTTAGTCCAAGTGAACCAGCAACCCTGAGTTCTGATCTCCTCCAGACCAGAAGTAGTAAGGGCCTAGTTGAACTCATCCATAGCATGTAGTTGAGGTGGATCAGAGCTAATCCTTTCCTCACTAGAACGCACACAATTAATGTCTCCTATTACCAGCCAAGGCCTAGTGCAAGAAGTATTACCAGTAAAGAAATCCCAAAGAGGTAAACTTTCAGCAGGATGATTAAACCCATAAACACAGGTGATCTCCATTTGAACAGCACCATAACACACCAACAAATAAATCCACTGACTGCTAATGTCTAAGCATTGAACTGAAAGGGAAGAATTTCTCCAAATAACCCAAATTTGACCATTGTAATGAGAAGAGTAGTTATCAATAATAAAAAACTGCTTAAAGATCTTCCTCTGAATTGGAGCAGCTTTATTAAATCTCACCCTAGTTTCAAATATACACAAGAGATCCAAACTTCATTTATTGAACAAAGAAATAACCTCTAATTGCTTTATAAGCTTATTCATGCCCCTAATATTCTAAAGACCACTCTTCATGGAGAAGGAATTGGTGGTGGGTCGTCCTCAGCACTAACCACTTGCTCAGCCCAGGTAGGCCCCTTAGGTAATTGAATATGTAGAAGCCCTGGCTGACATTTCCTACTACTCATAATAGTGATCGAGCCATCCCCACCTTCAGTATAATCCAAAGGACCAAACTGGTTTAATGAGACAGGTATTGGAGACTGAGACTGCTGCCCATTCTCCACCTGAATATTAAGATCCAGAGCGTGACTAGTGGTCCTAGAGCTATTTGACAGAGCATGAGTTGGGCATAGGATTCCTGATCCACCATTCTCATGATGATCCAAGGAAGCCCTACCACCAGTCACTAAGGGAGGAGGTGAGGAAGACACTGAAACAGGCTGAACACCCCCACCTGTATCGGTGCTACCTACTTCCGTCCCAAGGGTCCCATCCAACACACCAGCAGACAACCCCTCAGAGAGCTGTGGAACATCAGACCCAGCAGTCTGGGGGTTCACAAGAGGTTGCTCAGTTTGAGCTTTCCTATTATCAGAAGTCTTAGTTTCCTTAGCAGGAGCCTTGGGCTTCAGTTGCTTACAGGTTTTGCGTTCATGCCCCAATTTCTTGCAGTGTGTGCAATAGAAAGAAAGCCATTCATATTCCACATCCTGCGTAATTTGTCCCAAGAAAGGAGACTCTATAACAACATAACTTGGCAAAGGTTCAGCAAGATCCAGTTCAACCATAACACGAGCGAAAGACAGCCTCTCTTTGTTGGTAGTGACAGCATCTGCATACAGGGGAGTACCAATCTGACTCGCTATTTTGCTCAGTGCCTGAGCAGACTAGAGGTGAGGGGCCAAATTATGTAACAGCACCCAGACAGTCACCTTTGTAATGTTGTCCAACTGAGTATGGAACTGCGGAGACAATTGCTTGAGAAGAAGAGAATGGCCATTTAAGCTCCAAGCATTGCTCCAAAGAATAGTGTTCATGTCCTCAGCCTTAGAGAACCTAAAGTAGAACCACCCCTTCTTAAAATACAACACAGCAGGTTTAACCACATGATTCCATTGCTTCTCCACAAAAGGTTTTAACCTAAGGAACAGTAGGCTTGCCCCCTAGAAATTGCCCCACCAAAGTATGCTGCCAGAAAACCAATTCACTCTCAATATCGTGTTTATCAATCACCACAACACCCGGATTATGATCATGAGCGCCACTCAACTCCATACCAACCTCAAACCTGCTAACCCTATCCACCCATGAAGTTTTCTTTGCCTGAGGTACCGCATTACCCGGTGGAGGCACAGAGGACTCCGGCACAAGAACACCCTCCCTACCCTCACCAGTAGTAGTTTCAGAGGAAACCTTTTCCCCTCCTCCCCCAGAACTAGGGTCAGGAACAACCAATTGTTCACCATTCTTCGGGACTGTTGCAGCGACAGAATCACCCACAACAGGCGTCTTAACCAACAAACTCCGAGCATTCCCCGATGCCCGACCACTATTACTAGTCTGACGAGTAGAAGATTTAGTAAGAGCATGGTTTATCATAACATTCACAGTATTGGGATAACCTTTTGGAGTAGAAATAACCTCCTCCTCTGAAGATCTACCCCTTCGCGGGTTCGTGACAACAATCGAAAGCTTCTTTGGACGTCCCCATGGGAGAAAGAAGGAAATTGACGAGAAAGGACATCGCCGTCGAATCGCTTTTTCGCAGAGAGAAACCCTCTCCTAACCAACCATTATTATTATTATTATTATTATTATTATTATTATTATTATTATTATTATTATTATTATTATTATTATTATTATTATTATTATTATTATTATTATTATTATTATTATTATTATTATTATTATTATTATTGTTATTATTATTATTATTATTATTATTGTTATTATTATTATTATTATTATTATTATTATTATTATTATTATTAATATTATTATTATTATTATTATTATTATTATTATTATTATTATTATTATTACTATTATTATTATTATTATTATTAAGTAGTATTAATATTATTATTGTAATTATCATTATTTTCTATTACTATTACAATTATATAACACCGTCACTATTTATTTACCTTCCCCGAGTCAACCAATAATCACGTCCAAGCCCATGTAAACGCCTAAGTCAACATCATTCCGACTTATTCAATATTTTATTATTTATTATTCCTTCCACCTCACAACACAACTCCTTTAATATAATATTATCTATCACTAAATTATGGGGTATTACATTCTTCCCTACTTCAAAAGAACTTCGTCCTTGAAGTTCACCCAGACTACCCAAAACATTAACTCCATACATTCCAACAGAAATGCTATATTAACTCCAGACTACCATAAATATAATACACTTATATTATAAGGACAATCACACATGTATAATATATAAAGCATTGATAAAAATCGTATAAAACCACATAAGCAAAGTTTAGTAACTCAAAATAATTGTAGTATCACATTCTACCCTCCTAAAAATAAACTTCGTCCCGAACATTCGGAACTACTACTACTTTATTAAAACTACCAACAACTTAAAAACTTTTTAAATGATAAAACTCTAAGCCTCTCAACAAATACTAGTTACCCTTCTCCCTATTCCCTTGTACCGTACTAGCTGTTCCAAATGCCTTTCCACCACTACTTTGGTCACCTCTATTGCCTTGTCTATTGTCATAGCTTCTCTGGTTACTCCAACCTCCTGACTTTTGATTGCTCCCATAACCTGACATAGGAGTATAATAACCTCCATCACGATTCCCATTTCCATAGCTTCCCCTTCCATTACTAGACTTTGTCGTCGATCTGCATTCCCTTGCCTTGTGTCCTATTTGCCACAAGAGTAGCATGTCTGAAACATCGAGTTACCACTTCCACGAACAGCTCCCACCATACCTAAATCCACCATATGCCCTTTTACTTCCCTCATCACCCACAGCTTCAGTCTTCCTTTTCTCCCCCTTTTCCTTCTTCCCTTCTTTCTCCTTCTTCTCTTCCTTTAACATGTCAGCAATCCTCTCTACATGCCCAGGTCGCTGGTAAACATCATCCATAGTACTTGGCTGACCAGCTGCAAGCCTCTTCTTAATAGTAGTTGTTAATCCTTTCTCAAACCTGAGTGCCAACATCTCATCACTAAAATTCAAATCAGCTACATATTCTGACAATTCCATAAACCTGTTATAATAAGTCTCTACTGTCATCTCCTCAGTCATCTTGAAAGAATCAAATTCAGCTCTCATCTTACTCCTAATATGTTCTGATACGAATACAACTCTCATATTCTCCTTGAAACCCTTCCAAGTGATAAAAGGTTCATCACTCTCCCTCCAAGCTTCCCTTAAGACCTCTTTACTACGATTCCACCACAAACCCGCTTTTCCCCTCAAATAGTAAGCAACTTGATCTACTTGGAACTCCGCAGGACATCCTAGCAACTCAAAAAGGTTGTCAAACACCCTATGCCAATCCCCAAGTAAAGATGGTTCACCTAATCCGTCATATTTCGTCGGGTTATGCCTTGCAATATTAGCACTCATCTTTGCTGGATCCTGAATTGACCCCTTAGCATTCAATGCCGCAGTCAAAGCCTTATTCATAGATATCAAACGGTCAATCTCCTCTTGGGACATGGTAGAGGGTGTAGGTGTAGATCTATTTGGAGGCAGGGTTATATAAAAGTAAAACAAGACAACATAAGTTTCTACCCGAGGAAAGATGACTTAACATTTAAAACATTCTGTATCCACAATCAGGAAAACGTGTAGTCAACTGTACCCTATATTACCACTCCTTTGGTCCTCCTGTCATCACTCTAGCTCCCAACTATCATGGGTTAAGAATTGATAAAACATTTAAATTAAATTTGGTAAAGCTCGCGTTTTCGGAAATCAAAGTCAAGCTGTAACTTTTAAAAAAATCACCATTAAATAACCGTTAAGTTCTACGTTGAGTTTTT
The DNA here is from genome assembly GCF_048544455.1 of Silene latifolia. NCBI lineage: Eukaryota > Viridiplantae > Streptophyta > Magnoliopsida > Caryophyllales > Caryophyllaceae > Silene > Silene latifolia. Next base: position 63,074,231 of record NC_133526.1, on the reverse strand, counting down.
ATACTTTACAGAAAATATAAAGAGTTTTCAAAACCTGAGAAAAAGGATTAAGCTCAAATCTCGAATAATCATTTTATAAAGATTTTTACAATTCAGTAGGTCGAAAGAGAAACTGATCAACAATTTGTCAAAAACTTGGGTCATCTTGTAAAAATCATTATTAATTGTCCAAAATTCACCTTGTAACGTGGCTTATCAATTTAAAAACATATTTGAATATTTTAAACAGTGGAGTTGGAATTAGGCAAAAATATAAAGTACAAATTAAATGAGAAATTTTATAAAATTGTTTGTCAAAACTTAACTTTACAGGAATATTCCGATCACTGTCCACTAAAATATTTATTTCTCCCGAACCGTAAAACTTTTAAATATGATACTAACGACATTGGAAAGCTAACTCACTGTGTAAACACTCATAAACATTTCAACCGTAGACAATTAACAGAGGTTAAACGGTAACTAAATCAATTAGGGGTAAAATCTGTCAAATAAGGTTCAGCTCTAGGTTCCTTTTTACTAGGTCACAAGCTCTCATTAACACCCTCCTATTCTTGTATCAACACAACTTGGTCATCATACTTCACACACATGACTAGGCATCTATTATAAAGTATCCCTATCATAAATTCAATCATTCAATAATATTGTAAATAGCATGGTTTCGGGATTCACATAACCGCATATCGCTAGACATAATACTACTATAATCATCCAATCAAATAATCAATACCAATTCGACAATTACTTTCATGCTCATGATCAAAACAATTCAACATCAAATCCATATTTCATCCATCCAACTCTCCTTAAAATCAAGGTTATGTCCCGTAACCTCGGTCATCAATGAAAACAATACACATCCAAGGCAACAATGATTCCTAAGAAAATAAATAGCATTCATTTTAAATTTACCCCACTCTTCAATATCAATCAAGGTAACCGGTACAAAACTGGAAGGGATGGGGTTCGGAATAAGGGTACCTTGTCATCCTAAGCCAAAAGGGCTCCTAACAGTTTCTACCCGGGATTCATTTTATTAGACACATCCTAAATTCATTATTATATTCATTGGTTAGGCCTGAGGATCGTTTTGCTCTGATACCACTTTGTAACACCCTCATTTATTTAGGAGCCTTTAGCAAGACATTCCCAATAAATAGGACTGTTACCATCTCGGTTGTCCGAGGTAAATGATACAAATTAAAACAAACCAAAGTACTTTAATAACTTTATCTGAAATAATGGTTTTATTACATTGCCAATCGATTAAATTTAAACCTTAACATTAAAATATACTACGCAGCGGAAATTACATTAATAAAGTTGTATAAGTCAGCTATGTGATCTAGACAACAACTATGGTCCAAGTCGAGCTCACGTCCCAATGCTCCCAAGTCAGCTAATCTTTAGTACCTGTCAAATCTGCTCCCCATTATGGTTCATCACAGGTGTTCATGAATACACTGTCAACCACAAGGTTGAGTAGGATAATCACACAACATTAAATATACAAACTAACAGATGTAAACACGTGGAATAAATACCACTACCAATTCCCATCATAACCACACTAATCGTCCCGGTCTGTGACCGAGGCTCCACCACACCATCGTCCCGCCAACTCCTGGCCCGGGGATAAGCACAATTGTCATCCCAGTCCGAGACTGAGGATACCTCATAAGTCATTGTCGTGCCAGTCCGAGACTGAGGATAATCTCATAACAATATTATGTCCCACAATATAAACAAATATGTCGTCTCAGCCCGAGACTTAGGATAACCGATAAAATAGTATGTCAATACGAATAATCCAATCCAATAATAAACAACCACAATAATCCAACAATAATAATTTACGCATCCATTCAATCCCACAAAAGAGAACGAGTTGAGTAATTATCCTACCTTTTAGCAAATCCGCGCACACAAGCCAATTAATAGCAATCTTCTACAAAGCTGGATCCTACAATTGTAACATATATTAGTTAATAACTACATTAACTAATTCACTACTTACAATTAGCTTAGTCAAATTATTTTATTAACAATTTCCTTGGTTATAAATATTAATACTTAACTTTTTCTATAATAACAAAATATCCAACCTACTTTTATTGTTGAATGTCAAACTTGTAATACCTCTAATATTTTAGTTATGTCTTATATTATTTTGTTGAGAATTAATATATTTCTATCTAAGTGTCAAATTTACATTAACTTGTTTTAATTTTTTTTCTTATTAACTTAAACCCCTATTTATTTCTCCGTTTAATTCTTTGTTGAGATTTATGGTTGTTACTTGGGTTCTTGATCATGAGCTTTTGTATCTCGTTTCATAAAACCTAAACTAAAGTCTTTGTTTCCTAATTTATTTTGGTCGTCTATCCTAGCTTTTATATATATAGTTTCAGCCATGTTCATTCTTTATCAATCCTCCGTACTTTCCTTCTTATTGCGGCTGCTCAAGGTCTTTCATCATAAATTACCAATTAATCCTTTAAGCGTAATACCTTATTGCTACCTTATTGCACGGTTTTGCCTTGTTCTCTCGAGTATGATTTTGGTCCCCATTAGCCAATTGCTTTTCCTCTTTCAATCAACTATGGCCGATCTTGAACTTTAATTTCTTCGACTCGATTTATTTCAAGGTAACACGATTCTACCGATCCTATTATTGTTACTATTGATCGTGGTTATATGTGTATGTGCTAATTGATTTTCGAGTTTTATATTGAATTTTTGTTGTGATATGTTTCGTACGCATTATTATGTATACTACTATAATTCTTATTATTTTGGTTTTGGTGTGATGGGCTGCCGTTATACTTTGTGTAATATGAGAATTAGGGATTAGTGGACAAGTATGTCATCATGATTATGTTTGAAATATGAGAAAAAGAGTTAGAAAGCAAATACGCAGTAATTGCCATTGTAGGTTAGCAGCTGGTGAAGCGGATGAATATTAGTTTATGGGGAATAGTTTTATTTCAGTTGTTTTAATTATAACTGAGATTCTTGGATTTTTGTATTGTGTTCGAGTCGTTGATTCCTTTTACCTTGACTCGTGGGTGAGTAGCTTAGAGTCTTGTACTTTAAGTGTTGAGTACGGTTATTTGAACCTTTGACAATATCGATATTGAAATTGAAATAGAAATGGGTTACTGGTATTGAGTTATGAGTTATGGGGCCTTTGAGCCGAGTTATGTTTACGGTCCAGTGTGACCATGGTTACTGAGTTATTTGAGTTTGAGATCGATATTGAGATGAAAATATTGTTTTGCGGTTTTATTCCGCCAGTTAACTCACCCCCTGACTTGGTCTTAGGTTCGACGATGAGAATACAGTACTGGTTATTTTGGAGTATTGTATTATGAGACGGAGTAATGAGTAAGACGGATTAAGAGGTATGAGCTGAGACTTGGTTAATTATAGAGGCGAGGAATGAGTACTTTATTAAAGGAATTAGTTTGGAATTAGTTTGAGTTTAGTTATTGGGGAGTGTTTTTATTAATCTATTTGTTTATTTTTATTTTTACGTGTGTATGTTTCCACGCCATGACCAAAATTATTCTGCTTCTATTGATGTATTATCTGTTACTCAGCTTTTCGGCTGACGTGTTTTCTCCCTTCGGGGCTACTCGTCATCAGGGTAGTTCCTTTCTGTCTTCAGGTTTTATTTCAGGTTACTTCCGCTGCAGTTCAAAAGGATTTTTATTTCAAGAGAAGATTTTATTAAATCTTTGTAAAAATTTTGGTTTCATTTGTAGTATTTTATATTTAAAAGAGATTTGTATTAAGAGACTTTGTATATTAATTATAATATCCTTGTATTTCGGCCAGTTTTGTATGTAAAAGTAAGTTTTAATTTTGCCGAAAATCAGGGGTGTTACAAAACTAACCTACTCATGTAATCAAAAATCATCATCATTACATGATGATGCACCACCCATTACCCCTGATACTACTACTACCACTTCACGTCCTAAACTACGTACTACTGTGACCACTACTGCACTCCCTGCCCATGCACTTCGTTTACACCACAAACACCGTCGCATTCCAGACCTTCCCATGTCCCCCCTCGTGCTCACTCGACACTCCTAAATGCCTAGAACCGACTACCTATAACGACGCATGAACATACAACGACATCCACATCCAACGCACAAACCACGCCCCTCTTAGAATTCAAACAACATAGTACTACGTCGTCGCTGCGATGGCTACGAAACTGCCTGGCCCAATTACCTTTACATGACCCGATGTTACACTGACGCGTTATGTCAATCTCGCACCTTTATTCCGTCGATACAGGACGCACGGTCTCCAAGAATCGTCGTCGAACTCGTACCAAAACAGAGTACCTCGATCTTGTTCTGTCCAGCACCCTTATCGACTCTTAAACACACTAAACCCGACCTTAGCAACGACCCAACATGCTCCCAAACATACCCCAAGCATCACCACCGTAGCTGCTCTCGCACACAACCACCACGGACACTGAACTCGTTCCCAACACGGCAGAGACAGCCAAGGTCGCAGCTTTACGGGTTTCGTGTGTCAAACATAATTAATTTGCTAACAACAACTAATTCCGCAGCCCTCCCTATATAATTCATCATACTCTAATCGGTATTAAAGGGGTTAACACGATTTCCCTTCCAATTATTATCCTAATAACAACAATTAAGCTAAATAGAGAGGTTAAATTACACTTACGATGAAGCGAAATGACTAAAGGTCGATGCTTGACTCACAAATACCGTCCGCCTTCGTCCCTTTCGTCCTCTCAGTCTCACGTCTCCTTTGCTTTCCCTTTCCCTATTTTCTCTCTTTTTATGCGTGAGTTTTTGTGAGGAAATCCGTGTCTTAGGTATGTGTTTATTGGTTTATATATATAGCAAGTAGTTGGGCTCTAAAACTCACATAACCATATGGCCCATCCATCTTTTTTTCTTTTTCTTTTAAGCTAAACAAAACTACTACTACTACTACTACTACTACTACTACTACTACTACTACTACTACTACTACTACTACTACTACTATTATTATTATTATTATTAAGTAGTATTAATATTATTATTGTAATTATCATTATTTGCTATTACTATTACAATTATATAACACCGTCACTATTTATTTACCTCCCCCGAGTCAACCCATAATCACGTCCAAGCCCATGTAAACGCCTAAGTCAACGTCATTCCGACTTATTCAATATTTTATTATTTATTATTCCTTCCACCTCACAACACAACAACTTTAATATAATATTATCTATCACTAAATTACGGGGTATTACAGTCACAATTTTAGGAGACTTGCCATCATCAAAAAGGGGAAATTTGTTAAACCATATAGAATATATGTTTATGTTTTGATGATGTCAAGCGTGCTTTATGTTTTATATACTAGTTGCGCGTAATTGTTTGTTTAGTCTTTTAGATTGGACTTACTAATCGCAAGCATTAAGGAATTGTGATGGAAGTATGATGCGTTTATATTATGATCAAGCCCTCAATCAAGGATCCAAATATTATAAGATATTGAAGAATTATTCAAGCATTGATGAGAAGATGAAGCTCATTTAAAGATTGATCAAGCTTGAATGATGTAGTAGCCTACACTCGAAGATCTCCTAAGAAGATTAGAATAGCGTAGGTGATTATTATCTCGTAATGGTAACATGAGAATTGATTTCTTATGTTAGTAAAGTTATAGCTTCACAGTAATAACATTACTTATATAAGAGCTCAATGTTATACCTCTTCTACTATAACATTGAGATGCCAAGTTTATACAATACACGACTAAAATGTTTTCAAATTGTTTTTGAAAAATGTTTTTGTCTCTTTTAAATGTTTTAGCAAATAGTATTTATTTAATGAGGAAGCCCATATTCATATTGAGTGTGGATTTATTTTAATCTTATAATTAGTAATTATGTTGGGTCAACTTATGAGTTGAGTCATATTACTAATTAAGGTTTCTAATACTATCCACTCTTAAACCCTAAATCTAACCTATTGCCTTGCTAGGGTTTTCACGAAAAACAAGGCTTATGAGCCGTGTGGACTCTCGTGTAAACCTAATGATATAAGTTGATTATTGTTAAGATTTTATTCTCTATAATTATCTTAACATATCTTTTATATTTACCATGATATGGTTATATATGATAAGAATATTTTTGTTATGGAAAATTTTATCATATCTTAAGATTTAAGGAAAAGATAATAGGAGAATAATTGATAAAATTATCTTTTGAATATTCTCTATTATTTCCTAAAGATTTTAAGGAAAGAAATAATAAGATATGATTTGTTTACATATCATATATTTCGGCCGTGAGGGTTTAAGGAAAATATATTAAGTATATATTTGATTGGATTATCTTATAATTATCCTATATCTTTTCTAAGACATTGCTTAAATAAAATAAGGAAAGTTGTTATGATTTTTCCTTATTGTCATTCGGCATATCTAGGCATTAAGGAAAGAATATTGGGTGCATATATGATAAGATAATCTATTAACAACTTATATCTTTTCCTAAGATTTCGGCCTCTAGGGTTTATGTGGAAACTGAGTGCCTTGCTTCCTCCTTTGCTATAAATACTTTACTCTTTGCTACATTCAAAAGTAAGACCTTTGAGCATAACTTTAATTTATTACAAAAAGCAAAACCGTGTTTTAAAGCAAGAAAACTGTTTTGTTATTTTTCGAAAAAGGTCGTGTATTTTATAAACTCGTGCATTCGTTCTTTCGTTATCGTCATAAGATAATAGTGCTTAATTGATTTCTTACTCGTTCATTAACGTGAACTTTTAGTAGAATCATTAGTGCTTTATTATTAGCGTAAGTTAGTCACTCGAGTATTTAACGGTACTCACTTGAAACTGAACTACGGTTACTTGTATGAGTTGGATTAGTAAATTTGTAATTCGTAGAAAGGTACTAAATTTATTAATTGAAAATAGTGGACGTAGGTTTCGATTTGTGAAACTGAACCACTTCAAAAACCCTGTGTCTCCTTCTCTTTCGTTCGTTTGTTTACTTTGTTCTTACTTGATCATTAGTTAATTAGTTAAAGTTTATTCAATAAACTTTATGTAATTAATTATATTCATACAATCGAAGAAGTTTAAAAAAGTTTTAAATCCTCAATTCCCCCCCCCCCCTCCCTCTTGAGTATTTTGGATCGATAAACTCTTCAGTTCACGTTAATGAACGAGTAAGGAATCAACTAAGGACTATTATCTTATAATGATAACAAAAGAACGAATGCACAAGTTTATAAACAGATGACATTTTTCGAAAATTGCAAAACGGTTTTTTGGTTTAAAACACACGGTTTTGCTCTTAAAAATAAAATCAAATTATGCTTAAAGGTCAAAGTGTAAAGTATTTATAGTAAAGGAAGAAGCATGGCACTCGGTTTATACGAAACCCTAGAGGCCGAAATATTAGATATGTAAACAAATCATATCTTTGTTATTTCTTTCCTTAAGACCCTAAGAGATAATAGAGAATATTCCAAAAGATAATTTATAAATTATTCTCCTATTATTCTTTCCTTAAATTTTAAGATATGATAGATTTTTCATAAAAAAAATATTCTTATCATAAATAACCATATCAAGCTAAATATAAAAGATATGTTAAGATAATTCGAGAGAATAAAATCTTAACAATAACAACTTTTATTCCTAAGGTTTACATGAAAGAAACACGGCCCATTTGCCTCGTTTTTCGTAAAAACCCTAGCTTTAGGTTAGGTTAGATTTTAGGGTTTAAGAGTATGCTTTGTTAGAAACCATAATTAGCAATATGGCTCAACTCATAAATTGATCCAATAAAATTACTAATTGTAAGATTTAAATAAAACCACACTCCATACAAATTTGGGCTTCCTTATTAAATAAATACTTTTGCTAAAACATTTAAAAGGAACAAAAACATTTTTCAAAAATAATTTTAAAACCTCTTTAAGTCGTGTGTAATATAAACTCAGCATCTCAATGTTATAGTAGAAGAGCTATAACATTGAGCTCTTGCATAAGTAATGTTATAGCTGCCAAGCTATAACTTTACCAACATAGAATTCCATTCTTATGTTACCATTACGAGATAATCCCCTATACTATCCTAATCTTCTCAGGAGATCTTCGAGCATAGGCTACTTGTCTATTCAAGCTTGATCAATCTTTAAGTGAGCTCCATCTTCTCACGAGTGCTTGAATAATTCTGTCACTGACTTGCAAAATCTTGATCCGTAATTGAGGGCTTGATCATAATAAAGTCTTGTATACTTTCATCACAATTCCTTAAGCTTGCAAAAGTCTAATCTAAAGGGACTAAACAAACAATTACGCGCAACGAGTATATAAAAAGTAAAGTACTCTTGACATCATCAAAACAAAAACATATATACTATATGGTTCCACACAATTAAATACCTCCAGATTCTCTTAACTGCTTTCATATCCGATTCTTTAGGGCACGATTGAAATCGAGTATTTAAAAACTTATGCCCACTTTTTATTTTATATTTAAATAATTAATTACTTTAAGTTTATTAATTAAACTTTAACTAATTAACTAAATGATTTATAAACGTAATGAAATGAACGATAAGAAAATTGCAAGGACACACGATATTTGAAGTGGTTCAGCTTCACACGTCGAAGCCTACGTCCACTATTCTCGATTAATAATTTTAGTACCTTTCTCCAGATTACAAAATTATCAACCCACTCGTATAACTAACTCTAGCTATAACTCAATTTGAATATCACTAGATATTCAGTTTTGACTATCTTACGTTACTAAGAAAGTGCTTGATTGTTCTTCTAGTGTTCACAGTATGAACGAGTAAGAAATAATATTGAAGCGCTATTATCTTATGACAATACTTAGAAATAATTGTAATATAAGATAGCACACGACTTTTCAAAAACAATTTTAACTTGCAAAATGAATAATAAACTTAAATACGTTTGCAAAGGATGTTTTGTTCGAATATTGAAAAGTGGTTTAATGAATTATCATGTGTAGGATGTATAGTAGAGAGGAGATTGAAGGAAATGTAGATTCATATACATAAAACATATTCCTATATGTCTAAATAATTTGTCATAAAATTAAAACGGATTTTATGCATGCAAACATTAATAAAAGAGAAGAGAAATCATGTCCTTACATGGTAAATTTCGGCTATTAGGGCACAAGAGAGATCACCTTTCTCTTCTTGTTCTTGAGCTATTCCAATGGAAGAACAAAGATCTAAGTGTAAGATCTCTCCCTATGTATTATACCCAAGGCTCCTCTTAATTAAAATAATATTACAAATACTAGTTATAATATTAATCAAGGTGGAAAAATGGAACCAAAATATTTATAAACTCTTATACTATTTCGGTTTTTAGAGAGATAAAAGGGAGGATTTTAATTCTCTCTAAAACTATATTTTGGATGATAAGTTGGAATGAATTAATTTCTAACACATTTTAGAGTAATAGGTAAAATAAAAATGAAAAACCAATGATGGTTTTTCACATCAAAAACCGGGTGGTAGGGGGGGGCTTTTGGGTGAGCCAATGCATGAAATGGTTTGTCTTCACAATGCACCATAGGCTTGCATGGCTACTAAAGCAAAACAATCATTGTGTTTAGCTACTAATTAAACAATTAATTAGCTTAAAAGCCCCTCCTATTTTCGGCACCTTTAGCTAATATGGATTCCATATTAATTTTGTCAATTGTCAATATGTTACATGTCACATGTCACATATATTTGTTATGTATTTTTAACATATTAAAAATCAACGTATCAATTAAAAATACGTCACATACAAAATCGACTTAGTAATATCATAATTACTTGTGCCAAAATATTTTACCAATTTATAAATCACAACTGATTGTATTTATAACAATTCATTCAATTTAATTGTTACATTAAACAATTATTTCATCCGAGTAATGATACAATTCAATTACTCGGACCGTATCTTATTTAATCACATTTCAATATGATACGTAAATTTTACTTCCAAAATCGTCCGTCAATTTTCAAGTAATTTAATTAACTCGTAACATTATACGATTAATTAAATAATCAATTAAGAGTGTTGCCCTTTAGGTATGACCTAGGGGGTCAACTGATCACCACCGTCACACGACAGTAATGTCAAACTCTAGTCAGCCAATCATTACCGATATATGTTGACCGATTGACAAGTAACAAAATTACTTCCCAATTGTATTCATTTTAATGAGACTTAAACATGTGATCATCATGATCAAATGCATCGTGATCGCATTATTGTCGGAGGACACATATTCCAACAATCTCCCACTTGTCCTCGACAAGTGTGCGTCACCAATTCTCTTGTCCTATTACTATCTCCCACTCAATGCAAGGTGTCTTTCAGGTCGTACTTGCAAGTGATCATATCGAGAGTGGCTTCCTCGATCCGGAGAATAAGCGATTGACCGGATTTATCCACTCGGATATCTTCCGAGCGTGGCCACGCATTTCGATTCATTACTCCTCGAGTGGCCCCGAGATATTGTTATAACCCTGACTAGGGGTGGACAATTCCTATTGCACTCATTCCCTTTGACTAGCCACAGCCATCATAACCCAAAATATGCCCATTTGACCCCATTTACGAAGGTCGTAGTAACACAAATCAAAGTTAATCTGAAACTGTGCCATCTTAGGTGAATAGCCTTTAGTCAAAAGAATCGACTCATTTGAATACTATAGTAGCTCTCGCCACGACCAGGCTATATAAATTTGCCAGAACTCTATAAGCGGTCATTGGGCCCGACAAAATGTTCCTAACAGTGTGCCTATGTGATCGACTAGTCATCCCACATGACTCTATGGCACTTGAACTTGCCATCAATCGCATCACACTCTAGTCACTTCGAGACGTCACCTCATATAAGTAACTATGGGCAAAAACAATGTTAATCCATGTTCACTTTAACGGGGTTCAATTGTCTCTATAACCCGTTTGGATACAACAATGTTCTAGGTGAGTTAATAATAATAACTCAAACGACAAGTGTCGACATCACACCCGGGTAGTCAATATCATATTACAACCTTGTGATGTTTATCATAAGTGTAAGCACTTATTGATTGCAATAGAAGTTTAACATCCTATGTGTCCATGTGTTCAAACTTCTTACACTTGCATTTTCCTTCACATTCATGTTCTCTCTCATAGCATGAATCTTACCAAGTACACATCAAGGTTCTCGACCTTGGTTTCGGTTCTTTATCTTGAAAGAACTTCCTTATCGATTATCTCATAACGAATGAATTTGCGATGAATAATACAACTTGCACTGATCAAGTATTTCATCCACACATAATGCACTAGGTATATGTTTTGTAGAATCTTGTAACAATTGACAAGATTATTTAGCTTAGCACTTCTCATAAGTCCTAGCTTTTACTAGGAAAGATTGTTATTGAATAACCTCTTATTCAACCAAGCATCTTTCCAAAAACTTCTCATTTCTCTTTCTAGGCTTGAAAGAATTGGGATTCTCATAAATCCTCATATTGTTCTCGGATTTTCTATAATATGTGCAACTTCTTGAAACATAATAGAACATTCCGTCAAACACTGAAATCGCTCATCGGATTCTACTCGAGAATTCATGACGTTTCTATTATGGCTCACCAACCAATCATCATGCTCTTATGCATATGATTCAAAATTGGACATGTACATGATTATTCTAATGGCGGAAACATTAGTTACTAATAATCATGAGATCAACCGTTCTCAGGTTCAATGAACTACCATGACTGCTAATGGTAATCCCATTTTCATTCATATGAATAACCTATGTGTATGTTGATGTGATGTGTATTTCTTAATACTAATCCAACATCCCTTGATGTAATTGGATTCATCACTGTCCATTTTCATCCAGAATTGAAAACTCAAAAGCTTCTTTATGAAAGAAGGTATTAGCTCGTCATTCTTTAATGAGTAATGAGTTTTATACATTCAAGGATGATAGCTCCCACTAAATTCCATGTCTTCACATGAGAATTTCCTAACTCCCACTCAATTCCACATATTTCGAAATTGACTTCTCAATCGAAATTTGTCAAGAATATAAATATAAATTGCCTTGCCAAGTTACTAGGATAAAACCATATATGTCCCATCATATCCTTTCAAAATGCCTATTTTGAAGTGGTCTTATCTCAACCTTACGGAAAGAGATTTTAATTCTCTAACACACGCATATCATAATGATGTGTAGCAATGTCATTATTCAAATACAAATAATATTTAGAATACGTCCCTCGCAAATACCCTTTTGGAAGGAGATTTAACCATTTCATAGGGAGGTTAAGCAATGACACTTGTATGGTTAATATGTTGGCTTATAGAGGATATCAGAATATCAATTTTGCAACTTGATATTGATCATAACAAGTATGTTACTTTGATTCATTTAGGCTCTTAAGTAAAACTCATGATTGAAACTATTGGTCAAATGCTTCATAAACTTAGTCAAAAACTCGTTAAGACTTTACATTAGTCATTTTACTTCCAAAACTTTCTTTTGGTCTCCTCGTGTAGTTATCATAAGAAAATTCTCTTATGATCACTACACTTGGTCTCTTTAGTCATATGAACTAACTCGAGACCATAGATCTCATCTATTCGGCATACTATGTAAATAGATATACCTTTATTCAATTCATTTTCTCTTGTGTAGATCTTCATTTACACAAGTACACAATTTCAATTTCATTTTGCCTTGTGTCCTCTCTTGTGTAGATCTTCATTTACACAAGTACACAATTTCAATTTCATTTTGCCTTGTGTCCTCATTTTTCTCCCACTCTATCTTTAGAATAAATACACTAATCATTCAAAGATAGCATATGAGACACAAATTAATGATGTTGAAGTAAAAGGAGAACTATCTCATAGATAGACTAATAGTTATTGATTTCATATGAGTTCTTGGTGATTGACATTCCTTTAAGAGAGTTCATAGACTCAAAATCGCTTCATAAATGATCATACACAAGCCTTAAGCATGTGGACATATAATGAAACCGGTCATTATATTTGTCTATTAGATCACTTTAAGTGAATAATCTTATGTTTCAAAACGCAAGCATTTTAAAGATGAAATTTAGAACATTAAAAGGATAAATGATAAATCGGGTGACTTGGGTTGCAAACCAAGTCACTATCATCCAAAATACAAACCATTATCCAAAATACCTTTCCATGTCGAACACGGAAACTTAAAGTTCTAAAAATTCAAAACATAACTTAAAATAAGACAATGAAAAACAAAGCTCCATAAAAGCTATCTTTAGCTTCTTCATGGTTTCTTATGCTTGCTTTTCTTTTCCTTTGTCTTTGCTTGGTGGAGGCCCTATTTACAATAAAAAGGGAGATACATTATCACAACTTTGCATCATAATACCATAGTTGAATTTAGAAACATAAAAGAAGGTTAGTCATTTACCTACTGGAGTGATCTTTCCAGTTTTGATATCACCAAGGTATTTGGAACAATTCCTCTTCCAATGTCCCATGCCATTACAATAATGGCATTTGTCAAGAGGACCCTTCTTGACTTTGGAGGTGCTAGCTTCACAAGACTTAGCTTTGGTGAATGTGGGAGCTTGCTTTTTACCCTTTCTCCCATTCTTCTTGAACTTCCCCTTACTCTTTGTGCTTATGTTAAGCACATCCTTGGGAGGGTTCACATTTAACCCCATATCCCTCTCGGCTTGCACAAGTAACTTGTGCAACTCCTCAAGAGACACATCCTTGTCTTGCATATTGAAATTCACCCGGAATTGCACATATGCCTTAACCTTAGACAAGGAGTGTAGAATCCTATCTACGATGAGTTCTTTGGGGATTTCAACCTTTTGAATCTTCAAGGTCTCGACAAGCTCCATGAGTTTGAGCACATGAGGGCTAACCTTTTGGCCCTCTTTGAAGTCGAGATCAAAGAATGCCGCGGCCGCCTCATATTGGACGATCCGCGGAGTTTGTGAAAACATGGTCACAAGTTTGGAGTAAATCTCATTAGCATTGCCCATTTTGAAGGCTCTCCTTTGGAGTTCCGCCTCCATCGCAAATATTAATACATTTTTCATTGCGGCGGACTCCTTTTGGTAAGTCTCATAGGCTTCCCTAGTGGCCGCGGTGGACCTAGTGGAGGGCTCGGGTGGAGAGGCCTCGATAAGGTAACGAAGCTTGTCGTCACCCTCGGCGGCTAATTTGAGTTGGGCATCCCACTCGGAGAAATTTGACCCATTGTTTTCAAGTTTACATCGATCCATAAAGGATCGGAGCCATGATGAAGTAGCGAGTGGTGTAGCATAAGGAGTTGGTGTTGCCATTTGTTATGAACAAGAAGTGGTCTACAAAACAAAATATAAGGAGTAAAACATTTGTCGTTTTAACTATACTCGTAAAAATGTATGATTTAAACAAGTTTTATGCATTTTTCTAGTGACCTCTACCCAACTAGATAAATGATTCCAAGACCCAAATTCATATCGACTTAGGCACGGTATGGCCGATGAAACCTTTATCAATATAACTCGGTGGATTAACATTTTAATCGATTCTACTTTCAGAACTCTTGGTCGATAAAATTACCCTAATAATTATCTATAGCCCGGAACACATGCAACTACGGTCGCGAATACTTCTGTTGAGCTCAATCCAAATTTCGAATAAATGTGTCCATTATCCAAATCCACATCAACTTGGGCACGGTATGGCCGATGAAACCCTCATTAACATGAACTCGGTGGATTAACACTCATCACCCACTTCCCCTATGTAACAAGGTTTGTACCCCGGTAGGGCCGAGTGCACTCCCTCGCGAAATAGGTTTTCATGGTTTCTACTATTTGGTAAGGCTATGTCTCAATTGTTTGTTTCAGCGAGAGGTCATGTCAATTTATTATCTATCACGTTTTAAGTGAACTAAAGCGGTGAACTACGATAATTCGAATTGACACGGTCGATAAACTCGATAAAAAAAAAAAAAAAAAAAACAATGCATGTTTAGTTATGGCGATTTAGCGATGTATGTGACATAAAATAAAATGCAAGCATAAAGATAAAAATCCTAGTATGGCCTTTCCTAAAATAGAAAAACTATTAATCTATTACATATTCGGAAACCAACTCCATTGGTCCCTTGAACTTCGGTTGTGGCACGCATCTCGAGGTAACACCGTCTTTATGTATCGCCATTCTTGAAGTAATCCGTCTTTTGGAACTCCGGAATGAATAAAATTACATAATAAATTACATAATTTCCTATTATACATTTGTAACTAAAATAAAATAAATCTATTAAATATTACAAAACGGTGATACGAGATCACAATAAAAATTACAACCGAATCGATATTCCCATACATTTCGGGAAATACCAATTAAAATCTAAGGCCATACTAAGTAAAATTACATAATTCAAAATTACATAAATAAAAGTTATGACAATCATAAAGAAAAATGCAGCATTATAAAATGTATGAACATGCTCAATTTTTATGCTAAATCGCCTTTTAATTAGCCAATATCATATATTACTCGGTTTTTACGGATTTGCGTGATTTCAACATTTTATAATCACCAAAAATACATAAACTCATATTTATGCATAAGTTAATTACCCTAACCTCTTAGGACTCAAAATATAGTCTTCACTAATAATTTGACCATAATTAACTTTTATTTACAAAATTGTTCATAAATGGACCAAAATTACAAAATAAGCTATTAAACTTCAAATAAATCGAAAAATTTCAAATAAATTCAAAATTTGAAATTTAAATTCATGAACATTCTGGAAAAATTCCATGACAATCATAATGTTCAAAATCTTAGGTTAAAAAAATTTCGAAAATTTTCCGGAAAAACAATGTTGCGGTTTATCGATATTTAATAAAATAATCATAAAAACATGGAAAAATTATTTTCATTAACTTTTCAATTTTAGATCTGAAAAATATAATAAAATGCAACATTAGACGTTTTTCCTAAGTCATAGGTTATGTTTTATTAATTTTCAACTAATAATGTCACTATTTATGCCATTTTTCTTCAAAAATTCATAAATCATGCTAAAAGACTTCTTTATAGCCAATTATTTTACACACATCTTGTAAAATTGCATGTGACAACATATTAATTTTCTATGACCAGATTCGAAATTTAACTCATATTAACCTATTTTTCTCTTAAATCCGAATTTAATAATGAAAAATTCATTTTTCGAGCATAACAAGTCCAAAAATTATGAAAATTTACAGGTTATCTCAAAATAATATATGTAACAACATATCCAAAAACCAAGTGAAAATTCGAAGTATAGCTATTTTTAGACCAAAAATGACATTTTTACTCATAAAATCACATTTAAATGTCATTATTGTAAATTATGAACAATAAAAATCCGAAAAATTAACCAAAATATCCTAAAACACTTTAGGACCAGAAATATTAACATGCATGTAATTATTTCGTGATATATCATAATAACACAAATTTTACAAGTTTTATTTTGTTATTCATATAACTCGGAAAAACTTTTAACCAATTTGCATGCAAACAACCGTGGCTCATGATACCGATTGAAGGAAATATAGATTCATATACATAAAACATATTCCTATATGTCTAAATAATTTGTCATAAAATTAAAACGGATTTTATGCATGCAAACATTAATAAAAGAGAAGAGAAATCATGTCCTTACATGGTAAATTTCGGCTATTAGGGCACAAGAGAGATCACATTTCTCTTCTTGTTCTTGAGCTATTCCAATGGAAGAACAAAGATCTAAGTGTAAGATCTCTCCCTATGTATTATACCCAAGGCTCCTCTTAATTAAAATAATATTACAAATACTAGTTATAATATTAATCAAGGTGGAAAAATGGAACCAAAATATTTATAAACTCTTATACTATTTCGGTTTTTAGAGAGATAAAAGGGAGGATTTTAATTCTCTCTAAAACTATATTTTGGATGATAAGTTGGAATGAATTAATTTCTAACACATTTTAGAGTAATAGGTAAAATAAAAATGAAAAACCAATGATGGTTTTTCACATCAAAAACCGGGTGGTAGGGGGGGCTTTTGGGTGAGCCAATGCATGAAATGGTTTGTCTTCACAATGCACCATAGGCTTGCATGGCTACTAAAGCAAAACAATCATTGTGTTTAGCTACTAATTAAACAATTAATTAGCTTAAAAGCCCCTCCTATTTTCGGCACCTTTAGCTAATATGGATTCCATATTAATTTTGTCAATTGTCAATATGTTACATGTCACATGTCACATATATTTGTTATGTATTTTTAACATATTAAAAATCAACGTATCAATTAAAAATACGTCACATACAAAATCGACTTAGTAATATCATAATTACTTGTGCCAAAATATTTTACCAATTTATAAATCACAACTGATTGTATTTATAACAATTAATTCAATTTAATTGTTACATTAAACAATTATTTCATCCGAGTAATGATACAATTCAATTACTCAGACCGTATCTTATTAAATCACATTTCAATATGATACGTAAATTTTACTTCCAAAATCGTCCGTCAATTTTCAAGTAATTTAATTAACTCGTAACATTATACGATTAATTAAATAATCAATTAAGAGTGTTGCCCTTTAGGTATGACCTAGGGGGTCAACTGATCACCACCGTCACACGACAGTAATGTCAAACTCTAGTCAGCCAATCATTACCGATATATGTTGACCAGTTGACAGTAACAAAATTACTTCCCAATTGTATTCATTTTAATGAGACTTAAACATGTGATCATCATGATCAACAGTCGTGATCGCATTATTGTCGGAGGACACATATTCCAACAGAGATCTAGGTTTTCATCTAAGAAACCCTAGATGCCATGTGGATTGTTGCACAAGGAAGGAATTAGGTTAAATCTTATTTAATCATTTACAACTCATAAAATCTTGGAAGATAGGAAAGAATAAAATAAAAATAATATAAGGAGATAAGAAATCTCTAACAAATATTATTTTGATTTACCATGATTCTTATCCAAGCAAGAAAAATATCTTAATCCATTTATTTATTCTAATAATATCTTAGTAAAGATATGGAATAAATATAAGGAGATAAAATATCTTTAACAAATATTTTATCTAAGATCATTACCTAAACCCTAGATATGGTAAGGATCTCGTGTAGATTAAGGAAGGAATAAGATTTATCTTTTTCCTATTTTAATCCAACAATATTTTAGATAAAAGATACAAAATAAATATAAAGAGATAAAATATCTCTAACAAATATTTATTTAAGATCTTTTACCATAAAACCCTAGATACTATATAGATCACGTGTGAAGTATATAGTAAGTAGGAGATCCAATCTTATTATTTAACCTAACAATATTTTACTAGAAGATATGGAATAAATCTAAATAACCATCAAGATATAAAATGTCTTTAATAATAATAATCTTATTTAGATTTACCCTAATCATTACTTGCACAAGAGTAGGAGACGGCCCATAAGCCTATTACATCCAACGTGAAACCCTAGTAAGATATTAGGTTAAATAGATTAGGGTTTAGATATGAGTAAGTAGAAAACCCTAGTTAGCCACCAAGAAAACACCCATAAGTTGTCACAAAAGTCGACCAAACAAAAGGGTAAATATCTATTCATAACCCAATTTAAGTGCAAACTTCAATCTAATATAAAATAGGTTTTTCATTTAAAGAATATAAAGATAAGATTTGAAAAACTATTTTCAAAACAATTTGACTTCAAGTCGTGCATTTTCAATACTGCAGCTCAATGTTATAGCTAAATCACTTATAACATTGAGTATGGTAGGCAATGCTATAACCAAAACAGTTATAACTTTACTTACCAAAATCATTCTTTAAATATCGTAATAAGATGATGACCTACGCTATCTAATCTTCCTGGAGATCTTCAATGTAGGATTAATCTCTTCAATTTGATCATAAGCTTTTCATCTTTAGCTTGGTATAGACTTGATCGAGCATTTTGCTTTAGGGATCATCATACTTGAAACTTGTTACAGTTACTATGACGCTTTAAAAATCTTCAATGTAGCTCAAGCTACTATAACATATCTTGAACGATGCTTCACAAATCTTCAATGTTATAGCCAAGATTGCTATAACATTACTTGCTCAAATTGTAAACTTTAATCAATCTATTAAAGACTAAACAAACGATTACAAGCAAGAGTATATATAATATAAAGTACATACTTGTCATTATCAAAACTAATCATATATCTATATGGTCCAACAAATTCCCCCTTTTTGATGATGACAAGTCTCTTATGATTTTTGACTAAGTGTAAGTTCCCCCTCAACATAATACTATAAAATCCGTAGTCAGTTGAACGCAAGAACAATCCACTTATATACAAAGTAAAGCATCTAAGGACCTTAAGAGACTAAAGGTCTTGACAAGGAGAAAGCTTAGGCAAATACTAAATCATGGTCATTTCTTCCCCCGCTTGACATCATCGAAAAGACGAGAACAGACATAAAACAACTAGAATGATATCAACCGAGGAAAGAAATATATATTAATCAAAGAATATATTATATCATAAGAACGACTTCAACATAAGCAAGCCCTACATATAAAGTGTGTAAAACAAACCAAGTTGAGTATAGATTTTGTAAGAGAGAAGGAAAATAGTCATTCATCTAACTACGACCTACAGAAGCATGCATGCAATCTAACATGATAGATATCCCTAGTGACCATACATATACACTCCAACCAAGCGAGGTCCAAAACACATGCCGAGGACTTACATAGTAAAGTGAGGTGAGGTAATTGGATATGGAGGGGCAAAATAATTTGGATATGTGGAGGTAAAAGCCAAGCTAGAACCGATCACAATCAAAAGTAGCCATATTCCACTTTCCAACCCAACAAGAAATATGATGCACCATGCCAAGTATGGCACAAACTCACTCGCATCAACAAGTACTTCTCCTCAATTAATATGGAAATGATAAGAATAGGAGTAATAAGAGATTCTTGCTTTTCCATCTTTTATAGTATCATTTTTCTCCTTTTTTTTTGAATATTTTTATTATTTTTTGTTTCAGTCCATCTTTTTCTTCATCCTTCCAATATCCATCACAAAATCAACAAAATTGACCACAACAAGACTTCTAAACTTACCAACAAGACTAGCTTGACAAAGGTAGGCCATATGAAATGTAGTAGAATAAATGGGTCAAAATGAGGCAAATTTGGTTATTGTGAGGGTAGTGGGTAAAACGTAAAGGAAGGGTTGCCTCTCCACATGTGTCACCACCACAAACCGAGTGTATACAGGCAATAAGAGACAAATTTCATGCTTATGCAATTTGATTTTACATGTTATGTAAGGAGTACTACTCACATCCTAAATAAAACCAATAATGAATTTCATTGGTTTATGAAGCTCTAAACCTTAGAATGTATAAGCGATGAACAAGAGTTATGGTTTGTATACAACATAAAATATAATAGACTAGCCACTACTACAGATACAGCCATACAGGCTATTACAACGGGCCAAAACCGTTGTTAAAACAAAAAGCAGACGTTGTTAAAGTGGTCGTTGTAACAGGTATTTACAACGGTTAGGTTATTTACTAAAACCGTTGTGGAAATTATTTACAACGGTTAAAACCCGTTGTTGTTGCGAGTAAATCGTTGTGGAAAGTTTGACAAAATTTTGGTGGGAAAGATATAACAACGGTTATAATATAAAAAACCGTTGTATCTTTCCCACCAAAATTGTGAAAACTTTTAACAAGGGTTATATTTAAAAATACCGTTGTTAAAAGTAATAACAACGATTATATGTTAAAAAACCGTTGTTAAAAATGACTATTAACAACGCTTTTTGGCATATAACCGTTGTTATTGATGTTTATTATTTTTTTTTTAAATTTTTTTTTACAAAATTAGTGCATTAAAATCCTGTATCAACAACAGCAGCAGTATCAACATACAACAAAAGCTCACTTTAAATTGATTTACCCAAAATTCAACACCTGCAAAGTTTTATGCACTAGCACAACGATTTTCTCAAAATATTAATACCACAATTCAAACATCCATTTACATCCGAGAGTTACGACTCCACTACTACGCATGCACATTTTAGTGAATAAAATATTCAACAATACAACTCCAACAAACTTACATCAATCTCGCATCACATCCAACATAACAATAACATCTTAGTGAATAGACTATTCAATATTACGTATTCCCTAAATAGTTGGTAAGCCTACACCTCATTAACATCCCTCATCTCCTCAATTGACACTCTCAAATTTAAATCTGCAATGATACATTTAAGTTAAGATGATGGAAATAAAAAAGGGAAACCTACGTAGATATGAGAAGTGGATGGAAGCAATAAGTTGAGGAAAAACAAAGGAGGAAGATACCTGAGGAAAATATATGAAAATCACCAAAAGTCTAACCTACAAACAGCATAAAATGAATGTTTACTAGTAAAAATCAAGGAATAAAGCAGAAATTAAAAATGAAGGAGAAATCAAAAAGAAGAAAGTGAGGTAGCACAACATAGAAATTTTACAAGTTTAGCAAAAAATGAGCATATATTGCATCTTTAGCCGTAAAACTAAAAGTCGTGAACCCAAACACTTGAAACTGAAGTAACACAAACAACATTGATCCATCTTAACTTCATAAAATTTGGAAGAAGATTCAAACCATAATGGATATTGTGGGTGGACTAAATTACCGAGTCAAATTAGTTATAGTTGAAAGACTTGTTGATATGCAGCAAATAAATTAAACAGTTCTATAACATTCCAAAGACAAAATATTCGGAGTCTTGCGAATCCTTAGCAATTAAAAACTTTGCACTATATGTAAACTATATATGAACAACATAATTTCTAGTGAAAAAAGTAGTGATAATTACCAAACGAAGTGGCTTTCGTCCTGCTTTGTTAGTCAGAGTTGCTCCGGCAGCAGTGATTACTACCTACAGAATCAATTTCTCTAAAGAAGAGGTCAATTTAAGATGTTAACCTGAATAAGAGCATATATTACAATCCCAATGCTAGGTAATACCGCTGAAATGGGGAAAATGAAGAGGTCACAGGTTAGTATCTTCGTGAAAAGGAAGGAATACATACCATTTCACGCACCTCTGAAATTAATCATCTATAATCGAACATTAGTATACAAAGAAGCATCATGTCCACCAAACAATATGATCATTAAATAAGGAGCCCATATATTGAGCGAGATTACCTGACAAGAAAGACGGTAAAAGACTACAATGTACAAACTTCCACTATGTTTGACCTTCTAAATCAGCTGAGCATATTAGCATACTACCTCCAAGACTCCAAGACTATAATGTAACAATTTCCAAGTATAAGAATAATGCGAGACGGTAAAAAAAGTACAAATATCAAACGAAACCTAAAATTCAACAAGGCACCAGAGATTTTAAAATCAAAATAGGCGAAGTAATTACGGTTAGAAAGAATACCTCTAGATATGAATCCCTTCATGGATACTCTGAAAGATGAGATCCTTATGATTCAAAACCCTAAAATTTAATAGGGTAATTGATAGTGTAAAATGAATCATTGATAAAGGGGAGAGTGATGTCGATGGTGAGATAAAGAAGGGTTAATCAAACAACAGTAAAATGGGAAATAAAATAGATGTGCAATTATTAAGATTTTGTGTTGACAAATAAATCGAGTAGGTTAGTATTTCATATCTAACAATCGAAGTAATAAGGCGAAAATCAAACCAAAAAATCAATTTCTTGCTCTCGTATTTTTAAAACCCTAGGTTTCTAAAAGTCGATTTTGAGTGATTTTGGTAGTTTTGAAGGTTGGAAAATGGGTTATAAGTATGTAAATTGAGTGAGGGAGAATTTTTGAGTGTTTTGGGGGTGATTTTGTGGGTTTTTAGTGAGTATTGTGTGAGAGGTTTTGTTTTTGAGTGTGAGAGAGATGAAGATGCAAAGGTTGAAGATGAATAAAGAATAGAAAGGGAAAGAAACATAAGGGATCCGGTTTGTCCCACAATGAAAATATTTTGGTGCGAAAGTAATAACAAGGGTTAAATGTAAAAAAACCGTTGTTAAAAGTAATAACAACGGTTATATGTAAAAAACCGTTGTTAAAAGTAATAACAAGGGTTATATGTAAAAAACCGTTGTTAAAAGTAATAACAACGGTTATATGTAAAAAACCGTTGTTAAAAGTAATAACAAGGGTTTTAAATAAATAACCGTTGTTATAACTTTTCGACTATTAACAACGATTCTAAAATTAAACCCGTTGTGATTACTAATAACAACGGTTTTAAAGAAATAACTGTTTTTATTACTTTTCATAGAATTGCGCCAAAATAAACTAACCTGATTAACAACGGTATTACATATAATGCGTTAATATGCGTTGTTAATGGGGCGTTGTTATTGCCTATATTTGTATTATTGAGCAAACGGAATATTATCATAAAATAATAAAATACTATATATTCATGTATTTAGGGATGCCCATTCAGACTACGAGGCTAAAGAAGAAGGATTGTGAGTGCTTGGTGGATAAAATCTACAACAGAATCCATAGCAATGGTGCCAGGAAGTTTTCTTATGCAGGTAGACTTACTTTGGTCCAGCATGTTCTAAACTCTTTGCATTCTTATTGGGCATCCTTGTTTGTACTACCAAAAGGAGTCATACATAGAATATAAGCCACTTGTAGGAATTTTTTATGGGATGACAGTGCTGAGTACAGGCGCACTCCATTAGTTGCTTGGGATACTATCTGCAGGCCAAAGCAGGAAGGGGGATTGGGTCTTAAGAATCAGGAATTATGGAATATTGCTATGGTTGGGAGGCTTGTGGACTGGATAACAACAAAGAATGAGTCCTTATGGGTTCAATGGGTGAATGCTAACTACTTGAAGGGGAGCAACTGGCAGGATTATACAGCACCTAGTAATTCGAGCTGGGTGTGGAGGAGGATATGCAAGGTGAAGCAGGTGCTAGCTAATGGCTACAGTTAGTGGATTTGGTAGGTGCAGCCGTCGGGTTACACTCCTGCTGGTTGTTATGAGTGGCTTAGAGGAGTAAGGACCAAGGTAGAGTGGCACAATGCAGTATAGGACAGTTGGAATCTTCCTAAACACAGATTTATAGGCTGGCTCATAGCTCACAGTTCCTTGCATACCAACAGCAGACTGAAGAGTTTTGGGATGAATGTTGATGGATTGTGTTTCCTATGTGGGCAGGCTGAAGAAACACAACAACATCTGTTCTTTGAATGCGTTTTCAGCAGAAGGGTTATACAAGCTTTGATGAAGTGTACTGGTTTAAAGTTACCTGAAACTAATATCCTGCAATGGTGCATCCATAATACAGGCCTGAAAACGCAAAGAAAGGTAATGAATGCCCTGGTTCTGAGTGCTATGTACCAGGTGTGGCAGCAGAGAAACAAGAGTAGAATTGAGCAGCTGGTAATGAGGCCAATGCTTGTGGCACAGTTGATTAGTGACGATATGAAGAAAAGGGTTAAGGAAAGGGACAAGAGGAAGCTGACATCACAGGATCTATATTAGCTAGGGAGTTTAAATTTTATATAATTCCATGAAAGGTTTTGGCCTTTCTTTTTTGTAATTGAAACTCTTTATATATATAAAATATATATATATATATATATATATATATATATATATATATATATATATATATATATATATATATAATACCCTCACATTTTACCAAAAAAAAAAATAAAAAAAAAATAAAATACTATATAAGAATGTACTTGTAGCGGAAAATGCGGACACAGAAATACAATCTCATCTTAACTAGTCAGTCATACGGTTAGGAAATATTTATGATAGTTTAGGTGCCACCGATTAAACCAATTTCTAACCGCAAAGTCTCAAAACGTTCTCTACCCAAATCTTTTGTCAAAATGTCAGCCCATTGTTTTTCAGTACTACTAAATTCAAGTTTTATTTTCCCCTTTTCTACTTGGTTTCGTAAGAAATAGTGTGTAATGTCTATATGCTTAGTACGCGAGTGCTTTCTTGGGTTCTTAGAAATAATAATAGCACTCGTGTTATCGCATAAAACAGGAATACAACCAACGTTCACTCCATAATCAGATAATTGTTGCTTAAGCCATAAAAGTTGAGAACATACCAAGGCAGCAATAATATATTCGGCTTCAGCAGTAGATAAGGTAACTGAATTTTGCTTCTTTGACCCCCATGTTATTATGCATGGTCCAACAAACGTAGCGATGCCGGAAGGACTTTTCCTGTCAAGCGAACAACCTGCATAATCTGCATCTGAATACCCTATGAGATCGAAATTACACTCAAGAGGATACCACAGATATAATTTGGATGTACCAATTAAATACCTCAAGATTCTCTTAACTCTTTCATATGCGATTCATTAGGGCACGATTGAAATCGAGCACATACGCATACACTAAACATAATATCTGGACGACTTGTAGTTAATTAAAGAAGTGAGACCATCATACCTCGATAAGTCGTTTCATCAACAGACTTACTATCTTCGTCTTTGGTTAACCTCTTATCTGTGACCATTGGAGTGGCCTTTGGATAAGAGTTTTCCATACCAAATTTTCTGATTAGCTCTTTGATGTATTTTTGTTGGTAAATCATAATTCCTTCACTTGTTTGTTGGATTTGAAACCCTAGGAAGAACTTGAGTTCTCCCATCATGCTCATCTCTAATTCTGAGGTCATCAAATCTGAAAAATACTTACATAACCTATTATTAGTTGATCCAAAAATAATATCATCAACGTAAATTTGTACAACTAATAAATCGGATCCCTCGAATTTTAGGAACAGAGTTTTGTCAACATATCCTATTTTAAATCCACTTTCGAGTAAAAATTTGGACAATCTATTGTACCAAGCTCTGGGAGCCTGTTTCAAACCATATAAAACTTTATCTAATTTATAAACGTTGTTTTGAAACTTGCTATCCAGAAATCCAGGAGGTTGCTCTACAAAGAGTTCTTCATTCAAATAACCGTTAATAAACGCAGTCTTAACGTCCATTTGAAATAGTTTCATTCCTGTGTGAGCTGCAAAAGCTATTAATAATCTAATTGCTCTAAGATGACCAACGGGAGCGAATGTCTCGTCATAAGCAATCCCTTCTTGTTGATTGTAGCCTTGTACAACCAATCTAGCCTTGTTTCGCACAATAACTCCCGTGTCATCTAGCTTGTTCCTACACACTCATCTTGTACCAATGACAGATCGGTCATTAGGTCTCGGAACTAAGTGCCAAACTTTATTCCTTTCGAATTGTTGCAATTCTTCTTCCATGGCAACGATCCAATCTGGTTCAGCTAAAGCTTCTTTGATGTTGGTTGGTTCGATGGTAGAAAGTAAGGAGTAGAAGGAACATAAGTTGTTCAATGATCTTTGAGTTTGAACACCCTTCTTTAAACTTCCAAGAATACTCTCCATGGGATGAGAAACCTTATATCTCCATTTCTTAGATGTTGGAGGCAAATCATTGTCATTTGAACTAGGTTCACCTTCTTCAAATGAATGAGGTCCAAGTCTCGTTCCTCCTGAATCCAATCCTGGGGTTATAACAGAATCAAGTATAACTCTAGATCATGTTCTTTGATTTGGATTTGATGTTATAGCATCATCAGCTATAACTTCAGTTTTCAATTGCTTATATTGAGAAGAGATTATAGCATCATCAACTATATTCTCAGTTCTCTCTCCTTTATCATTCGAAGGGCTTCCTTGTTCATCATTTGTGCCCTCAATTTCTTTATCTTCCTCATACAATTCTGGAAGATCATTCCTAGACAGTCGAAAGTCAGGTTCGTTCATATCTTCTTCTTCATCATGTTCAGCTTTGTCAAACATGTTATTCTCATCAAACACAACGTGAACACTTTCTTCTATGCATAGGGTTCTCTTATTAAAAACGTTATATGCTTTGTTGTGATTAGAATAGCCGACAAATACAGCTTTATCACTTATGGGATCGAATTTGCTTAATCTATTTTTACCATTATTATGGACAAAACATTTACTCCCGAAACAACGTAGATGTAATATGTTGGGTTTACCTCCCCTAAGAATCTCGTAAGGAGTCTTCTTGAGAATAGGTCTAATCAAAGCACGATTGTGTATATAGCATGCAATACTAATAGCTTCAGCCCAGAAATTACGAGGTAGACTGCTACATAACAACATAGTGCATGTCATGTCCTCCAATGTTCTATTCATATGCTCAACAACACCGTTTTGTTGTGGGGTTCGTGGTGCTGAGAAGTTATGCCCAACACCATTCTCCCTACAATATTCTATACAGGCATGGTTATCAAATTCGGTGCCATGATTCGTGCGAATAGAAACCAATTTTAATTTATACTTATTTTGGGCAAGCTTCATTAGAACTGCAAACTCTTCGAAAGTTTCATCTTTTGAGTTGAGAAATATTGGCCAAACATGTTAGGTTCATATACCTATTATTAGACTCTTCTAATAGTGAACAAATTAACATTTTAATTATTAGTTCTTTAGATCTAGTACATGCATAACTAAATAAGAGATTAAATAAGAAAAACAATGTCCCTTACATTGTTATATGGCTCAAAAATAAGGGCACAAATAAGGTCACCTTCCTTATTTGTTCTTGAGCTTAAATATAATGGATGATCCTCCAAAATCCTAAAGTAGAGATCATCCTTTGATTGCACCCAGGACAAATCCATTAAACTAATATATTAATTAACTAGATTAATATAGTAGTATCCTTAAAATGATTCTAATAATATTCTTATTACTACACTAGTAATCTAATATTGTGATTAGAATTTTGATGAACAATATTCATGTATTCTAAAACAAGTTTAGAGAGAAATGAGAGAGTTTTGCAAGAATGCATGCATGTAGAAATGAATATGGAGAAGTATCAAAATAAGAACAAAAACCTCCCACTAAAAGAAGGGGGTGCCGGATGGGGTGAGGGCTAAATGCCAAACCTTGTCATCTCCTTTTACTTTTGTTCTTCTCCATATAGTAGGTATGTAAGAATAAGTAGAGTAGGCATGATTATATTAATTTTAACCATTAAAATACATCACCCACTATCTTCTACAACCTTCATCATTTCGGTCCATATATAAAATGGACTACCATTTTATTTTGTCAATTTGTCATTTGTCACACAATATGTCACATGTAGTATATTACATGTTATTAATTAATTTAATGCATATTTATTAAATAAATATCATTTTATAAATTAATTAATTTACATACAACAAATTGACCAGTGATTCTTGATCACATAAATAAAATGGGTCATATAATTATAATTCAAAACATATTGTAATTATAATTAACCATTCATTCTTATCACAATTGTTTCACAAACAATAATCAATTTTAGTAATAAAGTATTTCAACTACTAAAATAAATCGTATTTAATCAAATTACAATAAGATATAAATAATCTCTCTCACAAATGAATTGTTCAATTTTAAGGAATTGATTAACTTGTGTCGTCATACAATTAATCAATTTGTCTATTAAGGGAATTGTCCTTTAAGTGTGACCTTAAGGGATAAACTGATCACCATCGTCAAACGACAGCAATGTCAAACTCTAGTTAGCCAATCATTACTGATTAATGTTGATCAGTTGACTATATAAATGAATCATCCCTTACGTATTCTTAATTTGAGATTTAACCATGTGATCGCACTATTGTTGAGGACACATACTCCAAAAATCTCCCACTTGTCCGAGACAAGTGTGCGTCACCAATTCTCTTGTCCTATTACAATCTCCCACTCAATGCAAGGTGTCTCGTAGGTCGTACTTGCATTTGATCATATCTTGAGTGGTTTCCTCGATCTGGAGAGTAAATGTCTGACCGAAATTATCTACCGTAGATACCTTCCGAGCGTGGCCACGCATTTTCAGTTCACTACTCCTCGAGTGGCCTTGAGATTTCAAATAACCCTGACAAGGGGGTGGACAATCCCTATCACACTATTCCCTTCGCTTAGCCACAGTGTTGGAGTGTCCCCGACAACAATGCGATCACATTGTTGATCATATTGAGATCACATGTTTAAATCTCATATTAAGAATACATGAGGGAAAGTAATACTTCTTAGTCAACTGGTCCACACATATCGGTAATGATTGGCTCACTAGAGTTTGACATTACTGTCATACGACGGTGGTGACCAGTTGATCCCCTAAGGTCATACCTATAGGGTAATGCTCTTAATTGATTATTTAACTAATCGTATGCCGATAATGGTTAATTAAATCCCTTAAAATTGACAGGTGATTTTGTGAGTAAAATTACGTGTCTTATTGTAATTTGATTAAATAGGATTCGGTCTAAGTAATCGAATTGTTTTATTGCTTAGATTAAATTATTGTTTATGAAACAATTAAAATATAGAATGAATTGCCTATTATAAATATAAAAAGTTGTGATTTATAATTCTATGACCCATTTTAAGTAATTGTAATTGTGAATTACTATTTAATTTTGTATGTGATTTATTTCATTTATATAATGATTTTTAATTTGTTAAAAATGCATTATTTAAACGACATGTCTAGTAACATGTCCAATTGTCACACAATACAAATTAACAAATTGACAAAACTTAAAATGGACCCATTTTGTATGGGTGTGTCGTGTGAGTGGAGGGAGTTGGGTATGTTTAGGATTTAATTGGTGCTCTAATTGAGAATTAGGCATAATGATTATGTCCTTTATAGACCTAAACCTAGCCCTACACTATGTGTCTTGAGAAGAACAAATGTGTGCAAGCATTGGGCACTTTACCCTTGGCAAAACCGGTTGCCTCCCCCTCTTATACACTCAAGGAGTGTATTTTCTTTTACACTAATTCATTCTTCTTAATTACAACTTGAGAAAAATAAAATCTCTCTAGTTTTTGTTGTTGAACAAAAATAATTATCACACAAAATCCTCCCTCTTGACCGAAATATTCAAGAGTATAATACAATTATTTTGTGTCAATTTTTAAGGTAGTTTTTATTAATACTACTCTCATATTAATTTAAACTATTAAGGGTATTATCTTGGTACAATCCTTGGGGAGAGATTCTACACTTGAATCTTGTTCATCCATAAGGAAAGCTCAACAACTAGCTAAGGTAGGCGACCTTACTAGTGCCCATATATCCGAAATATCAAATGTAAGAAACCGATTTTCTCCTTACTCTTGAACTTATTTTGCATGCATAAGATCTTGAATTAATTTTATGACTAAATTAATTATTCACATATTCAATATGTAATCAAATGAGATTAATGAATTCCAACAAGTGGTATCAGAGGACAAGGTTGTTGCATGCAAAACCGGGTTTGTTTTTCCGAGTTAATTAGTTAACAAATAAAACTTATTATTTAAGATTTTTGAAGATAAATCACGAAATAATTTTGCATGTTAAAAGTTTCTGGTCCTTAATGGATTTTAGGACATATGGGATGATTTATGGATTTTATTGTTCATTTTATATATTATTTATATATATATATATATATATATATATATATATATATATATATATATATATATATATATATATATATATATATAGAATTAGGATCACTTGAGTCCACCCTATCTTTTTGAGTCCGTGAGTCCATGATACAATATCACACCTTATATTAAACAATATCACAGCTTATACTCAAAAAAAAAATCGTGATATTATTTTGTAATATAATATCACCCGTTATGCTACACAATATCACATGTTATACTAAATAATATCACAGTTGAAGAAAAAAGTTTTTGAAAAAAAAAATTTCGAAAAAAAACATCGTGATATTGTTTTGTAATACAATATCACACGTTATACTAAACAATATCACAGCTTACATTAAAAAAAAAAAAAAAAAAAAAAAAAAAAAAAATTTTAAAAAAAAAATTCAAAAAAAAAAATCGAAAAAAAAAAATTTGAAAAAAAAAAATCGAAAAAAAAAATTGAAAAAAAAAAATTCGTGATATTGTGTTGTATAGTGCGTGATATTTTTTTATGGACTCATGGACTCAAATATATAGGTGGACTCACCGGATCTTGCCTCTATATATATATATATATATATATATATATATATATATATATATATATATATATATATATATATATATATATATATATATATATATATATATATATATATATATATTATTGGTATTAAAATGTGATTTTTATGAGAAAAATGTCAATTTTAGACGAAAAATAGTTAAACTTCGAATTTTTCAGTGATTTTTGGATATGATTTCAGAAATATAATCTACTGGTTGCATGTTAAATTTCGTGTAAAATAAAGTCATTTTGTATAAAATAAGAATTTTATAAGTTAAAGATTGAATTTAAATGGGTTATTAGGTTAATATGAGTTAAATTTCGAATCTGTTCATGAAACTTTTATATGTTGTCACATGCATTTTTACTCAGTGTGTGTAAAAATTTTAGATGGATTGAACTCGTTTTGCATGATTTATGAATTTTTGAGTAAAAATTCAATAAATAGTGACTTAAATTAGCCTATAATGCTAAAACATATTTCATGACTTAAGAAAAATGTCCATTGTTGCTTATTTATCCCACTTATCATATCTAAAAGTGAAAAGTTGATTAAATTAATTTTCTTATGCTTTAATGATTTTATTTGTCAAATTCGATAAACCGCAACGATGTTTTTCTCGAAAGATTTTCGAAATTTTTAACCAAAGTTTTGAACATTATGAATGTCATGGAATTATTCCAAAATGTTCAAGAGTTTAAATTTCAAATTTTGTAATTATTTGTAATTATTTTAATTTAATTTGGTATTTCTATATATATTTTGAGTCCAAATGAACAATATTAGAAATTCAAGTTGAATTATTGTCGAAATTTTTGTGAAGACTAAATTTTGAGTCCTATAAGGTTAGGGTAATTAACTTGAACATAAATGTGATTTATGAAATGTTTCATAATTTTAATAGTTAATAATCATTCAAATCCATAAAACCGAGAAAAATATACGATATTAGCTCTTTAAAGGCTAGGGTAATATACATATTTTAATGCTGCATTTTATTTATGATTGTCATATTTTTGATTTATATAATTTTTTGAATTATGTAATTTTACTTAGTATGGCCTTAGTTTTTAATTGGTATTACCCGGAATGTATGGGAATATCGATTCGGTTGTAATTATTGTGATCTCGTATCACCGTTTTTTAATTTAATAGATTTAATTTTATTACAAATGTATAATGGGAAATTATGTAATTTTTAATTATTACATGTAATTCCGGAGATCCTTGAAGACGGTGCCATTTGGAAAGGCGTTCCGACAAGACGGTGTTGCCTTGGAATGCGTGCCACCTGAAGTTCAATGGACAAATAGAGTTGGTTTCCGAATTTCTAATAGTTAATTAAATTTTCTTTTTAGGAAGGCCATACTAAGATTTTATGTTTTATGTTTTGCATTTATTTATATGTTTGCATGCATCGCTAAATCGCCATAACTAAACATGCATTTTATTTTATCGAGTCATCGACCGTGTCAATTATAATTATCGTAGTTCACCGCTTTAGTACACTTAAAACGTGATAGATAATAAATTGACAAGACCTCTCACTAAATAATAATTGAGAATTAGCCTTACCAAATAGTAGAAACCATGAATCCCAATTTCATAAGGAAGTAGGCTCGGCTCACCGGGGTGCTAAACTTGTTACGTTGGGTAAGTGGGTAGTAAAATGTTATTACATCGAAATTTTGGTTGAGCTCAACGGAAGTATTCGTGACCGTAGTCGCATGTGTTCCGGGCTAAAGATAAATGCTGGAGTAATTTTATCGACCGAGAGTTCTAGAAGTAGAATCGATTAAAGAGTTAATCCACCGAGTTATATTGATAAGGGATGAATCGGCTCACCGTGCCCGAATTGATATGAATTTGGATCTTGGGATCATTTATAATAGTTGGGTAGAGGTCACTATATAAATGCTTAAAACTTGTTTAAAATGTTTACAAGTATTATCAAAACAATAGATGTTTATTAATTCCTTCACTTTTATTTTGTAGTCAAATTTGTTTTCTCTATTGCAATGGCAACTCCAAATTCAAACGCAACCACTAGCTCGAACACTCTCACCAATGTTTCATGGCTCCGATCCTTCATGGATAGTTGTAAATTAGAAAAGAATGGGTCAAATTTCGACGATTGGGACGCACAACTTCGCTTGGCCGCGGAGGGTAACGATAAGATTCGTTACCTTACTGAAGCCTCTCCCGCCGCACCTACCGCTAGCTCTACTCCCGCCGCTAGGCAAGCCTATGAGACTTACCAAAAGGAGTCGGCCGCGATCAAAAATGTGTTGATCTTCTCAGTGGAGGCCGAACTTCAACGGAGTGCTATAAAGATTAGCACCGCCTATGAGATCTACACGAAACTTGTGACCATATTTTCACAAGCTCCGAGTATCATTCAATATGAAGCGGCTTCCGCATTCTTTGATCTCAACATCAAGAAGGGCCAAAAATTTAGCCCTCATGCGCTCAAGTTGATGGAGCATGTTGAGACCTTAAAAATGCAAAAGGTAGAGATCCCCGAGGAACTCATCATTGATCGAATTCTTCATTGCTTGAACAAGGTTAAGCCATATGTTCAATTCAGGGTGAATTTTAATATGCAAAACTTGAAAGTATCCCTCGATGTATTGCACAAAATGCTTGTGCAAGCCGAGAGGGACATGGGGCTAAATGCTAGCACCACCAAGGATGTGCTCAACATTAATCAAAAGAGCAAAGGGAATTTCAAGAAAGGTGGTCACAAGGGAAAGAAGCAAACTCCCTACAAGAACAAAGGTAAAGCTTGTGAAGCTAGCTCCTCTAAGCCCAAGAAGGGTGCCTCGTCAGAGGACAAATGCCGCTATTGTAATGTCGTTGGGCATTGGATGAGGAATTGTCCTAAGTACCTTGGCGACACCAAAGCTGGAAAAGTTATTCCAGTAGGTAAATTACTATCCCTATCTTTTTGTTTCAATCCCAACTTTGGTATTTTGATACAAGTTGTGATATTTACCCCTTTTTATTGTAATTAGGGCATCCTAGCAAGGACAAGGGTAAAGAGAAGCAAGCCTAGAAGATTTTGAGGGAAGCTAGATGTAGCCGCCCATGATGCTAGATCGATGGAAGATTGGCTTTATTGTGTTTTGTCTTTATTTCATATTGTATTTTTAAACTTTAGAACTATTTTAATTTCCTCGTTCGACTTGGAAATTTGTTTGTTTCCTTAAACAATGGTTGTATTTTGGATACTGGTGACTTGGTTTGCAACCCAAGTCACTTATTTTATCGTATCGTTTGTTCTAAAATTTGTCATCATACACTACTTGCTTCGAGAAACATTAAGATTTTATCAACTTAAATTGATCAAATAAACAATTATAATGATTGAGTCATTATATGTCCATGAGCTATGAATTCGATTCTCCTCATGCCTTTGTGACTAAAGTCGCAACTTACTAATGAAAGATAAATTATGAAGTTATGATTGAGTTGTTGAACTCACGCAAGGGAACGTTGCCAACCTTATTTGATACACCTATCAAAATTTAAATCGTCTAGTCTATGATATGCTTTCAATATGTCTCGATTAAATCTTCATTATGTTGATATGTGCTACGTTTTTCCTCCTTCTCCATCACTGTTAAATTGTTTTGTGGCTCAAAAGCTATCTTTGAAGAAAAAGGGCATTTTTCCTAAAGATAGAATGGGAGTGAATTTAGCCACAAACTCTTCTTGTACAGAAGACCAAAAGAAGATGTTCTTTTGAGGAGTGAATTTAGCCACAAACTCTTTGCATAGAGGAGTCCAAAAGAAGATGTTCTTGAGGAAACTACGTGAGGAGACCAAAAAAAGATGTTCTTGAGGGAACTACGTAAGGAGTCCAAAAGAAGATGTTCTTAGATTGTAACATTTTGATCGATGGAGGGATATAACTAGAGATTTTAATATTCGACATTTTTACTTAAGAGCCTTATGAAACTAAAATGATATCTATGCAAGTAAATGGATTTATTTGGGATTGTTGGGACCAATCCAAGGTAAATAGATATTTATAATTAAAGGTTGCATAGAGTGGCATGTAAATGTCTACAAAAGCTAAGTTAAGTGTTAACTATGCTAAAGACTCAAAATCATTGTTATACTTCATTATGAAATAAGTAAGTTATTAAGACCACTTTCCAAAATGGGTATTTTGAAAGGGATATGTGAATGACATATATGGTTTTAACTAACACTTTGAATAACAATGATTATTTCAATTCACAAAATGTTTCGAATGAGTTCTCAAAAACGAAACATGTGGAATTCAGTGGGAGTCAGTGACAATCATGTTTAGACATGAAGTTTAGTGGGAGCAATCATCCTTCATGAATTGCATAACATATTACTCATTGGGAATGACGAGCATATACTGTCTTTTATAAAGAAGTATTTAGGTTTTCAATTCTGGATGATATCGGACATCATGTGGATCTATTAAAACATGGGATGTTGGATTGACACTTATATAGGTACCTTATGTTGATAATGATCCTTCATCTTAAGAGATTAACCAGTTAAGTAGGTTATTCATGTCGATGAATATAGAATTACCATGATAGAGTCATGGTTATTTACCGAACCTAATAACTATTGTTTAACATGAATTGATAACCAATATTTCTGCCATTGGTATAGTCATGTAATGCCATTATGCACATATCCTAGATGAATTAAATGCTTGGAGCATGATAAGTCGATAACAAGTTAACCCATATGAGAGTCATTGGTAAGCCTCAGGGAACCATTATGAATTCTCAAGGAGAACTAATAGTCTGTTCTGGAGTTTAGAATGATACTTAGTTGTGTGTTACGAGGTTACACAAACTCAAGTTTCCGAACTCATTTGGATTTGTGAAAATCCTAGGCAATTATTAACATAAGGAGTAAGAGACTAGAAAAGTGTATTTTATTGTCATCCATTGCAAGATTCTACGAAATGAACCTAAGTACATTGTGATTGGGTGGTGAACTTTAAAACTACAAGTAGTGTTGTCCACCGAAACCCACATCACAAGTTATGTGATAACTGTAAGAGCTTCTTTCAAGTTAAAGAACCTTAGTCTAGTATGAAGCCTAGACATGTACTTAGTAAAGTTCATGTTATAAGGGATAACATGAAATTCAAGGAAATCGCAATTCACAAAGTTTGAACATTTGGACACATGGTATGTTCACTAGCTAAACTTTTATTGCGTTAAGAAAGTACTTGAGTACACTTATGATTATAAGACATAGAGTAGTAATATGGTATTGACTACTTATGTGTGATAATCACATTTATTTTTTGAGTTATCGTTAACTCATCTTGTACTTTGTTATATCCAAATGGGATTTTTGAGACAATATTGAACCCCATTAAAGTGAACTGGATTAACATAGTATTCGTCCCTAGTTACTTATAAGAGGTGACACCTCGAAGTAACTAGAGTGTGATGCGATTGATGGCAAGTTCAAGTGCCATAGAGTCATGAGAGATGACTAGTCGATCACATAGGCAGACTGTAAGGGACACTCTGTCGGGCTTATGACCGCTTATAGAGTTCTGGCAAATTTATATTGCCTGGTCGTGGCGAGAGCTACTATGGTATTCTTATGAGTCGATTCTTTGACTAATAACTGTTCGCCCAAGGTGGCCCAGTTTCAGAGTAACTTTGATTTATGTTCCTACGACCTTCGTAAATGGGGTCAAATGGGCTTATTTTGGGTTATGATGAGTTGTGGCTAGTCGAAGGGAATAGTGCGGTAGGAATTGTCCACCCCCTTGTTAGGGTTGAAATAATATCTCAGGGCCACTCGAGGAGTAATGAACTGGAAATGCGTGGCCACGCTCGGAAGGTATCTACGGTAGATGATTCCGGTCAATCAGTTATTCTCCAGATCGAGGAAACCACTCTCGATATGATCACTTGCAAGGACGACATGAAAGATACCTTGCATTGAGTGGGAGATAGAAATAGGACAAGAGAATTGGTGATGCACACTTGTCGAGGACAAGTGGGAGATTGTTGGAGTGTCCCCGACAATAATGCGATCACATTGTTGATCATATTGAGATCACATGTTTAAATCTCATATTAAGAATACATGGGGGAAAGTAATACTTCTTAGTCAACTGGTCCATACATATCGGTAATGATTGGCTGACTAGAGTTTGACATTCTCGTCAAATACGACGGTGGTGACCAGTTGATCCCCTAAGGTCATACCTATAGGGTAATGCTCTTAATTGATTATTTAACTAATCGTATGCCGATAATGGTTAATTAAATTCCTTAAAATTGACAAGTGATTTTGTGAGTAAACTTACGTGTCTTATTGTAATTTGATTAAATAAGATTCGGTCTAAGTAATCGAATTGTTTTATTGCTTAGATTAAATTATTGTTTATGAAACAATTAAAATATAGAATGAATTGCCTATTATAAATATAAGAAGTTGTGATTTATAATTCTATGCCCCATTTTAAGTAGTTGTAATTGTGAATTACTATTTAATTTTGTATGTGATTTATTTTATTTATATAATGATTTTTAATTTGTTAAAAATGTATTATTTAAATGACATGTCTAGTAACATGTCCAATTGTCACACAATACAAATTGACAAATTGACAAAACTTAAAATGGACCCATTTTGTATGGGTGTGCCGTGTGAGTGGAAGGAGTTGGGTATGTTTAGGATTTAATTAGTGCTCTAATTGAGAATTAGGCATAATTATTATGTCCTTTATAGACCTAAACCTAGCCCTACAATATGTGTCTTGAGAAGAAAAAATGTGTGCAAGTATTGGGCACTCTACCCTTGGCAAAACCAGTTGCGTCCCCCTCTTATACACTCAAGTAGTGTATTTTCTTTTACACTATTTCATTCTTCTAAATTACAACTTGAGAAAAATAAAATCTCTCTAGTTTTTGTTGTTGAACAAAAATAATTATCTCACAAAATCCTCCCTCTTGACCGAAATATTCAAGAGTATAATAAAATTATTTTGTGTCAATTTTTAAGGTAGTTTTTATTAATACTAGTCTCATATTAATTTAAACTATTAAGGGTATTATCTTGGTACAATCCTTGGGGAGAGATTCTACACTTGAATCTTGTTCATCTATAAGGAAAGCTCCAGAACTAGCTAAGGTAGGTGACCTTACTAGTGCCCATATATCCGAAATATCAAATGTAAGAAACCGATTTTCTCCTTACTCTTGTACTTATTTTGTATGCATAAGATCTTGAATTAATTTTATGACTAAATTAATTATTCACATATTCAATATGTAATCAAATGAGATTAATGAATTCCAACACACAGTTCATCATAACCCAAAATATACTCATTTGACCTCAGTTACGACAGTCGTAGAGCATAAATCAAAGCCATTCATAAATTTGTGCCAACTTGGGCGAATAGTCTCTAGTCAAAAGAATTGACTCATAAGAATACTATAGTAGCTCTTGCCACGACCAGACTTTATAAAATTTACAGAACTCTATAAGCGGTCACTGCCCGACAGAGTGTCTCATACAAGTTGCATATGTGATCGACTAGTCATCCCACATGACTCTATGGCACTTGAACATGCCATCAATCGCATCACACTCTAGTCACTTTGAGACGTTACCTCATATAACCAATTGGGGGCGAATACTATGTCAATCCAGTTCCAATTTGTCTCAACAACCCATTTGGATTTAACAAGGTAATGGATGAGTTTAAAAAAACTCAAACGATAAATGCGATTATCATATATGAATAGTCAATACACTATTACTACTTCATATCTTTTAATCTATAATGTATCTTTTTCACTAGATGAAATGCAATAAAAGCTTGGCAAGTGGATATACCATATATCCATATATTCTAACTTTATTAATTGTTATTTCCTTCTATTCAATGTTATTTCTAATAACATGAATTTATCTAAGTATATGTCTAGTCTTCTTACTAGACTTGGGCTCTTTAACTTGAAAGATGCTCCCACTATTATGATATAACTTGTGATAAAGTCATTAGTAGAGGGATTCACTCTTATTCCCTATGTTGACCATATCATCACAATTTACTTAGATTCCTTTTGTAGAATTTGCAATGTACGAAACTAAAACACTTTTCTAGTCTCTTACTCCTAAGTCCATAAAATTAGCCTAGGATTTCGACAAATCCTTATCGGTTTGGAAACAATAGTTTGTGTAACCCTTCAACATATAACTTAGTATATCATACAAACATAAGAACGAATCCTCAATTCTTCTGAAGAATCATAAAGGATGTTCTTTAAGGCTTTCACAAGACTATCTTATGAATTAACTTGTTATTGACTTATTATGCTCCAAGCATATGATTCATCACGACGTGTGCATTTAATGGCATACATGATCGTTCTAATGGCGGAAACATTAGAAAATGATTTCATATAATCAACAACTTATTTAGGTTCAGTGAATGATTATGACTCTCTCATAGCAATTCCACTTTCATCACCATGAACAACCTACTCAGCCTTGTTGATGTTAAATAGATATGAAAGAACTTATCATCATACGATTCTCAACTCTATGCCAATAATCTCTCAATTTTAACACATAGATTCGGAAATCTAAAATACATCGCTCCTTTTCCTAGTCTCCCAATCACTCTTTCACAGAGGAGAGTATTGGTACATTATTGTCAATATGTCTTCAACATATAAGACATCGGAAAATAATTCTTGCTCCCACTTAACTTCATGTATAAACATGATTCTTCAATCATGTGAATGAAACCATTCTCAATTATCACATGAACGAAAATTATAATCCTTTGATGCTTGCTTAAGACCATTCTAGGATTGCTTAAGTAAGCTTTGCATAATATGTTAGGATTCTTAGATATTCATCTAAGGTAATGTGTTCCATACACATCATTATATATATAAAAGAATAATGTAAAATCGCTGAGGTGGCACAATCTCCTTTGAGAATTAAGGTAATGCAGCCCTCACATTCAACCTCACAAAATCAGTTTTATTTGAGCCAATCACGGTTTTGTAATATGCCCACATCAGCCCAAAAAATAAAAAATCAAAGTCCAATTAAATCAATTAAATCTGACGTTGAATTACCCTAACCCTTTGTCATTCTCTATGCTACTTGAGAATGACAATGAACAATTACCCTATAAACAAATTCAATTTCCAAAACAAGCGTGCTTCACACAATAACTCTCACCTGCCAACACAGTAACCCATGCTTCCTTCATCTCCTCAAAACAATAACCCTATAAACAACCTCCTATAAATACTTTCCTCCGAGGTGATAATCTTTACCTCTCTTTTACTGAAAAACCACGAATTATAGTTCTATGCCAGGTGATATCTTTACCTCTTTCTTTACTTTCCGACATAACAACCACCACCACCACCGATAACTCGACATCAGCGTCAACTTCGATGGCGACGGAAGTAAAGCCAGCAGAAATAAGGCGATCGTGGGGCGATGTAGCCGATGAAGAAGACGAAGAGCTTTCTAAGTCCGCTCTCGTCGCCGACCAAGTCCCTGATGTCGAACAACTCTCCATCAATGACCGCACTGATTTAGATGATCCTCATGACTCCAATATCCAAGCGGTATTTGCTCCTTTTCGATCTCCTTTACCGTATTCCGTTAATAGTTCGCCCCCAATTTCGAGTGACTCCTACCCTTATCCAAGATGTATTGTTACGAAACAATGCCGAGTTTGATGTTTGATTTTAGGGTTTTAAGTAGCATGTTAGCCACCGCAATTCCTTCTAAACTAAGACTTTGTTGTTGAAACCTTCGATTCCGGCCATAATTAGTGATAGGATTGTTTAGGCGTAGGTCGTGTGTTGCGCAGCCGAACTTTTAGATTTGATTTCAATTTGGGACAATTAAGAGGTTTTGAGGATGCTTCGGTACAATAACAAAACTTCAAAACTCGCGATAATTATTGTTGCTGACACTGCTCAGGGGAACAACTTTTAGATATTAATTCAATTTGGAACAATTAAGAGGTTTGGAGGATGCCCATACAATTGACGACAACGTTTGAATAGCTCTCAATTACTAGACGATTAACTCAAGATAATTAGATAGGTTTGAGAATGATGTTAGTGTTTTTGATGTTAGGTAACCACAGAAGATACTCCCTATACTTCAGCAAAGAAATTCGAGGATTTGAATTTGTCGGAGGAGTTGTTAAGGGGATTGTACGTAGAGATGAGATTTGAAAGGCCAAGTAAAATTCAAGCTATTACTTTGCCTATGATTTTAACCCCTCCATACAAGAATTTGATCGCTCAATATCACAATGGATCTGGGAAAATTTTTTGACGACCTTATAATGCGACTTGATTTTATTTTGCCTTTATAAGTTGAGACAATCGGATACTAGCTGTTATATAAATCTACATTATGAGTAATATTTTCTTCTAATTTTATCCTCCCTTTATTCGTTTTTTTAGTTAATCATGTAACTTTGAATATACAAAAGGCACAATATTTTCTGATTTCATGGGTTTTACGGGACAAAGTTACAATATCTAAAGTTTAAAACTACCGTATTCTAAGACAATATAAGCATGACAACATTTATAGTGTATTAATCCACCTTTCATCTTCTTTCCCTTGGCATTTGCTACACCATTAAATTACTATCCATCAACTAATTTAGGTGTCTTCATGTGTTTAAGATATAAATTGCCCTACTTGGGTTTTTGTGTCATCAACTAATTTATATTAGTATGGTTTCCTGACATGATAATTTGTTTTTGTGAAGTATAGTAAGGTTTCCTATCTTTGCAGGTAAGGGAAGCTAGAAAGAAAGCATTAGAGGAGATGAGTGCAGTAACAAAACCGACATTTGAGAACATTAAATTTTTCAAAATATATCATGTAACTACACCTAATGCCCCTGATGTATCACAAGTGTAGGTACAGTTGATTGCCCATTTTCTTTCAATAGTAGAACAATATATAGCTTATGATGTGTGTTCTTTGATGCTTAATAGTTACTCCCTTTGTCTCGGTCATTTGTTTTACTTTTTTTTTGTAAGGGATATACGAGTAAATTTTACCGATTTACTATTATAGTTTATTACAGTTACTGGGATGATAAACTTATTCTGTATAAATAACACGTCTAAGGTTAGAAGATTAAATAGTGATTCATTACGAATACGTTAATTGGTGGAATTTAAGCAATACACAAGGTTCAATGAAGGCACCCACAAACCCCACTAAGAATCTGATTCATTCTCTCTTCTTCCTAAGAGTTGGTCAAGCATACTAATAACTCTATGTTTTTGGAGTATTTATTCAAATCTAGGGACCTTTATCTTCCTTTCCTTTTAAGAAAAAAATTGTGAGGGTGACTTTGAAGTTGAACTATTGTCATGCTATGAAATAGTTTCTATAAGTTGTTTAGTTTGATATTGTTCTTGGATCAAGTCATTGGTGCCACATTGCAAGAATACATGATCTGTGAGGTGTGAACATGCTTACTCAGACTCTAGGATGTGGCCTCCTTGATAAAAACATGATGAAGAGCAAAGCACCTAGAAACTGTTAGAATTATTAATCTCATTAATTTACATATTCATAGAAATAATTTAGTCATAAAATAATTACAAATCTTATGCATGCAAACAAAATAAGTATAGAGAAGAAATCGTCATTCTTACTATAATAGTTTCGGATTAAAGGGCACAAGTAAGGTCTCCTTCTTACTTGTTCTTGAGCTTTCCTTATATGGATGAACAAAGATTCAAGCTTAGAATCCCTCCCAAAGATGAATACCCAAGATAACCCCTTAATAGATTAATATTACTTGATCTAGAATAATAATAATCTTACTAAAATTGACCCAAAAATGTTTTTGTCCTCTTGAAATTTCGGCCAAGAGAGGATGAATATTGAGATATTTTATTTTCTAAGCTATCATAAAATTAGAGAGAGTTTTTTTAATTTTCTTACACTAGAAAATTATTCAAGTTGTGAATGAAAAATTAGAGAGAAGAACTCTCTATGATTACCCTTTGAAAACCGGGTATGGAGGGGGTGGCAAGGGCCAATGCATGACCAAGATGCTCTTCACAAAAGCAACTAGGTGTGCATGGCTAGATATTAGGTTTTATGATTATGCTTTCCACTTAAACATAATTAACATAATATAAACCTAATACTCCCTCCTTATTTCGGCACTTTCATAAAATGGGAGGTCCATTTTATATTTTGTCATTTGTCAATTGTCACATGTTACAAGTCATGTGTAATTTTAATGTATTTTTAACATATTAAAAATCAACGTATTAACAAAAATACGTCCTGTACAAAATCGACTTAGTAATTCATAATTACTTGTACCAAAACGGTTTATCAATTATAAATCACAACGTCTTGTATTTATAATAAACTATTCATTCAGTTTCAATTGTTCCGTAAAAAATAATTTTATCCAATTAATAAAACAATTTGATTCCTTAGACCATATCTTTATTTAATCGAATTACAATAAGACAAGTCAATAATACTCACAAAATCGTCTGTCAATTTTAAGCAATTTAATTAACCCGTATCGTCATACGATCAATTAAATAATCAATTAAGAGTGTTACCCTTTAGGTATGACCTAAGGGGATCAACTGATCACCACCTTCGCACGACAGTAATGTCAAACTCTAGTCAGCCAATCATTACCGATATGTGTGGACCAGTTGACTGTAAAATATTACATCCCACATGT
This sequence comes from Silene latifolia, assembly GCF_048544455.1. Classification (NCBI taxonomy): domain Eukaryota; kingdom Viridiplantae; phylum Streptophyta; class Magnoliopsida; order Caryophyllales; family Caryophyllaceae; genus Silene; species Silene latifolia. The sequence continues at coordinate 63,030,183 of NC_133526.1, read as the reverse complement.
ATTCTTAAAATGAGATTTTAAACATGTGATCATCATGATCGACAGTTGTGATCGCATTATTGTCGGAGGACACATATTCCAACAATCTCCTACTTGTCCTCGACAAGTGTGCGTCACCAATTCTCTTGTCATATTACTATCTCCCACTCAATGCAAGGTGTCTTTCAGGTCCTACTTGCAAGTGATCATATCGAGAGTGGTTTCCTCGATCTGGAGAATAACTGATTGACCGGAATTATCTACCATAGATACCTTTCGAGCGTGGCCACCCATTTCCAGTTCATTACTCCTCGAGTGGCCTTGAGATATTTTTATAACCCTGACAAGGGGTGGACAATTCCTATCGCAGTTATTCCCTTCGACTAGCCACAGCCATCATAACCCAAAATATGCCTATTTGATCCCATTTACGAAGGTCGTAGTAACATAAATCAAAGTTAATCTGAAACTGTGCCATCTTTGGCAAACAGTCTTTAGTCAAAAGAATCGACTCATTATAATACTATAGTAGCTCTCGCCACGACCAGGCTATATAAATTTTTCAGAACTCTATAAGCGGTCATAAGGCCCGACAAAGTGTTCCTAGCAGTCTGCCTATGTGATCGACTATACATCTCACATGACTCCAAGGCACCTGAACTTGCCATCAATCGCATCACACTCTAGTCACTTCGAAACGTCACATCATGTAAGTGACTATGGGCGAATACAATGCTAATCCGTGTTCACTTTAACGGGGTTCAATTGTCTTTACAACCCGTTTGGATGTAACAATGTATAAGAAAAGATAAAAGACAAATGCGATTATGAACATGAACAAAAATAACTCTTTTATTTCATTTCAAAATCTAACACGAACTTGGTACACGTTTAAGTTCCATGGACACCATATGTCCATCATGTTTAGCCTGCGATAAAGGCTTGGTGAGCGGATTGGCTATGTTGTCATCCGTCCCAACCTTACACATCGCAATTTCCTTTCTTTCAATGAAATCTCTAATTACATGATATTTTCTAAGTACATGTCTAGATCTTTTACTAGACTTTGGCTCTTTAGCTTGGAAGATCGTCCCACAATTATCACAATAGAGAGTGATGGGATCATTGGCGGTAGGTACTACTTTTAGACCTTCCGTGAATTGCCTGATCCACACAGCTTCCTTGGCGACTTCACGATGCAAAGCAATGTACTCGGCCTCCGTTGTTGAATCCACGATCCAGACTTCTTGAAGCATCTCCAGCTAACGGCACCACCATTGAGCATGAAAACGAAACCAGCTTGTGATTCCATATCATCTCTATCCGTTTGGAAACTTGAGTCCGTGTAACCATTAACACGGAGCTCGGTGTCTCCTCCAAACACTAAGATAGAATCCTTAGTTCTTCTCAAGTACTTAAGGATGTTCTTGACGGCTATCCAGTGACTCTCACATGGATTTCCTTGATATCTACTCGTCATGCTCAAGGCATACAAGACATCTGGACGTGTGCATATCATGGCGTATATGATTGATCCAACAGCGGAAGCATAAGGGATCATCTTCATGCGTTCAACATCATAGGGTTCGGAGCGAGATTGAGACTTGCTCAATAATGTCCCAGTTACCATAGGTACCAATCCCCTTTTTTATTTGTCCATGCTGAAACGTCGAAGGATCTTATCAACATAAGATTCTTGACTTAGTGCCAATATCCTTTTGGATCTATCTCTATGGATCCGGATACCTAATATGCGTTGTGCCTCTCCAAAATCCTTCATTTGGAAGTGGTTACCTAACCACATCTTAACAGAAGACAACATCGAAATATCATTTCCAAGGAGTAGTATGTCATCGACATACAAGAATAGGAACACAACATTGCTCCCACTAAATTTCATGTATAAACATGGTTCCTCAACACTTCGAGTGAAACCATTCTCTTTTATCACATGATCGAATCGATGATTCCAACTTCTAGATGCTTGATTAAGACCATATATGGATCTCTTAAGTTTGCACACTTTGTTAGGATTTTTAGAATCGACAAAACCTTTGGGTTGTATCATGTACACCTCCTCTTCTAAATGCCCATTTAGAAAAGCGGTTTTGACATCCTTTTGCCATATTTCATAATCATGAAACGCAGAAATCGCTAACAAAATCCGTATGGATCTTAGCATGGCTACGGGGGTGAAGGTTTCATCATAATGAAGACCTTGGACTTGGGTAAATCCTTTTGCCACTAGCCTAGCTTTGTAGACATCATCATGTCCTTCTATGTCATTCTTGACCTTGAAAATTCATTTGCATTGAAGAGGTCTTGCCCCTTTAGGCAAATCCACCAAGTTCCAAACTTGGTTTTCATGCATATAATCCATCTCGGACTTCATGGCTTCAAGCCATAAGGAGGAATTTGGACTAGAGATTGCGGCCTTGTAGGTGGCGGGCTCATCACTTTCTAAAAGCAACACATCGAGTGTTCCATCTTCTTCGATAAGTCCCACATATCGATCGGGATGGCAAATAACTCGGCTCGTTCTTCTAAGTGGAGGAGGGACAACCGTGCTTGACGACGAAGGAACATCTTTTGGCATCTCTAACTCGGTTTGTGGCTCTTGAACTTCATCAAGTTCAAAATTTCTCCCACTCTGTCTCTTAGAAATAAATTCTCTTTCTAAGAAGACGGCCTCGCAAGACACAAACACTTTGTTTTCTTGAGGTTTGTAGAAGTAGTATCCTCGAGAGGTCGAGGGGTAACCTACAAAGATGCATTTTTCGGATCTTGGGGCAAGCTTGTTGTCGGTCTTTGCCTTGACGTAAGCATCACATCCCCAAATCTTCATATAGGATATATTGGGAACCCTTCCCGTCCACATCTCAAATGGAGTCTTTTCGGATGTCTTTGTGGGACTATTATTCAAAGATCTAATTGTGGTTTGAATGGCAAATCCCCAAAACGAGTTTGGTAGCTCGGTTTGACTCATCATTGATCGAACCATATCAAGTAGGGTTTGATTTCTCCTTTCGGCAACACCATTGAGTTGTGGTGTTCCGGGTGGAGAAAGTTGTGATATAATACCACAACCTTTCAAGTGTGAATCGAATTCAAGGCTATGATATTCTCCACCGCGATCGGATCGTAGTGCTTTTATTTTTTTGTTCAATTGGTTCTCTACTTCATTTTGAAATTCCTTGAATTTCTCAAAAGCTACACTCTTATGTTTCATTAAATAGACATGCCCACGTCTACTCAAGTCGTCAGTGAAGGTTATGAAGTAGTCATAATTTCCTCGAGCGGTGATACTCATTGGTCCACACACATCGGTATGTATGAGTCCCAATAGTTCACTAGCTCGTGTTCCTTTACCGCTAAAAGGATTACGAGTCATCTTGCCAAGAAGGCAATATTCGCATGTTCCATATGATTGATAATCAAATGGTGTAATCACATTAGTCGAAATTAATCTTTTGATGCGATTCTCGTTTATGTGACCTAATCGACAATGCCAAATGAACGATTCATTTGGATCACTTGTTTTGAGTTTCTTTGATTGAATGTTGTAGATGTCATTAGTCGGATTCGAGGTTTCTAAAATGTAAATACCATTAATGGAAGGAGCTTGGCCTATGACCAAGTCGTTTCTTGAAATAGTACAACGATTGTTTTTAATGACAAAACAAAAACCGTCCATGTCCAACATAGCGATTGAAATAATGTTTTTAGAAAGTGTAGGCACATAAAAACAATTATGTAAATACAACTCAAATCCATTAGGCAAAGCTAATACATAAGTTTCCTTGGATTCGGCCGCTACTCGAGCTCCATTTCCAAGGCGTAGATCCACATCTCCTTTGCTAAGCCTCTTCACGTCTCTTAACCCCTGTAAATGATTACAAAGGTGAGAACCACAACCGGTATCCAGTACCCATGTCGTAGTGGAAGTATAATTTACATCAATAACATAAATTTCTTTAGGAATTTTACCTTTTGGAATGATGATTCCTTCCCTTATATTTCGCAAATATACGGGACAATTCCTAAGCCAATGTCTCATCCCATAGCAATAATGGCACTCATCTTCAACTTGCTTGAAGTTTTTCACTTTCTTTCCCTTCTTCTTGAACCTTTTGCCCTTAGAAGCAAGAACTTGATTGCTTGAGCTCCCACTAGTTTTGACATCTTTCTCTTCCAAAGACAAAGATCCTATAGATTTTATGAGGCGGTCTTCCTGAGATCGGCTCACAAGGGATCTTGTAGTAGTAGGAGGTTTAGAAGAAGTGATGAAGTTTATGTTTCCATCCGAACCAATCCCAAAAGAAAGTTCTCTACTAGTGTCGAAATCATTGTTGAAGCAAACGTCGTCAAAAACATTGTGGCAAGACTCAATAGTTATCGATGTAGTAGCGTTTGATGGATTCATTGTAATGAACTACAAGTATGGAGGAAAAGGAAATATTAACATTTGTCATTTTAGTCATACTTGTAAATGAAATTTAAACAAGATATGAGCATTTATATAGTGACCTCTACCCAACTATTATAAATGATTCCAAGATCCAAATTCATATAACTTGGGCACGGTAGGGCCGATTCATCCCTTATTAATATTACTCGGTGGATTAACTCTTTAATCGATTCTACTTTTAGAACTCTTGGTCGATAAAATTACATTAATATTTATCTTTAGCCCGGAACACATGCGACTACGGTCACGAATATTTCCGTTGAGCTCAATCCAAATTTCGAATAAATGTGTCCTTGATCCAAATCCACATCAACTTGGGCACGGTAGGGCCGATTCATCCCTTATCAACATGAATTTGGAGGATAGACATTTATCACCCACATCCCCTACGTAACAAGGTTTGTACCCCGGTAGGGCCGAGCGCACTCCCTCATGAAATAGGTTTTCATGGTTTCTACTTTTTGGTAAGGCTAAGTCTCAATTGTTTATTTTAGCGAGAGGTCATGTCAATTTAATATCTATCAAGTTTTAAGTGAACTAAAGCGGTGAACTACGATAATTGTAATTGACACGGTTGATAAACTCGATAAAATGATAATGCATGTTTTAGTTATGGCGATTTAGCGATGCATGCAACATATAAATAAAATGCAATGCATAAATAAATTCCTAGTATGACCTTCCTAAAATAGTAAATCTAATAAACTATTACAAATTCGGAAACCAACTCCTTTGGTCCCTTGAACTTCGGTCTTGGCACGCATCTCGAGGTAACACCGTCTTCATGGAAACTCCGGGAAATTACAAAGTAATAAATAAAATTATAAATGAATTACATAATTTCCTATTATACATTTGTAATTAAAATAAAATAAATCTATTAAATTACAAAACGGTGATACGAGATCACAATAAATTACAACCGAATCGATATTCCCATACATTTCGGGTAATATCAATTAAAACTAAGGTCATACTAAGTAAAATTACATAATTCAAAATTACATAAAATTAAAATATGACAATCATAAATAAAATGCAGCATTATAATATGTATGAACATGCCCAATTTTATACTAAATCGCCTCTAAGGAGCCAATATCGTATATTAATCGGTTTTTACGGATTTGCGTGATTTAACCTTTTAAAATCACAATAATTACATAAAATCACATTTATGTACAAGTTAATTAACCTAACCAACTTAGGACTCAAAATTAGTCTCCACTAACATTTGACAATAATTAACCTAGATTTCCTAATATTGTTCATGAATGGACCTAAAAACAAAATTATGTCATAAACTTCAAATTATATCATAAAAATTTCAAGTAATTTCAAAATTTGAAATTTAAACTCATGAACATTCTGGAAAAATACCATGAGACTCATAATGTTCAAAAACTTAGGTTAAAATTTTTGAAAATTTATCGAGAAAAACAATGTTGCGGTTTATCGGATTTATCAATTATTACCATAAAAAAAATGAGAAAAGCTACATTCATCAACTTTTCATTTTTATATCTGAAATATATGATAAAATGCAACATGTGACGTTTTTCCTTAGTCATGTAGTATGTTTTAGCATTTTTACTAATTAAAGTCACTATTTATGTGATTTTTCACCAAAAATTCATAAATCATGCATAAAGACTTCATTATAGCCAATTATTTTACACACATCTTGTAAATTTACATGTGACAACATACTAAATTTCCATGACCAGATTCGAAATATAACTCATATTAACCTATTTAACCATTTAAATACGATTTTAACTTGAAAAATCCATATTTCGAGCAATAAAACTCATTTAATTATGAACATTTACAGGCCATCAGTAGATAATATATATGAAAACATATCCAAAAACCACTGGAAAATCGAAGTTTAGCTATTTTTAGTCCAAAAATGACATTTTTATCATAAAAATCACATTTTAATGCCATTATTATATAAAATGAACAATAAAATCCATAAATAAACTAAAATATCCTAAAAAAATTTTAGGATCAGAAACTTTAACATGCAAATAAATTTCGTGATATTTCATAATAAACACAAATTTATAAGTTTTGTTTGTTAATCTTATAACTCGGAAAAACAATAACCGATTTGCATGCAAACAACCTAAGGCTCTTTATACCGCTTGTTAGAATTATTAATCTCACTAATTTACATATTCATGTTATGTGAGAAATAATTTAGTCATAAAATAATTACAAATCTTATGCATGCAAACAAAATAAGTATAGAGAAGATATCGTCATTCTTACTATAATAGTTTCGGATTAAAGGGCACAAGTAAGGTCTCCTTCTTACTTGTTCTTGAGCTTTCCTTATATGGATGAACAAAGATTCAAGCTTAGAATCCCTCCCAAAGATGAATACCTAAGATAACCCCTTAATAGATTAATATTACTTGATCTAGAATAAGAATAATCTTACTAAAATTGACCCAAAAATATTTTTGTCCTCTTGAAATTTCGGCCAAGAGAGGATGAATATTGAGAGATTTTATTTCTCTAAGCTATCATAAAATTAGAGAGAGTTTTTTTAATTTTCTTACACTAGAAAATTATTCAAGTTGTGAATGAAAAATTAGAGAGAAGAACTCTCTATGATTACCCTTTGAAAACCGGGTATGGAGGGGGTGGCAAGGGCCAATGCATGAGCAAGATGCGCTTCACAAAAGCAACTAGGTGTGCATGTCTACATATTAGGTTTTATGATTATGCTTTCCACTTAAACATAATTAACATAATATAAACCTAATACTCCCTCCTTATTTCGGCACTTTCATAAAATGGGAGGTCCATTTTATATTTTGTCATTTGTCAATTGTCACATGTCACAAGTCATGTGTAATTGTAATGTATTTTTAACATATTAAAAATCAACGTATTAACAAAAATACGTCATGTACAAAATCGACTTAGTAATTCATAATTACTTGTACCAAAACGGTTTATCAATTATAAATCACAACGTCTTGTATTTATAATAAATTATTCATTCAGTTTCAATTGTTCCATAAACAATAATTTTATCCAAGTAATAAATCAATTTGATTACTTAGACCGTATCTTTGTTTAATCGAATTACAATAAGACACGTCAATAATACTCACAAAATCGTCCGTCAATTTTAAGCAATTTAATTAACCCGTATCGTCATACGATCAATTAAAAAATCAATTAAGAGTGTTACCCTTTAGGTATGACCTAAGGGGATCAACTGATCACCACCGTCGCACGACAGTAATGTCAAACTCTAGTCAGCCAATCATAACCGATATGTGAAGACCAGTTAACTGTAAAATATTACATCCCACATGTATTCTTAAAATGAGATTTTAAACATGTGATCATCATGATCGACAGTTGTGATCTCATTATTGTCGGAGGACACGTATTCCAACAGAAACGCCGATGGGATCAGGTTATGACAGACAAATGTTCAAGTTATCAAATATTAAAGGTTATTGCAATTGGATTTTGTGATGATATTTGTTGCTTTATGCGCAGATTGCAGCAACTTCTACTGAGATTATCTCCTGAATAAAGGCTTAATACCATGTCTCATAGTCATATACTCCTGCAGACTGTCGTCAGAAGGTTCTCCAAAATGAATGTATAAAGTGCTAAAGCTTCATAGTCTAAGAGCTCATGGGCCTTTATGATGCGTCTTTGTGTGTGTATTGCTGTGAGAATATTTTCCCATCTATTTTTGGTTATGGACAGCAGGAATTTGCAGCGTATTTTTTTTTAATACAGATTTATTTTGCATAGGTTTAACCCAGACAATATTCTTTTTTTCCACCGTATGCAATATTTGTAAATTTTCCTGAGGTTAATTGTTAGTTCCACAATAGGTTTAAGTGGATCTAATGTATGCCCATAATAACCAGAAGAAAAGGGGGGTTTAAGTAAATTCAAATGAAGTAATTGTGAGGACAAATCAAATTTACATGAAGTAAACTTTAACAAATTCCTCGACACTCCCATATGTCCAGGTCTCCTGAGTCAAGAGATAAGGTTGAAGGTTGGTGTTATATTTGACGCTCCTAAAAACATTAATTTATAGTGTGGATGGTTTTGTTGCTATTTAGGCTCAAGGCTCTATATGCTCCAAGTTATTCGCTCAGATATAAACGAGCAATGTACTCTCCTATAGCATGGGTCCGATATTCGATCAAATCAACTTTTTAACTATCCGAATTTTGATATGCGAATATATCGGATGAAATATACCTGATCCAAACCGTATTACCAAAGCTCTTTAAAACTCATCAAGTTAAAGTGAAAGTATAGTAAGACCCAACATTATTTAATAAAATCTGATATTCGATTTGGTTTGGACTTCTTATCTAAAACCTGACAAAAAAATATGACGCCCTGTGTTGTTTCAAAAAAAAGTTTCATCTTAATGCAATTGATTTGATCAATATTGTAGATTCAAACCAACCTTAAGATCCTCATTAAAACTCACTATAGAGAAGCAACAACAGTGCATTTATTCTCAAATATAGATGTATATAGACGTACTAACTTATATATTTATATTTTATAATAATTAGATAAACCGTGAGTCCATGATACATTTGATTTACAAATTTAGCAAACAAATCTAATTTTCAAAAATTTAAAACAACCCCGTGAATTTTCACGGGTGTTACACTAGTCCTTTTCTAAATTCCCATTTTAGAAAAGCGAATATCATTTGTCATTTTTCATCAAAATAGAATGTGGCAATTCCTAACATGATTTATCTTGATTAACATCTTCATGTCAATCTATGCTCTTAGGTACCCTAAAGCTCTATTTACTTTTAAAGAGACCCTCGCCTTAAAGTAAATTACTATTGAGTAACAATTTAAGGATTGTAATGCTATGACTTGTATGCAACAAGGTCGATATTGGGACTACTCGCAATAGATCATTCCATAGGTCATAATTCCATTACTTTCAAAAAGCAACACATTAACAATATGACATGTTTGTGACAATCTACTCCCACTCCATCTCTTAGAAATACTTCTATGTTCTTAAGAGATAGCTTTGTGAGTTACAAACATATATGGTGGAGTAATAGTAGTTTTTCTAGATTGACATGTTAGAACATAAAAGACTAGCTCTTTTATGGCAGTTTGATTCACGTAATATGTGAGTCTTATCCATGTCATTTGTTAAATAGACTCTCTATTTTAGGTATCTCCGGGTTGACCCTCCAGATTAATATAAAATCCCCAAAAGTGAGTTCAACAACTCAACCCGACTCATGTTAGTTTGATCTTATGGGAAGTGACACAAGGTCATAATCCATATATAATAAATCAAATTCATTACATAGATCTTTGCCACCGCGATCGGATCGTAATGCTTTAAGTCCTTTTGTACAATTGGTTCTCTACTTCATTTTAGAAATTCTTTAAATTTCTCAAAAGCTTCACTTAATATTTGATCAAGTAAATATACCCATGTCTACTTAAATCATCAGTAAAAGTGACGAAGTAGTCATAATTTCCCCTTGCGGTGATGCTCATTTGACCACATACATCGGCATGTATTAGTCCTAACAAATCACTTGCTCGTGTTCCTTTAACACTAAAGGGAGTACGAATCATTTTGCAAAGGAGACAAGATTCGCATATTCCATATGATTGAAAATCAAATGGTCCAAAATCTAGTCAACACTAGCCTTTTAATGCGTTTCTCATTTATGTGACCTAATCGTAAAAGCCAAATGTACAAATTATTTGAATTACTTGTTATGAGTCTTTTGGATTGTATGTTATAGATATCTTTGCTTGAGTTTAAAGTTTCAAGAACATAAATCCCATTAATTGAAGTGCCTTGTCCTATGGCCAAGTTATTCTCAGAAATTTCACAACAATTATTCTTAATAGCAAAAGAAAGTCCTTCTATGTCTAATATGGCAACGGAAACGATGTTCTTTGATAAAGAAGGTACAAAATAACAATTATGTATGTACAACTCAAAGCTATTAGGTAAAACAAGTACATAAGTCCCTCTTGAAGTGGCGGCTACCCTAGCTCCATTTCCTTATCGGAGATCTACATCACCCTTGTTTAGCTTTTCCACATTTCCAAGCCCCTGTAAACGACTACAAAGGTGAAAACCACAACCGGTATCTAATACCCACGTTGAGGTGAAAGTATAATTTATATCAATAACAATGATTTCGGAAGAAATAGTACCAAGTGGACTGACAAGTCCAACATTGATATCTTCCAAATACTTGGAGCAATTACGCTTCCAATGGCCCATGACATTACAATAATGACATTCGTCGTAGGATTGGGCACCCTTCTTGGTTTTGGTTTTGGTAGTCGCACTATCAACTTCCAATTCAGTATCAGATTTGGGTTTCTTACCCTTCTTTGCCTTTCCTTTATTAATACCAATACTCTTTTCAGTTGCAAAGACACTCTTGCTAGAACTCCCACTCAATGTGACATTTCTCCTTCCTTCTTCAAACAAGGATGCCTTGGAATTTGTGAGATTTTCTTCACAAGATTCACTTACGGAAGAAGTGGCTGGGCATGAGAATGGGAGTGGGAGGCGTGGAAGTAGTAAAAAGGCAAGGATTTCCATCCTCACCAATGCCAAAGCGTAGTTCTCTAATCGGGTCATTGTCATACAAGGAGCACTTTTCATTGAATGATTGGAGCCATGAATTAGTGGTGATTGGTGTAGGATTATTAGATGAATCCATTGCGGATAAAATTGGAGTTGCCATTGCAATTGAGAAAACAATTTCGACTACAAAATAGGAAGTGAAGGAATTAATAAACATCTATCATTTTAATAATACTTGTAAACGTTTTAAACATGTTTTAAGCATTTATATAGTGACCTCTACCCAACTATTATAAATGATTCCGAGATCCAAATTCATATCAATTCGGGCACGATGAGCCGATTAATCCCTTATTAATATAATTCGGTGGATTAACTCTTTAATCGATTCTACTTCTAGAACTCTCGGTCGGTAAAATCTTTAATATTTATCTTTAGCCCGGAAAACATGGGACTACGGTCACGAATACTTCCGTTGAGCTCAATCCAAATTTGGATGTAATAACAATTTACTACCCACTTACCCAACGTAACAAGTTTAGCGCCCCGGTGAGCCGAGCCTACTTCCTTATGAAATTGGGACTCATGGTTTCACTATTTGGTAAGGCTAATTCTCAATTATTATTTAGTGAGAGGTCTTGTCAATTTATTATCTATCACGTTTTAAGTGAACTAAAGTGGTGAACTACGATAATTATAATTGACACGGTCGATGACTCGATATGAAATGCATGTGTTGTTATGGCGATTTGGCAATGCATGCAACATATTAAAATAAATGGAAAGCAATAATAATAAATTCCTAGTATGGCCTTCCTAAAACAGAAAATCAAATAATCTATTACATATTCGGACACCAACTCCTTTGGTCCCTTGAATCTTCAAGTGGCACGCCTCCCAAGAACACCGTCTTCGTCGGAACGCCTTTCCGAATGGCACCGTCTTGAAGAAACTCCTTGATTACAAATAATAATAAAAATACAAAGCTATTCCTATTATACATTTGTAATACAAAACTAGTAAAAATAAAAGTGATACGAGATCACATTAAATTACAACCGAATCAATATTCCCTTTCATTACGGGTAATATCGATTAAAACTAAGGCCATACTAAGATAAAATTACATAATTCACAATTATATAAATAAAAAGACATTCAACAATTGAAATATGCAGCATTATATTATGTGCCTATCATGACAAATTATGTGTCAAATCGCCCTATTTAACTTAGATCATTTATATAACCCGGTTTCATGCAAATATACAATTTTAACTTATTAAAATCGATAAATAAGAATGGGAGACCCATGTTTGCTGACATGCCTACTACTTGTAAGGAAAAGCTATCCTTTGCCAGGATCATGGTGGAAGTAGATATTTCTATCTCTCTCCCTGATGTAATCTCCATCAACACCCCTTATGGTCCTTCTGAACAAAGAGTGGATTATGAATGGTTGCTATATTACTGTTCTGAATATAGTAAAATGGGTCATCAAGCAAAATCTTGTAAGCAGGGGAGAGCCAAGAAAGATGTTCATGCTCCAAAGAAGATTTATAAGCCTATTGCTAAGATCCCTCAAAAAGCTCCTGATCCCTGTCTGCTAGGTGGTACCTCAGTGGCCATGACAGGTGTTGCTGCCCCTTCTAAGGAAAGCATACATGTTCCATGCTCTGCTGAAAAGCATCTAGAATGCAGCAGGAAGGAGAGGGTGACTAGTGCTCAAATAGCTATGAAGAGAGACAAGTCACCTGTATCTCAGGTTTCAAACAACAGATTTTCCCCACTAACTGACCAAAGTGATACTTCTGGTCCTATTATTCCAATTGATCCTTGTGACAACAATATTCTGGAAACCTGTATGCTTGGTGGTACCTCAGTTAGGACTGATGTGCAGGAGGGTGCCCTGACTGAGAATCCTACTGGCTCAGAATGTATAACATTAGGCCATCAGGTTCCTGTTCAGGCTGCATCTCCCTTCTCTCAGACTGCTGAAATGCATCAAGAATGCAACATGGTGATACAGTCAGAGAAAACTCAAATAGCCTTGAAGAGAGCTTTCTCCTGTGATTCAAAAATCAGATAGTTACTACACAGGCTATCCTGAGCACTTCAAATGAACTTCAGAGCATTCCTGCTGTCAAAACTACATTGGTAAAGAAACATTCTGAGTTAGGGGATACTAAGACTGCTGCTTCATGTGCCAACACTATCCTGGGACCCTGTCTGCTAGGTGGTACCTCAGATAGCCTTGATATGTAGGAGGGCTTCATGACAGTGAATATTCCTGCTCAGGAAGCACCTCCCTTCCCTCAGGCTACTGAAATGCATCAAGAATGCAACAGGGTTATACAGTTAGAGGAAACTCAAATAGCCTTGAAGAGAGATTCCTCTTGTGATTCCAGGGGTAAGATAGGTACTGAGTATTCTAGCACATTAAATGAAACTCAGAACATTCTTGCTATCAAAGCTGAATTAACTAGGGGGCATTTAGTGTTAGGGTAACCAAAACCTCCTGATAAATCTAAATGAAGATCTCTTCTTGGAACATACGAGGTGGGAATGATCCCATCAAGCAACAGGAAGTCCTTGATTTCTTAAGACTGCTTCAGGTGGATATTATGGGTGTTTTGGAAACCAGAATCAAGGAAAAGAAAGCAAAAAAGGTTATTAAAAATAAATTAAAAGCTTTTAAAGTAGTTTGCAACTATAGTACTCATGATAATGGCAGAATATGGCTTATTTGGAAGCCTAACAATGTGAATATTCACCCCTTGATCATTCATTCCCAGTTCATTCACTGTGAGGTCTTTCATCATGCTACCTGCAATAAATTTCATCTCACCATGGTTTATGCTAGCAACCATGCTATAGCTCGAGATGATCTATGGACCAATCTGCGTGCCATCAGTACCCAGGTCTATAAGTGGATTCTTCTTGGTGACTTTAATGTCGTTAGGGATGTTACTGAACGAATTAGTAATACCCCTCGTAATCTAGCTGATATTTTGGATTGCAACTCTTGTATGCTTCATTTTGGGGTTGATGACATCACTAGCTCTGGCTGTGAGATGACTTGGACAAATAAGCAGGACATTGATACCCTTGTCTGGTCAAAATTGGATAGGGCTCTAACTAATGTTGACTGGCAACTTCAGTATCCTGCTACCTCTGTTGTCTTCCTTCCTACTGGGATGTCTGATCACTCTCCTATTCTTGTTACTGTCTTTGAGGATAAACATTCTGGATCAAGGTTCAGCTTTCTTAATTGTTGGGTGAATCACCCTACCTACCATGATCTGGTTAATGAAGTCTGGAAGGAGTCTGTTCAGGGCTCACTCATCTTTACTCTTTTTGGCAAATTAAAAAATGTTAAAAAGAGACTGAAGACTCTACATAAGGAAAACTTTAATCAAATTGCTCATAGAGTCCAAGCTGCCAGGGATCAACTTTATGATTGTCAGAAAGCAATTCAAGGGGATTTCTCTTCACCTGACCTCTATGCTAAGGAAAAAGAACTCATGGCTACCTATCTTGCCCTCAAGGCAGCTGAGAGCACTATTTTGAAACAGAAAGCAAAGCTTTATCATATTTCTTATAATGACTCCTCTTCTAAGTATTTTTCTGTTATAATTATAGAGAGACAGCAACAACAAATTATTGGCCATATTAAAGTGTAGATACCCAGTATCTGCTGAGACTCCAACAAACACCCGATGATTATCGGACTACAACATGTTTTGGAATCGCGGCATTTGATCGACAGTTTGTGTACAACTTTACGTCGGAAAACATAAAACGATTTCGAAAATAAAACTTGTCAAAACATTTCTAAAATACCTGGAGTGTTTAATGCACGACGACAGGGTCGCAATGACACTAACTATAGTCAAAACCGACACCGGACCAAAAACCGACTCAAAAATTCAAATCCCGACTCCAACGAGTCAAACCGAGTCAACCACAAAAAACAAACATTTCAAACCTTCTACCTTAACTTTTCCCGGATTCATGAATGGTCAAGTACCAAACATGTGACTAAAAAACCTAGGATAGAACAAATCATGATTGCGTTTGTGTGAAAGCGACAACACACCACGAAGACCCGCGACGTGGCTTGCCCCTCTTTGAGCAGCCCAGGTGGCCACATCGCTCAAAACTCACACAACCACTCATTTCCCTACCAATACCCCTCAAATGCCCTACATTTGAGAGTTACGCGAGTGTCCGCCCTCTCTTTTCTCCCTTAAAATTCTCGACTCGACTTCTTAAGTCACAATCCGACGCGTATTTACGACCTACCGATCGTAAATACAAGCCTTACACATTGTTTGGTACCGTCATCGTGCATTAAATCACTTGACTGACCACTTCGACCACTACACCGTCACTAATCTTAAAACACTCTTTTTACTTACCAAAACGGTTTTAAACCGGGTTTTTTCCGACCAAACGAGTTGTTACACTTACGTCGGTCACTCGTCATAACCAAACATGTAAGTATGAGGGTGTAAAAATCCTCTTTTTATCATGTTCTCATTTGTTTCATGACTATAACATGCTAAAACGTGCATAACATGAACCAAAACATGGGATAAACGAGCCAAAACTGACTTTTGGCTTGAGACAGAAGCCCCTTGGTTCGCCGCCTTGCCCGCGCCTAAACGGGGTGTCCAGGTCAGAGATCAACCGTAGTTGTTCTCGTCATTTCCCTTTAATTCATTTTCATATTTGTAATCGGTTTTTACCATTTCAAGTATTTTCAAACCCTTTTTATTTTATTTCATTTGTTTTAACCATAAAACATTTTTCACCCCTGGTTCCTCATACCATGACGGTTAAATCCGTGTTTCGGTGATAATATTTGGTTAATAACATTTAAAAGGTATTTTAAAGCCTTTTATTTCATTTCTTTACATTTCCAAAATAAATATATTAGTCATCAATACAAAGTCATCCTTGGTTCTACATACCATGCCGGATTTTAACCCGGGTACGATGATGAATATCGACTAATTACATTCAAATGAACTTAAAACAATTAGTTCATAATCATTTTCAAAACTATTCATGTCAAGTTTGTCAAGTCGAACCCGACACCGAATATTATCAAAATAATGATGATTATTCGAGTCTAGTTCTTCAAATCAACAAATGCGGTCTAAACGACCCTTTCAAATCAAATCGGGTTCAAACACCCATTTTTCAATACGTTTTATAACGTTTTCAAAAGGTCAGAACACGGCATATAACCGTAGGCTGACCCGCGCCTCAAGCAGGCCTTTTCTTTCTCATTTTCAGAACCAACGGAGGCCCCTTTACACCGCCGGCTGTCTCGCGCCTCATGTAGCCGTCTGGTACAGGGCCTGTTCCCTTTCCAGCATTAGTCTAGGACGATCCCGACTCCGGTTAGCCCGGATATAGGACGGATCAGATGACTATTTGTTTATTCAAAATCACATTTGCAAAATGCCTTAATAAGACAAATGGATCACGTTATGCACCCTGAACCTAATACGGTAAATGGATGTTTAATTTCCGTCTTGCATGCAAATCAATCATTAATCCAGCTCGACATCTTATACTTGATACTTGGATTAAATCAACCGACTTAGAAAGCTCTCACATGTTAGGTTTAAATTATTGGATGCGCATTCATGCATTTAAACTGTTTTATCAACTTTTGCATTCAACCAACCAAGATCGATCAGTAGAGGCCGCTACCGCGGGCGGGATTGGGTGTCTGATTAAAGGGCTTCCCAATACGTACCTTCACCTCTTACTCAGAAACTTTGGATAGTGGACGACCTTATCCAAGGCGTACGAGAGTCATTCTAGAGATAGGATGCTAAAGAGGGACGCTTTCCTTATCTTTAGTACCTATGTCAAACGCTTCTTTGTGCTTCGATTTGACCGAGGTATCAAGTGGAATTTGAACGGGTTCCAGGCATCCCACAAATGCTTGGTGGCGACTCCGAACATCTCTAATCGTTTCGAGACCCTTACCGAGACGAAACCGACCGACCTAAAGCGATTTGATTGAAAGCATTTTTACGCCGCCGAGCGTGGCTTTCAAAAGACCGCTGCATGTCCACAGATTGGCCTGGCGTTCAAGTGGCCCGTGACTACGGACCGGTAGGTGGCCCCCAAATCCACAGACCGAGACGTGGCCCATGTCCACAGTTTGGCGACTCCGCTGGGGAAAACTAGGACACTTACGTCTTTGTGATCCCTAGATGGTGAGACTCGAACGAGGTCTTGGTTGGAATGCATTAACTGATATTACGGTCACGGTCGGGTTCCTTGTCCGGGCCCACAACCTAACCCTTTTCGACCAATTGGCTCATCTCGTCGGCGTGAGTTTTCTCATCCCCGCGTTTCGAATCCCGATTGAGTCAAGCATACCATTGACGTTACACATTTCTGTTTCGTCAAAGAGCTTGCATCACTTTCGAGCACGAGGCTAGGGCACCCTCCTTACACATTTTGTTTGGATTGGTATCCCTCTCGCAAATCGGGGTTTGATTGCTTGGTGTGTGACCCACCCTTCTAAGCCAAAACCCGTGTCAGCATAATGCATAATATAATGAACTGTGAGTGCTTATGTGCTACTTGATCATAAGTCCTTCCGTGTCATTTTCAAACTTTCAAAAAACACCTTTTTGCTCCGTTATAATGGCCATTTCAAAACCTCGGTCTTTCGCCGACTGTTGCACGCCTTTATAGGCCGTCGTAATGACGATTTTTAAACCCGGTTTTTATAACCATTTCAACACGCCTGTCTAGGCCGTCGTAATGACGATTTTCAAACTCGGTTCTTATAACCATTTCAACACGCCTTTCTAGGCCGTCGTAATGACGATTTTCAAACCCGGTTTTTATAACCATTTCAACACGCCTTTCTAGGCCTTCGTAATGACGATTTTCAAACTCGGTTTTTTTACAACCATTTCAAATCACCTTTTTACGCCGTTATAATCGCCACGTCTAGACACAGATTTTAACCCGTTTTGCGTCGACAATGGCTCTTTCAAAACCCGAGAAAAGCACACACCCTTTTCTCGAGACACTTCCGAGATCCCGAGGACCATGCACCGTCCCCGAGACCTTTTCAAACATTTCAAACTCGATTTTCAAAACATACAATTTTAAATTTCAAAACCGTCTTGGGAAACAATACACTGTTTTCCGAGCCGACTCAAACTCAAAACCGTCTTTTGCAAATAAACTTAAGACAACCCTTTCAACCGATCGACTTGCGGAGATCTATATCTTCGGAAGCCGCCCATTAAAGAGACAAATGAATCTTTTTGAAAATTTCTATTTTCGAAAACTTCAGTCCACCATTCCAATTCCGCCTCGTGTCTATCGAGTCGAAGCAAACGTACTTATGGGTCTTTACTTATGAGTCGTCTCACCACGAGACCCGTCACGTCATAAATCGAGTCAGCACCGAGGAACCACACACGGTCACCCTCGTCTTCTTGAGTCTGATCTTTCTCTCGTCCTTTGCGTTGTCTGCGTTCAGTCTTTGAACCATGTCAGATTGAGTTGTAATGTGAGCCGGTTTTCTGCCTTAGAGCCATGGCCCCGTCTTCAGCTTTGTCCAACAACAATGATAACAACAGAGATGTCACGACTGATCAGCTAGCCACCCTGCTTACCGCTCTTAAGGTCACCCTGGATCGCGTCGAGACCCGTATCGACGCTCTGGAAAACAAAGAAACTGGAGAACATAATACTCCACCTCTGACTTAAACTGAGAAGAGGCTAAAGCTCTTGGAAGAACAGCTCCTAACCCGGGGTAACAATATCCATCTTGAGAACAACCGAAGGTTCGAACCTGTTGGGGATCAATTACCCGACAACTTTACCCTAACTGATGTGCCTAAATTTAAAGGAGTGGAGGACCCGCTCAATCATATCCGTGCCTTCAAAGACTACATGGCCATTAAGGGGGTAAAACATGAACTTTTCACCCGAATCTTTCCGTCATCTTTGGAACCGATCCCTCGCCAGTGGTACTACTTCCTTGACCCGAAAAACCTTACTACTTGGGATGAGGTCGCAGTTGAATTCGCCAAACAATACGCCGACAATGTTGAAATCCAAGCCAATACCCGCACTCTTGAGGTTCTAACCCAGAACGATAAGGAAGGGTTCACCGAGTTCTTAACCCGTTGGAGGAGGGTAAGTACTCAACTGGTCAGTAAACCGAGTGAATCAACTTTGGTGGAAAAGTTCGTCAACAATCTCCGCCCAGTGTATGCCAATCTACTAGGGTATCAAAACATCAAGACCTTCCAGGATCTGCAAATTCTGGGGACACCCATTGATGATGACCTCCGGAACGGTGTCTTGGCCAAGACTACTGGCAGAGGCTACCAGGGATCCACCTCAACCGGCTCCCGCCCTTACGGCCAGACAAACAAAATCGATGAGGTCAAACTCGTTGAACCATCTACTAAGAGAGCTGAGCGCCCCCAGAGAGTGTTCACTAATATAGGGTCAACTTACGCAAGTCCTCTGAAGAGGCTCATGGACCAGGGAAAGTTACAACCAATCGGACCCACCCCGGATCCGACCGATGCTAAGAAATCCCGCTTCTGGAACCCCGATGCCTACTGTCAGTACCATCAAGGGAAGGGGAATGATACTGAAACCTGCTTTAAACTCAAACACATCATTCAAGACATGATTGAGAAAGGATATTTGCCTTTACCCCCACCGACTAAGCCAAACAACAAAACAAATCCTCTGGGAATCCACGCCATCTCCAACGATGAGCCAACTCTGGACTGCTCTCACCTCATCCTGCCAGTTGATGACGAGGTGAATGCCTTGGAGAAAGATCCCTCGGACGGGTTATTTGTGTTTAGTGCTGCCACTATGCTCACCATGTTCCAACAGGTTGAGGAAGCCATAGCTAGCCTCTCCGAGAGGATTACCCGACTTGACGATGCCTACCGCCGGCTTATCTTCAATCCTCCACCACCACGCCCGAGGGAGAGTCCCTCGAGCGCCCAAAACTACCCACACCAGGGCGGATTGCTCCCGCGACCATTCTGGCATGCACCTCACAATAATCAACCCCACAAAAACTATCCCCACAAAAATTACCCTCACAAAAATATCCCTCATGAAAACTACTCACCAAGAAATACCCCTCCAAGGTACCTTCGAGATCCTGAAATCAATGGCATCTGGAGAGACGATGTTGAATATGTCTACCTGGTCCCAGAGAAAGAGAAACGGGCGAAAGAGATCGGTCACCTTACCCGGTCCGGACGCCCCTATCAGAACCCGAACAATCCAACGGTCGTTCCAACAACGAATGACCAAGCCGTCCCGGAAGTAGAAGCTCAACCAAGAGCTCCTGAGAATTCAATGCTCAAGCAGCTTCAGAAGGCAAAAGCCGAGATCTCGATTTGGCAACTGATCGCAACGTCCTTTGAACATCGACAGGCTTTGCTACAGGCCTTGGGAAAATTAACTGTGCCCTCCACCTCTTCCCCTGAAGAAATAGTGGCACATATGACGAGGGACGCCCCTAACTTGAACAACCCGATTGTCTTCTCTAACGCAGATATCCCAGCCTTCGGAGCCAATCATAACCTTGCCCTGTACATTACCGTACAATGTCTCAAGAAGAATGTACCCATGGTCCTTGTAGATGACGGATTCGCGGTGAATGTCATTCCCCTCAAGACTGCTCACAAGCTGGGTATTAAGGAAGCTGATTTGGTCCCAACAAATCAAGGAGTACGCGCCTACGACGGCACTCGTCGCAAGGTCGCGGGGCTCATCACTCTGTCCGTCGCAACCGGACCGCTGGAAAGACAAACCAGTTTTCAGGTGGTCGACATGGACGCCTCCTTCAATATGCTCCTAGGACGTCCCTGGATCCACGCCGTCAAGGCAGTTACCTCAACTCTCTACCAGAAGATCAGGGTCCCCATCAACGGGAAAACAATCACAATTCCTGCTTCCCCGATCAAAGCTGTCATGAGAAAGGGAATAGCCCCCCAAACCATTAAAGAGGATGATAATGAAATGTGGGGATTCCAAGCTGTGAATGCCATAATTGATGAATCAACACCCTTTGATTGTGACCCGTTTGCCAACCTCACAGTCAACCGTATCATGATGCGCCAGGGTTACTTCCCGGGCTTACCCCTCAATTTACTGAAGGACACTTTGCCTCCCTTGAAACAGGCTAAGGTCCCCAACATCCCCTTTGGGCTGGGATATGAATGAAGATATCCAGGAGATGAACCTCCTAGTCCGAAAACGCAAGAAGCACGGAGTTATCCTCCGTCCCTATCATCTGACTCTCAATGGATACTTTGTCCCCGAAGGAGAATCAGAGCTCTACCATGGCTTTCCGGAGCCGGTCTATGACTCTGTGGCCAAGGCTAGGTACCCGAGTGTAGAAGTCTTCTAGTACTGCTACGTCATCCCTGACAACACCGAAGCTGCATCAACCGAATCTAAGCCGTCGTCATGCCTCGATGGACAAGCTGTCCCTCTCCTCTTTGGGGAAGATAACATCAATTACCTCGACTATGAGGACATTATCAACATCGCCCTGAAGGACAACTAATTTGACCCAACCGCCTTGATCTCTGACACTAACCCGGAGAAAGCTACACATCGCCCTGAAGGACAACCAAGATCACAACTAGAGAAGGCCCTATGTTCAAAGAAGGAAGTGGAGAAGAATCCGAATCTGGGTCTGAGTCAGAGTCAGAGTCTGTCATAGCTCCTAACACTCCTGATGTCCCGGTCAAGGTCCCCTTCCCACTATTCTATCACAAAGTTATGGCTGATTCAGAGGCTGAGCCTACTAGGATCACCCCCACTTCCATGAAAAGTGACAACCTGGAGCCTGTTCCAGGGGCCACCTCCTTTGCTGTGTCGCCCCTGACTGACCACGAGATGTCTGTTCTCTCCGAGCTTTTCGCTCGTGTCAACTTAATGAACGCTAAGTTTGCTTATGAGTCGTCTTAATTTAACTGCAATGCAATTCTGAATGACTATGAGGAATTTGACTTGAGTGACTACCCACCTCATTTAGCCAAAGAACTTGACAAACGGGAAACCAGAACCCCCATTATTGAGGAGACCGAACCTATTAACGTAGGAACCGAAAACACACCTCAAGAACTTAGGATAGGGACAACCCTGGACCCCTCGGAAAGACAAAAGTTCATTGACCTCCTCCACGAATACAAAGACGTGTTCGCCTGGTCCTACAGATATATTCCTGGGATTGACAGGGAAATTGCAGAGCACCGGATACCCATTAAACCCGGAGCTAAACCCGTGAAGCAGAAGCTACGCCGGATGCGCCCTGAAAATCAAGGAAGAAGTAGATAAACAGTTCAAGGCCGGTTTCATCAAAGTGTCTGAATACTCTGATTGGGTGGCCAACATTGTGCCCGTACCAAAGAAAGATGGAAGAATTCGGGTTTGCGTCGA
This sequence comes from Silene latifolia, assembly GCF_048544455.1. NCBI lineage: Eukaryota > Viridiplantae > Streptophyta > Magnoliopsida > Caryophyllales > Caryophyllaceae > Silene > Silene latifolia. The sequence continues at coordinate 63,007,649 of NC_133526.1, read as the reverse complement.
CTTCAGGGATCTGAACGAAGCGAGTCCAAAGGACGACTTCCCTTTGCCACACGTGGACATTCTGGTAGACAACACCGCTGAACATGCCCTCCTATCATTCATGGACGGGTATGTCGGGTACAACATGATTAAAATAGCTGAGGAAGACATGCACAAAACTGCTTTCACTACACAGTGGGGTACATATTGCTACACAGTCATGCCTTTCGGTCTCATCAACGCCGGGGCTACCTATCAAAGAACCGCTACCACTCTCCTACATGATATGATACACAAGGAGGTAGAGGTATATGTCGACGACATGATCGTCAAATCAAAGGAACGGGACGGCCACATCAACGCCCTTCGGAAATTCTTTGCTCGTCTGCGGAAATATAACATGAGACTAAATCCTCATAAGTGTGCATTCGGGGTCACCTCCGGAAAACCCTTGTGACATGTCGTCAGCAAAAGAGGTATTGAGATTGATCCAACCAAAATCAAAGCCCTTCAACAAATGCCTCGGCCTAGGAACGAGAAGGAGATTCGGGGATTTCTCGGTCAGGTTCAATACATCAGCCGCTTCATTGCCAAGCTCACCATGATTTGTGAACCGATATTAAAGAAGCTTCGCGCCTCCGATCACATCGATTGGGACGACGACTGTCAAAAGGCCTTCGGCAAGATAAAGGAAATCCTATCCAAGCCTCCTGTCCTCATGCCACCTCAACCTAGGATTCTTCTATCCCTGTACCTGACTGTTACCAACACAGCCATGGGAGCAATGTTAGCACAAACAGTCGGCAACGAAGAACGAGCCATCTACTACATCAGCAAAAAGTTCATCGAGTACGAGACGAGGTATACCCAACTGGAGAAGACATGCCTTGCCCTAGTATGGTAAACAAAGAAGCTGCGGCATTACATGCTCAGCTACACGGTCCACATCTACTCCAAGATGGACCCGGTCAAATACATCTTCGAAAAACCCGTACTAAACGGAAGGCTGTCTAGGTGGACGCTCATGCTGTCCGAGTTCGATCTCAAATTTGTACCCCTCAAGGTTATCAAGGGAAGAGCAATTACCGATTTCCTAGCAGAGAATCCCGTCAACGAAGATCCAAAGACCGACACATGGTCACTTCCTGACGAAGACATCCTTTGTGCCGATTCCGACGCATGGGACCTATACTTCGACGGTGCATCTAATCTGAGAGGCTTCAGGGTGGGAATCCTTCCAATATCACTGGAGGGAGAACATGTTCCGATCTCGGTCAAGCTAGACTTTGCCGTCACCAACAATGCTGCTGAATATGAAGCATGCCTCATCAGCCTACAAACAGCCATCACGCTCGGCATCAAGAGACTGAGGGTCCACGGCGATTCCTCGCTCATCATCAACCAGGTTTCCGGATCATGGAAAATCCGATCTGACGGCTTAGCTCCCTACCGAGCAAAGATCAATCAAGAGGCCGAATTCTTCGACCAAGTCGAGTACTTCCACTTGCCGCGAGAGTAAAATCAATTTGCTGATGCCCTGGCGAAACTTGCCGCGCTCGTCAACATACCTGATGACATGACATCAATGTCCCTATGTGTCGAGAGAAGGAGCGAGCCAGCTCACATTTGTGCCATCAACGACGACGAGGAAAGCCATGATGAACCTTGGTACCAAGCCATCCTCAACTACAAAACCAAAAATGAATACCCTCCCAACTCTGATCAAAGAGGACAAAGAGCCATCCGTTTACTTGCATCACAATTCGTGATAAACAAAGATCAACTATACAAAAGAACACCCCAAGGAATTCTCCTCCTTTGCATTGACCGTCACAAAGCCAAAAAAGTCATGGGAGAGGTCCACGACGGAAAATGTGGCCCTCACATGAGCGCAATGATGCTTACTCGAAAAATCACGCGGCTAGGTTACTATTGGACCACCATGGAAGCTGATTGTCGTAACTACGGTAAGCATTGCCACAATTGCCAAATCTTCGCCAATATACAACACATACCACCATCCCTTTTATACACCATGACGTCACCCTGGCCTTTCTGAACCTGGGGCATCGACATCATCGGGAAAGTCAACCCGGTAGGCACCAAGAGGCATTGCTTCGTCCTCGTCGCCATCGACTACTTTACCAAATGGGTGGAAGCACAGTCATATGCAGTCTTGACTGCCAAACAAGTGGCCAAGTTCATTCAAAACAACATCATCTGCCGATATGAGGTACCCCATGAAATCATCAGCGATCAAGGCTTTCACTTCCGAGCGGAAACTCAGACCTTGCTGGATAAGTACAAAATCAAACGACATCGATCATCCCCCTACCATCCCCAAACTAACGGAGCGGTGGAGGCAGCGAACAAAACTCTTGTCACCATTATCAAGAAAATGCAAGACAACTACCGCGATTGGCCGAGCAAACTCCCATTCGCACTCTGGGGATACCGAACCTCAATTCGAACATCGACGGGCGCCACACCCTTCTACCTAGCATACGGTATGGAGGTAGTTCAACCGGTAGAGTTAGAGGTCCCTTCTCTACGCATCCTACTGGAGAGTCAAATCCCCGAGGCAATATGAACCCGTTGAAGGTGCGAACAACTCACTGTTCTAGATGAGCGGCGGCTCAACGCCTTGCACAACGTCCAGCTATACCAACGATGTATATAACGGGCATTCAACAAGAAGGTTAAACCCAAGAACATCCAGGAAGGCGACTTGGTCCTCAAGTCGATTCGAGCACCGTTACCCGTCGATCCGAGGGGGAAATTCAAACCCAACTGGGCCGGGCCATACCTGGTCAAGAAAATACTTTCGGGGGGCGCAGTGAGACTGAGTACCCTAGATGGGGAGGATTTTACAAACCCGACCAACCTGGACCAACTCAAGAAATACTACCCTTGAACCATAGCAACCAACGACCTAGCCTAGTTTTACAACTAGCAACCACCTCAACCCCCTTTTCAAGTCAAGTTCCTTGACACGTCTGTCGTGTACCTGTCAAAAATAAACTAACTAAACGAACTATATAGCTAGGGAAGTCAGGTCGATCTCCACAGGGAGGCAAGACATTTGTAGAAGTCCTTCTATTTGGTCACAAATGGGGGGGGGGGGGGGGTTGTTTGAATTGTTATCTAAACTACGAGTTTTAAAGGAAAGAGAGATAAAGGGTAAGAGCAGTAAAAGCAAGAAATAAGGATAAAACTATCAGATAGAGAGGGACATGTCAGGATTTCGGTTCACTACGGTAGTCCAGTGACTTAGCTGTAAATGACTCAGACGAATTAATGTAAGACGGATGTTGAAAGGTCCTTTCGGTCCACTTTCTATCCTAAAATACTACTAACTTAATTTTCATTCTCGTCAGGGTAGTCTACTGTTCATAGCAGGCCTATTTAGTCCAATCTTTCGATCTAGGATAAATTTTAGCCAGATTAAAGGATGACTCAGAAGCGTGCACTCAACTAAGTCGATAAATACAATTAAATTGCTATGGTGACAGAGTCTCGTAATTAATTCATTTGTTTCATTTACAACATCGTCACATTCCTACCGTGGATCCCCTAATCCCAACATGAAAGGGGTTTAGCTACTCATGTCGCTAATTAAACTAACAGCAGATAAAATTCCAGCAGTAAACATAATGAAATAATAAGTAAATTGCATAAAAGAGAAATTAGGGCAAAGGAATTAAATGGAGTAAACAAGAAATTAAAGCAAACAATGATTAATTATTAATAAGGAAAGAGAAAGGAATTACAATCCAAACGAATCCGGTGTAAAGAACACAAAATCCGAGTGAAATAATCCCAAGAAGAAAGTTACAGTGAAGGGGAATAAGCAACGCAGTAAAGTTTACAGTAGAAAGTTTCGATAATGGAAAGATAGATCCTAATGACCTAGTAAAGCGTGCTTAAATAGCAAAGTCATTAAGTTTAGCGAAATAAACACTCACACGGGCTGTTTTAAAGCCCATAACAGCGAAACCACTCGATCGAGTGGATTAAAACCACTCGATCGAGCAAACACCTCAGCAAATCTACTCGATCGAGTAACTCGTCTTTCTGCAGCTAAGGATCGAGTAGAATTCTACTCGATCGACCATCTTGGGATGTAAAAACCACTCGATCGGGTTCTTTATCTTCAAATCAGCTCAAGTCCGTCACCGACTGCCTCGTAATGCGTGCCATGACACTTCCAAACGCAGTATCTCACTCTGGAAAAATCCCGTCTCCCTTAAATGCATGCAAAAAGGACGAAAAAGAGTACGATTCCACTACTTTCGCGTTCATTTCTACAAAATGGACAAAACGAACCAAAGTAGCCAATTCGGGGCAAAATACTATAAAAACAGTATAAAAATGCATAGAAATACGTACTGAAATAGGCTAAAAAGACTATATAAAAAGCACGTATCAAATCTCCCCAAACCGAACCTTTAATCGTCCTCGAGTAAACTAAAATGCAACTAATGGAACGGAAATGATAACTCAGAGCTAGCTTAACTTGTCTACTTGAACCAATTTAATGCAACAAAGATTAACAGTTAAAGTTAAGCAGTCAATACGCAAACGAGTTATAAGCTGTTCAGAAATATAGCCAACCTATCGACCTTGCAAGACCAACAAAATCGGACTCTCTCGTGGTCACTCTTCTCTCATGAAGCAAAGGGTGAATGTTATATATAAAAGAGAGAAGGAAAGACAGTCACTCACCTAGCTGCGACCTACATAGCATGCATGCAACAAAAATGAAAGACAATTCAAGTACTAATGCACACACTCCAACCAATAATGTCCGTCACAGCCGAGGGCTTACAAATGATTTGGGAATAGTGAGGTTCAGGTGAGAAAGGCAAAACATGTTATGGAAATGTGGAGGTAAAAGCGTCAAGCTAGTTCCTAACCGGACCATAATAAACTATCCAAATCTCAACTGACTGAAAAACTAAGTACAAATGCCCTTCATTCGGCACAAAGCTCACTAAACTCAAACACAATCTCCTCAAAAATATAGAATGAGATTGGAGGAGTCAGACGGTCACAAACTTTCCTTTTTTAAACACCGTCTGAAATAACTAACTGAAACAAATCAACTTTTTTTCAAACATTCTTTTTTTCTTCTTCTGATTCACGTTCCAGCCTCTTTCTTTTTTTCTCATTTTTCATCATTTTGTTTCTTTCTTCCACTTTCACGTCATTCTTTTTTTTTTAATTCTTTTTCATCCTTCCTCAATACTTACACCAACTCCATACAAAAGGAATACGGGCCAAAATGCAGATGAAAACTCTTACCCAAAAGATCATACTAACTAGCTTGACTAGGCAGGCTTGATTTGGAAAGTAGCTAATGGGTCAAAAGGGCAAATTTGGCTAATGTGGAGCTAAATGGGTGAAAAAATAAAGAAAGGGAAATTTGCAAGCACCTCCCTGCATGTGACAGCAACCACAAACCCGAATATATGCATTTGACGAGAAATTGAATGTCATAAAAGTGCAAAAAAGATGAACATGCTATGCAAGGACTACTACTCTCAATTCCTAATGAACTGGTCATGAATGTCACAAGTTATGGCTCTAAAACTCAGAATTTTTCGAGTAGTTTGCCAATTTATCAGGTCAAGTCTAAACAATCAGATATATTTGAACAGAAACTCGTAGACCATACGTATGACAAAGCTAATAACTATCAAAAGAAGTGCAAGGCTCAAGCAAAAAGACAAGTTATAGTGCATTATCATCACGGAAATCTAATGTTCCGACTCAACCTATAAGCAAAAGTAAACGTGAATTTTTTGATTGTTTTTTGAAATTTTCTAATTTTTTTGGATTTTTGAATTTTTTAATGAAATAAACAACAATGCAAAGCTGAAAAACAAACGTGAATGCAAAAACAAATGCAAATGCAGACTCAAAAGGATGCAATACCCTCCCCAAACCAAAACGAACAACGCCCTCGTTGGCCTCCAGCATACACCAGCAGATATATACAGGGGAACGGGAATATACAACCAAAAGAAAATAAAAGCAATAAATAAAAAGGAGACAAAATAAAAGAGTAAGAGATACATACAAAATACGAACTTCACCAAACCAGCCAGAAAACTGGAGAAGTGAGTAGACCAGTAGCTACTCGTCGTTGTCGTCGCCGTCGCTGTCACGGACGTCCTCCACCCTAAACTCCGGATCTCTCTCCTCCTCTCTCCTTCTCTGCTCCTCAGCGCGAGCTCTCTCCACTACCACCTTTGGGTCCTCGTCCTCCTCCTCCTCCTCGGACACCGGGTACCCCTCAGGTGGGTACCGGAAGAAGGAAGGGTGTGGCCAACCCTCTTGGATCGGTCGGTGTCGCCGCAAGTGGTACTCGTACAAAGGGTGTAAAGCAAGAGCCAAGTCCCTCTCCATACGAGCCTAACGCTCTGCAACCTCAAGCAACAAACCGTAAACAGCGCCCCCTTGGTCCAGGACCGCGGGCGCCACAAAAGAAGGAGGTGGTACGAAAGTAGCCGGTAGGTCCGGCTGAGTCTGTGTCTGGTCAGTGGGAGTGGGAGTGGGAGTAGGAGTGGTAGTAGTAGTGGGGGTAGGGGTCGTTACGGGAGCAGCCATGGAAGGCTGGGCACTCCCTGAAGGTGTGGACCCTTCTCCGGTCTCAATACTCCGCTTCTTGGCGGCGGGTGCAGTGGGAGGTGGTCGGCGTGGAAGGTGAAGGTCAGGCAGTGGTGGCAGGCGGGCGCCCCTCGCAACAGTGAGCAAGGGCTCTAGACGGGGGAGAGTCTCACAAGGTAAGTCTACAGACAGGAAGCCGTCTATCTTCCATGTCTGGTAGTCTGGGGTAAGCCAATGCTGAGAAAGCATGGCATTCAGACTCAGTAGCCTCTCTCCCTGGAGGTACTGCAAGTCACGAGGCCAAACGGGGATGAGGGAACGGGCAAGAATGGTGGATATGCCACCGCAGGAAATGGTTCCCGTCTCCTTCTTCCCCTGCCTCTGAAGGTACCGGGCGGTCAAGTAAGCTATGCTGAGGGTAAAAGGACCCTCAAAGTCGATGTTCAGGTAACCGCCCAGGATGGAGAGCTCGGTGTTTGTGATGTTGTTCGGCTCCTTTCGGCCGAAAATAGTGCTCCCCATCAATCTAAGAAAACAACGGACAGCGGGGAGGTGGACCTGTTGGAGCTTTCGCTCCTGAAAAGTGGTGTGGGCCAGGGTCCTCCAAAGCTGACGGAAGAGACTCCTAGGGGCGGCAATCACGCCCGTAGAGGTAAGGCCAAGTAACCTACCAAACTCCCCTAAGGTCATCGGAAAAGTCAGGTTAAACAACCGGAAGGACACGGAAGAACTAGTGGGGTCAGCATCGTGTGCCCCTGAGGAGAAGGTAAAGGAGCTGAGAAACTCGAGGCTCAGCTCCAGAAAAGTGCGGCCGCTCATAGTGATGAGCCTGGCCATCCCCGTGCCCCGTAGTAAGTCACAAACTGACTCGTAAATGCCGAGTCTCACAAGTGCCGATTTCTCTAGAAATCGGGAAGGAACATGCACACAGCCTAGCAGGTCATAAAATTTCTTACGATGTAAAGCGTTAACAAAATGTACCCGCGGGTAGTCTGGGTGAGGGTCGAGGGAAGTGTCCCCTCGGACTGTGACTGTGCCAGAAGTAGAAGCAGCAGCTGAAGCAGAAGCAGTAGAAGTAGAGGTGGCTGGGGCTGGCGCAGAACGAGACTGTCTACGACCCCGACCTCTGGAACCCGAAGTAGTAGCCCGTGCAGTGACGGTGTGAAGGACCAGGGCTGCTCTGAAAGCAGCTGCGGCTGCTGGCGAGTCCACCACAGGAGTAAAAGTAGTGGCTGGTGTAGGAGTAGTGGCTGCTATAGCCACCACTGAAGAAGAAAGACTAGCAGTGGTGGTGGCCGTAGAGGAAGTGGCAGCCTGAACTAAGCTAGCAGCAGAGCTAGCTGGAGCAAAAACTGTACCTGCAACTGAAACTAGGAACACTGGGCTTTGGTAGTCACTAAAGTGGAGACAGTGGCAACAGCAGGGGCCACTGTCTCAGACAGAGACGGACTAGAGGACGAACTAGTGGAGGGCAAAGAGCTAGAATCCATCCTGTATACAAAGGGTAGGGGGGTGTGATAAGAAACAGCGGCTAATAGTGGCAAAAATTCGCACGAAAAACCAGCAGAAACAACATGTGGAACCCCTACCAGTCGAAAATTTCAACTTACAGCATACAATTCCCAACAATTCCTCAAAAATTTCGAAAAACACTGATCAAGTCCATTTCATTTCACAAATTAAGCATATGTGGTCGTTGGTCAATGGTCGATACAAAACACAATTTATACTTCACAAACAACTCTACAATTAGTAAAGAGGCAAGTAAAGGTCGGATCCCAAGGGACGGGTATTGAAATGAGAATTCTATTGTAACTAGTAGTGTCTAGGGGTGTCACAAATTGGGTTGATGTAGAAGGTTACTAAACTAAAATAGCAATGAAAATAAACTAACAAGGTAAATAAAATAAGGGGTGTAAACAATTGATTAAAGGCACTAGGGTGTCATGGGTTCATAGGGGAATCATGGGATATGATCATACAAACATGTTCTCAAATTATAAGCAAGAAATTATTGTTGTGATGGATTGAGTTGGGTTATATCTTACAATCCTAGGAAAGTTTGGGTCCCGGAGCCGAATCGATTAGATTGTACAACACCTACAAGTCGACTTAATCTTTCCTACTCAACACATGCATGGTCTAACAAGACTCGAGTTGGGTTATGTCTTACAAGTCAAGTTGAAAGGATAGAAGATGATAGTAAATGCAAGGATTCATAGGCTTAGCATTTCATCAAATATAACATGTGCATGTATTAAGATCAAAACAAGCAAGCAAATAAGATATGAAAGCATATTAATTTAAGCATGAATCATTCCCCATGTTGGTTTCCCCTAATCACCCATTAAACCCTAGCTAAGAGACTACTCACTCATTATCATATTGATCATGCTAGAAAGGTTGTCAATCATACTAACATAATGAAACATGATGAATAAATGAATGTAATTAGCAATAATTAAAAAGGGATTAAGAGATTATACCTACTAATGATTCCAATAATAAAGCAAGAATAATAGAAGTACTTGAATCCTAGATTGAGAGGTTGTCAATCTCCCAATAATAACCCAAATAATCTTCAATTACCCAAAATAAAGTAAGAACAAGAGAGAGATTAAAGAACTAAAACTTGGATTAAAACTTGATTAATATTTGATTACAATATTGAAGAGAGATTTGATTAATATTAACTACACTAATTTTTGATAAGAAGAACATGCTCCTCTAATTAGACTAATGGGGTATTTATAGTGAAAATTAGGGAGGATGCATTAGGGTTAACTAAGGGCTAAACTAGTAATTACACTTTTTAAGTTGAGCAAGGAGACTCCGGTATTCTCCGAGAGAAGGGCTTCTCTTATCGTGGCTTGAAGAATGAAAACGTGCTGTACTGAAATCCGTGCGGATGGGAGTCGGGACGGCCGGATCTGGGCTGGAGAATCCGAGCGGATTCAGGGGCAAGACGCTCGGATTGGCGAGGGGGAATCCGAGCGGATTCCTTTGAGGGACGCTCGGATTGGGCTTGGGCGGACGGACGGATTGTGTACAATCCGTTCGGATTGTCTGGCAGCATCTTTTTTTCTTCTTTTCTTCCCTTTTCTTCATGAATTCCTTGGGGATTTCCTTGGGGACTCAAGGATCCTTTCACAACAATGCTCTTCTACTATGCTATGTACAAAGGCCTTCTAGTCTTGTCTCTCCTTGATGCTTGGTCATTGAATACGATCAATTTAGCCTCGTTTTGCCATGAAAATGCAAGATTCTTACTCCTTTCCTACCAAGGGATCAAAATCTCAAAGAATATGCAAAACAAAGAACTAAAGATAAGAAATGACCCAAATAGGTACTAAAAAGCATGGAAACAATGGTAATTCGGGGGCTAAATATGCGCCAATTATGGTCACATCAAATATCCCCAAACCGAACCTTTGCTCGTCCCGAGTAAAGAGGTGACAAAGACTAGGACCAATACTAACCTAACCTAATAATAATAGCCGATATGAGACAATTAGCGGGTCTCACTCCGCCCTTTCAACTCACAACAAGACAACCATGAGGTGGGATGCCTTCTTGCAAGGCAAGGTGGGTCTTGCCAAAATGGCGACACATCCAAACATTAAGCACACAAAAACACATAATGGATGCATCTACAAAAGAATAGCCACTTTCCTCATCTAAGTGGCGGAAATTATCTACAAGGGAAGCAATTCAAGGGTACACACTCCTTCATAGATACAATTTATTCAAACTACTAAGCCTAGAAGGATACCAATAAATCACCTCCAAAATCTGTCAAGCTAGGGTACCTTTGTCCTCAATCGTTAAATGCTTTTGTCAAGAGTAGACTCCCTATGGTGTTAGAAACACTGGAGGATCGCGGAATTCCCCCTCTTGCCTAGACAAGAAGAAGGGTCGTCCCCTCTCTACCATGCACAAAAATGGATACGATGGATAAAGGGATCGATAGTATTTGAGTTTCATTTTGGGAGTTTGCTTTTATTTTTGTTTTCCCCCAATTTCATTGGCATTTGACATTTGAGAACACTTTCTTTGCCATTTCTTTTGATTTTTGGCATTTCAATACTTGACAACTTTTTGAATTTCTTTTTGAACATTTTCAAAGTCACCCCAATTAGTAACGAGGGTGCCTTGTATTTGAAGCTTTAGGAGTTCTTTTTTTTGCTCCTCTTTTCTTTTGATGCATTTTTGCAAACTTTTTTTTTTTTTCATTTTTCATTTCATTGGACTCAAATTGATTTCTTTTTGTTTTGTGCCCATTCCCTTTGATGACAAAAATGTGGTAGAACATGGATGAATGATAGAAGTATGCATGGTTTCAAGGGTCACCTTGGAATAAACGGTAGCCAAGGAGTTATCACACCACAAGGTACTCTTGACTAGGCCTTAAACCATGGGTCAAAGGATACTAGCATGACACATCCTAGGGTGTTTTACAAGTATTCTAACAAGCAAAGTCTTAAGAACAAAAAGCATCTACTAGGGCCTATATACACTTGTCAAGCTTCCCAAATAGACGGTTTCGCAAAATTTTTCTAACATGCAAACTACATGCCATGATGCAACTAACATATAAACATCCTAATGCAAATGATTCTACCAACTAATATGACATATAAACTAAATGCAAGTCCTAAGTTCACATTGTTTTTACCGCATCAATCAAAATAAAGCCACATAGTCATTAACATAAAGAGGAAAAAGGAGATTGGAAAGATCATACCATGCGGTCTTCAATATCCTCATGTCTCGGATGTGGCGTAGTCAATCAAAGTGAACAAGGATAAAACAAACACAATATATACAAGACAATATATACAAAGGAAATGAACTTGTTTTTGGTTTTTCAATTTTTCAAATTTTTATGATTTTTTTTTTGAAATTTTTCAATTTTTATGGTTTTTGAATAAAAGTTAAGTGTTAGAATTCCCATCCCCACACTAATATGGGCATTGTCCTCAATGGCCAAAATGATGGAAATTATGCAAAAATGATGCATGATTTCTATACTAAATGCAATTCTACACTAAGCTATACTACATGATGCATGGTTTTTGTTATGACGGAGAGGATAATTTAGATTACCTCCCGTTGTGTATGCATTAACTTCCCCAAACCGAATAAGACATTATTGCTAATGTCAAAGCATGGGTATAGTTCCTGCACACACTATGCTATGCATGAAACTAGATTGTCATTTTGGATTTTCAAAAATGGGAACAATAAAGAACACCTCAATGGTACCGAGGTGTGAGTCCTTTGGTGTTGCTAGGACTCTTCCAACAAATAGTCAAAGTTAAATAAAATACAAAGAAACAAGATACAAAGTTCTTTTCATGAAAAATAAAGATAAAGAGGAGAGTTGAGAAAACTTCACTTGAACTAAGGTGGGTGCCTCTTGCCCGCTCCACCTAGTGATGAAGTAATCTCCTAGATATCGGCATCATCTCCTTCAATATCGGTATCCCAAATATCCCTAGAAGCATCACTTAAACTTGGATCCATGAATTCATCTTCTTCTTCACTCTCAAGCTTCACCGTATCACCTCCACAAGAGTCGCCACTTTCTTCCCCTTTGCGACCGTTTGCCCCTTCATTGGCCTTCTCCGAGTTGGGAAAGAGCAACTCCATTTGAGCCCATGAAGGAAAAGCTCCTTCTTCACTTATCCGTCCCTTTTGAACCATGTCGTGGTATTGGGGGTAAAGAGCATAATAGTTGTCCACCTTGGTTTCATATTGACGGTAGTGCAAGTCTTGCAAGATTCCCGTGACAAAGTCGTCACGGGGGAGGATGAAGGGATTCGGATGGTTGTAAGGTTGGTAGGGAATGTTGGGGTTGGTGTCCTTAACAGTTAGTGCAAGGACTTATAAACCTCTAAAAGGATCAAAGGGCATACTTTGGTATTATTATCAGTTGATCCACGTTTATCAATAACGGTTGGCTTGCTAGATAAGTTTGACGTTATTGTCATACAGATGGCGGTGATCAACTGGTCCCTAAAAGTCACACCTATAGGATACGTCTTGAGTGACGTGACGGTATGAAAATACAGTCATGTAGATGCCAAATTTGACTAACCAGTTAGTCTGAGTTATTTGACTAATAATTAGTCAAAATGTGATGTTGAGATATTATATTTAATACGGATTAAATATCATGGGCTAAAAAGGCGAATTAACCGATTAATTCGTAAAATTAAATATAAGCGTTTTATATTTAATTAAATGTATATTGAATATAATTATACAATACTGTTTTGTCGGACATGTATTAATAATTCAACTAACCCGTATTATTAGTTGATGCCTTAATTTCCGATAACCGATAATAGTTTATAATGAAACCGCGTCGTATACACTTAGCAAGCTATGGACCGGACCACGAGTTTAAGTGAAGAGGAAATGAAAAGCCCATTTCCCTCCTCTTTCTCGGTTTGGCCGAGACATGCATAGACAAAAGGGGAGTTCTCTCCTCTTGTCTAACCTTGATTGATTCATTTGAAACAAAACTAGGGTTTTGGGAATTGTGCCTCTCAGAACTCGGATCTCTCATCCAACACAAACTCACAAAACAATCCCCTCGATATTGCAAGGCAATTAGGGGATTCTCTCTAGCACAAGGGCATTACTCGGACATCTTGGGTGCAACGATTAGGAGGAGATCTAACTTGATCTCTCATTGCCTTTTGCACTAGGACCGAAGGTTATTTCTTGTTGCTTATCCTTTCTATTGTATTTATGTTTTATGACAATAATCACATGTTTAAATTTACGTTATAGTCCTAAATTTAAAGGGTATTATACGGATATTTACCCACAAGTGGTATCAGAGCCAGGCCACGCAAATTTTCTCTGTGTTTTTCATAAAACGTTTTTGAAACGATGATTTTTTGCTTCGAATTCCGTGCCATGTATACACGGCTGATTCGGGTTTTGTTCTTGTTGAAACCGTGACATGTTTTACACGGTTTTATCATCTTGTTTTTCAATTTGTTTTATGCATATTGTTGTTTTATACAGAAATTATAACAATAAGTCATGTTTTTGCCAATTGTTAAAATTGATTTTATGCGTTTTTGATCAAAATTGTTGTAGTTTTGTATCATAAAACTTGTTTCACGAGGGTTTGGAGTTTTTCAGAAAGTTTTGTACTCGATCGAACAAGTTTTTAATCGATCGAGTGTTTTTCTGTCTTGTTTTTGCTCGATCGAGTCCCTGTTGTACTCGATCGACCCCGTTCCAAAAACCTTTTGCTCGATCGAGTCCCTGTTGTACTCGATCGACCCCTTTCTAAACCCTACTGCTCGATCGAGTTTTCCTCGTACTCGATCGAGTAGATTTGCTGATAAAGGTACTCGATCGACCACCAGTTTAGTCGATCGAGCACTTCCTGTTTGGCAACCCTCTCGATCGACTTGCAGTTCAGTCGATCGAGCCCTTTTGTCCCTCGATCGAGCACTTATGTCCCTGGATCGAAGGATTTATGTTTTGACAGCTTTGAAAATTTTTCTTTTTGCTTTAAATTTTCGTTTGGCTTCTATTTGTACTTTATACGGATATTGTACACTCGCTATGATTGTGAAACGGTTCACACACGTACCATTAAGTTATTTTAAAGCGTATTTAAAGTAACGGATTGTAATGGATTAAAATTAAATGATAGAAGCGGTTTTATCACATGAATTTTAATCATTAAAAGGTGGTTTGGATAAATTTAACATAATTACGGAATTATGTCACGAATGAATTTGTTTTTAGTTGATGCATTTTTATCTATCGTTTATCTTGAATGCCGTGAATGCCTTGTTATTACGTATTTAATTTTTTTTTACAATCAGTTGTAACTTAGTGTGGCCTTAGTAGAACGTGTTACCGTAATGATGGAACACGGTCTTGGTTGTATTTTGAGATCTCGTATCTCCGTTTTGGTTTTTCCACTTGTAATTACAGTTTTAAATTAGAATGTAAATAGGTTTATTTTTGTAATTTTAATTGTAATTTTTTAGAAGACCAAAGATGGAGACCAGATGCTCACTCCCGCTACTTGGATCAAGATGGAACATCAAGACAAGCTTTTCGGGTCCAACGGTGGATTCCAAAGTTGTATTATGTTCTTATACTAGGATAGGCCACACTAGGACCTTTTTATTTACGTATTGCATTCCTTTATTTATTTTTCGTAACGATAATATGCATCATTTTCCGCCTAAAAACCAAACCACCTAATTATTGCATGAAAACTGACACATATAGAGGTCACGAGTTAGTTTTATTGACATTCTCATGTCACACGATTTTAAGCCATCACCTAAATTGATTCATTCACGCAAACGCTAGTTATTCGTTCACTTAAAATGAATTATAATTAAGTTGATGGGATCTTCCTCGTATAAACCAAAATTGAGAACGGTCTTTATAGGTCAAACTCCAATGAGTCCCTTCTTCGTCGGTAGGCATAATATGATCTCTTCTACGTCGGGTAAGTTGGAACCGATTGACCTATTTTATCTTAACACTATGGTCACTCGTACGATCCTGTGACTATGGTGGACTATAGATAGGATTTACGGAAATCTATCGACCAAGAGTTCTTCCGGAAGAACTAGCTAAACAGTTGGCTTATCAATTTACAGAAATTGAGTCTTGGGATCACTTGTATCATTCTTGAGGGAGATCAATAATGCAAGTGCAAGAGTCTACATGTTTAAAATGAATTTTTAATAGACTTAAATCACCTCGATGAGTTGCTTATTTCGTTTTGTTTTTCTTTCTTTTTCAGTGTAGATCACGATTTTAAACTGCTAAACAACAAATGGCTGGTTCTACTGAAAACCCAATGCCAAGTGCCACATTGGACCGTGAGTCCTGGCTTAGGATCTTCATGAATCAGATGAATCGGTCTACTCGGATCGAACAATGATGGATCCAACTTCGCGGACCGGGAGGCGGCATTACGGAATGCTGCCGCTGCCGACGGGAAGCTCAAATATCTCTTGGAGCCCATCCCGGCAAACCCAGGTCCCACGGCTAGAGTCTTTGAAATCACCAAGTTTAATGATTTCGTATGGAAGCGGGTGCGATTAAAAACGTACTCATTTTTGCAATGGAACCCAATTTGCAGAAACGCTTCATAGCCCATGGTGCAAACAAGATTTTCACCACGCTCACTAAGGAATTCTCGAAAGCACCGAGAATCGTGACCTATGAGCATACTACTCGCTTCTTTGATGCGAGACTCCAGAAGGGCCAACCGGTTAGCCCACACATTCTCAGCATGATTGAGAATGTCGAGAAACTGGAGACCTTTAACTGTAACATCAGCGAGAACATTGTTATCGACCGCATTCTTCACTCACTCCACGATGGTTATTCGCAATTTAGAGCGAATTACTATATGAATGATTTGAAGAAGACTCCCCGTGAACTGCACTCCCTTCTCGTACAGACCGAGAAGGACATAAAGTTCAGTGGGAGCTCAAAACAGGATGTTCTTGTTGTGACAAACAAAGGGAAAGGTAAGGGCAAAGCTCAGGCAAACCTAGCGAGAGGTAAGGCGAAGTTCAAGAAGTCGGGTTCGGGTAAGAGTGGTCTGGTGAGTCGAGCAACTCATCAGCGCGACAAAGAGCAAGGATGGTAACATGGAGTGTCACCATTGCCACAAGATTGGGCATTGGAGGCGTACATGTCCCGTATACCATGAGGACTTAAAGGCGGGGTCGTGTTAAACCCGTTGGTATGTCTTCTTCCTCTTCTACTTTTATTCATATGATTGAGATTAACCACGCAAGTTACGGAACTTGGGTACTTGATACCGGTTGTGGTTCTCATCTGTGTAATCATGTGCGGGGGCTCCGAAACATCGAACCCCTCGTAAAGGGTGAGGTGGACTGCGTGTCGGGAATGGAGCAAGAGTGGCTGCCATCTCAAAGGGGACATATGTGATCCACTTCCTAGCAGATTTGAGTTGTCTTTATATGACTGCTATTATGTTCCTAGTCTTTTGAAAAACATTATTTCGGTTTACGCACTTGATAAACTTGGTTTTTCATTTGTAATAGAAAATAATACTTGCATTTTCTCATTACACGATATGATTTACGGCAAGGCAGTCTCCATGAACGGAATTTATGTTTTAGATCAGACCACGGAAATATTACACGTAATGAATAAAAAGTTAAAGGTTGGTGACAAAGATCAAACGTATCTATGGCACTGCCGTATGGGACACATTAATGAGAAACGCGTAAAACAGCTCATCAAACATGGAGCTATCTCGGCCTTTGATTTTCAATCATTTGGCACGTGTGAATCATGTCTCATCGGTAAGATGACTCGGATTTCCTTCAAAGGTGTTGGAATGCGCGCTGCTGACCTATTAGGGCTCATACACACGGATGTATGTGGTCCTATGTCAATCACCGCACGAGAAGGCTATAGGTATTTCATCACTTTCACGGACGATTTAAGTAGATATGGCTATGTCTATTTAATGAAGCACAAAAGTGAATCCTTTGAGAAATTCAAGGAATACCAAAATAGGGTACATAACCTATTGGGTAGAAAGATAAAAACACTACGTTCGGATCGTGGTGGCGAGTATCTTTCTCACGAGTTTGATCAACACCTAAAGGACTGTGGGATTGCCTTATAGTTAACTCCACCTGGAACACCTCAATTGAATGGTGTGTCCGAACGGAGAAATCGAACACTACTTGATATGGTTCGATCCATGATGAGTCACACGGTTTTACCTGATTCGTTATGGGGTTATGCTCTTTTGTCAGCCGCTCTAATACTTAACCGAAGTCCGTCTAAAGCTGTTGACAAGACTCCATATGAACTATGGAAGGGAACGGTCCCTAACTTGTCCTTTATACGGGTTTGGGGCTGCGAGGCTTATGTCAAGTGGAGACACGAGGATAAGCTCGGCCCGCGATCGGTCAAGACATACTTTATAGGTTATCCTAAAGGAACGCTTGGTCATTACTTTTATTCGCCAACCGAACAACGCGTTTTTGTTGCGGCTAGTGCGACATTCTTAGAGAAGGAATTTCTCGAGAATGCAAAGAGTGATAGAACCTTCGACCTGTCGGAGATTCCAGAACCAAACACCGAGCAATCATTGGAGGAACCGATTCCTTCAATCCCGGCTGCGGTGAATATTCCTGAGGAACCTAGAAGGTCGGGAAGAGTCTCTATTCCTCCGGACAGATACATCGGTATGGTCGAGGAACATGACATAGATGACGTTCTACTCTTAACGAGTAGTGAACCCGCGACCTATAAAGGTGCCATGACCAGTTCTGACTCAAAGCTATGGCTTGAGGCCATGCAACCCGAGATGGACTCCATGTATGAGAACAACGTGTGGGATCTTGTTGACTTACTTGCTAAGGTTCGTCCCCTTCAATGCAAATGGCTTTACAAGATAAAGCATTCTGTGGAAGGTCAATAAGATATCTACAAAGCACGACTAGTTGCTAAAGGTTTCACCCAAGTGCCAGGTTTGCACTACGATGAGATTTTTGCACCCGTGGTCATGCTGCGTTCCATTCGGATTATCTTAGCGATTGCCGCTTTTCATGACTATGAAATTTGGCAAATGGACGTGAAAACCGCCTTCTTAAACGGCTTTTTGGAGGAAGAGTTGTACATGGTACAACCCGAAGGTTTCATCGATCCAGTACATCCTAAGAAAGTATGCAAACTTAAGCGTTCCATTTATGGACTTAAGTAAGCATCAAGGAGTTGGAATCATCGCTTCGACCAAGTGATAAAAGAAAATGGATTTACTCGATCGGTCGAGGAACCATGTCTATATATCAAGTCGAGTGGGAGCAAGATTGTCTTCCTAATATTGTATGTTGACGACATACTCCTGATTGGGAATGACATACCTCTCTTAACTTCGGTGAAAGTATGGTTGAAAAACCATTTCCAGATGAAAGATCTGGGAGAGGCACAAAGAATTCTAGGCATCCGTATCTATCGAGATAGATCACGACGGATGCTATCTCTCGATCAGAGTCTTACATAGACAAAGTCCTAGAGAGATTCAGCATGACTAACTCCAAGAAGGGGTTCCTTCCCATGGCTCCAGGGGTGCATTTGAGCCAGTCTCAGGCACCAGAGACACCGGAAGAGAAAGAGCGCATGACACGGATTCCTTATGCCTCGGCTATAGGATCAATCATGTATGCCATGATATGCACACGTCCGGACGTGGCATATGCATTGAGTATGACAAGTCGATTCCAACAAAGCATCCGGGTGAACCACATTGGTCTGTTGTCAAGAACATTCTTAAGTACCTACGAGAGGACTAAAGATTGGGCATTGACTTATGGAGGCGATCAAAAGCTATGCGCAGAATCGGTTTACGCAGATGCTAGCTTCCAAACGGATCGAGATGACTCGAAATCTCAATCTGGATTCGTTTTTACTCTTAATGGCGCTGCGATCAGTGGAAGAGTTCGAAACAAACTGTTATAAAGAGATTCTACGATCGAGTCCGAGTACTATGCCGCGTACGAAGCTACAAAGGAAGCGATATGGATGCGTCAATTCTTACATGGGCTATCTGTAGTGCCTAGTTCGAATGACCCGATCACCATCTATTTCGACAATAGTGGTGCCATCTTCCAAGCTAAGGAGCCAAAGTCTAGCAACAAGTCTAGACATGTACAACGGAAAGCTCATCTAATCCGGGATTACGTGGAGCAAAAGGAAGTAGTGATAGAAAAGATTGCTACGGATAATAACATAGCAGATCCTCTCACTAAAGCATTACGACAAGATAAGCATGAAGGGCACGTAAATTCCATGGGAATCAAACGTGTTCCTGAGTTGTAGTACTCTTTTATGGATCAGATTCATTCTCCTTTGTACTCTATACGACATCATCGTTTTGATATTTTATATATATATTTTGTTTTTCATGTGGAATTGTACGACAATTTTGAACACCACAAAGTGAACTGAACAAACATCATATCCTTTTTAGTCCTTAATTGCCCACATGAGCTGATAACTCTGGCAATTATTTTGTGACGTTGGTTGATGGTGGGTTCAACGAGCCATAAGTCAACCGGTTGACTGACCAATCACAGAGGCGAGTTATACGGATATCTCGTAGGACACCATTGTGACATCGACGTGGAGTCCTAAATGTTTTATAACATTCGTTGCCCGGTCGTGGATAGGACTTCCATGGTGATCCTAAGAGTCGATTCTTTTGACTATCGACTGTCTCTTGAGACTAAGGCAGATTTTGGGTGACTTTGGTTTCTTTCTCACGGTCATCCGTAACAGGGGGCCAAGTAGATTTTTTCTGGGTCATTTCATGCTGTGCTTAGATCGGAAGGAGTCGAGTTGAAGGAAATATTCAGCCTTTATCAGGTACTCGATATTTCTCAGGGCCACTCGAGGAGTCAGAATCGAAATGCATGGCCATGCTCGGATACGGATTCGTTTTATCAGTTAAGTTACTCTCTAGTCGGGGAAACCACTCTAGATACAGATCGATTGTAAAATACGACCTTTGTGGATCCGGATCTGCAAATTTTTTTACATTGAGTGGGAGAAATTTTAAATGAATATGAGAATCGGTTATCGCACATACACTTGTACGGACAAGTGGGAGTTTGTTGGAGCTTGTGTCCTCCAGTTAGTGCGGATAACGTCATTGCACATGCACTTGTACGGACAAGTGGGAGCTTGTTGGGGTTGGTGTCCTTAACAGTTAGTGCAAGGACTTATAAACCTCTAAAAGGATCAAAGGGCATACTTTGGTATTATTATCAGTTGATCCACGTTTATCAATAACGGTTGGCTTGCTAGATAAGTTTGACGTTATTGTCATACAGATGGCGGTGATCAACTGGTCCCTAAAAGTCACACCTATAGGATACGTCTTGAGTGACGTGACGGTATGAAAATACAGTCATGTAGATGCCAAATTTGACTAACCAGTTAGTCTGAGTTATTTGACTAATAATTAGTCAAAATGTGATGTTGAGATATTATATTTAATACGGATTAAATATCATGGGCTAAAGGCGAATTAACCAGTTAATTCGTAAAATTAAATATAAGCGTTTTATATTTAATTAAATGTATATTGAATATAATTATACAATACTGTTTTGTCGGACATGTATTAATAATTCAACTAACCCGTATTATTAGTTGATGCCTTAATTTCCGATAACCGATAATAGTTTATAATGAAACCGCATCGTATACACTTAGCAAGCTATGGACCGGACCACGAGTTTAAGTGAAGAGGAAATGAAAAGCCCATTTCCCTCCTCTTTCTCGGTTTGGCCGAGACATGCATAGACAAAAGGGGAGTTCTCTCCTCTTGTCTAACCCAGTTGATTCATTTGAAACAAAACTAGGGTTTTGGGAATTGTGCCTCTCAGAACTCGGATCTCTCATCCAACACAAACTCACAAAACAATCCCCTCGATATTGCAAGGCAATTAGGGGATTCTCTCTAGCACAAGGGCATTACTCGGACATCTTGGGTGCAACGATTAGGAGGAGATCTAACTTGATCTCTCATTGCCTTTTGCACTAGGACCGAAGGTTATTTCTTGTTCCTTATCGTTTCTATTGTATTTATGTTTTATGACAATAATCACATGTTTAAATTTACGTTATAGTCCTAAATTTAAAGGGTATTATACGGATATTTACCCACAGGGAAAGGGGTAGGGAGGCACCTTTATCTTTTCACCCTGGGTTTGTTGTTCTTGTTGTTGTGGTGGAGGAGCTTGTGGGGGTGGAGCTTGCCTTTCTTGACTTTGAATGAGGTAGGAGGGTATTGGGGACAAGCATCCTCTCCTTGGGGAAATTCGAGGTAGGTCGGCCATCGGAAGGTAGATAGGATCACTTCCTTTCGTCAACCATTTGATCCTTTTATCAACCCCCTCAAGGGTTATCCAATGGTGTTGGACAACAAGGAGGTCTTCATTAATTCTCATTCCTCCCGAGAGTGGAGTGTACTCATTGTTCTCATTGAACCTAGGATTAAAGTGCTTTGCAAGTCTTGTTATGAGTCCACCATTCACTATATGCTTCTTCCCATCATCATCTCCGTTTCGAAATTTTGCCCACTTTTCTAGCAAAACTAGAGGTGCATTGAGATGATACCCGTCTCTTCCTTGAATGTTTAGATAAGATTCCATGAACATGAGGTCCAATTGATTCACAATAGCCGGATCTCGGCGGGCGAAGAGGGTACCCGAAAGAAATCGGTATGTGAGCCTCAAGATCGGGTTTTGGATGTGAAAAGCAAGACACTCCTTGGTAAGAATGAAGTCCCGGCCCGTCATGGCCCTCCACAAAGGTGCGACACTATACTTTTTGGGTCTTGATGTTCGGGTAGGCGAAACATCAAGCCCGAACACATTCGCAAATTCCACAAGGGTCATTGTTCTAGAGACATTCTCCAACCTAAACTCTATGCAAATCACTTTGTTTGAAGTTGTAATCTTTAAGCAACTCAAGAATTCGAGCACAAGAGACCGATAGGTGGGTTCATACATGCGAAAGAGGGTTGAAAGACCAAAAACCTCAAATAAAGCCTCCATTTGGTGGAAAATTCAAAGCTTTCTCAAAGTAGAATGACACAAAAATTTAGTAGGAAGGATATTCTTACTTAGAAGCAGGTGGAAGACTATTCTTTGCACATCATTGAGGAATTCCACATTGGAGAAATCATTGAGTCTTGAGAGGTCTACAATCTCTTCATGTTCTCTTCTAATGGTGTTGAGATGGGAAGTAGAGGAACTCCCCACCATCCTTGGTCTTCTTGCACTTCTAAGGGAGGATCTTCTAGGTGCCATTCTTGAGTTCTTTTGATTTGTGAAAGAGTAAGGTTGCTACTTGTTGATTGAGTGTTGAAAACCCTAGAAAATTTGGGGGTTTTTGATCTTGTGGGTGAAGAGAGTGAATGGGATATGTATGGGAGTCATAAGGAGGTGGTTTTTATAGGGTAAGTGGAAGGAGTAGTGATGTGTCATTATATGGGTGGTGGGGTGTAATTTAATTGAGAAAAGTCAGGCCGAAAAACGGGCAGGGAGACGAGCGGATTCGAAGCTAAGACGCTCAGATTCTTCTCTCACGGGACGGGCGGATTCTGGGCAATACGCCCGGATTCTGCCACAGAGTAAAATCCCAAAATTTTTCTCGCCTCAAGACGAGCGTCCCGAGCATAAGACGCTCGGATTCTTCAGGGTTAGGACGGGCGTTTTCTTGAGAAGACGGACGGATTCTTTGACAGAGAATTTTCTTGAAAAGCTCAGGGGAAAAGACGAGCGTCTTTCCACTAATCCGGCCGGATTCCCTCAGACGGGCGTCTTCTTCAATGGGACGCTCGGATTCTTCATCACCCGAAACTTTCAAATTCTCAACACAAATTTGGACGTGCGGTTTCTCCCGGACGTCCGTATTCTCGCCGGGATGCCCGGATTTCCAGAGAGACGCTCGGATTCTAGCTGCGAGTGTTGACTTTTTCTCTTTTCTTTCAATGCATCCCCACACTTGGGAATTTTCTCCTTCATTCAAAAACTCATTAGTAACCCTCCCTCACTTGCGCTCATGAAAAGAATTTATGCTATTAAACAAATGCAATTAAATAATAAATACAAGTTAGAGGGTTAGTATATTTACAATTGGTGGTTTAGGGAGGACTCCACCAAACTCTCCCTTAGATGGTTCTTTCAAGGGGAAGGAGGTCCGATGTAGGTAGCCTCGACCTCTCCAACAAATGCTCCTTCATAGTATGGCTTCAATCTTTGACCATTTACCTTGAACTTGCTTCCATCTTCGGCCTTGAGTTCGAAATCTCCATACTTCCCAACTTCGGTTATCACATAGGGACCCATCCATCTAGAGTTCAACTTTCCCGGAAAGAGTCGGTAGCGGGAATTGAATAGAAGGACTTTGTCTCCTTTGTGCAAGGCCTTTTGTCGAATTCTCTTATCATGAAGCAATTTTGTTCTTTCTTTGTAAATCTTTGCATTCTCATAAGATTGTAGTCGGAATTCCTCCAACTCTTGGATTTGGATCATCCTCTTTTGACCGCTCAATTTGAGATCAAGATTGAGTGCTCGGATTGCCCAATAAGCTTTGTACTCCAATTCGATTGGCAAATGACATGCTTTTCCATAGACAAGCTTGTAGGGGGAGGCACCAATGGGAGTCTTATAGGCCGTCCTATAAGCCCAAAGAGCATCATCAAGCTTTGTGCTCCAATCTTTCCGAGTCTTGTTCACAACTTTTTCAAGGATTTGCTTGATCTCTCTATTTGAAATTTCCACTTGACCGCTTGTTTGAGGATGGTATCCCAAGCCGGTTCGATGTTGAACACCATACTTGGTCAAAAGGGATGCAAGCTTCTTCTCATGGAAATGTGTTCCTCCATCACTAATGATAGCTCTAGGAACTCCAAATCGTGGAAAAATTATCTTCTTGAAAAGCTTGGTGACCGTTTTCGCATCATCATTTGGGGTGGCAATTGCCTCCACCCACTTTGAAACATAATCTACGGCCACAAGGATGTACTTGTTCCCGTTGGATGTCACAAAGGGTCCTTGGTAGTCAATCCCCCAAACATCGAAAATCTCCACCTCTAGAATGCCCCTTTGTGGCATTTCGTTTCTCCAAGATATATTTCCCGTTCTTTGACAAGCATCACAATGAATGATGAATTCTCTTGTATCTTGAAACATTGTGTTCCAATAGAAACCCGATTGGAGAATTTTTGCAACGGTTCTTCTTGCTCCATGGTGCCCACCGTAGGGTGATGAATGACATCCTTCCAAGATTCCTTGGATTTCCCATTGAGGGATGCATCTCCGGTAGAGCCCATCACTACACTCCTTGTAGAGGTTTGGGTCATCCCAAAAGTACCTCTTCACTTCGAATAGGAATCTC
The DNA here is from genome assembly GCF_048544455.1 of Silene latifolia. NCBI lineage: Eukaryota > Viridiplantae > Streptophyta > Magnoliopsida > Caryophyllales > Caryophyllaceae > Silene > Silene latifolia. Next base: position 62,983,094 of record NC_133526.1, on the reverse strand, counting down.
TTCCTTTGGTTGTGGTTCAAGTTTGGAGGGAGCACTTTTCCAACAATATAGTTAGCATAATCGGCAAACCATGGGGTGATGTGCCTTTCAAGTTGAGTTTGAATAGCCATCAAAATATCGTCGGGGAATGAGTCATTGATCGGGGTTTCTCCATTCTCATCATGAAACCGGATCCTTGACAAATGATCCGCCACTACGTTCTCGGCTCCTTTCTTGTCTCTTATTTCCAAATCAAATTCTTGAAGAAGCAAAATCCATCTCAACAACCTTGGTTTTGCCTCCTTTTTTATCAAGAGATGCCGAAGAGCACGGTGATCCGAAAATACAATCACCTTGGATCCGAGCAAGTAGGACCGGAATTTATCCAAAGCATAAACAATGGCAAGAAGCTCTTTTTCGGTTGTGTCATAATTCACTTGAGAAGGGTCTTGGGTTTTGCTTATGTAATAGATGGCATGAAGAGCTCTCCCTACCCGTTGGCCAAGCACCGCTCCAACGGCGTAGTTGCTAGCGTCACACATAATCTCGAAAGGTAACTCCCAATTTGGGGGTTGGATGATTGGTGCCGAGATCAATGCTTCTTTGATTCTATTAAAAGCTTCAACACACTCGTCAGTAAATTGGAATTGGGCATCTTTAAGCAAAAGTTGAGGAAGGGTTTTGCTATTTTGGAAAAATCGTTTATGAAACGACGGTAAAAACCCGCGTGACCGAGAAAACTTCTCACCCCTCTAACATTCACGGGAGGCGGGAGTTTCTCTATCACCTCAACTTTAGCTTTATCGACCTCGATGCCTTTTTCCGAAATCAAGTGACCCAAAACAATTCCTTCATTGACCATGAAATGACACTTTTCCCAATTTAAAACAAGACTAACATCTTCACATTTTTGCAATACAAGAGAAAGATTATGCAAGCATGAGTCAAAGTCCTTTCCATAAACACTAAAATCATCCATAAAAACTTCCATTATGGTCTCTAGATAATCGGAGAAGACACTCATCATGCATCTTTGGAAAGTAGCGGGGGCATTACATAATCCAAAAGGCATCCTTCTATATGCAAAAGTGCCATAGGGGCATGTGAAGGTGGTCTTATGTTGGTCATCCGGGTGTATAGGGATTTGGAAGAATCCCGAATACCCGTCAAGGTAACAAAAGAATTTGTTAGAGGCTAACCTCTCAAGAATTTGGTCAATGAATGGTAAGGGGAAGTGATCTTTCCTTGTTGCGGAGTTTAATTTACGGTAGTCTATGCACATACGCCAACCGGTGATCATTCTTGTTGGTATTAATTCATTCTTTTCATTTGTCACTACCGTAGTACCTCCTTTCTTAGGTACCACTTGGATGGGGCTAACCCACAAAGAATCCGATATGGGATATATGATTCCTGCATCAAGTAATTTCATGACTTCTCCTTTGACAACTTCTTGCATGTGGGGGTTCAATCTTCTTTGGGGTTGAATGGTAGGTCTATGGTCGTCCTCTAGATGAATCCTATGCATGCAAAAGTTGGGACTTATCCCCTTAAGGTCATCTAGACTATAACCTATAGCCTTCTCATGTTGTTTCAACACATCAAGTAATTTTCCCAATTGGTCATCATCAAGTCTATCATTAACAATCACGGGTTTGGTCTTTGATTCATCAAGGTAAGCATATTTCAAATTTGGGGGAAGGGGTTTCAAAGTAGGAGTTTGTACCTCACTTTCCTCCTTTGGAGTTTCATTGAGAATTTGCTCCATCTCCATTAAACATTCCATTCTCATGACATATTCTTCTTCACTTTCATGAACCTCATCATATTCGAATTCCATGATGGGTTCCTCTTGCTCTTGAGTTTGTAGAATATCCTCTAGGATGGATTGCTCATCCTCTATGGGTTGACATGCTTCTACTAGAATATTATGCACCAACTCGGATTGTGCATGAGTGAGTTCCTTGTTAGCTACAGCGGCCTCAAAGAGATCCACCTCCAACTCCCAATACATGCTCTTAGCCTTACTTGCTTCTAAGGCCTCTAATGCTTGCATGAGATCCTTGAAGTAAGGGATACTCAAGTGGTCCTCTACAAAACAATCTATGAAATCCATCCTCGGAAAATATCAAACAACTAGAAAACAATTAGAGCAAACCTTGAGGAGTTTTACTTCCCCAAGGTGAAAAAGACACAACTAAAAACAATAAAAGAAATCTTAAATCAATTAAACACTGTCCCCGGCAACGGCGCCATTTTTGATCGAGTCCATTTCATTTCACAAATTAAGCATATGTGGTCGTTGGTCAATGGTCGATACAAAACACAATTTATACTTCACAAACAACTCTACAATTAGTAAAGAGGCAAGTAAAGGTCGGATCCCAAGGGACGGGTATTGAAATGAGAATTCTATTGTAACTAGTAGTGTCTAGGGGTGTCACAAATTGGGTTGATGTAGAAGGTTACTAAACTAAAATAGCAATGAAAATAAACTAACAAGGTAAATAAAATAAGGGGTGTAAACAATTGATTAAAGGCACTAGGGTGTCATGGGTTCATAGGGGAATCATGGGATATGATCATACAAACATGTTCTCAAATTATAAGCAAGCAATTATTGTTGTGATGGATTGAGTTGGGTTATATCTTACAATCCTAGGAAAGTTTGGGTCCCGGAGCCGAATCGATTAGATTGTACAACACCTACAAGTCGACTTAATCTTTCCTACTCAACACATGCATGGTCTAACAAGACTCGAGTTGGGTTATGTCTTACAAGTCAAGTTGAAAGGATAGAAGATGATAGTAAATGCAAGGATTCATAGGCTTAGCATTTCATCAAATATAACATGTGCATGTATTAAGATCAAAACAAGCAAGCAAATAAGATATTAAAGCATATTAATTTAAGCATGAATCATTCCCCATGTTGGTTTCCCCTAATCACCCATTAAACCCTAGCTAAGAGACTACTCACTCATTATCATATTGATCATGCTAGAAAGGTTGTCAATCATACTAACATAATGAAACATGATGAATAAATGAAAGTAATTAGCAATAATTAAAAAGGGATTAAGAGATTATACCTACTAATGATTCCAATAATAAAGCAAGAATAATAGAAGTACTTGAATCCTAGATTGAGAGGTTGTCAATCTCCCAATAATAACCCAAATAATCTTCAATTACCCAAAATAAAGTAAGAACAAGAGAGAGATTAAAGAACTAAAACTTGGATTAAAACTTGATTAATATTTGATTACAATATTGAAGAGAGATTTGATTAATATTAACTACACTAATTTTTGATAAGAAGAACATGCTCCTCTAATTAGACTAATGGGGTATTTATAGTGAAAATTAGGGAGGATGCATTAGGGTTAACTAAGGGCTAAACTAGTAATTACACTTTTTAAGTTGAGCAAGGAGACTCCGGTATTCTCCGAGAGAAGGGCTTCTCTTATCGTGGCTTGAAGAATGAAAACGTGCTGTACTGAAATCCGTACGGATGGGAGTCGGGACGGCCGGATCTGGGCTGGAGAATCCGAGCGGATTCAGAGGCAAGACGCTCGGATTGGCGAGGGGGAATCCGAGCGGATTCCTTTGAGGGACGCTCGGATTGGGCTTGGGCGGACGGACGGATTGTGTACAATCCGTTCGGATTGTCTGGCAGCATCTTTTTTTCTTCTTTTCTTCCCTTTTCTTCATGAATTCCTTGGGGATTTCCTTGGGGACTCAAGGATCCTTTCTCAACAATGCTCTTCTACTATGCTATGTACAAAGGCCTTCTAGTCTTGTCTCTCCTTGATGCTTGGTCATTGAATACGATCAATTTAGCCTCGTTTTGCCATGAAAATGCAAGATTCTTACTCCTTTCCTACCAAGGGATCAAAATCTCAAAGAATATGCAAAACAAAGAACTAAAGATAAGAAATGACCCAAATAGGTACTAAAAAGCATGGAAACAATGGTAATTCGGGGGCTAAATATGCGCCAATTATGGTCACATCAAACACCGTGTAAACAGCAGTAGGGAACGGGATAGCAGGTAATGACAGCAACAATTAACAACAACTGAGGTTAATTAAATCATGGCAGCATATAAACCCGTCTGACAGTCGAAAAACTCGATTGAAACAGCCTATTCGCGAAATTTTGCGCAATAATCGAATTAATCATGCAACAACAGCGAGGAATGGGGATAGATCATCAAGTAAGACAAGAAAGGGCAGACAAAGGTAAGTAAAGTCGAAAAATTCGACTGACCCAACAAATTCGAAACCCTAATTCCAATTTACCTCATAAAAATGCAAAAATAATGAAATCAAAATGAAATGAAGCTAGAGGAATCACTTACTTGATGAATACAACCTACAAATTGCAAATAATCTTCAAAGAACAAGCAAGAAAAGGCGATTTTTGTTCGAAAAATCGCAAACCCTAGACACTCCTTAAGACCGTGAAGATGAGCACAAATTAAAGGAAAATTAGGGGGCTTTGAAAGATTAATAAGCAAGAAACAATTTGTAGGAGGCGGATTTGGTGATTGGGAAGCAAAATTGGGGATTTGGGGAGCTTTTAATTGCAATTAGGGGTTCAGGGACGAAAAATTAGGGAAGAATGAATTATGAAACAAAAGAAAGAGTTAAAGGAAAAAAACTCCCTGCGTCCTTCCCATTTTACTCGATTGAGTGGTTTTAAACCACTCGATCGAACACTTTGATGCTTCATCTGCTCGATCGAGTAGAAATCTACTCGATCGAGAAGTCCCACTTTATGCTTTACTCGATCAACTGGAATAAGCACTTGGTCGACCAATTTTTCACTCGATCGAGTACAAAAAGTACTCGATCGAGCTCTTTTCTCGCGTAAGCTCTTGAATTTCGTCTATTCTTCCCTTGGAATGCGTAAAACATCCCCAAACCTGCATAAAAACACGTGCAAAAATATCCCAACATACCAAATACGCATATAAACAGTCTATAGTCTTAAATATACGCTAAAAACAGTCTATAAACTAATTGTCCTAGTTAAAAGCAATAAAACAAATTCAACGGAAAATTCAAAAATTATCTATTACAAAGTGTTACACGGGGCATTTCCCCGCTTAATTCCCAATGCAATTCAGTAGCCCCTTGAAGGGCTCCTGACTCGAGGACGTCATCTCAGCAACGTTGATTGTCCTCTTCAACTTCCATGAGCATGAATTATCATTTGAAACGGTAGGAGGGGAATAGTTCACATCCACATAAGCTCGAACTTTCCTCATCCTTTCTCCTCTATCACCGTCTTTAACATCCTTGCTTCCGAATTGATTGACAGTAATTGCACCAAGTCCCTTGACAGCTCCTTCATTGCTTTCATCTGTACCTACAGCAAGGAAAACAGACGAACTTTCCTCCTTTTTGCTCTCACTCTGAGGCGGAGGGGTAACAATTGCAGCACAATACTCCAGATTTTCAACTGGAGTGTCAATAATAGGGTCAATAGAAGAGAGAGCATTGCAAGGTTGAGCTTGCATGGGAGCTCTCCGGGACTTAGACTGATGAAAAATCAGCTCCTCGTCCCCTACCTGAAAGGTCAAAGTCTTCCCCCCGACGTCGATAACTGCACGGGCAGTAGACAAAAATTGTCTCCCTAAAATAATAGGGGTGTGTGCATCTTCGGGGATGTCTAAGACAACAAAATCAACGGGAATAAAGAACCTCCCGATCCTCACAGGTACGTCTTCTACTATACCTAGTGGCCGTGATATACTACGGTCGGCCATCTGGACTTTCATGTTAGTGCAACTCAGCTTTGTCAAACCAAGTCTCTTGGCCAGAGACAGCGGTAAGACACTCACGCTAGCGCCTAAATCGCATAGCGCATTATCAATCAAATAGTTACCGATATGACACGGAATTGAAAAACTACCCGAGTCTGACTTCTTAGGAGATAACTTATTTTGAAATAGGGCTGACCCCACCTCAGTCAAAGCTACGGTCTCACTATCACTAATACTCCTCTTACGCGTTAAAATTTCTTTCATAAACTTAAGATAAGAGGGTACCTTTTTCAGCAACTCGGTGAACGGCACAGTGACTTCCAAGCTCTTCAGAAGTTCGACAAATTTGACGAATTGTTGATTGGCCTTGGTATTCTGCAGACGCCTCGGGAAGGGAACCGTGATAGGTATCTCGAGTCCCTTGTTTCTCTCTTCCAATGTATCTTCCGGAGCAAGTTCTGTATCCTTCGGACGCTTCTTACCTCTCGAACGAGGTCTTTCCGGTGATTTATCGCTTAAAAGAGCACTAGCAGGCTCTCGAATAAGCTTCCCGTCATCAAAACTACTCGATCGACCAATATACCCATTCGATGTAGTGGAATTTTCAATAATATCACTCGATCGAGTGAAATTTTCACTCGATCGAGCAACTCCATTCTGCTTTTCACTCGATCGAGTAGAAAAACTACTCGATCGACCAGTGCCATTTTCTTGTTCACTCGATCGAGTGGAAAAACCACTCGATCGACCCCTTTCTTCACCAAATCTGCTCGATCGACCACCTGAAACCAGTCGATCGAGCACTTGCTTTGCCGTGAGCTCACTTTCTTCGACAGAACACTATTCATCATTAGTTATAGCCTTCCTCGGGTCTGATTTTTGCATTTCCGGTCCCTCATATGAACGACCGCTTCTCAGATTTATCAAGTTTACCGTCTCATGTGGATTCTTCTCATTTTGAGTCGGTAATTGACCCTGCTTCCTTATGGATTGGTTCATGGCTAGTTGGGCAACTTGAGTTTTAAGTGCCTTTATGGACGCATCTTTCTGTTGATCACTCAGCTGAAACTGCTTTGTAAAAGCTTGCAACATAGACTTAAGCTCACTAATTTCACTCACGCCACAGGAAGATGATGCACCGTGATTAGGGGGAGTAAAAGAAGGAGGCTTCTGAAAGCCTTGTTGATTCTTGTGTGGAGGAACATAAGGCTGCTGCTGGTGCGGAGGAGGTGTAGGATTGAGCACATTTTGACTAGTCCACCTTAAATTGGGATGGACTGCCCCTTGATTATTGTAATAGGAACCTCCTCCTTGCCTATATTGCTGAAAGGCAAGGACTTGTTCCTTCTCTACAAGACAACCAACAGCAGTGTGGCAATCATTACCCCCACATCTCTCACATGAAACGGTCTCTCCTCTAGTAAGAACATGGACCGTCTGAGGTTCCCCAGCAGCTTGTAACTCCAACTTGTCAAACCTAGCATTCATGGTCTCCAGCTGAGCCAAAACCTGCTTATCAACTGCATGAACTGTTCTAATCCCATCCCTCGGGTTTCCATACTCAGCACTATGATTAGCCATCTTTTCAATAAGAGACCACCCCTTATCATCATCGGTGTTCTCCTGGAATCTTCCACTAGATGCCGCATCAAGTATGGCTCTGTGGTCGTCATACAGCCCATTGTAGAACTGATTAGCTAGAAACCATGGGTCAAAACCATGGTGAGGAATAGAGCTCACCAACTTCTTGAATCGTGACCATGCTTCATAGAAACTTTCATCGGGAGCCTGTCTGAAACTGGTAATCTTGGCCCTCAGCAGGTTGGTGCGTTGTGGAGGGAAATATCTCTTGTAAAATGCAAGAGCAAGAGACTCCCAAGCTGTAACCCCAGCAGCTGTGCGGTTCAAGTCATCACCACTCCCGGTCGAATCACTAAAGAGAAAGGAAATAGAACCTCCTTAATCTTGTCTTCAGTTACCCCCTTAGTGGCGGGGATAGTAGAACAGTAATCGGTAAAGGTTTCCATATGCTTCCTAGGATCTTCACCTGCCACACCTCTATAAATATTTCTCTCCACCAGATTGATATAAGAAGGACGGATGTCGAACTTATTCCCATCCTCAGTCTGGAGATTGAAACCTTTTGGAATAGAGGATGCTTTAGGCACTGAATGACTAGAAAGTTTTGGCATCTTTACTGTGGAAATCGGACTGTCTTCGAAAAGAGAGTGATGTAGCTCTGGCTCGAAAGTACTCAAGTCTTCCTTTCGTGATTTTCTCTGCAGACGGAGTCTATGCCTGAATAATCTCTCTGGCTCTAAATCAGCTGAAACTAATTCAAACCTGTCTAACCTGGGCATAAACAACACTGAAAGAAAATAATAAGAACGGCCTCAAGGAATAGAAATTCCCTAAGACGGATAAAATAAACGGAACGAAAACAAATAGGGCAATTGCCTCCCCGGCAACGGCGCCAAAATTTGACACGTCTGTCGTGTACATGTCAAAAATAAACTAACTAAACTAACTATATAGCTAGGGAAGTCAGGTCCATCTCCACAGGGAGGCAAGATATTTGTAGAAGTCCGTCTATTTGGTCACAAATGGGGGGGGGGGGGGGGTTTGAATTGTTATCTAAACTACGAGTTTTAAAGGAAAGAGAGATAAAGGGTAAGAGCAGTAAAAGCAAGAAATAAGGATAAAACTATCAGATAGAGAGGGACATGTCAGGATTTCGATTCACTACGGTAGTCCAGTGACTTAGCTGTAAATGACTCAGACGAATTAATGTAAGACGGATGTTGAAAGGTCCTTTCGGTCCACTTTCTATCCTAAAATACCACTAACTTAATTTTCATTCTCGTCAGGGTAGTCTACTGTTCATAGCAGGCCTATTTAGTCCAATCTTTCGATCTAGGATAAATTTTAGCCAGATTAAAGGATGACTCAGAAGCGTGCACTCAACTAAGTCGATAAATACAATTAAATTGCTATGGTGACAGAGTCTCATAATTAATTCATCTGTTTCATTTACTACATCGTCACATTCCTACCGTAGATCCCCTAATCCCAACATGAAAGGGGTTTAGCTACTCATGTCACTAATTAAACTAACAACAGATAAAATTCCAGTAGTAAACATAATGAAATAATAAGTAAATTGCATAAAAGAGAAATTAGGGCAAAGGAATTAAATGGAGTAAACAAGAAATTAAAGCAAACAATAATTAATTATTAATAAGGAAAGAGAAAGGAATTACAATCCAAGCGAATCCGGCGTAAAGAACACAAAATCCGAGTGAAATAATCCCAAGAACAAAGTGACAGTGAAGGGGAATAAGCAACACAGTAAAGTTTACAGTAGAAAGTTTAGATAATGGAAAGATAGATCCTAATGACCTAGTAAAGCGTGCTTAAATAGCAAAGTAATTAAGTTTAGCGAAATAAACACTCACACGGGCTGTTTTAAAGCTCATAACAGCGAAACCACTCGATCTAGTGGATTAAAACCACTCGATCGAGCAAACACCTCAGCAAATCTACTCGATCGAGTAGAAAGTTACTCGATCGAGTAACTCGTCTTTCTGCAGCTAAGGATCGAGTAGAATTCTACTCGAACGACCATCTTGGGATGTAAAAACCACTCGACCGAGTGGTAAAACTGCTCGATCGAGTTCTTTATCTTCAAATCAGCTCAAGTCCGTCACCGACTGCCTCGTAATGCGTGCCATGACAATTCCAAACGCAGTATCTCACTCTGGAAAAATCCCGTCTCCTCTAAATGCATGCAAAAAGGACGAAAAAGAGTACGATTCCACTACTTTCACATTCATTTCTACAAAATGGACAAAACGAACCAAAGTAGCCAATTCGGGGCAAAATACTATAAAAACAGTATAAAAATGCATAAAAATACGTGCTGAAATAGGCTAAAAAGACTATATAAAAAGCACGTATCATTCCTCAACGTGTTCTGATTTAAAATTGCATGTTTTATCGAGTCTAAGTTGCGGCACCTTTCCCGTTTCAAAGGTCCTTTGATCTGTCAAAGGCAACATCCATTTGCACTAAAACAAAAAAACCCTTGAACTACGAGCATGGTTTGATTTCACCTCTTCAGGTGAATACGTAGGCAGTCCCTCTTATGCCTGAGGGATACAACCACAAAACCCAATCAAAATTTACAAAAAACCGCTGAACTACGAGCATGGTTTGATTTCACCTCTTCAGGTGAAAACGTAGGCACTCCCTCTTATGCCTAAGGGATACAACCACAAAACCCAATCAAAATTTACAAAACCCCTAAACTACGAGCATGGTTTGATTTCACCTCTTCACGTGAATACGTAGGCAGTCCCTCTTATGCCTGAGGGATACAACCACAAAACCCAATCAAAATTTACAAAACATCCTGAACTACGAGCATGGTTTGATTTCACCTCTTCATGTGAATACGTAGGCAGTCCTTTCTTACACAAGAAGGATACAACCACTCCCACAATCAAAATACAACCACTCCCACAATCAAAAAAGCAACCACTCCCACAATAAAAAAACTATTACCCACATACAAAAAAGCATCCCCATCAAAAAAAAAGGAAGGGAAACCATTCCCCTTCCCGACAAAATACAAAAAAAAGCCTTTCTCCCTTTCCACAAGATACCACTTTCCCGAGTGCAAATGTTCAGGATAATTCAAATCGAATTGCCTTTACAAAATGGATGGAAGAAACGAGCGTTCACAATTTCCGACATGAGCAATCCTCTTATTTAATTAATAATGGGAGGGATTACAATTTCAACAACAAATAAAGCTCAATGAGTCTACAACTCGCCAAAGCTAAGGTGTAAACTAAAACACCTCACATAATAAAACTAGCACAAAACACACAATAACTAGCTAGTACAACATAATAAAAACTCACAACAATAATACAACATAATAATAAAATGGGTAATGGAAGTCTTCACTCTTCCATTATACCCTTGCCTTTTCCCTCGGGGTACATCTTCCCCTTGTTCTTCTTGTTGGCCTGCCTAGTATGGACTTCCTCCTCGGAACAGATCCTCAACGGATCTAAGACGGCGACGGCCTCCGGTCTAGCACAAGACCACATGTTCGACCCAAAAAGAGCCAATGCACGGCCCACCACATTCTTGGGGCCGGAACACCTCCTCTTCGGTGGTCTCATCACATCGGGGGTAGCTCCATCAACATACTCCTCAAAGAAGGCACGGTTGGCCTTGCCAACCTCTCGGTACTTCAAGTCGACAACCTCTTCCTTACGGAATTCGGATCTCTCTTCCAAGGACGGAGCACGTGACCACTTGACATAAATCGGAGTCACCCATGTCGTGGCAACGGGGTTTGGTATCTCCCAAAGCGGCCGAGTGGTCCACCACCTTTCGAAGACCTCCACAAGCTCGGAGTTCCGGAAAACGTTCTCTTGGACAACGGTTTCTTGAGCGGGCACCTTTTGTTGACGCCCCATTTGCCTCATGAGCCTATCGGGATATATGAAGGAAGCAACCTTCAAACCCGCCACCATCAAAGAACGAGGACTAGCACCCGAAGCGGGCAACCCCGTGAAGGACCTCAAGTGCCACCACGGCACCACCCAACAGTGTTGGGGTTGGTGTCCTTAACAGTTAGTGCAAGGACTTATAAACCTCTAAAAGGATCAAAGGGCATACTTTGTATCAAAATCAGTTGATCCACGTTTATCAATAACGGTTGGCTTGCTAGATAAGTTTGACGTTATTGTCATACAGATGGCGGTGATCAACTGGTCCCTAAAAGTCACACCTATAGGATACGTTTGAGAGACGTGACAGTATGAAAATACTGTCATGTAGATGCCAAAATTGACTAACCAGTTAGTCCGAGTTATTTGACTAGTAATTAGTCAAAATGTAATGTTGAGATATTATATTTAATACGGATTAAATATCATGGGCTAAGGCGAATTAACCAGTTAATTCGTAAAATTAAATATAAACGATTTATATTTAATTAAATGTATATTGAATATAATTATACAATACTGTTTTGTCGGACACGTATTAATAATTCAGCTAACCCGTATTATTAGCTGATGCCTAAATTTCCGATAACCGATAACAGTTTATAATCAGACCGCGTCATATACATTTAGCGAGATGAGTCGGACCACGAGTTTAATAAGGAGGAAGTGGAAAGCCCACTCACTCCCTAAGCAAACCCACGGTTTGGCCGAACTCAACAAAAGGAGAGCTATTCTCTCCTTTTGACCTAACTGATTCATTTGAAACAAAACTAGGGTTTTGGGAATTGTGCCTCTCAGAACTCGGATCTCTCATCCAACAAAACTCACAACAAGTTCTCCCAATATTGCAAGGCAATCGGAGAACATGTTCTAGCACAAGGGCATATCTCGGACAAGGTCTTGGGTGCAACAATTAGGAGGGAATCTCGTTTGATTTCTGTTCTTTACGCCGTGCATCAAAGGACCCGAGGTTGATTTCTAATCTTTATCGTTTCCTTGTTATTTTTGTTTTATGACTATAAATTACATATGAAATTTGCGTTATAGTCCTTCAATTTAAGGGTAGTATACGGATATTAACCCACAAGTGGTATCAGAGAGAGGCCACGTAATTTTTCTATGTAATTTTCATTAAACGAAATGAATCGATGATTTTTTGTTTAAAAAATTTTGTCTCGGCAGCCAAATTTATTTTACACGGCATAAATTTTTTTCCTGTTGTTGCTGCGTTTTTGGTTGCATTGGGAACCGTGTCCTGTTTACACGGTTGCTCTTGTTGTTGTTTTGTCTTGAAAACCGTGCCGTTTCATGTTTTACACGGCTGTTTTGTTTCAATTTTCATATTGTTTTTATGCATATTGTTGTTTTATACGGAGATTACAGCAACATGTCAAGTTTTGTCAATTGTTAAATTGTTTTTGATGCGTTTTGATCAAAATTGCAATTGATTTTGTTTTGTCAAACTGTTTTCACGAGGGTTTTGAAGTTTCAGCCATGTTTGCATTCGATCGAGCGTATTTCTACTCGATCGAGTGCTATTTCTGTCTAGTTTTTGTTCGATCGAGTCCCTGTTGTACTCGATCGACCCCTTTCAAAACCCCTCTGCTCGATCGAGTTGTCCTCGTACTCGATCGAGTAGATTCGCTGATAAAGGTACTCGATCGACCATCAGTTTAGTCGATCGAGCACTTTCTGTTTGGCAACCCTCTCGATCGACTTGTAGTTCAGTCGATCGAGCCCTTTTGTCCCTCGATCGAGCACTTATGTCCCTGGATCGAAGGATTTCTGTTTTGACAGCTTTGAAAATTTATTCTTTTTGCTTTAAATTTTCTTTTGGCCTTAATATGTACTTTATACGGATATTGTACACTCGCTATGATTGTGAAACGGTTCACACACGTACCATTAAGTTATTTTAAAGCGTATTTAAAGTAACGGATTGTAATGGATTAAAATTGAATGATAGAAGCGGTTTTATCACATGAATTTTAATCATTAAAAGGTGGTTTGAATAAATTTAACATAATTACGGAATTATGTCACGAATGAATTTGTTTTAGTTGATGCATTTTTATTTATCGTTAATTTTTGAATGCTTGTGAGTGCCTTTTATTACGTATTTATTTATTTTTGCAAACGGTTGTAACTTAGTGTGGCCTTAGTAGAACGTGTTCCGTAATGATGGAACACGGTCTTGGTTGTATTTTGAGATCTCGTATCTCCGTTTTGGATTTTTCACTTGTAATTACAGTTTTAATTAGAATGTAAATAGGTTTATATTTTGTAATTTTAATTGTAATTTTTGAGAAGACCAAAGATGGAGACCAGATGCTCACTCCCGCTACTTGGATCAAGATGGAACATCAAGACAAGCTTCTCGGGTCCAACGGTGGATTCCAAAGTTGTTTTATGTTTTGTTTTACTAGGATTGGCCATACTAGGAAATTTTTATTTACGTATTGCATTCATTTATTTATTTTATCGTAACGATAATATGCATCATATTCCGCCTAAAAACCAAACCACCTAAGTATTGCATGAAAACTGACACATATAGAGGTCACGAGTTAGTTTTCATTGACATTCTCATGTCACACGTTTTTTAAGCCATCACCCAAATTGATTCATTCACGCAGACGCTAGTTATTCGTTCACTTAAAATGAATTATGATTAAGTTGATGGGATCTTCCTCGTATAAACAAAAATTGAGAACGGTCTTTATAGGTCAAACTCCAATGAATCCCTTCTTCGTCGGTAGGCATAATATGACCCCTTCTACGTCGGGTAAGTTGGAACCGATTGACCTATTTTATCTCAACACTGTGGTCACTCGTACGATCCTGTGACTAATGGTGGACTATAGATAGGATTTACGGAAATCTATCGACCAAGAGTTCTTCCGGAAGAATTAGCTAAACAGTTGGCTTATCAATTTACAGAAATTGAGTCTTGGGATCACTTGTATCTTTCTTGAGGGAGATCAATTATGCAAGTGCGAGAGTCTACATGTTTAAAATGAATTTTAAAATAGACTTAAATCACCTCGATGAGTTGCTTATTTCGTTTTTGTTTTTCTTTCTTTTTCAGTGTAGATCACGATTTTAAACTGCTAAACAACAAATGGCTGGTTCTACTGAAAACCCAATGCCAAGTGCCACATTGGACCGTGAGTCCTGGCTTCGGATCTTCATGAATCAGATGAATCAGTCTACTCGACTGAAGAATGATGGATCCAACTTCGCGGACTGGGAGGCGGCATTACGGAATGCTGCTGCTGCTGACGGGAAGCTCAAATATCTCTTGGAGCCCATCCCGGCAAACCCAGGTCCCACGGCTAGAGCTACTGAAATCACCAAGTTTAATGATTTCTGTATGGAAGCGGGTGCGATTAAAAACGTACTCATTTTTGCAATGGAACCCAATTTGCAGAAACGCTTCATAGCCCATGGTGCAAACAAGATTTTCACCACGCTCACTAAGGAATTCTCGAAAGCACCGAGAATCGTGACCTATGAGCATACCACTCGCTTCTTTGATGCGAGACTCCAGAAGGGCCAACCGGTTAGCCCACACATTCTCAGCATGATTGAGAATGTCGAGAAACTGGAGACCTTTAACTGTAACATCAGCGAGAACATTGTTATCGACCGCATTCTTCACTCACTCCACGATGGTTATTCGCAATTTAGAGCGAATTACTATATGAATGATTTGAAGAAAACTCCGCATGAGCTGCACTCCCTCCTCGTACAGACCGAGAAGGACATGAAGTTCAGTGGGAGCATGAAACAGGATGTTCTCGTTGTGTCAAATAAAGGGAAGGGTAAGGGCAAAGCTCAGGCAAACCTAGCAGTAGGTAAGGCGAAGTTCAAGAAGTCGGGTTCAGCTAAGAGTGGGCCTGGTCAGTCGAGCACCTCATCAGGCGTGACAAAGAGCAAGAATGAAAACATGGAATGCCATCATTGCCACAAGACTGGGCATTGGAGACGCACATGTCCTGTTTATCATGAGGACTTAAAGGCAGGTCGTGTTAAACCTGTTGGTATGTCTTCTTCTTCTTCTACTTTTATTCATATGATTGAGATTAACCACGCAAGTTACGGAACTTGGGTACTTGATACTTGGTTGTGGTTTCTCATCTGTGTAATCATGTGCGGGGGCTCGAAACATCGAACCCCTCGTAAAGGGTGAGGTGGACTGCGTGTCGGGAATGGAGCAAGAGTGGCTGCCATCTCAAAGGGGACATATGTGATCCAGCTTCCTAGCGGATTTGAGTTGTCTTTATATGACTGCTATTATGTTCCTAGTCTTTCGAAAAACATTATTTCAGTTTCTGCACTTGATAAACTTGGTTTTTCATTTGTAATAGAAAATAATACTTGCATTTTCTCATTACACAATATGATTTACGGCAAGGCAGTCTCCATGAACGGAATTTATGTTTTAGATCAGACCACGGAAATATTACACGTAATGAATAAAAGGTTAAAGGTTGGTGACAAAGATCAAACGTATCTATGGCACTGCCGTATGGGACACATTAATGAGAAACGCGTAAAACAGCTCATCAAACATGGAGCTATCTCGGCCTTTGATTTTCAATCAATTGGCACGTGTGAATCATGTCTCATCGGTAAGATGACTCGTATTTCCTTCAAAGGTGTTGGAATGCGCGCTGCTGACCTATTAGGACTCATACACACGGATGTATGTGGCCCTATGTCAATCACCGCACGAGAAGGCTATAGATATTTCATCACTTTCACGGACGATTTGAGTAGATATGGCTATGTCTACTTAATGAAGCACAAAAGTGAATCCTTTGAGAAATTGAAGGAATACCAAAATAGGGTACAGAACCTATTAGGTAGAAAGATTAAAACACTATGTTCAGATCGTGGTGGCGAGTATCTTTCTCACGAGTTTGATCAACACCTCAAAGACTGTGGGATTGCCTTACAGTTAACTCCACCTGGAACACCTCAATTGAATGGTGTGTCCGAACGGAGAAATCGAACACTACTTGATATGGTTCGATCCATGATGAGTCACACGGTTTTACCTGATTCATTATGGGGTTATGCTCTTATGTCAGCCGCTCTAATACTTAACCGAAGTCCGTCTAAAGCTGTTGATAAGACTCCATATGAACTATGGAAGGGAACGGTCCCCAACTTGTCCTTTATACGGGTTTGGGGCTGCGAGGCTTATGTCAAGTGGAGACACGAGGATAAGCTCGGCCCGCGATCGGTCAAGACATACTTTATAGGTTATCCTAAAGGAACACTTGGTCATTACTTCTATTCGCCAACCGAACAACGCGTTTTTGTTGCGGCAAGTGCGACATTCTTAGAGAAGGAATTTCTCGAGAATGCAAAGAGTGATAGAACCTTCGACCTGTCGGAGATTCCAGAACCAAACACCGAGCAACCATTGGAGGAACCTGTTCCTTCAATCCCGGCTGCGGTGAATATTCCTGAGGAACCTAGGAGGTCGGGAAGAGTCTCTATTCCTCCGGACAGATACATAGGTATGGTCGAGGAACATGACATAGATGACGTTCTACTCTTAACGAGTAGTGAACCCGCAACCTATAAAGGTGCCATGACTAGTTCTGACTCAAAGCTATGGCTCGAGGCCATGCAATCCGAGATGGACTCCATGTATGAGAACAACGTGTGGGATCTTGTTGACTTACCTGCTAAGGTTCGTCCCCTTCAATGCAAATGGCTTTACAAGATAAAGCACTCAGTGGAAGGGCAACAAGATACCTACAAAGCACGACTAGTTGCTAAAGGTTTCACCCAAGTGCCAGGTTTGCACTACAATGAGATTTTTGCACCCGTAGTCATGCTGCGTTCCATTCGGATTATCTTAGCGATTGCCGCTTTTCATGACTATGAAATTTGGCAAATGGACGTGAAAACCGCCTTCTTAAACGGCTTTTTGGAGGAAGAGTTGTACATGGTACAACCCGAAGGTTTCATCGATCCAGTACATCCTAAGAAAGTATGCAAACTTAAGCGTTCCATTTATGGACTTAAGCAAGCATCAAGGAGTTGGAATCATCGCTTCGACCAAGTGATAAAAGAAAATGGATTTACTCGATCTGTCGAGGAACCATGTCTATATATCAAGTCGGGTGGGAGCAAGATTGTCTTCCTAATATTGTATGTTGACGACATACTCCTGATTGGGAATGACATACCTCTATTAACTTCGGTGAAAGTATGGTTGAAAAACCATTTCCGGATGAAAGATCTGGGAGAGGCACAAAGAATTCTAGGCATCCGTATCTATCGAGATAGATCACGACGGATGTTATCTCTCGATCAGAGTCTTACATAGACAAAGTCCTAGAGAGATTCAAGTATGACTAACTCCAAGAAGGGGTTTCTTCCTATGGCTCCAGGGGTGCATTTGAGGCGATCTCGAGGCACCAGAGACACCGGAAGAGAAAGAGCGCATGACACGGATTCCTTATGCTTCGGCTATAGGATCAATCATGTATGCCATGATATGCACACGTCCGGACGTGGCATATGCATTGAGTATGACAAGTCGATTCCAACAGCATCCAGGTGAACCACATTGGTTGGCTGTCAAGAACATTCTTAAGTACCTCCGGAGGACTAAAGATTGGGCATTGACTTATGGAGGCGAACAAAAGCTATGCGCAACCGGTTACGCAGATGCTAGCTTCCAAACGGATCGAGATGACTCGAAATCTCAGTCTGGATTCGTTTTTACTCTTAATGGCGCTGCAGTCAGCTGGAAGAGTTTGAAACAAACTGTTACAGCAGATTCTACGACTGAGTCCGAGTACTATGCCGCGTCTGAAGCTACAAAGGAAGCGATATTGATGCGTCAATTCTTACATGGACTATCTGTAGTGCCTAGTTCGAATGACCCGATCACCATCTATTGCGACAATAGTGGTGCCATCTTCCAAGCTAAAGAGCCAAAGTCTAGCAACAAGTCTAGACATGTACAACGGAAAGCTCATCTAATCCGAGATTACGTGGAGCAAAAGGAAGTAGTGATAGAAAAGATTGCTACTGATGATAACATAGCAGATCCTCTCACTAAAGCATTACGACAAGATAAGCATGAAGGGCACGTTAATTCCATGGGAATCAAACGTGTTCCTGAGTTGTAGTACTTTTATGGATTAGATTCATTCTCTTTTGTACTCTATACGACATCATCGTTTTGATATTTATATATATTTTGTTTTTCATGTGGAATTGTACGACAATTTTGAACACCACAAAGTGAACTGAACAAACATCATATCTTTTTAGTCCTTAATTGCCCACATGAGCTGATAACTCTGGCAATTATTTTGTGACGTTGGTTGATGGTGGGTTCAACGAGCCATAAGTCAACCGGTTGACTGACCAATCACAGAGGCGATTTATACGGATATTTCGTAGGACACTATTGTGACATCGACGCGGAGTCCTAAATGTTTTATAACATTCGATGCCCGGTCGTGGATAGGACCTCCATGGTGATCCTAAGAGTCGATTCTTTTGACTATCGACTGTCTCTTGAGACTAAGGCAGATTTTGGGTGACTTTGGTTTCCTTCTCACGGTCATCCGTAACAGGGGGCCAAGTAGATTTTTTCTGGGTCATTTCATGCTGTGCTTAGATCGGAAGGAGTCGAGTTGAAGGAAATATTCAGCCTTTATCAGGTACTCGATATTTCTCAGGGCCACTCGAGGAGCTGTAACTGAAATGCATGGCCATGCTCGGATACGGATTCGTCTTATCAGTTAAGTTACTCTCTAGTCGGGGAAACCACTCTAGATGCAGATCGATTGTAAAATACGACCTTTGCGGATCCGGATCTGCAAATTGTTTTACATTGAGTGGGAGAAATTTTAAATGAATATGAGAATCGGTTATCGCACATACACTTGTACGGACAAGTGGGAGTTTGTTGGAGCTTGTGTCCTCCAGTTAGTGCGGATAACGTCATTGCACATGCACTTGTACGGACAAGTGGGAGCTTGTTGGGGTTGGTGTCCTTAACAGTTAGTGCAAGGACTTATAAACCTCTAAAAGGATCAAAGGGCATACTTTGTATCAAAATCAGTTGATCCACGTTTATCAATAACGGTTGGCTTGCTAGATAAGTTTGACGTTATTGTCATACAGATGGCGGTGATCAACTGGTCCCTAAAAGTCACACCTATAGGATACGTTTGAGAGACGTGACAGTATGAAAATACTGTCATGTAGATGCCAAAATTGACTAACCAGTTAGTCCGAGTTATTTGACTAGTAATTAGTCAAAATGTGATGTTGAGATATTATATTTAATACGGATTAAATATCATGGGCTAAGGCGAATTAACCAGTTAATTCGTAAAATTAAATATAAACGATTTATATTTAATTAAATGTATATTGAATATAATTATACAATACTGTTTTGTCGGACACGTATTAATAATTCAGCTAACCCGTATTATTAGCTGATGCCTAAATTTCCGATAACCGATAACAGTTTATAATCAGACCGCGTCATATACATTTAGCGAGATGAGTCGGACCACGAGTTTAATAAGGATGAAGTGGAAAGCCCACTCACTCCCTAAGCAAACCCACGGTTTGGCCGAGCTCAACAAAAGGAGAGCTATTCTCTCCTCTTGGGTGCAACAATTAGGAGGGAATCTCGTTTGATTTCTGTTCTTGACGCCGTGCATCAAAGGACCCGAGGTTGATTTCTAATCTTTATCGTTTCCTTGTTATTTTTGTTTTATGACTATAAATTACATATGAAATTTGCGTTATAATCCTACAATTTAAGGGTAGTATACGGATATTAACCCACAAACGGATGTGAGGACCACCCTCCTCCGCCAATCTCGCGGCCCAATAAGCCTCGGTTGAAGCAAAACTATCCGGGTACAACTTCTTCCTCATGGTAAGGTGACGGAAGGAATAAGAAGAGGGATTAACCGGAGGCTCTACATACCTTAGTCTCTCCAATAGCCACACCTGAAGAATCCTTGGGGATCCGAAGGAGGGAGCTTCTCCACAAGAGCCTTCCTTGTCAAAAGCTTGGATGATCTCTCCAAGCACCAACCATGATGGATCTCTACCATGCTCCATTTGTTTAACCACATGAATAAGGGTCATGCTACCGTAGCATTTTGGCCCCTCCTTCTTCAAGACATCAACAAAGAGGTACACATGGACAAGGCAAAAGGCAAGAGCCCTTTTCCTAGCCACCTCCGAAACATTGGCATCTAATCGATTTGAAAAGATGTTGATAAGAGCCAACATATCCACATCATGTGGAGCAAGAAGAAAGTTGACTCGACTCGTCGACAAACACAACATGGAACGGAATTCTCCTTGTAGCACAACCGAGTCGGAGGAAGCACCGGAACACAACCCGGCCACCCACCAATGGCTCCAACTTCTTCGGCAAGAGGACAAATTTCACCCTTCGGGAAAACGAAAACATGGTGTTTCGTATCCCAAAATCGAGAACATGCTTCAAGAAATGAGGGTTGCACCTTCACTTGACGGAGCACCAACAATTGACCAACTCCCATGCAAATGAGTTGATACTTTTCGGGAGGCGACAAATCCCGGCACCATTGTCGCAATGCATTCTCAAAGGCATCCATGAAATATTTTTGTGGAAGAAGAAGAAGAAGTTTTGTAGAGATGTTTTTTTGTGTTTCGGATGATGAAACAATGAAGCACCAACATCACTATTTATACAAAAATGATCAGCGCGTTTATCAGAAAAAGGGGAGAGCTGGCTTCCATCGCCATGCAGCTTGGGCCTCTTTGGGCCTTCCCTAGGATTCCCGCCGTTGACTTGTCTCTTTCAACTTGTGTTTTCTCGTGACACCTCAAACATCCCGCCAGGACGCTCGCGCCTCTTCGGGATGATCCAGGACATTTTGTGTTTTCTCACACTCACATTTCCTTGCTTTCGCGTTTTACGAAATCCGACACGGTTTCCATGACGCAGTTTTAAACATACGGATTTTTCTTTCTTTTTTTAAAGGGGGGAAGGGCTAGTCGCCCCGATCCGCAACGGATCGTTTCCATGTCAGTCGAAATTCCGAAAATTTTTCGCTTTTTCACAATTCTCCATCAAAATAAAATGGAAAATTGATAACACGACGTCAATTTTCCTCAAATTTCAAGCACTCACAAATTCGAGTCTTGACCTCAAAAATCAAATATGCTCGTAAAAATATTTTCTAAAAATTCATCCCTGACGGTTTGAGTTTGAGTTTTTCGAGTCACAAATCAATTTCGATAATTTCCGATGCAATTTAATTCAAGACACGAGTTAATTGCTCAATTTTTCAAATTAATTCCTTTTATCCAAACGTGACGACTTGTCGCAAAAATTTTCAAAATTCATTTCAATTTTCAAAATTCAATTTTAACTTCAAGTCATCTTGGTTAATTTTGTTTTCAATCAAATGCTTGTACGTGTTTACGTTTATGCATATGTACTACCTGTTGCCTGTTTTCTACACTAACGATGCAGGAACTGATGCAAAGCAAAAGGAGAATCGACAGCCGACAGCGCTCCTCCGAAACACAACACAAAAAAGCCAAAAATCACAAAATGAACCACAATCCAAAACACATATATACAAACCGCCTCACGCAAAATACATCGACACACGTTTGATACGGACAATTGACCGTACAAATAGGATCCAGTACAGACATCTATCATACAGACACTGGCCTAAGACAACGAACTGGGGGCTATCCGCCACCTACCGAACTAAGCACTCTCTATCCTCTCAAACAGAAAAAACAGGGAGCAACACAAGAAACAGAAGAGCAACAACGGAAGCAGAGGCGGTTACCATGACGGTAATACCTCGTTCCTGCTCCACGACAAAAAGAAAAATGATGCCTTACAGATTTTGGACGACGCGATAACCGAGGATCGTAACTCAGCGCGCTACCCCGATGTTGGCCTCGAATCGTCAGAATTCGAGGGTGAAAAGGGACAAGGACAACGGATACTCCCCCGATGTTGAACCCCAATCAGCTGAATTCAACGGCGATTGAAAGCGGCAACACAGGATAACACGCCCGTGTTGAACCCCACTCATCGGTCATCCGAACCTCTGCAGACAACGACCAACGATCGATACCCGATTATTGGACGGACAAAGGCCGCCAGGTAGAAACACAACCAAGCCTGTAACAAAAAACAGTCGTCCCTTCCCCTCCGAAATCATCTTCCTCCTCCAGTACCTCAACAAGTCCATAGGTCCCTGATGCGACCATAATTGGCGCATATTTAGCCCCCGAATTACCATTGTTTCTATGCTTTTTAGTGCCTATTTGGGTCATTTCTTATCTTTAGTTCTTTGTTTTGCATATTCTTTGAGATTTTGATCCCTTGGTAGGAAAGGAGTAAGAATCTTGCATTTTCATGGCAAAACAAGGCTAAATTGATCATATTCAATGACCAAGCATCAAGGAGAGACAAGACTAGAAGGCCTTTGTACATAGCATAGTAGAAGAGCATTGTTGAGAAAAGGATCCTTGAGTCCCCAAGGAAATCCCCAAGGAATCCATGAAGAAAAGGGAAGAAAAAGAAGAAGAAAAGTCTGGCTGGACTACAATCCGAACGGATTGTAGAGAATCCGTCCGTCCTCCCGGTCCGAGCGTCCTCACCAGAATCCGCTCGGATTCCCCATGCCCAGTCCGAGCGTCTTGTTCCTTGATCCGCTCGGATCGTCCACCTCAGATCCGGCCGTCCCGACTCCCAGCCGCACGGATCACAACACAAAGACAGATTTCGTTCTTCAAGCTACGAAATGGAGAAGCCCTTCTCTCGGACAATCCCGGAGGCTCCTTGCTCAACTTAAAAAGTGTAATTACTAGTTTAGCCCTTAGTTAACCCTAATGCATCCTCCCTAATTTTCACTATAAATACCCCATTAGTCTAATTAGAGGAGCATGTTCTTCTTATCAATAATTAGAGTAGTTAATATCAATCAAATCTCTCTTCAATATTGTAATCAAATATTAATCAAGTTTTAATCCAAGTTTTAGTTCTTTAATCTCTCTCTAGTTCTTCATTTATTTTGGGTAATTAGAAGATTATTGGGTTTATTGGGAGATTGACAACCTTCCATCAATCATCAAGTTCTTCTATTATTCTTGCTTTATTATTGGAATCATTAGTAGGTATAATCTCTTAATCCCTTTTTAATTATTGCTAATTACTTTCATTTGTTCATCATGTTTCATTATGTTAGTATGATTGACAACCTTTCTAGCATGATCAATATGATAATGAGTGAGTAGTCTCTTAGCTAGGGTTTAATGGGTGATTAGGGGAAACCAACATGGGGAATGATTCATGCTTAAATTAATATGCTTTCATATCTTATTTGCTTGCTTGTTTTGATCTTAATACATGCACATGTTATATTTGATGAAATGCTAAGCCTATGAATCCTTGCATTTACTATCATCTTCTATCCTTTCAACTTGACTTGTAAGACATAACCCAACTCGAGTCTTGTTAGACCATGCATGTGTTAAGTAGGGAAGATTAAGTCGACTTGTAGGTGTTGTACAATCCAAGAGATTCGGCCCCGGGACCCAAACTTTCCTAGGATTGTAAGATATAACCCAACTCAATCCATCACAACAATAATTGCTTGCTTATAATTTGAGAACATGTTTGTATGATCATATCCCATGATTCCCCTATGAACCCATGACACCCTAGTGCTTTTAATCAATTGTTTACACCCTTATTTCATTTACCTTGTTAGTTTATTTTCATTGCTATTTTAGTTTAGTGACCTTCTACATCAACCCAATTTGTGACACCCCTAGACACCACTAGTTACAATAGAATCTTCATTTCAATACCCGTCCCTTGGGATCCGACCTTTACTTGCCTCTTTACTAATTGTAGAGTTGTTTGTGAAGTATAAATTGTGTTTTGTATCGACCATTGACCAACGACCACATATGCTTAATTGTGAACACCAAATGGCATCGATCAAAAATGGCGCCGTTGCCGGGGACGGTGTTTAATTGATTTAAGATTTCTTTTATTGTTTTTAGTTGTGTCTTTTTCACCTTGGGGAAGTAAAACTCCTCAAGGTTTGTTCTAATTGTTTTCTAGTTGTTTGATATTTTGCATGTCTAGAAGGTTACAAAGAGATTTGTTACCTTTTGACCGTGAAATCGAAAGAACCTTGACGAATAATAGGAGACTTGTTAGGAGGAATTTGGGAGGTGTTGGTGAAGTTGTTCAACCCACTAGTGAGTTTGTCAATCCTTTCGCAATAGAAGGAGAAGAGAACCCATTAAACAATACCACACAAAATCCACCTACAATGCCTAAATTCTCGTCACACTCTATACCCACCGAGGAGGATCTACCAAATGGTACTCCTACCCCACAACATCTTACCGGAAACTTTATTGCCAAGTCCGCCTTCATCCAACTAGTTGAGAGGAGCCAATTCGGGGGAATGCCTAGTGAGGACCCTCATTCTCATATGGAAACATTTTGTGATTATTGTGAAGCTATCTCTCAAACGGGCGTGACTCAAGACCAAATAAGATGGGTCTTATTTCCTTTTTCGTTAATCGGCACCGCAAATCAATGGTTGAAGAGCCTTGATAAGACCACCCTTGGAATAGATTCTTGGAAGAAGCTAGCTCTAGCTTTCTACAAAAAATTCTACCCACCGGAGAAGACCAATATGCTAAGAGCTCAAATTACGGGTTTTAAGCAAAGGGATGAAGAGTCTTTGTATGAAGCTTGGGAGCGGTTCAAAGGTATTTGTCGCTCATGTCCTCACCATGGACTTAGCGAATGGTTTTTAGTGCAACAATTTTGGAATGGTTTATATGAAGATTCAAGGAACATTCTCAATATGGGATCAAATGGAATGTTCACCGAAGTTGATGACAATCAAACATGGAACAAGATTGAGGAAATGGCGGTCCATAATTCGCAATATAGTAGGCCTCGCAAGGCTACTAGAGGAGGAAAGTATGAAGTGGACACCGTTACTCAATTGGGTGCTCAACTTAGTGCTCACATTGACACAATCAACTTGAAGTTTGAACAAGCTATGGCTAGACTTGAGGAAAGCTCAAAATCATCAAAGCATCATGTCAATGCCATGACGGCATCCTCATCAATCCCAAGCGGGATATGTGAGAATTGTGGAACCTTGGGTCATGACTCAAGTGAATGTAGGGGAACAACCGAACAAGTCAATGCTTTCCAAGCTTACAAAAGTGGCACCCCTTATTCAAATTTTTACAATGAAAACACCAAGTTCCACCCAAATCTCTCATACAAGAGCCAAAATGTCCAAAACCCTCAAACTACATACACTCCACCACCCATGAGAAATCAAAATCAAAGACCCTTTTTCAATCAAAACCAAGGCTACCAAAACCAAAATCCATACAATCACCACAATGACCAAAGTTTTGATGTCCAAAAAGCGGTCATTCAAATGCAAAAAAATCAACAAGAATTCTTCACCCAAATGCAAAAGGATAGCCAAGCGAAGGATACCACCATCAACAACATTCTAGCTCACACCAAGATGTTGGAAACACAATTGGCCCAACTAGCATCTTCAAGCTCATCAAGACAAAAGGGGCAATTACCACCTCAAGGTAATCCCCTAGACATGAAACGGTTAGTGCCATTCACTTGAGAAGTGGTACAAGATATGAAGCACCGAAAAAGCAAGTTGAGGATGAAGTTGTGAGAGCTAGTGAGAATGAAGTTGTGGTGGAAAGTCCCAAGGAAGGGGAATCATCAAAAGAAGAAAGTTCAAAGAAAAAAGAAGACAAAACCAAAGAAAAGGAGCCCATTGTGATTAGACTTCCTTTTCCAAGTCGTCAAGCCAAGCCCAAATTTGATGATCAACTTGGAAAGTTCATGGAAATTGTGAAGAACTTAGAAGTCTCAATTCCTTTCACGGAATTAATCAATCACGTTCCGGCCTATGCAAAGTATATGAAAGATATCCTCACAAAGAAGAAGTCAATCCGGAAACTTGAGACTATCGCCTTCACTAAGGTGAGTAGTGCAATTCTTCAAGGGAGTTCACCTCCAAAGTTAAAAGATCCGGGAAGCTTCTCAATACCGTGTACCATCGGCGACACAACAATCAACAAAGCCTTATGTGATCTAGGGGCTAGTGTGAGTGTCATGCCGTACTCGGTAAGTAAAAGGTTGGGAATGGGAGAGCTCAAATGTACCAACATCACTCTTCAAATGGCCGATAGATCGACGAAGACACCGCTAGGGATATGGGAAGATGTCCCCGTGCGAATTGGGAAGTTTTTCATCCCGGTGGACTTTGTCATTGTTGATATGGAGGAAGATTCCAACATTCCAATCATCTTAGGAAGACCTTTCCTACACACCGCGGGTGCGGTAATTGATGTGAAACATGGAGAGCTCACTCTAGAAGTGGGAAATGAAAGCATAACTTTTAATCTTGACAAGACCATGAGAGCTCCTCGTTTGCATGAGCCATGTTTCATGATTGATCATTATAGCCGAAAAGATGAAAAGAAGAAATCGGAACTCCAATGGAAGAAGAAAGTTGAAGATGCTCCATTCAAAGAGCAAGTGAATTGTGAAAAGGAGAGCTTGCAAAGCTTATCAAAATCAACCAAGGAAGAAGAAGATGGCCTCATTGGCCAAGAAAAGAAATTGGGAGAGTTGTCTCCATCCAAGCAAGAGATTTTCAATGATCAACTCAATGAAGTTTGTGGTCTTTGGGACGACGAATTTGAAGGGATCTTTAATCCCTACATTGGGCATGCCATCGATCATGATCAACAACAAGGGCCACGGTCTATTGAGGACCTCTACCACAACAATGAACAAGCTTTTAATTACTTCTTCGAGGTGTTGAGCAACATCAACAACACCTTGAACATGCCCCCTTGACATCTCATCAAGAATGAGAGTTTGGTGGAGTCCTCCTAAACCACCATTTGTAAATATTTCTAACTCCCTAACTTACACTTTAATTTTTGTATTGCATTTTTGTCATTTTTGGATTTTATTTACTTTGATCAAAATAATTGTCATGAAAAGAGAGAAGTGAGGGAGGGACTAATGATTTTAATTGATGTGTAGTGCTTTACCTTAGTGTGGGGATGGCAATTGCCTAGGCTATTCATGCCTTAGTAGTGCCCCCGCAATGAAGAACACAAGATTTGAAAGAAAGAAAGAATGATAAGGGAATGCGTTGGTGCACGGATGGAACTGAATCCGTGTACACAAGGACCAATCCGAGCGGATTCCTGACAATCCGCCCGTCTGCAGTGGATCCGAGCCCTCTCGAGAAGACGCCCGTCTTGGGCTGGGCAATAAAACCGCAAATACTTGTCGATGAAGAATCCGAGCGGATTTACGAAAAGACGCCCGTCTCTCGTAATCCGTCCGTCTTGTGATCAATCCGCCCGTCTTGCGCTGAAGAAAAACAAAGAAAATTCTCTCGGATAAGAATCCGTCCGTCCGTGCGAAATCCGCCCGTCTCATCCAAAAAGAATCCGAGCGGATTCTCCATAATCCGCCCGTCTCTAGGCGGGATTTTTGAAAATTTGAAGTTGAAGAATCCGAGCGGATTGCGCCTAATCCGCACGGATTGTCCCTGCAATTCGAAAATGTCGAGTTCTTTAAATACCCACCCCACCTTCATTCATTCATTCATTCACTCATAAACACTACCCATAACATCAAAACCCTCATACTCTCCATCTCAAAAACAAAAACCCTCAACAAAACTCACCAAAATCAAATCAAACTATCTTTCAAATAACAAATCAATCACTCCATCTTCATTAACAATCAAAACCAAGCACAAAATCTTCACCTTTGAATTGATTTTTGTTCTCATAAAGGCAAAGCCTTTCACCTTCAAAATCAATTTGGGCATTCTACAAATTGAAGATTTTTGATCTTTTTCTTGGTTAGCTCATCAAATGGCAAGAACAAAGGGAGCAACAAAAGCAAAAGCAAAGGCACCAAAGACTACAACTCTTTCTCAAAGGCAAAAAGCTCTACAAATGAAGAAAGCTTTGGCAATGGTGGTATCAACACCAAGCTTGGAAGTGCAACCACCTCAACAAATTTCTATGGAAGCATCACCCTCTACTCCGGTAATTAATCAACTCTTGCATTACCCGGAGGGATAGCAAGTACAAGGCTAAGGATGGTGGCCATCTTATTGATATGTCCACCTTGATTAACAAGTTTAAGTGGGTTGCTCACAATCCCCTTGATACCAAGTATGGGTGGCTTACAAGTGAGGCTCGATCATTCACTCTACCCGCAAAGATTTGCCGTCTTAGTGTCCACCGGACCAACTATTTACTCCCCCTATCCACGGAAGCCGAGTACATCATTCAACAACAAAAGGGTGATCATGAAACTCCCTCCTCTTCCATTGTTATACCACCTTACCCCTATGATTATGAAGAGTTCAAACCGCAAGGAGTTGAAATTGGAAAAGATTATGTCACTCTTCTAATGCAAGCCATGCACAAGCAAGCTTATGAAGATCGGAAGAATGCTTATTTGGCTCAATATCCTCCCCTCCTACATCTAGCTAGGCAAGGACTCCTTGATCCATCTTGTCCTTTGCCTAGTTGGGCGGATAGAGAAGCCTTATTTCCGGGTGCATCTAGGGACGTGGTGGAAGGCAATGAGGTTGTTGGAAATGATGAGGAATTTGATGATAACATTGAGGAAGAAGCAAGTGGAGATGAAGAAAGAGATGGTGAAGATAATGATGAGGAAGATGGTGATGAGGAAAGCAAAGAAGAAAGTGCCAAGGAAAGTGGCAATATGACCACTTCTCATGAGGGAAGTGATGACGATAGTAGCATGATGGAAGACTAGCCTTGGAGATTCCTACTCTCCCACGGTTTGTCTATATCTCTTTGTATTTTATTTCATTTTGATCATTGTTGGTTTAGTCCTAGCAACATCAAAGGACTCCCACCTCGGTTCCTTTGAGGTGTTCTTTATTGTTCCCACTTTTGTAAAATCCAAAATGACAATCTAGTCTCATGCATAGCATAGCATGTGCATGAACTCCCCCATGCTTTGACATTAGCAATAGTGTCTTACTTGGTTTGGGGAAGTTAATGCATACGCAACGGGAGGTAATTTAAATTATCCTCTCCGTCATAACAAAAATCATGCATCATGTAGTATAGTTTAGTGTAGAATTGCACTTAGTATAGAAAATCATGCATCATCCTTGCATAATTTCCATCATTTTGGCCATTGAGGACAATGCCCATATTAGTGTGGGGAAGGGAATTCTAACACTTAACTTTTATTCAAAAACCATAAAAATTTAAAAATTGAAAAACCAAAAACAAGTTCATTTCCCTTGTATATATTGTTTTGTATATATTGTGTTTGTTCATCCTTGTTCACTTTGATTGACTACGCCACATCCGAGACATGAGGATATTGAAGACCGCATGGTATGATCTTTCCAATCTCCTTTTTCCTCTTTATGTTAATGACTATGTGGCTTCATTTTGATTGATGCGGTATAACAATGTGAACTTAGGATTGCATCTAGTTTATATGGCATACTAGTTGGTAGAATCATTTGCATTAGGATGTATAAATGTTAGTTGCATCATGGCATGTAGTTTGCATGTTAGAAAATTTTGCGAAACCGTCTACTTGGGAAGCTTGACAAGTGTATATAGGCCCTAGTAGATGCTTTTTATTCTTAAGACTTTGCTTGTTAGAATATTTGTAAAACACCCTAGGATGTGTCATGCTAGTATCCTTTGACCCATGGATTAAGGCCAAGTCAAGAGTACCTTGTGGTGTGATAACTCCTTGGCTACCGTTTATTCCAAGGTGACCCTTGAAACCATGCATACTTCTATCATTCATCCATGTTCTACCATACATTTTGTCACCAAAGGGAATGGGCACAAAAAGAAATCAATTTGAGTTCAATGAAATGAAAAAGTGAAAGAAAGTTTGCAAAAATGCATCAAAAGAAAAGAGGAGCAAAAATAGACTCCTAAAGCTTCAAATACAAGGCACCCTCGTTACTAATTGGGGTGACTTTGAAAATGTTCAAAAAGAAATGCAAAAAGTTGTCAAGTATTGAAATGCCAAAAATCAAAAAGAAATGGCAAAGAAAGTGTTCTCAAATGTCAAATACCAAATGAAATTGGGGAAAAAACAAAAACAAAGCAAACTCCCAAAGTGAAACTCAAAATCTATCGATCCCTTTATCCATCATATCCATTTTTGTGCATGGTAGAGAGGGGACGACCCTTCTTCTTGTCTAGGCAAGAGGGGGAATTCCGCGATCCTCCAGTGTTTCTAACACCATAGGGAGTCTACTCTTGACAAAAGCATTTAACGATTGAGGACAAAGGTACCCTAGCTTGACACCTTTTGGAGGTGATTTATTGGTATCCTTCTAGGCTTAGTAGTTTGAACAAATTGCATCTATGAAGGAGTGTGTACCCTTGAATTGCTTCCCTTGTAGATAATTTCCGCCACTTAGATGAGGAAAGTGGCTATTCTTTTTGTAGATGCATCCATTACTTGATTTTGTGTGCTTAATGTTTGGATGTGTCGCCATTTTGGCAAGACCCACCTTGCCTTGCAAGAAGGCATCCTACCTCATGGTTGTCTTGTTGTGAGTTGAAGGGGCGGAGTGAGACCCGCTAATTGTCTCATATCGGCTATTATTATTAGGTTAGTTTAGTATTGGTCCTAGTCTTTGTCACCTCTTTACTCGGGACGAGCAAAGGTTCGGTTTGGGGATATTTGATGCGACCATAATTGGCGCATATTTAGCCCCCGAATTACCATTGTTTCTATGCTTTTTAGTGCCTATTTGGGTCATTTCTTATCTTTAGTTCTTTGTTTTGCATATTCTTTGAGATTTTGATCCCTTGGTAGGAAAGGAGTAAGAATCTTGCATTTTCATGGCAAAACGAGGCTAAATTGATCATATTCAATGACCAAGCATCAAGGAGAGACAAGACTAGAAGGCCTTTGTACATAGCATAGTAGAAGAGCATTGTTGAGAAAAGGATCCTTGAGTCCCCAAGGAAATCCCCAAGGAATCCATGAAGAAAAGGGAAGAAAAAGAAGAAGAAAAGTTGCTGGACTACAATCCGAACGGATTGCAGAGAATCCGTCCGTCCTCCCGGTCCGAGCGTCCTCACCAGGAATCCGCTCGGATTCCCCATGCCCAGTCCGAGCGTCTTGTTCCTCGATCCGCTCGGATCGTCCACCCAGATCCGGCCGTCCCGACTCCCGGCCCGCACGGATCACAACACAAAGACACGATTTCGTTCTTCAAGCTACGAAATGGAGAAGCCCTTCTCTCGGACAATCCCGGAGGCTCCTTGCTCAACTTAAAAGTGTAATTACTAGTTTAGCCCTTAGTTAACCCTAATGCATCCTCCCTAATTTTCACTATAAATACCCCATTAGTCTAATTAGAGGAGCATGTTCTTCTTATCAATAATTAGAGTAGTTAATATCAATCAAATCTCTCTTCAATATTGTAATCAAATATTAATCAAGTTTTAATCCAAGTTTTAGTTCTTTAATCTCTCTCTAGTTCTTCATTTATTTTGGGTAATTAGAAGATTATTGGGTTTATTGGGAGATTGACAACCTTCCATCAATCATCAAGTTCTTCTATTATTCTTGCTTTATTATTGGAATCATTAGTAGGTATAATCTCTTAATCCCTTTTTAATTATTGCTAATTACTTTCATTTGTTCATCATGTTTCATTATGTTAGTATGATTGACAACCTTTCTAGCATGATCAATATGATAATGAGTGAGTAGTCTCTTAGCTAGGGTTTAATGGGTGATTAGGGGAAACCAACATGGGGAATGATTCATGCTTAAATTAATATGCTTTCATATCTTATTTGCTTGCTTGTTTTGATCTTAATACATGCACATGTTATATTTGATGAAATGCTAAGCCTATGAATCCTTGCATTTACTATCATCTTCTATCCTTTCAACTTGACTTGTAAGACATAACCCAACTCGAGTCTTGTTAGACCATGCATGTGTTAAGTAGGGAAGATTAAGTCGACTTGTAGGTGTTGTACAATCCAAGAGATTCGGCTCCGGGACCCAAACTTTCCTAGGATTGTAAGATATAACCCAACTCAATCCATCACAACAATAATTGCTTGCTTATAATTTGAGAACATGTTTGTATGATCATATCCCATGATTCCCCTATGAACCCATGACACCCTAGTGCTTTTAATCAATTGTTTACACCCTTATTTCATTTACCTTGTTAGTTTATTTTCATTGCTATTTTAGTTTAGTGACCTTCTACATCAACCCAATTTGTGACACCCCTAGACACCACTAGTTACAATAGAATCTTCATTTCAATACCCGTCCCTTGGGATCCGACCTTTACTTGCCTCTTTACTAATTGTAGAGTTGTTTGTGAAGTATAAATTGTGTTTTGTATCGACCATTGACCAACGACCACATATGCTTAATTGTGAACACCAAATGGCATCGATCAGTCCCAAATGGTACCCTGCGATCAAAAGAATAAACAAAAACGTCAGCCGAAATTTCGGCATTACGACGGCATAAAAAAGACAAACCCAAACAACACAACCTGCAAGGCAAAACAAGGGCAATCCCACCCAAAATCCAACCAAACAAAACCTTTCAAAAAAAAACAAAAAAGCGCACAAAAAACGACTCGCCCCTCTTTTCAAGCAAAAGACGAGTCAAAACCACCACAAAACAAGAGCAGCGTTTCAAGACCCACACGAGGTCCGCCAATAACCCAAAATACATTCCCAAGGCAATGGGAAATTTTTCTACGGCTCGAAAAGGCAATTCATGCGCTAATTTGAGCACAAACCGGTCAAAAATTCAAAAATGACCGCAAAAAGGGCAAACGTGATTTTATCACGCCTCAAGGCGACCTAAAC
Source organism: Silene latifolia (assembly GCF_048544455.1). Classification (NCBI taxonomy): domain Eukaryota; kingdom Viridiplantae; phylum Streptophyta; class Magnoliopsida; order Caryophyllales; family Caryophyllaceae; genus Silene; species Silene latifolia. The sequence continues at coordinate 62,949,797 of NC_133526.1, read as the reverse complement.
TACCATTAAGGTCAAGTTCAAAGCAAACTGACTCAATTCAAGCTCAAACAGACGCTTATTTTGTCAGACATAAGACTGTCACAAAAGGCAAAAATTCCAATTGTGCCCACAATACCCAACAAAGGTCCACAATGGCAAAAATGATCTTTCCCGACTACAATAAAACCTAGTGGGACCCATTATCCAAGCAAATAAACTTGGCATTGTGAAATGAGACGGTTTCTCACCTCACTCACGTTTTTCAAGCATGGGGAGCGGGAACGGGGACCAAAATGCAAAGCACCCCTATACTCCTAAACAGGTTTCTAACCTAATGCAATCATCAATTTCACTCGAAATGGGCTAAATCAAAAACGCCCAAATCGATTTTCTAGGGTAAAATTTCGCCCTAATTCAATTAAGCTAAAGATCAACAAAAACAAATGGGTTCGAGAGGAAATGCATACCTTGAGACGACATTATTGTTGATGGCACGAACTGAAGCTAGCAAAGGTCCTTCAATGGCGATTTTTTCGGGTTTTTGTGTCGAAGGTTGAAGATGAATGAGGGATGAGATGCAGTCCAACCTCGCGTCTTTTTACAGAAAAAAGGGAAGCCCCTTTGGTTCGTGATACGTGCATTTTATATAGTCCTTTTAGGCCTTTTTACGCACGTATTTCTACGCTATTATCGTAGTTTTATGTTACGAAATGCCTCGAATATGCTACTTTGGTTTGTTTTGTTCTATTTGCAGGAATGGACCTAAAAGTAGTGAAATCAAGCCTTTTACCGTCCGTTTTGCATGCATTTGGAGGAAGAGTGAATTTGGAGCGGAAATATTGCTGTCTCGGGATGCGTAAAGCCATTTCGGGAGCTAAAAAGGACAAGTCAAAGCTGAACTAACGAAATTATGAGCTGCTGAAGTTAGATATCACTCGATCGAGTACTTTACTAGTCGATCGAGTGGTTTTGGGTGGAATAATAGGCCGATCGAGTATGTATTATGGTCGATCGAATAGTTTCAATTTAGGGTTCACTCGATCGAGTATTTATTTTGCTCGATCGAATGGTTTGAGTATGATTCTTCTCGATCGAGTGGTTTTAAATCACTCGGTCGAGTGGTTTCTCTAATTGGCTCGGGCTTTTTGTTTTATTTCGTCATTAGGTTTAATAAGATCGCCTTTCCTATAAATAGGGAGACGATAGAACAGTTTAGGGGGATCGAACGCTGCTTTTCTCCTGTTACTTTGTTCTTCTTCTTATTTCCGGATCTACTGTAACTAATTCTTTTTCCCTTTTCTCTCATTTTATTTAATGTTTATTTCTCTCCCTTTTATTTCTGTTCTTCCCATTACCATGTTTAGCTAATTCTCTCTGCTAGGATTAGGGAATTCGATGAATGAATGTTAATTGCTAATTAGGTTTATAGATTGTCGTTGTTGTTTTAGTCTATGTTGTTAATCGCTGCTTTAATTGTATCCTGCTAGTTGAATCGATGCAATTAGCCTTTTAATTTTGGTAAGCCTTGACCTGGACCGGAAGGTTGGTAGGGGTGAGACCTGCAGTGAATTATAGGATGCTTTAGTGAGGGCGGAAGCTAAGCTAATAGTATTTTAGAGCCAATTGAGACCGGAAGGAAATATTCGTTGCCCCTTAGACCGACACATCGACTAATCTGTGACCTTAACTGCAATTAACTGACATTTGTTGATGAACCGATATCCTAGTTCCCTCTCTTTTCCTTGTTAATTTCTCTTATTACTTTTCTCTTGCTTAATCTTATTAGTCTAGTCAAAACAATTCAAACGACGGTATCAAATTTTGGCGCAGGCAACTACTTTATTTATTTGTTTAATTCTGTCTGTTTTTAGCCTTAAGGGATTTTTCCCTTGAGGTCGTTCTAATCTTTTTCTTTAGTGGTGTTTTGATAGGTCCTACAGGTCCTACCTAGACAGTTCTAGGTAAATGATCGTCAAAGGGAAGGCTTGAGTACAATTGACCCGTCACCTATGTTCCATTATATGGCGCAACAGGTGATTTACTGCGGGAGATGTGGTGCTGCTGAGCACAATGCAACTGTTTCCATGGCAGAGAACGACGAGGTCTACGCATTCAAGCAGCATAGACGAGCTAGTCAACCTTTTCTAGTTGTGCCACCACATCTACCTTATCAACGAGGATATCAAAAGCATCCATTTATCTGGCCACCGCAACAACAAGCTCCTCCTCTTGAGAAGCAGAAAGAAGAGATTGCTGAGCTGACATCTTTGGTGAAGGCACTTGCATTCAAAGTGCAAGTACACGATAGACAATTTTTTGCGCAAATTGATGAGCTCGAGTCCGAAATAGCTCAGCTAGTTGCTGAGTCGAAAATTAGGCAACTAGAGGAAGCCTGCGTTACCTACGCAGAGAGCGGTTTTTCCCATGAAGAACCCATGCTGCCTAATGCTGATGACTGGGATGACTCGGATTGCGAAGTTCTATCAGTTAGTGACGCTTCAGACGAAGATTTCCGCACTGTACAGCAAAAATCACTCGATCGAGTGAAATACCTGAAGAAAGGTTCGATCGAGCAGAAAATTCCACTCGATCGAACAGTTGCTTAGAAGAGGAAGTACTCGATAGAGTTGATTTATATACTCGATCGAGTGATTATCATGAGGAAAGCTTTCGATCGAGTAACATTTTTACTCGATCGACTGATTTGGCCAGGGCGAGCAATGATTTGTTACTTGGGTTCGTTTTAGACGACAATTTTGATGATGACAACGGTTATGGTGAGTCTCCCCTTTTCAAAGCCAAGTTAGATGCGCTTGAGGCTGCGATTTACGGGACGGAATCCACTGAGAAGGGTAACGAGAAGACAGCTGAGTCGGTAATTGCTCCTAGCACGGATGAGGTAATAAATTCTTTTCTCAATGATTCCGACTTTGAAAGCAACCAACCTGAGGTAGTTAGCGATAATTTCATTGTTGTTAGTATTAATAGTACGCTATCTCATATGACTCCCATTTTTTCTTCTTCCGATGCTCTACCCCCTCCCAGTTGGTCAATTGATTTAACGATCTTTCACCGTTATACCCGTCGTTGTGAGTACCAAAGATAAAATTTATAATTCCTATTAAGACTAACCTAGGCTAGTGGTAACAGGGTCGAACCACAAGGAGGTAGATGTAAATTCTAGTTGATTTATATTCAGTCTAAGGTAACAATTGTGGGGGTTGAGTTGAGATGGTCTATAGCTAAGAACAAATAAAGATAATAAACTAAAAAGACGGTTTAACAGATAAAGAAGGGGTACTAGGATGATCGGTTCATTATAGCTTCGGCGGCAGCAAACTAAGTCGGTCTGAGTCAACACAGGTGAGGCGGGAAATAAAGAGGTCCTCTCGGTCCACTTTTAACAAATAGCATCTTTCGATCTCGCTATAGGTCCCTAATATCACTAATACTAACTTTCGTTCTGAAAAGTGACTAATGGTCTAAGCTATACCTATCTTTCGATCTTAGCACAATTTAGTCGATTCAATTGATGGTCTAACAACTTTCCCTATCTTTCGATCTAATGGGTCGGTCATAAAATAAGCATCTAACTGGTCGCATGCATTCGATTCGTTAAATACAACAATTAAAATCAATTAAAATGAAAGGTAACCTCAAAAGGTCAGTCGATCGACCGGGTAAGGTGGTCGATCGACCAACACGCGGGTTCAGGCCGTGTCTAATCTAATGCCGCCTATGCTGCAATTCGCCTACATCCTAGCACAAATTATTTAGCTACTCATGCTAAGGGTGAAAACAATAACATTGACGATGAAACTAGCTACTGAATTCATGCTTAAAATGGTAAAGAAAGCAATTAACATAAACAATGAAATTGGTTGCGGGAATCTAGCTAGCAATTCTAAACTATTGATAAAATAAAGATGAACTAAAATTAGGGCAGAAGAATACCGAATTGCAGAGGAAAGATTAGTTATTAAGAACCGAAAATCCAATGCTCAACAATCCCAAACCCTAACTATCTATCAAGAACCGTATGCGGAAACTTAATGAAAATTACTGAATAAAACTTAGATAAAAACTTGGATGAAAACTGAATGCTAGACTAGGTATTCTCAGTTACGTTATATAGAAAGTGTACGTAACAATTATTCCAAAACCTAAACTTCACGGGCTTCAAGTTCCTCGGTCTTTTAATTCACGTCTGGAGCAGCGACCTGGTCGATCGACTGATCATGGTGGCCGATCGACTGGTCCTCAGTGTACAGTAGCTTCTGGAACCCGAACATTGGTCGATCGACTGAGGGTGATGGTCGATCGACTACTTGAGCTGCTACTTGACTTCTTAAAACTCGTGGACTTGTCTTTTGGGCTTTGAATTGCGCACCAAGCTCGTTCCTCGGGTGAATACTTCACGTCAAATGCAATGTAGGATACTTGGGGACGGATTTAGCTCGATTTCCGCTGGGTTCTTCACATTTCTGCAATAATGTACAAAATACGGAAGTAGACGGAAATAGGGAGAAATGCAGCATAAACTACAAGAATGAGCTCTGAAATGCGTGCGAAATGGGATGTAAAACATCATATAAAAGACACGCATCAAACTTCCCCAAACCAAATCCTTTCTTGTACCCAAGCAAGAACTAGACTCGATCTAATGACCTAATGGAACGAGTTCAATCTCAGAGCGAATTGTCAACTGTAAAGCCTAAACCAATTTAATGCATAACCAACAATCAATTAGTAATGTGAATCATGCAAACGAATTATGAAGTCGTTAAAAAACATGCTGAACCGCCAACCGTAGAGACTTATCAAATTGGACTCTCACGGGTCGCTCAAATCACTCAAAAAGTGAAGGTGAATATATGTAAGATATAAAGAATTAATTTTGTAGTGACTCTCACCTAACTACGACCTATGAAGACATGCCAGCAATAAAATATGAAAATGATCTCTCTGACCGTACATATGCATTCCAACCAAACAAATGACCAATGACACATGCCGAGGTATATACGGGATATGTGAGGTATGGGTAAGAAGAGGCAAAACATTTTATGGTAAAGTGGAGGTACAGGTGATCAAGCTAGTACCAAAACGGAACCAAGTGGCGACATCCAACTTCTTGCTCATAATCAAACGAAACGGTGCTATAGCAAGCACAAAGCTCACAATCTCCAAAATACTAAATCAATAAACTCCCCATAGGATTAAATGAACCATGGGAGCAAAAATCGCCAAATAATAAAGACTGAATCATGCGAATTGATTTTTTTTCTTTTTCTTCTTTCGAACTCCAGTCGATCGACCATAAACGGCAGTCGATCGACTGCTTCTACAGTACAGAATTCTCTTTTTCTTTTTCTTTTTCGAGTATTTTTCATCTTTTCTTTTCTTTTTCTTTTTCTATTTCTCCTTTATTTCATCTTCCCAATAACGTCTCAACAGAGCATATGCCACCAAAAATGAGTAACAGCCCCAAGAACACAGACTACTAGCTTGACAAAGGACAGGCTAAATGTAGGATGTAGTAAATGGGACAAAAAAAGATATTTTTGGCAGTGTGGAGCTTATGGGCCTAATAAGAAAAGGGAAACCTCTACCACATGTGTCGACAAACCACAAACCGAATGCATACAGGTATTAAGTAGATCAAATTCATATTTATGAAAATTAAGGAAACATATCTCATAAGGAGAACTACTCATATTCCTAAATAAACCGGTCATGAATGTCACCAGTTATAGGCTCTAATTCTCAGAAATATTATGTAGCTTGCCAATTTTCTAAGTCAAGTCTCAAGCTCAGCAAGTAATTCAACGAAAACTCGTAGATATGTATTTACGATTCTACCAATAACATGTTAATCAAGCAAGGTTCAGGCAAAACAGGTGCAAATGCTATTTCATCCTTGAAATACTACCGTTCCGACTCAACCTATATGCTAAAATAAACGTGCATTTTATGGAAATTTTTTTAAAATGTTTTTTCAATTTTTTTGGAATTTTGTATATATAAGAGAAATGAAATAAAACAATGCAAAACAAAATTAAACGTGAATGCAAGCAAATGATATGCGACGCAAAACCCTTCCCCAAACCAAATCGCACAATGTCCCCATTGTGTAAAATCATATAATGAACAAAAGAGAAATGGGAATTTGCGAGAAAAGAAATAAAATATAATGACATGAAGTAAAGAAATCAGGAACTCACAAGACTTTAAGCGCAGCAAGGGAAACCTCCCCAAACCAGCGTGAGCTAGGAGGTTTCAGTAGCAAGCAGTGCTACTAAGAAGTGCCTGAAAGACAAAAAATACCACGCATAAGACTGAGAAAACAATTTCGAAGCGGTAAAGTTGTGCATAAATGAGAGAACAGAAGAAATATATAAATTTTACGGAAAATAAAATGGAGTAGAAAACTCCCTTAAGTCCGCATATCGACCAAACACAGCAGGGAAGAGGTCGTGAATAAGAACAGCAGCAGCGGTGGTCGATCGACCAAGAAGATCGGTCGATCGATCAAGTGGGCGTGAACAGTAGCTCCTGTAAACCTGCAAATCAGTCGATCGACCGTAAACGGCACTCGATCGACTGAAAACACTCCTGTAACATCTTAATTCTTCGTATTAGCTCAATAACTAGAGCTACCGAGGTCTAAAACCTGCAAATGCACAATAACACGCGCCCAAAATTGCGCAAAACCCAGAGTAAACTCTAAAGCATATAAAATCCTAAGCAACAAAATTAAATGCGAAGTTTCGCCATACAAAAGCAATAAAAAAAAATGTCTTAACAAAGCAAATAAAATGAAGTTTAAAACGAGCTCGATCAACTAATAGTTGATCAAGAAGGACCACGGTATGACCCACTTCGTCGGCTTCTGGCTACTAGAGGTAGCCTCAATGGTGCTCATCTTATCAGCTGCACCCCTCTCAGCTTCAACAGTCGGCGAGCTCAACGGATCAACTTCGTCATCTCCCCAATCAAGGGTCTCATTGGGCTCATCGGAATCCAAGTCGGACTCCTTTGCTTCGACTGGCTCGTCATCAACTATCTCATCAGTTCCATAGCTCAGGCAACCAAGACCTCCTCTTTGAATGATAGGCTTTGTCGCAGCTAGAGTGACCTGCAGCTCATCCTTCCCCAAACCAGCTCCTGCAATGTCTAAAACAACAGATTCTTCCTCCTTTCGCTCCCAATGGGGCGGAGGGGTTAGCACAGAGTAGTAATAGAGACAGGCAATTCAGAAGCACAAAGTAAGATTTCTTTTCGTAAAACCGTATTACAAGTAACAGCCACATGGGGTCCTTCTTTTTAGCAAAAGTTGCTCAAAAATGATAGAATGTTTCCCAACTTTGAAGGTCAAAGTTCCAGAGCCTACGTCAATAATCGCACGGCGGTGTGCGTAAACGTCCTACCTAGGATGATCGGTATATGGGCATCCTCAGGCATGTCAAGGACAACAAAGTCAACCGGGAAGAAAAACTTCCCTATTTGGACGGGTATGTCCTCTAGGACTCCTATAGGCTCGACCGCAGATCGGTCGGCCATCTGAACTGTCATGTCTGTGATAGCAAACCGGGTCAACTTAAGCTTCCTAGCTAGACTCAAGGGCATGACGCTTATACTAGCCCCTAGGTCACATAATGCCTTCTCAATAGAGAAGGTACCTATTTTCAAGGAACAGAAAAGCTACCCGGATCCTCTAACTTATGGGGCGTAGTGTGAGACAGATAAGAGCAAGACTCCTTAGTAAGTGCGACAGTGTGCACTGTTTCAAGTGACTGCTTTTTGGACAACAGTTGTTTCATAAATTTAGTATAAGCGGGTACTTGGTTTACTAACTCAAGGAAGGGGACTTGTACATTCAGACTACGGATAACTTTTTGAAATTTTTGAAAGATACTGTTCCTTGGTCGGCACTAGCCTCTCCGGGTAAGGGGCTGTAAGAAGTACCTTAGCCCTCTCCTCCAAATCACGCGCGCCGGCATCCTTGGACTTAGGCTGAAAGTCCGTCACCTTCTCTTTGTTGAAGCTAGACCCCTCTTCAGACCGTCTCAAATGTGAGCCATTAACCGTCATTGGGTCGAACTTCGGGACCGGGATCGACCCATCAAGACTCGGGTCTTGTCCTAATGTCTTGGATCGTGGTACCCCGAAACAAGTGGTCTCGCAGATTATTTGGCATCAAAGGACGAAATTCCTCAAGATCAACAACGATCTCGGTCGATCGACCATCGTCCTCCTCGATCGATCGAGATGATGTCAGATTCTAAGCTCAGTAACCCGTGCTTGATCGATCGACTAGGTATATATCGATCGACCGATATACCTGGTAGACATTTCATTTCTTGGATTTATTCGTTGAAGCTTTCTTTTCAGTTGCTTCCGGCTCATCTTTTTCAACAGCGTCCTCGACCATGGCAGGACCCTCAAGGGTGGACCCGCTCCTCAAAGTGATGGCATTTAGGGTCTCCTTTTGTTCAGGTTGAGTCGGTAAGTGTCCGGGAACTCGAGTGTTACTTTTGCTGGCCAATTGAGCTATTTGGCTTTCTAGTAACTTCATCCCGGCCTCTCTTGCTTGGGACTCCTTCAGCAACAAATTCTTAAGCTCGGAAAATTCAGAATTCTGCGATTGTTTCTTTGCGGCGGCACATAGGGAGGTTTCGATATTGTTCTTGCTTTTGATGAGGGGGCACATAGGGTTCTTCTTGCGGCGGAGCTTGAGTTGGATTTAGGACATTTTGGTTTCTCCAACTCAAGTTTGGGTGGGTTGGCTCGTAGTAGGTGTTGGTCTGCCTATAGTGTTGAAAGGCAGCACAAGACTCAAAGGGACTAGGGCAGTTCTTCGAGACATGTCCCTCGGCTCCACACCTTTCACAGACGAAAGGACCGTCGACACAAAGATTCACTTGGTACATCCCACCTTTAGAAGCTCCTCCTAGTTCATACTTGTCAAATCTCGCAGTAAGAGCCTCAAGCGCAGCGACAGAGGAAGATTCAGCAGCTCTCCTCTGGTTCCCTCTGGAATTTCCATACTCGGCCTTGTGGGTAGCTAGATCGTCAATGATCGTCCATTGGCTGCAGCATCCAACATGGCCCTCTGATCGTCGTACAACCCATTGTAGAAATGATTGCACAAGCTCCACTTTTCGAACCCATCGTGCGGTATGGTTCGCACCAACTTCTTAAATCGGACCCATGCCTCGTGGAAGTTCTCATCTGGCCCTTGTTTAAAGCCCGTGATTTGAGCTCTAATAGCAATCGTCCTCGACGCAGAAAAGTACTTCTTGTAGAATGCCAATGCCAATGAATTCCAATCAGTGATCCCCTGAACGGTTCGGTCCAAATCTCTATACCACTCCCTTGCAGCATCACGAAGGGAGAAGATGAACATGGTCTCCTTGATCTGGTTTTGGGTCACGCCGGCTGGTGGGGGTATGGAACAATGATGAGTCAATAAAGGTCTCCATATGCTTAGCCTGCATCTTCATTTGCAGCTCCCCGAACCGGTTCTTCTCAACCATGCTAATGTATGAAGGCTTTGGTTCGAACTTCCTGGCATCTCTGGTAATTCGAACCCCTTATATAATTTTTCACTTTGTCGGCTCGAATGACTAGCTATACTCGCTTCCTCGGCCATGACCGGAATTTTCGGAGAAGTAACTGTCTCGGTGAAGAAGTGGAAACGGGTGAAGACTGTGGGTCTTCTTCGAACAGATTGTTCTCGTAATAGCTTGACAGAGTATTCAGCTCTTCCTCTGTCGGTAGTACTCTTTGTGTTCGTCTCAACTCGCGCAAGGATTTCTCTATCTCAGGGTCGAATGGCACTAGTTCACCACCCTGTGACCTGCGCATAAGAGGAAACTACAAAAAGAATATAAGAAAAGTTTAAGGAACAGAAGTCCCTTAAACTAAGAAAGACTAAAAATAAAAACAACTAAAATTAGGACTATTGCCTCCCCGGCAACGGCGCCCAAAATTTGATACCCGTCGTTGTGAGTACCAAAGATATAATTTATAATTCCTATTAAGACTAACCTAGGCTAGTGGTAACAGGGTCGAACCACAAGGAGGCAGATGTAAATTCTAGTTGATTTATATTCAGTCTAAGGTAACAATTGTGGGGGTTGAGTTGAGATGGTCTATAGCTAAGAACAAATAAAGATAATAAACTAAAAAAACGGTTTAACAGATAAAGAAGGGGTACTAGGATGATCGGTTCATTATAGCTTCGGCGGCAGCAAACTAAGTCGGTTTGAGTCAACACAGGTGAGGCGGGAAATAAAGAGGTCCTCTCGGTCCACTCTTAACAAATAGCATCTTTCGATCTCGCTATAGGTCCCTAATATCACTAATACTAACTTTCGTTCTGAAAAGTGACTAATGGTCTAAGCTATACCTATCTTTCGATCTTAGCACAGTTTAGTCGATTCAATTGATGGTCTAACAACTTTCCCTATCTTTCGATCTAATGGGTCGGTCATAAAATAAGCATCTAACTGGTCGCATGCATTCGATTCGTTAAATACAACAATTAAAATCAATTAAAACAAAAGGTAACCTCACAAGGTCAGTCGATCGACCGGGTAAGGTGGTCGATCGACCAACACGCGGGTTCAGGCCGTGTCTAATCTAATGCCGCCTATGCTACAATTCGCCTACATCCTAGCACAAATTATTTAGCTACTCATGCTAAGGGTGAAAACAATAACATTGCATTGAAACTAGCTACTGAATTCATGCTTAAAACGGTAAAGAAAGCAATTAACATAAACAATGAAATTGGTTGCGGGAATCTAGCTAGCAATTCTAAACTATTGATAAAATAAAGATGAACTAAAATTAGGGCAGAAGAATACCGAATTGCAGAGGAAAGATTAGTTATTAAGAACCGAAAATCCAATGCTCAACAATCCCAAACCCTAACTATCTATCAAGAACCGTATGCGGAAACTTAATGAAAATTACTGAATAAAACTTAGGTAAAAACTTGGATGAAAACTGAATGCTAGACTAGGTATTCTCAGTTACGTTATATAGAAAGTGTACGTAACAATTATTCCAAAACCTAAACTTCACGGGCTTCAAGTTCCTCGGTCTTTTAATTCACGTCTGGAGCAGCGACCTGGTCGATCGACTGATCATGGTGGTCGATCGACTGGTCCTCAGTGTACAGTAGCTTCTGGAACCCGAACATTGGTCGATCGACTGAGGGTGATGGTCGATCGACTACTTGAGCTGCTACTTGACTTCTTAAAACTCGTGGACTTGTCTTTTGGGCCTTGAATTGCGCACCAAGCTCGTTCCTCGGGTGAATACTTCACGTCAAATGCAATGTAGGATACTTGGGGACGGATTTAGCTCGATTTCCGCTGGGTTCTTCACATTTCTGCAATAATGTACAAAATACGGAAGTAGACGGAAATAGGGAGAAATGCAGCATAAACTACAAGAATGAGCTCTGAAATGCGTGCGAAATGGGATGTAAAACATCATATAAAAGAGACGCATCACACCGTTCTTGTCATCTTAATTTGGTTAATCTGAAACGATACCCTAATTTATTGTTAATTGCTCCTGAGCTTCTTTATTATGTGGACAAATTTAGGAGCTGTCATAGGAAATTTGTTAGGCTTAAACAGTTGTACATTTTTATTTCCTATATCTTTATTCCACTGTGGTGCTACTTACATTTTTGTGTAGCACATGCGCAACTGTTTGATCGGTTGCTGCGCGCTTTGAGCTGTTTTGACCAGGCTAATTAAATAGAGGCTCGAAGAAAAGAAGGTTGAGCTGGGACCTGTCTGAAACTAGCGCTACCCGGGAGACAACCCGGAATTTTTATTTTTAAATTGTTTTTCGAATTTTTCATTTCTTTTTAGTTGTGTGTAATAATTGGTCTTCGTACCATAGACTATTTCAGTTATGCATGCTTTGTTAGTTTTGCGGGCTGTTTTTATTGCGTATTTGCAGGAACATACTGAGGATGACTCGATCGAGTACTTTTTGTACTCGATCGAGTACTTTTGCTGCTGATTCTGCACGATCGAGTATATATTCTACTCGATCGAATACCTGCCAAGGACAAACCACTCGAACGACCGTTATTCTTACTCGATCGAGCAGTTCAAGATGCCCAGTTGACTCGATCGACCACTAAATCCTCTCGATCGAGTACTATCGAGTGTTTTTGCTTGGATTTGCTTCTTGTGACGATGTTCTGGGCTATTTAGCGACCTCCCACGCTACTGGCTGGTTTGGGGAGGTCCCTACTTCGCGTATTCTTGTAAGTTTTCCGCATCTTCACTCTCCTCTTTTAGTTGCATTACCTTTCCATGTTTTGGTACAATGAGGGCATTGTACGGTTTGGTTTGGGGAGGTTATGCATCCATATCTGTGTCTGCATGTTGTTTTTATTGTATTTCTGTTATCACGTTTAATTTCTGTATGCATTACATTGTTATTTCCATAAAATTCAAAAAAATCTCATAAAAATTGAAAAATTAGAAAAATTTCAAAAATTTCACGTTTACCTTTGCATATAAGTTGAGTCGAAACGGTTGATTTCAATGATGAAATTGCACTGCAATTGTCTTTTTGCTTAAGCCTTGCAAAAACTTAATATTTTTAGCCTTGTCTTATTGCATATCTACGAGTTAATGTTAAAATTTAGCTGAACGAATAGACTTGACCTGAAAATTTTGGCAAGCTACTTATAATTTCTAAGATTTAGAGCCTTATAAACTGGTGTCATTTATGACCAGTTTCATGTAGGATTGAGAGTAGTACTCCTTGCATATCATGTATCATTAATATGCACGTATATGAAATTCAATTGCTTTTTGCCTGTATACATTCGGGTTAGTGGTTGGTGTCACATGCAGGGAGGTGCTTACAATTCCCCTTTCTTTCATTTTTACCCATTTAACTCCACATTTAGCCAAATTTGCCTGTTGACCCTTAACTACATCCAGATTTAGCCTGCCTTGTCAAGCTAGTTTAGTGTATGTTTTGCGGTATATATTTTATTGTGCCAAGTTTGGCTTGTATCCACTGATTTGGAGTTGGTAATTTATGAAGAAAAAAAAAGAAAAAAAAAAACACGTGAAAAAGAAAAGGAAGAAAAAGAAAAGAATTGAAAAAAGACGAAAAATGATGAAAGAAAGAAACCAAAAAAATAAAAAAAAACGAAAAAAAATGTTGTTTGATGAGACGGTTTCGCTCCTATGCTTTATTTACATTTATTGAGGAGTATTTTCAGTTCGGTTTGGTGAGTTTTGTGCCAAATGACGGGCATATGTGCTTAAATTATAATTGAGTTGGAAATGGATGTTGTTATATGGTTTTGTTTAGGTACTAGCTTGGCCGCCTATACCTCCACATTCCCATAAATGTTTTGCCTTTTCTTACCCATCGCCTCACTTTACCATATTTTTGTAAGCCCTCGGCTGTGACAGGACCTTGTTCGGTTGGAATGTATGTACGGTAGCTAGAATTGTCTATCATATCAGTTGCATGCATGTTTATGTGGGTCGTAGTTTAGGTGAGAGACTATATTTCTTTCTCCCTTATACTTATAAGCTTACCCTTTGCTTCATGAGAGAAGAGTGACCCGTGAGACTCCAAAATTAAAGGTCTTGCAAGGTCGACGGTTCGGCTATTTTATAAACATCCTATAACTCATTTGCATTTGACTGTTTGCTATAAGTGTTAGTTTGCTTGCATTAGATTGGGTTAAGTGGGCATTTGTAGCTAGCTCTGAGTTATCTTTTCCGTTCCATTAGTTGCATTTAGTTTATTCGAGGACGAGTAAAGGTTTAGTTTGGGGAGATTTGATACGTGCATTTTATATAGTCCTTTTAGGCCTTTTTACGCATGTATTTCTACGCTATTATCGTAGTTTTATGTTACGAAATGCCCCGAATATGCTACTTTAGTTTGTTTTGTTCTATTTGCAGGAATGGACCTAAAAGTAGTGAAATCAAGCCTTTTACCGTCCGTTTTGCATGCGTTTGGAGGAAGAGTGAATTTGGAGCGGAAATATTGCTGTCTCGGGATGCGTGAAGCCATTTCGGGAGCTAAAAAGGACAAGTCAAAGCTGAACTAACAAAATTATGAGCTGCTGAAGTTAGATATCACTCGATCGAGTACTTTACTAGTCGATCGAGTGGTTTTGGGTGGAATAATAGGTCGATCGAGTATGTATTATGGTCCATCGAATAGTTTCAATTTAGGGTTCACTCAATCGAGTATTTATTTTGCTCGATCGAATGGTTTGAGTCTGATTCTTCTCGATCGAGTAGTTTTAAATCACTCGATCGAGTGGTTTCTCTAATTGGCTCGGGCTTTTTATTTTATTTCGTCATTAGGTTTAATAATATCGCCTTTCCTATAAATAGGAAGACGATAGAACAGTTTAGGGGGATCGAACACTGCTTTTCTCCTGTTACTTTATTTGTTCTTCTTCTTATTTCCGGATCTACTGTAACTAATTCTTTTTCCCTTTTCTCTCATTTTATTTAATGTTTATTTCTCTCCCTTTTATTTCTGTTCTTCCCATTACCATGTTTAGCTACTTCTCTCTGCTAGGATTAGGGAATTCGATGAATGAATGTTAATTGCTAATTAGGTTTATAGATTGTCATTGTTGTTTTAGTCTATGTTGTTAATCGCTGCTTTAATTGTAACCTGCTAGATGAATCGATGCAATTAGCCTTTTAATTTTGGTAAGCCTTGACCTGGACCGGAATGTTGGTAGGGGTGAGACCTGCAGTGAACAATAAGATGCTTTAGTGAGGGCGGAAGCTAAGCTAATAGTATTTTAGAGCCAATTGAGACCGGAAGGAAATATTCGTTGCCCCTTAGACCGACACATCGACTAATCTGTGACCGTAACTACAATTACTTGACATTTGTTGATGAACCGATATCCTAGTTCCCTCTCTTTTCCTTGTTAATTTTTTCTTATTCCTTTTCTCTTGCTTAATCTTATTAGTCTAGTCAAAACAATTCAAACCTCCCATCGTGACCTTAGACAGACCGAATTGACAAGTAGATAGTGACCGCCTCCCTGTGGAGATCGACCCTGCTTACCGCTGACTTCTCTTAGTAGTAGCTAGGTATTTATTTTTGGTACTGAAACGACGGTATCAGTTCGCCAGGTGGCTCGCGCCTCAATCAGGCGTCCCTTACTCTTTCAGCGAATTTTGGGCTTTAGCCCAATTTCCACATAACAAATTTCAAATTTTCATTGACGATATTAAAGGTCGTCATTCTCTCAAAAGACAAAAACAAATAGTGAAAATTTAAATTCGCTATTTTCGAAAATTTCAAAAAACGGCGATCAAAACCGCCAACTTCAAAAATAATAGTGAAAATTCAAAGATCACTATTTTCTTCAATTTTCACAAATAATAGCGAAAATTCAAATTCGCTATTTCTTCAAATTTTGAAACGACGGCAATTAAAACCGTCATTTCCAAAATAATGGTTAGGAATTAAATTCCACTATTTTCACCATCAAATGTCAACGGCGGCACATAAACCGTCACTTCAATCAATAGTGAAGATTCTAAATTCACTATTTCCATCAAATGTCAAACGGCGGCACATAAACCGTCACTTCAATCAATAGTGAAGATTCCAAATTCACTATTTCCTTCACATGTCAACGGCGGCACATAAACCGTCACTCCAAACGCGACAGCGAAATTTAAAATTAGCTATTGCCTTCAAAATTCAAACAAACGGCGATCAAAACCGCCACTGCAAATTCAAACAAACGAGTAGTGGAAGTTCAAATTCACTATTCCTTCAAATACCAAGAGGGGGCTTCCTCGCGGAACCCACTTTCAAAACTAGCCCATTTGACGCCACCTACAACATTGATGGTGAAATTCAAAATTCGCTATTTTCACGGCTGCATCACGAGTTCGCTACTTTCAAAACTAGCCCATTTGACGCGGCTATTCTCACGGTCCATTAACCGATCGCCATGGCTGGCGAGCCTTACTACGCGCCATGGCTGGCGAGCCTTACTACGCGCCATGGCTGGCGAGCCTTACTACGCGCCATGGCTGGCGAGCCTTACTACGCGCCATGGCTGGCGAGCCTTACTACGCGCCATCGCTGGCGCGCCTTACTACGTGCCATCGCTGGCGAGCCTTTGTCCGGATACACCCAAAGACATATCCCGAAGACGCCTCGGGTGGAACTCCTTGTCAGAGCTGGCGAGCCTTTGTCCGCATACATGCAAGGACATATCCGAAGATGCCTCAGGTATGACCCCTTCTTATGGCTGGCGAGCCTTCACAGGTAGTCTAACGGACTTTAAACGACCCGCACGGATAGTCGATAGACTCTAAACTGTTCCCGACAATAGGTCCTTGACTCGTACCCTCGAGTCGCCTCGGCGTCGCCCTTCTCGACGGCAGGTCCTTGGCCCGAATCCTTTCGAGCCGCCTCGACGTCGCTTGGGTCTCCAAGTTGTAATCTTCGATTGACCTGGGGGCTCTACTTCGACTTTCGCCTTGTCCAAGCCTCAGTCAAAGTGGGGGCTCTGTAGATACCCAGTATCTGCTGAGACTCCAACAAACACCCGATGATTATCGGACTACAACAAGTTTTGGAATCGCGGCGTTTGATCGACAGTTTGTGTACAACTTTACGTCGGAAAACTTAAAACGATTTCGAAAATAAAACTTGTCAAAACATTTGAAAAATACCTGGAGTGTTTAATGCACGATGACGGGGTCGCAATGACACTAACTAGAGTCAAAATCGACACCGGACCAAAAACTGACTCAAAAATTCAAATCCCGACTCCAACAACGAGTCAAACCAAGTCAACCACAAAAAACAAACATTTCAAACCTTCTACCTTAAGTTTTCCCGGATTCATGAATGGTCAAGTACCAAACATGTGACTACAAAACCTAGGATAGAACAAATCATGATTGCGTTTGTGTGAAAGCGACAACACACCTCGAAGACCCGCGACGTGGCTCGCGCCTCTTTGAGCAGCCCAGGTGGCCACGTCGCTCAAAACTCACACAACCACTCATTTCCCTATAAATACCCCTCAAATGCCCCCCATTTGAGAGTTACGCGAGTGTCCGCCCCCTCTTTTCTCCTTTAAAATTCTCGATTCGACTTCTTAAGTCACAATCCGACGCGTATTTACGACCTACTGATCGTAAATACAAGCCTTACACATTGTTTGGTACCGTCATCGTGCATTAAATCACTGGACCGACCACTTCGACCACTACACCGTCACTAATCTTAAAACACTCTTTTTACTTACCAAAACGGTTTTAAACCGAGTTTTTTCCGACCAAACGAGTTGTTACACTAACGTCGGTCACTCGCCATAACCAAACATGTAAGTATGAGGGTGTAAAAATCCTCTTTTTATCATGTTTTCATTTGTTTCATGACTATAACATGCTAAAACGTGCATAACATGAACCAAAACATGGGATAAACGAGCCAGAAATGATTTTTGGCCTGAGACAGAAGCCCCTTGGTTCGACGGCTTGCCCGCGCCTAAATGGGGTGTCCAGGTCAGAGATCAACCGTAGTTGTTCCGTCATTTCCCTTTAATTCATTTTCATATTTGTAATCGGTTTTTACCATTTCAACTATTTTCAAACCCTTTTTATTTTATTTCATTTGTTTTAACCATAAAACATTTTTCACCCTTGGTTCCTCATACCATGACGGTTAAATCCGTGTTTCGGTGATAATATTTGGTTAATAACATTTAAAAGGTAGTTTAAAGCCTTTTATTTCATTTCTTTACATTTCAAAAATAAATATATTAGTCATCAATACAAAGTCATCCTTGGTTCTACATACCATGCCGGATTTTAACCCGGGTACGATGATGAATATCGACTACTTACATTCAAATGAACTTAAAACAATTAGTTCATAATCATTTTCAAAACTATTCATGTCAAGTTTGTCAAGTCAAACCCGATACCAAATATTATCAAAATAATTATGATTATTCGAGTCTAGTTCTTCAAATCAACAAATGCAGTCTAAACCACCCTTTCAAATCAAATCGGGTTCAAACACCCATTTTTCAATACGTTTTATATCCTTTTCAAAAGGTCAGAACACGGCATATAACCGTAGGCTGACCCGCGCTTCAAGCAGGCCTTTTCTTTCTCATTTTCAGAACCAAGGGAGGCCCCTTTACACCGCCGGCTGGCTCGCACCTCATGTAGTTGGTCGGACTCACGATGGAGGTTTAGTTTTTAGTACTTGTCGTTAGGAGCACCTAGACCAAAACACTATTTATAACTTCACCAACAACTCTACAATTAGTAAAGAGGCAAGTAAAGGTCGGATCCCAAGGGACGGGAATTGAGATGAGATTTCTATTGCAACTAGTGGTGTCTAAGGGTGTCACAATTGGGGTTTGAAGTAGAAGATCACTAAACTAAATAGCAATGAAAGTAAACAAGCAAGATGAATTAAAAGGGATGTAAACAATTGATAAATGGCACTAGGGTGTCATGGGGTCATAGGGGATTCATGGGAATTGATCATACAAACATATTCTCAAGTTATAAACAAGCAATTGTTGTTGTGATGGATCGAGTTGGTTTATATCTTACAATCCTAGGAAAGTTTGGGTCCCGGAGTCGAATCGATTAGATTGTACAACACCTACAAGTCGACTTAATCTTCCCTACTCAACTACATGCATGGTCTAATGAGACTCGAGTTGGTTTATGTCTTACAAGTCTCATTGAAAAGATAGGTGATGGGTAAAAAAAATGCAAGGATTCATAGGCTCGCATTTCATTAAAAAAAAGCATATTAATTTAAACATGAATCATTCCCCATGTTGGTTTCCCCTAATTACCCATTAACCCTAGCTAAGGAAACTACTCACTCATTATCATGTTGAACATGCTAGCAAGGTTGTCAATCACACCAACAAAGTGAAACATGATGAATAAATGAAGATGATTAACAATAATTAAAAAGGGATTAAGAGAATTATACCTACTAATGATTCCAATAATATATCAAAGAATAAAAGAAGTACTTGATGCTTGATTGAGAGGTTGTCAATCTCCCAATGATAACCCAAATAATCTTCAATTACCCAAAATAAAGGATGAACAAGAGAGAGATTAAGAAAATAAAACTTGTATTAAAACTTGATTAAATGTTGATTACAAGATTAAAGAGAGATTTGATTGATATTAACCACACTAAAGATTGCTAAGAAGAACATGCTCTTCTAATTAGACTAATGGGGTATTTATAGTGGGGATTAGGTACATAAATTAGGGTTAACTAAGGGCTTAAATGACGATTAAGTCCTTGATGAATCGCCGGTCTCTAGGGAGACTCCGGTCTCTAGAAAAAGATGTGCATCCTTCCTTGAAGCTTGTAGAAGACGAAATGGAACTGTCTGGGAATCCGGGCGTCTTTAGCACGGGACGGGCGGATTTGGGCGTTCCTGGACGGGCGTCCAGAGGGTGAAGATGGGCGTCTTCTGGGGGTTCTGCCCGGGCATCTTATGGAGGAAGACGCTCGGATTGTGGCGGTGGACGGGCGTCTTCAGGGCAATCCGCACAGATTGTCAGGCAGTTTCTTTCCTTCTTCTTTTCTTCCTTTTTCTTCATAAAATCCTTTAGGATTTCCTCGGGGATGCAAGGATCTTTTCTCATCATTGCCCATATATTATAGTATGTACAAAGGCCTTCTAATCTTGTCTCTCCTTGATGCTTGGTCATTGAATTCAATCAATTTAGCCTCATTTTGCCATGAAAATGCAAGGTTTGCACTCCTTTCCTACCAAGGACACAAGACCTCAAAGAATATGCAAAACAAAGAACTAAAGGCAATAAATAACCCAAATATGCACTAAAAAGCATGGGAACAAGGCTAATTTGGGGACTAAATATGCTCTAATTATGGTCACATCAAATATCCCCAAACCGAACCTTTGCTCGTCCCGAGTAAAGAGGTGACAAAGACTTGGACCATTATTTAAACTAACCTAATAACATAGCCGATATGAAACAATTAGCGGGTCTCACTCTGCCCCTTCAACTCACAACAAGACAACCATGAGGTAGGATGCATTCTTGCAAGGCAAGGTGGGTCTTGCCAAAATGGCGACACATCCAAACATTAAGCACACAAAATCAAGTAATGGATGCATCTACAAAAGAATAGCCACTTTCCTCATCTAAGTGGCGGAAATTATCTACAAGGGAAGCAATTCAAGGGTACACACTACTTCATAGATGCAATTTCTTCAAACTACTAAGCCTAGAAGGATACCAATAAATCACCTCCAAGTTGTGTTAAGCTAGGATACCTTTGTCCTCAATCGTTAAATGCTTTTGTCAAGAATAGACTCCCTATGGTGTTAGAAACACTGGAGGATCGCGGAATTCCCCCTCTTGCCTAGACAAGAAGAAGGGTCGTCCCCTCTCTACCATACACAAAAATGGATATGATGGATAAAGGGATCGATAGTATTTGTGTTTCACTTTGGGAGTTTGCTTTTGTTTTTGTTTTCCCCCCAATTTCTTGTGGCATTTGACATTCGAGAACACTTTCTTTTGCCGTTTCTTTTTTATTTTTGGCATTTCAACACTTGTCAACTTTCAACTTTTCTTTGCATTTCTTTTTGAACATTTTAGGAGTTCTATTTTTGCTCCTCTTTTCATTTGACGCATTTTTGCAAACTTTCTTTCACTTTTCATTTCATTGCACTCAAATCAATTTCTTTTTGTGCCCATTACCTTTGATGACAAAAATGTGGTAGAACATGGATGATGGATGCATGGTTTCAAGGGTCACCTTGGAATAAACGGTAGCCATGGAGTTATCACACCACAAGGTACTCTTGACTAGGCCTTAATCCATGGGTCAAAGAATACTAGCATGACACATCCTAGGGTGTTTTACAAGTATTCTAACAAGCAAAGTCTTAAGAAGAAAAAGCATCTTTTAGGGCCTATATACACTTGTCAAGCTCCCCAAGTATACGGTTTCTCAAAATTTTCTAACATGCAACTACATGCCATGATGCAACTAGCATATAAACATCCTAATGCAAATGATTCTACCAACTAATATGACATATAATCTAAATGCAAGTCCTAAATTCACATTGTTTATACCGCATCAATCAAAATAAAGCCACATAGTCATTAACATAAAGAGGAAAAAGGAGATTGGAAAGATCATACCATGCGGTGTTCAATATCCTCATGTCTCGGATGTGGCGTAGTCGATCAATGTGAACAAGGATAGAACAAACACAATATATACATGACTACACTACAAAGGAAATGAACTTGTTTTTGGTTTTTTCAAATTTTTATGGTTTTTCGAAATTTTTGATTTTTTTTTTTTTTTTTTTGGATTTTTGAATAAAAGTTAAGTTAGAATTTCCCATCCCCACACTAATATGGGCATTGTCCTCAATGGCCAAAATGATGGGAAATCATGCAAACATGATGCATGGATTCTATACTAAATGCAAGCTGTACTAATCTATACTACATGATGCATGGGTTTTGTTTATGACGGAGAGCTTAATTTAGATTACCTCCCGTTGCGTATGCATGTACTTCCCCAAACCGAGATAGACATTATTTCTAATGTCCTAAAGTTGGGTGTAGTTCATGCACACAAGATGCAATGCATGAAACTAAATTGTTATTTTGGATTTTCAAAAGTGGGAACAATGAAATAAGAACACCTCAATGGGGCCGAGGTGTTAGTTGTGACACCCCACTATAACGCGGAAAATATAACTAATAAAATGCGGAATTTTAGGGAAATTTTAAAAACTTTTAAAATTTAAAGCGCGGGTTCATTAAAATACAAAACACGAATAAAGAATTCGGAAATAAAGTTTAAATTATACAAACGTGATAGTCAAGGTGAAGGAAAATATATCCCTCGAATGACAATACAATAAAAGGTGAGTCTAAGCAATCCTAATAAACCAACTACTAGGCCAAAGTGCTCGCTAGCTCACACGTCTAAACCCTACAAATGCATCTTCACAAACCTGTCATTCATGTAAACATGAAAGCCACAGTCAGTGGGGAGTAACTCAAGGTTCTCCCAGCCACAAAATGTCAAAACGAACATAACAAAGAACATGAACAAATAATCATATTAGATAAGTTATGAGTGAATCGACTTATAACTAAACATGGGATCATACGGGTTTAAACCAACAAGGATAAAAGAAATGATGGAGTAAATAAGTAAGTAAGGCATAAGCAACAATAAAATAAATGGAGAAGAAGGACAAGAAAACAGACACGACCACTTAGCCACGAGCACGTATTTCAAGAAGATATGACCAAAGGAACCATCCAAATAATGCAAGACATTTATCACTCTTAAACTATAATTTCCCCGGGTAGGACTACGATAATAATACGGTCCTAGTCTAAATCTGCAGATTCTCGGGTGTACATCCCGATTCGACGTGCGCCAGCACAGTATGCACCCAAGACTCGACTACTAATGAGACCGAGTACCCCAACGAAAGTGGCGGAAAGACTAAGATAAGACTCACTTGCCAGAACAGCACAAGTGGCCAAAAGCCGTACTTGCCAGAACAGCACAAGTAGGCCAAACCTGTACTTGCGTAACAAAGACAAGTAGGTCAAACCCGTACTTGCGTAACAAAGACAAGCAGGGCGGAAATGTATGTCAAGCATATACGATGGTATTATGGCATTTCTACAAGAATACGACTCTTTTCAATTAATCATGTGGAATAAATTACTCGTATTTGCAATACGATAAATAAATGAGAATAAATGAATTAAAGCTCATATAATAGATAAATGAAGATATTTCATATAGTTATGACATGAATAAACAATAAGTTCCACATTTATGATTCATGTGAGAAATATATAAATAAACGACAAATAATGAATTTAAGATAAGGAAATCATGTGACGGAAATTCAAATTAGTTAAACCCGAACAAAAATAATTCACGGATAAAAATTAACCCAATCCAAAAATGTACATATACTTGAGATGTAAGAAAAGAAAATGGTTCAATTTAGCATCAAGAAACCCGTCAAAACAGTCCGTGAAAACTGCCCAACAAAACCCATTTTTAAGGTTTCAAGAGGCTCACTTGTGACCATCTTAAGAAGAGATTTTAAGCATGAAAAGAGTGGAATTTCTCATATACAACCAACCTATTACGTACACGGATATACACATGAGATGAAAATTAAATAGTTGACTCAAATCATCCGTGAAATCGACTCAAAACAGTCCAAGAAATCACCCATACACAACCTATACATGGTTTCTAGACAAATTACGCAATTTAAATAATTGAAGAGAATCACATATGCGCCAAACAAACTCAATCCACGACTCAAAGGGGCCATTCGGACAACCCCTTACACGGCCTCAAACAACCAGCTGTGACCAACCAGTCCATAGGACGGGTTTACAACTTCAAACACATCTCAGCCAATTAAAGAGAAAGCATGTGAACCGCGGGAAAAATCAAACATATACTTGAGACGGAAGAATAATTGATAGCTTACAAAGTCCGACAACTACATTACGCCCAAAATGCTCTCATTTTAGCCATCTAAAACAGCCCATCGCATACCATCTAGCTGACCAAAACAGCCCATTTCGACCACTCTTTCACCATCCCAAAACAGTCTGCATCCCTGCCCAAAACCCGTGCTAAAACAGTCCGAGTTAAGACACAAAATATTTTGATTCCGTAACAAAATGCAAAATCCTAATTAATATCTCGTCAACAAGGAGTACTAGTGCTACAGATCAGACACAAAATTATTCTGAGAAGCACTCCACTATAAGAATCAAGTATGTAGTCCTTGAGTAACACTAAGATAAAAGTGTCAAATTTTGCAGGTTTCATCAGATTCCAAACTTCCAAGCATCGACCAATTCTAAATTACCTCAAACTATCTACTGTTACGACTTTTCTTTCTAACACTAGCTCTAATACTTCAATAACCGAAAGAATCCTACTCCTGGTGCTTTGAGTACCGACACTCCATTGAGTACTCTCCTCACGGCAAAAGTGACATCAGAACTCTTACAATTTCATCGATAATTAGAACCTATAACGCCATAAACTACTACTAATGACAATAATACTCGTGTTCTGTACATTTACTATACAACTTTCATCCTTATAGGATCATATCACACAAGGGCATGTAAAAAGACACATAAGACGAAATTTTGACATTTTTGTCGAGTAACCTATCACCGTTACCTCTTTGCTCTTCACATTTCCAACTCAAAGCTACTCCGAGTTGTCCGAGTTAATATCTACACACAAAATACATAAAATTAAAAAGGAATTTCGAACTGAAAAAGGGGCGGCTGACACGGCTATCGCAACCCTATCAAAGATAAAACCTAACGGTCTCAACTAAAATGTAGCAGAGGCAGTCGAGTATCGAATCCACAGGGAGGTAATGTAATTATAGCTGTCTATTACTCATCCTATGGTAACAATGGGGGGTTTGTTTGAAATTGGTTCTAAACTACGAAG
The DNA here is from genome assembly GCF_048544455.1 of Silene latifolia. Taxonomy (NCBI): domain Eukaryota; kingdom Viridiplantae; phylum Streptophyta; class Magnoliopsida; order Caryophyllales; family Caryophyllaceae; genus Silene; species Silene latifolia. The sequence continues at coordinate 62,925,227 of NC_133526.1, read as the reverse complement.
GTTGTAAGGAAAAGAAATAAAATAAAGAGCAGCAAAGGCAGCAAAATACGATTAAATTATCAAGAAGAGAGGGACATGTCGGGAATTCGGTTCACTACGGTAGTCCTGCGACACAGCTGTAAATGATTCAGACGAACTAATGTGACACGGATGTTGAAAGGTCCTTTCGGTCCACTTTCTATCCTAAAATGGCGCTAACTTAACTTTCATCCTCATTAGGGTAGTCTACTGTTTATAGCAGGCCTATTTAGTCCAATCTTTCGATCCAGGATTAATTTTAGCCAGATTAAAGGGTGACATAGAAGCGTGCACTCAACTAGGTCGGTAATTACAGTTAAATTGCTATAGTGACAGAGTCTCGTAATTAATTCGTCTAATTCATTCACTACATCGTCACATTTCTACCGCAGATCCCCTAATCCCAACATGAAAGGGGTTTAGCTACTCATATCGGTAATTAAACTAACAGCAGACAAATTTCCAGCAGAAAACATAATGAATAAATAATAAAATGCAATAATGAAAACTAGGGCAAAGGGGAATAAGAACACAGTTGAAAAATTAAAGCAACAAATGATTATTATTAAATAAGGAAAGAAAGGATTACAATCAGTGCGAATCCAGCGTAAAGAACAACTGAATCCGATCAACAATAATCCCAAGGAAAAGTAACAGTGAAGGAAAGAAAAGCTACGTACTTAGGTTTTCAGTAAAAAACAGTTTGATAGATTAAAAGGTGTCTCCTAATTAACCTAGTAATGTGCTTAAATAGCAAAAGGAAATAATGTTTAGCGAGATAACACAAAACACGGACTGATTAAAAGCCCATAATGACGAAAACCACTCGATCGACTGGATTAAACCACTCGATCGACCAACTTCTCAAAAAGTTACTCGATCGACCAACAAAGGTTACTCGATCGAGGACTTGGTCTTGTGTGCAGCTTACTCGATCGACTGGGAAACCTCTCGATCGACCAACAGGGGGTGTAGAAACCACTCGATCGACTAGTAAACTCCTCGATCGAGTAGCTATGTCTTCATACATGCTCACGTCTTCACCTAAGTGTCTCGAAATGCGTGCCGCGACGCTTCCAAATGCAGTATCTCACTCTGGGACAATCCCGTCTCCTCTAAATGCATGCAAAAGGACAAAAAGGAGTATGGTTCCACTACTTTCGCGATCATTCCTACAAAAAGGACAAAATACACCAAAGTAGCCAATTCGGGGCAAAATACCATAAAAACAGTATAGAAATGCATAGAAATACGTGCTGAAATAGGCTAAAAAGACTATACATTAGGCACGTATCAAATCTCCCGAAACCAAACCTTTACTCGCCCTCGAGTAAACTCAAAACTAAACTAATGGAACGGAAATGATAACTCAGAGCTAGCTTAACTTGTCTACTTGAGCCAATTTAATGCAACAAAAATCAACGGTTAAAGCCAAGCAGTCAATACGCAAACGAATTATAAGTCATTCGAAAAAAAGTGACCTATCGACCTTGCAAGACCAACAAAACTGGACTCTCACGTGGTCACTCTTCTCTCATGAAGCAAAGGGCAAATGTATTATGTAAAAGAGAGAAGAAAAGACAGTCACTCACCTAACTGCGACCTACAAAGCATGCATGCAACAAAAATGAAAGACAATTCAAGTACTAATGCACAAATTCCAACCGATAATGTCCGTCACAGCCGAGGGTTTGCAAATAATATGGGAATAGTGAGGTTCAGGTGAGAAAAGGCAAAACAAGTTATGGAAAAGTGGAGGTAAAAGCGTCAAGCTAGTTCCTAACAAGACCATAATGAAACCATCCGGATCTCAACTGACTGAAAGACTAAGTACAAGTGCCCTTCACTTGGCACCAAACTCACTAGACTCAAAGCACAATCTCCTCAAAGAAATACGGGATAGAACGGACGAGTCAGACAGTGACAAACTTCCTCTTTTAAAAACATCGTCTGAAACAACTAACTGAAACAAACAACCCTTTTCGATTGTACGTCTTCAAACATCTTCTCAACTCTGACAAGAGGGCACAACTATTTTCACAATTTTTTTTCTTTCCCTTTTTTCGTTCCAGCTCTTTTTTTTCTGTTTTCATCATATTTTTTTTTCTTTTCACGTTTTCTTTCTCTTTTTTTCAATACTTTTTCCTTTTTCTTTCCTCCTCCCTTAATACAAACACCAACTCCAACAAGAATCACGGACCAAACTGCAATGGAGAACATACCACAAAAGGACATACTAACTAGCTTGACTAGGCAGGCTTAGTTTGGAATGTAGCTAATGGGTCAAAAGGGCAAGTTTTGGCTAATGTGGAGCTAAATGGGTGAAAGATATAAAGAAAGGGAAATTTACAAGACCCTCCCTGCATGTGACACCAACCACAAACCCGAATATGTGCATTTGACGAGAAATTGAATGTCATAAATGTGCAAAAGAGATGAACATGCTATGCAAGGAGTACTACTCTCAAAATTCCTAAAGAACTGGTCATAAATGGCACCAGTTATGGCTCTAAAAACTCAGAATTTTTAAGTAGTTTGCCAGTTTATAGGTCAAGTCTAAACAGTCAGCTTATATTTGAACAGAAATTCGTAGATTATGCGTATGACAAGGCTAATAACTATTAATAAAAGTGCAAGGCTCAAGTAAAATGACAAGTTATAGTGCAATTTCATCACGGGAATCTACCGTTCCGACTCAACCTATATGCAAAAATAAACGTGAAATGTTTTTGAATTTTTGAAATTTTCTAATTTTTTTAGGATTTTTTTTTTTGATTTTTTTTATTGAAAATAAACAACAATGCAAGCGAAAAATTAAACGTTAATGCAAAACAAATGCAGATGCAGACTCAAAAGGATGTAATACCCTCCCCAAACCAAAACGGACAACGCCCTCGTTGTCCTCCAGCATACACCAGCAGAAAAATGGGGAACGGGAATATACAACCAACAAAATAAAAATAAAGGAGACGAAATAAAAAGAGTAAGAGAACATACAAAACACGAACTTCCCCATACCAACCGGCCGATAAAACGGGGAAGTGAGTAGACCAGTAGCTACTCGTCGTCGTCGCCGCCTCCATGGTACTCCGACCCAACAAAACGGTTTCCCCAAACCAGCAACAAACTAGGGGAAACTCTAATCGTCATCTCCAGCCTCATCCCCCGCACCTGGTGTAAACGGGGGGTCGCTCGCCTCCTCTCTGGTAGCTCGCTGTGCCGCCTGCTCAGCCCGCAAGCGCACCTCTCGTGCTACCGGTGTCTCCTCCGCCTCGTCCTCTGAGTCAGAGGGGAGTGGAGGGTACCCACCCTCTGGGTATCGGTAGAAGGAGGGATGCGGCCACCCCTCTGGAATCGGTCGTCGTGCTCGGATATGGAACTCGTAGAGCGGGAATATAGCCAAGGCCATATCCCGTCTCATCTCAGTAAGGTACCTGCACATATCCAGAAGCAAGGCATCACGACGCCCTTGGTCCATGACCTCGAGCGCCCCTAAAACAGGAGGGCAAACAAAATTGGCCGGCAAGGCCGAACCAGAAGGAGGAGGGGTAAGTGGAGGTGCAGGCGTGGGAGTCTGTGTGGGTCCAGTCTGAGCCGGAGTCTGAACCTGAGGGTTAGATGACTCTCCGGCCTCCCGCTTCCTCTTCCTAGAAGAAGAAGAAAGGGTGAAGGTAAGGTGGTAAGTGGGTAGAAGTGGCCTCGCTCCCGCAGCAGCAGTCGGGAGCGGTAAAAGTGGAGGAAGGGTAGGGCATGGCAAGGTAACAGACGTGGAACCACAAATCTTCCACGTCCTCGCGCCCTTCTTCGGTAACCAGGCGAAGTCAACCATGGAAGCCAAGTCAAGGTAAGCCTGCTTTTGAGGCGCAGTAAGTCTAGGCTCAGTGGGGTAAAGATGGCGGGCAATCCTAGGCACTAACCCGCCGCAGACAACAGATGTCTTGACCCGCGTCCCAATTCCGTTCCAATGCTGAGCTACTAAATATGCAATGTTTAGAACAAAAGGGGTATCGTAGTCAATGTTAAGGTATCCCGCAAGAATCGCTAGCTCAGTGTTGGTCATGTTATTGGGCTCAGGTCGCCTAAAGATGGTCTCTCCTATCAGTCGCAAGAAGTAACGGGGAGCAGGTAAGTGTACGTGGGCTCCCTTCCGTGTGGGGAAGGGAGTGTGAGAGAGCGCAGCCCAAAGCGGCTGAAGGAGATCCCGTGGTGGCTCAGTGGGGCCGTCACTAACGAGGCCTAGAACCTCCCCAAACCTGGCCAAAGTCCAGTGGTGCGACTCATTGCGGAGTCGAAAGTGAATGCAAGGACTAGAGTGGTTGGCATCGTAAGAGTCGGTGTCAAAAGAGTAGGAGCTGAAAAACTCGTAAGTGGGAATACGAATAGCAGCTTCCTGCATGGTAATCAGACCCGACATACCCGTCCCGTTCAACAAACTACAGACCTCCTCATAAATTCCTAAGGTCTCTAGGTCAGTCCGTGCAATGAAATGGGTCGAGGAGCCACGCCTCGATTCCCGCAACCTGGTATGCTGCCACCTAGGCCGAGTCAGCCGGCTAGCCAGTTAGCCATTACTTTCAGCCCTTCCGGAGCTGTTGTTACGGGAAAGGCTGCTCTCACCCCTTTACCAGGGATGCCCACGGTACGTTTCGCTTCCGCGGTTTTTACCAGGGCTGCCATTGTAGTATAGTGGTAAGTATTCCCGCCTGTCACGCGGGTGACCCGGGTTCGTTCCCCGGCAACGGCGCCAAAATTTGACACGGCTATCGCAACCCTATCAAAGATAAAACCTAACGGTCTCAACTAAAATGTAGCAGAGGCAGTCGAGTATCGAATCCACAGGGAGGTAATGTAATTATAGCTGTCTATTTCTAATCCCATGGTAACAATGGGGGGTTTGTTTGAAATTGGTTCTAAACTACGAAGGTTGTAAGGAAAAGAAATAAAATAAAGAGCAGCAAAGGCAGCAAAATACGATTAAACTATCAAGAAGAGAGGGACATGTCGGGAATTCGGTTCACTACGGTAGTCCTGCGACACAGCTGTAAAAAAGGCGATTTCAGTTAACAATCAGAAGTAAAAACCGCAACAAGATGCTAGCGAGACAGAATTCAACAGCAAAAGAAGCAAAGTGACAGTCAAAAAAATTCGACTATCCTGAACCCATATCACAAAGATCATGTGAAAATCGAATGAACATGTATTAAGCAGCGAGGAATTATGATCATGATCATCCAGCAAGCTAATTAAGGCCAGACAACATAATCTAGTCGAAAATTTCGACTCAAAGGGGTTTTTTGAAACCCTAATTCTCTAGCACCTTATAAAATTCAAGATAATCGAGATTAAAATGCAAAGAAGGTGAAGGAATACTTACTTGATGATAAGAACCTACAATATGCAAATAATCCTCAAATAAACAAGCAACAATGGCGGATTGTCGAGCTTAAAACCGCAAACCCTAAAACCCTTTAAACGAGCACAAAAAGAGGGAAAATCAAGGGGCTTTTGAAGATTAATTGGGAAGGATGGAATTGTAGGTGGCGGTTTTGGTGATTTGGGCAAGGAAAAGGGGATTTGGGGAAGAAATTAATCGCAAAAGGGGAAGGGAGTTGACGGAAATAGAGGATGAAATGAATTAGAAAACAAAAATAAGAGTTTAAGGTTAGAAAACTCCCGTGTCCTATTCATTTCCACTCGATCGAGAGGTTTTAAACTACTCGATCGAGGGGTTTTTGATGTCCCTGTTGCTCGATCGAGTACAACGCACTCGATCGACCAGTTCCTCCTTTGGCTTTACTCGATCGACTGGATACAATGCTCGATCGACCAACCTTCCACTCGATCGAGTACAAAAAGTACTCGATCGAGGACTTTTTCTCGCGTAAGCCTTTTTATTTCGTCTTTTCTTCCTCGGAATGCGTGAAACTTCCCCAAACCTGCATAAGACAAGTGGAAAAATTTCCCAAAATACCAAAAACGCAAAAACACAGTCTATAGTCTTACGTCTATGCTAAAAATTGTCTAAACTAATTGTCCTAATTGAAACGTAATAAAACAAATTCAAAAGAAATTCAAAAATGTCTATTACAAGGTGTTACACGGGGCATTTCCCCGTTTTAATTCTCATCAAATTTCAGTAGCCCCTTCGTGGGCTTCTGACTGGAGGACGTCACCTCAGCAATACTGACCGACCTCTTTAATTTCCATGAGCTTGAATTACTATTTGCAACAGTAGGAGGAATGTAGTTCCAATCCACGTGAGGTTCGAACTTGCTTCGTCCTTGCTCCTCTGTCATCTTCTTTGGCATCCTTGCTTCCAATTTGATTGATAGTGGTTGCACCATGTCCCTTGATGACCCCATCCTTGCTTTCATCTGTACCTGCAGTGAGAAAAACAGACGAACTTTCCTCCTTTTTGCTCTCTGTATGAGGCGGAGGGTTAGCAATAACAGCAATATTCTCCAAATTTTCATCTGGAGTGTCAACTATAGGACTAATAGAAGAAAGAGCATTGCAAGGCTGGGCTTGCATGGGAGCTCTCCGGAACTTGGACTGATGAAAAATCAGCTCCTCGTCCCCCACCTGAAAGGTCTAAGTCTTCCCCCTGACGTCTATAACTGCACGGGCAGTGCACAAAAATGGTCTCCCTAAAATGATAGGGGTGTGTGCATCTTCGGGGATGTCTAAGACGACAAAATCAACGGGAATAAAGAACTTCCCGATCCGACAGTGCACGTCTTCTACTATACCTAATGGCCGTGATAGACTACGGTCGGCCATCTGGACGGTCATGTTGGTGCAACTCAGTTTTGTCAAACCAAGTCTCTTAGCCAGAGACAAAGGTAAGACACTTACACTAGCGCCTAAATCGCATAGCGCATTATCAATCAATTGCATACCGATATGACACGGAATTGAAAAACTACCCGAGTCTGATTGCTTAGGGGGTAACTTATTTTGAAATAGGGCTGACCCCACCTCGGTCAAAGCTACGGTCTCACTGTCATTAATAGTCCTCTTACGTGCTAAAATTTCTTTCATAAATTTTAAATAAGAGGGTACCTTAGTTAGCAATTCAGTGAACGGCACGGAGACTTCCAAGCTCTTCAAAAGTTCGACAAATTTGCCAAACTGTTGATTAACTTTGGTATTCTGCAGCCGCCTCGGGAAGGGAACCGTGATTGGTATCTCGAGTCCCTTGTTTCTCGCTTCCAGAGTGTCTTCCGGTGCAAGTTCAATATCCTTTGGACGCTTCTTACCTCTAGAACGAGGTCTTTCCGGTGATTTCTCGCTTAAACGAGCACTAGCAGGCTCTCGTATAAGCTTCCCGTCATCAATACCACTCGATCGATCAACTTCTTCAGTCGATCGAGTGGTTTCATCTTCAACAGCAGTCGATCGAGCACATTTTCTACTTGATCGACCAATCTCATCATCTGCTTCACTCGATCGAGTAGGAATTCTACTCGATCGACCAGTTTGGTCCTCCTGTTCACTCGATCGAGTGGAAAAGTCACTCGATCGACCACTATCATCCTCAATTCTGCTCGATCGAACACCAGTCTTCAGTCGGTCGAGTAGTTCCTTTGTCGTGAGCCCCTTTTTCTCGACAAGACATAATCGTTCACCATCGTAATGGCTTCCCTAGGGTCGATTTCTTCATCGGTCCCTCATAAGAAAGGCCGCTTCTCAATTCTATCAGGTTTACCGTCTCATGTGGATTCTTCTCATTTTGAGTCGGTAATTGACCCGGCTTTCTCGAGGATTGATTTGCAGCAAGTTGGGCAACTTGAGTCTCAAGTACCTTATATGACGCGTTTTCTTTGTTGATTTTGTTGATCATTCAAATTTGCAATTGCTTCGATATGGCTTGCATCATGGACTTAAGCTCACCCATTTCACTCACCCCACTAGAAGATGATGTACCTTGGTTAGGAGGGTTGAAAGAAGGAGGCTTCGATAGCCCCTGTTGATTCTTGTGTGGAGGGATATACTACGATGCGGAGGGGCGGTGGGATTAAGTACATTCGACTACTCCACCTCAAATTGGGGTGGACATTCGGCTCGTAGTAAATGTTGTTTCGCCCGTAGTGTTGGAAGGCGGCGCATTGCTCAAAAGGACTGGGACAATGATCTGAGACATGCCCCTCTCCTCCACATCTTCTACAGACGAAAGGACCGTCTGTCATAGCATTAACCTGATACATTCCTCCCTTGGAAACTCCTCCTAGCTCATACTTATCAAACCTTGCAGTAAGAGCTTCAAGCGCAGCGACAGAAGAAGATTCAGCAGCTCTTCTTTGATTTCCTCTCGAGTTCCCATATTCAGCCTTATGGATTGCCAAATCATCTATGATCTTCCACCCCTTGGTTGCTCCCAAGTTTTCAAGAAATCGGCCATTGGCTGCAGCATCCAAAATAGCCCTCTGATCGTCGTACAGACCATTATAGAAATGATTGCACAAGCTCCATTTTTCGAAACCATGGTGCGGTATGGTACGCACTAGCTTCTTAAATCGAACCCATGCCTTGTGAAAATTCTCGTCAGGCCCTTGTTTGAAGCTCGTTATCTGAGCTCTAATGGCAATAGTCCTCGATGCAGAAAAATACTTCTTATAGAACGCTAAAGCCAATGAATTCCAGTCAGTTATACCGTGAGCAGCTCGGTCCAAATCCCTATACCACTACCTCGCAGCATCGCGGAGTAAGAAGATGAACATGGTTTCTTTTATCTGATCCGCTGTCACGCCAGCAGGTGGGGGTATGGAGCATCAATAATCAATAAACGTCTCCATGTGCTTCGCTGCATCCTCTTTCGCAGCCCCACCGAACTGATTCTTCTCAACCATATTAAGGTAAGAAGGTTTCGGCTAGAATTTCCTGGCATCCCCTGGTAGCTCGAACCCCTTGTAAAGATCCTCAGCTGTGGGTTCAGAGTGACTGGCAATGGTTGCTTCTTCGGTCATTTCGGGAAAGCCTGGAAAAATAACGGTTTCAACTGATGAGTGTGAGACTGGAGAAGAAGGTGGGTTATCCTCGAACAGTTCGTTCTCGTAAAATTTGGAACGAGAACTAGATTCTTCCTCTAACTGTTGGTCTTGAAATAATCTCCTCTTTACGTGCAAAGATCTTTCAATCTCAGGATCGAATGGTAGTAGTGGACCACCCTGCGACCTGCGCATAAGAAGAAACTACAACAGAAAATAAGAATAGTCTAAGGAACGGGTGTCCCTTAGACTGAAAAGGAATAAAAATAAAGCAACTAATAAATTGAACAATTGCCTCCCCGGCAACGGCGCCACAATTTGACACGGCTATCGCAACCCTATCAAAGATAAAACCTAACGGTCTCAACTAAAATGTAGCAGAGGCAGTCGAGTATCGAATCCCCAGGGAGGTAATGTAATTATAGCTGTCTATTTCTAATCCTATGGTAACAATGGGGGGTTTGTTTGAAATTGGTTGTAAACTACGAAGGTTGTAAGGAAAAGAAATAAAATAAAGAGCAGCAAAGGCAGCAAAATACGATTAAACTATCAAGAAGAGAGGGACATGTCGGGAATTCGGTTCACTACGGTACTCCTGCGACACAGCTGTAAATGATTCAGACGAACTAATGTGAGACGGATGTTGAAAGGTCCTTTCGGTCCACTTTCTATCCTAAAATACCTCTAACTTAACTTTCATCCTCATTAGGGTAGTCTACTGTTTATAGCAGGCCTATTTAGTCCAATCTTTCGATCCAGGATTAATTTTAGCCAGATTAAAGGGTGACATAGAAGCGTGCACTCAACTAGGTCGGTAATTACAGTTAAATTGCTATAGTGACAGAGTCTCGTAATTAATTCGTCTAATTCATTCACTACATCGTCACATTTCTACCGCAGATCCCCTAATCCCAACATGAAAGGGGTTTAGCTACTCATATCGGTAATTAAACTAACAGCAGACAAATTTCCAGCAGAAAACATAATGAATAAATAATAAAACGCAATAATGAAAACTAGGGCAAAGGGGAATAAGAACACAGTTGAAAAATTAAAGCAACAAATGATTATTATTAAATAAGGAAAGAAAGGATTACAATCAGTGCGAATCCGGCGTAAAGAACAACTGAATCCGATCAACAATAATCCCAAGGAAAAGTAACAGTGAAGGAAAGAAAAGCTACGTACTTAGGTTTTCAGTAAAAAAAAGTTTGATAGATTAAAAGGTGTCTCCTAATTAACCTAGTAATGTGCTTAAATAGCAAAAGGAAATAATGTTTAGCGAGATAACACAAAACACGGACTGATTAAAAGCCCATAATGACGAAAACCACTCGATCGAGTGGATTAAACCACTCGATCGACCAACTTCTCAGCAAAAGTTACTCGATCGACCAACAGGTTACTCGATCGAGGACTTGGTCTTGGTGCAGCTTACTCGATCGACTGGGAAACCTCTCGATCGACCAACAGGGGGTGTAGAAACCACTCGATCGACTAGTAAACTCCTCGATCGAGTAGCTATGTCTTCATACATGCTCACGTCTTCACCTAAGTGTCTCGAAATGCGTGCCGCGACGCTTCCAAATGCAGTATCTCACTCTGGGACAATCCCGTCTCCTCTAAATGCATGCAAAAGGACAAAAAGGAGTATGGTTCCACTACTTTCGCGATCATTCCTACAAAAAGGACAAAATACACCAAAGTAGCCAATTCGGGGCAAAATACCATAAAAACAGTATAGAAATGCATAGAAATACGTGCTGAAATAGGCTAAAAAGACTATACATTAGGCACGTATCAGCGGCTGACCTGAAACGTGAAGAAAGTCAGTCTCTTTCTTACATAGAAGGAAGGAGGACGGAAAAAGGAAGAGTTTGGTGTAAAGTTTATCGAATTTGATTGAGAATGGAGGCGGGATCTGAGTAAGCACTACTACAAAACTTGTGATGAACATCGGACTTTTCGCTATATGGACATCGGATACACAACCGATGTAAAGTTTGGTCATGTCCATTGTGGATTAATGGACATCGGATTTTAAGCCGATGTCCATTAAAATTTGCACATCGGATTTGTAGGAAAACCGATGTCTATTTGATCAATGGACATCGGATTTTTAGGAAAACCGATGTCTATTTGATCAATGGACATCAGTTGTTTTGCAAAAATCCGATGTCTATAATTATTATTTTTTATAAAAAAAATATTACGTTGTTGCCCATATTAGTCGTACACATGATGACAATGCAAAATGATTCCATAATCAACAAAAAATATCTGTATACAATCAATCGGTTATCCAAAGCCAATTACAAAAAAAAATTCATCTACATAATGTGTCAAATTTACTTAGACGACTAACCTATACAAAAATATAAACCGATATGTAAACTGACTAGTCTCATATCATTGATTATGTTAAACCTGCGATGTTACGCTTTCACCATTACGGGAATTAATCGTCTTGGCAACTTGATACTCTTGTTGTGATAAGCAGGGGAGCATACGTTGACGGTATAAACATATACAAAATCACACCGAAGGAGAAACATCCTCCAAACTGCAGTAAGAAAGAAGTAGCATGATGAGCTGGGACATTTTCAAAAGGTTGAAAAAACTGAACAATTTTCTCAGGCGGGTACTACTGTACTGGTGTATAACGAGAGGTATGAGAGTGTACATGTTCTCCAGATACTCGATGATATCAGTTGTGAGAGTAGACCTCCTCTTATTCTCAAAAGCAGCAGATGCGGTTTTCCTCAGTAAAGCTGACCCGGCTACACACCCCAACATAGTAGGGTTCATTGGACTGTCCGGCAGTGATGGTCAGACCAACTATAAATAATTTTTACTAAGAACAAATTCACAAGACAATGACATACTTGGTGCCCATATCTTCGCCGTGTGTTATGCATTGGCGAGCCCAGGTTATGAATACAGCAACGCTGAAATCAAAGACCAACAGATAGCATAAACTTATATTTTTTTATCACTTCAATGTATAGCGGAAGAGTCGCATTCATTTGTTCTGACTTCTAAGTTACGACTGAATAAAGCGAGTTAGTCAAAAGATCAATGAAATTTCAAATTTCCAGACACCAAGGTGAAATTAGTCAAAAGATCAAGGAATCAAAATCAAAATCAAAATTCCCCAAAAATAAATGTTGACTCTTCATTGGAAGAGCAGCAACGTCTAAACAAAGTATACTGCTTTAGTTATAAATTTATCCACCTTCCGTGCATGCCATTACTTCTGCCACCAATATTGACCTAGTAGTCAATGATTTTAATGGATAGTACCACCATAAGGCGTAAGAGTTTGACTGGCCAATTTCCCCTGGCCGACGATTCTGGTTTCAGATGGTTGTGGATTAATAAGCCACTAAGCCAGGTGAAGAAGATTACACTAAACCAAAATGCTTGACTGGCGAACATCCACTAGTGTGTGTCCAGTCCCAGTCGAGCTATTTCATGAGACACGTTTCACACTCTGACTTTGTATGGTTAAATAACAGTCAAGTCTTGCCGTTTGTTGGGTACTGTTGCTAAAAAAATATCCTACAACCAAGCACATCATGTTCGAAAAAACATGAGAGAACACATGAACTTGGTTATGGCTAGAACACCAAACAACTGTTGCTGCTTTGTCAAAACAAAATGATGAGATATAAGTTGCCAATTCAATAGGCAACACGCAGCAGTAGCCTTCCTGCACAAACTTTTCCTCAACATGCTTCACACTCCACAAATTTGTGAGACAAGGAAACTCCCACTTCTTTTTTATTTGAGTGTAATAGAAGCTATGGCTAAAAATTATCCTACAAACTAACACATCACTAATTTCAAATAATTGGCAAGCAGGTGAGCTTGGTCTATGACTAGAACACAGAAAACTAATCGGGAATACTCTAAGCCATTAAAAAATACCTGTACTCGGTCGCTAAACTTTTCCTTATCAAGAGGATAGACGAGACAAAATTGTCATTAAGAATTGTCATCCGTAAGGCTATAATCCATATGACTCTCTACTAAAATCAAATACATTAACCAAAAGTCCAAAACAAAGCTAATTGACAAAGTTTTGAGCGACTAATAAGTGCAATACCTGATTATTGTAACAAACACTAGCTAGGGTAGTGGAGTATCAATAATTCAACATCCTTTTTATCCCCTGTGCCCCTGCTTTCACAAATCAAAATAAAGAGCAATTATTTATTAAAGATATAAAAGTAAAAACATATTGATTAAATCACAAAAACTACAATTTGTGGTCCGTATCAAATTACCCTATAAAACTATTTACCAATTCATCAGATTAGTAAAGAAAACAAATAAAAATCAGAGATATCAATTATCAACAACCAAATAATGATTTAATTGATGAGAAAAAGGAGAAAAGGTGAAAATGAAATCAATTTAACAAATTAGGGTTTGAGTAATTGGGAATTTTAGTTAAAGAAATCAAATAATAACCCATTAACAGTTAAAATTACAGAAATAGACTAACAATTTAATGGTAATAAGTCAAATAGAGATTATATAACTCACCAAACTGAATTTGTTAATAAAAAATTGAGATTTGAGATTTGGGAGAAAACCTTTGTAATTGATTAAACTGCGGCTGAGCGCTTCTGGCCTAAGCAAGAGTACACTAGTGGTAGCGGAGAGGGCCGCTAATAAAGAAAAGAACGACCGGCGAGTTTATGATGACGATTGTGTCTTGCTTAGGAGACGGAAGTTTTGAGAGGAATGAGAGGGATTCGTTTTTCAGAGCGAAGTAGTTGAGTGAAGGTAGATGGAGTTATGAGCAAGTGAGCTGTGGTTTGGGTTTTAAAACTACTCGTATATTTTAATTGGGGGAAAAAGAGGAGGGAGAGAAAGAAAGAGTACGCGGAAGGTGATGTTAAGGACGAGGAGGGAGTACGAGGTTGGTAGTCGGAGGGAGGGAGAGTGAGTACACGGTTTTGGGGGTTAGAGTTTGGGAGTGAGAGTGAGGGAGAGGATTTGGGGAAGAATATATGTAGTCAAAATTATAACTGATGGCGGTGAGGCAAATATTTTTTCCGCCTATAATTTTCACTTTAGATGCACATCGGTTAAATGAAATGTTCCATGTCCATGACTTTTATATAGACATGGGTTTTATTAAATATCACATGTCCTTTAAAATCAGAAATAATGGACATGTGTTTTTTAACGCAACTGATGTACATATAATTATATGCACATCAGTTTTTTGCAAACAACCGATGTGCATGTTATGTACATCGGTTTTCCAGATAATCCGATGTCCATCGACTGATGTCCATGACGAGTTTTGTAGTAGTGAAGGACGGCGGAAATGGTGTGAGGTTATGTTGAATGTTGTTGTTGTGCTGCTGATTCAATTTCAACGAAAAAGAAAGGGAGAATGAAGGGGGGTGGGGACGGGGTGTAATAATAATAATAATAATAATAATATATAAAGTTAGAGATAAGGTGAGTGAGTAGGCGTAGCAGGGATCGGATTGGTCTGAAAAAATTAGTCTCATAAGTGGAAATGTGACGGTCGACAGCTAGACGGAAAAATGTCTCGAGTCTATATTAACTTGAGACGGAACTAAAATTATTACTGTCACTATTATTATCCGACCAAAAATACGTATAGATATATTCTTATAAAAATTATTCCTCAAAAATATAATTTAATAATACGTAATTTTATAAAAATAAGCTTTTATATAATACGTTTATAAAAATCGTGTTTGACATAAAATTAATTAAATTGAATAATTCAAAAATATATAATAAAGTGATAAACGGCTTAATAAATTTTAAATGTCAAAATGGGAAATTCACGGGTGTAACAATCACCTCATCTTTTAAAAAGTTTCGTCCTCGAAACTTGAAAGTAGAAATGAAAGGTTATAAAAATACAACTGAACTTTTAAAATCGGTAACCAAAACATTTTAGAGGTTACTTATCGTAAGAATCAAAATTCTTTCAGAAGTTTCAAATAAAATTTTGCGACAGAGCTCGATCGAAAATTAAATTAATTGCATAAATCAAAAATCAAAATACTTTCAAAAACATTAATGAAGAGTTTTCAAAAGTATAAGTCTCATTCATGGAACGAAATTTCTCTTGTCGTGCACACAAGAACGCTAACCTTCCAAGTCAAAGATAAATTTAAAACAAAATCATTCGCCGACAAGCGTAGAACAAGTTATCAAACGTCTTGAATAACGAGTTCTAACATCCGATCAACGTCAAAGTCAAAAGAAAAAGGTAATTCGCTCAAATTTTCTTTTGCAAAAGTCAAATGGAAATGATGATTTCACTTTTAAACTCAAAAGGGAGTCAAATTCCTGAATATATAATATTAAACTTTGACAAAGAAATCATAAATAGATCAAAGTTGATAGAAATTTGATAAAATTTAAATGAATCTCAGGTGTAGCAACTCAAGACCATGATAAAGAAGTCTATGCATAAAGAACCAATAGGAAGCTAAATCAAATTTTCATTTTCAAACTTTTAAAAATAAGTAAGGTTTTGCAAAAGTAACATAAACTTTTAACAACGAATCAAAAATGGTAGCTTGAAATGTTTAGGAATTGTACGAAATTAAAGAACTTAGATATCATAAAAACAAAGTACGCTAAGAGAGTCCAAACTTAACTAACAAACGAACTAGGATGAACTTCCAAGGGGTAATATTCGAAGTAAGGTCAACAAGGATGTCAAAGATAGAGTTTCACAGGTTACGAGTATCAAACTTAAAGGAGGAGCACGACGAAGCGAGGAAGGGAGGTATGAACGGTAACGCTTATGGTCAAAGAAAAAAGGAAATTAGACAACAAGGAAACGCTAGGTACTCAAATCTCAAACAACAACATCATCCCATCATCTCAAGTACTCAATACAACCTCAAAGTTTATAAAACTATAGGGTTAACAAATACTTCTCAATACTAAGTCTCTCTCAACTCAAGAACTCTCAAGAGCCAACTAAAATCAAATCACAACACCAATCCATTATGGTCATCAACATCTCAAGGTATATTCCTTCAAATCCGATATCCTTTAACTTTACTTACCATCGAGTCCTCAAGAAACAAGATCTTAGTTGTAACAACGCTTTATCCCTCATATTTCAACGTCCTAACACCATAAATTGAAACCATGTCCTTTAACCTAACAATTGGTGTCAACCATACCATTATCCTTTCTAGTTACTAAAACGAGTGCTAAGACTTCCCAACAATGTAGCTTACTCTCACTCTCAAACCATACCTCATATAGTAATCAACATCACTCACTTAAACCAACTAATAATTCCACAATTATCATTTCTCATATTGTAATATATACATTATCGAACCCTCATATCCAAAGCGATTACGAAAGCCAATCAGATACACGACTTACTTAGTCGATCCTACATCCTCAATTCCACCATTCAATTTCATCCATTTTAAGTCAAGTACTAAGCACTAGTATCCCAAGACAAGTCTCACTACACTTCCCGAGCCTTTCAAATCCCAAACATAAATAACAAAGCCAAGTTCTATAACCTTATTAACAAATGCAACTCACACTTGACACAGAGAATTCACCAATCAAATATACTCACTTTACCAAGGATCTAGGTATAAGAATTACTAAGTATGTCTCATCACTCCACCTAAGTCTTTCTAACACCACAACCTCTCAAAACCAGGGTTATGGGTTAAACACAACAATCTCCTCAAAAGTTAAATTTTCCAACCAAGGTCAACATTCCTCAAAAGAAAGAGTACTATCAAAAAGGCGTTAAGGAAGGATAAGAAAGGAACAAAGGACAAGTTAGGAAATACAAGAGTGACTTACAAGGAAAAAGAAAAGAGGATTTAGAAGAAGGAATAAGCATTAAGAAGTGAAGAACAGGGCAAGGTACACAAGGAACGAGAAACATCTTCGAGGAAGTAGAAGCATTCTTCAAGGTTGAACAAATCTTCAATCCTCGGCAATAGGCACCAAATCTTGATCACCACATGGTAAGTTTACCGTTATTGATCCAAGGGCACAACAATTATTAAATGACAATCAACAAACATGTTAGAACCTAAAAAAGAGCAAACACATTACAGACTACCACCTTAGGTCCTTAAGTCTACCCATCTCTCATTCATTATTCAAGGTCAAGTTCAAATTTAAATTTGGGGTACACGTGTGTGCGTCGGGAGCAATATAGGCTCTGATACCAACGGTGACACCCCACTATAACGCGGAAAATATAACTAATAAAATGCGGAATTTTAGGGAAATTTTTAAAACTTTTAAAATTTAAAGCGCGGGTTCATTAAAATACAAAACACGAATAAAGAATTCGGAAATAAAGTTTAAATTATACAAACGTGATAGTCAAGGTGAAGGAAAATATATCCCTCGAATGACAATACAATAAAAGGTGAGTCTAAGCAATCCTAATAAACCAACTACTAGGCCAAAGTGCTCGCTAGCTCACACGTCTAAACCCCACAAATGCATCTTCACAAACCTATCATTCATGTAAACATGAAAGCCACAGTCAGTGGGGAGTAACTCAAGGTTCTCCCAGTCACAAAATGTCAAAACGAACATAACAAAGAACATGAACAAATAATCATATTAGATAAGTTATGAGTGAATCAACTTATAACTAAACATGGGATCATACGTGTTTAAACCAACAAGGATAAAAGAAAAGATGGAGTAAATAAGTAAGTAAGGCATAAGCAACAATAAAATAAATGGAGAAGAAGGACAAGAAAACAGACACGACCACTTACCCACGAGCACGTATTTCAAGAAGATATGACCAAAGTAACCATCAAAATAATGCAAGACATTTATCACTCTTAGACTATAATTTCCCCGGGTAGGACTACGATAATAATACGGTCCTAGTCTAAATCTGCAGATTCTCGGGTGTACATCCCGATTCGACGTGCGCCAGCACAGCACGCACCTAAGACTCGACTACTAATGAGACCGAGTACCCCAATCGCCAGAACAGCACAAAAGTGGCGGAAAGACTAAGATAAGACTCACTTGCCAAAACAGCACAAGTGGCAAAAAGCCGTACTTGCGTAACAAAGACAAGTAGGCCAAACTGTACTTGCGAACAAAGACAAGTAGGTCAAACCCGTACTTGCGAACAAAGACAAGGGGCGGAAATGTATGTCAAGCATATACGATGGTATTATGGCATTTCTACAAGAATACGACTCTTTTCAATTAATCATGTGGAATAAATTACTCGTATTTGCAATACGATGAATAAATGAGAATAAATGAATTAAAGCTCATATAATAGATAAATGAAGATATTTCATATAGTTATGACATGAATAAACAATAAGTGCCACATTTATGATTCATGTGAGAAATATATAAATAAACGACAAATAATGAATTTAAGATAAGGAAATCATGTGACGGAAATTCAAATTAGTTAAACCCGAACAAAAATAATTCACGGATAAAAATTAACCCAATACAAAAATGTACATATACTTGAGATGTAAGAAAAGAAAATGGTTCAATTTAGCATCAAGAAACCCGTCAAAACAGTCCGTGAAAACTGCCCAACAAAACCCATTTTTAAGGTTTCAAGAGGCTCACTTGTGACCATCTTAAGAAGAGATTTTAAGCATGAAAAGAGTGGAATTTCTCATATAAAACCAACCTATTACGTACATGGATATACACATGAGATGCAAATTAAATAGTTGACTCAAATCATCCGTGAAATCGACTCAAAACAGTCCAAGAAATCACCCATACACAACCTATACATGGTTTCTAGACAAATTACGCAATTTAAATAATTGAAAAGAATCACATATGCGCCAAACAAACTCAATCCATGACTCAAAGGGGCCATTCGGACAGCCCCTTACACAGACTCAAACAACCAGCTGTGACCAACCAGTCCATAGGACGGGTTTACAACTTCAAACACATCTCAGCCAATTGAAGAGAAAGCATGTGAACCGCAGGAAAAATCAAACATATACTTGAGACGGAAGAATAATTGATAGCTTACAAAGTCCGACAACTACATTACGCCCAAAATGCTCTCATTTTAGCCATCTAAAACAGCCCATCGCATACCATCTAGCTGACCAAAACAGCCCATTTCGACCACTCTTTCGCCATCCCAAAACAGTCTGCATCCCTGCCCAAAACCCGTGCTAAAACAGTCCGAGTTAAGACACAAAATATTTTGATTCCGTAACAAAATGCAAAATCCTAATTAATATCTCGTCAACAAGGAGTACTAGTGCTACAGATCAGACACAAAATTATTCTGAGAAGCACTCCATTATAAGAATCAAGTATGTAGTCCTTGAGTAACACTAAGATAAAAGTGTCAAATTTTGCAGGTTTCATCAGATTCCAAACTTCCAAGCATCGACCAATTCTAAATTACCTCAAACTATCTACTGTTATGACTTTTCTTTCCAACACTAGCTCTAATACTTCAATAACCGAAAGAATCCTACTCCTGGTGCTTTGAGTACCGACACTCCACTGAGTACTCTCCTCACGGCAAAAGTGACATCAGAACTCTTACAATTTCATCGATAATTAGAACCTATAACGCCATAAACTACTACTAATGACAATAATACTCGTGTTCTGTACATTTACTATACAACTTTCATCCTTATAGGATCATATCAAACAAGGGCATGTAAAAAGACACATAAGACGAAATTTCGACATTTTTGTCGAGTAACCTATCACCGTTACCTCTTTGCTCTTCACATTTCCAACTCAAAGCTACTCCGAGTTGTCCGAGTTAATATCTACACACAAAATACAGAAAATTAAAAAGGAATTTCGAACTGAAAAAGGGGCGGCTGACCTGAAACGTGAAGAAAGTCAGTCTCTTTCTTACATAGAAGGAAGGAGGATGGAAAGAGGAAGAGTTTGGTGTAAAGTTTATCGAATTTGGTTGAGAATGGAGGCGGGATCTGTGTAAGGACGGCGGAAATGGTGTGAGGTTATGTTGAATGTTGTTGTTGTGTTGCTGATTCAATTTCAACGAAAAAGAAAAGGAGAATGAAAGGGGGTGGGGACGGGGTGTAATAATAATAATAATAATAATAATAATATATAAAGTTAGAGATAAGGTGAGTGAGTAGGTGTAGCAGGGATCGGATTGGTCCGAAAAAATTAGTCTCATAAGTGGAAATGTGACCGTCTACAACTAGACGGAAAAATGTCTCGAGTCTATATTAACTTGAGATGGAACTAAAATTATTACTGTCACTATTATTATCCGACCGAAAATACGTATAGATATATTCTTATAAAAATTATCCCTCAAAAATATAATTTAATAATACGTAATTTTATAAAAATGAGCTTTTATATAATACGTTTATAAAAATCATGTTTGACATAAAATTAATTAAATTGAATAATTCAAAAATATATAATAAAGTGATAAACGGCTTAATAAATTTTAAATGTCAAAATGGGAAATTCACGGGTGTTACATTAGTCCTCTATGTTGCTAGGACTCTCCGACCATGATCAAGATAAAATAAATAAAACAAAGAAAGAAGTAGACAAACCTCAAGAGGGTAGAAGCCTCCAAAGCTTGCTAGTCTTCCACCATATCATCATTGTCATCATCTTCCTCAATAAAAGTGGACTCATCTCCACTTCCCTCTTCACTTCCTTCATCATCTTCTTCTTCTTCATTAGCCTCTTCCTCTTCATTTACCTCTTCATCAATGCTTTCATCAACAACCTCATCACCGACAACCTCATCGTCACCCGGTCTCTCACCCCTAGATGCACTTGGAAAGAAGACTTCCCTATCCGCCCAACTAGGCAAAGGACATGAAGGATCAAGTAGTCCTTGCCTAGCTAAATGAAGGAGGGGTGGATATTGGGCTAAGTATGCATCTTCCCAATCCTTAAAAGCTTGTTTGTGCATCTCTTGCATAAGTAGAGTCATGTAGTCATTGCTTGCTTTAACACCTTCGGGTTTGAACTCTTGATACTTGAATGGAAAGGGTGGTGTGACAATGGAGGAGAAGGGCATTTCAATTTCACCCCTTTGTTGACGGATGATGTATTCGGCTTCTTTTGAGAGGGGAAGAAGGTAGTTGGTCCGATGGACACTCAAACGGCATATCTTGGAAGGCAAAGTAAAAGATCTAGCCTCATTGGTGAGCCACCCATATTTGGTGTTAAGAGGGTTATGAGTGACCCACTTGTACTTGTTAATCATGACATCCATGTCAATGAGATGACCCCCTTTTTTCGCCACATACTTGCCATCCTTGTTGAAATTCGGATCAAAGTACTTAGCCAAAAGAGTGACTAGACCTCCATTTACAATAAAAGTGGTGCCTTGCTTTCCACAATCAACATTGAGCCATCTTTCCACTAAAAGCCTTAGAGAATTGTAAGGCTTGGTTAATTCCCTTCCAATATTTAAGGCCGACTCAAGTAGAACACAATCGAGCTTGGTAGAGTGGTTAGTGTCTTTTCTTGCAATGATAGTATTCCCGATGACCTTGTGCCACACTCTAATGCCCGTATGGTGGACTAATAGAGTGCGACTAGCATGATAGTTCTCAAATTTCCTCCCGGAAATCGCCTCCTAAAGAGGAGCGGGGTCATACTTTTCGGGATTCTTGTAATAACTAGGTGAATCACTAAGACCAAATACTTTACCCAATTCATCAAAGGTGATGCGCCTACTCACATTAGCAAGGCGGAACTCGATGTTTTCTCTAGTCTCTACCTTAGTAACTTTCAAAGAACTCAAGAATTCTAAGGTAAGGGAGGGGTATGTCAATTCTCTTGTAGCAAACAATTTTCCCAACCCCATGGCTTCAAAGAAGGCCTTTGTTTGTTCAAGGACACCCAATTTGTTCAAGGCATCTTCACAAATGAATTTGGTGGGTAGAAAGAATTTCCTAGCATACTTGGCAAATGTATCCCTATGGGAGTTAGAAATGAAAATTACCTCCGGATAGTTTGATAATTGAGCAATTTCTGGAGTTGTTGATGTTGTTGCTTCCAAGGGAGGTTGTTGTTATTGAACTTCCAAGTTTGCACTAGCAACCACCATAGCCAATGCGGCTTTCTTTGCTTGAAGACATTTTTGCCTTGTTGAGAGTGCCTTCGCCTTAGGTGCCTTTGTTGATCCTTTTGTCCTTGCCATTGATGATTATACCAAGGAAAGAGTGAAAATCTTCAATTTCCAAGTATACCCAAATCGATTTTAAGATGAAAGGCTTTGCCTTTGTAATTCAAAAATTGACTCAAAGGTTGATGATTTTGGTGCTTGGTTTGATTTTTGTTGGAAGAGGAGTGACTAATTTGTTGTTAAAAGGAAGTTTGGATTTGATTTTGTTGAATTTGGTTGAGGAAATCTTGTTTTGGTGATCGAGAGGATGAGGGTTTTGAGTTTTGGGGTTTATGGGTAGTGTTTTGAATGAATGAATGAAGAAATGAATGAGGAAGGGGGTATTAAAATACCCGAAAAATTTGAAACTGCAGGGGAAGACGGGCGTCTTTCCTTCGGGACGCTCGGATTCTGCCTATTTTGAGTTCAAGATTCTCGCCTAAAGACGGGCGTCTTTCAGCAAAGACGCTTGGATTCTTTGATTGCAGGACGAGCTGAAGACGGGCGGGTTCATAGACAGCAAGCTTTCTTGTTTTTCACAGGCAAAAAGACGGGCGTCTTCCTGCAAAGACGGGCGGATTTCTGAAGACGAGCGTCTTCTCTACCAGGACGCTCGGATTCTTCGACAGTTCCAAAATTTCAAATTCTCAGTTAAAATGGACGGGCGGATTCTGCAAAAGACGGGCATCTTACCTGAAGACGAGCGGATTCTCCTTGAAGACGCTCGGATTCTCCCTGTTTTACCCGGATTCAGTTCCATCCGTGTACTTGCATATCCCTTGTCATTTTTCACTCTTCAAATCCCGTGTTCCTCATTGTAGGGGCACTACTAAGGCATGAATAGCCTACGTAATTGCTATTCCCACACTATGTTAAAGCACTACACATCAATTAAATCATTAGTCCCTCCCTCACTGTTGGAATATGTGTCCTCCGACAATAATGCGATCACGACTATTGATCATGATGATCACATGTTTAAATCTCATTATAAAGAATACAATTGGGAAGTAATTTTTACTGTCAACGGGTCAACATATATCGGTAATGATTGGCTGACTAGAGTTTGACATTACTGTCGTGCGACGGTGATGATCAGTTGACCCCCTAGGTCATATCTATAGGGCAACACTCTTAATTGATAATTTAATTAATCGTATAACGTTACGAGTTAATTAAATTACTTGAAAAATTGACGGACGATTTTGGAAGTAAAATTTACGTATCTCGTTGAAATTGATTCAAATGAGATACGGTCTGAGTAATTGAATTGTATCATTACTCAGATGAAATTATTGTTTAAAGAAACAATTAAAATTGAATGAATTATTATAAATACAATTTATTGTGATTTGTAAATTGGTAAAATATTTTGGTACAAGTAATTATAAATTACTAAGTCGATTTTTGTATATGACGTATTTTTATTAATACGTTGATTTTTAATATGTTAAAAATACATAACAAATTTATGTAACATATGATATGTGACATAAGACAAAATTGACAAAAATAAAATGGATTCCATTTTATGTATGTACCGAAATTAAGGGGAAGCATTAGGCTAATGTTGTGTTGTTTAAATTAGTGGAAAACATAATCATTCACTAATAGCCTAGCCATGCAACCCTAGTTTGCATTGTGAAGACAAACAAAGGCATGCATTGGCTCCCCTACCCACCTCCTACCCGGTTTTACCACAAGAAAAGGCAAAGGGTTTTTGTCTTATATTTTTGATATACACTACATGCATGAGTGTGTATTATTCATTCATTCTAATTCATCAAAAATTAAGAATTTTAGAAAGATAAAAATACTTCATCTCCTCTCCTCTCTCAACCGGTTTTTGGGAGATTAAAAACCAAATTATTTTGGGTCAATTTTCATACATGATTAATACTCCCTCCCATCCAAACCAAAGGTAACACTTCAATATAATACTCCTCACATATATTGGAGAAGTGTTACCTTTGGTTTGGATGGGAGGGAGTATTGTACTAGTATCTATAATATTAATTTTAATTAAGAGTAAGCTTTGGGTATAAATCCTTAGGAGAGATCCTAAACATGGGTCTTTGTTCATCCAAAAGGAAAGCTCAAGAACAAGAGAGAAAGGTGATCTCTCTTGTGCCCATTTGAACCGAAAAACCAATGTAAGAATGGATGTTTCTTCCTTATTTTGTTTATTTGTTTGCATGAATAAGATCATTAGTTAATTTTATGACAAATTAAATTATAACATATCTGAATATGTAAGTATATAGATCTACTTTTCCTTCAATTGGTATCAGAGCCATGGTTGTTTGCATGCAAATCGGTTAAAAGTTTTTCCGAGTTATAAAGATTAACATATAAAACTTGTATAATTTGTGTTATTATGATATATCACGAAATTAATTTATGCATGTTAAAATTTCTGGTCCTAAAATGTTTTAGGATATTTTGGTTAATTTACGGATTTTTATTGTTCATATTATTCAATAATGGCATTAAAATATGATTTTATAAGTAAAAATTTCATTTTCGGACTAATATTAGCTAAACTTAGAATTTTCTAGTGATTTTTGGATATGTTGTCACTTATATTATTTTGAGATAACCTGTAAATTTTCATAATTTTGGACTTCTTATGCTCGAAAAATGGATTTTTCATTATTAAAATTGGTTTTAGGTGAAAAATAGGTTAATATGAGATAAATTTCGAATCTGGTCATAGAAATTTAGTATGTTGTCACATGAAATTTTACAAGATGTGTGTAAAATAAAAGGCTATAGTGAAGTCTTTTTGCATGATTTATGGATTTTTGAAGAAAAATAGCATAAATAGTGACATTATTAGTGAAAAATTAATAAAACATAATCTATGACTAAGGAAAAACGTCCAATGTTGCATTTTATTATCTTTTTCAGATCTAAAATTGAAAAGTTAACGAATATAATTTTTCTCATGTTTTTATGATTATTTAGTTAAAACCGATAAACCGCAACATTGTTTTTCCGGATAAATTTCGAAATTTTTAACCTAAGTTTTTGAACATTATGAGTGTCATGGTATTTTTCCAGAATGTTCATGAGTTTAAATTTCAAATTTTGAATTTATTTGAAATTTTGTGATTTATTTGAAGTTTATAGCTTATTTTTGTAATTTTTGGTCCATTAATGAACAATTTTAGAAATATGAGTTAATTATGGTCATATAATTAGTGAAGACTAATTTTTGAGTCCTAAGAGGTTAGGGTAATAAACTTATGCATAAATATGAATTTATGTAATTTTTGTGATTATAAAATGTTGAAATCACGCAAATCCGTAAAAACCGAGTAATATACGATATTGGCTAATTAAAGGCGATTTAGCATAAAATTGGGCATGTTCATACATATTATAATGCTGCATTTTCTTTATGATTGTCATAATTTTAATTTATGTAATTTTTACATAGTATGGCCTTAGTTTTAATTGGTATTTCCTGAAATGTATGGGAATATCGATTCGGTTGTAATTTTATTGTGATCTCGTATAACCGTTTTGTAATTTAATAGATTTATTTTATTTTAGTTACAAATGTATAATAGGAAATTATGTAAAGTGCTATGTAATTTAATTTATCTCGGAGTTCCCAAAGACGGATTTCTTCAAGATGGCGATACATAAAGACGGTGTTACCTCGAGATGCGTGCCACAACCGAAGTTCAAGGGACCAATGGAGTTGGTTTCCGAATATGTAATAGTTAAATAGTTTTTCTATTTTAGGAAGGCCATACAAGGATTTATTTTATGTTTGCATTTTATTTATATGTCACATGCATCGCTAAATCGCCATAACTAAAACATGCATCCTCATCTCATCGAGTTTATCGACCGTGTCAATTAGAATTATCGTAGTTCACCGCTTTAGTTCACTTAAAACGTGATAGATAATAAATTGACATGACCTCTCGCTAAAACAATTAATTGAGACATAGCCTTACCAAATAGTAGAAACCATGAAAACCTATTTCGCGAGGGAGTGCACTCGGCCCTACCGGGGTACAAACCTTGTTACGTAGGGGAAGTGGGTGATGAATGTTAATCCACCGAGTTCATGTTAATGAGGGTTTCATCGGCCATACCGTGCCTAAATTGATGTGGATTGGGATCATGGACACATTTATTCGAAATTTGGATTGAACTCAACAAAAGTTTTTCGATAAGGGTTTCATCGGCCATACCGTGCCCTTGTCGGATGTGTTTTGGGCTATAGATAATTATTAGAGTAATTTTATCGACCAAGAGTTCTAAAAGTAGAATCGATTAAAACGTTAATCCATCGAGTTATATTGATAAAGGTTTCATCGGCCATACCGTGCCTAAGTCGATATGAATTTGGGTCTTGGAATCATTTATCTAGTTTGGTAGAGGTCACTAGAAAAATGCATAAAACTTGTTTAAATCATACATTTTTACGAGTATTATTACTAAAACGACATTTGTTTTACTCCTTCTATTTTGTTTTGTAGACCACTTCTTTTTCTCATAACTAATGGCAACACCAACCCCTAACGCCACGCCTCTCGCTAGTTCATCGTGGCTCCGATCCTTCATGGATCGATGTAAACTTGAAAAGAATGGGTCAAATTTCTCTGATTGGGATGCCCAACTCTAATTAGCCGCCGAAGGTGACGACAAGCTTCGTTACCTTACCGAGGCCTCTCCTCCCGAACCTACTACTAGGTCGACCGCCGCCACTAGGGAAGCATATGAGGCTTACCAAAAGGAGTCCGCCTCAATGAAAAATGTCTTGATATTTGCGATGGAGGCGGACCTCCAAAGGAGAGCCTTTAAAATGGGCAATACTAATGAGATTTACTCCAAGCTTGTGACAATGTTTTCACAAACCCCGCGAATCGTCCAATATGTGGCGGCCGCGGCATTCTTTGATCTCGACTTCAAAGAGGGCCAAAAGGTTAGCCCTCATGTGCTCAAACTTATGGAGCTTGTCGAGACCTTGAAGATTCAAAAGGTTGAAATCCCCAAAGAACTTGTTGTAGATAGGATTCTACACTCCTTGTCCAAAGTCAAAGCATATGTTCAATTCCGGGTGATTTTTAACATGCAAGACAAGGATGTATCTCTTGAAGAATTGCACAAGTTACTTGTGCAAGCCGAAAGGGACATGGGGTTAAATGTGAACCCACCCAAGGATGTGCTTAACATAAGCACTAAGAGTAAGGGGAAGTTCAAGAAGAATGGGAGGAAGGGTAAGAAGCAAGCTCCCACATTCACCCAAGCTAGGACTTGTGAAGCTAGCACTTGAAGGGTCCTCTTGATAAATGCCATTATTGTAATGGTATGGGACATTGGAAAAGAAATTGTTCCAAATACCTTGGTGATATTAAGGCTGGAAAGATTACTCCAGTAGATAAATGACTATCCTATATTTTATGTTTCTAATTCAACTATGGTATTATGATACAAAGTTGTGATAATGTATCTCCCTTTTTATTGTAAATAGGGCCTCCACCAAGCAAAGACAAGGGAAACGAAAAGCAAGCATAAGATACCATCAAGAAGCAAGGAATAGCTTTCATGGTGCTTCGCTTTTTTATTGTCTTATTTTATTCATGTTTTGAATTTTAGAACCTTAAGTTTCCGTGTTCGACATGGAAAGGTATTTTGGATAATGGGTTGTATTTTGGATAATGGTGACTTGGTTTGCAACCCAAGTCACCCGTTTTATCATTTTATCCTTTTGTTCTAAAATCATGTTTAAATGCTTACTCTTAGAAACATATAACTTAAAGTGATCTAATAGACAAATATAATGACGGGTTTCATTATATGTCCACATGCTTAAGGCTTGTGTATGATCATTTATAAAGCGATTTTGAGTCTATGAACTCTCTTAAAGGAATGTCAATCACCAAGTACACATATGAAATCTAAAACCATTAGTCAATCTATGAGATAGTTCTCCTTATAACTTCAACATCATTATTTGTGTCTCATATGCTATCTTTGAATCTATAGTGTATTTATTCTAAAGATAGAGTGGGAGAAAAATGAGGACACAACTCACACCAAGATAAGATTGTGTAAATGAGATCTACGCAAGAGAGAATGATTTGAATGAAGGTATATCTATTTACATAGTATACCAAATAGATGAGATCTATGGTCTCAAGTAAGTTCTATATGACAAAAGAGACCAAGTGAAGTAATCGAAAGAGTATATTCTTAAGACAACTACACGAGGAGACCAAAAGAAAGTTTTGGAACAAAATGACTAATGTAAAGTCTTAACAAGAGTTTTGACTAAGTTTATGAAAATTTTGACCAATAGTTTCAACTTTGAGATTTACTTAAGAGCCTAAATGAATCAATAGAACATTCTAGTTATGATCGAGTTGCAAAGATTTATATACCGATATCTTCAATGGCCAAGTTTTAACCACGCAAATGTCATTACTTAACCTCATTATGAATTGGTTAAACCTCCTTCTAAAAGGGATATTTTGAAGGATGTGTATTAGGTATTACTCATATTTAATAAATGACATTGCCACACATCATTATGACATGAGTGTCTTAGAGATTTAAAATCTCTTTTCATAAGGTTAAAATGAGACCTCTTCGAAATAGGAATTTTGAAAGGATATGATGGGAACATATATGGTTTCATCTTAAATAACTTTGCAAAGCAACATACATTCCAATTTTGAAATGTGTTCAATTGAGTAATCAATTTTGAAACATGTGGAATTAAGTGGGAGCATTAGAAATTATCATGTGAAGACATGGAATTTAGTGGGAGCTGTCATCCTCTGACTGTTTACAACTCATTACTCATTAGGAATGACGAGCTAATATCTTCTTTCATAAAGAAGTATTTGAGTTTTCAATTCTGGATGAATTTGGACTATGATGAATCCAATTACGACAAGAAATATTGGATTATTATTAAGAGATACACATCATATCAACATACACATAGGCTATTCATGTAGATGAAAATGGAATTGCCATTAGCAGTCATGGTCGTTCATTGAACCTATGAACGGTTGATCTCATGATTATTAGTAACTAATGTTTCCGCCATTAGAATAATCATGCACATGTCCAATGGTGAATCATGTGCATAAGAGCATGATGATTCATTGGTAAGCCATAATAGAAACGTCATGAATTCTCAAGTAGAATCCGATGAGCGATTTCGGTGTTTGACGGAATGCTCTATTGTGTGTCAAGAGGTTGCACATATTATAGAAAATCCGACCACATGTAAGGATTTATGAAAATCCTAAACTTTTCAAGTTAAAAAAAGAAATAAGATGTTTTGGAAAGATACTTAGTTGAATAAGAAGTTACTTAAAACTAATATTTCCTAACTATGCTAGGACTTGTGAGAAGTGCTACGCTAATCATCTTGTCAAATTGTTGCAAGATTCTGCAAAACATATACCTAGTGCATTGTGTGTGGATGGAGTACTTGATCAGTACAAGTTATATCATTCACCACAAATTCGTTCGTTATGTGATAATCGATAAGTAAGTTCTTTCAAGATAAACAACCAAAACCGAGGTCGGGAACCTTGATGTGTACTTGGTAAGATTCATGCTATGAGAGAGAACATGAATGTAAAGGAAAATACAAGTAAAAGAAGTTTGAACACATGGACACATGGCATGTTAAACTTCTATTGCAATCAATAAGTGTTTACACTTACGATTTGCATCACAAGGTTGTAATATGGTATTAACTACCTGAGTGTGATGTCGACATTTGTCGTTTGAGTTATTATTAACTCACCTTGTAAATTGTTATATCCAAACGGGTTGTGGAGACAATTGAACCCCGTTAAAGTGAACATGGATTAACAATTGTATTTGCCCATAGTTACTTACATGAGGTGACGTCCCGAAGTGACTAGAGTGTGATGCGATTGATGGCAAGTTCAAGTGCCATAGAGTCATGTGAGATGACTAGTCGATCACATAGGCAGACTGTTAGGAACATTTTGTCGGGCCTTATGACCGCTTATAGAGTGCTGGCAAATTTATATAGCCTGGTCGTGGCGAGAGCTGCTATAGTATTCAAATGAGTCGATTCTTTTGACTAAAGACTATTCGCCTAAGATGGCACAGTTTCAGATTAACTTTGATTTGTGTTACTACGACCTTCGTAAATGGGGTCAAATGGGCATATTTGAAGGATATGTAGATCTATATACATACTTACATACTCATATATGTATAAATTAATTTGTCATAAATTAAATATGGAACTTATGCATGCAAACAAATGATAAAATAGAGGAGAAATCATGTCCTTACATTGGTGATTTCGGTTTAATGGGCACAAGAGAGATCACCTTTCTCTCTTGTTCTTGAGCTTTCCCTTATGGAAGAACCAAGATCCAAGTATAGGATCTCTCCCTAAGCTTAATACCCAAGGCTTTCTCTTAATTCAAATTAATATTATAAGTACTAGTATAATATTAATCTAGTAGAAAATTGACCCAAAATTATTATGAACACTTAATAATTTCGGTATTATGGAGAAGAATAAGAAAGCTTTTTATCTCTCTAGAAATCTTAATTTTGGATAATGGTTGAATGAATAATACACTAACTAAATCAAAGTAGTGTATATGGAAAAATATAAGACAAAACCTTTGCCTTTCTCTCTTGGAAAACCGGGTGGGAGGAGGTGTTTTGGGGAGCCAATGCATGCCCACATTTGTCTTCACAAGGTTTAATAGGGTTGCATGGCTACTCTTGCTTTTAATCATTATGTTTACCACTTATAATATAAACAGAATATTAAGCCTAATACTCCTCCAATTTCGGCACTTTAGTTAATATGGATTCCATATTATTTTTGTCAATTGTCAATATGTCACATGTCACATGTCACATAAATTTGTTATGTATTTTTAACATATTAAAAACAACGTATTAATAAAAATACGTCACATACAAAAATTGACTTATTAATTTCATAATTACTTGTGCCAAAATATTTTACCAATTATAAATCGTATTTATAATAATTCATTCAAATTTAATTGTTTCTGTAAACAATAATTTCATCCGAGTAATGATACAATTCAATTACTCAGACCGTATCTTATTTAATCACATTTCAATATGATACGTAAATTTTACTTCCAAAATCGTCCGTCAATTTTCAAGTAATTTAATTAACTCGTAACATTATACGATTAATTAAATAATCAATTAAGAGTGTTACCCTATAGGTATGACCTAGGGGGTCAACTGATCACCACCGTCACACGACAGTAATGTCAAACTCTAGTCAGCCAATCATTACCGATATATGTTGACGATTTGATAAAATATTACTTCCCAATTGTATGCTTTATAATGAGACTTAAACATGTGATCATCATGATCAACAGTCGTGATCGCATTATTGTCGGAGGACACATATTCCAACAATCTCCCACTTGTCCTCGACAAGTGTGCGTCACCAATTCTCTTGTCCTATTACTATCTCCCACTCAATGCAAGGTGTCTTTCAGGTCGTACTTGCAAGTGATCATATCGAGAGTGGTTTCCTCGATCCGGAGAATAAGCGATTGACCGGATTTATCCACTCGGATTCCTTCCGAGCGTGGCCACGCATTTCCGATTCATTACTCCTCGAGTGGCCCCGAGATATTGTTATAACCCTGACTAGGGATGGACAATTCCTATCGCACTCATTCCCTTCGACTAGCCACAGCCATCATAACCCAAAATATGCCCATTTGACCCCATTTACGAAGGTCGTAGTAACACAAATCAAAGTTAATCTGAAACTGTGCCATCTTAGGAGAATAGTTTTTAGTCAAAAGAATCGACTCATTTGAATACTATAGTAGCTCTCGCCACGACCAGGCTATATAAATTTGCCAGAACTCTATAAGCGGTCATTAGGCCCGACAAAATGTTCCTAACAGTCTGCCTATGTGATCGACTAGTCATCTCACATGACTCTATGGCACTTGAACTTGCCATCAATCGCATCACACTCTAGTCACTTCGAGACGTCACCTCATATAAGCAACTATGGGCAAAAACAATGTTAATCCATGTTCACTTTAACGGGGTTCAATTGTCTCTACAACCCGTTTGGATATAACAATGTATAAAGAAAAGATAAAGGACAAATTCGATTATGAACATGAACAAAAACAGCACTTTTATTTCATTTCAAAATCTAACATAAACTTGGTACACGTTTAAGTCCCATGAACGCAACATGTCCATCATGCTTGGCCTGCGATAAAGGCTTGGTGAGCGGATCGGCTATGTTGTCATCCGTCCCAACCTTACAAATCGCAATTTCCTTTCTTTCAATAAAATCTCTTATTACATGATATTTTCTAAGTACATGTCTAGATCATTACTAGACTTTGGCTCTTTAGCTTGGAAGATCGTCCCACTATTATCACAATAGAGAGTGATGGGATCATTGGCGGTAGGTACTACTCTTAGACCTTCCGTGAATTGCCTGATCCAAACGGACTTCCTTGGCGGCTTCGATCGATGCCGCAATGTACTCGGCCTCCATTGTTGAATCGCGATTCTGACTTCCTTGAAGCTTCCCACTCTACGGCACCACCATTGAGCATGAAAATGAAACCAGCTTGTGATTTCATGTCATCTCTATCCGTTTGAAACCTCGAGTCCGTGCATCCATTAACACGTAGCTCAGTGTCTCCTCCAAACACTAGGATAGAATCCTTAGTTCTTCTCAAGTACTTAAGGATGTTCTTGACAGCAATCCAGTGACTCTCACCTGGATTTCCTTGATATCTACTCGTCATGCTCAAGGCATACGAGACATCAGGGCGTGTGCATATCATGGCGTACATGATTGATCTAACAGCGGAAACATAAGGGATCGTCTTCATGCGTTCAACATCATGTGGTTCGGAGGGAGATTGAGTCTTTCTCAATATCGTCCCAGTTACCATAGGTACCAAACCCCTTTTGGATTTGTCCATGCTGAACCGTCGAAGAATCTTATCAACATAAGACTCTTGACTTAGTGCCAATATCCTCTTGGATCTATCTCTATGGATCCAGATACCTAATATGCGTTGTGCTTCTCCTAAATCCTTGATTTGGAAGTGGTTACCTAACCACTTCTTAACAGAAGACAACATCGGAATATCATTTCCAATGAGTAGTATGTCATCGACATACAAGATTAGGAACACAACATTGCTCCCACTAAATTTCATGTATAAACATGGTTCCTCAACACTTCGAGTGAAACCATTTTCCGTTATAACATGATTGAATCGATGATTCCAACTTCTAGATGCTTGCTTAAGACCATAAATGGATCTCTTAAGTTTGCACACTTTGTTAGGATTTTTCGAATCAACAAAACCTTCGGGTTGTATCAGGTACACCTCCTCTTCTAAATGCCCATTTAGAAAAGCGGTTTTGACATCCATTTACCATATTTCATAATCATGAAATGCGGCAATCGCTAACAAAATACGTATGGATCTTAGCATGGCTACGGGGGCGAAGGTCTCATCATAATGGAGACCTTGGACTTGGGTAAATCCTTTTGCCACTAGCCTAGCTTTGTAGACATCATCATGTCCCTCTATGCCATTCTTGACTTTGAATATCCATTTGTATTGAAGAGGTCTTGCCCCTTTAGGCAAATCTACCAAGTCCCAAACTTGGTTTTCATGCATAGAATCCATTTCGGGCTTCTTGGCTTCAAGCCATAAGGAGGAATTAGGACTAGAGATTGCGGCCTTGTAGGTAGCGGGCTCGTCACTTTCTAAAAGCAACACATCGAGTGTTCCATCTTCTTCGATAAGTCCCACATATCGATCAAGATGGCGAATAACACGACTCGTTCTTCTAAGTGGAGGAGAGATAACCGTGTTAGACGACGAAGGAACATCTTCTTGCGTCTCTATTTAGGTTTGTGGCACTTGAACTTCATCAAGTTCAAAATTTCTCCCACTCTGTCTCTTAGAAATAAATTGACTTTCTAAGAAGACAGCCTCGCAAGACACAAACACTTTGTTTTCTTGAGGTTTGTAGAAGTAGTAACCTCGTGAGGTCAAGGGGTAACCTACAAAGATGCATTTTTCGGATCTTGGGGCAAGCTTGTTGTCGTTCTTTATCTTGACGTAAGCATCACATCCCCAAATTTTCATGTAGGATATATTAGGAACTCTTCCCGTCCACATCTTATATGGAGTCTTTTCGGTGGTCTTTGTGGGACTATTGTTCAAAGATCTTATTGCGGTTTGAATTGCTAATCCCCAAAACGAGTTCGGTAACTCGGTTTGACTCATCATGGATCGAACCATATCAAGTAGGGTTCGATTTCTCCTTTCGGCAACACCATTGAGTTGTGGTGTTTCGGGTGGAGTAAGTTGTGATATAATACCACGACC
The DNA here is from genome assembly GCF_048544455.1 of Silene latifolia. Lineage (NCBI taxonomy): Eukaryota > Viridiplantae > Streptophyta > Magnoliopsida > Caryophyllales > Caryophyllaceae > Silene > Silene latifolia. The sequence goes on along the minus strand of NC_133526.1, from coordinate 62,890,635 downwards.
TTTCAAGTGTGAATCAAATTCAAGGCTAAGATATTCTCCACCACGATCGGATCGTAGTGCCTTAATCCTTTTGTTCAATTGGTTCTCTACTTCGTTTTGAAATTCTTTGAATTTCTCAAACGCTTCACTCTTATGCTTTATCAAATAGATATACCCATATCTACTCAAGTCATCGGTGAAGGTTATAAAGTAGTCATAATTACCACGAGCGGTGATACTCATTGGTCCACATACATCGGTGTGTATGAGTCCCAATAGTTCACTAGCTCGTGTCCTTTTACCACTAACAGGATTACGAGTCATTTTGCCAAGTAGGCAATATTCGCATGTACCATATGATTGATAATCAAATGGTGTAATCACATTAGTCGAAATTAATCTTTTGATGCGATTCTCGTTTATGTGACCTAATCGACAATGCCAAATGAACGCTTCACTTGGGTCACTTGATTTGAGTTTCTTTGATTGAATGTTATAGATATCATTAGTTGGATTTGAGGTCTCTAAAATGTAAATGCCATTTATGGAAGAAGCTTGGCCTATAACCAATTCATTCCTTGAAATAGTACAACGATTGTTCTTAATGACAAAAGAAAAACCGTCCATGTCTAGCATGGCGATTGAAATAATGTTTTTAGAGAGTGTAGGCACATAAAAACAATTATGTAAATACAACTAAAATCCGTTAGGCAAAGCTAAAACATAAGTTCCTTTGGATTCGGCCGCTACTCGAGCTCCATTTCCAAGGCGTAGATCCACATCTCCCTTGCTAAGCCTCTTCACATCTCTTAAACCCTGTAAATGATTACAAAGGTGAGAACCACAACCGGTATCTAGTACCCATGTCGTAGTGGAAGTATAATTTATATCAATAACATAAATTTCCTTAGGAATTTTACCTTTTGGAGTGATGATTCCTTCCCTTATATTTCGCAAATATACGGGACAATTCCTAAGCCAATGTCCCATGCCATAGCAATAATGGCACTCATCATTAACTTGCTTGAAGTTTTTGACTTTCTTTCCCTTCTTCTTGAACCTTTTGCCCTTTGAAGCAAGAACTTGATTGCTTGAGCTCCCACTAGTTTTGGCATCTTTATCTTCCAGAGACAAAGATCCTATAGATTGTATGAGGTGGTCTTCCTGAGACGGGCTCACACGGGATCTAGTGGTAGTGGGTGGTCTAGTAGAAGTGATGAAGTTAAGGTTTCCATCCGAACCTATCCCAAAATGAAGTTCTCTAGTAGTGTCGAAGTCATTGTTGGAGCAAACGTCGTCAAAAACATTGTGGTATGACTCAAAAGTTATCGGTGCGGTAGCGTTTGATGGATTCATTGTAATGAACTACAAGTATGGAGGAAAATGAAATATTAACATTTGTCTTTTTAAATCATACTTGTAAATTAACAAGGTATGAGCATTTATATAGTGACCTCTACCCAACTATAATAAATGATTCCAAGACCCAAATTCATATTAACTTGGGCACGGTGTGGCCGATGAATCCCTTATCAATATAACTCGGTGGATTAACGCTTTAATCGATTCTACTTTTAGAACTCTTGGTCGATAATATTACATTAACATTTATCTTTAGCCCAAAACACATTCAACAAGGGCACGGTGTGGCCGATAAAACCCTTATCGAAAAACTTTTGTTGAGTTCAATCCAGATTTCGAATAAATGTGTCCATGATCCAAACCCACATTAACTTGGGCACGGTGTGGCCGATGAAACCCTCGTCAACATGAATTCGGTGGATAGACATTTATCACCCACTTCCCCTACGTAACAAGGTTTGTACCCCGGTGTGGCCGAGTGCACTCCCTCACGAAATAGGTTTTCATGGTTTCTACTCCTTGGTAAGGCTATGTCTCAATTGATTGTTTTAGCGAGAGGTCATGTCAATTTATTATCTATCACGTTTAAGTGAACTAAAGCGGTGAACTACGATAATTTTATTTGACACGGTCGATAAACTCGATAGAAGATAATGCATGTTTTAGTTATGGCGATTTAGCGATGCATGCGACATATAATAAAATGCAAAACATAAAATAAATCCTAGTATGGCCTTCCTAAAATAGAAAAACTATTTAACTATTACATATTTGGAAACCAACTCCATTGGTCCCTTGAACTTCGGTTGTGGCACGCTTCTCGAGGTAACACCGTCTTTATGTATCGCCTTCTTAGATGACACCGTCTTCAAGGAACTCCGGAATAAATAAATTACAAAACAAATTACATAATTTCCTATTATACATTTGTAATTAAAATAAAATAAATCTATTAAATTACAAAACGGTGATACGAGATCACAATAAATTACAACCGAATCGATATTCCCATACATTTCGGGTAATACGAATTAAAAACTAAGGCCATACTAAGTAAAAATTACATAATTCAAAAATTACATAAAATAAAATTATGACAATCATAAATAAAATGCAGCATTATAATATGTATAAACATGCCCAATTTTTATGCTAAATCGCCTTTAAGTAGCCAATATCGTATATTTAACGGTTTCTATGGATTTACGTGATTCAACCTTATAAAATTACAATAAATTACATAAATTCATATTTATGCATAAGTTAATTACCCTAACCTCTTAGGACTCAAAATTAGTCTTCACTAACTATTTGACCATAATTAACTCATATTTCTAAAATTTGTTCATTAATGGACCTAAAATTACAATAAAATAAGCTATAAACTTCAAATAAATCACAAAATTTCAAATAAATTCAAAATTCAAAATTTAAACACATGAACATTCTGGAAAAATACCATGACACTCATAATGTTCAAAAAACTTAGGTTAAATATTTCGAAATTTATCCGAAAAAACAATGTTGCGGTTTATCGGTTTTAACAAATATAATCATAAAAACATGGGAAAAATTATATTTATCAACTTTTCAATTTTAGATCTGAAATGGATAATAAAATGCAACATATGACGTTTTTCCTTAGTCATGGAGTATGTTTTATTAATATTTCACTAATTAAGTCACTATTTATGCTATTTTTCTTCAAAACTTCATAAATCATGCATAAAGACCTCAATATAGCCTATTATTTTACACACATCTTGTAAAATTGCATGTGATAACATACTTAATTTCTATGACCAGATTCGAAATTTATCTTATATTAACCTATTTTTCATCTAAATTCGATTTTAAACATGAAAAATCCATTTTTCGAGCATAAGAACTCCAAAAATTATGAACATTTACAGGTCATCTAAAAATAAAACATGTAATAACATATCCAAAAATCACTGAAACATTCGAAGTTTAGCTAATTTTAGTCCGAAAATGACATTTTATTCATAAAATAATATTTTTAATGCCATTATTATATAAGATGAACAATAAAAATCCATAAAATAACCAAAATATCCTAAAAACATTTTAGGACCAGAAACGTAACATGCATAAATTTATTTCGTGATATATCATAATAACCCAAATTTACAAGTTTTATATGTTATTCGTATAACTCGGAAAAACTATAACCGATTTGCATGCAAACAACCAAGGCTCTTGATACCGCTTGTTAGAAATCTAGATCTATATACTCAACATATTCATATATGTTTGATGTTAATTTAGTCATAAAATTAAATGGTGATCTTATGCATGCAAACAAAATTAAAAGGAAGAAATCTTTATTCTTACATTGGTATTTTCGGATCTTAAGGGCACAAGAGAGTTCTCCTACTCTCTTGTTCTTGAGCTCTCCTTATATGGATGAACAAAGGACTCAAATGTAGAATCCCTCCCAAGGAATAATACCCCTCGCTGCTCTGGTAATGAGTAGTTTGTATCAAATATGGCAACAAAGGAATAAGTGTAGAGTGGAGCAGGTCCTGATGAGACCTCGATGCATGGCTCAATGGATCAGTGAAGATATGAGGAAGAGAATAAGGGAAAGAGATAAGAGTCGGATGACTACTCATGAGCTAGATTGGTTAGGCAATTTAAAATTTACCTAGTTTTGAATGCCTTGCCTTGATAGTATGTAATTGACTCCAATTTTTTATATATATTATACTCTCACATTTTACCAAAAAAAAAAAAAAAACATTAATTTAAATAAAATGACCCAAAAATATTTTGGTCCTCTTTGATTTCGGTTAAGAGGAAGAGGATGAAGGAAGAAATATTTTATCTCTCTAAAATATTTTGTGATGAATGAATTAATTGAATTACACTAGAATTTTGCATGTAGTGTATGTTAGAAAAATAAGAGAAAACCCTTGGCTCCTCTTATGACCAAAACCGAGTAGGGTGAGGGCATTAGGCCAATGCATGGCATTTTGTCTTACCCATAAAAGTAGGCATGTAAGAGTAGGTATTTGTGTGATGATTATGCTTTTGAATAAAAAATAAAACACACTAAATACTCTACTCCACCCTTATATTTCGGTACATATAGTGTAACATGGAAAGTCCATTTTACACATTATATTGTCAATATGTCACATGTAACATGTTCCATGACATTAGGTGTATAAAATGTATTTTTAACAATTAAAAATCAACATATTAACAAAATATGTCATTTATAAACATAACCTAGTAATTCATAATTATTTGTACCGAAATGAATTCCCGAGTTTATAAAATACAACATTCTGTATTAATAATAATCAATTCATTCCGTTTCAATTTGTTTCTGCAAACAATAATTTCATCTAAGTAATAAAACAATTCGACCACTTAGACCGTATCTCATTTAATCAGATTATAATGAGATACGTAAATTTTACTTTCAAAATCGTCCGTCAATTTTCAAGTAATTTAATTAACTCGTAACGTTATACGATTAATTAATCGATCAATTAAGAGTATTATTCTTTAGGTATGACCTAGGGGATCAACTGATCACCACCGTCGCACGACAGTAATGTCAAACTCTAGTCAGCCAATCATTAGCGATATGTGTGGACCAGTTGACAGTAAAATATTACTTCCCAATTGTATTCTTTAAAATGAGACTTAAACATGTGATCATCATGATCAACAGTTGTGATCGCATTATTGTCGGAGGACACATATTCCAACACTTTCTTCTTCCATTGGAATTCCGACTTCTTCCTATCATCCTTCCGGCTATAATGATCAACCATAAAACATGGTTCATGCAAACGGGGAGCTCTTATGGTCTTGTCAAGATTGAAAGTTATGCTCTCATCTCCCACTTCTAGAGTGAGCTCTCCATGCTTCACATCAATCACCGCACCCGCGGTGTGTAAGAAAGGTCTTCCTAGAATGATTGGAATATTGGAGTCTTCTTCCATGTCAACAATGACAAAGTCCACCGGGATGAAAAATTTCCCAACTCTTACGGGAACATCTTCCCATATCCCTAATGGTGTCTTCGTCGATCTATCGGCCATTTGGAGTGTGATATTGGTGCATTTAAGCTCTCCCATCCCCAACCTTTTACTCACCGAGTACGGCATAACACTCACACTAGCCCCTAGATCACATAAGGCTTTGTTGATCGTGGTGTCGCCAATGGTACACGGTATTGAGAAGCTTCCCGGATCTTTGAGTTTTGGAGGTGAACTCCCTTGAAGTATTGCACTACTCACCTTAGTGAAGGCGATAGTCTCAAGCTTCCGGATCGACTTCTTCTTTGTGAGGATGTCTTTCATGTATTTTGCATAGGCCGGCACGTGATTGATTAATTCCGTGAAGGGAATCGAGACTTCCAAATTCTTCACAATTTCCATAAATTTTCCAAGTTGGTCATCAAATTTGGGCTTGGCTTGACGACTCGAAAAAGGAAGTCTAATCACAATGGGCTCATTCTCCTTGACCATGTCTTCATTTTTCTTTGAAATTTCTTCTTTTGATGGTTCTCCATCCTTGGAGTTTTGCACAATTTCTTCTTTATCACTAGCTTTCACAACTTCATCCTCAACTTACTTCTTCGGTGCTTCATACCTTGTACCACTCCTCAAGTGAATGGCACTAACCGTTTCATGTCTTGAGGGATTACTTTGAGGTGGTAATTGCCCCTTTTGTCTTTGGGAGCTTGAAGATGCTAGTTGAGTCAATTGGATTTCCAACATTTTGGTGTGAGCTATGATGTTGTTGATGGTGATTTCCTTTGCTTGACTATCTTTTTGCATTTGAGTGAAAAACTCTGGTTGATTCTTTTGCATTTGGAGGACCGCTTTTTGAACATCAAAACCTTGGTCATTTTGTTGATTGTATGGAGTTTGATTTTGGTAACCTTGGTTTTGGTTGTAAAAGGGTCTTTGATTTTGGTTTCTCATGGGAGGTGGGGTGTATGTTGGTTGAGGGTTTTGAACATTTTGGCTTTTTTATGAGAGATTTGGATGGAAATTGGTGTTTTCATTGTAATAGTTTGAATAAGGGGTACCATTCTTGTCTGCTTGGAAAGCATTCACTTGTTCATTTGTTCCCCTACATTCACTTTGGTAATGTCCCAAAGTTCCACAATTCTCACATATCCCACTTAGGATTGATGAAGATGCCGTCATGGCATTAACATGATGCTTTGGTGATTTTGAGGCTTCTTCAAGTCTAGCCATAGCTTTTTCAAACTTCAAATTGATAGTATCAATGTGAGCACTAAGTTGAGCATCTAATTGAGTAATGGAGTCCACTTCATGCTTTCCTCCTCTAGTAGCCTTGCGAGGTCTACTATATTGTGAGTTATGGACCGCCATTTCCTCAATTTTTTTCCAAGTTTGATTGTCATCAACTTCGGTGAACATTCCATTTGATCCCATGTTGAGAATGTTCCTTGCATCTTCATAAAGACCGTTCCAAAATTGTTGTACCAAGAACCACTCGCTAAGTCCATGATGAGGACATGAGGGACAAATTCCTTGAATCTCTCCAAATCTTCATACAAAGATTCTTCATCTCTTTGCTTAAAGCCCGTAATTTGAGCTCTTAGCATGTTAGTATTTTCCGGCGGATAGAACTTTTTGTAGAAAGCTAGAGCCAATTTCTTCCAATAATCAATTCTGAGAGTAGCCTTATCAAGGCTTTTCAACCATTGTTTCGCGGTGCCAATTAGGGAAAAAGGAAATAAGACCCATCGAATTTGGTCTTGAGTTACACCGGTTTGAGAAATCGCATCACAATAGTCACAAAAAGACTCCATATGAGAATGAGGGTCTTCACTAGGCATCCCCCCAAATTGGCTTCTTTCGACTAATTGGATAAATGAGGATTTGGCAATAAAATTTCCGGTTAGATGTTGTGGTGTGGGAGTACCATTGGGTAGGTTCTCCTCGGTGGGTACGGAATGTGATGAAAACTTAGGCATTGTGGGTTGATTTTGTGTTGGATTTTGTCTTGGGTTCTCCTCACCTTCTCTTGCAAAAGGGTTGATGAACTCAATAGTATTTGGTTGAATTTCTACAACCTCACCAATACCTCTCAAAGTTCTCCTAGCAAGTCTTTTATTGGTTGTCAAAGTCCTTTCAATTTCGTGATCAAAGGGTAACAAGTTACCTTGTGATCTTCTAGACATGCAAAATATCAAACAACTCGAAAATAATTAGAAAAAACCTTGAGGAGTTTTACTTCCCCAAGGCAAAGAAAGACAAAACTAATAACAATACAAGAAAATCTAAATCAAGTTAACACCGTCCCCGGCAATGGCGCCATTTTTGGTCGGACTCACGATGGAGGTTTAGTTTTCAGTACTTGTCGTTAGGAGCACCTAGACCAAAACAAAATTTATAACTTCACCAACAACTCTACAATTAGTAAAGAGGCAAGTAAAGGTCGGATCCCAAGGGACGGGAATTGAGATGAGATTTCTATTGCAACTAGTGGTGTCTAAGGGTGTCACAATTGGGGTTTGAAGTAGAAGATCACTAAACTAAATAGCAATGAAAGTAAACAAGCAAGATGAATTAAAAGGGATGTAAACAATTGATAAAAGGCACTAGGGTGTCGTGGGGTCATAGGGGATTCATGGGAATTGATCATACAAACATATTCTCAAGTTATAAACAAGCAATTATTCTTGTGATGGATCGAGTTGGTTTATATCTTACAATCCTAGGAAAGTTTGGGTCCCGGAGCCGAATCGATTAGATTGTACAACACCTACTAGTCGACTTAATCTTCCCTACTCAACTACATGCATGGTCTAACGAGACTCGAGTTGGTTTATGTCTTACAAGTCTCATTGAAAAGATAGGTAATGGGTAAAAAAAATGTAAGGATTCATAGGCTCGCATTTCATCAAACATAACATGTGCATGAATTGAGATCACAACAAGCAAGCAAATAAACTATGAAAGCATATTAATTTAAGCATGAATCATTCCCAATGTAGGTTTCCCCTAATTACCCATTAACCCTAGCTAAGGAAACTACTCACTCATTATCATGTTGAACATGCTAGCAAGGTTTTCAATCACACCAACAAAGTGAAACATGATGAATAAATGAAGATGATTAACAATAATTAAAAAGGGATTAAGAGAATAATACCTACTAATGATTCCAATAATAAAGCAAAGAATAAAAGAAGTACTTGATGCTTGATTGAGAGGTTGTCAATTTCCCAATGATAACACAAATAATCTTCAATTACCCAAAATAAAGGATGAACAAGAGAGAGATTAAGGAAATAAAACTTGTATTAAAACTTGATTAAATGTTGATTATAAGATTAAAGAGAGATTTGATTGATATTAACTACACTAAAGATTGCTAAGAAGAATATGCTCTTCTAATTAGACTAATGGGGTATTTATAGTGGGGATTAGGTACCTAAATTAGGATTAACTAAGGGCTTAAATGATGATTAAGTCCTTGAGGAATCGCCGGTCTCTAGGGAGACTCCGGTCACTAGGGAGACTCCGGTCTCTAGAAAAAGATGTGCATCCTTCCTTGAAGCTTGTAGAAGACGAAATGGAACTGTCAAGGAATCCGGGCGTCTTTAGCACGGGACGGGCGGATTTGGGCGTTCCTGGACGGGCGTCCAGAGGGTGAAGACGGGCGTCTTCTGGGGGTTCTGCCCGGGCGTCTTGTGGAGGAAGACGCTCGGATTGTGGCGGTGGACGGGCGTCTTCAGGGCAATCCGCACGGATTGTCAGGCAGTTTCTTTCCTTCTTCTTTTCTTCCTTTTTCTTCATAAAATCCTTGAGGATTTCCTCGGGGATGCAAGGATCTTTTCTCATCATTGCCCATATACTATAGTATGTACAAAGGTCTTCTAATCTTGTCTCTCCTTGATGCTCGGTCATTGAATTCAATCAATTTAGCCTCATTTTGCCATGAAAATGCAAGGTTTGCACTCCATTCCTACCAAGGACACAAGACCTCAAAGAATATGCAAAACAAAGAACTAAAGACAATAAATGACCCAAATATGCACTAAAAAGCATGGGAACAAGGCTAATTCGGGGACTAAATATGCTCTAATTATGGTCACATCAGTAGTCGTCTGGTACAGGGCTTGTTCCCTTTCCAGCATTAGTCTAGGATGATCCCGACTCCGGTTAGCCCGGATATAGGACGGATCAGATGACTATTTGGTTATTCAAAATCACATTTGCAAAATGCCTTACTAAGACAAATGGATCACGTTATGCACCCTGAACCTAATACGGTAAATGGATGTTTAATTTCCGTCTTGCATGCAAATCAATCATTAATCCAACTCGACATCTTATACTTGTGTGGACAAGGCCCTCGGGAACTGCGTCCGCGGGATCCACACTAGGCATTATCGACTCGAGGTTATTTCGAATCGAATTAAGACAAATTAGAGTCGCCACCAAGTTTTTTGGGAACTTGGAACCGTTCAAGTCAACTTTACACCTTTCATCGAAAAGCATAAAGCCAATCGACTACGAGTGATTAAAGATAAAGACTTGTACCCTATATCACTCGATTAGAATGACTCTCGTAATCCAATGGTATTTAGACGGATCCACAAACCATAGATCTTGAGTAAGGGGTGAGGGTACGTGTTAGGAAGCCTATAAGGACACCTAACCCCGCCCGTCGATAACGGCCTCTACTAAGTCAAGTGTCGGATTTCAAACAAGGTCATAGCTACTACGATATATGATATGCAAACATCGTTTTAAAACCCTAATATGTGACAACAATTTCTATGTCGTTTTAGATGCAACTAAACTAACTTTGTCAAAGTTGTAATTTAGCATGTGGGTGGATTGATCTAACAACATATAAACGAAACAAACAAGGCTTGATGGGAATGGGGGAGCCGTTGGGATCTACCCTATTACAACCCAGGCATTTTATGCCGACACAACGAGAAATTAAAGATACAACTCGATCTAAATACAATTGCTATATACACCACCGTACATGACACTTTACACGGCCATTCGGCCTAGGGAAACGTGCACAAAGGGGTGGCCCACGGCTTACATGACTCACGGCCTTGGGTCACTCCTCGTAATGTGTGCTTTCACTTAATCTCATCGAATTAGACATAGGGCTACGCACCAAAGCATGCATTAGCATAAATTGGACCATGTTGCTTTAAACAACATGCGATTTACTACGCTCTTACATACATGGGGGCACAACCATCTAACCAAACGAGACTAAGGTTTTTGAAAGAGGTTTTGACTCGATAAAAGAAAGCTAGCTTGAAAATTACAAACAAACTACCAAACACGACTCGATAAACAAAGTAATTACAAGATACGAAATAACGAGATAAAGATGAGAACATAACGAGAAAAGGGACTACAAGGACACGGCCAAACACGGCCTACACGATCTAGCATACCCTAATCCTTAGGTTAGATTCTTTAGGTTAGATAGATGATTGCGAAACGGGATAGGAAACAAGTTAGAAACGAGTTAGAAACAACGTTGATCGATTGCGATGACGTCACGCCAAGGTGCATTCTACACGGCCTAAAGGGATCAAATTAGGTCAAATTCGCTAATTAATTTAACTCATCGAGTGTTCATAAGAAGGTGCTAATCACGCACTCTTATACTAGCGAGAAATTAGGTGAGAGAGAGAAATGCATTCAATTAAGTTACAGAATTGTTAATCGGTTTTAAAAGCTATGTCGATGTACCCTAAAGTGTCTAATTAGGTTATTAAACTGATCTAATATCATCTAAACGAGTTATATGTTAACAATCAGAGGTCATACTAACATGTAAATGGTCCAGGGGTAGGTCGAATCACACGAGAGAAGAGAGGGGTCAAAAGCGAAGAGCGAAGTCAGAATTCGTTTTATTAATGCCCTACCTTGAACACGAGGATATGTAAATGAGACGGGGTGTACGACCGACTAATGTAGCGGTTTCTTTCCCATCTCAAGTCAACGCGGGTGTTCATGGTGGTACTTTAACTCATACTCGGACTAAACTAGTTTCATAGTTAATAAGAACAAACGATAAACAAAAACGATAAACAAAAAAACGAACTATAAAAAAACAAACATAAAAAAACGAAATAAAAGGGAGAAAGAGGAGGATTTGATGCACCCTCAACCTACATGTATCGTTGACACCGTCTTGGGTCGTAATCGATGGTAGATTTTATCTCGAGAGGCCGTCGTCGACGAAGAAACAAAGCAAACAACTCGTTTTTTGCAAATCTGGACAGCAACTTTCAAACAGCGATTTCTCTCTCGTTTCACGGTGAAAATTCGATTTAAAAGATGTTTTGAAAACTAGAAAGAGAGGAGAACAGAGATCCTAAAACAATCCCTGCTCGTTTTGAGTTATTGAGCACGAAAAACGAGCACAAACAGAACTGGACAGACAGGGAAAAGCCGCGAAAACAGAGCGTATAACACTCTGTTTTTCGAGGGAATTCGTGTACTCTCAAGGGAAATTTGGCTCGTAAATATTTGTCTAATGTGTAGATGGATGTTGTATGGTTAATTTGGAACAAGAAACTCGAATTTTGATGGAGGTTTGAAGGGAGAACGAATGGTTTCAAAGGGGACACACAAACTGATTCTCTGTTTGTATGTCGGTTTTGTCTAGGGTTTTTGGGAGGCAATTAGGGTTTGTTTCTGGAGTTTAAAGCTTGTGAATGATGGTTGTATGTATGGAGAACTTAGAGGACTGAATGTATGGTGAAGGGGTGGTATTTATAAGGAGTTAAAGTAGGGTAAAAGGGGGGAGAGGCAGACGGGCTCGGTTTGCACATAGCTGCTGTCCAGCAGCTTTTGTGAGGGTTTGAGAGGCTTTGTGACGGGTTTTCTTGGTGGTTAAGGTAAGGTAATATGGGTAGGATACTAGGGTATGGGTTAGGGTTAATGGGCACGGGTTTAGGTGGTATTTGGAGCGGGTTTTGGGCTCGGGATTTGGCACGCAAAACAGGGGGGCTGCTCGTGTGTTTGCGGGCTGTTGGGGAGTGTTTGGGACGGGATTTGGGCCGTGTTTATGGGGGTTCGAACTGGGGCGGATGGGTAGAGGCTTAGGTTGGTTAGTGTAATCGAGATTCGTGCCAATTCGTAAAGAAAACGGGCTCAAAAACCGAGCTATAATCGAGCTCCAAAACACGTGTTTGAAACGAGTTTTTTCGATTTTTAAATTCGATTTTTCAAATCAAATTAACACATTAAAATCAATGATTTTTCAAATCAAATGCACTCATAAAATGATTTTTCAAATCAACTATTTATTTTATTTTCAATAAAATAAACTTGAGAAAATAAATTCAAAATAAAATAAAATGTATTTACCTTAAAAAAAAGCTTTAATTTAAATATCATTTAAATTAAAAAAATACTCCGTCGACAACGCTCATTCTACATCGTAAAACGAACCCAAATAATGACAATGACAACTAACAAATACATGTGTCCTATCATCATCGGGTGTTTGTCGGGTTCTCTATAAATTCCAATATCGACGAATACGGGTATCTACAGAGCCCCCACTTTGACTGAGGCTTGGACAAGGCGAAAGTCAAAGTATACCCCAGGTCCCTCTCGACCTGAGGATTCTTCGGGTCGTTTATAGTCCATTAGACTTGCGTATATAAGCTCGCCAGCCATAAGAAGAGATCATACCTAAAACTTCGCTGGGTATTGACTCTTGCTTTCGTTGTGTCGAATTGTCATCATTGGTCATCGACCCATAAATTGCATATATGGTGGGTTGAGCCTTGTCCTCGGGCGCCTACGTATCCGTTTCTGACGGAATCAAACCCGCGTCGTAATTTGGCACTGCTGACACATGCCCAAAGTTTATCATCTGCTGGCGTATGTCCAAAATTCATCATCTGCTGACATTTGCCCAAAATTTATCATCTGCTGGCGCTTGTCCGAATGGGACGGGACTTTCCAAGGAGGTTGCCGCCACTTTCATCATTTGCTTTCAGCTACGGAATTCTTCCATTTCATAATCTTTTATTGAATTGAATTCTGAATGGATGTCATCCTTTTCATCTTGATAATGGTTTCTGAAGCCAACGGCTTCAGAGCCCCCAGTTTGCAATGGCTCTAAAGTCGAAGACTTTAGAGCCCCCAGTTGAAGCATATCCTGCTATATTTGAAACATAGAAAATGTACAAGCAATAATCATCACATAAGCACATTTGGATCATCGATCTTGAAATTGGATCATTTGAAAGATTGGGTCATCGACCAGAAAATTGAATTTGAAAATTTTGAAAAACTGGGCCATCGACCCGAAGTTTGAATTTGACATCACTTGGAATGTTGGGCCATCGACCCTTCAAAAATTGAATTTTGAATTTTTAAATTTCGAAGGATTGGATCATCGACCCACAAAGATTCCACTACTTGGATCATCTATCCATAATTCGCAAAAAGTTTTTAGAATTTTGAATTTTGAATTTTTGAATTTTTGAATTTTTTTTTTTTGAAATCGAACCTTGATGGGTGTTTGAAATCGAACCTTGATGGGTGAGCATGAAATACGACTCAGACACTCTGTATGACCCGTTAACAACGTGGGCGCAGCCCGCTACCGTAAAACAAAAGAGGAAAATAAAACCGTAAGTGTGCATGGGTTTTAATTCGATTATTGACTTGTTGGGGGTAGAAAAGTAAATTGGCCATTATGGTGCCAAAAGATGCGATGAATGAGCGAAAATCCGACGCATCGTGCTAAAGACTGGTGTCAACTGGGGCGGGCCTAAGAGGCGCGCGACCCGAGGCCCACACGGCCAAAAAACGCCACCCTAGGGATGTCACCATTGGTGTTGCCTTCCCTTATACTTTCTATATATAAGGAATAATTGCACTGCAAAAATTATTCTGCTTTCCCAAACTGGTGCAAATAACATAAATCATTATGGATAATCTAGTGAGTGCTATGCGAGCATGGGAGACAGACTTCACTGTCTGAGAGAGACAAGAATTAAAGACCGCTCAACTGGCGCAATTTACTTCCCTTACGCCAGATCCGCCTTCAACCTGCTTTGTTAGAATACTGCCTTAGCTATTGGGATCCTCGTAACCATGTCTTTGCTTTTCCTGAGGGGGAGATCTGCCCTTTACCGGAAGAGTTTTCTGCCCTGAGAGGATGGGATGCTGAGGCTATACCGGCTATACCAAAATTTCATTCGGGGTGGCGTGGAATATATCTAGACTGTCTTGGCCTCTCTAGGACGGAGTCTGAGGATATAGTTACTGGTGACGAAGTCAACCTTCTTGCTATTCATCGGAAATTTTGCATCTTGCGAAACAGTACTTCACTGCCAACGTACTGCCGCAGGGCATTTGGATTGATCATGTTACATCTTTATGCCTTCGAAGGTAGGTTGAACAAGACAACTTGCGTAGGACAAGCGAAGCTTGTGTTTATTGTGTCTCAGATGGAGACGGGACATAACCCTTCCTGGATTATTCTTGCTGAAACCATCAGGGGTTTAGATGCTAAGAAAATGAACCTTGGTGCTGATTGGTCGGGATGCTCCCGTCTATTGCAGGTAACAAAATCTTATCCTCTTGATTTCGCGTTCTTGATTTTTACCACAATTCTTGTGTTATTGCCACGACTTATCTATATTTTGCCACGATTCTTGCCACAATTCTGTGTATTTGCCCCGATTTTGCTTTATTCTGCCACAATTTTGTTGCATTCTGCCACGATTTTGCTGTATCCTGCCACGATTTTGTTGCATTCTGCCACGATTTTGCTGCATCCTGCCACGATTTTGCTGCATTCTGCCACGATTTTGCTTCATTCTCTTTTTCTCGTTTTTTTTTCTTTTCTTTTTTTTTCGTTCGTTTTTTTCCTTTTTTTTTCCTTCTTTTTTTTTCTTTCTTTTTCTCTTTTTTTTCGTTCTTCTCTTTTTTTTTCGTTTTCTTTTTTTTTTGTTTTCTTTTTTTTTTCACGTTTTTTTTTTTTTTTTTTTTTTTTTTTTTTTTTTTTTGCAGGTGTGGCTTTGTTAGAGATTTTGGCTCTTTGCCCCGCCGCGTGAGCCAAACTCGTACCTCGCCCGTATGCTGACTATGCGTGCTAAGCGGTATGAAGACGAGCATCAAAATGACCTTGCTTGATGGCGAAACAAGATGACAGAAAGAGGAGGTCGCCCTCTTTGCTGGTTTATGCCTTGGCTTCGCCTCAAATCTTTTACTATTCTTCCGGAAGATGATAAGACCAGACGTTTGCAATTGTTGGGTTTGAAAAGGTCTATACACATTTAACCCGACCGCATCTTGCGTCAGATGGGCCGTAGACAAGTAATTCCCAAGTGCGAGGCTGTTCTGGGACGAGCAAGAGAGCTACATCCCTCTATATGTGATGACTGGCTCGAAAGATGGCACCAAAGGCGCCTTTGGTACGTATCTGCGCTCCCTCAGACTACCTGGGTGTCCCCGTCCTACACTAAGTGGCTTAAAGAGAAGACTGAATCAGGTAAGGACTTGTGTCGGAAGGATGAGCTTGTCGACATCCGATATTATGACAAAGGCCGAAGCAGTCGCGACTTCTTCGCTAACGATCTTTCGTCTGCATCTGGACCTGAAACTAAGACTGAGAAGACTCCTAAGACTGACTCACAGGCGACAGGTGTGTGGAAACGGTTGGGTTCAAAGGCACACTCGGGCTCAGCCTTGGAAGGGAGACTTGGCACTCGCCTGAGTGCAAAAGATAGGCTGGGCCCTCGGGAGGAAATGATGATCCCTCCTAAGAAGCGCGCTAGACAGAACGCTACTACCCCTCCTCCGCAGGAGCCTCGGTCACGTGACCCAAAAGGCAAAGGGAAAAGGAAGATGTAGGAGCCTTCGACTCCAATCTATTATTTAATACTACTACTTATCATTTGTTACTGGCTGTCTTTTTTCTTTTTTTTTTTTGAAGGTTGTAATGGGCATTGCCCGATTTTAATAAGACTTACTATTTATTACGATTCCCAGTTTCTGCATAAAATTTCATTTTATTAAAGGAAGGGTCGGTTGTACTCTTATAAAGAGCTGCCTACGTATCTGTTATCAACAGAATCAAACCGAGCTCGTAGTTCCACAAAACAAATGCGCTACACTATCAGTTTATAACGCACAAAAAGCAGCGAAGCAAAAGTGTCGCGGCCTAGACTCGGTCACGAGCACTGCAATTCAAAATTTTATTTCACGACATTGAGAATGAGTTCTAAGGATAGTATTTCTTCAGTTGATCCAAATTCGTCGGATTTGCGAAGTCGTTTCCATCTAGATCTGTTAGTCTGACTGCGCCTCCCGATAATATTTTCTTTACCAGGTAAGGACCGGCCCAGTTCGGCTTGAATTTTCCCCTCGGGTCAATTGGTAGTAAAGCGCGGACAGATTTTAGGACTAAATCCCCATCCTTTATTCCTCGAGGCTTCACCTTCTTGTTAAATGCCCTTTGTATCCTTTTCTGATAGAGTTGAACATGGTGTAGCGCATTTAACCGTCGCTCGTCGAGCATGACCAAGGAATCATACTGGCTGCGGCCGTCGACTTGAGGACCTGACTTTCTAACAGGATTCTCAAAGACGGTACCTCTAATTCGATGGGCTGAACTGCTTCCATCCCATATGTCAAAATAGAACGGAGTTGCTCCAGTGGCTGTGCGAATAGACGTCCTGTATCCCCATAGTGCGAACGGTATCTTCTCTGGCCATTCCCGATAATTGTCGGTCATTTTCCTGAGAATCACAGTGATTGTCTTGTTGGCGGCTTCCACCGCGCCATTTGTTTGAGGTCGATAAGGTGACGACTTGTGGTGCTTGATTTTATACTTTTCAAGTATCACAGCAGTTTCAGCCTGAAAGTGAGTGCCATGGTAGCTAATGAAGTCATGCGGCACCCCATATCTGCAAATGATTTCATTCTGAATGAACTTTGCTACCTGCTTCGCTTGTAGTACTTTGTATGATTTCACTTCTACCCACTTCGTGAAGTAATCGATGGCGACTAGCATGAAACAATGCCCACCTGTTCCAGACTGGTTGACCTTTCCAATAATGTCGATTCCCCATGTTGAGAAAGGCCATGGTGATGTCAAAGTATACAATAGTGATGGTGGCACGTGTTGTATGTTCGCAAAGATTTGGCAATTATGGCAATGTCTGACATATTCGTGACAATCTGTCTCCATCGTGGTCCAATAATACCCTAATCTTATGATTTTACGCACTAGCATATGGGCATTCATGTGTGGGCCACATTACCCGTCATGGACTTCTTCCATGACTCTTTTTGCAGTTGGTGAGTCTATGCATCGCAGAAGGACATTTTGCGCGGTCTTTTTGTACAATTGTCCATCATTGGTTCTAACGAATCGAGCGGCTAGCATTCGAATAGCGCTTTCGCAGCTATCCATGTCGGGTGGATACTCTCCGATTCTTTAAATTTCGAGAATAGCATGATACCAAGGTTCACCTTGGTTTCTCTGTGTCTCCGATTACATTAACGTAAGCGGTGATGATCTTCGTTCGACACATATTGGCATAGTATCCATATGATCGGTATGTTGATCGAGCAGCTAGCTTTGATAGTGCATCAAAGAACCGGTTTTCATCTGCGGGGGGAGGTGCACGTATTTGACATCGGCGAACAACTTTTCTAGTTCCTCGATTTTCGCTTGGTACGGAGCCAGGCTATCACTTCGGGTTTTCCACGTCCCGGCCACTTGATTGATCACTAGTGACGAGTCCCCATGTACTACAAGCTTTTTGATGCCTAACTCGAGAGCACTGTGCAAACCGAGTAGGCACGCTTCGTATTCGGCCGCGTTATTAGTAACATTAAAGTCCAACTTGATTGAAATGGAAACATGTTCACCTTCTGGTGAAATGAGTAGCACTCCTATCCCGTAACCCCTGCAGTTCGATGCTCCATCGAAATAGAGGTCCCACGTATCATTGTCTATATGAACGATATCTTCGTCGGAAAACGACCACGTATCTACAATCTCGTTTTTCTTCTATCGGGTTATCGCCAGAAGTCTCGCAACCGCCCTTCCCTTTATCACTTTCAGTGTACGTATTTTAGATCAAATTCGGAAAGCATTAAAGTCCATCTCGACACCCTTCCGTTTAGAACGGGTTTTTCAAACAAGTATTTGATTGGGTCCATCTTCGAGTGGATGCAGACACTATGACTGAGCATGTAGTGTCGTAACTTCTTTGTCGCCCACACTAAAGCCAAACATGTCTTCTCGAGCTGAGTATACTTGATTTCATACTCCAAGAACTTTTTACTAATGTAGTAAATTGCTCTTTCCTCTTTATCAACTATCTGTGCCAGCATTGCCCCCATTACAGTATCCGTAACTGTAAGATACAACAAAAGTGGTAACCCATTTTTTGGCGGGCTGAGCACGGGAGGGGAAGATAGTATTTCTTTGATCTTATCGAACGCAGCTTGGCAGTGATCATCCCATACTACGTGTTCTCCGACTTTTAACTTCTTAAAAATTGGCTCGCATATCATAGTTAGCCTTGCCACGAACCGGCTTATATATTGGATTCTTCCTAGGAAACCTCGAATTTCCTTCTCGGTTTTCGGGTGAGGCATTTCCATTATGGCCTTTATTTTTGATGGGTTCACCTCGATGCCACGGTGGCTAACGATGTGACCCAACAGTTTGCCGGATGTGACTCCGAATGCGTATTTTTGTGGATTCAACCTCATGTTATACTTGCGCAATCGTTCAAAGAATTTGCGTAGTGTACCAAGGTGGCCATCACGCTCCTTTGACTTGACAATCATGTCGTCGACATAAACCTCGACTTCCTTATGAATCATATCATGTAACAGCGTTGTCGCGGTCCTTTGGTATGTGGCCCCTGCGTTTATCAACCCAAAAGGCATTACTGTGTAGCAATAGGTTCCCCATTGCGTTCTGAACGCAGTCTTATGCATGTCTTCTTTTGCCATCTTGATCTGATTATAACCGGCGTATCCGTCCATAAAGGATAATAACGCGTGATTTGCCGTGTTGTCAACCAGGATGTCGATGTGAGGTAATAGGAAATCGTCCTTCGGACTTGCCTTGTTTAGATCCCGGAAGTCGACACAAACCCGAACTTTGCCATCTTTCATTGGCACTGGTACGACGTTAGCCACCCAGTCCGAATATTCTGACACCTTGATGAACCCAGCTTTGAGTTGCTTGTCGATTTCTTCCTTGACTTTCAAAGACCAATCTGTGTGCATTTTGCGGAGCTTCTGCTTGACCGGCTTATATCCCGGCTTGATTAGGATCCTGTGCTCTGCAATTTCTCTATTAATTCCTGGCATGTCTTTGTAGGACCACGCAAAAACATCTTTGAACTCATGTAATAACCCAACGAACCCTTGTCTCTCGGTGGGACTTAAAGTAGTTCCTATTTTAAGCTCCTGCGGTTCTAAGGTTGTACCCACATTGATGGTTTCGGTATCTTCGATGATCGAAGTTTTCTGTTCGTACTCTTCTAACCCTTTTATCAACTGTAGAGGTGGTTCCATTTCTTCTTCTTCTTCTTCGACCAACTGTTCATCCTCGACCTCAGTCACAATGTCATTATTAAAACAGTCATTTTCAAAGTTTGAATTGCAATGTAAGTGAGACAAGTCGTAAGCAAACTGGTTCATATTATTATTGATTTGAAATTGCGCGAAATGCGCTAACATTTGAGCCAACTGGTCAGAGCTCAGTGGCGAGATAGGGGTATTCGAGACAGGCCCCGGAATACCACCATTAGGAAAGGGTGCATAGGAAGGGAAAGCTAGGTGAGGGGTATTTTCAACACCTGACTCCTTAGACTCAATCTTAGGACCTAACTCAGACTCAGACTCAGACTCAGAATCGGAAACATCATCTGGCTTGAACATCTCTCCTTCTCCCGTTGTCAACTTGAAAAGAAGTCCCTTGTTGTCAGTCTACTTGATTGTTTTCTGCCATCCCGTGTTGGTCCTAAGAGGATCTACGTCGGTGATGAGGGTAGATGGGTCGAACCGCTCGCTTCTCAGGATCATGCTTACCAAATATTCGTTTGGTATTGGTGATTTCTTCTCTTCACCGAAAAGAAGACCCATGGCTTTCTCGTCATTTATTGGGTCTGGTTTAGTCCCTACTGGCATCACAGTCAGAATATCTTCAGGGATGTAGTAGCAGTCTTGGAATACTTTGATTCCTGGGACCATAAGGTTCTTCTTTGGGTCAAAGATAGGTTCGGGGAAGTCCATGCAGGGAAGTTCTTCCCCAGCTCTCACGAAGTGACCGTTTAAGGTTAGGTGATACGGTCCCATTTTAATATCTCGATCTTCGATCGTTCTTCCCCTCTTTTCCAGCAGATCTTTCCCAGTGGGCTCATATCCAAGCCCGAAGGTTACTCCTTTGGCTACTGCCGGTTTCAACTTAAATGTACCCTCCTTTCTAGGATATAAAGAGAAACCGAAGTACTTCCCAGTCTTGAGAACCACTTCGCAGGAATGACTTCCTGTGTATAGATCCATATTCTCTGTTTCGGAGTTCAGCTCAATCATGTTGACAATCTCGAAACCACATGCGTCATTGGCAGCTTCGACCCTTACTTCAGAAATAATGTCTCCTCCTGCCACAGTAATTAGCGTGGCGTCGATAGTGATGGTTTTACCATTGAGTGGGACCTTGATTTTTCGATGCAGCGTTGATGTTACGGCCCTTGTAGTGTGGATCCAAGGCCTTCCCAACAATAAGTTGAAGGATGAGCATATGTCAATTACTTGGCAACTTATTTTCTTTTCCACTTGCCCTGTCTGTACCACTAGATCGACAAGTCCACTTACTCGACGCACAGTGCCATCGAAAGCCCGAACTGTCTGTGTAGTGGGAATGAAGTCATTCTTCTCCAGGCCCAGAATATGCGCTGTTTTCAAAGGGAGCACGTTGATAGCCGATCCGTCGTCAACCAAGGTCATATGAATATGCTTGTTGAGACACACGGTAGAAACATAGAGGGCCAGGTTATGTCGGGGCCTGAACGGTGGTAAATCTTCGTCGGAAAATGTCACGGCGTTGGTAATCTGAGGCCGATCCTGGGCGATGTGGGTGACCATGTCAGCAGGAGTAGTATTTGACGACACGGTCATGTTAATCAAATCTTGCAACAGAGCCTGACGGTGTTCGAAAGAGCTCAGGATAAGTTGCCAGATAAACACGTCGGCTTTAGTCTTTTGGAGTTGCTTGATGAGGGAAGCCTCGGAGGTCGACCCTTCACCAAGAACTTCGACCACTACCGGCTCTTTGGGAGGTGTCTTGTTCGGGATATCCTTAGCTTTCTCCACGCGGTACGGGCGCCCTGATCTAGTCAGATGGTTTGACTCTAGGGCATGTTGCCTCACTTTTAAGATTTCTTCTTGGGTGTGAGGGATTGTCGCACCTTTGACGAGGTAAACATCATCTTCGTCATCAGCCCAAACGCCATTGATTTCATTGCCGCTCCGGAGTATGTAAGGAGTGCAATCGATAACAAAATCCCCGAATATAATCTCGTTTCTCGAGCGTGGTAGGAATTCGGAGCAATCCACGAATATTCTTCCGATTAAAACCCCTTTTAGACGACATGGGCGAATCAAGTGAGAGTAATCAACACTATCTTCGGTAGAGACAAAGTTAGTGTGGTCCCCAAAGGGGTTGGTGACGTTGTTGGGCTTTATGGCCGGGATTGGGAGCGTTCCGTTATTAATCATATCTTGAATTTCATGCTTTAGTCTAAAGCACCTTTCAGTATCGTGTCCCTTCCCTTGATGAAAGGCACAGTAGGCATTCGGTTTGTACCATTTGCCTTGTTGTTCAGCAGGTGGATCCGGAGTTGGACCAATGGGCTTCAAATTTCCTTGGGCCATGAGCCTTTGGAGAGCGTAGGCGTAAGTGCACCCAATATCGGTGAATACCCTCGGAGCTTGGCGCGGAGGCCTTTTTTACTGTCCATCTAAGAGATTGACAGTTTCAACAAAGTGGGCCGCTGCTGGTGCTTTTGCTTTAGATGACGAGGCCCCTTGGTATCCTTTTGGCTTCTCAGCTTCAGCCATTCGGACATCATCTTCTACCTTTATCCCGATTCTTATCAATTCTTTGAAAGAACCAAAATTCTGGTATTTCAGAGCATTACGGTAAACAGGTCGTAAATTCTTCACGAACTTATCTACCATTTCAACTTCATCAGGCTTCTTAGCTAGTTTAACGCTTTCAGCGCGCCATCTTGCGAGGAATTCAGTAAAACCCTCTTTTTCCTTCTGTGTCATTACTTCCAAAGTCCTTATGTTGGTTTGAATCTCAACATTATCAGCATAGTGCTTACAGAACTCCACCGTAATATCTTCGAAAATGGGGAAGTTCTTAAGGTCAAGATTATAGAACCACGCCTTCGGGTGTTCATCCAGAGATTGGGCAAAAATTTGAGAGCATGTCGGCGGGTACTCCCTTGGTGCTAAGTACCCTTTATAGGCCTTAACATGGTGGACTGGATCTTCGGTGCCCTTCAACTTTGGGATGTCAGTGAGTACCATGTTCGTGGGCAACTTATCCTGAACTGGGGCATAGGCCCTAGCATTCTCATAGTGGATGTTCTTCCCCTGGGAGAGTTTCAGACGGTCTTCAATGAACTTGAACCGTTTCTCCGGATCGGGTCGAGGTGGGGTAGATAGAGGGGAATCTTCACCCAGCTTAGATTCGATTGCATCCATTCGGGTCATCATGAGGTTCACGGCCTCAGTGAGCTTGTTGACAGCATCTTCCATTGCTTGACGTCGGGTTTTGGGCGGCCTTTCTACAAGAAAACCCCGAACCGAGTCAATATTTAAAGTAAGAGCCCCTGCACACTTAAGGACACGACACCAACTTGACTCAAGCAAAGACTCGACTTGAGACTGGCTAACCAAAGGTTCGACTCACGGTTGGATTTAGACCTCGATTTATTTTAGACTCGACAAGACGACATGACTCAAACTGTCATAGCTCGATTCTAAACTGGACTCGGTGTGACTAAACCCGTGATTGGACTAACATAGTCCTTAGGTTCGAGTGAAACGTCCTGAAGGGCCCAGCTTGGACGTTTCTGTGGACTATCCTAGACCAAATGGTCGACCAACATGACTCAAAGCCCAAGAGGTGAGCTTGGGTGACCCAACAGGGTCGTGTTCTAGACTCTTGGAACGAAAAAAACGTCTAGCCTAACACGGACAGGACCCGGACACGACTCGACGCATTTCATGCTTGGTTGAGGTTCGAGAAACATTTTGGATTGAATTTGGAAAAAACGAATAATTGATTTGAAAATGAGATTTGAAATGGGCAGCATGCCGGCTATAAAAGCTCATTTTGGCCGAAAATTCTAGTCCTATTTGGGCAGCATTCCGCGTTTTGAAAATCATGCTATTTTGAAAGTAAATTGTTCAAAAGTCCGGTTTTGAAATTGACATGGAAATTTTGAAAAGACTCGGAAAAAAACACCTCGCACATTGTCATTCTCATGTTATAAGGATGTATGCTCCTAGACATCTCTAAGTCTCGGCAAGTCTTCTACAAGAAGGTCTATGCCCTCCATCCTTTTGCGGTCTTATAGAGCAAGGGCCTTTAGGTAGAGTACCTAGAAGAGCATCCCCACCATCAAGAACCACACGAGGCGGAGCGGAAGCAAGCAATGTGCGAGTTCCTGGCATAGTGGGACGTCGCCCCCCACGCATCACAAAGAAACGCTGGGAGGGCCCGGGAAAATCCTTAAGGGTTTATGCATGAATCGTAGCACTATGAGTAATGTTTAGTTTTCCAATACTTTCTTTTCAAGTTTCACCTCGGAGGAAAAGACCCTAGAAACAAAGTGTAACTAGTCCTCTTTTCCCCAGCGGAGTCGCCAAACTGTGGACAACGCCCGCGGGAACTGCGTCCGCGGGATCCACACTAGGCATTATCGACTCGAGATTCTTTCGAATCGAATTAAGACAAATTAGAGTCGTCACCAAGTTTTTTGGGAACTTGGAACCGTTCAAGTCAACTTTACACCTTTCATCGAAAAGCATAAAGCCAATCGACTACGAGTGATTAAAGATAAAGACTTGTATCCTATATCACTCGATTAGAATGACTCTCGTAATCCAATGGTATTTAGACGGATCCACAAACCATAGATCTTTTAGTAAGCGGTGAGGGTACGTGTTAGGAAGCCCATAAGGACACCTAAACCCGCCCGTCGATAACGGCCTCTACTAAGTCAAGTGTCGGATTTCAAACAAGGTCATAGCTACTACGATATATGATATGCAAACATCGTTTTAAAACCCTAACATGTGACAACAATTTCTATGTCGTTTTAGATGCAACTAAACTAACTTTGTCAAAGTTGTAATTTAGCATGTGGGTGGATTGATCTAACAACATATAAACGAAACAAACAAGGCTTGATGGGAATGGGGGAGCCGTTGGGATCTACCCTATTACAACCCAGGCATTTTATGCCGACACAACGAGAAATTAAAGAGACAACTCGATCTAAATACAATTGCTATATACACCACCGTACATGACACATTACACGGCCATTCGGCCTAGGGAAACGTGCACAAAGGGGTGGCCCACGGCTTACATGACTCATGGCCTTGGGTCACTCCTCTTAATGTGTGCTTTCACTTAATCTCATCGAATTAGACATAGGGCTACGCACCAAAGCATGCATTAGCATAAATCGGGCCATGTTGCTTTAAACAACATGCGATTTACTACGCTCTTACATACATGGGGGCACAACCATCTAACCAAACGAGACTAAGGTTTTTGAAAGAGGTTTTGACTCGATAAAAGAAAGCTAGCTTGAAAATTACAAACAAACTACCAAACACGACTCGATAAACAAAGTAATTACAAGATACGAAATAACGAGATAAAGATGAGAAAATAACGAGAAAAGGGACTACAAGGACACGGCCAAAAACGGCCTACACGATCTAGCATACCCTAATCCTTAGGTTAGATTCATTAGGTTAGATAGATGATTGCGAAACGGGGTAGGAAACAAGTTAGAAAACGAGTTAGAAACAACGTTGATCGATTGAGATGACGTCACGCCAAGGTGCATTCTCCACGGCCTAAAGGGGTCAAATTAGGTCAAATTCGCTAATTAATTTAACTCATCGAGTGTTAATAAGAAGGTGCTAATCACGCACTCTTATACTAGCGAGAAATTAGGTGAAAGAGAGAGATGCATTCAATTAAGTTACAGAATTGTTAATCGGTTTTAAAAGCTATGTCGATGTACCCTAAAGTGTCTAATTAGGTTATTAAACTGATCTAATATCATCTAAACGAGTTATATGTTAACAATCAGAGGTCATACTAACATGTAAATGGTCCAGGGGTAGGTCGAATCACACGAGAGAAGAGAGGGGTCAAAAGCGAAGAGCGAAGTCAGAATTCGTTTTATTAATGCCCTACCTTGAACACGAGGATATGTAAATGAGACGGGGGTGTACGACCGACTGATGTAGCGGTTTCTTTCCCATCTCAAGTCAACGCGGGTGTTCATGGTGGTACTTTAACTCATACTCGGACTAAACTAGTTTCATAGTTAATAAGAACAAACGATAAACAAAAACGATAAACAAAAAAACGAACTATAAAAAAACAAACATAAAAAAACGAAATAAAAGGGAGAAAGAGGAGGATTTGATGCACCCTCAACCTACATGTATCGTTGACACTGTCTTGGGTCGTAATCGATGGTAGATTTTATCTCGAGAGGCCGTCGTCAACGAAGAAACAAAGCAAACAACACGTTTTTTGCAAATCTGGACAGCAACTTTCAAACAGCGATTTATCTCTCGTTTCACGGTGAAATTTCGATTTAAAAGATGTTTTGAAAACTAGAAAGAGAGGAGAACAGAGATCTTAAAACAATCCCTGCTCGTTTTGAGTTATTGGGCACGAAAAACGAGCACAAACAGAACTGGACAGACAGGGAAAAGCCGCGAAAACAGAGCGTATAACACTCTGTTTTTCGAGGGAATTCGTGTACTCTCAAGGGCAATTTGGCTCGTAAATCTTTGTCTAATGTGTAGATGGATGTTGTATGGTTAATTTGGAACAAGAAACTCGAATTTTGATGGAGGTTTGAAGGGAGAACGAATGGTTTCAAAGAGGACACACAAACTGATTCTCTGTTTGTATGTCGGTTTTGTCTAGGGTTTTTGGGAGGCAATTAGGGTTTTTTTCTGGAGTTTAAAGCTTGTGAATGATGGTTGTATATTTGGAGAACTTAGAGGACTTAATGTATGGTGAACGGGTGGTATTTATAAGGAGTTAAAGTAGGGTAAAAGGGGGGAGAGGCAGACGGGCTCGGTTTGCACATAGCTGCTGTCCAGCAGCTTTTGTGAGGGTTTGAGAGGCTTTGTGACGGGTTTTCTTGGTAGTTAAGGTAAGGTAATATGGGTAGGATACTAGGGTATGGGTTAGGGTTAATGGGCACGGGTTTAGGTGGTATTTGGAGTGGGTTTTGGGCTCGGGATTTGGCACGCAAAACAGGGGGGCTGCTCGTGTGTTTGCGGGTTGTTGGGGAGTGTTTGGGACGGGATTTGGGCCGTGGTTATGGGGGTTCGAACTGGGGCGGATGGGCAGAGGCTTAGGTTGGTTAGTGTACTCGAGATTCGTGCCAATTCGTAAAGAAAACGGGCTCAAAAACCGAGCTATAATCGAGCTCCAAAACACGTGTTTGAAACGGGTTTTTTCGATTTTTAAATTCGATTTTTCAAATCAAATTAACACATTAAAATCAATGATTTTTCAAATCAAATACACTCATAAAATGATTTTTCAAATCAACTATTTATTTTATTTTCAATAAAATAAACTTGAGAAAATAAATTCAAAATAAAATAAAATGAATTTACCTTAAAAAAAAAAGCTTTAATTTAAATATCATTTAAATTAATAAAATACTCCGTCGACAACGCTCATTCTACATCGTAAAACGAACCCAAATAATGACAATGACAACTAACAAATACATGTGTCCTATCATCATCGGGTGTTTGTCGGGTTCTCTATAAATTCCAATATCGACGGATACGGGTATCTACAACTTGATACTTGGATTAAATCAACCGACTTAGAAAGCTCTCACATGTTTGGTTTAAATTATTGGATGCGCATTCATTCATTTAAACCGTTTTATCAACTTTTGCATTCAACCAACCAAGATCGATCCGTAGAGGCCGCTACCGCGGGCGGGATTGAGTGTCTGATTAAAGGGCTTCCCAATACGTACCTTCACCTCTTACTCAGAAACTTTGGATAGTGGACGACCTTATCCAGGGCGTACGAGAGTCATTCTAGAGATAGGATGCTAAAGAGGGACGATTTCCTTATCTTTAGTACCTATGTCCAACGCTGCTTTGTGCTTCGATTTGACCGAGGTATAAAGTGGAATTCGAATGGGTTCCAGGCATCCCACAAATGCTTGGTGGCGACTCCGAACATCTCTAATCATTTCGAGACCCTTACCGAGACGAAACCGACCGACCTAAAGAGATCGGGTCGAAAGCATTTTTACGCCGTCGAGCGTGGCTTTCAAAAGATCGCTGCATGTCCACAGATTGGCCTGGCGTGCAGGTGGCCCGTGACTACGGACTGGTAGGTGGCCCACCAAATCCACAGACCGAGACGTGGCCCATGTCCACATAAAGATAAAGATAGAAATGAGAGAATTGGTCTTGATCCAGTTGCTGATGGGTTTATTGATTATTATCAGCATCTCCTTGGGCAGTCTCATCCCACTTCTCCCATTGATGTTGATTTCATACAAACTAGCTCTTGTGTGCAGGAGGATGATATTGCTGGCCTCATTAAGCCCATTGATGTAGAAGAAATCAAAGCAGCAGTGTTCAATATTGGGTCTGATAAGAGGCCAGGTCTTGATGGCTTCTCATCTGCTTTCTATAAGGCTTCCTGGGACACTGTTGGCCCTGATTATTGCAAAGCCATCCAAGCTTATTTTAAGAATTGCAGGCTTAGTAAGCAAGCCAATGCCACCCTCATTACTCTCATCCTTAAGAAAAAGGTCTGCAATACTGTCATGGACTTTCGCCCCATCTCTTGCTGCACCACCTTGTATAAAACTATTAGTAAAATTCTCACAAATAGACTTCAGAATATCCTTCCTCACCTCATTGGCACAGAGCAGGCAGCTTTCATTAAGGGGATGAACATTCATGAGAATATTATGATGTATCAGTCCTTGGTCAAGGGCTATGGGAGGAAATATCTCACACCAAGATGCTTAGTGAAAGTAGACATCAGGAAAGCTTTTGATTCTCTTCAATGGGATTTTATACATCAAATGTTACATGCTCTAAAATTCCCTGACATTTTTGTTAAATGGATCATGGGGTGCATCACTAGCTCCTGGTTCTCAATCAAAATTAATGGATCTGTTCATGGTTTCTTTAAAGGCAAGAGTGGGCTTAGACAAGGGGATCCCCTTTCTCCTTATCTCTTTGTCCTTAGCATGGAGATTCTTTCTAGATATTTAAGGAAGATTTGTCTACAACACCAGGTCTCTTTTCACCCTAAATGCACTAAGATTGGCCTCACCCACTTCATATTTGCTAATGAGCTCATGATCTTTACTATAGGTGATGTGCCATCTGTAGCTGCAGTCTTGCAGACTCTCAATACCTTTTCTGACTTGTCTGGATTGTCAGCTAACAATAACAAGACAGATATTTACTTTGGAGGGGTGACTGATGATATAAAGCACCAAATTCTCCTGCACACTTGCTTCTCTGAGGGCACTTTCCCTTTCAGATATCTTGGAATAACCTTGCACAGCTCCAGGAACTCTTTTGATAACTATGGTGGTTTGATAAACAAGATTCAGACTCACTTGCATCACTGGTCTACTAATTTCTTCTCTTATGCTGGACGAGCGCAACTCTTAAACTCTGTTATTTTTGGTCTCACTAATTTCTGGTGTGCAACTGTCCTTCTGCCTAAGAATGTTGTCAAGCTTATCAATAAGCTTTGCAAAAAAAATTTCTGGAATCAAGAGGAAGGGCATAGGAAACTGGTTTTTAAACGCTGGTCTGATATTTATTCTCCCTGGAATGAAGGGGGAATTGACATAAAGGAGTTGCTTTCTTGGAACAAAGCTGTGTTAGCCAAGTGGATCTGGACTTTGGATTCTCAGCAGGAAGGGTTATGGTCTGATTGGACTAAAGCTTATTATTTTTCTACTAATACAATCTGGAGCATCCAACCTACAGAACATCATTCTGAGAGCTTAAAAAGCATCATAGCTGTTAGAGAGAAGATTCTGTGCCAAACCCAGTCTTATGTAGCAGCCAGTCATCTCATCCACTCTTGGGCTCTCCAGGGCAAGTTTAGTATTGCCAAAGCTTATCACTGGTTCAGAGAGCACAAGCCCATTCTTGACTGGGCGCCTTCACTGCATCATCAGTTCATCATCCCTAGCCATAGGGTTCTCACTACTTTGGCTTTACAGCTGATACGTGCCTAATGTATAGTCTTTTTGGCCTATTTCAGCACGTATTTCTATGCATTTCTCTACTATTTTTATAGTATTTTGCCCCGAATTGGCTACTTTGGTGTATTTTGTCCTTTTTATAGGAATGATCGCGAAAGTGGTGGAACCATGCTCCTTTTCGTCCTTTTTGCATGCATTTAGAGGAGACGGGATTGTCCCAGAGCGAGATGTTGCACTTGGAAGTGTCGTTGCACGCACTACGAGGCATTTGGGTGAAGACGTAAGCTGAATTGAAGACCCAAGTGGTCTATCGAGCTGATTGGTGGTCTATCGAGCAGTTTATAGGACGATCGAGTGGTCCCTAAGCTCCCCAAGGCTCGATCGAGCTATTCCTTACTCGATCGAGTAAGATGCACATGATCCAGGCCTCGATCGAGTGACATGTTGGTCGATCGAGGGCCTTCGGCTGAGACATTGGTCGATCGAGTGGTTTAATCCACTCGATCGAGAGGTTTTCGACATCGTGGGCTTTAATCAGTCCGTGTTTTATTATTTCCGCATAAACACTTAGGGGTTTTGGCTATTTAACCTATGTTTTACTAGGTTATTAGTCATTCATTCTGACTATTCCTTTTACGATCTCTTTTACCATCATTCACATTAGAACTACTGCTACTTTCCTACGTTACTTTTTCTTCTACTGTTGCTTGCATTTTGAGATTATTTCACTCGGACTCGGTTGTTCTTTACGCCGGAATCGCTTAGATTGTAATCTCCTTTCTTCTCTTAATAATAATTAACCTTTTGTTGCATTATTTTCTTGTTATTGTTATCATTCTTTCTGCCCTAATTTCTATTATTGCATTTTATTGTTATTTCGTCATGTCTTCTCTTTGGAATCTTGTTTTTTGCTAGTTTCATTAATAATATGAGTAGCTAAACCCTTTCATGTTGGGATTAGGGGATCTGCGGTAGAATAATGACGACGTAGTGAATGAATTAGACGAATTGACATAAGAGACTCTGTCACTATAGCAATATAACTGTAATTCTCGACCTAGTTGAGTGCACGCTTCTATGTCACCCATTAATCTGGCTACAATTAATCCTGGATCGAAAGATTGGACTAAATAGGCCTGCTATAAACAGTAGACTACCCTAATGAGGACGAAAGTTAAGTTAGTGGTATTTTAGGGTGGGAAGTGGACCGAAAGGACCTTCTAATATCCGTCTCGCATTAGTTCGTCTGAGTTGTTTACTGCTAAGTTGTTGTACTACCGTAGTGAACCGAGTTCCCGACATGTCCCTCTCTTATTGATAGTTTTAAATCATTTTCCTGCTTATCTGCTCTCCTCTTTATTTCTCTTCCTTTTACTCCGTAGTTTAGAACCAAAAAATTAATCAACACCAATTGTTACCATAGGATTAGAAATAGATAGCTGTAGTTGCATTACCTCCCTGAGGATTCGATACTCGACTGCCTCTACTACATTTTTAGTTGAGACCGTTAGGTTTTATTTTTGACAGGTACGCGACAGACGTGTCAACAGCATAAGCTTGCTACACTTGACAACCTTGCTCATAGAGGTATCCATATGGTAAACTGGTGTATTCTCTGTAAAGGAGATCTTGAGACCCACGAACATCTTTTCTCCACCTGCTCCTTTACTCAAAAAATCTGGCATGGCATCTATACTTGGCTAGGCCTGACTGGCAGGTCAAATGTTCCCACTGCTGAGCTCTTTTGGTGTGCTACTAAACAACACTCTAGGCATTGAAAGAATGGTTGGATTCACAGTAGCATTGCAGCTACATGTTATCAGATTTGGCATGAAAGAAACGCTCGCATTTTCCAGGGAATGGAACATACTGAAGCTCAGATTCTGCATCTTATTCGTTTCAATGTCAGTGCTAGAATTTCTCATAGGTCCCTAGTGAAGTTTATGAATAGGCTATTCAAAGGCTAAGCTTACTCTGAGTTTAGTCTAACCTTTAGGGGATATTTGTTTGCCTAGAATGCTTGTCTATTTTGTTCCTTCCCCCTTGAGGATGAATAAAATGGACTATAATTTCTTGCAAAAAAAAAAAATTCGATAAATAATACTAAAATGTCAGTTTAGTCCAAGTTAATTATCCTAACATTCTTAGGACTCAAAAATTAGTCATCACTCAATTTTTGACAATAATTCAACTTGATTTAATTTTTATGCTCAGTTTTGACCTTAAAATCATAACTATTATGAAATAAATCCAAATTAAATTACAATAATTTTAAAATTTGAATTTTATATTTTTGAATATTCTGGAATAATTATATGACACTCATACTGTCAAAAATCATGTTTAAAATTCTCGATTTTATTTTGAGAAAATATAGTTGCGATTTATCGGTTTTATCACATAAAACATCAAAAGTATACCAAAATTAATCCAATCAGTTTAATAACTTTAGATATGATAAGTGGGATATTTATGCAACCTTAAATAATTTTCTCATGCCATGCAATTCGTTTTAGCTATTTATTCTAAAATAGTCTCTATTTATGCCATTTTTACTCTAAAAATTCATAAATCATGCTAAATGAATCACGTTTATTACAAATTTTACACACAGTGAGTAAAACATGCATGTGACAACATATTAAAATTTCATGGCCCGATTCGACGTTTAACTATATTTAACCATTTTACCTCCTTTTAATTCATCTTTATCTCGTAAAAATCATAAATCATGCAATATTAATCACATTAATAGGAAATTTTACATACAATAAGTAAAATATGCATGTCAGGTCATATAAAAATTTCAAGGTCAGAAACTTAGTTTAACTATTTTTAGCATTTTAATTTCCTTTTTAGTCATAAAAATGTAATAAAATCACTAAAAATCATTTAAATGAGCAATAAATTACCATAAAACATAAAAATGACCTAAAAATATTTTAGGACCAGAATATATAACATAAATCATGTTTTAATGAATTACTCTAATAAATCACAAATTCTTAATTTTAATTAAGTTACTAATAACTCAAAAAAACTATAAATCGATTATGCATGCAACATCCTATGCTCTGATACAAATTGTTAGGTTCATATACCTATTATTAGACTCTTCTAATAGTGAACAAATTAAAATTTTAATTTTTAGTTCTTTAGATCTAGTGCATGCATAATTAAATAAGAGATTAAATAAGAAAAATAATGTCCCTTACATTGTTATATGGCTCGAAAATAAGGGCACAAATAAGGTCACCTTCCTTATTTGTTCTTGAGCTTAAATATAATGGATGATCCTCCAAAATCCCAAAGTAGAGATCCTCCTTTGATTGCACCCAAGACAAATCCCTTAGACAAATCCCTTAAACTAATATACAATTCTACACTATAAAGGAATGAACATGTTTTTGGTTTTTCAAATTTTCAAATTTTTATGGTTTTTATTTTTGTGAATTAAAGGAACATGTTTTTGTATTTTTCAAAAATTTTCAATTTTTATAATTTTTGATTTAAAAGTCAAGTTAGAATTTTTCATCCCCACACTAGTATGGGCATTGTACTCAATGGCCAATACGATAGGAAATTATGCAAGCTAAATGAGAATGCATGATTTCTACACTATTATGCAAACTATATGACATATACAAGTGATGCATTCTAAACTACTCTATAAGATGCATGAATTTATTGGTTGGAGAGCTAATTTAGATTAACTCGCAATGCTTGTGCTTGAACTTCCCCAAACCAAGTAAGACACTATTTTTAGTGTAAAAATGGGGGAGTTCATGCACAAGTATGCAATGCATGAAACTAATTGTCATTTTGGATTTTCAAAAGTGGGAACAATATGAGACACCTCAATGGAACCGAGGTGGGGGTCCTCTAAGTGTTGCTAGGACTCAAAACCAAAGATCAAGATTAAATTAAAATGATATAAAGACAAAGCTAAAAGGAGGTGTAGGAAACTCACAATGGAATCCTCCATAAAGCTTGTCAATCCTCAATTGTCGCTCATTGTGACATCCTCATCACTATCATTGCTTTCATCATCAACTTCCTCGTCATCTTCATCATCTACCTCCATTGACCCGGAGGCTTGATGTGACCATTATTTGAGCATATTTAGTCGCCGAATTAGCCTCGATCCTATGCTTTTTAGTGCATATTTGGGTCATTTACTCTCTTTATTCCTTTGTTTTGCATATCCTTTGAGGTTTTGTTTCCTTGGTAGGAGAGGAGTGCAAACCTTGCATTTTCATGGCAAAATAGAGCTAAATTGATCGAATCTAATGACTAAGCATCAAAGAGAAAGACAAGACTAGAAGGCCTTTGTACATATTATAGTAGATGGGCAATGATGAAGAAATCCTTGGATCCCCGACAAAATCCCGGAGGATTATTGGAGAAAGAAAGAAGAAAAGAAGAAAAAGAAGGCTGGGACGAGATCCGCCCCTCCAACAAGGCAAGACGCCCGTCCAAGACTGCAATAATCCGAGCGTCTTTACCTTAGGGACGCTCGTCCAGAAGCCTCCCAGGACGCTCGTCCTAGCTACCCAGACGTCCGTCCAGCCACCTGAGAATCCACCCGTCCTGACCCTTGGACGCTCGGATTGTGTTATAGACCCACACGTCCTCTTCTTCCCTCCAAGAAAGATGCGCATATTTTTGAAAGACCGGTAAAAAGGAGACTCGCATCTCTTTAGAGAGGAGCGATTCCTCAAGGACTTAATCGTCATTTAATCCTTTAGTAAACCCTAATTTGTGTACCTAATCCCCACTATAAATACCCCATTAGTCTAATTAGGTTATCATGTTCTTCTTATCAATCTTTAGTGTAGTTTATATCATTCTAATCTCTCCTTAATCATGTAATCAACTTCTAATTCAATATTAATACAAATCTCATTTCCTTAATTTCTCTTTTGTTCATCTTTTATTTTGGGTAATTGAAGATTATTTGGGTTATTATTGGAAGATTGACAACCTTCCAATCAATCATCAAGTATTTCTATTATTCTTTGCTTTATTTTGGAATCATTATTAGGTATAACTCTCTTAATCCCTTTTTAATTTTTGTTAATCATCTTCATTTATTCATCATGTTTTGCTTTGTTAATATGATTGACAACCTTGATAACATGTTAAACTTGATAATGAGTGAGTAGATTTCTTAACTAGGGTTAATGGGTAATTAGGGGAAACCAACATGGGGGATGATTCATGCTTAATTTAATATGTTTTCATAATTTATTTGCTTGCTTGTTGTGATCTCAACTTATGCACATGTTATGTTTGATGAAATGCGAGCCTATGAATCCTTGCATTTTTTACCCATCACTTACCTTTTCAATGAGACTTGTAAGACATAAACCAACTCGAGTCTCATTAGACCATGCATATAGTTGAGTAGGGAGGATTAAGTCGGTGGATCTCGAAAGATATGAAAGATCTCCCTCCAAGCGCACTCGGAAACATAGTCTTGTAAGTTTGAATTTTTCTTAGGTCCGCCGACTTGTAGGTGTTGTACAATCTAATCGATTCAGCTCCGGGACCCAAACCTTCCTAGGATTGTAAGATATAAACCAACTCGATCCATCACAACAATAATTGCTTGCTTATAATTTGAGAATATGTTTGTGTGATCAGTTCCCAAGAATCCCCTATGACCCCATGACACCCTAGTGCCTTTAATCAATTGTTTACACCTCATTTTAGTCATCTTGCTTGTTTACTTTAATTGTTATTTAGTTTAGTGATCTTCTTACATCAACCCAAATTGTGACACCCCTAGACACCGCTACTTGCAATCGAAAATCCTACATCAATACCCCTCCCTTGGGATCCGACCTTTACTTGCCTCTTTACTAATAGTAGAGTTGTTTGTGAAGTTATAAATATTGTTTTTGTCTATGTGCTCCTAACGACAAGTAACCGAAATCTAAGTTCCAAGTGAGTCCGACCAAGGCTTCACCACTCTCATCATCACTTGAGCTTTGTTCTTCTTCCTCTTCTTCTTCTTGGCAAGAGTCACTACCTTCCCCGTTCTTAACAACAACAATCTCCTTCCCCCTAGCAACTCTACTATCCATGGTGGCATCTCTAGAAGCATTTGGGAAGAATACCTCCCTATCCGCCCAACTAGGCAAAGGACATGATGGATCAAGTAGTCCTTGCCTAGCTAAGTGTAGGAGGGGCAAATATTGAGCACGGTAAGCATTGACCCGATCTTCATGAGCTTCCTTATGCATATGTTGCATTAGTTGGGTCAAGTAGTCATTGCCTACCATCACATTTGAGCCACTTGGTTTGAATTCTTGGTAGGCAAATGGATATGGTGGAGTCACAATGGAGGAGGAGAAAGGCTTGGCATTTGATTCCCTATGTTGTTTCATAATCACTTCGGCTTCCTCGGATACGGGTAGAAGGTAGTTTGGACTACGAACGGCGATGCGGCATATTTTGTTAGGCGAGATGAAGGACCTAGCTTCCTTGATGATCCACTCAAATTTGTTGTCAAGATTATCATTCTTGACCCAATGGAACTTGTTGATCATAGTAGCCAAATCAATGAGGTTGCTCCCTTTAACCGGTTTGTATGTTTTATCTTTGTTGAAATCTCGGTTAAAATGCTTGGCTAAACTCGTCACTAAGTCTCCATTCACAATAAAAGCCGCTCCATCTTTTTCATGGTAAATTTCAAGCCACCGATCAAGTAAGAGTTGAAGGATGTTGTATTCTTTGGTGAACTTGCATTGACATTCATAGTAGACTCAAGGTAAACAAAGTCAAGCTCGGTAAAGTGGTTGGTGCCTTTTCTTGCATTCAATGTGTTGCCCACAAACTTGTGCCATACCCTTATACCCGGATGGTGGATACATAGAACATGGCACTCCCGGAAAGACTCAAATTTTCGCCAGGTAATCGCTTTCCAAAGGGGTGCGGCATTATATTGTGAACGCTTTTTCTCATAATGATAATGTTCTTCGAGACCAAACACTTTGCCAAACTCACTCAAAGACATTCGTCTATCCTTGTTCTCAAGGCGGAATTCAACAGTTTTCCGAGTCTCTACCTTAGTCACCTTCAAGGATCGGAGCTTACAAACTCCATGGTCAATGAAGGGTAGGTTAATTCCTCCATCTCAAAGAGGGTTAGCAATTTCATAGACTCGAAAAATTTCTTAGTTCTTTCAAGCACACCCAACTTTTCTAAGGCATCATGGCATATGAATTTGGTAGGCAAAATAGTCTTCCTAGTAAGGGATACAAATGCTTTCCTATGAGAATCGTTTATAAAAGTTACCTCCGGATATTCTTGCAATTGTTCTATGACCGGAGTAAGTGTAGCTTCCACCATAGGAGTAGTAATTTCTTGAATCTCCACCCTTGGTTGATGCACTACCATAGCCTTTGAGGCTAGAAGAGTTGGTTGCCTTTTAGATAAATTTCAGGTTTTGGGTGCCTTGTTTCCACCTTTTGTTCTTGCCATGTTGTTCTCCTTGTCAAAATTGTATCAACAAACCAATATTATGCTTGAATGCTCCTTGTTTCCTCAAGCTTCAATCAATTCCCAATCGATTTTAGGATTTTCAAAATTGTGCTCAAAACCTAGGAAATCGATTCAATTTGTGAGGATTTTGATGTTTGGATGGTCTTTTGTTGATAAAGAAGTAGTTTAATCTTGATTTGAGGAAGTTTTGTTTTGATTTTAGTGAATTTGGTTGAGGAATTTGTGTTTTGTTGATGAGGGGATTGAGGGTTTTGAGGGAGAAAGGGTGTGTGTTTGTATTTCTAAAAGATAGAAATGAATTAGGGAAGGAAGGAGGATCCCGTGTTTTCAATAAGTAGCAGCAGGGGACGAGCGGATTGGACTGGGGACGCTCGGATCATCAGTCAGTGTGCTCTGGAATTTCAAACCCGTGCTGGGACGCGCGGATCTTTGCCAAGACGAGCGGATTTTGCTGAGGACGCTCGTCTTCACCTGGGGATGCTCGGATTTAAAAACAGCGTGGAATGATAACTTTGAAGCATGCCAGGACGCACAGATTGCTCTCAAGACGAGCGGCTCAGGAACAAGGATGCTAGTCCTGTATGTGATATGCTCAGATTTTGCAACAGACCCATTTCTTTAATTCCAGCACTCCCAAGACCCGCGTCCTAGTGCCAGGACGCTCGGATCATAGCCAGCTCGAGCGGATTCCCTCCTGGGACGCTCGGATTCTCCTCTGCACCCACGAGTTCAGTTCCACCCGTGGGGGAATTCATTTCCCGTATCATTCTTTCTTCATTTCCTTTGTCCATTGTTGCGGGTGCACCGACGGCTCGGTTAGCCTAGGCAATTTCTATCCCCACACTAGATCAAACACTACACATCAAAACACATTAAAATACCTCCCTCACTTTCTCTCATAATGAAAATCTTGATCAAAGTATGAAATTGCAAATCAAAAAGTGACAAAAATGGAATAAATGAAATAAAATGCTAGTTAAAGGGTTAGAATATTTACAAATGGTGGTTTAGGGAGGACTTCACCAAACTCTCATTCTTTGATGAGACATCAAGGGGGCAAAGCCAAGGTGTTGTTGATGTTGCTCAACACCTTGTAGAAGTGATCGAAGGCTTGTTCATTTTCATTGTAAAGATCTTTCATAGATCATTGTAAATTGTGTTCTTCATGATGGTGACCCATGTCAAAGTGATGACAAGGATCAACAAAGCCTTGGTCTAAGGTAATAGCATTGTCGATGTAGGGATTGACTAATCCTTTAAATTTGTCATCCATAGACCATAAACTTCATCAACTTGCTCCCCAATGGTATCATGAGTTGACAAGAGCAACTCCTCTTTCTTGTTGTCATGGCCAATGAGGCCTTCTTCCTTTCTTGTCATGATTGGTGGTGAGCTATTCAAGCTCTCATTGTTGTTGAAATTTCCTTGCTCTCCAGATAGAGCATCTTGAAGATTATCCACTTTCTTCTTCCATATGGGTGGTGATTCTTTACCCATAGCTTGCTCTTTGCATTGAGATGCTAACTTCTTCCTATTACTTTCTCGGTTATAATGATCGATCTTGAAACATGGCTCCTGTAGTCGGGGAGCTCTCATTGTTTTTGTCAAGATTAAAAGTGATTGTTTCATCCCCCACTTCAAGTGTGAGCTCTCCATGTTTCACATCAATTACCGCTCCCGCGGTGTGCAAGAAAGGTCTTCCTAAAATGATAGGAATGTTGGAATCCTCCTCCATGTCTACAATAACAAAGTCTACCGGAATGAAGAATTTGCCAATTCTCATGGGTACATCTTCCGATACTCCTAAAGGTATCTTTGTTGATCGATCCGCCATTTGAAGTGTAATGTTGGTGCATTTGAGTTCTCCCATTCCTAGCCTCTTGCATACCGAGTATGGCATGACACTTACACTTGCTCCAAGGTCACATAATGCTTTGTTGATTGTAGTGTCGCCAATGGTGCATGTAATAGAGAAACTTCCCGGATCTTTGAGTTTTGGAGGGGAACTCCCTTGTAGAATAGTACTACTCACTTTGGTAAAGGCAATAGTCTCTAGCTTCCGGATGGATTTCTTCATGGTAAGAATGTCTTTCATGTATTTTGCATAAGCCGGAACATGATTTATCAATTCCTTGAATGGGATTGAGACTTCTAAGTTCTTCACAATCTCCATGAACTTTCCAAGTTGTTCATCAAACTTAGACCTAGCTTGATGACTTGGGAATGGAAGTCTAATCACAATAGGCTCTTTCTCTTTCGCCTTTTCTTTATTCTTCTTCTTTGAAACTTCTTGGGTGGTGGGTTCTTCTTCTTCCTTAGAGTTCTCCACAACTCTTTGCTTGTCACTAGCATCCACAACATCTCCATCAATTGGCTTCTTCAGCCCTTCATACCTTGTACCACTCCTCAAATGGATGGCACTAACCGACTTATGTCTTAGGGTATTACTTTGAGGTGGTAATTGCCCTTTTTGTCTTTGAGAGCTAGAAGATGCTAATTGAGACATTTGGGTTTCCAACATCTTGGTGTGGGCTAGTATGTTGTTGATGGTGATGTCTTTGGCTTGGCTATCTTTTTGCATTTGGGAGAAAAATTCTTGTTGGTTCTTTTGCATTTGGAGGACCGCTTTTTGAACATCAAAGCCTTCGTCATTGGTTTGATTGTATGAAGGTTGATTTTGATAACTTTGACTTTGGTTGTAAAAGGGTCTTTGAGCTTGATTTCTCATTGGAGGTGGGGTGTATGTTGGTTGAGGGTTTTGAACATTTTGACTCTTGTATGAAAGATTTGGGTGAAATTTGGTATTCTTATTATAGTAGTTGGAATAAGGGGGTACCATTCTTGTATGCTTGGAAAGCATTCACTTGTTCACGTGTTCCCCTACATTCACTTTGTTCATGTCCCAAAGTTCCAGAACTCTCACATACTCCACTTGGAATTGAGGATGATGCCACCATAGCATTAACATGTTGTTTGGGTGATTTGGAAGCTTCATCAAGCTTAGACATGGCCTTCTCAAACTTCAAATTGATGGTGTCAATATGAGCACTTAGTTGAGCACCCAATTGAGTGATAAAATCTACCTCATGCTTTCGTCCTCTAGTAGCCTTTAGAGGCCTACTATATTGTGAATTATGAACCGCCATCTCTTCGATTTTGGCCCATGTTTGATTGTAATCAACTTCGGTGAACATTCCATTGGATCCCATATTGAGAATGTTGCGGGAGTCTTCATATAGACCATTCCAAAATAGTTGCACAAGGAACCACTCGCTAAGTCCATGGTGTGGACAAGAACGACAAGTGTCCTTAAATCTCTCCCGTGCTTCATACAATGATTCCTCATCTCGTTGCTTGAACCCAGTGATTTGGGCTCTCAACATGTTAGTCTTCTCCGGAGGATAGAATTTCTTATAAAAAGCAAGTGCTAACTTCTTCCATGAATAAATACCAAGGGTAGCCTTGTCTAGGCTCTTCAACCATTGCTTTGCGGTACCAATCAAAGAAAAAGGAAATAATACCCATCGGATTTGGTCTTGAGTAACTCCGGTTTGAGAAATTACAGCACAATAGTCATAAAAAGTCTTCATATGTGAATGAGGGTCTTCACTAGGCATCCCTCCAAATTGACTTCTCTCAACTAGTTGTATGAATGCGGATTTGGCAATGAAATTACCGGTTAAATGTGGTGGTGTAGGAGTACCATTTGGTAGGTTCTCCTCGGTTAGTACGGAATGTGATGAAATTTAGGTATTGTGGGTTGATTTTTTAGTGGGTTTTGTATTGGGTTATCCTCTGCTTCTCTTGCAAAAGGGTTGGTGAACTCAATGATATTTGGTTGAATGTCCACAATCTCTTCAATACCTACAACTCTTGAAGTACCTCTAGCAACTCTTCTATTGTTGGTTAAGGTTCTTTCAATCTCGAAATCAATAGGTAATAGATTACCTTGTGATCTCCTAGTCATGCAACATATCAAACAACTCGAAAACAATTAGAACAACCTTGAGGAGTTTTACTTCCCCAAGGTAACGAAAGACACAACTAAAAACAATTAATGAAAATCAAATCAATTTAAAACGTCCCCGGCAACGGCACCATTTTTGGTATCGGTTTAAACTCGTCGTCAAAAGCTACCAACCAAAACAATATTTATAACTTCACAAACTACTCTTAGTAAAGAGGTAAGTAAAGGTCGGATCCCAAGGGACGGGTATTGATGTAGGATTCTCAATTGCAAGTAGCTATGTCTAAGGGTGTCACAATTTGGGTTGAGGTAGGAGATAAACTAAACTAATCAACAAGATGAATAAAAAAAAAGTAAAGCAATTAAGGGGTTGTAAACAATTGATTAAAGGCACTAGGGTGTCACGGATTCATACGAGATTCATGGGAGTTGATCATACAAACATGTTCTCAACTATATAGCAAGCACTTATTGTTGTGATGGGATCGAGTTAGTGTATATCTTACAATCCCTAAGAAGGTTTGGGTCCCGGAGCCGAACGATTAGATTGTACAACACCTACAAGTCGACTTAATCCTTCCTATTAAAATCTATGCATGGTCTAATGAGGCTCGAGTTGGTTTATAAGCTTACAAGCCTCATTGCAGAGATAAGAGATCGGTAAAAAATGCAAGGATTCATAGGCTCACATTTCATCAAACATAACATGTGCATAAGTTGAAATCACAACAAGCAAGCAAATTAATTATGAAAACATATTAGATTAAGCATAGATCAATCCCCATGTTTGTTTCCCCTAATTCCCCATTTATCCTAGCTAAGGAAACTACTTACTCATGATCAAGTTTAGCATGCTAATAAGGTTGTCAATCATACCAACAAAGCAAAACATGATGAATAAATGAAAGTGATTAACAATAATTAAACAAGATTAAGAGAGAATTATACCTATGAAGATGATTCCAAATAATAAAGCAAAGAGTAATAGAAGTACTTGATGATTGATGGAAGGTTGTCAATCCTACAAATAAACCCAAATAATCTTCTAATTACCCAAAATAAAGGAAGAACAATAGAGAAAATAAGGAAAGATTAAGATGTGATTAATATTGAGAAATGTATTACAACTAAATTAAGACTAATTTGAGAGTATTAAGATGAGTTTAAGAGAGGATTATAACTTGGTTAAGAGATGGTGCTAATTTAGGTAGTACAAAGGGGTATTTATACTAAAGATTAGGTACAAGGATTAGGGTTACTAAGGGGTTAAATTACTATTAAGACCCTAAGAAAAGTTGAGGAAATGCTACTCCCGAGGGAAATGAGCGGATCCTCCTTGCTATTCCTGCCTCAGTCCGCTCGTCCTGTGGTATGGCACGGGCTGTTCTGCCTTGTGATCCGCTCGGATCCTGGGGAAGACGTTCGGGTTCGGGCGTTTCGAGCCACTCGTCCTGGGAACAACACCCTCGGTTCCTGGTGTTCTGAGATGCTCGGATCGTGCTTGATCCGCTCGGTTTCCTGGACAAAGTGCTTATCTTCTTTTGCTCCTTAACAATCCACAAGGATCATGTTGGGGATGCAAGGATCCTTTCATCATTGCCCATTTCACTTTATTATCTACTTAGGCCTCTAGTGTTGGTCTTCTCTCTGATGCTTGGTCATTGGATGCGATCCATTTAGCTCCATTTCGCCTCATAAATGCAAGGTTAGCCATCCTCTCCTACCAAGGACACAAAACCTCAAAGAATATGCAAAATGGGAAACTAAAGATAGTAAATGACCCAAATAAGTGCTATAAAGCATAGGAACGAGGTTAATTCGGGGACTAAATGTGCTCAAATATGAGTCACATCAATAGCT
Organism: Silene latifolia; assembly: GCF_048544455.1. Lineage (NCBI taxonomy): Eukaryota > Viridiplantae > Streptophyta > Magnoliopsida > Caryophyllales > Caryophyllaceae > Silene > Silene latifolia. The sequence continues at coordinate 62,847,388 of NC_133526.1, read as the reverse complement.
TAACTAGCTGTAACCTTGGCTTAAAGATGCTTAATGTCGAGTTTCAGATCTGAGGTTATAGCTTCATTAGCTATAACTTTAGACTCAAGAACTTTTTTCTCAGCATTTGTCACGTATGAGGTTATAGCCATATTGGCTGTAACTTTAGATTATTTGAGCTTCTTGGCCTTGGTTTTAAGGAGATGATTCTCTTCAGCAATATCGAGAATTTGTTCCTTTAAATCTTCCAACTCCAAATCTTGTTCATGACATTTATCAAGAGATTGAAAGAACATAGATCCATATTAGACTCTCTAATAAAAATTAAATTATCTCATAATTTATTATTTTGATGATCTATGTAACAAGCATGCTAATATGAAAGCATAAAAAGAAAGTATAAGGAAAAACAATTTCCTTACATTGATTTAGTGGTAAAAGGGGCACAAACTAGTTCACCTTACTAGCTTGTTCTTGAGCTTATACCAAATGGAAGATCCTCCTTGCAAATCTTCAAAAACAAGATCTCGTTCTTGTTGCACCCAAGAACTAACCCAAAAATAATAACAAGTATTGAACTAGAACTTGTTAATATTGTACCCTTGATATTATTAGTAATATTACTAACTAGTCTTAGTAATATTATTTATATATACTAACAATCTTTAGTAGTGATGAATATTATTTTTTAGAGAGAGGAAGATATTGTTAACATGCAAAACATAAGTGAATGTTGTAGTGTAGAAATGAACAATAGGTAGAGTAAAAAGGAAGGGAAAGTGGCGGGTGGAATATGGAGTGTTGGAGTGGACAAACTTTGTCTTATATTTTTCATCTTACATCACATGCAAAATCTTATATAAGATTAAATTATGGTAGTATACAAAATAAGGTGAAATAATTATGTGAGTAATCATCCACAACTCAATATTACACGGTCCACTTGCCCATTTACGGGTCCATGTTGGTTCTTATATTTGTCGCACAAATACGTGTAATTTTATTTTAAACATCGTTTCATGTTTAAATACTTCCATAATTAATTCGTCCAAATCACTCCATAAATATACGTGTACCACTACACATATTATTTACGTACTAATATTAATCACATTAATCAATCAGTACAATTTTAGTAAATTAACAGTTAATTAACTAAAACCCGTCTCCAAAACTTATTATTCAATTATCGCATAATTAAATAATAACTGCCGCTCCTCGAGTTCGCAACTCGAAATCTCTCTAAAAATAATCGACTAACTTTTTAGTCTACAAATCAAGGGACTAAATAAATTGTATCTCATACAATTAATTAGTTGTCTATTGGGGTTCGTTCCTTTAGGTGTGACCGAAAGGGGTCAGTTGATCACCGTCGTCTCACGACAATAACGTCAAACTCTAGTCAGCCAACCGTTATCGATTTACGTGAATCAACTGACGAGGATCAAATAAAGAAATATCTGATGATATTCCATTAATGAGATTTATTATGTTAACGCACTATTGTGGAGGACACTAACTGCAACAATCTCCTACTTGTCCGACACAAGGTGTGCGCTACCAATTCTCTTGTCCGTTTTAATCTCCCACTCAATGCAAGGTGTCTTTCAGGTCGCACTTGCACACGAACATATCGCGAGTGGTTTTCTCGATCGAGTGTGACTACCGACCGGAAAAATCTCTCACAGTTACTTCCGAGCGTGGCCACGCATTTGTAGTCATTAACTCCTCGAGTGGCCTTGATATATAGTTACCCAACGTGGGTGGACAATTCTTGTATGCCCTATCTATCCTATTGCACAATCTGACTCACCATGACCTAGTAAATGCCCTTTTGGCCTCCTTTCATGGCACGACCTAGGACAAAAACCAAAGTCACTCGAAAAACCGCACTTGCTCGGATAATAGTCTCCAGTCAAAAGAATCGACTCATTAGAACATCTTAGAGATCCCCGCCACGACCGGGCGTCTATAATAGAACTTAGGGACTCTCTAAATGGTCTTTGTCATGCGGCAAAGTGTCACACACTCGCCTATGTAATAGACTAGTCATCACGTATGACCTTATGGTGTTGAACAACCATCAATCGACTTACAATCTAGTCACTCCGAGACGTCACCTCATTAAGTGACTAGGGACAAAATACAATGTTCATCTTATTCACTTGAATAGTGTTCAACATTGTCTCCACAACTTATTCAGATAAACAAGGTATTCAATGTTTTTAGTCAAACTGAATAATTGAGTTCTTAATGAAACTCTAACAATGAATGCGATCATCACTTATGTAAATATCAATACTCTATCCAATATTTACATAACGATCTTCAGCAATGAAGGTATACTGCTCAATCACATTGAGATAACATAAACATCATGTCTACCTTATGCCAACGGCTTTGGTTAGAGGATTAGCAACAGTTACATTACTCTAATTTCCATTGCTATTTTCCTTTGTTCTATGCAATCTTTTCATCACATAGAGCCTTTCCAAGTACATGTCTAAACAAGTTTTTAGACTCTGGTTCTAAAGCCAGTCAAACACTCCCACTGTTTTCACAGTCTCTTGGGATACGATATTCGGCTAACAGAACTATTTTAGTCCCATTAAATTCCGGTTATCAACTATCTCTCTTACAACATCGGATGTTGTAATGTACTTAGCTTTCGTTCATGATTTTTACGTATAACACTTATACATACACATCCTTCATATGACATCTTTTATATATGACTCCTCATACATGTTTGCTTTATACATGTATAACATCTTATACACATATGTATAACTTCTTATACATATTTTTCTTTATGTACATAGCACTCTTATATGCTAACCATTCCTAAACGAGGCCCATAACATCTTATAAGCGTAGGAATATTTCCGTGTAATCCTTTTACACAAAATTCATAAATTCCTCCAATCAAGAGTAAATCCTCAGTGCTTCTCAAGTACTCAAGAATGCTCTTGATAATCATCTAGTGACACTCACTAGAAAATGATTGGTAATGACTTCTCATATTCTCAACATGATAAGTCCCGACAAGAGAAGCTTTTAGAATATTTAATAGATCCTGCAGCGGAAGCACAAGAGATCATATTTATTGTTCAACAACTTGAACGAGTCAAGAATCTTATCACATAAGTCTCTTGACTATAATGCTAATATCCATGGAGATCTATCTCATTAGATCCGGATATTTATGATGCGCTATGCTACTCTCAAATATTCACCCGAGAATATTTCTAGTCACTAATATGTCAAACACATATTTAGACTAAGAAACATCACCTTAGCTACATTTCTAGTCACTAATATGTCAAGCACATATTTAGACTAAGAAACTCACTTTAGCTGCCACTAAACTCCATGTATCATCATGGTACCTCGACACTCGAGTAATACCATTTTGATAGACTACATGATTGAACCCAAAGTTCCAACTCTTTAACGTATATAGATCACAAAAGGGATCTTTCAAGCATGCTAGGCTTCTTAGCATTGACAACATCAACAAAACTTCTCCCAAGGAGAAAGTTTCATTATTCATTTGCCGAATCTCATCCTCATGAGAAGCTATATTGCTAAGAACATACGAATTGATAAAGGCATTTGGGTTGTCACAAAACTCTCTATAACCAACCCAAATTTTAAACATCTTATGTAACCTTTACGACAAGATCAAGGTAACCTACCAAGGTATTCACCTTAAATCAAGTCTCGAAAACATCTCGTGTTTCCTTCCTTATCGCATCGTGTGCAAGGAGATCAATTTGAATTGCATGGTGACACGCCATCACATAGAGTTCATACTATAGAAAAGCCTTTGATGAGGGTTTAAGATTCGTCACTAAAGTAACATAATATTATCGCAAAATTATCTCCTTATAACCACTAAGCCACAATTAATAACGTCTTCTTGCATTGTACTCACCACTGAGCCTCAATAAAGAACGTCTTCTTGCATTGTACTCAGTTTGTGGGTCTTGGACTTCCGTAAGTTCAAAAATTCTCCCACACTGTCTTCTATAAAACGAAAATCTTTCTAGAAAGACAGCATTACGAGCCACAAACTCTCTGTTCTCGTTTTGGAGGAGTAAAAACTAAGTGGCTTTGTAACACCCCCATACTCCAAGTGCCTTACCAGGACCACCCAGGTATAAGGATGTTACCAACTCGATTGCCCGAGGCAATGATAATCATAAGACAATAACAAACCAGCATCTAAATAGTATAACTTTAGTGAATAAGATACAATCCAAAACCAAATACCAAAATACGATTACATGTTCTCAAAACCAACTGTCTACTCAACTAAATGAAATGTCTAACAAACTACTCATGCTACAGCGGAAGACTCTATCATCTGAATGTGGCACCGCCCAGCTATCCCATGTTACTCGACTTATACCTGCTCAACATCCCCGCATGGATCACCACAGTTTTTAAAACAATAAACGGGGTCAGTACTAATCACACAATTTATATAATCCAACAACACAGTAAACAAACAGCTCAATCATCACAGATATACTCCGAACTCCATTCCCAACTCCACAATACCGACTACACACTAAAGTGTGTAGCCCCGCATGAGTGCCCATCGCAAGCGAGTCACTCCACACGCCGCGATGGGGGACCGCACCGTACGCACCAAATCCCCGCTCATCTCCGTTGAGCGAATAACCCAAATTCATTAATGTGCACATCCCTCCTGTGACGGGTTCCACAGGAGGCGAATAATAGGCGTGAAGCCACTCCCGCAAGTGACTCCACTCAGCCAGGGACGCGCCCCGAAGAACACAGACAGATACAATCAATCACAACTACTATCAACAACCAAATCCAGCAATCGTCACAATACGAGTATGATAATATTCAACAATCACAAAACACCAACAATGCATTATGGGACTAATACTGAGTAGGCAAACCCTACCTGGAAAGCAACACAGTCAGACGATCTCAACAACTGTTATCAAAAGGCCTCTTCTACGAATCCTGCTCCTATCATACAATCATGCAATTACTACCAATCAAGAACACAACAAAACCCCCAAATCCCAAATTAGGGTTTAACTAACTTTAACGAATTACCATAAAAACAGTACGTAGATCTTACCCTCGACGCAAGGATCACAAAGGTGTAAAGAAAGGTGAAATCCGACCTTCCAAGCTCCGGGATTTGCCAATAATGCGATTGATGCGAAGAACGTAGATTGTTTTCTCTTTGAACGTAATTAGGTTTATAAAAAGTGTTTTAAGAAAATGACGGAAGTAATTATATATTAAATCGCATTATTAACAAAACCCGACAAATCAACCCCCCGAAAACCGGCTACTCGATCGAGTAGCTGACATACTCGATCGAGTGCCTCCTACTCGATCAAGTATCAAGGTTACTCGATCGAGTACCCAACAGGTTAGAAACTGTTTTTAAAACGCAACACACCCTTACTCGACAGAGTAAGACCCACTCGATAGAGTACCCAGAGACTCATAAAACCGTAGTATTACAGTCTTCCCTCCTTCAAAAGAACTTCGTCCCCGAAGTTCAAGCCACAACAAAACAAAGACGCACACCACAACACTCCCGACTCAACAACCAAAACAAAACTCAACATACAACATGTTACTAACCCCAAACTCAACCCGACTCAACCACAACAAACATACCGACACAACATAAAAAGGTATAAAAGCTCATAAAAACTCTTCGCGATCATCTCCTACCCCCCTAAAAGAAACAAGGTTACGTCCCCGTAACCATACATACCTGATCAAAAAGGAAAGGGTAACGCTCTCTCATGGCCTCCTCTTCCTCCCATGTAGCTTCCTCAGACTCGTGGTTAGACCAAAGGATCTTAAGCAAAACTGTCTCCCCACTCCTAGTCTTCCTAACCTTCCGGTCAAGAATCTGCTTAGGCACCTCAAGATATGACAAAGACTCATCTAGCTCTAAGATCTCTGCCTCTAACACATGTGACGGATCACTCACATACTTCCGCAGCTGAGATACATGAAACACATTATGCACTCTCTCTAATGCAGCTGGTAAAGCCAGACGGTATGCAACCTCTCCAACCCGCTCTAAGATCTCATAAGGCCCTATGAACTTCTGACTCAGCTTGCCTTTCTTCCCAAATCTCATAACCCCACGCATAGGAGACACTTTTAGAAGAACCTTATCCCCAACCTGAAACTCTATATCCCAGCGATGTAGATCTGCATAACTTTTTTGCCTATCCTGAGCTGCTCTCATCCGTTCCCTGATCATCTTAATCTGCTCAACCATCTCATGCACCATCTCTGGTCCTAGAACCACTTTGCCAAGACTGTCGTCCCAACAAATCGGACTCCTACATCTCCTCCCATATAAGGCCTCAAACGGTGCCATACCAATACTAGTGTGATAGCTGTTGTTGTAAGAAAACTCTATCAAATCCAACCTCTGTTCCCAGCTACCACCAAAGTCCATCACACAAGCTCGTAACATATCCTCAAGAGTCTTGATCGTTCTCTCAGTCTGACCGTCTGTCGCAGGATAAAATGTTGTACTCATCTTCAAAGTTGTTCCCAAAGATTCCTGCAACTCTTTCTAAAACCTTGAGATAAATCTCGCATCTTTGTCAGATACTATGTCCTTAGGGACTCCATGTAACTTTAGCATATTCTTCCGATAAGCCATAGCTAATTGTGCCTTAGTCTATGTATCTTTCATTGGCACAAAGTGAGCTGACTTGGTCAATCGATCCACTATTACCCATATCATGTTGTTACCCAGTTGACTCTTTGGCAAACCCACGATAAAATCCATAGAAATGGATTCCCACTTCCACTCAGGTACCTCTAAAGACTGAATCTTACCTTGTGGTCGTCGCTGTTCCCCTTTAACTCTCTGGCATGTCAAACAACGGGCCACAAACTCAGTTGTTTCTTTCTTCATCCCAGGCCACCAGAACGTGTTCTTTAAATCCTTGTACAGCTTGTCACCACCTGGATGTACTGAATACGGTGTACAATGTGCCTCTGTCATGATTGTCTTTTTCAGCTCCTCATCATTAGGGACACACCACCAACCATCAAACCTCAAACTACCATCTGTATGAATACAGAATCGAGACACTGTCCCTTTCTCTACTCCAGCTCTCCACTCAACTATCTTAGGATCCAACGTCTGTTTACCTCGAATGTCATCATAAAGATCAGGCTGCACTGTCAAATCTCCCATGGCATCGCCTCTCTGCATCATGTGTATCCCAAACCTCCCAACCTCATCTCTCAACCTCATCAAAGATAAAGCTGTACACAAAGAATGTACACTCTTCCTACTCAAAGCATCTGCAACAACATTGGCTTTCCCTTCATGGTAGATAATATCAATGTCATAATCGCCAATCAGCTCCATCCACCTTCTCTGTCTCATGTTCAACTCCTTTTGAGTGAAGATATACTTGAGACTCTTGTGATCAGAAAATACCTTAAAGGTCGCCCCATAAAGGTAATGTCTCCAAATCTTGAGAGCAAACATCATTGCCCCCAACTCTAGATCATGTGTAGGATAGTTCTCCTCATAAGGCTTCAATTGCCTAGAAGCATAGGCAATCACCTTACCGTTCTGCACCAACACACATCCCAACCCGTTCTTTGAGGCATCTGTATAAACCTCAAAGTTCTCGATCGCTTCAGGTAATGCTAAGATAGGAGCGGTGGTCAAACGCTCCTTTAATGTTTGGAACGCCGTCTCACAACTCTCATCCCAACGAAACCTGGTCTCTTTCCTCATCAAAGCTGTCATAGGTCTAGCAATCTTCGAGAAATCTTTCACGAACCGTCTGTAGTATCCAGCTAAACCCAAGAAACTCCTGATCTCAGCAACATTCTTTGGTTATTCCCACTTTGTCACTGCCTCAATCTTTGCCGGATCCACAGCTACCCCATCCTTATAGATCACATGCCCCAGAAAAGCAACTTTCTCTAGCCAGAACTCACACTTGGACAGCTTAGCATATAACTCATGCTCCCTCAAGGTCTGCAACACAATCCTCAGATGCTCCTCATGCTCCTCCTTAGTCTTGGAGTAGGCTAAGATGTCATCGATAAACACCACCACAAACTTGTCCAAAAACTGTCTGAAGATTCTGTTCATCAAATCCATAAACACAGCCGGTGCATTAGATAACCCAAACGGCATCACCACATACTCATAATGGCCATACCTCGACGTGAAAGCTGTCTTTGGTATGTCCACCTCTCTAATCTTCACTTGATGGTACCCCGACCTCAAATCAATCTTGGAAAAGACTGATGCACCACTCAACTGATCAAACAGGTCATCTATCCTTGGCAAAGGATACTTGTTCTTCACCGTCACTCGGTTCAGCTCCCTGTAGTCTATGCACAACCTCAAGCTCCCATCTTTCTTCTTCACAAAAAGAACTGGTGCTCCCCATGGTGATACACTAGGTCTAATGTATCCCTTCTCTATCAGATCATCTAGCTGTTTCCTGAGCTCCTCCATCTCTTTAGGACCCATCCGGTACGGTGCCTTAGAGATTGGCCCCGTCCCCGGTTTCAACTCAACTGTGAAATCTATCTCCCTCTTCGGTGGCAACCCCGGAATCTCCTCTGGAAAAACATCTGCAAACTCACCCACCACTGGTATCTGATCAACTGTCGGACACTCTATCCGGTCATCTCTCACATGGCACAAGACAAAGGGCATCCCTTCCTCAGATAGGACTTCAAGGTCACAGCTGCAATCAACTTAACTTTGGGTTTGACCACAAACCCACGATAAGAAACACTAACACCCTTAGGTCCTCTCAAAGACACTTTCTTTTGATGACAGTCTATCTTAGCTTTATACTTTCCCAACCAATCCATCTCGACTATCATCTGAAAACCATCAAAAGGAAACTCTAGCAAGTCTACCGGTAGATCAACTTGCCCAACTATCATAGATACATCCATATACAACCTCCCACATGATACAGACTCACCCGAAGGTATAAAAACTTTCTCCCTTACAGACTCATATACCCTCAAACCCAACCGTTTAACATGACTCGAAGATACAAACGACTGGGACGCCCCCGAGTCAAACAAAATAAAGGCATGAACACCATTAACAAGAAAAATACCAGTGATAACATGTGCATCATCCTCAGCTGCTTTCTTGTCCATCATGAATAGCTTTCCACTGGTCTTCTGTCCACCTCCCTGGACAGTACTGGCTGATGTGGTCGGTTTAGCACCCGACCCTTGATTGTTGTTGTTGTTCGTAGATGGTTTCTGATAGGAATTACCGCCGTTGCGGTTACCACCACCCTGATAGCTCTGACCTCCCCGGTTAGACCATGACCCAGACGGTCTATTGCTCGCATAACTCTGTGTCGGTCCCTGAGAATAGCTCCCCTGAGCCGATCTCTGAAAAGCTCCAGGTAAACTCGTACACTCATATCGCTTGTGGCCTACACCGCCACAGCCATATCAGGTCATTCCCCAACTACCACTACCACTCATACGGCCACGCCCAAAGGAAGCCCCAGCACTGAACGCTGACCCAGAAGAAAACCCTCTAGCCTGATTGTGGTTGCCTTTCTTGTGACTAGATTGGCCACCACCTTCACTCTCAGCCTTTCTTTTCTTAACTACTCTCTCCTGAGCCATCTCCACCAACCTCTCAGCTCTCCCAGCCCTCTCATAAGCTTCCTTAACATCGGTAAGGACTCCCACGGGTAACTTATCCATGATCTTAGGGGTCAACCCCCTCTCAAATCTCAGCGCTAGGTTCTCCTCACTCAAACCCATGTCCTCAGCATACCTAGAATTCTCATTAAACTGCTTGTAGTACTCAGCAACTGACATATTAGATGTCATCCTAAACCCATCAAACTCCTCCCTCATCTTACTCCTCACATGTTCAGGTACAAACTCTTTCCTCATAGCCCTCCGAAACTCTTCCCAAGGTATAGCAGGTAAGCCCTGGTTCGCATACATCTCTCTAGCACTCACCTTCACCTTGTCCCACCACTCACCAGCTGCCTCCCTCAGGTAGAACGCAACTTGTTCTACTCTCATCTCATCAGGACAGTGTACCAGGTCCAGTATGTTATCCATCTCACGATGCCAGTTGTCAAGAAGATTAGGCTCCCCGGTCCCCTTGTACTCTTTCGGGTTAAACCTCGCTATATAAAGGCTGATCTTAGAGTGATCAACCTCCTTATCCTTTCCCATTTTCTTTAGGGCCTCCGTAAGAGCATCCTGATACTCCAACATCTTAATGATATCATCTATGTTCATGTTCTCAGCTCTCGCATACAAAGCGTTTCTCTTGGGCGGCATCTTGAAACTATATAAGAAAGGGTAGATATAAACAAACACTCTATAACCCCAAAACACGAAAACAGACTGCCCAGAACACACTCGATCGAGTGCCTAAACCTACTCGATCTAGTAGAGGCTACTCGATCGAGTGCCCACTATACTCGATCGAGTGCCCCGACATCAGACCCAAAACAGACCTTCTGATCTCTAACATACTCGACCGAGCAGCACAACCACTCGATCGAGTGACCCCCTACTCAATCGAGTGCCCTATGTACTCGATCGAGTGCCCAAAAACACGATTCTGGTTATAAAAACGTCAAATACCCACTCGATCGAGTAAGACCCCCTCGACCGAGTACCTCGCCTACTCGATCGAGTACCCCCTACTCGATCGATTTATGCTGACTCGTATACACTACCCGCATGTTAACTCTCATATCCCAACATACTATACAACTTTATAAGCTCAACATTGTAAAATAGCTAAACATGCAATTCTACACAACTCCTCATATGATCAATAAATTACTACTTCATGTTATCAAATGCCACATAATAAACAACCATCATGCTTCTTATACAAACAACATATATATATATATATATATATATATATATATATATATATATATATATATATATATATATATATATATATATATACTCCTCAATAACTTTTCAATCACCACATCAATCTTCTACTTCCAACATCCATCAATTCACAACATATATCGTCACATTCACATACAAACTAGCAAACATCACATACAACTTTGACACATACCCCCCCCCCCCCATGTGACCGGTTCAAAATTGTAGGGCGAGTTCGCGACTTTAGGACGTCTCCCAAGCCTTTGCATTAGCTCCTACAACCTTTAACCCGGGTTCATTTTAATTGACTCCCTATATTCATTAGATTCATTGGTTACAAGTTTCAGGATCGTCGCTCTGATACCATTTTGTAACACCCCCATACTCCAAGTGCCTTACCAGGACCACCCAGGTATAAGGATGTTACCATCTCGGTTGCCCGAGGCAATGATAATCATCAGACAATAACGAAACAGCATTTAAATAGTATAACTTTAGTGAATAAGATACAATCCAAAACCAAATACCAAAATACATTACATGTTCTCAAAACCAACTGTCTACTCAACTAAATGAAATGTCTAACAAACTACTCATGCTACAGCGGAAGACTCTATCATCTGAATGTGGCACCGCCCAGCTATCCCATGTTACTCGACTCATACCTGCTCAAGAACTGCTCACCATCCCCGCATGGATCACCACAGTTTTTAAAACAATAAACGGGGTCAGTACAAATCACACTATTTATATAATCCAACAACACAGTAAACAAACAGCTCAATCATCACAGATATACTCCAAACTCCATTCCCAACTCCACAATCCTGACTACACACTAAAGTGTGTAGCCCTGCCAGAGTGCCCATCGAAACAGGCCACTCCACGCCGCCAGTGGGGGACCGCAGCCGTACCCACCAAATCCCCGCTCATCTCCGTTGAGCGAATAACCCAAATTCATTAATGTGCACATCCCTCCTGTGACGGGATCCACAGGAGGCGAATAATGGGCGTGAAGCCACTCCCGCAAGTGACTCCACTCAGCCAGGGACGCACCCCGAAGAACACAGACAGATATAATCAATCAAAACTACTATCAACAACCAAATCCAGCAATCGTCACAATACGAGTATGATAATATTCAACAATCAGAAAACACCAACAATGCATTATGGGACTAATACTGAGTAGGGAAACCCTACTTGGAAAGCAACACAGTCAGACGATCTCAACAGCTGTTATCAAAAGGCCTCTTCTACGAATCCTGCTCCTATCATACAATCATGCAATTACTACCAATCAAGAACACAACAAAACCCCCAAATCCCAAATTAGGGTTTAACTAACTTTAACGAATTACCATAAAAACAGTACGTAGATCTTACCCTCGACGCAAGGATCACAAAGGTGTAAAGAAAGGTGAAATCCGACCTTCCAAGCTCCGGGATTTGCCAATAATGCGATTGATGCGAAGAACGTAGATTGTTTTCTCTTTGAACGTAATTAGGTTTATAAAAAGTGTTTTAAGAAAATGACGGAAGTAATTATATATTAAATCGCATTATTAACAAAACCCGACAAATCAACCCCCCCGTAAACCGGTTACTCGATCAAGTAGCTGACATACTCGATCGAGTGCCTCCTACTCGATCGAGTATCAAGGTTACTCGATCGAGTACCCAACAGGCCAGAAACTGTTTTTAAAACGCAACACACCCTTACTCGACAGAGTAAGGCCCACTCGATAGAGTACCCAGAGACTCATAAAACCGTAGTATTACAGGCTCAATTTTGTATAACCCTCACAAATACACAAATTGGTTCTGAACATAAACATTTATGATCCCAAATGTATAAAAGACAAGTTAGGGGCTCTCCCTATCCATATCTCATATGGAGTCATTTAGGCTATTATAGTCGGGTTTTAATCTTTTAGTGAGAAAATAGCTTACAAAAATTGCGAAAAACCTCAACTATATCCCATAAAGTTTGGTATATCTTCTTGACTACACCATACTCTATGGTGTCCTAAGGAGAAGGTATTATGTGAACTGGTTCACAATCTTCTTAGTGATTATCAAGGTCATTACTTGATATTACCCATTTGATCTTCAAAGTCATTACTTTGAAACTTCCGATCAACATCTTGATCTTGACGTGCTTCTGGTTTACTACTTCATTTTGAAAATATTCCATGTTTCAAAAATCACTTTTATGTCTTACTAAATAGATACGAGGTTTTCATATCTACTTAACATTACGGTAAAAGTAACGAAGTATATTAATAACCAACTATCGGCCTTACACATCCATATGTATATGGTCAATCACCTCACTATTGTGTTTCTTTTCTGCAAAAGAAAACATAATTTATGCACACACACCATAAGATTCTCAATCAAATGGTTGTTCGATGTGCTTATCATTTATTCGTTTAAACGAATTTTACTTGAGGTTAGATCAATTGGGTTCACCGGATTAGAGACATAAAAATCTACAAGATAGTATAACATTTAGTTTTCGTGAAGAATGTAAAATTCCTCTAACTTAAGTGGTCTAAACCAACCACCAAGTTATCATAGGAGTAGGTACAACATTTTGTTTTAAATCACATAAGTGATGCCTTCTATGTATAAACATAGATGATTACATTCTTTTAAAACCAAATTTAGGTACATTTGTCCCCATCGAAATCATTGCTAATCTAGCACCATTTCGATACAAAAATGTCCTATGCTAGACGTCTTACGTTTTATCAATTCATGTAAATTTCTTTACAAAGAATGATCCATACTTGGTATTTCATACCAAGATAGTGGAACTAGCCTATTCATTGAGTAGATGTCTCTTTCAACTTTGTTCTATCGCATACATCTAGGGTTAATTCTTCTTAACTCCCACTCACTTTCACATTCCTCTTTGCTTCAATCAAGCAAAAATGAATCTTATGAAGACCTCTCTTCATGTCATTCGTGATATCTTATACACTTAGTAAGAGTGAATTACTATAAAGTGAGTGTAACATGTGGTAAATCTCAACTTCTTGCGAAATTGGACTACCTAACCGTTCAATTGTCATCATATGCCTAAACTCCTTAGCGCATAAACAATCGATTTGGCCTTTCTCGAAGTGAGCCATTTGACGGTATCATATTGGAGTATTCTTTGTTTTTGAAAACTCTTTTCGCAAACATTTAAATTACTCTTGAGTAATTAAAATTAATATGTCATCATCATGACGGAGGTGTCACTTTCGAAATCAAGACTCTCTTGATAAAATTTGACTCCCTTTTAAACTCGTAATATGAGTTTGCAACATGAAAACCCCTTTTAAATATGTGTGGATGTTAAGTTGTATAATAATCGCAATAATTGTTGTAAGCTTATGTAGGTGAATTAGTAAATCATGTTACCAATCATTGCTACCGAATTCTTTCAAAGAAACCGCTTCCTATGAAAGAACGAAACGAGTATAATTATAAATAGAGGATGAAAGGAGGATGAAGTGCGCGATGTCATAGTAAATACATTAATGAAAAAGAACGAAAAATAGGAAAAATTAACATTCAATGTTTTTAAAAATACTTGTGAAAACATGTTCAACAAGTTTTAACATTTATATAATGATCTCCCACTAAATTATATAAATGATTCCAAGATCCGTCTTTAGACAAAAATAGGCATCGCTTGGGCGAAACATCCTATAATTGTGTAAATTCGGTAAGTCACGTTGACTAATTCTACCTCTAGAACTCTTGGTCGACGAATTTCCTTAAATCCATCTACTAGCCCCGGAACACAAGACCGTCTTATATCCCGTTGAGTCCAACCAATTTTGGCGTGTGATAACCGCTTACCACCCTACTTACCCAAGGTAAAAAGAGAACACCCCGCTTGGGCGAGCGTGGCTCTAATGAACAAGAGATTCATAGGTGTTACTAATTGGTAAGGCTAATCTCAATTTTAGTGATGTGAGAGATCTTGTCAATTTAGTCATAAATTCCTTATAAGTGAACTAAGTCGGTGAATGTAAATGACGTGAATTGACAATCGCGAAAATAAAATGCATGTGAATGGCGATTTTGGCATGCGCGAAAATAAAACAAGCAAACATGTAAGCATATGAATAAATCCTAGTATGGCCACCTAGTTAAACAGAACTAGTCTATTATATTTCGGAAACCAACTCCTTGGTCCCTTGCCTCTTCATTCCAAAAGTGGCTCCTTCTTGTGCGATTTGGAACACCTTCCAAAAATAGACTTCGTCTCGATGTAATCCGTCTTTTGGAAACGCCGGTAAGAATAACTATTACAATTGAATTACATAGCTATTCCTATTATAAATTAATTAATAAAATAAATAAAACTATTAATTAATTACAAACCGACGATACGAGATCGTATTTAATTACAAACAAATCGATATTCCCATTCATTTCGGGTAATAACGATTAAAATTAACTAGGCCATACTAGGTACAACAAGATAAATACTTTAAATAAATGACAATCATTCATTCAACTTAAATAAATATGCTTAAAATGCTGTAAAATGATGCCAAAATCGCCCTATCTATCAATCGTTGGTATCCATCTCGGTTTTTGTGGATTTAATCGATTTTTAACATGTAAAAATCAAGAATCAACTCTTAAATCTCATTTAAGTCCAAACTAATTGTCCAAACTGTTTAGAACCTCAAAATCAGTCCTCACTAATTTTATAATGAATAATTAGTTTGATTTGGTGATATTTTGCTAATTTAATCGAAAAAAATCATAATATTTAAGTAAAAACCCAAAATAATTGAAACATTACCCAAAAAATTGAAACAAAAATTTTTAGTATTCTGGAACACTCCCAATAACACCAAAATGTCAGAAAAATTGCCCAAAAAATTCGGATAAATTTTATGAAGAAAAAGATCGATATTTATTGGTTTTTAACCAATAAAACCAATAAACATCAAAACAAAGTGAAAACACACATGCAAAATCACTTTTGACATTTAAATAATATTCTTAAATGAACATAAATTTATCATGGGCAGAATCAAAAGTTTAAAAATTATGATTAATTAATTTGACTTTTATCGACTTTTATCTCATAAAATCAATAAACATGCAAAAAATTAGAACTAACCTTCAACTTTTTGCATACAATCAGTAGAAAATATGCATGAACTACCCTAAAAAATCCATGCACCGAATCAACTTTTAACTATTTTTAGTCAATTTTTAACTAAAATACGGCATTTTGACTCGGTTTTCTACCAAAAATGATTAAAAATAGCAAAATAACTTCAAAAATCACCAAACTTAACCACAAACCTTTTAAGATCAGTAGGTATGTTTGTCCCAAAAATTTCATGCTAAAACCTCTTCTAACACCATTTTTGAGTTTTTATAAATTATCTCATAATTCGTTAAAATGCTTAAAATCAACATGCAAATTACAAGCCTAAGCTCTTATACCACTTGAAAGATCATAGATCCATATTAGACTCTCTAATAAAAATTAATTTATCTCATAATTTATTATTTTGATGATCTATGTAACAAGCATGCTAATATGAAAGCATAAAAAGAAAGTATAAAGAAAAACAATTTCCTTACATTGATTTAGTGGTAAAAGGGGCACAAACTAGTTCACCTTACTAGCTTGTTCTTGAGCTTATACCAAATGGAAGATCCTCCTTGCAAATCTTCAAAAAGAAGATCTCCTTCTTGTTGCACCCAAGAACTAACCCAAAAATAATAACAAGTATTGAACTAGAACTTGTTAATATTGTACCCTTGATATTATTAGTAATATTACTAACTAGTCTTAGTAATATTATTTATGTATATTAAAAATCTTTAGTAGTGATGAATATTATTTTTTAGAGAGAGGAAGATATTGTTCACATGCAAAACATAAGTGAATGTTGTAGTGTAGAAATGAACAATAGGTCGAGTAAAAAGGAAGGGAAAGTGGCGGGTGGAATATGGAGTGTTGGAGTGGACAAACTTTGTCTTATATTTTTCATCTTACATCACATGCAAAATCTTATATAAGATTAAATTATGGTAGTATACAAAATAAGGTGAAATGATTATGTGAGTAATCATCCACTACTCAATATTACACGGTCCACTTGCCCATTTACGGGTCCATGTTGTTTCTTATATTTGTCGCACAAATACGTGTAATTTTATTTTAAACATCGTTTCATGTTTAAATACTTCCATAATTAATTCGTCCAAATCACTCCATAAATATACGTGTACCACTAGACATATTATTTACGTACTAAGATTAATCACATTAATCAATTAGTACAACTTTAGTAAATTAACAGTTAATTAACTAAAACCCGTCTCCCAAAACTTATTATTCAATTATCTCATAATTAAATAATAACTGCCGCTCCTCGAGTTTGCAACTCGAAATCTCTCTAAAAATAATCGACTAACTTTTTAGTCTACAAATCAAGGGACTAAATAAATTGTATCTCATACAATTAATTAGTTGTTTATTGGAGTTCGTTCCTTTAGGTGTGACCGAAAGGGGTCAGTTGATCACCGTCGTCTCACGACAATATCGTCAAACTCTAGTCAGCCAACCGTTATCGATTTACGTTAATCAACTGACGAGAATCAAATAAATAAATATCTGATGATATTCCATTAATGAGATTTATTATGTTAACGCACTATTGTGGAGGACACTAACTCCAACAGAGATTGCTCAAAATATTCGATTGAAGCGTTCTTAGACAATTTCTTAACGCTTTTCTTAAGTTCAAGATAGCTTACCTCTTCTTCTTCTTCTGAATCTTAATTTCCTAGGAAGCAGCCATAGGAGTCCATGCTATTTTGATCATCGTCTGAAAATAAGTCAAGGCTTACATTGCTTAGGCATAGATTAGCAACTTCTTCTTCTTCAGATCCTTCATCGTCCTCCGTGTCAAGATCTCCCCAGCATGATGCCATCATTACTTGCTTGAACTCTTTCTTAGTATTCTCACGCTTTGCTTTCTCTTTAATTTTCTCCTATGTGGGACAATCGTTAAACATATGACTGGATTCTCCGCACTTAAAGCATGCTCTATTGCAAACGTATTCTTATACTCAGAAGTTTTCTTATTATAGGACTTGTTGTTGTTATTAAACGATTTTGCTTGCTTATTTCTAAAAATTCTTGTATTGAATCATTTAGCAAAACAAAACCGTTTCGTCCTCTATTTCAGCATCGACATCTTCCTTAGTAGAATCTTGTAGAGCCATGCTCTTACTGTTACTGGACTCGGCCTCATCGTCATCCAGGACGAGTTCATGAGCCATAAGAGCTCCAATAAGTTCTGCATAAGGTAGAGAGGTGAGATCTCCAACTTTCTCCATAACCGTGACCTTGGAACGCCATTTCTTGGTTAAACTCCTAAGTACTTTCCTAGCAATATCCTTGGAGTTAAACGTTCTACCAAGATTTTTGAGCTCATTAATGGTAGTAGAAAATCGTGCTGACATGCTATCGAGTGATTCATTCTTTTCCATTTTAAAAAGTTCGTATTTTTGAATCAGCGAGTCAATACGATATTTCCTAACAGCTGACGTTCTTTCATAGGTCAATTCAAGCCCATCCCATATTTCCTTGGCCGTAGTACAAGAAGAAAAATGGTCGTATTCGTTCGATGTCATGCCGTTTTGCAACAGGCTAATCGCTTTCGAGTTTTTCTCAACCTTCGTGTAATCAGCCTCAATATAGTCTTCTTCCTTTTTCTCATAGGTAGTGCCTTCCGAAGATCCGACAAAAATTTTGTGTGGTCCATTCTTAATAATCGTCCAGCACTCCCAATCATGTCCTTTTATGTAGTGTGTCATCATGTTTTTCCATAGTCCATAATTCTTCCCATCAAAGATAGGACACTTAAGATACTTGGAATCCATTTCACACGAGTAAGGCAGCGGAAAAAAAATAAAATAAAAATATAGAGAGATAGACGGATCAACCTCTTTACGGTTAGGCAATAAAGATCACGAGGCTCTGATACCAATTGAAGAGTCTATTCAACTCGAAATACCGGGAAGGAGGGGGGGGGGGGGGGTGAATTGAGTATTTAAAAACTTATGCCCACTTTTTATTTTATATCTAAATATTTAATTACTTAAAGTTTATTAATTAAACTTTAACTAATTAACTAAACGATTTATAAATGTAATATGAAATGAACGATAAAAAAAATTGCAAGGAAGGGCACACGATATTTGAAGTGGTTCAGCTTCACACGTCGAAGCCTACGTCCACTATTCTCGATTAATAATTTTAGAACTTTCTCCGGATTACAAAATTATCAACCCACTCGTATAACTAACTCTAGCTATAACTTAATTTGAATATCACTAGATATTCGGTTTTGACTATCTTAAGTTACTAAGAAAGTGCTTGATTGTTCTTCTAGTGTTCACAATATGAACGAGTAAGAAACAATATTTAAGCGCTATTATCTTATGACGATACTTAGAAATAATTGCAATATAAGATATCACATGACTTTTCAAAAACAATTTTAACTTGCAAAAAGGATAATAAACTTAAATATGTTTGCAAATGATGTTTTGTTCGAATATTGAAAAGTGGTTTAAATGAATAATCATGTGTAGTATTTATAGTAGAGAGGAGATCTAGATTTTCATCTAAGAAACCATAGATGTCGTGTGGATTGTTGCACAAGGAAGGAATTAGGTTAAATCTTATTTAATCATTTACAACTCAAAAAATCTTGGAAGATAGGAAAGCATAAAATAAAAATAATATAAAGAGATAACAAATCTCTAACAAATATTATTTTGATTTACCATGATTTTTATCCAAACAAGAAAAAGATCTTAATCCATTTATTTATTCTAATAATATCTTAGTAAAAGATATGGAATAAATATAAGGTGATAAAATATCTTTACCAAATATTTTATCTAAGATCTTTACTTAAACCCTAGATATGATGAGGATCTCGTGTAGAATAAGGAAGGAATAAGTTTTATCTTTTTTCCTATTTTAATCCAACAATATTTTAGATAAAAGATACAAAAAAATATAAAGAGATAAAATATCTCTAAAAAATATTTATTTAAGATCTTTTACCATAAAACCCTAGATACTATATAGATCACGTGTGAAGTATATAGTAAGTAGGAGATCCAATCTTATTATTTAACCTAACAATATCTTAGTAGAAGATACGGAATAAATCTAAATAACCATAAAGATATAAAATATCTTTAATAATAATAATCTTATTTAAATTTACCCTAATCTTTACTTGCACAAGGAGTATCACACGAGTAGGAGATGGCGTACAAGCCTATTACATCCAACGCGAAACCCTAGTAAGATATTAGGTTAAATAGATTAGGGTTTAGATATGAGTAAGTAGAAAACCCTAGTTAGCCACCAAGTAACAACCCATAAGTTGCCACAAAAGTCGACCAAACTAAAGGGTAAATATCTATTCATAACCCAATTTAAGTGCAAACTTTAATCTACTATAAAATAGGTTTTTCATTTAAAGTATATAAAGATAAGATTTGAAAAAATATTTTCAAAACAATTTGAAACTTCAAGTTGTGCGTTTTCAATACTGCAGCTCAATGTTATAGCTAAATCACTTATAACATTGAGTATGGTAGGCAATGTTGTAACCAAAACAGTTATAACTTTACTTACCAAAATCATTTCTTTAAATACCGTAATAAGACGATGACCTACGCTATCTAATCTTCCTGGAGATCTTCAATGTAGGATTCATCTCTTCAATTTGATCATAAGCTCTTCATCTTTAGCTTGTTATAGACTTGATCGAGCCTTTTGCTTGAGTGATCATCACACTTGAAACTTGTTACAGTTACTATGACGCTTTAAGAATCTTCAATGTTATAGCTCAAGCTGCTATAACATTACTTGAACGATGCTTCACAAATTTTCAATGTTATAGCCAAGATTACTATAACATTACTTGCTCAAATTGTAAACTTTAATCAATCTATTAAAGACTAAACAAACGATTACAAGCAAGAGTATATATAATATAAAGTACATGCTTGTCATTATCAAAACTAATCATATATCTATGTGGTCCAACAAGGGTTAAGGAGGAGAATCATTCGTCTTATACTTCTTATTGTATTGAGTGCGTCTGTAAAACATGGACCAAGGTTAGTCTTTTACTCCGTCTATTGATTGTATTAGGTTGAATTAATTCAAGTCTATATTGATTCTTGGGATTGATTTCATTAATGAAAACAAAATTTATCTTACATTTGATATCAGAGCAATTATAGATTTGATTAATTTACCCATTAAAGGTTATGGCAAATTAAATTGTGTTTGCGTGATGTTTCCACTACCTAATTATACTAGGAAGTATTTGTTATTAATTTTATCATGCTTGTCTTTATCATAGTTAAGCATTAATTATTTTTTCTTAGTCATATCCCTATTTGTAAAAGGAGGCCGTAGATAATTTGGAAATGCATTCATGACATTCTTTATTTTTTAGTGTGCTGGCAGATAGTATTTGCAATATATACATCCCTTAAAAGCAATTTTATTGATTTATTTATGACATATTTATTTGTACTGTATTTATACATTACACTTAATGATTGAATTGGTGGATGAAGTATTAGATAACATGAGCATTTGTAAAAGAAATGTTTAGGTGTCAACAACAATAAAATATAAATAATTTAGTGTAGTGGAATCATATACGCTTATAATGCTTGTGCAATGCAATTTCATGGATTATCAGTAAAGACCAAAAAATGATGTTTCATGTATGAATTTATTTTTTTGCCTCTATAATTGATTCATGATTATAGTATTTGTTATCATTACGGATTGTAGATAATATGTAAGGTTGAATTATGTTAATAAAATCAGAAAGAGCAATCACATTAAAGATATGGGGTAAATTCATGTTATTAATTATTAACATATTATGATGACATATTTACCATTAAATTTAAATGTTTATTTTATATATCACATGTTAGTCACCAAAGTGACCTTGTTATATTTTATTTAGACATTTAAAAATAAAAGTTATTAATTGATCATGATTAAAGAGATGTTTAAATGACATTATAGTTAGATTGATCAATTATTTTTGTCATCTATATTTTGGGAGATCACCCAAAGGTGGATCATTAAATATAGTTGATAATATAAAAGGATTAATTATTCATAAATTGGGTCAAATAGTATGTATATCCAAAGATAGCATTCTTATTTGATTCATGTGTGTTATAATTAATTGTTAAAGTATATATTAATATCAATGATGGTTACATGTATTTAAGTGTTGCCCAAAGGTCATTTAAATACATGTATGATTTTATTTGAATATGTATGATAGTTTTTTCAAAGCACTAATAGATAAACATGTATAAATGTTTGCAGCATCTCCAAATATGTTTGTATCTGCTGACTCTTTTGTAAAGTTCCATGGGCTTAATTATGATGAGTGGGCCTTAAAGATCCAGTATACAGTGGGTATAATGGCTTTATACATTGCCATCCTAACAGATGAGGAACCAATAAAAATTACACCTGAAAGCTCCGAAGCTGAAAAGTGTCATTATCAGTCTTGGGAGAAATCTAACAGGTTGGGTTTACACCTCATGAGGATGACAATGGCTGATAACATTAAGCCCTCCATGCCCAAAACAGAGAAAGCAAGGGAATTCATGCTGAAAGTAAAAGACTGTTCACGGTCGGATTTAGCTGATAAGTCAATTGTTGGTAGTTTAATGAGTGAGCTGACTACTAAAAGGTTTTACTGGTCTTAACCGATTCATGATCATGTGACACATATGTCTAACCTGACAGCAAAGTTTAAGACTTTAGGAATGGACGTAAGTGATACTTTCTTGGTCCAATTCATCATTAACTCTCTACTTTATGAGTTTGGCCAGTTTCAGGTGAACTATAACACCATTAAAGATAAATGGAACTATCAAGAGTTAAAAGCCATTCTTATACAAGAGGAAGGGAGATTAAAGAAGATGAAAGATCGAGTTGTTCATTTCTTGAGTCATGATGGTGCCAGCAGCAGCCAGGG
This sequence comes from Silene latifolia, assembly GCF_048544455.1. Taxonomy (NCBI): domain Eukaryota; kingdom Viridiplantae; phylum Streptophyta; class Magnoliopsida; order Caryophyllales; family Caryophyllaceae; genus Silene; species Silene latifolia. The sequence continues at coordinate 62,824,385 of NC_133526.1, read as the reverse complement.
TAAACTGAGTAAGAAGGGTAAGAATGATAAGAAGGGAAAGTCTTTCTTCAAAGGACCTGAAAGTGCGATCCAGAAAGATAAGAAGTATCACTTTTGCAAGAAAATGGGACACTTTAAGAAGGATTGTCCTAAAAGGAAGGCATGGTTCTCAAAGAAAGGTAAACATTATAGTTTTGTTTGCTTTGAATCAAATCTTATAGAAGTACCTAATAATACTTGGTGGTTAGATTATGGTGCAACTACTCATATTGCTCACATAAAACAGGGATATCGTATGATCCAGCCCATAAGAGGAGCTGAACAGTTTATATCCATGGGTAATAGGATGAAGATACGCATTGAGGGCATTGGGACTTACAGATTAATCTTAGACACTGGTTGTCATATAGATCTTTTAGATTGTCTCTATATACCCGATTGTGCTAGAAATCTTGTATCATTAAGTAGATTTGATAATTTAGGTTTTAATTTCAAGTTTGGACATGGTGTATTTTCTATGTACCGTAATGAATACTTTTATGGTAGTAGTACTTTGATTGATTCAGTTTATAGGTTCAATCTTGATGTTAAATTTTCTGATTCCCTATTTTATGTTGAGTGTTAAGGTATTTAACGTAGTGCATCGAACGAAAAATCAGCTTACTTGTGGCATCAAAGGCTAGGTCACATATCTAAAGAAAGGTAAACGGGGATGGTAAAAGATGAAATTCTACCTCAATTGGATTTTAGTGACTTAGATGTATGTGTAGACTGCATTAAAGATAAGCAGACTAAACATACAGTAAAGAAATCAGCTACAAGGAGCTCTCACTTTTTAGAAATTATACACATTGATATTTGTGGACCTTTTGACACTCCATCCTGGAGTGGTGAAAAGTACTTTATAACCTTTATAGATGATTTCTCCCAATATGGTTTCACTTATTTGTTGCATGAAAAGGCTTCTTCTGTGGATATCCTTGAAATATTCATAAATGAGGTGGAAAGGCAGCTAGAAAAGAAAGTGAAAATTGTGAGGTCTGATAGTGGTGGTGAGTTTTATGGAAGGTTTACTGAAAATGGACAATGTCCTGCTCCATTTGCAAAGTTACTTGAAAGTAGGGGTATTTGTGCACTGTATACAATGCCCGGTACACCTCATCAGAACGGTGTTATTGAAAGGCGGAACCGTACTTTAATGGAAATGGTTAGGAGCATTTTAAGTAATTGTTCTTTACCTCTTTCACTATGGATTTATGCATTAAAGACAACAACCTATGTTTTAGATCAGGTTCCTAGTAAAGCAGTTCTAAGACTCCTTATGAACTATAGACGGGAAGGAAATCGAGTTTAAGACATCTTCGAGTTTGGGGTTGCCCGGCTGAAGTAAGGTTGTATAACCCAAATGAAAAGAAGCTAGATCCTAGGACAGTGAGTGGTCATTTCATTGGCTATCCTCAAAAGTCAAAGGGGTATAAATTTTACTGTCCTAATCACAGTACGAGAATAGTAGAGACTGGAAATGCTAGATTCATTTAGAACAGTCAAACTAGTGGGAGCACTGAACCACGAAAAGTGGACATTAAAGAAATTCAAGTTGAAGTTCCTTCTCCTGAAGTTGCACATGAAATTGTTGTACCAATTATGCCGTCACAGTCAAATGACATAGTGGAACAACAACGAAATAAGGTACAAAACCCACAAAATGACAATAATAATGATGATCAAGTCATAATTCAAGGGGAGAATAATACGTCACTTGAACAGTCAAGACAATCTGTAAGGGGAAGGAGATTAGCCAACGTTCCACAGGAACAATTAAGGCGATCTATAAGAGAAAGGAGATCAGCCATCCCAGATGACTACGAGACATATAACATTGAGGTTGAATGTAACTTGAGCATTAGTGAAGATCCAGTCTCATTCATAAGGCCATGGAAAGTGACAATTCTGAAAAGTGGTTAATTGCCATGAAAGAGGAGATGAAATCTATGGATGACAACAAAGTTTGGGGTTACCCAGCTCGACTTGTTGCCAAAGGTTTCACTATGAAGGATGGAATTGATTACAAAGAAACTTTTTCTCCGGTGTCAAAGAAAGATTCTTTAAGAATTGTTTTGGCTTTGGTAGCTCATTATGATTTGGAGCTTCACCAAATGGATGTAAAGACCGCCTTTCAAAACGATGAGCTTGAGGAAGAAGTATATAAGGACCAACCTGAGGGATTTACATCCCCGGGTAATGAAGATAAGGTGTGTAGGCTGAGAAAATCGATATATGGGCTAAAACAAGCTTCAAGACATTGGTATTTAAAGTTTAATGATACCATCACGTCATATGGGTTTGTAGAGATTACCGTCGATCGGTGTATCTACATTAAGATCAGTGGGAGCAGATTTATTATTTTAGTCTTATATGTTGATGATATTTTACTTGCTGCGAATGATTTAGGCATGTTGTATGATGTAAATAAATATCTATCTAAGAACTTTGAAATGAAAGATATGGGTGAGGCATCCTAGGTGATCGGAATTGAAATTTTACGTGATAGATCAGAAGGATTGTTAGGGTTGTCTCAGAAAGCTTACATTGACAAAGTTTTGGAGAGATATAGAATGAATGAATGCTCTGCATGGATAGTTCCTATACAGAAAGGGGACAAATTTAGTAAAATGCAATGTCCCCGTAATGAACTGGAACGAAAAGAAATGGAGGGAATTCCCATTGCATCTGTGGTTGGGAGTTTGCACTATGTTCAAACATGTAGTCGACCAGATATCAGCTTTGCTGTTGGAATGTTGGGTCGGTACCAAAGTAATCCCGGGATGGACCACTGTAAAGTTTCGAAGAAAGTCCTTAGGTACTTTCAAGGCACTAAGGAGCTCATGCTTACTTATAGGAGATCCGATCATCTTGAGGTGATTGGTTATTCAGATTCAGATTATGCCGGATGTGTTAATAGTAGAAAATCGACATTTGGCTACTTGTTCCTTTTAGCTGAAGGGGCAGTATCATGGAAAAGTGGGAAGCAGTCTATCATTGCTACTTCTACTATGGAAGCCGAATTTGTGGCATGCTTTGAGGCCACTATTCATGCATTGTGGTTGCGAAACATTATCTTGGGACTTGGGATCGTCGATAGTATAGCCAAACCGCTGAGAATTTATTGTGACAATTCAGCAGCCGTCTTCGTCTCTAAGAACGATAAATACTCCACGGGTGCTAAGCACATAGAATTAAAGTTATTATCGGTCAAGGAGGAGGTACAGAAGCAAAGAGTGTCATTTGAGCATATAAGAACGGATAAGATGGTAGCAGATCCATTAACTAAGGGATTACCACCTAAGGCATTCATTGGCCATGTAGAATGCATGGGTGTTGTATCAAAAGCCTTGTTATCATAAAGTTAATATGCTTGTAATAAATATGACATATAGAATTCACTTATAGTATTATTTCTGTTATAACAGGCATGTTAATCATTATAGTATATGTATACATTACAGTTATTGGATTACATTGGATTATATGTGACTAATTGTGAGAATTAATGCTCTTCTGAAATTAAAGGTGACTTAGATTTGGAATTGATTTGTGATACATGGAAGGAAATGTCGATAATAAATGACGTGTGACCACCATGATCCAATTAGTTCTAGTTCAATTAAAGATACAAAAGTTAATGAGCTTAACATAAAAGTGCACATTATAGTATTATTGAACCATCAAGTCAACACAAAGACCAAGTGGGAGAATGTTAGAATATTTAATAATATTCGAGTGGCCTATGTGTTTCGGGTTTAAATACAAATTAAGTTTATAATAAATATTAAGAGACTTTAATATAAAAGACGACGCCGTGATGGATCGGTCTCGATTAAATATAATTAAAGTACGGGAATTATTTTTCCCTCTTACATTATCCTAATATACGTCCTCTTTCACGAAAAGGTACGATCAGGTTTGATTGTGCGAAAAGGTACGTAATATATTATATATATACTGGAAGTTAAATAATAATAATAATCATCTGACGAAAACACAAAACATACGTACATTGAAAGTGAAAAGTGAAAAGGCAGTTTTTCTCCATTATCAAGAAATAGTAAAAAAAAGGGTTAAGGAAGATAATCAATCGTCTTATGCTTCTTATTGTATTGAGTGGGTCTGTAAGACATGGACCAAAGTTAGTCTTTTACTCCGCCTATTAATTGTATTAGGGTTGGATTAATTCAAGTCTATATTAATTCTTGGGACTGATTTCATTAATAAAATCATAAATTTTTTCTTACATCGTATCAACACTTCCAGACGCTTGAGCTATGCGTTAAATGAGATGATGTTTAACCAAAAAGTTGTGCCCCTGCTCGTCATCTTTGACGTCAACAAAAAAGTTGTCCCTTCTGGGATGGTCCGATAAACTTTGTAGATGATTATATACAGCGGGTTATATATAACATATTCTTTGGTGGACCACAAAAAGCCTACATTCTTTGTAGTTCTTGGAGATGTTTATTGTGGTTCTTGTTCGCCATTTGATGGCGTGTTTTTATTAACTTTTGAGACGGTAAATTGACTATCGTGTTTCCTTGAGAGCTTAAGAAGGAAGTAATATTCCTTCAGTCTTATGATTGTAGAAAGATCTCCTATTTTCATTAGTGCTGCTCCAGTTCGAACATGTGTGCAGTTTGAGTCGTTTAGTGAATTTTCTTCTTTTTCATAAACAGGTTGTTCCTCCGTGCACAATGACCATCTCCGCTTTGATCTGTAATCTTTTTGCTCAAATCTTCATAGGAACAAACCGATAAGCGCACAGTTATAATAGAATCATTTCCAAAAACATTGAGCTTAAATTTCCACACGAATAAACTGATAAGCCCAGAGTTATGGTAGTCACATACCAAAGTAGTACATAATTTACATAAGTTCTAGTAACATCACAAAATAACATCATGCCAAGATGTAATACGGGGGGCGGTTCAGTTCATCGTTCAAGTCTAGTCTTAGTACGCAAAATATTAAGATTATAGGCCGTTACTATTAGTCATTCTTTAAATGCCTGTGCTTTTCTGATGTCGTTTCCCCTTCATTTATGGAAGAGGTGCAGAGGCAGCGGCAGTGGCTGCTTTTTCCTTCTTGAGCAACTTGTTGTGAGTTTCTGGCTGGACTGAATCTGCAGTAGTAACCTCACTTAGCTCGTCTACTGGGGTATTTGCTATTGCCGGTTCAACAATACCAGTGACTGTTGATGTGATGGACGCATCAGTGACTATGCTTTTTGGAGGAGGTGTTGAGGAATTGCGTGTCTGCATTTGGCTTCCTTTGGAGCTGCTAACAACTTGGGATTATGAAGGGTCTGCTTGAGTAGATGTTACACTTCCTGAAGCATTGTTATCTGTACCATCAATAACCACCTGCTTTACTACCCACTGGAGAATGTTGCTCATTGAGAGCGATGTGGATGGGCCAACTTGGACTTTTAAAGGTTTAAGGCGGAGCATTTCCTGCACGGCTGAAAAAGCTTGATCGTCATCCTGCAAAGTAGTACCATATATGTTAAGATTTAGGGTTAAGTGCATGAGTTTAACTGTTGATGTTTATAGACTCACAGCGTGCTTCATGTGGAATATGTCTGCGGCTGACATCATGAACAACTTCTCAGTGGTTGAACAAAATGCAGTCATTGGTAATGTTCCAGTCCCATCCAATATGTCGCAGTTGAACGGGATCCTTTAAGAGGTTGTGTTTATGTGTTAGCAATGTAATAACATAGTTGTGAGTAGTGGTGTTAAATGAATTAGGAGGTTGTATATGTAGTGTCTTGTATTGCTAAATTAGAAAAATGTTTGGGGTCTTACTTTGTTTCTGTGGTACAATCGGCTTCAGAGCAGTTTTCGCACTTGTATGCACTGCCTGGTGGGATGTTGGATCGCTTACCATAGTGTTAACAACCCGTGTATACATTAACTTTGTGGAGCTCAGCAGCTGGAATTCTCACTTCTAACCAGTGTTTCTCGTCTTGTAAAGTTGTTTTTGCCTGCAAAAGGCAGAGGGGTCAGTTTTTTTTCTCCAATTGGTGCTTTCATGCATTTGTCCTGGTAAATTTAACAAGTTAAATGCTAAAACTCTGTGCACCTTCTTAGAACGGAGGGCTGCAATCTTAACATTTCTCTGTGCTGGAATTGGCATCTTTACATTAAAGACTCTTGATTGCAGTTCTGTCAGCGCCATTTGATGGCTGGTCATCCTACACATTGTAATAAGTGTAATATTGGGAATGCGAGTTGTTACGTTATCTTAGTGGTTGAACTAAGAAGGTTAAGTCTGAATAATACCAGGATGCTAGCGCTTCGGCTTTAGCTCCAACAGGCGAATTAATTGTAATGGTTGACATAGATGTTGACATTGAAAAGCCTGCACAGGTGTGGAATATGTACGGTTTGTTAATTATAAGTCGTAGCAGATAACCTTTAGTGTGCAAGGATAGTAAGTGAATGCAACCTCTGTAGTTTGATACTCTGAGTGCTCTAAGTCCAACAGTTCTCAATTTACCAGGTACTGGAATAAGCATGTTGCAGTCGTCGTCCGCTAACTCATCCCATACACAGATTGACAGTGGTTGCGGGGTGCTGTGATTACAAATTAAGTAATTATTTGTAATATTAGAGGAACCATTGTAAGTTAGGTCTGCATTATTACAGAAGTTATAATGGGGAGGCGTTGATCGTGTGAGTGTTACCTGTGGTCAGTGAGTACGATTTCACGTACTTTGGTCTCACGATCGTTGCTTGTTCTTACCACACGTGGATGGTCCTCCACAAAGAGCACAACACCCACGACATCTGTAATGTAGGTGAGTCACATTCAAGTCAGTGCACAGTCTATTTTATTTTGATCAGAAAGTAGTTGATTGAAGCAATAATGAAAATATTTAGATGCGAAGCTTTACCAAACATCTCAGCATAGTCTGGTACTCTAGGTAGCTAGGAGATTGGGCAGTAATCTTGGTCATTAGGGTCGTCACCGTCGTCGTTATTGTCTGTCGGTAGCACGATGGTTCGGCGCCCAAAGTTTATTTGGTAATCAAGATCATTAAGTCATTTGGTAACCAATATAGGACACACCCTATTGAAAATGTCCAGAAACGCACGTATAGTCCAGAACATACAGAGGAAAATCGATGCAATAGTGGAAGACGCACCCAAGCGCTTTCGACGATTAAACATAGTAATGACCTCTGACGCAATTTGGAAATTAATAACCCAGGAGTATCCTAACCTAGGAAGACTTAGGCTCCTCATATTAGAAGATACCAGCCAAATCACACCGCCAATTGTAGGCGGTATTATCCCAGACGGTATTTATATTTTATTATTGTTGGTGCCTTTTCTAGCAACATAGATCCACTACCATTAATCTACGTTTCAGTGTTTTCCTATGTATCCTCGATTACAAGCTATGATTAACCTTTTTTTGTTCTCTCACAGACATTGTCCGGATGAAACAAACGCTTCTAGACCAGTTGAAGGAAGAGGTGGTTAACTTTATCAAAAGGCTAGAAGCAGTGCTTACGTTGAATGTGATATTCGATCTCTGTGCTGGTGGAGGAAGTGTTGTCTCCCCTCAACCAGGTGAGCAGGAAAGGATCGACATAATTGCGATATATGAAAGCCACATTGAAGAACAGTACGGAGAAATGCTTGTTGAGCAAAGGTGTCAAGTTCGTGAATCCTCATCTTCGTCTGACGATAGCTGCAACCGACTTATTTGGTGAAATTCCCAGGGGAAACCAAAAATGGTTTGCTTTCTGTAAGTCGCCCTCGCTATCCCCTGTTCTGGAAATCCCACAAGCATATGTTTAGTGTAATAATACCACAATGTATGCTAAGTTGAATGCTCTGCGTTCTAAATTTTCACCATTGTTTCTTATTACGTTGGTTAGGAACCGTTTGTTAAGACTCATTAGTAGCTGGTTGTTAGTTTGCTATGCCTTTCTTGAATAACATTTGGTTAATTAGTTTGCTATGCCTTTCTTGAACCGTTTATTACGCAGTAATTAAAAAGGCAAGTTTACTAACCGTCGTCATTTGAGCCGCCACACCGCATCATCGTTCACATAAATTAATATGTAAATAAAACAACCGCCAATGAGCTAAACAATCAAATGAATGGCAAAGAGCAAGAAAATAGTAAATTGAGAAAGGGTCATTATCCTAATTCTGTGAACCATCACCCAGCTGCATCTCCCTCCTCCAAATATTAGCACAACCCTATTAAAGACCACTTAGCCTCAATAAATAGAACAACAAAGATTGTAAAACGGTGTAGCGCAGTGAAATTCAAACTGAATCGAACCTTCAGTTTTGTTATAATAGTGAAAAAAAAGGTAATAAAACAGCATGAAAGATGATTTAAGAATCAAGAAGATAGTAAATTGAGAAAGGGTCATTACCCTAATTATGTGAACCATCCCCCAGTCGCATCTCCCTGCTCCAAAGATTAGCACAAACTTAGCAAAGACCACTTAGCCTCAAAATAAATGGAACACCGCCTATTTTGAACCAGTCAACACAATAAAAATGGAAATTAAAATCAAACTTCACTATCATATGTCGCTAGAACGACGCCATTGTTGTAGGATATGTCATGCTGTAGTGATGGACATATTATAACCATAGTCAAAACTCTAATTTCACAACACTAAAATAAACCGTAAACAAAGTAGTGCTACAGGTATGCTAAGCCTTGTTTATTATGCTAATGATATGACAGTCACTTTCCTGAAAAATGTCTATTTACCCAATTTTAATCCATTAAGCCTCCAGAACCATCAATTTTATTTGGTTCCTCGGGTATGATTAACTTGGTTTTTTTTCAATTTAAGGTGGTTTTGTTCGAACACCAACAACAAAACCCAAAATGCAGAGAATGAACCTCCCACCTCGAAGTAAAACAAATGCAAGAAACAAATAAGAAAGAGGGAGGTAGCACTAAAACATGTAATGAAAATCGTAAAAGCAGCAAAGTAAAATAAATACACCAAAGGAACCAAAACCATAAGCATTAAGGGTAAAAGGGGGACCAAATTGAATACTCTGATCGAAATGAGTAAACTTAAAGCGTAATTATTCAATTCAATCAAGCAGATCTGAATTACGGACCAAATGAATAACGCACTAAAATAGGAAATCAAAACCGGAGCAAGAGTTCAATTAAAGCAATCAATGGTTCTTATACATTAACAATAAGCGAAGAGATGGTATCAGTCAACCCAAAAACCCAAAAATCAACTATAAATCTGAATAAATCACCTATAAAACCCTAAAATTGGGTTAAGTCAACCCAAAAAACCCTAAAATCAACTCTAAAACTGAATAAACGACCTATAAAAGTCTAAAATCAATCATCTAAAATGGAAAACATTCAATCCGGAAACACTATAATTAAATAAAATCACAAAATCACCGTGGAATCTCCAGGACGGCCTGACGAAGGAGAAACGGCAACCAGTGTAATCGATCATCAATTGTTTCTTCACCCAGAGATCATCAACGAATTGATGGTCCCGCACCGGTAGCATACCAAAATACAGATGGGCAATTGAAGGGAGTACCTGGGAAACTTGGAGAAGGGAAAATAAGGAAAAATTAAGAGATAGAGAAATGGAGAATGAATGAATGTCGGAAAATAATGAAGAGGAGACTAAAGGGAAGGGAAATAATGAGTGGCTGAGAAAGAAAGGGAGAAAGTACATAGCTGCTGTTCATCACATGCATCGCACGAAAAATACTGCTCTACTATTCATATTTACCCAAGTTCATACATTTAGAGGGTTTTTAGAAAAGAAAGTAATGTTGCCAAAATACTAAACCTAATCTGAAAATAGAAAATGAAATAAGAGCAAATCTAAAGGATTAATTGATTTATAAAATTTATGAGTTTTGGTTCTTCAATAGATAGGTTATCATCGATGTTTTATGTAACCGTTAATTTTTAAGTAGCCGGGTTTCATTTATACGTTGCACTCTCGATATGTAAAATCTCAAAAAAGGCAATATAAAATACACCAATCTTATGTAGTTATGTGGGTCATCTGACATTTCCATCAGATTTTTGGCCCTCCATTTTGAAAACTTTCTTGGCATTATCACGAAAGAATGGCGCCGTTACTGATGTGGTTCCATCGTACAATTGTATTTGGAAGCTACATCCTATAATTGCGTAAAATTGTAAGATGATATAGAGGGAATAGAATAATGTACTTTGTCATCACAGATATAATTTTTATTTTGTACCTTGGTTGAGCAGTGTGTTCATGGCCACATTTTCGACAGTGAAATTTTCGGTTGTGATATGCATGAGTTCCGATCTAGCTAGCATGGCCTTACAACACATTGATGTTGATGCCTTTACCCAAAAGGATTTATTTTATGATGTGAGGGCCAAGTCCGATGTAGATGGAGTTCGAATGTCGCGCTTATCGAAATAGATATTAGATGCTATAATGAAAATGTTCACTTTTGAAACTTGATTTTGGCTTTTCTGATTTGCACATAATGTCTTGTCTATGACGGTCACAAGTTTGTGAATACTCACGGCCTCCTCCCACTTGCCCTCCTACTTGCTCTCCCATTTGTTCCTTGGAGAGGTCACAAGCTTGTGACGAAATAGTGCCGTCACAAATGAGAATTTGTGTCTGATTTGTCACTTTAAGTTTTGTCACCATGCATTAAGTTCGTTGAGGAGTACACAACAATAATTGTGTAGCTCCACTCTAATGGATTTTCCTTCCGGAGCATCAAAGTATTGAACAACTTTGAAAATTTTTAGATTGCCAATGACTTACATGGGTCAGGCTAACTTTCTTTTGAGAAATAAGATGATTTTGTGGGGAATGGCCTTGTCTTTCGGGGAAGATGGTTCGGATTCATCTACATGTATCGAACAAGTAAAAACACATGTCTTGGTGTACCTTAGCTTGAAGTTTATAGGGGGGACATGGACCTATCCCAAGGGTGAATGTGTTGTGCTTTCACCATATTATCATGTTCAATTGATTATCGAAAATGAAACGGATTTGGAAGAAAACGCAATCAATTTTATTGAAATAAATAGAGAGTTTTACATGTCTCGAATAAATGTGTGATTTCTAGGATATGTCCTGGATTATCGAAAGAAAAGGAAGGCAGAGTCTGACATGATTATAGGAAAAGAAACCTTAAACTAAACTCAGTGTAAGGCTCGAACGTAAATCCCAACTCGTAGCTATCCACCTCGGTCTTAAAATCTTCTCTTTTTAGGTGTTGGTTCAGTTTCCATGTGAAAGTGTGATACTAAAAAAATTAACGGGAATAATCCGACCTTAAGCCATCTTGCAAGAATGATCACACCTTTCAATAATCCAAAAACAATCTCATCTTTTAACCGCGTCTTCTTTAAACAAGCTCTTTTACCTATTACCTGAATAAAAGGTTACAAATCTCTTACTTACAACATTATTCTTTCAAAACTTTTTATTTTTATTTCATTTCATCTTTGATCACTAATCCTCCTCTTTGTCCCTAAAAACCTTGACATATTAACATCCAAACTCACACAAATTTCCGGAAAAATCAATCGATCAAAGAAAAAAAATACACCAATTTCGTAAGCCACAAGCCCCTAATCATAAAGTTTCAACCAAAAAGCATAACAAGGAAATTTCATCAAAATTTTCCATTGTTACCAAGCTCCTATGCACGCTACAATTGAAGTTCCACTTTATCTCTCTTTCAATTAAAAACAACTCTCCCTTGGATGTTTAGATGTTTAGACTTTATTATCATTAAAATATATTCGTTGTTCATAAATTACATGCATTAATACGCAAGACAAATGAACATGTTAAATTAATAAATTACATATATTCTCCCTTAGCTTGGAGTATTTGTTTATCATGTTTTGTTTTATATTAGAAATCAATATGTATGTATATTATTGCACTGTTAGAATGTATTGTGTTAATTACAAAGAGAGAGCTAGGCTATATATATATACAATTACAATCTCGCTAATTACGGAAATAATAGCTAAGTGTATAAAATATATACGGAAGGAATTGTTTGTTGCCTTTGGTAAAGATATGGAGCCAACGGCTCCCTTGATTGCAGGGCAACGACTCTAGTACCCCCCCCCCCCTCCCTCAAATTGGTGCGTGGAGGTTCGAAACGCCCAACTTGGATAGAATATCGCAGAACGGGGCACGACTGAGGGCTTTAGTGAATATGTCTGCCAGTTGGAGCTTCGTGTTAATGTAACTCGTTGCAATAGTACCTTTTTGAATCTCATCGCGCACAAAGTGACAGTCAACTTCGATGTGTTTTGTCCGTTCGTGAAAGACGGGATTGCGTGCAATATGGAGAGCAGATTGACTGTCGCAAAGGAGATTGATAGGCTGAGTATGGGGTATCCCAAGAAACGTGAGAAGTCCCTTGAGCCATTTAAGTTCACAAGTGGTATATGCCATGGCCCGATATTCAGCTTCGGATGACGAGAGTGAAACCGTACGTTGTTTCTTGGTTTTCCAAGAAATGGGAGATGCGCCGAGAAAGACCATGTAGGCTGTGAGAGAGCGGCGCGTTTTCGGGCATGTAGCATAATCAGCATCGCAATAAGCGTTAAGGGACAATGCGCTATCTGCTCGGAGAAGAATACCTTGACCAGGGGCGTATTTGAGGTACCGTGCCACTTGTAAAGCTGATTGCCATTGCTCGCTAGTAGGGGCATGCATAAATTGTGCCAAGGTATGGACGGAGTAGATAAGTTCTGGCCGAGTGATAGTGAGATATACGAGGCGTCCGACCAAGCGACGATATGGCTGAGGATCCTTCATGGGTGGAGCGGTGGACATGGCTAGACGATGATTAGGTTCCATGGGGATTGGTTTTGGGCGTGCAGCAAGTAAACCTGCTTCATTGAGAATGTCGAGTGCGTACTTGCGTTGTGAGACAAAAATCCCGGTTTTGCTTCGAGCTATTTCGAGCCCAAAGAAGTATTTGAGAGTTCCGAGGTCCTTCATTTGGAAACAATTGCATAAATATGTTTTGAATTGTTTGATCAGGTCGGAATTGTTGCCACATATGACCAGGTCATCGACGTATATAAGCACATGGACTTCGGTGTCGGGCCTTGTAATCGAGAAGAGGGAGTGATTATATGGGCATTGTTTGAACCTATATTCTGTAAGAGCAGAAGCCAGTTTAGCATACCAACAGCAGGGAGCTTGTTTGAGGCCATATAGAGACTTGCGTAATCGGCAAACTTTTCCGTTGGCATGGAGGAAGGCATTGTGAACATCCATTTGATGGAGTTCCCACTGTTTGGCGGCGCCAATAGCAAGAAGAGTCCGGACTGTCACAAGTTTGACCGTAGGAGCGAAGGTTTCATTGTAATCAACAGCTTCGACTTGTCGGTTGCCCATGACAACTAGGCAGGCCTTGTATCGCTCAATAGTTCCATCGGCATGGTACTTGATCTTGTAGACCCATTTGGAACCAATCGTCTTTTTATTAGGTGGTAACGATTCGAGGGTCTAGGTATTGTTCTTTTCGAGAGCATCGATCTCCAGTTGCATTGCCGCTTTCCAGTTTTCATCCAGCATAGCTTCATTAAAAGTTTGTGGCTCGTAATTTTTGGTCACGGCCGTCAAGAAAACTTGGTGGTTAGTAGAAAAATTGCTACTGCTAACATAACGAGAAATAGGAAAATGGGTACCTGAAGATGGTGATGATGCAAGAAGAGCATTTGTCGAGGGACGGGTTTTTGTAACCACGAAATCCTTGAGGTTCGAGTTGGGTATTTTGGTGCGGTGTCCACGACCAAGGGCCGTGGGTGCGGGTGTGTGCGTTGCAGTAGGTGGGTCGATGGCTGGCTGTTCGTCCTCGGGGGCAGCTGTGTCAGTGGTCGAGGTTCTTGTCCCAGATGGGTCGGTATTAGGGAGGGTGTGTTAGGTTTATATACCTCTTATTAGACTCCTCTAATAGTGAACTAATTAATTTCTTAATTATTTGTTCTTTGGATCTAGTGCATCCATAATAAAATGAAATATTTATAAGAAAAAACAATGTCCCTTACATTGTAGGTTGGTTCGAAATATTGGGCACAAGTAAGGTCACCTTCCTTCACTTGTTCTTGAGCTAAATGTGATGGATGATCCTCCAAGATCCCAAGTATAGAAATTGATGTGACCATTATTTGCACACATTTAGTCCCCTAATTGAGCCTATTTTGCATATTATAACATTCTATGGCCATTTTATCCGTCAAAACCTTCCTATTTACTTTTCTATCGCATTTCATATGTTTTGTAGAAAAGGAGATAATAAGGCGGAAATTCCCGTCTTTCGTGCATATTTGGAAGCTTATTGATGATATTAGATGGACTAGTATGATAAGGAGGCAAGAATGATGACCAATGATGTAAGAATAAAGAGTATATAGAAGGGTCATAAGGTTTAAAGCAAGGAGGAAAAGCAAGGAAGCCATTCATGAAGAAAATTACTCGGAACGTAAACCAAGAGTTGCTCCTTTGGCTCTGAAAGTATTCTAGATGGAACGGCGTCGAAAAATCAAGTGATCTAGGCTTTTGAATCACTCCAATAGGAGTCCGGATGAGAAAATGACGTCCGTTTTACAATTCGAGCTCAAGATACAGCTCAACCCGGTCGGGTCAAATTCAACCCGCTCGGGTTGAAGCCCAGGACGCCCATATTTCGCTCGAGACGGGCGTATTCCTGGACAGGAAACTTTTCCTTTCTACGTGAACTACAATCCGTGCGTCTTCTCCCAAATCCGCCCGGATTGCATCTTCAGAATCCGCCCGTCTTCTCCCAAATCCGCCCGGATTGCATTTTCAGAATCCGCCCGGATTCAACTGAATCCGCCCGTTTTCCCCAGCCAGAATCCGCCCGTCCCGACACCAATCCGCCCGGATTCCAGTACAGTGGAATTTCGTCTTCTCCAAGCCACAAAGAAAGAAGCCCTTCCTTCGAAAAATACCGGCTCCTCCCTGCTCAATCTAAAAAGTGTAATTACTAGTTTAACCCTTAGTTAACCCTAATGCATCCACCTAATTTCCACTATAAATACCCCATTTGCGGGATCCTTTTATCAAGTTTTATCAGAGATAATCAAGTTTTCATTAGGTTAATTCAATCCTTCTTTAGATTAGATTATGAGTAGATTAGAATAGATTACTCTTCAATCTTTCCACAAATCTCACATTAATCTTTCCTTAATTATTGTTCAAGTTTATTACTTTCGTGTAATTGAAGATTATTGGGTTATTATTGAAGGATTGACAACCCTTCATCAATCAATCAAGTTTCTTCTATTATTCTTTTCTTTATTATTTGGATCATCTCAAGTTTGGTATAATTCCTTTACTCTTTAATCTTTATTGTTTATTCCTTCATTCTATTATCATGTTTATACTTGTTGTAATGATTGACACCATTAATGACGTGTTTCACATGATGATGAGTGAGTAGTCTCTTTAGCTAGGATTAATGGGTAATTAGGGAAAACCAATATGGGATTGATTCATGCTTAATCTAATATGTTCACATGATTAAATTGCTTGCTTGTTGTGACGTCAACTTTATGCACATGTTATGTTTGATGAAATGCCAAGCCTATGAATCCTTGCATTTTTACCATCTCTTATCTACTCAACTTGACTTGTAAGATATAAACCAACTCGAGTCTTGTTAGACCATGCATAGAAGTTGATTAGGAGGAAAGTAAGTCGACTTCTAGGTGTTGTAAAATCTAATCGATTCGGCTCCGGGGCCCAACTCTTCCTAAGAACCGTAAGATATAACCCAACTCGGTTCCTCCACAACATTAATTGCTTGCAACTTTGTAAACATGTTTGTATGATCAATATTATGAATCCCCTATGACCCCATGACATCCTAGCATCTTTAATTAATTGTTTACATCCTTCTTTTATTACTTGGTTTATCATATTATTTGCATTAGTCTAGACACAACTACAAACCCGAACAAATTATGACACTAGCATAAATTGAGATAGAAAGACTTAGAACCCAAAGCACACCGTCCCATGGATCGACCTCGACTTACCGCTAACTAGTTGTTTGTTGAGTATTATAAATGTGTTTGATTGGATGTGACCCGACGACATCACCCGGCAACGGCGCCATTTTGATGTGGTGATATCGTCGGGTCACATCCAATCAAACACATTTATAATACTCAACAAACAACTAGTTAGCGGTAAGTCGAGGTCGATCCATGGGACGGTTTGCTTTGGGTTCTAAGTCTATCTATCTCAATTTATGCTAGTGTCACAATTTGTTCGGGTTTGTAGTTGTGTCTAGACTAATGCAAATAATATGATAAACCAAGTAATAAAAGAAGGATGTAAACAATTAATTAAAGATGCTAGGATGTCATGGGGTCATAGGGGATTAATAGTATTAATCATACAAACATGTTTACAAAGTTGCAAGCAATTAATGTTGTGGAGGAACCGAGTTGGGTTATATCTTACGGTTCTTAGGAAGAGTTGGGTCCCGGAGCCGAATCGATTAGATTGTACAACACCTACAAGTCGACTTACTTTCCTCCTAATCAACTTCTATGCATGGTCTAACAAGACTCGAGTTGGTTTATATCTTACAAGTCAAGTTGAGTAGATAAGAGATGGTAAAAATGCAAGGATTCATAGGCTTGGCATTTCATCAAACATAACATGTGCATAAAGTTGACGTCACAACAAGCAAGCAATTTCATCATGTGAACATATTAGATTAAGCATGAATCAATCCCATGTTGGTTTTCCCTAATTACCCATTAATCCTAGCTAAAGAGACTACTCACTCATCATCATGTGAAACATGTCATTAATGGTGTCAATCATCACAACAAGTATAAACATGATAATAGAATGAAGGAATGAACAATAAAGATTAAAGAGTAAAGGAATTATACCAAACTTGAGATGATCCAAATAATAAAGCAAAGAATAATAGAAGAAACTTGATTGATTGATGAAGGGTTGTCAATCCTTCAATAATAACCCAATAATCTTCAATTACACGAAAGTAATAAACTTGAACAATAATTAAGGAAAGATTATTGTGAGATTTGTGGAAAGATTGAAGAGTAATCTATTCTAATCTACTCCTAATCTAATCTAAAGAAGGATTGAATTAACCTAATGAAAACTTGATTATCTCTGATAAAACTTGATAAAAGGATCCCCTAAATGGGGTATTTATAGTGGAAATTAGGTGGATGCATTAGGGTTAACTAAGGGTTAAACTAGTAATTACACTTTTTAGATTGAGCAGGGAGGAGCTGGTATTTTTCGAAGGAAGGGCTTCTTTCTTTGTGGCTTGGAGAAGACGAAATTCCGCTGTACTGGAATCCGGGCGGATTGGTGTCGGGACGGGCGGATTCTGGCTGGGGAAAACGGGCGGATTCAGTTGAATCCGGGCGGATTCTGAAAATGCAATCCGGGCGGATTTGGGAGAAGACGGGCGGATTCTGAAGATGCAATCCGGGCGGATTTGGGAGAAGACGCACGGATTGTAGTTCACGTAGAAAGGAAAAGTTTCCTGTCCAGGAATACGCCCGTCCCGAGCGAAATATGGGCGTCCTGGGCTTCAACCCGAGCGGGTTGAATTTGACCCGAGCAGGTTGAGCTGTATCTTGAGCTCGAATTGTAAAACGGACGTCATTTTCTCATCCGGACTCCTATTGGAGTGATTCAAAAGCCTAGATCACTTGATTTTTCGACGCCGTTCCATCTAGCATACTTTCAGAGCCAAAGGAGCAACTCTTGGTTTGCGTTCCGAGCAATTTTCTTCATGAATGGCTTCCTTGCTTTTGCTCCTTGCTTTAAACCTTATGACCCTTCTATATACTCTTTATTCTTACATCATTGGTCATCATTCTTGCCACCTTATCATACTAGTCCATCTAATATCATCAATAAGCTTCCAAATATGCACAAAAGACGGGAATTTCCGCCTTATTATCTCCTTTTCTACAAAACATATGAAATGCGATAGAAAAGCAAATAGGAAGGTTTTGACGGATAAAATGGCCATAGAATGTTATAATAGTATGCAAAATAGGCTCAATTAGGGGACTAAATGTGCGCAAATAATGGTCACATCAAATATCCCAAAACCGAACCTTTACTCGTCCCGAGTAAAGAGGTGACTAAAACTAGACCTTTATTTAAACTATCCTAATAATATAACCGATATGAGACAATTAGCGGGTCTCACTCCGCCCCTTCAACTCACAATAAGACAACCATGAGGTAGGACGCCTTCTTGCAAGGCAAGGTGGGTCTTGCCAAAATGGCGACACATCCAATCATTAAAGCACACAAAATCAAGTAATGGATGCATCTACAAAAGAATAGCCACTTTCCTCATCTAAGTGGCGGAAATTATCTACAAGGGAAGCAATTCAAGGGTACACACTCCTTCATAGATGCAATTTCTTCAAACTACTAAGCCTAGAAGGATACCAATAAATCACCTCCAAATTGTGTCAAGCTAGGGTACCTTTGTCCTCAATCGTTAAATGCTTTTGTCAAGAATAGACTCCCTATGGTGTTAGAAACACTGGAGGATCGCGGAATTTCCCTTCTCGCCTAGACAAGAAGAAGGGTCGTCCCCTCTCTACCATGCAGAAAAATGGATACGGTGGATAAAGGGACCGATAGAATTTGAGTTTCACTTTGGGAGTTTGTTTTGTTGTTGTTTTCCCCCCAATTTCATGTGGCATATAACATTTGAGAACACTTTCTTACCATTTCTTTTTGATTTTTGGCATTTCAACACTTGATAACTTTCAACTTTTCTTTGCATTTCTTTTGAAGATTTTCAAAGTCACTGATACCGTCGTCAGGTACCAAAAATAAATACCTAAGTACTACTAACAAAAGCTAGCGGTAAGTAGGGTCGATCTCCACAGGGAGGCAAAAATGAGATTTATCTGTCTAATTTTAGTCTATGAGTAACGGGTCACAATGTGGGGGTTTGAAATGATTTTCTAAACTAATAAAAATAAGGAAAAGAGAATAAGAGAAGGGGATTAACCAGACAGAGAGAAACAGCTAAGACAAACGGTTCACCATAATCATCCGGTCAAGTAATCTAGGTCTCAGGTCAATGCAAATACGGTCCAAGGGGTAACGAACGTCACCTTTCGGTCCTTAATTCACCCTAAAGTGTAAACAGCTTAACTTTCGCCCTCACTGCAATACTCTATTGTTCGCTACTAGTCTACCTCTTCCAACCTTTCGGTCCAGGTCAAGGATCACTAAGAATTATAGGTCTAATTGCGTCGACTCAATCAGACAGATACAATTAACTGCAGCATTTAACCAACAAAGACAATACCAGCATTTAACCTAATAAATCGATTACTCTCCCTTCATAATTATAGATCCCCTATAGTCTTAGCATAAGGGAATTAGCTACTCATTATGAAATAAACAAGAACAAGAATTAAAAGAGAAATAAAAACAATAAACATTAAATTAAATTAAAGAGAGAAGGGAAGAAAGAATTACTAAATTAATGGATCCGGAAATGAAGAATAAAAGTAACAGTGTCTTCGAACCAGAGAGAAAAAGGAACGAAATAGTGTCAGAGGAAGAGCAACGTGATCCTCCGGATTAAAAGGAGATGATTACAAAAGACAACCCTTACTCCTATTTATAAGAAATTAGGAGTAAAGGTTAAACCTAATGACGGAATTAAGACTAAAAAGCCCAGCCCGTCATCAATATCCACTCGATCGACCACTTAAATCACTCGATCGAGTGAACTTGACTCAGAAACAGCTCGATCGACCAAGAAGGGTGCTCGATCGAGTAAGGCTATACAGGAACTGGTCGATCGACTAAGAACACAACTCGATCGACTGCTTATTCAACCTAAAACCACTCGATCGACCAAGAATGTCTTCGATCGAGTGATAATTGACTTCAGCAGCTTGTATTTCTCGTTAATTTGCCTTTGACTTATCCTTTTAGTGCCCGAAACACCTTCACGCATCCCAAGACAGCAATATTTCCCGCTCCAAATCTACTCTTCCTCCAAATGCATGCAAAATGGACGGTAAATGACTTGATTTCGCTACTTTCTGGTTCATTCCTGCAATTAAGACAAAATAACCCAAAGTAGCACATACGGGGCATTTCGTAGCATAAAACCACGATAAAAGCGTAGAAATACGTGCATAAAATAGGCTAAAAAGACTATATAAAATGCACGTATCAAATCTTCCCAAACCAAACCTTTACTCGTCCCCGAGTAAACTAAAATGCAACTAAAGGAACGGAAAAAGATAACTCAGAGCCAGCTACAAATGCCCAGTTAAGCCAATTTAATGCAAGAAAACTAACACTTATAGCTAAACAGTCAAATGCAAACGAGTTATAGGATGTTTATAAATAAAGCTGAACCGTCGACCTTGCAAGACCTTTAATAATGGACTCTCGCGGGTCACTCTTCTCTCATGAAGCAAAGGGTAAGCATATGAATGTAAGAGAGAAGAAGAAAAATAGTCGCTCACCTAGACTACGACCCACATAAACATGCATGCAACTAATATGATAGACAATTCTAACTACCGTACACACATTCCAACCAAACAAGGTCCTGTCACAGCCGAGGGCTTACAAAAATATGGTAAAGTGAGGTAATGGGTAAGAAAAGGCAAAACAATTATGGGAATGTGGAGGTATAGGTGATCAAGCTAGTACCTAAACAAAACCATATGAAACATATCCACTTCCAACTCAATTATGAAATAAGCACAATGCCCTTCATTTGGCATAAAACTCACCAAACCAAACTGAACATACTCCTCAAATGATATAAGATAGAACATAGGAGCAGAAACCGTCAACAAACAACATATTTTTTTTCGAATTTTCTTTCTATTTTTTTTCTTTACTCACGGTTTCTTGTTTTCTTCTTTTTCGAATTCTTTTTTTTTTTCTTTCTTTTTCACGTCATTTTTTTCATCATCCTCCTTTTCTTCATAAAATACCAACTCCGATTCAATAGAATATGCGCCAATATTTGATACAATAGACAAAATACCGCAGAACAATCTAAACTAGCTTGACAAGGCAGGCTAAATTTGGAATGTAGCTAAGGGTCAACAGGCAAATTTGGCTAATGTGGAGTTTATGGGTAAAAATGAAAGAAAAGGGAAAATGTAAGCACCTCCCTACATGTGACACCAACCACTAACCCGAATGTATGCAGGCAAAAAGCAATTGAATCTCATATATGTGCAAATTGATGAACATGCTATGCAAGGAGTAACTACTCACAATCCTACATGAAACTGGTCATAAATGACACCAGTTTATAAGGCTCTAATCCTTAGAAATTATAAGTAGGTTGCCAAAATTTCAGGTCAAGTCTATTCGTTCAGCTAAATTAAACATAAACTCGTAGATTATGCAAAAGACAAAGCTAATCAGATAACAGTTCAATGCAA
This sequence comes from Silene latifolia, assembly GCF_048544455.1. Taxonomy (NCBI): domain Eukaryota; kingdom Viridiplantae; phylum Streptophyta; class Magnoliopsida; order Caryophyllales; family Caryophyllaceae; genus Silene; species Silene latifolia. Next base: position 62,802,860 of record NC_133526.1, on the reverse strand, counting down.
GGCTTAAGCAAAAAGACAGTCGCAGTGCAATATCATCATTGAAATCTACCGTTCCGACTCAACCTATATGCTAAAACAAACATGAATTTTTTTGAATTTTAACAATTTTTCAAATTTTTATGGAATTTTAATTTTTTATGAAATAAACAACAATGCATACTGAAATTAAACGTGATAACATAAATGCAGTAAAAACAACATGCAGACACAGATATGGATGCGTAACCTCCCCAAACCAAACCGTACAATGCCCCCATTGTACCAAAACATGGAAAGGAAATGCAAACTAAAGGAGAAAGAGAGTAAATGCGGAAAACTCACAAGATAGCGCGAATAAGGGACCTCCCCAAACCGACCATGAAATGGGAGGTTGCTAAGGGCCCGAAAAACCGTCTCAGGAAGCTAATCCAAGTCAATAACACTCGATATCCGTCCAACAGTGGTCGATCGAGTGAGTGGGCATCCAAGAACAACTCGATCGAATGGTGATGTGGTCGATCGAGTGGTTTTTTGTTTCGCAGTGGTCGATCGAAAGGATCGATCGCTCGATCGAGAAGATCTCTCAGCTAAAGTGCTCGATCGAGTAGAATGACTACTCGATCGACTGTCCTCGATGTAATTCCTGCAAAATGGAACTAAAACAGCCCGCAAACTAACAAAAACAAGCTTACTGAGATAGTTTTATGGTATAAGAACCATTTATTACAACTGAAATTGAATAAAAACAAAATAAAATCTCCGGGTTGCCTCCCGGGTAGCGCTAGCTTCAGTCAGGTCCCAGCTCGACCTTCTTTTTCTTCGAGCCTTCTAATTAATCACGATCAAAACAGCTCAAAGCGCGCAGCATCAAATCATACATATGCGCATGTGCTACACAAAAGCATAAGTAGCACAAAAGTGGAATAGCAAGGTAGGAAATAAAGATATGTAGACATTTAAGTCTAACAAATTTCCTATGGGCGCTCCTAAATTTATCCACCAAATAAAGGAGCGCGGGAGCGATTGTCAATAATTTAGGGCTCCAAATTAGATTAACAATTTTAAAATGACAAGGATGGTGAGAAATTGCTAATTTATGCGTCCACATATGAGGGGGTATAGCTTTGAAAAAGGAAGCATGAATAAGACGAGGCAATTTACAAATAATAATAAAATTACCGTTTACTACCTCAGGTGGATCACTCTTAATGACGGAATCATAGATAAAAGAATTTATTACCTCTTCCGTGCTAGGAGTAATTACCGACTCAGCTGTCCTTTTGTCGCCCTCAGTGGAATCCGTCCCGTAAATCTCAGCCTCAAGTGCATCCAGCTCGGCTTTGAATAAGGGAGACTCACCATAACCGTTGTCATCATCAAAGTCGTCATCTAAATCAAGCCCAAATGACGAATTACAGCTCCCAATGACCAAATCAGTCGATCGAGCAGAATTACTACTCGATCGACCAATCTCTTTCCGCAATTCACTCGATCGAGTGGCAGAATCACTCGATCGAGAACTATCCTCCTGCATTCCACTCGATCGAGTAGAATTTTCACTCGATCGAGCAAGTTCTTCTGGAAAGTCACTCGATCGACCAATAATTGTCACTCGATCGAGTGATTCCTCCTGTACAGCGCTGAAATCTTCGCGTGGGGTAGTGAAATATGATAGGAACTCGTCGTCCGAGTCATAGAAGTCATCCTCATCATTGGGCAACACGGTTTCCTTACGAGAAAAACCGCTCTCAGCAAGATAAACTTCTTCTTCTTGCATCTCAGCTGCTAACTGAGCTATTTGTGACTCCAGTTCAGGGATTCGAGCATCCATATATCTATCACTCTCTTGCATTTGTGATACAAGCATTCTCATCAAATATGTCAGCTCCGCGATCTCTTCTCTCTCCATCTCAGCTGCTAATTGAGCAAGCTCGGACTCGAGCTCATCAAATCGCGAGACATATTCTTGCACTTGGAATGCAAGTTCCTCCATCAAGAATTTCAGCTCCGCAAGGTCTTCTTCTTGTATATCGGGGGAATCTTGTTGCGGTGGCCATTGTGGGCGGATGTGGCGGCACAACACAACAGTTGCATTGTGCTCGGCAGAACCACATCTCCCGCGGTAAATCACCGTCCTTCCATAAAATGGGACATCGGTGGTGGGTCAAAGGTACTCAAGCCTTCCCTTTGACTATCTTTCACCTAGAACTGTCTAGGTAGTACCTGTAAGGCCTATCAAAACAGCACTAAACAAAAGATTAAAACGGCCTCAAGGGAAAAATCCCTTGAGGCTAAAGACAGATAAAATTAAACAAATAAATAAATAGATTGCCTCCCCGGCAACGGCGCCAAAATTTGATACCGTCGTCAGGTACCAAAAATAAATACCTAAGTACTACTAACAAAAGCTAGCGGTAAGTAGGGTCGATCTCCACAGGGAGGCAAAAATGAGATTTATCTGTCTAATTTTAGTCTATGAGTAACGGGTCACAATGTGGGGGTTTGAAATGATTTTCTAAACTAATAAAAATAAGGAAAAGAGAATAAGAGAAGGGGATTAACCAGACAGAGAGAAACAGCTAAGACAAACGGTTCACCATAATCATCCGGTCAAGTAATCTAGGTCTCAGGTCAATGCAAATACGGTCCAAGGGGTAACGAACGTCACCTTTCGGTCCTTAATTCACCCTAAAGTGTAAACAGCTTAACTTTCGCCCTCACTGCAATACTCTATTGTTCGCTACTAGTCTACCTCTTCCAACCTTTCGGTCCAGGTCAAGGATCACTAAGAATTATAGGTCTAATTGCGTCGACTCAATCAGACAGATACAATTAACTGCAGCATTTAACCAACAAAGACAATACCAGCATTTAACCTAATAAATCGATTACTCTCCCTTCATAATTATAGATCCCCTATAGTCTTAGCATAAGGGAATTAGCTACTCATTATGAAATAAACAAGAACAAGAATTAAAAGAGAAATAAAAACAATAAACATTAAATTAAATTAAAGAGAGAAGGGAAGAAAGAATTACTAAATTAATGGATCCGGAAATGAAGAATAAAAGTAACAGTGTCTTCGAACCAGAGAGAAAAAGGAACGAAATAGTGTCAGAGGAAGAGCAACGTGATCCTCCGGATTAAAAGGAGATGATTACAAAAGACAACCCTTACTCCTATTTATAAGAAATTAGGATTAAAGGTTAAACCTAATGACGGAATTAAGACTAAAAAGCCCAGCCCGTCATCAATATCCACTCGATCGACCACTTAAATCACTCGATCGAGTGAACTTGACTCAGAAACAGCTCGATCGACCAAGAAGGGTGCTCGATCGAGTAAGGCTATACAGGAACTGGTCGATCGACTAAGAACACAACTCGATCGACTGCTTATTCAACCTAAAACCACTCGATCGACCAAGAATGTCTTCGATCGAGTGATAATTGACTTCAGCAGCTTGTATTTCTCGTTAATTTGCCTTTGACTTATCCTTTTAGTGCCCGAAACACCTTCACGCATCCCAAGACAGCAATATTTCCCGCTCCAAATCTACTCTTCCTCCAAATGCATGCAAAATGGACGGTAAATGACTTGATTTCGCTACTTTCTGGTTCATTCCTGCAATTAAGACAAAATAACCCAAAGTAGCACATACTGGGCATTTCGTAGCATAAAACCACGATAAAAGCGTAGAAATACGTGCATAAAATAGGCTAAAAAGACTATATAAAATGCACGTATCAGTCACCCCATATGTAGTGAGGGTGACTTATATTTGAAGCTTTAGGAGTTCTATTTTTGCTCCTCTTTTCATTAGATGCATTTTTGCAAACTTTCTTCCACTTTTCATTTTATTGAACTCAAATCGATTTCTTTTTGTGCCCATTCCCTTTGTTGACAAAATGTGGTAGAACATGGATGAATGATGGTTGCATGGTTTCAAGGGTCACCTTGGAATAAACTGTAGCCAAGGAGTTATCACACCACAAGGTACTCTTGACTAGGCCTTAATCCATGGGTCAAAGGATACTAGCATGACACATCCTAGGGTGTTTTACAAATATTCTAACAAGCAAAGTCTTAAGAAGAAAAAGCATCTACTAGGGCCTATATACACTTGTCAACCTTCCCAAGTAGACGGTTTCGCAAAATTTTTCTAACATGCAAACTACATGCCATGATGCAACTACCGTATAAACATCCTAATGCAAATGTTTCTACCAACTAATATGTCATATAAACTAAATGCAAGTCCTAAGTTCACATTGTTATACCGCATCAATCAAAATAAAGCCACATAGTCATTAACATAAAGAGGAAAAAGGAGATTGGAAAGATCATACCATGCGGTCTTCAATATCTTCATGCCTCGGATGTGGCGTAGTCAATCAATGTGAACAAGGATGAACAAACACAATATATACAAAGCAATATATACAAGTTTACACTACAAAGGAAATGAACTTGTTTTTGGATTTTTCTATTTTTTCAAATTTTTATGGTTTTTGTTGTTATGAAATTAAAAGACATATTTTTGTGATTTTTCGAAATTTTTAAATTTTTATGCATTTTTGGAATATAAATTCCCATCCCCCATTTTATTTTGGACATTGTCCTCAATGTACATGTAGGAGTAGGAATGAAAAAGAAATACATGTTTTTGGATTTTTGATTTTTTGAAATAAAGTGCAAATGCAATGATATGATATGAATGAATGCATGCTCTAACTAAATGTAATTCTATGTGAGATATATAACAAATAAATGCAATCTACACTAGATGATGCATGTTTTAAACTATGGTCACTTATGATCAAACCTCCCCAAACCGATTTAAACACTATTTCTAGTGTAGAAAAGAATAGGATTGGTCATTAGTGATTATGCATGAATTCTAATATATATGCAACTATCTACATGAATCATGTGAGATATATTACAATGCAACTATACTATATGAACTAACTAATGCAAATGAAGTATGATACAAGTGCATGCGAAAACTACACTAAATGCAATGTATATACAAAAGAGAGAGAGAAAAATGGGTATCATACAAATGGAAGTGGTGAAGTAAGCCTCTTTCACTCGTCATCCTCATCTTGATCATATCCATAATGATGAGAGCTTCCGGCTTGCTCATATCCGGGTGCTTGGCCCCAATATCCTCCTTGGTCAAATCCTCCTTCTTGCCCCGAGTACCCTCCACCTTGGCTAGAATGCCCTCCGTCCCCTCGACCCCAAGCTTGGTCCCCTTGATTTGGGAACAAGAGCTCCGGTTGTGCCCAAGAGGGCTTAGGACCATCGGAGTTAATATACCCTTTTTGAGCCATGTTATAGTATTGGGGGTAGAGGGCCAAGTAGTTGTCTTCCCTCCCTTTATGCACCCCAAGGTCCACTCTATTCATGAGTGCCATCAAATCATTAATACCCGGGGTATTGGGGATTTCCGGCCTAAATTCGGTATATGGAGTAGTGTATGGCGGGATAGGTACGTAGGAAGGTGGGCAAATAGGTATTCCCGGCCCTCCACGAGGTGGTTGACGGTGTGGATCTTCCATTTGAGGGGGATTATCAAGAATTTGGATATCAAGGAGGTAGCTTGGTGGAGGAGAGTATGGACTCAATCTTGGGTCAATGCCCGGTATCTTCCATCCTTCAAGGATCATTGAAGTGCATCCCTTGGTGTGCCACTCCACACTCCCATCTCGAGTGTAGTTACACCATCGGTGACTGTGGAAGATGGTGTGCTCATCAATCAAAGTCCTCCCCTCAAGAGGAATATAGGTTCCTCGGGCATTGAACCCGGGACAAAGGTGGTAGGCCAAAATGGTAATTAGACCTCCCATCACGAAGGTTTTGAGTTGGGTGGTCCCTTGAGCAAAATCATGGAACCTAGTAAGTATCTCAAGTGGCGTATTAAAGTTATAACGCCTCACCGCTCGAACATTCAAATAGGACTCAAGAAAAGTTAAGTCGATGAGAGTACACCTATCTTGTTCGTACCTCCCATTGATGCAACCGGCTACAAAGCGCTCGGTGAATCGAATCACCGGATGTTGGATGGCAAAGGTATAGTAACGCTTTATGTGGGTAAAGTCCCTCCCGGAGATAGCCTTCCAAAGAAAGTCCACACCAAAATTATCGGGCTTTTCGGTATAGTCGGTGGGTACTTCAAGACCGAAAACATAGGAAAATTACTCAAGCGAAAGACTATGGTCTAGATTGCATAACCTAAACTCCATGCCCACATTGTTGTGGGTATCTGCCACAATGCGAAGGCTACTCAAGAATTCAAGGGTGAGACTAAGGTAAGTCTCTTCATGGGCATGGAAAAGTTTCCCGATGCCAAGGCCATTAAAGAACATCTCGGTAGGGTACCTTATCTTAAGGATTTCCAACACCCTAGTGTCTACAAATTGAGTGGGTTCGTACTTCTTACCTAGTAGCTTGACAAAGGTTTCGCGATGGTCGTCGGATTCAAAGAGCACCTCTTGAAAGTGGTTGAGTTGTTCAATGCCTCCCCTCATTAAGGGTTGGGAGCTCCTTGGTAGCACTACCTCTCGCGGCGTTGAAGAGGTTGATCCCTTGCGCTTCTTCCTGATTGATTCAACCAATTTCTTGGCCTTTCCTTTGGTGTTCATCAATGGTGCCATTTGGAAGTTGGTGATGGGGATGTTTTTGAGGATGGGAGGGTGATTTTGAGGATTGAGATGAGTGTTTTAGGGTTTGGTAAGGTGAGGAGATGAGGGAGAAAAGGGGGTGATTATATAGAAAAAATAGGGAATCCGAACGGATAAGGTTGGATCAAACCCGTTTTATCCGAAGGAACAGGGCAATCCGAGCGGATTTCTGTCGGGACGGGCGGATTGGGGAAGAAGAAGACGGGCGTCTTTGCTAGAATCCGCGCGGATTCAAACACAGCAAACTTCCTCGGCTGAGAAGTGGGAAAAGACGGGCGTCTTGCCTTTGGGACGTGCGGCTTGGCTGGGACGGGTGTCTTGCTCAAAATCCGCACGGATTTTGACACAGCTCAAAATCTTGTTTCTAGACGACACACGGGACGGGCGTCCCGTGAAGAAAACGGACGTATTGTCCAGAACGGGCGGATTTGCTCGAATCCGCACGGATTCTTCTTCAGATTTAACCTTTTCTTTCCCGTGGGTCTTGGTCGGGCGTCCTCCTCTCGATTCGGGCGTCTTCTCGTCTTTTCCTTCTTTTTCTTCCTTTTTCGGGAAACAACACACCCTTTTCACTGATTTTCTCTTTTTCCTTATCTTTCTCTGAAATTTGCTTATTTAACAATGTGAGATGCCGCTCTCTCTCTCTCTCCGCTCTCATGCAAGAAATTAAATGCAAATGCAATAATGTACAATATTATACAAAGTAAAGGATCCAAGAAATATCTTACAAATGGTGGTTTGAGATAGGACTCCACCAAACTAGTTCAAATTGTAGAAATTCTTGTCCATAGAGCTCAAAGCTCTTAATAAAAGATCAAAAGCTTGTGAACAAGCTCCAAATAAGCACAAGTATGGGTTGCTCAATTTGAATATGAAATTTGGCCAAGGAGGCTTGTAGAATGTTCTTTTCCTTGCCTTCTCCTTAGCGTTAGAGCTTTCCCGATGCTTCAAATAAATAAACCCATGATTCTTGTCAACACTAAGCATGAAGCGTGGTTCACTTTCATCCGTAGACGTCCATTTACCAACTTCGTCTTCAATCCCGGTGATGATGATAGCATTTTGATTTTTCAATCCTTCCAAGGTAGAAGGAGAATTTTCATAACATTGATGATCGGACACCTTAGGAGTTGAGATTGCGGGTGCCAAATCTTCACAAGTAGCCTCACGAGCAATTTTCTCTTTGAGCTTTTTCACCAAGTAGCTCTTGTAAGAAACTTTGGCCTTTTGAAGAAGGTCTATCATATCCTCTTTAATGATCATTGGCTCCATGATAGGTGCCAAGTAGTCTTCATGAAGAATAAAGGAAGGACGTTCTTCTTCATGATAGGGTATCTCAAATGCTTCAAGGATAGGCTCCTCAAGCAAGGTGATATTGTGAGTCCCTCCTCTAGGTTCATCATCATTGTTGCTATCTTCATATGAATTATAGACGTGGGCTTCATGTAACTCTTTTTCCAACACCTCAACGTTCACATCAAAAGACACACCCTCATACTCACAAAGGTTAAGAGTATTTGGCTCATTTAATCTCATGTCTTCATCATCAAATATCATACTCTCATACTCACAAGAGCTCAAGGAACTTGGCTCTTCCCACTTCTCATCTTTCATATCAAAGGTCACTACTTCAAATTCGCATTTATGCTCAATGTCCAAAGAACGGTGGTGAGTGATTGCTTGGGATTCTTTCAATTGGGCAATTTGAATCCTCAATTCCTGTCTTTGGATAACAATGTCTTTAAGAATGTTATCTTCTTTTCGGCTCTCCTCTAGCATTTGTTTGAAGAAGTTTTGTTGATCTCCCATCATTTGGAGAATCATGTTTTGAATGGGTTCATCTTTTTGTTGTGGGTAGGTGTGAAAGTGGTTGTATTGTCGCAATTGAAGTTCATTGTGAAATGGGTATTGGGTGGGTGGTTGTTGTTGATATTGGGTGTGGTGATTTTGGTGGGAAAAATTGGGGTAGTGGTTAGGATTTTCGTTGTACAAATAATAAGGTAGGTTTGTGTTGACTTGCTCCCCAAACTCCCCATACCCATAGTCATACTCAAAAGATTCACCACATACTCCATGTACCAAGTCTTGGGTCATCATCATAGCCAAGATAAAGATACAACTACAAACATGGAAACTACAAGAAAACGGTAAAAACAATCCTTGAGGAACAAGTTCCTCAAGGTGAAAGCACAATTAAAATAGACAAACAAGTAAGAACTTAATCACATAGCACCATCCCCGGCAACGGCGCCATTTTGATGTGGAGAGATGTCGTCTGGTCATCCAATCAAACACATTTATAATACTCAACAAACAACTAGTTAGCGGTAAGTCGAGGTCGATCCATGGGACGGTGTGCTTTGCGTTCTAAGTCTATCTATCTCAATTTATGCTAGTGTCACAATTTGTTTGGGTTTGTAGTTGTATTCTAAACTAATGAAAGTAACAAAGTAGAGCAAACAATGAACTAAGAAATGTAAACAATTGACTAAAAACACTAGGATGTCATGGGGTCATAGGGGATTCATGGTTTTGATCATAAAAACATGTTTACAAAGTTGCAAGCAATTAATGTTGTTAAGGAACCGAGTTGGTTTATGTCTTACGGTTCATAGGAAAAGTTGGGTCCCGGAGCCGAATCGATTAGATTGTACAACACCTACAAGTCGACTTACTTTCCTCCTATTCAACTTCTATGCATGGTCTAACAAGACTCGAGTTGGTTTATATCTTACAAGTCAAGTTGAGTAGATAAGAGATGGTAAAAATGCAAGGATTCATAGGCTTAGCATTTCATCAAACATAACATGTGCGTAAAGTTGACATCACAACAAGCAAGCAATTTGATTATGAAAACATATTAGATTAAGCATGAATCAATCCCATGTTGGTTTCCCTTAATTACCCACTAATCCTAGCTAAGTAACTACTCACTCATCATCATGGGAGACATGTCATTAATGGTGTCAATCATCACAATAAGTATAAACATGATAATAGAATGAAGAAATGAACAATAAAGATTAAAGAGTAAAGGAATTATACCAAACTTGAGGTGATCCAAATAATAATGCAAAGAATAATAGAGGAACTTGATGATTGATGGAAGGTTGTCAATCTCCCAATAATAACCCAATAATCTTCAATTACCCAATAATAAACTTGAATAATAAAATTGAACAATAATTAAAGAGAGATTAATGTGTAATTTGTGGAAAGATTCAAGAGTAATCTATTCTAATGTACTCCTAATCTAATCTAAATAAGGATTTTCTACTCTAAAAACTTTTGTCAAAGGATTATTACAAATGGGGTATTTATAGTGGAAATTAGGTGGATGCATTAGGGTTAACTAAGGGCTAAACTAGTAATTACACTTTTTAGATTGAGCAAGGAGGAGCCGGTATTTTTCGAAGGAAGGGCTTCTCTCTTTGTAGGTTGGAGAAGACGAAATTATGCTGTGAAGAAATCCGTGCGTATTGGGGTCGGGACGAGCGGATTCTGCTGATGGAAGACGAGCGGATTCGAGGGAATCCGGGCGGATTCTGGCGGGGCAATCTGAGCGTCTTTGGAGGAAATCCGCTCGGATTGTGCTGTGAGGAGACGGGCGGATTGGAGACAATCCGCTCGGATTGTTCTTCACCAATAATTCTTCTTCTTTTCTTCCCTTTTGTTCACTTCCATTTTATTCTTGTGGGATTGGTCTTTAGTCCTTGCTTCCTCTTCATACTAGTCCATCTAGTATCGTCAAGTAGCTTCCGAGTATGCACGAAAGACGGGAATCTCCGCCTTATTATCTCCTTTACTTCAAAACATATGAAATGCGATAGAAAAGCAAATAGGAAGGTTTTGACGGATAAAATGGCCATGAAATGTTATAATAGTATGCAAAATAGGCTCAATTAGGGGACTAAATGTACGCAAATATTGGTCACATCAGAAATCCTCCATAGATTGCACCCAAGACTTACCCTTAAACTAGTATACTAATTAACTAGATTATTATACTAGTACCCTTAAAATGATTCTAATATTATTACTATTACTACACTAGTAATGTTATTGTGATATTAGAATTGATGAATAAATGCTTGTGAATCTCAAAAACTTGTTTGAGAAATCTAGAGAGAAAGATAAGCAAACTCTTGCATGTAGATGTAAAATGAATTAGGTGTAGGAAAAATGAGGACAAAAGTCCTCATATGTAGAGGTGAGGCCGGGTGGGTAGGAGCCAAAAGAGCATCTTGCTTTTTCTCCTTTTTTGTTTTCACAATGTATAGGTATGTAAGAAAATGTAAGATAGGTGTAAGGCTACAAAAGTAAAGCCTATGATTATTTATCATAAAATAAATCAACCTTACACCATCACTACTCCCTCCATTTGGTCCATCCTCCATAATATGGATTACCATTTTATTTTGTCAATTTGTCATTTGTCACACAATATGTCTTATGTAGTATTTTACATGTTATTAATTAATATAATGCATATTTATCACATAAATAACATTTTACAAATTAATTAAATTACATACAACAAATTGACTAGTGATACTTGATCATACAAATAAAATGGGTCATATAGTTACAATTCACAACATCTTGTAATTATAATTAATCATTAATTCTTATCTCTATTGTTTCTCAAACAATAAGCAATTTTAGTAATAAAGCATTTTTATTACTAAAATAAATCTTATTTAATCCCATTATAATAAGATATCATTATTCTCTCTCACAAGTAAATTGTTCACTTTTAAGGAATTGATTACCTTGTATCGTCATACAATTAATCAATTTATCCATTAAGGGAATTGTCCTTTAGGTGTGACCTTAAGGGATCAACTGACCACCACTGTCACACGACAGTAATGTCAAACTATAATCAGCCAATCATTACCGATTAATGACGATCAGTTAATTATATTATAAATCATCCCTCACGTATTCTTAATATGAGATTTAATTATGATATTAAATCATGTGATCGCACTATTGTTGAGGACACATTTCCCAACAATCTCCCACTTGTCCGAGACAAGTGTGCGTCACCAATTCTCTTGTCCTATTACAATCTCCCACTCAATGCAAGGTGTCTTGCAAGTCGTACTTACATTTGATCATATCTTGAGTGGTTTCCTCGATCTGGAGAGTAACTCACTGACCGGAATTATCTATCATAAATATCTTCCGAGCGTGGCCACGCATTTCCAGTTAACTACTCCTCGAGTGGCCTTGAGATTTCAAACAACCCTGACAAGGGGTGGACAATTCCTATCGCCCTATGATACGGTCGTTTAGTATCAAAAATAATATTTATAACCTAAATACTACTAACAGAAGCTAGTGGCAGTCAGGGTCAAACCACAAGGAGGCAAGCAATTTAAAGTTGTCTAATTTAAGTCTAAAGTAACAGTTTTTGGAGGGGTTTGATTTGAATGATTCTATAACTAAAGGCAATAAAATAAAAACTAAACTAAAGCAAATAAATGAGCAGTAGATGAAAATAGATGAAATCAAATATTAAAAGGATGCTAAGATGGTCCGTTCACTGTAGTTTCGACGGCGGTAACTCTAAGTAAACTGATTTAAGCATGTTAGACGGGAAAAAAAAGTCATCTCGGTCCAATTTAACAGGTAGCAACCTTTCGGCCTAAGCTACGGGTCCCTAAGTCTCACTAATACTAACTTTCGTTCTTGATTAATGATACTTAAAGCCTAAATTAACTTATCTCTCGATCTTATTAATTTAGTCGTCTTAATTAAGTAGTCTATTTCCCTCCCCTATCTTTCGATCTATCGGGTCGGTCAATTCCTAAGCATTCAACTAGTCGCGTGCACTCGATTCGTCAAATATAGCAATTAAATTAATTAAGTCGAAGCTAATCTAACACGTGGCAGTCGATCGACCATGCAGGGCGGTCGACCGACCTACGGACCCAGTCGATCGACCAGAGCCCGATAACAGGTTACCTATTGTCGAAACCGTCTAACCTACAGATCCCCTACATCTTAGCACGTAGGATTTAGCTACTCATGATGGTAATAACAACAACAATAAAATTAACAAATAAAGCAATTGAATTCATAATTGAATTAACTAAATAAATAACTAACATGAAACGAGAATTTGGCTTTGGGAAATCTAAACTAGCAATTCTAAACTACGGAAGAATTAAAGCAACGAAATTGAACAAAGGAACAGAGGAATACCGTAAAGAAGAATTGAAGAGAAAAAACCCAAAACCCAATGCGAAAAGAAAACGTTTTTTGATGAAAACTAATCTCAACTAATGAAATAATCCAAAATTCAACTTCTATGTATTGAACCCTAATTAATTCGATATATCCTCTTCTGAAACCTCAGGTTACGTTATATAGATAGTCTTACGTAACTTTTATTCCTAAAACCTAATTACATTGGGCTTTCTCGTTTTCCAAATTTGCGTCAGATTAAAATAGCGGTCGATCGACCACTGGGACCAGTCGATCGACCAAGCTCCGCTGTACAATATCTTCTGATAATTGTGCTCTGGTCGATCGACTGCTTCAACAGGTACTTTGCTCCAAAAGCTTCGTAAATTTGTCTTTCAGGCCTCGATACGCGCACCAAGTTTGCTTCCCGAGTCTTTACTTCACGTCAGTTCCTATGCCTAGTACTCGGGGACGGATTTAGCTCAATATCTACTCATTTCCGCAATAATCTGCAATATTAAATGAAAATACGAAAGTATACGAAATGGGGCAAATAATAGAACAAACTACACAAATGAGCTCTGAAATGCGTGTAAAATAAGGTGTAAAACATCATATAAATGACACGCATCACCCTATTCCCTTCGTTCAGCCACAATCCATCATAACCCAAAATATACCCAGTTTGACCTCATTTACGAAATCGTAGAGTATAAATCAAAGCTAATCAAAAGTTGTGCCAACTTGGGCGAATAGTCTCTAGTCAAAAGAATTGACTCATAAGAATACTATAGTAGCTCTTGCCACGACCAGGCTTTATGAATTACCAGAACTCTATAAGCGGTCACTGCCCGACAGAGTGTCCTATACAGTCTGCCTATGTGATCGACTAGTCATCCCATATGACTCTATGGCACTTGAACTTGCCATCAATCGCATCATACTCTAGTCACTTGGAGACGTCACCTCATATAAGTAACTAGGGGCGAATACCATGTCAATCCAGTTCACTTTAATGGGGTTCAATTTGTCTCTACAACCCATTCGGATACGACAAGGTAGCGGGTGAGTTTAATGAAACTCAAACGATAAATGCGATTATCACATATGAATAGTCAATACTCTATTACTACTTCCTATCTTATAATATTTAGTGTATTATTAACACTAATTTAGATGCAACAAAAGTTTGGAAAGTAGATATACCCGATATCCTTATATTCCAACTTTTCAATTGCCTTTTTCCTTCCATTCAATGTCATCTCCAATGACATGAATTTATCTAAGTATATGTCTAGACTTCTTACTAGACTTGGGCTCTTTTGAAAGATGCTCCCACTGTTATCGCATAACTTGTCACAAAATCATTTGTAGAAGGATTCACCCTTAATCCCTACATTGACGATTTTATCACAATTTACTTAGATTCCTTTTGTAGAATTTGCAATGCGCGAAACTAAAACACTTTTCTTAGTCTCTTACTCCTTAGTGAATAGGTCACCCTAGGATTTCAACAAATCCCTTTTAAGTTTGGAAACTAAAGTTTGTGCAACACTTTAACACCTAACTTAGTTTGTCATCCAAACATGTGAACGAATCCTTAATTCTTCTCAAGAATCTCAAGGATGTTCTTTAAGGCTTTCACAAGCCATATTATGGGAATTATCCCTTTTATTGACTTATTATGCTCTCAGAATATGTCACATCATGGCACGTGCGTCTGTTGGGATACATGATCGTTCTAATGGCGGAAAGATTAGAATTCGATTTCATGTGATCAACAACTTAATAGGTTCAGTGAATGACTATGACTCCATCATAGTAATTCTACTTCCATCACCATGAATAGCCTATTCAACCTTGTTGATGTGCAACAGATACGAAAGATCTTATTATCATAAGACTCTCAACTCTATGCCAATATACTTTCACATAGATTCGGTAATCTAAAGTATATTGCACCCTTTCCTAGTCACCCAATCACTCTTGCCAGAAGAGAGCATTGGTACATTATTCTCAATAAGTAATATGTCTTCAATATATAAGACATGGAAACATGATTATGGCTCCCACTTAACTTCATGTATAATCATGATTCTTCAACCATGTGAATGAAACCATTCACTATTATCACATGAAAAGTATACTCCTATAACGCTTGCTTAAGACCATCCTAGGTTCACTTAAGAAAGCTACGCATAAGATGTTAGGACAATTAAATCTTTATCTAAGGTTTTGTGTTTCAAACACTTCCTTCTCTAAATTCCCATTTTAGAAAAGCGAATTTTATTTGCCATTTTTCATTAGAATGAAATGCGGCAATTCCTAACACAATTTATCTTGATCAACATCTTCATGTAAATCTTATGTATTTATGTACTCAAAAGCTCTATTTACTTTTGAGGAGACCCTCGCCTTAAAGTAAATCTACTCTTGAGTAACAATTTTCGGATTTTAATGCTTCGGCTTGTATGTAACAAGGTCATGATACTATCACTTTCACAAAGTAATATTTTTAAACAATAAGACATGTGCGATAAACTCCCACTGAACTATGCTCCGATTCTATCTTCATAGACTATACTGCAACTAAACTCCCACTCTATAATTCTATTACTTTCACAAAGTAACATTTCAACTATAAGAGATGTTTGTGACGATTCAATCTACTCCCACTCTATCTCTCAGAAATACATATATCTTCTTGAGAGATAGTTTTGTGAGACACAAACATATATATTTAACGGAGTATTAGGAGTTTACCCAGACTATATATTAGCTTTCAAAAGTCCATCCTAACATGGCAGTTTGATAATATACGAGTCTTATCCATGTCATCTGTTGAATAGACTCTCTATTCTAGGTATCTCCTGGTTGACCATCCATTTAGAATAATTTGTCCATATGGTATCATAAATTCCCTACTTGATGAGTTCAAAAGCTCATTACAACTTTATAATTGATCTTATATAAGTAAGTTGTTACTTTAAGTAACAAAGACATAAGGAGAATCAAATTCATAGCTTATGGACATATAATGAACCAATCATCATAATCGTCTATTGAATCAATTTGAGTTGTTTATCTAATGTTTCTCTACGCAAGTAATTTATGATGATGATTTTAGAACAAGTGATAAAACAAGTGATTTGGGTTGAAAACCAAACCACAAATATCCAAAGCACAACAATTGTTTAAAGGATTACAAACCAATTTCCAAGTCACACAAGGAAATCAAAATAGTTCTAAAAACTTGAAATACATCATAAAATTAAAGACAAAGCAAATTAAAGCCAAGCTTCCATTGATCCATCACCACGGTTGGCTACTCTAGCTTCCCACATGATCCTCTAGGCTTGCTTCTCCTTGCCTTTGTCCTTGGTAGGAGGCCCTATTTACAATAAAAAGGGTAATCATCACAACTTGTATCAACCTACCAAAGTTGAGATTGAAACATAAAAGATAGGGATAGTTATATACCTACTGGAATAACCTTTCCAGCTTTGATGTCGCCAAGATATTTGGAACAGTTTCTCTTCCAATGCCCAACACCACAACAATAGTGGCACTTATCCCCGGTGGGGGCACTATACCTGGGCTTGGAGGTACTAGCTTCACAAGCTTTAGCTATATTCCTGTTGGGAGTTCGCTTCTTCCCCTTTTTCCCACTCTTCTTGAAGGTTCCCTTGCTCTCATGATTGACATTGAGCACATCTTTGGTGGTGCTAACACTTAGCCCCATGTCCCTTTCGGCTTGCACAAGCATTTTGTGCAACTCATCAAGGGAAACTTTCTTATCTTGCATATTAAAATTCACCCGGAATTGAACATATGATTTGATTTTGGTGAGGGAATGAAGAATTCGATCAATTACGAGTTCATTGGGAATTTCCACCTTATGCATTTTCAAGGTCTCAACATGCTCCATCAACTTGAGCACATGAGGGCTCACTTTTTGGCCCTCCTTGATGTTAAGATCAAAGAATGCGGAAGCCGCCTCATATTGTATGACCCTAGGAGCTCGTGAAAACATGTTCACAAGCTTCATGTAGATCTCATGAGCGGTGCTAATCTTTATAGCACTTCTTTGGAGTTCGGCTTCCATAGCAAAGATCAACACATTTTTGATCGCGACCAACTCCTTTTGGTAAACCTCATAGGCTAACCTAGCGGCGGCGGTGGACCTAGCATTAGGTTCGGTGGGAGATTCCTCGGTAAGGTAACGAAGCTTGTCGTCACCCTCCGCGGCCAAGCGAAGTTGCGCGTCCCAATCGGCGAAATTAGACCCATTCTTTTCTAACTTACATCGATCCATGAAGGATCGGAGCCATGACACATTGGTAAGCGTGGTGGAACTAGTGGATGCGGACATGATTCGAGTTGCCATTGCAGTTAATAAAACAAATTTGACTACAAAATAGGAAATGAAGGAATTAAATAACATCTATCGTTTTATAGAACTCGTATGTTTTAATACAAGTATTTAAGCATCTATGTAGTGACCTCCACCCAACTAACATAAATGATTCGGAGATCCAAATTCATATTAATACGGGTACGGTAAGCCGAGTCATCCCTTATTAATATAACTCGGTGGATTAACTTCTTAATCGATTCTACTTCTAGAACTCTCGGTCGATAAAAATTACTCTAATTTTCATCTTTAGCCCGGAACACATGCGACTACAGTCACGAATACTTCCGTTGAGCTCAATCCAAATTTCGATGTAATAACATTTTACTACCCCACTTCGCCAATGTAACAAGGTTTGTATTACGGTAAAGCCGGCTCAACTCCCTTATGAAATTATTATATGTGAGAGGTCTTGTCAATTTATTATCTATAACGTTTTAAGTGAACTAAAGCGGTGAACTACGATAATTATAATTGATGCGGTCGATGACTCGATATGATATGCATGTGTTGTTATGGCGATTTGGCAATGCATGTAACATATTAAAAGAAATGCAAAGCAATAATAAAATTCCTAGTATGGCCTTCCTAAATAGAAAATCTAATAATCTATTACATATTCGGAAACCAACTCCTTTGGTCCCTTGAATCTTCAAGTGGCACGCCTCCCAAGACCCCGTCTTCGTCGGATCACCTTTCCGAATGGCGTCGTCTTTGAAGATGCTCCATAATTACAAATAATAATAAAAATACAAAGCTATTCCTATTATACATTTGTAAAATGGAAAAACTAATAAAAATAAAAGTGATGCGAGATCACATTAAATTACAACCGAATCAATATTCCCTTTCATTACGGGTAATATTGATTAAAACTAAGGCCATACTAAGATAAAATTACATAATTCAAAATTATATAAATAAAAGACATTCAACAATTGAAATATGCAGCATTATTATATGTACCTATCATGCCAAATGATGTGCCAAATCGCCCTATTTAACTTATGTCGTATATATATAACCCGGTTTCATGGAAATGCGTGATAATAACCTTTTAAAATCACTCATTAACACTTAAATCACATCTAAGTTCAAGTTAATTATCCTAACACTTTTTAGGACTCAAAAATTAGTCATCACTAAATTTTTGACAATAATTCAACTTGATTTAATTTTATGCTCATTTTTTACCTTAAAATCATAATATTTATGAAATAAATCCAAATTAAATTAAAATAATTTCAAAATTTGAATTTTAAATTTTTGAACATTCTGGAATAATTCCATGACACTCATAATGTCAAAAAACATAGTTAAAATTTTCGAATTAATTTTGAGAAAATATAGTTGCAATGTATCGGTTTTATCTCATAAAACATCTAAAGTATCCAAAAATTACTCCCGTTAATTTTACAACTTTAGATCTGATAAGTGGGATATTTATGCAACCTAAAATAATTTTCCCATGCCATGCAAATTGTTTTAGCTATTTATGCTAAAATAGTCACTATTTATGCCATTTTTACTCTAAAATTCATAAATCATGCTAAAAGAGATATTTTAATCTCAAAATTTACATAAACTCTGTAAATTATGCATGTGACAACATATTACAATCTCATGGCCTAATTCGAAATTTAACTATTTTTAACCATTTTACTTCTTTTAATCCATTTTTATCTCATAAAATCATAAATCATGCAATATTAATCCAATTAATACGAGATTTTACACACAACTTGTAAAATATGAATGTGAGGTCATATAAAATTTTCAAGGTCAGAAACTTAGTTTAACTATTTTTAGTATTTTAATTCCCATTTTAGTCATAAAAATGTAATAAAATGACCAAAAATCCTTAAAATGAGCAATAAATTTCCATAAATCATAAAAATGACCTAAAAATATTTTAGGACCAGAATATATAACATGTATGATGATTTCGTGGCTTATACTTATAAATCACAAATTTTTAGTTTTATATGTTAACCTTTTAACTCGGAAAAATAATAACCGATTATGCATGCAACATCCTTATGCTCTGATACCACTTGTTAGGTGTATATACCTCTTATTAGACTCCTCTAATGGTGAACTAATTAATTTCTTAATTATTTGTTCTTTAGATCTAGTGCATGCATAACAAAATGAAAGATTTATAAGAAAAACAATGTCCCTTACATTGTAGGTTGGTTCGAAATATTGGGCACAAGTAAGGTCACCTTCCTTCACTTGTTCTTGAGCGAAATGTGATGGATGATCCTCCAAGATCCCAAGTATATAAATCCTTCATAGATTGCACCCAAGACTTACCCTTAAACTAGTATACTAATTAACTAGATTATTATACTAGTACCCTTAAAATGATTCTAATATTTTTTTTTTTTTTTTTGATAAAATGTGAGTATATATATCAAAAATATAGGATTTACATGAAATGAAAATCCTTAATTACATAAGGTTCTTATGGCATAGCCAAGATACATCATTAGCACTCAAATTCTCCCTCCCTCTTCCTCTAACTCTAGCCTTAATGCTATCATTTAGTTGCAAAACAACCTGTCTAGGGTGCATTAAAACCATATCATTCCTGCATTTGTTCCTCTGAAACCAGATAGCATATAGTGCCCCCAAGAAGAAGGCAATCTGAACTCCTTTCTGGACAACGGTACCTCCTCTATTAGCCCACCACATGAGATCAACTGCCATAGGAAAGCTACACCCAGTGATCTGCTGCATTGCCAGCATCACACGTCTGCTGTACTGGCAATCAAAGAACAGATGAGCCAAGGACTCATCAGCTTGGCCACATAAAGTACAGCAAGCATCAACATCCATCCCATAAGTTATCAGCTTATCCACCGTATTCATAGCTTCATGTGCCACTAACCATCCCATGAACTGATGTTTAGGGAGTGCCCAATTGTTCCACACAGCCTTACTCCAGCAAGCAGGTGGATTAGCATCCCTGAGCCACTCATAGCAGCCACTAGGAGTGTACCCCGTGGGTTGAGCCACCCACACCCCATCCACAAATCCCTGAGCCAAGTCTTGCTTAACCTTACAAATCCTCCTCCAAACCCAGCTAGAGTTTGTTGAGGGGGTGTACTCAAACCAGTCCCTCCCTCTGAGGTAGTTACATTGTACCCACTGCACCCATATTGAATCTCTCTTCTCTGCAATCCAGTTCACCAGACGACCCACCATTGCTTTGTTCCACACCTCCTGATTCTTCAGGCCTAATCCTCCTTCTTCCTTAGGCTTACAAATTTTGTCCCAAGCCACTAAAGGGACCCTCCTATATTCTGTACCATTTTCCCATAGAAAGTTTCTACAGGTGGCTTCTATGCTCTTAATGATGCCCTTTGGGAGGACAAACATCGAGGCCCAATAAGAGTGCAGGGTATTTAGGACTGACTTAACCAACACAAGCCTGCCTGCATAGGAGAACTTTCTTGCTCCATAGTTATGAATCCCTGCACAAATTTTCTCAATGAGACAAGCACAATCAGAGATCTTAAGTCTTGTAGTTTGGATAGGCATACCCAAGTATTTAAATGGGAGAGCACCTTCAACAAAACCTGATATCTTTAAGATATCAGTTTTAATGTGATCAGGTACTCCTCTAAAATAAGCATTGGACTTAGCAGGACTAATTTTGAGGCCAGAAGGTTTTGAGAAAGTGGAGAAGGACTGTAAGAGCAGCATCATAGAGGTAGTGTCACCTTTACTGAATAACAACACATCATCAGCAAACATCAGGCAGGCCAATCTTTGTTGCTTGCACATGGGATGGAAATGAAAATCATACTTTGCAGCTGCATACTTCAGGGTTCTAGTTAAGTACTCCATACACAGGGTAAAGAGGAGGGGAGAGAGTGGATCCCCTTGTCTAAGCCCCCTTTTGCCCTGAAAAAAGCCAAACATATCCCCATTAAGAGATAGTGAGAAAGAGGCAGTGGTCACACACTGCATAATCATGCTATGGAAGCCATTGGGAACTTTCAGCATCCTCAGTAACTGGTCCACAAATTGCCACTCCACTGTATCATATGCCTTCTGCAAGTCAATCTTAAATAAGCATCTAGATGAAGCATTTGGTCTCTCATATAACCTTATAAGGTCTTGGCAGATTAAAATATTCTCCTGAATACTCCTGTTCCGAATGAAAGCACCCTGATTCTGGTCCACAATCTTTGGTAGCACAACTGCAAGCCTATTACATAGCAATTTAGAGATGATCTTGTACACAACATTGCAATATGCTATAGGCCGGAATTGAGTAACATTCTGAGGTCTCTCACACTTTGGAATCAAGGTGAGGGTTGTGGCATTGATTTGTGTCAATAATCTCTTCTGAGTGAAGAAATCCTGAACTGCTCCAATCACTTCTCCCCCTACCTCTCCCCATGCATCCTTAAAAAACTTACTCGTGTACCCATCTGGTCCAGGTGATTTAATATCAGGTATACTGAACAGTGCATCCCTTATCTCCTTTCCACTAACAGGTCTCATCAAAGATGCACAATCATCTGAACTGCACACAGGTCCCTGCTCAATTATTCTCTTATGAACCTTACTAATAGTCTGACTGGTGCCCATGACTCCTTCATAATAATCCAAGAAGGCAGCTTGAATTTTATCAGGAGTATCACATACCCTCCCAGCAGTATCCTCAATATTAAAAACCTTATTCCTGTGATTCCTCTGCTTGAGCAGTCCATGAAAGAATGCACTATTTGAGTCCCCATCCTGTATCCATTTATGCTTTGCCTTTTGAGCTAGATAACTATCTCTAGCAGCAGAGAGCTCTTTCAGACTGACAGTAGCTTCTGATTCAAGGGCTCTCTTCTGCATGTCAGATGGATCTTTACCTAACTGCTCCTGCAACTCCTCTATCTGCTTCTGTTTAATATCAGTTGCTTGTTCAATGTCACTAAATTTCTCCCTGTTCAATTGCTTTAGTGCAGGTTTCAGCAGCTTCAATTTCTTAACAAGTTTAAACATAGGTGTCCCATCTACTCTAGACTGCCAAGTATCCCTCACAATAGGAATGAACTCCTTGGATCCACCCCACATATTGAAGTACTTGAAGCATTTCTTGCCCTGCACCTGCTTGTTGCTACTCACAATACAGGGAGTATGATCATACAAACCTTCTGGAAGAAATTGAGCATATAAGTCTTTCAGATGATCACACCAATCCTTATTGATCAACACCCTATCCAATCTGCTATATATCCTCTCCTCTGGCTGTTGCTTGTTATTCCAAGTATATAGGGCACCAGTAGCTGCTATGTCCAGGACACCACAGTCAGCTACACAATCCCTAAATGGCTCCATTTCAGAGCTAGGTACATTCCCACCAACTCTCTCATGTGCTGCCAACACACAATTGAAATCTCCTGCTATAGCCCATGGTCCAGCAATGTTTCCTGCAATTCTCCTCAAGTGTCCCCAAAGTGGAGCTCTGTCATTGACACCATTGAAGGCGTACACCATAGTCAGGTAGAATACAGTCTTGCTCACTAAGGATTCTACCTTCATATGGATGAATTGGGCATTGTATTCCAGAAAGTGGACCCTAAAAGATCTAGGCTGCCAAAGAATCCAAATCCTTCCTCCATTATGATACCCACTATTAGTAGATATACTCCAATTATTAAAATTATTTACAACTTTATGAAAAGCTTTGCTCTTTATTTTTGTTTCTAGTAAGCCAAATAGACCTACTCCTTTATTTTGCAAAAAGAAATTAATAGCCTTCTGTTTACCAACTCTATTCATTCCCCTAACATTCCAGAATCCTATACTATCCATTAGACAATATAAGAGGGTTACCACTACCATTTCCAGCTGCACCAGCTTTACCAGGTGATCTCAGTACTTCTTTGTATGAATGCGCACCAAAAGTCTCCCTGCTATACCCATTCTTCTCATTCTCCTGCTCACTGTCTCCCCTTCTATGTAACACCAGTCTCTTGACTGGGGTCTTAGGCAACTTAGAAGGAGATGTGATAACCTTGCTAGGAGCCCCCTGCAATTCTGATGTTGTTAATGTAGGATTGGCAGTCTTCACAACTGGTCTCCATACCTTCTTAGTCACTTTCTTCTCCTTAACCAATTTGTCTTTCCTACACTGTTCCTGATCATGCCCCATACCTTGACATTTCAAACATTTGATAGGCTTCCACTCATATTCAATGTCAACTTGATTTACTAACCCATGTTCATCTTTGAATGCTATTTTGGCTGGCAGTTCCTGATCAACTATCAACTCTACCATGACCCGAGCAAACCCCAGTCTGGTTCTTTCCTCTGTAGCTGTATCATTCATGACATATTTACCTACAATGCCTGCAATTTTTGGTAATCCCTTGCCCCAGAATTTCAGAGGCAGCCTGTGCAATCGTATCCACGCAGGAACACTTTTCACATCCTCTTTGGTCATCTCCATATCTCTCTCCCATGCTTTCACTATCATTGGTTTGTTATCAAAGAGATAGTGTCCTGATGCAAGGACCTTCTCCTTCATTTCCATCGTTTTAAACCTAACCAGGAATATCCCATTGGGTAAGAAAGAAATCTTGTCTATATTATACCTCGTCCAAATTCTCCTTATGAACCCTTCAACTATGTCCCATGGTGGGTTGGCTCCCAAGATAAAGCAAACAACAGCCTGCTGCCAATACTCTATTTCATCTGCAACATCCTCCTGTTCCAACTGTAACATCTCCTCACTCCCTGTGTCAGGGACAGCTTCTGGGGTATCAATACTCTGTTCTTCAGTCTCCTTGTCCTCCTCCTCCTCGCTCACATTATTTTCGTCCTCTTCTTCTTCTTCTTGTTCAGATTCAGTATCAGTCTCTACCACAAGCTCTGGTATCCCTACCACATCGTGGATGCTCTTTGTTTTCCCTTCCATCTCAACATTAGGTCCATTCATCACATTGCTAGGGCTTTCTGAAACTTCCTGTTCATCTACTATTTCCTCTGAATTCTTCACCTCAGACGTTGGAGGAATGCTCCTCCCACGTAGAGTCATCTCTCTTTGTCTTTGTTGAATAGATTTCCTGGCCATGGCACAGCATTAATGGCGGCATAGCATGCCGTGCATGGCTTCTCTCAGGGTTTTTCTTTTTTTTCTCTCTAATTCTAATATTATTACTATTACTACACTAGTAATGTTATTGTGATATTAGAATGGATGAATAAATGCTTTTGAATCTCAAAAACTTGTTTGAGAAATCTAGAGAGAAAGATAAGCAAACTCTTGCATGTAGATGTAAAATGAATTAGGTGTAGGAAAAATGAGGACAAAAATCCTCATATGTAGAGGTGAGGCCGGGTGGGTAGGAGCCAAAAGAGCATCTTGCTTTTTCTCCTTTTTTTCTTCACAATGTATAGGTATGTGAGAAAATGTAAGATAGGTGTAAGGCTACAAAAGCAAAGCCTATGATTATTTATCATAAAATAAATCAATCTTACACCATCACTACTCCCTCCATTTGGTCCATCCTCCATAATATGGATTACCATTTTATTTTGTCAATTTGTCATTTGTCACACAATATGTCTCATGTAGTATTTTACATGTTATTAATTAATATAATGCATATATATCACATAAATATCATTTTTCAAATAAATTAAATTACATACAACAAATTGACTAGTGATACTTGATCATACAAATAAAATGGGTCGTATAATTATAATTCACAACATCTTGTAATTATAATTAACCATTCATTCTTATCTCTATTGTTTCTCAAACAATAAGCAATTTTAGTAATAAAGCATTTTTATTACTAAAATAAATCTTATTTAATCCCATTATAATAAGATATCATTATTCTCTCTCACAAGTAAATTGTTCACTTTTAAGGAATTGATTACCTTGTATCGTCATACAATTAATCAATTTATCCATTAAGGGAATTGTCCTTTACGTGTGACTTTAAGGGATCAACTGACCACCACCGTCACACGACAGCAATGTCAAACTCTAGTCAGCCAATCATTACCGATTAATGACGATCAGTTGATTATATTATAAATCATCCCTCACGTATTCTTAATATGAGATTTAATTATGATATTAAATCATGTGATTGCACTATTGTTGAGGACACATTTCCCAACATGGTGGACGTGGGCTGACTTGGGGTCGTGGTAGGTTGTTCGGTGGTCGAGGATTTGGGTGTTGGCGTGGTCGGGGAAGGTGTGTCATGAATGACCAGGAGGTGGTCAATAGGAGTAAGGTCGTTGGGAGGTAGAGACTCAAAGGAATGATCGGTGTCATGAATGTGGATGGAGTGATACGGGAAATTGTCTTCAATGAAAACCACATCCCTTGACTCGAAATAAGAGCCGGTGTCAATGTCGTAAAGTCGCAAACCCTTCGGTGCAAATTTGTCATGACGGCGATTAATAATTTTTGCATATGCTAAGCAACCAAAAACGCGCATATGATCCATCGGGGGAGGTTTTTCGAAAAGGAGTTCGTATGGTGTTTTTCCGTGGAGGAGTTGTGACGGAGTGCGATTTATCAGATAGACAGCTGGTAAAACGCACTCTCCCCAAAAAAGAATAGGAAGGGAAGCTTGAAATAAAAGGGCACGGGCAACATTTAAAATATGACGATGTTTGCGTTCAACACGTCCGTTTTGTTGTGGAGTATCGACATTGGAAGTTTGGAAAATTATGCCGTTTTCATTGAAAAAAGTTTTGAGACAGGAAAACTCCGTGCCATTGTTAGTTCGTAAGCATTTTATTTTCTTGTTAAATTGACGCTCAGTCATAGCGAAAAAATTTAATAATTTTTGACGAGCTTCGTTTTTATGTCGTAAAAGGTAGACCCAAGTGGACCTTGAAAAATCATCAACGATGGTTAAAAAATAACGAGACCCGCAAGACCCATTTTCAGAATACGGACCCCAAAGGTCGCAATGGAATAAATCAAAAATTGAAAGAGCATTGTTCGTACTTAAAGGAAATTTTTCACGAGTTTGTTTTGCACGAAGGCAAATTTCACAAGTCTTACTAAAAAAATTAGAGTTTGCTCGAGAATTATTATTATGCAAAACTGAAAGAAAACGATCGATGTGGGTGGAGGGATGCCCCAATCGTCGGTGCTAAAGTTCGATCGTGTCAACAGAACCTACCATAAAAACTCGAGCCTCAAAATTTCGTACATCCTTTAGATAGTAGAGTCCCTCGCGTTGCTCACCCGCACCAATCACTATCTTCGAGGAACGGTCCTGAATTAAACATAATTTTTGAGTAAATTGGATGGTTAACTTATCATCAAGTAATAGACTAGAAACAGAAATTAAATGACATGTAAGGTTAGAAGCATATAAGACATCGCGTAAAATAAGACGAGAGGAAAAGACAATGTCGCCACACTTTGTGGCCGTGGTTCGATCCCCATTAGGCAGTCCCACGGAGAGAGGAGATATATCACGAATATTAGAAAAATGCGAGAGGTATCCCGACATGTGGTGGGATCCCCCGGTGTCGATAATCCATGAGGAAAAAGAGATTTTACCATTTAATTGTTCCTGTGATGTCGATGCACGGTTCTGCCAAAGCTGAGCAATTTCGGCTTGTTCGGTTGGATTTAAATTGTTAAAATTAAATCCATTCGTAGCTGCTGGTGTCGAAGAGGAAGAAGCATCAGAGCGATTTACCTGACTTACCATGTGAGCACGAGGTCCCTTCTTCGATTGGCGTTTTTGTCGAGCCCGTTCATCAGGGACATACACGGCTTCGCTAAGATCAGTAGCATCGGGACTGATGTATATTTGGTCACGGGGTCTGTCTCCCCACCAGTCAGAAAGAGTCCAGTGACACGGAAGCATGTTTTAAAGGTGTGTCGTGGTCGTCTACAGGCGAGGCAAGACACGGCAGGTTTCATGGGTGGAGTCGGGTTGGAACAGGCAGAGAGGTCAGTGGAGGTATAGGAGGGGATTTGGATGGAAACACGGTTTGCCCCCCCTCCCCCCCTAAATTGTTGGATCCGTGAGATACACGGGCAGCATATATCATGGTGTCGGGTCGGGAATCAGTCATAGGGTTGTCAAGAGAAGTGCGCATACCTTCCTCTTGAAGAAGGCGGCTATAAATTTGATTTAAATTTGGTAGTGGGTTAGTCCCGAGTATATGGGAACGAAGAACAGAGAAGCGGGAATCAAGCCCCATAAGAAAGGAACATACCCGTTTCTTTTCGCGACGACGATCGAGTAAACTCAGAAGTTTGATGGAGCAGGGGTTGCAATCACAGGTGGGAAATCCGTCATTAGCAATTAAATCGTCCCATAGCTTTTTGATACGGCCATAATACGCCATGACCGTCTCCGTAGGACCCTGCTTACACATAATAATATCGTTTTCTAATTTATAAATGTGAGCGTCATTTACCACAGTGAATCTTTTTTTGATGTCAGTCCACAGGTGGGTCGCTTCATCACCTAAGGAGATGGAGGTGCGAAGGTCGGGATCGATCGAATTGAAAATCCATGCCGAAACAAGGGCGTTTGCAGACCGCCAGGACTTGAAATTGGGATCCGTAGTGGCTGGTTTCGAGATGGTCCCGTCAATATAGTCAAACTTCCCTTTGGCGAGGAGAGCAAGACGGAAGCAGCGAGACCATTCATTGTAATTTTTGCCGGTGAAATTCACCTGAGTGATGTCTGATCCCGGATTTTGAACCGGGACGATGGAATAGGATTGAGTGGACTTGGTTTCGGCAAAGGGTTTATCGGTGTTCGTCATTGGATTCCGAGAAACAATGGCGGCAGAATGTCGAGATATCGGTGTTTTACAATCTCGCTAATTACGGAAATAATAGCTAAGTGTATAAAATATATACGAAAGGAATTGTTTGTTGCCTTTGGTAAAGATATGGAGCCAACAACTCCCTTGATTGTCGGGCAACGGCTCTATTATTTTAAAAGATTTAAGAAAGAAATGGATAGTAATGAAGTAAAGTAATTAAAACAAAAATTTAAAGACACATTACCTACTATTATAAGTCATTCTTATGGAGGGATTGTTTAAAGAAGAAGGGGTTCAAAGATGGCATTATTTTTGGATTATTGAAAAGTTAGATTATTCTTGGAAGACGACTTAAAGGTGGGATTATTCCCGTCAATTTTTCCTATTAATCAATATATAATATATAGTTAATATATGTGTCACAATATCTTATCAAATAACGCAACTTTTCATAATTGGGCCTTATGTATTTTATTCATTATCATCTCATTTTTCCAATACATGTATTTTAAATATCACAAATATTATATTTAAAATCCAATTTTTTTTAAAAAAATTTTATTCATATTATTGAAGTAGTGTGGGGTTTTCATGTTTTTTCTTTATATTTGTTACTTTGTATATTGTAACAAAATTACAAAAATAGCTATATGCTTCTTTGTAGACTTTAAACCCTGTGAATAATCATAAGTTGTTTCATTTGATGTAGAATTTTTTTAATAAATAACTTATTTGACAAAAATAGTTTCAGTTACACAGTCAATTTATTCAGAGTAAAAATGTCAATTTTTTTTCTATTCTAACTCATAATATTACAAACTAACAACTGTAGATTTTAAAATTTTAATTTAAAGTGTATTTAAATACTATTAGTTCTAACTGTTATAAGTTCTTTATACATGAGAATCTAAAAAACTGTACATTCGCACGGGCTACACACTAGTTTTATCTAAATAATTATACACTTAAACTTTTTGCTACCACAGACTTGAAATCCTCGGTCCGCCCCTGACAGTGGAGATGAAGAAAAATAAAGGGGAAAGATTGATGAAAGTGTGAAAATAGAAACAAGGGAGTCAATATGTAATAGAGAATAGGTAAGTGATTTAAATGAAAGGCAAAATAGGAAGTTTATGTTAATATTAAAGCGAATCTTACAATATTTCATCGTTTTTTTTTTTTTTTTGGGCCAGAGTGAGACTTGGTATCAACTTTGAAGGAAATATGTGTTTAAGGTTGTAATTTTCTAAAAAAAAATATAAAGGAGTGTAATTTTAAAGTTTTGGTACATAAAAAGGGTGTTATTATCAATTAATCCGTTTATTTTACAAAGTCATCACTAAAAAAATATTAAAAAAAATTGTAAAGTAAAACGTATTCATGTTTAATGGACCTATCTATGTTTTCTAGTTCCATTTCTTACCAATGGTCCATATATTTTTTTGGACTGATCTTATGATATTTATTTCAATAAGGGAAGTAATAGAGTGATGAGATACAAAAGAGAAATTAATTAAAAACAATTGTAATACAAGCAGGATAATGATACCACTTAGTAGATTATACAACCAGTTGTATACGGTTGTATGGTGTAGAATTTGAGCTGTGTACTAAAGTTTTCGAGTTTTGTTAAAAAGAATCTGAGCTATGCTTTAAAGTTTTTGAACTCACACACTTAAACATAAAAAAAATAAACTCTTACAAAACTCAATAAAATTGCACATAAGCTCAGATTAATGTATATGGTTGTACAATGCTTATTATACAACTGGTTGTATAGTAATATTTGTGATAATGATACGGCGCCACCTTCTCATATGCACCCTTTATTATTGGGGTTCCCCATCACATGTTTGTGATGTACTCATTATTATTGGGATCCCCACCTATTACATGTGAGAGGATGACGCCGAGATTGAGTACCACCGGATAGCGCTAACTAATTTTCCATACAAGAAATGGCCTATTTACTTTCTAAAATATAATAAATGTTGTGTATGACCGCTTTACACTATTCTAAAAATAAAAGTTATGAGTTTAATTCACGTGAAGTAATGCATAAATTACGAGGAAGATGCTACGAACGAATGCCATAAAAACGTATAAATTGTAGAACTCATATTTGTTTCTAGTAATAAGTAATAAACGGGAGTAGTGCGTAATTATCATTGTTAGGGTGCAAACCCATGTCCCACATAGGTAGAATAAAGTTGGAAGATCATCTTTATAAGTGTTCAGAAAATATTATAGTACGAGGCCTTTTGGGAAGGAGCCCAGGAGTAAATCCGTGAGGGTTTGACCCAAAGCGGACAATATCGTACTATTATGGACAGTGGATACCGGTGCAGCAGAGGCTCAACACGGGATATTCACACTTCCGCACAACAAGTGCTATCAGATCCCAAGGTTCGACTTGGGCTAGACACGAGGATGCATCACCAGGCCCAAGACTTGAAGTTGTACACTCTAAGACATGGAACTCCTAGCTTGGGGTAAGTCCTTGAGCAAGCCCGGTCCATGGTTAAATGGATTAAAGGCGTCATAGGTCTTGTGGGGACAAAGACCATTTGTGTACTAGAACTGTTGATCAGGTGGACCCTTATCAGGTTGGGTGCCACAGGTCTGGTGGATCCTTTCCAAGTTGGATGCCACAGACCATTTGTGTTCTAGAACTTCTGAAGTGACGGACCCGGTCCAGGTTATATTGGATGCAGAGGATGTTCGATATGCATGTGTAGCAAATTCCCAAGAAGGGCACAAGGGCTTGCAGGCTTAGGAGCATGTGGGGGCGCTCACTTGACCAGGCGGTGACATGTGGTGCAAGACATGGCTCGTGGCTGCATGGTGTGTCGGCTAAGGGGAGGTTATCAAGACTTGTGATATTTCGGGTGTCTAGAAGTTGGGGCTGTAGGCTAGGTAGCACAGACACTCCTCCTAACTAGCCGTCCCGTGTCCGACACCGTGTCGGACACCCGGACATCTGACACTCGTCGGACACACGCCTAAAAATATTATAGTTTAGACGAGGAATAAATTGTCAAAAGAGATTGATTAGAAGATTGGTTTGGATGAGAAATGAGAATTTGATATAGCTAAGGTCGAATTTTACCTTCAGTTACCTAAATTTAGTATCAAATACATTAAATTTAGAATTAAATACATTACAAAAATAAAATCATACGTTATTTATAACCACAAAATATGTTTTTTATTAAATTTAAATAGCGTGTCCCGTGTCTTAAATTTCATGGGATGCCGTATCACGTGTCCGTGTCGTGTCCGTGTCCGTTTTGTTGCTACCTAGGCTGTAGGTATGGGAAATTCTCCATAGAGGTCAAGGTCCGAGTCAAGATGATGGCCCTTGGTTTGAGGGGAGGATTGTTAGGGTGCAAACCCATGTCCTACATCGGTAGAATAAAGATAGAAGATCATCTTTATAAGTGTCCAGAAAATATAATAGTACGAGGCCTTTTGGGAAGGAGCCCAAGAGTAAATCCGTGAGGGTTTGGCCCAAAGCGGACAATATCGTACTATTATGGACAGTAATCACCAATGCAGCAGAGGCCCAACACGGGATATTCACGCTTCCGCACAACAATCATGGTGAAAATTTGTAACTTGAGATGTTCACGGGACATCCATTCCGCCTAAAATTACACAAATTCTCACCTTCAGACGACTTATTTTGTGTTATTCTGTCTGAAGGCTTCAGATAGGTCTTAAGTGACCATTTTTATGATCAAATATAACCGTTTTTAAATGATAATACTTTTATGAATAGACCATCTAAAATGAGACCTGTTGCTAAAATTATGCGATACACCAGAGTTTATTCAGAAATTTATATAGTTCAAACGAGTTAACCCGTTTCAAATTTACGAATCTGCATTGCTCTCCTTTGGCTACATACGTGCAAGGTGCAACTATAGTAACATGATTCGCTCATCAATAATGTTTAGTATTTAAAAAGTTTTAAGAAGGGTGTTTAAATGCTATTTTTAAAAGAATATTTTTGCTAACACTATCAATTATTATACCATTATTTTGTTTTTTTAGAACATTTTCTTAAATTAGATACACTAAAATCTACATAGTATAAAAGTTATGTCTTTTAAAGTGATAATATTGGTCTCTTAAATTCAGGGATTGATTTTTTTTTGTAGGACCCTATGTTCATTAACCTTATTTAATTACTCTCTCCCTTTTGCTTTATATTTCTTGATCAAATTTTTTTATGTAAAGCTTGGCGTTATGTTGGGTTCCTTTGATTGATGATGACATGCCCATTTAACATGTGTTTTCTTAGTTTCCCTTTTTAGGAATAATCGATCATTTGCAAGTCTTAATCAAGAAGTGTTGAACATTTGTTACCCAAGATTTAGAGTCTATTGTGTCAACTATTGTAAATGTGAACGAGTAGAGTACCTGCAATGGTAACAGTCAAGCCTATTGTTACATTCGCTGGTAACGGTAAGCTGGACTGTCACTTTGGTTTGTAACACTTGAATAAATCTTTCAATTTCGAAACTCATTTTTATAAACGAAATGGTTTCTTCTTGCCTTAGTTTTGAAAGATGGTTTTCAGCTTATTTTTAAAATAATGAAGGGTGACTCTTCGGAAAAGGATATACTAATTTCCAATTCAAAAGTTTTCTTCAATTGTGCTAAAACATACCTTTGGCTTTTTGTAAAACAAACTTTAGTCTTTTCTATTTTGATCTCAAGAAGTGTCTTCTTGTGATTGTTTCTCTTCTTTGTTTCTT
Source organism: Silene latifolia (assembly GCF_048544455.1). Taxonomy (NCBI): domain Eukaryota; kingdom Viridiplantae; phylum Streptophyta; class Magnoliopsida; order Caryophyllales; family Caryophyllaceae; genus Silene; species Silene latifolia. Next base: position 62,770,035 of record NC_133526.1, on the reverse strand, counting down.
GAAAACCAAAAGCCCTTTAAGGATAAATACAAATCATCTTTTCCTCTTTTTGTTTCTTAGAAAAGTGCTCTATTTGCTGCAAACATGGGAAGGTCAAAGCTTTTGTCACATACCAAAAGCGTTGACTTGTAAACCCTTGCTTGCTCCCTCTTGATTGCCTCCTTTATAAAAGGAGCACTTCCCTTCATTTACAACCAAGATTTTTTCTTAGAAATTAACTGAGTTTGCAAAAATTGTTTCAAGTTCAAAGCATTTCAATCTTTTGCAAAACTTTCTAAGTCTTCAAGTGTTACAGTCATTACAACTGTTGCTTTAAGTATTGTACTCTCTTATCTATAATTGTTTGATCTTATAAGTTGTCTTTCTCAATTCTAAGAATTAGTTTGAGGAAACTCTGATTGTGTAAACATTCTAGTTAAAAGTGTCGAGTTCTTGGACGGAGTAGTCTTAGAAATCTTGTCGCAACCGGAGTAGGTTGTTGGTCCTTTTTATTGTAAGGGTTTTAAGTAGTCGGGGTAGATCACTTAAATAAGCAATAAAAAGAAAATTGGACGTAGGCCCTTAAATGTTGACCGAACCCATTCAAAAATCGCTTGGTTGATCTCTTGCTATTTTAATTTCCGCTGCAATCTTCTCTTTACTCGTTACTCGCTTTTATTGAAACAATCGTGAATATAGTTACATTCGTATAGTAGCTATTATTCCACTGGCTAAGACGAATCAGTCACAGTCAGAACAATAGTGTAATACCCCGTATTTAAGACGGTAGAATTATATTAAAATGTGCTTTAAATAATATTTAATAATTTAATTAATTGACTACTTAAGTGGTAAGACGAAAATAAAGTAATTAAATAATGATTGAGGCGAGAGTTGTTGGGCCGTGTAGGGTACAAGTGTGGGGGACGTGTATGATGGGAGTGTTGTGGGAATTATATTTGCATACTACTGCTAATATTACGTGATTAAAAGAAAAGGAAAAACAAATAATAAGAGAATTGGAATTGGGAAACTTCCTCCCGCTTTCCTTCCTACATCTCTATAAATAGCTTATCTACCTACTCATAATCATATACTCCCTCCTATTCATTCATTTTATCCCCCTTCTATTTTGCACAAGAATTAAGAAAATGATTTTGGACCACACAAAACACTCTGTTCCACTCTACTCCACATGTAATTAAATTTGGACCACACAAAAGTTACCAAAAAAGGAAAGAGGGACAAAAATCCGACTAGCTTCGATAAGGAAAGAGGGACAAAATGAATGAATAGGAGGGAGTACAACATAAAAACACAAATAATTGATCTAAGGCAAGGGAGAAGGATCTAAGGGAGAAAAATAAGGGAATTTATCAAAGTATTATCGCCTCAAGGTAAGACCGTTGTAATTTATGTTTATATCGTTCTATTCAATTAATTAATCGTTTATGCACCGTATTGACCACCTTGAACAATGATGTTGACCTTAGTAGATACCTTTGACAATCATGATTCTAGTAGGACCAACCGTGACCACTGTTGACCACCGTGAGTGGCAGAATTGGCGTCTAAAGGGTGGTTGCCGTGAGCCTTTAAGACGGAATTTGTACCTTATGTGTTTGAAAAATGGTTGTGAGACCTGGGTGGTTGGTTATGCTGGCTGTGGGCGGTCCTCGTGGTGGTATCGGGGTGGTTGCAGGTGGTTGTTGGTATGGTGGATGTCGTGTATGGGTATTTGTGTAATTAAACGGGTCATGTGTCATTTTGTTTGGCCGTGGGCTGTCCGATTTGGTTGTGGCAGATGGTGGGACCACCGTGGGTCAAGGGAGACCGCGGTGGTGGCCACCAGCTGTCATGGTGGTGGTAAGGGTGGTGAGTATGTGTATTTGTGTTTTGTTTGTGTCGGGTTTGAGGGTAGTGTTTAGGGTGTGTTAGTTGAGTGTTATAAGGGACAGTTGGCTGGTGGTTGTTAGTTGTCGGGATACGTCATGGTGCAGGCTTGAGATGGCAGGCGTGGGTGGTGTCGTTGGTGGTTAGTGGTGTCGGGAAAAGCCGGGTTTTGGTGTGTTGTGGAACATGGTTTAAAACCGTGTATGTGTGGGGTTTTGTGGGTTGTTCTGACGGGTTGCATGGGTATTGGTTGTTGGGTTTAATTTATTATTGAGATGGGTTTTACGTAATAATAAACACGAGAAACAATTAATATAATTAAATTATAACCGATTAAATTATAATAATGAATTGAATAATTAATAATTAAATTATAATATTTCCTTTAGGTGACGGTTTTGAAGTGGAGTACTTCTGATTATTTTTCTTGAACCGCTTTATTGGATTTTGCTGCTGAGGTAGGTTTTCTACTCAACTTGAATGTGTATTGGCGTAATTTATCCATTGAATATTAATTGGAATTGGATGTTGGTTGTTGGATGGTTAATGTTATTGTTTATCGGTTGAAATATTATTATCCGTATTGCATAATGGTATTGTTGTTGTTTGAGTACCCGGACCAGGGGTGGCGGGTTATATTTGAAGAACCGGATTAGGGGTGACGGTATATAAAGGGTGTCTCAGAGTTTGTTATGGCTGTATAAACCGGACCAGGGGTGGCGGTTTATACAAAGGGTGTTTCGGAGTTGCCATTGTTTTATGGGTGTCTCAGAGGATGTGTGATTGTTGGAATTGTGAATGGAATTGAGCATTTGCGTAATTGATTTGTCTTACTGTTGTATTGTTCTTGTTGTTTAGATATTCCTACTCAAGCGTTGGGTTGACCGTGTATTTTTTTAAACATATGTGATGAACCAATAATTGGGGAGCCGATTGATTTCAGGTAATTGAGGTGGCTTAGAAGAGGAGCTGAAGGGCGAGAGGCTATGAAATTTACTTAGCTGTCTAGATCACTTAGAATGGTCAAACATTATTTATTAATCGTTTTATTTAATTCTGCTCCAATTGTATTTTAATTAATTACTGTTATTTATTTTGGATTATGTAATAAGGCCATTTAAACGTTATATTTATTTACAGTACTGTGGTTTCGTTTACCCTTGTATACACTACCTCAGGCAACTGGGATGGTAACAGTTTCATTTATCTGGGAATGCCTAGTAAAGGCTCTTAAATAAATGGGGTTGTTACAAAGTGGTATCAGGGCCGACGTTCCTCAGGCTTAAAACAAATGAACTCAATGAATTTAGGATGTGTCTAATAAAATGAATCCTCGTTGAAACTGGTAGGAGTCCCTTGGGATGAGAAATAGGGTCCCCTCACACCAAACTTATGGCCCTTCCAGTTTTGAATAGGTCACCTTGAGAGAAATTGAACGAGTGGGTTAATTAGGAAATATTTTCTGTCTTAAGGGTCAATTGTCAGTCTTAAGATATAAATTTCTAACCTTGTTGCAGGACGCGGATTGAGGTAAGTAATATGTGACGGTATTTTGGCCTAGGCCGTGTGATTTGGCGTGATAATTGGGGAGTATTTTGTGAAATTGGATGATAATATGCATCAAATAGTATATTGGATTATTTGGTTTAAATTATATAAATTAGTTTGAATTGATTAGTAGTATGAAATATTAATTTACATAAATGGATGTTATGTGAATTTGAAATATTATGTCTTGTGATATGCGGTTATGTGATCCCTGAACCATGATTAGTTGTAGAAATTTGACGTTAAAAGCAATAATTTTTTTTATGGTTGATGGGCTATTCTGGGACGGCTAAATGCCGTGGTGTTGTGGCGGTTTGGAGGCCGTGAGTCATGTGGTTGACTGGCTTTAGGCCAGTCCAGTCAACCACACATTGTTTTGTTTGCAGGTGTATTATTTAAAAAGCCTTATGCCTAAATTCCTAAGCAAAAGCCTATGTGTTCATTTTCTTTTATATCGGAACCATGCCAAAGAAAGCTACATCTACACCTACACCTACTTCTATGTCTCAAGAAGAGGTTGATCGTCTCATTGCTATGAATGAGGCCTTGACAGCTGCGTTTAAAGCAAAGGGGTCAGTGCATGATTCAGCTAAAGTGAGTGCTTCTATTGCGACGCACAACCCGATGAAGTATGATGGATTGGGAGCACCTTCTTTATTGGGAGATTGACACAGAGAATTTGATAATCTATTTGAGCTATTGAAGTGTCATGCGGAGACACAAGTGGATCAGGCTGCGTATTATCTGAGAGGGAAAGCTGGTATGTGGTGGACTCGTAGCAAAGAGGATGTGAGAGAAGCTGCTGTAAATAATGGGAGTGACTATTGATGTAGGATTTATTTACACCAAATTTCCTTTTTATTTTCATGCATTTTGACTCCTTTTGAGTAGGTTTTATATATCTTACCTTTCATTTTGTGCCCGATCCCCTAGTCTATGATTTTGTGTCCCTCTCGCAGGATTTGAGGCGGGAATGGAAGAATCGGAGCAAGGAAGACGATCCCTTGATTAAAGCGTGGAGAAAGGAGGAAATAATGCTGATAAGAGTTCCCAGCCGGTAGGCCGGCAGGCGGTCAGCCGGCTGGGACTCCCCTTATGTATTTAGCAAGTATGAAATTGGAAGGACGTTATAGAGAACTCCCAGCCGGTCAGGCCACTGGCTGGGAGCACAAGAGGAAGGGATTAATTTGTGTCTTTTCCTTTTTGACCATGAGATGTTCATTTGTGTGCATAACTTGAAACAATTCGTTGCATATCATTTTCGAGCCTCACATTGCCAAATAAGCTTAATTTTCGACCCTTTAGACTAGGATCGATTTTGTTCACTCCTTTTAAGCCTTAACCTTTCAGTTGGCACCTACAAAACAAACTACATACCATAAACAACCTTCGTTGATCAAGAAAGTTGTCAACATGTTGTCGGTTGTATGAAGAAAGGGATTCGAGTCTTGGTTAGTGGATGTGTACAATCCGTTTGAGTCGGAATAATGGTTTTATTTGCTTTGATTTGAATAAAGAGATTTTGATAAAGAAAAGAAAAGAAAATAGAAATGAAGAAAATGTGAAAAAAAAAAGAAAAAACCTTACTTCTTGTACTTTGTTTGATGTGAAAAAGCCGTGTAACACTTCTCATTCGTCATCAAGGAGTAAAAAAAGGCGTTGCAAAATAAAAAGGGCATATGATATTTTTCCAATGTGAGTTGGGTTTACACAATTTTTGATTTCATTTGGCAAGACGAGTTCATGTTAGGGTGTAGACGTTACTCAATTGTTGCAATAATGTGATGATTTTCATGTTTTTCCAAAGTGAGTCGGGTTTGCACAATTTTTGCATAATTTTGGGAAACCAATTTTGGTTAGGGTGTAGACATTACTCATTTGTTGTAATAAAGTGGAAGAAATGGAATTTTGGAAACTTCTTGATGTGTACCTCCACATTTTTCCAAAATTGTGCTTGCACCAACCTCGTTTCGACCCGTCACCTAGCCCCGTTACAACCCTTGTTTCACTTTATGCATATTTTCCTTTTTGCATCTCATGTATGGTCATGTAGGAGGAGATTCCACGTTAGATTGCGAGCATTTCTCACGAGTCGAATAGTTGAGTGATCTTGGTTAACTTTTGGCACATAAATCACCCGTCCTTCAAAAATGAGCGACTAGTGAAAACCGTGAGGAAGTCGGTAGTCTAGGTCCTCTTAGTCATGGGTCAACTTGGTCGAATCTCGTGTGTGTCCTGTCAATCTTGAAGGTTAGGCTTTGCTTCCTCCTTTCCCGCCTTTGAATTTGTTTGCTAAGCATTTAGTCGTCACATGTAGTTTGCTTGAGCCATCACTATGGGGTTGACACCCCGCCAAAACTATGAGACGATATCTCCCGACCAAAACCTTTAGTTTTTCAAAACAAAACCCTCCGCTCAGATGAGGAAAGTGGTTGACTTTTTGATTGATGCATCCTATGCTCGATTACGTGCTTAAATGTTGGATGTATCCAGATTTTCCGCAAGCCCCCACTTGCCTTGCAAAGGAGTGCATACCTCATTGCACTTCATTGTGAGTTGAAGGGACGGAGGAGGCCCGTTAATTGCCTTCCATCGGATATTATTAGTATAGTTAGATTATATTTAAATAAGTGACTCTTTGACTCACCTACTTACTCGAGGACGAGTAATGATCAAGTCTAAGAGGTTTGATATAGGATTTATTTACACCAAATTTCCTTTCTATTTTCATGTATTTCGACTCTTTTTAAGTCGGTTTTGTATATCTTACCTTTCATTTTGTGCCTGATCCCCTAGTCTATAATTTTGTGTCCCTCTCGCAGGATTTGAGGCGGGAATAGAGGAATCAGAGTAAGGAAGACGGTCCCATAAGTAAACCATGAAGAAAGGAGGGAAGAATGCTGAGAAGAGTTTCCAGCCCGTAGGCCGGCAGCCGGTCAGCCGGTTGGGACTCCCCCCTATGTACTTAGCAAGTTTGAAATTGGAAGGAAGTTACAGAGACCTCCCAGCCGGTCAAGCCACCGGCAGCCGGCCAGCCGGCTGGGAGCACAAGAGGAAGGAAGAAAATAGAAGAACTTCTAGGGAACTTCCAGCCAGGCAGACCACCGGCAGCCGGTCAGCCGGCTGGGAACACAAGAAGAAGAGCAAAAGTGAAAGGAGAAAGGAGAAGGTCAAATCGAGCTCCCAGCCGGTGGACCACCGGCAGCCGGTCCACCAGCTAGACACACCCGATGAGTTATTTTTCCACAAGAACTTACGGAGAGCTCCCAGCCGGTCAGGGCACCGGCGGCCGGCCCACTGGCTGGGACCCCATTTTTGCTTTTTACCCTTCCTTGTAATTTCATACCTAATTTAGGTGTAACCTATAAATACCCCCTCCCTTAATCATTTGGACACACAACCCTAGATCTGAAATTATCTCCTTCATCTTATGCAAACCCTTAATCAAAACCCTAATCATTCCTTGATCAAACCTTAATTACTTTACAAATTAGCTTAGAATTAGTTGTTATCAATAGTTTACATTTAGTATTGGGTTGTTAATTGAGGATTGGTTAAAATTATTCTTCTGTTTGATCAAATATTGCAACTTTATCTTTAATATTGGTATAATTCCTTTCCTATTATTGTTCATCTTTTAATTGTTTACATTTCAAGTTCATCTAAATAGCTTATCCTTGCAATATATTTTCTCTTGCTTGTTACATGCTAAAGTCTTCATCTTTTACCTTTGTTATTATAAACATGTGTGAGTAGTTTCATACTAGGATGGAGGGGGATCTTATATAGAGTTATAAGGTTGGATTATGACATAGGAAAACTACAATCCTTGAGCATATGCTTCTTAGTTTTGTCATGCACATAAGGTGTTTATGAAAATGCTTGAGAGAGAGTTTAGGTGTTTAAACTATCTTTTCTACTTGTTGGGTGAGAGCTTGACTAGTATCTAGGAATTACATGATGAAACTATGGGTTTGGTTAATTGAGTGAGAACTTAATTGGTTTTAGCCTAGGGTTAGTCTCACATCGAGAGATTGGCTCTTTCCTTTGAATTTGCTTTTGGATTTTGTTAATATATGTTTACTTCCTCCTTTATCTACATAAGTGAACCCGAACATCCTAGTTTTCTCTATCATTGTCTCTTATCGTTTTAGTAATCATTCGTCTTTTAACCACTTTAGCCTTAATCTCCTTAGTTAGTCTTAAAATCAACTCATCGCATTAGATTGAACTAAACTAGTGTCTAGACAAGCAATCCTAGAACCATAATAACAGTCCTTTGGGTTCGATGACAGGGCTGTCGTATACCTATAAAAAATAACTAACTAAACTAACTATATAGTTAGGGAAGTCAGGTCGATCTCTTCAGGAAGGCAAGATATCTGTAAAATTCCGTCTATTTGGTCACAAAATGGGGGTGTATAATTGATTTCTAAACTAAAAAGGTTTAAAAGAAAGAGAAGCAAGGCAAGAGCAGTGAAGGTAGAAAATGAGAATAAACTATCAATAGAGAGGGAACATGTCAGGATTTCGGTTCACTACGGTAGTCCAGTGACTCAACTGTAAATAACTTAGATAAATTACTGCGAGACGGATATGGAAAGGTCCCTCCGGTCCACTTTCTATCCTAAATTACCACTAACTTAACTTCCGTCCTCGTCAGGGTAGTCTACTGTTCATAGCAGGCCTATTTAGTCCAATCTTCCGATCCAGGAATAAATTTAACCAGATTAAAAGGGTGACTCAGAAGCGTGCACTCAATTAAGTCGGTAAATACAGTTATATTGCTATGGGGACAGAATCTCACAATTAATTCATCTAACCTATTCACTACATCGTCACATTTCTACCGTAGATCCCTTAATCCTAACATGAAACAGATTAGCTACTCATGCTATTAATACTGTCAATACTAATAACAAAGAATAAACCAACATTCAAAATGATAAAACGATAATTAAATTGTATAAAAAGTAATTAGGGCAGAAATTAAAAGGAAGCAAAACAAGTAATTAAGATGAATAAAAAGAAAGATTAATATTAAAAGGGAGAAAGATATTACAATCGCAAGAATCCGGCGTAAAGAACAAACCAATCCGAGCGAGAAAATCCGAAAGCAAAAGTTACAGTGAAGAAGAAAAGTAACGCAGTCTTTACTGTGAAAAATGAATGATAGATAAAAACTTAGATAGATAAAAAAGATGCTAATGACCTAGTTAACGTGTGTTTAAATAGAAAAACTACTAAGTCCAATAACTAAAACAAGTTCACGGGCTAATTAAAGCCCACGACAGCCAAAATCACTCGATCGAGTAATCTAAAACAACTCGATCGAGTAAAACTCCAAGAAATCTACTCGATCGAATGGAATTGTTACTCGATCGAGCAACCTCAATTTCCAGCACTTCTTGATCGAGTAAAATATTACTCGATCGACCAACCAATGCCATAGAAACCACTCGATCGAGTGATAAAACAGCTCGATCGAGTATTCTTCCTTCAAATCAACTCAAACTCATGACCGACTGCTCCGTAGACCGTTCCTTCACACATCCCAATGCATTATCTCGCTCAGAAAAATCCCGTCTCCTCAAAATGCATACAAAGTAGGACGAAAATGGTACGATTCCACTACTTCCAGGTTCATTTATACAAAACGGACAAAACGAACCAAAGTAGCCAATTTGGGGCATAATGCGATATAAACAGTACAAAAGTACATGGAAATACGTGCTAAAATATGCTAAAAAGACTATACAATATGCACGTATCAAATCTCCCCAAACTGAACCTTTACTCGTCCTCGAGTAAACTAAAATGCAACTAATGGAACGGAGATGAAAACTCAGAGCTAGCTTAACTTGTCTACTTGAACCAATTTAATGCAACAAAAATTAACAGTCATAGCTAAGCAGTCAATACGCAAACGAGTTATTAGCTGTTCAAAAATATAGCCAACCTATCGACCTTCCAAGACCAACAAAATCGGACTCTCACGTGGTCACTCTTCTCTCATGAAGCAAAGGGTGAATATTATAAGTAAAAGAGAGAAAGAGGAACAGCCACTCACCTAACTGCGACCTACATAGCATGTATGCAACAAAAATGAAAGACAATTCAAGTACTAATGCACACACTCCAACCAATAATTTCTGTCACAGCCGAGGGCTTACAAATAGTATGGGAATAGTAAGGTTCAGGTGAGAAAAGGCAAAACAAGTTATGGTAATGTGGAGGTAAAAGCGTCAAGCTAGTTCCTAAACAAGGCCATATAAGACCGTTCGAATCTCAACTGACTGAAAAATAAAGTACAAGTGCCCTTCATTTGGCACACAACTCACTAATCACATACACAATCTCCTCAAAAATATGGAATAAGAACGGAGGAGTTAGACGGTCACAAACTTCCCTTTTTTAATACCGTCTAAATGAATCAGTTGAAACAAATCAAATAATTTTTCAACTCTTTTTTTTTCGTGCATCACACCTCTTTTTTCCATTTTTTTTTCTTTTTCTTTTTTTCTTCTCTTCACGTTTTTCTTTTTTTTTTCAATTCTTTTTTTCTTTTCTTTTTCTCCTTTCTCTATTTTCACCACAAAAGACATGCTAAACTAGCTTGACTAGGCAGGCTCAGTTTGGGATGTAGCTAATGGGTCAAAAAGGCAAGTTTTGGCTTAAGTGGAGCTAAATGGGTGAAAAATATAAGAAAAGGGGAAAATTTGCAAGCACCTCCCTGCATGTGACACCAACCAAAAACCCGAATGTGTGCATTTGACAAGAAATCGAATGTCATAAAAGTGCAAAAATGATGAACATGCTATGCAAGGAGTACTACTCTCAATTCCTAATGAACTGGTCATGAATGTCACCAGTTATGGGCTCTAAACCTCAGAAATTGTAAAGTAGGTTGCCATTTTATCAGGTCAAGTCTAAACAGTCAGCTACATTTGAACAAAAACTCGTATGACAAAGCTAATAACCATCAACAGAAAAGCAAGGCTCAAGTAAAATGACAAGTTATAGTGCAATATCATCACGGAAATCAACCGTTCCGAATCAACCTATATGCAAAAATAAGCGTGAATATTTTTGAATTTTTGAATTTTTCTAATTTTTTTTTGTTTTTTGAATTTTCATGAAATAAATAAATACAAATGCAAGCTGAAATAAATAAACGTGAATGCAAAACAAATGCAAATGCAGACTCAAAAGGATGCAATACCCTCCCCAAACGAAAACGGACAACGCCCTCGTTGTCCTCCAGCATACACCAGCAAATATATACAGGGGAACGGGAATATACAACCAATAAAGAATGAAAAACAATAAAATAAAAAGGAGACAAAATAAAGAAAAGAGCGAGAATAGACATACAAAACACGAACTTCCCAAAACCAGCCAGAAAACTGGGGAAGTGAGTAGACCAGCAGCTACTCGTCAGCCTCCTCGTCACTGTCACGCACGTCCTCCACCGTCACCGTGAAGTCCGGGTCTACCTCCTGCTCTCTCCTCCTCCTCTTCTCAGCTCGAGCTCTCTCCGCCGCCGGGTCCTCGTCCTCCTCCTCCTCACTGGCAACCTCCGGGTACCTCTCAGCTGGGTACCGGTAAAAGGAAGGGTGTGGCTAGCCCTCTGGGATCGGACGGTGTCGCCCCATGTGATACTCGTGTAGAGGAAACAAAGTCAAAGCTATGTCCCGCTCCATACGAGCCCGTCTCTCTGCAATCTCAACTAACAAACCATCACGGCGCCCTCGGTCCATGACCGAGGACGCCTCAAAGCGTGGAGGAGGTACAAAATTAGCCGGTAGGACCGGCTGTGCTGTGTCTGGTCGGCGGGTGCGGGAGTAGGAGTAGGAGTAGGGATGGGGGTAGGTGTGGCCGTGGAAGTCTGGCCACCCGTAGAAGGTGCGGATCCCTCTCCGGTCTCAAGTCTACGCCGCTTCTTAGCGGCGGGTAAGGTAGTAGGTGGACGGACCTGGAGGTGGTACTGAGGTAGAGCTGGTGGTCGGGCGCCCCGTGCAATAGTAGGCAAAGGGGCTAGACGGGGGAGAGTGGTGCAAGGAAGGTCTACGGACAAGGAACCGTTTATCTTCCATGTCCGGTAGTCTGTGGTCAGCCAAGTCTGAGAGTGCATGGCAGCTAGGCTCAGATACCTATCACCGTCAATGTAAGGTAAGTCACGAGGCAAGACGGTGAGGAGAGAATGGGCAAGAAAGGTGGCTATGCCACCACAGACGATAGTGCCCATGAGCTTCTCTCCCTGATCCTGGAAGTACCTGGCGGTCAAATAAGCGATGTTGAGGGTAAAGGGACCCTCACCATCGATGTTCAGGTAACCGTCTAAGATGGAGAGCTCGTTGTTGTTGATGTTGTTTGGCTCCTTTCGGCCAAAAATAGTGCTCCCCATCAGTCTAAGAAAGTAACGGGCGGGGGGTAGGTGGACCTGAGCGAGCTTTCGCTCGTGAAAAGGGGTCTGTGCCAAAGCCCGCCAAAGAAGACTAATGACCTTCCTAGGGGCAACAGTGGTGCCCATAAAGGAAAGGCCGAGTCGGGTACCAAACTCCTCAAGTGTCATAGAAAAGGTCCGGTTATAAAACCGGAAGGACACAGAAGGACTAGTAGGGACAGTGTCGTGTGCCCCTGAGGAGAAGGTGAAGGAGCTGAAGAACTCAAGGCTCAGCTCCCCGAAAGTGTGGCCACTCATAGTGATGAGTCCGGCCATCCCCGTGCCCCGTAGAAGCTCACAGACTGGCTCGTAGAAGCTGAGCCTCTCTAGTGACGTACGGCAAAGAAAGCACGTAGGGAGAAAGTCACACTCAACTAAGTTATAAAACCTCTTACGATGAACACCACTAATAAAAGTTACCTGGGGGAACTCAGGGTGTGAGTTGAGAGTGTCGTCCACTCAAATCGTGACCGCACCAGCAGACACGCTAGGAGAAGGTGTAGCACGAGCATGACCGCGACCTCGGTCCCGGCCTCTAGAACCTGAGGTAGAAGACCGTCCAGTGACGGTACGAGGAACTAGGGCCGCCCTAAAAGCAGCTGCGGCTGCAGATGAGTCCGCCGTGGCTGAAGTAGAGGCTGTGGCTGTAGCTGTGACCGCCACTAAGGAAGAAAGGCTAGCAGCAGTGCTAGTAGTAGTGGTGGCTGTGACTGAGGTGGCAGCTGAAATAGGGCTAGCAGCAGTGCTAGCAGGCGTAAAAACAGTACAAGCAGTAGAGACTAAGAACACGGGGGTGCCGGTAAGTGCGGAGACGGTAGTAGCAGCAGGGACTACCGTCTCAGACAGAGACAAGGATGGACTGGAAGCGGAGCTCATAGAAGGCATGGAGCTAGAATCCATCCTGAACAAATAGGGCAGGGGAATTTGATAAGAGACAGCAGTTAAACAGCATGAAAAACAGCGTGAAATCAGCATGAAAATTCCCTAACAATCGAAAAAAAATTCGACCTACAGCCCAAAAATTCCCATAGTTTCCTCAAAAGTTTGAATGGTAACAAGTAAACAGCGATAGGGGAAGGGTAGCAGAGGGTAAATGCAGCAAATTAAGCAACAATTAAGGGAAATTAAGCAAATGACAGCAGCGAAAACCAATTTACAGTCGAAAATTTCGACTGTAATTAGCCCTAATCGCAAATTTCTCGCAAAATTCGAATTAGACAAGCAAATATCAACGAGGCATGGGAATTAAGCATCAAGTAAGACAAATGAAGCATTGAATCAAAATTATAGTCGAAAATTTCGACCCAAAATGGAAAACCGAAACCCTAATTCCTAATTCACTTCCTAAAAAGCAAAATTAATGAAATTGAAATGCAAAGAAGTGTAGGAATTACTTACTTGATGATTAGGAACCTACAAATTTAGCAATTAATCGACAATAAACAAGCAAAAAAAGGGCGATTTTTTGATCAAAAAATCGCAAACCCTAATACCCTTAGTAGACCGTGTAAAATAGCGTAAATCAAAGGGAAAACAGAGGGCAAATGACGATTAATTAGCAATAAACAAAATGTAGGTGGTGGATTTGGCAAATGGGCAAGAAAAATGGAGGAATTGGGGTTTTTTGGATTGCAAATGTGGAGGAAGGGGTGAAAAATTGGTGATAAAATGAATTAGAAGTGAAAAAGAGGGAAGTTAAGGAGACTCCCTGCGTGATCTTTGCAATTTTACTCGATCGAGTAGTTTAGAACTGCTCGATCGAGAACTTCTTGTATTCATCTACTCGATCGAGTAAAAAGTTACTCGATCGAGAACTCCCCTTTTCAGCTTTAGTCGATCGAGTAACTGGAAACCATTCGATCGAACAAAATCCACTCGATCGAGTATAAAAAGTACTCGATCGAGCTCTTTTCCTCGTGTGAGCTCTTGAATTTGCTAATATTCCTTTGAGTTTGCGTATAATTCCCCAAACCTGCATAAAAACATCCCAAAATACCAAATATGAAAAGTAACCGTCTATAGTCTTCTAATCTACGCTAAAAAAGTCTAAATTCTAATTGTCCTAATTAAAAGCAATAAATAAATTTCAACGGAAAATTTTAAAAATTGTTTATACAAATTGGTACACGGGGCATTTCCCTGCTCACTTCTCAAGGCAATTCAGTAGCCCCTTGGAGGGCTCCTGACTGGAGGACGTCATCTCAGCAACATTAATCGTCCTCTCAAATTTCCACGAGCTTGCATTTGAATCATTGGGAGGAGAATAGTTGACGTCCACATACGCGCGAACTTTTCTCATCCTTACTCCGTTCTCACCGGCTTTAACATCATTGCTCCCACTTTGATTGACATTAATTGCACAATACCCTTTGACAGCTCCTGCATTATTTTCATCTGTACCTGCAGCAAGGAAAACATACGAACTTTCCTCCTTTTTGCTCTCAACCTGAGGCGGAGGGGACACAATAGCAGCACAATACGCCAAATTCTCGTTTGGAGTGTCAATGGGAGGGTCAATAGAAGAGAGGTCATTGCAAGGCTAAGCTTGCATGGGAGCCCTTCGGAACTTAGACTGATGGAATATCAATTCCTCGTCCCTAACCTGAAAAGTCAATGTCTTGCCCCCGATGTCTATTACTGCACGGGCGCTAAATAAAAATGGTTTCCCTAAAATAATAGGGGTATGGGCATCTTCGGGGAGATCAAGTACAACGAAGTCAACGGGAATAAAGAACCTCCCGATCTTCACAGGTATGTCTTCTATGACCCCTAGTGGCCGTGATATACTACGGTCAGCCATCTGAACAGTCATATTTGTGCAATTAAACTTGGTCAAACCAAGTCTCTTAGCTAGAGACAGCGGTAAGACACTCACGCTAGCGCCAAGATCGCATAACGCGTTATCAATCAAATGGGTACCAATATGACACGGAATCAAAAAACTACCCGGGTCTAACTGATTGGGAGGTAACTTATTCTGAACTAGGGCCGTCCCTACCTCGGTCAAAGCTACCGTCTCATGGTCTTTAATGTGCCTCTTACGTGTTAAAATTTCTTTCATAAATTTAAGGTAAGAGGGTACCTGTGTCAGCAATTCGGCGAATGGCACAATGACTTGCAAGCTTTTCAGGAGTTCGGCAAATTTGCCGAATTGTTGATTAGCCTTAGTACTCTGCAAATGCCTCGGGAAGGGCACCGTGATGGGTATCTCGAGCCCTTTGTTCCTCTCTTCCAATGTATCAGCCGGATCAAGCTCTAAATCCTTCGAACGCTTCTTTCCTCTCGAACGAGGTCTTTCAGGCGATGTTTCACTTGATCGAGCACTAGCAGGCTCTCGATCGAGTTGTTCTTTATCAGCACTACTCGATCGACCAGAAATACCATTCGATCGAGCAGTTTCTTCAACAAAATCACTCGATCGACCAAAAATTTCATTCGATCGAGCAAAATCTTTTTCCTGTTCACTAGATCGAGTAGAAATTTTACTCGATCGAGTCCTTTCTTCAGTACTTTCACTCGATCGACCCCCAGAAATTAGTCGATCGAGTACTTTCTTTGTCGTCAGCTCTTTTTCTTCGACAAAACACTGTTCATCAGCAGTAATTACCTTCCCCGGGTCTGATTTCGGTCCTTCATATGAATAACCGCTCCTCAAATTAATTTAATTCACCGTCTTATGTGGATTCTTATCGGCTTGTGACGGTAAATGTCCCGGTTTCCTTGTGGACTGGTTCGCGGCTAACTGGCCAACTTGAGTTTCAAGTGCCTTGATAGATGCATCTTTTTGTTGATCACTCAGCTGCCACTGCTTTGTCAAAGACTGCAACATCGTCTTCAACTCACCTAGCTCACTTACCCCACCAGAAGATGATGCACCTTGATTAGGTGTAGGAAAGGAAGGAGGCTTCTGAAAGCCTTGTTGAGCCCTATGAGGAGGGATGGACTGCCACTTGGTTATTATAATAGGAACCCCCTCCTTGCCTGTATTGTTGAAAAGCAAGGACCTATTCCTTCTCTATAAGACAGCCAACAGCCGTGTGACCGTCATTGCTCCCACACCTCTCACTTGTGACAGTCTTCCCTCTAGTAAGCAAATGAACCGTCTGAGGCTCCCCAGCAGAATGCAGCTCTAACTTATCAAACCTAATATTCATGGCTTCCAGCTGAGCCACGACTTGTTTATCGACTGCATAAACTGTTCTAATACCATCCCTCGAGTTCCCATATTCGGCACAGTGGGTCGCCATATCTTCAATAAGGGCCCATCCCTTATCATCGTCAGTGTTCTTTTGGAATCTTCCGTTGGATGATGCATCAAGTATGGCTCTGTGCTAATCGTATAGCCCATTGTAGAACTGATTGGACAGAAACCACGGATCAAAACCATGGTGAATAAGAGACCTCACCAACCTCTTGAAACGGGACCATGCTTCATAGAAAGTTTCATCAGGTGCCTGCTTGAAACTAGTGATTTTTGCCCTCAGCTGATTAGTGCGCTGCGGAGGGAAATATCTCTTATAACAAGCAAGAGCAAGGGTCTCCCAGTCTGTGACCCCTACGGCCGTGCGGTCCAAATCAGTCAGCCACTCCCTGGCTGAGTGTAATACTCCGTATTTATATGTCTTGGGGGTACTCTATCGAGTAGCCCTTACTCTGTCGAGTAAGGGCAAGTTGCGAAGATAAATAGTTTCTGACCTGTTGGGCACTCGATCGAGTAGTGGGGCACTCGATCGAGTAGGGTACTCGATCGAGTACCTTGGGTACTCGATCGAGTGTCCGGTTTTACGGGGGAGTTTTCTCGGGTTTTGTTAATTACGCGATTAAGGTATTTAAACCAATTCGTCTTTGTTCTAAATCACTTTTTACAAAACCTAAAACCTGTTTAAGAGAGAAAGCAACTTGTCTTCTTCCTAATCGCGTTCTTGACAATTCCCGGAGTTCAGACGGTCGGATCGTATCGTAATTCGTGTCGTTGGATTCCTTGCGTCGAGGGTAAGCTTCTAATATAATTTATATCTTTGTTTTGTTAAGAATAGTGAAACCCTAATTTAGGAGTTGGGGGTTTTTATGAATAGTAATTGAATAGTAGTATCTATGTGTTGTATGGTAGGAGGAGAGTTCATAGAGGAGGCGTTTTGAGACAGCTGTAGATACCGTCTGCGTGTTGTGCTTTCCAGGTAGGATTTCCTACTCAGTATTAGTCCCATAATGGGATGATTGTTGATGTGTTGAGATTGATTGTTTAATATCGTAATTGTGTTGTGACGGTGGTTGATTGTGATTATTGATTAATATCGTAATTGTGTTGTGACGGTTGTGATTGTTGTCTCTGGTTCTCGAGATGCGTTCTCGGCTGAGTGGAGTCACTTGCGGGAGTGGCTTCACGCCCTAGTTTCGCCCTTCGTGGAACCCGCCACGGAAGGGGATGTGCACATTAATGGGACAGGGTTATCGCTCGTATGATGAGCGGGGCTTAGGTGGGAACGGCTGCGGTCCCCCACTGGCAGGGCTGGTCCAGTGGACAGTCAGTATTGAGATGATGGGAGTTGGTGGTGTGTGTGTGTGTGTGTGTGTGTGTGTGTGTGACAGTTCAGCTGTCTGTTTATCTTATTGTTGATATATTGAATTGTGTGATTAGTACTGACCCCGTTAAATGTTTTAAAAACTGTGGTGATCCATTCGGGGGTGGTGAGCAGTTATTGAGCAGGTATGAGACGATGCGTATGGGATAGCTGGGATGAGTCACCACGTTGCAGTTTAGAAGTCTTCCGCTGTGCCTGATGTTTGATAGTATTTCGATAGCAGATAGTTTTGAGAACTTGTATTTCCTTTTATCAGTTTTGGTTTTTGGCATGTAATCACTTTAAACGTTAATTATTATTTAAATATGTTTCTTTATTGTCTTATGATAATCATTGCCTCGGGTAACCGAGATGGTAGCATTTCCATGCCTTAAGTGGTCCTGGTAAGGCACTTGGAGTATGGGGGTGTTACAAATGGTATCAGAGCGACGATCCTGAAACCTGTAACCAATGAACTTAATGAACATAGGGAGTCAATTAAAATGAACCCGGGGTAAAAGTTGTATGAGCTAGTGCAAAGGCTTGGGAGACGTCCTAAAGCCGCAAGGGGTCGCCCTACAACTTTGAACCGGTCACGTGGGAAAGTGTTTGTCGAGTCGTATATGTGTTTGGTTAACTGGTTTATGAATGTGATGGAATGTGTTAATTGTTGGATGTTGAAGTAGAAAGTTGAGCATGTGAAAGAAAATGGTGATATGAGGAAACTTGTTGATGAGATATATAGAACTGTGGTTGGAATGAGAAACATGATGGATGATTCATGATGTGACATAATAATAACATGCGAATAGAAATGTTGTGTTGTATACGTATATTTTGTCTGCATAGAGTTGTATGATAAGTTTATGTACTTGTCCACGATTGTTCATGGGTATATGTTGTAAGAAGTGTGTATTTGTAATTGATGGATTAGTTGGAAGAGATTAAGTAAGTAATTGCATAAGAATATGAAATTCATGGGTGGAGCATGTTTATGTGGGTAAATCGTGATTGACAAGTTAAATAACCTATGTGCATGATGGATGTTGTTGCTTGATTTTTGAAAATAGTAACGTATGATTACGAATACTGGTTTTATGAGCTTTGGACTGGTTTTGTTTGCTTGGTTGTTGTTTAAGTCGTTTGGGAAGTAAAAATCAATAGTTGTGTTTTTCGTTTATAAAGAGGTTGTCTTTAAACTGTTATAACTTGAGATGCATAAATGATTTTGATGTGATTCCAATTGGAGATGATAGCTTGTCCTTTTACGATTCTAACGCTAGGTCACACGCCCAAATTGACCAAGTAATGAGTGAGTTATGACTGTTTTACGAAAACTGGACAGTGCTGAGAATTAGGGTACTCGATCGAGTATCCTTGGTACTCGATCGAGTAAGGGGGCACTCGATCGAGTACCTCAGTTACTCGATCGAGTAGCCCTGGTGATTTGTTTTACGTGCTTCTGATCTTGACCTACTCGATCGAGTAAGTCCCTTACTCGATCGAGTGGCCTGTACTCGATCTAGCGACCCCTGTTTTGGGTCATATGCTTATCTTTTGAATTCGTTGCATATTATGTTTAATTCAAAGTTATTATTTGGCTCTTTTATGCATTGTTTTACATGTATATTGGTCTTGACGCGTAAGTTACCCAATCTTGTGGTGTAGTGAGTGGCACCTGTGGTGAGTATGAGTTCGGTGGGAGGACATGAGTTATATGTGTTGTGATAGATAGTGGAAAAAGAAAAGGAAGATTGGTATGGTGTATAGAGACATAGAGCATGTTTTGTGAGATGAGATGAGTGATATGTTTGTATGTTGAGTAACGTAAAAGTAGGTGAATGTGGGCAAAGGATGATGTGAGTCTAAGGAACGTGAGAATGAAAGGATTGGGAGTAAGGATATGGATAGTGACAACCTGAGAGGTGTAAAGAATTATGGAAGGAGGTCGTTAAGAGCTGTGTGGGTTAAGAATATACATAAAGAAAGTTCGTTTTAAAGGGGTTGAGAAGAGTGGTATATAGTGAACTTTGTGGAGACATGTCACGGGGTGGAGATTTGGCTTTTTAAGAGATGAAACTATTGTGGGTTCTCCTTGGGCAATTAGCGGTATGAAAGGAATTTTGATTTCTAGAGATGTAAGAAGGAAGATGCAATTGTTGAACGAAGAACGTTGATTTTATGGATGGATTAGTGGCAAGGGTGATTGATGACATAATAAGAGAATATTTGTGGTAAGAAAGAGTGAGATGATATCGATATGAAATAATTAGATGTGAGTTTTGGAGCAGTGAGAACGTAACTGGATTTCAAAAGAGTTAGCTAGAAGGAATAAGGAGTTGAACTATTAATTGGTATTATTGAGTGTAAAGAGAAAAGAAGGATAAAAGTAAGCTGAGGAAAACATTCACCGGAGTCATGTGATAAAAAGGTAAGGAATCATTGAAATGTGTGATAATGTCACGAGGATGTTAGTTAATGGTTATAGAGGAGTTTTGGGACAACATGATTAGTAATGAGTTTCGAGGAATTGAGGAAAGTAAGAAGTTCGTAGAATATTTGCACGATACGAGATTCTTGGCGGAGAGTTAGATGATGATACAATTAAGGATAGTATTGGGAAGAATATTGAGGTAATTTTGTTGATGGATTCGATGTCTGTTATTTGGGATGTCAACCAAAGATAGGAAAGAAATCGTGATGTTTAGAGATAAGTGTAAGAGGTTTGATGTTCGGACAGTGGTAGTGTTATCGTTTGTGGTGTTGTCACTAGTGGTTAAGAGTGATGGTATATTAGAAAGGTAGCAATTCTAAAAAGGTTGATTTGGTAGGGACCTGATTGTTGTGTATGATTGTAAGAGGGTATAAGATGTGGTTAGATGAGGCGGATGCTAATAGTTGAATAGTAAAGGTATGGTTATATTTGGCAGGAAGTGATGGTTGTGTGAATGGGGGAATATGTTATGAGGGGCATATGAGTTAAACTCGATGACAGGTAACCTTTATCGAGGGGTAACTTACGTGATCGGGATTGATTGGTTGGATGTGATTATGGGTCTATGTCATATGTATAAATGTTCGTGTGAGGTTGTGACCTCACAAGAAATGGTATGGTGTGATAATTATAAGTTGTTATCGAATTTTCGTAATACATGTTGGATACGAGAACGTTGGAATGATATCCAAAAAGGTAATAATTTGTTGATTTGGCATGACTAGTTATGCTTATCGTATTCATGATACATGTCAATATGTGATATGGTAAGGGGATGATATCCACGAGGTTAGTATCTGTTTAATTCATAAAATATGTTGTGCTATGATTTAGTAAAGTGGATTTGAGTAAGTTTTCTTGACTAAAAAGTTATCCCGAGTCGGTGTTTATGGGAGTTGTATGCGGTTGTGATGTCTATCGATGTGTTTGTGGTGCCTCGGGTGGTGATCCGGACACGATATTTAGTGTTGTGATGCGGGTATTTTCGCACTACGGTGTGGCTGTTGGTGGCGGTGTTGTGATGCCGTCACCGGTTGTGGTGGATTAGGCGGGATGATTGTGATTCGAGTTTCGAAAGTACATACCAGTTATACATAGATTGTTGTTTTGGTTGATATTGTTCCTGCGAGTTTGGTTTCGCATGTAGACAGTTGTCTTGCTTATTGATGTTCTCTTTACCAGGTTAAGTTAAGATGAGGTAGAGTATGATAGGAAATAGAGTTGAATATGTTTTCGTTGTTGTCATGGTATAGTGATGTTCTATAGATGGGATACGGTGGGGAGAGGTCGTTACAATAATTATGATCTTGTTCTAGTTAAGGTTTCAGTAGACATGGTAATGGCAAGTGAGTCGTAGAACATGTGTGGTAATGACCCGAAAGATGCAGGTGGTTCATAATCTTTTGTTGAGACAGTGAGTGTAGGGTATTGGGAATTAGTGTCATGTTAAGTTGTGTATGAGTTTTGCGGTAATGGAAGAAAGAACTTGATGATCTAGTGTGCGTGTACATAACGAGTGTGGATCGTGAGTTATGCTTCTGGGAGATAAGTGCCTTACATAGAGAGGTATGTTGTTTTGCAGAAATAATGGAGAGTTAGTATGGTGATTCTACTACGAGTTTTGAGGTATAGGTTAGATGGTGTGACGAATGAGTTGAGGTATGAGGAATGTTTAAGTAAGAGAGCCTTGGATATATGCATGGCGAGTGTTTAGATTATAAGCGGTTATCTTACACATGTGGTGGTAAAGAGAGTAATGAGATGTATTTAGTATTTAGTATTAGTGAGTTACGAGGACGTAACATTTATCTTAAGAGGAGTAGGATGTGATAAAAGAGATTTTGATGGGTGTGCATATGGTAGTATATTTGAAAGTAGAGTGTTGGTGTAGCATAAGATATGGATTTGTATATGTTGTGGTTGATAGTGATAAAAGGCCATGGCCGTGCTTGTAGTAAGTGTGATGCTTCAGAGTGTGAGGATATTTTATATAGTGTTGTGGTTGGAGGATGATATTATGAGTTCGAGTAAACTTCGAGGACGAAGTTCCTTTTAAGGGTGGTAGAATGTAACATTCCGTTTGATGTCTATGAGTGTCTTGATATGGGATTTGGTAGGGGATGATATATTACGGAGCTAGCAGCGTTAAAGGATGGTAGTTGGTAGCGTATGGAGTTAGTGTTGAGAGAGATATAATGGAGTTGATACGATATCGTGAGCCATTTTGTGGAGGTAGGAATAGTTAGTGGAGTTGGTGTTACGAGTTCATGTTTGGGTTGGAGTTTTGTTTCGAGTTCTTAGTTACGTTGTTGTGTCTTGATCGAGTTAGCATGTTTGTTTTTATGTAAGGGTTGAACTTCGGGGACGAAGTTCTTTTTAAGGAGGGAAGACGTAATACTCCGTATTTATATGTCTTGGGGTACTCTATCGAGTAGCCCTTACTCTGTCAAGTAAGGGCAAGTTGCGAAGATAAATAGTTTCGACTGTTGGGCACTCGATCGAGTAGTGGGGCACTCGATCGAGTAGAGGTACTCGATCGAGTACCTTGGGTACTCGATCGAGTGTCCAGTTTTACGGGGAGTTTTCTCGGGTTTTGTTAATTACGCGATTAAGGTATTTAAACCAATTCGTCTTTGTTCTAAATCACTTTTTACAAAACCTAAAACCTGTTTAAGAGAGAAAGCAACTTGTCTTCTTCCTAATCGCGTTCTTGACAATTCCGGAGTTCGAGACGGTCGGATCGTATCGTAATTCGTGTCGTTGGATTCCTTGCGTCGAGGGTAAGCTTCTAATATAATTTATATCTTTGTTTTGTTAAGAATAGTGAAACCCTAATTTAGGAGTTGGGGGTTTTTATGAATAGTAATTGAATAGTAGTATCTATGTGTTGTATGGTAGGAGGAGAGTTCATAGAGGAGGCGTTTTGAGACATTTGTAGATACCGTCTGCGTGTTGTGCTTTCGGTAGGATTTCCTACTCGGTATTAGTCCCATAATGGGATGATTGTTGATGTGTTGAGATTGATTGTTTAATATCGTAATTGTGTTGTGACGGTGGTTGATTGTGATTATTGATTAATATCGTAATTGTGTTGTGACGGTTGTGATTGTTGTCTCTGGTTCTCGAGATGCGTTCTCGGCTGAGTGGAGTCACTTGCGGGAGTGGCTTAACGCCCTAGTTTCGCCCTTCGTGGAACCCGCCACGGAAGGGGGGATGTGCACATTAATGGGACAGGGTTATCGCTCGTACGATGAGCGGGGCTTAGGTGGGAACGGCTGCGGTCCCCCACTGGCGGCTGGTCGGTGGACGGTCGATATTGAGATGATGGGAGTTGGTGGTGTGTGTGTGTGTGTGTGTGTGTGTGTGACGGTTAATTTGTCTGTTTATCTTATTGTTGATATATTGAATTGTGTGATTAGTATCGACCCCGTTAAATGTTTTAAAAGCGTGGTGATCCATTCGGGGGTGGTGGCGATTATTGAGCGGTATGAGACGATGCGTATGGGATAGTGGGATGAGTCACCACGTTGCGGTTTAGAAGTCTTCATTTGTGCACGATGTTTGATAGTATTTCGATAGCAGATAGTTTTGAGAACTTGTATTTCCTTTTATCAGTTTTGGTTTTTGGCATGTAATCACTTTAAACGTTAATTATTATTTAAATATGTTTCTTTATTGTCTTATGATAATCATTGCCTCGGGTAACCGAGATGGTAGCATTTCCATGCCTTAAGTGGTCCTGGTAAGACACTTGGAGTATGGGGGTGTTACACTGAGTCAGTCAAAGAAAAAGGAAACATCACCTCCTTAATCTTGCCTTGAGTTACCCCATTTGTGGCGGGGATAGTAGAACACTAGTCCGTAAAGACCTCCATATGCTTCCTCGGGTCTTCACCTGCCACACCTCTAAAGAGATTTCTCTCCACCAGATTGATATAGGATGGACGGATGTCAAAAGTATTCCCATCCTCAGTCTGGAGATTGAAACCCTTTGGAATTGATGATGCTTTAGGCTCCGAGTGACTAGCAATGTTCGGCATCTTTACTGGTTGGTTTACTGAACTGAAAGTGTCTTCTTCAAAAGATTGATTTTCTGTAAATAGGAAATGCTGAAGCTCTGGTTCGAAAGTACTCAAGTCTTCCTTTCGTGATTCTCTTTGCAGACGGAGTCCATGCGAAACAGTCTCTCGGCTCAGAATCAAATCGAAACTAACTCAAACCCGTGTCGACTCCGGGCATACACAACACTGAAAGAAAATAAATAAGAACTGCCTCAAGGAATAAAAATTCCCTGAGACGGATAAAATAAACGAAACAAAGACAGATAGGGCAATTGCCTCCTTGGGAACGGCGCCAAAATTTGACAGGGCTGTCGTATACCTATCAAAAATAACTAACTAAACTAACTATATAGCTAGGGAAGTCAGGTCGATCTCCTCAGGGAGGCAAGATATCTGTAAAAGTCCGTCTATTTGGTCACAAAATGGGCGTTTATAATTGATTTCTAAACTAAAAAGGTTTAAAGGAAAGAGAATCAAGGTAAGAGCAGTGAAGGTAGAAAATGAGAATAAACTATCAATAGAGAGGGAACATGTTAGGATTTCGGTTCACTACGGTAGTCCAGTATCTCAACTATAAACAACTTAGATAAATTACTGCGAGACGGATATGGAAAGGTCCTTCCGGTCCACTTTCTATCCTAAATTACCACTAACTTAACTTCCGTCCTCGTCGGGGTAGTCTATTGTTCATAGCAGGCCTATTTAGTCCAATCTTCCGATCCAGGAATAAATTTAACCAGATTAAAAGGGTGACTCAGAAGCGTGCACTCAACTAAGTCGGTAAATACAGTTATATTGCTATGGGGACAGAATCTCATAATTAATTCATCTAACCTATTCACTACATCGTCACATTTCTACCGTAGATCCCCTAATCCTAACATGAAACAGATTAGCTACTCATGCTATTAATACTGTCAATACTAATAACAAAGAATAAACCAACATTCAACATGATAAAACGATAATTAAATTGCATAAAAAGTAATTAGGGCAGAAATTAAAAGGAAGCAAAACAAGTAATTAAGATGAATAAAAAGAAAGATTAATATTATAAGGGAGAAAGAGATTACAATCGAAAGAATCCGGCGTAAAGAATAAACAAATCCGAGCGAGAAAATCCGAAAGCAAAAGTTACAGTGAAGAAGAAAAGTAACGCAGTCTTTACTGTGAAAAATGAATGATAGATAAAAACTTAGATAGATAAAAAAGATGCTAATGACCTAGTTAACGTGTGTTTAAATAGAAAAACTACTAAGTCCAATAACTAAAACAAGTTCACGGGCTAATTAAAGCCCACGACAGCCAAAATCACTCGATCGAGTAATCTGAAACAACTCGATCGAGTAAAACTCCAAGAAATCTACTCGATCGAACGGAATTGTTACTCGATCGAGCAACCTCAATTTCCAGCACTTCTTGATCGAGTAAAATATTACTCGATCGACCAACCAATGCCATAGAAACCACTCGATCGAGTATTCTTCCTTCAAATCATCTCAAACTCGTGACCGACTGCTGCGTAGACCGTTCCTTCACGCATCCCAATGCATTATCTCGCTCAGAAAAATCCCGTCTCCTCAAAATGCATACAAAGTAGGACAAAAATGGTACGATTCCACTACTTCCAGGTTCATTTCTACAAAACGGACAAAACGAACCAAAGTAGCCAATTCGGGGCATAATGCGATATAAACAGTACAAAAGTACATGGGAATACGAGCTAAAATAGGCTAAAAAGACTATACAATATGCACGTATCATTCGACCCTCACATACACACGACACCCTCGTACACTTGTGAGGAATAAGTATTAAGATTTGTTACAACAAGTTTTTGGCGCCGTTGCCGGGGATCGAACCTGGGTCACCCCCGTGACAGGCGGGAATACTTACCACTATACTACAACACTAAGAAGGGGAAGGTGAGTGACTATATTGAAGATGATGAGAATTTTGTTTTGGAGGAACTAGTGGTTGAAAGAGACCAAGGGAAAGGGAAAGAAATAAATGAAGTGTTTAACACCAAGCAAGCCTCAACTCCAGAGAAGGCCAACAACCCTCCAATTCCATTTCCTAATAGAAGTAGAGTAATGAATGAGGAGAGGAAATTCTCCAAATTCTTGGATATGTTGAAGAAACTCGAAGTTTCACTACCTTTCACCGAGGTAGTGACACAAATGCCACTCTACACAAAATTCTTGAAGGATGTGTTGACAAAGAAGAGACGCATTGGAAGAGATGGTCTAGTGACTCTTAGGGGGCAATGTAGTGCGGTCTTACTCAATCCCATGCCGGAGAAACAACAAGATCCGGCTAGTTTTTCTATTCCATGCATGGTGGGTAATGTGAGCATTAAGAAGACACTTTGTGATCTTGGTGCTAGTGTTAGCATACTTCTGCTCCCTATTGCAAGGAAAGTTGGGTTGCATGACACGATTCCTACTTCCATGACCTTATAACTAGCCGATAGGTCGGTACAAATACCAATGGGTGTCATTGAAGATGCGCCGGTTAAAGTGGGCAATTTCTACATCCCGGCGGACTTTGTAGTTCTTGACATTCCGGAGGATCAACAAACTCCTATTATAATTGGAAGACCTTTCTTGGAAACCGCGGATGTCAACATTAGTGTCAAGGAAGGGAAGCTCACCTTCAAAGTGGGAGGGAATGTGGTTATGTTTTCTTTGACCGGAGCCATGTCACAACCTATGTTTGAGAGTGTCTACTCTATAGACACGTTAGAAGAGGCTATTGAAGATGCTAAGGATAAATGCTCGGGGGAGCATTTGGAGGAAGATTATGAAGCTCTACCACCTATCATTACTGAAGTTGAGGGTATCTACTCTCCAAAGGTAGATCTTAAACCTTTACCCCCCCTCCCTTGAGTATGCCTATCTCGATGAGGCAAACTCCTTCCCCGTGATCATCAATGCGGACCTAATGGCATCTCAAAAAGAAAAACTCTTAAAAATTCTTAAAGAAAATAAGAAAGCCATTGGGTATAGCCTTGATGATCTCACGGGAATCAATCCTCGAGTGTGTATGCACCGCATCACGCATGAGGATGGAGTCACTCTTTCCGCCCAACCTACGAGAAGGTTAAATGAGAAATTGAAGGAGATGGTAAGGAAGGAAGTTGATAAGTTGGTTGAGGCCGGAATTATCTACTCCATCTCGGGGAGCGATTGGGTGAGCCCGGTTTAAATCGTCGCCAAAAAGGGCGGTATGACCGTGATTGAGAATGAGGAAGGTGAACTCATTTCCACCCGACTGGTCACGGTTTGGAGGATGTGCATTGACTATAAAAAGCTTAATTCCGCCTCAATCAAAGATCACTTCCCCTTACCATTCATTGACCAAATGCTCGAGAGGCTTGCAAACCACGAGCATTTTTGCTTCCTTGACGGGTACTCCGGGTTTTTTCAAATACCCATCCACCCGGATGATCAAGCAAAGACAACCTTTACTTGTCCTTACGGGGTCTTCGCATATCGAAGAATGCCGTTTGGCCTTTGCAACGCTCCCGGGACATTTCAACGGGCCATGATGTCTATCTTTTCCGAGTACATTGAGAAGTCTATGGAGGTGTTCATGGACGATTTTAGTGTCCATGGCACCTCATTTGATGATTGCCTAAAGAATCTTTCCCTTGTGCTCCAAACATGCATCCGATATAATTTGAAATTGAATTGGGAGAAGTGGCATTTTATGGTGCAAAAGGGAGTAGTTCTAGGGCATGTTATTTCTAAGGAGGGGATCCAAGTGGATAAAGCAAAGGTAGAGGTGATTGAGAAACTTCCCCCACCCACAAATGTCAAGGGTGTGAGGGGTTTCTTAGGCCATGCTGGGTTTTACCGAACGTTTATCAAAGATTTCGCAAAAATCGCTAAACCCCTAACCTCACTTTTGGCTAAAGACACTCCCTTCATATTTGATCAATCTTGTGTTGAACGCTTTTGTATGTTCAAGCATGCCTTAATATCGGCTCCAATAGTACAGCCGCCGAATTGGGACCTCCCCTTCGAATTGATGTGTGATGCAAGTGATTTTGCATTGGGGCGGTTTTAGGTCAAAGGCAAGACAAGAAACTCCATGTGATAGCCTATATAAGCAAGACCTTAGACAATGCTCAATGCAACTACACTACCATGGAGAATGAAATGTTGGCGGTGGTGTATGCTTTTGAGAAGTTCCGGCCTTACATCCTATGCTCCAAAGTCATTGTCTACACGGATCATACCGCCATCAAGCAACTTATGGTCAAGAAGGATGCTAAGCCGAGATTGATCCGTTGGGTATTATTATTGCAAGAGTTCGATGTCACAATCAAAGATAAACCGGGTTCCGAAAACCTTGTTGCGGATCACTTATCAAGGTTGACTAAAGAAGCCCGGGGAGATGTTGATGATGGGATTCCCATTAATGAGTGGTTACCCGATGACTCTATTTTAGCTATCACGCACTCCGACCCTTGGTATGCGGGTATTGCTAACTATTTGAGCTCTAGCTTTATTCCGGAGGAACTTGACAACCAAGCTAGGAAGAAGTTGAGATATGAGTGTAGGAGGTATGTATGGGAAGATCCTTTCTTATATAGGAGATGCAATGATGGAATTTATAGAAGATGTG
This sequence comes from Silene latifolia, assembly GCF_048544455.1. Classification (NCBI taxonomy): domain Eukaryota; kingdom Viridiplantae; phylum Streptophyta; class Magnoliopsida; order Caryophyllales; family Caryophyllaceae; genus Silene; species Silene latifolia. Next base: position 62,741,421 of record NC_133526.1, on the reverse strand, counting down.
TCAGTCATGAGGAAGGCAAAGCAATCTTTCAAGCTTGCCATGCTATGACATATGGAGGCCATTTGTCCACCTCTAGGACTCAAGCTCGGGTTCTCCATTGTGGAGTTTATTGGCCTTCTCTATTTAAGGATGCTTATGCCTTGGTCCATGCATGTGATTCTTCCCAAAGAAGAGGCAACATTTGAAGGCGTAATGTCTGCCTGTGAACAATATCATAGAAGTGGAACTCTTTGATGTATGGGGTGTGGACTTTATCGGACCGTTTCCGTTATCTTTCGGCAACTAATACATTTTGGTTACGGTGGACTACGTAATGATTCAAGAGTGGTGACCAAACTTTTCAAGGAGTACATATTTCCCCGCTTTGGAGTACCTCAGGCCGTTATAAGCGATGGTGGGTCACACTTCATTAACCGCACCATCTATGCTTTACTCAAGAAATATGGTGTTCGACATAAAGTGGCTCTTTCCTACCACTCCCAAACCAATGGGCAAGTGGAGGTGTCAAATCGGCAAATCAAGGCTATTCTAGAGCGGGTGGTGAATAGGTCTAGAAAGGATTGGAGCACCAAACTCAATGATGTGCTATGGGCTTTAAGGACCGCTTACAAGACCCCGATAGACACTACTCCCTATCGCTTGGTCTTTGGCAAGTCTTGCCATCTACCTCTTGAGTTGGAACACCGGGCAAGATGGGCTCTTAAGGAGCTAACCTATGACATAGATGTTGCGGGAAACAAGCGGTTCCTCCAACTTTATGAGCTTGATGAGTTACGGTTGGATGCTTATGAGAATGCCAAACTTTACAAGGAGCGGACTAACACTAATGGAAAAAAAAACCCTATTGCGTCAGTTGTAGAGGGCCTTTTGCGTCGGTTTTTTACTAACGTATTGATGTGACCATTATTTGAGTGTATTTAGTCCCCGAATTAGCCTTGTTCCCATGCTTTTTAGTGCATATTTGGGTCATTTATTGTCTCTAGTCCTTTGTTTTGCGTATTCTTTGAGGTTTTGTCCCTTTGGTAGGAAAGGAGTGCAAACCTTGCATTTTCATGGCAAAATAGAGCTAAATTATAGTAGTTGGGCAATGATGGGAAAAGATCCTTGCATCTCCGATAAAATCCCTGAGGATTATTGGAAGAAGAAGGAAGAAAAGAAGAATGGAAGAAGCTGACTCAGAATCCGAGCGGATTGCCCACAATCCGCCCGTCCAAGACCAGGAATCCGAGCGTCTTCTCCAGAGGGACGCTCGTCCAAGAAGACCACAATCCGCCCGTCTAACAATGAATCCGCTCGTCCAAAAGCCAGACAATCCGCTCGTCCCGTGCCCTGGACGCTCGGATTGCGTTATAGCTATTCCGTTTTCTTCTTGTTCTATGAAGGATGCGCATATTTCGGAAAGACCGGCAAAAGGGAGACCGGCATCTCTCTCAAAGAGGAGCGATTCCTCAAGGACTTAATCGTCATTTAAGCCCTTAGTAAACCCTAATTTGTGTACCTAATCCCCACTATAAATACCCCATTAGTCTAATTAGATAAGCATGTTCTTCTTATCAATTCCTAGTGTAGTTTATATCAATCTAATCTCTCTTTAATCTTGTAATCAACTTTTAATCAAGTCTTAATACAAATCTCATTTCCTTAATCTCTCTTTTGTTCATCTTTTATTTGGGTAATTGAAGATTATTTGGGTTATTATTGGGAGATTGACAACCTTCCAATCAATCATCAGGTACTTCTATTATTCTTTGCTTTATTATTGGAATCATTAGTAGGTATAATTCTCTTAATCCCTTTTTAATTATTGTTAATCATCTTCATTTATTCATCATGTTTTACTTTGTTGGTATGATTGACAACCTTGCTAGCATGTTCAACATGATAATGAGTGAATAGTTTCCTTAACTAGGGTTAATGGGTAATTAGGGGAAACCAACATGGGGGATGATTCATGCTTAAATTAATATGTTTTCATAGTTTATTTCCTTGCTTGTTGTGATCTCAACTCATGCACGCACATGTTATGTTTGATTGAAATGCGAGCCTATGAATCCTTGCATTTTTTTTACCCATCACTTACCATTTCAATGAGACTTGTAAGATATAAACCAACTCGAGTCTCATTAGACCATGCATGTAGTTTAGTAGGGAAGATTAAGTCGACTTGTAGGTGTTGTACAATCTAATCGATTCGGCTCCGGGACCCAAACTTTCCTAGGATTGTAAGATATAAACCAACTCGATCCATCACAACAATAATTGCTTGCTTATAATTTGAGAATATGATTGTATCATCAATTCCCATGAATCCCCTATGACCCCATGACACCCTAGTGCCTTTTATCAATTGTTTACATCCTTTTTAAGCATCTTGCTTGTTTACTTTCATTGCTATTTAGTTTAAGTGATCTTCTATTCAAAGCCCAAATTGTGACACCCCTAGACACCGCTACTTGAAATTGAAAATCTCACTTCAATACCCGTCCCTTGGGATCCGACCTTTACTTGCCTCTTTACTAATTGTAGATTTATTTGTGAAGTTATAAATATTCTTTTGGTCTAGGTTCTCCTAACGACAAGTACCGAAAACTAAACCTCCAAGTGAGTACGACCAAAAATGGCGCCGTTGCCGGGGACGGTGTTAACTTGATTTAGATTTTCTTAGATTGTTATTAGTTGTGTCTTTCTTTTCCTTGGGGAAGTAAAACTCCTCAAGGTTTGTTCTAATTGTTTTCGAGTTGTTTGATATTTTGCATGTCTAGAAGATCACAAGGTAACTTGTTACCCTTTGATCACGAAATTGAAAGGACTTTGACAATCAATAGATGACTTGCTAGAGGAACTTTGAGAGGTATTGGTGAGGTTGTAGATATTCAACCAAACACTATTGAGTTCATCAACCCTTTTGCAAGAGAAGGTGAGCAGAACCCTGTTGGAATATGTGTCCTCCGACAATAATGCGATCACGACTGTTGATCATGATGATCACATGTTTAAATCTCATTATATAGAATACAATTGGGAAGTAATTTTGTTACTGTCAACTGGTCAACATATATCGGTAATGATTGGCTGACTAGAGTTTGACATTACTGTCGCGTGACGTTGGTGATCAGTTGACCCCCTAGGTCATACCTATAGGGCAACACTCTTAATTGATTATTTAATTAATCTTATAATGTTGCGAGTTAATTAAATTACTTGAAAATTGACAGACGATTTTGGAAGTAAAATTTACGTATCATATTGAAATGTGATTAAATAAGATACGGTCTGAGTAATTGAATTGTATCATTACTCGGATGAAATAATTGTTTAATGTAACAATTAAATTTGAATGAATTGTTATAAATACAATCAGTTGTAATTTATAATTGGTAAAATTTTGGCACAAGTAATTATGAAATTACTAAGTCGATTTTTGTATGTGACGTATTTTTATTAATACGTTGATTTTTAATATGATAAAAATACATAACAAGTTTATGTGACATGTGACATGTAACATATTGACAATTGACAAAATTAATATGGAATCCATATTAACTAAAAGTGCCGAAAATTGGAGGAGTTTTAAGCTAATTAATTGTTTAATTAGTAGCTAAACATAATGATTGTTTTGCTTTAGTAGCCATGCAACCCTACTACTCCTTGTGAAGACAAATGTGGGCATGCATTGGCTCACCTTAACCTCTCCTCTTACACGGTTTTGGGAAGAAAAACCCATCATTGTTTTTCCTATAATTTTTACCTAATAATATACTAAGAGTAGTGTATTATTATTCATTCAACTCATCATCCAAAATATAAGTTCTAGTGAGAAGAAAAATCCTCCTTCCTTCTCTCATAAAAACCAAAATATTCAAGTGTTAAATAATATTTTGGTTCAATTTTCTACCTTATTAATATTATACTAGTACTTATAATATTAATTTGTATTAAGAGATAGCCTTGGGTATAAAGCTTGGGGAGAGATCCTATACTTGGATCTTTGTTCTTCCATAAGGAAAAGCTCAAGAACAAAAGAGAAAGGTGATCTCTCTTGTGCCCATTAAACCGAAATTATCAAAGTAAGGACATGATTTCTCCTCTATTTTATTATTGTTTGCATGCATAAAATCCACATTTAATTTTATGACAAATTAATTTCGACATATAAGAGTATGTTAGTATGTATATGAATCTACATTTCCTTCAATCGGTATCAAGAGCCACGGTTGTTTGCATGCAAATCGGTTAAAAGTTTTTCCGAGTTATAAGAATAACAAATAAAACTTGTAAAATTTGTGTTATTATGAGATATCATGAGATCAATCCATGCATGTTAATATTTCTGGTCCTAAAATGTTTTAGGATATTTTGGTTAATTTTTCGGATTTTTATTGTTCATATTTTACTATAATGACATTTAAATGTGATTTTATGAGTAAAAATGTCATTTTTGGTCTAAGATTAGCTATACTTCGAATTTTTTCATTGATTTTTGGATATGTTGTAACATATATTATTTTGAGATAACCTGTAAATTTTCATAATTTTTGGACTTGTTATGCTCGAAAAATGAATTTCTCATTATTAAATTCGGATTTAAGTGAAAAATAGGTTAATATGAGTAAAATTTCGAATCTGGTCATAGAAAATTAATATGTTGTCACATGCAATTTTACAAGATGTGTGTAAAATAATTGGCTATAAAGAAGTCTTTTTGCATGATTTATGAATTTTTGAAGAAAAATAGCATAAATAGTGACATTATTAGTGAAAATTAATAAAACATAATCCATGACTTAGGAAAAACGTCTAATGTTTCATTTTATTATCTTTTTCAGATCTAAAATTGAAAAGTTAGTGAAAATAATTTTTCCATGTTTTTATGATTATTTTATTAAAAATCGATAAACCGCAACATTGTTTTTCCGGTAAATTTTCGAAATTTTTAACCTAAGATTTTGAACATTATGAGTGTCATGGAATTTTTCCAGAATGTTCATGAGTTTAAATTTCAAATTTTGAATTTATTTGAAATTTTGTGATTTATTTGAAGTTTAATAGCTTATTTTGTAATTTTTAGTCCATTTATGAACAATTTTATAAAATATGGGTTAATTATGGTCAAATTATTAGTGAAGACTATATTTTGAGTCCTAAGAGGTTAGGGTAATTAACTTATGCATAAATATGAGTTTATGTATTTTTGTGATTATAAAAATGTTGAAATCACGCAAATCCGTAAAAACCGAGTAATATACGATATTGGCATATTAAAGGCGATTTAGCATAAAATTGAGCATGTTCTTACATATTATAATGCTGCATTTTCTTTATGATTGTCATAATTTTAATTTATGTAATTTTTGAATTATGTAATTTTACTTAGTATGGCATAAGTTAATTATGTAATTTTACTTAGTATGGCATAATTTTTGAATTATGTAATTTTACTTAGTATGTAATTTATGTAATTTTTGAATTATGTAATTTCCCGAAATGTATGGGATTATCGATTCGGTTGTAATTTTTATTGTGATCTCGTATCACCGTTTTGTAATTTAATAGATTTATTTTATTTTAGTTACAAATGTATAATAGGAAATTATGTAATTTGTTATGTAATTTTATTCATTCCGGAGTTCCCAAAGACGGATTTCTTCAAGAATGGCGATACATAAAGACGGTGTTACCTCGAGATGCGTGCCACAACCGAAGTTCAAGGGACCAATGGAGTTGGTTTCCGAATATGTAATAGTTAAATAGTTTTTCTATTTTAGGAAAGGCCATACTAGGATTTTTTTTTATCTTTATGCTTGCATTTTATTTTATGTCACATGCATCGCTAAATCGCCATAACTAAAACATGCATCCTTATTTTATCGAGTTTATCGACCGTGTCAATTCAAATTATCGTAGTTCACCGCTTTAGTTCACTTAAAACGTGATAGATAATAGATTGACATGACCTCTCGCTAAAACAATTAATTGAGACATAGCCTTACCGAATAGTAGAAACCATGAAAACCTATTTCGCGAGGGAGTGCACTCGGCTACCCCGGGGTACAAACCTTGTTACGTAGGGGAAGTGGGTGATAAATGTCTAATCCACCGAATTCATGTTGATGAGGGTTTCATCGGCTACCCCGTGCCTAAGTTAATGTGGGTTTGGATAATGGACACATTTATTCGAAATTTGGATTGAACTCAACAAAAGTAATCGATGAGGGTTTCATCGGCTACCCCGTGCCCTTGTTGATGTGTTTTGGGCTATAGATAAATATTAGAGTAATTTTATCGACCAAGAGTTCTAAAAGTAGAATCGATTAAAAGTTAATCCACCGAGTTATATTGATAAAGGTTTCGTCGGCTACCCCATGCCTAAGTCGATATGAATTTGGGTCTTGGAATCATTTATCTAGTTGGGTAGAGGTCACTAGAAAAATGCATAAAACTTGTTTAAATCATACATTTTTACGAGTATTATTAAAACGACAATTGTTTTACTCCTTATATTTTGTTTTGTAGACCACTTCTTTTTCATAACAAATGGCAACATCAACACCAACTCCTAATGCTACACCACTCGCTAGTTCGTCTTGGCTCCGATCCTTTATGGATCGATGTAAACTTGAAAAGAATGGGTCAAATTTCTCCGAATGGGATGCCCAACTCGAGTTAGCCGCCGAAGGTGACGACAAGCTTCGTTACCTTACCGAGGCCTCTCCACCCGAACCCTCCACTAGGTCCACCGCGGCCACTAGGGAAGCCTATGAGACTTACCAAAAGGAGTCCGCCGCAATGAAAAATGTCTTGATATTTGCGATGGAGGCGGACCTCCAAAGGAGAGCCTTCAAAATGGGCAATGCTAATGAGATTTACTCCAAACTTGTGACCATGTTTTCACAAACTCCGCGGATCGTCCAATATAAGGCGGCCGCGGCATTCTTTGAGCTCGACTTGAAAGAGGGCCAAAAGGTTAGCCCTCATGTGCTCAAACTCATGGAGCTTGTCGAGACCTTGAAAATTCAAAAGGTTGAAATCCCCAAAGAACTCATCGTAGATAGGATTCTACACTCCTTGTCCAAAGTCAAGGCATATGTGCAATTCCGGGTGAATTTCAACATGCAAGACAAGGATGTGTCTCTTGAGGAGTTGCACAAGTTACTTGTGCAAGCCGAGAGGGACATGGGGTTAAATGTGAACCCTCCCAAAGATGTGATTAACATAAGCACAAAGAGTAAGGGGAAGTTCAAGAAGAATGGAAAGAAGGGTAAAAAACAAGCTCCCACATTCACCAAAGCTATGTCTTGTGAAGCTAGCACATCCAAAGTCAAGAAGGGTCCTCTTGATAAATGCCATTATTGTAATGGCATGGGACATTGGAAAAGAAATTGTTCCAAATACCTTGGTGATATCAAAGCTGGAAAGATCACTCCAGTAGGTAAATGACTAACCTTCTTTTATGTTTCTAAATTCAACTATGGTATTATGATGCAAAGTTGTGATAATGTATCTCCCTTTTTATTGTAAATAGGGCCTCCACCAAGCAAAGACAAGGGAAAAGAAAAACAAGCATGAGAAACCATGGAGAAGCTAAGGATAGCTTTTGTGGAGCTTTGTTTTTCACTGTCTTATTTTAAGTTATGTTTTGAATTTTTAGAACTTTAAGTTTCCGTGTTCGACATGGAAAAGTATTTTGGATAATGGTTTGTATTTTGGATGATGGTGACTTGGTTTGCAACCAAAGTCACCCGTTTTTATCATTTATCCTTTATGTTCTAAAATTTCATCTTTAAATGCTTGCGTTTTGAAACATAAGATTATTCACTTAAAGGTGATCTAATAGACAATTATAATGACGGGTTTCATTATATGTCCACATGCTTAAGGCTTGTGTATGATCATTTATAAAGTGATTCTGAGTCTATGAACTCTCTTAAAGGTATGTCAATCATCAAGTACACATAAGAATTCAATAACAATTAGTCTACCTATGAGGTAGTTCTCCTTATAATTCAACATCATTAATTTGTGTCTCATATGCTATCTTTGAATGTTTAGTGTATTTATTCTAAAGATAGAGTGGGAGAAAAATGAGGACACAACACACAAGACAAAGATCAAATTGTGTTTTTGTGTATATGAAGATCTACGCAAGAGAGAATGATTTGAATAAAGGTATATCTATTTACATAGTATGCCGAATAGATGAGATCTATGGTCTCAAGTTAGTTCTATATGACTAAAGAGACCAAGTGTAATAATCATAAGAGTATATTCTCAAGATAACTACACGAGGAGACCAAAAGAAGTTTTGGAATAAAATGACTAATGTAAAGTCTTAACAAGTTTTTGACTAAGTTTATGAAACATTTGACCAATAGTTTCAACCATGAGATTTACTTAAGAGCCTAAATGAATCAAAGTAACATACTAGTTATGATCGAGTTGCAAAATTGATATACCGATATCTTCAATGGCCAAAGTTTTAACCACGCAAATGTCATTGCTTAACCTCCCTATGAAATGGTTAAACCTCCTTCCAAAAGGGTAATTGTGAAGGACGTATTCTAGATATTGTTTATATTTGAATAATGACATTACTACACATCATTATGACATGAGTGTGTTGGGGATTTAAAATCCCTTTCCGTAAGGTTGAGATGAGACCACTTCAAAATAGGTATTTTGAAAGGATATGATGGGAACATATATGGTTTTATCCTAGTAACTTGGCAAAGCAATTTATATTTAAATTCTTGAAGAAAAATTTCGATTGAGAAGTCAATTTCGAAATGTGTTGAATTGAGTGGGAGTTAGGAAAATATCATGTGAAGACATGGAATTTAGTGGGAGCTATCATCCTTGAATGTTTAAAACTCATCACTCATTAAAGAATGACGAGCAAATACCTTCTTTCATAAAGAAGCTTTTGAGTTTTCAATTCTGGATGAAAATGGACAATGATGAATCCAATTACATCAAGAGATGTTGGATTAGTTATAAGAGATACACATCATATCAACATTCACATAGGTTATTCATGTAGATGAAAATGGAATTACCATTAGCAGTCATGGTCGTTCATTGAACCTATGAACGGTTGATCACATGATTATTAGTAACTAATGTTTCCGCCATTAGAAAAATCATATACATGTCCAATTATGAATCATATGCATAAGAGCATGATGATTGATTGGTAAGCCATAATAGAAACGTCATGAATTCTCGAATAGAATCCGATGAGCGATTTCAGTGATTGACGGAATGTTCTATTGTGTGTCAAGAGGTTGCACATATTGTAGAAAATCCGAGCACATATGAGGATTTATGAGAATCCCAAATCTTTCAAGCCCAGAAAGAGAAATAAGAAGTTTTGGAAAGATGCTTGGTTGAATAAGAGGTTATTCAAAAACAATCTTTCCTAGTAAAGCTAGGACTTGTGAGAAGTGCTAAGCTAAATAATCTTGTCAATTGTTACAAGATTCTACAAAACATATACCTAGTGCATTGTGTGTGGATGGAATACTTGATTGGTACAAGTTGTATTATTCATCGCAAATTCGTTCGTTATGAGATGATCGATAAGAAAGTTCTTTCAAGTTAAAGAACCAAAACAAAGGTCGAGAACCTTGATGTGTACTTGGTACGATTCATGCTATGAAAGAGAACATGAATGTGAAGGAAAATGCAAGTGTAAGAAGTTTGAACACATGGACACATGGGATGTTAAACTTCTATTGCAATCAATAAGTGTTTACACTTATGATAAACATCACAAGGTTGTAATATGATATTGACTACCCGAGTGTGATGTCGACATTTGTCGTTTGAGTTATTATTAACTCACCTTGTACTTTGTTGTATCCAAACGGGTTGTAGAGACAATTGAACCCCGTTAAAGTGAACACGGATTAACATTGTATTTGCCCATAGTTACTTGTATGAGGTGACGTCTCGAAGTGACTAGAGTGTGATGCGATTGATGGCAAATTCAAGTGCCATAGAGTCATGTGAGATGACTAATCGATCACATAGGCAGACTGTTAGGAACATTTTGTCGGGCCTAATGACCGCTTATAGAGTTCTGGCAAATTTATATAGCCTGGTCGTGGCGACAGCTACTATAGTATTCGAATGAGTCGATTCTTTTGACTAAAGACTATTCGCCTAAGATAACACAGTTTCAGATTAACTTTGATTTGTGTTACTACGACCTTCGTAAATGGGGTCAAATGGGCATATTTTGGGTTATGATGGCTGTGGCTAGTCGAAGGGAATGAGTGCGATAGGAATTGTCCACCCCTAGTCAGGGTTATAAAAATATCTCAGGGCCACTCGAGGAGTAATGAACTGGAAATGCGTGGCCACGCTCGGAAAGTATCTATGATAGATAAGTCCGGTCAAACAGTTATTCTCCAGATCGAGGAAACCACTCTCGATATGATCACTTGCAAGTACGACCTGAAAGACACCTTACATTGAGTGGGAGATAGTAATAGGACAAGAGAATTGGTGACGCACACTTGTCAAGGACAAGTGGGAGATTGTTGGAATATGTGTCCTCCGACAATAATGCGATCACGACTGTTGATCATGATGATCACATGTTTAAATCTCATTATATAGAATACAATTGGGAAGTAATTTTGTTCTTGTCAATGGTCAACATATATCGGTAATGATTGGTGACTAGAGTTTGACAATACTGTCGTGTGACGGTGGTGATCGATTGACCCCTAGGTCATACCTATAGGGCAACACTCTTAATTGATTATTTAATTAATCGTATAATGTTGCGAGTTAATTAAATTACTTGAAAATTGACGGACGATTTTGGAAGTAAAATTTACGTATCATATTGAAATGTGATTAAATAAGATACGGTCTGAGTAATTGAATTGTATCATTACTCGGATGAAATAATTGTTTAATGTAACAATTAAATTTGAATGAATTGTTATAAATACAATCAGTTGTAATTTATAATTGGTAAAATTTTGGCACAAGTAATTATGAAATTACTAAGTCGATTTTTGTATGTGACGTATTTTTATTAATACGTTGATTTTTAATATGATAAAAATACATAACAAGTTTATGTGACATGTGACATGTAACATATTGACAATTGGCAAAATTAATATGGAATCCATATTAACTAAAAGTGCCGAAAATTGGAGGAGTTTTAAGCTAATTAATTGTTTAATTAGTAGCTAAACATAATGATTGTTTTGCTTTAGTAGCCATGCAACCCTACTACTCCTTGTGAAGACAAATGTGGGCATGCATTGGCTCCCCTTAACCTCTCCTCTTACACGGTTTTGGGAAGAAAAACCCATCATTGTTTTTCCTATAATTTTTACCTAATAATATACTAAGAGTAGTGTATTATTATTCATTCAACTCATCATCCAAAATATAAGTTCTAGTGAGAAGAAAAATCCTCCTTCCTTCTCTCATAAAAACCGAAATATTCAAGTGTTAAATAATATTTTGGTTCAATTTTCTACCTTATTAATATTATACTAGTACTTATAATATTAATTTGTATTAAGAGATAGCCTTGGGTATAAAGCTTGGGGAGAGATCCTATACTTGGATCTTTGTTCTTCCATAAGGAAAAGCTCAAGAACAAAAGAGAAAGGTGATCTCTCTTGTGCCCATTAAACCGAAATTATCAAAGTAAGGACATGATTTCTCCTCTATTTTATTATTGTTTGCATGCATAAAATCCACATTTAATTTTATGACAAATTAATTTCGACATATAAGAGTATGTTAGTATGTATATGAATCTACATTTCCTTCAAACCCAACACAAAATCAACCCACAATGCCTAAATTTTCATCACATTCCGTACCAACCGAGGAGAACCTACCCAATGGTACTCCCACACCACAACACTTAACCGGAAACTTCATTGCCAAATCCGAATTTATCCAATTAGTCAAGTCAATTTGGGGGGATGCCTAGTGAAGACCCTCACTCTCACATGGAGACTTTTTGTGACTATTGTGATGCGATTTCACAAACCGGTGTAACTCAAGACCAAATTCGATGGGTCTTATTTCCTTTTTCTCTAATTGACACCACCAAACAATGGTTGAAAGGCCTTGATAAGGCCACTCTTGGAATTGACTCTTAGAAGAAATTGGCTCTAGCTTTCTACAAAAAGTTCTACCCACCGGAAAATACTAACATGCTAAGAGCTCAAATTACGGGCTTTAAGCAAAGAGATGAAGAATCTTTGTATGAAGCTTGGGAGCGGTTCAAAGGAATTTGTCGCTCATGTCCTCATCATGGACTTAGCGAGTGGTTCTTGGCACAACAATTTTGGAATGGTCTTTATGAAGACTCAAGAAACATTCTCAACATGGGATCAAATGGTATGTTCACCGAAGTTGACGATAATCAAACTTGGAACAAGATTGAGGAAATGGCGGTCCATAATTCACAATATAGTAGACCTCGCATGGCTACTAGAGAAGGAAAGCATGAAGTGGACTCTATTACTCAATTGGGTGCTCAACTTAGTTCTCATATTGATACCATAAACTTGAAGTTTGAGAAAGCAATGGCTAAACTTGAAGAAGCCACAAAATCACCAAAGCATCATGTTAATGCTATGACGGTATCTTCATCAATCCCAAGTGGGATATGTGAGAATTGTGGAACTTTAGGACATGACCAAAGTGAATGTAGGGGAACAAATGAACAAGTGAATGCTTTCCAAGCATACAAGAGTGGTACCCCTTATTCCAATTATTACAATGAAAAGACCAAATTCCACCCAAATCTCTCATACAAAAGCCAAAATGTTCAAAACCCTCAACCAACATACACCCCACCTCCCATGAGAAACCAAAATCAAAGACCCTTTTACAACCAAAACCAAGGTTACCAAAATCAAACTCCATACAATCAACAAAATGACCAAGCTTTTGATGTTCAAAAAGCGGTCCTCCAAATGCAAAAGAATCAACAAAAGTTTTTCACTCAAATGCAAAAGGATAGTCAAGCAAAGGATATCACCCACACCAAAATGTTGGAAACCCAATTGACTCAACTAGCATCTTCAAGTTCTCAAAGACAAAAGGGGCAATTACCACCTCAAGGTAATCCCCCAAGACATGAAACGGTTAAAGCCATCCACTTGAGGAGTGGTACGAGGTACGAAGCACCAAAGAAGCAAGTTGAGGATGAAGTTGTGGAAGCTAGTGACAAAGAAGAAGTTGTGCAAAACTCCAAAGATGGAGAACCATCAAAAGAAGAATTTTCAAAGAAAAGTGAAGACAAGGCCAAGGAGAAGGAACCCATTGTGATTAGACTTCCGTTTCCAAGTCGTCAAGCTAAGCCCAAATTTGATGACCAACTTGGGAAATTTATGGAAATTGTGAAGAATTTGGAAGTCTCGAATCCTTTTACGGAATTAATCAATCACGTGCCGGCCTATGCAAAGTACATGAAGGACATCCTTACGAAAAAGAAGTCAATCCGGAAGCTTGAAACCATCGCCTTCACTAAGGTGAGTAGTGCAATCCTTCAAGGGAGTTCACCTCCGAAACTTAAAGATCTGGGAAGCTTCTCAATACCGTGTACCATTGGTGACACCACGATCAACAAAGCCTTATGTGATCTAGGGGCTAGTGTGAGTGTTATGCCGTATTCGGTGAGTAAAAGGTTAGGGATGGGAGAGCTTAAATGTACCAACATCACACTCCAAATGGCCGATAGATCGACGAAGACACCGTTAAGGATATGGGAAGATGTTCCCGTAAGGGTTGGGAAATTTTTCATCCCGGTGGACTTTGTCATTGTTGACATGGAAGAAGACTCCAATATTCCGATCATTATAGGTAGACCTTTCTTGCACACCGCGGGTGCGGTGATAGATGTGAAGCATGGAGAGCTCACTCTAGAAGTGGGAGATGAGACCATAACTTTCAATCTTGACAAGACCATGAGAGCTCCCCGTTTGCATGAACCATGTTTTATGGTTGATCATTATAGCCGGAAGGATGATGGGAAGAAGTCGGAATTTCAATGGAAGAAGAAAATTGATGATGCTCCATTCAAAGAGCAAGAGAATAGCAACAAAGAGAGCTTGAAAAGCTCACCCATGACAAGTGAAGAGGATGGCCTCATTGCCCAAATCAAGAAAAGAGGAGAGTTGTCTCTATCAACTCAAGAGATTTTTAATGATCAAGTACACGAAGTTTGCGGTCTTTGGGATGATGAGTTTGAAGGGATTTTTAATCCCTATATTGGTAATGCTATCGATCAAGACCAACATGAAGGACAACAAGTGCAAAGATCTATTGAGGATCTTTATCATGACAATGAGCAAGCTTTTGACTACTTCTTCAAGGTGTTGAGCAACATCAACAACACCTTGAACATGCCCCCATGACATATCTCTAAGGATGAGAGTTTGGTGGAGTCCTCTCCAAACCACCATTTGTAAATATTTCTAACTCCCTAACTTGCATTTTAATTCTTACATTGCATTTTTGTCATTTTTGGATTTTTGTGCCTTGATCAAGATATTCATCATTTTTGAGAGAAGTGAGGGAGGGACTAATGATTTTATTGATGTGTAGTGCTTTAACTTAGTGTGGGGATAGAAATTGCCTAGGCTATTCATTCCTTTGCAGTGCCCCTACAATGAAGAACACGGGATTTGAAGAATAAAAATGACACGGGTTATGCAAGTGCACGGATGGAACTGAATCCGGGTAGACCAGGAGGAATCCGAGCGGCTTAGATGGTAATCCGCTCGTCTTACAGGAATCCGAGCGTCTGAGAAGTAATCTGCTCGTCTTTTTGAGCTGCAAAAATCAAAAATTTTGGTCTGTAAGAGAATCCGAGCGTCCAAGCTGAGAAGACGCTCGTCTGAAACTGTCCGCTCGTCTTTGTAGAAAGACACTCGTCTTTCTGCCAGTGCAAATTAAGCAAAGTTCCTGTAAGAAAATCCGCTCGTCTTTGAGGAAAGCCGCTCGTCTTACATTCAGAATCCGCTCGTCTTCTCTGAAAGACGCTCGTCTTAAGGCGAGTTTTCCTGAAGCCAAATTGAGCAGAATCCGAGCGTCCCAACAGCAATCCGCTCGTCTTTCCCCTGCTGTTTTGAATTTTTCGGGTGTTTTAATACCCCTTCCCACATTCATTTCATTCATTCAAACATTAAAACACTACCCATAAACCCCAAAACCCTCATCCTCTCCATTACCAAAAACAAGATTTCCTCAACCAAATTCAACAAAATCAAGTCAAAACTTCCTCAGAACAACAATTAATCACTCCTTTCCCAATAATAACCCTCCTCCTCCATTGGCACACCACCCTACCCATGCAAATATTAAGAGTTCAAACCCAAAGATGTTAAAGTGGAAAATGATTACATGACACTACTCATGAGAGAAATGCATAAACAAACTTATAATGATCGAGTAGATGCATACTTGGCCCAATATCCACCCCTCCTTCATTTAGCTAGGCAAGGACTACTTGATCCATTATGTTCTTTGCCTAGTTGGGCGGATAGGGAAGTTTTCTTTCCAAGCACATCTAGTGGTGAAAAACTGGGTGGAGATGAGAATGACGATGATGAGGTTGTTGATAAAGAGGTAGATGAAGAAGAAGAAGCTAATGAAGAAAGTGAGAAATATCAAGGAAGTGAAGATGGGAGTGGAGATGATTCCACTTCCATGGAGGAAAACGATGACAATGATGATATGATGGAGGGTTAGCAAACTTTGAAGGCTCCTACACTCTTGAGGTTTGTCTACTTCTTTTTGTTTTCTTTATTTTATCTTGATCATAGTTTGAAGAGTCCTAGCAACACGGAGGACTAACACCTTGGCTCCATTAAGGTGTTCTTGTTATTGTTCCCACATGAAAAATCCAAAATGACAATTTATTGTTTCATGCATTGCATTCCGTGTGCATGAACTACCCCGAAATTTAAGACATTAGAAATAATGTCTATTTTGGTTTGGGGAAGTACATGCATACGCAACGGGAGGTAATCTAAATTACACTCTCCGTCATAACAAAAACCCATGCATCATGTAGTGTAGCCTAGTATAGCTTGCATTTAGTTTAGAAATCATGCATCATACTTGCATAATTTCCTATCATATTGGCCATTGAGGACAATGCCCATATTAGTGTGGGGATGGAAAATTCTAACTTGACTTTTATTCAAAAATCCAAAAAAATTAAATATTTCGAAAATCAAAAAAAATTGAAAAATTGAAAATCCAAAAACAAGTTCATTTCCTTTGTAGTATAGTCTTGTATATATTGTGTTTGTTCATCCTTATTCACATTGATCGACTACGCCACATCCGAGACATGAGGATATTGAAGACGCATGGTATGATCTTTCCAATCTCCTTTTTCCTCTTTATGTTAATGACTATGTGGCTTTATTTTGATTGATGCGGTATAAACAATGTGAATTTAGGACTTGCATTTAGATTATTTGGCATATTAGTTGGTAGAACCATATGCATTAGGATGTATAAATGTTAGTTGCATCATGGCATATAGTTGCATGTTAGAAAAATTTTGTGAAACCGTCTACTTGGGAAGCTTGACAAGTGTATATAGGCCCTAGTAGATGCTTTTTCTTCTTAAGACTTTGCTTGTTAGAATACTTGTAAAACACCCTAGGATGTGTCATGCTAGTATCCTTTGACCCATGGATTAAGGCCTAGTGAAGAGTACCTTGTGGTGTGATAACTCCTTGGCTACCGTTTATTCCAAGGTGACCCTTGAAACCATGCAACCATCATTAATTCATGTTCTACCACATTTTGTCATCGAAAAGGGAATGGGCACAAAAAGAAATTGTTCAAAAATTTGAGTTCAAGAAATCAAAAGAAAAGTGAAAGAAAGTTTGCAAATTGCATCAATAAGAAAAGAGGAGCAAAAATAGACTCCTATGCTTCAAATATAAGCCACCCTCACTACATATGGGGTGACTTTGAAAATGTTCAAAAGAAAATGCAAAAAGTTGAAAAATTGTCAAGCATTGAAATGCCAAAAATCAAAAAGAAATGGCAAAAGAAACTGTTCTCAAATGTTATATGCCACAAGAAATTGGGGGGAAACCAAACAACAAAAGCAAACTCCCACATGAAACTCAAAAATCTATTGATCCCTTTATCCATCGTATCCATTTTTGTGCATGGTAGAGAGGGGACGACCCTTCTTCTTGTCTAGGCAAGAGGGGGAATTCCACGATCCTCCAGTGTTTCTAACACCATAGGGAGTCTATTCTTAACAAAAGCATTTAACGATTGAGGACAAAGGAACCCTAGCTTGACAAAATTTGGAGGTGATTTATTGGTATCCTTCTAGGCTTAGTAGTTTGAAGAAATTTCATCTATGAAGGAGTGTGTACCCTTGAATTGCTTCTCTTGTAGATAATTTCCGCCACTTAGATGAGGAAAGTGGCTATTCTTTTGTAGATGCATCCATTACTTGATTTTGTGCGCTTTAATGCTTGGATGTGTCGCCATTTTGGCAAGACCCACCTTGCCTTGTAAGAAGGCATCCTACCTCATGGTTGTCTTGTTGTGAGTTGAAGGGGCGGAGTGAGACCCGCTAATTATCTCATATCGGCTATGCTATTAGGTTAGTTTAAATAACGGTCCTAGCCTTTGTCTACTCTTTACTCGGGACGAGCAAAGGTTCGGTTTGGGGATATTTGATGTGACCATTATTTGAGCGTATTTAGTCCCCGAATTAGCCTTGTTCCCATGCTTTTTAGTGCATATTTGGGTCATTGATTATCTCTAGTCCTTTGTTTTGCATATTCTTTGAGGTTTTGTCCCTTTGGTAGGAAAGGAGTGCAAACCTTGCATTTTCATGGCAAAATAGAGCTAAATTGATTGGATTCAATGACCAAGCATCAAAGAGAAGACAAGACTAGAAGGCCTTTGTACATATTATAGTAGTTGGGCAATGATGAGAAAAGATCCTTGCATCTCCGATAAAATCCCTGAGGATTATTGGAAGAAGAAGGAAGAAAAGAAGAAAGGAAGAAGCTGACTCAGAATCCGAGCGGATTGCCCACAATCCGCCCGTCCAAGACCAGGAATCCGAGCATCTTCTCCAGAGGGACGCTCGTCCAAGAAGACCACAATCCGCTCATCCCGTGCCCTCGATGCTCGGATTGCGTTACAGCTATTCCGTTTTCTTCTTGTTCTATGAAGGATGCACATACTTCGGAAACATCGGCAACAGGGAGACCGGCATCTCTCTCAAAGAGGAGCGATTCCTCAAGGACTTAATCGTCATTTAAGCCCTTAGTAAACCCTAATTTGTGTACCTAATCCCCACTATAAATACCCAATTAGTCTAATTAGATAATCATGTTCTTCTTATCAATTCCTAGTGTAGTTTATATCAATCTAATCTCTCTTTAATCTTGTAATCAACTTTTAATCAAGCTTTAATACAAATCTCATTTCCTTAATCTCTCTTTTGTTCATCTTTTATTTTGGGTAATTGAAGATTATTTGGGTTATTATTGGGAGATTGACAACCTTCCAATCAATCATCAAGTACTTCTATTATTCTTTGCTTTATTATTGGAATCATTAGTAGGTATAATTCTCTTAATCCCTTTTTAATAATTGTTAATCATCTTCATTTATTCATCATGTTTTGCTTTGTTGGTATGATTGACAACCTTGTTAACATGCTAAACTTGATAATGAGTGAGTAGTTTCCTTAACTAGGGTTAATGGGTAATTAGGGGAAACCAACATGGGGGATGATTCATGATTAACTTAATATGTTTTATTTGCTTGCTTGTTGTGATCTCAACTTATGCACATGTTATGTTTGATGAAATGCGAGCCTATGAATCCTTGCATTTTTTACCCATCACTTACCTTTTCAATGAGACTTGTAAGACATAAACCAACTCGAGTCTCATTAGACCATGCATGTAGTTGAGTAGGGAAGATTAAGTCGACTTGTAGGTGTTGTACAATCTAATCGATTCGGCTCTGGGACCCAAACTTTCCTAGGATTGTAAAATATAAACCAACTCAATCCATCACAACAATAATTGCTTGCTTACAATTTGAGAATATGTTTGTATGATCAATTCCCATGAATCCCCTATGACCCCATGACACCCTAGTGCCTTTTATCAATTGTTTACATCCTTTTTAATCATCTTGCTTGTTTACTTTCGTTGCTATTTAGTTTAAGTGATCTTCTATTCAAACCCCAAATTGTGACACTCCTAGACACCGCTACTTGCAATTGAAAATCTCACTTCAATACCCGTCCCTTGGGATCCGACCTTTACTTGCCTCTTTACTAATTGTAGAGTTGTTTGTGAAGTTATAAATATTGTTTTGGTCTAGTTGCTCCTAACGACAAGTACCGAAACCTAAACCTCCAAATGAGTACGACCACGTATATCGAGGGGTCGTATTTGATATGCGTCAGTTGTGAAACCGACGCAAAAAATTCAACATTTGCGTCAGTGGTGTCTTAAAAACCGACGCAATCAAGCACCATTTGCGTCAATTCTATGGATAGAACTGACGCAATAAATATGTACAACCGACGCAAATAGTTATTATTTGCGTCAGTTCTTTATAGAACCGATGCATTATCTTTATTTTTTTTGCATCATTTCTCATAAGAACTGATGCATTTGATATTTTGTTTTAGTGAAAATTCGTTTCCCTCCTTTGCATCATTTCATTCAAGAACTGACGCAATTTATTAATGTATTTTTGATATATATATATATAAATTTGCTACTGAAATTTACGCGTAAACTCCCCCGTAAAACTGACAATCCGAATACGAAAACTTAAAAACCCGCAACAAAAAATCCAACCAACCACTAATACATCACATGCATGTAAAACAACATTATATTTCATTCAACCAAACAATGTTCGGAATACAATCCAATGTTAAGTTACTAAGCTAATCTATATTAAATGTTCTCTGAACATCTACTAGTAAACTTTACATAAAACTATATATCAATCCAAACTCGACGCCACAAACCTAACATAACTCAACGTCTCAACCGAACATACTCAAGTAGTCAATAGTCCTCGATCGGAATAGTACAAGAATATATAGATCACCTGCAATCTCCAAGAGAAGAGAAAAGTCAAATAGATGTCATAAAAAAAATTGATATAACTATATGTTTAAACAACTACCTTTAATGACAGACTAAGATATCATAACAAAAAATTCAGACTAACAAATTACATTATTAAATAAGGTATTCTCAAAAACAAAAATGTGCAGGTGACGATACTCAGGTGACGATACTCCAGTACTGACGGGTAAAAAATAACATTCTGAAGTAAAAGCATATGAACCGTCAATTGTGGTTGAAAAAAGTGAATAATCAAATTAATGGGAACCTTGTAATAGTGAAATATAATGTGAGAAACGAAAAGTATTATTCAGCCATGAAATATATAAAAAGAAGATAAAAAGCACACACGAGACTTAAAAGTGACAAAAACTCCCGTATTCAATTTGGCAGCCATTTTTTCAGCCCGGTTTATATAAGGTTCACCAACTGCTCTGAATTCCTTAACTCCTACCCATATTCATTGTCAATATACAAAACAAGTTATCCAAGTGAGGACTAATTCCCACAAAACCAAGTGAGAATTTTCGTCATAATGCATCCTAAAACCTATAGATGACTACTTGTTGAATTCATGAAGCAACTTGACCTTTAACTTGAAAATTTATATCGGAGACTCAAAAAGCAAGGGCCCTAGAAATGTATATAAAATGGCAAGTAAAATAGAGTGTGGACAGCGGGCCGCCCACGGGGGCTCTTGGTGAGAAACGAGGGACAAGCGTTTGCATTTTGTAAGGAGTCGCCACCAATTTTTATGGGAAATTGGAACCGTTCGAATACCTCATGTCATGTCAAGACATAAAGTAGTGACATGAACACTAAGCAATCGTTACCCTTAGCATTCTATGTCTAGAATGACTCTCGTGGATGCCAATGAACACGGGTGCTCACGGAGATCTGGAGTAAGGGGTGAGGGTACGTATTAGGAAGCTCTTTTGATCGAACACCTAATCCCGCCCGCCTCAATAGCGGCCTCTACTAATGATTAGGGAAGTTATTTGTACTCGATATATCGTCGGTTATATGCATGCAATGCAACATCCAAGTTTTAATCCTAGCATGTGAAGATTAGACTAAGTCGGTAAACACGTAATTTAGCATACAATTAATGTCGAAGTAGGATTTAATGTTGATTTACATGTGAAATCATACAAACGATAAAAGAAATACAATAACTATAAAATACAATAATGAAAATTACATTAATTACAATGGGAAAGGCGATTTATGTCGAAAATACCTTTAAAACGGATGATTTGAGAAAAGAATAAAAGAATAAATTAACGAACAGGAATCAGCGTGATAATACGAATATTAGTTAGTTAATACGTAAGCTAATTAAACTAGGTCAAGGCAGAAACGGAGTTCAGAGGCAGAAATCATCCTGGAACAGCAGCAGAGATCGCGCCCTGAAGAGGAAGAAGCGCGGCCCGATTCTTTGCGTCATTCCAAGGGTGAGTTTCGGGCCGTGAAGCCGAATCGCAAATCGTTAATGTTAATTGTTAATTTTAGGGATTGATTAGATAATTGACTCGGATAGAAATGATTTAATGTATTATTTAGCATATGAATTAGTCATGAAAACAGTAGAACATGAATGAAACGGAATTAAACGGATTAATTATATGAAGGGACGATGTTAATGAATGATTAATTAGTGACATCGGTGAATAGAACAAACTAAACATGATGAATTAATGACAAATTAATGACGAACACGCGAATGAACAGATGAAAACTATATCAAGGACGAATTCCAGAAACCCAATATGAACAAATTGAATCTCTAAAACCCGGGTTTGAATTTAGTGACGAAAACCCGTAAATATGAATTATCTAGGATTTAAGTCGGATTTATGACAATTAAAACATATTAATGCCTGATGAATTTATATACATGTGAATTATTGACGATGATTATATGAACGAATTAAAGAACAAACAATCGAAAACAAATAAGAAAGACGAATTACAGAGGACGAGGAAGAAGAAAAGAAGCAGGAACTGCGACAGCCTCACGAAGAGGCGCAGCAGGAACTGCGCTCCTTCGAAGAGCGCGGCGATTCTTGCGTCTTTTCTCGACGTCTGTCTACTGGAAATCCGCAAAAACAGGTTTTAAAGCACGGTTTTAGAAATCGATTTTAATGGTGTTTTCGACATAAATCTTACAATGATGATTATAATAATTAAAAGTACAATAAATAAATAAGGATTTACACCCTCAGACTTACATGTTGACGGAACGAGATGAACTAAGAAAATCGACTAGTGAATGCCCGACGCGAATGCAAGGAAAGAGTGCCCTCGTAAGAGGAAAACGATTGATTAATTTAAGTTGATTGGGTGTAGTTGGTCAAATTGGCCGGTCATGCAACGGAGAGGCTGGTACCCGGAAAGATCCGAGCTTACGTGGTCGGAAGTCCAAGCACGTAGGCGCCAATTAGTAAGAACGAAGTCTAGAATGCAAAGGGAGAAGAGAAGGGCGGACACTCGCGTGAGAAATATGAGGAACGAAAGCTCCTATTTATACTAATCACGTGAAGGAATAGGGTTTCGGAGACTCTTTGGAAGTGAATCTCTGAAAGATATAAAAAAGATACGTAAATCATGCAAAGAAGGGCTTGGGAAGAGGCGCAGCAGCCACTGCGTCTCTTGGAAGAGGCGCGGCCCTTTCTTGCGTCATTCCCGGAGGTTTCCTCCTCTTTGAAGAAAGATTTCCGTGTTTAAGTTATGGTAGGACGGAAATAATTCGATTATCTTTTGAATATTACGGGATATTATTTGCCAAAAGATAAAATTTGTGAAATATGGAATAGAAATATCCGGAACATTCCAGAACATTCGACTCGGGATTTAACAACGGCTATCGAGAAAATGGAGACGGTTTTTGACCGGACTCGAATGTACTCTAATTCTTGTCACAAAACGACCATATCGGGACGTAGATGACAACTAAGAGGTCGACATTAATATTTGAGCAAACACTTGACGATAGTCTTACGAACTGTCACAAATCGTTCCGCGAATCAAACATGCGGCCCAATCATCACCGGGTGGTTTGCGGGAGGTGCGGAAACGAGGTGTCTCTGAGCCCCCACTTTGACCGAGGCTTGGACAAGGCGAAAGTCAAAGTATAGCCATCAGGTCAATCGAAGATTACAACCTGACGACTATGGCGACGCGAGGCGGCTCAAGGGGTCTGAACCAAGGACCTGTCGTCGGGAACATTTTAGAGTCTGTCGACTATCGGGGAGGGTCGTTTAAAGTCCATTAGACTACGTAAGGAGGCTCGCCAGCCATAAGAAGAGACCATACCTGAGACTTCTTCTCTAGATGCTTTCGGAGTCGCGTAGGAGCTAAGGTTTGAGCTTAGGAGCTAAGGGTAAGACCTAAAAGATATATAAGGATTGATGCTAGGGTGTGGGACCCTAAAGGAAAGCATTGACGGGAAGGAGGCCAAATATGAGTTCAACCTAGAGGTAATTAAGTTTTGGGTATAGGAACTTCTGGAGAACGACACCCTGTCGGACTCCGCGGGGAAACAAGAAATATTGAAAGCAGCAGGACGTCGGTAGAAACTGCTGGGGAAAAATCCGCTTGCGTTGGTCTCAAGCGAACTCTTGCTGGGGAAATATCGACGACTAGGAACATCTTGATCGTCGTGAAAGGAATCTTGAGTGAGCAGTACTGCAAAATACTACTGCGCCGGACAAAATAAATTGAGCAATACTGCAAAATACTGTTGCGCGGGATAAAATGAATTTGGACAATACTGCAAAATACTGTCGCGCTGGATAAAATGCGGGCCGGAACGAAAGAAGATCGTCGAAACGGACCAAAAGACCATAATAGCATAGAAGAAGAGGCGCACCAAAGATGGGCCCACAAATAACGAACTCATAACGAATTTTTGAAAATTCGTATGGAGGGAACACAAGGAAGAGGCGCAGCAAGAGCTGCGTCTCTTGGAAGAGGCGCAGCGCCTGCTGCGTCTTTTCCACAATTTGGCTATTTCCGCGTAAAAACGCGAAATCAGAAGGTTTATGTTTCATTATTTCGAAATACATTTCCTTCAATTTCTCTCTCAAATCTTCACCATTTCCGTCGAGGTTGGATTCAAAAGCTTGCATTAACCATGACTAATCGAGGTATGTGTCTTAATCTTGCATTAATCATCCGTATTTGTCGAATTTTGAGCCGCGAGAGTTAGGGTTTTCGACCCTTTGGATCGGAAATTTGGGGCTTTTCCCCCAAATGGATTTGCTTTGCCAAATTGATGCTAGAAATGGATAGTAGGCAATGTTAGGAACATAGCCATGTATTTGCTTTGAATTTTCATCGAGTTTTGAGCCCATGAGCGAATTTTGAGACGGTTTTACAGCTGAACCGTAAATTGCTTCGAAAATAGCCTTAGGATTGTCCATTGGCGACGAAATTTGATATTTGAGATCCTTGGATGGTGGGTAAACTTCCTGTCACCTCGAAATTTTGGTTTGTGACAACTTTTTCAGGGCACCTTTCTAGGGCATAATCGCCGTTATAACGAAATGCTGCCGCATTTTCGACTTGACCCGGGACTAGGCCTCGACTTGGACTTGATTTGACCCAATTTATCACATGAGTGATCGGGTTGGCGGGAATATGACCAAAGACGGCCAGAAAAAGGGCGATTTCGAGTGGCTCGGAGGCTCGAAAACTCCTTAACAAAGGCTTGCCGTCAAGTGACGCGGCCTAAATTTACTTTAACGTTGCAGGTGATGAGGCTTCTTCTTCTTGGAGGACTCCCATGGAGGTAGACGCTGCTGTTGAGGAGGTTTTGGAGCAGGTCTTCACCGATGCGGTGATGGGCACTGGAGACGAGGCACACGAGGAGGCGGAGGAGGCCCCGAGACGGGCCAACGTCAGGCGAGGAGGTCGTCAGCTGAGGGGAGCTCCCGCGTGGGCTGAGACTTGGGAGAGTAGGCACCTCGTGTGGGCTGCAGAGGGTCACCTGTCCTACAGGACGGTGAAGAGCTTGGTAAATAAGAATTCACTACTCATCACCTATTCTCTTTCATTCTTTTTGTCCAAACTTCTTGCAAATTTCATTCAAAACTAAAGATAGCTTTGTTTCAAATCATAATAGGAGGCCGGGAACATCAGGTCGTTCTCGGGTTACACGACAGCGATGGAGCACTACGAGCGGCTGTCGGCGGAGGAGAGGGCCATGATCGAGCGCGGAGCGTTTGGTCCTCTGGTTCAGGTCTGGAGGGATATCGTGAAGAGGAAGCTGCGGGCTAACCTTAGCCTGGTCCGCGCTTTCTTGGATCGATTCCGGGATACGACTTCCACGTTTCACCTTCCTTTTGGTGAGGTGGGAGTCACTCTGGAGGATTACGGCATGATTTCTGGTCTGCCGTGTGGGGCCGATGAGATGGTGTGGCCGGAGACTGCTATGAGGGCGGATTCGGCCGAGGCGAGGAGATTGATCGGCTGGAACCTGTCGCCGAAGGCTGTTGCAGTGCCGGGCTTGGTACCCAGTACCTATATCCGAGACTACTTTGCGGGGAAGACCCGGAGTCGGTGACGATCGATGGGAGGGAGAGGCTGCTCCTCCTCCTTGTCTGGTGAGCGGAGGGCTCGTCGTGGCTTTGGTGGTTCTTGTCTTCGATTTACCTCGGAGACAAGAGCGAGAGGCTATCGACGAAGCTTCTTCCCTTTCTTTCTGACCTGAGCTCCCTAGGACGCTGGGACTGGGTCACTGCTGGTTTTGCGGTCCTCATCCGCTTCATGAGGGCCATGGTTCGTCCGGAGTTGATGGAGAAGGGGACTTCTCCTGGTGCTGTCGGACCTGGACTACTGTTGGAGGTATGAACCTTCCCTTAGACCAAAGTAAATTCCTTTCTTTATCGAATCACGAAAGATCGTTATGGATTATCTTGTTTTATAGGCATGGGTGTACTCTTACTTCCCGAGTCTCGCGCCCAAGAGGACAGAGCCGCTGGAGAAGGCCTATCCCGTGGTGTGAGATTGGGTGATGTGCAGGACGAAGAGCAAGCGCTCTTCTCACAATGTCTACCGGCGGGATGTGAACGCCCTTCAGCTGAGCAGCGTGAGTATCCCACTCGTATTTACATCTCTTGTACTTTGCTTCTATTTGATCATAGGAATGATCTTTGCCTTTATATTATCGCAGTGGGTGCCCAGACCTTGGGCGGAGTACGCTGGAGCGCCTCCTTTTGTCGCTGAGGTCCTTCGACCTAGGAGCCCGAGTCAGTTTCTTTGTTGTTGTGGACGTCGATGGGTCTGTGTGGTATCCGGGCGAGCGTTTGGCTCGTCGGTGCTCTCGGGCGCGTTGACGGTTCCCATTGACCCTCCGAGGACGATGTTCGGGGAGCCACCGAGGCCGAGAGGGAGGCGGACTGGGCCGGTGCCGATGGCGACGACCTTCTTCTGCCTGGCGAGGACTACTCGGCGTTCCTTTACGGGAGGTTGGCGTACTGGCCAGTAGTGGTGAGTATCCTTTACTTTTCTTGATTTGATTTCGAGAGTTACGATGAAAGATCATCGATTAATGAGAGCTATTTGTCTTTGCAGGAGGTCGAGGCGGCGGGCGTCGAGCCCCCTGTGTACCCCGAGACTCTTGAGTACACTGACGCGACTGGGAGGACGACGATCTCCGATTTGCGTGACTTTGACGTAGGCGTGTGACGGATCTTTGGCCTAGACGGCGGCAAGATCGATTCGGAGGGTGAGCCTCCTTATATACCTTTCGTGTAAGAACACATTTGATTGAACTTGTTCACTTTACTGAGAATTTCTTTTGAAATGCAGGTCGCGCCATCTCGGTTCGTGGCACTATGGAGGGTGGCCAACCGGCTACGAGCTACCCCATCGAGGCACTCGTCGGTGGTCGAGATCGTCAGGTATGAACCTCATTTGATTTCTTTTGATTTTTGATTTTCAGTTTTGTTTGAGTTGATTGACATGAGCCAATTTGTTGTTTTACAGGGTGACCGCGAGCTGGAGCGAGAGTTGGCCCAGTCTCGGGAGGAGACGGCTCGCTTGTCGAGGGAGCTCGAGTTTCGGGACGCCGAGATTGCTGCTCTTACGGCGAGGGTTGCTGAGTTGGAGGGTGTCCATCAGTAGTTTGGCGTAGTTTTGTAGACTCGTACATCTGATTTTGAACGTTTTTGGACTTTGTTTGGGGCGCAAGCCCCCAGTTTGCTTGGACTTTGGATTTGGTTGGCGCAAGCCCCGGTTGCTTGTACATTTGTATATATGATGGCCTGAGTGCCTTTGCTGCTGGGTTGTGTTGCTTGTACCTGCAGGTTAGTTCTTGAACAGGTTTGGTAGACAACGGTTTATGCCGTCATGCTGCCGAAATTTACATGGAAATCACGCAAAACATACATTTTATACATATATGGCCTTAATTAGCGCAAAAAAAGAGACTCAAAAGTATACAAAAGGTGCAAAAATGCAAAAAGCAAAAAATTTTGTCAGAAATGACCGGACGGTAGGGAGGGTTACCCCCTAAAAAAAAGAAAAAATAGAAATCTGTAAGTGTAGAAATGAAAATGTTGAAATGAAAACAAAAGAGAATTTATTTCCTAAAAAATGAAAATGAAATTAAAATGAAACTTATGAAATTTAATTAAAATGAAATTTTATTTCCTAAGAATAAATAAATGAATTAAAATAAAATAAAAAAGAATTAAGTGCGATGAAAATGGCGAAGGTGTCGACGTCGCCTCGAAATGCGTGCCCGCGAATTTAGGAAACATGAAACAGGGTAAACTCCTCTTATTTACCAAAATAAAATCCCGTAGGAATAGGAAATTATTCGTTATAGAATTAGGAAAGATCCAAACGCGGAAATCACAGAAGGTGAGCCTGGGGAAGAGGCGCAGCATGAGCTGCGTCGCTTTGAATAGGCGCAGCAGGAGCTGCGCCTGTTCCCAAGTTCGTCTCTCCTGGCGGATTTTGGAAACAGCGATTAGTATAAATAGAAGCGTCGACGAAGCTTTAAATCATATAATTCTTCCGTCTTTTCTCCGTTAATCTCATAAAAAACCTCCCAAAATAAATTTTCAAGAGAAAATTTGTCATCATGAATGCTTTGGAGATCCGTTTGAAGGAATGGACCAATGAATTTTCGAGTGTTGAGAAGCACGATATGGGTGCTCATAACCTTGGGTCTCTATTGAGTTTGAAACTCATTAAGGTGGTAAAACCGTTCTTGGATGCTTGCCTTGACTACTGGGACCCAAATTGTCATGTTTTCGCGTTCCCAGGTGGTGATATTTGTCCTTTTCCGGAGGAAATTGCTGCTATTGGTGGGTGGGATCCCGAGCACTTACCCGCTATTCCTTCCACTTCACAAGGGTATAAGACCAAATTCAGAGACCTGCTCGGATTGACGAGACTCGAGGTGGATCGCTTGGTTACCCCGAAAGGCGTGAGAATGCTGGATTTTGTGGACCGATTCATCAACAGAGCTGACCCCACAGTTTCTTATGTTGCTAGGAGGAGAGCATTTGGCTTCTGTTTGCTGCATGTGTATGTCTTTCATGGACACGTTGATGAAGATTTGCGAGGTGATCCCCGTCTTTTGGGTCTTATCGAGCAAATGGAGCTGCGCAGGAGCCCAGCTTGCTTGTGTTTAGGGGAGATTATCTTGGGTTTGGATAATAGGAAATCCAACCGCGATCTTCCACTTTTGGGGAGTCCCGTCATTTTACAGGTAAAAGACACCCTTTTTCTTTTTTTTTTTTTTTTTTTTTTTTTTTTTTTTTTTTTTTTTTTTTTTTCGTTTTAGTGGGTGTCTAATTCCTGCTTTTGGTAGGTTTGGCTTATGGAACAGCTCACCGCTCGAGCCCCGGTTCATGCACTTTCCTATCATTCCGTATGATTGCGATGAGGACGCGGTTGTACATGGTGGACTTCACCCGGGTCTGTGACTATTGGAAGAACAAGCTGAAGAGTGATGATGGCCCGTTGATTAGGTGGGTTGTACCATGGTGGCACCTTAAGTCTGTCACTGGAGTGTCTTCTTTGGATCTCACTAGGTCCGTGCGCATTCCAGGATTAGAGTTCATGGTATGCATCTTTCCGGAGAGATTGATGAGGCAGGTTGGGCTGAAGCAGACTATCCCGAGGCTTGATCCGTTCCAGATGAGGCTCTTTGTAGCGCTTACCACCGAGAGCCGAAGAGAGTGGGCTATCAAATGGGCCAAAAGGAATATGTGGTTCTTGAGCTTCTCCGCCAATGCTTTGTGGGTGTCGGATTCCTATCTGAGGTGGAGAAAGGCTGCAACTTCGGAAGAACGCGAGAGACTGAGGATACGCGAGCCTGTCGACTACAAGGTACGCGAGGGAGAGAAAGAGAAGGAGAAGCATCGAGGAAGGGGAAGAAGAAGCTGGATTTGGTCATTCATCCTTGAAGAAATCAAAGACTACTCTGTTGCGGAAATGGTGGTTGGCAAGAATGGAAGAGTCAGGCCTCGAGAAAGACCGTTGGTGATTAGGTCTGAAGTGGTGCAAGAGCGCCCGGCTCGAGGTCGTGACAAGAAGTATGACAAGACTGACAAGGGCAAGGGGAAGATGGAGGAATAGCCCGAGTCTTTATTTATTATTTGATTATTATTATTATTGTTGTAATAAAAGGGAGGGATTTTTAGAATCCTAGCCTATTCTATTTTTTATTATGTAACGTACTATTATTATTAGAAAATGGAATGGAATAAAAAAGGTTGAATGGTTAAGAAACCGCTGTGATTTTCTTTTATTATTCTTGTCGAATTTCAAATGCAATGCAAATGTCCTTCTATTTACATTTTAGGTATATTGGGTTGAATCCGGTGAAGGATTGCCTACGTATTCACTTAAAAAAAGCGAAATCAAACCCTTGCGCGTAGTTCGAGTAAACGTAAAAGAATAATTGTTCGAAGCAAGAGCTTGTAATGAACATAGAAAATAAGCATGAGCTTTTGTTCTCAAGGTGCGAATTCAGTTTATTTGGTGATATGAGGATGACAGTCTTGTCAAGATGCAAGAGCATAGTGACACTTAGCTTATTTCGGCTTGGCTTGGGGGCCGTTTATTTAGTGCCACAAGAGTGACACATGGGTTTACGCGAGGCGCGTTTTTGTCCTATTCTAGGCATAGTATCGTTTCAGTTGGTCAAGGTTTGTGGGGTTCGAAAATTCATTCCCATCTAGGTCTGTGATTCTAACCGCACCGCCTGGGAGTATGGATTTGACTAGGTATGGTCCGGCCCAATTAGGTTTGAATTTTCCCCTTGGGTCGACAGGTAAAAGAGCTCTAACCGATTGGAGTACTAAGTCTCCTTCTTTGATGTTTCTTGGCCTAACTCTTTTGTTGAAAGCTCGTTTGATACGTGCTTGATATGTTTGGACATTATGCAAGGCGCGTAGCCTACGTTCATCCAGGAGGATGAGTTCTTCATACCTATCCCTCTTCCAATCGGCTTCAGGGATTTGACTTTCGAGTAGAATACGCAAGGATGGTATTTCTAGCTCGACTGGTTGTACGGCCTCCATGCCGTAGGTCAAATAGAAAGGAGTAGCCCCGGTGGGCGTCCCTAAGCGATGTACGATACCCCCATAAAGCAAAGGGTATCTTGCTTGGCCAATCTCTATAGTTGTCAGTCATTTTCTTGAGAATTGTGACAACGTTCTTGTTTGCCGCTTCTACCGCGCCGTTAGTCTGTGGTCTATACGGCGAAGAGTGGTGATGCTTAATCCTGTATTTGGCTAGCAATTGCTCGGTTTCGGCTTGGAAGTGTGACCTATTATCGCTGATGATCTCATGTGGGCAACCATATCGACAGATGATGTTGTTCTGTATGAATTTTGCCACATTTTTGGCCGTAAGAGCTGTGTAAGAAGCCGCTTCTACCCACTTGGTGAAGTAGTCAATTGCTACTAGAATGAAACAGGTGACCTCTGTTCGGCTTTGGGGTTATCTTTCCGATTATGTCAATTCCCCATGCGGAAAATGGCCAAGGAGATGTCATCGTATATAGCAACGAAGGAGGGACATGTTGTACATTCCCGAAGATTTGGCAATTGTGGCAATGTCTCACGTATTTGATGCAATCAGATTCCATTGTGGTCCAATAATACCCTAAACGTGTGATTTTCTTTGCCATCATAGGCCCACTCATGTGAGGACCGCATTCTCCGTCGTGGACTTCTTCCATCACCTTTCGTGCCTGTGAATGATCAAGGCAACGTAGGATTACACCAAGAGGTGTTCTTTTGTATAATTCTCCTTGCATCAGGATGTATTGGGAAGCTAGTAGGCGTATAGCACGTTGTCCCCTTTTGTCCATATCTGGTGGATAGGTACCATTGAGCTTAAAATTCAGGATTGCTTGGAACCAGGGTAACTGTGCGATTTCCTCTTCATCGGTGATTTGATGGACATAAGCCGGTTCTGATCGTCGTTCAATACACAAAGGCATTTCTACCATGCGGTCTGGCATATTTATCAAAGATGCAAGTTTCGCAAGAGCGTCTGCAAATTGATTTTCCTCTCGAGGTAGGTGTAAGTAGGTTACGTGATCAAAGACATGAGCGACTTGATCTATCCTGGCCTGATAGGGTGCGAGGCTTTCGCTTCGGATTTTCCAGGATCCTGTAACTTGTTTGATGATTAGTGATGAATCCCCATGTACCCGGAGGTTTTTGATGCCTAAGCTTACTGCCGCTTGAAGTCCAATGAGACAAGCCTCATACTCTGCAGCGTTGTTTGTCACCTCGAAGTCGAGTTTGAGAGCTATTGGTGTATGCTCACCTTCAGGAGAAATGAGCAACACTCCTATTCCGAATCCTCTTAAGTTTGATGCTCCATCAAAGTATAGGTCCCACGAGTCTACGTCTGTTTGGAGTATATCCTCGTCGGGAAATGACCAGGTGTCTATGGTTTGCGCGTCGTTGATAGGATTTTCTGCGAAGAATTCGGCGACGGCGCGACCTTTTATGACTTTTAGTGGCATATATTTGAGGTCGAATTCTGAGAGCATCAGAGTCCACCTTGCAAGACGTCCGTTGAGGACGGGTTTCTCGAAGAGGTATTTGACTGGATCCATTTTGGAATATATTTTGACGGAGTAGCTAAGCATATAGTGACGTAGCTTTTTTGTTGCCCACACAAGAGCGAGGCATGTCTTTTCGAGTTGCGAGTATTTGCACTCATATTCCAAGAACTTCTTACTTAGATAGTAAATAGCTCTTTCTTCACTTCCCACGGTTTGAGCCAAAGATAGCACCCATGGCGATTTCGATTCTTGTGAGATATAAACCAAGAGGTTGATCTCGTTGAGGTGGCATGAGCACTGGTGGTTTAGCCAATATCTCCTTGATTCGGTCAAATGCCTTTTGACAATCATCATCCCACATGGTGTGGTCTGTTTTCTTGAGTTTCTTGAAGATAGGCTCGCAAATCATGGTAAGCTTAGATATGAATCGACTTATGTATTGTACCTTTCCCAGGAATCCCCTGACTTCTTTTTCTGTTTGAGGTTGTGGCATTTCGATCGAAGCTTTGATTTTTGAAGGATCTATTTCTATACCGCGTTGGCTAACGACATATCCTAGGAGTTTTTCGGATGTTACCCCAAATGTGCATTTTCGAGGATTAAGTCTCATGTTGTACTTTCGTAGCCTTGCGAAGAACTTGCGAAGGTTTGCAATGTGTCCTTCTCTTTCCTTGGATTTGACGATCATGTCATCTACATATACCTCAACTTCTTTGTGCATCATGTCATGTAGGAGCGTAGTTGCGGTGCGTTGGTATGTAGCTCCGGCGTTGATCAATCCGAATGGCATTCTTTGTATAGCAATAGGTTCCCCATTGGGTGACGAAAGCGGTCTTGTGCATATCTTCCATGGCCATCTTGATTTGGTTATAACCCGCATACCCATCCATGAAGGATAGTAATGCGTGGTCTGCAGTATTGTCCACCAATATGTCAATGTGAGGTAGAGGGAAGTCATCTTTCGGACTTGCTTTGTTCAAGTCCCTGAAGTCAACACAAACACGGATTCTCCCATCCTTTTTGGGCACAGGTACTATGTTAGCTACCCGTCAGTACTCGGAAACTTTGATGAACCCGGCTTTGAATTGCTTATCAACTTCTTCCTTAATCTTTAGAGCCCATTCTGTTCTCATTCGTCGAAGTTTCTGCTTCACAGGTTTGAAACCCGGCTTAATCGGAATCCTATGTTCGGCGATATCCCTGTCGATCCCTGGCATGTCTTTGTAGGACCAAGCGAAAACGTCTTTGAATTCATTTAGGAGGTCTATGAAATCGGCCCTTTCGGTAGAGCTCAAGGTAGTCCCTATCCTAAGTTCTTTGGGTTCTAATTCGGTTCCTACGTTGATGGGTTCGGTATCCTCTATTACCGGTCCCCCTTCCCCTTCCTGTAATATTTCTTTGGCTACGTAGGGAGGTATTTCGGTCAAGTCTGGGTCTTGGTCATCCTCAGTATCATCATAAACAGAATTGCACTCAAAAGAACACAGAGAGTAAGCAGAACCTGATTTATTCATATTAAGATTTGAGTAAAGTTGAAACAAAGAAGCCAACTGATCCATGGTCAGTGGCGGCAAAGGAAACGATGGTGGGGCATTCCCGAACTACCGTGGCTACTCGATGCTAGGCTAGGAGAAACGAAGGGAGTGGGAATGACAACAGGAGTAGACTCTCTAATGACTTCTCTAGACTCCGACTCTGACTCTGACTCCGACTCCGACTCGAACTCGTCGTCTTCTGGTTCTCCTTTGAACATCTCTCCTTCTCCAGTAGTGAGCTTGAAGAGTCTTCCTTGGTTGTTGGTCCATTTGATAGATTTTCTCCATCCTTTCTGCTGCTTTTTGTCGATTTCTGTGATCAATGCGGTGGGGTTGAAGCGATCGTCCTGAAGTATCATAGTAATGATCTCATCCTGCGCGGCCCTAATGAATCGGTCTTCTCCAAACAGTAGGCTAACGGCTTGTTCGTCGAAGCAAGGTACTTGACGGGTTTTGACGGTAGGAACCGTTTCGGGAGGAATGAAGTAGCAATCGTGAAAGATCTCGATTCCGGCTAACTTCCTCTCAAGATAATGCCAAGGTTCGGGAAATCCATGAAAGAGTTCTGAACTTCCTTCTTCAACGAAGTACCCATTTAAAGTGGGGAGATATGGCCTCATTTGGACTCCCACGTACTTGCGATTTTGGACTTGAGCGAGCATTTCGAGAACTTCTTCAGTCGTGGGCTTGTATCCTAGCCCAAGTGGTATCCTTGTCGAGTTACCTTTCTTGTATGGTGCGAAGGTGTTCTTCCGGATTGGATTCAAAGGCATTCCAGGGAAGTATCCCTGAGACTTGAGTATGTGGTTGACCACCAAGTTGGAGTAGGGATTATAGTATAAGGGTGCCAACTCACTTTCTATGACGTTCACACTTTGGAAGCCCCCAAGTTCGTATATGGGATCCGCAAGGACTTGATTGTTTGATTGCTTCTCAATTATTGCTTTGATGGGTGACGAGGTGATCGTCACAACTTTGCCATTTAGTGGGATCTTGATCTTTTGGTGAAGGGTGGATGTTACCGCTTTGGAAGCGTTAATCCAAGGCCTTCCCAGAAGTATGTTGAATGAAGCTTCGATGTCCACTATTTGGAAGTTGACTTTTCGCTCGATTGGTCCCGTGGCTATGGTTAGGCTAGCAAGTCCATCCACTTTTCGTCGTGTACCGTCATATGCACGTACACCTTGATTGGTGGGAGTCCAATCCGACTCTTTCATGCCAAGTTTGTATGCCGTTTTGAGGGGTATGACGTTGACCGCGGAGCCATCATCTACCAAAGTCATGGGCACGTTCTTCTTTAGACAAACGACAGTGATGTATAGAGCAAGGTTGTGACTAGCGCCAAAAGGTGGCAAGTCTTCATCTGAGAAAGTAATAGGATTACTTAGCTTCGGTGATTCTTGGAAGACCAAGTTGACTACATCTTCGGGAGTAGAGTTATGCGCTACATTCAATTTGGCCAAAGCTTGCAGTAAAGCTTGGCGATGCGGAAATGAGCTTGCCACTAGTTGCCAGACTGAAAGATCAGCCTTGGTTTTCTGTAATTGCTTGAGCAAATGATCAGTGGGGTCGTCTTCGTTGTCATTTGGTGTGATGACATTGGTTGGACCGTTTTGAGTGGTGCTTTGATATGGGCGACCCGAACGAGTTAGGTGATCCACATCTTGGTCTTCACCATTTTGGACTATTTCCTTGACCAAGGAGTTTTCAATGAGGTATTCGTCTTCATCGTCATCGGCCCAAACCCCATTGATTGTAGCTAGTTCCTTTATCCTCATGATATCACTTTCTAGTCGTATGATTTGATCGACTAGTTTATCAACCACGGCGACTACTTCTTGCATAGTAGCATTTTGAGAGAAGATCAATGGTACACGTTCTTTAGGCGTTGCATTGGGATCGCGTAAGGTCGTTACCATGTTTTCTAGTTCCCACACTTGTCTATCTACACTCCTTGCCCATGCGATGAAGTCGGAAATGGTAGGGGAGATGGTAGAGTAGAGTCTTTCTTTCTCAATTGCATGAATTTCATTTTCGGTGGGAGAAATGAGATGTGAGCAATCTAAGGTAGATTCGTCACTTGTAATCACTAGAACTCCAAGAGGATTCTGAGTGTTGTTGGGCTTACCTCCTGGTGGAATTGGAAGTCGACCATCTTCAATCATATCCTGAAGCACGTGTTTCAACTTGTAGCATTTTTCTGTGTCATGTCCTTTGCCCCTATGGTATTCACAGTAGGAATTTTCATCCCAGAATTTGGACTTCCTTTCAGGTTCGGGAGTAGGCCCAATGGGTTGGAGTTTACCTTGCTTCATTAGTCTTTTTAGAGCGTTGGAGTACGTATCCCCAAGGTTTGTGAACTTCCTTGGTGGGCTAGTTTTCTTGGATGGCTCGAGAAGGTTAACTTCGTCGGTCTTGCTAGTAGAGCCGTATGAACGACTCGTGGACCCTTGATATCCTCGACCTACCGTTTTGGACATGAGTCCTTTACGGATGTCATCTTCAATTCGTGTCCCTAGTACAGTTAAGTCCTTGAAGATCTTGATGTTTTGATATCTAAAATGGTTGGCATATATGGGCTTGAGATTATCCACAAACTTTTCCACAAGAGTAGCCTCATCCGGGCGTTCAACTAGTTGGGTACTAGTCTTCCTCCACCTACTTAGAAAGTCGGTGAATCCTTCTTTGTCATTTTGGGTAAGAACCTCTAGAGTACGCATGTTGACTTGGATCTCGGCATTATCCGCGTATTGTTTCGAGAACTCGATTGCGGCGTCCTCCCAAGTAGCGACCTTTTTGTGATCTAAAGTGTAGAACCATTGCTTTGGGATGGTGTCAAGAGATGAAGGAAAGATCCTTAAGAACATCTCGGGTTTGATGCCTTTGATAGACATGTAGTCCTTGAAGGCGCGGATGTGGTTCAAAGGGTTCTCATGTCCTTTAAACTTAGGGATATCCGCCATGCTAAAGTTAGTGGGCAATTTGGAATTGACGGCTTCATACTTGCGATTGTTCTCCCTGTAAATGTCATCCCCCTTAAGGTACATCAATTGCTCCTCTAGGTATTGGAGTCTTTTCTCAGCTGCGGTTTTTCCTAGGACACGATTCTCATCTTTAGACTCGTCATCGGAAAATTGTAGTACTCCACCTTTAGGGGGAGGCAGCTTTCCCTCTACATCAAAGATACGGCCTTCGATAAGCTCAAGGCGGTCATAGGTTTGTTCTTGAGTGATTTGCATTTGGGTTATCGCGGCCAGGATTCGATCATTACTTTCTTGAATTTGCTGGAGGTTCGTTTCATCACTTGATCCGGGCATCTTGGAAACTGGATAAGAGATCGGCGACGAATCAAAACACGATCGACCATTCTATCACGCTTGCTAGAAGAGGAAAGATTTGACTCGTGAAGTGGGTGTGTGCCACTTGTGTTGAGTGAGTTTTGAAGAAAGACAAGGTCTTTGAAAATGTGTGTCCTAGTCAACTGTAGTGTAGTCGTAGGAGTGGACTCGAAGTGAGGTTTTGAAATGGGCTTGTGGCCCGAATTTTGACTTGACAAACGGACAGAGTTTTGACCGGATTTTGCGCTAATTAAAGGCCTATTTTTTTTTTGAAATTTTTGTTTTGAAAATGAAGATTTTGAATTTTTGAAAATTCGTCATGGTTTTGTTTAGAAGTGGTGATCACGTAAGATTTACACATTCATACAAGCATTATAACGGGATGCTGAGTGCATTTAAAAGGGTTTTGGTTTAAAGGGTGGGTTGCCATACCGAACCATCAAACCCGAAGTCTGTGGAGAGGCTCGTGCCAAACAAGAGTAAGGCCGATTCCTAGTCCATTTCCTCAAGTAGTGAAGGCCCTTGATACAAATAAGAGTAAGCATCATGGTATGGATGACGTCAATCTCTATCCATCCTTAGGCCCAAATAAGAATTAGGACCGTTTAGACGGGACGATTGGTCGAATGGGTTGGGTTGGGCCTAGGAAGGCCGAATAAACGGTCTAGGAAGACCGAGTTATGAAAACCGACAATTGTCTTGTACAAACTTATTCCCTAACCTTGTTCAAGTTTCACCCTTGCTACACGTAAGTGTATATCCCCAGAGTCGCCAAAGCGTGGACAGCGGGCCGCCACGGGGCGCTTGGTGAGAAACGAGGGACAAGCGTTTGCATTTTGTAAGGAGTCGCCACCAATTTTTATGGGAAATTGGAACCGTTCGAATACCTCATGTCATGTCAAGACATAAAGTAGTGACATGAACACTAAGCAATCGTTACCCTTAGCATTCTATGTCTAGAATGACTCTCGTGGATGCCAATGAACACGGGTGCTCACGGAGATCTGGAGTAAGGGGTGAGGGTACGTATTAGGAAGCTCTTTTGATCGAACACCTAATCCCGCCCGCCTCGATAGAGGCCTCTACTAATGATTAGGGAAGTTATTTGTACTCGATATATCGTCGGTTATATGCATGCAATGCAACATCCAAGTTTTAATCCTAGCATGTGAAGATTAGACTAAGTCGGTAAACACGTAATTTAGCATACAATTAATGTCGAAGTAGGATTTAATGTTGATTTACATGTGAAATCATACAAACGATAAAAGAAATACAATAACTATAAAATACAATAATGAAAATTACATTAATTACAATGGGAAAGGCGATTTATGTCGAAAATACCTTTAAAACGGATGATTTGAGAAAAGAATAAAAGAATAAATTAACGAACAGGAATCAGCGTGATAATACGAATATTAGTTAGTTAATACGTAAGCTAATTAAACTAGGTCAAGGCAGAAACGGAGTTCAGAGGCAGAAATCATCCTGGAACAGGCGCAGCAGAGACTGCGCCCTCTGGAAGAGGCGCAGCAGTTGCTGCGTCTGTTCCAAGGGTGAGTTCTGGCTGTGAAGCCGGAACTGCAAATCGTTAATGTTAATTGTTAATTTTAGGGATTGATTAGATAATTGACTCGGAAAGAAGTGATTTAATGTATTAT
This sequence comes from Silene latifolia, assembly GCF_048544455.1. Taxonomy (NCBI): domain Eukaryota; kingdom Viridiplantae; phylum Streptophyta; class Magnoliopsida; order Caryophyllales; family Caryophyllaceae; genus Silene; species Silene latifolia. Next base: position 62,702,688 of record NC_133526.1, on the reverse strand, counting down.
TTAGCATATGAATTAGTCATGAAAACAGTAGAACATGAATGAAACGGAATTAAACGGATTAATTACATGAAGGGACGATGTTAATGAATGATTAATTAGTGACATCGGTGAATAGAACAAACTAAACATGATGAATTAATGACAAATTAATGACGAACACGCGAATGAACAGATGAAAACTATATCAAGGACGAATTCCAGAAACCCAATATGAACAAATTGAATCTCTAAAACCCGGGTTTGAATTTAGTGACGAAAACCCGTAAATATGAATTATCTAGGATTTAAGTCGGATTTATGACAATTAAAACATGTTAATGCCTGATGAATTTATATACATGTGAATTATTGACGATGATTATATGAACGAATTAAAGAACAAACAATCGAAAACAAATAAGAAAGACGAATTACAGAGGACGAGGAAGAAGAAAAGAAGCAGGAACTGCGGCAGCCTCACGAAGAGGCGCAGCAGGAACTGCGCTCCTTCGAAGAGGCGCATCAGTTGCTGCGTCTTTTCTCGACGTCTGTCTACTGGAAATCCGCAAAAACAGGTTTTAAAGCACGGTTTTAGAAATCGATTTTAATGGTGTTTTCGACATAAATCTTACAATGATGATTATAATAATTAAAAGTACAATAAATAAATAAGGATTTACACCCTCAGACTTACATGTTGACGGAACGAGATGAACTAAGAAAATCGACTAGTGAATGCTCGACGCGAATGCTAGGAAAGAGTGCCTTCGTAAGAGGAAAACGATTGATTAATTTAAGTTGATTGGGTGTAGTTGGTCAAATTGGTCGGTCATGCAACGGAGAGGCTGGTACCCGAAAAGATCCGAGCTTACGTGGTCGGAAGTCCAAGCACGTAGGCGCCAATTAGTAAGAACGAAGTCTAGAATGCAAAGGGAGAAGAGAAGGGCGGACACTCGCGTGAGAAATATGAGGAACGAAAGCTCCTATTTATACTAATCACGTGAAGGAATAGGGTTTCGGAGACTCTTTGGAAGTGAATCTCGGAAAGATATAAAAAAGATACGTAAATCATGCAAAGAAGGGCCTGGGAAGAGGCGCAGCAGCCACTGCGTCTCTTGGAAGAGGCGCGGCGCCTTTCTTGCGTCTGTTCCCGGGAGGTTTCCTCCTGTTGAAGAAAGATTTCCGTGTTTGAGTTATGGTAGGACGGAAATAATTCGATTATCTTTTGAATATTACGGGATATTATTTGCCAAAAGATAAAATTTGTGAAATATGGAATAGAAATATCCGGAACATTCCAGAACATTCTGACTCGGGATTTAACAAACTATCGAGAAAATGGAGACGGTTTTTGACCGGACTCGAATGTACTCTAATTACTGTCAAAACGACCGTATCAGGACGTAGATGACAACTAAGAGGTCGACATTAATATTTGAGCAAACACTTGACGATAGTCTTACGAACTGTCACAAATCGTTCCGCGAATCAAACATGCGGCCCAATCATCACCGGGTGGTTTGCGGGAGGTGCAGAAACGAGGTGTCTACATAGAGATAATAAGAGATACCTCTTGATTCTTTGCCAAGGACATTGCACATATGGTCGAGTGCTTCATGTTCCTTACGATTCTTCTCCTCCTTCGAAATACAATTTCAAGGTGTAAAATCACCAACTATTGCTGAAAGAATTTTGGAAAAGGCGATCAAAAGCAAGTTAAACTGATTAAATAGATAGAAAAGATAAATAAGTCGAAAATATATTGAAGATACAATTAGAAGAATAGTTGAACTACACAATCTAATGCAAGAAATTGAATTCATTAGATGGATAAGACAAAAATCTTTGAAGTATCTCACTACAAATCTTTCACTAACCCTGAGCAAAATTAGACAAAATCGTCTTTTAGGATCCATTTTCTTTATCAATGTGACATTAGATGCCCTATTGCATGCAAACCCACAAGTAACTAACTCTTTAAGAAGCTTCAAAGTAGGCAACTGCTTTAAGATATTCAACAATTTCTAACCAACTTTCTCAAATCACATTCTGATACACACAATTTCTCCAAGTCATCCCATTCTAAATAAACATACATACAATGTTTGATAAAACCACTACATGATCTCACAAGTATTAAACCACTTCGAGATTACTGAAACCTTCTGAGGAATAACTTAGCAACTGGACGAACCATTCAACTATAGCCGCTATCCTATTTGCGTGATTAGTCCTGAACATTCACAATTATACCTAAGCTCAACATCCAGCCTAATGGTACTCAACAAAACTATCAAGACGTAACCAACGGTCGAAGGGACACTTCACATTACTTTTAAACTGTATATCCCACAAACATTAATGATACTACACTCTTCTTTTTTTTATTATAATCGGCTCACATGAACTCTATATTCCAATGCCTCAATGTTACACAAAGTTGACACCCACGAATGGTCGGACTCACTTGGAGCTTTAATTTTCGGTTACTTGTCGTTAAGAGCACCTAGACCAAAACAATATTTATAACTTCACAAACAACTCTACTATTAGTAAAGAGGCAAGTAAAGGTCGGATCCCAAGGGACGGATATTGATGTAGGATTTTCGATTGCAAGTAGCGGTGTCTAGGGGTGTCACAATTTGGGTTGATGTAAGAAGATCAGTAAACTAAATAGCAATAAAAGTAAACAAGCAAGATGACTAAAATGAGATCTAAACAATTGATTAAAAGGACTAGGGTGTCATGGGGTCATAGGGGATTCATGGGAATTGATCATACAAACATATTCTCAAATTATAAGCAAGCAATTGTTGTTGTGATGGATCGAGTTGGTTTATATCTTACAATCCTAGGAAGGTTTGGGTCCCGGAGCCGAATCGATTAGATTGTACAACACCTACAAGTCGACTTAATCCTCCCTACTCAACTATATGCATGGTCTAATGAGACTCGAGTTGGTTTATGTCTTACAAGTCTCATTGAAAAGGTAAGTGATGGGTAAAAAATGCAAGGATTCATAGGCTCGCATTTCATCAAACATAACATGTGCATAAGTTGAGATCACAACAAGCAAGCAAATAAATTATGAAAACATATTAAATTAAGCATGAATCATCCCCCATGTTGGTTTCCCCTAATTACCCATTAACCCTAGTTAAGGAAACTACTCACTCATTATCATGTTTAGCATGTTAACAAGGTTGTCAATCATAATAACAAAGCAAAACATGATGAATAAATGAAGATGATTAACAAAAATTAAAAAGGGATTAAGAGAATTATACCTACTAATGATTCCAATAATAAAGCAAAGAATAATACAAGTACTTGATGATTGATTGGAAGGTTGTCAATCTCCCAATAATAACCCAAATAATCTTCAATTACCCAAAATAAAAGATGAACAAAAGAGAAATTAAGGAAATGAGATTTGTATTAAGACTTGATTAGAAGTTGATTACAAGATTAAAGAGAGATTAGAATAATATAAACTACATTAAAGATTTATAAGAAGAACATGTTTATCTAATTAGACTAATGGGGTATTTATAGTGGGGATTAGGTACACAAATTAGGGTTTACTAAGGGCTTAAATGACGATTCAGTCCTTGAGGAATCGCTCCTCTCAAAGGAGATGCCGGTCTCCTTTTTGCCGGTCTTTCATAAATATGCGCATCTTTCGTGGAGGGAAGAAGAAGACGTAAGGCCTGTAAGGGAATCCGAGCGTTCAAGGTGTCGGGATGGGCGGATTGTCTGGTGGCTGGACGGGCGTCTTCATGGCTGGACGAGCGGATTGTGGCATGGTTGGACAGGCGAATTGATGGCAAAGACGCTCGGATTCTTTTTGTTGGACGGGCGTCTTGCTATGCTGGACGAGCGGATCTTGTCAAAGCTTTTCTTTTCTTCTTTTCTTCTTTTCTTCCTTTCTTCTTCCAATAATCCTCCGGGATTTAGTCGGGGATGCAAGGATCTGATGTGAATTTGGCGGAAGCGGAAGACATTTTTGTAAGGTTGTTTTTGTGTTTTTGAATAAAGGGGATATTTGTTTCAAGATCAATGAAGACCTCGAAAACAATGGGATATTTGCCGTAACTAGACCTATAGTTACGTCAATGGGTGAATTGTTTGATACGCGTCAAACAATCCGACTTAAACTTTGGATCGCGTCCTCGGTCTAAGCAAGGTACGAAAAACTCGTTTCGACCTCTTGAGCCTTTTACTCGTGTAACAACACAAATAAGAAGACAAGTTTCTCACACATGGTGAACCTTTTTACTCAAAACATCATGCTTACAAATGAAGAGAGCCAAGCCTTATATAGGCCGAATGATGCTTGGGCTCCAAGGCAAGCTTTCAATGTTTGCATGAGTTCTAGATGCCTAGTTATTAGTTTTGACTAGTGTAAAAAAACTAGGAAAGAATTTAGAAGAAAACTAGAAAAGACTAGGAAGAAAACTAGGCGATTAAGAAAACTAGGTGGTATAAAAAAACTAGGTAGTTTCATGCACTTGGCCTTGGTCTTTCCCGAGGTTCTTCATCCCTTTCTTCACGGTTTGCACGGCTCTCAAGCCTTATCCGGACTGTTTTTGTTTTATTTTTCGCGTCCCTTGATACGGTAATTTTCTCGTAGAATTTTCGTTAAAGTTCTCGTACCGTGTTCACATCAATTCCTCCTTCTTTAAAAAGAATCGTCCCGATTCTTGGACCAAAGATATGGATTATCAAAAGCCGATCAACCCTCGAACTACCTCGCTCGAGTTTAACCTTTGAATTCCAATAGCAATTGGAAATTCAACCAACGTCTTGACTTTGACAAGCCTTACCCTTTTTCTCCAATGCGTCGTCCCGATTCTTGTTCCTTCCAATGAATTTTTTTTTTTGTGATTTTTTTTTTTTTTTTTTGTCTTTTTTTTGTTCAATCCGTGCCTTCAAGATCCAATCGATTAAACCCCAACAACCTCGTTGAGTTTAACCTTTGAATACCAATCGCGTTGGATATTCAACTATTAATTGATTTGAACTTACTCAGGACCGTCTTGATTTTTTTGGGGTGATCAAGAGCCGAAGCTCTGATACCACTTTTGATGTGAATCTGGCGGAAGCGGGAATCTCGTGATTTTGACTTGACATTGTAAATTTTGAATTTTTTTAGAGAATTGGAAATAAGGGGAAAAGAAAGGATATTTGTAGCGGTTAGACCTATAACCACGCCAATATTTGAATTGTTTGATGCTCGTCAAACAACTCGACTTAAACTTGGGATCACGTCCCTTGTTTAAGCAAGGTGCGAAATCGCGTTTCGACCTCTTGAGCCAAAGTACCTGTGTAACGACACAAATAACCAAGACAAGATTTTGAGAATTAACTCGATTTTTATAAAACAACATATGAAAAATAAAACTCACCAACTAGGCCTTATATAGCCTCCCTACACGGTTCACTAAGAGGGCTTTAATGCCTTCTTTGAACCATAATTCCAAGGCTAATTTATTCTATCCTAGTTTTTCTACAAATTATTTTAAATGCTTATGGAAAATTAAACTACAACAAAAACTAGAAGAGAATACAATTAACTAGGAAAGGATTAAATGGAGGTGCATTGTTCTTTTTCTTCTCCTTTTCCCACGCTTGACCGTGTGCCTCAAGCTCCTCTTCGTTTTTTTTTAATTTTTTTTTTTGCATTTCGTGATACGGTATTTTTCGTAGAATTTTTATTTGGAGCATCGTACCGTATTCACATCAAGATCTTTTTCATCATTGTCCATCTACTATAATATGTACAAAGGCCTTCTAGTCTTGTCTTTCTCTTTCATGCTTGGTCATTGGATTCGATCAATTTAGCTCTATTTTGCCATGAAAATTCAAGGTTTGCACTCCTCTCCTACCAAGGAAACAAAACCTCAAAGAATATGCAAAACAAAGGACTAAAGATAGTAAATGACCCAATTATGCACTAAAAAGCATAGGAATGAGGCTAATTCGGGGACTAAATATGCCTAAATAATGGTCACATCAACGAACCAGAACATTTTCATTCCAGAAAAAATCTAGTCATGTTACTTAACAAGCACAAATACACAATATACATACTCCGTCTGTCCTAACTATTTGTTTAGTTTTGATTAAATTACATTTCATAAAGAAAAATAATGTAAACAAATAATTGAGGCAAAGCAAGTACTTACTAAGCTACTATTCTACTAACAAAACTATAAGCAAGCTAAAGAACTGAAATCCCACAAAATAAACAACAATAACAGGTGAAAAACAACCATTACCTAGCATCAGGATCACGTGCAGAGATCACGTTGATCATCAGCATTGCTTGCCTACCTTATGAAAATATTCAGACTGAGGTCGATAGGTCATAGTTCGAAATCCCTATCCTCCAACACATTGTAATAGCCTTGTGCCTCCTATAACACCAACAATAATAAAAAGAAAAAAAAAAAGACTTTATCAAGTATTCACAGTTAAAAATAGACAAAGGATTACCAAGTTCATTTGCACATATAGAATCAAGTGGGACCTAAACATGTATGCTTCAAAGCAAACTAACACTGCAACACCAAAAGTGGTCGAGTCGTCGTCAAACGTTACTTAGACCAAAACAATATTTATAATTTCACAAACTACTCTACTCTTAGTAAAGAGGTAAGTAAAGGTCGGATGCCAAGGGACGGGTATTGATGTAGGATTTTCGATTGCAAATGGTTGTGTCTAAGGCTGTCAGAATTTGGGTTGAGGTAGGACATCAACTAAACTAATCAACAATATAAAAGCAAAGCAATGAAAACAAGCAAGATGATTAAAATGAAATGTAAACAATTGATTAAAAGCACTAGGGTGTCATGGGTTCATAGGGAATTCATGGGATTTGATCATACAAACATGTTCTCTACTAGATGAAAGCATTTATTGTTGTGATGGGATCGAGTTGGTTTATGTCTTACAATCCCTAAAAAGGTTTGGGTCCCGGAACCGAATCGATTAGATTGTACAACACCTACAAGTCGACTTAATCCTTCCTATCCAACTATATGCATGGTCTAATGAGACTCGAGTTGGTTTATGTCTTACAAGTCTCATTGAAAAGGTAAATGATGGGTAAAAAAGGCAAGGATTCATAGGCTCGCATTTCATCAAAAATAACATGTGCATAAGTTGAAATCACAACAAGCAAGCAAATTAATTATGAAAACATATTAGATTAAGCATGAATCAATCCCCATGTTGGTTTCCCCTAATTCCCCATTAACCCTAGTTAAGGAAACTACTCACTCATTATCAAGTTTAACATGCTAACAAGGTTGTCAATCATACTAGCAAGGCAAAACATGATGAACAAATGAAGATGATTAACAATAATTAAAAAGGGATTAAGAGAGAATTATACCTATAAAGATGATTCCAAATAATGAAGTAAAGAATAATAGAAGTACTTGATGATTGATGAAAAGTTGTCAATCCTCCAAATAAACCCAAATAATCTTCTAATTACCCAAAATAAATGATGAACAATAGAGAAATTAAGGAAATATTAGGAAATGAGATTTGTATTAATGCTAAATTGAGAATTGATTACAAGATTAAGAGAGTATTAAGACTTGATTAAGATAAGATTAAGATAATATTAAGATGACATGCTAATCTAGGTAGTACAATGGGGTATTTATACTAGAGATTAGGTACAAGGATTAGGATTACTAAGGGCTTAAATGACTATTATGACCCTTAAGAAAAGTTGAGGAAGTGCTCCTCTCCAAGGAGATGCTCATTGATACCGTCGTTTAGGTACCAAAAATAAAACTTAGATACACTAACAGAAGTCAGCGGTAAGTAGGGTCGATCTCCACAGGGAGGCGGTCACTATCTACTTGTTAATTCGGTCTGTCTAAGGTCACGATTGGGGGTTTGAGTTCAATAAGCTAACTAAGGGAGATTAAGGCAAGAGAATTAAAGATAAGAGGGATTAGCAAGAGAGAGAGAGAAAAAACTAGGATTGTCGGGTCATCAATAAATGTCAGTTAATTGCAGCTAAGGTACAGATCGGTCGCATGTGTCGGTCTAAGGGGCAACGAATATCTCCTTCCGGTCTCAATTCGCCCTAAAATACTATTAGCTTAGCTTCCGCCCTCACTAAAGCATCCTATTGTTCACTGCGGGTCTCACCCCTTCCAACCTTCCGGTCTAGGTCAAGGCTTACCAAAGTTAATTAAGCTAAATGCATCGATTCAAGTAGCTAGTTACAGTTATGAGCAGTGATTAACAACATAGACTTAACAACAAGCGAAAGATCCGTAACCTAATTAGCAATTAATAACAGTTTATTGACTCCCCTAAATCCTAGAAGAGGAATTAGCTAGACATAGTGATGAGTAAGGCAAGAGCGAAAGATAAAGATAAGAAAGTAACAAGCATTAAATAAAGAGAGTAAAGGGAAAGAGAAAGTTAAAGATTAAGATCCGGAAAATAGAGAGAAAACAAGTGTTCAACAGTAAAAAGGGAGAAAAGTCATGTATATGGTGATGTCTAAAAGTGATCTGTCGTCTTTCCTATTTATAGGAAAGACAAATTATTTGACCTAAAATTGAAATAAGACTGAAAAATCCCGAGCCCAATAGAAAACTACTCGATCGAGCAATTTAGAATCACTCGATCGAACAGATTCCTGGCAAAACCTCTCGATCGAGTAGAAAACCTGCTCGATCGAGGAACTCCAATTATGCGCATTTCGATCAAACATAAATGTTACTCGATCGAAGACTTCTTCTATCCAAAACTACCCGATCGAGCACACCATCCTTTCGATCGAACGGCTTGGACTCAACCAGCTACTTGTTTCGTTGATTTCAGCATTGACTTGTTTATTTAGCTCCCGAAATGACTTCACGCATCCCATAACAGCGGTGTTTCCGCTCCAAATCTACTCATCCTCCAAATGCATGCAAAACGGACGATTAAAGGCTTCATTCTACCACTTTCGGGTCCATTCCTGCAAATAGAGCAAAACAAACCAAAGTAGAATATTCGAGGCATTTCGTAGCATAAAACTACGAGAATAGCATAGAAATACGTGCATAAAGAGGCTTAAAAAGACTATATAAAATGCACGTATCAAATCTCCCCAAACCAAACCTTTACTCGTCCTCGAGTAAACTAAATGCCAACTAAGGAACGGATAAGAAAACTCAGAGCTAGCTACAAATGCCCACTTAAACCAGTTTAATGCAAGCGAACTAACACTTATAGCGAAACAGTCAAATGCAAATGAGTTATAAGATGTTTATAATAAAGCTAAACCGTCGACCTTGCAAGACCTTTAATGTTGGACTCTCACGGGTCACTCTTCTGTCATGAAGCAAAGGGTAAGCATATGAATGTAAGAGAGAAAGAAATGTAGTCGCTCACCTAAACTACGACCCACATAAACATGCATGCAACTAATATGATAGACAATTCTAGCTACCGTACACATACATTCCAACCAAACAAGGTCCTGTCACAGCCGAGGGCTTTCAAAAGTATGGTAAAGTGAGGCAATGGGTAAGAAAAGGCAAAACATTTATGGGAATGTGGAGGTATAGGTGGCCAAGCTAGTACCTAAACAGAACCATGTAACTGTGACACCCTCATTATTGCGGAAAAATAAACACGTAATTCAAGAATAAAACTGCATGGATATGTTTGTAATAGGTTCATTTGGGTAAAAACCTGTAATTTTTAAAACCTGAACCTGTTATAAAGATATCCAAATTGGAAGGTGTCAAACATACAAGGTCTAACTAGAAGTTTCACAACATAACCATCGCTAAAGTCGCGAATAGCAAATTATACAACCAAATGTAAAGAGGGAGACATATGTCCCTAAAATGTATGTGACATAAAAAGTGTTTAAGGGTCACAATAAAATAAAGCCAATCTAGGTCCCAAGGTTACTTTGCTCGCTAGCTCGTCCATGTACCCCATATATGCATCACCTACCTGTCAATCGCATTTTATACAAATACGAAAGCCACAATCAGTGGGGAGTAACTCCGAGTTCTCCCAGCCACGAAATGTCATAATTAACATAACATGTAAACATAAGAATATGAATACGAATCACACAATGCCTTAGCATATAGATGCTAGACAATCGTGCTTATCATGTGAACAACAATATAACAACACATAGTCCTAGCATGTGAATACTAGACCGACTCATACTACACTATCATGTGAATCACATAACATCCAGGAATCCAAACTCTATCAACCATAGCCGGCTTGCATCTCACCTTCTATGATTCATAGAATCATCAAACAAGAAAGGACAATATATCTAGAGACAGGCATAAGTTCCTAGTACAGTCAATAGTCACTTTGTAACTCGAGTCTATACCACGAGGTAGGGAAGCTAGTATTTTGGCTCAGAGGTTAATATGAATAAAACATGGCCAAAACACCTAGTATCTTGGCTCAGAGGTTACATTTATAACATGGCCAAGATACGACTCAACCCTAATCCTAGACTGCGCAGACCAAGAGAAATGCGGATAAAACCACCGCACCCAAGACTCATGGTAAAACCACATGAGTACCCTAAGGAGTCCACCAAAGGGTTGGCTAGTACTTAAGCTGACCATCTCCTCACAAAATAGGCAGAAAGGTCATGGCCCAGCTTGGATATAAACCCACCAAGCCAGGAACACAAAGGCTATTAAGCGGTGAACATATACTCGTCAAAGACTATAATGGCCTATCTATGATGAAGGCCGAAATACTCACCTAGGACCTAAATAAAACCAATCTAAGTCCCAGCTTGAATACTTTAGCCCACACCACACAAGACAAGTAGGACACCCATTTAACCATAAGAGAGGCAAAGAGTCCAAACTTGCACACTCAAATGATCATACACACCCTAGCATATGAAAAGTTACGCAAGAGCATATTCAGCTGACAATCCAACAAAATCTCCAATATCAATAATAATCCAAATTCCAGCTAACCGTTAATCTCATAATTCACGAGAACAAGTTAAAATGGCAACAAGACAAGAAGACTGAAGTATAAGGCAACCAATTCATCCAACAACCAACATGTGAAATGATAGTCACAAATATTAAGGCATCAACGTAAAACATCCAATAACCAATCTCACCTCAAAGACAAACCCTCGACTCGAGTCCCGCGACGGGTCATCGGTCAAATCGAGGCTGACTGGTTTAAACCTATTTTGACCAAACTCATTTGGTCAATCTGGCCCAGCTCAGAGTCTTGGCCTACTTTGGCCCAAATCACAAATTTTATCGCAATATTATTCTCATGCTATTTCCAATTTCTATCATGTGAAAAACAAAAGTAATACATTATCAATCACCTAAACACTTATTAAACAACGAACACAACATCAACTACTAATGTGACATCAATTCGTCGAGTAACTCGGAATAGTTACCTTAAGCTAGCAAAGAGACGAGTAATAACTTGAGAAAGCTTCTAAAACCCAAAATTACTCTTCATCTTCAACCACATATGAGGCACCTAAAATAATTATGTGAAAGGACGATATTAACGAATTATCTTTATATAAAAATATGAGACGGAAATTAATTTAATTATATTTTAAATAAACTAAACTAGCGTCAAAACAAATTATAGACACGGCTCTAAAATTATTATGACAACCTCAAACTCGGCCTAACCACCAACTACACATGGCCTCAAACTCGTGACTTAGCTAGGCCACTGCCTAGGCCACGGCCGGGCCATCGCTAAGCTACGGCCCAGGCCACAACTAGGCCCTTTGCAGCTACGACCAAAACAACCAGCTACTACTCCACCTAATGGACCACCCAACCATAAACAAAGGAAAGGAAGAAAGGGGAAAAAACAGGGGTATGAGTACCCCGTGTCCAACCCAACACCACCCCGTTCAACTCTCCCTCCCCCACGGCCGCTAAGCGCCCAAAGAACCATCCCTACCAACACCTATTATGGTGACCTGACAGGCCATTTCTACCGCCTTCCACCATCCCAAAACAGTCCTAGCAATGTATACAACCATCTCCAAGTCTCAACCAATATTCATCCCAAAACAATCCCTGCATGTCAGTATACACCGTCTTAAATATACCACTTACTAGCTAGCATCCCAAATGATCCCTACAGGTCAGTATACACCGTCTAAATCATCTCCACATATCAGTATACACCGTCTCAACTATACAACTGACTAATTAACATCCATAAGGATCCCTATATATAATTATACACCGTCTCAACTATAAAACAGACTAACCAGCTTTCAAAATACACATATTTAACAAGTAAAATCGAGTAACCTATAATTGTTACCTTTTTCCGATTGAACTAATCATTTATGACTAACAAATATTCTACAAGACCGTCTATCTTAGCATCTACAACCGTCTTATAATAAATAAAGCTGAAAGTATAAATTGGGTTTGTAAAAATACATGACGAAAATGAATGTTACTTACATCGGAATGACGAGAACGACGAAAGGAGCGATATGGAACAAAAATAGTTGAAAACGGATAAGGAACGAAGCACCGACGTCGATTAACAGATCAAATTTTAAAAAGGAAAGAAAGCTCGCCCAAAAGAAGAAAAAAGAACGAAGAAGAAGAAAAGAGTGCGTTCGTGAAATGAGACAGCAGCCTGCTAGCCTGCTATTTATTAAACTTACGTTTCTTCGTCGTTAAGAAATTTCGCTCGTTTTTAAAACCGTCTCGAGTTAATAAAATCGGTTTTAGTAAAAGTTTCAGTAATAAAACAGAATCAATAATAAATAAATTTAATGAGTGAAAATAAAATAAACTCAGCTAGTTAACGTAAATAATACAATATCAGCTTGAATCGGAATTATTAGCGATTTTTACAAAACTAACGGATATTAATAAAAATTGCTAATTTAGTGAAATAAGCTCAAAATAGCTAATTGGACGGTTTGTTCCGAAAATCTATCTCGGGTTCACTTAAAACAACTTTCATAAGGACTCGTAAAGAAACGGAAATTATTAAATAAATAAACTCGAACTAACTTCAATAAATTCGAACTAACTTTAAATAAACTTATTAATGATTATTAAAATTAACGTATCGAATTATGATGAAATTAATTAATTAGCTAAGCATATATATATATATAAATCGTTAAATGATGTAATTAAATTCAAAATAGCAATTAAAAGAATTTTATCCAACTTAATAAAATACGGGGTGTTACAGTAACAACATCCGATTCTCACTCAATTATAGAATTAAGCACATGTGCCTTTCATTTGGCACCAAAACTCACCAAACCGAGCTGAACATACTCCTCAACAGATATAAATAAATCATAGGAGTGAAACCGTCTCAACAAACAAATTCTCTTTTTTTTTCTTTCTTTTTTTTTCACGGTTTCTTTTTCTTTTTTTTTTTCTTATTCACGTTTTTTTCTTTTTCAATTCCTTTTTTCAAATTTTTCAACTTCTTTTTTTCATAAGTATCATCCTCCTTCCTCCATAAATTACCAACTCCAAATCATCAGATACAGGCCAAACTTGGCACAATGAAATATATACCACAAAACAATCTAAACTAGCTTGACAAGGCAGGCTAAATTTGGATGTAGTTAAGGGTCAACAGGCAAATTTGGCTAATGTGGAGTTAAATGGGTAAAGATGAAAGAAAGGGGAATATAAGCACCTCCCTGCATGTGACACCAACCACTAACCCGAATGTATGCAGGTAAAAAGCAATTGAATTTCATATACGTGCAAATTAATGATACATGTTATGCAAGGAGTACTACTCTCAATCCTACATGAAACTGGTCACAAATGACACCAGTTAATAAGGCTCTAAAACTTAGAAATTATAAGTAGGTTGCCAAAATTTTCAGGTCAAGTCTATTCGTTCAGCTAAATTTCAACATTAACTCGTAGATATGCAATAAGACAATGCTAAAAGAATAATAGTTTATGCCAGGCTTAAGCAAAAAGAGAATTACAGTGCAATTTCATCATAGAAATCTACCGTTCCGACTCAACCTATATGCAAAAATAAACGTGAATATTTGTGATTTTTTTCGAATTTTCTAATTTTTATGAGATTTTTTTTGAATTTTATAAAAAATGAACAACAATGCATACAGAAATTAAACGTGATAACAGAAATGCAATAAAAACATAAATGCACACACAGATATGGATGCATAACCTCCCCAAACCAAACCGTACAATTCCCTCATTGTACCCAAAAACAGGGAATGGAAATGCAAACTAAAAAAGTGAGAGTGAAGATGCGGAAAACTCACAAGATTACGCGAAGTAGGGACCTCCCCAAACCAGCCAGCAACGTGGGAGGTCGCTAATAGCTGCAAAACAGCGTCGTAGGAAACGAATCAAGTCAAAAGCACTCGATCGAGGTAACAGAATAATCGATCGAGTAACGTGGGCATCCAAAACAGTTCGATCAAGGAAGAAGGGCGCTTGATCGAAAGATCCTCTTTGGCAAGCACTCGATCGAGAAGAAGTTGTACTCGATCGAGTGAAATCAGCAGCAAGAGATTTCGATCGAGTACAAAAAGTACTCGATCGAGCCATCCTCAATAGACTCCTGCAAAGACGCAATAAAACAGCCCGCAAAACTAACAAAACAAGCTTAGCCGATCCAGTCTATGGTATGACAAACAATTATTACAACGTAATTGAAATGTTTTCACAAAACAACTAAAAATAAATATCCGGGTTGCCTCCCGGGTAGCGCTAGTTTCAGTCACGTCCCAGCTCGACCTTCTTTTTTTCGAGACTCTCTATTTTAGCCTGGTCAAAACAGCTCAAAGCGCACAATAACCGATCAAACAGCTGTGCATGTGCTTCACAAAACTGTAAGTAGCACCATAGTATAACAACAACATAGGAAAATAGCATGTTCAATCGTTTAAGCCTAACAAATTTCCTATGACAACTCCCAAATTTTTCCACAAAATAAAGGAGCTCTGGAGCACTTAAAAATAAACTAAGGTTATTGGAATTCATTAATCTCATTAATTTACATATTCGTATATGTTCAAATTTATTTAGTCATAAAATAAATTCTAGATCTTATGCATTCAAACATAAAAAGATAAGAGAAGAAAATCATTTTCTCACCATCAAAAATTCGGCCAAATGGGCACAAATGAAGGTCTCCTACCTTCATTTGTTCTTGAGCTAGAAAATACATTAGGATGATCATCCAAGACTTCAAAATAGAAGCCCTCCAATAAGTAGCACCCAAGACTATCCCAAAATCCCACAAAATAATATGTACTAGATATTTGTAATGTGGTTTACCTTAAAATCGATTACTAATACTCATATACTACTACTAGTATTATTAGTGATTGATTTGTAGAAATTAGATTCATAAAAATAATTTTTATGAAGAACAAGAGAGAGAGAGTGTTGGGTTTTCATAAAAACATGAGAGAATGAATTATTGAGAAAAATCTCTCAATTGTGGCTTATCAAAACCGGTGGGTGTGGGTGGTCTTTGGACCTTTTTCTTTTTCCTTTTTGTCTTCACAAGACAAATTGTGTAAGCCTTTGTCCATAGTCATGTCACTATCAAGCATATTAGACAAATGAATAAGACAAAGACTTCTCACACTACCCTCAATATTTCGGTCAAGATGTATAACATGGAGTCCATTTTATTTTTGTCAATTGTACAATTGTATGTCATGTGACATGTGACATGTCTTATGTCATGTTTTAATTTAAAATGCATATTTAACAAATTAAATATCATTTACAAATTAAATAAATCACATTTAACAAATTGACTAGTAATTCAAAATTACTTTCACATAAAATGGTCCTTTAAATACAAGTTAGTATAATTCACAACATCTTGTAATTATAACTAACTTATCATTCTCATCTCGCGTGTTTCGCGAACACCGATTAATTTTAGTAATATAACTTCTTAAATTACTAAATAAAATCTTATTTAATCACATTATAATAAGATGTCATTTTCTCTCTTATGATAATAATTTTGTTCAATTTTAAGAAATTAATTAATCTGTATCGACATACAATTAATTAATCTTTTCAATTAAGGGAATCGTCCTTTAGGTGTGACCTCAAGGGATCAACTGATCACCACCGTCGCACGACAGTAATGTCAAACTCTAGCCAGCTAACCATTACCGATATGTGTGGACCATTTGACTATATATGTAATGTATCATTACTTTCGTATTCTTGTTATGAGATTTGAATATGTGATCAATATGATCAACAATTGTGATCGCATTATTGTCGGGGACACTTACTCCAACAATCTCCCACTTGTCCTCGACAAGTGTGCGTCACCAATTCTCTTGTCCTATTACTATCTCCCACTCAATGCAAGGTGTCTTTTAGGTCGTACTTGCAAGTGATCATTTCGAGAGTGGTTTCCTCGATCTGGAGAATAACTGATTGACCGGAGTTATCTACCATATATACCTTCCGAGCGTGGCCACGCATTTCCAGTTCATTATTCCTCGAGTGGCCCTGAGATATTGTTTTAACCCTGACAAAGTGGTGGACAATTCCTATCGCACTATTCCCTTCGACTAGCCACAGCCATCATAACCAAAATATGCCCATTTGACCCCATTTACGAAGGTCGTAGTAACATAAATCAAAGCTAATCTGAAACTGTGCCATCTTAGGCGAACAGTCTTTAGTCAAAAGAATCGACTCATTAGAATACTATAGTAGCTCTCGCCATGACCAGGCTTTATAAATTTGCCAGAACTCTATAAGCGGTCACTGCCCGACAAAGTGTTCCTAACAGTCTGCTTATGTGATCGACTAGTCAACTCACATGACACTATGGCACTTGAACTTGCCATCAATCGCATCACACTCTAGTCACTTCGAGACGTAACCTCATACAAGTGACTATGGGTAAATACCATGTTAATCCGGGTTCACTTTAACGGGGTTCAATATTGTCTCTACAACCCGTTTGGATGTAACAAGGTATAAAAGGAGTTTTTAGATTTAAAAACTCGAACGACAAATGTGATTATCACATATGAATAGTCAATGCCTGATTACTATTTCATATTCTATACTCTAATTTGATCTTCTATGTAGTTATTCATCTCAATCCAATTGAAATGACATGACTCATCATGTTAAGCCTATGAAAAAGATTTGGTTAGTAGGTTTTATCAACTTCTTGTACCTTACTCAAACTTACTACATACTCGTTTTCCTTTGTAATCTATACATTTTCATTACAAAACTTTCTGAGTACGTGTCTAGATCCAATCTAGACATAGGCCCTCTAGCCTTATAATAGCTCCCACTGTTTTCACAGTGTGCGGGACCCATCCCTCTCGCACATCTCATGATTGCAAGTGTACTCAATTTCCGTTGTGAGCATCCTCATTGTTCTTTATTGCTTAGAACGATTCTAACAAATACATTTCTTAAATAACATAGCCACAATGGTATATTAACCATCCTAATGTGTTTTGATTATGGTTTTGTCGAAAACCATGCGCAATCTCAATTGTCAATTGTCATTTGTGTAACACCCTTACACAAAATTGCATCAAAAACACTTTGCTTTACATCCATAATGCTTCTGCAAGCACTTAAGGGAAATCTTTATGGCTTACTTGGTAACTATTACTTAAATTCGATTTTGAAACAATTCATCATACTCAAAGTATATGAAGTGTTATACATCATTACTCATTTAATTGATCCGGCAGCTGAAGCAAATGGAATCAATCAAATATGTTCAACTCGATTGAACTAGTCATGAATCTTATCAACATAAGACTTCTTATTTGGCGCTAATATCATGTGGATTTATCTCCATAAATCTGGATATTAAAGATGTATTAAATTACTTCAAAAGTCTTAATTCATTCCCAATGATCAATATGTCATCCACATATAAGACTAATTAAAATTTCCGTAACTCCCACTAAACTTCATGTATAAACACAACTTTTCAACCTATCGAGAAAGGTTTTATAACATGATCAAAATGTTGACTCCAACTCATTGATGTCCTACTTAAGATAATCTCTTAAGTTGCACATTATTTTAGGATTGCAAGAATCTACAAAACTCATGACATGTATTGAATACATTCCTTCTAATTGAAGAAGTAGGTTTTAGATTCACTCGTTATATATCATCATAATGAAATACAACCCTAAGAAGACCTGAATAGTGCAAAACACTTTGCAACTAATCAAGCTTTGATATCTAACAATTCACTTGGAATTTATTTCGGATTTTCATGGCTCTAAGCCTTGTATTGAGTTGTGACTTAAACACTCTCATGTAAGTCATATGTTCATTACTTTCCAGAAGTAATCAACTTGAATCAAACAATTTCGTTGTAAGTTACAAGCTATTTACTTTCTAAAAGTAACACTAATTCATCATCTTCAACAAGTGATGACTTTAACCTCCTAGGTTTTGAAGAAACAACGTTTTACACAAAACGTCTCATGTAGCCAAGAAAGACCAGTTTCTTGTGACATAACATTCTTTGTGGCTCTTGAATAATTTCTCCCACTCTGTCTTCTAGAAATAAACTTGTATTCTAGAAAGACAGCTTCACGAGCCACAATCCCGTTGTACTCGTGATTATAGTAAGGAAAAATGAGCATTTGTTTCTTTTGAAAACTTACATACATGGTACCCTACCATTTCATATCTCATAGATTCGTTTTAGATTTAGTGGAAAAATAATTCAGATAAAATGATAAAATCCCCAAAAGGATCAAGTAACTCAAAGTAACTTGATCGAAGTCCAAACCATATCGAATAGCGTTTGATTTCTTATCCAACCACACATTATCCCATAATGTGTGTTAAGAGAGATTAACTTGTGATACTATATCACATTTCATTTGGCTTATATCAAAGTCTTCACTTTGATAATCCCATCACGACTAAATCGTGATTCCTTGAACTCTTTGAACTTTTTCAAAGATTTCTCTATTTACCTTATTAAGTGAACACATTAGCGTCAACTTAAATCGTTGGTAAAAGAAAATGATCAACCTATTTTGGATCAATTATTTAAAACCTCGATCTCCTTTTCAACCAAAAGGCACGAGACATCTTGCTTTGAATACAAGATACGCATATACTATAAGATCTAATGGTTTCAAGAGTACTTGATAACTCTTTGCGTTCATCATTCCATAATCTGAGGTTCAATCTTGGGTTACCAATTTGAGTCTTGCATCATCTACATGATATATCATTCTAGTTTGGTCTAGAATATAATCACCTTGATAATGGGCTAGCCATACATCAAATCATGGTGTAAAGGGTCACAAAAGTGAAACGTCTTTTGTATCTTAACAAGTTTATATTCTTATTTAGAGTTTATGCACTTAATAGTCACAATTAAGTACAACTCTAAACCCAAAAACTAGATTGAGTACACAATGACTCTATCTCTCAACATCATTGTTGCTAGTCGTCATATTCTAATCATCCTATGTATCAAATACAATGATGAAAACCATCACCGGTTTATAATATTGACGAAGTAGTACTAGCAAAATTTATGTCAATCAAATAAACATTTAAAGAAGAAGGTCCCATTAGATGTCCCACAACTAACTTGTTGATTCTTCAATAATTTGGGGTAGTTTCCTTTCTAGCGTCCAACAATTAAGACAATGGAAACTTTATCGGTCGGGATTGATAGGTTTAGTATCGTTATTCTCAATAACTTTACTTTTAACATTACCTTGTATCAATTCCATTCTAATTTTACTTCTTGGCACCTCGTCCTTTTCTTAACGGTTAAGAGAATGCTCCCACTCAATTCAAAGAGTCTTTGCTTTGAGAAGCAAAATTAAATTCATGAAGACTACTCTTCATTCGTTTGTTTAGTCTTCAAACTTTCATTGAAGTGGTTGCGGTATTTTGGTCTATTACGATTTCCAACAAATTTAGTCACCAAAATGATTTAACGTTTCAAAATACTTAACTCAATTAAGCACATGAGATACCATTCATTGTAAGTAGACATGTTAGTCAAAAATCAAAAACCCTTTTGATCACGAATAACTTTTATCTATACTCCTCACAAGAGATCCTTACAATGGATAATACGAGTTTTTTAGAAGAAAATTCAAATTTTGTCTTTCGTTACGATGTAAAGAAATAGAACAATATGATAACGGAATAATGAAAACAAAACATTTATCGTTTTATTAATACTTGTAAATAACAAGTAAAGCATTTACATAGTGACCTCTACCCAACTATGATAAATGATTCCAAGATCCAAATTCATATTAACTTGGGGAACGGTGTGCCGAAATACCCTTTATTAACATAACTCGGTGGATTAACTCTTTAATCGATTCTACTTTTAGAACTCCTGGTCGATAAAATTACATTAATATTTATCTCTAGCCCGAAACACATCCGGAAATCGTCGTGAATACTTTCGTTGAGTTCAATCCAACTTTCGAATAAATGTGTCCATGATCCAAATTCATATTAACTTAGGGCACGGTGTGCCGAAATACCCTTTATTAACATAAATTCGGTGGATAGACATTTATCACCCAATTCCCCTACGTAACAAGGTTTGTACCCCGGTAGGGCCGAGTGCACTCCCTCATGAAATAGACTTTTTGGTAAGGCTAAGTCTCAATTGTTTATTTTAGCGAGAGGTCATGTCAATTTATTATCTATCACGTTTTAAGTGAACTAAAGCGGTGAACTACGATAATTGTAATTAACACGGTCGATATACTCGATTTAATGATAATGCATGTTTTGTTATGGCGATTTAGCGATGCATGCAACATATAAATAAAATGCAAAGCATAAATAAAATCCTAGTATGGCCTTCCTAAAATAGTAAATCTAATAAACTATTACAAATTCGGAAACCAACTCCTTTGGTCTCTTGAGCTTCGGTCTTGGCACGCATTTCAATGCAACACTTTCTTTGAAGGATCGCCTTCTTGAATGGCACCGTCTTCAAGGAACTCCGGAATAAATAGATTACAAAATGAATTACATAATTTCCTATTATACATTTGTAATTAAAATAAAATAAATCTATTAAATTACAAAACGGTGATACGAGATCACAATAATTACAACCGAATCGATATTCCCATACATTTCGGGTAATACCAATTAAAACCAAGGCCATACTAAGTAAAATTACATAATTCAAAATTACATAAAATTAAAATATGACAATCAAAAATAAAATGCATCATTATAATATGTACGAGCATGCCAAATTTTATGCTAAATCGCCTTTAAGAGCCAATATCGTATATTAATCGGTTTTTACGGATTTGCGTGATTTAACCTTTTAAAATCACAATAATTACATAAATTCATATTTATGTACAAGTTAATTACCCTAGATGATTATAAGCAAAAATTGAATACTCCAACGTTCGTAGCTTTGCACCAGCTGGCTAAAAGGAAGGCAGCAACCGAGTCTGTACTCATTATTGAGATCGAAGAGGATGTTCTGGGCGAAGGTACAGTTTTTCTTATTGATGGGGAATCACTGTGTCAGTTTCTCGACCTTGACGAGTTAGATGCTATGCACATTGTAATTTGGATGAAGTAAGTGTTTTAATAAAATTTGGCATTTGGTTTTACGAATAGTGATGTTTATTTAAATCATCAATGAAAATAACATTCTTCGTTCTATTTGACGTAATAGGTACATGTGTACACACATCGCTGAGGGGAACTATGTTTCTCATGACTACGGATTCGTGTCACATGAATTGTTCTCTCAAAAGGAGATTGGATACCCATACGGAGAACGCATCAATAAAATTGCTCAACGGTTGAGGACGCCCAAAAGCCTATGCATATGGTTTGCCCCATACAATGAGAATTTGTATGTATAGTACTTTGTTACAATGAATCACGATTCTATCCATTTATTAACACGCTTACATGCATGTATATGAACTAACAGTTCAATTTTAAATATTTCATAGCAAGCAGCTGCTAACGGCAATCAAAGTGACAAAAAGCATAGTGTACTAGATTGACTCTTGCGGACATAGTCCCACTGAGAAATTTGTAAAGATGATAACTGAGTAAGTTTACAACCTTACATTATAATGTCATTTGTTATTGTATGACCTTTGAAGATTAGGCTCCTTTTAATATCCCATCAATATTACTGAGCCAAATGTTAATTATAATTTCCTGTAT
Organism: Silene latifolia; assembly: GCF_048544455.1. NCBI lineage: Eukaryota > Viridiplantae > Streptophyta > Magnoliopsida > Caryophyllales > Caryophyllaceae > Silene > Silene latifolia. The sequence continues at coordinate 62,680,471 of NC_133526.1, read as the reverse complement.
ATATTTATGAATTAGTGTGTTTCTAGCAATTAGAGCATTAAGTCCAATTATTGTCCGAATAATAGTAAGTGTATTCTTAATAATTACTTCTATCATTTAATTTATGTTTATGTGAGAGATTGATCTAATTTAATTTATTTGTATGTGATTTATATAATAGTCTCCTCTACAACCAAAAAACAAACAATGCGCCTTTTTCTGTTGTCGGTCCATGTGGGAGATTATCACCCGAAAGTATATCAACATAGAGTCACCGGTTAGTGTGTTTTAATAACTATTTCAAACGTAACTTGGGTTTAATTCTGTGTAATATTCCACTTATTCTGTCTATTTTGATTAAGTATATTTTGATTTGTAGTTCCCACCTTCAATCAACAACAAAGACCCAACCTATTCGAAGGAAGACATCGCCGACATGAGAAATAAGTGGGCCACTTATTTTCTTTCATTAGCGGATGGTCAATAGTCTGCTCATTATGTATGTGTGTATATAGAGCCATGTGTAATTAGTTTTGGTCACCCTGTTTATAATATTTTGATGCTGGGTTGAATAGATCAATCTGTGTAATATTCTGATGTTGCAGGATTGAAATTTTGCAATGTGCAGCTGCTGAAATGCTATTTTACAGTAGCATTTCAGCGGAACCTGCTACTGCAAAAATTAGCATTTGAGCAGCTGTTGGAACCTGCTAAAACATTTTTTTTAAAAAATATTTATAAATTCGATTACGGTTAACAATAAAACCGTGGTCAATAAATCTATTGAAAACGGTCGCATTTAAATAGAAACCCGTTGACATATTCATCCATAATATAACGGTTTAATAAGCATAAATCGTTGTCGAATTCATGACATTTAAAACGGTTTAATAAGCATAAACCGTTGTCATATTTACTATTTTACAACGGTTCTGTTTCAGTAAAACCGTTGTCATAGGTTTCCGTAGAACATTCCAACTAATACTACCACGGTTTCAATATTATAGACAACGGTTTTTGAACCGTTCTTAATATTGTATTACGGTTATTTGAACTCGTTATTTACATTTCATAACAGCTTCGCCTTTTTAACAACCGTGGTCATAAAATAACAACGGTCGATGTAATAACGGTTCCATGTTTTGTATTACAACGGTATATCACCTTATCTCACCGTTGTTGCAACTATTATTTGGCGTAGTGTATGTATACTGATAATACCAATTTCATGCAGCGTTATTCTCTTATTGATATGTGGGTATATATCATCCTCCTGCAATTTCAAAACACAAAAATAATAAATAAGATTCTAATTAATTCAATCTATAATAAAGAAAAAAGTAAATAATAATTTACTTATCTATGTATATTATGCATACCATTGTTTTGACTAAAATGAAATTATGATTGTTATATAATGGTGAGTGGAAAGTAACAAGGTTATCATTATATAAAGATAATAAAGTTAAATAAATAGGGTAAATTGATAACCAAAGTTATGAGAGGGAGATAAAAGGTTTGCATCAATTTTTAATTTTTTTTTAGGGATAATATTCTCACTTGTACGCTTCAACTTTTTTCGTTTTCTAATGTGTACCCCTCATTTTTCACAAAAACTTTTGATACCGTCGTCAGGTACCAAAAATAAATACCTAGTTACACTAACAGAAGCCAGCAGTAAGTAGGGTCGATCTGAAGGAAATGTAGATTCATATACACAAAACATATTCCTATATGTCTAAATAATTTGTCATAAAATTAAAACGGATTTTATGCATGCAAACATTAATAAAAGAGAAGAGAAATCATGTCCTTACATGGTAAATTTCGGCTATTAGGGCACAAGAGAGATCACCTTTCTCTTCTTGTTCTTGAGCTATTCCAATGGAAGAACAAAGATCTAAGTGTAAGATCTCTCCCTATGTATTATACCCAAGGCTCCTCTTAATTAAATTAATATTACAAATACTAGTTATAATATTAATCAAGGTGGAAAAATGGAACCAAAATATTTATAAACTCTTATACTATTTCGGTTTTTAGAGAGATAAAAGGGAGGATTTTAATTCTCTCTAAAACTATATTTTGGATGATAAGTTGGAATGAATTAATTTCTAACACATTTTAGAGTAATAGGTAAAATAAAATGAAAAACCAATGATGGTTTTTCACATCAAAAACCGGGTGGTAGGGGGGGGCTTTTGGGTGAGCCAATGCATGAAATGGTTTGTCTTCACAATGCACCATAGGCTTGCATGGCTACTAAAGCAAAACAATCATTGTGTTTAGCTACTAATTAAACAATTAATTAGCTTAAAAGCCCCTCCTATTTTCGGCACCTTTAGCTAATATGGATTCCATATTAATTTTGTCAATTGTCAATATGTTACATGTCACATGTCACATATATTTGTTATGTATTTTTAACATATTAAAAATCAACGTATCAATTAAAAATACGTCACATACAAAATCGACTTAGTAATATCATAATTACTTGTGCCAAAATATTTTACCAATTTATAAATCACAATAGATTGTATTTATAACAATTCATTCAATTTAATTGTTACATTAAACAATTATTTCATCCGAGTAATGATACAATTCAATTACTCGGACCGTATCTTATTTAATCACATTTCAATATGATACGTAAATTTTACTTCCAAAATCGTCCGTCAATTTTCAAGTAATTTAATTAACTCGTAACATTATACGATTAATTAAATAATCAATTAAGAGTGTTGCCCTTTAGGTATGACCTAGGGGGTCAACTGATCACCACCGTCACACGACGTAATGTCGACTCTAGTCACCAATCATTACCGATATATGTTGACCGAGTTGACAAGAACAAAATTACTTCCCAATTGTATTCATTTTAATGAGACTTAAACATGTGATCATCATGATCAACAGTCGTGATCGCATTATTGTCGGAGGACACATATTCCAACAATCTCCCACTTGTCCTCGACAAGTGTGCGTCACCAATTCTCTTGTCCTATTACTATCTCCCACTCAATGCAAGGTGTCTTTCAGGTCGTACTTGCAAGTGATCATATCGAGAGTGGTTTCCTCGATCTGGAGAATAACTGATTGACCGGATTTATCCACTCTGGATATCTTCCGAGCGTGGCCACGCATTTCCAGTTCATTACTCCTCGAGTGGCCCTGAGATATTGTTATAACCCTGACTAGGGGTGGACAATTCCTATTGCACTCATTCCCTTTGACTAGCCACATCTATCATAACCCAAAATATGCCCATTTGACCCCATTTACGAAGGTCGTAGTAACACAAATCAAAGTTAATCTGAAACTGTGCCATCTTAGGTGAATAGCCTTTAGTCAAAAGAATCGACTCATTTGAATACTATAGTAGCTCTCGCCACGACCAGGCTATATAAATTTGCCAGAACTCTATAAGCGGTCATTAGGCCCGACAAAATGTTCCTAACAGTCTGCCTATGTGATCGACTAGTCATCCCACATGACTCTATGGCACTTGAACTTGCCATCAATCGCATCACACTCTAGTCACTTCGAGACGTCACCTCATATAAGTAACTATGGGCAAAAACAATGTTAATCCATGTTCACTTTAACGGGGTTCAATTGTCTCTACAACCCGTTTGGATACAACAATGTTCTAGGTGAGTTAATAATAATAACTCAAACGACAAGTGTCGACATCACACCCGGGTAGTCAATATCATATTACAACCTTGTGATGTTTATCATAAGTGTAAGCACTTATTGATTGCAATAGAAGTTTAACATCCCATGTGTCCATGTGTTCAAACTTCTTACACTTGCATTTTCCTTCACATTCATGTTTTCTCTCATAGCATGAATCTTACCAAGTACACATCAAGGTTCTCGACCTTGGTTTTGGTTCTTTATCTTGAAAGAACTTTCTTATCGATTATCTCATAACGAACGAATTTGCGATGAATAATACAACTTGCACTGATCAAGTATTTCATCCACACATAATGCACTAGGTATATGTTTTGTAGAATCTTGTAACAATTGACAAGATTATTTAGCTTAGCACTTCTCATAAGTCCTAGCTTTTACTAGGAAAGATTGTTATTGAATAACCTCTTATTCAACCAAGCATCTTTCCAAAAACTTCTCATTTCTCTTTCTAGGCTTGAAAGAATTGGGATTCTCATAAATCCTCATATTGTTCTCGGATTTTCTATAATATGTGCAACTTCTTGAAACATAATAGAACATTCCGTCAAACACTGAAATCGCTCATCGGATTCTACTCGAGAATTCATGACGTTTCTATTATGGCTCACCAACCAATCATCATGCTCTTATGCATATGATTCAAAATTGGACATGTACATGATTATTCTAATGGCGGAAACATTAGTTACTAATAATCATGAGATCAACCGTTCTCAGGTTCAATGAACTACCATGATTTCAACTAATGGTAATCCCATTTTCATTCATATGAATAACCTATGTGTATGTTGATGTGATGTGTATTTCTTAATACTAATCCAACATCCCTTGATGTAATTGGATTCATCACTGTCCATTTTCATCCAGAATTGAAAACTCAAAAGCTTCTTTATAAAGAAGGTATTAGCTCGTCATTCTTTAATGAGTAATGAGTTTTATACATTCAAGGATGATAGCTCCCACTAAATTCCATGTCTTCACATGAGAATTTCCTAACTCCCACTCAATTCCACATATTTCGAAATTGACTTCTCAATCGAAATTTGTCAAGAATATAAATATAAATTGCCTTGCCAAGTTACTAGGATAAAACCATATATGTCCCATCATATCCTTTCAAAATGGCTATTTTGAAGTGGTCTTATCTCAACCTTACGGAAAGAGATTTTAATTCTCTAACACACGCATATCATAATGATGTGTAGCAATGTCATTATTCAAATACAAATAATATTTAGAATACGTCCCTCGCAAATACCCTTTTGGAAGGAGATTTAACCATTTCATAGGGAGGTTAAGCAATGACACTTGTATGGTTAATATGTTGGCTTATAGAGGATATCAGAATATCAATTTTGCAACTTGATATTGATCATAACAAGTATGTTACTTTGATTCATTTAGGCTCTTAAGTAAAACTCATGATTGAAACTATTGGTCAAATGCTTCATAAACTTAGTCAAAAACTCGTTAAGACTTTACATTAGTCATTTTACTTCCAAAACTTTCTTTTGGTCTCCTCGTGTAGTTATCATAAGAAAATTCTCCTATGATCACTACACTTGGTCTCTTTAGTCATATGAACTAACTCGAGACCATAGATCTCATCTATTCGGCATACTATGTAAATAGATATACCTTTATTCAATTCATTTTCTCTTGTGTAGATCTTCATTTACACAAGTACACAATTTCAATTTCATTTTGCCTTGTGTCCTCTCTTGTGTAGATCTTCATTTACACAAGTACACAATTTCAATTTCACTTTGCCTTGTGTCCTCATTTGTGTCCTCATTTTTCTCCCACTCTATCTTTAGAATAAATACACTAATCATTCAAAGATAGCATATGAGACACAAATTAATGATGCTGAAGTAAAAGGAGAACTATCTCATAGATAGACTAATAGTTATTGATTTCATATGAGTTCTTGGTGATTGACATTCCTTTAAGAGAGTTCATAGACTCAAAATCGCTTCATAAATGATCATACACAAGCCTTAAGCATGTGGACATATAATGAAACCGGTCATTATATTTGTCTATTAGATCACTTTAAGTGAATAATCTTATGTTTCAAAACGCAAGCATTTTAAAGATGAAATTTAGAACATTAAAAGGATAAATGATAAATCGGGTGACTTGGGTTGCAAACCAAGTCACTATCATCCAAAATACAAACCATTATCCAAAATACCTTTCCATGTCGAACACGGAAACTTAAAGTTCTAAAAATTCAAAACATAACTTAAAATAAGACAATGAAAAACAAAGCTCCATAAAAGCTATCCTTAGCTTCTTCATGGTTTCTTATGCTTGCTTTTCTTTTCCTTTGTCTTTGCTTGGTGGAGGCCCTATTTACAATAAAAAGGGAGATACATTATCACAACTTTGCATCATAATACCATAGTTGAATTTAGAAACATAAAAGAAGGTTAGTCATTTACCTACTGGAGTGATCTTTCCAGTTTTGATATCACCAAGGTATTTGGAACAATTCCTCTTCCAATGTCCCATGCCATTACAATAATGGCATTTGTCAAGAGGACCCTTCTTGACTTTGGAGGTGCTAGCTTCACAAGACTTAGCTTTGGTGAATGTGGGAGCTTGCTTTTTACCCTTTCTCCCATTCTTCTTGAACTTCCCCTTACTCTTTGTGCTTATGTTAAGCACATCCTTGGGAGGGTTCACATTTAACCCCATGTCCCTCTCGGCTTGCACAAGTAACTTGTGCAACTCCTCAAGAGACACATCCTTGTCTTGCATATTGAAATTCACCCGGAATTGCACATATGCCTTAACCTTAGACAAGGAGTGTAGAATCCTATCTACGATGAGTTCTTTGGGGATTTCAACCTTTTGAATCTTCAAGGTCTCGACAAGCTCCATGAGTTTGAGCACATGAGGGCTAACCTTTTGGCCCTCTTTGAAGTCGAGATCAAAGAATGCCGCGGCCGCCTCATATTGGACGATCCGCGGAGTTTGTGAAAACATGGTCACAAGTTTGGAGTAAATCTCATTAGCATTGCCCATTTTGAAGGCTCTCCTTTGGAGTTCCGCCTCCATCGCAAATATTAATACATTTTTCATTGCGGCGGACTCCTTTTGGTAAGTCTCATAGGCTTCCCTAGTGGCCGCGGTGGACCTAGTGGAGGGCTCGGGTGGAGAGGCCTCGGTAAGGTAACGAAGCTTGTCGTCACCCTCGGCGGCTAATTTGAGTTGGGCATCCCACTCGGAGAAATTTGACCCATTCTTTTCAAGTTTACATCGATCCATAAAGGATCGGAGCCATGATGAAGTAGCGAGTGGTGTAGCATTAGGAGTTGGTGTTGCCATTTGTTATGAACAAGAAGTGGTCTACAAAACAAAATATAAGGAGTAAAACATTTGTCGTTTTAACTATACTCGTAAAAATGTATGATTTAAACAAGTTTTATGCATTTTTCTAGTGACCTCTACCCAACTAGATAAATGATTCCAAGACCCAAATTCATATCGACTTAGGCACGGTATGGCCGATGAAACCTTTATCAATATAACTCGGTGGATTAACATTTTAATCGATTCTACTTTTAGAACTCTTGGTCGATAAAATTACTCTAATAATTATCTATAGCCCGGAACACATGCAACTACGGTCGCGAATACTTCCGTTGAGCTCAATCCAAATTTCGAATAAATGTGTCCATTATCCAAATCCACATCAACTTGGGCACGGTATGGCCGATGAAACCCTCATTAACATGAACTCGGTGGATTAACACTCATCACCCACTTCCCCTACGTAACAAGGTTTGTACCCCGGTAGGGCCGAGTGCACTCCCTCGCGAAATAGGTTTTCATGGTTTCTACTATTTGGTAAGGCTATGTCTCAATTGTTTGTTTCAATGAGAGGTCATGTCAATTTATTATCTATCACGTTTTAAGTGAACTAAAGCGGTGAACTACGATAATTCGAATTGACACGGTCGATAAACTCGATAAAAAAAAAAAACAATGCATGTTTAGTTATGGCGATTTAGCGATGCATGTGACATAAAATAAAATGCAAGCATAAAGATAAAAATCCTAGTATGGCCTTTCCTAAAATAGAAAAACTATTAATCTATTACATATTCGGAAACCAACTCCATTGGTCCCTTGAACTTCGGTTGTGGCACGCATCTCGAGGTAACATCGTCTTTATGTATCGCCATTCTTGAAGTAATCCGTCTTTTGGAACTCCGGAATGAATAAAATTACATAATAAATTACATAATTTCCTATTATACATTTGTAACTAAAATAAAATAAATCTATTAAATATTACAAAACGGTGATACGAGATCACAATAAAAATTACAACCGAATCGATATTCCCATACATTTCGGGAAATACCAATTAAAATCTAAGGCCATACTAAGTAAAATTACATAATTCAAAATTACATAAATAAAAATTATGACAATCATAAAGAAAAATGCAGCATTATAATATGTATGAACATGCTCAATTTTTATGCTAAATCGCCTTTTAATTAGCCAATATCATATATTACTCGGTTTTTACGGATTTGCGTGATTTCAACATTTTATAATCACCAAAAATACATAAACTCATATTTATGCATAAGTTAATTACTCTAACCTCTTAGGACTCAAAATATAGTCTTCACTAATAATTTGACCATAATTAACTTTTATTTACAAAATTGTTCATAAATGGACCAAAATTACAAAATAAGCTATTAAACTTCAAATAAATCGAAAAATTTCAAATAAATTCAAAATTTGAAATTTAAATTCATGAACATTCTTGAAAAATTCCATGACACTCATAATGTTCAAAATCTTAGGTTAAAAAAATTTGAAAATTTTAGGAAAAACAATGTTGCGGTTTATCGATATTTAATAAAATAATCATAAAAACATGGAAAAATTATTTTCATTAACTTTTCAATTTTAGATCTGAAAAATATAATAAAATGCAACATTATACGTTTTTCCTAAGTCATAGGTTATGTTTTATTAATTTTCAACTAATAATGTCACTATTTATGCCATTTTTCTTCAAAAATTCATAAATCATGCTAAAAGACATCTTTATAGCCAATTATTTTACACACATCTTGTAAAATTGCATGTGACAACATATTAATTTTCTATGACCAGATTCGAAATTTAACTCATATTAACCTATTTTTCTCTTAAATCCGAATTTAATAATGAAAAATTCATTTTTCGAGCATAACAAGTCCAAAAATTATGAAAATTTACAGGTTATCTCAAAATAATATATGTAACAACATATCCAAAAACCAAGTGAAAATTCGAAGTATAGCTATTTTTAGACCAAAAATGACATTTTTACTCATAAAATCACATTTAAATGTCATTATTGTAAATTATGAACAATAAAAATCCGAAAAATTAACCAAAATATCCTAAAACACGTTAGGACCAGAAATATTAACATGCATGTAATTATTTCGTGATATATCATAATAACACAAATTTTACAAGTTTTATTTTGTTATTCATATAACTCGGAAAAACTTTTAACCAATTTGCATGCAAACAACCGTGGCTCATGATACCGATTGAAGGAAATGTAGATTCATATACACAAAACATATTCCTATATGTCTAAATAATTTGTCATAAAATTAAAACGGATTTTATGCATGCAAACATTAATAAAAGAGAAGAGAAATCATGTCCTTACATGGTAAATTTCGGCTATTAGGGCACAAGAGAGATCACCTTTCTCTTCTTGTTCTTGAGCTATTCCAATGGAAGAACAAAGATCTAAGTGTAAGATCTCTCCCTATGTATTATACCCAAGGCTCCTCTTAATTAAATTAATATTACAAATACTAGTTATAATATTAATCAAGGTGGAAAAATGGAACCAAAATATTTATAAACTCTTATACTATTTCGGTTTTTAGAGAGATAAAAGGGAGGATTTTAATTCTCTCTAAAACTATATTTTGGATGATAAGTTGGAATGAATTAATTTCTAACACATTTTAGAGTAATAGGTAAAATAAAATGAAAAACCAATGATGGTTTTTCACATCAAAAACCGGGTGGTAGGGGGGGGGGGGGGCTTTTGGGTGAGCCAATGCATGAAACGGTTTGTCTTCACAATGCACCATAGGCTTGCATGGCTACTAAAGCAAAACAATCATTGTGTTTAGCTACTAATTAAACAATTAATTAGCTTAAAAGCCCCTCCTATTTTCGGCACCTTTAGCTAATATGGATTCCATATTAATTTTGTCAATTGTCAATATGTTACATGTCACATGTCACATATATTTGTTATGTATTTTTAACATATTAAAAATCAACGTATCAATTAAAAATACGTCACATACAAAATCGACTTAGTAATATCATAATTACTTGTGCCAAAATATTTTACCAATTTATAAATCACAACTGATTGTATTTATAACAATTCATTCAATTTAATTGTTACATTAAACAATTATTTCATCCGAGTAATGATACAATTCAATTACTCAGACCGTATCTTATTAAATCACATTTCAATATGATACGTAAATTTTACATCCAAAATCGTCCGTCAATTTTCAAGTAATTTAATTAACTCGTAACATTATACGATTAATTAAATAATCAACTAAGAGTGTTGCCCTTTAGGTATGACCTAGGGGTCAACGATCACCACCGTCACACGACAAGAATGTCAAACTCTAGTCAACCAATCATTACCGATATATGTTGACCGAATTGTGATAACAAAATTACTTCCCAATTGTATTCATTTTAATGAGACTTAAACATGTGATCATCATGATCAACAGTCGTGATCGCATTATTGTCGGAGGACACATATTCCAACACGATCTCCACAGGGAGGCGGTCACTATCTACTTGTCAATTCTAGTCTGTCTACGGTCACAATTTGGGGTTTTGAATTGTTTTGACTAAACTAACGAGATTAAGGCAGGAGACATAGAGATAAGAGGAATTAAGCAGAGGGAAAGGAAACTAGGATATCGGTTCATCAATGAACGTCAATTAATTGCAGTTAAGGTCACAGATTAGTCGATGTGTCGGTCTAAGGGGCAATGAAAATCACCTTTCGGTCTCAATTCGCCCTAAAATATTATTAGCTTAGCTTCCGCCCTCACTAAAGCATTCTATTGTTCACTGCGGGTCTCACCCCTTCCAACCTTCCGGTCCAGGTCAAGGCTTACCAAAATTAAAAGGCTAATTGCATCGATTCAACTAGCAGGATACAATTAAAGCAATGATTAACAACATAAACAAAAACAACAACGACAATCTGCAAACTAATTAGCAATTAACATCCATTCATCGACTCCCCTAAATCCTAGCAGGGAGAAGTTAGCTAGACATAATAAAGGGAAGAGAAATAAACATTAACTAAAAAGAGAGAAAAGGGAAAAGAGAGAAAGTTACAGAAATAAGGATCCGGGAAAAGAGAGGAAAGCAATTTACAGAGAAAGAGTAGAGTACAGTCTCCAGGAACGAAGTCCAAGAACTGTTTTTCTGTCCCCCAAATGTTTTTGTCGTCGTCCTATTTATAGAGGAGACGATTCTTATTAAACCTAATAGCGAAATAAAACAAAAAACCCGAGCCCAATAGAAATTCCACTCGATCAAGTGATTTGAAACCACTCGATCGAGCAAAACTGAGCTCGAACCACTCGATCGACCAGTAATAGTACTCGATCGAGCAAACCCTAAAATGCATCTATTCGATCGAGCATAAATTGTACTCGATCGAGGTCTTCTTCCATCCAAAAGTATTCGATCGACCTATAAAGCACTCGATCGAGTAACTTTGACTTCAGCAGCTCATAACTTCGTTAGTTTCATCTTCGACTTGTCTTTTTAGCTCCCGAAATGGCTTCACGCATCCCGTAACAGCAACATTTCCGCTCCAAAATCACTCTTCCTCTGAATGCATGCTAAACGGACGGTAAAAGGCTTGATTTGGCTACTTTCTGGTCCATTCCTGCAAATAAGGCAAAGAAAACCAAAGTAGCATATTCGGGGCATTTCGTAGCATAAAACTACGATAATAGCATAGAAATACGTGCATAAAGAGGCCTAAAAAGACTATATAAAATGCACATATCAAATCTCCTCAAACCAAACCTTTACTCGTCCTCGAGTAAACTAAATGCAAACTACTGGAACGGAAAAGATAACTCAGAGCTAGCTACAAATGCCCACTTAAACCAATTTAATGCAAGCAAACTAACACTTATAGCAAAACAGTCAAATGCAAACGAGTTGTAGGATGTTTATAATAAAGCTGAACCGTCGACCTTGCAAGACCTTTAATGATGGACTCTCACGGGTCACTCTTCTCTCATGAAGCAAAGGGTGAACATATGAATGTAAAAGATAAAGAAATATAGTCGCTAACCTAAACTACGACCCACATAAACATGCATGCAACTAATATTATAGACAATTCTAACTGCCGTACACACATTTCAACCAAACAAGGTCCGTCACAGCCGAGGGCTTACAAAAATATGGTAAAGTGGGGCAATGGGTAAGAAAAGTCAAAACATTTATGGGAATGTGGAGGTATAGGCGGCCAAGCTAGTACCTAAACAAAACCATATAACAACATCCATTCTTACTCATTTAGAGAATTAAGCATATGCGCCCTTCATTTGGCACATAAACTCACCAAACCAAACTGAAAATACTCCTCAATAAATGTAAATAAAGCATAGGAGCGAAACCGATCTCATCAAACAACATCTTTTTTCCTTTCCTTTTCTTTCGGTTTCCTTTTCTTTTTTCGAATTTTTTTCCTTTTTTTGATGGTTCACGATTTTTTCTTTTTTTATTTCATTTTTCATTTCTTTTTTTTTCTTTCTCAGGTCTTTTTTCATCATCCTCCTTTTCTTCATAAATTACCAACTCCGAATCAATATAAAACAAGCGAAATTTGGCACAATGAGATGTATACCGCAAAACATACATTAACTAGCTTGACAAGGCAGGCTAAATTTGGAATGTAGCTAAGGGTCAACATGCAAATTTGGCTAATGTGAAGTTTATGGGTAAAAATGAAAGAAAAGGGAAATTATAAGCACCTCCCTGCATGTGACACCAACCACAACCTGAATGTATGTAGGCAAAAAGCAATTGAATTTCATATACGTGCAAATTAATGATACATGATATGCAAGGAGTAACTACTCACAATCCTACATGAAACTGGTCACAAATGACACCAGTTTATACGGCTCTAAATCTTAGAATTTATTAGTAGGTTGCCAAAATTATCAGGTCAAGTATATTCGTTCAGCTAAATTTTAACATAAACTCGTAGATTATGCAAAAGACAAAGCTAAAAAGATAATAGTTTATGCAAGGCTTAAGTAAAAAGGACAAACTATAGTGCAATTTCATCATTGAAATCCACCGTTCCGACTCAACCTATATGCTAAAATAAACGTGAAAATTTTTGAATTTTTTGAATTTTTTCTATTTTTATGGGATTTTTGAATTCTATTAAAATAAACAACAATGCATACAGAAATTCAATAAAAACAATATGCAGACACAGATATGGATGCATAACCTCCCCAAACCAAACCGTACAATGTGCTCATTGTACTCAAAATATGGAAAGGAAAAGCAAACTAAAAGAGAAAGAGTGAAATGCGGAAAGCTTACAAGATTACGTGAATAAGTGACCTCCCCAAACCAGCCAGCAACGTGGGAGGTCGCTAAATAGCCCAAAACGTCATCACGGGAAGCTAATCCAAGCAAAAAGAACTCGATCGAGAAAGATAGGGCACTCGAACGAGGGATCATCTTTGGCAGGTACTCGATCGAGAAGAATGGATACTCGATCGAGTGAAAATAGCAGCAAAAGTGTTCGATCGAGTACAAAAAGTACTCGATCAAGCCATCCTTAATATATTCTTGCAAAGATGCGGCAAAACAGCCCACAAAACTAAGAAAACAAGCGTAACTGATCTAGTCTATGGTACGAAGACCAATTATTACAACTAAAATGAAATGTTTGAAAAACAACTAAAAATTAAATCTCCGGGTTGCCTCCCGGGTAGCGCTAGTTTCAGTCAGGTGCCAGCTCGACCTTCTTTTCTTCAAGCCTCTCTAATTTAGCCTGGTCAAAACAACTCAAAGCGCGCAGCGACCGATCAAATAGTTGCGCATGTGCTACACAAAACTGTAAGTAGCACCACAGTAGAATAATGACATAGGAAAATAAATTGTACAAATGTTTAAGCCTAACAAATTTTCTATGACAGCTCCTAAATTTATCAACAAAATAAAGGAGCTCTGGAGCAATTAACAATAACTTAGGGTACCGTTTCAGATTAACAAAATTAAGATGACAAGAACGGTGAAAAACTGTTAAATTAATTGACCAACTGGGAGGGGGCACAGCATTAAAATGCGAAGCATAAGTCAAATGAGGCAATGTACTACTCAAACAAACAATAATAAAATTATCGTTAACTACCTCGGGTTGGTTGCTCTCAATGACGGAATCATTGACAAAGGAAGATATTACCTCTTCCATGCTAGGAGCAATCACTGACTCAACTACCTTCTCATCACCCTCCTCTGTGGAATCCGTCCCGTAAATCGCAGCCTCAAGCGTATCCAACTCGGCTTTGAAAAGGGGAGATTCACCGTAACCATTATCATCATCAAAATCGTCATCTAGAACGAACCCAAGTGACGTTGCATTGCTCTCTCTGGCCAAATCAGTCGATCGAGTGGAAATATTACTCGATCGAATGCTTTCCTCATGATTTTCACTCGATCGAGTATATGAAATAGCTCGATCGAGTACTTCCTCTAAGCAGTTGTTCGATCGAGTGATGTATTGTGCTCGATCGAACGTTTCTTTAGGTATTTCACTCGATCGACCAATATAATCCATTCGATCGAGTGATTCTTGCTGAACAGTGCATAAATCCTCGTGTAAGGCATCATTATTTGATAGACCGTCATATTCCGAGTCGTCCCAATCATCAGCCGCATTAGGCAACACGGGTCCTTCGTGGGAAAGACCACTCTCTGCGTAGGTAACACAGACTTCCTCTAGTTGCCTAATTTTCGACTCAGCAGCTAACTGAGCTATGTCAGACTCGAGCTCATCAATTTGCGCAAAAAATTGTCTATCATGTTCTCGCATTTTGAGTTCAAGTGCCTTCAACTCAGCAAACTCTTCTTTCCGCTTATCAGGAGGAGGAGCTTGTTGTTGCGGTGGCTAGATAAATGGAGGCTGTTGGTAGCATCATTGATAGGGCAGACGTGGCGGCGCAATTACAACAGATTGATTAGCTTGTCTACGCTGCTTGAATGCATAAACATCGTCGTTTTCAGCTAAGCAAACAGCTGCATTGTGCTCAGCAGCACCACATCTCCCGCAGTAAATCACCCGCTGCGCCATATAATGGAACATAGGTGATGGGTCAAAGGTACTCAAGCCTTTCCTTTAACGATCTTTTACCTAGAACTGTCTAGGTAGGACCTGTAGGGCCTATCAAAATAGCACTAAAGAAAAAGATTAGAACGGCCTCAAGGGAAAAATCCCTTGAGGCTAAAGACAGACAAAATTAAACAAATAAATACAGTAGTTGCCTCCCCGGCAACGGCGCCAAAATTTGATACCGTCGTCGGGTACCAAAAATAAATACCTAGTTACAGTAACAGAAGCTAGCAGTAAGTAGGGTCGATCTCCACAGGGAGGCGGTCACTATCTACTTGTCAATTCTAGTCTGTCTACGGCCACAATTTGGGGTTTTGAATTGTTTTGACTAAACTAACGAGATTAAGGCAAGGGACATAGAGATAAGAGGAATTAAGCAGAGGGAAAGGAAACTAGGATGTCGGTTCATCAATGAACGTCAATTAATTGCAGTTAAGGTAACAGATTAGTCGATGTGTCGGTCTAAGGGGCAATGAAAATCACCTTTCGGTCTCAATTCGCCCTAAAATATTATTAGCTTAGCTTCCGCCCTCACTAAAGCATTCTATTGTTCACTGCGGGTCTCACCCCTTCCAACCTTCCGGTCCAGGTCAAGGCTTACCAAAATTAAAAGGCTAATTGCATCGATTCAACTAGCAGGATACAATTAAAGCAGTGATTAACAACATAGACAAAAACAACAACGACAATCTGCAAACTAATTAGCAATTTACATCCATTCATCGACTCCCCTAAATCCTAGCAGGAACGAAGTTACAGAAATAAGGATCCGGGAAAAGAGAGGAAAGCAATTTACAGAGAAAGAGTAGAGTACAGTCTCCAGGAACGAAGTCCAAGAACTGTTTTTCGGTCCCCCAAATGTTTTTGCCGTCGTCCTATTTATAGAGGAGACGATTTTTATTACACCTAATAGCCAAATAAAACAAAAAGCCCGAGCCTAATAGCAATTCCACTCGATCGAGTGATTTGAAACCACTCGATCGAGCAAAACTGAGCTCAAACCACTCGATCGACCAGTAATTGTACTCGATCGAGCAAACCCTAAAATGCATTTATTCGATCGAGCATAAATTGTACTCGATCGAGGTCTTCTTCCATCCAAAAGTATTCGATCGACCTATAAAGCACTCGATCGAGTAACTTAGACTTCAGCAGCTCATAACTTCGTTAGTTTCAGCTTCGACTTGTCTTTTTAGCTCCCGAAATGGCTTCACGCATCCCGTAACAGCAACATTTTCGCTCCAAAATCACTCTTCCTCTAAATGCATGCAAAACGGACGGTAAAAGGCTTGATTTCACTACTTTCCGGTCCATTCCTGCAAATAAGGCAAAGAAAACAAAAGTAGCATATTCGAGGCATTTCGTAGCATAAAACTACGATAATAGCATAGAAATACGTGCATAAAGAGGCCTAAAAAGACTATATAAAATGCACGTATCAACTTTGACCAACAATAATTCTCTGCTACGATTTCAGGAAACGGTAATTTTTTTTTCAAACTAATTATCTCGTAAAGGCCTTGAAGTTAAAAAAAATTCACCACTATCTATACTCGCAGCTGATAGATATGGTTGGTCAAAGTTTTTTTAACGAATAAACTTTGACCGACCATAATTCCCAACTACGAGTTGAGACGTCGGTGAGTTTTTTTTTTTCAAACTGAAGAGGTCGTAAAGATGATCAATTTGAAAAAAAAAAGCTTTAACGTATTTTGAACTTGTAGCCGAGAATTATTGACGGTCAGAGTTTGTTTTGCAAGAAAATAGGGGTACACCTTAAAAAATGAAAAAGTTAAGGGGTACAAGTGAGAATATCCTTTTTTTATGTGTGTGTGTGTGTCGTGTGTGTTTGCGACCTCTATTTTTTGTTTTAATTTTCTTTACTTATAAGCATCACAATCGAAAATGACTTTTTTGTATGACATATAGCTTAGTGATATGTTTAGTCTTGCATTTTTATAATATTGTATAGATGTGACATGTAACTATTAATTTGAAAATTTAAAAAGTGGTACAAAATTAACTCTATTAGTTGTTTAATCAATACTTTTGTAGTCCGTTTTTTTTTTACAAACTATAGTACAAAATTACGTTATTATATTGACAATTTTAGTCCCAGAACTTTAACACTATCGTATAGACTTGAGAATATAAGAATCAATATTCACATTAGCTAAATATAATTGTACTTTTGATTTATATTTTTAATTTACATACCCTAAATTTAAAAACCAAAAAAATGTTTTAAAACTCAATTCTTTAATAAAAAATAAATCCTCAAAATTGTACGTACCCTAAACTTAAAAACCAACAAAATATTTTAAAGCTCAATTCTTAAATAAAAAATCAAACTTCAAAATTAAAATTTCAGCATTTACTTTATTTTATTGGTGTTAGAGCAAGTGTAATGGAAGAACTTTATATAAACTTATTCCTTTGCCATGTAAGATTTTGACAATTTCAATAATTAAGAACTTTTGCTTGCAATGGAAGAACTTTAAATAAAGTTCTTTAATAGGCCATAATTAATTTGCTATCTCTAATCAATTTCTTGTATTTTGGGAAGAAGTTGGTTCTTTTCAAACCTAGTTTGTTCATTTAAGAACAAACTTTATTTTGCAATGTGACAATCTTTTTCTAAAAGTTCTTGTTTACAAACCCAATGCAAAAACCTCCCATTGCAATTGCTCTTAATTAATTTACTCTTAAAATGAAAAGACAAAGTTTAATGTTTGTTATACCCACATTTATGTTTTAATGTTCCAGTTTCTTAAAAATGTTGTTAGAGAGAGAAACCTCTTACTTCTATCTAGGATTTTTAGGGTTTTAGATTTCACAATGACAAGGAAAATCGTAAAAAAATCCCGATCTAAAAGCAAATTACATTCTAAGGCTAATATTCGTCCCTCTTTTACTAATTGTGCTAATCTCAATTTAGATATGGATCCACCGGAGTGTTGGTATTTCTTAATCTGCTGAATGTCTGAAAACGAAGGAAGAAAGTGAAATTGTGGGTATACCAATCCTAAATTTGGGAACGATTGTGGAGGATGATGTTAATTCGCAATCAGAACATGAGGATGGTGATGGAGTATGGACGCAAGTGAAAGGTAAGAACTCTTCGTCTCCTCGAATTAATTCACATGAGTCTGCATCTAATAAGGGGTTATTACAACTAACATATGAGGATGTAGAGTCTGAGTTACAATTTTGGGATACGGCGGTGGTTTGTTATGTATTCGGAAGTAATCCACCATGGGAACTTTTTTCGAGCATTGTTCAGAAACCCTGGGGAGTTTATAAATATGACAAGATTCTTTTCTCCCTAATGGAGTTTTCCTGGTAAGATTCCCTACTAAGGAGTGTCAGACTTTAGTCTTACAGCAAAGGTTTCCAATGTTTGACAACAAGCCTTTGGTTGTCAAACCTTGGACTGAATCGTGTAGTCCTCTGAAGGAAAGAGTTAAACATGTTCCTATTTGGTTGCGTCTTTGTGGTCTCCTTCTTAAATTCTGGAGCAAGTCGAGTCTTGAGAAACTGGTTGGGCTTCTGGGCAAATTTATCAAAAGGGACGGAGCCATTGAGGATAAAACGAGACTAGGCTATGCAAGACTCCTGGTGGAAGTTGAAATTGGGCTGGATTTCACAGACATGCTCTATTTTAAGGATGAAAAAGGTGTTGAGGCTAGCATCTTGATGGAGTATGAGTGGAAACCTTCTGTCTATAGTAGCTGTAAAGGAATAGGGCATACAAAGGACATGGGTAGGAAGAAATCTGTCCTAAGACCTGCTTCTACGCTAGCTAATGGACCTGCTCCTAAATTTGTCTTGAAGGTTTGGAGGCATGTTCAAAGGCCTGGGGTAGCTATGCATGTTCAGGGTCCTCCTACTAAGCTTCAGACCCTTGCTGCTTTTTTTGGGGGGGCCTACTTGAAGGAAATGAAGATTCATATACATACTAACATACTCTTATATGTCAAAATTAATTTGTCATAAAATTAAATGTGGATTTTATGCATGCAAACAATATAATAAAAGAGAAGAAATCATATCCTTACATTGAAATTTCGGTTCAAATGGGCACAAAAGAAATCTCCTTTTCTTTTGTTCTTGAGCTTTCCAAATGGAAGAACAAGGATTCAAGTGTAGAATCCCTCCCAAAAGCATATACCCAAGGAATACATCTTAATAAACCAATATTATTAAGATCTAGTAATAATATTAGTTTTACAATAAAATTGACACAAAATCAATGATTTTACTCTTGGAATTTCGGTCCAAGAGATAGTAATTTTGTGAGTTTAGTTCTCTAGAATTCTCATAAATTGTAGAGAGTTTTTATGGATTTTCTTACACTAGAAAATAAGATGAAAGAATGAATGAATTAATTAAAGAGAAAAAGCACTTCTCTCTTTCTTGTGGGATGGCCGAAATATTGGCCTTGGGTAGCATGCCCAATGCCTTTAGTTTTTGCTCTTCTCAAAAGCTTAGGCTTACAAGGCTACTATTTAGATATGATAATTATGTTTTCCACTCAAGATAAAAACACAATATATATCTTACACTACCTCCTCATTTTCGGTTTTAGCATAAAATGGAGAATCCATTTTATTTTGTCATTTGTCAAATTTGTCACATGTAACATGTTACATGACATGTCACAATGTAATGTATTTTTATCATATTAAAAATCAACATACTCATAAAATATGTCATTTACAAAATTGACTAGTAATTCGTAATTACTTGTACCAAAAATGTTTCCGAATTATAAACTACAATATTCTGTATTTATAATAATTTATTCATTCCGTTTCAATCATTTTTTCAGTAAACAATAATTTCATCTAAGTAATAAAACAATTCGATTACTTAGATCGTGTCTCATTTAATCATATTTACAATAAGACACGTAAATTATACTCACAAAATTATCCGTCAATTTTAAGCAATTTAATTAACTCGTATCGGTATACGATTAATTAAATAATTAATTAAGAGTATTTCCCTATAGGTATGACCTAAGGGGATCAACTGATCACCACCGTCGCACGACAGTAATGTCAAACTCTAGTCAGCCAATCATTACCGATATGTGTGGACCAGTTGACTGTAAAATATTACATCCCACATGTATTCTTAAAATGAGATTTAATAATGATATTTAAATCATGTGATCGCACTATTGTTGAGGACACATTTCCCAACAATCTCCCACTTGTCCTCGACAAGTGTGCGTCACCAATTCTCTTGTCCTATTACTATCTCCCACTCAATGCAAGGTGTCTTTCAGGTCGTACTTGCAAGTGATCATATCGAGAGTGGTTTCCTCGATCTGGAGAATAACTGTTTGACCGGATTTATCCACTCTGGATACCTTCCGAGCGTGGCCACGCATTTTCAGTTCATTACTCCTCCAGTGGCCCTGAGATATTGTTTTAACCCTGACAAGGGGATGGACAATTCCTATCGCACTCATTCCCTTCGACTAGCCACGGCCATCATAACCCAAAATATGCCCATTTGACCCCATTTACGAAGGTCGTAGTAACACAAATCAAAGTTAATCTGAAACTGAGCCATCTTAGGAGAATAGTATTTAGTCAAAAGAATTGACTCATTTGAATACTATAGCAGCTCTTGCCACGACCAGGCTATATAAATTTGCCAGAACTCTATAAGCGGTCATTAGGCCCGACAAAACGTTCCTAACAGTCGGCCTATGTGATCGACTAGTCATCTCACATGACTCTATGGCACTTGAACTTGCCATCAATCGCATCACACTCTAGTCACTTCGAGATGTCACCTCATACAAGTGACTATGGGCGAATACAATGTTAATCCGTGTTCACTTTAACGGGGTTCAATTGTCACTACAACCCGTTTGGATGTAACAAAGTATAAAAGGAGTTTTTAAAGAAAAACTCGAACGACAAATGCGATTATCACATATGAATAGTCAATGCCTGATTACTATTTCATATTCTATAATCTAATTTGATCTCGTAGTTGTTCATTTCAATTCAATTGAAATGACATGAGTCATCATGTTTAGCCTATGAGAAGGCTTTGGTTAGTAGGTTTTATCAACTTCTTGTACCTTACTCAACCTTACTACATATTCGTTTTCCTTTGTAATGTATACATTTGCATCACAAAACTTTCTGAGTACGTGTCGAGATCCAATCAAGACATAGTCCCTCTAGCCTAAGAATAGCTCCCACTGTTTTCACAGTGTGCGGGATTCATCCTTCTTGCACATCTCATGATCGCAAGTATACTCAATTTCCGTTATAAATATCTCTCATTGTTCTTTATTGCCTAGAACAATTCTAGAAAATCTACTTCTTAATTAACATTGCCACAATGGTATCTTAACCATCCTAATGTGTTTTGATTATGGTTTTGTCGGAAACCATGCACAATATCAATTGTCAATTGTCACTTATGTAACACCCTTACACAATATTGCATCATAAACACTTTGCATCATAGCCTTAATGCTTCTGCAAGCACTTAAGGGTAATCTTTATAGCTTACTTGATAAAGATTACTTAAATTCGATTTTGAAAACAATTCATCATACTCAAAGCATATGAAGTGTTATACATCATTTCTTTTTAATTGATTCGGCAGCGGAAGCAAATGGAATCAATCAAATATGTTCAATTTAATTGAACTAGTCATGAATCTTATCAACATAAGACTTCTTACTGACGCTAATATCATGTGGATTTATCTTCATAAATCCGGATATTCAAGATGTATTATAATGCTCCAAAAGTTTTAAATCATTCTCAATGATCAATATGTCATCCACATATCGGACTAATTAAAACTTCCGTAACTCCCACTAAACTCCATGTATAAACACAACTTCTCGACTTATCGAGAAATGTTTTACCACATGATCAAAATGTTGATTCTAACTCATTGATGTCCTACTTAAGACCCTCTCTTAAGTTTCACATTATCTTAGGATTGCAAGAATCTACTAAACTCAAGACATGTATTGAATACATTCCTTCTATTGAAGAAGTGGGTTTTAGATTCACTCGCTATGTATTTCATAACCTCATGATGAAACACAATCCCTAAGAAGATCCAAATAGACTTAATCATTTCAATTAGTGCAAAACCCTTTGCAACTAATCTTGCCCTTTTGTTTCGGATTTTCATGGGTCTAAGCCTTGTATTGAGTTGTGACTTAAACACTCTTATATAAGTCATTTGTTCATAACTTTCACTTGAATCAACCAATTTCTTTTGTAAGTTATAAGCTCTTTTCTTTCTTAAAAGTAGCATGAATTCATCATCTTTAACAAGTGACGAATTTAACCTCCTAGGTTTTGAAGAAACAATGTCTTACACAAAACGTCTCATGTAGCCAAGAAAGACCAGTTTCTTGCGACATAACATTCTCTGTGGCATTCTTTGTGGCTCTTGAATAATTTCTCCCACTCTGTCTTCTAAAATAAACTTGTATTTTAGAAAGACAGCTTCATGAGCCGCAAACCCGTCGTGCTCGTGATAATTGCAAGGGAAAAATGAGCATTTGTTTCTTTTGAAAAACTTACAACCATGGTACCCTTACCATTTCATATCCCATATGATTCGATTTAGTGGAAAAATAATTTTAGACAAAATGATAAAATCCCCATAAGGATCAAGTAACTCAAAGTAACTTGATTGAAGTCCAAACCATATCGAATAGCGTTTTGATTTCTTATCCATCCACACATTATTTCATAATGCGTGCTAAGAGAGATTAACTTGTGATACTATATCACATTTCCTTTGGCTTATATCAAAGTCTTCACTTTGATAGTCCCATCACGACTAAATCGTGATTCCTTGAACTCTTGAACTTCTTCAAAGATTTCTCTATTTACCTTATTAAGTGAACACACTAGTGTCAACTTAAATCGTTGGTAAAAGATGATGATCAACCTATTTTGGATTGATGATTTATAACCTCGATCTCCTTTTCAACCAAAAGGCACGAGACATCTTGCTTTGAATACAAGATACGCATATACCATTAACAATCTAATGGTTTCAAGAGTACTCGATAACTCTTTGCGTTCATCATTCCAAAATTTAAGGTTTAATCTTGGGTTACCAATTTGAATCTTACATCATCTACATGATATGTCATTCTAGTTTGGTTTAGAATATAATCACCTTGATAATGGGCTAGCCATACATCAAATCGTGGTGTATAGGGTCACAAAAGTGAAAACCTCTTTTGTATCTTAACAAGTTTATATTCTTATTTAGAGTTTATGCACTTAATAGTCACAATTAAGTACAACTTTAAATCCAAAAACTAGATTGAGTACACAATTACTCTATCTCTCGACATTATTGTCGCTAGTCGTCATATTCTTATCATCCCATGTATCAAACATAATGATGAAAACCACCACCGGTTTCTAATATTGACGAAGTAGGACTAGCAAAAATTTATGTTTAATCAAATAAACATTTTTAAAGAAGAAGGTCCCATTAGATGTCCCACAACTAACTTGTTGATTCTTCAATAATTTGGGGTAGTTTCCTTTCTCGTGTCCAACATTTTAAGACAATGGAAACTTTATTGGTCGGGATCGATAGGTTTAGTATCGTTATTCTCAACAACTTTACCTTTAACATTACCTTGTATCAATTCCATTATTATCTTTACTTCTTGAACCTCGTTCTCATCTTAACGGTTTAAGAGAATGCTCCCACTCATTTCAATGAGTCTTTGCTTTGAGAAGCAAAATTGAATTCATGAAGATTACTCTTCATTTGTTCGTTTTAGTCTTAAAACTTTCATTGAAGTGGTTGCGTTATTTTGGTCAATTACGAATTCTTGACAAAACTAATTACCAAAACTATTTATCGCTTCAAGGTACTTAATTCACTTAAGTACATGAAAAACAATCCATTGTAAGTAGATGTGTTAGTCTAGAATCAAAAACCTGTTTGATAATGAATAACTTTAATCTATACTCTTTGCAAGAGATCCTTAGCAATGGTTAATTCGAAGTCTTTAGAAGAAAATTCAAATTTTGTCTTTAGTTACGAATTTTTAATGGAGTTTTGAATCAAAAACGAAATGATATCGTATATGAATTGTGGTAAAGAAATAGAACAATATAACAACGGAATAGTGGAAAACTTAACATTTATCGTTTTATTAATACTTGTAAATAACAAGTAAAGCATTTACATAGTGACCTCTACCCAACTATGATAAATGATTCCAAGATCCAAATTCATATTAACTTGGGGCACGGTGTGCCGAAATACCCCTCATCAATATAACTCGGTGGATTAACTCTTTAATCGATTCTACTTTTAGAACTCTTGGTCGATAAAATTACATTAATATTTTATCTCTAGCCCGAAACACATCCGGAAATACGTCGTGAATACTTTCGTTGAGTTCAACCCAAATTTCGAATAAATGTGTCCATGATCCAAACCCATGTCAACTTAGGGCACGGTGTGCCGAAATACCCCTTATTAACATGAACTCGGTGGATTAACATTCATCACCCACTTCCCCTACGTAACAAGGTTTGTACCCCGGGGTAGCCGAGTGCACTCCCTCGCGAAATAGGTTTTCATGGTTTCTACTATTTGGTAAGGCTATGTCTCAATTGTTTATTTTAGCGAGAGGTCATGTCAATTTATTATCTATCACGTTTTAAGTGAACTAAAGCGGTGAACTACGATAATTTTAATTGACACGGTCGATAAACTCGATAAAATAAGGATGCATGTTTTAGTTATGGCGATTTAGCAATGCATGTGACATAAAATAAAATGCAAGCATAAAAGTAAATAAATTCTAGTATGGCCTTTCCTAAAATAGAAAAACTCTTTAACTATTACATATTCGGAAACCAACTCCATTGGTCCCTTGAACTTCGGTTGTGGCACGCATCTCGAGGTAACACCGTCTTTATGTATCGTCATTCTTGAAGAAATCCGTCTTTGGGAACTCCGGAATGAATAAAATTACATAATAAATTACATAATTTCCTATTATACATTTGTAACTAAAATAAAATAAATCTATTAAATTACAAAACGGTGATACGAGATCACAATAAAAATTACAACCGAATCGATATTCCCATACATTTCGGGAAATACCAATTAAAATCTAAGGCCATACTAAGTAAAATTACATAATTCAAAAATTACATAAATTAAAATTATGACAATCATAAAGAAAAAAAAAATGCAGCATTATATTATGTATAAACATGCTCAATTTTATGCTAAATCGCCTTTAATAGCCAATATCATATATTACTCGGTTTTTACGGATTTGCGTGATTTCAACATTTTATAATCACAAAAATACATAAACTCATATTTATGCATAAGTTAACTACCCTAACCTTTTAGGACTCAAAATATAGTCTTCACTAATAATTTGACCATAATTAACCCATATTTACAAAATTGTTCATAAATGGATCAAAAATTACAAAAATAAGCTATTAAACTTCAAATAAATCACAAAATTTCAAATAAATTTGAAATTTGAAATTTAAACTCATGAACATTCTGGAAAAATTCCATGACACTCATAATGTTCAAAAACTTAGGTTAAAAATTTCGAAAAATTACCGGAAAAACAATGTTGCGGTTTATCGATTTTTAATAAAATAATCATAAAAACATGGAAAAATTATTTTCATTAACTTTTCAATTTTAGATCTGAAAAAGATAATAAAATGCAACATTAGACGTTTTTCCTAAGTCATAGATTATGTTTTATTAATTTTTTCACTAATAATGTCACTATTTATGCTATTTTTCTTCAAAAATTCATAAATCATGCAAAAAGACTTCTTTATAGCCAATTATTTTACACACATCTTGTAAAATTGCATGTGACAACATATTAATTTTTTATGACCAGATTCGAAATTTAACTCATATTAACCTATTTTTCACTTAAATCCGAATTTAATAATGAAAAATTCATTTTTCGAGCATAACAAGTCCAAAAATTATGAAAATTTACAGGTTATCTCAAAATAATATATGTGACAACATATCCAAAAACCAAGTGAAAATTCGACGTATAGCTAATTTTAGACCAAAAATGACATTTTTACTCATAAAATCACATTTAAATGCCATTATTGTAAATTATGAACAATAAAAATCCGAAAAATTAACCAAAATATCCCAAAACACTTTAGGACCAGAAATATTAACATGCATGGATTAATTTCGTGATATCTCATAATAACACAAATTTTACAAGTTTTATATGTTATTCTTATAACTCGGAAAAACTTTTAACCGATTTGCATGCAAACAACCGTGGCTCTTGATACCGATTGAAGGAAATGTAGATTCATATACATACTAACATACTCTTATATGTCAAAATTAATTTGTCATAAAATTAAATGTGGATTTTATGCATGCAAACAATATAATAAAAGAGAAGAAATCATATCCTTACATTGAAATTTCGGTTCAAATGGGCACAAAAGAAATCTCCTTTTCTTTTGTTCTTGAGCTTTCCAAATGGAAGAACAAGGATTCAAGTGTAGAATCCCTCCCAAAAGCATATACCCAAGGAATACATCTTAATAAACCAATATTATTAAGATCTAGTAATAATATTAGTTTTACAATAAAATTGACACAAAATCAATGATTTTACTCTTGGAATTTCGGTCCAAGAGATAGTAATTTTGTGAGTTTATTTCTCTAGAATTCTCATAAATTGTAGAGAGTTTTTATGGATTTTCTTACACTAGAAAATAAGATGAAAGAATGAATGAATTAATTAAAGAGAAAAAGCACTTCTCTCTTTCTTGTGGGATGGCCCAAATATTGGCCTTGGGTAGCATGCCCAATGCCTTTATTTTTTGCTCTTCTCAAAAGCTTAGGCTTACAAGGCTACTATTTAGATATGATAATTATGTTTTCCACTCAAGATAAAAACACAATATATATCTTACACTACCTCCTCATTTTCGGTTTTAGCATAAAATAGAGAATCCATTTTATTTTGTCATTTGTCAAATTTGTCACATGTAACATGTTACATGACATGTCACAATGTAATGTATTTTTATCATATTAAAAATCAACATACTCATAAAATATGTCATTTACAAAATTGACTAGTAATTCGTAATTACTTGTACCAAAAATGTTTCCGAATTATAAACTACAACATTCTGTATTTATAATAATTTATTCATTCCGTTTCAACTGTTTCTGTAAACAATAATTTCATCTAAGTAATAAAACAATTCGATTACTTAGATCGTGTCTCATTTAATCATATTTACAATAAGACACGTAAATTATACTCACAAAATTATCCGTCAATTTTAAGCAATTTAATTAACTCGTATCGGTATACGATTAATTAAATAATCAATTAAGAGTATTTCCCTATAGGTATGACCTAAGGGGATCAACTGATCACCACCGTCGCACGACAGTAATGTCAAACTCTAGTCAGCCAATCATTACCGATATGTGTGGACCAGTTGACTGTAAAATATTACATCCCACATGTATTCTTAAAATGAGATTTAATAATGATATTTAAATCATGTGATCGCACTATTGTTGAGGACACATTTCCCAACACTACTTACCATGATTCTTCTCTTATTACTCCAGTGCCTGTTATTCAGCAGATTACTAGACAAGAAAATCAAACCTTAAGAAATGACATTTCTCCGACTAAGTCCTATGCAGAAGCACTTAGACCTAACGGGAAAGATAAGGTCAATGGGGGACTGGAAGAACCACTTGGGTCTGTTATAAATGGATAGTATTGGCAGTTGGAATGTTAGGGGAATAAATGTGGTCAATAAACAATTAGATGTCAAGAATTTTTGCATCAAAATAATATTGGCCTCTATGGTCTGGTTGAAACTAAAGTGAAGTTACTGGATTTTAATTCTATGTTAAATAATTTAGGATCTCATTGGCATGGTATTAATAATAGTAATATTCATCCTGGGGAAAGAGTTTGGATAATTTGGATTCCTCAGTTTTGTAAGGTTACAACTCTTCTTATTTCAGCTCAAGCTATTACTGCTCAGGTGACTGAGATTTCTATTGGTGATGTGATTCTTATCAATATGGTGCATGGCTTCAATGATGATAGCGACAGGCTCTCCCTTTGCCATGACTTGCAATTCATACATGATACTTTTCATGGTCCTTGGGGTATCAGTGGAGATTTTAATAATGTTCTGAACTTTAATGAGAGAATTGGTAGAAATGTCACTTGGTCAGAAATTGTTGATTTTAGAAACTGTGTGCTGTACTGTGGGCTAGTGGATATTAAAGAAAAGGGTGCTTTCTATAGATGGAACAATAAGCAGGACCCTGGTTCTAGATCTTTCTCCAGAACTGATAGGTTCCTTGTTAACTCTGAGTGGATGGATCTTTATCCTCAAGCCTATGCTCATTTTCTTCCTGAAGGCCTCTTTGACCACAACCCTTGTGTTTGCTATAAATGGCAAATTAGGGATCATAGAAGACCTTCTTTCAGATATTAGAACATTTGGAGCTTGGATTCTGGTTTTAAGAATATTGTTCAAACTAATTATAACTACAATGTGGATGGTACTCCTATATATCAGGTTGTGAGTAAATTAAAAAAGTTGAAGAAACCTTTAAAGGTGTTAAACAGGAATAATTTTTCTGATGTTGACAAAGTTGTGGGGGTGGCTAAGGCTCTTTTAGAAGATATTCATATTCAACTTCATGCTAGGTCCACTGATCATTCTTTGATTGCTGCTGAAAAGGCTGTTGCTGACTCCTTCAAACATTTTAGTAAGGTTCAGCATAGCTTCCCGAGTCAGAAAGCAAAAGTGGATTAGATTAGTAATGGGAATAAAAATACTAGATTCTTTCATAATTAATCAGAGCTAGGCAGCTTCATAATAGTGTAATGAGTACCAGGGGTGCTGATGGGGTATTATACAGTAATCCCAAGGACATTGAGATTGCTTTCCTCAATTATTATAAGGGATTGTTGGGCACTAGTCATCTCACTACTGATGTGCATATTCCTACTGTAAGAACATGAAAGATGGTGAATCAAGATCATAAGGGTATTCTTTTATCCCCCGTGTCAGCTGCTGAAATCAAAGTGTAACACCCCCATACTCCAAGTGCCTTACCAGGACCACTTAAGGCATGAGACTGCTACCGTCTCGGTTGCTCGAGGCAATGATAATCAAATAGACAACAACGAAACGTACTTTAATAATTATAAAGTTTAAAGCGATACAACAAACTCCGAAACTGATAAAAGAAAACACAAATGTTCTCAAAATTGTCAAACTACTAAACAATTAAAGAGTGTTCGACACAGCGGAAGACTTCTAAAATAGCAACGTGATACTCATTCCAGCTAACCCATGTGCATCATCTCATACCTGCTCAATAACTGCTCACCATCCCCGAATGGATCACCACAGTTTTTAAAACATTTAAGCGGGGTTAATACTGATTACATAAAAATACACAGCTGCAATAAAACGACATAACAATCAAACAATCCCCAAACTCTGTCACATAACCACACACCTGACTACAAACTAAAGTGTGTAGTCCTACCAGAATACCCATCGCAACATGTATTCCACACCGCCAGTGGGGGACCGCAGCCGTTCCCACCTAAGCCCCGCTCATCTCATCCGAGCGATAAACCCATGTTCCTTAATGTGCACATCCCTTTTGTGGCGGGTTCCACAGAAGGCGAATCAAGGGCGTGAAGCTACTCCCGCAAGTGACTCTACTCAGCCAGGGACGCACCCCGAATATCACAGACATTTATACAACAGTCACCTTACACAATCAACAATTACCAACAACCAATTCCAATATGATAATTAATCAACAACAACAACAATTACCAACAACCAATTCCAATACGATAATTAATCAACAACAACAACAATTACCAACAACACTATGTAACCAATACTGAGTAGGGAAACCCTACCTGGAATAGCAATCACAACAGACGATCAAGCAGCTAATCAGAATTTCTCCTCTACGAATCCTCCTCCTAAAACACGTATACATACAATTACCACCAATAATATACAAATCACCCAAAACCCCCAACATTACCCAATTAGGGTTTTAAAGAAACTCAACCAAACGCTATATAAATTATACAAGGAACTTACCCCTGACAAGATGATCACAACGGTGTAAAAAACAAGATGATCCGACGAACTTAGCTTTGGGATTTGCCAATAACGCGAGAGATGCAATATACGTAACTTCAAATCTGCTCTTAAAGGTTTAGAATGTTGAAAAGGTGTCTAAGAAATAATGACGAATCCTTTTATATTAATCTCGTGTTATTAACAAAACCCGTCAAAATAAACCCGTAAAACACACTTACTCGATCGAGTAAGTGACTTACTCGATCGAGTCCCCAACTTACTCGATCGAGTACCCTACGGACATACTACTGTTTTGCGTCAAAAGCTACTTACTCGACACAATAAGTCCCACTCGATAGAGTACCCATAGATATAGAAAACAGTAGTATTACACAAAGACAATATGTTTTCTATTGCTTCAACAAAATCTCCTGGTCCTGATGACTATTCTAGCGAGTTCTTCAAGGACTCCTGGGATACTATTAGTGGTGACATCATTGCTGTTGTACAAGATTTCCTCTTTTGGAAAATTGATTAAGCAGGTGAACACTACTACCCTTACTCTCATCCCCAAAATTTATAATCCTACTAGTGTCTTAAAATTTAGACCTATTGCTTGCTGCAATACTGTCTATAAGTGCATTTTTAAGGTTCTTTGCAAAAGACTCAGAGTCGGGGGGTTTATCAAAGGAAGGAATAATGTTGAGAATGTCTTGATATGCCAACACTTGGTGAGATTGTATAATAGAAAGACTGCATCTCTTAGGTGTTTGATAAAGATAAATCTTAAAAAGGCTTATGACAAAGTTGAATGGGTGTTTTTGGAGCAAATGTTGAATACTTTGAAATTCTCTAGGAAGTTTATAGATCTGATCATGGTCTGTGTAACTTCTCCTTCATTTGAATATGCAAAGCATCAATGAAGTACACAAGTCACAACCCACTGTTCACCACAACTTCACAACCACCTCACCGGTACCGGAAACATGTCTGAGGTACCAATAACCCGATTATGGCATCGCAACACCGCCACCAAAAAGTAGGACCGTAGTCCGTAAAACAGGCACTCGGAACATGTCTGTGGAACTGAACCTGGGCGCAAACCGGACCCCTAGGCGTCATGATACCACACGAGCCCCTCCGTACTAAAGTCATAACCGTGCATGTCCCTTTTCAAGTGGAAAGCTCCAAGGGGCAACCCAAGCATAAGATGGTCTCCCGACCCATCTTACGTCTCCTCAACAACCATATATCACCACCACAACTTCACCAACAACCTCTAACAAATACAACAAACACATGTATGCAATATGTAATACGACATGCCAAGTATGCGACTCCTATTGAGACACAATCCCAATATATGTCATGAACAAGTATTCACAATAATCCCGACTCATTGAGTCACCATATTCCATTATCATGCTATAATGTGACTCCGACATCATTATAAGGTTCATATAATCCCCAATATCATGATAAGATGTAATACTACCTCTATTATGGCAACAATGACAATGGACACAAAAACAAGCATTCATATTACAAAAATCGAGTAGGAAAATCCTACCTTTTAGCATACTCCATAAGCTACTCGAAACAAGCAAGATACTGTCTTATAAAACCGTCTCACCCTACATAAATTACATAACAACCATCACAATAGATCCTATATACTTATATAATATAAAACCCCTTATTATTACAATTTAGTTACTCATATTACTAATAATAATTACTAATTAATAACTCCCATGAAAACCCCCAAAAATTAGGGTTCATAAAAGAACTAGAAAAGGATATATCTTACTCAAAGATTTAATCCCACGGGGAAGTGTTTAGGAGGGTTTTAGAGAGAAGAGAGAGGATTTGGAGGTTTAGAGAGAAAGAAGGAAATTATTTAGGGTGAGGTGCAAAAGGGATCTCAAGTATGTTTATAACGCGTCTGACACAGTGCACTCGGTCGAGTGCCAGCTGACCGCTCGACTGAGTGACCCTCAATCGGTTGAGTACTGTTTGTACTCGGCCGAGTGACACCTACTCAGTCCACTACACCATTAACTCGGTCCACTGCCCACCCACTTGTCTAGTATAGTATACACTTGGTACATTGCACAGTCATTCGTCACTCACGAGTAGCCTCTCATCAAGCCTAATGGTTCTTTCACTCATCCCAATTATAAGTCTCAAAAGATCTTGTTATTACACATATACTTATGTTCTATAATTTTTAATTATTGCACCATCTGCAGCTTACAAAGGGCATTTTACGAATCTGGTATATGTAAGGTAGTATGGAAATCCCTGGAATAATAAAACAAAGGGGGTAATAATTTCTAATAAACGATAAAGGACTCTTAAATGATGCAAACTCTAAAGTGCAGCGTTCGCTGGTTTCGTTTGTTGCATAAGTTCTGTGAATATCAGACAACTGTTCATTTAGTTTTTCAGCCATCTTAATTTTACTACTCCATCACTCATACCTTAAAGATTGTCTTTCAGCACAGGGGATAAAAATAAAATGCATATTCTATTCTCTTGTTCTCAATCGTATATATCTCAAATACAGTACAAGTAATGCGTATTGCCTCAATTTAAGAGTGAAGAGTCAGGCACAGGAGCACCTAAGACGGGGAGGGGTTGAATTAGGTGTCTATTTAAAATTTTAAGCTTAATGAAAGATTCTTTTAAACTCTTTAAACACTTTAAACACTACTTAGATGAAATGAGAAGTTGATACTTAGAACTATAGAGTTAGAAATATTTAACAACGATTCAGCAAACAGAAGTCACTGTGTACTCAATTGTTGTTTCTGAAAGTAAAACGAGAGTTTAGAGTGGCAGCGGGAATCAAATGAAATAGACACGATAAACGATGTTTTTAAAACTGGTTCGGTCACTACTCCGAGACCTACGTCCAGCGCTATTTTACTAAACGTCTTAGAAGTAAACTCATACAAACTAAGACCACCCCGAATAATAAAACAACTCCCCAACCTACTCTGGTTGCTATTACTTAAAAGCTACTCCGCTTCCAAGGCTTTTGCATAAAGCTACTCCGCAATAAGACTCTTGCTTTAGGCTACTCCACAGAAAGACTTCATGCTCAAAAGCTACTGTGCTTCAAAGACTTCGTGCTTAAAGCTACTCCGCTATAAGACTTCTTGCTTAAGATAACTCTATACTAAGACTTTGGTTTGGTTCTACCGGTTTCTTGCAAGACTCCACTTATCTCAATGTTGTTCACATAATGAACGGAGGAGATAAAGTTTAAATACTAACACAGGATCCTTGAACTGTTAGATATTTAGACCGAATATGTGATGGAAGGTGTCGTCGTGTCTCCCAATCAAACACATTTATAATTCTCAACAAACAACTAGTTAGTGGTTAAGTCGAGGTCGATCCATGGGACGGTGTGCTTTGGGTTCTAAGTCTATCTATCTCAATTTATGCTAGTGTCACAATTGTTGGAGTTTGTAGTTATGTTCTAGACTAATGCAAGTAATAAAGTAAAATAAGCAATAAAACAAAATGAAGATGTAAACAAATGACTAAAAGTGCTAGGATATCATGGGTTCAAAGGGGATTCATGGGAGTAAATCATACAAACATGTTTTCAATTATAAGCAAGCATTTATTATTGTGATGGGATCGAGTTAGTGTATATCTTACAATCCCTAAGAAGGTTTGGGTCCCGGAGCCGAATCGATTAGATTGTACAACACCTACAAGTCGACTTAATCCTTCTTATTCAACTCTATGCATGGTCTAATGAGGCTCGAGTTGGTTTATGTCTTACAAGTCTCATTGAAAATTAAGATAAGTGATGGGTAAGAAATGGAAGGATTCATAGGCTTAGCATTTCATCAAACATAACATGTGCATAAGGTGAAATCACAACAAGCAAGCAAATTAATTATGTGAACATATTATATTAAGCATGAATCATTCCCCATGTTTGTTTCCCTTAATTTCCCATTAATCCTAGCTAAATAACTACTCACTCATTATCATGGGAAACATGTCATTTATGGTGTCAATCATTACAACAAGTATAAGCATGATAAGAAGATTGAGGAAATAAACAATAAAGAGTAAAGGGTAAAAGAATGATACCAAACTTGAGATGATCCAAATAATAAAGCAAAGAATAAAAGAAGAGAACTTGATTGATTGATGAAGAGTTGTCAATTCTCCAATAATAACCCAATAATCTTCAATTACCCAATAATAATAAACTTGAACAATGATTAAGGAAAGATTAATGTGTAATTTTGTGGAATGATTGAGATTAATCTATTCTAATCTACTCCTAATCTAATCTAAGGAAGGTTTTTTTCCTCTAAGAGAGCTTCGTTTAATCCCCTCTAAGAAGGCTTGCCCCTCTTGATTATTACAAATGGAGTATATATAGTAGTACATCATTAGGTTAAGCAAGGGTAGATTAGTAAATAGCATTGCTAAGTATTGAGTAGGGAAATGCAAGTCTCGAAGGGAGATGTGCATATAACGTTGCTAGTCCCGCCACGATCCGCTCGGATCGTCTTGAAGCACGGTCGGTTCTGCAAAGGGATTCGTGCGTCTCTGGGAGAAGATGCTCAGATCATGGGTCTTGGAGACGCTCGGATCGAGCACGGGACACTCGGATCTGAGACAGTGTTCTTCTTCATTCTTGTCTGCCAAACAATCCGAGCGTTTTGTAGGGGAGACGCTCGTTTTGGGTCTCGGGACGCGCGGATTGGCGGACTGCTTGTCTATTTGAGCTCGGATTGTAAAACGGACGTCATTTCCTCATCCGGACTCCTATTGGAGTGATTCAAAAGCCTATACCACTTAATTTTTTGATGCCGTTTCATCTAGCATACTTTCGGAGCCAAAGAAGAAACTCTTGGTTTGGATTCCGAGCAATTTCTTCTTGCAATGGCTTCCTTCTCGTCATCCTTGCTGTTAAGCCTATGATCCTTCTATATACTCTTTATTCCTACATCCTTGGTCATCATTCTTGCCTCCTCTTCATACTAGTCCATCCAATATCGTCAAAAAGCTTCTAAATATCGACAGGGGACGGGAATTCCGCCTAATTATCTTCCTTCCTACAAAACATACGAAATGCACTAGGAAAGCAAAATAGAAAGCATTTGACAGATAAAATGGCTATGCAATGTTATAATAGT
Source organism: Silene latifolia (assembly GCF_048544455.1). Lineage (NCBI taxonomy): Eukaryota > Viridiplantae > Streptophyta > Magnoliopsida > Caryophyllales > Caryophyllaceae > Silene > Silene latifolia. Next base: position 62,644,946 of record NC_133526.1, on the reverse strand, counting down.
ATGCAAAACAGGCTCAATTAGGGGACTAAATGTGCGCAATTAAGAGTCACATCAAATATCCCCAAACCGAACCTTTACTCGTCCCGAGTAAAGAGGTGACTAAAACAAGACCTTTATTTAAACTATCCTAATAATATGACCGATGTGAGACAATTAACGGGTCTCACTCCGCCCCTTCAACTCACAACAAGACAACCATAAGGTAGGATGCCTTCTTGCAAGGCAAGGTGGGTCTTGCCAAAATGGCGACACATCCAATCATTAAAGCACATAAAACAAGTAATGGATACATCTACAAAAGAATAGCCACATTCCTCATCTAAGTGGCGGAAATGATGATCGGTCCGTTTCGTGTTCACAATTGAATAGATATTGTCGTTGGGTCACGTCCGAATCAAAACACAATTTATAGCTTCACAAACAACTCTACAATTAGTAAAGAGGCAAGTAAAGGTCGGATCCCAAGGGACGGGAATTGAGATGAGATTTCTATTGAAACTAGTGGTGTCTTAGGGGTGTCACAATTTGGGTTGATGTAGAAGGTCACTAACTAAATAGCAATGAAAATAAATAAGCAAGATGAATTGAAAGGGTTGTAAATAATTGATAAAAAGCACTAGGGTATCATGGGGTCATAGGGGAATCATGGGAATTGATCATACAAACATGTTCTCAAATTATAAGCAAGCAATTATTGTTGTGATGGATTGAGTTGGGTTATATCTTACAATCCTAGGAAAGTTTGGGTCCCGGAGCCGAATCGATTAGATTGTACAACACCTACAAGTCGACTTAATCTTCTCTACTCAACAACATGCATGGTCTAATGAGACTCGAGTTGGTTTATGTCTTACAAGTCTCATTGACAAGATAGGTGATGGGTAAAAAAATACAAGGATTAATAGGCTCGCATTTCATCAAACATAACATGTGCATGAGTTGAGATCAAAACAAGCAAGCAATTAAACCATGAAAGCATATTAATTTAAGCATGAATCATTCCCCATGTTGGTTTCCCCTAATTACCCATTAACCCTAGCTAGGTCACTACGCACTCATTATCATGTTGATCATGCTAGCAAGGTTGTCAATCATACCAGCAAAATGAAACATGATGAACAAATGAAAGTAATTAACAATAATTAAAAAGGGATTAAGAGAATTATACCTACTAATGATTCCAATAATAAAGCAAAGAATAAAAAAAGTACTTGATGCTTGATTGAGAGGTTGTCAATCTCCCAATAATAACCCAAATAATCTTCAATTACCCAAAATAAAGGATGAACAAAAGAGAGATTAAGGAAATAAAACTTGTATTAAAACTTGATTAATTGTTGATTACAATACTAAAAAGAGATTTGATTGATATTAACTACTCTAAGAATTGATAAGAAGAACATGCTCTTCTAATTAGACTAATGGGGTATTTATAGTGGAAATTAGGTGGATGCATTAGGGTTAACTAAGGGCTAAACTAGTAATTACACTTTTTAGATTGAGCAGGGAGACGCCAGTATTTTTCGAAGGAAGGGCTTCTTTCTTGAAACTTGAAGAAACGGATTTTGCGCTGGACTGGAATCCGTGCGTATTGGTGTCGGGACGGGCGGATTGTAGCAGGGGAAGACGGGCGTCTTGGGCAATCCGGGCGTCTTGGGCTTCTTTGCCGGCGTCTTTGAAGGAAGACGCACGGATTGTGCTGTGGAGGACGGGCGGATTCAGGACAATCCGCTCGGATTGTAGCTCAGCATTGTTTCTTCTTCTTTTCTTCCCTTTTCTTCATAAAATCCTTGGGGATTTCCTCGGGGATGCAAGGATCCTTTCTCGTCATTGCCCAACTACTATAATATATACAAAGGCCTTCTAATCTTGTCTCTCCTTGATGCTTGGTCATTGAATTCAATCAATTTAGTCTCGTTTTGCCATAAAAATGCAGGATTCTTACTCCTTTCCTACCAAGGGATCAAAATCTCAAAGAATATGCAAAACAAAGAACTAAAGACAATAAATGACCCAAATATGCACTAAAAAGCATGGGAACAAGGCTAATTCGGGGGCTCAATATGCGCTAATTATGGTCACATCAAATATCCCCAAACCGAACCTTTGCTCGTCCCGAGTAAAGAGGTGACAAAGACTAGGACCATTATTTAAACTAACCTAATAACATAGCCGATATGAGACAATTAGCGGGTCTCACTCCGCCCCTTCAACTCACAACAAGACAACCATGAGGTAGGATGCCTTCTTGCAAGGCAAGGTGGGTCTTGCCAAAATGGCGACACATCCAAACATTAAGCACACAAAATCAAATAATGGATGCATCTACAAAAGGAATAGCCACTTCCTCATCAAGTGGCGGAGGCAACTAAGAGAGAACAAATTTAAGAGCATATAATACTTCACAAATACTAGTTCAACAAATTACTAAGGCTAAGAGGATGGCTTTCGTCCGCAATTTCCAAATGCTTTCGTCAAGAGCGATCGGATGGTGGTGGAATGATGATCCCTATGATGCTAGTAGCATATGACATGACAAGTCTCGAATTCTCTACAAATGCAAAGGTCATGGATCGTCCCAAGCTCGACAAAGTGGCTTGACAAAAAGGCTTTTTGGGAATAAAATGCTCAAATCGTTATAAACAAAGGGTGGATATGACTAGTATTCAAAAATTGACCTCATTTAACTTTCGCATTTCAAAAATTTAAGATGGGGTTTGTCCCTTCTAGGCTAGTGTCCTTTGCTTTCTCCTATCGCTTATTAGGCAACCGGTTAACCTCTAGACAATAGCTTTTCGGGGTGATAGTCACTCTGTCTCTGGGCGGGCGAATTCACAACCGTGTGGGGGCCCAATTCAATGGATCCCTCTCCAAAGCACATCGAAGTGGTATGCCTCCATCAAAACAACTAAATTTCTCAACATTTTAACATTTCATAACATTTGAGGTTTCCTTAGCAATAAATTACTTCCACATGACAAAATCTTTGAAATGAGCACTTCAAACTTATTGATAGAAAGTATTTTTGGGTTGCCTTACCACAAGGTCAATCAAGGTCACCTAGACAAGTTAACCAAGTCCACATCGTATCACAGGGTTGGATAGGTGACTCACATGCAAACCCTTGACTAGGCTTTGGGTCATGGGTCAAAAGTATACCTGGCAAACAGATCGGATCATGTCGTGTTCATGTCCGTGTCAACATTAAACGGGTCACAACTACCCCAACCCTAACCCGACCCAATTACATAAACGGGTCATTTGTCTCAACCCTAAACCAACCCATTTAATTTTTCTATAACCCAACCCGACTTGTTTAACCCATTTATCTTTTAGCAGGTCATTTTTAACACACTTAACCCGTTTAACCCAATAAGCTAATAACATAAACTAAGCTTTATAGCCTTATTATCCTAAAAATAACGAATGAAAATGCTTATTTTTAAATTGTTTGATTGGGTTATTTATTCAATCCAAATATATTATGACACTTTTAAGTAAATGGGTTATTCGGGTCGGGTTCGTGTCAAAAGTGCTCAACCCTAACCCGACCCATTTAAGTTTCGTGTCGTGTTCGTGTAAACCCAATTACTTAAATGGGTCACAACGTCGTAACCCTAACCCGCTAACTTCGTGTCGGGTTCGTGTCGTGTTTTCGGGTCATGTCAATAATTGCCACCTCTAGTCAAAAGACACTAGTAGGACACAATCTAGGGTGTTTTACAACCATTCTAGTAGGCAAAGTCTTAAGTTGAAAAAGTATTTGTAATGGCTTAGTTGCTCTTGTCAAAGTTCTCAATTAGGCACTTTTCAAAATATTTCATCTAAATGCAACTATATGCCATGATGCAACTAACATATAAACATCCTAATGCAAATGATTCTACCAACTAATATGACATATAAACTAAATGCAAGTCCTAAGTTCATATTGTTATACCGCATCAATCAAAATAAAGCCACATAGTCATTAACATAAAGAGGAAAAAGGAGATTGGAAAGATCATACCATGCGGTCTTTATGATCCTCATGTCTCGGATGTGGCGTAGTCGATCAATGTGAACAAGGATAGAACAAACACAATATATACAATAATATATACATGACTACACTACAAAGGAAATGAACATGTTTTTGGTTTTTCCAATTTTAAAATTTTTATGGATTTTCGAAATTTTTCAATTTTTTGGATTTTTGAATAAAAGTTAAGTTAGAATTCCAAGTTGGAATTCCCCATCCCCACACTAATATGGGCATTGTCCTCAATGGCCAAAATGATGGGAAATTATGCAAACATGATGCATGATTTCTACACTAAATGCAAGCTACACTAATCTACACTACATGATGCATGGTTTTTGTTTATGACGGAGAGGATAATTTAGATTACCTTCTGTTGTGTATGCATTGACTTCCCCAAACCGAGTTAGACATTATTGCTAATGTCCTAAGGATGGGTGTAGTTCATGCACACACTATGCAATGCATGAAACTAATTTTGTCATTTTGGATTTTGAAAGGTGGGAACAATAAAATGAGAACACCTCAAAGGGGCCGAGGTGTGAGTCCTCTATCGTGCTAGGACTACTCCAACAATGATCAAGAAAAATAATTAAAACAACGAAAGAAGTAGAACAAACCTCGAGAGGGTAGGAGCCTCCAAAGCTTGCTAATCTTCCATCATATCATCACTATCATCATCTTCCTCACTAGAAGTGGACTCATTGCCACTTCCCTCTTCACTTTCTTCTTCATCTTGCTCATCATCTTGCTCATCATCCTCTTCTCCTTCTTCATTAGCTTCCTCATCAATGTTATCATCAACATCTTCATTACCGACAACCTCATTATCACCCGGAACAACCCTAGATGCACTCGGAAAAAGGACTTCCCTATTCGCCCAACTAGGCAAAGGACATGAAGAGTCAAGTAGTCCTTGCCTAGCTAAGTGTAGCAGGGGTGGATATTGGGCTAAGTAAGCATTTTTCCGATCTTCGAAAGCTTGCTTGTGCATCTCTTGCATTAGAAGAGTCAAATAATCATTTATTGCTTCAACGCCTTCGGGCTTGAACTCTTGGTACTCGAAAGGGTAAGGTGGTGTGACAATGGAAGAGGAGGGCATTTCAAGTTCACCCTTTTGTTGTCGGATAATATACTCGGCCTCTTTTGAAAGGGGAAGTAGATAGTTGGTCCAGTGGACACTCAATCGACAAATCTTTGAAGGCAAAGTGAAAGATCTAGCCTCACTAGTGAGCCATTCATACTTGGTGTCAAGAGGGTTATGGGTAACCCACTTGTACTTGTATATCATAGTATTAATATCAATGAGATGACCACCCTCTTTCGCCTCATACTTGTTATCTTTGTTGAAGTTTGGATCAAAGTATTTAGCTAGGATAGTGACTATGCCTCCATTCACAATAACGGTGGTGCCTTTCTTCCCACAATCAATATTTAGCCATCTATCCACCAAAAGCCTTAGAGAGTTGAAAGGCTTGGTGAATTCCCTTCCAATGTTCAAAGCCGACTCAAGAAGAACAAAATCGAGTTTGGTGAAATGGTTGGTGTCTTTTCTTGCAATGATGGTGTTCCCTATGACCTTGTGCCATACTCTAATGCCCGGATGATGGACTAAAAGAGCACGACTAGCATGAAAGTCCTCAAATTTCCTTCCGGAAATCGCCTCCCAAAGAGGGTCGGGGTCATACTTGCCAAGATTCTTAAAATAACTCGGTGAATCACTAAGACCCAAAGCTTTACCCATTTCCTCAAAGGAGATGCGCCTACTAACATTAGCTAGACGGAAATCGATGGTCTCCTTAGTCTCAACCTTGTTAACTTTCAAAGAACTCAAAAATTCTAAGGTAAGGGAGGGGTATGTCAATTCTTTTGATTCAAACAATTTCTCCAACCCCATGGCTTTAAAGAAGGCTCTAGTTTGCTCAAGGACACCCAACTTATCTAAGGTATCTTCACAAATAAACTTGGTGGAAAGAAATGATTTCCTAGCAAACTTGGCAAAAGTGTCCCTATGGGATTTGGAAATGAAAATTACCTCCGGATAGTTCGAAAGTTGATCAATTTCCGGAGTAGTAGATGTTGTTGCTCCCATGGGAGGTTGTTGTTGTTGCACTTCCAAGTTTGGGCTAGCTACCACCATAGCCAATGCTTTCTTTGCTTGAAGACTCTTTTGCCTTGATGAAAGTGTCTTTGCCTTTGGTGCCTTTGCCTTTGTTGCCTTTGTTGCTCCCTTAGTCCTTGCCATTGATGAATAAACCAAGAAAAGAGTGAAAAATCTTCAATTTGTAGTGTACCCAAATCGATTTAAAGATGAAAGGCTTTGCTTTTTTGAATTCAAAAATCGACTCAAAGGTTGAAGATTTTGTGCTTGGTTTTGATTTTTATTGAAAAAGGAGTGATTGATTTGTTGTTAAAAGGTTGTTTTGATTTGATTTTGGTGAATGTTGTTGGGGAATCTTGTTTTTGTGATGGAGAGGATGAGGGTTTTGGTGTTTATGAGTAGTGTTATGAATGAAGGAATGAAGGAATGAAGAAATGAATGTGGGAGGGGGTTTATAAAACCCGAAAAATTTGAAATGCAGGGGCAAGACGGGCGGTTTTTGCTCGGGACGGGCGGATTTGGCCTGTTCTGGGTTGGGAAAAACTCGCCTAAAGACGGGCGTCTTTCAGTGAAGACGCTCGGATTTTCAAACACGGAACGGGCGTCTTCTACAGAAGACGGACGGATTCCTTTACAGAGATTTTTCTTGTTTTCCTTAGCCAAAAAGACGGGCGTCTTCCTTTCAGGACGGGCGGATTTTTAAAGACGGGCGGATTCGAATGCAAGACGCCCGGATTCATTGACAGTCAAAAATTTCAAAAATTCAGCTTATGAAGGACGTGCGTCTTCTACCCAATATGCCCGGATTCTCTGGAGACGGACGGATTCTCCTGAATCCGCTCGGATTCGACCCCTTTGTACCCGGATTCACTTTTATCCGTGTACTTTGCATATCCCTTGTCATTTTTCCATTCTTCTTTAAATCTCGTGTTCTTCGTTGTGGGGGCACTACTAAGGCATGGATAGCCTAGGCAATTGCCATCCCCACACTAAGCTAAAGCACTACACATTAATTGAAATTATTAGTCCCTCCCTCACTTCTCTCAAACATGATAATTATCTTGATCAAAGTATAAAAATCCAAAAATAACAAAAATGCAATACAAGAATTGAAATGCAAGTTAGGGAGTTAGAAATATTTACAAATGGTGGTTTAAGGAGGACTCCACCAAACTCTCCCTTTGATGGTTCTTTCAAGGATGAGAAGGCCCGAGGTAGGTGACCTCGACCTCTCCAATAAACGCTCCTTCATAGTATGGCTTCAATCTTTGACCATTGACTTTGAACTTGCTTCCATCTTCCGCCTTGAGTTCAAAATCTCCATATCTTCCAACTTCGGTTATCACATAGGGGCCCATCCATCTAGAGTTCAACTTTCCCGGAAAAAGTCGGTAGCGGGAATTGAATAGAAGGACTTTGTCTCCTTTGTGCAAGGCCTTTTGTCTAATTCTCTTATCATGAAGCAATTTCGTTCTTTCTTTGTAAATCTTTGCATTCTCATAGGATTGTAGTCGGAATTCCTCCAACTCTTGATTTTGAATCATCCTCTTTTGCCCACTCAATTTGAGATCAAGATTAAGTGCTCGGATTGCCCAAAAAGCTTTGTACTCCAATTCGATTGGCAAATGACATGCTTTTCCATAGACAAGTGATGTGACCATAATTAGCGCATATTTAGCCCCCGAATTAGCCTTGTTCTCATGCTTTTTAGTGCATATTTGGGTCATTTCTTATCTTTAGTTCTTTGTTTTGCATATTCTTTGAGATTTTGATCCCTTGGTAGGAAAGGAGTAAGAATCTTGCATTTTCATGGCAAAACGAGACTAAATTGATCGAATTCAATGACCAAGCATCAAGGAGAGACAAGATTAGAAGGCCTTTGTACATATTATAGTAGAAGAGCAATGTTGAGAAAGGATCCTTGAGTCCCCAAGGAAATCCTCAAGGAATTTATGAAGAAAAGGGAAGAAAAGAAGAAGATGTCTTCTTTGAGTGACAATCCGTGCGGATTGTCCCCAATCCGGCCGTCCCCAACTGCACAATCCGTGCGGCTTTGCTCTAATCCGCTCGGATTCCACCTCCACAATCCGCCCGGATTCCCTCGAATCCGCTCGGACCCCATCGCTAGAATCCGCCCGTCCCGACCTTATTCCGCCCGGATTCCAGCACAGCGTGATTTCCTCTTCTCCAAGCTACGAAGAAAGAAGCCCTTCCTTCGAAAAATACCGGCTCCTCCTTGCTCAATCTAAAAAGTGTAATTACTAGTTTAGCCCTTAGTTAACCCTAATGCATCCTCCCTAATTTCCACTATAAATACCCCATTAGTCCAATTAGAGGAGCATGTTCTTCTTATCAATAATTAGAGTAGTTAATATCAATCAAATCTCTCTTTAGTATTGTAATCAACAATTAATCAAGTTCTAATACAAGTTTTATTTCCTTAATCTCTCTTTTGTTCATCCTTTATTTTGGGTAATTGAAGATTATTTGGGTTATTGTTGGGAGATTGACAACCTCTCAATCAAGCATTCAAGTACTTCTTTTATCTTTGCTTTATTATTGGAATCATTAGTAGGTATAATTCTCTTAATCCCTTTTTAATTATTGTTAATTACTTTCATTTATTCATCATGTTTCATATTGTTGGTATGATTGACAACCTTACTAGCATGATCAACATGATAATGAGTGAGTAGTCTCTTAGCTAGGGTTAATGGGTGATTAGGGGAAACCAACATGGGGAATGATTCATGCTTAAATTAATATGCTTTCATGTTTTATTTGCTTGCTTGTTTTGATCTCAACTCATGCACATATTATATTTGATGAAATGTTAAGCCTATGAATCCTTGCATTTACTATCATCTTCTATCTTTTCAATGAGACTTGTAAGACATAACCCAACTCGAGTCTCATTAGACCATGCATGTTGTTGAGTAGGGAAGATTAAGTCGACTTGTAGGTGTTGTACAATCTAATCGATTCGGCTCCGGGACCCAAACTTTCCTAGGATTGTAAGATATAACCTAACTCAATCCATCACAACAATAATTGCTTGCTTATAATTTGAGAACATGTTTGTATGATCAATTCCTATGATTCCCCTATGATCCCATGACACCCTAGTGCTTTTAATCAATTGTTTACACCCCTTTAATTCATCTTGCTTGTTTATTTTCATTGCTATTTTAGTTTAGTGACCTTCTACATCAACCCAATTTTAGACACCCCTTAGACACCACTAGTTGCAATAGAAATCTCATTTCAATACCCGTCCCTTGGGATCCGACCTTTACTTGCCTCTTTACTAATTGTAGAGTTGTTTGTGAAGTTATAAATTGTGTTTTGATTCGACCGTGACCCAACGACCACATCTTTAATTGTGAACACGAAACGGACCCGATCAAAAATGGCGCCGTTGCCGGGGACGGTGTTTGTTTGATTTAGATTTCCTTTTTATTGTTATTAGTTGTGTCTTTCTTCGCCTTGGGGAAGTAAAACTCCTCAAGGTTTGTTCTAATTGTTTTCGAGTTGTTTGATATTTTGCATGTTTAGAAGGTTACAAGGTGATTTGTTACCTTTTGAACGTGAAATCGAAAGAACCTTGACGAACAATAGGAGACTTGTTAGGAGGAATTTAAGAGGTATTAGTGAAGTTGTTCAACCAACTAGTGAGTTCATCAACCCTTTCGCAATAGAAGGAGAGGAGAACCCATTACACAATACCCCACAAAATCCACCTACAATGCCTAAATTCTCGTCACACTCCGTACCCACCGAGGAGAATCTACCAAATGGTACTCCTACACCGCAACATCTAACCGGAAATTTTATTGCCAAGTCCGCCTTCATCCAATTAGTTGAGAGGAGCCAATTTGGGGGGATACCTAGTGAAGACCCTCATTCTCATATGGAAACCTTTTGCGACTATTGTGATGCAATCTCTCAAACGGGCGTGACTCAAGACCAAATTAGATGGGTCTTATTTCCTTTTTCTCTAATCGGCACCGCGAAGCAATGGTTGAAGGGCCTTGATAAGGCCACCCTCGGAATAGATTCTTGGAAGAGGTTGGCTCTAGCTTTCTACAAAAAGTTCTACCCACCGGAAAACACTAACATGCTAAGAGCTCAAATTACGGGTTTTAAGCAAAGGGATGAAGAATCTTTGTATGAAGCTTGGGAGCAGTTCAAGGCAATTTGTCGCTCATGTCCTCACCATGGACTTAGCGAATGGTTTTTGGTACAACAATTTTGGAATGGTTTATATGAAGATTCTAGGAACATTCTCAATATGGGATCGAATGGAATGTTCACCGAAGTTGATGACAATCAAACATGGAACAAGATTGAGGAAATGGCGGTCCATAACTCACAATATAGTAGACCTCGCAAGGCTACTAGAGGAGGAAAGCATGAAGTGGACTCCGTTACTTAATTGGGTGCTCAACTTAGTGCTCACATTGACACAATTAACTTGAAGTTTGAACAAGCTATGGCTAGACTTGAAGAAAACTCAAAATCATCAAAGCATCATGTTAATGCCATGACGGCATCCTCATCAATCCCAAGTGGGATATGTGAGAATTGTGGAACTTTGGGACATGACCAAGGTGAATATAGGGGAACAAATGAACAAGTGAATGCTTTCCAAGCATACAAGAGTGGTACCCCTTATTCCAATTTTTACAATGAAAACACCAAATTCCATCAAAATCTCTCATACAAAAGCCAAAATGTTCAAAACCCTCAAACAACATACACTCCACCACCCATGAGAAACCAAAATCAAAGACCCTTTTACAATCAAAACCAAGGTTACCAAAATCAAAATCCATACAATCACCAAAATGACCAAGGTTTTGATGTCCAAAAAGCGGTCCTCCAAATGCAAAAGAATCAACAAGAATTTTTCACTCAAATGCAAAAAGATAGCTAAGCAAAGGAAACCACCATCAACAACATTCTAGCTCACACCAAGATGTTGGAAACACAATTGACTCAACTAGCATTTTCAAGCTCACAAAGACAAAAGGGGCAATTACCACCTCAAAGTAATCCCCCTAGACATGAAATAGTTAGCGCCATTCACTTGAGAAGTGGTACAAGGTATGAAGCACCGAAGAAGCAAGTTGAGGATGAAGTTGTGAAAGCTAGTGAAAAGGAAGAAATTGTGCAAAGCTCCAAAGATGGAGAATCATCAAAAGAAGAAAGTTCAAAGAAAAATGAAGACAAGGTCAAGGAGAAGGAGCCCATTGTGATTAGACTTCCTTTTCCAAGTCGTCAAGCCAAGCCCAAATTTGATGATCAACTTGGAAAGTTCATGGAAATTGTGAAGAATTTGGAAGTCTCAATTCCTTTCACGGAATTAATCAATCACGTGCCGGCCTATGCGAAATACATGAAAGATATCCTCACAAAGAAGAAGTCGATCCGGAAGCTTGAGACTATCGCCTTCACTAAGGTGAGTAGTGCAATACTTCAAGGGAGTTCACCTCCAAAGTTAAAGGATCCGGGAAGCTTCTCAATACCGAGTACCATTGGCGACACGACGATCAACAAAGCCTTATGTGATCTAGGGGCTAGTGTGAGTGTCATGCCGTACTCGGTGAGTAAAAGGTTGGGGATGGGAGAGCTTAAATGCACCAACATCACACTCCAAATGGCCGATAGATCAACGAAGACACCATTAGGGATATGGGAAGATGTCGCCGTGCGAATTGGGAAGTTTTTCATCCCGGTGGACTTTGTCATTGTTGATATGGAGGAAGATTCCAACATTCCAATCATTCTAGGAAGACCTTTCCTACACACCGCGGGTGCGGTGATTGATGTGAAACATGGTGAGCTCACTCTAGAAGTGGGAGACGAAAGCATAACTTTTAATCTTGACAAGACTATGAGAGCTCCTCTTTTGCATGAACCATGTTTCATGATTGATCATTATAGCTGAAAGGATGAAAGGAAGAAATCGGAACTCCAATGGAAGAAGAAAATTGAAGATGCTCCATTCAAAGAGCAAGTGAATTGTGACAAGGAGAGCTTGCAAAGCTCATCAAAATCAATCAAGGAAGAAGAGGATGGCCTCATTGGCCAAGAGAAGAAATTGGGAGAGTTGTCTCCATCTAAGCAAGAGATTTTCAATGATCAACTTAATGAAGTTTGTGGTCTTTGGGACAACGAATTTGAAGGGATTTTTAATCCCTACATTGGTAATGCCATCGATCAAGACCGACAACAAGGGCCAAGGTCTATTGAAGACCTCTACCATGATAATGAACAAGCTTTCGATTACTTTTTCAAGGTGTTGAGCAACATCAACAACACCTTGGACATGCCCCCTTGACATCTCATCAAGAATGAGAGTTTGGTGGAGTCCTCCCTAAACCACCACTTGTAAATATTTTTAACTCCCTAACTTACATTTCAATTCTTGTATTGCATTTTTTGTCATCTTTGGATTTTTATTTACTTTGATCAAGATAATTGTCATGTTTGAGAGAAGTGAGGGAGGGACTAACAATTTCAATTGATGTGTAGTGCTTTACCTTAGTGTGGGGATGGCAATTGCCTAGGCTATCCATGCCTTAGTAGTGCCCCCACAATGAAGAACACAAGATTTGAAGAAAGAATAGAAGAATGGTAAGGGATATGCATTATGCACAGATGGAACTGAATCCGGGTACAAGGGGTCGAATCCGAACGGATTCCTGAGAATCCGCCCGTCTTGATAATCCGAGCTTCGGGTCGAAGACGCACGACTTTATAAGCTGAGATTTTGGAAGATTTTTGACTGTAAGAGAATCCGGGCGTCTTGGAATATAATCCGCCCGTCTCTGCAAATCCGTCCGTCCTGGACTAAAGACGCCCGTCTTCTCTGCTGAGGAAAACAAGAAAAATTTCCTGGACTGAAATCCGTCCGTCTTCAGACAAATCCGCCCGTCCCGAATCAAGGAAATCCGAGCGTCTTCTTCTGAATCCGCCCGTCTTTAGGCGAGTTTTATACAACCCAGAAAGAGCATAATCCGCACAGATTGGGCAGAATCCGCATGGATTGCCCCTGCAGTTCGAAAATTTCGGTCTTTATAAAATCCCTCCCACCTTCCTTAATTCATTCATTCATTCATAAACACTACCCACAACATCAAAACCCTCATCCTCTCCATCACAAAAACAAAATCCCTCAACAACATTCACCAAAAACAAATCAAATCATCCTTTTAACAACAAATCAATCACTCCTTCTTCAATAAAAATCAAAACCAAGCACAAAATCTTCAACCTTTGAGTCGATTTTTGATTTCATAAAGGCAAAGCCTTTCACCTTTAAATCGATTTGGGTACACTACAAATTGAAGATTTTTCATTCTTTTCTTGGTTAGTTCATCAATGGCAAGGACTAAGGGAGCAACAAAGGCAACAAAGGCACCAAAGGCTAAGGCACTCTCACAAAGGCAAAAGGCTCTTCAAACAAAGAAAGCATTGGCTATGGTGGTAGCAACACCAAACTTGGAAGTGCAACAACAACAACAACCTTCTATGGGAGTAACAACACCTTCTACTCCGGAAATTGATCAACTTTTGCATTATCCGGAGGTAACTTTTATTTCCGAATTCCATAGAAATACCTTTGTCAAGTTTGCTAGGAAGTCATTACAATCCACCAAATTTTTATGTGAAGATACCTTAGAAAAAATTGGGTGTTCTTGAGCAAAATAGAGCCTTTTTCAAAGCCACGGGGTTGAAGAAATTGTTTGAAACAAAGGAATTGACATACCCCTCCCTTACCTTGGAATTTTTGAGTTCTTTGAAAGTCACCAAAGTTGAGAATAGGGAGAATCTCGAGTTTCGTCTAGCTAATGTTAGTAGACGCATTTCCTTTAGGGAATTGAGTGAAATTTTGGGTCTTATTGATGAACCGCGTTATTTTAAGAATTATGGAAAGTATGACCCCGAACCTCTTTGGGAGGCAATTTCCGGGAGGAAATTTGAGGACTTTCATGCGAGTCGTGCTCTTTTGGTCCACCATCCGGGCATAAGAGTATGGCACAAGGTCATGGGAAACACCATAATTGCAAGGAAAGATATCAACCATTTCACCAAACTTTATATTATTCTCCTTGAATCGGCTTTGAACATTGGAAGAGTACACACCAAGCCTTACAATTCTTTGAGGCTCTTGGTAGATAGATGGCTCAACATTGATTGTGGGAAGAAGGGCACTACCGTTATTGTCAATGGCGGCCTAGTCACTATCCTAGCTAAGTACTTTGGTCCTAACTTCAATAAGGATAACAAGTACAAAGCAAAGGAGGGTGGTCATCTTGTTGATTTGCATACTATGATACACAAGTACAAGTGGGTTGCCCTTAACCCCCTTGACACTAAGTATGGATGGCTCACTGGTGAAGCTAGATCGTTCACCTTGCCTTCAAAGATTTGTCGTCTAAGCGTCCACCCGACCAATTATCTACTTCCCCTTTCTAAAGAGGCCGAGTATATTATCCAACAACAAAAGGGTGAACTTGAAATGCCCTCCTCTTCCATTGTCATACCACCTTACCCCTTTGAGTATGAAGAGTTTAAGCCGGAAAAAGTTGAAGCTAGAAATGATTATGTGACTCTTCTCATGAAAGCAATGCACAAGCAAGCCTTTGAGGACCGGAAAAAATGCTTACTTGGCTCAATATCCACCCCTCCTACACTTAGCTAGGCAAGGACTACTTGATCCATCTTGTCCTTTGCCTAGTTGGGCGGATAGAGAAGTCCTATTTCCCGGTGCATCTAGGGTCGTTTCGGGTGACAATGAGGTTGTTGGTAATAATGAAGAAGTTGATGATAACATTGATGAAGAAGCAAGTGAAGAAGGAGAAAAGGATGGTGAAGATGATGATGAGCAAGATGAGGAAGAAAGTGAAGAAGCAAATGACAAGGGAAGTGGCAATGTGACCACTTCTAATGAGGAAAGTGATGGTGATAGCATGATGGAAGATTAGCAAGCCTTGGAGACTCCTACCCTCTCATGGTTTGTCTATTTCTCTCTTTGTTTTAATTATAATTTTGATCATTGTTGAAGTAGTCCTAGAACCATAGAGGACTCACACCTCGGTACCATTGAGGTGTTCTCATTTTATTGTTCCCATTTTCAAAATCCAAAATGACAAATTAGTTTCATGCATTGCATAGTGTGTACATGAACTACACCCATCCTTGGACATTAGCAATAGTGTCTCACTCGGTTTAGGGAAGTTAATGCATACACAACGGGATGTAATCTAAATTATCCTCTCCGTCATAACAAAAACCATGCATCATGTAGTGTAGCTTAGTGTAGATTGCATTTAGTGTAGAAATCATGCATCATCTTTGCATAATTTCCATCATTTTGGCCATTGAGGACAATGCCCATATTAGTGTGGGGATGGGAATTCTAACATTTAACTCTTATTCAAAAATCCAAAAAAATTGAAAAATTTCAAAAATCATAAAAATATTGAAAACCCAAAAACATGTTTATTTCCTTTTGTAGTCTTGTATATATTGTCTTGTATATATTGTATTTGTTCTATCCTTGTTCACATTGATTGACTACGCCACATCCGAGACATGAGGATCATGAAGACCGCATGGTATGATCTTTCCAATCTCCTTTTTCCTCTTTATGTTAATGACTATGTGGCTTTATTTTGATTGATGCGGTATAACAATGTGAACTTAGGACTTGCATTTAGTTTATATGTCATATTAGTTGATAGAATCACTTGCATTAGGATGTTTATATTAGTTGCATCATGGCATGTAGTTGCATGTTAGAAATGTTTTGAAAAAAAATGCCTAATTAGGAACTTTGACAAGAGCAACTACGCCATTACAAATACTTGTTCAACTTAAGACTTTGCCTACTAGAATGGTTGTAAAACACCATAGATAGTGTCATACTAGTGTCTTTTGACCCATGACCCAAAGCCTAGTCAAGGGTTTGCATGTGAGTCACCTATCCAACCCCGTGATGCGATGTGGACTTGGTTAACTTGTCTAGGTGACCTTGATTGACCTTGTGGTAAGGCAACCCAAAAATATTTTCTATCAATAAGCTTGAAGTGCTCATTTCAAAGATATTTTGTCATGTGGAAGTAATCTAATGCCAAGGAACCTCAAATGTTATGAATTGTTGAAAGTTGAGAAATTGAAGTTGTTTTGATGGAGGCGTACCACTTCGATGTGCTTTGGTGCGGGATCCATTGAATTGGGCCCCCATACGGTTGTGAATTCGGCCGCCCAGAGACAGAGTGACTATCACCCCGAAAAGCTATTGTCTAGAGGTTAACCGGTTGCCTAATAAGCGATTGGTGAAAGCAAAGGACACTAGCCCGGAAGGGACAAACCCCATCTTAAATTTGAAATGTGAAAGTGAAATGAGGACAATTTTGAATACTAGTCATATCCACCCGTTGTGAATAAAGATTTGAGCATTTCATTCCCAAAAAGCCTTTTGTCAAGCCACTTGGTCGAGCTTGGGACGATCCATGACCTTTACTTTTGTAGAGAATTCGAGACTTGTCATGTCATATGCTACTAGCATCATAGGGATCATCATTCCACCACCATCCGATCGCTCTTGACGGAAGCATTTGGAAATTGAGGACGAAAGTAGTCTAGTTTAACACCATTTGGAGGTGATTTAGTGCCATCCTCTTAGCCTTAGTAATTTGTTGAACTAGTATTTGTGAAGGATTACATGCTCTTAAATTTGTTCCTCTTTAGTGCCTCCGCCACTTGATGAGGAAAGGGCTATTCCTTTTGTAGATGCATCCATTATGTGATTTTGTGTGCTTAATGTTTGGATGTGTCGCCATTTTGGCAAGACCCACCTTGCCTTGCAAGAAGGCATCCTACCTCATGGTTGTCTTGTTGTGTGTTGAAGGGGCGGAGTAAGACCCGCTAATTGTCTCATATCGGCTATATTATTAGGATAGGTTAGTATTGGTCCTAGTCTTTGTCACCTCTTTACTCGGGACGAGCAAAGGTTCGGTTTGGGGATATTTGATGTGACCATAATTAGCGCATATTTAGCCCCCGAATTAGCCTTGTTCCCATGCTTTTTAGTGCATATTTGGGTCATTTCTTATCTTTAGTTCTTTGTTTTGCATATTCTTTGAGATTTTGATCCCTTGGTAGGAAAGGAGTAAGAATCTTGCATTTTCATGGCAAAACGAGATTAAATTGATCGAATTTAATGACCAAGCATCAAGGAGAGACAAGATTAGAAGGCCTTTGTACATATTATAGTAGAAGAGCAATGTTGAGAAAGGATCCTTGAGTCCCCAAGGAAATCCCTAAGGAATTTATGAAGAAAAGGGAAGAAAAGAAGAAGATGTCTTGCTGAGTGACAATCCGTGCGGATTGTCCCCAATCCGGCCGTCCCCCAGCTGCACAATCCGTGCGAGTTTGCTCTAATCCGCTCGGTTTCCACCTCCACAATCCGCCCGGATTCCCTCGAATCCGCTCGGACCCTATCGCCAGAATCCGCCCGTCCCGACCTTATTCCGCCCGGATTCCAAAGACACGGCGTGATTTCCTCTTCTCCAAGCTACGAAGAAAGAAGCCCTTCCTTCGAAAAATACCGGCTCCTCCTTGCTCAATCTAAAAAGTGTAATTACTAGTTTAGCCCTTAGTTAACCCTAATGCATCCTCCCTAATTTCCACTATAAATACCACATTAGTCTAATTAGAGGAGCATGTTCTTCTTATCAATAATTAGAGTAGTTAATATCAATCAAATCTCACTTTAGTATTGTAATTGATACCCGTCGTTGTGAGTACCAAAGATAAAATTTATATTTCCTCTTAAGACTAACCTAGGCTAGTGGTAACAGGGTCGAACCACAAGGAGGCAGATGTTAATTTTAGTTGATTTATATTCAGTCTGAGGTAACTATTGTGGGGGTTGAATTGAATTGGTCTACAGCTAATAGTGAATAAAGACAATAAACTAAATAAACGATTTAAACAGATAAAAGAAGGGTACTAGGATGATCGGTTCATTATAGCTTCGACGGCAGCAAACTAAGTCGGTCTGAATCAAACACAGGTAAGGCGGGAAATAAAGAGGTCCTCTCGGTCCACTCTTAACAAATAGCATCTTTCGATTTCGCTATAGGTCCCTAATGTCACTAATACTAACTTTCGTCCTGAAAAGTGATTAATGGTCTAAACTATACCTATCTTTCGATCTTAGCACAGTTTAGTCGATTTAATTGATGGTCAAATAACTTTCCCTATCTTTCGATCTAATGGGTCGGTCATAAATTAGGTGTCTAACTGGTCGCATGCATTCGATCCGTTAAATACAACATTAAAATAATTAAAACGAATATAAAACCCTACGAGGTCGGTCGATCGACGACCTACAATGTCGGTCGATCGACCAACACGCGAGACGATCGTGTGTAATCTATTGCCGCCTATGCCATAAGTCCCCTACATCCTAGCACTATAGAATTAACTACTCATGCTAAGGGTAGAAACAACAACATAAACGATAAAGCTAACTACTGAATTCATGCTAAAAACAGTAAAATAAACAATTAACATAAACAATGATAACGGTTGCGGGAAACTAGCTAGCAATTCTAAACTATTGATAAAATAAGGATGAACTATAATTAGGGCAGAAGAATACCGAATTGCAGAGGAAAGATTAGTTATTAAGAACCGAAAATCCAATGCTCAACAATCCCAAACCCTAACTATCAAGAACCGTATGCGAAAAACTTAGTCTAAATTACTGAATAAAACTTTTAATGAAAACTGAATAATAACTTGATGCTGATTGAATGTTTCTAGGTTACGTTATATAGCAACTAACGTAACCTTATTTCCTAAACCTAGCATAACTTTGGGCTTCAAGATTCACGGTTGATGTGACCATTATTTGCGCACATTTAGTCCCCTAATTGAGCCTGTTTTGCATACTATTATAGCATTTCATGGCCATTTTATCCGTCAAAACCTTCCTATTTGCTTTTCTATCGAATTTCATATGTTTTGTAGAAAAGGAAATAATAAGGCGGAAATTCCCGTCTTTCGTGCATATTTGGAAGCTTATTGATGATATTAGATGGACTAGTATGAAGAGGAGACAAGAATGATGACCAATGATGTAGGAATAAAGAGTATATAGAAGGGTCATAAGGTTTAAAGCAAGGAGGAAAAGCAAGGAAGTCATTCATGAAGAAAATTGCTCGGAACGCAAACCAAGAGTTGCTCCTTTGGCTCTGAAAATATGCTAGATGGAACGGCGTCGAAAAAACAAGCGATCTAGGCTTTTGAATCACTCCAATAGGAGTCCGGATGAGAAAATGACGTCCGTTTTACAATCCGAGCTCAAACAAAGAAGCTGACAGAATCCGCGCGTCCCGCGCTGAAGACGCTCGGATTGTCCCAAATCCGCTCGGATTGCTCCAAATCCGCTCGGATTCCTCCCTTGCTACAATCCGAGCGTCTTGCTCCAAATCCGCTCGGATTCCCCTGCTACAATCCGCCCGTCCCGACACCAATCCGCCCGGATTCCAGACCAGTGCAAATTCGTTCTTCAAGCTTTCAAGAAAGACGCCCTTCCTTCGAAAAATACCGGCTCCTCCCTGCTCTAAACTCAAAAGTGTAATTACTAAATTAGCCTTAGTTAACCCTAAATGCATCCACCTAATTTCCACTATAAATACCCCATTTGTAATAATCCTTTGACACAAGTTTTTAGAGTAGAAAATCCTTCTTTAGATTAGATTAGGAGTAGATTAGAATAGATTACTCTTTAATCTTTCCACAAATTACACATTAATCTCTCTTTAATTATTGTTCAAGTTTATTATTCAAGTTTATTATTGGGGAATTGAAGATTATTGGGTTATTATTGGGAGATTGACAACCTTCCATCAATCATCAAGTTCTTCTATTATTCTTTGCTTTATTATTTGGATCATCTTAAGTTGGTATAATTCCTTTACTCTTTAATCTTTATTGTTCATTTCTTCATTCTATTATCATGTTTATACTTGTTGTGATGATTGACACCATTAATGACATGTTTCCCATGATAATGAGTGAGTAGTCTCTTGCTAGGATTAGTGGGTAATTAGGGGAAACCAACATGGGATTGATTCATGCTTAATCTAATATGTTCACATGATTAAATTGCTTGCTTGTTGTGATGTCAATTTTATGCACATGTTATGTTTGATGAAATGCTAAGCCTATGAATCGTTGCATTTACAACCATCTCTTATCTACTCAACTTGACTTGTAAGATATAACCCAACTCGTGTCTTGTTAGACCATGCATAGAAGTTGATTAGGAGGAAAGTAAGTCGACTTGTAGGTGTTGTACAATCTAATCGATTCGGCTCCGGGACCCAACTCTTCCTAAGAACCGTAAGATATAACCCAACTCGGTTCCTCCACAACATTAATTGCTTGCAACCTTGTAAACATGTTTGTATGATCAACACCATGAATCCCCCATGACCCCATGATATCCTAGCACTTTTAATCAATTGTTTACATCCTTCCTTTTATTGCTTGTTTTACCTTATTGCTTGCATTAGTATAGACACAACTACAAACCCAAATCGATCGTGACACTAGCACAAATTGAGATAGATAGACTTAGAACCCAAAGCACACCGTCCCATGGATCGACCTCGACTTACCGCTAACTAGTTGTTTGTTGAGTATTATAAATGTGTTTGATTGGATGAGTGACGACATCACCCACATCAAAATGGCGCCGTTGCCGGGGATGGTGCTATGTGATTAAGTTCTTATTTGTTTGTCTATTTTGATTTTGCTTTAACCTTGAGGAACTTGTTCCTCAAGGATTGTTTTTACCGTTTTCTTGTAGTTTCCTTGTTTGTAGTTATATCTTTGTCCTAGTTATGATGATGACCGAAGGCTTGGCACGTGGAGTATGTGGTGAATCTTTTGAGTATGACTACCATGGGTATGGGGAGTTTTTGGAGCAAGTTGAAACAAACCTACCTTACAGCTCATACAATGAAAGTCCTAACCACTACCCCCATCTTTTCTTACCAAAGCCCCCACATCCTACATCCACAACAACCACCCTCCCAAAACCCACTTTACAATCAATGCAAAATGTCATCCTACAATGAACACCCATACCACCAATTTCCCATGTACCCACAACAAGAGAATGAGCATAATCTTGACATGCAAAGTGTGGTTCTCCAAATGTTAAGGTGCCAACAAAATCTCTTCATGAAAATGCTAGAAGAGAGCCAAGCTAGGGACAATGTTCTCAAAAACATTGTTACTAATGGTGAGAAGTTGGCAAATCAAATTGCCCAATTGGAAGCCACCCAAATGCTAAATGAAGAAGAATGGGAAGATAATGAGGGTGAAGAAGAATTTGGATGGCATTATGAAGCTACTCTTGTGAATACCCCTCCACCTCCTAAATTCATGAGTATTGAACATCCCATATTCCAACTTGTACCCAACTTTACAAACATTCATGATGGATGTGAATATGAAGATGTAACTTTTGAGGAAGGGGAGTGCTTGACTGATTATGGACCAAGAGTGGATGATGAATTGAAGCATGATGTTGGGGTGGAGAGCAATGATGACTGTGAGTTGAAGGCCAATTATGAGACAAGCACTTTGTCTAAATTGTCTAATGAATCTAGCTCACACACTAGCCTTGCTTCTCCAATTTGGGATACCTATGATGATGATGATGAGGAAGATCTCCCACCACAATTTCCCTCTATGACCCATGTAGAGGAAGTGTGTTCCCTTGACACTTATGGGAGTGGAGGTAAAACTTTGAAAGAAGAGGTTGATGAATTTGAACTTGCAATCTTTGGGGAATTGAGAGGTCAAGAGGAAAACTATGATGTTGGCATCTTTGATCATAGTTTGGAAGAAATTGAAGCTCTTTTCTTTGGAAATGGTTCAAGTTCTAAGGAGGGTCAAGAAGAAAGTGAAGACAATGAAAGCATGAATGAACTCAATGGTGAGAAGTTGACTCCTCCACATCTTATCCTTCAACTATCCCCTCATCAAAGAAATGAGAACTCTCCTTCTACTATTGAAGGATTGATGAATCAATGCTCTATCATCATAGAATTTGAAAGAGATGGTAAAGAGTGGAAGCCTCCGGATGAATATGGGCAATACTTCATACATTGTATTGACAAGAATCATGGGCTTGTTGGTTTGAAGCATTGTAAGAAGCCAAGTGCCAAGGGCAAAATAAATGGGAGAGTGTTCGGCAAGTTCTATTCCAAGCCAAGATGGCTAAACTACGTTTTGACATCGCCAATCTCCTATGTAACACCCCCATTTATTTAAGGGCCTGGACTAGGACTCCTCAGATAAATAATGGTGTTACCATCTCGGAACCCGAGGCAGTAGATAACAAAGGAAAGAAGCACAGTACTTTATTATAGTGTTTATAGTGACATTACAACTGAAATCCAAATAAATCTCCAAATACGACCAAAAGATGAGTCTGATAAAACTACTAAAAGACTAAGGTGGGCTAGGCACTAAGTCAGTCATCCAAGCTCTCTTCCCGGCCAGCTCCCATCAGTCTCTGAACACTTGTCAATCTGCTCCCCATTAATTGGATCATCACAGGCGTACACGAATACACGGGGTCAGCCACGAAGCTGAGTAGGTAATACGATAAACAGTAACACAAAACACATACTCCTCCATCACCAACATCGCCATCACAACTCACAACCCGGACAACCCAGCCATACCGATCCCCGGTAGACTATAAATATCGACCGTAGCCGATCTGCCAGCTCGCAGCTGAGGACACCAGGGCAAGTCCTGCAGAACCCGCCTGGGCCTTATCACAATGTCATCATCACCACCTCCACCAACTCCAAGGTAATAATATAATAAAACAGTTCAACAATAGTACTTAACGGAATTAAATCAGACAATCATATTATAACATGTAAACCACCGATTCAGTCAATCCAGTCACATAATACGATATCAAGTCCAGTGTATTCCCCTACCTCAAATAGCGATAAAAGCTAACTGCAGATCAAGAAGTACTCCACCCGAAACTCGCCACCTAAACATATACATAATATAATTAATTCAATTAACTATTCCTGTTCCCATACTCAAGAGCTACTATAAGTAGAAACCTTCCCAATTTAGAAATTACTAAAAATATAAGTTACTCAAAATAGAAGGTTTTCCTAAAATGGGAAGTTTCCCAAAGTAGCGATTACCAAAATAGCAAGTTACTAAAAATAGTAACTTTCCCAAAATAAAATCCCGACTCAAAAGCTTAAATACATTATTCCGTCACCGCAACTTTAATATTAACTCAATAATTAAACTAATAATGTAAATATTAGAAGTATACGCATTCCCGACTCATTAAAATAAAACCCGTAACAAAACAATTTCAAAAACAACGCATGACACAACACACGCACACTCCCTTTACAACCCGTCACAACCGCCCCTCAACCACCAATCCTCACCGCCGACCACCGGGCTCGACACAGGTCTGGCCTAGTCACCACCCACCACCACCAACGTGGTCGACCCACGCCGGCGGTCCTGGCCACCACCACAAAAACCCCCTGCCTGCGTTCCTGCCGCCACAAAACGCCCTGAACAGCCCCCTTATCTAACCCGACAACCACCACGACACTCCCCTGCCACCCTACCAACCACCACCATTGCCACCACCGTCGCACGGCGACCCTGACACACGTGGCACCACCGATTCGACCTCCCCCGAGTCCACGGTGGTGCCACCCCTTTTCCTATGTCTGAAATGCTACCCAAAAACCCCACCGACCCCGACACCTAAACACCACCACCGCAACTACCACCAAAGAACGACCACCACTCTAACCACCACCACCCGACTCGACTCTACACCCACAACACATCTCACCACCCCACGACCACCACAACAGTCCCTAAAAGACGCATAACACAAAACAAAACGGTGGGACAGAAATGAAAACGAGAACCCATACCTATGACGGCCGTCGACCTGCGCTTTTCCGGCCTGTACCACCACCCTCGACCACTAGCAAAGACTCCCCTGGACTCCTGGCAGACCCCACTACCTCCACACTCACCGGCGTGCTCTCTTTGGCCGTGTATAACGCTTAAACGAGAGAGGAAGGAGGGTTGTTGTTTTGTGTTGTCAAAATGACGGTAGGGGAAAGGGATAGGGTTTTAAAGGTGAATTAGGGTTTGTTTTTAGGGTTTGGTGAGGTAAAATGGTAGGTGGGTAAATGGGTAACAAGTGGTAAATGGGTTATGACCCCTCGACCCAAAAATGCTACTCAAATATAAACCCGACTCATCTCGCGATATAATTTAAACAATTATTTTTACGCTTTTATCATTACCTTTACGCCACCATAAAATAATAAAACTCGCCCAAACGATAATAAAATACGGGGTATTACAGTCTTCCCCCCTTAAAAAGAACTTCGTCCCGAAGTTCGCTCCCATACCAAACATGTCATGCGAAAATATAAAAGACATCTCGTATAACTAACACGGTCCAACACACGACTATACTATATAAACACGAAATGTTACATTCTACCCTCCTAAAAAGAAAGTTACGTCCCGTAACTTACCTCAAGAGAACAGATGTGGATAACTCTCTCTCATCGCGGCCTCGGTTTCCCAGGTAGCCTCCTCTGCTTTATGATTAGACCACAACACTTTTACTAAAGCCGTCTCTCCGTGCCTGGTCTTTCTAACCTTCCTGTCCAAGATCTCCTTAGGCGTCTCGATGTAAGTCAACTGCTCGTCCACCTCGACCACATCATGGCTCAAAATATGCGAAGGGTCACTCAAATATCTCCGCAATCGAGAAACATGGAAGACATTATGTACCCTGGCTAAAGTGGTGGTAGAGCTAGTCGATATGCCACTTCTCCAACTCTATCCAGGATCTCATATGGCCCAATAAACTTCTGGCTCAACTTTCCCCGCTTCCCAAATCTCATCACTCCCTTCATCGGAGACACTCTAAGAAGTACTTTCTCCCCACTGGAAAGAAATGTCGCTTCTCCTAGCGTCAAGATAGCTCTTCTGCCGGTCCTGGGCAGCCCTCATCTTCGTCGAATGATCGCACTGTTCAACCATCTCTCTGAATCATCTCTGGTCCCAAAACTACCGCATCGCTCGATCATCCCAACACACAGGACTCCCGCACTTCCCGCCATACTGAGCCTCAAATGGAGCCATCCCAATACTAGCGTGGTAACTGTTGTTGTATGAAAACTCAATCAACCCCAGTCTATCCTCCCAAGACCCGCCGAACTCCAAAACACAAGCTCTCAACATGTCCTCGAGCGTCTGAATAGTCCTCTCTGTCGACCATCGTATTTGGATGAAAAGCGGTGCTCATCTTTAATCGAGTACCCATTAGTGATTGTAACTCTGCGAGAATTTGGATAGAAACTGGAGTCTCTGTCGGAAATGATGTCCTTGGGTACACCATGCAGCTTCACCACATCGAACATAAGCCTTGGCCAACTCAGCTTTACTCCAAGTATCCTTCATGGGAATAAAGTGAGCCGACTTGGTTAGCCTATCCACGATCACCCAAATCATATTGTTACCTTTCGGAGTTCGAGGCAACCCAACAATGAAATCCATGGAAATGCTTTCCCACTTCCACTCTGGCACATCTAGTGGTTGAACCTTCCCTTGCGGCCTCTTATGTTCACCCTTCACTCTACGGCATGTCAAGCATCGAGCTACGAACTCAAAGAACTTCCCTCTTCATATTCGGCCACCAAAAGGTCTTCTTGAGGTCCTTGTATAACTTATCTCCCCCAGGATGAACCGAGTAAGGCGTGGCATGTGCCTCTCGTAAGAATCTTCCTTTTCAGCTCATCATTATCCGGAACACACCACCGTCCCCCAAACCTCGGACTACCATCAAGCATGGATAACAAACCCGGAATCAACCCCGGCTTCTCGCTGTTCTCGTGTCTTTGCGCTCCGAATTCTAGCATCGGTTTTTTCGTAGCTCTCGATCTCCTCATATAACTCGGCTCAACGGTCAAGTCTCCAAGAGTCTCTCCTTGCCGGATCACGTGGATTCCCATCCCCCGCAGCTCATTATGCATCCTCACTCTAGATCTAGCACTGCTCAAAGCATGGATGGATTTCCTGCTTAAGGCATCGGCTACGACATTCGCTTTCCCCTCATGATAAAGTATCTCCATGTCATAGTCGCCAATCAATTCGATCCATCTCCTCTGTCTCATGTTCAACTCCTTCTGTGTGTAAATGTACTTTAAGCTCTTGTGGTCGGAAAACACTTTGAAGGTAGCCCCATAAAGATAGTGTCGCCATAGTTTGAGCGCAAACACCACAGCCCCCAACTCTAGAT
Organism: Silene latifolia; assembly: GCF_048544455.1. NCBI lineage: Eukaryota > Viridiplantae > Streptophyta > Magnoliopsida > Caryophyllales > Caryophyllaceae > Silene > Silene latifolia. The sequence goes on along the minus strand of NC_133526.1, from coordinate 62,618,393 downwards.
CATGAGTAGGGTAATTCTCCTCATAGGTCTTCAACTGTCGAGAAGCGTAAGCGATTACCTTCCCGTTTTGCATCAATACGCACCCCAGACCCTTCTTGGAAGCATCGGTATACACCTCGAAATTATCTTTCCCATCTGGTAGTGCAAGGATAGGAGCTGTAGTGAGTCGTTCTTTGAGGGTTAGAAACGCCTCCTCACAACTCTCATCCCAAACAAACCTGTTCTCCTTCCGCATCAAGGACGTCAATGGCTTGGCGATCTTTGAGAAGTCCTTGACAAACCTTCGGTAATAACCTGCTAGCCCCAAGAAGCTTCGGATCTCACCCACATTCTAAGGACTCTGCCATCTCGTCACTGCCTCAATCTTGCTAGGATCAACCGACACCTCTTCCTTGGAAATCACATGGCCCAGAAAAGCAACTTTCTTCAACCAGAACTCACACTTGCTCAGCTTGGCATATAACTGGTTCTCCTCCAAGGTTTTCAAGACTAACCTCAAATGTTCCTCATGTTCCTCCTCATTCTTGGAGTATACCAGAATATCATCGATGAATACAACCACGAACTTGTCCGGTGTAAGGACTGAACACCCGATTCATCGGTCCATAAACATCGCCGGGCGCATTAGTCAACCCAAATGGCATGACCACGAACTCATAGTGCCCATATCTTGTTCTGAAAGCGGTCTTAGGTATATCCTCGTTCTTAATTCTCAACTGGTGATAACCTGACCTCAAATCGATCTTAGAGAAAACTCCGGCTCCACTCAATTGATCGAACAAATCATCGATCCTTGGCAAAGGATAACGGTTCTTGACGGTCACATTGTTCAACTCACGGTAATCCACGCAAAGTCTCAAGCTTCCATCTTTCTTCTTGACAAACAACACTGGTGCTCCCCAAGGTGAAACACTAGGCCGTATGTAACCTTTCTCTGCTAGCTCATCCAACTGCTTCTTCAATTCCTCCATCTCTTTCGGCCCCATACGGTAAGGTGGTTTAGAAATCGGCCCATTCTCGGCTTTAGATCAATGGAAAAGTCCACTTCTCTTTTCGGTGGTAACCCTGGAATGTCTTCCGGAAATACATTCTCGAACTCCCTCACCACCGGAATCTCGGACACCTTAGGGGTCTCCGACTCACTATCCCACATCTGACACAAGATTAACTGGTCCCCTTTCCTCGGACTCGACTTCGTGGTATTAACGAGATATGAATTTGACTCTTGGCTTGACCACATACCCCTTATAAGACACCCTAACTCCCTTAGGTCCCCTCAAAGAGATCTTCTTCTGATGGCAGTCGATAAAAGCTTTGTACTTCCCTAACCAGTCCATCCCCAGAATCACCTCAAAACCCCCCAAGGGAAACTCTATAAGGTCACAGTGAAACACAACCTCTCCGATCTGAATTGGTACCCCAGTGTAGACTCTATCACAAGATACCGACTCCCCCGAAGGTACCACTACCGAATCAACAATTCTATCATATGACTTAAGGTTTAAGACTCTGGCATGTTCCGCAGATATAAAAGAATGTGTAGCTCCGGAATCAAACAACACAAAGGTGGGTTTAGAGTTAACAGGAAATGTACCAGTCACCACATGAGAGTCATTCTTAGCTGCCTCCTTGCCCATGGCGAAGAGCTTGCCACTGGACTTAGCCCCACTCTGATTTGAAGAAGCTGCTCCAGATTGTTTGTTCCCTTCATTTGTAGTCTTCTGAAAGTTGGTGCTCCCACTCTGCTGGCTCTGCTGATTACGGTTCTGGTAGTTGTTGTAGCTTCCTTGGTAGCTGTTACTAGCTCCAGACCTCGCACCTCCCCGTAGCGACATAGGTGTGCGATAATCGTTATACCTGCACCCCACCGAACGAGAGCCACCGAACCGGACATAGGTGCCCTGTATCCACAGATCGATTCGCCCGGATGATCGGCATTCAAACCTCTTGTGTCCTGTCTTTCCACAGCCAAAACAAGTAAGCCCCGCAGAACTACCTCCCCCACCGGTGCCCCTGAAGCCACCTCCACTCTGAGCTCTCGTACCCTCGGGGCACCGTTAGTGGAGTACCCACCATATCTGCCCGAACTCGCTTCTTTGCCCCAAGATTATCACTTGTGGTCTCCCACTTCCTTTTCTCGGCCTTGCCTTTCTTATCGGCCTTGATGCATTCCGAGAGTCTTTCAGCAGCACCAGCCCTCAAGTAAATGTCCTGAACTGTAGTGGGTGGAGCTGCTGTGAGCCTCTTCTTGATGTCCATGGTGAGTCCCCGCTCAAACCTCATAGCCATCATAGCTTCATTCTGCCCAAAGTCATCAATGTATGAGGATAACTGTCGGAATTTCCGATGATAAGTCTCCACTGTCATATCTTCTGTCATCTTGAAGGTGTCAAACTCCTCCCGAAGTTTGGCTTTTTGGAACTCGGGCATAAACTCATTCTTCAGAAGCTCTTGGAATTTCAACCAAGATACGTGTCCAGTCTCAAGATCCCTAGCAACCTCTCGTATCTCCACCTTGTTCTGGTCCACGGTCACCACCGGCTGTGGCCCTAAGATAGTGGGCAGCTTGATCCACCTGCAGCTCTTCCGGACATGCTAACAGTTCAAACAGATTGGTGAACTCTCTACACCATTCCCCCAGCAACTGTGGTTCTCCCTCTCCAGTGAATTTTGTGGGGTTATGCCTTGCCACAATGGTACTCATCTTTCCGGATCAATCGTTTGGCCTTTAGGGCCTCATTCTCACCAATAGTTGATCTAACTCTTCGGGTGATGTTTACACCGTGTTCCTTCTTGGAGGCATGACTACAAGAGAATTTTAGGGATTAGCTGCAACACAAAACACTTTGGTAATTCTAGCCAATTCTTTTACTTCTTATCTTACTTGTCTATCTAGCATGGCTTAGGGATCACATAACCGCATATCACTAGGCATAGCCTTTTGACACTACTTAATAGATGTATAAGTATAATTCAACCTTAAAACATGCAAAGTATTATGCCACAACCTCCTATCAACTTTTATGCAACAATTATCATATCAATCGGTTAATACTTAGGCAATAATATATGGAGTTATGCTCAGTATCATGCAACTTCTCTACCCTTCCTCTCATATGCACTCGGGGTTCCGGGTCAAACCGAGAGGGCCAATGGTTCGGTGTGAGGGGGCCCCTAACTCATCCCTTACCTTTAGTGTGCTCCTAACAGTTCTATCCCGGGGTTCATTTTATTTGACTCTTCCTACATTCATTAGATTCATTGGTTTAGGCCTGAGGATCGTTCGCTCTGATACCACTTTGTAACACCCCCATTTATTTAAGGGCCTGGACTAGGACTCCTCAGATAAATAATGGTGTTACCATCTCGGAACCCGAGGCAAAAGAGATAACAAAGGAAAGAAGCACGAGACTTTATTATAGTGTTTATAGTGACATTACAACTGAAATCCAAATAAATCTCCAAATACGACCAAAAGATGAGTCTGATAAAACTACTAAAAGACTAAGGTGGGCTAGGCACTAAGTCAATCATCCAAGCTCTCTTCCTGGCCAGCTCCCATCAGTCTCTGAACACCGGTCAATCTGCTCCCCATTAATTGGATCATCAGAGGCGTACACGAATACACGGGGTCAGCCACGAAGCTGAGTAGGTAATACGATAAACAGTAACACAAAACACATACTCCTCCATCACCAACATCGCCATCACAACTCACAACCCGGACAACCCAGCCATACCGATCCCCGGTAGACTATAAATATCGACCGTAGCCGATCTGCCAGCTCGCAGCTGAGGACACCAGGGCAAGTCCTGCAGAACCCGCCTGGGCCTTATCACAATGTCATCATCACCACCTCCACCAACTCCAAGGTAATAATATAATAAAACAGTTCAACAATAGTACTTAACGGAATTAAATCAGACAATCATATTATAACATGTAAACCACCGATTCAGATCAATCCCGGTCACATAATACGATATCAAGTCCAGTGTATTCCCCTACCTCAAATAGCGATAAAAGCTAACTGCAGATCAGAAGTACTCCACCCGAAACTCGCCACCTAAACATATACATAATATAATTAATTCAATTAACTATTCCTGTTCCCATACTCAAGAGCTACTATAAGTAGAAACCTTCCCAATTTAGAAATTACTAAAAATATAAGTTACTCAAAATAGAAGGTTTTCCTAAAATGGGAAGTTTCCCAAAGTAGCGATTACCAAAATAGCAAGTTACTAAAAATAGTAACTTTCCCAAAATAAAATCCCGACTCAAAAGCTTAAATACATTATTCCGTCACCGCAACTTTAATATTAACTCAATAATTAAACTAATAATGTAAATATTAGAAGTATACGCATTCCCGACTCATTAAAATAAAACCCGTAACAAAACAATTTCAAAAACAACGCATGACACAACACACGCACACTCCCTTTACAACCCGTCACAACCGCCCCTCAACCACCAATCCTCACCGCCGACCACCAGGCCTCGACACAGGTCTGGCCTGGTCACCACCCACCACCACCAACGTGGTCGACCCACGCCGGCGGTCCTGGCCACCACCACAAAAACCCCCTGCCTGCGTTCCTGCCGCCACAAAACGCCCTGAACAGCCTCCTTATCTAACCCGACAACCACCACGACACTCCCCTGCCACCCTACCAACCACCACCATTGCCACCACCGTCGCACGGCGACCCTGACACACGTGGCACCACCGATTCGACCTCCCCCGAGTCCACGGTGGTGCCACCCCTTTTCCTATGTCTGAAATGCTACCCAAAAACACCCCACCGACCCCGACACCTAAACACCACCACTGCAACTACCACCAGCAACGACCACCACTCTAACCACCACCACCCGACTCGACTCTACACCCACAACACATCTCACCACCCCACGACCACCACAACAGTCCCTAAAAGACGCATAACACAAAACAAAACGGTGGGACAGAAATGAAAACGAGAACCCATACCTATGACGGCCGTCGACCTGCGCTTTTCCGGCCTGTACCACCACCCTCGACCACTAGCAAAGACTCCCCTGGACTCCTGGCAGACCCCACTACCTCCACACTCACCGGCGTGCTCTCTTTGGCCGTGTATAACGCTTAAACGAGAGAGGAAGGAGGGTTGTTGTTTTGTGTTGTCAAAATGACGGTAGGGGAAAGGGATAGGGTTTTAAAGGTGAATTAGGGTTTGTTTTTAGGGTTTGGTGAGGTAAAATGGTAGGTGGGTAAATGGGTAACAAGTGGTAAATGGGTTATGACCCCTCGACCCAAAAATGCTACTCAAATATAAACCCGACTCATCTCGCGATATAATTTAAACAATTATTTTTACGCTTTTATCATTACCTTTACGCCACCATAAAATAATAAAACTCGCCCAAACGATAATAAAATACGGGGTATTACATCCTATTTGTGCTTATATGAAGCCCATTCAAAAGCCTTTGACCGGTTGTTGAGAGCATTAAGCAACATGGACAACATCAATAATCATGGCAACAAGGAATGAGTTTGGTGGAGTCCTCCCTCAAACCACCATTTGTAAGATATCCTTTCCTTTCACTTTGCATTACATTTACACTTGCATTTAGTTATATACATATACATTTAGCTTGCATTTGTATTATATTTCATATTGCATTTGCATTAGTTAGTTCATTTACATTAGTTTGCATTGTAATATATTTCATATGATTCATGTAGATAGTTGCATATAGACTAGAATTCATGCATAGTCACTAATGGCCAAACCTATTCATTTCTACATTAGAAATAGTGTTTAAATCGGTTTGGGGAGGTTTGATCATAGGTGACCATAGTTCACTAAAAATCATGCATCATCTAATGTAGATTGCATTCATTTGTTATTTATTCCATATAGAATTGCACTTAGTTAGAGCATGCATTCATTCATATCATATCATTGTATTTGTACTTCATTTCAAAAAATCAAAAATCCAAAAACATGTATTTCTTTTTCATTCCTACTCCTACATGTACATTGAGGACAATATCCAAAATAAAGTGGGGGATGGGAATTTATATTCCAAAAATGCATAAAAATTGAAAAATTTCGAAAAATCACAAAAATATGTCTTTTAATTTCATAAAATCAAAAACCATAAAAATTTGAAAAATTGAAAAATCCAAAAACAAGTTCATTTCCTTTGTAGTGTAGACTTGTATATATTGTTTTGTATATATTGTGTTTGTTCATCCTTTTTCACATTGATTGACTACGCCACATCCGAGACATGAGGATATTGAAGACCGCATGGTATGATCTTTCCAATCTCCTTTTTCCTCTTTATGTTAATGACTATGTGGCTTTATTTTGATTGATGCGGTATAACAATGTGAATTCAGGACATGCATTTAGTTTATTTGGCATATTAGTTGGTAGAATCATTTGCATTAGGATGTATAAATGTTAGTTGCATCATGGCATGTAGTTTTGCATGGTTAGAAAAATTTTGTGAAACCGTCTATTTGGGAAGCTTGACAAGTGTATATAGGCCCTAGTAGATGCTTTTTCTTCTTAAGACTTTGCTTGTTAGAATACTTGTAAAACACCCTAGGATGTGTCATGCTAGTATCCTTTGACCCATGGTTTAAGGCCTAGTCAAGAGTACCTTGTGGTGTGATAACTCCTTGGCTACCGTTTATTCCAAGGTGACCCTTGAAACCATGCATCCATCCATCATTCATCCATGTTCTACCACATTTTTGTCATCAAAAGGGAATGGGCACAAAAAGAATCAATTTGAGTTCAATGAAATGAAAAGTGAAAGAAAGTTTGCAAAATGCATCAAAAGAAAAGAGGAGCAAAAATAGACTCCTAAAGCTTCAAAAATAAGGCACCCTCCCTACATATGGGGTGACTTTGAAAATGTTCAAAAAGAAATGCAAAGAAAAGTTGAAAGATATCAAGTGTTGAAATGCCAAAAATCAAAAAGAAATGGCAAAAAGAAAGTGTTCTCAAATGTTATATGCCACATGAAATTGGGGGGAAAAAGAAAAACAAAAGCAAACTACCAAAAAGAAACTCAAATACTATCGATCCCGTTATCCATCGTATCCATTTTTGTGCATGGTAGAGAGGGGACGACCCTTCTTCTTGTCTAGGCAAGAGGGGGAATTCCGCGATCCTCCAGTGTTTCTAACACCATAGGGAGTCTACTCTAGACAAAAGCATTTAACGATTGAGGACAAAGGTACCCTAGCTTGACACAACTTGGAGGTGATTTATTGGTATCCTTCTAGGCTTAGTAGTTTGAAGAAATTGTATCTATGAAGGAGTGTGAACCCTTGAATTGCTTCCCTTGTAGATAATTTCCGCCACTTAGATGAGGAAAGTGGCTATTCTTTTGTAGATGCATCCATTACTTGATTTTGTGTGCTTAATGATTGGATGTGTCGCCATTTTGGCAAGACCCACCTTGCCTTGCAAGAAGGCATCCTACCTCATGGTTGTCTTGTTGTGAGTTGAAGGGGCGGAGTGAGACCCGCTAATGGGATGTAAAACATCATATAAAAGACACGCATCAAACTTCCCCAAACCAAACCCTTGCTTGTCCCCAAGCAAGAACTAGACTCGATCCTAAAACCTAATGGAACGAGTTCAATCTCAGAGCGAATTGTCAACTGTAAAGCCTAAACCAATTTAATGCATAACCAACAATCAATTAGTAATGCGAATCATACAAACGAATTATAAAGTCGTTAAAGATCTGAACAAATCAATCGTAGAGACTTATCAAATTGGACTCTCACGGGTCGCTCAAATCACTCAATAAGTACATGTGAATATATGTAAGATAGAAAGAATTAATTTTGTAGTGACTCTCACCTAACTACGACCTATGAAGACATGCCAGCAATAGAATATGAAAATGATCTCTATGACCGTACATATGCATTCCAACCAAACAGATGACCAATGACACATGCCGAGGTAAATATGGGATATGTGAGGTATGGGTAAGAAGAGGCAAAACATTTTGTGGAAAAGTGGAGGTACAGGTGATCAAGCTAGTACCAAAACGGAACCAAATGGCAACATCCAACTTCTTGCTCATAATCAAACGAAACGGTGCTATAGCAAGCACAAAACTCACAATCTCCAAACTAACAAATCAATAAACTCCCCATAGGATATAAATGAAACATGGGAGCAAAAATCGCCAAAAGATAAGGATTAAATTATGCGAATTGACTTCTTCCTCGAATCTCCGTCGATCGACCAAAAGGGGCAGTCGATCGACTGCTATGAACAGTGCAGAACCTCTTTTTCTTTCTTTTTCGAATCATTTTTTTCATTTCTTTCTTTTTTTTTCTTTGGTTTCTTTCTTTCCTTTTTTTTTTCATTTTCCAATCATCATCTCAACAGAGCAAATGCCACCAAAAACGAGTAACAATCCCAAGAACACAGACTACTAGCTTGACAAAGGTAGGCTAAATGTAGGATGTAGTAAACGGGACAAAAAGGCTATTTTTGGCAGTGTGGAGCTTATGGGCAAAATGAATAAAGGAAACCTCTTCCACATGTGTCAACTAACCACAAACCGAATGCATACAGGTATTAAGTAGATCAAATTCATATTTATGCAAATTAAGGAAACATGTCTCATAAGGAGTACTACTCACATTCCTAAATAAACCGGTCATAGATGTCACCAGTTATAGGCTCTAAACCTCAGAATGTATGATGTAGTTTGCCAATTTTCTAAGTCAAATCTCAAGTTCAGCATGAATGTAACGAAAACTCGTAGATATGCATTCACGATTCTACTAATAACATGTTAATCTAGCAAGGCTGAGGCAAAACAGGTGCAAATGCAAAATCATCATAGAAATACTACCGTTCCGACTCGACCTAAATGCTAAAATAAACGTGCATTTTATGGGAATTTTTTGAAATTTTTCAATTTTTTTGATTTTTGATGTATATGAAGAAGTAAACAACAATGCAAGACATAATGTAAACGTGAATGCAAGCAAATGATATGCGACGCAAAACCCTTCCCCAAACCAAATCGCACAATGTCCCCATTGTGCAAAATCATGTAATGAAGAAAGGAGAAATGGGAATTTGCGAGAAAATAAATAAGCAAGACACAAAGGAAAGATATGGAACTCACAAGACTTTAAGCGCAGCAAAAGGAAACCTCCCCAAACCAGCGTGAGCTAGGAGGTTTGAGAGCTAGCGATGCTACTAACAAGAGTGCCTGAAAGACAGAAAATACCACGCATAAGACTGAGAAAACAATTTTGAAGCGGTAAAATTGTGCGTAAATGAGAAAACAGAAGAAATAAGTAATATAACGGAAAGTAAAGCGGAGTAGAAAACTCCCTTAGGTCCCCATATCGACCAAACACAGCAGGGGAGAGGTCGTGAACAAATACAGCAGCAGCAGTGGTCGATCGACCAAGAAGATCAGTCGATCGACCAGGTGGGCGTGAACAGTAGCTCCTGAAAACCTGCAAATCAGTCGATCGACCATATAGGTCAGTCGATCGACTGAAAACACTGCTGCAACTTCTTATTTCTTCGTATTAGCTCAATAACTCGAGCTACCGAGGTCTAGAAACCTGCAAATGCACAATAATACGTGCCCAAAATTGCGCGAAAACCCAAAACAAAGCTTAAAGTGCATAAAAATCCTAAAAAAAACAAAATAAATGCGAAGTTTTCGCGCACTCAAAAGCAATAATAAAAAAACAAAATAGTTCGAAAGCAATAAAATGTTTGTAAAGCTTTTGATCAACTAGTAGTTGATCAAGAAAGGCCAAGGTATGGCCCACTTCGTCGGCTTCTGGCTACTAGAGGTAGCCTCAATGGTGCTCAGTTTATCAGTTGCACCCTTCTTAGCTTCAACAGTCGGAGAGCTCAATGGATCAACCTTGTCATCTCCCCAATCAAGGGTCTCTTTGGGTTCGTCGGACTCCAAATCAGACCATCTCACCTTGGCTGGCTCATCTTTCACTTCCTCATCAGTCGCATAGCTAAGGCATCCAAGACCTCCTCTTGAAATAGTTTGCTCTGTCGCGGCGGGAGTAACCTGCAGCTTTTCCTTCCCCAAACCAGCTCCTGCAATGTCTGAAACAACAGGTTTTTCCTCCTTTTTGCTCCCAGTCTGAGACGGAGGTGTTAATACAGGAGTAGTAATAGAGATAGGTAATTCAGGGAGCACAAAGTACGATTTCTTTTCAGAGACTGTATTACAAGTAACAGGCCACATGGGATCCTTTTTCTTAGCCGGCTGGGCAAAGACAATAGAGTGCTTTCCCACTTTGAAAGTCAAGGTTCCTAGACCGACATCGATGACTGCACCAGCAGTGTGCAGAAATGGCCTACCCAAAATAATGGGAATACGAGCATCCTTAGGCATGTCAAGTACAACGAAGTCAATGGGGAAGAAAAACTTCCTTATTTGGACAGGAATGTCCTCTAAGACCCCTATTGGCTGGACCGAAGATCGGTCAGCCATCTGTACTGTCATATCGGTAATAGCAAACCTGGTCAACTTAAGCTTTCTAGCTAGACTCAAGGGCATGACACTTAAACTAGCTCCTAAGTCACATAAAGCCTTATCAATTGAGAAGGTACCTATTTTGCAAGGAACAGAAAAGCTACCCGGATCCTCTAACTTATGGGGCGCAGTGTGAGATAAGTAGGAGCAAGACTCTTTAGTTAACGCAACTGTGTGAACATGTTCAAGCGATTTTTTCTTTGACAATAACTGTTTCATAAATTTAGTGTATGCTGGCACTTGGTTAACTAACTCAAGGAAGGGTACCTGGACATTCAAGCTACGAATAACTTTCTCAAACTTACTGAAAGATACCTGTTCCTTCGTCGGCACGAGTCTCTCCGGATATGGGGCTGTAAGGAGTACCTTAGCCCTCTCCTCTAAATCACGCGTGCCGGTATTCTTGGACTTTGGCTGGAAGTCCACAACTTTTTCCTTGTTGAAGCTTGACCCTCCCTCAGACCGTCTCAAATGAGAACCATTAACTGTCATCGGATCGAACTTCAGAGCCGGGACTGACCCATCAGCACTCGGGTCGGCACCCAATATTTTCGGGACTGTGGTACCCCGAAACAAGTGGTCTCGCAGATTATTTGGCATCAAAGGACGAAATTCCTCAGCATCAGCAGCAATCTCAGTCGATCGACCACTGTCCTCATTCGATCGACTGAGATGTACAGTTCCAGAAGCTCTTGTAACCCGTGCTTCAGTCGATCGACTAGGTATATCAGGCGATCGACTGATATACCTGGTAGACAGCTGTTTCTTTGATTTATTCGTTGAAGCTTTCTTTTGCCTTGTTTCCGGCTCATCTTTTTCAACAGCGTCCTTGACCATGGCAGGACCATCAAGGGTGGACCCGCTCCTCAAAGTGATGGCATTTAGGGTCTCCTTTTGTTCAGGTTGAGTCGGTAAGTGTCCGGGAGCTCGAGTGTTACTTTTGCTAGCCAATTGAGCAATTTGGCTCTCTAGTAGCTTCATTCCGGCCTCTCTTGCTTGGGACTCCTTTAGCAACAGGTTCTTAAGCTCGGAAAATTCAGAATTCTTCGATTATTTTCTTTGCGGCACATAAGGAGGTTTCGATATTGTTTTTCCTTTTGATGAGGGGGCACATAGGGGTTGCTTGCGGCGGAGCTTGAGTTGGATTCAGGACATTTTGGCTCCTCCAACTCAAGTTTGGGTGGGTTGGCTCGTAGTAGGTGTTGGTCTGCCTATAGTGTTGAAAGGCAACACAAGATTCAAAGGGACTAGGGCGGTTCTTCAAACGTGCCCCTCGGCTCCACAACTTTCTGCACGAAGGGACCGTCTGACACAGCATTGACTTGGTACATCCCACCTTTAGAGGCTCCTCCTAGCTCATACTTGTCAAATCTCGCAGTAAGAGCCTCAAGCGCAGCGACAGAGGAGGATTCAGCAGCTCTCCTCTGGTTCCCTCTAGAATTCCCATACTCGGCCTTGTGGGTAGCTAGATCGTCAATGATCTTCCACCCCTTGGTTGCTCCCAAATTTTCAGCCGAATCGTCCATTGGTCGCAGCATCCAAAATGGCCCTCTGATCGTCGTACAACCCATTGTAGAAATGATTGCACAAGCTCCACTTTTCGAACCCATGGTGCGGTATGGTTCGCACCAGCTTCTTAAAACGGACCCATGCTTCGTAGAAATTCTCATCCGTCCCTTGTTTAAAGCCCGTGATTTGGGCTCTGATAGCAATCGTCCTTGAAGCAGAAAAGTACTTCTTGTAGAATGCCAATGCCAAGGTATTCCAATCGGTGATCCCCTGAACGGTCCGGTCCAAATCTCTATACCACTCCCTTGCAGCATCACGAAGGGAGAAGATGAACATGGTCTCCTTGATCTGGTCTTGGGTCACGCCAGCTGGTGGGGGTATGGAACAGAAGTAGTCAATAAAGGTCTCCAAATGCTTAGCTGCATCTTCATTTGCAGCTCCCCCGAACTGGTTCTTCTCAACCATGCTAATGTAAGAAGGCTTTGGTTCGAACTTCCTGGCATCTCCTGGTATTTCGAACCCCTTATATAAGTTTTCAGCTGTCGGCTCAGAATGACTAGCTATACTTGCTTCCTCAGCCATGACTGGAATTTCTGGAGAAGTAACTGTCTCTACCTGAAGAAGTGGAAACGGGTGAAGATCGTGGGTCTTCTTGAACAGATTGTTCTCGTAATAGCTTGATGAGTACTCGGCTCTTCCTCTGTCGGTAGTACTCTTTGTGTTCGTCTCAACTCGCGCAAAGATTTCTCTATCTCAGGGTCAAATGGCACTAGTTCACCACCCTGTGACCTGCGTATAAGAGGAAACTACAAAAAGAATATGAGAAAAGTTTAAGGAACAGAAGTCCCTTAAACTAAGAAAGACTAAAAATAAAACAACTAAAATTAGGATTATTGCCTCCCCGGCAACGGCGCCAAAATTTGATACCCGTCGTTGTGAGTACCAAAGATAAAATTTATATTTCCTATTAAGACTAACCTAGGCTAGTGGTAACAGGGTCGAACCACAAGGAGGCAGATGTAAATTTTAGTTGATTTATATTCGATCGAGGTAACTATTGTGGGGGTTGAATTGAATTGGTCTGACTAATAGTGAATAAAGACAATAAACTAAATAAACGATTTAAACAGATAAAAGAAGGGTACTAGGATGATCGGTTCATTATAGCTTGGCAAACAAACTAAGTCGGTCTGAATCAAACACAGGTAAGGCGGGAAATAAAGAGGTCCTCTCGGTCCACTCTTAACAAATAGCATCTTTCGATCTCGCTATAGGTCCCTAATGTCACTACTACTAACTTTCGTCCTGAAAAGTAATGGTCTAAAATATACCTATCTTTCGATCTTAGCACAGTTTAGTCGATTTAATTGATGGTCAAATAACTTTCCCTATCTTTCGATCTAATGGGTCGGTCATAAATTAGGTGTCTAACTGGTCGCATGCATTCGATCCGTTAAATACAACATTAAAATAATTAAAACGAATATAAAACCCTACGAGGTCAGTCGATCGACCTACAATGTCAGTCGATCGACCAACACGCGAGACAGTCCGTGTGTAATCTATTGCCGCCTATGCCATAAGTCGCCTACATCCTAGCACTATAGAATTAGCTACTCATGCTAAGGGTAGAAACAATAACATAAACGATAAAGCTAACTACTGAATTCATGCTAAAAACAAGAAATAAACAATTAACATAAACAATGATAACGGTTTAGAAACTAGCTAGCAATTCTAAACTATTGATAAAATAAGGATGAACTATAATTAGGGCAGAAGAATACCGAATTGCAGAGGAAAGATTGGTTATTAAGAACCGAAAATCCAATGCTCAACAATCCCAAACCCTAACTATCAAGAACCGTATGCGAAAAACTTAGTCTAAATTCTTGAATAAAACTTTTAATGAAAATCGAATAATAACTTGATCTTGATTGAATGTTTCTAGGTTACGTTATATAGCAACTAACGTAACCTTATTTCCTAAACCTAGCATAACTTTGGGCTTCAAGATTCACGGTCTTTTAATTCTCGCCTGGAATAGCGAACTGGTCGATCGACTAAGGTAGGTGGTCGATCGATGAATAGCAATGAACAAAGTGGCTTCGGAACCGAACATTGGTCGATCGATCAAGGTGATGGTCGATCGACTACTTGAGCTGCTACTTGACTTCTTAAAACTCGTGGACTTGTCTTTTGGGCCTTGGATTGCGCGCCAAGCTTGTTCCTTAAGTGATTCCTTTACGTCATTTGCAATGCAGATTACTCGGGGACGGATTTGGCTTGATTTCCCGTTGAATTCTTCACATTTCTGCAATAATGTACAAAATACGGAAGTAGACGGAAATAGGGAGAAATGCAGCATAAACTACAAGAATGAGCTCTGAAATGCGTGTAAAATGGGATGTAAAACATCATATAAATGACACGCATCAAACTTCCCCAAAACAAACCCTTGCTTGTCCCCAAGCAAGAACTAGACTCGATCCTAAAACCTAATGGAACGAGTTAAATCTCAGAGCGAATTGTCAACTGTAAAGCCTAAACCAATTTAATGCATAACCAACAATCAGTTAGTAATGCGAATCATGCAAACGAATTATAAAGTCGTTAAAGACATGCTGAACCGCCAACTGTAGAGACTTATCAAATTGGACTCTCACGGGTCGCTCAAATCACTCAATAAGTACAGGTGAATATATGTAAGATAGAAAGAATTAATTTTGTAGTGACTCTCACCTAACTACGACCTATGAAGACATGCCAGCAATAGAATATGAAAATGATCTCTATGACCGTACATATGCATTCCAACCAAACAGATGACCAATGACATATGCCGAGGTAAATATGGGATATGTGAGGTATGGGTAAGAAGAGGCAAAACATTTTGTGGAAAAGTGGAGGTACAGGTGATCAAGCTAATACCAAAACGGAACCAAATGGCAACATCCAACTTCTTGCTCATAATCAAACGAAACGGTGCTATAGCAAGCACAAAACTCACAATCTCCAAACTAACAAATCAATAAACTCCCCATAGGATATAAATGAAACATGGGAGCAAAAATCGCCAAAAGATAAGGATTAAATTATGCGAATTGACTTCTTCCTCGAATCTCCGTCGATCGACCAAAAGGGGCAGTCGATCGACTGCTATGAACAGTGCAGAACCTCTTTTTCTTTCTTTTTCGAATCATTTTTTTCATTTCTTTCTTTTCTTTTTTTCTTTTTTTTCTTTCTTTCCTTTTTTTTTAATTTTTAATCATCATCTCAACAGAGCAAATGCCACCAAAAACGAGTAACAATCCTAAGAACACAGACTACTAGCTTGACAAAGGTAGGCTAAATGTAGGATGTAGTAAACGGGACAAAAAGGCTATTTTTGGCAGTGTGGAGCTTATGGGCAAAATGAATAAAGGAAACCTCTTCCACATGTGTCAACTAACCACAAACCGAATGCATACAGGTATTAAGTAGATCAAATTCATATTTATGCAAATTAAGGAAACATGTCTCATAAGGAGTACTACTCACATTCCTAAATAAACCGGTCATAGATGTCACCAGTTATAGGTTCTAAATCTCAGAATGTATGATGTAGCTTGCCAATTTTCTAAGTCAAATCTCAAGTTCAGCATGAATGTAACGAAAACTCGTAGATACGCATTCACGATTCTACTAATAACATGTTAATCTAGCAAGGCTCAGGCAAAACAGGTGCAAATGCAAAATCATCATAGAAATACTACCGTTCCGACTCGACCTAAATGCTAAAATAAACGTGCATTTTATGGGAATTTTTTGAAATTTTTCAATTTTTTGGATTTTTGATGTATATGAAGAAGTAAACAACAATGCAAGACATAATGTAAACGTGAATGCAAGCAAATGATATGCGACGCAAAACCCTTCCCCAAACCAAATCGCACAATGTCCCCATTGTGCAAAATCATGTAATGAAGAAAAGAGAAATGGGAATTTGCGAGAAAATAAATAAGCAAGACACAAAGGAAAGATATGGAACTCACAAGACTTTAAGCGCAGCAAAAGGAAACCTCCCCAAACCAGCGTGAGCTAGGAGGTTTCAGTAGCTAGCAGTGCTACTAATAAGAGTGCCTGAAAGACAGAAAATACCACGAATAAGACTGAGAAAACAATTTTGAAGCGGTAAAATTGTGCGTAACTGAGAAAACAGAAGAAATAAGTAATATAACGGAAAGTAAAGCGGAGTAGAAAACTCCCTTAGGTCCCCATATCGACCAAACACAGCAGGGGAGAGGTCGTGAACAAATACAGCAGCAGCAGTGGTCGATCGACCAAGAAGATCAGTCGATCGACCAGGTGGGCGTGAACAGTAGCTCCTGTAAACCTGCAAATCAGTCCATCGACCATATAGGTCAGTCGATCGACTGAAAACACTGCTGCAACTTCTTATTTCTTCGTATTAGCTCAATAACTAGAGCTACCGAGGTCGAAAACCTGCAAATGCACAATAATACGCGCCCAAAATTGCGCGAAAACCCAAAACAAAGCCTAAAGTGCATAAAAATCCTAAACAAAACAAAATAAATGCGAAGTTTTCGCGCACTCAAAAGCAATAATAAAAAAAACAAAATAGTTCGAAATCAATAAAATGTTTGTAAAGCTTTTGATCAACTAGTAGTTGATCAAGAAAGGCCAAGGTATGGCCCACTTCGTCGGCTTCAGGCTACTAGAGGTAGCCTCAATGGTGCTCAGTTTATCAGCTGCACCCTTCTTAGCTTCAACAGTCGGAAAGCTCAATGGATCAACCTCGTCATCTCCCCAATCAAGGGTCTCTTTGGGTTCGTCGGACTCCAAATCAGACCATCTCACCTTGGCTGGCTCATCTTCCACTTCCTCATCAGTCGCATAGCTAAGGCATCCAAGACCTCCTCTTGAAATAGTTTGCTTTGTCGCGGCGGGAGTAACCTGCAGCTTTTCCTTCCCCAAACTAGCTCCTGCAATGTGTGAAACAACAGGTTTTTCCTCCTTTTTGCTCCCAGTCTGGGGCAGAGGTGTTAATACAGGAGTAGTAATAGAGATAGGTAATTCAGGGAGCACAAAGTACGATTTCTTTTCAGAGACTGTATTACAAGTAACAGGCCACATGGGATCCTTTTTCTTAGCCGGCTGGGCAAAGACAATAGAGTGCTTTCCCACTTTGAAAGTCAAGATTCCTAGACCGACATCGATGACTGCACCAGCAGTGTGCAGAAATGGCCTACCCAAAATAATGGGAATATGAGCATCCTCAGGCATGTCAAGTACAACGAAGTCAATGGGGAAGAAAAACTTCCCTATTTGGACAGGAATGTCCTCTAAGACCCCTATTGGCTGGACCGAAGATCGGTCAGCCATCTGTACTGTCATATCGGTAATAGCAAACCTGGTCAACTTAAGCTTCCTAGCTAGACTCAAGGGCATGACACTTATACTAGCTCCTAAGTCACATAAAGCCTTCTCAATTGAGAAGGTACCTATTTTGCAAGGAACAGAAAATCTACCCGGATCCTCTAATTTATGGGGCGCAGTGTGAGACAAGTAGGAGAAAGACTCTTTAGTTAACGCAACAGTGTGAACATGTTCAAGCGATTTTTTCTTTGACAATAATTGTTTCATAAATTTAGTGTATGCTGGCACTTGGTTAACTAACTCAAGGAAGGGTACCTGAACATTCAAGCTACGAATAACTTTCTCAAACTTACTGAAAGATACCTGTTCCTTCGTCGGCACGAGTCTCTCCGGATATGGGGCTGTAAGGAGTACCTTAGCCCTCTCCTTTAAATCGCGCGTGCCGGTATCCTTGGACTTTGGCTGGAAGTCCACAACTTTTTCCTTGTTGAAGATTGACCCTCCCTCAGACCGTCTCAAATGAGAACCATTAACTGTCATCGGATCGAACTTCGGAGCCGGGACTGACCCATCAGCACTCGGGTCGGCACCCAATATTTTCGGGACAGTGGTACCCCGAAACAAGTGGTCTCGCAGATTATTTGGCATCAAAGGACGAAATTCCTCAGCATCAGCAGCGATCTCAGTCGATCGACCACTGTCCTCAGTCGATCGACTGAGATGTACGATCGAAGCTCCTGTCAGAACCGGTGCTTGATCGATCGACTAGGTATATCGGTCGATCGATCGATATACCTGGTAGACATTGTTTCTTTGATTTATTCGTTGAAGCTTTCTTTTGACTTGTTTCCGGCTCATCTTTTTCAACAGCGTCCTCGACCATGGCAGGACCATCAAGGGTGGACCCGCTCCTCAAAGTGATGGCATTTAGGGTCTCCTTTTGTTCAGGTTGAGTCGGTAAGTGTCTGGGAGCTCGAGTGTTACTTTTGCTCGCCAATTGAGCAATTTGGCTCTCTAGTAGCTTCATTCCGGCCTCTCTTGCTTGGGACTCCTTTAGCAACGGGTTCTTAAGCTCGGAAAATTAAGAATTCTGCGATTGTTGCTGCTGCGGCACATAAGGAGGTTTCTGATATTGTTGTTGCTTTTGATGAGGGGGCACATAGGGTTGCTGCTGCGGCGGAGCTTGAGTTGCATTCAGGACATTTTGGCTCCTCCAACTCAAGTTTGGGTGGGTTGGCTCGTAGTAGGTGTTGGTCTGCCTATAGTGTTGAAAGGCAGCACAAGATTCAAAGGGACTAGGGCAGTTCTTCGAAACGTGCCCCTCAGCTCCACACCTTTCACAGACGAAGGGACCGTCTGACACAGCATTGACTTGGTACATCCCACCTTTAGAGGCTCCTCCTAGCTCATACTTGTCAAATCTCGCAGTAAGAGCCTCAAGCGCAGCGACAGAGGAGGATTCAGCAGCTCTCCTCTGGTTCCCTCTAGAATTCCCATACTCGGCCTTGTGGGTAGCTAGATCGTCAATGATCTTCCACCTCTTGGTTGCTCCCAAATTTTCAGCGAATCGTCCATTGGTTGCAGCATCCAAAATGGCCCTTTGATCGTCGTACAACCCATTGTAGAAATGATTGCACAAGCTCCACTTTTCGAACCCATGGTGCGGTATGGTTCGCACCAGCTTCTTAAAACGAACCCATGCTTCGTGGAAATTCTCATCCGGCCCTTGTTTAAAGCCCGTGATTTGGGCTCTGATAGCAATCGTCCTTGAAGCAGAAAAGTACTTCTTGTAGAATGCCAATGCCAAGGTATTCCAATCGGTGATCCCCTGAACGGTCCGGTCCAAATCTCTATACCACTCCCTTGCAGCATCACGAAGGGAGAAGATGAACATGGTCTCTTTGATCTGGTCTTGGGTCACGCCAGCTGGTGGGGGTATGGAGCAATGATGAGTCAATAAAGGTCTCCATGTGCTTAGTGCATCTTCATTTGCAGCTCCCGAATCGGTTCTTCTCAACCATGCTAATGTAAGAAGGCTTTGGTTCGAACTTCCTGGCATCTCCTGGTAATTCGAACCCCTTATATAAGTTTTCAGCTGTCGGCTCAGAATGACTAGCTATACTTGTTTCCTCGGCCATGACTGGAATTTCTGGAGAAGTAACTGTCTCGGCTGAAGAAGTGGAAACGGGTGAAGACTGTGGATCTTCTTCGAACAGATTGTTCTCGTAATAGCTTGACAGAGTACTCAGCTCTTCCTCTGTCGGTAGTACTCTTTGTGTTCGTCTCAACTCGCGCAAAGATTTCTCTATCTCAGGGTCAAATGGCACTAGTTCACCACCCCGTGACTGCGCGCATAAGAGGAAACTACAAAAAGAATATGAGAACAGTTTAAGGAACAGAAGTCCCTTAAACTAAGAAAGACTAAAAATAAAACAACTAAAATTAGGACTATTGCCTCCAAGAAACACGGCGCCAAAATTTGATACCCGTCGTTGTGAGTACCAAAGATAAAATTTATATTTCCTATTAAGACTAACCTAGGCTAGTGGTAACAGGGTCGAACCACAAGGAGGCAGATGTAAATTTTAGTTGATTTATATTCAGTCTGAGGTAACAATTGTGGGGGTTGAATTGAATTGGTCTACAGCTAATAGTGAATAAAGACAATAAACTAAATAAACGATTTAAACAGATAAAAGAAGGGTACTAGGATGATCGGTTCATTATAGCTTCGGCGGCAGCAAACTAAGTCGGTCTGAGTCAACACAGGTGAGGCGGGAAATAAAGAGGTCCTCTCGGTCCACTCTTAACAAATAGCATCTTTTGATCTCGCTATAGGTCCCTAATATCACTAATACTAACTTTCGTTCTGGAAAGTGACTAACGGTCTAAACTATACCTATCTTTCGATCTTAGCACAGTTTAGTCGATTCAATTGATGGTCTAACAACTTACCCTATCTTTCGATCTATTGGGTCAGTCATAAAGGGGTAATTAACTGGTCGCATGCATTCGATTCGTTAAATACAACAATTAAAATCAATTAAAACGAAAGGTAACCTCACGAGGTCAGTCGATCGACCGGGTAAGGTGGTCGATCGACCAACACGTGGGTCAGTCCGTGTATACTCTATTGCCGCCTATGCCATAAATCGCCTACATCCTAGCACTATAGAATTAGCTACTCATGCTAAGGGTAGAAACAACAACATAAACGATAAAGCTAACTACTGAATTCATGCTTAAAACAGTAAAATAAACAATTAAAATAAACAATGATAACGGTTGCGGGAATCTACTTAGCAATTCTAAACTATTGATAAAATAAAGATGAACTATAATTAGGGCAGAAGAATACCGAATTGCAGAGGAAAGATTAGTTATTAAGAACCGAAAATCCAATGCTTAACAATCCCAAACCCTAACTATCAAGAACCGTATGCGAAAAACTTAGTCTAAATTACTGAATAAAACTTTTAATGAAAACTGAATAATAACTTGATGCTGATTGAATGTTTCTAGGTTACGTTATATAGCAACTAACGTAACCTTATTTCCTAAACCTAGCATAACTTTGGGCTTCAAGATTCACGGTCTTTTAATTCTAAATGCGGAATAGCAGCCTGGTCGATCGACTAAGGTAGGTGGTCGATCGACTGAATAGCAAAGAACAGTGGCTTCTGGAACCCGAACATTGGTCGATCGACTGAAGGTGATGGTCGATCGACTACTTGAGCTGCTACTTGACTTCTTAAAACTGGTGGACTTATCTTTTGGGCCTTGGATTGCGCGCCAAGCTCGTTCCTTAAGTGATTCCTTTACGTCATTTGCAATGCAGATTACTCGGGGACGGATTTGGCTTGATTTCCCGTTGAATTCTTCACATTTCTGCAATAATGTACAAAATACGGAAGTAGACGGAAATATGGAGAAATGCAGCATAAACTACAAGAATGAGCTCTGAAATGCGTGTAAAATGGGATGTAAAACATCATATAAAAGACACGCATCAAACTTCCCCAAACCAAACCCTTGCTTGTCCCCAAGCAAGAACTAGACTCGATCCTAAAACCTAATGGAACGAGTTCAATCTCAGAGCGAATTGTCAACTGTAAAGCCTAAACCAATTTAATGCATAACCAACAATCAATTAGTAATGCGAATCATGCAAACGAATTATAAAGTCGTTAAAAAGATCACGAATCAATCAACTGTAGAGGCTTATCAAATTGGACTCTCACGGGTCGCTCAAATCACTCAATAAGTACAGGTGAATATATGTAAGATAGAAAGAATTAATTTTGTAGTGACTCTCACCTAACTACGACCTATGAAGACATGCCAGCAATAGAATATGAAAATGATCTCTATGACCGTACATATGCATTCCAACCAAACAGATGACCAATGACACATGCCGAGGTAAATATGGGATATGTGAGGTATGGGTAAGAAGAGGCAAAACATTTTGTGGAAAAGTGGAGGTACAGGTGATCAAGCTAGTACCAAAACGGAACCAAATGGCAACATCCAACTTCTTGCTCATAATCAAACGAAAAGGTGCTATAGCAAGCACAAAACTCACAATCTCCAAACTAACAAATCAATAAACTCCCCATAGGATATAAATGAAACATGGGAGCAAAAATCGCCAAAAGATAAGGATTAAATTATGCGAATTGACTTCTTCCTCGAATCTCCGTCGATCGACCAAAAGGGGCAGTCGATCGACTGCTATGAACAGTGCAGAACCTCTTTTTCTTTCTTTTTCGAATCATTTTTTTCATTTCTTTCTTTTCTTTTTTTCTTTTTTTTCTTTTTTTCCTTTTTTTTTAATTTTTAATCATCATCTCAACAGAGCAAATGCCACCAAAAACGAGTAACAATCCCAAGAACACAGACTACTAGCTTGACAAAGGTAGGCTAAATGTAGGATGTAGTAAACGGGACAAAAAGGCTATTTTTTGCAGTGTGGAGCTTATGGGCAAAATGAATAAAGGAAACCTCTTCCACATGTGTCAACTAACCACAAACCGAATGCATACAGGTATTAAGTAGATCAAATTCATATTTATGCAAATTAAGGAAACATGTCTCATAAGGAGTACTACTCACATTCCTAAATAAACCGGTCATAGATGTCACCAGTTATAGGTTCTAAATCTCAGAATGTATGATGTAGCTTGCCAATTTTCTAAGTCAAATCTCAAGTTCAGCATGAATGTAACGAAAACTCGTAGATACGCA
The DNA here is from genome assembly GCF_048544455.1 of Silene latifolia. Classification (NCBI taxonomy): domain Eukaryota; kingdom Viridiplantae; phylum Streptophyta; class Magnoliopsida; order Caryophyllales; family Caryophyllaceae; genus Silene; species Silene latifolia. The sequence goes on along the minus strand of NC_133526.1, from coordinate 62,595,694 downwards.
TTCACGATTCTACTAATAACATGTTAATCTAGCAAGGCTCAGGCAAAACAGGTGCAAATGCAAAATCATCATAGAAATACTACCGTTCCGACTCGACCTAAATGCTAAAATAAACGTGCATTTTATGGGAATTTTTTGAAATTTTTCAATTTTTTGGATTTTTGATGTATATGAAGAAGTAAACAACAATGCAAGACATAATGTAAACGTGAATGCAAGCAAATGATATGCGACGCAAAACCCTTCCCCAAACCAAATCGCACAATGTCCCCATTGTGCAAAATCATGTAATGAAGAAAAGAGAAATGGGAATTTGCGAGAAAATAAATAAGCAAGACACAAAGGAAAGATATGGAACTCACAAGACTTTAAGCGCAGCAAAAGGAAACCTCCCCAAACCAGCGTGAGCTAGGAGGTTTCAGTAGCTAGCAGTGCTACTAATAAGAGTGCCTGAAAGACAGAAAATACCACGAATAAGACTGAGAAAACAATTTTGAAGCGGTAAAATTGTGCGTAAATGAGAAAACAGAAGAAATAAGTAATATAACGGAAAGTAAAGCGGAGTAGAAAACTCCCTTAGGTCCCCATATCGACCAAACACAGCAGGGGAGAGGTCGTGAACAAATACAGCAGCAGCAGTGGTCGATCGACCAAGAAGATCAGTCGATCGACCAGGTGGGCGTGAACAGTAGCTCCTGTAAACCTGCAAATCAGTCGATCGACCATATAGGTCAGTCGATCGACTGAAAACACTGCTGCAACTTCTTATTTCTTCGTATTAGCTCAATAACTCAAGCTACCGAGGTCTAAAAACCTGCAAATGCACAATAATACGCGCCCAAAATTGCGCGAAAACCCAAAACAAAGCCTAAAGTGCATAAAAATCCTAAACAAAACAAAATAAATGCGAAGTTTTCGCGCACTCAAAAGCAATAATAAAAAAAAAACAAAATAGTTCGAAAGCAATAAAATGTTTGTAAAGCTTTTGATCAACTAGTAGTTGATCAAGAAAGGCCAAGGTATGGCCCACTTCGTCGGCTTCTGGCTACTAGAGGTAGCCTCAATGGTGCTCAGTTTATCAGCTGCACCCTTCTTAGCTTCAACAGTCGGAGAGCTCAATGGATCAACCTCGTCATCTCCCCAATTAAGGGTCTCTTTGGGTTCGTCGGACTCCAAATCAGACCATCTCACCTTGGCTGGCTCATCTTCCACTTCCTCATCAGTCGCATAGCTAAGGCATCCAAGACCTCCTCTTGAAATAGTTTGCTTTGTCGCGGCGGGAGTAACCTGCAGCTTTTCCTTCCCCAATCTAGCTCCTGCAATGTCTGAAACAACAGGTTTTTCCTCCTTTTTGCTCCCAGTCTGGGGCGGAGGTGTTAATACAGGAGTAGTAATAGAGATAGGTAATTCAGGGAGCACAAAGTACGATTTCTTTTCAGAGACTGTATTACAAGTAACAGGCCACATGGGATCCTTTTTCTTAGACGGCTGGGCAAAGACAATAGAGTGCTTTCTCACTTTGAAAGTCAAGGTTCCTAGACCGACATCGATGATCGCACCAAAGAAGTGTGCGAAATGGCCTACCCAAAATAATGGGAATATGAGCATCCTCAGGCATGTCAAGTACAACGAAGTCAATGGGGAAGAAAAACTTCCCTATTTGGACAGGAATGTCCTCTAAGACCCCTATTGGCTGGACCAAAGATCGGTCAGCCATCTGTACTGTCATATCGGTAATAGCAAACCTGGTCAACTTAAGCTTCCTAGCTAGACTCAAGGGCATGACACTTATACTAGCTCCTAAGTCACATAAAGCCTTCTCAATTGAGAAGGTACCTACTTTGCAAGGAACAGAAAAGCTACCCGGATCCTCTAACTTATGGGGCGCAGTGTGAGATAAGTAGGAGCAAGACTCTTTAGTTAACGCAACAGTGTGAACATGTTCAAGCGATTTTTTCTTTGACAATAACTGTTTCATAAATTTAGTGTATGCTGGCACTTGGTTAACTAACTCAAGGAAGGGTACCTGAACATTCAAGCTACGAATAACTTTCTCAAACTTACTGAAAGATACCTGTTCCTTCGTCGGCACGAGTCTCTCCGGATATGGGGCTGTAAGGAGTACCTTAGCCCTCTCTTCTAAATCGCGCGTGCCGGTATCCTTGGACTTTGGCTGGAAGTCCACAACTTTTTCCTTGTTGAAGCTTGACCCTTCCTCATACCGTCTCAAATGAGAACCATTAACTGTCATCGGATCGAACTTCGGAGCCGGGACTGACCCATCAGCACTCGGGTCGGCACCCAATATTTTCGGGACTGTGGTACCCCGAAACAAGTGGTCTCGCAGATTATTTGGCATCAAAGGACGAAATTCCTCAAGATCGCAGCCGATCTCAGTCGATCGACCACTGTCCTCAGTCGATCGACTGAGATGTACAGTTCCAGAAGCTCCTGTAACCCATGCTTCAGTCGATCGACTAGGTATATCAGTCAATCAACTGATATACCTGGTAGACAGCTGTTTCTTTGATTTATTCGTTGAAGCTTTCTTTTGACTTGTTTCCGGCTCATCTTTTTCAACAACGTCCTCGACCATGGCAGGACCATCAAGGGTGGACCCGCTCCTCAAAGTGATGGCATTTAGGGTCTCCTTTTGTTCAGGTTGAGTCGGTAAGTGTCCGGGAGCTCGAGTGTTCCTTTTGCTAGCCAATTGAGCAATTTGGCTCTCTAGTAGCTTCATTCCGGCCTCTCTTGCTTGGGACTCCTTTAGCAACAAGTTCTTAAGCTCGGAAAATTAAGAATTCTGCGATTGTTGCTGCTGCGGCACATAAGGAGGTTTCTGATATTGTTGTTGCTTTTGATGAGGGGGCACATAGGGTTGCTGTTGCGGCGGAGCTTGAGTTGGATTAAGGACATTTTGGCTCTTCCAACTCAAGTTTGGGTGGGTTGGCTCGTAGTAGGTGTTGGTCTGCCTATAGTGTTGAAAGGCAGCACAAGATTCAAAGGGACTAGGGCAGTTCTTCGAAACGTGCCCCTCAGCTCCACAGCTTTCACGAGACGAAGGGACCGTCGACACAAAGATTGACTTGGTACATCCCACCTTTAGAGGCTCCTCCTAGCTCATACTTGTCAAATCTCGCAGTAAGAGCCTCAGCGCGCGGACAGAGGAGGATTCAGCAGCTCTCCTCTGGTTCCCTCTAGAATTCCCATACTCGGCCTTGTGGGTAGCTAGATCGTCAATGATCTTCCACCCCTTGGTTGCTCCCAAATTTTCAGTGAATCATCCATTGGCTGCAGCATCCAAAATGGCCCTCTGATCGTCGTACAACCCATTGTAGAAATGATTGCACAAGCTCCACTTTTCGAACCCATGGTGCGGTATGGTTCGCACCAGCTTCTTAAAACGGACCCATGCTTCGTGGAAGTTCTCATCCGGCCCTTGTTTAAAGCCCGTGATTTGGGCTCTGATAGCAATCGTCCTTGAAGCAGAAAAGTACTTCTTGTAGAATGCCAATGCCAAGGTATTCCAATCGGTGATCCCCTGAACGGTCCGGTCCAAATCTCTATACCACTCCCTTACAAAGATCACGAAGGGAGAAGATGAACATGGTCTCCTTGATCGGTCTTGGGTCACGCCACGGTGGTGGGGGTATGGAACAGCAGATGAGTCAATAAAGGTCTCCATATGCTTAGCTGCATCTTCATTTGCAGCTCCCCCGAACTGGTTCTTCTCAACCATGCTAATGTAAGAAGGCTTTGGTTCGAACTTCCTGGCATCTCCTGGTAATTCGAACCCCTTATATAAGTTTTCAGCTGTCGGCTCAGAATGACTAGCTATACTTGCTTCCTCGGCCATGACTTGAATTTCTGGAGAAGTAACTGTCTCGGCTGAAGAAGTGGAAACGGGTGAAGACTGTGGGTCTTCTTCGAACAGATTGTTCTCGTAATAGCTTGACAGAGTACTCAGCTCTTCCTCTGTCGGTAGTACTCTTTGTGTTCGTCTCAACTCGCGCAAAGATTTCTCTATCTCAGGGTCAAATGGCACTAGTTCACCACCCTGTGACCTGCGCATAAGAGGAAACTACAAAAAGAATATGAGAAAAGTTTAAGGAACAGAAGTCCCTTAAACTAAGAAAGACTAAAAATAAAACAACTAAAATTAGGACTATTGCCTCCCCGGCAACGGCGCCAAAATTTGTTACCCGTCGTTGTGAGTACCAAAGATAAAATTTATATTTCCTATTAAGACTAACCTAGGCTAGTGGTAACAGGGTCGAACCACAAGGAGGCAGATGTAAATTTTAGTTGATTTATATTCAGTCTGAGGTAACTATTGTGGGGGTTGAATTGAAATTGTCTACAGCTAATAGTGAATAAAGACAATAAACTAAATAAACGATTTAAACAGATAAAAGAAGGGTACTAGGATGATCGGTTCATTATAGCTTCGGCGGCAGCAAACTAAGTCGGTCTGAATCAAACACAGGTAAGGCGGGAAATAAAGAGGTCCTCTCGGTCCACTCTTAACAAATAGCATCTTTCCATCTCGCTATAGGTCCCTAATGTCACTAATACTAACTTTCGTCCTGAAAAGTTATTAATGGTCTAAAATATACCTATCTTTCGATCTTAGCACAGTTTAGTCGATTTAATTGATGGTCAAATAACTTTCCCTATCTTTCGATCTAATGGGTCGGTCATAAATTAGGTGTCTAACTGGTCGCATGCATTCGATCCGTTAAATACAACATTAAAATAATTAAAACGAATATAAAACCCTACGAGGTCAGTCGATCGACCTACAATTTCAGTCGATCGACCAACACGCGAGACAGTCCGTGTGTAATCTATTGCCGTCTATGCCATAAGTCGCCTACATCCTAGCACTATAGAATTAGCTACTCATGTTAAGGGTAGAAACAACAACATAAACGATAAAGCTAACTACTGAATTCATGCTAAAAACAGTAAAATAAACAATTAACATAAACAATGATAACGGTTGCGGGAAACTAGCTAGCAATTCTAAACTATTGGTAAAATAAGGATGAACTATAATTAGGGCAGAAGAATACCGAATTGCAGAGGAAAGATTAGTTATTAAGAACCGAAAATCCAATGCTCAACAATCCCAAACCCTAACTATCAAGAACCGTATGCGAAAAACTTAGTCTAAATTACTGAATAAAACTTTTAATGAAAACTGAATAATAACTTGATGCTGATTGAATGTTTCTAGGTTACGTTATATAGCAACTAACGTAACCTTATTTCCTAAACCTAGCATAACTTTGGGCTTCAAGATTCACGGTCTTTTAATTCTCGTCTGGAATAGCAGCCTGGTCGATCGACTAAGGTAGGTGGTCGATCGACTGAATAGCAATGAACAGTGGCTTCTGGAACCCGAACATTGGTCGATCGACTGAAGGTGATGGTCGATCGACTACTTGAGCTGCTACTTGACTTCTTAAAACTCGTGGACTTGTCTTTTGGGCCTTGGATTGCGCGCCAAGCTCGTTCCTTGAGTGATTCCTTTACGTCATTTGCAATGCAGATTACTCGGGGACGGATTTGGCTTGATTTCCCGTTGAATTCTTCACATTTCTGCAATAATGTACAAAATACGGAAGTAGACGGAAATAGGGAGAAATGCAGCATAAACTACAAGAATGAGCTCTGAAATGCGTGTAAAATGGGATGTAAAACATCATATAAAAGACACGCATCAGTAATCAACAATTAATCAAGTTCTAATACAAGTTTTATTTCCTTAATCTCTCTTTTGTTCATCCTTTATTTTGGGTAATTGAAGATTATTTGGGTTATTGTTGGGAGATTGACAACCTCTCAATCAAGCATTCAAGTACTTCTTTTATCTTTGCTTTATTATTGGAATCATTAGTAGGTATAATTCTCTTAATCCCTTTTTAATTATTGTTAATTACTTTCATTTATTCATCATGTTTCATATTGTTGGTATGATTGACAACCTTGCTAGCATGATCAACATGATAATGAGTGAGTAGTCTCTTAGCTAGGGTTAATGGGTGATTAGGGGAAACCAACATGGGGAATGATTCATGCTTAAATTAATATGCTTTCATGTTTTATTTGCTTGCTTGTTTTGATCTCAACTCATGCACATGTTATATTTGATGAAATGCTAAGCCTATGAATCCTTACATTTACTATCATCTTCTATCTTTTCAATGAGACTTGTAAGACATAACCCAACTCGAGTCTCATTAGACCATGCATGTTGTTGAGTAGGGAAGATTAAGTCGACTTGTAGGTGTTGTACAATCTAATCGATTCGGCTCCGGGACCCAAACTTTCCTAGGATTGTAAGATATAACCCAACTCAATCCATCACAACAATCATTGCTTGCTTATAATTTGAGAACATGTTTGTATGATCAATTCCCATGATTCCCCTATAATCTCATGAAACCCTAGTGCTTTTAATCAATTGTTTACACCCTTTTAATTCATCTTGCTTGTTTATTTTCATTGCTATTTTAGTTTAGTGACCTTCTACATCAACCCAATTTGTGACACCCCTTAGACACCACTAGTTGCAATAGAAATCTCATTTCAATACCCGTCCCTTGGGATCCGACCTTTACTTGCCTCTTTACTAATTGTAGAGTTGTTTGTGAAGTTATAAATTGTGTTTTGATTCGACCGTGACCCAACGACCATATCTTTAATTGTGAACACGAAACGGACCCGATCAAAAAGCTTGTAAGGGGAGGCTCCTATGGGAGTCTTATAGGCCGTCCTATAAGCCCAAAGAGCATCATCAAGTTTTGTGCTCCAATCTTTCCGAGTCTTGTTCACAACTTTCTCAAGGATTTGTTTGATCTCTCTATTTGAAACTTCAACTTGACCGCTTGTTTGAGGATGATATCCCAAGCCGGTTCTATGTTGAACACCATATTTGGTCAAAAGAGATGCAAGTTTCTTCTCATGGAAATGCGTTCCTCCATCACTTATGATTTCTCTAGGAACTCCAAATCTTGGGAAGATTACCTTCTTGAAGAGTTTAGTAACCGTTTTTGCATCATCATTTGGAGTGGCAATTGCCTCCACCCATTTTGAGACGTAGTCTACGGCCACAAGGATGTACTTATTCCCATTGGATGTCACAAAGGGACCTTGGTAGTCGATTCCCCAAACATCGAAGATCTCCACCTCTAGAATGCCCCTTTGTGGCATTTCGCTTCTCCAAGAGATATTCCCCGTTCTTTGACAAGCATCGCAATGAATGATGAATTCTCTTGTGTCTTGAAACATTGTAGGCCAATAGAAGCCCGATTGAAGAATTTTTGCAACGGTCCTCCTTGCTCCATGGTGTCAACCGTAGGGTGATGAGTGACACCCTTCCAAGATTCCTTGGACTTCCCATTGAGGGATGTATCTCCGGTAGAGCCCGTCACTACACTCCTTGTAGAGGTTTGGGTCATCCCAAAAGTACCTCTTTACTTCGAATAGGAATCTCTTCCTTTGGTTGTGGTTCAAATTTGGAGGGAGTACTCTTCCAACAATATAGTTAGCATAATCGGCAAACCATGGGGTGATGTGCCTTTCAAGTTGTGTTTGAATGGCCATCAAAATATCGTCGGGGAATGAGTCATTGATCGAGGTTTCTCCATTTTCATCATAAAACCGGATCCTTGACAAATGATCCGCCACTACATTCTCGGCTCCTTTCTTGTCTCTTATTTCCAAGTCAAATTCTTGAAGAAGCAAAATCCATCTCAACAACCTTGGTTTTGCCTCCTTCTTTATCAAGAGGTGTCGGAGAGCACAGTGATCCGAAAATACAATCACCTTGGATCCAAGCAAGTAGGAACGGAACTTGTCCAAAGTATAGACAATGGCAAGAAGCTCCTTCTCGGTGGTATCATAGTTTACTTGGGAGGGGTCAAGAGTCTTGCTTATATAATAGATGGCAGGAAGAGCTCTTCCTACCCGTTGGCCAAGAACCGCTCCAACGGCGTAGTTGCTAGCATCACACATAATCTCGAACGGTAGTTCCCAATTTGGAGGTTGGATGATCGGTGCCTAGATTAGTGCTTCCTTGATTCTATTAAAGGCTTCAACACACCAATCAGTGAAAAGGAATTGGGCATCTTTAAGCAAAAGTTGAGTGAGGGGTTTCGCTATTTTTGAAAAATCCTTTATGAAACGGCGATAGAAACCCGCGTGACCGAGAAAACTTCTCACCCCTCTAACATTCACGGGAGGTGGTAGTTTCTCTATCACCTCAACTTTAGCTTTATCGACCTCGATGCCCTTTTCCGAAATCAAATGACCCAAAACAATTCCTTCATTGACCATGAAATGACACTTTTCCCAATTTAAAACAAGACTAACATCTTCACATTTTTGCAACACAAGAGAAAGATTATGCAAACATGAGTCAAAGTCCTTTCCATAAACACTAAAATCATCCATAAAAACTTCCATTATGGTCTCTAAGTAATCGGAGAAGACACTCATCATGCATCTTTGGAAAGTGGCGGGGGCATTACATAAACCAAAAGGCATCCTCCTATATGCAAAAGTACCATAAGGGCATGTGAAGGTGGTCTTATGTTGGTCATCCGGGTGTATAGGGATTTGGAAGAATCCCGAATACCCGTCAAGGTAACAAAAGAATTTGCTGGAGGCTAACCTCTCAAGCATTTGGTCAATGAATGGTAGGGGGAAATGATCCTTTCTTGTTGCGGAGTTTAATTTTCGATAGTCAATGCACATACGCCAACCGGTGATCATTCTTGTGGGTATTAGTTCATTCTTTTCATTTGTCACTACCGTGGTACCTCCTTTCTTAGGTACCACTTGGACGGGGCTAACCCACAAAGAGTCCGATATGGGATATATGATTCCCGCATCAAATAATTTCATAACTTCTCCTTTGACAACTTCTTGCATGTGGGGGTTCAATCGTCTTTGGGGTTGAATGGTAGGTCTATGGTCTTCCTCTAGATGAATTCTATGCATGCAAAAGTTGGGACTTATCCCCTTAAGGTCATCTAGATTATAACCTATAGCCTTTTCATGTTTTTTCAACACATTAAGCAATTTTCCCAATTGGTTCTCATCAAGTCTATCATTAACAATCATGGGTTTGGTCTTTGATTCATCAAGGTAAGCATATTTCAAATTTGGGGGAAGGGGTTTTAAAGTAGGGGTTTGTACCTCACTTTCCTCCTTTGGAGTTTCATTGAGAATTTGCTCCATCTCCGTTAGACATTCCATTCTCATAGCATATTCAACTTGTTCTTCATTCTCATGAACCTCATCATATTCAAATTCCATGATGGGTTCCTCTTGCTCTTGATCTTGTAAAATATCTTCTAGGATGGATTGCTCATCTTCTATGGGTTGACATGCTTCCACAAGGATGTTATGCACTAATTCGGATTGTGCAAGAGTAAGTTCTTTGTTAGCTAGAGCGGCCTCAAAAAGATCCACCTCCAATTCCCAATACATATTTTTAGCCTCACTTGCTTCCAAGGCTTCCAATGCTTGCATGGGATGTTTGAAGAAAGGTATACTTAAGTGGTCCTCTACAAAACAATCTATCAAGTCCATCTTGCAAAATATCGAACAACTTGAAAACAATTAGAACAAACCTTGAGGAGTTTTACTTCCCCAAGGCAAAGAAAGACACAACTAATAACAATATAAGAAAATCTAAATCAAGTTAACACCGTCCCCGGCAACGGCGCCATTTTTGATCGGTCCGTTTCGTGTTCACAATTGAATAGATGTTGTCGTTTGGTCACGTCCGAATCAAAACACAATTTATAGCTTCACAAACAACTCTACAATTAGTAAAGAGGCAAGTAAAGGTCCGATCCCAAGGGACGGGAATTGAGATGAGATTTCTATTGAAACTAGTGGTGTCTTAGGGGTGTCACAATTTGGGTTGATGTAGAAGGTCACTAAATAAATAGCAATGAAAATAAATAAGCAAGATGAATTGAAAGGGTTGTAAACAATTGATAAAAAGCACTAGGGTATCATGGGGTCATAGGGGAATCATGGGAATTGATCATACAAACATGTTCTCAAATTATAAGCAAGCAATTATTGTTGTGATGGATTGAGTTGGGTTATATCTTACAATCCTAGGAAAGTTTGGGTCCCGGAGCCGAATCGATTAGATTGTACAACACCTACAAGTCGACTTAATCTTCCCTACTCAACAACATGCATGGTCTAATGAGACTCGAGTTGGTTTATGTCTTACAAGTCTCATTGACAAGATAGCTGATGGGTAAAAAAATGCAAGGATTCATAGTCTCGCATTTCATCAAACATAACATGTGCTTGAGTTGAGATCAAAACAAGCAAGCAATTAAACCATGAAAGCATATTAATTTAAGCATGAATCATTCCCCATGTTGGTTTCTCCTAATTACCCATTAACCCTAGCTAGGTCACTACTCACTCATTATCATGTTGATCATGCTAGCAAGGTTGTCAATCATACCAACAAAATGAAACATGATGAACAAATGAAAGTAATTAACAATAATTAAAAAGGGATTAAGAGAATTATACCTACAAATGATTCCAATAATAAAGCAAAGAATAAAAGAAGTACTTGATGCTTGATTGAGAGGTTGTCAATCTCCCAATAATAACCCAAATAATCTTCAATTACCCAAAATAAAGGATGAACAAAAGAGAGATTAAGGAAATAAAACTTGTATTAAAACTTGATTAATTGTTGATTACAATACTAAAGAGAGATTTGATTGATATTAACTACTCTAAGAATTGATAAGAAGAACATGCTATTCTAATTAGACTAATGGGGTATTTATAGTGGAAATTAGGTGGATGCATTAGGGTTAACTAAGGGATAAACTAGTAATTACACTTTTTAGATTGAGCAGGGAGACGCCGGTATTTTCGAAGGAAGGGCTTCTTTCTTGAAACTTGAAGAAACGGATTTTGCGCTGGACTGGAATCCGTGCGTATTGGTGTTGGGACGGGCGGATTGTAGCAGGGGAAGACGGGCGTCTTCAGGTCAATCCGGGCGTCTTCTGGGCTTGCTGCCCGGGCGTCTTTGAAGGAAGACGCACGGATTGTGTTGTGGAGGACGGGCGGATTCAGGACAATCCGCTCGGATTGTAGCTCAGCATTGTTTCTTCTTCTTTTCTTCCCTTTTCTTCATAAAATCCTTGGGGATTTCCTCGGGGATGCAAGGATCCTTTCTCGTCATTGCCCAACTACTATAATATGTACAAAGGCCTTCTAATCTTGTCTCTCCTTGATGCTTGGTCATTGAATTCAATCAATTTAGTCTCGTTTTGCCATGAAAATGCAAGATTCTTACTCCTTTCCTACCAAGGGATCAAAATCTCAAAGAATATGCAAAACAAAGAACTAAAGACAATAAATGACCCAAATATGCACTAAAAAGCATGGGAACAAGGCTAATTCGGGGGATAAATATGCGCTAATTATGGTCACATCAAATTATCTACGAGGGAAGCAATCTAAGGGTACACATTCCATTATAGATACAATTTATTCAAGTTACTAAGCCTAGGAGGATACTAATACATCACCTCCAAGTTGTGTCAAGCTAGGGTACCTTTGTCCTCAATCGTTAAATGCTTTCGTCAAGAGTAGTCTTCCTATGGTGTTAGAAACCCTGGAGGATCGCGGAATTCCCCTTCTTGCCTAGACAAGAAGAAGGATCGTCCCCTCTCTACCATGCACAAAAGTGGATTCGTTGGAAAAGGGATCAATAGATTTTGAGTTTCCTGTGGGAGTTTGCTTTTGTTGTTGTTATTCCCCTCAATTTCTTGTGGCATTTGACATTTGAGAACACTTTCTTTTTGCCATTTCTTTTGATGTTTGGCATTTCAATACTTGACAACTTCAACTTTTTCGTGCATTTTTCTTTTAAACATTTTCAAAGTCACCCCAATTAGTAACGAGGGTGTCTTATATTTGAAGCATATGAGTTTTCATTTTTGTTACTCCTCTTTTCTTTGATGCAATTGCAAACTTTTTCTTTTCTTTTCATTTATCACAATTGTCGATCATGATGATCACATGTTTAAATCTCATATTTAAGAATGCATGAGGGAAAGTAATATTTTACAGTCAACTGGTCCACACATATCGGTAATGATTGGCTGACTAGAATTTGACATTACTGTCGTGCGACGGTGGTGATCAGTTGATACCCTGAGGTCATACCTATAGGGTAATACTCTTAATTGATCATTTAATTAATCGTATGCCGATACGAGTTAATTAAATTGCTTAAAATTGACGGATGATTTTGTGAGTAACATAAACGTATCTCATTATAATTCGATTAAATTAGATACGGTTTAAGTAATCGAATCCTCTCCTCTTAACCAAAAAAAGGAGAGTACAAAATATAATTTTTGTGTCAAGTTTAAGTAAGATTTTAATTAATACTAGTTCATATTAATTATAATTATTAAGGGTGTTGCTTTGGGTATAATTCCTTAGGAGAGATTCTCCACTTGAATCTTATTCTTCCATCTTTGGAAAGCTCAAGAACTAGTAAGAAGGTGAACTTGCTAGTGCTCATATTCCGAAATAATCAATGTAAGAATTGATTTTCTTCTTATACTTTGTAATTGTTTTGCATGCAAATTTTTGAACAATTTTTGTGCCCATTCCCTTTTTTGATGACAAAATTGTGGTAGAACATGGAATATGGTTGCATGGTTTCAAGGGTCACCTTGGAATAAACGGTAGCCAAAGAGTTATCACACCACAAGGTACTCTTGACTAGGCCTTAATACATGGGTCAAAGGATACTAGCATGACACATCCTAGGGTGTTTTACAAGTATTCTAACAAGCAAAGTCTCAAGAAGAAAAAGTATCTACAAGGGCCTATATACACTTGTCAAGTTCCCCAAGTAGATGTTTTCACAAAAATTTTCCTAATGCAACTACATGCCATGATGCAACTAGCATTTATACAACCTAATGCATATGCTTCTACCAACTAGTATGCCAAATAATCTAAATGCAATCCTATAATCACATTGTTTATACCGCATCAATCAAAATAAAGCCACATAGTCATCAACATAAAAAGGAAAAAGGAGATTGGAAAGATCATACCATGCGGTTTTCAATATCCTCATGTCTCGGATGTGGCGTAGTCGATCAATGTGAAAAAAGATAGACACACACAATATATACAAACACAATATATACAATTCTACACTAAAAAGGAATGAACATGTTTTTTATTTTTTCAATTTTTCAAATTTTTATGGTTTTTGATTTTATGAAATAAAAAGACATATTTTTGTATTTTTCAAAAAATTTCAAAATTTTTTTGTATTTTTGGAATATAAATTCCCATCCCCCACTTTATTTTGGACATTATCCTCAATGTACATGTAGGAGTAGGAATGAAAAAGAAATACATATTTTCGGATTTTTAAAGTTTTATGGAAATTAAAGTACAAATGCAATGATATGATATGAATGAATGCATGCTCTAACTAAATACAATTCTATATGACATATATAACAAATGTATGCAATCTAAACTACACTAAATGATGCATGCTCTATATTAAACTATGGTCACTTATGATCAAACCTCACCAAACCGATTTAAGCACTATTTCTAGTGTAGAAATGAATAGGTTTGGTCATTAGTGATTATACATGAATGCAACTAACTACATGCAACATGTGAGATATATTACAATGCAAACTATACTATATGAACTAACAAATGTAATATGAAATATTTCACAAATGCAAGCTAAATGTATATGTATACAACTAAATGCAAGTGTAAATGTAATACAAAGTCAAAGTGTAACACCCCTATATACCAAGGAGCCTTAACAAGACTTTCCCTAGCATATAAAGGCATTACCATCTCGGTTGTCCGAGAAAAGTAATTATCAAAAGTCGATAAAAGAACATTTATAAATTATTACAAGTGATTAAACCAAAACTACTGATACAAAGATACAACTCGACATCCTTAGGTGAACTATATTTTGACGTAACTTGTGAAAGACCCATCCCTGCCAAGACTCCAGCCAACTTCCAAGACATCACCTGAAAAACCGACTGCTCACCATAAGGGATCACGGCAGATACAACAGAAGCAAACAAGAAACAACCACACAAGGTCAGTAGCTGAGGCAAGACACAACATCAACGACCAGCCTACTACGAATACAACTAAGCACACACGCAAGTCACAACCACTCCAGCCACTCACCGTCACCGACTGTCCACTGGATCAGCCCTGCCAGTGGGGGACCGCAGTCGTACCCACCAAATCCCCGCTCATCATACCGAGCGATAACCCTGTCCCATTAATGTGCACATCCCCTCCCGTGGCGGGTTCCACGGAGGGCGAAATTAGGGCGTGAAGCCACTCCCGCAAGTGACTCCACTAAGCCAGGGACGCGCCCCAAATATCACAGACAGTTATACAATGATCACAACCACGCCAATCGAGACAACACAACACCAACCAACAACACAATCAATCCAATCATACCGACACTACAATCAACACAACAACTGACACACTAGACAACCAACAGAAACTGAGTAGCCGAACCTACCTTTAGCCAACCGCAGTGATTCCTTGTTCAATCACATGACATCAACCAAGCAAGCAAAACCCCTATACAAACAGTACAAACACCTATTACTATTACCACAACCCTACAAGAAACAACAACGACAAAGATGACGATGATGACATACCTACGCACAGCATATCGGTGTCAAGACCGCTACCCGACTCAAGCAACCTATCCCCAAGGCACAAGCATCCTCAAAGGCTCCCATGGGAGGAATTATGGTGAAGGAAATGAGGAAAGACGACATTTAGGTCTGAAGGGAGGAGGCGGAAATGATTTGCGATTTTATCAAAACACGATTATAAACCCTCGCTGAAAAGACGTTACTCGATCGAGTAACCAACTTACTCGATTGAGTGACCCCTACTCGATCGAGTACTTAAGCTACTCGATCGAGTAGCCTCGACTAGATCGAGTACCACTCACTCAAAGCCTATCCTGACACCAGACATCTCTTGTATGATTTCCCAAAGGCTACAATATGCCCCTAAGGTCGGTCAACGTCAGTCAACGGGTCCCTAAAAGGACGGGTATTACAGTCTTCCCCCCTTAAAAAGAACTTCGTCCCAGAAGTTTGACTCATCCTCCCCCCGAACCACGCGACAAGAAACCAAGGTCGACACCACCGTTTACCAGACATAGGTCAACAAAACTATTTAGAAATATTATCCCCACTACGTATGTCCATCAAACATCATCTTCGTCAAATGCCTAACACACACCACACACTCAAGCCTCAACGAACCACTACTTGAGTTACTGAACACATAACATGCACAACCACGACCAACTCAACTATCGCTTATACAACTACATCGAATTATTCAGACATGCATTAACACAGCTTCGCGACATACTTTCATTCAACATCGGCCAACAATTACCAATACAATCATGCAGAACAACGGTGTAGCCATAGATTCACAACAATACACAGTTCATCTCACCCTATCACCTTAACCACACAACAATATTACTAAAGACGACTCTCCAATTGCCAATGCTATTTCATCCTCAAGCCAATAATAAATAATTGCTGAGAATTGAGTGCACAACACGCTATTTCATTCGACAATTGTTATAAATCCCCTACTCAAATGCATTACAACCACCAAGAAGTTACCAAACATACATGATGCGTGTCTTTTATATGATGTTTTGCACCTCATTTTACACGCATTTCAGAGCTCATTCATGTAGTTTATGCTATATTTTTCCCTATTTCCGTCTACTTCCGTATTTTGTACATTATTGCAGAAATGTGAAGAATCCAGCGGAAATCAAGCTAAATCCGTCCCCGAGTATCCTGCATTGCATTTTGACGTGAAGAATTCACTTAAGGAACAAGCTTGGTGCGCATTCCAAGGCCCAAAAGACAAATCCACGAGATTATAAAAGTTAAGTAGCAGCTAAAGTAGTCGATCGACCACTACCTTCAGTCGATCGACCAAATCATAGGTTCCAGAAGCTACTGTATACTGAAGAGCAGTCGATCGACTGCCATGCTTAGTCGATCGACCAAGCCGCTATCCCAGACGAGAATTAAAAGATCGAGGAAACGCAAGCCCATTGAGTTTAGGTTTTGATAATAATTGTTACGTATATTTTCTATATAACGTAACCTAGAAACATCTAGTTTTTCACCAAGTTTTACATTAAGTTTTATTCATTCGATAATTAGGGTTCGGAGTTTTATACAATTTATCTTCGGTTGGTTTCTGATTCTTGCTCTGCAATCTCGGTATTCTTCTGCTCTTAATTTAGCTTGCTTTATTATCATTCGTAGGAGAGAATTGCTAGTTAGTTTCCCGAAACCGATTTACCACTTTATGCTAATTGTTTGTTCCACTACTCTAAGCATGAATTCTTCTGTTTATTTTGTTATTTTTATTGTCGTTATCGCCCTTAGCATGAGTAGCTAAATTAATTGTGCTAGGTTGTAGGGGAATTGTAGTGTAGGCGGCAATATAATGAACACGGCCTGATTCGCGTGTTGGTCGATCGACCACCTTACCTGATCGATCGACTGACCACGTGAGGTTTTATTTTCGTTTTAATTGTTTTAATTCTTTATTCGACGAATCGAGTGCACACGACTAGGTGAATGTTTAGGATGTGACTGACCCATTAGATCGAGAGATAGGGACAGTTGTTAGATCACCAATTAAAATGACTAAACTATGCTGAGATCGAAAGATAGGTAAAGTTTAGACCGTAAGTCACTTTTCAGGACGAAAGTTAGTATTAGTGATATTAGGGACCTATAGCGAGATCGAAAGATGTTATTTGTTAAGAGTGGACCGAGAGGACCTCTTTATTTCCCGCCTCATGTGTTTTGCTTTAGACCTGTTTAATATGCAGACGCCGAAACTATAACGAACCGACCATCCTAGTACCTCTTTTATACTTGATTTCATATATTTCATTAGTTTACTTTTCTTTTATTGTTATTAGCTATAGACCCAATCCAATCAAACTCCCACCTTTTGTTACTTTAAGACCGAATATAAACAACTAGAAATTATGTCTGCCTCTTTGTGGTTCGACCCGACTGCCGCTAGCTATAGTTGTAGTTGGAGATTATAAATATTATTTTTGACACCTCACGAAGGGTATCAAATTTTGGCGCCGTTGCCGGGGAGGCAATAGTTCTAATTTTTAGTTGTTTTATTTTTAGTTTTTCTTAGTTTAAGGGACATCTGTTCCTTAAAGTTTTCTTATATTCTTTTTGTAGTTTCTTCTTATGCGCAGGTCACAGGGTGGTGAACTAGTACCGTTCAATCCTGAGATTGAGAAATCTTTGCGCGAGTTGAGACGATCACAAAGGATATTGCCGACAGAGGAAGAGCTGAGTACTCTGTCAAGTTATTACAAGAACGCTATGTTCGAAGAAGACCCACCTACATCTCCTGTTTCTAATTCTTCAGCTGAGACAGTCACTTCTCCAGAAATTCCAGTCATGGCTGAAGAAGCATCTATAGCAAGTCATTCTGAGCCGACAGCTGCAAACCTATACAAGGGGTTCGAATTACCTGGAGCTGATAGGAAATTCGAACCGAAGCCTTCTTATATCAGTTTGGTTGAGAAAAACCAATTTGAGGGAGCTGCAACTGAAGATGCAGCCAAGCATATGGAAATATTTATCGACTATTGCAGCTCTATACCCCCGCCGACCGGTGTGACCCAAGACCAGATCAAGGAGACCATGTTCATTTTTTATCTTCGTGATGCTGCAAGGGAGTGGTATAGAGATCTGGATCGAACAGCTCATGGGATCACCGACTGGAATTCTTTGGCATTGGCATTCTACAAGAAATACTTCTCCGCCTCAAAGACGAATGACATTAGAGCTCAAATCACGAGCTTTAAACAAGGGCCGGATGAGAACTTTCATGAAGCATGGGTCCGTTTCAAGAAACTGGTGCGAACCATACCGCACCACGGGTTCGAAAAATGGAGTCTTTGCAATCAGTTCTATAACGGGTTGTATGACGACCAGAGGGCTATTTTGGATGCTGCAGTCAATGGCCGATTTGCTGAGAATATAGGAGAGACTAAGGGGTGGAAGATCATCGATGATTTGGCCACTCATAAGGCTGAATATGGGAATTCGAGAGGAAACCAGAGGACAACTGCTGAATCTTCCTCTGTAGCTGCATTAGAAGCTCTCACTGCGAGGTTTGACAAATATGAGTTGGGAGGAGCTTCTAAAGGAGGGATGTACCATGTTAACGCTGTTTGCATTTCGAGACGGTCCTTTCGTCGTAGAAGATGTGGAGCCGAGGGGCATGTCTCAGAGAATTGTTTCGCCCCTTTGAGTCTTGTGCTGCCTTTCAACACTATAGGCAGACAAATACGTACTATGAGCCGAATGTCCACCCCAACTTGAGGTGGAGTAGCCAAAATCTCTTGAATCCGACTCAACCTCCACAACAGCAGCAGCAGCAAGCTTATGTGCCTCCTCATAAGCAACAACGGTATCAAAAACCTCCCTATGTGCCGCAGCAGCAACAAACTCAAAATTCTAATTTTACTGAGTTTAAAAACTTGTTGCTAAAGGAGTCCCAAGCTAGAGAAGCCGGGATGAAGCTACTAGAGAGTCAAATTGCTCAATTGTCTAGCAAGAGTACCACTCGAGCTCCCGGACACTTACCAACCCAAACTGACCAGAAAGAGACCCTAAATGCCATTACTTTGAGGAGTGGGTCCACCCTGGAGGGGCCTGCTATGGTCGAGGATGATGCTGCAAAAGATGAGGCAAAATCGAGTCAAAACAAAGCTGGAACGAGCAAAGGAAAGAAAAAGGCGTCTACCAGGTATGTCAGTCGATCGACTGACATACCCGGTCGATCGACTGAAGTGCGGGTTACAGAAGCTTCTGGTCCTGTTCATCCCAGTCGATTGACTGACATCACTGGTCGATCGACTGAGATCGCTGTTGATAACGAGATTTTTCGTCCTCCGATGCCCGACAACTTGAGGGATCATTTGTTCCGGGGCACGACAGTCCCGAAAGTATTGGGGAAAGACCCGAGTGCTGATGGGTCAGTCCCGGCTCCGAAGTACGACCCAATGTCGATCAATGGTTCGCATTTGAGACGGTCTGAAGAGGGTTCAAGCTTCAATAAGGAGAAGGTGGTGGACTTCCGGCCTAAGTCCACGGATACCGACACGCGCGATTTAGAGGAGAGGGCTAAGCTACTTCTTACAGCCCCGTATCCAGAGAGACTAGTGCCGACAAAGGAACAGGTATCTTTCAATAAATTTGAAAAGGTTATTCGTAGTTTGAATGTACAAGTTCCTTTACTTGAGTTGGTTAATCAAGTGCCTGCCTATACTAAATTCATGAAACAACTCTTGTCTAAGAAAAAGTTACTTGAAAATGTGCAGACTGTCGCATTAACCAAAGAGTCATGCTCTTATTTGTCTCACACTGCACCCCATAAGCTAGAGGACCCGGGTAGCTTTTCTGTTCCTTGCAATATAGGTACCTTCTCTATTGAGAAGGCATTATGTGACTTAGGAGCTAGTATAAGTGTCATGCCCCTGAGTCTAGCTAGGAAGCTTTAATTGACTAGGTTCGCAGTGACAGATATGACAGTACAGATGGCTGACCGATCTGCGGTCCAGCCAATAGGAGTCTTAGAGGACATTCCTGTCCAAATAGGGAAGTTTTTCTTCCCTGTTGACTTCGTCGTACTTGACATGCCTGAGGATGCCCATATTCCCATTATTTTGGGTAGGCCATTTCTGCACACTGCTGGTGCAGTCATAGATGTTGGTCTAGGAACCTTGACCTTCAAAGTGGGCAAGCATTCTATTGTCTTTGCCCAGCCGTCTAAGAAAAAGGACCCCATGTGGCCTGTGACTTGTAATACGGTTTCTGCAAAAAATCGTACTTTGTGCTTCCCGATATGCCTATCTCTATTCCTGTTGTAACCCCTCCGCCCCGAATTGGGAGCAAATTGGAGGAAGATTTGTCTATTTCTGATATTGCAGGAGCTGGTTTGGGGAAGGAAGAGCTGCAAGTCACTCTAGCTGCAAAGAAGCCAATCATCTCAAGAGGAGGTCTTGGTTGCCTTAGCTATGCCACCGATGAGGAAGTTGATGACGAGCCGGTCAAGGCAAGAAAGTCCGATTTGGATTCTGACGAGTCTGAAGAGATCATTGACTGGGGAGATGATTAAAGTGTTGATCCGTTGAGCCATACGGACATGGAAGCTAAGAAGGGTGCAGCTGACAAGATAAGCACAGTTGAGGCTACCTCTAGTAGCCAGAAGCCGACGAAGTGGGCCATACCGTGGCCGTTTATGATCAACTACTAGTTGGTCACATTGCTTATCAAACATTTTATTGCTTTTAAACACTTTTTATTGCTTTTGTGTGCGCGAAACTTCGCATTTTATTTTGCTTGCTTAGGATTTTATATGCTTTAGACTTTACTTTGGGTTTTGCGCAATTTTGGGCGCGTATTATTGTGCACTTGCAGGTTTTTAGACCTCATTAGCTCAAGAAATTTAGCGAATACGAAGAAATAAGAAGTTACAACAGATATTTCGGTCGATCGATCGTAGTGCGGGTGGTCGATCGGTCGGTCTGCGGTTTCCAGGAGCTTCTGTTCCTGTTCACTTGGTCGATCGACTGAGTGGTGTGGTCGATCGACCGCGCTGCACTGCTGTACCTGTTCACGACCTCTCTCCTGCTATGTTTGCTCGATTTGCGGAATTAAGGGAGTTTTCTACCCCAATTTATCTTCCGTGATTTTATTTATTTCTTCTATTTTTCCCAATTATGCACATAATACCGCTTCATTATTGTCTTTCTCGATTTTATGCGTGGGTTTTGTTTTGTCTTTGGGTACTTTTTAGTAGCATCATCAAGCTCTTGAAACCTCCTAGCTCACTTATTTGGTTTGGGAGGTTTCTTTTGCGCTTAATGTCTTGTGAGTTCCCGATTTCCACTTCATGTCTTTTATTTATTTTTTCTCGCAAATTACCATTTCTCTTTTCTTCATTACATGATTTTGCACAATGGGGACATTGCGCGATTTGGTTTGGGGAAGGGTTTTGCGTCGCATATCATTTGCTTGCATTCACGTTTACATTTTTGCCTTGCATTGTTTATTTCATTTTTCATATATACAAAAATCCAAAAAAATTGAAAAAATTTTCAAAAATTTCAGAAAATGCATGTTTATTTTAGTATATAGGTCGAGTCGGAACGGTAGTATTTCCATGATGACATTGCATTTGCATCTGTTTTCGCCTAAGCCTTGCTAATTAACATGTTATTAGTAGAATCATATGCATATCTACGAGTTTTCGTTAAATTATTTGCTGAACTTGAGACTTGACTTAGATTTTTGGCAACCTACATCATATTTCTGAGATTTAGAGCCTATAACTGGTGACATTTATGATCGGTTTATTTAGGAATGTGAGTAGTACTCCTTATAAGACATGTCATATCAATTAGCATAAATATGAACTTAATCTGCTTAATACCTGTATGCATTCGGTTTGCGGTATGTCGACACATGTGGTAGAGGTTTCCTTTTTCTTATTATGCCCATATGCTCCACACTGCCAAAAATAGCCTTTTTTTTCCCATTACCGCATCCTACATTTAGCCTGTCCTTTGTCAAGCTAGTAGTCCGTGTCCTTGGGATTGTTACTTAGTTTTTGGTAGTAAATGCTCAATTGAGATGATTGTTGGGAAAATGAAAAGAAAGGAAGAAAAGAAAAGAATAGAAAAAAAAGTGAAAAAAGAATGATTCGAAAATATGAAAAAGTGGTTCTGTACTGTTGAAGTGGTCGATCGACTGGCATCATAGGTCGATCGACCGAGGTTCGTGAGAAAGAGAAAGAATCAATTCGCATAATTCAAGCCTTTATCTTTTGGCGATTTTTGCTCCCATGTATTATTCATATTTTATGGGGAGTTGGTTGATTGCTTTTATACCGGGAGATTGTGAGATTTGTGCTTGCTATAGCACCGTTTCATTTGTTTTTGAGCAAGAAGTTGGATGTTGCCATATGGTTCCGTTTTGGTACTAGCTTGCTCACTTGTACCTCCACTTTTCCATAAAATGTTTTGCCTCTTCTTACCCATACCTCACATATCCCATATATACCTCGGAATGTGTCATGGTCATTTGTTGGTTGGAATGCATATGTACGGTTTTAGAGATTGTTTTCATATTATATTGCAGGCATGTTCTTATAGGTCGTAGATAGGTGAGAGTCTTTACAAAATGAATTATTTCTATCTTTACATTATTCACCTGTGCTTATATGAGTAATATGAGCGACCCATGAGAGTCCAATTTGATAAGTCTCTATAGTACGGTTCAGCAGTTTTTAACGACCCCATAACTCGTTTGCATGATTCATTTGCTAATTGATTGTTGGTTATTGCATTAAAGTGGTTTAGGCTTTACATGTTGTAATTCGCTCTGAGATTGAACTCGTTCCATTAGGTCATTAGATCGAGTCTAGTTCTTGCTTGGGGACAAGCAAGGGTTTGGTTTGGGGAAGTTTGATGCGTGTCTTTTATATGATGTTTTGCACCTCATTTTACACGCATTGCAGAGCTCATTCATGTAGTTTATGCTACATTTTTCCCTATTTCCGTCTACTTCCGTATTTTGTACATTATTGCAGAAATGTGAAGAATCCAGCGGAAATCAAGCTAAATCCGTCCCCGAGTATCCTGCATTGCATTTTGCCGTGAAGAATTCACTTAAGAAACAAGCTTGGTGCGCATTCCAAAGCCCAAAAGACAAATCCACGAGATTATAAAAGTCAAGTAGCAAGCTAAAGCAGTCGATCGACCACTACCTTCAGTCGATCGACCAAATCACGGGTTCCAGAAGCTACTGTATACTGAAGAGCAGTCGATCGACTGCCATGCTTAGTCGATCGACCAAGCCGCTATCCCAGATGAGAATTAAAAGATCGAGGAAACGCAAGCCCATTGAGTTTAGGTTTTGATAATAATTGTTACGTATATTTTCTATATAACGTAACCTAGAAACATCTAGTTTTTCACCAAGTTTTACATTAAGTTTTATTCATTCGATAATTAGGGTTCGGAGTTTTATACAATTTATCTTCGGTTGGTTTCTGATTCTTGCTCTGCAATCTCGGTATTCTTCTGCTCTTAATTTAGCTTGCTTTATTATCATTCGTAGGAGAGAATTGCTAGTTAGTTTCCCGAAACCGATTTACCGCTTTATGCTAATTGTTTGTTCCACTACTCTAAGCATGAATTCTTCTGTTTATTTTGTTATTTTTATTGTCGTTATCACCCTTAGCATGAGTAGCTAAATTAATTGTGCTAGGATGTAGGGGAATTGTAGTGTAGGCGGCAATATAATGAACACGGCCTGATTCGCGTGTTGGTCGATCGACCACCCTACCCGGTCGATCGACTGACCACGTGAGGTTTTATTTTCGTTTTAATTGTTTTAATTCTTTATTCGACAAATCGAGTGCACACGACTAGTTGAATGTTTAGGATATGACTGACCCATTAGATCGAGAGATAGGGACAGTTGTTAGATCACCAATTAAAATGACTAAACTATGCTGAGATCGAAAGATAGGTAAAGTTTAGACCGTAAGTCACTTTTCAGGACGAAAGTTAGTATTAGTGATATTAGGGACCTATAGCGAGATCGAAAGATGCTATTTGTTAAGAGTGGACCGAGAGGACCTCTTTATTTCCCGCCTCATGTGTTTTGCTT
Source organism: Silene latifolia (assembly GCF_048544455.1). Lineage (NCBI taxonomy): Eukaryota > Viridiplantae > Streptophyta > Magnoliopsida > Caryophyllales > Caryophyllaceae > Silene > Silene latifolia. Next base: position 62,571,803 of record NC_133526.1, on the reverse strand, counting down.
TAGACCTGTTTAATATGCTGCCGCCGAAACTATAACGAACCGACCATCCTAGTACCTCTTTTATACTTGATTTCATATATTTCATTAGTTTACTTTTCTTTTATTGTTATTAGCTATAGACCCAATCCAATCAAACCCCCACCTTTTGTTACTTTAAGACCGAATAAAAACAACTAGAAATTATGTCTGCCTCTTTGTGGTTCGACCCGACTGCCGCTAGCTATAGTTGTAGTTGGAGATTATAAATATTATTTTTGACACCTCACGAAGGGTATCAAATTTTGGCGCCGTTGCCGGGGAGGCAATAGTTCTAATTTTTAGTTGTTTTATTTTTAGTTTTTCTTAGTTTAAGGGACATCTGTTCCTTAAACTTTTCTTATATTCTTTTTGTAGTTTCTTCTTATGCGCAGGTCACAGGGTGGTGAACTAGTACCGTTCAATCCTGAGATTGAGAAATCTTTGCGCGAGTTGAGACGATCACAAAGGATATTGCCGACAGAGGAAGAGCTGAGTACTCTGTCAAGTTATTACAAGAACGCTCTGTTCGAAGAAGACCCACCTACATCTCCTATTTCTAATTCTTCAGCTGAGACAGTCACTTCTCCAGAAATTCCAGTCATGGCTGAAGAAGCATCTATAGCAAGTCATTCTGAGCCGACAGCTGCAAACCTATACAAGGGGTTCGAATTACCTGGAGCTGATAGGAAATTCGAACCGAAGCCTTCTTATATCAGTTTGGTTGAGAAAAACCAATTCGAGGGAGCTGCAACTGAAGATGCAGCCAAGCATATGGAAATATTTATCGACTATTGCTGCTCTATACCCCCGCCGACCGGTGTGACCCAAGACCAGATCAAGGAGACCATGTTCATTTTTTCTCTTCGTGATGCTGCAAGGGAGTGGTATAGAGATCTGGATCGAACTGCTCATGGGATCACCGACTGGAATTCTTTGGCATTGGCATTCTACAAGAAATACTTCTCCGCCTCAAAGACGAATGACATTAGAGCTCAAATCACGAGCTTTAAACAAGGGCCAGATGAGAACTTTCATGAAGCATGGGTCCGTTTCAAGAAACTGGTGCGAACCATACCGCACCACGGGTTCGAAAAATGGAGTCTTTGCAATCAGTTCTATAACGGGCTGTATGACGACCAGAGGGCTATTTTGGATGCTGCAGTCAATGGCCGATTTGCTGAGAATATAGGAGAGACTAAGGGGTGGAAGATCATCGATGATTTGGCCACTCATACGGCTGAATATGGGAATTCGAGAGGAAACCAGAGGACAGCTGCTGAATCTTCCTCTGTAGCTGCATTAGAAGCTCTCACTGCGAGGTTTGACAAATATGAGTTGGGAGAAGCTTCTAAAGGAGGGATGTACCATGTTAACCCTGTTTCAGACGGTCCTTTCGTCTGTAGAAGATGTGGAGCTGAGGGGCATGTCTCAGAGAATTGTTCCGCCCCCTTTGAGTCTTGTGCTGCCTTTCAACACTATAGGCAGACAAATACGTACTATGAGCCGAATGTCCACCCCAACTTGAGGTGGAGTAGCCAAAATCTCTTGAATCCGACTCAACCTCCACAACAGCAGCAGCAGCAAGCTTATGTGCCTCCTCATAAGCAACAACGGTATCAAAAACCTCCCTATGTGCCGCAGCAGCAACAAACTCAAAATTCTGATTTTACTGAGTTTAAAAACTTGTTGCTAAAGGAGTCCCAAGCTAGAGAAGCCGGGATGAAGCTACTAGAGAGTCAAATTGCTCAATTGGCTAGCAAGAGTACCACTCGAGCTCCCGGACACTTACCAACCCAAACTGACCAGAAAGAGACCCTAAATGCCATTACTTTGAGGAGTGGGTCCACCCTGGAGGGGCCTGCTATGGTCGAGGATGATGCTGTAAAAGATGAGGCAAAATCGAGTCAAAACAAAGCTGGAACGAGCAAAGGAAAGAAAAAGGCGTCTACCAGGTATGTCAGTCGATCGACTGACATACCCGGTCGATCGATCGAAGTGCGGGTTCTGAAGCTTCGGTCTGTTCATCCGGTCGATTGATCGACATCACTGGTCGATCGACTGAGATCGCTGTTGATAACGAGATTTTTCGTCCTCCGATGCCCGACAACTTGAGGGATCATTTATTCCGGGGCACGACAGTCCCGAAATTATTGGGGAAAGACCCGAGTGCTGATGGGTCAGTCCCGGCTCCGAAGTACGACCCAATGTCGATCAATGGTTCGCATTTGAGACGGTCTGAAGAGGGTTCAAGCTTCAATAAGGAGAAGGTGGTGGACTTAGGCCTAAGTCCACGGATACCGACACGCGCGATTTAGAGGAGAGGGCTAAGCTACTTCTTACGACCCCGTATCCAGAGAGACTAGTGCCGACAAAGGAACAGGTATCTTTCAATAAATTTGAAAAGGTTATTCGTAGTTTGAATGTACAAGTTCCTTTACTTGAGTTGGTTAATCAAGTGCCTGCCTATACTAAATTCATGAAACAACTCTTGTCTAAGAAAAAGTTACTTGAAAATGTGCAGACTGTCGCATTAACCAAAGAGTCATGCTCTTATTTGTCTCACACTGCACCCCATAAGCTAGAGGACCCGGGTAGCTTTTTCATTTCCTTGCAATATAGGTACTTTCTCTATTGAGAAGGCATTATGTGACTTAGGAGCTAGTATAAGTGTCATGCCCCTGAGTCTAGCTAGGAAGCTTAAATTGACTAGGTCCGCAGTGATGATATGACAAGATGAGATGGTGACCGATCTGCGGTCCACCAATAGAGTCTTAGAGGACATTTCTGTCCAAATAGGGAAGTTTTTCTTCCCTGTTGACTTCGTCGTACTTGACATGCCCGAGGATGCCCATATTCCCATTATTTTGGGTAGGCCATTTCGCACACCTTTGGTGCAGTCATAGATGTTGGTCTAGGAACCTTGACCTTCAAAGTGGGCAAGCATTCTATTGTCTTTTGACCGTCTAAGAAAAAGGACCCCATGTGGCCTGTGACTTGTAATACGGTTTTCGCAAAAAATCGTACTTTGTGCTTCCCGATATGCCTATCTCTATTCCTGTTGTAACCCCTCCGCCCCGAATTGGGAGCAAATTGGAGGAAGATTTGTCTATTTTCGATATTCGCAGAGCTGGTTTGGGGAAGGAAGAGCGCAAGTCACTCTAGCGAAGAAGCCAATCATCTCAAGAGGAGGTCTTGGTTGCCTTAGCTATGCCACCGATGAGGAAGTTGATGACGAGCCGGTCAAGGCAAGAAAGTCCGATTTGGATTCTGACGAGTCTGAAGAGATCATTGACTGGGGAGATGATTAAAGTGTTGATCCGTTGAGCCATACGGACATGGAAGCTAAGAAGGGTGCAGCTGACAAGATAAGCACAGTTGAGTCTACCTCTAGTAGCCAGAAGCCGACGAAGTGGGCCATACCGTGGCCGTTTATGATCAACTACTAGTTGGTCACATTGCTTATCAAACATTTTATTGCTTTTAAACACTTTTTATTGCTTTTGTGTGCGCGAAACTTCGCATTTTATTTTGCTTGCTTAGGATTTTATATGCTTTAGACTTTACTTTGGGTTTTCCGCAATTTTGGGCGCGTATTATTGTGCACTTGCAGGTTTTTAGACCTCATTAGCTCAAGAAATTGAGCGAATACGAAGAAATAAGAAGTTACAGCAGTATTTCAGTCGATCGACTGGTCTGGGTGGTCGATCGACTTGTCTGCGGTTTCCAGGAGCTTCTGTTCCTGTTCACTTGGTCGATCGACTGAGTGGTGTGGTCGATCGACCGCGCTGCACTGCTGTACCTGTTCACGACCTCTCTCCTGCTATGTTTGGTCGATTTGCGGAATTAAGGGAGTTTTCTACCCCAATTTATCTTCCGTGATTTTATTTATTTCTTCTATTTTTCCCAATTATGCACATAATACCGCTTCATTATTGTCTTTCTCGATTTTATGCGTGGGTTTTGTTTTATCTTTCAGGTACTTTTTAGTAGCACTGCTGGCTACTGAAACCTCCTAGCTCACGCTGGTTTGGGGAGGTTTCCTTTGCTGCGCTTAAAGTCTTGTGAGTTCCCGATTTCCACTTCATGTCTTTTATTTATTTTTTCTCGCAAATTCCCATTTCTCTTTTCTTCATTACATGATTTTGCACAATGGGGACATTGCGCGATTTGGTTTGGGGAAGGGTTTTGCGTCGCATATCATTTGCTTGCATTCACGTTTACATTTTTGCCTTGCATTGTTTATTTCATTTTTCATATATACAAAAATCCAAAAAAATTGAAAAAATTTTCAAAAATTTCAGAAAATGCATGTTTATTTTAGCATATAGGTCGAGTCGGAACGGTAGTATTTCCATGATGACATTGCATTTGCATCTGTTTTCGCCTAAGCCTTGCTAATTAACATGTTATTAGTAGAATCATATGCATATCTACGAGTTTTCGTTAAATTATTTGCTGAACTTGAGACTTGACTTAGATTTTTGGCAACCTACATCATATTTTTGAGATTTAGAGCCTATAACTGGTGACATTTATGATCGGTTTATTTAGGAAGTACTCCTTATAAGACATGTCATATCAATTAGCATAAATATGAACTTAATCTGCTTAATACCTGTATGCATTCGGTTTGCGGTATGTCGACACATGTGGTAGAGGTTTCCTTTTTCTTATTATGCCCATAAGCTCCACACTGCCAAAAATAGCCTTTTTTTCCCATTACCACATCCTACATTTAGCCTGTCCTTTGTCAAGCTAGTAGTCTGTGTCCTTGGGATTGTTACTTAGTTTTTGGTAGTAAATGCTCAATTGAGATGATTGTTGGGAAAATGAAAAGAAAGGAAGAAAAGAAAAGAATAGAAAAAAAAGTGAAAAAAGAATGATTCGAAAATATGAAAAAGAGGTTCTGTACTGTTGAAGTGGTCGATCGACTGGCATTATAGGTCGATCGACCGAGGTTCGTGAGAAAGAGAAAGAATCAATTCGCATAATTCAAGCCTTTATCTTTTGGCGATTTTTGCTCCCATGTATTATTCATATTTTATGGGGAGTTGGTTGATTGCTTTTATACCGGGAGATTGTGAGATTTGTGCTTGCTATAGCACCGTTTCATTTGTTTTTGAGCAAGAAGTTGGATGTTGCCATATGGTTCCGTTTTGGTACTAGCTTGCTCACCTGTACCTCCACTTTTCCATAAAATGTTTTGCCTCTTCTTACCCATACCTCACATATCCCATATATACCTCGGAATGTGTCATGGTCATTTGTTGGTTGGAATGCATATGTACGGTTTTAGAGATTGTTTTCATATTATATTGCAGGCATGTTCTTATAGGTCGTAGATAGGTGAGAGTCTTTACAAAATGAATTCTTTCTATCTTTACATTATTCACCTGTGCTTATATGAGTAATATGAGCGACCCATGAGAGTCCAATTTGATAAGTCTCTATAGTACGGTTCAGCAGTTTTTAACGACCCCATAACTCGTTTGCATGATTCATTTGCTAATTGATTGTTGGTTATTGCATTAAAGTGGTTTAGGCTTTACATGTTGTAATTCGCTCTGAGATTGAACTCGTTCCATTAGGTCATTAGATCGAGTCTAGTTCTTGCTTGGGGACAAGCAAGGGTTTGGTTTGGGGAAGTTTGATGCGTGTCTTTTATATGATGTTTTGCACCTCATTTTACACGCATTGCAGAGCTCATTCATGTAGTTTATGCTACATTTTTCCCTATTTCCGTCTACTTCCGTATTTTGTACATTATTGCAGAAATGTGAAGAATCCAGCGGAAATCAAGCTAAATCCGTCCCCGAGTATCCTGCATTGCATTTTGACGTGAAGAATTCACTTAAGGAACAAGCTTGGTGCGCATTCCAAAGCCCAAAAGACAAATCCACGAGATTATAAAAGTCAAGTAGCAGCTAAAGCAGTCGATCGACCACTACCTTCAGTCGATCGACCAAATCACGGGTTCCAGAAGCTACTGTATACTGAAGAGCAGTCGATCGACTGCCATGCTTAGTCGATCGACCAAGCCGCTATCCCAGACGAGAATTAAAAGATCGAGGAAACGCAAGCCCATTGAGTTTAGGTTTTGATAATAATTGTTACGTATATTTTCTATATAACGTAACCTAGAAACATCTAGTTTTTCACCAAGTTTTACATTAAGTTTTATTCATTCGATAATTAGGGTTCGGAGTTTTATACAATTTATCTTCGGTTGGTTTCTGATTCCTGCTCTGCAATCTCGGTATTCTTCTGCTCTTAATTTAGCTTGCTTTATTATCATTCGTAGGAGAGAATTGCTAGTTAGTTTCCCGAAACCGATTTACCGCTTTATGCTAATTGTTTGTTCCACTACTCTAAGCATGAATTCTTCTGTTTATTTTGTTATTTTTATTGTCGTTATCACCCTTAGCATGAGTAGCTAAATTAATTGTGCTAGGATGTAGGGGAATTGTAGTGTAGGCGGCAATATAATGAACACGGCCTGATTCGCGTGTTGGTCAATCGACCACCCTACCCGGTCGATCGACTGACCACGTGAGGTTTTATTTTCGTTTTAATTGTTTTAATTCTTTATTCGACGAATCGAGTGCACACGACTAGTTGAATGTTTAGGATATGACTGACCCATTAGATCGAGAGATAGGGACAGTTGTTAGATCACCAATTAAAATGACTAAACTATGCTGAGATCGAAAGATAGGTAAAGTTTAGACCGTAAGTCACTTTTCAGGACGAAAGTTAGTATTAGTGATATTAGGGACCTATAGCGAGATCGAAAGATGCTATTTGTTAAGAGTGGACCGAGAGGACCTCTTTATTTTCCGCCTCATGTGTTTTGCTTTAGACCTGTTTAATATGCTGCCGCCGAAACTATAACGAACCGACCATCCTAGTACCTCTTTTATACTTGATTTCATATATTTCATTAGTTTACTTTTCTTTTATTGTTATTAGCTATAAACCTAATCCAATCAAACCCCCACCTTTTGTTACTTTAAGACCGAATATAAACAACTAGAAATTACGTCTGCCTCTCTGTGGTTCGACCCGACTGCCGCTAGCTATAGTTGTAGTTGGAGATTATAAATATTATTTTTGACACCTCACGACGGGTATCAATACATATGAAACTATAAAACACACATATGAAACTATTCGAATAATTGTTCACATACTTTAAAATACCATAAAATACTTTAAAACACCACAAAGTATCTCGTTTTTCTTTTGCGACATTACTCTTCCCCTCTAAAAAGGAACTTCGTCCCCGAAGTTCACCATCCAACAACTTCCCTACCCCTCAACCGACACAGACGACATTACTTTGACATTACTCATAAACCATCAAACAACATTGATTTAGGTTCACAAGACCTACTCTTTGACATTACTTACGTACCATTCATACGACATAAACCACCGATATCACGTAACCTAGCGCGGACATATTGTTACAATTAATAGTAAATTCAACAATTACTGTTTAAACTACCTTTTTGAACTCAACGAGAATATCGTAATTATAGTATTCGATTAAACCACAATAGATGGTACCCGCATGAAGATTCCAAGGTAAAACAAGTACCCTAAAACTGCGTGAAGTGCTCAAAATCCATAACCGACTCATGACAGAAACAACACTCTCACTACTACAAATGAGCACTTGGGCCACGTCTAAATTCGTGGCGCAAGTGCTTAATTTACGTGGCTAAATTATTTTGCCACGGGAATACCTTCCGTGACGCAAGTAGCCGTGGCAAAGAGATAGGCACGGGAAAAACAAGAACGTGGCTATTACTAAATTTTTGGCCACAGATTCACCCGTGGCTAATAACTCCCGTGGCCTAAAAAATTACCCGTGGCAAAAAAATAAATCCCGTGGCAAACAATATATATGAAAATTAAATAAATAAAACGTAAAATAATTTTTTTTCACAATCGATATGTTATCAAATATGGAACCGTGACAATCTAGGTACTGGGTTTGCTAGTTAACTCGATTCATTTGAACGTTATTTAATTTCACCAGTCATGCATTCGCGCGCATCGGAGAGGCTTCCCAAAAGGTCACCCATCCTAACACTACTCTCACTTGAGCACGCTTAACTGTAGAGTTCTTTTGATGTGCTACCGAAATTGAAAGTTAACTTTGTTGATATAATTAGGACTTTGAATCTTTTTAAGTTAATTTTTTTCTTTCAAAATTTACCTTTAATACTATTTAATTACAAAAATGTTACATGATTTACGAATTTTTGCGGGAAAAACATTATTTTGGCCAAAACAATCAAATTTTCGATGTTACCCTCCAGATTAATGATTTTCACGTTATTTTTTTGCCCAAGTCAGCAAAACCATTTTCTCTAAAAAGTAATTTTTTTTTTTTTTGCAAACAATTATCATTTCATTTCTTAAAGAAAGAAAGGAAATTACATTTGCAAAACTATCCAATAAAGAGCTCATCAAACTAGCAAAGAAAAACTAGATCACGCTAAACATGATGCAGGCTAGCTAGAAATGAAATTTCCTTTCTCTAAAAAGTAACTTTAATCGTATTTTCCTAACATTTTTTTTATTTCTTTAGTTTATGGACATTCCTATTTTCATTTCTCTTGTACTAATTTTTTTGTATATTTTTCTACGCACATTCTATTGTATGATCGTCTACCTACGGTATGAAAAATGTAACCATTTTTTGGTAAAATAATGACCATTTTTTATAACTAAAGATTTTTTTTTCCCAAAGTGGCCATTATTAACCAAAAAGTAGTCACTTTTTACCCAAAAAACACGAAAACACTGTCGACAACAGAATCGCTTATTTTCCTAAACTGATTTCTCTTTATTATGTTTTATCGTTTCTTTTCTCAAATTTTTCACATTATTTGCACATGTGACTTTAAATTATTAATTTCTATATTTTCCCTATGATGCACTCATTTTCAATGACAAAAATCTTCATATTGAATTTTGAGTAAATTGATAAACACTACCAACTTTAGTCATCTTATTCATATTCAATACCAACATAATCAATAATTAGTAATCAGTACCAATATATTAACTTTTTTCTACGATAGGTACCAAGTCGCCTTCTTACTCTAATTTATTTCCTAATTTAAAGGTGTTTTCAACTAAGAGAGGGATTTCAGAAGTGGGTTAGAGGAGATTTGTACTTGAATGATGGCTATTTGGACTTTTTCAAGCAGGTTGAGATTAGATTATCATTCGACTTATTACCTATCATAGAAAAAAGTTAATATTTTGGTATTGATTACTAATTATTGATCATGAAAAAGGATCCTTATATTGGTACTGTTTATCCATTAACCCTTGAATTTTTATATTGATAATTTTTCCAATATGTTTTTTTTTGGTGAGAGATAATTTTTTTTACTTTCATTTCTTAGCGCACTTATTTCATTTAATCAATTTTGTAATCTAATTATCGTTTCTTTTCCACTCCTAAAAAAAATTTCCCAAACTAGTTTTCTCACAAAGTTAAATTTTATATCAAATTCAATTTTTTCTATAAATATCTTACAAATAAAGTTGTAATTAAAATTTTGAATGATACAGTTTGACAATATGTTAATTTTAGATTTCTCTAACATAGCCGGTAAATAACTTATTTATTTAATTTGATATGTTATGTCATTAAATGTGATAAGATCATTTATGATTGTTATTCAAGATTATAATGTTTTAATTAAAAAACTAAAATAAATTCACAACTTTAATAAACAAAATTATACTCCCTCCATTCAACATTTATCACCCCATTTCAATATAATACCCCTCACATATAATGGGGAAATGGGGTGATAAATATTGAATGGAGGGAGTATATTAAAACAAATTTCCTAAATTATCAATGTTTTGAAAATCAGGCAAAACATAATTGTGATTTGTAAAAAAATCAAAAAAATTAGACGATAAATTTTTCTTTGCTTGCATATTGGTTTATTAAATTTTAAAATTTCTTATTAAATAAATAAAAAAATAAAAAAAATATTAATTAAATTAATTAAAGTGTTTGGAAAATTTTATATTTAAATGTATTTTCATATTATTTATATTTGATGAGGCGATGATGCTATTTTCATCTTTCCTCAATTTCTTAACTTCCTTTTTAAGGGAGGCGATGATGCTATTTTCTTTTATCTCATCTAGACATTCTTTAAGACCAACATTCTCTTCGGCTATCTCCTCAATTTGAGTTTACATAGCGTAGAGTTTCTCTTTTTTAGATAGACATTTGTCAAGTACATCATCAAACATTAAGCAAAGCTTTTCTTTGGAATGAGTTCTCACCTAGTTCTTGAGATTAATTACCTCAGTGTTGGACTCATCATCGGAGTCGTTGGAGTGAGCCATAATACATTGTGCGGATCCATTCTTTGAAGACTTGGGACCATCGAGATCAAGACGAGTGGTCATCCAAACTTTGGCATCTAATACTTCCTCAAGGCTTTCATCCTCATCGGAATAATACACACCCTATATTGCAGATATGACTTTATGCTTAAAATCTTTCTTTGCAATATCTCGTTTATCTTTAGATTTGAACTCATTCCACTTGGGGCAATGTTTGATAAGGTGACCTTTCTCACCACATTTGAAACAAGCCACCGTGGAATAAGATCTTTTCTATTGAAAACGTTTTCTACTAGAATTGTTGAACTTCTTAGGATTGTGACTATTGATCAAATCCGCCATATTGCGAGAATACATAGCTTGTTCGTCATCTCCATCATCTTCTTCATCACTTGAGGTTTATTTGAGTGTGAAACCTCTAGGTTTAGAGCATTCACCCGAACGCTTAATGAGAGTTAACTCATGTGCCATGAGTGAGCGCGTTAGTTCATTGTGGGACAATTTGGATAGATCTTTAGTCTCCTCAATAGTCGTCACCTTCGCTTGCCATTTATCACTTAGGCTATGAAGGATATTTCGGACTATATCCTCGAATTCGAACTCTCTACCTAGACTCTTGAGTTCATTGACAATACTAAAAAAGCGAGAAGAAATACCATTTATTGACTCGTCTTTCATCATATTGAACATCTCATATTGTTGCATGAGAAGGTCAATACGATGCTTCTTGACTTTAGACGTTCCCTCATAAGCAAGGCTTAGGGTGTCACAAATCTCTTTGACCGAGGTACATCCGGAGATTCGATTAATTTCTTGTTCACCAATGCCATATTGAAGAATGGACATGGCTTTAGAATTTTTCTCAACTTTGCGATAATCGCCCATGACATAATTATCCTCGCTGTTTACGGCACTAGTCCCATCAGAGTTAGTAACCATTATAGCAAGGGGACCCTTTTGAATTATGACCCCACTCGTAATCTGAGCTTTTGACATAGTGTTCCATGCGGTGTTTCCACCAAGGATAGTTATCCCCCTTTGAAGATAGGATACTTAGTATGTTTTTCGTCCATGACTATAGGATAACCTCTCTGGTAATTAACCAGAATCAATAGCATGAGGCTCTGATACCAATAGAATATTTAAGCACGCGATCACCTAAGAGGGGGAGGGGGTGTATTAGGTGTCTATTTAAAATTTTAAGCTTAATGAAAGCTTATTTTAAATTCTTTAAACACATTAGACACTATTTAGATGAAAAGAGAAGTTGATACTTAGAACTATAGCGTTAGAAATATTCAACAACGATTCAGCAAGCAAAAGTCACTGTGTACTCAACTGTTGTTTCTGAAAGTAAAACGAGAGTTTAGAGTGGCAGCAGAAATAAAACGAAATAGACAAGACAAACGATGTTTTTAAATCTAGTTCGGTCACTACTCTGCGACCTATGTCCAACGCTATTATATTACATGTCTTAGAAGTAAACTCATACAAACTAAGACCGCTCCGAATAATAAAACAACTCTCCAACCTACTCCGGTTGCTATTGCTTAAAATCTACTCCGCTTCTAAGACTTTTGCTTAAAGTTACACCGTAGTAAGACTCTTGCTTTGGGCTACTCCGCTGAAAGACTCCATGCTCAAAAGCTACTCTGCTTCGAAGACTTCGTGCTTAGCTGAAAGATACTCCCCTATAAGACTTTGGTTTGGTTCCACCCGATTTGTTACAAGACTCCACTTATCTCAATGTTGATCACACAATGAACGGAGGAGATAAAGTTTAAGTACTAACACGAGATCATTGAACTCGATTGAACAACTAAGTGCAACACAACGTACTCGTTAAAAGACTCAAATAAAAACAAACTTTCAAAATGTGATTGTAACGCCTCCTGTACACCAGGGTGCCTTACCAAGACCACCCCAGCACATGGAGATGTTACCATCTCGGTTACCCGAAGTATAATAATCAAAAGAGACCATAAAGAAACGTAATGTAAGTTGTAAAGTTTAATGTGCGTACAATATAACCAAAATTGAAAAACAAAATACAACTGTCTCAAAACTGAAATCCAACTAAAAAAACAGTCATAACAACACAGCGGAAGACTAAAGACTCTGACAAGTGGTGACTCCAACTCCAACTAGATTCTCGCGCGTACTCCACAGAAATACCTGCTAATCAATTTCTCACCATTCCCGAATGGATCACCACACTTTACGAAACATTTAAACGGGGTCAGTTACGAAATAAATAAGATAAGTAAATAACAACATCCAATTACACAATCACATTCCTCCAACTCCATCTCATCAACAATCACCTGACTACACACTAAAGTGTGTAGCCCCGCCAGAATATCCATCGCAACAGATATTCCACACCGCCAGTGGGGACCGCAGCCGTACCACCTAAGCCCCGCTCAACACCATAGAGCGAATAACCCATGTCCATTAATGTGCACATCCCCCTTGTGAGGGGAACCACAAGGGGCGAATCAAGGGCGTAAAGCCACTCCTGCAAGTGACTTCACTCAGCCGAGGGCGCACATTGTGAACCATAGACAAACAAAAACCCAATCCACAATACCAATATAAACATGCCAAATCCAAAGTATGATAACAATAACAATGCCAGTAAACAATCATCCCATCTTATGCTTATTTACACAGTCAACTGAGTAAGGAAACCCTGCTTGAGACGGAATCACCAACAATCAATGCAGCGGATCAAAAAGGCTCCTCTACGAATTCACCTCCTATAAACAATAATCACATAATTACAAATCTACACATAATCAATCCCAAAACCCCCAAATCACCCAATTACGGTTTAACCAACTTTAACTATTTGACATAAAAACAATATAGAAATCTTACCCACAGGATGACGATCACAAAGGTATGACGATCTCAAAAATCCGACAACCCTAACCTTGATTTGATAGCAAAGAGAGAAGAGGGTTGAACGTCGGTTTGTTTCTTTTGTAAAAGGTTTAGAAAATAAGAGTAAAAGTAAAATAACTGTCGAAAATAACTTTAAATACCTCTTCACGCATTACAATCAAACCCGGCCAAAAAACCGTAAAACACGCCTTACTCGATCGAGTAACTAACGTACTCAATCGAGTACCCGCTACTCGATCGAGTTGCCCCTACTCGATCGAGTTGCCCCTACTCGATCGAGTAATTAGAAAACAGAACACACTCCAGAATGCGACACTAACTTACTCGACAGAGTAAGTCCTAGTCGATAGATTACCCAACAGCTCAAATATCTGAAGTATTACAGTCTTCCCTCCTTAAAAATGAACTTCGTCTCCGAAGTTCAAACCCATACTGAAAACAAACTCACTATACTCAACTATAATGCAAAGACACAACTATAACTCAAAATAAAACTTAAAACACAACTTAACAATCCAAAACATACACAAAACTTTACCAAAACTGACCAAAAACCGTACCAAAACCTTATGTGATCATCTCTTACCCCCCCCCCCCCCCCCCCCCTTAAAGAAACATGGTTACGTCCCCGTAACCACACATACCTGATCAAAAAAAAGACCGATAGCGCTCCTTCATAGCTTCTTCTGCCTCTTAAGTTACTTCCTGAACGTTATGATTGGACCATAAAGCCTTTAGCAAAAAGGACTCCCCAGTTCTAGTCTTGCGGACCTTGCGATCTTGAATCTCTTTTGGCACTTCAAGATAAAACAAGGATTCATCCAACTCAATGTTCTCAACCTCTAGCACATGAGAAGGGTCACTCACATACCTCCAGAGTTGAGACACATGAAATACATTGTGCACACGATCCAAAGCTGGTGGTAAAGCTAACCGATAAGCAGCCTCTCCCACACGATCCAAAATCTCATAAGGGCCAATGAATTTCTGACTTAGCTTCCCTTTTTTACCAAATCGCATCACCCCACGCATAGATGACACCTTTAGAAGAACCTTATCCACAACTTGGAACTCAATGTCTCGATGATGCAAATCCGCATAACTCTTTTGTTGATCCTGGGCCACTTTCATCTTTTGCCGAATCAACCTCACATGCTCAACCATATTTTGTACCATCTGTGGTCCCAAAACCACCGCCTATGCGGTGTCATCCCAGCAAATCGGACTCCTACACCACCTCCCATACAACGCATCAAACGGAGCCATCCCAATACTCGTATGGTAGCTGTTGTTGTAAGAAAACTTAATCAGATCCAATCTATCTTCCCAGCTACCATCAAACTCCATCACACAAGCCCTTAACATGTCCTACAAAGTCCTGATAGTTCTCTCTGTCAGCCCATCTGTTGCGGGATGAAATGCAGTGCTCATCTTTAAAGTAGTCCCCATCAATTCCTGCAACTCTTGCCAAAACTGAGAAATGAATCTCGCATCCCGATCTGACACAATGTCCTTTGGTACCCCCATTCAATCTCGCTACATTCTTCTTATAGCCGTTTCCCAACTGAACCTTACTCCACGTATCTTTCATGGGAATAAAATGAGCTGACTTGGTCAAACGATCAATGATCACCCAAATCATGTCATTAACTTGTCGAGTCCGCGGTAATCCCACAATGAAATCCATGGAGATAGATTCCCATTTCCAGTCAGGTACCTCTAGAGACTGAATCTTACCTTGCGGTCTTCGATGCCCCTCTGTGACTCTCTGGCAAGTCAAACATCATGCCACAAATTCAGTTGTCTCCCTCTTCATCCCAGGCCACCAAAACGTCTGCTTAAGATCCTTATAAAGCTTGTCACAACCTGGATGCACTGAATACGGAGTGCAATGAGTCTCTGTCATGATTATATTTTTCAACTCCTCATCTTTAGGCACACACCATCTCCCATCAAACTGAACACTCCCATCAGAATGAACAGAGAACCGAGACACTATCCCCTTCTCTACTCCAGCCCTTCACTCTTGAATCATAGGATTAAGAGCCTATTTCCTGCGAATATCATCATAAAAGATCTGGTTCAACTGTCAAATCTCCCCTAATATCCCCCTTCTGGATCACATATATCCTCATCTTGGTCACTTCATCTTTTAACCTCATTAGTGACATAGATGTGCAAAGAGAATGCACACTCTTCCTACTCAATGCATCAGCCACAACATTTGCTTTCACTTTATGGTATATAATATCCATGTCATAGTCTCCAATGAGCTCCATCCACCTCCTCTGTCGCATATTCAACTCCTTCTGAGTAAAGATGTAGTTTAAACTTTTGTGATCAGAAAATACCTTAAAGGTCGCCCTATATAGATAGTGTCTCCAAATCTTAAGAGCAAAAACAACTACACCCAACTCAAGATCATGCATCGGATAGTTCTCCTCATAAGACTTCAAATGCCTAGAAGCATAAGCAATCACTTTCCCGATATAACCCAATCCGTTCTTCAAAGAATCTGTATACACCTCGAAATTCCCACGCCCTTCAGATAAAGCCAAGACTGGAGCTGTGGTCAAACCCTCCTTTAATGTTTGGAACGTCGTCTCACAACTTTCATCCCAATGAAACATGTTCTCTTTCCTCATCAAGGATGTCATAGGTCTGGCAATCTTTGAAAAGTCTTTCACGAACCGTCGATAGTATCCTTCCAAGCCCAAGAAACTCCTGATCTCGGCCATATTCTTCGGCACCTCCCAGTTAGATACCGCCTCAATCTTGCAAGGATCAACAGCTACACCCTCTTTAGAAATCACATGGCCCAGAAAAGCTACTTTTTCTAACCAGAACTCACACTTAGACAAATTTGCATACAATTGGTTGTCATGTAGAGTTTGCAACACCAATCGTAAGTGCTCCTCGTGCTCCTCCTTAGTCTTGGAATAAACTAAGATGTCATCTATAAACACCACCACAAACTGCTCCAAGTACTGGCTGAAAACCCGGTTCATCTGATCCATAAACAATGCTGGCGCATTAGTCAACCCAAACGACATAACCACATACTCATAGTGACCATACAGCAATCGAAAAGTTGTCTTTGGTATGTCTTCATCCCGAATCCTCACCTGATGGTACCCGACCTTAGATCGATTTTCGAAAAGACACCATCTCCACTCAACTGGTTAAAAAGATCATCTATCCTCGGTAAAGGATACCTATTCTTCACTGTAACATGGTTCAACTCTCTGTAGTTGATACACAGCCTCAAACTCCCATCCTTCTTCTTCACAAACAAGACTGGTGTACCCCAAGGCGATACACTATGTCTAATGTACCCCTTGTCCACAAAATCATTCAACTGTTTCCTTAACTCCTCCAACTCCTAAGGACCCATACGATACGGGGCCTTAGACATTGGTCCCATCCCTGGTTTCAACTCCACACAGAAATCGCTCTCTCTCTTCAGCGGTAATCCTGGTATCTCATCTGGGAAAACATCTGGAAACTCTCCCACCACTGGTATCTCAGCTGTTGTCGGTTCTACCATACTAGTATGTTTTACATGACAAAGTATCAAAAAGCATCCCTTCCTTAAGTAAGACTTCAAGGTTACTGCAGCAATCACTTTGACTTTGGGTTTGAGAACAAATCCACGATAAGACAGACTAACCCCCTTAGGACCTCTTAAAGACACTTTCTTTTGGTGACAATCTATTCTAGCTTTACACTTGCCAACCAGTCCATCCCGACTATCATCTCAAAACCACCGATAGGAAACTCCAACAAGTCAACTGGAAGATCAACTTGCCCAATAACCATGGACACCCCTTTTATACAATTTCCAATAAGACACCGACTCCCCAGACGGTATAAAAATATCATCTTTTACAGACACAAATTTCCGCAAATCCATAGACTTAGCATTACTTAACGATACAAAAGAGTGTAACGCCCCTGAATCAAACAAGACAAAATTAGGAACATAAGCATCATCCTCTGCAGCTTGCTTATCCATCATGAAACGTTTGCCACTACTCTTTTTACCTCCCCCTTCAACTGTACTAGCTGATGTAGTAGGCTTGGCAGCTCACACCTGATTGGTGTTAGCCATCGGTCGCTGATAAGAATTACCACCATTGCGGTTGGAACCACCATTGTTATTACTCTTCCCACCTTGGTTGTTCCACGATCCAGCTGGCCGATTACTTGCATAGCTCAGCGTCGGTCCCTGAGAAAACTTCCTCTAAGACTGTCTCTGAAATCCCCTCCCAACTGCACTAGTACACTCATGCCTCTTGTGGCTAACACCGCAACAGTTAAAACATGCGATGCTCCAGCTACTTCTACTACCGCGACCACGGTCGTAAGAAGATCCTCCACTGAAACCTGATCCAGAAGAATAAGCCTTTGTCTGATTGTGGTTACCACGCTTGTAACCAGGTTGGACACCGCCATCACTCTCAGCCTTCCTCTTTTCCGAGCCCTTCTCCCTAGTTTCCTTGGCCATTTCGACCAACCTTTCAGCCCGTCCAGCTCTCTCATAGACTTTCTTCACATCGGTAAGAGTCCCCGCCTGTAGCTTCTCCATGATCTGGTAAGTTAACCCTTTCTCAAAAGAAAGTGTTAAATTCACCGGATTTAGCCCTATATCCTCAGCATATCTCGACTTCTCGTTGAACGTATGGTAGTACTATGTCATTGTCATGTCCCCAGTCATCTTAAAAGAATCGTACTCATCACACAACTTGCTGTGAACATGCTCCAGAACAAACTCTATTCTCATAGTCTCTTGAACTCGGACCACGGAATTGCAGTCTTATCCTACTTCAGATAGATGTCCAAGGAATTGTCTTTCACCTTATCCCACCATTCTCCGGCTGAATCCCTTAGGTAGAACGCAACTTGTTCCACTTTAAACTCCTCCGGACACTGCACCACCCCAAAGATATTCTCCATCTCACGATGCCAGTTGTCGAGCAGAATCGGCGCACCTGTACCCACATAGTTAGTGGAGTTGAAGCGAGATATAGTAGTGCTCATCTTGGCAAAGTCTACCCTAGCCTCCTCATCTTTCCCCATCTTCTTGAGGGTCTCAGTGGGCGCGTCTTGGTGCGCAAGCATTTTGGCAATATCCTCAATGCTCATCTCTTGATCCTTACCATACGCGGCTGATCTCTTTGGCGTCATATCTTTGAGCTAGAAAAGGGAGATAAACGTAAGCACATAGCCTACGGCTCAAAGAAAATATGACCCGCACAAAGACAAACTCGATTGAGTAACCACACATAATCGGTCGAGTAGGAGTCACTCGATCGAGTAACCTACACACTCGATCGCGTACCCCAATACCAAAATGTTGGGGTTTTTGGTACAAATAATATAAAATGCAAAGACACACAATATTTTTGTTATGGGATTAACCCACAACCCAACCTTGTATTATTATTCTTCAAACACTAACAATAATACAATCTCAATCTTCCAACCCTTAGCTACTAGCTAAGATTTCCAACTATATGCTTAACTCGGGATATTAAACATACACTCTCTTATCTTCCAACATGACTAGTGACCCTTATTTATATAAGGTCCTAAGTCCTAACTTATCTAGTAACATTAAGAGACTTTATTCCATTCAAAAGCTAACTCCTAATTATTTACTTCTAATAACATCTAACATAAAAACTCTATATGTTACTAGTCTTAAGTCATTCAATAATAATGTTGGGGTTACAATTCCCAACAAACCTCCCCTTAAGCCCAACATTACTTTGGACTTGTCAATCATCGAGCGGAGCGACCCAACCTTTACTTGGAAGCACCTCCCCTTCACTTGAGAGTACCTCCCCTTGAACTAACCCATCTTCAACACATCTTCCATCAAATGTGAATAAGTTAGTTTTACCTTTTTTACCTTTGAGAATCACCTTACCCTTTTTAGTGACCTCCAAAACACCATTCTTAACATGAATGGTACAACCCAATCCATCTAATCTACCTAATGAGATTAAATTTCTACTAATGTTTGGTATGTATCTAACATCACCAAACCTTCTAACTTGGCCATCATGAAGTCTTACCTTCACCTCACCAATCCCTTCAATCTTTGCCTTTTCACCATTTGGCAAACTAACCATCTTTCCTTCACATTCTTCATAAGAAGAAAACCAATCTTTTCTCCCACATATGTGATAGGAAGTTCCCGAATCTAATACCCAACTCTCACTAGGTTCCTTTTCACCATGAACCATTAAGAGCTCACCATCATCAACTTCTGCCATAGCTGCAACCCCACTAGCACGAGTCTTTTTCAACTCTTTCAAATCTTCTTTTGCTTTAGGACATACAGTTTGTATATGACCTAATTCATCGCAGTAGAAGCACTTGATATTAGGATTGTGCTTTTTCCAACCACCCTTCTTCTTGCCGCGATATTCACCCACAAAAGCTCCTCCCTCACTTGAAGAACCACCACCTCCTTGCTTCATCAACTTTTCGGACTCGAGCAAAACTACAACGGTCTCATCTAAGGCCAATGTTGTCTTCCCCACAAGTAAACTAGTGATAACCGTGTTATACTTTTTGGGAAGAGAAGCCAACAACATTATTGCCTTATCTTCTTCTTTGAATGTCTCATCCAAACTCGCCAATTGGGTGATCAAGCCATTAAACTTGTTTAGATGATCCCTCAAATCTCCGTCATCTACCATCTCGAGCTCAAAAAGATCTTTCTTCAAGAATAGTTTGTTAGCCAAGGACTTCGCATTATAAATGCTACATAACTTGGTCCACAACTCCTTAGGATTTGTTTCCTCTAACAC
Organism: Silene latifolia; assembly: GCF_048544455.1. Classification (NCBI taxonomy): domain Eukaryota; kingdom Viridiplantae; phylum Streptophyta; class Magnoliopsida; order Caryophyllales; family Caryophyllaceae; genus Silene; species Silene latifolia. Next base: position 62,551,665 of record NC_133526.1, on the reverse strand, counting down.
ACTATACTTGATTTCTGGTGCAAGGGCTAACCGGATTGTACTAACCGCGCGCAACTTCATGTCCTCCCATTTGAGAACTTGAACATCATCGGGCTTCTTGTCTTCAAGAGTCGCATACAACCCCTGTTGTATGAGAACATCCTTTATCATGCTTTGCCACAACGAGAAATTGTTTTTGCCATTAAACAACTCCATCTCAAACTTTGTACCAAAACTTTTCTCCATCGAGCCGTAGCTCTGATACCACTTGTTGGGGTTTTTGGTACAAATAATATAAAATGCAAAGACACACAATATTTTTGTTATGGGATTAACCCACAACCCAACCTTGTATTATTATTCTTCAAACACTAACAATAATACAATCTCAATCTTCCAACCCTTAGCTACTAGCTAAGATTTCCAACTATATGCTTAACTCGGGATATTAAACATACACTCTCTTATCTTCCAACATGACTAGTGACCCTTATTTATATAAGGTCCTAAGTCCTAACTTATCTAGTAACATTAAGAGACTTTATTCCATTCAAAAGCTAACTCCTAATTATTTACTTCTAATAACATCTAACATAAAACTCTATATGTTACTAGTCTTAAGTCATTCAATAATAATGTTGGGGTTACAATTCCCAACACAAAAGCTATCCAGAACTGACATAAAATAAAACATACTCGATCGAGTCACTAATGTACTCGGTTGAGTACACAACACTCGATCGAGTACTCCCCTTACTCAATTGAGTAACACGACTCTAGTAGCTACTGCCCAGCACGTAAACATACCCACTCGATCGAGCCACACCTACTCGATCGAGTCCACCCTACTCGATCAAGTTTTCCCCACGCGGTCGAGTCATGCTCACGATTACACTATCCGCATGCTTTTATTCTATTACGTAAACAACAACATAAATATACAACATCACATCCCCTGCTATTCACATGTTACTAGTATAACAACAATATAAAATCCTCTTCCATCACATAAACATGTTCTTCATCATGAAATTCATACTCTTATGCAACATTTATTTCACCTTTTCCAACCAAATCATCAATTTAACCACATACCTCATCCAACATATGCATATGAAACAACAGTAAACAAGTAGTGATCCCATAACGCCCCATAATGACCGGTTCAAAGTTGCAAGGGCAAGTTCGCGACTTTAGTATACGTCTCCCAAGCCTTTGCATTAGATCCTAAAAACTCCTACCCGAGTTCATTTTAATTTGACTCTCTACATTCATTAGGTTCATTGGTTATAGGTTCCAAAATCGTCGCTCTGATACCACTTTGTAACACCCCCATACACCAAGGTGCCTAACCAAGACCACCCTAGCACATGGAGATGTTACCATCTCGGTTACCCGAGGTATAGTAATCAAAAGAGACCATAAAAAACGTAATTTAAGTTGTAAAGTTTAATGTACATACAACATAACCAAAACTAAAATATAAAATACAACTGTCTCAAAACTGAAATCCAACTAAAACAAAACTGTCATAACAACACAGCATAGGACTAAAGACTCTAACAAGTGGTGACTCCATCCCCAGCTAGATCCCCGAGCGTAATCCAAGGAAATACCTGCTAATCAACTGCTCACCATCCCCGAATGTATCACCACAGTTTTCAAAACATTTAAATGGGGTTAGTTACTCAATAACCAAGATAAGCAAATAACAACATCCAATTACATAATCACATTCTTCCAACTCCATCTCATCACCAATCACCTAACTACACACTAAACTGTGTTGCCCTGCCAGAATATCCATCACAACAGATATTCCACACCGCCAGTGGGGACCGCAGCCGTACCACTTAAGCCCCGCTCAACATCATAGAGCGAATAACCCATGTTCATTAATGTGCACATCCACCTTGTGAGGGGAACCACAAAGGGCGAATCAAAGGCGTGAAGCCACTCCCGCAAGTGACTCCACTCAGCCGAGAGCGCACCTCGCGAACTATAGACAAACAAACAACCAATCTACAATACCAATATAAACATGCCAAATCCAAAGTATGACAACAATAATCATGCCATCTTATGCTTATTAACACAGTCAACTGAGTAAGAAAACCCTACCTGAGACGGAATCACCAACAATCAATGCAGCGGATCAAAAAGGCTCTTCTACGAAATCACCTCCTATAAACAATAATCACATAATTACAAATCTACACACACAATCACTCTCAAAACCCCCAAATCACCCAATTAGGATTTAACCAACTTTAACTATTTGACATAAAAACAATATAGAAATCTTACCCACATGATGACGATCACAAAGGTATGAAGATCTCAGAAATCCGGCAACCCTAACCTTGATTTGATAGCAAAGAGAGAAGAGGGTTGAACGTCGGTTTGTTTCCTTTGTAAAAGGTTTAGAAAATAAGAGTAAAAGTAAAAGAACTGTCGAAAATAACTTTAAATACCTCTTCACACATTACTATCAAACCCGGCCGAAAAACCGTAAAACACGCCTTACTCGATCGAGTAACTAACGTACTCGATCGAGTACCCGCTACTCGATCGAGTTGCCCCTACTCGATCGAGTAACTACGAAACAGAACACACTCCAGAATGCGACACTAACTTACTCGACAGAGTAAGTCCTAGTCGATAGATTACCCAACAGCTCAAATATCTGAGGTATTATAGTGACTCAATGACTGTTAAGTGATAAACTATTTTGCAAAGTTAATTTACTCGATAAAGCTTGTCTTTTTTCGGTTTTAAACTCGTTGTTTCACACTTGTAAAAATGAATTAAGCAAGGTATTTATAATGTCCAAGTAGTGTATACTTCACACATTAAAACATCTCACACACCAATAGTTCAAGTGATAAAAATATTGTAAATAATTTGCTTGGGCAACATGCACAAGTCACCGAAATTCTTCATCAAGCAAACGACTATTCTTCCTCAAGAAATCGGTGCCTAAGAATGCAAGAAATTAGTTTTGTACACACACAAATATGGGTTAGGTTTTGCATCAGGAAATGAGCATAAATGGTTATGTTTATGGGAACCATAAACATTTCCATAAATGTAAAAGTAAACAACCAATTTATAGTAAGTGTCGTATTTTTCAAGCAACCTATTTAGCAAGACATTCAAAACTCTATTTTCTCCAAAGACATCAAAACATTTTCATAAAATCATTTGTGAACATTGAAAGCATTTTAACAATAGTTAAAGTATTTTCAAAATGTTTCTTTGAAGGACGAGTCAAAAGTAACAGTTCACTGCACTGTTGTTTTTAGCACTTAGACATAAAATCGAGTTAATGATCCTTTTAGAACACATGACTCTTACACTATTGACAATCTTCATCTTTGATCTTCTTGATAACCTTGAATTGACGATTGGAGTTTCATGCTACATGATTAAAACTTAAGAGACACACGATTAAATAAACAATAAGATTAATTTGTCTTAAGGCGTCATCAACACTAACTTAAACAAATTGGGTCTCAACAAAGAGGCCCTCGATCATCTGGGTTGTTTACGATTAAATCGACGCTACTAATTAAATAACTATAAACAAAACTTATATCAAAATTTTCATGAATACAAGGATTACAGCAACGGATGGGAAAGCAACACTTCTATAATTGTACAATAAAAAATAGAGCATAGGATAAATATAGGCCGTTGTACGTAACTTGGAGTCCCCCCTAAATTTTCATGAATACTTTCATGAGTTATGCTCAAAAAATAAACGGTTATTTAATGAGAATACTATGAACTATTGCACCCCTTCTCAAAATACTCTATGCTTTCATTTGACTACAAATATTACCAACTAATACACCCGCTCCCATAGAATAGAATTGCTCTCTGTATGACCTGATGCAGTAGGTTAAGTGCTAGGCGGGACCCATTTTGGTTCATTATTAATCATCTTCTTCCCTTTATACTTACAACACTTTAACGAATTGTTTTAGTTACGCTTCCAAATTCCAATAATAATCCCTTCCGGGCCTGCAAGTAGCACACTTTAGCCGCAAAATGCTGGGTGGAAATAGCCTTCGTGTTCATCTCCGGAACCTGACGCATCGTACCTGTCGTTGACTATTCATCTCCACAACCGCGACTCCAGGCGGCAAGAGCGAGGTGTTAAGGAAATTGTCATGGCCGACATCGACGACGTGGTCGGAAAAACTGAATAACTAAGTGAGCTTGATTGGGACTTTGGAGTACCCGCTTAAAATTCCTCTTCATCTTGGGCTGTAATTATGATAAATTCAGTATGTAAATTTTGGGATTTCGATAACTTTTCTTTGTTTTAAAATTGTAATTAATAAATATCAAATGAATCTGTTAGCATAAACAAATTTCAAAGTTGTATCATATTTGAATGAATCTGGGTTTTGCATTGCAAGTTTATGTTGTGGGAATGGACTCAATTGTTTGTGAATAAATCTATGCATTTCTTATATTAATTTCTGGAAAGATAATTAACTTATGGCAAGAGATATTCTTATATTAATTTCTGGAAGATAATTAACCTGTTTTTGATGCACCCAAGATGATCGAAGAATTACCTGAACAAAATGTATGCTTTGTTGATGCTCCAATTCAAAAAAGGAATCCATTGCACATAGGGTGTTTGACACTATGTCCTGACAAAATGACTCCAAGGAAGACAAGAATGATGACTATGAGATGGATGTGCCAACAATAGAAATGGGTGAATATCTAAATAACTCCAAATAACTCTCTATATTTGGTTGACAATTAAAATGACATGTTGGGTGAAGATTGTTTTTTGAGTGTGAGAGAGAGAGAGAGAGACATAGATTTGATGAGCTTAGTAAGAGCGGAAATGAAGGCTCTTATGTTGATAAGGAAGAAGAGGATGACGAAGATATAAGGATAATGATGGGACTTGGGTGAACTTTTAGCTGCTAAATTGATACTACTACGCCTTTACTCCAGTGATTTGTGGCGCATGAGGAATGGCTATGAAGGGCAACAATGGCATCCTAAAGTGTGCAGTAGAAGGAAGGAAGATGGAAAGGAAGAAGAAAAGCTAAAAGAAAGAGAGAAATGAAGGTAATAAACTAATAAAGATAGGTAGGAAAAAAAATTTTAAAAAAAAGGAAAATTATGTGCTTTAAACAAAGGTAACCGGTAGAACAGGTAACCCTTCCGCCCGTTCTATTATATGGACAGGGGTGTATTAGTTGGTAGTATTCGTAGTTAAATAAAGTATGTAGTATTTTGGGAAGGTGTGCAATAGTTCAGAGTATTTCCATTAAATAACCCAAAAAAAAAACTAATGAGATATACATACCTTGGGTACGGTGCGCGAAGCGCGCGCGGTAAACCAACTAATACTTGTTAAATGTTATTATATGTTTATCCAACATAGTCAAATGTTGACAACAATTAGCATATAAAGTAACAATTGGTCTCCCTTGTGACGGGTTACCATTTGTGGCGGATATTTTGTGAGTTAAAATAGTAACAAAATGGGTTAGTGGAGAAAGGGGACCACATAAATAGTGTTGCAGAGAGAGAAAAAGTGGGTACTTTGTGAGGTAAAATGGTATCCGTCACTCAAGAGTGACGAATATGTGCCGTCACAAACAAGAATTTGTGATAAAGTAAATCCAAAAGTATAATTCTTTCTATTTTCTTATGGCAGAAGTTTACTTAACAAACTACATTCCTTTTTTTTATCGTTTTCAATTTACAGCACCACCAAGCTTCCCTGATACCTCTATTCAGCCTAAACTTTTGTCATCAACTACGGAGTATCTTATTACCGTAGAAGGAGCCCAATCGGATCCAAATACACAATGAGTAATAAGCAAAGCCATTAAAAAACTAAAATTAAAGTATTCAATCCAATCAAATTCAATCCTTCACATCCAATTCAATCCAATCCAGTAATCAATCCTTGTATTGCAATACTTGCAAACTCATTACCAAGGCAAGCTTGAAGCTCCATACTAAGACGGAACGAACCTATTCCGAGTCCGCATTTGATGAGTTCGAAACAGAAAAAGAGACATGACTTTAAGTAACAACGCAAGAATAAGAGACCAACAAAAGAGAGAAACGATAAATCCAACCCCAAAAACCACGCACATTCCATCCAACCGTCCCTCTCTTTTCAACTGATTCTCTTTCCACTCTTTTCTCCTGTCCAAATACTCCAAGTATCTCTTCTTTCCTTGTTCCACTCCCACAAGCTTTCCATTTCCCCTTTTACCCTCAAACACCCGCTGTAAAATTACCAAACTATCCTTCCCAATTAAACCAACTCCATCCAAGTCCTCCATCTTCAAACAAACCTCAGTCACGTGGAGTACGAGTCCCCCGGGACCACACCCCACGCACGTGACATCAACCACAAACACCACGTTATCAACCACAACTGCGTATCGGACGTGCACCTCACCGCTCAACCAATGCTTATCGACATTCACCGGTTTCAAACTCGACACATTCAGTGACAACCGGCGCGTGGGGCATACGAGCACCCAACTTAGCTCGAGTTCTGAGTAAAGTTCCCGACACGTGTCATCGTGACTAGGTCTCCGTATTGGAGTAGGTACGGATTCCTTAGGGTCAAGCAGGTCAATTCTAAAGGGGGAGCACCGGAACCAGCCGGTAACGGTTTCGTTTTCTTGGACTTTAGAAAAAATGCATTTTCCACGGTAGAAGAGATCAACGGCTGAGATGAGCTGATGAGATGGAGATGGAGGGCGGAGATTAAGAGGAAGAGTGGGAGGGAGTGTGGGGTATGATAGAGAGTAGAAGGTGCGGGGACCACCTGGGAAGGTGGAGATGAGGTGGCGGATACGTGGAGTGTTGGTGGATGGCCACGTAGAATGGCAGAGGTGGGACCAGAGTTTTTGGTCGGAGGATATTAGGGTGCGGAGTTCTGGTGTGGTGGAGGATATTGAAGCTAAGGTGCACCCGTCTAAGTGAGGTAGGATGTGGGACCGGATTACGTCATGTGGGATAAAAGAGAATTTTGAAGAGGTCGAGCTGGTAGTGGTGGTGGTGGTGGGTTCATCCGCTTTATCGGATTTATCCATATTACGAAATAAAATCATTGATTGGGTCGCAACCATTTGCTTAAAATCGCGGTAGTGGAGATGGTGGGATTAATGATATTTTAGTAAAGTTGAGTTACAGAGGGGGAAAGGGAGGGGCTTGGAAGAGTAGAGGGTGTGAGGTTTGTGAAAGTTTATATATGGAGAAGGAGGTGATGTTTGGGTGCTTATAAGTGTGGCAAGGTGGGGCCTTACATTTGTGAACTTTTCCAGTAGAATTGTTATACTCTGTGACGTTTGTGTAATATTTTGTTCAGATCATTATAAAATTATTGTGTTAATCACCATCTTTGACTAATGGAGATTGTTACTTTGATAGGTATATTAGCCAATAATAGGAAATCTACTAAATCATCTTTGGAAACATCAAAGATAACACACACGGAAAAATTCTTGTGCCCTCCGGAGGACCGTACTCCTTACAGCTAACTTTTTATAATATTTTATTTAGTGGATTAGCTTTAAGTGTAAGGAGGATGATACCTCTTGGAGGACACAAGAAATTTTGACACACAAGTATCCTTATTTACACCGGCCAATTCTTGTTTAACATGTTTTAAACTTAAAACGGGTTATACGAAAGGTATAAGACAAAAGGACAATACCTCTAGAAACTAGCAAAATATTTTGTTTTATCTAGCTGTATGAGTGTATTTTAAACGGATATACTTGTCTTATGAGAAACCAATTGATTATCTTTAATTAAGACTTGGTTACTTTCCTAAATTTGTATCTTGAGATATATTATTTATTTATTATTATTATTATTTTAAGGGTTTTAAATAAGTAGGTTAATTGATGAAGAATTTGTCAAGATGGCGAGCCGGCTTTGGCTCGGTCCGGTGCACCCACCACATCGGGCCAGTTTTGGTGGTCCGACTGGCCCACTACCCGACATGACGTAGCCCGTCCGGCCCAAGCCCAGAGCCAGTTTTACAGCCTTTTACAAATTTCCGAATTTTATTATAGTCCATATAATTAAGTCATTAATTAAAGTTATTCTTTTGATAAATGTAGTAGTATAATAATACTATTTTTAAATAATCAAGAATATTATTATATTTTCTAAAAAGCCGTGCATTTGCACGAGATTTACGCGAGTTTTATAATAACAAAGTAAACAAACGTCTTAGTTGTATAAAAAAAATACCTACAAGTATAAATCTTTTCTTTCCGATTTTAAAGCTACAATGGTCAGGTTTTTTTTTATCAAATGACTAAAATTCATCAGCAAATTTAAAAAATTAAAATATGAAATTTCCACATATATGAAGGGTTTTAAACCACAAATAGAGCCTATGAACATTACAAAATTAAAATACTAAAATTCCACATATATGAAAAAAGGTTTTTAAACAAAAATTTACAAAAAAAAAATCATAAAAAGACGAGCGTTTATATAAATTTCGATTTACAAAGGCAAAGTCAATAAAGTTAAATAAAATTTATGTTACGTTGTCTAACCCCTACTTGACGAATTAAAATTAACAAAATTTATAAAATAACCAAAACTAACCAAAATTTTTTTCCTTGGAGACATGCAAACTCAGATCTTCATCTTTTTATATCAGATTATTCAATTTGACAATTTAAAACTGAAAAAGTAGAGGATTACTCATTACTTAATGATACAAATACGGCGAACTAAGCATATTTGTTTAGGATTTTAATAAAAGATAGTTTTTGATGAAATAATGGGTTTAGGAGAGATGTATGGTATATGAGAAACATGGTAAAATAATGGAGTGAAGTTGTGTTAATGAGAGAAGACTAAGTGAGTTAGGGAGGGATGAGGTGAGTTTACCAGGAGGCGTTTTGGGTTTTTTAATATTTGTTTGTGGGTATTTATACCGACATTGTTTTGGGTAATATAATGGCATAAGGGTTGAAGTTGTAGTGTTGTTTCAGCCCAATTTTACTTAATAAATGTATAGTAATTCACAAATTAACATAACGTTATAGATTGTTTAGTCAGTAAGTCTCCTAAACACAAAACAATTCGTCTTAATTTTAAGACGGGTCAAATATATATCATTTATGTATATAAGAATGCATAGGAGAAAATATTATATTTTGTCTTATATATACAAGTGGTATGAAACTTGATCCGTCTTAAACTTGATACGGATAATATTGTCTTAAATGAAAATTTGGGTTGTTTAGTAGCGAAATTGTTATAAAACGTCGATTAAAAACTTAACGCGTCATTAAGTAGACCCTAACAAAATGTTATATAAACTAGTTTTTTTACCCGTGCACTGCACGGATGGTAATATAGATTGCTAATCGAAGTAGATCTTACGTATAGTCCGTAATACGAACGACTTCAACATTAGTCTTAAACTCGTGCACTGCACGGGTGGTAATGGAAAGTATTCCTCCCTAATTCCCGGTGAATAGTTTATATTTATATTTTTTAGGTGTTTCAATCAAAAGTTTAAACTTTCTTTCTCCAGGTATGTTTTACTTTGTACTTTATCTTTTATGGAGTGATAATAATATTATTAAAAGCAATTTCTCTTTCGTTTTACTTTGATATAAATATGTCATTGAGACAGGGGAGAGTATTAGAAGTTAAACTTACAAATTTTTACTTTGTTTGCCCCATATATTATAGAAAAAAAGGTTATATTTCTTAATTTTATTTGAAGTACCCTGTCTTTTTCTTTGAATTTTTAAATTATGAGAGGTGACATATCATAAAGTGGATATAAGATCATCGTGGATACACGTTTTTTTCTTCATCAAAGGGATTGTTTTCTTTTTACATACAACACAACTTACAATCTTTGGCAAACAACATAATGTCGTGACCACCAATCCCGACCCCTAACCACCATGCGTTGTCGACCTACACCCACGGCTGTCGACCTTCCGTCGCCAACGTCCCTTTCTCAAAATATGGATGTGACAAAATAATTTGATACAGAGTTATAGGTCGGAATATGTAGTCTAGTGTTCATTGTTAATAATGTGTAAACTTAATCACCTTGCCCCCATTATTTAGGTTTACCTTTAATTAAAATACTTCTTTGATTAGGTTAGTTGTTATAAAAGGAAAACTAAAAGCTATGCGTTGTCAAGATTTTTTTACCGTTTTTCTAATTAACTTTATCATAGGATGTCGCAACCTAATCAAAGATAAATACCCTAGACACAAATGAATATAGTAAAAGGGGTCGAACACAAGGAGACGGGAGTTGCTAAACAAGTTGTCATGGAGTGAATTCTATCAAAGTCGGTTATCGATTAATTGTTTGGTTTGGTAATGAAAGAAATCAATAATAAAGAAATAGCCTAGGGAAGTCGGGTCACACATGCAAATTATGTAAATGCTCAAGTTAAACATAGGAGTTGATAAAAATCGTTAATTGTTTAGGTCTTATGACAACCACCTTTCTGCCTTATTGTCAACTATATAACGGGTCCTAACGAGCTCTCGCTATGGCTAGGTCGATCTACTAAACATGCTTAGTCTAATTCATTTTCGCGCCTCTCGACTTATAAAAGTAAATTAACAAATTTAATCTAAGATAGTGGCCAACAATAAAAGACTAAAACTACGATGCAAGCATGTTAAAGAAACAATGAGTTGATATTAAAACATATTTCAACAATTGTAAATACTAATCATGCATGGCTCCCTTAATCCCTAGACTAGTGAATTACTCATGCATAATGAAAGCTAATCTAATGACAAATGATAAAGTACACATGATAATTAGTAAATGGAAATGTGATAGGCATATCGTGCACCTAACAAAGATAAATTCCCTAAATACAAATGAATGTAGTAATATGGGTCGAACCACAAAGAGACGGGAGTTTTCTAAACAAGTTGCTATGGATTGAATTCTATCGAGGTCGGTCTATCAGTTGTTGGTTGGTTGGTTGGTTATGCAAATAACATGAAAACAATAATAAATAAAGCGTCTAGGGAAATCAGATCACACATGCAAATTACTAATTAGTTACGCTAATTTAGAAATGCAATGATAACGATAAATTATTTAGGCCTTTAGACACCCATCTCTCGATATTAACATCGACCATAGATTGGGTCCTAACGATCTCTCGATATGGCTAGGTGATTCTATTATAGCAAGTTTAGTCTAATTCAATTCTGTGCCTCTCGACTTATAGAATGAATTAACAAATTTAATCTACGATTACGACCAATAACCAAAGATTAAATAATATAATGCAAACATGTTATAGAAACTATTATTTGATATCGTGACATCTCATTTTAACAATTGTGATTAGTTAATAAGCATGGCTTCCTTAATCCCAAGACTAAGGAAATTACTCGGGCATAATGTAAATTATCTAATGACAAATGAATAATAAAAGTAATGCAAGAAATGAAATTACCTTGATAATGGAAGAACTTGCAAATGAAAAACAAGGAATGAAATGTAAATAACTTATAATGGAAATTGAATTATAACTTGAAATATTTAAAGGAAATGTAAACAACATAAATAAAAACTAAACTAATCTAAATCTAACCTAATGACTAAAACTAATCTAAAATTTAGAGGATTTTGTGAACTAGAACATAATGAGAATTGTGTTTAAAGTGTCGAATCAACCCCCTTTTATAGGAATAAGGGGTTGTAACGTAAACAACCTAGAAGCGGCTAACCCCAATCGGGGTCGTGGGTTTTCTCAACTTTCTCTTAATTCCGTCTTAACTTTTCAATTAATTTTGATGCGGAATCCAATGCTTATGTTTTAATGCGTCCGTCTAAGGTATCCTATGTAACACCCCGATTTACAAAGGAGCCTTTAGCAAGACATTCCCTAATAAACTGGACTGTTACCATCTCGGTTTCCCGAGGTAGTGAATATAAGACATAACAATCCAAAGTACTTTAATTATACTTTAAGTGAATACTGTTTACAAAACCGTACAAACTAAAACTGTAGCAAAACAATTTACAAACTTTTAGCGGAAATAAAACTTGTAAAACAAGGTGGATAACTAAACATGATTAAACGAGGTGGACTAGACACTAAGTCAGGCAATCCAAGCTCTCTTCCCATCCAGCTCCTATCAGTCTCTGAGGTGCCTGTCAATCTGCTCCCCATTAAAAGGTTCACCGCAGGTGTTCACGAATACACAGGGTCAACCACGAGGTTGAGTAGGGTAATACAATGCAACAAGTATGTATGATATGCATGCTCCTCCATCACCACCACCATCTCATCGCAACTCATAACCCGGAACACCCAGCCATACCGATCCCCGGTAGACTATATATCGACCGTAGCCGATCTGCCAGCTCGTAGCTGAGGACACCATGGCAAGTCCTGCAGAACCCGCCTGAGCCTTATCACAACATCATCATCACCACACCACATCACCACAACATCCTCCATCTCCAATGCATATGAATGCTCAAAAGAAATTAATGCAACACAATATATATATCATTGAACTGATCAATCATAAAATCATGCCGGTTACCAAATATTGTGATAACATACTCAATACGATCAATTGATCAATCACATTCCAAAGATATGAATCATAACATAAATCAACAACCACGAATCAAGTAAACGTTCACAGTTTGGTCATATGAAACACAAACAAGTCAACACAATTCAACAACAACGATAATAAGTCAAGTGTATTTCCCTACCTCAAAGTGCCAACAAATCCAATTAAGCAGTTCAAGCAGTCCAGAAAATAAAGCAACGAATCTGATTATCGATCCTTCACAAATCCGTCACCTAAAACAATTATAATATTTATAATTACTAATTACTAAATATAGAAATCTCCCAAAATAGAAGCTACTAAAAAAAATAGATAGGTTACCCAATATAGAAAGTTTCTAAAAATGGAAAGTTTCCCAAAATAGAAACTCGGAAATAAAAACGAAACGTAAACATTTTAATTACGCAAAACCCGACACAACCCTTCAAACACTCCCCCTTCTCACTGCTCGCCCAACCACCACGCTGACCCAAACCACCTCTGGCCACCACCGTCATCACCTCTGACCCACGGTGGTTCCATGGGTGGTCATCACTCGCCTCGACTTCCTCTGAACCGCCACATAAACCACCCCGAAAACGCCTGACCGCTCGACTTCCCTTTCCCCTGTCTTCACGCATTCAGGCCACCGCCACCACGAACCGCCACCTAAGACCACCAACACGCCTCCAATGTGGTCGCCCCAACCACCAAGAGTTAACCCAACAATACCCGTGTCAATTCGGGTCTGAAAAAGGGTCCCAATTACCCGAATTAACCACAAAACGCCACGAATCCCCTGTACACGAAATGTTCCGGCAACCACCGCGCAAACCACCACCAATAACCACCCAAATGCCACCTTGCCCGTCGACCCTTCACCCTTAGTCTCACCAGCCCAGGTCCGCGTCAAATCGAGTCACAATAAAGGGTTAAACCCGTGTTTTTATCCGCCATCAGAATCCCATAACCACCCCACCAAAAGCCGCCTGAAACACCTTCTCCCGCCGGTCACTGGTGGTCAAAAGGGGGTCTAATCACTCCCTGGTCTCCCACGGTCACAACGGTACCCTAGGTTCGTCCTATAGCGGTCTAATTAACAAGTTATATTCGTCTTAAGGCGAGTAGTTATGAGACGGTCTTACCTTGCTTGAATGCCGATGACGATATGCGAATCCTACGACCAATGCTCTTCCTCTCTTCCACGGCAACCCTAGGTCAATGTATGTGAGTGTAGGGTTTCTAGGTCCCTTTATATAGTCTAGGTTTAATTAGTATCCGACTCATATTAAGAAACCCGCTCCTATTATAATTAGAAGATACCTTGCTTAATTAATTCCCGACTCACAACTTATAAACCCGTCTTTACTTAATTACCAACTGGCCTTAAGCCATGGCACACAACCCCATGTACTTCCTTCATAATATATCATTTACCTTTCTCGTCTTATTTGCAATTACTATAATAAAATACGATTAATTAATTATTCGAATTACGTAAATTATTTATATAAATTATTATCAAATTACGGGGTATTACAATCTTCCCCCCTTAAAATGAACTTCGTCCCGAAGTTCGCTCAAAAATGCTACTAAGAGCCTCAAAGAACATCCAACACAACTCGGTACCATAAATTCCATTTCAACTTATAACCAATTAAACACAATCAACCCTTCCAATTAGACACAATAAAATGTATTACAAAATAAACTCAAAACACGAAGATGCATCTCAAAACAAACTCAAAACACGAGGTATCACATTCTACCCTCCTAAAAATAAACTTCGTCCCGAAGTTTAACTCATCTTCACTTAACCCACACTAACTACAACTAACCACCTGAGAAACACAAATGTATAACAACTAATCTCTTAACACTGCTAACAACTATTTCCAACAACTAGTTTATCGATTCCTGGACGACTATTGACAATGCGCGCTCTTATACCCCCGAGTTACGTCCCCGGAACTCCAACTTACTATACCATCAAGTCAACTATCACCACCACCCTCCATTATATTCACAATGGCAATCCTAAGCCATAAACAAGAGAGAGTAACCGCAATACAATTTAAAAGAAACTCCTCGCATTTGTAACCATATCTCCAGAAAGAAATCTACCACTCTAATCCATCATAATCACCAAAATCCATTAACGTGTCCATACAACCATTTACTCACTTACTAACCCAGGTCAAGAATTAGGCCGATGAATACAACACTCAACAACATACTTAGAACTCATAATTTAGATTATCACACGGTTTCCACCACATCAGTTATGAAACATATCACACCTCCCAGTAAAAGAAACAGACATATGATTCACAATAACAACAAAATTACTTCCATATCACACATATGTTAGTATCACACATATGTTTAACATTTTAGCAACCATACCATTCAATTGTATCCATCAACTCAGTATAATTCATTTTCAGCAAAAATAAAAGATATCGCATAAACAACTTAAACATGTACATATACCATCATATAACTTGTAAAACATTATCTATGACAAAAGATTAGCAAGGTGAACAAGTTCTCTGGTTTGCACGGTTTGAACAAATAGGCAACTCGCGGCTTAATTAAACGTAACTATAACGACTATCATTTAAACCTACGCAAAACATGTGAATCATCAAAGGGTTATCTCATTATAATTGGCCAACATAGCTGACATAAAAAAGTTTACGTCAAAATATAATTCATAGCGACGGTTAGAGAATATATTTCAAATATCGTAACTATATCAAACATTTTTTTTTGTTTTCAACAATCACCTTAGCATTTCATGACAATACAACTATGAACATATCCAATAAGGAACAACAACACTATTTTATTATCATATCATAAGTTTAGGTTCAACTGAAATAAATTAATGCAATGAAAGTAATAAGTATAACTATAGGCACACAGACTCACATAAAAGACATTAGAACTCAGATGACATCCTACATGTGTGAACATTTAGACATACTCATTACTACCATCCATGTGTATACATTTAAACATAATTATTATAAATATCCATGCGAGTATATTAGAACAATCAAGTTAACATTTAACGCCACCAACTTTACCAAGATATGACAATATAGTTTTATATTTATATATATCCGACCACTATACAAATATGATGAACACACCAGAGATATTACAACATGCCAAACATATATAAAATATGCAAACACCTGGACTCGTATAAAATATTTCACCCTCGATTAAGAATCAAATTAAGCTATTCAATTTCACTCATACTATCATGCCAACAATGTTATCAACTAAACTTTAATTTTATCACTTGTTAAGATACATAACTACTGAACATGCGTGCTACTATCATCATATAAAACATTATAAGGTCACATTAATAAGGCTCATGAAATAACCAAACAATTGTATGAAAACTCAACATAGAACGCACATTTTACAAGTCATGATTCACGTTGTAACTTCCAAAGACCACGAACAAATAACCGTTCGATTAAAACTTGATTCATATTACTTTTATAAAATACGGAGAGTTAAAGACACAGGGGAAAAAGAATTAGGTCTAAAGCACAAGAATTCCATTTTTAAAGAATTTTACAACTCAGTTGGTCCAAACAAGTATGTGACAGCAATTGGTCCGAAACTTGGGTCAGTTTGCAAAACTTACCATTTAATATAGAGACATCAAGAATTTTCGTGGCTTATCAATTTGAAAACATATGCGAATCTTCTGATCGATGGAGTTGGAATTATGCAAGAATTATTAATACAATTTAAATGAGGATTTTTACAACATCGTTGGTCAAAACATCACTGCACAAGAACTTCCTGACCACAGCCCACTAAAATATTTATTACTCCTAATCCGTATATCCTATAAGCATGAAACCAATGCCAAATGAACACTAACTCACGAGGCTATCGCTCATAAAATTTTCATCCATAGGCAATAAACAGAAAAGAAATGGCAGTAAGGTCAATTAAAGAGTAAAATCAAACAAAACGAGTTTCAGCACTAGGTCATTCTTTACTATGTTACAAGCTCTTATGAACATACTATGTATACTAACCCATCCCAACTTAAATCTCACACTTTGTACTTACGTAAACATCTATCCCATAGAATCCCTTCGCATCTCGATCTACTCCTTACATCTAAATCACGATTGCTATGACTAGAAACATGCAATTCAATAGTGTTTCTGATTACTATCACAATACTATACTAGCATGGCTTCGGGATCACATAACCGCATATTGCTAGACATAATAGCACTATCAACACGTCATTCAACATCCATCCAGATAAATATCATCAATTCGCAATTATTTTAACGCTCACGATTACCACAATCCAACACTTCATTGATTATCAACCTGAACACGAAAATTTATTTCTCATCTCCACAACATCATATGATCACGTCATCATTCATACAAAATACTTACCGTAACGTTGTCCTGCAGAATGGTTAGAATATATGGGTCTCAAGGTATACATCAACTCGATTATATCCAAGGTTTTCCTTCTAACTACCCCATTCACTCAATTTATCTCGGGTTACCTGGTTCAAAACTGAGAGGGCAAAAGAGCACGCATTAAGGGCGCCTTCTTAACCGCAATGTGAGCTCCTAACAGTTTATTCCCAGGGGTTCATTTTATTTAGACACATCCTACGTTCATTGGGTTCATTGGTTTAGGCCTGAGGATCGTTCGCTCTGATACCACTTTGTAACACCCCGATTTACAAAGGAGCCTTTAGCAAGACATTCCCTAATAAACCGGACTGTTACCATCTCGGTTTCCCGAGTTAGTGAATATAAGACATAACAATCCAAAGTACTTTAATTATACTTTAAGTGAATACTGTTTACAAAACCGTACAAACTAAAACTGTAGCAAAACAATTTACAAACTTTTAGCGGAAATAAAACTTGTAAAACAAGGTGGATAACTAAACATGATTAAACGAGGTGGACTAGACACTAAGTCAGGCAATCCAAGCTCTCTTCCCATCCAGCTCCTATCAGTCTCTGAGGTACCTGTCAATCTGCTCCCCATTAAAAGGTTCACCGCAGGTGTTCACGAATACACAGGGTCAACCACGAGGTTGAGTAGGGTAATACAATGCAACAAGTATGTATGATATGCATGCTCCTCCATCACCACCACCATCTCATCGCAACTCATAACCCGGAACACCCAGCCATACCGATCCCCGGAAGACTATATATCGACCGTAGTCGATATGCCAGCTCGCAGCTGAGGACACCAGGGCAAGTCCTGCAGAACCCGCCTGAGCCTTATCACAACATCATCATCATCATCACCACACCACATCACCATAACATCCTCCATCTCCAATGCATATGAATGCTCAAAAGAAATTAATGCAACACAATATATATATCATTGAACTGATCAATCATAAAATCATGCCGGTTACCAAATGTTGTGATAACATACTCAATACGATCAATTGATCAATCACATTCCAAAGATATGAATCATAACATAAATCAACAACCACGAATCAAGTCAACGTTCACAGTTTGGTCATATGAAACACAAACAAGTCAACACAATTCAACAACAACGATAATAAGTCAAGTGTATTTCCCTACCTCAAAGTGCCATCAAATCCAATTAAGCAGTTCAAGCAGTCCAGAAAATAAAGCAACGAATCTGATTATCGATCCTTCACAAATCCGTCACCTAAAACAATTATAATATTTATAATTACTAATTACTAAATATAGAAATCTCCCAAAATAGAAGCTACTAAAAAAAATAGATAGGTTACCCAATATAGAAAGTTTCTAAAAATGGAAAGTTTCCCAAAATAGAAACTCGGAAATAAAAACGAAACGTAAACATTTTAATTACGCAAAACCCGACACAACCCTTCAAACACTCCCCTTCTCACCGCCGCCCAACCACCACGCCGACCCAAACCACCTCTGGCCACCACCGTCATCACCTCTGACCCACGGTGGTTCCAGGGGTGGTCATCACTCGCCTCGACTCCCTCTGAACCGCCACAGAAACCACCCCGAAAACGCCTGACCGCTCGACTTCCCTTTCCCCTGTTTTCACGCATTCAGGCCACCGCCACCACGAACCGCCACCTAAGACCACCAACACGCCTCCAATGTGGTCGCCCCAACCACCAAGAGTTAACCCAACAATACCCGTGTCAATTCGGGTCTGAAAAAGGGTCCCAATTACCCGAATTAACCACAAAACGCCACGAAGCCCATGTACACGAAATGTTCCGACAACCACCGCGCAAACCACCACCAATAACCACCCAAATGCCACCTTGCCCGTCGACCCTTCACCCTTAGTCTCACCAGGCCAGGTCCGCGTCAAATCGAGTCACAATAAAGGGTTAAACCCGTGTTTTTATCCGCCATCAGAATCCCATAACCACCCCACCAAAAGCCGCCTGAAACACCTTCTCCCGCCGGTCACTAGTGGTCAAAAGGTGGTCTAATCACTCCCTGGTCTCCCACGGTCACAACGGTACCCTAGGTTCGTCCTATAGCGGTCTAATTAACAAGTTATATTCGTCTTAAGGCGAGTAGTTATGAGACGGTCTTACCTTGCTTGAATGCCGATGACGATATGCGAATCCTACGACCAATGCTCTTCCTCTCTTCCACGGCAACCCTAGGTCAATGTATGTGAGTGTAGGGTTTCTAGGTCTCTTTATATAGTCTAGGTTTAATTAGTATCCGACTCATATTAAGAAACCCGCTCCTATTCTAATTAGAAGATACCTTGCTTAATTAATTCCCGACTCACAACTTATAAACCCGTCTTTACTTAATTACCAACTGGCCTTAAGCCATGGCACACAACCCCATGTACTTCCTTCATAATATATCATTTACCTTTCTCGTCTTATTTGCAATTACTATAATAAAATACGATTAATTAATTATTCGAATTACGTAAATTATTTATATAAATTATTGTCAAATTACGGGGTATTACAATCTTCCCCCTTAAAATGAACTTCGTCCCGAAGTTCGCTCAAAAATGCTACTAAGAGCCTCAGCAACATCCAACACAACTCGGTACCATAAATTCCATTTCAACTTATAACCAATTAAACACAATCAACCCTTCCAATTAGACACAATAAAATGTATTACAAAATAAACTCAAAACACGAAGATGCATCAAAAAACAAACTCAAAACACGAGGTATCACATCCTAGGCATCCTTTGGCATCCAAAGTAGCATCCAAAGCTCATGCAAATCAACTTAACTTCTTGGACTTTATTTGGGCTTGAATACTTGCACCAACCCAAGTTGGTTTTGAGCTCGGGATTTCCATTTCTTCCCAAAATATTCCTATACTTCCCGAAACACCTTTGCATGGTCACAACTTGCTTTCTTTAGCCTCGTGAACTCCGATGTTTGCTATTTTGACGGGAAAAGGCTACAAAAGCTCCAATTCCTACAAAATGTAATAAATACACGCAAAACGCCTAGAACACGGGATTAGCTCACAAATACACTTATATAAGTGCAATAATGCTACAAAACCGAGCTAAAATAGGGAGTTAAACTCTATATAAAATGGACTTATCAAACTCCCCCAAGCTAAACCTTTGCTTGTCCTCAAGCAAGCACTTAAGACAAGGGTAGAAAGCAACTAAATCCCACAATTGCATAATCCAATAATAAGCCATTAAAGCATATGACTCAAATTCCGAAACAACATGGGCATAAGGAAAATGCATAAACATGGATGAGATTTATATGACGGCGTAACATGGAAGAATAATTCAAATGGAATTTTAAGCTCTTGCATGATCTTTTGACTTTGGACTGTCACGGTACACTCAAGCTCTTTTATATGTGAAAGGATATTTATAGGAGTAGCACTCACCTATCCTCGACTCATGAGAGTGTGCCCTCAATCTAATATGCTAATCAATCAAAAACATAAGACAAAACAATAATAAATGCAAGCATATAAGAAGCCAAATGGGTAAGAAGAAGGCAATATGTAATGGTTAATAAGGGGGAACATGTGAATTATGGTTTTGTGGGACTAGGTGATTAAGATAGAAACGACCAAATGTAAAGAGGCTCAATCCCAATCCTATAGTAACCCACTATTTAGAAGCCAAATACAATAATATATTGAACGTTTTTCAATGTAAAACATAGGAATACTCCCCAAAATTTATGAATAAAGCACGGGAGTTTCTTTCTCCTTCCATTGTTTTCCTTCTTACTTTTCAAATCATGTTCTTTTTCTTCTTTTCATTTCTCATTGTTCATGATTCATTTCTTTTCTTTTTCTTTTCTTTTTCATTTCACTTTCTTTTTTTCATAATCATTTAAAACGGAAATTAAAAATTCTGTTTAACCAAACTCACTATGATTTCCATTAAGACATATCCCAAATGAGCACCCTACACCAATGACATAGCTACTAGCTTGACAAAGTAGGCAAAATATATAATGTAGCTAGGAAATTTGTAAGCATGTGTAAATGGGGCTAGAAATGGGCAATATAATCAAAGTGAATGGCTTCAAATGCAATGCAAAATATGAAAGTAATGCTTGTTAGTGATGGAATAAAGATCATACTTGTGCGTTTTGATGAAACACACACCATAAGGAGGCATAAACTCACCTAAGAAAGACCGGATATGGATGCATTGGTCTAAGTAGGTTCTACCTTACCAACTTTGTGGCTTGCCAATAGTCAAGATCAAGCTTATTCGGTCCAAATTCCATCTTCCACCTACTATGTCAAGACATCCCCATGAAGCAATAATCCCGTCAATAATAAAGAGTCAATAGCTATTAAGCTATCGTTGGGAAATGCATAGGGATATTAGTATAAAAACCATGACAAAAGTTAGGAAAGCAAAGCATAAGAAGCAAAAACTAGCACAAAAGTTTTCAAATTTCAGTTTTTTATTAAATTGAAAATGCAAACTAACTAAGATGCAAATGCAATCTCTCCCCCAAGCTAAACACAACATTTTCCTCAATGTGCCCACATGTAAATCATCTGTAATACTACGGTTTTCTATGTGTATGGGTACTTTATCGAGTGGGGCTTACTCTTTCGAGTAAGTGTTTTTACGCAAAACAGTAGTCTGCCTGATGGGTACTCGATTGAGTACGTGTGACACTCGATCGAGTAAGGGTCACTCGATCGAGTAAGTCACTTACTCGATCGAGTAAGTGAGTCTTACGGGTTATTTTAGCCGGGATTCGTTAATGACGCGTGATTAATATAAAAGGTTTCCGTCATTCTTCCTTTTCACTTTTTCACCTTTCTAAAACCTTTCAAAAGAAAAAGAAGTTACGTAGTTCGCTTTCATCGCGTTGTTAACAAATCCCAAGGCTAGGATCGTCGGATTGTCTTGTTCTTTACGCCGTTGAGATCGTCGTGTCAAGGGTAAGCTTCTTGTATAATTTTTATTATGTTTCATTAAGTTTGGTTAAAACCCTAATTGGGTAGATTTGGGGGTTTTGGGTGTGTTATGATGATTAGGTGATAATTATGTGAATATGTGTTATAGGAGGAGGATTCGTAGAGGAACATTACTGATTAGCTGCAGTGACGGTCTTGTGGTTGCTATTCCAGGTAGGGTTTCCCTACTCGGTTATTGTTTACATTGTGTTGTTGGTGGTTGATCATTGTTGTTAATTGATATCATATCGGATTTGGTAATTGATAATTGTTGTGGTATAATGTGGTTGGATTGTGTAATTTTTTGTGGTTTGCGAGGTGCGTCCTCGGCTGAGCGGAGTCACTTGCTGGAGTGACTTCACGCCCTTGATTTGCCCTCTGTGGAACCCGCCATAGAGGGGATGTACACATTTAGGAACTTGGGTTATCGCTCGGATGTGATGAGCGGGGCTTAGGTGGGAACGGCTGCGGTCCCCCCACTGGCGGTGTGGAATACTTGTTGCGATGGGTATTCTGGCAGGACTACACACTTTCGTGTGTAGTAGGGTGTGAGGTGATATGATGGAGATTGGTTGGTTAGATTGGATTGTTGTATTGGTTTTGTTGTAATATTTTATGTAAACAGTAACTGACCCCGGTTTAAATGTTTTGAAAACTGTGGTGATCCATTCGGTGATGGTGAGTAGTTATTGAGCAGGTATGAGTTGACGTGCATGGGATAGCTGGGTTGAGTCGCCACGAGCTCTTTAGAAGTCTTCCGCTGTGTCATAAACATTCTTTTATATTATTTCAGTTGGTTTGACAATTTTGAGAAACAGTTGTATTTACTTTATCAGTTTTGGTTTTTGAACTTGTATCACTTTAAATTCATTTATTAAAGTATGTTTCTTTATTGTCTATTTGATATACATTGCCTCGGGTAACCGAGATGGTAGCACTTCCATGCTTTAAGTGGTCCTGATAAGGCACTTGGGGTATGGGGGTGTTACATCATCCAAGCTAACCGCGAAAATGGCTCAAAGCACATAAGACAAGGGGTTATCTTCAATTGGGAAAGGGAAGAAATATGAAAATACAAATGAAAACAAACGCACTAAACTAGCTAGCCTCCCCCAAGCTAGCATAAATGGGGGATTCATCTAACAATAGGAGGTTTTGAGTGTGATTTTTTAGTGAGAAAAATGGAGAAAACAGAGAAGAAGGAGAGTAGATACCGTTGGGAGGATATGAGGACATGAGGGACTTGGCAAAGAATATGAAAGCTCATGACCACGATCGGGGACACCCCACTCTGATCGGGGTTGACTGGTTCTCCGAATTTTGACTTCGCTCTTACTCCGTGGTAATTTAGCATCCCGTCTTTGAAAGTTACGTCCCCAAACGGGGTTATAGCATGGGGAAGCGTGACATTCTTCATATGTCCTTCTTCTCATTTCCAACTTCCTATAAAATACAACTCAAAAATACCAACTAGTCTAGCAATTATTGCTAATTATATGAAAACAGGAAATTTGCAATAAAAGCAAAAATGCAAAAATAAAAACACGGGTTGCCTCCCGAGAAGCGCAAATATTAAGTCTTGCTAGACTCCTATTTTTCTAACGTTGTAGCCTTCGTCATCCGTAAAAAAATAGGTCAAAGCCCTTAGAAGCCGATCATATACCAGTGCATGGGCAATACTAAAGCATATATACGCAATTGATAAGATTAACGCATAAAAGGTCAAAGGATAAGGATGAAAAAGCTTATCAAAATGCATAGGAGAAGCTTCAAAAACAACCACTGTATTACTCCACTCGTCAGCAAGAGATGGAGCGTCATGCTTAAGACCATGAAATAAATCATTACTGCACAAATTATCATCATATATGGTCTCAAATTGGTGGCATGAAGAATCAAGGAAGTGGGTCTCATTGGAAATGATCGGTTCTTCTCACTTATCCTCAATGGGCTCATCACGATGTCTCGCATCTGTTAGTTATTTAGACCAAATAAGACTCATCTTATGAAATAAAAAATTACTAGCTAATTTTATGTAGTGGTCTAAATCTACATGCATGCAAAGATAAAAAGATAGAAATTTCCTTACATTGGAAAATGGCAAATTTGGGCACTACAAAGGTCTCCTACCTTTGTAGTTCTTGAGCTATAAAATGATGGATGATCCTCCTCTTATACCAAACCACAAAAATTGATGGTCTCCTTTGGTGTGCACCCAAGAGTAGCCCAAAATTTACTACAAATAATATTAACTAGATATTATTTGAGTATTATGTATGTATATTTGATATACTAAAAAATATTATTACCTTGATAATATTATTAGTCTACTTTTATATGTATTTTAATATAAAAGGATGAACAAAAATAAGAAGAAAAATATGGTCTATTGATGGTGTATATGAACCATCCACAACAAGCACACAAAGACCAATTTTTTCTTCAAATTTTTAACCTTAGAAATGATGGAAGGAATTGGGTATTTATAGGCATGCAAATGTAAACAATTCACATACAAAAGATAGTGGGAAATGCCTACCTTTTCCACTCACAATGAGTGTATTAGTAGTGTATAAAAATCTGTCCAAATGGTCCCCTCCGGTCCATTTCGATTTTCGACATTTGCCCCATAAATGCTTATAAGTCTTATATTTAATTATCTGACATAATTAAATATTAATTTGATTACTTAACAATTAGATAATACAAATTAACAACTAATAACCACTTAACCATTAAGTAATTATTAGATCATTTTATCAACATAAAATGTATCTTATAAACCCTTATTAGCTAATTTGACAACCTCTTGTAAATTTAAATAGCTAATTATCTCCACCTCAAAACTTATACACATATCGTATAAAATTAATTAATTAATAAATTCTAATTTTTATTTATTAATTAATTATCACATAATTAAATAATAAATCCTCTTATCCCGAGTTCGCAACCCGTCATCAAATAATACATTCAGACGACTAATTAAAAGTCAGATAATACAAGGAATTAATTATCTCGTATCTCATACAAACAATTAATTCATTCAACTTGGGCTTCATCCTATAGGTGTGACCTAAAGGGATTAGTTGATCACCGCCGTCACACGACAGTAACGTCAAACTCTAGTCAGCCGAGCGTTACCGATTAACGTTGATCAACTGACAAATATATAAAATAAGTCCCTTATATTCCTTGTACGAGATTTAATATGTAAACGCACTTATTGTGGAGGACACTACTCCAACAATCTCCCACTTGTCCGACACAAGTGTGCGCTACCAATTCTGTTGTCTAATAATATCTCCCACTCAATGCAAGATGTCTTTCAGGTCGTTTTTGCACGTGATCATATCATAACGTGGTTTCCTCGATCCGGAGAATGACTGTCTGACCGAATAATCTACTATAGATCTCATCTGAGAGTGGCCACGTATTTCCAGTCACCTCTCCTCGAGTGGCCTTGAGATAAAATATGACATAAATGGACAATCCCGTTGACCTATTTTCTTCGTTTGATACAGATCACAATGACCCAGTAAGTGCTCATCGACCTCCTTTTACGGCGCGATCTAGAACAAAAACCAAAGCCACCAGAAACTGCACCAACTCAGACAAATAGTCACCAGTCTAAAGAATTGAGTCGAAGGAATAAATAAAAATCCTTGCCACGACCTAGCAACTAAGGACTCTATAAACGGTCACTGTCCGATAAACCGTCTCACAATCTGCCTATATAACCGACCAGCCATCTCAATGGCCATATGACAGTCAAACTTGTCATCTATCGCCTTACAATCTAGTCACTCTGAGACGTCACCTCGTTATGTAACTAGGGACAAAAATACAATGTTAATCTAGTTCACTTTAATAGGGTTCGACGTTGTCACTACAACCTATTTGGACAAAATAAAGTATTTAAATTCAGATACAAAAACTGAATACAACGATAAATGTAATTATCATATATGAAATAATAAATACAATATCTGATTATTATTACATATCGTATAATTTACAATAGTTCTGGCATTCGTCTCAATCCCATAGAAACTACATGCTATCATGTTTAGCTTGAGACAATGACTTGGTAAAAGGATCAGCGATGTTGTCAGCTGTCCCTACCTTACAGACAGTAATTTCCTTCTTTTCAATTAAATCTATAATTACATGAAATTTCCTAAGTACGGGTCTAAACTTGTTACTAGACTTGGGCTCTTTTGCTTGAAAAATTGCCCCACTGTTATCACAATACAAAGTGATAGGATCCTCGGCAGTCGGAACTACTTTCAGTCCCTCTAAGAATTGTCTAATCCAAACAGCTTCCTTTGCAGCTTCAGAGGCTGCAATGTACTTAGCTTCCGTTGTAGAATCAGCAGTCACAGACTCCTTAAAAATTCTCCAGCAAACCGCCCCTCCGTTCAACAAAAAGACAAAACCAGTTTGGGATTTCAAATCATCCCTATCGGTGTGGAAACTGGCATCCGTATAACCTCTTATACGTAATTAAGATTCTCCTCTAAACACTAAGAATGAATCCTTAGTCCTTCTCAAGTACTTCAGAATATTCTTGACGGCTATCCAGTGACTCTCACCTGGAGTTTTCTGAAAACGACTTGTCATACTCAAAGCATACGAGACGTCAGGACGAGAACACATCATAACATACATGATCGATCCAACATCGGAAGCATAAGGAATCGATTTCATGCGTTCAATATCCTTAGGCTCAGTAGGACACTGTGACTTACTCAAAGTAATCCTACTGCCTATAGGTAGAAAACCTCTCTTGGAGTTTTTCATATTGAATCTGTCAAGAATCTTATCGATATAGGCTTCTTGACTCAAAGCTAATATCCTTTTGGATCTATCCCTATAGATCCGGATACCCAAGATGCGCTGAGCTTCTCCCAAATCTTTCATTTGGAAGTGATTTCCTAACCACTTCTTGACAGAAGC
Organism: Silene latifolia; assembly: GCF_048544455.1. NCBI lineage: Eukaryota > Viridiplantae > Streptophyta > Magnoliopsida > Caryophyllales > Caryophyllaceae > Silene > Silene latifolia. Next base: position 62,524,668 of record NC_133526.1, on the reverse strand, counting down.
AAGCATATCTACATCATTCCCAATGAGTAATATGTCGTCCACATAAAGAAGTAATAAAACAACTTTACTCCCACTAAACTTCATGTATAAACATGGTTTCTCAACACTTCGAGAAAAACCATTCTGTTTAATAACATGATCAAAACGATGATTCCAACTCCTTAACGCTTGCTTAAGACCATAAATGGATCTCTTAAGTTTGCATACTTTGTTAGGATTTTTAGGATCCACAAAACCTTCAGGTTGTGTCATAAACACTTCCTCTTCCAGAAACCCGTTCAGGAAGGCGGTTTTGACATCCATTTGCCATATCTGTAACACCCGCGAATTTTTCATTTTGGCAATTATAATTTAATTAACCGTTCTATTGTCTCATTTATATTTTAAATTATTTAATTTAATGAATTTCATTACTAAACATGATTTTTATAAATATTATATTTTTAAAGCTTAAGTTATACAAAATAAATATTTTGGTCGGATAATAATGATAATAATAATAATATTTTCTGTCTGGAGTTGTAGTGGGCTCGAGACGTAAATTCTAGTGTATATCGACTCAATTTTGCTTGTTGGGCCTAGTATGACCAATGGACTCACCTACTACTCCTTCCTCCTCATAATAATGAGGGAAACCCTAACTACACCTCCCTCCTCAATTTTTCAGATTCATCCTCAACAACAAACACCATTTTTAAACTTTCCTCTTACAAATCTTCAAAACACCATAACTTAATCAATTCTTGTCCGAATCAAGTGTTTTTCGCGTCTATCTCTCCCTCTCATCACCCTCCATCTTTCTAGGTAAGAAAGGAACCGACTTTCATCCATTCATGGGGCTATCGACCCATATTACACACGGTACCCTTTTCTAGTTTCATTTCTTAGTCTTAATTTGTGTTTTCTTATGTTTAGGAGAAGGTTTAGTTGACCCGGAAGTGGATCCTTGAAAGGTAGACGAGTCTTTTGTGGATTTAAGTGCAAAAAGTTAACGGTGATGGGTTACTCGATATTATGTCAATTTTAGTGTTTATATATGTTATAGTTTGTTCACATGTGTGTTAAAGTTAGATTCTTTACATGTTTTTACTTGTTTGTTGTTGAATGAGTTTTGTGTGGAATCTCTCTTGGTGGTTTGAAGAAGTTTCTAGCCTTTTGTATACATGGATGAATTAGTAAAGAATCCGTCTTATTCATGCTGAATAATTGTGCTTAATTATGTCATGAAGTTGTTAGTTTGGAATTGTTTGAATTTGAATCGAACCTTGTGTTTTAATCCCTCTTTTATGCTTTGATTTCACCCTTAATACTTGTATAAAGTTACTTGGGTAATAAATGGTGCAATTGGGATGGTAATGGCATGATAAAAAAATGATTTGGGGATGAAGATGAATTTGTTGTGTCGTGCAAATCAGTGAATTTGCGCAGGCTGCGCCACAGCCTAGACCAGTTTTCGTAAAATGGCCATAACTGGTTTCACCTCATTATCATGTATAGAACTCAAGTTATGACTGTTTGAAGTTGACCCTTGTTATAGTCGAGTACTAAACTTGTTATAGATTGGGTTTTGAGTTTCTTATTGGGTATGCATCTTAACCTTGGTTCTAATGCTTGTGTACGGTGTGTTGAGACTCTTTTATCATGGGAGTACTTGATATTTGTTATACTCTCGTACTTATGCATGCTTCACATGAATTGTTTACGTTATGTTTATATAATCATTTTTACTCGTATTAGTGACCCCGTGTCATATGACATTTTATCGTGTTTATATTCACATGATCGTTTTTATTCTTTTTGTGACCCGAGTGTGACGTTTTACATTGTGTGACTACTCGACATTCCTTATTTATTTTGCCCTCGGACCTTGGGTCACGATTAGGTGTCATTGTTTCCGAGTTGGGCTATCTTCCTTCCGCCTCTTCGGACCTTCGGGTACGGCTAGGTACCATTGTTCCGATTTGGGGTTACTCGACCTTGGGGCACGACTAAGTGTCATGGATCGAGTCTTGGATGCGGATAGGTCACCGCATGTCGAATCGGGTGACGTCCATCCCGAGAGTCTGGCCAGATTTAGACTAGGACCGTATTATGATCGTCGTCCTACCAGGAGGTTGGAGTCTAGGGGTTAGTCTTGTTTTGAGCCAATCCTTTGTAAATGTCTTGCTTGTTACGGTCATTGGCGTGTTCTTATATACGAGAGTGCACGTCTTCTATGATTGTTTGTGAGAGTCTTGGTCCTATCGAATACTAGTGGTGAGATGCAAGCCCCTAGTTGCGATATGATCGCCGGGATTGATGTTCCCATCCGTTCTTATGGTGAGATGCAAGCCATAAGTATGAATGTGACATGAGTAGCCACGTCTCGTGATATGGTTGTTAAGAGGTTTTCAAGTAATGGCTATTGGTTTCCATCCATGTATTTTCTATTCAATTGATCCGTTGTTTACCTTCTTCATATGATTCGATGCCTAATCTCATATCCATGTTTGGTTACCTTGAATGCATGTTTAATATAATGTACCATGCCTAACTCATTATGAACGCACTATGCCTATCTAATTATAATTATCGTTTATATCCCCTTGTTCATTATTATTCAAGTATGATGTATGATCAATATGTTTAAATAAGTTCTTGCTTACGTGTATTTTGACATATTGTGGCTGGGAGAACCCTGAGTTACTCCCCCGACCGTATGCGTTCATGTTTACATGAATGACAGGTTTGTGATGCAGATTATGGGGAAGACGTGTGAGCTAGCGAGAACGTTGACCCTTGGACTTTAGTTATTGTTTTCTTAGACTCACTTATCTTTAGACTCTTGCCTATTCGTGGGATATCTTTTCCCCAACACACTTTGTTTTTAATTGTAAAACTTATTCATCTTACTTTTCATTTTCATTTGATCACTTATGGTGGATTTCACACTTTAAACTCTAAAGGTTTTAAAAATCCCGTATTTTTCGCTTAGATTTAATAGTTCTTTTGATGCCTCATCGAGGGGTGTCACAGTTGGTATCAGAGCATATGTTGCTCCCGACGCACACACGTGTACCCCGAATTTAACCTTGAACTTGACCTTGAATAATGAATGAGAGATGGGTAGAATGAAGGACCTAAGTTGGTAGTCTCTTTGTGCATGCTATTTATTAGGTGCTAACATGATTGATTTTTTTTGGAGTCTTGAGAAGATGGTACGACCAACCAAGGTGGAGAATACTATCATGGAAGTCCTTACTCTAATTCTTCGGAATCAACGGAATGTCGATGCTCAAGTTAATCCTCGCCCTAACCGCCGTGGCAAGAGGCCATTTGTGTCCTCATCTTCGTCATCTTCTAGTAAGAAGAGGTGGGTGCCGAGAGTCCAAGGACAAAGAGTACAAGACCATGGAGGACAAGAGCCAAGAGTGAAAGAGCCAAAAGTACAGGTCCCTACATCTACTAATAGGCTTAAGAAGAACCGCGGGTGCTTCAGGTGTGGGCAAGCTTATCACCCCGGGATTGGATGCTATGATGTGCCCTTGAAGTGTTACCATTGCAAGAAGCCCGGACATCTCATGAAGGATTGCCCCGAGAAGAAGATTACTCCTCCTCTCCCTCATGCTCCGGAAGCCGAGCCAAGAAGAGTCATTCTTGTCGAGAATCAAGTCGGAACCACCGTTCCTCCCGACACCGCTATGGGTGTGTTTTCTATCCTTGATCCACCTTTCCTTACTTTTATCCCGTGATGCTCACCCTCCCTTTCTAAACTCTCGTTTGCTTAACCTTGGGAACTAGTTTAGTACCCACCCGACATATCCTTCGTTTTTGTTTCTCCTTACATAACATCTTGCATATGGATCTCTTTCTCTTGAAGGATTTCTTTACCGTCTCAAAGATACCTTCCTCTCTTTGATTGCTTTGTCATATTCCCTTGTCTTGCGCTTCTATACCTTTCGCAACTCTTATCACATATCTTGGGGGTTGTCTTTGTACCTTTTCTCCTTATAATGCCCCTCATGTACACCTTCATCTTTGCCTTATGGAATGTTAACTTTGGTCGGAAAATTTGACTTTTGTGGAGTTTGTTTGTGTTTGACCCTTGACCCTAGTTTTGAGAGGTTGTGACGTTAGAAAGGCTTAGGTAGTGTGATGAGACATGCTTAGTGATTCTTATATCTAGTTCCTTGATAAAGTTAGTATATTTGATTGGTGGAATTCCTTGTGTAAGTGTGAGTTGTATATGTTACTTAAGTCATAGAACTTGGCTTTGTTGTTTATATTTGAGATTTGAAAGCTTAGTAGGTTAGGCGTTGATACCTTAGGAGTAATCATGGAGTAAGGCTCATGATATGAGCTTGGAAGAAAACCCATTTTTAGATGTTAATGATCCCATATAGATTGGGGTTGTGATTTGATATTAGTTGTCCCTTGAGAATTTTGTGGAGGAGTCTTTGTTAATTCATTCATTGGTTTTTAAAACATCGAGGTTGTGTCGAGAACTTGAGATAAAGAGATGTTGCTATACTTGAGTGGTAGACTTACTTTAGGGAAATCCTAATATGTAATAGGATAGGTGAACAATGAATCTAACCAATTTATCAACCCTTAAGCGAGCGTTCATTTTTACCTTGATCAGTCATAGAGGTGTAATCCTTTAAGAGAGACTTGCATATAAGGAATGAGATGAATTGCCTTGACCCTCGTTTTGGAATTTGGTCGTTGTTGGAGCTTGTGTCCTCCACAAATTAGTGTGATAACATTTGTAAATCTCTTACAGATTCACAAGGGTATACTTCGTATTTTAATCAGTTGATTAACGATTACCTAATAACGGTTGGCTTGCTAGAAAGTTTGACGTTATTATCATACAGATGACGGTGATCAACTGGTCCCTAAAGTTCAAACCTAAAGGATGTGTTTGAGAGATGTGGTTATGGATATGTAATCACATTGATGCGTTATATGACTAAACAGTTAGTCAATGTGTCGATGAGACAATTATTTAATGCCGATTAAATAATATTAATTGAGACGAATTAACTGTCAATTCGTAAATTGAATATAATAAGTTATATTTAATTAATGTATATAATGTTAGCTTGGACGAATTAATATGTTAATTCGTAATTAAATGTAATCGGTTATATTTAATCAACAAGATGAATGTGTCATAGTGGTAATAGTAAGGGTATTCAAACCAAGAGGTTATGGGATCGATCCTCACTAAATGACAATTTATATTTAATACATTTTATACATTTTTGTATACTACCAAAATAAGAAGATTTAATCTCCTTATTTTTGGGTAGGTAGAATAAACCGAAAAAAAGAGAGAAAATTATTCTCTTAATTTCGGAATTTGGGCCGAGTTTTAGGAAATGAAAAACTCCCCTTATTCTACTCTTTTCGGATATAATAAGAGTAGAAGGGAGAATTTTCTAACCTAATTCATTTTTCCCAATCTTGCCTCTCATCTAAAACACAAAAACAAAAACCCTAATTAATTTACAGAAATTGAGGGATCGATTCTAGCAACAAGTTAAGGGCATTTCTCAGATCATTTTGGGTGCAACTAATAGGCGAATATCATTGCGATATTGTTCTTAAGCCGAATTTGCTAGGACCGAAGGTTGATTCTTCATCTCTTTACTTTTTTGTTTATGTAATTTAATTTTATGACTAGTATTCATCATGATATATTCGTTATAGTCCTTAAATTCAAAGGGATGCATACAGATAAATCCCACAAGTGGTATTAGAGCAATGGCCACGAATTTTATTTTGATGATTTTCATAAAATTGGATGTAAACAATTTTAGGGTTTCGAAAAAAAAAGGAGGCACACGGCTGAAACTTTTTTTTATGCCGAATTGATTTTTTTGAAGCCGCTTTTGTTCTTCTTTTGTTGTTTTGATTCCATTTGATTTATTAATATTATTGTTTTAATAGGTTAAAATGATAATATAATGAATTTGTAAATGTGTTGATTTAATAAAATTTAAATTGATATGTAAATGGAATTGCTTAGTTTTATTGATGATAAATTGTTTTTTGCTATATTGTTTTTGGCATAAATGGTTCTAAATTGTTGTTTAGAATCATGTTTCATAAATTTACATGTTTAAATTATAAGATGAATATGTCAATCTTGTTAATAGCAACAATAAGCGATTTTGTTCATCAATAATCATGTTTTTGATAATTTAGGGCATAATGCCGATTTTAAAAAATTGGGACGGCTGTTTTAATTTTTTAGCCGTGAAAATTTTTTTTTTCTTCTGTTTCTGTTACTGTTCACGTATGGACAGAATTTTAAAAAAAAAAAAATTTTTTTTTGTTTTTGTTTCGGTTTTTACAGAAAAACCGTGAAGAAAGAAAAAAAAACGGGCTGTTTTTGTTTTTTTTGCTGCATTGCCGAGAACTTTTATAAAAAAAAGTTTTTGTTGTTTTTGGCCAATAATTATAATTATACATTTTAATGTATGATTAATTGTAGTGAAAAGGTTCACATATAAAGATACCTAATTATTTTAAAGCAATTTAAAATATTGATGGATTAAATTCATATTACAAGTTTAATATGAATTAAGATTGAAATTAATGTGATTAATTGAGGAATTGTCACTTAATTTGATAATTTAAATAGGTGGTTTGGATAAAATTAATCAACATAATTAAATAATTATGTCTTGCATATTTAATTTTTTTTAGTTGATGCTTTTCTTTTGTTGAATGAATCGTTGAATGAATTTTATTTACGTATTTTTGCAATCGGTTGTAATTTGTAATACTTAGTGTGGCCTTAGTTAATTATGTTTTCGTAATGAAGGAAACATAATTTTTATGTAATTATGAGATCTCGAATCTCCTTTATTTTTCTTTAGTTTTGGGTTTTGAAATTAGAATGTAATAAATAGGTTTATTATGTAAATTTATTTATTGTAATTTTTCAAAGAAGACTAAAGATGGTGATTGGAGCTCACTCCCGCTACATGGATCAAGATGGAACATCGAGACAAGCTTCTCGGGTCCAAGGATGGATTCCAAATTTTTATTTAATGTTCATTTTGATAGGATAGGCCACACTAGGACTTTATTATTGTTTTTACGTTTTTCATTCCTATTGCTTTTCATTCACATGATAGTTTATGCATCATTTTCCGCCTAAAACCAAACCACCTACTACTAAAATGCATGAAATTGACTCATATAGATTGTATGTTAGTTTTCATGGACATACAGATGTCACATACTTATTAAGCCATCACCTTAGTTTTTCATTCTCGCATGCTAGATATTAGTTCACTTAAAATGAATTAAAATAAAGTTGATGGGATCTTCCTCTAAAACGGAAATTGAGACTAGTCTTTATAAGGGCAAACAACTATGAATCCCTTCTTCGTCGGTAGGCATAATATGACCCCTTCTACGTTGGGTAAGTAGTTTGTGTTGACTTAGTTTACCTCAACATCATAGTCCGAAGAGTTTCTCGTGATTATGATGGACTAAAGATAGAATTTACAGAAATTTATCAACCAAGAATTCTAACGGTAGAATTAGCTAAAAGGTTAGCTTATCAATTTGCAGATAATTGAGTCTTGGGATCATTTATATAATTCTTGAGGGAGGTCAATTGTATAAATGTTTTGAGTCTTCGCGTTATGACAGTAGTTCATTAGACTTAAAAATTATAAACGATGCACATGCTTATTATTTTTATTCTTCTTCTCATGATGTAGAACACATTTATTTTGATAATCTTTGTTACAACAAATGGCTGGAAATAACGCAATCCCAATGCCTAGTGCCACACTTGGACGCGAGTCCTGGCCGAAAGCTTTCATGGACCACATGAATCGGTCCACGCGATGAAGAATGATGGGTCCAACTTTGCGGATCGGGAGGCGGCACTACGGAATCGCCATTGCCGACGGTAAGCTCAACTACTTAACTGAGCCAATACCGGTCAACCCAGGCCCCAATGCAGGAGTCAACGAGTCAATTGCTTATAGTGACTTCGTTATGGAAGCGGGTGCGATAAAGAACGTACTCATCTTTGCAATGGAAACCAATTTGCAGAGACGCTTCATTGCTCAAGGTGCAAACAAGATTTTCACCACGCTCACTAACAAGTTCTCAAAAGCACCGAGAATCGTTACTTATGAGCATACCTGTCGCTTCTTTGATGTGAAACTCCAGAAGGGCCAACCGGTTAGCCCACACATTCTTCACATGATTGAGAATGTCGAGAAGCTGGAGGCACTTGATTGTAAAATCAGTGAGAGCATTGTCATTGACCGAATGCTTCATTCTCTTCATAATGGTTTTGCCCTTTTCAGGGCGAACTACTACATGAATGACTTGAAAAAGAGTCCTCATGAGCTACACTCCTTTCTCGTACAGACCGAGAAGGATATGAAATTGAGTGGGAGCATGAAGCAGGATGTTCTCACGATTTTCAACAAGGGTAAAGGTAAGGGCAAGACTCATAGCGACCTAGCTGTAGGTAAGCCAAAGTTTAAGAAACCAGGAAACGGTAAGAGTGGGCCTGGTGAGATTAGTGGCTCACAGGGCAAGGCAAAGAGCAAGGGCGGTGACATTGAGTGCCACCATTGTCACAAGACTGGACATTGGAGGAGGAATTGTCCCGTGTACCGTGAGGACATCAAAGCAGGCCGCGTCGTTCCTGTTGGTATGTCATCTTATATTCATATGATTGAGATTAACCATGCAAGTTTCGGAACTTGGGTACTAGATACTGGTTGTGGTTCTCATCTGTGTAATCATTTGCAGGGCCTAAAGAACATCATACCTCTCGAAAAAGGTGATGTGGACCTGCGAGTCGGGAATGGAGCACGAGTTTCTTTGTCTCGAAGGGAACATACGTAATCCAACTCCCTAGTGGTTTTGAGTTATTTTTATATAATCACGTTACTATGTACCCAGTTTGTCTAAGAACATTATTTCAGTTTCCGTACTTGCTAAAGACGGTTTTGCATTTTCAATAAAGGATAATAGCTGTATTTTCTCTTTCAATGAAATGATTTATGGCAAAGCAGTTTCCATGAATGGAATTTACATCTTAGATCAAACCACGTAAGTATTACACGTGAATAATAATAAATTAAAGGTTGGTGACAAAGATCAAACCTATCTATGGCATTGTCGAATGGGACACATAAATGAGAAATGTGTGAAGAAACTCGTCGATAATGGGACTATTCCCGCATTCGATTTTTCTACATATGGCACGTGTGAATCATGTCTCATTGGCAAAATGACTCGAATTTCCTTTAAAGGTGTTGGAATGCGCGCTAGTGACCTATTAGGACTCATACATACTGATGTTTGTGGACCTATGTCAATTACCGCTAGAGATGGCTATAGATATTTTATCACTTTCACGGACGATTTAAGTAGATACGGATATGTCTACTTAATGAAGCATAAAAGTGAGTCCTTTGAGAAATTCAAGGAATACCAGAACAGGGTTCAGAACCAACTGGGTAGAAAGGTTAAAGCACTCCGTTCAGATCGGGGTGGCGAATATCTTTCAAATGAGTTTGATCAACACCTAAAAGACTGTGGAATCGTTTTGCAGTTAACTCCACCTGGAACACCTCAATTAAATGGTGTATCCGAACGGAGAAATCGAACCTTACTTGATATGGTTCGATCCATGATGAGTCACACGGTAGTGCCCGATTCATTATGGGGTTTTGCTCTTTTGTCAGCTGCTCTTATACTTAACCGAAGTCCGACTAAAGCTGTCGACAAGACTCCATATGAAATGTGGAAGGGAACGGTCCCTAACTTGTCCTTTACTCGGGTTTGGGTCTGCGAGGCTTATGTCAAGTGGAGACACGAGGATAAGCTCGGCCCGCGATCGGTCAAGACATACTTTATAGGTTATCCAAAAGGAACATTTGGTCATTACTTCTATTCGCCTACCGAACATCGATTTTTTGTTGCGGCTAGTGCGACGTTCTTAGAGAAAGAATTTCTCGAGAACAAGATGAGTAATAGAACCTTCGAGCTGTCGGAGATTCCAGAACCAACAACCGAGGAACGGATGAAGGAAGTTGTTCCTCCAACTGATGATACGGTTAATATTCCTGAGGAACCCAGGAGGTCGGGTAGAGTCTCTAATCCTCCGGACAGATACATTGGTATGGTCGAGGAGAATGATGTTTTACTTCTAGAAAGTAATGAACCCTCTACCTATAAAGGTGCTATGGCATGTTCTGACTCAAAGCTATGACTCGAAGCCATGCAATCCGAGATGGACTCCATGTATGAGAATAACGTATGAGATCTAGTTGATTTACCTAATAAGGTAAAACCTCTACAGTGCAAATGGCTTTACAAAATAAAGCATTCTGTAGACGCGCAACCAGATACCTATAAGGCACGACTTGTGGCAAAAGGTTTCACTCAAGTGCACGGATTGCATTATGATGAAATTTTTGCACCTGTAGTTATGTTACGTTCCATTCGGATAATCTTAGCGATTGCCTCTTTTCATGATTATCAAATTTGGCAAATGGATGTGAAAACCGCCTTCTTAAACGGTTATTTGGCGGAAGAGTTGTACATGGTGCAACCCGAAGGTTTCATAGATCCTGAACATCCTAAGAAAGTATGCAAGCTTAAGCGTTCCATTTATGGACTTAAGCAAGCTTCTCGGAGTTGGAATCATCGTTTCGACCAGGTGATAAAAGAGTATGGTTTCATTCGATCGGTCGAGGAACCATGCTTATACATCAAGTCGAGTGGGAGCAAGATTGTTTTCTTGATATTGTATGTCGATGACATACTCTTGATTGGGAATGACATTCCTCTCCTATCTTCGGTTAAAGGATGGTTGAAGAACCATTTCCATATGAAAGATCTGGGTGAGGCACAACGCATTTTGGGAATCCGTATCTACCGAGATAGATCACGACGGACGTTATCACTTAGTCAGGAGTCTTATTTGGATAAGATTCTTGAGAGGTTCAGCATGACCAACTCCAAGAAGGGGAACCTTTCAATGACGTCTGGGATGCAGTTGAGCAAGTCTTAGTCACCCACGACGCCTGAAGGGGTTGAACGCATGAGTCGTATTCCTTATGCATCTGCAATAGGATCGATCATGTATGCCATGATATGCACACGTCCAGACGTGGCATATGCATTGAGTATGACGAGTCGGTACCAAGGCAATCCAGGTGAAACACACTGGATAGCTGTTAAAAACATCCTCAAGTACCTACGGAGGACTAAGGATTGGGTATTGACTTATGGAGGCGATACTAAGCTATGCGCAATAGGTTAAGCAGATGCTAGCTTCCAAACGGATCGGGATGATTCAAAATCTCAGTCCGGGTTCGTCTTCACTCTTAATGGTGCTGCAGTCAGCTGGAAGAGTTCCAAACAGAGTGTTGTAGCAGATTCTACTACTGAATCCGAGTACTATGCCGCTTCGGAGGCAGCTAAGGAAGCGATATGGATGCGTCAATTCTTACAAGGACTTACGATAGTTCCGAGTTCGAATGACCCGATCACCATCTATTGTGATAATAGAGGTGCCATCTTCCAGGCTAAGGAGCCAAAGTCTAGCAACAAATTTATACATGTACATCGGAAGGCTCACCTGATCCGTGATTACGTGGAGCAAGAGGAGATAGTGATTGACAAGATTGCGACGGATGATAACATCGCAAATCCTCTGACTAAACCGTTGAATTATGATAAGCATGTAGGGCACGTTATTTCCATGGGAATTAAACGTGTTCCTGAGTTGTAGTAGTTGATTATGGATTTGATACATTATCTTTTCATATACTATTTATAACTTCATCGTTTTTATATAATATTTTGTTTTTCATGTGGATTGTACTGACAACATTGAACGCCACAAAGTGAACTGAATTACATTATATTAGTTTTGGTCCGTAATCGCCTCCAAGAGCTGATAACTCTGGCTATTATATTGTGCACTCGATTGATGGTGGGTTCAACGAGCCATAAGTGAAACGGTTGACTGATCGTTCACAAATACGAGATTATAACGATACCTCGTAGGACAAATTTTTGTGACAACGTAATGGAGTCCTAAATGTATAAAAACATTCGGTGCCAGGTCGTGGATTGGACGTCCATTGTGTTCCTAGAGTCGATTCTTTTGACTATCGACTGTCTCTTGAGATTAAGGCAGTTTTTGGGTGACTTTGGTTTCTTTCTCACGGTCTGCCGTAAATGGAGGCTAAGTAGATTTTTTCTGGGTCATTTCATACTGTGCTTACATCTGCAGGATTCGAGTTGGGGAAAATATCCAACCCTTATCAGGTATAGTTATTTCTCAGGGCCACTCGAGGAGTTATAACTGAAATGCATGGCCATGCTCGAATGATGATTCGTTTATCAGTTAAGTTACTCTCTAGTCGGGGAAACCACTCTTGATGCAGATCACTTGTAAAATACGACCTTTGTGAATACGGAATTTTCAAATTGTTTTACATTGAGTGGGAGAAATTTTAGGATATGAGAATCGGTTATCGCACATACACTTGTGAGGACAAGTGGGAGTTTGTTGGAGCTTGTGTCCTCCACAAATTAGTGTGATAACATTTGTAAATCTCTTACAGGTTCACAAGGGTATACTTCGTATTTTAATCAGTTGATTAACGATTACTTAATAACGGTTGGCTTGCTAGAAAGTTTGACGTTATTATCATACAGATGGCGGTGATCAACTGGTCCCTAAAGGTCACACCTAAAGGATGTGTTTGAGAGTTGTGGTTATGGATATGTAATCACATTGATGCCTTATATGACTAAACAGTTAGTCAATGTGTTGATGAGACAATTATTTAATGCCGATTAAATAATATTAGTTGAGACGAATTAACTGTCAATTCGTAAATTGAATATAATAAGTTATATTTAATTAATGTATATAATATTAGCTTGGACGAACTAATATGTTAATTCTTAATTAAATGTAATCGGTTATATTTAATCAACAAGATGAATGTGTCATAGTGGTAATAGTAAGGGTATTCAAACCAAGAGGTTATGGGATCGATCCTCACTAAATGACAATTTATATTTAATACATTTTATACATTTTTGTATACTACCAAAATAAGAAGATTTAATCTCCTTATTTTTGGGTAGGTAGAATAAACCGAAAAAAGAGAGAAAATTATTCTCTTAATTTCGGAATTTGGGCCGAGTTTTAGGAAATGAAAAACTCCCCTTATTCTACTCTTTTCGGATATAATAAGAGTAGAAGGGAGAATTTTCTAACCTAATTCATTTTTCCCAATCTTGCCTCTCATCTAAAACACAAAAACAAAAACCCTAATTAATTTACAGAAATTGAGGGATCGATTCTAGCAACAAGTTAAGGGCATTTCTCAGATCGTCTTGGGTGCAACTAATAGGCGAATATCATTGCGATATTGTTCTTAGGCCGAATTGGCTAGGACCGATGGTTTGATTCTTCATCTCTTTACCTTTTTGTTTATGTAATTTAATTTTATGACTAGTATTCATCATGATATATTCGTTATAGTCCTTAAATTCAAAGGGATGCATACAGATAAATCCCACACTCGTTTTGTTATGATGGTACAATATCCTAATAGGCGTGACCTTGTTAGAGAGAACCTTAAGTCTTAGAAAGCGTATGGTTTAAGCCTTAAAATCCCCCTTCGTACCTTTAATCATCTTCCTTCCCTTCGTTCATACCTTGATTAGATTTATTTCTTAAGTATAAAAGTTTGCTTGTCATTTCCTTGCCTTGAATACCTCCCTAATTCTAATATCTCTTACTGGTGTTAACTAACTACCTTTATTATTTGACTCCTTTAATCTCACACCTTGTCATGTTCACGTATCCCTTTGAAATTTCCTATCATTTCCTGACCTGGTTATTACTCCTTGTTTCCTTAGTGGAGTGTTGGCGTTGTTGTCTATGTTGTAGAGTGAGTGAGATGCTCTTTGAGGATTCTTTGTGAACCTCGATTTCGTCGAAATTGGATTAGTGGAAATTGAGTTAAGTTGAGTGGGAAACATTGTATGACAAACCTATTTACTTTTGGTTGGTGGTCTTTATGATTTGGGGAATGTGATCATCTATGCTTGTGAATTCGGGTGTAAATAAGATTTTGCTTGGAGTGTTAGAAAGTATAAAGACCTTGAGATTTTGACCTTTGATTAAGGATTTTACCATAGTGAGAACTCCTAGTGGTCGATAGTTGGTTATGTGCGTAACTCTTTTAGTAGTTTTGATCTTTCGTGGAAATCGTTTATAGATGATTTATATTTGAGAGTTATGGAATCACAATTGTGGTGGAGTGACTTGACCCACGGGATAGCATAGGAGTAAAGTGTGCAAGTATTTTGAGGAAATTCTTAGGAGTTATGTGGTTATAAGTTTCGTGGTTAGGAAGTTTTCGGAACCGTTCAGGATGACCTTGTTGTTCGAGATTTAAGTATTTGGCGTTTCCTTGTTGTCTTTTTCCCGTCCTCTTTGACCATAAGTGTTACCGTTCATACCTCTCTTCCTCGTTTCTGCTTGCTCCTCCTTTAAAATTTGATGTTAACCTATGAAATTCAATCTTTGATATCCTTGTAGATTCGATTTCAACTCTTCTCTAGGAAGTTCATCATAGCTCTTTTGTTGGTTAAGTTTGAACCCTCTTAGCGTACCTTGTTTTCATGATGTCTAAGTTCTCTTCATTTCGTACTATTTCTAAATACTTCAAGCTACCAGTTTTGACCCATTGTTAAAAGTTTATGTTAATTTTACAAAACCCTACCTATTTTAAAGGTTTGAAAATGGATATTTGATTTAGTTCTCCTTTGTTCTATGAGTATAACTTCTTTTTCTTAATTTTTAATTGCTAAACCCGAGTGACTTTTAACTTTGCTCAATTTCTAACTAACTTTGATCTACTTATGATTTCTTTGTCAGAGTTTAATATTATGTTTTCAGGAATTTGACTTCCTTTTGAATTTAGAAATGAAACCTTTATTTCTATTTTGACCTTTGAAAAAGAAAATTTGAGTGAATTGCCTTTTCTTTTGACTTTGACGTTGATCGGATGTTAGAACTCGTTATTTGAAACGTTTAATAACTTGTTCTACGCTTGTCGACGAGTGACTTTTGTCTTAGATTTGTCTTTGACTTGGAGAGTTAGCGTTCTTGTGTGCACGACAAGAGCAATTTCGTTCCATGAATGAGACTTATACTTTTGAAAACTCTTCATTAATGTTTTTGAAAGTATTTTGATTTTCGATTTATACAAATGATTTGCTTTTGACCTTATCTTGGATTTGGAATGTGGTGTTCTTGAATGCGCAACGAGAGCATTTTCGTTCCTTTGATGAGAATGGTTCGTTTCGGAAGATTTTATCTCGAGACTTTTGAAAGGATTTTGATTCTTACGATAAGTAACCTTTTAATGTTTTGGTTACCGATTTCAAAACTCCGGTTTTATTTTTATATGACTTTTCATTTCTATTTTCAAGTTTCGAGGACGAAACTTTTTAAAAGATGGGGTGATTGTAACACCCGCGAATTTTCCATTTTGGCAATTATAATTTAATTAACCATTCTATTGTCTCATTTATATTTTAAATTATTTAATTTAATTAATTTCATTACTAAACATGATTTTTATAAATATTATATTTTTAAAGCTTAAGTTATACAAAATAAATATTTTGGTCGGATAATAATGATAATAATAATAATATTTTCCGTCTGGAGTTGTAGTGGGCTCGAGACGTAAATTCTAGTGTATATCGACTCAATTTTGCTTGTTGGGCCTAGTATGACCAATGGACTCACCTACTACTCCTTCCTCCTCATAAAAATAATGAGGGAAACCCTAACTACACCTCCCTCCTCAATTTTTCAGATTCATCCTCAACAACAAACACCATTTTTACACTTTCCTCTTACAAATCTTCAAAACACCATAACTTGCTCAATTCTTGTCCGAATCAAGTGTTTTTCGCGTCTATCTCTCCCTCTCATCACCCTCCATCTTTCTAGGTAAGAAAGGAACCGACTTTCATCCATTCATAGGGCTGTCGACCCATATTACACACGGTACCCTTTTCTAGTTTCGTTTCTTAGTCTTAATTTGTGTTTTCTTATGTTTAGGAGAAGGTTTAGTTGACCCGGAAGTGGATCCTTGAAAGGTAGACGAGTCTTTTGTGGATTTAAGTACAAAAAGGTAACGGTGATGGGTTACTCGACATTATGTCAATTTGGGTGCTTATATATGTTATAGTTTGTTCACATGTGTGTTAAAGTTAGATTCTTTACATGTTTTTACTTGTTTGTTGTTGATTGAGTTTTGTGTGGAATCTCTCTTGGTGGTTTGAAGAAGTTTCTAGTCTTTTGTATACATGGATGAATTAGTAAAGAATCCGTCATATTCATGCTTAATAATTGTGCTTAATTATGTCATGAAGTTGTTAGTTTGGAATTGTTTGAATTTGAATCGAACCTTGTGTTTTAATCCCTCTTTTATGCTTTGATTTCACCCTTAATACTTGTATAAAGTTACTTGGGTAATATATGGTGCAATTGGGATGGTAATGGCATGATAAAAAAATGATTTGGGGATGAAGATGAATTTGTTGTGTCGTGCAAATCAGTGAATTTGCGCAGGCTGCGCACCTCGGCGCAGGCTGCGCCACAGCTTGGACCAGTTTTCGTAAAATGGCTATAACTTCTTCGTTACTTGTTTGTTTGAGGCTTATGACCTACTGTTAGAACCGTAAGAGGATAAGCTATCACCTCCAACTGGTTTCACCTCATTATCATGTATAGAACTCAAGTTATGACCGTTTGAAGTTGACCCTTGTTGTAGTCGAGTACTAAACTTGTTGTTATAGATTGGGTTTTGAGTTTCTTGTTGGGTATGGATCTTAACCTTAGTTCTAATGCTTGTGTATGGTGTGTTGAGACTCTTTTATCATGGGAGTACTTGATATTTGTTATACTCTCGTACTTATGCATGCTTCACATGAATTGTTTACGTTATGTTTATATAATCATTTTTACTCGTATTAGTGACCCCGTGTCATATGACATTTTATCGTGTTTATATTCACATGATCGTTCTTATTCTTTTTGTGACCCGAGTGTGACGTTTTACATTGCGTGACTACTCGACATTCCTTATTTATTTTGCCCTCGGACCTTGGGTCACGATTAGGTGCCATTGTTTCCGAGTTGGGCTATCTTCCTTCCGCCTCTTCGGACCTTGGGGTACGGCTAGGTACCATTGTCCCGATTTGGGGTTACTCGACCTTGGGGCACGGCTAAGTGTCATGGATCGAGTCTTTGATGCGGATAGGTCACCGCATGTCGAATCGGGTGACGTCCATCCCGAGAGTCTGGCCAGATTTAGACTAGGACCGTATTATGATCGTCGTCCTACCAGGAGGTTGGAGTCTAGGGGTTTGTCTTATTTTGAGTCAATCCTTTATAAATGTCTTGCTTGTTACGGTTATTGGTGTGTTCTTATATACGAGAGTGCACGTCTTCTATGATTGTTTGTGAGAGTCTTGGTCCTATCGGATACTGGTGGTGAGATGCAAGCCCATAGTTGCGATATGATCGCCGAGATTGATGTTCCCATCCGTTCTTATGGTGAGATGCAAGCCATAAGTATGAATGTGACATTAGTAGCCACGTCTCGTGCTATGGTTGTTAAGAGGTTTTCAAGTAATGGCTATTGGTTTCCATCCATGTATTTTCTATTCAATGATCCGTTGTTTACCTTCTTCATATGATTCGATGCCTAATCTCATATCCATGTTTGGTTACCTTGAATGCATGTTTAATATAATGTACCATGCCTAACTCATTATGAACGCACTATTCCTATCTCATTATGATTATCGTTTATATCCCCTTGTTCATTATTATTCAAGTATGATGTATGATCAATATGTTTAAATAAGTTCTTGCTTACGTGTATTTTGACATATTGTGGCTGGGAGAACCCTGAGTTACTCCCCACTGACTGTGGCGTTCATGTTTACATGAATGACAGGTTTGTGATACAGATTATGGGGAAGACGTGTGAGCTAGCGAGAATGTTGACCCTTGGACTTTAGTTATTGTTTTCTTAGACTCACCTATCTTTAGACTCGTGCCTATTCGCTCGTGGGATATCTTTTCCCCAACGCACTTTGTTTTTAATTGTAAAACTTATTCATCTTACTTTTCATTTTCATTTGATCACTTATGGTGGATTTCACACTTTAAACTCTAAAGGTTTTAAAAATCCCGTATTTTCCGCTTAGATTTAATAGTTCTTTTGATGCCTCATCGAGGGGTGTCACAATATCTCATAATCATGAAATGCAGCAATCGCTAACATTATCCGAACAGATCTAAGCATAGCAACTGGTGCAAAAGTTTCATCATATTGTAAACCATGAACTTGGGTGAAACCTTTTGCCACCAATCTAGCTTTGTAGACATCTTTATGTACATCCATACCGATTTTAATCTTAAATATCCACTTACACTTAAGAAGTCGAACATCTGTAGGTAAGTCAACCAGGTCCCATACCTAATTATTGTACATGGAATCCATTTCGGATTGCATGGCCTAGAGCCATAGCTTAGAGTCAGAACTAGTAATAGCTGCTTTGTAGGTCTTAGGTTCATCACTTTACCAAAGTAAAACCTCATAGTCACCATCTTCCTCGATAACACCAAGGTATATATCAGGCTGGCGACTAACCCTCTCTGACCTCCTAGGTTCAGAAGGAACAATAACTGATTAAGACGTAGAAGGAACATCTTCCTGTACTGTCACATCAGTTTGTGGCTCTTGAACTTCATCAAGTTCAAATTTTCTCCCACTCTGTCTTCTAGAAATAAACTCTTTTTCTAGAAAGACAGCTTCACGAGCCACAAACACTTTGTTCTCGCTACTATTATAGAAGTAATATCCACAAGTTTCCTTAGGGTAGCCTACATAAATACATTTGTTAGAACGAGGTGAAAGCTTATCGTCAGACTTGCTCTTGACATAAGCATCACAACCCCATACTTTCATGTATCGCAAATTCGGGAATTTCCCTTTCCATATCTCATATGGAGTTTTGTCAGTTGCTTTAGTGGGACTTTGATTAAGTGAGCGTATCGCAGATGAAATGGCAAAACCCCAAAATGACTTAGGTAACTCAGTTTGACTCATCATTGATCGAACCATATCTAATAAAGTTCGATTCCTTCTTTCAGCCACACCATTCAATTGTGGTGTGCCAGGAGGAGATAACTGAGATCCAATACCACAGTCTTTAAGGTGATCTGTAAAGTCATTGCTTAGATATTCCCCACCACGATCTGATCGTAATGTTTTAATCTTCTTATTTAATTGGTTTTCTACTTCATTCTGAAACTCTTTGAACTTGTCAAAAGCTTCACTTTTATACCTCATTAAGTAGATATACCCATATCTACTCATGTCATCGGTAAAAGTAATGAAGTAGTCATAATTGCCTCTAGCAGTGACTGTCATTGGACCACATACATCTGTGTGTATTAAATCCAACAACTCACTAGCTCGAGATCCTTTTCCTAGAAAAGGTGCACGAGTCATCTTGCCAAGAAGACAAGATTCGCATGTATCAAATGATTTGAAATCAAAAGGTTTAATTATACCAGTCGACACTAGTCTTTTAATGCGTTTCTCGTTAATGTGTCCTAATCGACAATGCCATAAATAAGATTGATCGGGATCACCTGTTTTGAGTCTTTTATTATCTAAATGATAAACATCGTTGCTAGTGTCCAGAATATAAATACCATTGATTGAAATAGCTCCGCTATATACAATCCTATTAAGGGAAAAAGTACAACGTTTGTCTTTGATGACAAAAGAAAAACCTTCTGTGTCTAACACAGATACTGATATTATATTCCTAGACAACGTCGGTACAAAATAACAACTATTAAGAAATAACTGCAACCCCGAAGCTAAATTAATTACATAGGTTCCTACTAAGACGGCAACTACTTTTGACCCGTTTCCCATTCGGAGATCAACATCCCCCTTGTTTAGCTTCCTTACGCTTTTTAGGCCCTGTAAGTGATTACACAAGTGAGAACCACAACCAGTATCTAATACTCAAGTTGTATTTGAAGCGTAATTTATGTCTATCATAAAAGATTCGGTTGAGAAATTACATGTTGGCTTCACAATGCCAGCTTTGATGTCATCCAAGTATTTTGAGCAATTACGCCTCCAATGTCCCTTGTTATTACAATAATTACAAGTGTCTTTAAGAGGATTACCCTTCTTAGGTTTAGGCTTGGTAGAGCTATTCGCAATAGCCTTGCCTTTGCCCTCTACCTGTACGGGCTTCTTACCTGCACTCCTCTTAAACTTCTTCTTCCCCATCACGTTGATCGCAAGTACATCCCTCTTCGTACTCCCACTCAATCCCATGTCCTTCTCTGCTTGCACAAGCAGAGAATGGAGCTCATGTAAACTTTTTCTCATGTTCGTCATATTATAATTTACCCTAAATTGGGTAAATCCTTTGACGTGAGAGAGAGAGTGGAGCACTCGGTCCACCACAAGTTTGTCGGGAATCTTACATCCCAACCCCTCTAGAGGTTCCATGTACCCAATCATTTTAAGTACGTGTGAACTCACAGGTTGACCATCTTTGAGGTTAGCCTCAAAGAAACGAACTGCGGTGTCATACTGAATTATCCTAGGGCTTGAGAAAACATAGTAGATAGCCTCGAGAATACTTCATGTGCATTGCGGAACTTGACACATTGCCTTTGTAAAGCAGGATCCATTGAAAAAATCGAAACATTTTTTATTGTAGCAGATTCCTTTTGATAATCATTAAAAGCCTCCCTTACATCGGCAGTGGCCCTAGAACTAGGCGAAGGGGAGAGGGATCGACAAGGTAGCGTAATTTACCATCACCTGCGGCAGCTAATCGAAGTTGTTCCTCCCAATCATTAAAATTACTACCGTCGGCTTTTAATACATATTTGTCCATAAAAGAACGAAGCCATGAATCTCTAGCTATAGTGACAGTTTGACTAATAGAAGCCATCGTGATTACTACAAAGGAAATGAAAGGAAAGATTAACATTTATCGTCTAAATATTTTAACTTGTGAAACTATTTTAACAAGTTCCCATTTATATAATGATCTCCCACTGAATCATATAAATGATTGCAACATCCAATTTTATATAAACACGGGCACGGTTGACTAATTCAACTCACATTTATATAAATTTAGTGAGTCAACAACTTTGACTGATTCTACAACTAGAACTCTTGGTCGACGGACTTTCTTAAAATCTATCTTTTAGCCCCAAAAATAACTATGGGCACGGTGGACCGATTCAACCCATAATTATCCTTTTGAGTCCAACCAATTTTCACGCGTAATAACTTTTATTACCCTACTTACCCAACGTAAAAAGAGTGTACCTCGATGATCCGAACCTACCTCTAATGAAGAAGGGATTCATAGGTGCTATTATTTGGTAAGGCTAATCTCAATTTTCAAATAAAAGTGAGAGATCTTATCAATTTAATTGTCTATCACTTTTAAGTGAACAAAATTGGTGAATGCTAGACAATTAAATCGATAACAACAAAATAAAACATGTAGTGATGATTTGGCATGAATGCATAAATATAAACAAACAAGTCCTAATATGGCCACGTAGTTAATCTAATTAACTTAAACTATTACACTTCAGAAACCAAGTCCTTGGTCCCTTGAGTCTTCATTAATTACAAAACAAGTCGATATTCCCTTACATTACGGGAAATACCAACTTCTACCTATGGCCATATTAGGAAAAATTACATAATTAAAATACTAAAAACCATTCATCCATATGAATAATAAAAATGCATTA
Organism: Silene latifolia; assembly: GCF_048544455.1. Taxonomy (NCBI): domain Eukaryota; kingdom Viridiplantae; phylum Streptophyta; class Magnoliopsida; order Caryophyllales; family Caryophyllaceae; genus Silene; species Silene latifolia. The sequence goes on along the minus strand of NC_133526.1, from coordinate 62,502,752 downwards.
TGTAAAATGTCATGCCAAATCATCTAACTTACCAATAACGATCAATTAAGCTTGCTTTGACGGAATTTTTACCAATAAAAATCCATAATCAATTCTTGAAACAATTTTAAGATTTACTTATCATACTAATCTGGTCTAATATCAAAATAATTATTCTCACTAATTATCTTGAATTTATATGGGATTAAAACAAAAATTATAACAAAAAGACATAATAATTCACAATTATTATGGAAAAATTCCATTTAATTAAAATATTTATGGAAAAATAAATTTTAAGATTTTCTACATTCTGGTATTTCACCAAAATGACATGCATGTGAACATATTTGGTTTTAAAATTTATTTAAAACAATTTCACAATTTTTCTCGGTAAAACGGCTATTTTATGATTTAATTCTAAATCAAAATCATAAAAATTGAAACGACTTTGAAATAAAATTTTTAACATTTTGGAATAATTTCCAGGATCTAAAAATCCAAAAATTTCGAGCCCAAATATTAAATCAATATTTATTTGTAAATTAACCATTATTTACCAATTTTTATAAAATAAAAATCAATAAACTACCTAAATTAATCACATTAATTTAAAGTTTCTATTTTTATAATAAATAGAATATGTATGTGGTTATTTCTAAAAACATATGCATAAAATTAACATGCAACATAATTAATTAACTCTTAATTAATTTTAGTGCATTTTTTCTGAATTTTATGCCATTTTAAGTCATAAAAAGTGATTAAATATAACAAAAATCAATTTTTTAACCCATATTATTTTAAGACTAGATTATTTACATGCAAGACCATATTTTGTGATAAAACTAATTTTAACAACAAAATATCAAATTTTATTAATTTATCTCATAAATTCATAAAATCGTCTTATGACTACATGAATGTATGTAACAATACTCTGATACCACTTGTTAGTTATTTAGACCAAATAAGACTCATCTTATGAAATCAAAAATTACTAGCTAATTTTATGTAGTGGTCTAAATCTACATGCATGCAAAGATAAAAAGAAAGAAATTTTCTTACATTGGAAAATGGCAAATTTGGGCACTACAAAGGTCTCCTACCTTTGTAGTTCTTGAGCTATAAAATGATGGATGATCCTCCTCTTATACCAAACCACCAAAATTGATGGTCTCCTTTGGTGTGCACCCAAGAGTAGCCCAAAATTTACTACAAATAATATTAACTAGATATTATTTGAGTATTATGTATGTATATTTGATATACTAAATAATATTATTACCTTGATAATATTATTAGTCTAATTTTATATGTGTTTTAATATAAAAGGATGAACAAAAATAAGAAGAAAAATATGGTCTGTTGATGGTGTATATGAACCATCCACAACAAGCACACAAAGACCAATTTTTTTCTTCAAATTTTCAACCTTAGAAATGATGGAAGGAATTGGGTATTTATAGGCATGCAAATGTAAACAATTCACATACAAAAGATAGTGGAAAATGCCTACCTTTTCTACTCACAATGAGCGTATTAGTAGTGTATAAAAATCTGTCCAAATGGTCCCCTCCGGGTCCATTTCGATTTTCGATATTTGCCCCACAAATGCTTATAAGTCTTATATTTAATTATCTGACATAATTAAATATTAATTTGATTATTTAACAATTAGATAATACAAATTAACAACTAATAACTACATAACCATTAAGTAATTATTGGACCATTTTATTAACATAAAATGTATCTTATAAACCCTTATTAGCTAATTTTACAACCTCTTGTAAATTTAAATAGTTAATTATCTCCACCTCAAAACTTATACACATATCGTATAAAATTAATTAATTAACAATTAATTAATAAATTCTAATTTTTATTTATTAATTAATTATCACATAATTAAATAATAAATCCTCTTATCCCGAGTTCGTAACCCGTCATCGAATAATACATTCACACGACTAATTAAAAGTCAGATAATACAAGGAATTAATTATCTCGTATCTCATACAAACAATTAATTAATTCAATTTGGGCGTCATCCTATAAGTGTGACCTAAAGGGATCAGTTGATTACCGCCGTCACACGATAGTAACGTCAAACTCTAGTCAGCCGAGCGTTACCGAATAACGTTGATCAACTGACAAATATATAAAATAAGTCTCTTATATTCCTTGTACGAGATTTAACATGTAAACGCACTTATTGTGGAGGACACTACTCCAACAGCATCAATCACAATTGGGTCAACTATATCCTCCGTGAAAGAATTCTCAAAGGTTTCTAAAGGCTCGGGTGAAACCTCATCCGTGTCATTAAAATCGGGCCCAACAACATCCATGTCATGGGTGTCATCTACTACAAGGTCAATGTCATTAACATGAGTCTCTAAGTGGTCAATTGGAGTGATGTTAAAGGGAATTTCAAAAGAAAAATTTTGACCATCATCATCGTCTTCTAATAATTCTAAATTATTAGGGGCAAAAGACTTACATTGGGAAGGTGGAAGAGTAGAAGCTTCGATAAATTGCTCATTTCCTTCTCGCATTTCTGTGAGCATGTCTTCGAGCCTTTTTAAGGTACGAGCCTCAGATGCTTGTCGCTCCAAATGATCTTGAAGAAGCATTGTGAGCTCCTATTTGCATTGCTTTAAATCTTCTTGGCGAGCTACTTCCCGACATTGGTCGAGCATGAACCTTAGGAAAACCCAAAGCTCCTCCGCACTCTTGTAGTAAAGACTCCCACAACTCATGTAAAGAGCCAAATCACGGGACTCGGAATCCATTCCTTCAAGCACAACCTGACCCAAATCATATTCATTGTAAATGAATCCAAAAGAAGTAATATGATTAACGTATTCGTCAAATTGGGATAAATAGTCATGAATGGGTTGGTTTTGTTGTTGCAGGAAACGAAATACAGCTATTGGACGGATATGAGGATCCCCTTGAGATAGTTTTACCACCTGAAAAAGGCACTAAAACTACAAGAAAACCGTGAGAAAGATCCCGAGGAACAAGTGTTCCTCGGGACAAAATAAAACAAGATAAAATTCAACAACTAATAACAAACAAAACCGTCTCCCCGGTAACGGCGCCAAAATTTGATAGGCTTATCGTGTACCTAACAAAGATAAATTCCCTAAATACAAATGAATGTAGTAATAGGGGTCGAACCACAAAGAGATGGGAGTTTCCTAAACTAGGTGCTATGGACTGAATTCTATCGAGGTCGGTTTATCGGTTGTTGGTTGGTTGGTTATGCAAATAAAATGAAAACAATAACAAATAAAGCGTCTAGGGAAATCAGGTCACACATGCAAATTACTAATTAGTTACGTTAATTAAGAAATGCAATGATAACGATAACTTGTTTAGGCCTTTAGACACCAATTTCTTGATATTAGCGTCGACCATAGATCGGGTCCTAACCATCTCTCGATATGGCTAGGTCGTTCTACTATAGCATGTTTAGTCTAATTCAATTCCATGCCTCTCGACTTATAGAATGGATTAACAAACTTAATCTACGATTACGACCAATAACCAAAGATTAAACACTATAATGCTGTTATTTGATATCGTAACATCTCAGTTTACAATTGTGATTAGTTATTTAGCATGGCAAATGAATAATAAAAGTAATGCAAGAAATGAAATGAATAATAAAAGTAATGCAAGAAATGCAATTACCTTGATAATGGAAGAACTTGCAAATGAAGAACAAGGAATGAAATGTAAATAAATTGTAATGGAAATTGAATTATAACTTGAAATGTTTAAAGGTAATGTAAACAACATAAATAAAAACTAAACTAATCTAAACCTAACCTAATGACTAAAAATAATCTGAAATTTAGAGGATTTTGTGAACTAGAACGTAATGGGAATTGTGTTTAAAGTGTCGGATCAACCCGCTTATATAGGAATAAGGGGGTGTAACGTAAACAACCTAGAAGAGGCTAACCCCGATCGGGGCCATCCCACGCCGATTGTGACCACCCTACCCCGATCGGGGCCGTGGGTTTTCTCAATTTTCTCTTAATTCCGTCTTAAATTTTCACTTAATGTTGATACGGAATCCGATGCTTATGTCTTAGTGCGCCCGTCTAAGGTATCCTAGGCATCCTTTCACATCCAAAGTATCATCCAAAGCTCATGCAAATCGACTTAACTTCTTGGACTTTATTTGAGCTTGAATATTCTTGCACCAACCCAAGTTGGTTTTGAGCTCGGGATTTCCATTTCTTCCCAAAATGCCCCTATAATTCCCGAAACACCTTTGCATGGCCACAACTTGCTTTCTTTAGCCTCGTGAACTCCGATGTTTGCTATTTTTACGGGATAAAGCTACAAAAGCTCCAATTCCTACAAAATGTAATAAATACATGCAAAACGCCTAATACACGGGATTAGCTCACAAATACACTAATATAAGCGCAATAATACTATAAAACCGAGCTAAAATAGGGAGTTAAACTCTATATAAAATGGACCTATCAAAATGACAAATGAATACCAAAATAATATTAGAAATGAGATTACCTTTATAATGGAAATAGAACTTGAATATAGAAGAATAAATACCTGAAATGGAATTTGTAAATGAACTTGAAATGCTTAAAGGAAATTGTTTATAATATAAAGAAAATGCTTAAGGAAAATCTAATCTAAACTAAACTAAGAACTAAAATGAGAGTATGAAAGTGGTGCAGGAGGTGTGTAAGAAGTGTGTAGATCAACAGCCTTTATATAGGAATAAGGGAGTAACATAAACGGGATAGAAGGAGGTAACCCCGATCGGGGACACCACACCCCGATCGGGGTCGTGGAGTTTTAGGCTTTTTTCTTAATTCCGTCTTTAGTTGTATGAGGAATCCAATGTTGCGTGTTAATGCTTCATAGTTTTTCCGGTTGAATGTTTCAAATGGAATCCAAAATGGCATCCTAAGCTCCTTGCTCTCAACTTCTTTATGGGCTTCATTTTATTTATCTTTGTCCATCGACCCATTTGGATATTTTCATGCTCGGGTTTCCAATTTCTTCCTAAAACACACCTATGCTTCCCGAAACACTTTTGAATGGTCAAGACATTCTCTTGTTAGCCTCGTGAACTTAGGTGAATGCTAATTTGACGATAAAAAGCTACCGAGTGCTTTATTTCTTACAAAATGCAACGAATACGAGCAAAATCACCTAGAACACAGAATTAGCTCACAAATACACTATCGAAGTGCAATAATCAAATAAACCAAGCTAGAATAGGGAGTTAAAGTATATATAAAATGGACTTATCAAACTCCCCCAAGCTAAACCCTTGCTTGTCTTCAAGCAAGCACACAACATAATGTATGACAAGGAAAATGGTAAGAGTGACAATCATCCCAACTGAATGCAATTTCCGTCAAGTAACTTTAAAGTACAGTGAATCAAATCCTGAAACAACATGGGCATAGGGAAAATGCAACAAAATAGATGAATTTACATGACGGCATAGCACAAAAGACTTCACATGGACACTTTGACTCTTGCATTGTAATACTACGGTTTTCTATGTCTATGGGTACTCTATCGAGTGGGACTTACTCTGTCGAGTAAGTAGCTTTTTACGCAAAACAGTAGTCTGCCTGTTGGGTACTCGATCGAGTAAGGGGCACTCGATCGAGTAAGTCACTTACTCGATCGAGTAAGTGTGTTTTACGGGATTGTTTAGCCGGGTTTTGTTAATAATGCGAGATTAATATAAAAGGCTTTCGTCATTATTCTTAAACACTTTTAAAATTCTAAAACCTTTCAAGAGGAGATCAAGAGTTACGTTGTTCGCATCTCTCGCATTATTAGCAATCCCAAGGCTAGGATCGTCCGTTTGTCTTGTTCTTTACGCTGTTGTGATCGTTGTGTCGAGGGTAAACTTCTAATATAATTTTTATAATGTTTTGTTAAGTTTGTTTAAACCCTAATTGGGTATATTTGGGGAATTTGGGTGTATTATGATGTGTAGTTGGTAAATGTATGTATATATGTTATAGGAGGAGGATTCGTAGAGGAGAAGTTTTGAATTAGCTGCTTGACGGTCTCGTGTGATTGCTTTTCCGGGTAGGGTTTCCCTACTCAGTATTGATTACATAATGTGTTGGTGGTTGTTTATTGTTGTTGTTTATCATATTGGAATTGGATTTGAAATTGGTGATTGTTGATAGTATAATGTGATTATTGTATATCGTCTATTATGGTTTACGAGGTGCGTCCTCGGCTGAGTGGAGTCACATGCGGGATTGGCTTCACGCCCTTGATTCGCCTTCTGTGGAACCCGCCACAGAAGGGATGTGCACATTTAGAAACTTGGGTTTATCGCTCGGATGAGATGAGCGGGGCTTAGGTGGGAAAGGCTGTGGTCCCCCACTGCGGTGTGGAATACTTGTTGCGATGAGTATTCTGGCAGGACTACACACTTTAGTGTGTAGTCAGGTGTGTGATGATGTGACGGAGTTTGGTTGATTGGATTGGATTGTAATATTGTTTTATTGCAGCTGTTTGTTTTGTGTAATCAGTACTGACCCCGTTTAATTGTTTTATAAACTGTGGTGATCCATTCGGAGATGGTGAGCAGTTATTGAGCAGGTATGAGTTGATACGCATGGGATAGCTGGGTTGAGTCTTCACGAGCTGTCTTAGAAGTCTTTCGCTGTGTCGAACATTCTTTTATTTTGATTAGTTGGTTTGACATTTTGAGAACGGTTGTATTTTACATTATCGGTTTTGGTTGAACTTGTATCACGTTAAACTATTTATTAAAGTATGTTTCTATATGGTCTATTTGATATTCATTGCCTCAGGTAACCGATATGGTAGCACTTCTATGCCTTAAGTGGTCCTAGTAAGGCACTTGGAGTATGGGGGTATTACATGCATGATCTTATATGACATTGGGCTCCTCACGGGAAAACACTCACACTCATATTATGAATAAGGCAAATATATATGAATGTGACACTCTCCTATCTACGACTCAAGAGAATGCGCCCGCAATATAGTATGGTAGACATTCCAAATCAACGATAATGCTAATCATGATCAAATATGCACAAGAAAAGAAGCCAAGAACAAAGAAGAAGGCTAGGGGAAATAGGTAAGAAGGTGGACAAATATATTTTTGATCACGTGGAGTTAATGTCAAGCTAGTAACAAACCAGATGTTTAAAGGATGCTTATTCCAACCTTAACCCTTTCCAAGCAACAAGAACTAGAGTCAAAAGCAGCATAATGACTCATTTTGCATTTTAACACAAGAGACTACTTCCCAAAACAATATATCTCAAACATGGAAGCAACTCAAATTTCTTTCTTCTTCTTTTTCATCATTTTTCTCATTCATGCTTCTTTCTTTTTCTTTCTTTCATTTCATTTTGTAATTTTTCAATCTTCTCCAACTCTTTTTTTTTTCTTTTTTTTTTCTTCAACACCATTCACCAAATTACGGGAATCAGCAATCCCGTAACAAAAATTGCTCACAATTGTGACAAATAACCATATCCCAAATAAGAGAGCACCCCAACACAAGTAGTAAGTCACTAGCTCAATAAAAGTAGGCAATTTTATATGTGGTTAGGAAAGGGGCAAGATTTGGGCAATATTTGTAAGCAAACAAGTGAATGGCTTCAAAATGTAATCATGATAGCAAAACTCATACAAAATTGAACAAAAAATCATACTTGTGCATATAGATGTAACGCACACCAAGAGGAGAAACTATAAACACCTAGATGAGACCGGATATAGATGCACCGGCCTTTTAGAGGCTCTACCTTACCATATATGTAGCTTACCAATGTCAAGATCAAGTCTATTTTGCCCAAAATCCATCCCTCACCCACTATGTCAAGACATCCCCATGCATGCAAAACCCATCAAAAGCGCGACTCATTAGCTTAAAAAAGCTATAATATGGGAAATGTAAAGAGAAATGACATTATGCATAAGACAAAAGGGTGGACACAACAACAATTTTTATGAAATTTTTTCAATTTTTTCAAATTTTTTTTTTGAATTTTTCAAATATGTGAAAGCAATTAAATATCTAGACTCACTAAATCCCCCCCCCCCCCCCCCAAGCTAGAACAACACATTGTCCTCAATGTGTAATACAAAGATAGACAAACAAAAACCAACAAAGTGAGATGGGATGACACATGCCGAAATAAAGGAAAGAAAGCATACTAAAGTGTAGAAGCGTCTCCCATGCTAGCTTGAAACGGGGTAAGGTCCAATCCAAGTAGCAAAGTACCTGCGAAAGACAAGCAACTACATACAAAAGCAAGCTAATTGTCTTATTGTCCTAACTATTACATCAAAACCAAATGGAAATTACAATTGTCCAAAAACTTGTAAATTGTCTAAAAACATAAATAAACACGAATTTTCCTAATGAATCATCCTTTGTCCTCTAAAAAGCATGTCAATGCCCTTAGAAGTTTATCATATTCCTGCGCATGAGCAATACATAAGCATATGTAAATAATTGATAAGATATGCGCATGAAAGATCAAAGGCAAGAAAGGATAAATCTTATCAAAATGCCCATAAGAGATTTCAAATAGAACCACCGTACTACTCCACTCGTCAGCAAGAGATGGAGCATCATACTTAAAATCATAAAATAAACCATTACTGCAAATATTATAATCATGAATGGTCTCAAATTGATGGTATGAAAACTCAAGGTAGTAGGACTCATAAAAAAAGGGGGGGGGGGGGGTGAAGGGGTTGTTGTGGGTTAACCTCTATGTGTGCATCACTAAGTTCGCCAGCAACCTTAAATGGGTCATCTACATCCCATGTGAAAGGATTTTCAAAGGTTTCAAATGACTTGGGCAAAACCTTATCCTTTTCATGATAATCGAGCCCAACATCATCCATGGCACGTGTGTCAACTACCTCTTCCACGAAATGGTTAATTGGAACGACAGTAGGGGAAATTTCAATCAAGAAAGTCGGACTATCGTCATCGTCATCCACTAATTAAAAATTGTTTGAGGGAAAAGACCCACATTGGGAGGTTGAGAGAGTATAGGGAGAGATAATAAGCTCACATTGGCTCGCTTCCTATTGAAAAAGTTGTTCCAAACGAGCATGAAGCAATTTGAGCACCTCTTGGATACGCCACACATTGAATTGGCATGCTAATTCCCGACTTTCGGAAGCCATGAAATCTAAGAAATTCCAAAGTTCCGCCCCAATCATATAGTAGACACTCCCATTACTCAAGTTTAGAGCCATTTCTCGGGTCTCAAAATCCATGCCATCAAGCACGAGATGACCCAAGTAATCCCCATCAAGGACATGTTCAAGGGAGATGAGACCATCACAAAAATAGTAGAACCGGGCAAGATAGTCATGAAAAGGCTCATGTTTGAGTTCAGGGACGAATCCGTCATTCATTATGAAAGGCCAAGCTTTAATACCTACAAAATAGGCACTAAAACTACAAAGAAACTGTGCTCCTCGAGACAAAATAAAATAAGATATAATTCAACAACTAATTAGCAAACAAAACCGTGCTCCCCGACAACAGCGCAAATATTTAATAGGATGTCGCAACCAAATCAAAGATAAATACCCTAGACACAAATGAATGTAGTAGTAGGGGTCGAACACAAGGAGACGGAAGTTGCTAAATAAGTTGTCATGGAGTGAATTCTATCAAAGTCGGTTATCGATTAATTGTTTGGTTTGGTAATGAAAGAAATCAATAATAAAGAAAGAGCCTAGGAAAGTCGCGTCACAGATGCAAATTATGTAAATACTCAAGTTAAACATAAGAGTTGATAAAATCGTTAATTGTTTAGGTCTTATGACAACCACCTCTTGGCCTTATGTCAACTATAGAACGGGTTCTAACGAGCTCTCGTTATGGCTAGGTCGGTCTACTAAAACATGCTTAGTCTAATTCATTTTTCGTGCCTCTCGACTTATAAAAGTGAATTAACAAATTTAATCTAAGATAGTGGCCAACAATCAAAGACTAACACTACAATGCAAGCATGTTAACGAAACAATGAGTTGATATTAAAACATCCTATTTCAATAATTGCAAATACTAATCATGCATGGCTCCCTTAATCCCTAGACTAGTGAATTACTCATGTGTAATGAAAACTAATCTAATGACAAATGATAAAGTACATATGATAATTAGTAAATGGAAATGACAAATGAATAACAAAATAATATTTGAAATGAGATTACCTTTATAATGGAAATAGAACTTGAATATAGAAGAACACATACTTGAAATGAAAATTGTAAATGAACTTGAAAAGTTTAAAGAAACTTGTTTATAATATAAAGGAAATTCTTAAGGGAAATCTAATCTAAACATAACTAAGAACTGAAATGAGTGTATGAATGTGGTGTAGGAGGTGTGTAAGAAGTGTGTCGATCAACACCCTTTATATAGGAATACGGGAGTAACGTAAACGGGATAGAAGGGGGTAACCCCGATCGGGGTTAGGGGGTTTTAGGCTTTTTCTCTTAATTCCGTTTTTAATTGTATGAGGAATCCAATGTTGCGTGTTAATGCTTCATAATTTCTCCGGTTGAATGCCTCAAATAGAATCCAAAATGGCATCCTAAGCTCCTTGCTCTCAACTTCTTTATGGGCTTCATTTTATTTATCTTTATCCGTCGACCCATTTGGATATCTTCATGCTCGGGTTTCCAATTTCTTCCCAAAATGCCCTTATGCTTCCCGAAACACCTTTGCATGGTCAAGACTTGCTCTCGTTAGCCTCGTGAACTCGGGTGAATGCTAATTTGACGAGAAAAAGCGACCGAGTGCTTTATTTCCTACAAAATTCAACGAATACGAGCAAAATCACCTAGAACATGGAATTAGCTCAGAAATACACTAATCGAAGTGCAATAATCAAATAAACCGAGCTAAAATAGGGAGTTAAAATATATATAAAATGGACCTATCACTTTACTCTTGACTTTATAATCTTTTCTCTCCGTCTTACTCAATTTTTTAACTTTTATCTTTGTAAGAGGTATTTTTAATAAAAGATAACAAATAATTAAGACGGAGGGTGTACACTCTATTTCATTTTTCTATATACTATTTTTAATATAAAAAAATAAACAAAAAATTTAACCAAAAATTAATTAAAGAGATTACAATTTATTAATAAAATAAAAAAATTGACAAATATAAACTATACCAGACAATGATGATGAACATTCAACAAACTAACACACTACAACAATAATACAAACATTTATAATAAAATATTTTACTATAAAAACATTACAATTCGGACCGAGTGTGGGAGATCCACGTCTAATACTAGACTTGGACACAAATCTCACATGTCCGAACCTAAGTTAACATGTGAGAGATTTGTAAAAGTATATGTTATAGTAATTATTTGAATTATCGTTGTTAATACATGAATTTATTATATGGACACTCAATTTGTATAAAGTAGGACATGGAAAGAGCTTATTCATCGATCAATTAGTTTACAAATAAATTTCGGATATTTCTGTATTTTATTACATTTTTCTTACTATTTGTAAATTCAAGTTGTTGAATGGTAGTCCGTAGTTATTGTTTAGCATTTTAAATTTAAATAGTTGTTTAATTTTCATATAAATAACATGGCAAATGTTAAAAACAGCCCCGGGGACATTTGTTAAGATAATAAATAAGATAAGATAATAGTTAGAAGAGAATCACATCTCCCCAAATCATCATCATCTCTCTCATCCCTTGATACTAGGCAATGCATAATCTAATCGTTGAACTATCACGCGCACCTTCCACCGATGATCTTACCACCAAGCCCTCGGCCAACCACCGACCATCCCAAATCGAACCCATATTCCAAGTAGCCGACCCACCATAATCCATTATTCCGATGACCTTCTCCCTAACCACCACCACAATCCAGTTTAAACCCATTTCCTAAACGGGTTCACCATTATCTACCTAGGACGTCTATTAGTTCACGATCCGACGGCGGCGAAGCCGACAGAGTCACCAGTAAAGAGTGTAGGGTTTGATATTATGCACCAGGAAGCAGGAGGCGATTTCGTTAAAGGGAAGCTCTGTGGTAGTTGTCGTAATTGTTAATCGGTGATTTGAGGTGTAGTGCACAAAGCTTTACGAGGGGATTTGGGTGGTCGGGGATAAATGTTGTTGCAGAGCAAGGGGATGCGAGTGGTCGCCAGAAAAGGGACGATCTGGGCGGTGAGGTTTTGATGGTGGTAGGTGTTGGTGGAGACGGACTGTGGTCGTGGCAAGGTGGTTGGAGTAGGCTGCCATGGTTTATTGGGATGAGAATGAATAATAGATAAAAATTTATAGCTCAGTATTTCTGTGTAAGTTGATGTGTAAGATTCTAACATGTAGCGTTATCCAATACCCCTGGGCGTTCATTACCAGGCTCCAAATAACATATGTATTAAGTTGAATATAGTTTATAACAATCTTAAATAGCAAACCGTGCAAAAATTGCACGGGATAAATTAGTTTAATATAAAGCTACTTTAGTGCATAAGAAAAGGTGATCATTTTTTTTAATTTGTTTTTCGTACCCCTTTTAATATTATTTGTGAAATTTTTAATTGTTACCTATTTAATAATGTTAGTACCTATTTTATCGTATCCGGTTGTTATTTATATGTAGTAATCTAACCTATTATCAATTGTCTCACAATATCATCACAATATCAAAAGAGGTATTTTATAATCGAAATTTAATGCTTTGATTTAAGGCTACAGTTATGATGTAATTAGCATAGTTTTGCGCTGCTTTTTTAATCACGTTTCTTAGTGCTATATTCAATATTCCTAGTATTCAGTTAAGAGTAAATTATCAATTACACCCACGCTTAATCCACCGTTTTACACTTACTCCCACGTCAATATTTTTTTTTAAATTACACCCAAATTAATAACTCCGTTTATAAAGTGCACCCAATATCGGATTCAGACCATATTTCTGTCAAATTTGAAAATTTTTGGGTTAAAACATTTATTTTATGACGATGTTGCCCTTTCTTCTTTTATATCTTTCTCCTCATTCTCATTCATTCTCTTCATTCTCATTTTTGTTGTTGGTTTCAAGGTTTTCATCAATAAGAGCAAGCCCAATACCTTGTTTATCATTTAGTTCTTCCCAAGCATGTTGTTGTTAATGTTTTGTATTGTTTGGGAGCGGTTTCGGCGATTTATTGTCAAAAACCCAGAAATTAGCAACAACAGAAAATGGGTTTTTGTCAAGAATTGAAGTTGGGCTCATCATTTGTTCACAATTATTACTACAAGTGAACAAATTCTTATAAAATCTTGAAGAAGTTAAGAAAAATGAAGTGGGTTTTGTTGGGTTTTCAGGTGGAAGCCATGGATTATTACTAATTTGATCACCAACTATAGATTGTTTGCTTGTCACTGATCTTGACGAAACAACCCCAAACCCAAAAAGCCAAAAAGATTGAGTTCATCCCCTTCAATATGAACATTAACATGGAAGTGCTGCTGAACTGTCGGGCCAGTGGAAGACAAACAAGACCAAGACGAAGTCGCGGCTGTTGATCCAGACGTTCCACTATTTTATCTCCTCAACCTAATTTTCCCCTAATTTTCCCTCAAGTTTCCCCAAATACTTCCCTCAAACCCAGAAATTGAAAATGGCTATGATTACACATAAATTCATCTTTCCATACTCCTTAAAAAGTCTAAGGTGTGGTTACTGTTCCCATAACAGTAATTTTGTGCGTTTTGGACCATTTTGCCCCTGACTCTTCTATCTTCTGATTTCACGTTGCTTTCCTTCATTTCTTCTACATTTTCTCCCTCTTTCTCTTTCATGCGATTTCATTCTGCATTTTTTCGATTTCCTTCCTTTTTCTCGTTTCATCTACAACAATTATTTGGGTTTGTTCTTGCATAGGGTATCAAATCTAAGCAATTTGGATGTATCATATACCAGGTTTAATTTCCATTTTATTCGATTGTGTATGGATTATTTACGTTTGCATGCCTCTGATCGGAGGAGTATCGGTGGTAGTGAGTGGTATCTGAAAGTGGCGGCCCTTATATTTGGTATTCTTGTAGTGATTGTGAAGGATGGAGGTCGGAGATCTTCGGTATCACGAGGAGGAACACCAACGATCTTTTCTGTAAATCGTTCGCCATTTCAACAAGTAGGGTTTCGATTTGGTGAGCTTCTATTTTCTGGTATTCATTTCTTATTCTCTTTCTCCCTTTTTCATGGAAATATGGGTTCCTTTTTCGATGTTAAGGTTTCGATTTCAAATTCATTTTCAATTGAATTCCCGTTATTTCTGCAATTCTGCTCATTTTAAGGGTACTGCTATTGTTATTTTCGAATTTTTATGGATTATGTTCGGCCAATTAGGGTTATGACGAAAAATAGCATTTTGCAATCCTTTGTTTGTGTGCCACTTTGTATTTTGTAGAGTTCGGGATTGCATTTGATCTAAATTTTGCTTTTTACGTGTTCGATCTACTGCTCAATCATTTTGTCTTTGTTTTTGGGGGATGCACTCCAAGTGTTTGATGTTTTGTCTAATTCGGGTCATGTTGCATGCAAGTGTTGGTTTGGTTTGCTGCCTTTTTGGAGTGACTTTGCATATGTCTGGGTTTATTTTCGGTTAAATATATAACCATTTTAAAGGTATCTTAGATTTGGTCACTTGAAAATTATGATTGTTAGTAAACAAACTACATAGTACTTTGGTGGTTGCTATGATCTACTACATTCGTAGTCATTTTATGAAAAATGATAGTTTACTGCGAACCACTCTGCAAATCATGACGGTGTCCAATGATCGTGAACTAGCAGGATATGCCTTTGGGGATAAAAACCCGAAAATATGTATTTTCGCCGAAAAGTGCATCTACCGCTGGGAACAAATAAATTTGCCCTTCTGAGCATAGTAGTCGATTTGCCAGTAAGCATTCCCTGGCTATCCGTATTTAGTTACCAAATATCGTTTTTTATATCATTCTCATAGCATTTCAAACATTTGATTCCTGAAGAATGTGGGATGACATCTTGAGACATGGAACAGAGGACTTTTGGGTATAATGGTGCTAAATGATCTTGGTAAAGGCAAACTATACTTGTCTTGGGAGAGATAGACCAATAAGGTGAGCATATATTTAACCAGTTAATACATTCTACTATTTGGTTTTTTAACAAAAGGAATTCGCGGATAATGTGAGCTTCTTTTTTACAGGTTGGTTTGAAGGGCATGTCGATAATCTTTTCCTTTCTGGTTGTCTGAAAGGCTAGGCATGATGAGATTGACTCTTATGTTGATCTTTTGCTTTCTGGTTAGTCAATCTACCTTCTCAATTATCTTTAGTACTTCAATATCTTCAGAAGTTTAAATCATATTTATTCATGCATTTGTATTAATTTGATACATATGAAATATTTGCCAGGGAAGGGGAAGGAGGAGGAGGACAGAAAATGAAGGAGGATAAGGGTAAGGGTAAGGGTAAGGAGGAAGGGGGAGATTGACAAGGAAAGTTCCAAGTTGGATATGGTAAGCCACCTCGAAAAGAAATGACCCTCGAAAAGATATTATCGCAACTCTACAAATGTGTAAGTATCGCAACATAAATTACTCCTTTATTATTTCACTCTTCAGTAGTGTGCATATGCGTTATAGCCTAATTTAGTTTCCCCGCCATCTACTAGGTTGCATATACATTTATTGTACATATTCTGCTGGTTGGTTTATTTCTGATGTTGGGCTTCATAGTTGCTTTCCACCGTAAGTGTCCAATTACTCCTCAAATAACATTGTTCTTTCTTTAGTCCAACTCTTGCTATTAGCTTTTGCTGCTGCTCACGTTCAATGTTGCGGAAAAAGCTAGAATGTCCCTATATATTGAATGGTGTCAATCGTTGATCCCAGGCCTTATAGATAAACGACTTTTACACATATCACCTAATTGGCGCAACATAATGGTGAGTGGCTACGGTTCTGCACATGTTCAGTGTTGCGGAGAATACTAGAATGTCCCTATATATTGAATGGTGTCAATCGTTGCTCCTAGGCCTTATAGATGAATGACTTTTACACATATCACCTAATTGGCGAACATAATGGTGAGTGGCTACCGATCTGAACCGTAAAACTGGAACTTACAATGTACCAGCCTACCAGGAATGCATTATTTAAGTTACAGTTGTTTTAAACTCAGTACACTGGAAATGGGTTGCATTTGGGGTTCGCTTAGCATTCCCAGGTTCTTGGTTCTTGGTTGAACTGGCGAGGTGATTTGGTCGTATAAAAATGATGTTAGCACCTTTTACATTCAATCATGACAGAACCTCATATGTTTCAATTCTTGTTGTCTTTGTTCTGAAGGATGCGCTGGAGATTGATCAATTGATTAGTTATTTTATTCGCGAAAGTGGTAATTAAGCCCCTTAACTTTGTTCAATTGTGAAATTAGGCCCCATAAGTTTCATTTGGAGCAATCAAGCCCCTTAAGTTTCACCAAAGGTGAAATTCAACCCCATTTTCTTAAATTTCACCAAATTCTTATGTTAAAATCACTTTTAATACAATTTATCAAATATAAAATATTTTGTTTTATAATTTTAGAACTTTTATATTTATGATAAATATAAAAGTTGATAATTGTGTTTCCAAAGGTTCTGCCTTGTTAACCATTGAAGCAACTGCTTTATTGTGGGCATCGATAAGGTTATAGAGTGAAGATGCCCTGTTGTGTTTTTCATTATCTCATTTACACCGCATTCAATTAGAAAGAGCGTTCATCCAGCCCTTGGACAGCTGAAATAATTCAGAAACATGAGCTGCAACCGTGGTTGGAGAAACATGATAAGCCAATGATTAAAATGAGATATAGAGTGAAGATGCCCTGTTGTGTTTTTCATTATCTCATTACCCATGTTCTGTATTTTCTCTCAGCCTTTTCCTTCTTGTTTGTATATTGCGGTTTTAGGACTATGGCGGTGACGAGCTAGGCAATACATGTCAATGATGTGCAACGCCTCAGGTTGGTTTTACGCTTTTGACTTTTACAATTGTTCTCTTATTTTAGAAATTATATGACTGCAATGTTGATTGGCCTGGTTCTAGGGTTTGATTGGAGTGGGTCTGTGCTTATTAAGATTTTATTCTTTTGATATAATGGTTGAAAGTCGGAAATCTGAGAATTTTATGAGACGGTAAATTAGGATTTAATCAACTCACTTTATTAAATGGATAGTTAAGATGAAACTAGAGTGGTTATGATCACGAGGGCATTACGTGTTATTTTGGTGGCTTGCTGTTGTTTTTTTCGATTGACTAACTCATTGGGGTTTTATTAGGTTTGGTTCGACAGACGATGGTGAGTTATACTACTTAATTAGGGTTTTACTTTTATGGGGTTCTTTGTTTTTGTTGCGCGTCATTATTGTATATCTAACATCTCACTATTCATTTGTGTTTACTCCAAGTCCCCTTAAATGAGTGTTTTGGGTTGTGTTTTATAATGGGTTTTACTGATCATTTTATATTGGATATGGTTAGGTCTCATATTTGCATTGTCACAATCGATTTTATTTGTTGTGTGGAAATCCATTTGGGTCAACCTGCCAATATACAGGCCAAGCGCGGAAGTTAATGTGCTATATTGAACTTTCGAGCTATCGCGACTTCTTTAGTTGGTTGTTTGATGCAGATTTTGGACTTCCGAGCTGTTGCGGCAAGTTTACAGTTAGTGTTTTCTGCTTGATGGCTTCCTTTTAAGGTGAATATCAATATGGCAGCATTGCTTATGATAAGGCTTAATTAGTTTAATTTTGTGACTTGATATTAAGATACATAGTTTGGTATATTCTCTGTGTCAACAAGGGTAATCTAGCTGTATAAGATCCATTGTTTCTTTTTATTCTCCATATCTTTCCAGAACGTGTACCAAATTTGCAAATATCATTAGTGATCACTTACCGTCAAGACTTTGGACAATTGCTCTTAGTTAGGAACTTCTTCTTCTCTCCGCTTCTTTTCATCTGAAATTCGAATCACAATTTCAGACTTGTCAAAGGAACAAAAAAGACTTGACGATAGGAGATGGCCAATCAACAACACATGAACTTGTGATTTGTGAATATCAATTACAAGTCATGAAAATACAATACAATAGCTTAGTCTTATATTAACAGAAAATTTTTTGATCCTATGAAAAGAACCTTAGCTTGATCCTTCTATGAACAGCAAAACAAAAAATTCCACACAGCCTATACAATTCTTGCAGGTATATAGCAGCCTCTTTTGTTTACATGTGCATATGTTAATCAATTCACCTCCCTACAGATCTTAATTGATGTGTTATGACTTCTGAATGTAGTCCAGATATCCTGAAGGTATTTCATTAATCACCATGTTCATTCATCCCTCAATGATTAAGATGTTGGATGCATCTGTTGATGTCTTGATGATGTTATTGAACGTAATAGCTGGTAAGTGTCTGTATTTTGCTATAAGTTGATAATGGTGGTTTATGTATGTGAGTTTCACCATTGAGAAATCTTCTCTCGGTTGCTAACACAGTGTGGGCCTTTGTACATCAGACAACTTAAAACATGATTTGTAGGAGACTTTGAGCCAGCGAGTAAAATAGTAGTATAATGGTGTGTCAATCTTTGATTTTTTAAGATTCTGTAATTGATGTATGACTGGGTTGAAAAAATGTTTTTCCTTTGCATAGATTTGATAAGGGATTGTTGATATAGAAAGGGGCATACTCATAGTAGTTCGCAATAAGAAAATGCAGTTATTTACCTTCTATTAAAAGTGACTCATTTGGCATGATAATGGTGGGGGGAAGAGATCATTTAGGTTTGGTTTTGTTAAGATTGAGAGGAGGGGAGAGCGAGAGGGAAGGAGGGAGAGGGGCAGAGGGTGGAACTGACGGAGATCGCCATGGCATGGTTTTGTTCAAATTGAGAGTGATGGGAAGAGTAAGGGAAAGGAGGGAAAGAGAGAGGGAGATGGGGAGTGGCGCATGGTAAACGCGAGAGAGATCGCCAGTGCTTGGTTTTGTTCAGAGTAAGGGAGGGACGGAATGCATCTTTAAGAGGTGCGAATAAAACTCAGGGTTGAGTTTTCTTAATCCCTACTTTTGGTAGGTGTTGTGTATGTTAAGAGATTTTTTGTTACTCTTTAAGTAACTGAGTTTTATGTACTGATGCAGGCTATAAATAATTGTCGAGATTTACCCTTGAGACAACATTGACATTGGAAATTAGAAAAATACATTAACTAAAGGTATGACATATCACCTCCAATTTCGTGCAGCTTCTCCATGTATTTTACCTGTAAATGTACACAATTATTTATTCTCCGTTGATGTTACTGACAATTTAATTGTTACTTTAACCAAATTTTGGAATAGGCAGTGACGCACTGGGAGAGGGCGGAGAGGAGCAGGGTTCATCTTAGTAAGAGTTTAAAGGTATTATCTATAAGTAAGTTGATGTTTTTTTTTTCCTTTTTGCGACATGGCAGCTAGTAGAGGAGGAGTAAGGGAAAGGAAAGGGAAAGGAGAAGAAACAGGTTGTGATTGTGATGAACGCATAACATTGGTACGTTAAATTTTTTTGTTGCAGAATCAGATGTTTTTCCCTGTATGATTCTGCTTATACTTTCTCTATCCTTGATATATCCTCAAAGAACTCAACCTGCCAAGGTTAGATTTTCAAATTTTTGTGATAGAGATTGACCTTTGTCAGCCGCTGATTTTGGTTATTGACATTTGACTTATTTTAGTTTATTTGGTGTAATGTTACCGGAATCCAGTTACATCTATCTTCGGAACCAGTAGTTGCTAGAATAGGCTAAATGTGACGAACCTGGCTTATTTTAGTTTGGGAGGCATACTTACTCTATTTAGCTCTTGCAGCTCATTCTTCTTTGCTGTTGGGTTTAGATCGTAAGTTAGGCTGAAAGTGTGTGCTTTCCCTTTCTACTATGCAATGTCAGTCGTCTGTTGCTCCAAGGGTCGCTGAAGAAGTGGGTATTAAACGTGGTGATAAAGTTGGCTTTGTGATTAGATCTGAAAATGTAACAACATCGATGAGACTCTTTTGCCTCATTTATATCTGTATTGTTCGGTCAGCTTAATTCAGTCATAAATAGTCCATCATGCATACATGAGACCTGAATCATGCATAATCTGCTTCTCGTGAAAATTGAAGTGTTTCAGCTTCCTATTACTGATGTACTAGGATAAAGTTTATGATACATGGCGTGTTGCTCGGAGAAATGATGGACGATTTTCCACTTTCCAAGTACAGGTACTACGTAGAACTGGTTTATGTAATTTTTCCCATCGTTGGCAATAAAAAGTGTGTAGAATTATATCCGTAAAGTTTTTCTCCATACTCATTGATCAAGGGTTTTTTAAATTTGGTTTATGTTTTTTTGGAATTGTTAGCCCATCAGTGACAAAAATATTTTTTTTTTTATTTTCGACTGGGTAGCCATTGGAGTATAGAAAGTTTCTAATGGAAATGATTTGGTTCATTAGTTTCTCGAAAATGTTTGGCTAATAAAAGAAGGAAAAAAAAGCTATAAAAGTTTAAGAATGCCAGATCTATTTATGTCTTCTACGCATTCCAAACCTGATATTTGACTTTTTTTTCCGACTATGAGATGACCCTTTGACCTCGTTTTATTCATTATTTTATTACAACGAGTTTTGTGTCGAAATTATATTTTCTGATGCCTCTTATAATAAATTTATATATGTCAAATTAATATTTAAATTATAAAAATTGGACTAAATATAATTGCGATCAATATTTGATAAGTTTGACTTTGAAAAGTGCATGAATCGTTTCGAATGGGTAGGAGAGAGTATTATAATAAGATTGAAAAATGTGAAATATTTTTGAACTTTGTGAAGACCTCCACATGTTTGGATGACTTTGTACGACGGCTATAATATTGCATTATCATTGCCATTTTTTTATAATTATTAATCAGTGATCTCGCTCTTGACCTCACAAAAAGTTTTTAATTTTGGTTAATTTCTGAAACTGGTGAATTGATTGCGCATTTCTTATAATTTTGTATAATAAATGTATGGCAAGGTTGCAGTACACATCAACAGAAGGAAACAAAGTATCAAATGGAGTAAAACTTAGTCCATGGAGTACACAAGGTTACTTTAAAACAAGCCTTAGATGCAACCAAGGAACGAACTATCATGAGGTACATACTATTTCACCCATTTGCGTAGACTTTGTTTTCTTTCAAAAGGACCGCTGCTGATCTGAAGTTTGGATTCAATATTTCGATAAAATCTATATCAAACATAGGGTTGGATATGACAATGATATTAGGTCTTAAGTATATATACTCTGCTTTCATAAAGAATTCGAAGGGATCAATTTTGTATACCTAACATGGGTTAACCTAATGGCGGATTATTGCTGTGTTGGGAGTGGCCGAGATTATGCTAATGGGCCACCTATATAACTATGGAAATAAATTTGAATAGTTGTTTGAAATGTTACTATTTATGTGGGTCATCACTCGACTTATGGTAATCGTTAAGGACGCTCTAAACATTATTGTTGATTATTTGGTTAAGATTTTAGTATTTATACTACTCCAATTCTTCCTGAAAATTGCTGCTTTAGGAGAATGGTGATACAATACTACCCTTTACTTAGCTCCTCAGGCTACACCTTATGAAATTGTGTATGGTCAGGCTCTAGCGGTCCATATTCCATATGTTTCAGCGGATATTAAAGTACCGACCAATTAAGTGTGCTGCTTTGCTTTTATTTTGGCTGTGTACTAAAATAGATAAGAGTTGTAAAAATTATGAATTTATAATTTTTTTTTTTCCAGTATTGAGAGATTTGGCAAAGTAGAGTCTGAAGAACATGATATCATTTTAGGAGTACATAATGGTGTAGGTAATGTTTATTGGGTAATTTATGAGTTGTTTCATATAACCACGAGATTGTCAATATCGACACATGTAAGTATGGTGTGTGGTGGCTATGGGATCACGCCGAGAAGGGAAGAACATAAGGCAAAAACAAAGGGTGGCAGGAGCTGCTTGAGGTATTTTAGGGTAAGGACTAAGGAAGGCAGAAGAAAATGGTGGGAATATTGCTTAATGTGCAAGTTACGGGCAAAGATAAGGATCAATTGAATTAGGGGCAAAGCTTACAAGGAGAGTAAGAACTCTAAATAGTTGAATACCACACTTTTTAATTACCAACAATATTTACACGGGCGTCTTGCATTTGAGGTCGTGAGGCCAATATATTTATCTCAATATTAATCACGTAACATTTACACGAAAATCTCACACATAAGAACTTCTTGTACATGAACCACTTTTTTTTTTGTTCTCAATATTTTCGGATATTGTAGCTATGTAATAAATAAGATGTTGGTTTTGGATTGATGGTTCAGGAAACAAAAGGCCCCATCAAAGTAAAAAACCAATGGCTGCTTTCTTCTTATACCGAAAGAGGGGAAAACAACTTTGCTTGGAGAGGGGAAGAAATACGTGAGGTAATTGCATAGATATATAATCTGATCTAAGTTACTGAAGTGAAGAAAGCTACTAAAGTGAGATCTATTTTATCTTATCATGTATGTGTTAGACCTGTCAAATAAAAGGTCTATGATTTCAAGATGAAAGATACTACGAATTTATGCCTAAGATTTAACCATTTCAGAAGAACTTTTTACTATGAAAATGTGAAAGCTGGCACCCCAAAAAAACTTGGAAAATCCGCAAGTTTAGTTAAAAGACGGTTTGATATGAGAGCTCACTGTGTTCAAGTGTGAATTCAGTTTTAAAATGAAAACTAGGTTATTAAGATTGTAGAGCCTTTTGGGTTTCTTATTGATGATATTAGAGTCTCACCTTTCGTCGAGCGTTTTGACATTGGCGGAGTTGGATTTAATTTAATACACTAAACCCCTCCTAGTTTGCCAAATAAAATAGGTTATTGCCGTTATATGAAGTGGTGCACTTGAGAACAGTCAACAGTTCTCGGTGGTTGTTAGCTTAGTGATTACGCATTTTTGACTAAATTCATTCTTTTCTCTTGAAGAATACTGGTCGTTTTGTATTGTTGGACTGGTTATTTAATCAGGACTCTTAGTTTAGCTGAAAAAATTTCTAATAGAAAGGTGATTTTTCATGATTTAATCTGTGGAACGTGAGAGAAGAGACCCTGAGCTGAAAGACGTGCGCAGGCTGTCTCATTCTTAATTTAAACCTATTAGACACCGAAGAGGAAGAGGAGAGGTAAGACTAAGGGAACGTGGAGGAGGCGGCAGAGATGAAGAAAAGGAAGTTGAAGGGCTGGGGATAAGGGAAAGAGAGGAGGAGTTCTACAAGAATACAACCTTGGATGCTTTTGATGCATACTTATTCTTAAGCCCTTCATTCTATAATATTTTTCAACAAGGTAACAATTGTGCCCTATACTGAAAACCTATTAGACAAGTATGATCACAAAGCCACCTAGACCAGTCTAGCATTTGAAAGTCTGAAGAAAAATCGAGAGAAAGGTAATAGTTTAATATTTGGTCCTTGGTGCCCCTGCAGATAGAGATCTCGAGTGTCATGAATCTGTGGAATACTTGAAATTAACTGGTGTTGGTATAGTATGATTGTTGATCCAAATCAAATCCAATGTGTTTGTAGGTTTTTTCCATTACTCTTTTTAGTGATTGGCTTCGTTCAACTGTTTGTTTGGTTATTTTTTTATGGTCATCTGTCCGCATATTATGATTACTTAGATGTTTTCTTCATATATGTCCTTCAGCATCTAATAACCTTGTATGTTCTTTGTTTGATTATTCTTGTCGTTTCCTCCCCACCTCTGCTCCATTTAATTTCAATAATAATTCCCACTTTTTCATCGTCACTCCTTACTTTTAACTGTTTAGACTAGGGGAGGAGAGGAGGAGCTGAGGAAGGGGGAGTAGTTGCAGGAGGAGGAAGAGGAGGAGGAGGAGGCGGATAAGGGGGGAAAAGTAGGAGGGGACGGAGTAGGACAACATCAAGGAGGTTAAGGGAGGAAGAGGCCCAAAGGCGGCGGAGGAAGGGGGAAAGGGAAGAAGTGGGAGGGGAAAATGGTGCAAAGAATAAAGGGAGTGGCAGGGAAGAGTGGGCAAGTGTTGGTTAAGAACTGTAGTGCACAATTTAGTGAGATATTTTTGCCTTCTTCATTAAATTGACTATGCTTCTTAAAAATGTGTAGTAGTGGTCATTTGTTGCGATGCAGTCGGTGAATCCTTAACCTTGGTATTTAAGTCACGAGGCCACATAACTTATCATTAAACTTCTTGCCAGTTGGTACGACGCGGTAGGTGAATCCTTAAAAATATGTAGTTGTGGCCATTTGGTGCGATGGGGCAATGTTCATGTTACCGTAGAAGCTCATATAGATAGGGTTCAAAGTAATTTATATTAACTTCTTGCAGAGTTGTATTGACATGTTGACCTTGATCATGAAACAAACACAGACTTCTGCGCTTTATAATTTTGACCTTCATTTCAAAACTTGAAACTTTTTTTTGAGTGATCTTGAATTTATAACTCTTGTTTGTGATAAATATTTTATTTTCTAAGAACTTGGACTCTGATTAACAGCAGGAGCAGAATAATCTCAGCATTGAAAGATTGGAGGAGGAAGGAAGTTACAGAGAGACCGTTTAAAACATAAAGAATCAGCGGGTGGATTTCGACCTCACCATTGATAAGAGCTTTCTAACAAGATACCGTCTTCTTTAAGAATAATTTAGCAAAGCGTTCATTTAGTCATTTTGTGTTCTAATCTCGGTCTTTAGGTCTGTTTGCCAAAGGCATATGCGTTTGTTGTCCTATCGTTCCACCTTATTTTTTGCGACTCTTGTACTATTATTATTTTGCATTAAACATGGCGTTTCCAAGCATTAACGGCCACCATTTTATAAATATATAATGGACCATGAATCTTTCTATCATACACTACCGACTTACTTTCGCTAAGCGTTCCACCAAATTGGAGCACCGCGCCCGATAGGGTGCGGTGCAACAACTAGTGAATTACAAACATTTACATTTGTATATACGGAAAAAAAAAAAGATGAGAGAGAAAGATGAGGAACATGAATTCATCCAACCTACATATATTCATCCATTGTGTGAGGATGAGGACGAAAAAGAATAATCAATTGCTGAGTGCAAAATAGAGAAAGTAAATGAAAAAGTTAACCCAAAACTCAAAGTTATAAACGCGGGAGCAAAATCGTCATTTGATACACTTTTCCACCTGAAAATGGTGTTGGGTGCAATTTATAACCTGAGCTATTAATTAATTTGGGTGTAATTTTTAAAAAAAAATTGACGTGGGAGTAAGTTTAAAAAAGTGGATTAAGCGTGGGTGTAATTGATAATTTACTCTTCAGTTAAACAGTGTTATTGTTACGTAGTTCTTACGCGAACATATCGTCATTACATCCCGTTTTATCTTTTCACTAATTCTCATTCCAGACGGACTATTCCATCTAAACTTTTGAAACGACCTTATATGACCAATTTTTATGGTAAATGTGACCATTAAGAATGAGTCACATTTTTGTGATAAAATGTTACAATTTAAACTTGTTCACATTTAGTTATAAATGGGTTATATATGGCTTGTCTAAAGCCTTCAGACGAAAATGACTGTCTGAAGGGAGACCTTCTGTTATCTTTTGAGTACATCGAATATTAACGTTAATCACACTTCGAGACCATAAACGTGTTTAATTCATAAAAATTCAACTATTTTGAGCACCATACTATAATGGCATATTGACTAATGACTACACTATAGATACAGACATTTAGTCCCACTCCAAACGGGAGTGAAATCGTTTCAACTTATGTGTCTAACATAGTTATTTTATGCAACTTGTAAAGTTGTACTCGTAACAAGAATTCCATGAATGGGTATGCTCCGTATGCATCATGCATGTACTCTCAAAGGTAGCTAAAGTTAAAATCATTATTGTTCTATATATCAAATAAGTGGGAGTACGAGATATGTTATACGGCTCATGAGCAGGGGCGGAGTCAGAATTTGAAGTTATGTCGGGCTAGATTTTGAGATTGTAGAACAAAAAAATTTCTTGGTTCAAAATCGGGTGGAACCTATATTTATAACTTCTAAGCCAAAAATGATAATATGTTGAATTTGTATGCAAGTAAACTATTTAAATAATTATAGATATCTTTCGATTTCACGAGAATGGTTTGTTTTTACGGAAATATTTCAATAAAGAAAATTTCTTGTGTCCTCCGGGAGGACCATCCTCCTTACACCTAAAAACAATCCACCAATGAAATATTATAAAGACTTGAGTGTAAGGACAACGGTTCTCCTGGAGGACACAAGAATAAGACGGAGTAATTTTGATGAAGAAACACACTGGTCGCACTCACTTGGAGGTTTAGTTTTCGGTACTTGTCGTTAGGAGCACCTAGACCAAAACAATATTTATAACTTCTCAAACAACTCTACAATTAGTAAAGAGGCAAGTAAAGGTCGGATCCCAAGGGACGGGTATTGAAGTAAGATTTTCAATTGCAAGTAGCGGTGTCTAGGGGTGTCACAATTTGGGGTTTGAAGTAGAAGATCACTAGACTAAATAGCAATGAAAGTAAACAAGCAAGATGATTAAAAGGGATGTAAATAATTGATAGAAGGCACTAGGGTGTCATGGGGTCATAGGGGATTCATGAGAATTGATCATACAAACATATTCTCGAATTATAAGCAAGCAATTATTGTTGTGATGGATCGAGTTGGTTTATATCTTACAATCCTAGGAAAGTTTGGGTCCCGGAGCCGAATCGATTAGATTGTACAACACCTACAAGTCGACTTAATCTTTCCTACTCAACTATATGCATGGTCTAATGAGACTCGAGTTGGTTTATGTCTTACAAGTCTCATTGAAAAGGTAAGTGATGGGTAAAAAATGCAAGGATTCATAGGCTCGTATTTCATCAAACATAACATGTGCATAAGTTGAGATCACAACAAGCAAGCAAATAAACTATGAAAACATATTAAATTAAGCATGAATCATTCCCCATGTTGGTTCCTTCTAATTACCCATTAACCCTAGTTAAGGAAACTACTCACTCATTATCATGGTAAACATGCTAGCAAGGTTGTCAATCATACTAACAAAGCAAAACATGATGAATAAATGAAGAAGATTAACAATAATTAAAAAGGGATTAAGAGAATTATACCTACTAATGATGCCAATAATAAAGCAAAGAATAATAGAAGTACTTGATGATTGATTGGAAGGTTGTCAATCTCCCAATAATAACCCAAATAATCTTCAATTACCCAAAATTAAAGATGAACAAAAGAGAGATTAAGGAAATGAGATTTGTATTAAGACTTGATTAAAAGTTGATTACAAGATTAAAGAGAGATTTGATTGATATAAACTACACTAAAGATTGATAAGAAGAACATAATTATCTAATTAGACTAATGGGTATTTATAGTGGGGATTAGATACACAAATTAGGGTTTACTAAGGGCTTAAATGACGATTAAGTACTTGAGGAATCGCTCCTCTCTAGAGAGATGCCGGTCTCCTTTTTGCCGGTCTTTCTAAAATATGCGCATCCTTCATAGAACAAAAAGAAAATGAAAAGTTGCTGTAACACAATCCGAGCGTCCAAGGCACGGGACGAGCGGATTCTCTGGCTGTTGGACGAGCGGATTCATGGGCTGGACGGGCGTATTTTAGTGTTTTTGGACGAGCGTTCCTCTGGGGAAGATGCTCGGATTCCTGGTCTTGGACGGGCGTCCAGAGGGCAATCCGCTCGGATTCTGAGTCAGCTTCTTCTTTTCTTCCTCTTTCTTCCAACAATCCTCGGGGATTTTGTCGGAGATGCAAGGATCTTTTCTTATCATTGCCCATCTACTATAATATGTACAAAGGCCTTCTAGTCTTGTCTTCTCTTTGATGCTTGGTCATTGAATTCATCAATTTAGCTATATTTTGCCATGAAAATGCAAGGTTTGCACTCCTTTCCTACCAAGGGATCAAAACCTCAAAGAATATGCAAAACAAAGGACTAAAGACAATAAATGACCTAAATATGCACTAAAAAGCATGGGAACAAGGCTAATTCGGGGACTAAATATGCTCAAATAATGGTCACATCAAATATCCCCAAACCGAACCTTTGCTCTTCCCGAGTAAAGAGGTGACAAAGACTAGGACCATTATTTAAACTAACCTAATAGCATAGCCGATATGAGACAATTAGCGGGTCTCACTCCGCCCCTTCAACTCACAATAAGACAACCATGAGGTAGGATGCCTTCTTGCAAGGCAAGGTGGGTCTTGCCAAAATGGCGACACATCCAAACATTAAAGCACACAAAATCAAGTAATGGATACATCTACAAAATAATAGCCACTTTCCTCATCTAAGTGGCGGAAATTATCTACAAGGTAAGCAATTTAAGGGTACACACTCCTTCATAGATGCAATTTCTTCAAACTACTAAGCCTAGAAGGATACCAATAAATCACCTCCAAGTTGTGTCAAGCTAGGGTACCTTTGTCCTCAATCGTTAAATGCTTTTGTCAAGAATAGACTCCCTATGGTGTTAGAAACACTGGAGGATCGCGGAATTCCCCCTCTTGCCTAGACAAGAAGAAGGGTCGTCCCCTCTCTACCATGCACAAAAATGGATACGATGGATAAAGGGATCGATAGTATTTGAGTTTCTTTTGGGAGTTTGCTTTTGTTGTTGTTTTTTCCCCCAATTTCTTGTGGCATATAACATTTAAGAACACTTTCTTTTTGCCATTTCTTTTGATTTTTGGCATTTCAACACTTGACAACTTTTCAACTTTTTGCATTTTTCTTTTGAACATTTTCAAAGTCACCCCATATGTAGTGAGGGTGCCTTATATTTGAAGCATATGAGTTCTATTTTTGCTCCTCTTTTCTTTTGATGCATTTTGCAAACTTTTTCTTTTCACTTTTCATTTCATTTCTTGAACTCAAATTTGAACAATTTCTTTTTTGTGCCCATTCCCTTTGATGACAAATATGTATGGTAGAACATGGATGAATGATGGTTGCATGGTTTCAAGGGTCACCTTGGAATAAACGGTAGCCAAGGAGTTATCACACCACAAGGTACTCTTGACTAAGCTTTAATACATGGGTCAAAGGATACTAGCATGACACATCCTAGGGTGTTTTACAAATATTCTAACAAGCAAAGTCTTAAGAAGAAAAAGCATCTACTAGGGCCTATATACACTTGTCAAGTTTCCCAAGTAGACGGTTTCACAAAATTTTTCTAACATGCAAACTACATGCCATGATGCAACTAACATTTATACATCCTAATGCATATGCTTCTACCAACTAATATGCCAAATAATCTAGATGCAAGTCCTAAATTCATATTGTTTATACCGCATCAATCAAAATAAAGCCACATAGTCATTAACATAAAGAGGAAAAAGGAGATTGGAAAGATCATACCATGCGGTCTTCAATATCCTCATGTCTCGGATGTGGTGTAGTCAATCAATGTGAACAAGGATGAACAAACACAATATCTACAAGACTACACTACAAAGGAAATGAACTTATTTTTGGATTTTTTTAAGTTAGAATTTCCCATCCCCACACTAATATGGGCATTGTCCTCAATGGCCAATACGATAGGAAATTATGCAAGTATGATGCATGATTTCTATACTAAATGCAAGCTATACTAAGCTACACTACATGATGCATGGGTTTTTGTTATGGCGGAGAGCGTAATTTAGATTACCTCCCGATGCGTATGCATGTACTTCCCCAAACCAAAATAGACATTATTTCCAATGTCTTAAATTTCGGGGTAGTTCATGCACACCAAATGCAATGCATAAAACTATAAATTGTCATTTTGGATTTTTCAAGTGGGAACAATAAAAAGAACACCTTAATGGAGCCAAGGTGCTAGTCCTCCATGTTTCTAGGACTCTCAAGACTATGATCAAGATAAAATAAGGAAAACAAAAGAAGTAGACAAACCTCAAGAGTGTAGGAGCCTCCAAAGTTTGCTAATCCTCCATCATATCATCATTGTCATCATTTTCCTCCATAGAAGTGGAATCATCTCCACTCCCATCTTCACTTCCACTTCCTTGATCATCTTCATTAGCCTCTTCTTCTTCAACATTCCATTGAACCTCTTGTTCTTCACCTACCTCTTCATCAACACCCTCATCATCAACAACCTCATCATCGACATTCTCATCTTCACCCGGTCTTTCACCACTAGATGTGCTAGGAAAGAAAACTTCCCTATCCGCCCAACTAGGTAAAGCACATGATGGATCAAGTAGTCCTTGCCTAGCTAAATGAAGGAGGGGTGGATATTGGGCCTTGTAGGCATCCACTCGATCATTATATGCTTGTTGGTGCATTTCTCTCATGAGTAGGGTCATGTAATCATTTCCTACTTCAACATCCTTGGGTTTGAACTCTTGATATTTGAATGGGTAGGGTGGTGTGACAATGGAGGAGGAGGGCTCTTCAATCTCGTCCCTTTGTTGACGGATGATGTACTCGGCGTCCTTGGAGAGTGGAAGAAGGTAGTTTGTTCGATGGACACTCAATCGGCAAATTTTTGAAGGCAAAGTGAAGGATCTAGCATAATTGGTTAGCCACCCATAGTTGGTGTCAAGAGAATCATGCTTGACCCACTTATACTTGTTAATCATGGTGTCCATATCAATAAGATGGCCTCCTTTGATCGCCACATAGGTGTTGTCTTTGTTGAAATTTGGGTCAAAGTGCTTGGCCAAGAGAGTAACTAGACCTCCTTTTACAATATGAGCAGTGCCTTCCTTACCACAATCGACATTAAGCTATCTTTCCATCAAAAGTCTTAGAGCATTGTATGGTTTAGTGAATTCTATTCACATTGGCAAGACGAAACTTGATGTATGTTCTAGTCTCCACCTTAGTCACTTTCAATGAACTTATGAATTCCAAGGTAAGGGAGGGGTATGTCAATTCTCTTATGGTAAACAATTTACCCAATCCCATGGCTTCAAAGAAGGCTTTTGTTTGTTCAAGCACACCCAATTTGTTCAAGGCATCTTCACAAATGAATTTGGTGGGCAAAATGGCTTTCTTAGCATACTTGGCAAATGTATCCCTATGGGAGTCGGAAATTAAAATTACCTCTGGATAGTTGGATAATTGAGCGATTTCCGGAGTTGTTGATGTTGTTGCTTCCAAGGGAGGATCTTGTTGTTGAACTTCCAAGTTTGCATTAGCAACCACCATAGCCATAGAAGCTTTCTTTTCTTGAAGAGTTTGTTGCCTTTTTGAAAGTATCTTTGCTTTGAGTGCCTTTGTTGCTCCTTTTGTTCTTGCCATTGTTGATTACACCAAGAAAAGATTGAAAATCTTCAATTTCTAATTATTCCCAAATCGATTTAAGCTGAAAGGATTTTGCTTTGTATTTCAAAAATCGACTCAAAGGTTGAAGATTTTGGTGCTTGAATCAATTGTTTTTGTAAAAGGAGTGATTAATTGTTGTTGTAAGGAGGTTTGAATTTGATTTTGTGGAATATGGTTGAGGAAATCTTGTTTTTGGTGATGGAGAGGATGAGGGTTTTGGGGTTTTGGAGTTTATGGGTAGTGTTTTAATGTTTGAATGAATAAAATGAATGTGGGAATGGGGTTTAAAACCCCCGAAAAATTCAAAATAGCAGGGGAAAGACGAGCGGATTCCCGTCGGGACGCTCGGATTCTGCTCAAATGGGCTTCAGGAAAACTCGCCTTAAGACGAGCGTCTTTCAGAGAAGACGAGCGGATTCTGCTATGTAGGACGAGCGGATTCTCAAAAAGACGAGCGGATTCTCTTACAGGAACTTTACTTAATGTGCACTGGCAAAAAGACGAGCGTCTTTCTACAAAGACATGCGGCCAGAATCAGACGAGCGTCTTCTCAGCTTGGACCCTCGGATTCTCTTACAGACCAGATTTTTGATTTTTGCAGCTCAAAAAGACGAACGGATTCCTCCTTGTACGCTCGGATTCCTATCAGACGAGCGGATTACCCATAAGCCGCTCGGATTCCTCCTGGTCTACCCGGATTCAGGTCCATCCGTGCACTTGCATAACCCGTGTCATTTTCATTCTTCAAATCCCGTGTTCTTCATTATAGGGGCACTACAAAGGCATGAATAGCCTAGGCAATTGCTATCCCCACACTAAGTTAAAGCACTACACATCAATAAAATCATTAGTCCCTCCCTCACTTCTCTCAAAAATGATGAATATCTTGATCAAGGCACAAAAATCCAAAAATGACAAAAATGCAATGTAAGAATTAAAATGCAAGTTAGGGAGTTAGAATATTTACAAATGGTGGTTTGGAGAGGACTCCACCAAACTCTCATCCTTAGTGAGATGTCATGGGGGCATGTTCAAGGTGTTGTTGATATTACTTAACACCTTGAAGAAGTAGTCAAACGCTTGTTCATTATCATGATAAAGATCCTCAATAGATCTTTGCACTTGTTGTCCTCCATGATGGTCTTGATCGATAGCATTACCAATATAGGGATTGAAAATCCCTTCAAACTCATCATCCCAAAGTCCGCAAGCTTCGTCTACTTGGTCACTAAAGATCTCTTGAGTTGATGGAGACAACTCTCCTCCTTTCTTGATTTGGCCAATGAGGCCATCCTCTTCACTTGTCATGGGTGAGCTTTTCAAGCTCTCTTTGTTGCTATTCTCTTGCTCTTTTGATGGAGCATCATCAACTTTCTTTTTCCATTGGAATTCCGACTTCTTCCCATCATCCTTCCGGCTATAATGATCAACCATAAAACATGGTTCATGCAAACGGGGAGCTCTCATGGTCTTGTCAAGATTGAAAGTTATGGTCTCGTCTCCCACTTTTAGAGCGAGCTCTCCATGCTTCACATCTATCACCGCACCCGTGGTGTGCAAGAAAGGTCTACCTAGAATGATCGGAATATTGGAGTCTTCTTCCATGTCAACAATGACAAAGTCCACCGGGATGAAAAATTTCCCAACTCTTACGGGAACATCTTCCCATATCCCTAATGGTGTCGTCGTCGATCTATCGGCCATTTGGAGTGTGATGTTGGTACATTTAAGCTCTCCCATCCCTAACCTTTTACTTACCGAATACGGCATAACACTCACACTAGCCCTTAGATCACATAAGGCTTTGTTGATCGTGGTTTCGCCAATGGTACACGGTATTGAGAAGCTTCCCGGATCCTTAAGTTTCGGAGGTGAACTACCTTGAAGGATTGCACTACTCACCTTAGTGAAGGCGATGGTTTCAAGCTTCCGGATCGACTTCTTTTTCGTAAGGATGTCCTTCATGTACTTTGCATAGGCCGGCACGTGATTGATTAATTCCGTAAAAGGAATCGAGACTTCCAAATTCTTCACAATTTCCATAAATTTTCCAAGTTGGTCATCAAATTTGGGCTTAGCTTGACGACTTGGAAAAGGAAGTCTAATCACAATGGGTTCCTTCTCCTTGGCCTTGTGTTCACTTTTCTTTGAAACTTCTTCTTTTGTTGGTTCTCCATCTTTGGAGTTTTGTGTAACACCCCCATACTCCAAGTGCCTTACCAGGACCACTTAAGGCATGGAAGTGCTACCAACTCGGTTACCCGATGTATTGATAATCATAAGACAATAAAGAAACGTACTTTAAAAGTAAATATAGTTTAAGCGATTACATGTCTCAACCAAAACTGTTAAATGAAATACAATCAAACCAATACTGAATAACTAAAGGACATCGTCTGACACAGCGGAAGACTCTTCTAACTGCAAGTGATGACTCATCCCTGCTATCCCATACGCATCGTCTCATACCTGTTCAATAACTGCTCACCACCCCCGAATGGATCACCACAGTTTTTAAAACAATTAAACGGGGTCAGTACTAATCACACAATCAATATAACTCAACAAAACAACACACAACACAGCTCAATCATCTCAGATATACTCCGAACTCCATCACCAACTCCACAATATTGACTACACACTAAAGTGTGTAGCCCTGCCATAGCACCCATCGCAACAGGTTACTCCTCGCCGCCAGTGGGGGACCGCAGCCGTTCCTATCTAAGCCCTGCTCATCTCCGTCGAGCGATAAACCCAAATCCATTAATGTGCACATCCCTTCTGTGGCAGGTTCCACAGAAGGCGAATAATGGGCATGAAGCCACTCCCGCAAGTGACTCCACTCAGCCAGGGACGCACCCCGAAGAACACAGACAGATACAATCAATCACAACTACTAATCAGCAATCAAACTCAACAACCATCACAATACTCGTATGATAACAATCAACAATCACAAATCACCACCAACACAT
This sequence comes from Silene latifolia, assembly GCF_048544455.1. Taxonomy (NCBI): domain Eukaryota; kingdom Viridiplantae; phylum Streptophyta; class Magnoliopsida; order Caryophyllales; family Caryophyllaceae; genus Silene; species Silene latifolia. The sequence goes on along the minus strand of NC_133526.1, from coordinate 62,468,255 downwards.
TATGGGACTAATACTGAGTAGGGAAACCCTACCTGGAATGCAATACAATCATACGGTCTTAACAGCTGTATCAAAACTCCTCTTCTACGAATCCTCCTCCTAACATATGATCATATAATTACTAACAATCATAAAACTAACAAAAACCCCCAATCCCCCAAATTAGGGTTTAAACAAACTGAATAAAATACTATAAAATCGGTACGTAGATCTTACCCTCGACGCAAGGATCACAAGAATGTAAAGGATGATGAAATCCGACCTCTCAAGCTCCGGGATTTGTCAATAATGCGAAAGATGCGAAGAACGTAGTTTGAAATCTCTTTTGAAGTGATTAGGTTTAATAAAGTGTTTAATGATGATGACGGAAAGTTATATATATCTATTCGCATTATTAACAAAACCCGACAAAACATTACCCGTAAACCGAGCCATTCGATCGAGTAACTAACGTACTCGATCGAGTGCCCCCTACTCAATCGAGTACCACGGCTACTCGATCGAGTACCCTACAGACAGAACACTGTTTTAAAAACCAAAACACCCTTACTCGACAGAGTAAGGCCCACTCGATAGAGTACCCAGAGGCTCATAAAACCGTAGTATTACAGTCTTCCCTCCTTAAAAAGAACTTCGTCCCCGAAGTTCAACCCATACTCAAAACAAACTCAACCAAGACACAACAACGCAACTAAGAACCCAAAACGAACCCCAAACTATGAAACATGAACTCTTAACACCAACTCCATCAACTATGTCTACCTCCACAACATGACTCACGATATCGTATCCACCACATTATAGCCACTCTCGACACTAACTCCATACACTACCAACTACCGTCCACAAACGCCACTAGCTCCGTTTCACTAACATATTATCCACTAGAAAATCCAACATCAAAATACTCATAACATCAAACGGAATGTTACATTCTACCACCCTTAAAAGGAACTTCGTCCTCGAAGTTTACTCACACTCATAAACAACATCATCCAGGTGCCAAAACTATGGAACTCATAATCATCATCATCCAACTGTCAACACTATCGAAATATTCTCACACTCCTAAGCATCGCACTACTACAAGCACAGCCATGGCCCTTTTTAACAATATCAACCACAATATATACAATTCCATTCTTTATGCTACACCAACACTCTACTTTCAATTATACTAGAACATGTACAACCAACAAACTCTCTTGCATCACATCCTACTCCTCTTAAGGTAAATGTTACGTCCTCGTAACTCACTATACTAAATCCTAGCTATATCTTCTCATTATCCTCATCACCACCGCATGTCAAAGACAACCGCCTATACTCTAAACACTCACCATTCCTATATCCAAGGCTCTCTTACTTAGACAGTTTTCATACCTCAATTCACTCGGCTTAATCAAAACGTCAACTGTTCCCCATTACCGCCAAAACGACATAGTCCTCTATACATGCATCTATCTCCATACTCATAACTCACGATCCACAATTATTACAAACACTCACACTAGATCCTCAAGTTCTTTTCTTTCACTACCGCAAAACTCATCCATAACTTACCATGATACTAATTTCCAACACTCTATACTCACTGTCCCAATAAAAGATTATGAACCACTTACAGCTTCCATATCAGTACAACACATATTCCACAGATCACGCAACATTACTATGTAAACAATTGCCTCCTCTAAAAGAAGATCACAAGTACTCCAACAACCTCTTTTAACTGTGTCCCACCAACAGGATATCACTATACCATGACAACAAACGAAAACATATACAACTATCTTCCATATCATACTCTACCCTCACACCCAAGCTGAACTGGTAAGAAACATCAATAAACAAAACAACCGTCTATCTGTCCAAACTGAAACTCACAGGAAATAGCAACAGACAAAACAACAACTATGTATAACTAGTATGCACTTTCGAAAACTCGTATCGTAATCACCCCGCCTACCACCACAACCGGTGACGGCAACGCAACACCGCCACCAACAGCCGCACTGCAGCGCGAAAATACCCGCATCACAACACGAAGTACCATGCCCGGATCACCACCCGAGGCACAAAAACCACATTAATAGACATCACAACCACATACAATTCCCATAAACACTGACTTAGTATAACTTTTCGGACAAGAAAACTTACTCAAAACTGCGTTACTAGATCCCAACACAACATATTATACAGAATAAACAGACAACAATCTCATGAATATCATCCATACCTTTTCACGAAATACACATATATCATGAATACACATACAATTATAACTAGCCATGCCAGATCACCCAAACTATCACTTTTGAACATCATACTATTAGTTTACCGTATCCAACATATATCACAAAATATTCATATAACAACTTTTTAAGTATCACACCATACCATCTCTCGTGAGGTCAGAACCTCACACAAACATTTATACACATCATAGACTCGTAATCACATCCAACTAGTCAATCCTGATCACGTAAGTTACCACTCGATAAAGGTTACCTGTTGCCCGAGCTTAACTCATATGCCCCACATAACATATTTCCCCATTCGCATAACCTTCTCCTCATCCCAAGTATAACCACACTATTACTACTCAACTACTAGCAACCGTCTCCTATAACCACATCTTATACTTCCTCACAACCATACCTATCAATCTGGTCTCTACAAAATCAACCTCTTTAGAATGGCTATCTTTCCTACTCATCATCGCCCTTAACCACTAGTGACAACACCTCAACACCACCATTGTTCAGACATCAAGCCTCTTACACTCATCTCTAAACATCACGGTTCCATTCCTATCTTTGGTTAACATCCCAAATAACGAATATCAAATCCATCAACCAAAATTACCTCAACATTATTCCCAATACTATCCTTACTTGTATCGTCATCTAACTCTCCACCAAAAATCTCGTATCGTGCAAATACTCCACCAACTTCATACTCCCTTAATTCCTCGAAACTCATGATTAATCATGTTGTCCTGAAACTTATGTATAACCATTAACTTACTTACTCTTGATAGTATCATACTTCTCGACGATTCCCTACTTTTATGTCACATAACTCCGGTGAACATTTTTCTCAGCTTACTTTTATCCTTCTTTTCTCTTTATGCTCAACAATACTATTTAATAGCTCAACTCCTTATTACTTCTACCTAACCCTTTAGTGCTCCAATTATCTTCTCATCGCTCCAAAACTCAAATCCCATTATTTCATATCGATATCATCTCACTCTTTCTTACCATGGATCTTCTCTTATTATGCTATCACTCACACTTGCCACTAATCTATCCATAAAATCAACGTTCACTGTTCAAACAATTGCATCTCCTTTGTACCTCTCTAGAAATCAGAATTCATTTCATACCTTTAATTGCCCAAGGAAATCACACAGTAGTTTCACCTCTTAATAAACCAAATCTCCCAAATTCACTCACTGTGTACAAATCTACCTCGCGACATGTCTCCATAAAGTTAACTATATACCACTCTTTCTCAACCCCTTTAAAACGAACTTTCACTACATATATCCTTAACTCACACGACTCCTAACCATCTCCCTCCATAATTCTTTACACATCTCGAGCTGCCACTATCCACATCCTTACTTTCAATCTTTTCATTCTCACGTTCCTTAGACTCACATCATCCCTTGCCCATATTCACTTGCTTTCACGTTACTCAACACACAAACATATCACTCATCTCATCTCATAAAACATGCTCTATGTCTCAATTAATCCATAACGATCTTCCTTTTCTTTTTCCATTATCTATCACAACACATATAACTCATGTCCTCCCACCGAATTCATACTCACCACAGGCGCCACTCACTACACCATAAGATTGGGTAACTTACGCATCAAGACCAACATACATGTAAAACAATGCATAAAGAAGTAAAATAATACCTTTGAATTAAACATAATATGCAACGAAGTCAAAAGATATGCGTATGACCCAAAACAGGGGTCACTAGATCGAGTACAGGCCACTCGATCCAGTAAATGACTTACTCGATCGAGTAGGTGAAAGTCAGAGATACGTATAACAAATTACCAGGGCTACTCGATCGAGTAAGGGGTACTCGATCGAGTACCAAGGTGCACTCGATCGAGTACCCTACTCATTTCTCAGCACTGTCCAGTTTTCGTAAAACGGTCATAACTCACTCATTTCTTGGTCGTTTCGGGCGTGTGACCTATCGTTAGAATCGTAACAGAACCAGCTATCACCTCCAATTAGAATCACATTAAAATCCTTTATGCATCTCAAGTTATAACAGTTTTAAGACAACTTCTCTATAATAGATAAACACAACTACTTGATTTTTACTTCCAAACAACTTATACGACAACAAGGCAAACAAAACAACTCAATACTCATAAAACCAGTATTCCTAATCATATGTTAGTATCTCCAAAAGCCAAGCAACAACATTCATCATGTACATAGATTATTTAACTTGTCAATCATGATTTACCCACATCCTTTTATTCTATACCTTTACGTACAATAATAACATAATATACGACATAAAATCCCCTATTCACATGTTACTAACATAGCAAAAGTAGAAAATCCACTTCCATCACATAAACATGTTCTCCACATGAATTTCATATTCTCATGCAATTCCTTACTTCATCTTTTCAAACCAAATCATAGATCATATTCATACCCGTATTCATACAATTTATTCATCCAATCATATGCACGCAATCATATGTATATAAACAATAGTAACTAGTAGTAATTCCCACCACAATTCATGTTATCATTAAAAAAAAAATTACCTTCATCTTTTCCACCACACATCCATTCAACTATATAACACCCATCCATCCAACACACGCAATAGAGCATTAGTAAACACATAGCGATCCTGACTCATATCCCATGGTGACCGGTTCAAAATTGTAGGGCGAGTTCGCGACTTTAGGACGTCTCCCAAGTCTATGCATTAGCCCCTACAACTTCTACCCCGGGTTCATTTTATTAGACTCCCTAGGTTCATTAGATTCATTGGTTACAGGTTTCAGGATCGTCGCTCTGATACAATTTTGTAACACCCCCATACTCCAAGTGCCTTACCAGGACCACTTAAGGCATGGAAGTGCTACCAACTCGGTTACCCGAGGCATTGATAATCATAAGACATTAAAGAAACGTACTTTAAAAGTAAATATAGTTTAAGCGATTACATGTCTCAACCAAAACTGTTAAATGAAATACAATCAAACCAATACTGAATAACTAAAGGACATCGTCTGACACAGCGGAAGACTCTTCTAACTGCAAGTGATGACTCATCCCTGATATCCCATACGCATCGTCTCATACCTGTTCAATAACTGCTCACGACCCCCGAATGGATCACCACAGTTTTTAAAACAATTAAACGGGGTCAGTACTAATCACACAATCAATATAACTCAACAAAACAACACACAACACAGCTCAATCATCTCAGATATACTCCGAACTCCATCACCAACTCCACAATACTGACTACACACTAAAGTGTGTAGCCCTGCCAGAGCACCCATCGCAACAGGTTACTCCTCGCCGCCAGTGGGGGACCGCAGCCGTTCCCACCTAAGCCCCGCTCATCTCCGTCGAGCGATAAACCCAAATCCATTAATGTGCACATCCCTTCTGTGGCGTGTTCCACAGAAGGCGAATAATGGGCGTGAAGCCACTCCCGCAAGTGACTCCACTCAGCCAAGGACGCACCCAAAGAACACAAACAAATACAATCAATCACAACTACTAATCAGCAATCAAACTCAACAACCGTCACAATACTCGTATGATAACAATCAACAATCACAAATCACCACCAACACATTATGGGACTAATACTGAGTAGGGAAACCCTACCTGGAATGCAATACAATTAGACGGTCTCAACAGCTGTATCAAAACTCCTCTTCTACGAATCCTCCTCCTAACATATGATCATATAATTACTAACAGTCATAAAACTAACAAAAACCCCCCAATCCCCCAAATTAGGGTTTAAACAAACTTAATAAAATACTATAAAATCGGTACATAGATCTTACCCTCGACGCAAGGATCACCAGAATGTAAAGGATGATGAAATCCGACCTCTCAAGCTCCGGGATTTGTCAATAATGCAAAAGATGCGAAGAACGTAGGTTGAAATCTCTTTTGAAGTGATTAGGTTTAATAAAAGTGTTTAATGATGATGACGGAAAGTTATATATATCTATTCGCATTATTAACAAAACCCGACAAAACATTACCCGTAAACCGAGCCACTCGATCGAGTAACTAACGTACTCGATCGAGTGCCCCCTACTCGATCGAGTACCACGGCTACTCGATCGAGTACCACGGCTACTCGATCGAGTACCCTACGGACAGAACACTGTTTTAAAAACCGTAAGGCCCACTCGATAGAGTACCCAAAGGCTCATAAAACCGTAGTATTACATTTTGCACAACTTCTTCTTTGTCACTAGCTTCCACAACTTCATCCTCAACTTGCTTCTTTGGTGCTTCATATCTCGTACCACTCCTCAAGTGGATGGCACTAACCATTTCATGTCTTGGGGGATTACTTTGAGGTGGTAATTGCCCCTTTTGTCTTTGAGAACTTGAAGATACTAGTTGAGTCAATTGGGTTTCCTACATTTTGGTGTGGGCTAGGATGTTGTTGATGGTGATTTCCTTTGCTTGACTATCCTTTTGCATTTGAGTGAAAAACTCTTGTTGATTCTTTTGCATTTGGAGGACCGCTTTTTGAACATCAAAACCTTAGTCATTTTGTTGATTGTATGGAGTTTGATTTTGGTAACCTTGGTTTTGGTTGTAAAAGGGCCTTTGATTTTGGTTTCTCATGGGAGGTGGGGTGTATGTTGGTTGAGGGTTTTGAACATTTTGGCTTTTGTATGAGAGATTTGGGTGGAATTTGGTGTTTTCATTGTAATAATTGGAATAAGGGGTACCACTCTTGTATGCTTGAAAAGCATTCACTTGTTCATTTGTTCCCCTACATTCACTTTGGTCATGTCCCAAAGTTCCATAATTCTCACATATCGCACTTGGGATTGATGAAGATGCCGTCATGGCATTAACATGTTGCTTTGGTGATTTTGAGGCTTCTTCAAGTCTAGCCATAGCTTTCTCGAACTTCAAGTTGAAGGTATCAATGTGAGCACTAAGTTGAGCACCCAATTAAGTAATAGAGTCCACTTCATGCTTTCCTCCTCTAGTAGCCTTGCGAGGTCTACTATATTGTGAATTATGGACCGCCATTTCCTCAATCTTGTTCCAAGTTTGATTATCGTCAACTTCGGTGAACATACCATTTGATCCCATGTTGAGAATGTTTCTTGAGTCTTCATAAAGACCATTCCAAGATTGTTGAACCAAGAACCACTCGCTAAGTCCATGATGAGGACATGAGCGACAAATTCCCTTGAACCGCTACCAAGCTTCATACAAAGATTCTTCATCTCTTTGCTTAAAACCCGTAATTTGAGCTCTTAGCATGTTAGTATTTTCCGGTGGGTAGAACTTTTTATAGAAAGCTAGAGCCAATTTCTTCCAAGAGTCAATTCCAAGAGTGGCCTTATAAAGGCCTTTCAACCATTGTTTTGCGGTGCCAATTAGAGAAAAAGGAAATAAGACCCATCGAATTTGGTCTCGAGTTACACCGGTTTGTGAAATCGCATCACAATAGTCACAAAAAGTCTCCATGTGAGAGTGAGGGTCTTCACTAGGCATCCCCCCAAATTGGCTTCTTTCGACTAATTGGATAAATGTGGATTTGGCAATAAAATTTCCGGTTAAGTGTTGTGGTGTGGGAGTACCATTGGGTAGGTTCTCCTCGGTTGGTACGAAATGTGATGAAAATTTAGGCATTGTGGGTTGATTTTGTGTTGGATTTTGTGTTGGGTTCTCCTCGCCTTCTCTTGCAAAAGGGTTGATGAACTCAATATCGTTTGGTTCAATATCTACAACCTCAGCAATAGCTCTCAAAGTTCCTCTAGCAAGTCTTCTATTGGTTGTCAAAGTCCTTTCAATTTCGTAATCAAAGGGTAACAAGTTACCTTGTGATCTTCTAGACATGCAAAATATCAAACAACTTGAAAACAATTAGAATAAACCTTGAGGAGTTTTACTTCCCCAAGGCAAAGAAAGACACAATTAATAACAATCTAAGAAAATCTAAATCAAGTTAACACCGTCCCCGGCAACGGCGCCATTTTTGGTCGCACTCACTTGGAGGTTTAGTTTTCGGTACTTGTCGTTAGGAGCACCTAGACCAAAACAATATTTATAACTTCACAAACAACTCTACAATTGGTAAAGTGGCAAGTAAAGGTCGGATCCCAAGGGACGGGTATTGAAGTAAGATTTTCAATTGCAAGTAGCGGTGTCTAGGGGTGTCACAATTTGGGGTTTGAAGTAGAAGATCACTAGACTAAATAACAATGAAAGTAAACAAGCAAGATGATGAAAAGGGATGTGAACAATTGATAAAAGGCACTAGGGTGTCATGGGGTCATAGGGGATTCATGGGAATTGATCATACAAACATATTCTCGAATTATAAGCAAGCAATTATTGTTGTGATGGATCGAGTTGGTTTATATCTTACAATCCTAGGAAAGTTTGGGTCCCGGAGCCGAATTGATTAGATTGTACAACACCTATAAGTCGACTTAATCTTTCCTACTCAACTATATACATGGTCTAATGAGACTCGAGTTGGTTTATGTCTTACAAGTCTCATTGAAAAGGTAAGTGATGGGTAAAAAATGCAAGGATTCATAGGCTCGCATTTCATCAAACATAACATGTGCATAAGTTGAGATCACAACAAGCAAGCAAATAAACTATGAAAACATATTAAATTAAGCATGAATCATTCCCCATGTTGGTTTCCCCTCATTACCCATTAATCCTAGTTAAGGAAACTACTCACTCATTATCATGGTAAACATGCTAGCAAGGTTGTCAATCATACTAACAAAGCAAAACATGATGAGTAAATGAAGAAGATTAACAATAATTAAAAAGGGATTAAGAGAATTATACCTACTAATGATTCCAATAATAAAGCAAAGAATAATAGAAGTACTTGATGATTGATTGGAAGGTTGTCAATCTCCCAATAATAACCCAAATAATGTTCAATTACCCAAAATAAAAGATGAACAAAAGAGAGATTAAGGAAATGAGATTTGTATTAAGACTTGATTAAAAGTTGATTACAAGATTAAAGAGAGATTTGATTGATATAAACTACACTAAAGATAGATAAGAAGAACATGATTATCTAATTAGACTAATGGGGTATTTATAGTGGGGATTAGGTACACAAATTAGGGTTTACTAAGGGCTTAAATGACGATTAAGTCCTTGAGGAATCGCTCCTCTGTAGAGAGATGCCGGTCTCCTTTTTGCCGGTCTTTCCGAAATATGTGCATCCTTCATAGAACAAGAAGAAAATGGAAAGTTGTTGTAACACAATCCGAGCGTCCAAGGCACGGGACGAGCGGATTCTCTGGCTGTTGGACGAGCGGATTCATGGGCTGGACAGGCGGATTTTAGTGTTTTTGGACGAGCGTCTCTCTGGGGAAGACGCTCGGATTCCTGGTCTTGGACGGGCGTCCAGAGGGCAATCCGCTTGGATTCTGAGTCAGCTTCTTCTTTTCTTCTTTTCTTCCTCTTTCTTCCAACAATCCTCGGGGATTTTGTCGGAGATGCAAGGATCTTTTCTTATCATTGCCCATCTACTATAATATGTACAAAAGCCTTCTAGTCTTGTCTTCTCTTTGATGCTTGGTCATTGAATTCAATCAATTTAGCTCTATTTTGCCATGAAAATGCAAGGTTTGCACTTCTTTCCTACCAAGGGAACAAAACCTCAAAGAATATGCAAAACAAAGGACTAAAGACAATAAATGACCTAAATATGCACTAAAAAGTATGAGAACAAGGCCAATTCAGGGACTAAATACGCTCAAATAATGGTCACATCACACACACATACATATTTCCTGTTTTAACGAGATTAGTAATTTAATTTTATAAATTATCGACTAGTATTTTACGGAGTATATTTTTATAAAAATAAAGTCAAAGATTCACCTCGGTAAAACGAAAACTTCATATTATGAAACGAGGAGAGAGTAATTTAATTTTATAATTTAATGACTAATTAGTTACGTAGTATAATTACGTATTTTTATAGATTATGAAAGTCAAAGATTAACATTGGAAAAACCAAAAACTAAAGGAGTATCATTAACCAAACAACTGTGCTACATTAATTTCTTGCAAAATATGAAAGTAAATTTTATTTATACCCAAATTCATATAGGGCTATAGCCCATATAGCCCAAAGGCTAGATCCGTCCCTGCTCATGAGTTAGATCAATGTAAGAATATAGCTAAATAAGAAATTTCATCTATTAAATAATTTAAAAAATGGGAGTAAAATAAAATATACTCTATAAAAGAGCAAATTGCATAAATAAATAACATCTTAATTTGCCGATAATATATGTTATGGTTGAAATGATAAATGTTCAATTTCTAAATAGATTTAGCTTCGAATCGTTTTATAATTGTAACTTTTTCATTCCAAAACGGCTATTGCTACTAATTTTAAGTGCTAAGATAGATCAAAAGCATCTTTAATAGCTATTTATAATACATTGTAGCTTGATTTGACACCTCGATTTTTTATGCTACTTCATTTTTCGGCTACAGGCATATTGCTCCAACGATGAGCTACATTGCTTGATACTTGATAGAGGTACCATACTTATAAACCACACTTGTTTGTTCTAACTTCCAACTTTAATAGTATCCTACTCCACTCCATCCGTCCCGGTCAATTATTGTCCTTTAATTTCGACACGAAGACCAAAAAAAGATGAGGGCGCCAATTATAAGATGATAAGTAACCAAATTGAGTGTGGATGATCAAATTGCTCATCAAATGCACGCGATCCTAAACTAAAAAGGACAACATTGACGAAACACCTCAAAATAGAATTGGATAATAAATGACCAGGACAAAGGGTGTATTTGGTATTTTGATTGACATATATTTTATAAATATTACAGACAAGTCTTTAAAATAAATTATTGCAAATGTTCTGAAGGACCCTTACAAGAGCGCTCGCCTTCACAATTAACAAATAAATCCTATTATTCAATTTATACTATATATAAAGTAGAGACTTTTTGTTACCCACCTTAATTTAGCGTCAAAAAGGCATATAAGCAATACAATCCAAATGAGATGAAAGTTGGTTAGTTGGGATTTAACCTATCTAACCTATTATTCAGGGTACTTTCTACTTATTAACACCACTCTAAGATCAAAAGATCCCCTTGACATTGACTTCATGGATTAGTGGTACCGTTGTTTTTATATGGAGTATGCACATTGCAACTAGTATTCGTTTGGTCCATTTTTCTATCGACTAAGAAATTGCGTGAAAGAGGAATATGGGACCTCGTGGTGCACGAGTTCCATTCGCCCATGTTTTTCTCGACTTGTAAATTTTCAAGGCTAACCAAATACTTCATACATGATTTCCTTATATCCACATTCTACACTAACCTATCGTAATGATGTTAAAAAAGTTAATCAATCAATCAAAAGATCTGAAATACTAACGAGCGATAAATTGTCCACAAAGTGTCTCATGACTGATGACCCAAATATGTTTAAAACATTACTCCTATGTTAAATTTAATAATCCGACTAAAGGCCAATAACTTCATACAAAATTATTTGGTAAATATTAGATGCGAAAGCGTACCTTATTTCATGACGAAAGATTATTGGGATGGACGACCTATAGGCAGGGACAAAGCTAGGACAAAATAATGACCTGGGCCAATTTTCACTTCGTCCATGTCCATACTCATTAATCACATACCTCATACCACAACTTTAACAATTTAATTTTTAGTAGGATTTCAAGATTAGATGATTTACGAAACAGGCAAATTAATATTCATATTTTTACGTAAATATAAAATTTTACATTGCTTTTATCAATAGGCATGCACCGTATTTTGTAGAGCATTTTTTATATACACGTTGAAACAAACTAAAAATATTATTAATGATAATAAGCTCGTTTTAAAACGGTTCTATTATAAAATAAGATGAGATGAAAGTCGTAAATCAATGAGTAATGAGTATTGTTTATTTAATAATAAGGAGCATTCCGTAATGATAAAAACGGTTCCCTACTTCATAAATACAAGAATCTGGTGACAAAAGACATATAATACGAGTCGTCGAGAGACATGGTATATAAGAAAAATACTAAATAAGAAAATTTTAACCCCCGAAAAAAAGTAAATTCCAAAAAGACACTACATGGGTGTCGAACACGGGATTTGAAATAGGTGCTGCTCACTTAAATGAATTTTTTTACCGCTGTGTAACTACATAGTAATTATCCTTATATCACTATTTATTACTTGTTCTTGAAAACTTCACCCGGGCCATGGCCCATTTAGCCAGCGCTGAGCTTCGCCTCTGCCTGTAAGAACGGTCTTCTAGTAGACACACATAGCAACAAGATTTCTCTACTGATGGGAGGCGGGGAGATTAATTTATTGTGTGCTACTAGGGAGCATAACCTTACAATCTCCCACCTGGATCTAATACATCCATATAGGTTTAAACATATTATTATTGTATTTACAATAACCTTATGAGCTCAAAAATGTTATCAAACATCCAACCGTCTTAAGCAAGCCAGTCCATCAATCATACCAACATAGGATCAAAGCGACATTTGCTACAGTTTGTCGTAGCAAGACCCTCAATGGTCATATATGTCAATATAACCAATGACAAGAATCGAGCATGGGAGTGCAGTATGAAAGTAGCATCCGAATGTGATCCAGATATGCATATTTCAAATTGGTCCACCTTAGTGAGATCAACCAGAATAAGATAGAGTGAAACCGAAAATCCTTATTTCTGCAAAACTTAATAATTAAAATTTTTAATATGTCTAACATGCCAAACTCTCACTTAATCCGAAGTTCCTTAAATATGAAACACCCATTTGAGCATAGAGTTCAAGAAAGACCGTGGTTAGAAATTCCTTAGTAAGCGGATCCGCAAAATGGAGTTTATATTAACATGTATAATAGACACCTTGTCACTCTGAATTGTTTCTTAACAAGACATCACTCGTAATGTTATTAGAAACTATAATAATATTCACATTTGTCAAAAAATTGCTTAAGTGGTCTTTTAATACCGTACTGATTTTATAGCCAGTGACAAATGTTCATAACCAACTAAGAGTGGAAATGCTAAATGATCTCAACCTAAATCGATCTCCTATAAATAATGTTTTGTTCCAAATATAAATGACAAACAATATATTTGGCTGCTCTTAGCGGATCCAAGATCCTAATCTGTATCATCTTAATATATGTTAAACTCGCTCTAGAATGTAAACTCAAACGATTATGTAGAGAGAGAAACGATTTAGGGTTCTAATTTTATGCGATTTAGCAATGGCTCCTCACCGGAAAAATAGTCCTAAATCTAATAGATTAATACGATTAATCACTTCTAATAACATAAAAAAATCACTAAATAATACTAATACGCCACATAATAATAATTCTGGATCAAGATTTGCGAGGTTGAATAGTGATGAGGAAAGTTTATCGGATTTGGGAATCATTGAGGAGCCTATGTCGGTGCTTCGTCCATTTAATCGGAGCAATAGGATGGAGTCGATTCTAGAGGAGGAAAGTGATGATGCATCTGACTGGGAGGAGGTACCAAGAAAGGGTCAGTCGTCTGGTTTAGAGTCTTTGTCTATGGTAAGGCCACTACAACTTACTGGTAGTGATGAAGATTCTGAATTAAACTATTGGTCCACAGCAGTTTACTGCAATGTTCTAGGGGCTAAATGTAACATTCCGTTTTGATGGTTGATCTTCTTTTGTGGATTGTCTTGGTATTGAGTGCTATTGAGTGTTATGGAAGTGAGACAAGATTGGAAACATTATTTTGTGGTTATTCGATAATGTTATGGAGTCTATACCGAGAGGATATGTTATCTAGTAAGCGTGGTTAGTGGAGCTGGTGTTAGGTGTCCATGTTTTATAGGTTGGGTTGGAACTTCGGGGACGAAGTTCTTTTTAAGAGGGGAAGATTGTAACACTACGGATTTTGTTAAGTTGTATACTCGACCGAGTAGAGCCTACTCGGCCGAGTAGTGTTAATTGCGGAGTCTGTTTTGGTTCTGCCGAGTAATACTCGGCCGAGTATGGAGAATACTCGACCGAGTAGATGATACTCGGCCGAGTATAGCTTTACTCGACCGAGTATCCGGTCTGGCGAATGTTATTTTATCGGTTTGATTAGGGAATGTTAGGGTTATTTTATATTCAACGTCAGTTTCTAAAACATCACTTCCAACCCTAATCATTCTACGATCTCTCCCTAATCACTCCCTAATCATCCTCATATCTCGTTGTGTGTGCAAATCGTCGTGATCCTTGCGTGTAGTCGCTTATTCTACTGTTGGTAAGTTTCATTCCCTTGTCATTTGTATTATTTTGGGGTTACTGTATATATGGAATTGGGGAAGATGGGATTGTGCAATGTGTAATTGTATTATGTGATTATTGTTGTAGGTGACGATGTGATATTTGTTATGCATTTGTATGGTTGATGGCAGCATAGCGGATTGCGAAAAGGTAGGGTTTCCCCCTACTCAGTACTGTTAATTGATTGAGATTACTATTGTATTGTAATTGTTGTTATCTGCTGATCATCGGAGTATGGGTGTTGTGGTGACGGTGGTGAGGTGATTGTGTTGTGACGGTTGTGGTGTTGTTACAGCTGTGATGCTGTGGTTTATGTGATTGTGGTGGAGTCACTTGCGGGAGTGGCTTCACACCCTAGTTCGCTCTCCGTGGAACCCGCCATGGGAGGGGATGTGCACATTAAGGGACAGGGATTGTTAGTCGCTCGTTGATGAGCTGGACTAGGTGGGGATGGGCTGCGGTCACCCACTGGCGGCGAGGATTACCTATTGCGATGGGTAATCTGGCAGGGCTACACACTTCGGTGTGTAGTCGGTTACTGTGTGTAAAATCGATGATCAGCTGGTTGTATTGTTTGCTGTCTTATATTGATTGAGTAGTACTGACCCCGTGTTGTTGTTTTGTAAAACCTGCGGTGATCCATTCGGGGATGGTGAGCAGATTGTGACAGGTGATACATTTATTGAGCTTGGGGCAGTCATGGGAGAGTCACCACGCTGGATTAGATGACACCACCACGAGCCTTAGTTATTGTTTTGGTAGTTGTTGCCATTTGGATAATTCGTTTATTAGATTTTGGAGACTATGTAACTTTTATATCTACCGTACATTAGTAAATGTGTTTGGAGTGTTGCTTTTGATATATACTAACCTCGGGCAACCGAGATGGTAACAACCTTTCATGCTGGGGTAGTCCTGGTAAGGTATCTTGGTATGAGGGGGTGTTACAAAGTGGTATCAGAGCCGACGATTCCGGCACCTAAAACTAATGAACTCAATGAACTTAGGGAGTCTAAATAAAATGAACCCGGGGAGAGTTGTTTGGAGCTACCGCAAAGACTTGGGAGACGTCCCGGAGTCGCACTAAGGCCCTTACGATCTCAAGCCGGTCACATGGGGGGAAACTATTGTATGGTTGAGTTATGTGTGTTTGATATCTATAGTTTGAATCTTGTGCAAGGTTGGATTAAATGATGAAAGAAGTGGAATGTGATAGTTGTTGAAAGATGTATCGAGGATTGTTGATGTTAAACTTTGAGCATGGAATATGTTGGCATGTTAAGTGTTGAAACATGGTAAAAATATGAAGGGTGAATTGTGAATTGTATCTGGTTGATATTGAGCATGAAGAATGTGATCATGTTACCTGTTTAATACAATGTTGAACATGAAGTATGGTAGTGGTACATGTGCATATGAACATGATGATTTTAATGCTTGATTGTTGGTAGAAGCATGTGATTAAGGTCATGCATCTATATATGTAAATGTCGTGTTTAATTTTCATGTGATTATGATAAGAGTTCACTTGTGTACTGGTTTCTTAGAGTTTTGAGTTGTTGTTGTTGCTTGATGCATGTTCAAATTGTTTTGGTTTAGGAAATTTGATTAGTATGAAGATCGATTACGGAAGGGTTGTCTTAAAACTATCATAAGTCGAGTTCTAGAAAAGATGTTGTTGTAATTCTAAGTTGAGGTGATAGCTTGTCCTCTTACGATTCTAACGATAGGTCACACGCCCAAAATGACCAAGTAACGAGTGAGATATGACTGTTTTCGAAAACTGGACGGTCTTGAGAAGCTGCGCGATACTCGACCGAGTAGTCCCTACTCGGCCGAGTATCTTTTATACTCGACCGAGTATTCCATATTTGGCCGAGTAATCTCTCCGTGATAATACTTGTTTAGCGTGCGGAGTCGTGAACTCGGCCGAGTAGTCTCATACTCGACCGAGTAAGGTCTACTCGGCCGAGTATTCCCAATACTCGACCGAGTAATCCTTCGACAATTGAGTTTGCTTTCGAGTCGAAAAACTCGACCGAGTAATATAGTTACTCGACCGAGTACCTTGTACTCGACCTAGTATGTTATGTACTCGACCGAGTACCTCATTGGGCGGCCATTTTGAGCCGGTGGCTATGTTTTTACATTGTTTTGAGTCGTAGGGTATATACACATGTATGTTTTGAGTCTTAACGCATTGTTTTATATGTGAGACGGTCTTGATACGTAAGTTACCGGAAGTTATGACATGGAGAATGACGGCTTATGAGGGACATGTGTTGGGTAAGGAAGACATGTGTTAATGTGGTTGTGAAGGATAGTGGAAAAAGAAAAGGGAAGAATGATGAGCTAATCGAGGTAAAGAGCATGTTTTGTGAGATATGACGAGTGATATAGTCGTGTGTTGAGTAGTATAAAAGTAAGTGTATATGGGCAAGGGTGATGTAAGTGTAAAGAAGCATGAGAATGAAAGATTGAGATAAGGGATACGAATAGTGGCATATTTGGATGTGTAAGGATTTATGGAGGAAGACAGCTAGGATAGAGTTGCTTAAGGATATATGTAATGGAAGGTTGTTGTAAGAAGATAGGACAGAGAGGTATATTTTGAACTTAAAGAAATTTGTGTCGCGATCTGGATTTGTAGATAGTGGCTAAGTTTGGGAAGTTGGAATATCAAGGGGTGAGCCCAGTTTGTAATTCTTTGGACAAACGGTATGAAGTGAATTTTGGTTTCTAGAGATGCGAAAGAGAGATACGACTAATTGAAGAGTAACTGTTAGTGCGTGGACTTGATGGTGACAAGGGTGAGTGTGAAGCAAGATGAGAGATGATAAATGATAAGAAGAATGATAAGATATTGATATGAATTAATGGAATTAGAGTTGTGGAGCTATGGGAAAATAAACAGTTTACTAAAAAGTTAGGTAGAAAGAGAAAGGAGATGAATTATTAATTGGTATCATTGAGTAAAAAGGGGGAAAGATGGGTGGAAGTAAGTTGAGAGAACGTTGACCGGAGTTAAGGAGCATGAAGGTAGGAAATTATGGAAATGTACGATAGCCTCACTAGAGGGTGTGAGTTAATGGTTATATAGGAGAGCAGGACGACATGTTAGCCGTGGGTTTCGAGGTATTAAGGGAATAAGAAGCTTATAGAGTGTTTGCACGATCTGAGATTTTGGTGGAGAGTTAGGTAACGGTATGATAAAGGATAGAATTGGGAATAATGTTAGAGGTAAATTTTGTTGATGGATTGGATGTTTGTTATTCGGGATGATAACCAAAGAGAGAAAACGGATTGTGATATTAAGACGTGATAGTAAGAGAGTAATCACATGAAGGATGTTGGTGTCATAGTATTGTCCCTAGTGGTTGAGGACGATGTTACTTTAGGGAAGCTAGTTGTTCTAAAGAGGTTGATTTTGTAGAGACCAGATTGATATGTATGGTTGATGCGTGTCTTTTATATGATGTTTTACATCCCATTTTACACGCATTTCAGAGCTCATTCTTGTAGTTTATGCTACATTTCCACCTATTTCCGTCTACTTCCGTATTTTGTGCATTATTGCAGAAATGTGAAGAATTCAATGGGAAATCAAGCCAAATCCGCCCCCGAGTAATCTGCATTGCAAATGACGTAAAGAAACTGCTTAAGGAACGAGCTTGGTGCGCAACCCAAGGCCCAAAAGACAAGTCCACGAGTTTTAAGAAGTCAAGTAGCAGCTCATCCAGTCGATCGACCATCACCCTCAGTCGATCGACCAATGCTCGTGTTCCAGAAGCTACTGTTTGCTGAGGAGCAGTCGATCGACCAACATTATCAGTCGATCGACTAGATTTCTATTCCAGACGTGAATTGAGAGACCGTGAATCTTGAAGCCCGTGAAGTTTAGGTTTAGGAAATAAGATGTTGCGTGATTGCTATATAACGTAACATAAAACCATCAAGTTTTTATCAAGTTTTTTATCTAAGTTTCTATCACAAATACAGTACTTTGAGTTTTATTCATTCGGGTAGTTAGGGTTTGGAACATCGGTTGGCATTGGATTTTTCCTGTTCCTATTCTTAATCGTTCCGCTGAATCTCGGTATTCCTTCTGCCCTAATCCCAATTTTACTGTTTTACTTTCATTGTTAGTATAGGTTTGATAGTTAGTGCCCCAAAGCCAATTATCGTGTTATCATTGTTGTTATTTACTTTAAGCAAGAATTCAGTAATCGTTATTAGTTTAATTGTTGTTTTTACCTTTAGCATGAGTAGCTAATTCTTTAGTGCTAGGATGTAGGCGACTTATAGCAGAGGCGACATTAGATTAGGGAGGACTGTCTCGCGTGTTGGTCGATCGACCGACCTTCTCAGTCGATCGACTGACCTCGTAGGGTTCATATTCGTTTTAATTGAATTTAATCTCGTATTTAACAAATCGAATGCATGCGACCAGTTAGATACCTATTTCGTGACTGACCCATTAGATCTAAAGGTGGGGAAAGTTATTTGACCATCAATTAAATCGACTAAACTGTGCTGAGATCGAAAGATAGGTATAGTTTAGACCGTTAGTCACTTTTCAGGACGAAAGTTAGTATTAGTGACATTAGGGACCTATAGCGAGATCGAGAGATGCTATTTGTTGAGAGTGGACCGAGAGGACCTCTTTATTTCCCGCCTTACCGTGTTTGATTGACCGACTTAGTTTCTTTGCCTTGAAGCTATAATAACCCGACCATCCTAGTACCCTTCTTTTATCTGTTTAAATCGTATTTTTAGTTTATTATCCTTGTTTGCTCTTAGTCTTAGATCAATTCAAATCAACCCCCATAATAGTTACCTCGGATGAACTTAAATCAACTAAAGTTTACAATCGCCTCCTTGTGGTTCGACCCTGTTACCACTAGTCTAGGTTAGTCTTAATAGGAGATTATAAATTTTATCTTTGGTACTCACAACGACGGGTATCAAATTTTGGCGCCGTTGCCGGGGAGGCAATAGTCCTAATTTTAGTTGTATTTTTCTTTAGTCTTTCTTAGTTTAAGGGACATCCGTTCCTTAAACTTTTCTTATATTCTTTTTGTTGTTTCATCTTATGCGCAGGTCACAGGGTGGAGAATTAGTACCGTTGAACCCTGAGCTTGAGAGATCCTTGCGCGAGTTGAGGCGAACACAAAGAGTATTACCGACAGAGGAAGAGCCGAGTACTCTGTCAAGCTATCACGAGAACGATCTGTTCAAGAAGACCCTGATCTTCACCCGTTTCCACTTCTTCACCGAGACGATTTACTTCTCGGAAATTCCGGTCATGGCCGAGGAAGCAAGTATAGCTAGTTATTCCGAGCCGACAGTGACAATTTATACAAGGGGTTCGAGTTACGGGAGATGCCGGGAAATTCGAACCAAAGCCTCGCTTACATTACTATGGTCGAGAGAAATCGGTTTGGGGAGCTGCAAATGAAGATGCAAAGCAAGGCATATGGAGACCTTTATTGACTCTCACTGCTCCATTCCCCCACCGGTGGCGTGACCCAGGATCAAATCAAGGATACCATGTTCATCTTCTCCTTCGTGATCTGCAAGGGAGTGGTATAGAGATTTGGACCGGACCGCTCAGAGATCACCGATTGGAATACATTGGCATTGGCGTTCTACAAGAAGTACTTTTCTGCTTCAAGGACGATCGCTATTAGAGCTCAAATCACGGGCTTTAAACAAGGGCCAGATGAGAATTTCCATGAAGCATGGGTCCGATTCAAGAAGTTGGTGCGAACCATACCGCACCATGGGTTCGAAAAGTGGAGTTTGTGCAATCATTTCTACAATGGGTTGTACGACGATCAGAGGGCCATTTTGGATCTGCAGCCCAATGGAAGATTCGCTGAAAATTTGGGAGCAACCAAGGGGTGGAAGATCATTGACGATCTAGCTACCCACAAGGCCGAGTATGAGAATTCGAGAGGGAACCAGAGGAGAGCTGCTGAATCTTCCTCTGTTGCTTTGCACTTGAGGCTCTCACCGCGAGATTTGACAAGTATGAGCTAGGAGGAGCTTCAAAAGGTGGGATATACCAAGTCAATCTTTGTGTCGGACGGTCCCTTCGTCTGTGAAAGGTGTGGAGTTGAGGGCCATGTCTCGAAAAATTGCCCTAGCCCCTTTGAATCTTGTGCTGCCTTTCAACACTATAGGCAGACAAACACCTACTACGAGCCACCGCATCCAAACTTGAGTTGGAGAAGCCAGAATGTTTTGAATCCAACTCAACCTCCGCCACAGCAGCAGCCATATGTGCCTCCTCATCAAAAGCAACAGCAATATCAAAAGCCTCCTTATGTGCCGCAGCAACAACAATCACAAAATTCCGAATTTTCCGAGCTAAAGAATCTGTTGCTAAAGGAGTCCCAAGCAAGAGAGGCCGGGATGAAGTTATTAGAGAGCCAAATTGCTCAATTGGCTAGTAAAAATAACACTCGAGTTCCCGGACACTTACCCACTCAACCCGAACAAAAAGAGACCCTAAATGCCATCACTTTGAGGAGCGGGTCCACCCTTGATGGTCCTGCCATGGTTGAGGATGTTGTTGAAAAAGATGAGCCGGAAACAAGTCAAGAGAAAGCTTCAACGAACAAATCAAAGAAAAAGACGTCTGCCAGGCATTTCAGTCGATCGACTGAAGTACCTAGTCGATCGACTGAATTACGGGTTACAGGAGTTTCTGGAACTGTGCAAACCAGTCGATCGACTGAGGAGGGTGGTCGATCGACCAATATCACTGCTGATGTTGAAGAATTTCGTCCTTTGATGCCAACTAATCTAAGAGACCACTTGTTTCGGGGAACCACAGTCCCGAAGATTTTAGGGCGGACCGAGTGTCGATGGGTCGATCCGGCTCAAGTTCGATCCGATGACGGTTAATGGTTCTCATTTGAGACGGTCTGAGGAGGGGTCTAGTTTCAACAAGAGAAGGTGACGGACTTTCAGCCTAAGTCCAAGGATACCGGCACACGCGACTTAGAAGAGAGGGCTAAGGTGCTCCTTACAGCCCCATATCCGGAGAGACTCGTGCCGACCAAAGAACAGGTATCTTTCAATAAGTTTGAGAAAGTTATCCGTAGTCTGAATGTGCAAGTCCCCTTCCTTGAGTTAGTCAACCAAGTACCCGCTTACACTAAATTTATGAAACAACTGTTATCCAAAAAGCGGTCACTTGAAACAGTGCACACTGTCGCACTTACCAAGGAGTCTTGTTCTTATCTGTCTCACACTGCGCCCCATAAGTTAGAGGATCCGGGTAGCTTTTCCGTTCCTTGCAAAATAGGTACCTTCTCAATTGAGAAGGCATTGTGTGACTTAGGGGCCAGTATAAGTGTCATGCCCTTGAGTTTAGCTAGGAAACTCAAGTTAACCCGGTTTGCTATCACAGACATGACAGATTCGGATGGTGACCGATCTGTGGTCGAGCCTATAGGAGTCTTAGAGGACATATACCCGTCCAGATAGGGAAGTTTTTCTTCCTGTTGACTTTGTTGTCCTTGACATGCCCGAGGATGACCATATACCGATCATCTTAGGTAGGCCGTTTCGCACACCGCCTTTGGTGCGATTATTGACGCGTCGGTTTAGGAACCTTGACCTTCAAGGTTGGGAAACATTCTATCATTTTTGCCCAACCTGCTAAAAAGAAGGACGCCATGTGGCCTGTTACTTGTAATACGGTCTCTTAAAAGAGATCGTACTTTGTGCTTCCTGAATCGACTGTCCCTATTACTACTGCTGTGTTAACCCCTCCGCCCCGGATTGGGAGCAAGAAGGAGGAAGAATCTGTTATTTTAGATAATGCAGGAGCTGGTTTGGGGAAGGACGAGCCGTTGGATGCTCCAGCTGCGACAAAGCCTATCATTCAAAGAGGAGGTCTTGGATGCCTAAGCTATAGGACCGATGAGGAAGTGGAAGATGAGCCAGCCAAGGTGAGATGGTCTGATTTGGAGTCTGACGATCCCAAGGAAGTCCTTGATTGGGGAGGTGGCGAAGCTGATCAGCTGAGCTCTCCGACCGTTGAAGCTAAGAAGGGTGTAGCTGATGAGATGAGCACCATTGAGGCTACCTCTAGTAGCCAGAAGCCGACGAAGTGGGCCATACCATGGTCCTTCTTGATCAACTATTAGTTGATCAATCTCGTCACGAACTTCTCTTTATTTGCTTTGTTAAGACATTTTTATTGCTTTTGTGTGCGCGAAAACTTCGCTTTTATTTTATTTGCTTAGGATTTTTAAGTACTTTAGACTTCGTTCTGGGTTTTGCGCAATTTTGGCGCGTACTATTGTGCATTTGCAGGTATTTAGAGCTTGTTAGCTCAAATCATTGAGCAATTACGAAGAAATAAGACACTCGCAAATGAGTGTTTTCGATCGATCGATCGGCACCATTGGTCGATCGATGAATTGCGGGTTTACTGGGAGACTCTGTTCACGCTCACCTGGTCGATCGACTGATCTCCTTAGTCGATCGACCACTACCGCTGCTATATTCGTTCACAACCTCTTCCCTGCTGTGTTTGGTCGATATGCGGACCTAAGGGAGTCTTCTACTCCACTTTATTTTTCCGTCGAATTATCTATTTCTTCTATTGTCTCATTTATGCACAATTTTTACGCTTCAAAATTGTTTTCTTCGGTCTTATGCGTGGTTTTTAATTGCCTTTTCAGGTACTTATTGGTAGCACTGCTGGCTACTGAAACCTCCTAGCTCACGCTGGTTTGGGGAGGTTTCCTTTGCTGCGCTTAAAGTCTTGTGAGTTCCATATCATTCCTTTGTGTCTTGCTTATTTATTTCTCGCAAATTCCCATTTCTCTTTTCTTTCACTATATGATTTTGCACAATGAGGACATTGTGTGATTTTGTTTGGGGAAGGGTTTTGCGTCGCATATCACTTGCTTGCATTCATGTTTAATTTTGTTTTGCATTGTTTATTTCATTTCTTTTATATATACAGAAAAAATTCAAAAAAATTGAAAAATTTCAAAAATTCCCATAAAATGCACGTTTATTTTAGCATATAGGTCGAGTCGGAACGGTAGTATTTCCATGATGATTTTGCATTTGCAACTGTTTTGCCTGAGCCTTGCTAGATTAACATGTTATTAGTAGAATCGCATATGCATACCTACGAGTTTTCGTTAATTTAATTGCTGAACTTGAGACTTGACTTTAATAATTGGCAACCTACATCATATATTCTGAGAATTAGAGCCTATAACTGGTGACATTCATGACCGGTTTATTTAGGAATGTGAGTAGTACTCCTTATAAGACATGTTTCCTTAATTTGCATGAATATGAATTTGATCTACTTAACACCTGTATGCATTCGGTTTGTGGTTTGTTGACACATGTGGAAGAGGTTACCTTTTCTCATTTTACCCATAAGCTTCACACTGCCAAAAATATTCTTTTTTTGTCCCATTTACTACATCCTACATTTAGCTGTCCCTTGTCAAGCTAGTAGTCTGTGTTTTCGGGATTGTCACTACGTTTTTGGTAGCATATGCTCTTATGAGATTTTGTTGGGAGAATGAAAAGGAGGAAAGAAAAAAGTACAAAAAAGGGAAAGAAAGAAACAAAAGAAAAAAAATGATTCGAAAAAGAAAAAAAAAAGAGAGGTTATGTACTGTTCAATTGGGTCGATCGACTGCCAATCTTGGTCGATCGACTGAGATTCGAGAAAAGAGATCAATTCGCATAATTTAATCCTTATCTTGTGGCGATTTTTGCTCCCATGTTTCATTTACATCCTATGGGGAGTTTTATTGATTTGATAGTTTGGAGATTGTGAGTTTTGTGCTTGCTATAGCACCGTTTCATTTGTTTATGAGAAAGAAGTTGGATGTTGTCCTTGGTTCCGTTTTGGTACTAGCTTGATCACCTGTACCTCCACTTTACCATAAAATGTTTTGCCTCTTCTTACCCATACCTCACATATCCATATATATCTCGGCATGTGTCATTGGTCATCTGTTCGGTTGGAATGCATATGTACGGTTGTAGAGGTCACTT
The DNA here is from genome assembly GCF_048544455.1 of Silene latifolia. Classification (NCBI taxonomy): domain Eukaryota; kingdom Viridiplantae; phylum Streptophyta; class Magnoliopsida; order Caryophyllales; family Caryophyllaceae; genus Silene; species Silene latifolia. Next base: position 62,443,580 of record NC_133526.1, on the reverse strand, counting down.
TCATATTTTATTACTGGCATGTTTTCATAGGTCGTAGTTAGGTGAGAGTCACTACAAAATTACTTCTTTCTATCTTACAAATATATCACCTGTGCTTAATTGAGTGATTTGAGCGACCCGCGAGAGTCCAGTTTGATAAGTCTCTATAGTCAAAGGTGCAGCAGTTTTTGACGACTTTATAATTTGTTTGCATGATTCACATTACTAATTGATTGTTGGTTGTGCATTAAATCGGTTTAGGCTTAACAGTTTGCATTTCGCTCTGAGATTGAACTCGTTCCATTAGGTCATTAGACCGAGTCTAGTTCTTACTTGGGAACAAGCAAGGGTTTGGTTTGGGGAAGTTTGATGCGTGTCTTTTATATGATGTTTTACATCCCATTTTACACGCATTTCAGAGCTCATTCTTGTAGTTTATGCTACATTTCCCCCTATTTCCATCTACTTCCGTATTTTGTGCATTATTGCAGAAATGTGAAGAATTCAACGGGAAATCAAGCCAAATCCGCCCCCGAGTAATCTGCATTGCAAATGACGTAAAGGAACTGCTTAAGGAACGAGCTTGGTGCGCAACCCAAGGCCCAAAAGACAAGTCCACGAGTTTTAAGAAGTCAAGTAGCAGCTCATCCAGTCGATCGACCATCACCCTCAGTCGATCGACCAATGCTCGTGTTCCAGAAGCTACTTGTTTCTTTGAGGAGCGATCGATCGACCAACATTATCAGTCGATCGACTAGATTTCTATTCCAGACGTGAATTGAGAGACCGTGAATCTTGAAGCCCGTGAAGTTTAGGTTTAGGAAATAAGATGTTGCGTGATTGCTATATAACGTAACATAAAACCATCAAGTTTTTATCAAGTTTTTTATCTAAGTTTCTATCACAAATACGAGACTTTGAGTTTTATTCATTCGGGTAGTTAGGGTTTGGAACATCGGTTGGCATTGGATTTTTCTGTTCCTATTCTTAATCGTTCCGCTGAATCTCGGTATTCCTTCTGCCCTAATCCCAATTTTACTGTTTTACTTTCATTGTTAGTATAGGTTTGATAGTTAGTGCCCCAAAGCCAATTATCGTGTTATCATTGTTGTTATTTACTTTAAGCATGAATTCAGTAATCGTTATTAGTTTAATTGTTGTTTTTACCTTTAGCATGAGTAGCTAATTCTTTAGTGCTAGGATGTAGGCGACTTATAGCAGAGGCGACATTAGATTAGGGAGGACTGTCTCGCGTGTTGGTCGATCGACCGACCTTCTCAGTCGATCGACTGACCTCGTAGGGTTCATATTCGTTTTAATTGAATTTAATCTCGTATTTAACAAATCGAATGCATGCGACCAGTTAGATACCTATTTCGTGACTGACCCATTAGATCTAAAGGTGGGGAAAGTTATTTGACCATCAATTAAATCGACTAAACTGTGCTGAGATCGAAAGATAGGTATAGTTTAGACCGTTAGTCACTTTTCAGGACGAAAGTTAGTATTAGTGACATTAGGGACCTATAGCGAGATCGAGAGATGCTATTTGTTGAGAGTGGACCGAGAGGACCTCTTTATTACCCGCCTTACATGTGTTTGATTCAGACCGACTTAGTTTGCTGCCACCGAAGCTATAATAACCCGACCATCCTAGTACCCTTCTTTTATCTGTTTAAATCGTATTTTTAGTTTATTATCCTTGTTTGCTCTTAGTCTTAGATCAATTCAAATCAACCCCCATAATAGTTACCTCAGACTGAACTTAAATCAACTAAAGTTTACAACTGCCTCCTTGTGGTTCGACCCTGTTACCACTAGTTTAGGTTAGTCTTAATAGGAGATTATAAATTTTATCTTTGGTACTCACAACGACGGGTATCAATGGTTGTGAGAGAGAGTAAAATGTGGTTATATGAGGCGGTTGTTAGTAGTTGAGTATTAATGGTATGGTTACATTTGGCAGGGGGTGATGGTTATGCGGATGGGAGAATATGTTATGAGGAGTGTACGAGTTAAGCTCGGGTGAGAGGTAACTTTTAACAGGTGGTAATTTACGTGATCAGGATTGTCTAGTTGGATGTGGTTATGGGTCTATGATGTGTATAAATGTTTGTGTGAGGTTCTGACCTCACGAGAAGCGGTATGTTGTGATAGTCATAAAGTTGTTATATGAATGTTTGTGATATATGTTGGGTACGACAACCTAATGGAATGAGGTTCAAAAGGTAACAATTTGATTAATCTGGCATGGATAGTTAAAATCGTATGTGTATTGATGATACATGTTCATTCCGTGAAAAGGTATGGATGATATTCATGAGATTCTTGTATGTTTATTCCGTATAATATGTTGTGTTATGATCAAGTAAAGCAGTTTTGAGTATGTTTTCTTGTCCGGAGAGTTATACTGAGTCAGTGTTTGTGGGAATTATATGTGGGTGCGATGTTTATCGATGTGGTTGTTGTGCCTCGGGTGGTGATCCGGGCACGGTACTTCGTGTTGTGATGCGGGCATTTTCGCGCTGCGGTGCGGCTGTTGGTGGCGGTGTTTCGATGCCGTCACCGGTTGTGGTGAGTATACGGGGTGGTTACGATTTGAGTTTCGAAAGTACAGACCAGTTATGCACATATTGTTGTTGTGTTGCTGTTGTTTCTTGTGAGTTTCGGTTAGACATGTAGACTGTTGTTTTGTTTGTTGATGTTTCTTACCAGTTTCAGTTTGGGAATGAGGGTAGAGTATGATATGAAAGAGAGTTGTATATGTTTTCGTTGTTATCATGGTATAGTGATATTCTGTTGATGGGACACAATTGTGATAAGTTGTTACAGTAATTTTGATCTTGTTCTAGATGAGGCTTTGGTAGACATAGTAATGGCAAGTAATTCGTAGAACATGTGTGGTAATGATCTGATATATGCAGGTGGTTCATAATCCTTTGTTGAGACAGTGAGTGTAGGGTGTTGGGTAATTAGGGTCATGTTAAGTTATGTATGAGTATTGCGGTAATGAAAGAAAGGAACTTGAGGATCTAGTGTGAGTGTACGTAACAAGTGTGGATCGTGAGTTATGCTTTTGGCGATAAGAGTTTTATAGAGTTTATATAGAGAGGTATGTCGTGTTGCGGTAATATGGAAGAGTTAGAGTGTTTGTCATGATCAGGATTGTGTGGTATTGGTTAGATGGAGTGCAGAATGAGTTGAGGTATGAGAACTGTTTAAGTAAGAGAGCCTTGGATATAGTAAGTGTTTAGATTATAGGCGGGTATCTTTCACATGTGGTGGTGATGAGGATAATGAGAGGTATAGCTAAGGTTCTAGTATTAGTGAGTTACGAGGACGTAACATGTGTCTTAAGAGGAGTAGGATGCGGCAAAGAGCGTTTGAGGGTTGTGCATGTCGTAATATTATTGGACGTAGAGTGTTGGTGTAGCATAAGGAATGGATGGGTACATATAGTGGTTGATAGTGTTAAAAGGCCATGCATTTGTGCTTGTAGTAGTTCGATGTTTAGGAGTGTGAGAATTTTTCGATAGTGTTGATAAAAGTGGATGATGATATTTATGAGTTCGAGAGTTTTGGCGTTTGGATGATGATGTTGATGAGTGTGAGTAAACTTCGAGGACGAAGTTCCTTTTTAAGAGTGGTAGAATGTAACATTCCGTTTTGATGGTTTATCTTCTTTTGTGGATTGTCTTGGTATTGAGTGCTATTGAGTGTTATGGAAGTGAGACAAGATTGGAAACATTATTTTGTGGTTATTCGATAATGTTATGGAGTCTATACCGAGAGGATATGTTATCTAGTAAGCGTGGTTAGTGGAGCTGGTGTTAGGTGTCCATGTTTTATAGGTTGGGTTGGAACTTCGGGGACGAAGTTCTTTTTAAGGGGGGAAGATTGTAACACTACGGATTTTGTTAAGTTGTATACTCGACCGAGTAGAGTCTACTCGGCCGAGTAGTGTTAATGCGGAGTCTGTTTTTGTTTCGCTGAGTAATACTCGGCCGAGTATGGAGAATACTCGACCGAGTAGATGATACTCGGTCGAGTATAGCTTTACTCGACCGAGTATCCGTCCTGGCGAATGTTATTTTATCGGTTTGATTAGGGAATGTTAGGGTTATTTTATATTCGACGTCAGTTTCTAAAACATCACTTCCAACCCTAATCATTCTACGATCTCTCGCTAATCACTCCCTAATCATCCTCATATCTCGTTGTGTGTGCAAATCGTCGTGATCCTTGCGTGTAGTCTCTTATTCTACTGTTGGTAAGTTTCATTCCCTTGTCATTTATATTCTTTTGGGGTTCTTTGTATATATGGAATTGGGGAAAATGGGATTGTGCAATGTGTAATTGTATTATGTGATTATTGTTGTAGGTGACGATGTGATATTTGTTATGCATTTGTATGGTTGATGGCAAAGATAGCGGATTGCGAAAAGGTAGAGTTTCCCCCTACTCAAGATCTTGTTAATTGATTGAGATTACTATTGTATTGTAATTGTTGTTATCTCATTGATCATCGGAGTATGGGTGTTGCGGTGACGGTGGTGAGGTGATTGTGTTGTGACGGTTGTGGTGTTGTGACATTTGTGATCTTCGTGGTTTGTGTGATTGTGGTGGAGTCACTTGCGGGAGTGGCTTCACACCCTAGTTCGCCCTCCGTGGAACCCGCCATGGGAGGGGATGTGCACATTAAGGGACGGGGATTGTTAGTCGCTCGTTGATGAGCTGGACTAGGTGGGGATGGGTCGGTCACCCATCGGCGGCGAGGATTACCTGTTGCGATGGGTAATGGCGGGGGCTACACACTTCGGTGTGTAGTCGATTCTTGTGTGTGAAATCGATGATGTTGGTTGTATTGTTTCTTTGTCTTATATTGATTGAGTAGATCGACCCCGTGTTGTTGTTTTGAAAAACCTGCGGTGATCCATTCGGGGATGGTGAGCAGATTGTGACAGGTGATACATTTATTGAGCTTGGGGCAGTCATGGGAGAGTCACCACGCTGGATTAGATGACACCACCACGAGCCTTAGTTATTGTTTTGGTAGTTGTTGCCATTTGGATAATTCGTTTATTAGATTTTGGAGACTATGTAACTTTTATATCTACCGTACATTAATAAATGTGTTTGGAGTGTTGCTTTTGAGATATACTAACCTCGGGCAACCGAGATGGTAACAACCTTTCATGCTGGGGTAGTCCTGGTAAGGTATCTTGGTATGAGGGGGTGTTACACTAATCCTCCTTTTAAGGTCATTGATGGTTTTGTTAAGCGTATTTGGGGATACACTGACTATGATAAGCTGTCCTTTAATTCCAATGGCATATTTATGGTACGTTTCAATACTGAGGAAATTAAAATGAGAGTATTACAATCAGGACCTGTGGTTTTTGAGAATAAACCAGTTGTTGTGAAGGAATGGACCCCGAATACCAAATTAGTGAGGGAGGCTGTGGATATGGTCCCAATTTGGATCCGTTTTTATGGTCTTCTACTAAATTCTGGGGGGCAGCTCTCCTAAAGATTGTAGGGCTTGTTGGGAAGCCACTTAGAACTGATAGTAATACTCAACAGAAAATATTTTTGGGACATGCGAGAGTTATGGTGGAGGTACAGATTGATGCTGATTTACCTGATGTGATACAGTTTACAGATGAACTTGATGTGGTGCATAGGCAAATAATGAATTATGAATGGAAACCCATCAAATGCAGTGAATGTAAGGGGTTGGGGCGCTTGGCTAGAGACTGCAGAAAAAAACAAACTAGAACTGATATTCCTAGAAGGAAGGTTTGGGTTCCAAAGCCAACTAGAGTGGATGGCCCTTCTGTGCAGTCTCCTGTACCTCTTATGGAACCTGTGAATGCTGAGGTAATAGAACCCACCCCTTTGCCTTCTGAACTTCCTTTGGTGGCTAGAGCCAATGTGGGGGCCATTGAGGGTCTGGGGGATATAGTTAGTCCTTTGCCGGCTAGCTTTCATTCTTTCTCTTCTACTAGGATTATTACTAAATTGACTAGGCAGAGGGGGGTTTCTATTGGTCGTGGCAGGAGAAATTTATTGGAAGTTTTGGAGCATTCAGTGCATTACAGAAAGGTGTTAGAGGGTGAAGTGGAGGGTTCTTCATCAAGCATTGAAAATGGGTAGTCTTGGTTTCTGGAATGTTAGGGGTATGAATAGTGAGAATAAGTAGAAAGATATTAGGTGGTTTCTGCATACTAATAATGTAAGGATTTTCGGTTTAGTTGAAACTAGAGTAAGAAGTAATGCTATTAATAAAGTTCACTAGGGTATTGGAGATAACTGGGCGATGGTTAATTATATTTCTGCTCATCCAGGGGCGGAATTTGGATATTGTGGGATGCTAGTAATTATGATATGGATGTTTTAAGTAGTGCAGCTCAATAGAGTATAGTAGAGAGAGTTCCTCTTTGGCAGTCAATGAAGGCTATGCACTCTGTTGTCCTTGGGCCTTAGTTTGTTATGGGTGATTTTAATATTGTCATGGCAATGTCTGAAAGAATTGGGTCAGAGGTGTCTACAGCAGAATTAAAAGGGTTCCAAGAATGTGTTGATGAATGTGGCTTGTTGGACTTACCTGCCCAAGGGGCTTTCTTTACATGGAACAATAAGCATGAACTTAGGGCAATGGTGTTTAGTAGATTAGACAGAGCTATGGTTAATGCAATTCCCATCCACTACTACTATTTTTTTTTATCCTGAGGGGCTGTTTGATCACTGCCCTTAGACCATTAGTTTGAGTAATGAGCCTGAGAGAAGGAAGGGAGTATTTAAATACTTCAATATGTGGGGTAAGGATCCTAAGTTTAAAGACATTGTTCAGGTAGTATGGTATACTCAGATTCCTGGCTATAAAATGTTTCAATGTGTTAAAAAACTGAAATTACTTAAACTATCCTTGAAACAACTAAATGGGAATGTGTTTGGTAATATAGAAACTTCTGCAAATGTGGCTAAGATGTTTCTTCATAATGTTCAAAAGCAACTGCATTCTGACCCAAATAATGTAAGTTTTCAACAAGTTGAAAGAGATGCTGCTATAAGCTACAGAGAGCTAGAGGGAGCTAAAAGGAGCTTCCTGGCTCAGAAATCTAAGGCCCAATGGATGGATGAAGGGGATGATAACACTCACTATTTTCATTGTGTTTTGAAAGCAAGAAGAATGAGTAATAAGGTCTTATGCATTCAGGATATGAATGGGATTACTTGCTCATCTGTTCAGGCCATAGAGGATGCCTTTGTGGCATACTATGTTCATCTTTTAGGTAATAGTAAGTTAGTCAATCCAGTTCATGTTCCTACAGTGAGGAAAGGGAAGACTATTACTGCCGAGCACTGTTAGGCTCTGGTGCATGAGATAACTACTGAGGAAATAAAGCAAGCTCTCTTTTCTATCCCTTCTAATAAAGCTCCTGGCCCAGATGGGTATACCTCTCAATTTTACAAAGATGCTTTTGATGTTGTGGGGGTGATTTGGTGGATGCTGTCAAGGAATTCTTTCTGTCTGGGAAACTTCTTACCGAGGTTAACTCTACTATTCTTACACTCGTCCCAAAGAAAACTAGACATGTCTCTGTTGCTGATTTCAGACCCATTGCATGCTGCAATGTTGTCTATAAAATTATCTCTAAGGTAATCTATAATAGGCTAGCACCTATCCTCCCTGACATTGTCAGTGTCACCCAAAGTGCGTTCATAAAAGGGAGGGATATAGCTGACAATATTCTGATTTGCCATGACTTAGTTAGATTATATAATAGAAAAGCTTGTTCTCCCAGATGCATTATGAAGGTAGATTTGAAAAAAGCTTATGATTCAATTGAATGGGGGTTTATTGATCAAATGTTAAATGCCCTGGGTTTCCCTGATAAAATGGTGAATCGGATTATGGCTTGTGTGTCTTCTCCTTAGTTCACTATTTCTTTGAATGACAATACTTTTGGTTATTTCGAAGGCCAGAGAGGGATTAGACAAGGTGATCATATGTCACCCTTGTTATTCACTATGTGTATGGAGTACTTGAGCAGGATACTCAATGATGTGACCAGCAGAATGGAGATCAATTATCACCCTCTTTGTAGAGCAATGCAGTTGAGCCACCTATGCTTTGCGGATGATCTATTAATGTTTTGTAGAGGGGATAATAGGTCTATCATTGTTATTCTCAGGTCATTTGCTACCTTTTCTGGGGCATCTGGATTAGATATGAATTGTGAGAAATCAGATATCTACTTTAATGGGATGTCTCAGGATGAGATGGATTATATTCTGAAAATATATAAGTTTAAGGCTGGAAACTTCCCTTTTAGATACTTAGGGGTGCCTATTTCTTACAGGCGTCTGGCTATTGGTGACTGTACTAGATTGGTTGAGAAAATAGTAGCAAGAATCAGAGGATGGGGGGCAAAGGAATTGAGTTATGCAGGGATAATTGTGCTTATTAAATATGTTTTAACTCAAATACACACATTCTAGACTAGGATTTTTGTCATCCCAGTTACTGTGATTGAAAGAATTGAAGGGATATGTAGTTACTACCTTTGGTCTGGGTCTGAACAATACCTTAGGGCTCCTGCAGTGGCATGGGAAAAAGTGTGTAAGGAAAAAAGGCATGGAGGGCTTGGGATTATCAATTGCGGGATATGGAATGAGGCCATGATAGGTAAATATGTGTGGTGGCTTGCTGCCAAAATTGATCACTTATGGATCAGATAGGCCAACCACACACACATACACACACACACACATACACACACACACATATATATACATATATATATATATATATATATATATATATACACATATATATATATATATAAAGGGAAAAGACTGGATGTAGTACAAACCTACCTGCAATACTAGCTGGACATGGAGAAGAATATGCCATGTAAAGGAGACTATGAAAACTGGGTACACTAATGGCATATGGACTTGGAGTGCAGGGGAATACACTATTTCAAAGGGTTATAAATGACTTCAAGGGGTGCAGGACAAATGTGCTTGGTTCCCTCTGATATGGAATAACACTAACATACCTAAGCATTCCTTTGTTGGGTGGATGGCTGTCCAAAGTAGGCTGTTTACAAAAGATAGAATGCAAGCTTTTGGTATCCCTACTAATGGTTTATGTGGATTTTGTTTAGACAAGCAAGAGCACCATGTTCATCTGTTATATCACTGTGTGTATAGTCAGAAATGCTGGGAGGGCTTAACTGTGTGGCTGGGTGTGACAGTCCTTATGAATGATCTGGTGCATTGGAGTGGTAGATGGCGTTGCAGATCATTGATGAAGAAACAGGTTATGCTGGCAGCAATTGTTGCTTTATGGTATCACTTGTGGCAAGCTCAGAACATATGCAGGATTGAAGCTAAACTGTATACTCCAGGATTCAGAATTCAACAAGTAAAGACTAATATTCAAAACAATGCAAGGGGAAGCAATGGACATCTAGATATCAGATAAACGATATTGTGGAAGGAATGCAGCAAGTTTAAGTGTTTTTCGCTTTGAGTATTTTGTTTGTATATGCCAGTAGTTGGCAATGGCTGGTGAAAATGAACTAATGTAATCACTCTTATCATATATTATATATTTCACATTTCACCAAAAAAAACTGTAGAATTTACACAATATACAAACACGTACAAACTAAGTATATACCAAATATTTCGTGAAATACATATACTGTATTTCTGAATAGTTCCTTTAGGGCATTTGAAACTAGATATGTCTCCTTTACTTAAAGGGTATTAAACTTAAATATTTTCATACTCTCACCGAATCTTTAGTATATACTATCATCTACCACTGAATGTAATATCAAATTAGATTATAATAGGGTAGATTTGTGATCTTTATGACGGAAACCTTACTTGAGCTTTCATGGATAAATTACCTTAATTTGTAGAATAACTACTTTGAATTTATTGAATCAATGTTCTAGTTACTGCACTGAAGTTTCAGCAATGTCACCATTGAGAAACAAATCCTTAGCATCCATCCAATCCAATGTAATTGAAAAACCGAATATGCCAAATGTGCTTATAGTCAATACCGATACGATAATCCTAACTGTCACATTACCTTTTGAACCCTTCTTGGTTACAAATAAATATTTGAACCAATATATTTCACAACTGTAGGTAATGGAACAAAGTCCAAATATCATCATCCATCAAATAACTTAATTTCTTTACGACATTAAATTCACCTATATGAGTTAGGACCTTCAATGGTTTGCTAGATGGTGACTGGATCACCTTCTAACATTCTATTATCTAACTCTTACTGCAACTTTTTAGTCCATCATTAGATTGTTAATCCCTTTTAACCATATAGAAAAACAATGTAATTATCCGTAGTTGAATTAATCTCTTATAAGTGGATCTTTTAATAAATTGGTTCTTGAGAAATTTGTGTTTGTTTTACTTAATTGATCTTATTATCCTGTATAGGAGACTTAAAAATTTCAACTACCTTTTCTCCCCCTCAAACTCAAAATCCTCAACGAACCCATAATTTCCGTCTTAAATAACTTGATTGTGGGATCATTACATTATTACCTTTAAAACTTTATGTATAACCCAACAAAATAGTTTCGAACCCTTTTTCCCACTTCTTCCTTTAACCTTATCATGGATAAAGCGGTACACAAAGAATGAACCAACTTTCTACTCAAAGCATTGGCCATTACATTAGCCTTCACTTCATGGTACACAATCTCCATATCGTAATTCCCAATAAAATCAATCCACCTCCTTTGCCTCATGTTCAACTCCTTTAGTGTAGATGTACTTCAAACTGTTATGGTCGGAAAATACTTTGAAGGTTTCTCCACAAAGGTAATGCCTCAATATTTTCAAGGCAAACACTACGACACCCAATTCTAAATCATGAGTTGGATAATTCTCCTCATATGGTTTCAATTGCCGTGAAGTATATGCAATAACCCTACCACTTTGCATGAGCACACACCCTAATCCATTCTTCGAAGCATCGGTGTAAACTTCAAAATTCTCACTTTACTTTGGTAAAGCTAACACTGGAGCCGTGGTTAGACGCTTCTTTAAGGTTAAGAATGCCGTCTCACAACTCCTGTCCAACTTGAATCGATTTTATTTGCTCATCAAGGAAGTCAAAGGTCTAGTAATCTTGGAGAAATCCTTGATAAACCTTCGATAATACCTGGCTAGACAAAGGAAACTTCTTATGTCTGCAACATTCTTTGGTGCTTCCCACTTTGACACGACTTCAATCTTACTAGGATCCACGGATACACCGTCTTTAGACAACACATGTTCTAAGAAAGCCACTTTCTCCAACAAAAACTCACACTTTCTTAGCTTGGCATAAAGTTGATCGTTCCTCAATGTTTGCAACATAATCCTCAAGTGCTTCTCATGCTCTTCTTTTGTCTTAGAGTAGACCAAGATATCATCTATGAACACCACCACAAACTTGTCCAAATACGGACTAAACACCCGATTCATTAGGTCTATAAACACGGCTAAGGCATTTGTCAACCCAAGCGGCATCACGACGAACTCATAATGCCCATACCTTGACCGGAACGCGGTCTTAGGAACATCCACATCTCTTATTCTTAGTTGTTGGTAACCCGACCTCAAATCTATCATGAAAAACATTCTGGCTCCACTTTGTTGATCAAATAAGTCATTAATCCTTGGCAACAGATACTTGTTCTTGATGGTGACATTGTTCAATTCTCGATAATCAATATATAGCCTCATGCTATCATCCTTCTTCTTCACAAAGAGTACGGGTGCTCCCCATAGCGAAAAACTTGGTCTAATGTGCCCCTTATCAAACAACTCACATAGTTGCTTCTTCAACTCCTCCAACTCCTTTAGACCCATATGGTACGGGGCCTTTGATATTGGTCCCGCTCCCGGTTTAAAGTCTACACTAAATTCGATCTCTCTTGGTGGAGGTAATCCGGAGAACTCCTCCGGAAATACATCCACAAACTCTCCCACCACTGTTATGTCTTGGGCTTGGGGTCCCTCTACCCAGTGTCTCATACATGACACAAAATCATAGGGCAATATTTCTTTAAACACGACCTTAAAGTCATCACCGTAATGAGTTTGACTTTGGGTTACGAAACCTTTATACGGCACTCTAATACCCTTGTGTCCTTTTAAATCTATCTTGTTTTGATGGCAATCTATGTTGGCCTAGTGCTTACTTAACCAATTCATTCCCAAAATCACTTCCAACCCCTCTAAAGGAAACTTAAAAAGATTGACCGGAAAGTTCACTTCTTCGATCATGACCGACACTTCTTTAAACAACCTTGAACACACTACATACTCTCGCAACGGTAACACTACATTGTCACTTACCAACTCACCATCCCTCAAACCTAGGTTTGACACATAACTCATAGATACGAAAGAATGCTTAGCCCTCGAGTCAAATAAAATAAAACAAGGTTGCAAGTTGACAAGAAAATTACCCGAAACCATGTGAGCATCCTCCTCAGCACTTTGCTCTTCCATGGCAAATAGTTTGCCACTAGCCTTTGGCGCCCCTTGCACGATACTTGCCGAAGTAGTAGGTCTAGCTTCCGAGGCTTGACTTCGATTGTAGCTTGGCCTTTGTGATGACGCTCCCCGGTTGAAGTTTTCACGTCTATATCCGCCATTGAAGTTCGAATTCGGGTTCCTTTGAGTGGTCCAAAATCTCGAGTTGCTCCGGTTGGACCCCCTTCTGGCCTTAGTACATTCATTTATTTTGTGGCCAAGGCTACCATAGTGTAATACGTCATAGTTTATAAAACCTATACTCGGTCGAGTAAACCGAGTACTCGACCGAGTAGAGCTCAATCGACCGAGTGAGACCTGTAACTTTGTGAAATATTCTAATGTAGAGTCACTCGACCGAGTGGCGGTTCACCCGACCAAGTGAAGCTTTACTCAACCGAGTGAATTGGGCACTCGATCGAGTGCCCTGTCGCTGTCCAGCATTTGCATGAGATTGTGGTCGGTAGCCTATCACTTTCTAATCCTTATTTTTCAGATTTCCTCCCCTAAAAACACTCCCACCTTTTCCATTCTACTCTCTAAAAACATCTCTAAACATCACAAGCACTATCCACAAAGATATAGCTCTCACATTTGAATATTTGACTTCCATTTCATGCTCTTGCTCATTTGTTAGCGTTTGTAAGTTTATCCTTAACCTTTCTCCCTTATTCTTATTTAGTAGACCTTAATTTCTCTAGTAGGTTGTGTTATAATTAATTAGGGTTTTCACTAATTAAGGTGGTTAATTAGTATTATTAGTTGTTATGGAATGTTTTGTGATAGTTATTATGTAATTATGTAGGATCAGACGGTTTTATGAGATGTATACTTGGTGGTTTCAAGTGGCTTATGGAGTATGCTAAAAGATAGGTTAATGCTACTCGGTTCCAATAAGTATAAATGGTTGCATGTGTCATTATTGTATTGTTGTTGCATTATAATATGATTTTGTGGATTATGAGTGTTGGCTTTATAATGCTGTTGGGTGTTCTTTGTGACATGGTACTGTGTAGTAGTGTTGGTCTCATATGAACACCGTAGTTGCACGATTAAATGATAGTTGACATTCGTTGTTAAGACTCATAATATGTGGAGGTTGTATCTTGGCATTATAATGAGGTAAGGCGACATGAAGAGTCGGTATGGTTATGAGTACATGTCTTTAGGTCATATTGGTTAATCATGTTAATGTGAAAGAGTTACACTTTATATTCATTGTGATGCATATTGTGATATATGTGGTTATTAGTAGCATTGTGGTGGTGATACTTGGTTGATTGAGGAGACGTAAGGCGGTTGGGAGACCGTCTTATGCTTGAGTCGCCTCTTGGAGCTTCCCAATCCAAGAGGGATGTGCACATTAATGACTTGAGTACGGAGGGACTCGTGTGGTTGAGGCACGACATCTAGCAGGGGATCCAGTTGGCTTCTGGATCCGGTACCATGGGCGTATCCTGAATACCCATTTGTGAGGTGTGGTGTCGTGGGCGTGTCCCTAGCACCGGTGTGGTTGTGGGTACGGCTGGGCGTGTCCCGGTACCAGCGTGGTATTGTATAGTCATCAGTTATGCATTTCATTAGCATATTGCATACTTACATATGGTATCAAGTGTCATGTTTATTTATTGAACTGACGTGTTTGGGTTGTGTGTAAATTATCACCTATTTCCGGGGTGGCCTGTGTCGATCCATATGATATTTCCGATCATATGGGGAGCAGGTTGAGTACAGGTTATTTTGGTGTCACATGGGAGACGGGACGAGCCTTGGATTTGGAGCCGAGTGTCACTCAATTAGAAGAGTAGTAGTCACCTGTTGTATCATTTATTTAATTTATTCATTCATGGTTATATAAATCACTAAGTAATTTATATATATTAAATGTTTAATTGCAACTCCGATTCACCACCTCGAGAAACCGAGATAGTAACATCCTCCCATTACCTTGGCTGGGTAAGAAGGGGATGTTACACACATTTATAACATCTAAAACCTCCGCCGTCACCAGCGGCCCTCCCTCCATTCCCACTCGACTTTGCATAACCGCCCATGTGAGGTTTTACCGAGTATGACTTCGATTGATGAAAATTGAGCTTCTTTTAGTGGGATCCACTCCATTCACTGTCGGCCCTTTTCTTTTCCCTGGTCCTCTCCTTAGCCTCCCTAATCATTCACATCCGTCAACAGGCCCGCTGGAATCTCCTCAAGAACTTTCAAGGTTAGTCCTTTCTCAAACTTAAGAGCCAAGAGTTGTTGGCTAAGATAGAGGTCCTCCACATAGGTAAGAAATTCATTGAACTTGACATAGTACTCTTGCACGGTCATCGCCTCGGTAATCACGAAGTTATCAAACTCATCTCAGAGCTTGCTCCGAAAGTGTTCGGGAATGAACTCGTCCTTCACCTCGGCCTTGAAGTTCCCGTAAAGGATGACAGCCTCTCCTTCGCTCCTATAGTAAGACTTCATAGCTTCTCTCTCCTTGTACCACCACACACCCACTTTACCCCCATGATAGAAGGTGGCTTGCTCTACCTTTAGCTCTTCGGAACACCACACCACTTCAAAGGTATTTTCCATCTGTAATACCACAGGTTTCTGAGTATAGGGAACTCAGTCGAGTGGGGGATACTCGACCGAGTGGGTCATCAGTGTAATAAGCGCCCTGTTAGGGACCCGTTGACGATACTCGACCGAGTGGGTCATCGGTGTAATAACCGCCCTGTTAGGGACCCGTTGACGATACTCGACCGAGTGGGTCATCGGTGAAATAACCGCCCTGTTAGGGACCCGTTGACTGGCCTATTGACCAAAGGAAAGCCTTAAAAAGGGAGACGGGAGAGATTAGTTGGCCAACGTAGCTTGTTACTCGACCTAGCTGGGGCCACTCGGCCGAGTAGTTAAGATACACGACTGAGTGGGGCGTACTCAGCCGAGTAAGTCCATACTCGACCGAGTACTTCGTCAGTCCGCATGTTATTATAAAACGTGGAATCATAAACCTAAGTCATTTTCGAAGGGTCCTTTCTCTTTCTAAACCTAATCTCTCTCTCTCTCTCTCTCTCTCTCTCTCTCCCAATCCTCTCATATCACCCTATACTTCTCATATGATCTTGGACAATAACCAAGAAGGGAGATGGTTTATGCATGAAATCATCGAGTCGGGTTCTCGCCGTCGTCGACATCGGTTTGCGTCTCAAGGTGAGTTTGTGTTTAGTCGTTATCTTTCAATAGATCTTGAATAGTCTAGTGATAGGATATGGTTGTTACTTGTAGGACTCGTCATGGAGTCTTGCTTGGGTTGTATGTTGGACGCACTTTCATGGAATAGCGAAAAGGTAGGGTTTTCCTATTCAGTTGCCTCTTTAATTGAGTTAAGATAATAGTGACTGATGTGTTGTCATTATTAACATTGTTATTGAATTTATGATTATTGGATGATTGGCTTGGTTGTTTGTTTTGTTGGAATATGTGTCCTTCGACAATAATGCGATCACAATTGCCGATCATGATGATCACATGTTTAAGTCTCATTTCAAGAATACATGTGGGAAGTAATATTTTACAGTCAACTTGTCCACACATATCGGTAATGATTGGCTGACTAGAGTTTGACATTACTGTCGTGCGACGGTGGTGATCAGTTGATCCCCTTAGGTCATACTACCTAAAGGGTAACACTCTTAATTGATTATTTAATTGATCGTATAACGATACGGGTTAATTAAATTACTTAAAATTGACGGACGATTTTGGAAGTAATATTTACGTGTCTCATTGTAATTTGATTAAATTAGATACGGTCTAAGTAATCGAATTGTTTTATTACTTGGATGAAATTGTTTTTTACGGAAACAATTGAAACGGAATGAATAGATTATTATAAATACAGAATGTTGTAATTTATGATCTCGGAACCCATTACGGTACAAGTAATTATGAATTACTAGGTTAACTTTATAAGTGACATATTTTATTAATATGTTGATTTTTAATTGTTAAAAATACATTTTATATACATAATGTCATGGAACATGTTACATGTGACAAATTGACAAAATAATGTGTAAAATGGATTTTCCATTTTACACAATATATACCGAAATAATGAGGTGGGTTGGGGTTTGTATTATGTTTTATAACATATAAAAGGATCATAATCATTAACCTAAATGATAGCCATGCACACCTAGTTGTTTTTGTGAAGAGCATCTTGGTCATACATTGGCCCCTTTTCCCACCCCCTATCCGGTTTTCCTAGAGCAAAAGGTCAAGGGTTTTTCTCTATAATTTCCCTAATATACACTACAATGGAATGGTTTATTCATTCATTCTTTTTCACATCTAGAACTTATAGAATTTTTAGAGAGAAAATTACTTCTTCTTCCCTCTTCTCTTGACCGAAAAGCAAGAGACCAAAAACAATATTTTGGGTCAATTTTAATATAATTAATATTGTTCTAGTTCAAATAACATTAGTTTTTAAGAGGTTATCTTGGGTACACATCTTTGGAAGGGATTCTATCTTTGAATCCTTGTTCTTCCATTTCCAAGGAAAGCTCAAGAACAAGTGAGAAGGAGAACTCACTTGTGCCCTAAATCCGAAATAACCATAGTAAGAATGACGATTTCTTCCCTTTTCTAATTATGTTTGCATGCATAAGATCACAATTTATTTTATGACTAAATAGATTATCACATATATGAATATATCGTAATAATGAGATTAATAATTTCTAACAAGTGGTATCAGAGCCTTAGGTTGTTTGCATGCAAATCGGTTATTGTTTTTCCGAGTAATACGATTAACAAACAAAACTTATAAATTTGTGTTTATTATGATATATCACGAAATTTATTATGCATGTTAAAGTTTCTGGTCCTAAAATGTTTTTAGGATATTTTGGTTTATTTATGGATTTTATTGTTCATTATTAATAATAATGTCATTAAAATGTGATTTTTATGATTAAAATGTCTTTTTTGGACTAAAAATAGCTAAACTTTGATTTTTTTAGTGGTTTTTGGATATGTTTTCGCATAGATTATCTACTGATGGCCTGTAAAGTTTCATAATAAAATGAGTTGTTATGGTCGAAATATGGATTTGTCAAGTTAAAATCGTATTTAAATGGTTAAATAGATTAATATGAGTTATATTTTGAATCTGGTCATAGACATTTAGTATGCTGTCACATGCAATTTTACAAGATGTATGTAAAATATTTGGCTATAATGAAGTCTTTATGCATGATTTATGAATTTTTGATGAAAAATCACATAAATAGTGACTTTAATTAGTAAAAATTGCTAAAACATACTTCATGACTAAGGAAAAACGTCACATGTTGCATTTTATCATATATTTCAGATCTAAAAGTGAAAAGTTAATAAAAATAATTTTTCTCATATTTTATGGTAATAATTGATAAATCGGATAAACCACAACTTTGTTTTTTTTTCTTCTTGATAAATTTTCGAAATTTTTAACCTAAGTTTTTGAACATTATGAGTGTCATGGTATTTTTCCAGAATGTTGATGAGTTTAAATTTCAAATTTTGAAATTATTTGAAATTTTTATGATTTATTTTGAAGTGTATGACATAATTTTGTATTTTAAGCCCATTAATGAACAATATTAAGAAATATATGTTAATTATTGTCAATATGTTAGTGGAGACTAAATTTGAGTCCTAAGTTGGTTAGGGTAATTAACTTGTACATAAATATGAATTTATGTAATAATTGTGATTATAAAAGGTTAAATCACGCAAATCCGTAAAAACCAATTAATATACGATATTGGCTCCTTAAAGGCGATTTAGCATAAAATTGGGCATGTTCATACATATTATAATGCTGCATTTTATTTATGATCGTCATATTTTAATTTTATGTAATTATTGAATTATGTAATTTTACTTAGTATGGCCTTAGTTTTAATTGATATTGCCCGAAATGTATGGGAATATCGATTCGGTTGTAATTTATTGTGATCTCGTATCACCGTTTTGTAATTTAATAGATTTATTTTTATTTTTAATTACAAATGTATAATAGGAAATTATGTAATTTATTATGTAATTTAATTATTCCGGAGTTCCTTGAAGACGGTGCCACTCGAGAAGGCGATCCATTAAAGAAAGTGTTGCCTTGAAATGCGTGCCAAGACCGAAGTTCAAGGGACCAAAGGAGTTGGTTTCCGAATTTGTAATAATTTATTAGATTTACTATTTTAGGAAGGCCATACTAGGATTTATTTATGCTTTGCATTTTATTTATATGTTGCATGCATCGCTAAATCGCCATAACTAAAACATGCATTATCATTTTAATCGAGTTTATCGACCGTATCAATTACAATCATCGTAATTCACCGCTTTAGTTCACTTAAAACGTGATAGATAATAAATTGACATGACCTCTCGCTAAAAATAAACAATTGAGACTTAGCCTTACCAAAAAGTAGAAACCATGAAAACCTATTTCGTGAGGGAGTGCACTCGGCCACACCGGGGTACAAACCTTGTTACGTAGGGGAAGTGGGTGATAAATGTCTATCCACCGAATTCATGTTGATGAGGGATTCATCGGCCACACCGTGCCCAAGTTAATGTGGGTTTGGATCATGGACACATTTATTCGAAATTTGGATTGAACTCAACGGAAGTATTCGTGACCGTAGTTGCATGTGTTCCGGGCTAAAGATAAATGTTAATGTAATTTTATCGACCAAGAGAAAAGTAGAATCGATTAAAGAGTTCATCCACCGAGTTATATTGATGAGGGATTCATCGGCCACACCGTGCCCAAGTTAATATGAATTTGGATCTTGGAATCATTTATAATAGTTGGGTAGAGGTCACTATATAAATGTGCATATCTTGTTAATTTATTTACAAGTATGATATTAAAAACGACAAATGTTTTATTCCTTCTATTTTGTAGACCACTTTTATTTCTCATAACAAATGGCCGCACCAAACACCAACGCCACACCTCTCACTAATGCTTCATGGCTCCGATCCTTCATGGATCATTGTAAACTTGAAAAGAATGGGTCAAATTTCTCCGATTGGGATGCCCAACTCAAATTAGCCGCCCAAGGTGATGACAAGCTTCGTTACCTCACCGAGGCCTCTCCACCCGAACCTAATGCTAGGTCGAGTGCCGCCACTAAGGAAGCATATGAGGCTTACCACAAAGAGTCCGCCGCAATGAAAAATGTGTTAATTATTGCGATGGAGGCGGATCTCCAAAGGAAAGCCTTTAAAATGGGCACCGCTAATGAAATCTATTCCAAACTTGTGCCAATGTTTTCACAAACTCTGAGGATCGTACAATATGAGGCGGCCTCGGCATTCTTTGATCTCGATTTCAAGCAGGGCCAAAAGGTTAGCCCTCACGTGCTCAAATTGTTGGAGTTAGTCGAGACTTTGAAGATTCAAAAAGTTGAAATCCCCAAAGAGCTCATTGTAGATAGGATTCTACACTCCTTATCCAAAGTCAAAGCGTATATTCAATTCCGGGTGAATTTTAACATGCAAGACAAGGACGTGTCTCTTAAAGAGTTGCACAAGTTACTTGTGCAAGCCGAAAGAGACATGGGGTTAAATGTTAACCCACCTAAGGATGTGCTTAATATAAGCACTAAGAGCAAAGGGAAGTTCAAAAAGAATGGGAAAAAGGGTAAGAGGCAAGCTCCCATGTCCACCAAGGCTAAGACTTTTAAAGCTAGCACTTTCAAGACCAAGAAGGGTCCTCTTGACAAATGTCGTTATTGTAATGGTGTTGGACATTGGAAAAGGAATTGTTCCAAGTATCTTGGTGACATCAAAGTTGGAAAAATCACTCAAGTAGGTAAATGAATGACTATCCTTTCTTTTATGTTTCTAATTCAACTATGGTATTTTGATACAAAGTTGTGATAATGTATCCCCTTTTTATTGTAAATAGGGCCTCCTCCAAGCAAAACAAGGGAAAGGAAAAGCAAGCTTGAGAAATCATCAAGGAGCTAGGAGTAGCTTCCATGAAGCTTGGATTTTTATTATTGTTTTATTTTAAGTTATGTTTCGGATTTTTAGAACTTTTTGATTTCCGTGTTCGACATGGAAATGGATTTTGGATCCTTTCTAAACAATGGTTGTATTTTGGATATTGGTGGCTTGGTTTGCAACCCAAGTCACCCCTTTTATCGTATTTCTTTGTTCTAAAAATTCGTCTTTATATGCTTGCACATAGAAACCTATGATCATCTACTTAAAGTGATCCAATAGACAACTATAATGATGAGATTCATTATATGTCCACAAGCTCAAGGCTTGTGTATGATCAATTATAAAGTGATGTTGAGTTTATGAACTCTCCTAAAGGAATGTCAATTACCAAGTACACTCATCAAATCTAAATCTATTAGTCAATCTATGAGATAGTCTTCCCTCTACTTCAAAATCATTATTTGTGTCATATAAGCTATCTTTGAATATCTAGTGTATTTATTCTAAAGATAGAGTGGGAGAAAAATGAAGACACAATGAATGCAAAGATAATTTGTATACTTGAGTAAATGAGATCTACGAAAGAAAGAATGATTTGTATACCTAAATAAAAAGTATACACGAATAGATTAGATCTATGGTCTCGAATAGATGAGATCTACATGAAGTATGAGACCAAGTGTACTAATCAAAAGAATATGTTCTCAAGATAACTACACGAGGAGACCAAAAGAAAGTTTTGGAAGAAAAGTCTTAACAAACGATTTGGCTAGTTTATGTACAACATTTGACCAAGAATTTCAATATTGATATTTACTTAAGAGCCTAAATGAAACAAAGTTGCATCCTTGAAAATAAATGAGATTTATAACTAAAAGTTGCAAAGAAAGATATGCCGATATCTACAAGAGCTAAGTTAATTGTTAACCATGCTAGTGTCATCACTTAACCTCATTATGAAAATAAAATGGTTAAACCTCCTTCCGAAAAAGGGTATTTTGAGAAAGACGTGTATTAAATGAAATTCACATTTAATTAATGACATTGCTACGCATCATTATGAAATGAATGAGTTAGAGATTAAAAATCTCTTTCCATAAGTTTAAGATTGAAACCTTTTCTAAATAGGTATTTTGAAAAGATATGTTGGGAACATATATGGTTTTAATCTTAATCACTTGGCAAAGCAAAATGTATTTCAATTCTTGAAATGTTTCGATTGAGTAGTCAATTACGAAACATGTGGAATTGAGTGGGAGTTTGAAATTGTCATGTGTTTCACATGGAATTTAGTGGGAGCAATCACCTTGAAATATATATAACTCATTACTCATTGAGAATGACGAGCTGGTACTATCTTTCACAAAGATATGTTTGATTTTTCAATTCTGGATGAAAATGGACTATGATGAATCCAATCACATCATGGGATGATGGATAGGTATTGAGATATACACATCGAATCAACAAGATACGTAGGTTGTTCATATCAATGAAAATGGAATTACCATAAGCAGTCATGGTCATTCATTGAACCTATGAATGGTTGATCACATGATTAAAGATTACTAATGTTTCCGCCATTAGAATAATCATGCACATGTCCAATAATGAATCATATGCTTAAGAGCATGATGAGTCATAGGCAAGCCATAGAAGAATCGTCATGAATTCTCGAGGAGTACTAATGAGCTATTGTAGTGTTTGACAGAACACTCTGTTATGTGACAAGAAGTTGCACATATTGAAGTTCGAAAACACGTAAGGATTTATGAAGATCTTAAGCTAATTAAGCTTGAAGAGAAATAAGAAGTTTGAAGATACCTAGTTATAGTAAGAAGTTACTCAAAACTAATATTTTCTAATATGCTAGGACTTATGAGAAGTGCTAGGCTAATCATCTTGACAATTGTTGCAAGACCCTACAAAACGTATACCTAGTGCATCGCGAGTTGGTAGAACACTTGACCAGTGCAAGTTATATCATCCACCACAATTCGTTGGTTATGTGATAAACAACAAGAAAGTTTTTTCAAGATAAAGAACCTGAACCTAGGTTGGGAACCTAGATGTGTACTTGGTAAGGTTCATGCTATGAGAGATAACATGAATATGCAATTCAAGAGTTTGAACACATGGACACACGGTATGTTAAACTCATGTTGCAAACGACTAGTGTTTACACACTTACGATATACATCACAAGGTTGTAATATGGTATTGACTACCCAAATGTGATGTCGACATTCGTCGTTTGAGTTATTAACTCACCATATACTTTGTTAACATCCAAACGGGTTGTAGAGACAATTGAACCCCATTAAAGTGAACACCGATTAGCATTGTATTCGCCCATAGTCACTTACATGAGGTGACGTCTCGAAGTGACTAGAGTGTGATGCGATTGATGGCAAGTTCAAGTGCCATGGAGTCATGTGAGATGACTAGTCGATCACATAGGGAGACTGTTAGGAACACTTTGTCGGGCCTTATGACCGCTTATAGAGTTATGGAAAATTTATATAGCCTGGTCGTGGCGAGAGCTACTATAGTATTCTAATGAGTCGATTCTTTTGACTAAAGACTATTCGCCTAAGGTGGCACAGTTTCAGATTAACTTTGATTTATGTTACTACGACCTTCGTAAATGGGGTCAAATGGGCATATTTTGGGTTATGATGGTTGTGGCTAGTCGAAGGGAATAAGTGCAATAGGAATTGTCCACCCCTTGTCAGGGTTATAACAATATCTCAGGGCCACTCGAGGAGTAATGAACTGGAAATGCGTGGACACGCTCGGAAGGTATCTATGGTAGATAAATCCGGTCAATCAGTTATTCTCCAGATCGAGGAAACCACTCTCGATATGATCACTTGCAAGTACGACCTGAAAGACACCTTGCATTGAGTGGGAGATAGTAATAGGACAAGAGAATTGGTGACGCACACTTGTCGAGGACAAGTGGGAGATTGTTGGAATATGTGTCCTCCGACAATAATGCGATCACAACGGTCGATCATGATGACCACATGTTTAAGTCTCATTTCAAGAATACATGTGGGAAGTAATATTTTACAGTCAACTGGTCCACACATATCGGTAATGATTGGCTGACTAGAGTTTGACATTACTGTCGTGCGACGGTGGTGATCAGTTGATCCCCTTAGGTCATACCTAAAGGGTAACACTCTTAATTGATTATTTAATTGATCGTATAACGATACGGGTTAATTAAATTACTTAAAATTGACGGACGATTTTGGAAGTAATATTTACGTGTCTCATTGTAATTTGATTAAATTAGATACGGTCTAAGTAATCGAAGTGTTTTATTACTTGGATGAAATTGTTGTTTACGGAAACAATTGAAACAGAATGAATAGATTATTATAAATACAGAATGTTGTAATTTATGACTCGGGAACCCATTACGGTACAAGTAATTATGAATTACTAGGTTAACTTTATAAGTGACATATTTTATTAATATGTTGATTTTTAATTGTTAAAAATACATTTTATATACATAATGTCATGGAACATGTTACATGTGACAAATTGACAAAATAATGTGTAAAATGGATTTTCCATTTTACACAATATATACCGAAATATTGGGGTGGGTTGGGGTTTGTATTATGTTTTATAATATATAAAAGGAGCATAATCATTAACCTAAATGATAGCCATGCACACCTAGTTGCTTTTGTGAAGAGCATCTTGGTCATGCATTGGCCCCTTTTCCCACCCCTACCCGGTTTTCCTAGAGCAAAAGGCCAATGGTTTTTCTCTATAATTTCCCTAATATACACTACAATGGAATGGTGTATTCATTCATTCTTTTGCACATCTAAAACTTATAGAATTTTTAGAGAGAAAATTACTTCTTCTTCCCTCTTCTCTTGACCCAAAAGCAAGAGACCAAAAACAATATTTTGGGTCAATTTTAATAAAATTAATATTGTTCTAGTTCAAATAATATTAGTTTTTAAGAGGTTATCTTGGGTACACATCTTTGGGAGGGATTCTATCTTTGAATCGTTGTTCTTCCATTTGCAAGGAAAGCTCAAGAACAAGTGAGAAGGAGAACTCACTTGTGCCCTAAATCTGAAATAACCATAGTAAGAATGACGATTTCTTCCCTTTTCTAATTATGCTTGCATGCATAAGATCACAATTTATTTTATGACTAAATAGATTATCACATATATGAATATGTCGTAATAATGAGATTAATAATTTCTAACATGTTTGTCTGTGGTTCTCGAGGTACGTCCTCGGCTGAGTGGAGTCATCTTCGGGAATGGCTTCACGCCCTTGATTCGCCCCTTGTGGTTCTGATGTGACTCATATTTGAGCACATTTAGTCCCCGAATTAACCTCGTTTCCATGCTTTCTAGCACATATATTAGGGTCATTTCTTATCTTTAGTTTCCCATTTTGCATATTCTTTGAGGTTTTGTCTTCTTGGTAGGAGAGGATTGCTAACCTTGCATTTATGGAGCGAAATGGACTTAAATGGAGTGCATCTAATGACCAAGCATCCAAGAGGAGACCGACACTAGAGGCCTAAGTAGATAAATAAAGTGAAATGGGCAATTATGAAAAGATCCTTGCATCCCCAACACCATCCTCGCGGATTGTTAAGGAGGCAAACAAGAGAAGAATCCTGTCCAACGATCCGAGCATCCTGAGCTCAAGACGAGCAGATCAGAGCAACGATCCGAGCGTCCCAGAGCTGGATCCGAGCGTAACACAGGCAGGATCCGAGCGTCTCCTGGACAATCTGAGCGGATCTTCTTACAGGATAGCCCGTGTATCAGGTGAGGACGAGTGGATCCTGGTGGGAGTTGCAAAGACGATCCGCGCATTTCCCTCATGATGAGCAAAATTACCAAGTTTCTCTTAGGGTCTTATTAGTCATTTAAGCCCTTAATGACCCTAATCCTTGTACTTAATTTTAGTATAAATACCCCATTGTACTACCTAGATTAGAATCATCTTTAATCATCTTTAATCATCCTTTAATCATCTTTCAATAATCTCTTAATCATCTCTTAATCCTTTCTTAATTTAGTTATAATACACTTTTCAATATTAATCACATCTTAATCTTTCATTAATCTCTTAATTGTTCTTAGTTATTTGGGTAATTAGAAGATTATTTGGGTTTATTAGAGGATTGACAACCTTCCATCAATCATCAAGTACTTCTATTATTCTTTTCTTTATTATTTGGAATAATCTTCATAGGTATAATTCTCTCTTATCCTTGTTTAATTATTGTTAATCACTTTCATTTATTCATCATGTTTTGCCTTGTTAGTATGATTGACAACCTTATTAACATGTTAAACTTGATCATGACTGAGTAGTTTCCTTAGCTAGGGTTAATGGGGAATTAGGGGAAACAAACATGGGGATTGATCTATGCTTAATCTAATATGTTCTTATAATTAATTTGCTTGCTTGTTGTGATTTCAACCTATGCACATGTTATGTTTGATGAAATGCTAGACTATGAAACCTTGCATTTTTTTACCATCCTTTATCTCTTCAATGAGGCTTGTAAGACATAAACCAACTCGAGCCTCATTAGACCATGCATAGAGTTGAATAGGAGGAGACTAAGTCGACTTGTAGGTGTTGTACAGTTTAGACGACTCGGCTCCGGGACCAAAATCTTTCTAGGGATTGTAAGATATACACTAACTCGATCCCATCACAACAATAAGTGCTTGCATCTAATTGAGAACAGGTTTGTATGATCTATACCCATGAATCCCCTATGAACCCATGACACCCTAGTGCCTTTAATCATTTGTTTACAAACCCCTTTTATTACTTTACTTTGTTTTCATTAATTTACATTCATCTTGTTGATTAATTTAGATTACACCTCATCTCAACCCAATTTGTGACACCCTTAGACAAAGCTACTTGCAATTGAAAATCCTACATCAATACCCGTCCCTTGGGATCCGATCTTTACTTACCTCTTTACTAAGAGTAGTTTAATTGTGAAGTTATAAATATTGTTTTGGTTGGTAGCTTTGACGACGAGCATGATAATCCGGACCAAAAATGGCGCCATTGCCGGGGACGGTGTTCAATTGATTTGATTTTCGTTAATTGTTATTAGTTGTGTCTTTCATTACCTTGGGGAAGTGAATCTCCTCATGGTTGTCCTAATTGTTTTCGAGTTGTTTGATATTTTGCATGACTAGGAGATCACAAGGTAATTTTTTACCTATTGATTTCGAGATTAAAAGGACCTTAACCAACAATAGAAGAGTTGCTAGAGGTAATTCAAGAGTCGTAGGTATTGGAGAGATTGTGGACATTCAACCAAATAACATTGAGTTTGTCAACCCTTTTGCACGAGAAGGAGAGGATAACCCAATTCAAAACCAACCACAAAACCAACCCACAATGCCTAAATTTTCATCACATTCCGTACCAACCAAGGAGAACCTACCAAACGGTACTCCTACACCACCATATTTAACAGGTAATTTCATTGCCAAATCCGCATTCATACAATTAGTTGAGAGAAGTCAATTTGGGGGGATGCCTAGTGAAGACCCTCATTCACATATCGAGACTTTTTGTGACTATTGTGATGCAATTTCTCAAACCGGAGTTACTCAAGACCAAATCCGATGGGTATTGTTTCCTTTTTCTTTGATCGGTACCGCAAAGCAATGGTTGAAGAGCCTAGACAAGGCTACCATTGGTATTGATTCATGGAAGAAGTTAGCACTTGCCTTCTACAAGAAATTCTACCCTCCGGAGAAGACTAACATGTTGAGCGCCCAAATCACCGGGTTCAAGCAAAGGGATGAAGAATCATTATATGAAGCATGGGAGAGATTTAAGGACACTTGTCGTTCTTCTCCACACCATGGACTTATTGACTGGTTCCTTGTGCAACAATTTTGGAACGGTTTATATGAAGATTCCCGCAATATTCTCAATATGGGATCCAATGGGATGTTTACCGAAGTTGATGACAATCAAACATGGGCCAAAATCGCAGAGATGGCGGTTCATAATTCCCAATATAGTAGGCCTCGAAAGGCCACTAGAGGAGGAAAGCATGAGGTAGATTCCATCACACAATTGGGTGCTCAACTAAGTGCTCATATCAACACCATCAATTTGAAGATTGAGAAGGCCATGGCTAAGCTTGATGAATCTTCTAAATCACCCAAACAACATGTCAATGCTATGGTGGCATCATCCTCAATTCCAAGTGGAGTATGTGAGAGTTGTGGAACCTTGGGACATGAGCAAAGTTAATGTAGGGGAAGAAATGAACAAGTGAATGCTTTCCAAGCATACAAGAGTGGTACCCCTTATTCCAACTACTATAATGGGAATACCAAATTTCATCCAAATCTTTCATACAAGAGACAAAATGTCCAAAACCCCCAACCAACATACACCCCACCTCCAATGAGAAATCAAGCTCAAAGACCCTTTTTCAACCAAAGCCAAGGATACCAAAACCAACCTTCCTACAACCAATCCAATGACCAAAGCTTCGATGTTCAAAAAGCGGTCCTCCAAATGCAAAAGAACCAACAAGAATTCTTCACCCAAATGCAAAAAGATAGCCAAGCCAAAGAAATCACCATCAACAACATACTTTCTCACACCAAAATGCTAGAAACCCAAATGACTAAATTAGCATCTTCTAGATCTCAAAGACAAAAGGGACAATTACCGCCTCAAGGTAACCCCCCAAGACATGAGACGGTTAGTGCCATCCATTTGAGGAGCTGTACAAGATATGAGGGGCCGAAGAGGCCAATTGATGAAGATATTGTTGATGGTAGTGATAAGCAAAGACTTATGGAGAACTCTAAGGAGGAAGATCCTACCACCAATCGAGTTTCAAAGAAGAAGAATGAAGAGAAGGCTATGGAAAAAGAGCCTATTGTGATTAGACTTCCATTCCCAAGTCGTCAAGCTAAGCCTAAGTTTGATGAGCAACTTGGAAAGTTCATGGAAATTCTGAAGAATTTAGAAGTCCAAATCCCATTCACGGAATTGATCAATCATGTTCCGGCCTATGCAAATACATGAAAGATATTCTTACCAAGAAGAAATCCATCCGAAAGTTGGAGACTATTGCCTTCACCAAAGTGAGTAGTGCTATTGTTCAAGGGAGTTCCCCTCCAAAACTCAAAGATCCGGGAAGTTTTTCTATTCCATGTACCATTGGCGACACTACAATCAATAAAGCATTATGTGATCTTGGAGCAAGTGTAAGTGTCATGCCATACTCGGTATGTAAGAGGCTAGGAATGGGAGAGATCAAATGCACCAACATTACACTTCAAATGGCGGATCGATCAACAAAGATACCTTTAGGGGTATGGGAGGATGTGCCCGTGAGAATTGGCAAATTCTTCATCCCGGTAGACTTTGTCATTATAGACGTGGAGGAGGATTCCAACATTCCTATCATTTTAGGAAGACCTTTCTTGCACACCGCGGGAGCGGTAATTGATATTAAACATGGAGAGCTCACACTTGAAGTGGGGGATGAGACAAACACTTTCAACTTTGACAAAACAATGAGAGCTCCCCGACCACATGAGCCATGCTTCATGGTCGATCATTATAGCCGAGAAAGTGACAGAAAGAAATGAGAATCTCTATGCAAAGAACAAGACATGGGTAAAGAATCACCACCCATATGGAAGAAGAAAGTGGATGACCTTCAAGTAGCTCTATTCGGAGAGCAAGGAATTTTCAACAACAATGAGAGCATGAATAGCTCACCCAACATGACAAGTAATGAAGAAGGCCTCATTGGCTATAACAACAAGAAAGAAGAGTTGCTCTTGTCAACTCCTGACTTCATTGGGGAACAAGCTAGTGAAGTTTGTGGTCTATGGGATGACGAATTTGAAGGATTAATCAATCCTTATATTTGAAATGTTATGACCTTATACCAAGGCTTTGGTAATCCTTGTCATCATCTTGACTCGGACCACCATAATGAAGACAACAATGCACAAAGATCTACGCAAGATCTTTATAATGAAAATGAGCAAGCCTTCGACTACTTCTACAAGGTGTTGAGCAACATCAACAACACCTTGGCTTTGCCCCCTTGACATCTCATCCAAGAATGAGAGTTTGGTGGATTCCTCCCTAAACCACCATTTGTAAATATTCTAACCCCCTTAACTAGCATTTTATTTCCTTTATTGCATCTTTGTCATTTTTGGATTTGCATTTTTGTGCTTTGATCAAGGTTTTTGACAATAGAGCAAGTGAGGGAGGTATTTTAACGTGTTTTGATGTGTAATGTTTGATCAAGTGTGGAGATGTCAAATGCCTAGGCTAACCAAGCCTTTGTAGTGCACCCACAACATTTAACAAAGGAGAAGAAGAAAGAATGATACGGGAAAAGAAATCCCCACGGGCAGAACTGAGCTCGCGGGAGCTGAAGAGGATTTGAGAGTCCCCAGCACCATCCCGAGCGTCCTAGCCTTAGAACGCGGGTCCTGGGAAAGTTTGAATTGAAGAAAATGTCCTGTAAGAAAATCTGAGCAGATCATCATCGGGACGCTCGTCCCCATCTTTAAGGCGCTCGTCTTGGCATCAATCTGCGCGTCCTGGCATGCCTCAAGTTTATGAAATTTCCCTGTAAGGAAATCTTCACGTCCCCAGGGGAATCTGAGGATTCCCAGAAGAAATCCGCTCGAGCTGAGAAGAATTCGCGCGTCCTGGCACGTGTTTGCAATTTCAGGAAATCCTGTAAGAGGATCCGCGCGTCCCGAGTCTGATCCGAGCGTCTCTAGCTGGTACTTAAGCAAAACACGGGACAACACTCTTCCTTCCCAATTCATTTCTATCTTTCAAAAACACAAACATATACCTTTTCTCCCACATAAACCCTCAATCAACCCATTCAAAAACACAAATTTCTCAACAAAATTCACCACTATCCAAACAAAACTTGCTCAAAACAAGATTAAATCACTCGTTTATCAACAAAAGACCATCTAAACACCAAATTCCTCACAAATAGAATCAATTTTCCAGGGTTTGGGCAAAAATTCGAAAATCCTAAAATTGATTGAGGAATTGATTGAAGTTTGAGGAAACAAGGAGCATTCAAGCAAAATCTTTGTTTGTTGATACCAATTTGAGAAGGAGAATACAATGGCAAGAACAAAAGGCAGAACCAAGGCACCCAAAACCCCAAATTTATCAAAGAGACAACAAGCCCTTCTTGCATCTAAGGCTTTGGTAGTAATTCAACCAAGGGAGGAAATCCAATAAAACGCAACCCCTATTGAGGAAGCTACCACGCCTACTCCAGTTATAGAACAATTGCCAAATTTTCCGGAGGTAACTTTCTTAACCGATGCTCATAGGAATGCATTTTTATCCCATACTAAAAAGACTATTGTGGCTGCCAAGTTTATATGTCAAGACACTTTGGAAAAATTGGGTGTGCTTGAGAGAACTAGAGCATTTTTCGAGTCCATGAGGTTGTTAGCCCTCTTTTAAATAGAAGAATTGACCTACCCTTCATTGACCATGGAGTTCTTAAGCTCCTTGAAGGCGTCTAAGATAGAGACTCGACATTATGTTGAATTCCGTCTTAAGAACAAGAGTAGAAGAATGGCTTTGAGTGAGTTTGGTAAAGTATTTGGTCTTTTACAATATCATCATTATGAGAAAAAGCCTTTGAAATATGATGTCGCACCCCTTTGGAAAGCCATTACCGGTCGAAAATTTGTGACTTTCCGGGAGTGTCATGCTTTATATGTTCACCATCCGGGCATAAGAGTATGGCACAAGTTTGTGGGCAATACCTTGATTGCTAGAAAAGGCACTAATCACTTCACCGAGCTTAATTTTTTCTACCTTGAGTCCTTCATGAATATCAATGGAAAGTTCACCAAAAAGTACAACATCCTTCAACTATTGCTTGCTGTTTCCCCGTTCCTAGTTTCCGAACCTTGAGACAAAGAATCTGTCTTGGGACCTCAAGATAAGACAAGGACTCATCCAGCTCTATGTTCTCCACCTCTAGCACATGTGAAGGATCGCTCACATACTTCCGTAACTAAGACACATTAAACACATTATCCACCCTATCCAAAGCCGCTGGCAATGCTAACCGGTAAGCAACCTCACCCACATGATCCAAAATCTCATATGGTCCGATAAACTTCTGGCTCAGCTTCCCTTTATTACCAAACCTCATAACCCCACGCATAGGAGACACTTTCAAAAGAACCTTGTCCTCAACCTGAAACTCTATATCACGGCGGTGTAAGTCTGCATAACTCTTTTGTCGATCCTGGGCCGCTTTCATCTTTTGCCTGATCAGCTTAACTTGTTCTATCATCTCTTATACCATATGTGGTCCTAAAACCATGGCCTCAGCTCTATCATCCGAGCAAATCGGGCTCCTGCACCTCCTCCCATACAAAGCCTAAAACGGTGCCATCCCAATACTCGTGTGATAGCTGTTGTTATAAGAAAACTCAATCAAATCAAACCTATCCTCCTAGCTACCTCCAAACTTCATCCCACAAGCCCTTAACATGTCCTCCAAGGTCTTGATAGTTCTCTCTATCTGTCCATCTGTTGCAGGATGAAAAGCAGTACTCATCTTTATGGTAGTTCCCATCAAATCCTACAACTCTCTCCAAAACCGTGATATGAATCTCGCATCTCTATCTGACACTATATCCTTAGGCACCCCCATGCAACCGAACCACATGCTTCCTATAAGCCAAAGCTAACTGAATCTTGGTCCAAGTATCTTTTATCAGAACAAAATGAGATGACTTAGTCAGACGGTCATCTATCACTCATATCATGTTCTTACCCTGTTGACTCCTCGGCAAACCCACTATAAAAACCATAGAGATAGATTCCCGTTTCCACTCAGGTACGTCAAGAGATTGAATCTTACCTTGTGGTCGTCGTTGTTCTCCCTTAACCCTCTGACATGTCAAACATCGAGCCACAAACTCAGCTGTTTCCTTCTTCATCCCAGGCCACCAGAAAGTCTTCTTCAAATCTTTGTACAACTTGTCACCACCTGGATGTACTGAATATGGTGTGCAATGAGCCTCTGTCATGATCATCTTCCTCAACTCCTCATCATTAGGAACACACCATCTCCCATCAAATCTCATACTGCCATCTGTATGAATAGAGAACCGAGACATTGTCTCTTTCTCTACTCCAGCTCTCCACTCCTCAATCTTAGGATCCAAAGCCTGTTTCCTGCGAATATCCTCATAAAGATCTGGCTCCACTGTCTAGTCCCGTCTAGCATCCCCTTTATGTATCACATGTATCCCCATATTTCTCACCTCATCTCTCAACCTCATCAAAGACAAAGTTGTGCATAGGAAATGCACACTCTTCTTGCTCAGCGCATCTGCAACCACGTTTGCCTTCCCTTCATGGTATATAATATCTATGTCATAATCTCCTATCAGCTCCATCCATCTTCTCTGTCTCATGTTCAGCTCCTTTTGAGTGAAGATGTACTTGAGACTCTTGTGATCTGAAAACACCTTAAAGGTCGCCCCATAAAGATAGTGCCTCCAAATCTTCAGAGTAAACACAACTGCACCCAACTCTAGATCGTGTGTCGGATAGTTCTCCTCATAAGGCTTCAATTGCCTAGAAGCATAGGCAATTAATTTCCCATTCTACATCAACACACATCCTAAACCATTATTTGAAACATCTGTATATACCTCAAAGTTCTCACAACCTTCAAGTAGTGCTAAGACTGGAGCTGTGGTCAAACGCTCCTTTAATGTTTGGAACGCCGTCTCACAACTTTCGTCCCAACAAAACATGTTCTCTTTCCTCATCCACGCTGTCATAGATCTGGCTAGCTTAGAAAAGTCTTTCACAAACCTACGATAGTACCCTGCAAAACCCAAGAAACTTCCGACCTCTGCCACATTCTTCGGTCCCTCCCACTTAGACACTGCCTCTATCTTTGTCGGGTCCACAGCTACCCCATCCTTGGAAATCACATGTCCTGGGAAGGCTTCTTCTTCTAGTCAGAACTCACATTTAGACAACTTTGCATACAACTGATTTTCACGCAAAGTTTGCAACACTAACCTCAAGTGCTCCTCATGCTCCTCCTTAGTCTTGGAATACACTAAGATATCATCTATGAACACCACCACAAAACGATCCAAAAACTGACTGAAGACCCGGTTCATCAAATCCATAAACACTGCTGGTGCATTAGACAAACCAAACGGCATCACCACATACTCATATAGACCATACCTCGATCGAAAAGTTATCTATGGTATATCCTTATCCCGAATCCTCACCTGATGGTAACCTGATCTCAAATCAATCTTTGAAAAGACACCTGCCCCACTCAATTGGTCAAACAGTCATCTATCCTTGGCAAAGGATACTTGTTCTTCACTATAACTCTATTCAACTCCCTGTAATCGATGCACAACCTCAAACTCCTATATTTCTTTTTCACAAACAGATTGGTGCTCCCCACGGTGATACACTAGGTCTAATGTACCCCTTATCAATCAAATCATCCAGCTGCTTTTTCAGCTCCTCTAACTCTTTAGGACCCATGCGGTACGGGGCCTTAGAGATTGGTCTCGTCCCTAGTTTCAGCTCCACACCGAAATATATATCCCTCTTCGGTGGTAAACCTGGTATCTCCTCTGGAAAGACATCTGGAAAATCTCCCACCACTGTTATCTGATCAGCTGACGAACTCTCCTTACTATGGTCTCTCACATGGCATAGAATCAAAGGATACCCCTTACTCAGATAAGACTTCAATGTCACCGCTGCAATCACTTTAACTTTGAGTTTGACAACAAACCCACGATAAGACACACTAACCCCCGTAGAACCCCTCAAATAAACTCTCTTCTGGTGACAGTCTATTCTAGCTTTGTACTTACCCAACCAATCCATGCCAACTATCATCTCAAAACCATCCATAGGAAACTCTAACAAATCCACTGGTAGGTCAACCTGCCCAACTATCATAGACACACCCTTATACAACCTCCCACAAGATACAGACTCACCCGACGGTATAAAAACCTCAACTTTTACAGACTCAAACTCTCTCAAACCCAAAAGCTTAGCATAACTCAACGATACAAAAGAATGTGACGCTCCCGAATCAAACAAAACAAAGGTAAAGAAACCGTTAACAAGGAAAGTACCCGTGATTACGTGAGCATCATCCTCAGTAGCTTTCTCGTCCATCATGAATAGCTTGCCACTGGTCTTCTGTCCACCTCCCTGGACAGTACTTGCGTAAGTAGACGGCTTGGCAGCCGACCCTTGGTTGTTGTTAGCTGCCGGTCTCTGAATAGAATTACCGCCATTGCGGTTAGCCCCACCGTTGTTATTACTCTGACCACCCTGATTACCCCATGACCCAGCCGGCCAATTACTAGCATAACTCTGAGACAGACCCTGAGAGAAACTCCCATATGATGGCCTCTGAAAACCCCTGACCACAGCACTGGTGCACTCATGTCTCTTGTGGCCTACCCCGCCACAGTTAAAGTAAGATAAACCCCAGCTGCCACTACTACCACCTCGGCCACGCCCATAGGAAGCTCAACCACTGAACCTCGACCCCGATGAATAATCCCTCGCTTGGTTATGGTTGCCCCTCTTTTAACTGGACTGACCACCACCCTCACTCTCTGCTTTCCTCTTCTCGGGACCCTTCTCCCTATTCTCCTTGGCCATCTCGACCAACCTCTGAGCTCTCCCGACGCGGCCATGCAATTCCTTAACGTCAGTAAGGACTCCTACAGGTAACTTCTCCATAATCTTATAGGTCAGCCCTTCTAAAACCTCAAAGTTAGGTTCTCCTGGTTCAACCCCATATCCTCAGCATATCTGGATTTCTCATTGAACTTGTGATAGTACTCCGCCACTGTCATATCCAGAGTCATTTGGAAATCATCAAACTCCTCTCTCAGCTTACTACGGACATGCTCTGGCAAAAACTCTCGACGCATAGCTCTTTTAAACTCATCCCAAGGTATAGCTGATTTCCCTTGCCTCACATACAGGTCTAAGGCACTCTCCCAAACCTTATCCCACCATTCTCCTACCGCATATCTCATGTAGAACGCAGCTTATTCCACTCTAAAATCCTCAGGGCAATGAACCACATTCAGAATATTCTCCATCTCTCTATGCCAATTGTCGAGCAAAATTGGCGCTCCGGTACCCATGTATTCCTTTGGGTTGAAACGGGCTATGGTAGTACTCATCTTAGGAAAATCTACCCCAGCCTCTTTATCCTTCCCAAACTTTTTCAAGGCCTCAGTAAGCGCCTCTTGATGCTCAAGCATCTTGGCTATCTCATCAATACTTATGATCTCGGCCCTAGCATACAATGCAGATCTCTTTGGCGGCATCTTTGAACTATATAAGAGAAGAGGTAAACATAAACACACATCCCATAACTTAAACACGTAAACGACCTATGCATAACTTACTCGATCGAGCAACATAACCTACTCGATCGAGTTGAGGCCACTCGATCGAGTTTCCCACTTACTCGATCGAGTGCCTCGATTCCAGAACCTGACCAGAAAGCACTATGAAACCCGCTCGATCGAGCCTCCTCCACACTCGATTGAGTAACCCTCACTCGATCGAGTTCCCAACATACTCGATCGAGTACCCCAAAATCAGCTACTGCCTAGACTCTATCATATACCCCACTCGATCGAGCTCAGCTCACTCGATCGAATCCCCTATGTGGACATAGCCACCTACACGCCAAGCCAATCTATGGACGTATAGCGGTATTTTTTTTAAGCCACGCTCGGCGGCGTAAAATGCTTTCGATCCGATCATTTTAGATCGGTCGGTTTCGTCTCGGCAAGGGTCTCGAAACGATGTAAGAGATATTCGGAGTCGCCACCAAGCATTTGTGGGATGCTTGGAACCCGTTCGAATCCACTTTATACCTCGGTAAAATGAAGCACAAAGCAGAGTTTGACATAGGTACTAAAGATAAGGAATCGTCCCTCTTTAGCATCCTATCTCTAAAATGACTCTCGTACGCCCTGGATAAGGTCTTCCACTATCCAAAGTTTCTGAGTAAGAAGTGAAGGTACGTATTAGGAAGCCCTTTAATCAGACACCCAATCCCGCCCGCGGTAGTGGCCTCTACTGATCGATCTTGGTTGGTTAAATGCAAAAATTGATAAAACGGGTAAATGCATGAATGCGCATCCACTAGTTTGAACCTAACATGTGAGCTTTCTATGTCGGCTTGTTTAATCCAAGTATCAAGTATAAGATATCGAGTTGGATTTAATGTTGATTTGCATGCAAGACGGAAATTAAACATCCATTTACCTAGTTAGGTTTATGGTGCATAACGTGATCCATTTGTCTTAGTAAGGCATTTTGCAAATATAATGTAAAATGAGCGGATTTGTCGTCTGATCCGTCCTGTATTCGGGTTAACCGAACTCGGGATCGTCCTAGACAAATGCAGGAAGAGAAACAGACCCTACATCAGGCAGCCATAAGAGGCGCGAGCCTATTGGCGATGCAAATGGGTCTGCCCTGGTCCGCATCACACCACCATAAGAGGCGCGAGCCTGTTGGTGATGCAAATGGGTCTTCCCTGATTTAAAAATAGAGAAATAAGTGGCCTGTTTAGGCGCGGGTCAACAGTCGATGGAAAACATCTTCTGACTATTGAAAGGGTTTGTAAAAATGCATTGAAAAATGGGTGTTTGAACCCGTCTTGATTTGCAATGGCCGTTTAGGCCGCTTTTGTGTTGATTTGAAGAACGAGACATGAATAATCGTCATTGTTTTGACAATATTCGACGTCGGGTTCGACTTTGCAAGCTTGACATGAATAGTTTTGAAAATGATTATGAACTAAATGTTTTAAGTTCATTTGTATATAATTAGTCAACATTCATCATCGTACTCGGGTTAAAATCCGACATGGTATGTAGAACCAAGGATGACTTTGTGTTGGTGACTAATACATTTATTTTGAAAATGTAAAGAAATGAGAAAGGCTTTAAAATACGCTTCAAAATGTAAAGAAATGAAATAAAAGGTTTTAAATTACCTTTTATAATATAATTACCCAAATATTATCACCAAAACACGGATTTAACCGTCATGGTATTAGGAACCAAGGGTGAAAAATGCTTTGTGGTTAAAAACTTGTCATAAAAAAAAATGAAAGATTTGAAAATACTTGAAATGGTAAAAACCGATTACAAATATGAAATAAAAAAAATGAAGGAGATGAAGAGACCAAACACGGTTTGGATTTAGGTTGGGCAGCTGCTTTAGGCGCGAGCCTGTATGCTACGTAAGTAGCTTCTGCCTCAACCAAAAATCCGGTTTTGGCTCATTATTCCCATGTTTTGGACCATGTTATGCATGATTTAGCATGTTATAGTCATGAAACATATGAAAAGATGATAAAAAAAGATTTTTACACCCTCATACTTACATGCTAGGCTTGTGGTGAGAAATCGACGTAAGTGTATCAACTTGTTTGGCCGGAAAACTCGGTTTAAAAACCGTTTTAGTAAGTAAAAGAGTGTTTTGTTAAGTTTAGTGATGGTGTAGTGGTCGAAATAGTCGATCAAGTGATTTAATCCACGATGACGGTACCAAACAATGTGTAAGGCTTGTGTTTACGATCGATAGGTCGTAAACACGTGTCAGATTGTGACTTGAGAAGTCGAGTCTAGAATTTTAAGCGAGAAAAGAGGGGGCGGACGCTCGCGTAACCTTCAAATGGTGGCATTTGAGGGGTATTTATAGAAAAATGGGTGGTTGTGTGAGTTTTGAGCGACGTGGCCGCATGGGCTGCTCAAAGTGGCGTGAGCCATGTCGCACGTCTTCGAGGTGTCTTGTCACTATCACACGAGGAAATCATCATTTGTTCTATCCGAGGATTTGGAAGAACATGATTTGTACTTGACAATGTAAGATTCGGCGAAACCTTAACATAGAAGCATTTGAATGGTTTGTTTTTTATGTTTGACTCGGTTTGACTCGTTGTTGGAGTCGGGATTTGAATTTTGAGTCGGTTTTTGGTCCGGTGTCGGTTTTGACTCTAGTTAGTGTCATTGCGACCCCGTCGTCATGCATTAAACACTCCGGGTACTTTTAAAAAGTTTTGAAATGTTTTATTTTTGAAATCGTTTTAAGTTTTCCGACGTAAAGTTGTACACAAACTGTCGATCAAACGCTGCGATTCCTGGGTATCTACAGAGCCCCGACAGATACTGGGTATCTACAGAGCCGCCACTTTGACTGAGGCTTGGACAGGGCATAAGTCAAAGTAGAGCCCCAGGTCAATCGAAGATTACAACCT
This sequence comes from Silene latifolia, assembly GCF_048544455.1. Lineage (NCBI taxonomy): Eukaryota > Viridiplantae > Streptophyta > Magnoliopsida > Caryophyllales > Caryophyllaceae > Silene > Silene latifolia. The sequence continues at coordinate 62,404,621 of NC_133526.1, read as the reverse complement.
GGAGACCGAAGCGACGTCGAGGCGGCTCGAAAGGATTCGGGCCAAGGACCTGTCTTCGGGAAGGGCGACGCCAAGGCGACTCGAGGGTATGAGCCAAGTACTGTCGTCGGGAACAGTTTATAGTCTGTCAATTGTCTGTACGGGTCGTTTAAAGTCCGTTAGACTACGTACAATAAAGGCTCGCCAGCCATAAGAAGAAGTCCTACCTGAGGCATCTTCGGGATATGTCCTTGAGTCGTATCCTGTTTGAGGACAAAGGCTCGCTGTAATACTCCGTATTTATAAGTCTTGAGGCATCTTCGGGATTTGGACGACTATATATTAACTCAAATATTATTTAGACTCCCCTCTTGTGCAGAAGTATTATCGTGTAGTCCTGTAAACAAGCGTTGGTGTTCTATAATTTTTGACCCCAAATTTGGGACCCACTTTTCGAATCACAAGAAGAAAAACACCTACCTTTGTCGCTCGGGTTCTGATATTGACGTTGATGAGGAACACTGGACATTTGTTACAACCATGATCAAAAGGAGCGGACACTTTTGCCCCTATAGTGGAAGGATCGAATCCATACTGAGGTCCCCAAAATTCTCGCATGAGTTCCTACCCTTTTTCATGGTAAAGTCCACATTCAAGGACTTGGTGTTATGCAGTCCTAGAAACAATAATATAGAAGGTGGCCGAGGCCGACGTTATTACATTACAAATCCAATAACCAAACAATGGACAGCTCTGCCGCCGTGCCCTAATAATCCCGAACTTTATTACGAGATGACTACATGTGCTGTGTTGATATGCCAAAAATCTGATGACCACACTGGGGTACTCTATCGAGTAGGCCTTACTCTGTCGAGTAAGGGTAAGTTGCGAAATAAAATAGTTTCTGACCTGTTGGGCACTCGATCGAGTAGCTGGGGCACTCGATCGAGTAAGGGGGTACTCGATCGAGTACCTTGGGTACTCGATCGAGTGTCCGGTTTTACGGGGAGTTTTCTCGGGTTTTGTTAATTATGCGATTAAGGTATTTAAGTTTCATCGTCATTATTCTAAACAACTTTTACAAAACCTAAATTCCTGTTTAAGAGAGAAAGCAAACAAGTTCATCTTCTTAATCGCATTCTTAGCAATTCCCGGAGTTCAGACGGTCAGTTATTGTCGTTGTTCGTACCGTTGAGTTCCTTGCGTCGAGGGTAAGATCTATGTACCCTTTTTATTGTATTTCCTTCGATTTGGTTAAACCCTAATTTAGAGATTGGGGGTTTTATGTGTAGTATGTGATTTGGTAGTCTCTATGTGTTGTATGATAGGAGGAGGGTTCATAGAAGAGGCTTTTTGACTCAAAGTAGAGAGACCGTCGATTGTGTGCATACCAGGTAGGATTTCCTACTCAGTATTAGTCCCATAATGGGATATTCGTTGATGTATTGTGTTTGATTGTTTGATATAATAATTGTATTGTAATTGTGGTTATGATCGTTGTTGATGGTTCGCGAGGCGTGGCCTCGGCTGAGTGGGGTCACTTGCGGGAGTGACTTCACGCCCTAGTTTTGCCTTCTGTGGAACCCGCCACAGAAGGGATGTGCACATTAATGGACAGGGTTATCGCTCACTATGTGGAGCGGGGATTTGGTGGGTACGGCTGCGGTCCCCCCAGCGGTGGTGGGTCCAAAGTGGACGGTCGTATTGAGATGATGGGAATTGGTTGGTTGTATGTGTGTGTGACAGTTAAGCTGTCTGTTTATCTTATCATTGTTGTTTATATTGATTGTGTGATTAGTACTGACCCCGGTGTTGTTTTGTAAACCTGCGGTGATCCATTCGGGGATGGTGAGCAGATATTGAGCAGGTATTGAGATGAGTACTGGGATAGCTGGGATGCCACGATGTGATGATATGAGTCTTCCGCTGTAGTCTTTAGTTTATTTACATTTCAGTTAGAACAGTTAGTTTGAGAATATGTATCGTACTTTTGGTTTGGTTTTGAGGATTGTAACTATTCGCTAAACTATTTATATTAAACGTTGTTTCTTCATTGTTGTTTGATTATCATTGCCTCGGGTAACCGAGATGGTAATGTCTTCATACCTGAGTGGTCCTGGTAAGGCACTTGGAGTATGGGGGTGTTACAAATGGTATCAGAGCGACGATCCTGAAACCTGTAACCAATGAACCTAATGAACATAGGGAGTCAATTAAAATGAACCCGGGGTAAAAGTTGTAGGAGCTAGTGCAAAGGCTTAGGAGACGTCCTAAAGTCGCAGGGGTCGCCCTACAACTTTGAACCGGTCACATGGGGGAAGTGTTTGTCGAGTCGTATGTGTGTTTGGTTAACTTGTGTAAGAATGTGATGAAATGTGTTAATTGTTGGGTGTTGAAGTAGAAAGTTGAGCATGTGAAAGAAAATGGTGATATGTGGGAACTTGTTGATGAGATGATAACATGTTGGATGATTTACAATGTGGCATTTAATAACATGATGAAATGATCTCGTAGATAGTAGAAAGATGCGTAGCATGTTTATTATGATATAATGTGGTTTATAAAGTTTAGCATGTTAGCATATGACGTAACATGGGGGTAGCTTTTATGTATTAGCGTGACTCGATCGAGTGGGACTGACTCGATCGGGTGGGTTTTTAACGATTTTGAATCCAGAATCGCGTTTTTTGGCACTCGATCGAGTAACTAGGGGTACTCGATCGAGTAGGGGGTCACTCGATCGAGTAGCCTAGATACTCGATCGAGTAGGTAAGAGATCAGAAGGTCTGTTAGGGGTATGAAGTTTGGGTACTCGATCGAGTACGTGGGGCACTCGATCGAGTAGCCCGTTACTCGATCGAGTGTGTTTGGGAACTCGATCGAGTGGGTTCTGGGTGGCGTGCTTTCGTGTTTTGAAGTTTAGTACGTGTGTTCATATCTACCCTTTCTTATATATGTATAGTTTCAAGATGCCGCCTAAGAAGACTGCTTTGTATGCGAGAGCTGAGCTTTTGACCGTGGATGACATCGTTAAGATGTTAGAGCACCAGGATGCTCTTACTGAGACCCTAAAGAAAGTGAATGAGGATAAGAATAAGGATAAGGAAAAGGAGGTTGATCATTTAAAAATCAGCCTCTACATTGCGAGGTTTAACCCGAAAGAGTACAAGGGAGTTGGGGAACCTAACCTTCTTGATAGTTGGCTGAGAGAGATGGAGAACATATTAGATTTGGTTCACTGTCCGGATGAGATGAGGGTAGAACAGACTGCGTTCTATCTGAGGGAGGCAGCTGGCAAGTGGTGGGATTCAGTGAAGGTGAGTGCTAAGGAGATATATACAAACCAGGGCTTACCTGCTATACCATGGGAGGAGTTTCGTAGGGCTGTGAGGAAGGAGTTTGTACCGGAACATGTGAGGAGTAAGTTGAAAGAAGAATTTGATGGTTTTAAGATGACTGCTGAGATGTCTGTGGCTGAGTACTACAGGCTGTTCAATGAGAAGTCTAGGTATGCTGAGGATATGGGTTTGAGTGAGGAGAATCTGGCATTGAGGTTTGAGAGGGGGTTGACCCCTAAGATTATGGATAAGTTACCCGTGGGAATCCTTACAGATGTTAAGGAAGCTTATGAGAGAGGTGGGAGAGCTGAGAGGTTGGTGAAGATGGCTCAGGAGAGGTTAGGTGGTGAGAAGAGGAAGTCTGAGAGCGAGGGTGGTGGCCAATCGAATCACAAGAAAGGCAACCACAATCAGTCTAAGGGATTTTCTTCTTGGTCTGGGTTCAGTGTTGGGGCTTCCTTTGGGCGTGGCCGTGGAAGTGTGAGTAATAGTTGGGGAGTGACCTGCTATAACTGTGGTGGTGTAGGCCACAAGAGACATAAGTGCACAAGTGCACCGGGATCTTTCCAGAGACCTGCGCAGAGCTTCGCGAGCAACAGACCGGCTGAATCATGGCCAAACCGGGGAAGTCAGAGTTACCAGAGTGGAGGCAACCGCAACGGCGGTAATTCTTATCAGAAACCACCAGCGAACAACAACAACAATCAAGGGTCGGGTGCTAAGCCGACCACCTCGGCCAAGATCTTGTCCGGGGAGGTGAGCAGAAGACCAGTGGCAAGTTATTCATGATGGAGAAGAAAGCAGCTGAGGAAGATGCGCACGTTATCACCGGTACATTCCTTGTTAATGGTATTCCTACATTTGTTTTGTTTGATTCGGGGGCTTCTCAGTCGTTTGTGTCTTCGAGTCATGTTAAATAGTTGGGTTTGAGAGTATATGAGTCTGTTAATGAGCAAGTTTTCATACCTTCGGGTGAGTCTGTATCGTGTGGGAGATTATTCCGGGATGTATCTTTGATAGTTGGGCAAGTTAATTTCCCTGTAGACTTGCTAGAGTTTCCTTTTAACGGTTTTGAGATGATAGTTGGGATGGATTGGTTAGAAAAGTATAAAGCTAAGATAGACTGTCATCAAAAGAAAGTGTCTTTAAGAGGTCCTAAGGGTGTTAGTGTGTCTTATCGTGGGTTTCTAGTCAAACCCAAAGTTAAGTTGATTGCAGCTGTCACCTTGAAGTCTTATCTGAGGAAGGGATGTCCTTCGATCTTGTGCCATGTGAGAGATGACCGGATAGAGAGTCCGACGAGTTGATGAGATACCGGTGGTGGGGAGTTTGCGAGATGTTTTTCCAGAGGAGATTCCGGGGTTGCCACCGAAGAGGAAGATAGATTTCACCGTTGAGTTGAAGCCGGGGACGGGGCCAATCTCTAAGGCACCGTACCGTATGGGTCCTAAGGAGATGGAGGAGCTTAGGAAGCAGTTGGATGATCTGATAGAGAAGGGATACATTAGACCAAGTGTATCGCCGTGAGGAGCACCAGTTCTTTTCGTGAAGAAGAAAGATGGGAGTTTGAGGTTATGCATAGATTACGGGGAGAGCCGAACCGTGTGACGATAAAGAACAAGTATCCTTTGCCAAGGATAGATGACCTGTTTGATCGGTTGAGCGGTGCAAACGGTCTTTTCTAAGATTGATTTGAGGTCGGGGTACCATCGGGTGAAGATTAGAGAGGTGGACATACCAAAGACAGCTTTCACGTCGAGGTATGGCCATTATGAGTATGTGGTGATGCCGTTTGGGTTGTCTAATGCGCCGGCAGTGTTTATGGATTTGATGAACAGAATCTTCAGACAGTTCTTGGACCAGTTTGAAGTGGTGTTTATCGATGATATCTTAGTCTACTCTAAGACTAAGGAGGAGCATGAGGAGCATCTGAGGATCGTGTTGCAGACTTTGAGGGATCATGAGTTGTATGCTAAACTGTCCAAGTGTGAGTTCTGGTTAGAGAAAGTTGCTTTTCTGGGGCATGTAATCTCTAAAGATGGGGTAGCTGTGGATCCGGCGAAGATTGAGGCAGTGACAAAGTGGGAAGCACCGAAGAATGTTCTTTGAGGTTAGGAGTTTCTTGGGTTTAGCTGGATACTACAGACGGTTCGTGAAAGATTTCTCCAAGAAAGCTAGACCGATGATAGCGTTGATGAGGAAAGAGAACAGGTTTCGTTGGGATGAGAGTTGTGAGACGGCGTTCCAAACATTAAAGGAGCGTTTGACCACGGCTCTAGTCTTAGCATTACTGAAGGGAGCGAGAACTTTGAGGTTTATACAGATGCCTCGAAGAATGGGTTGGGATGTGTGTTGATGCAGAATGGTAAAGTGATTGCCTATGCTTCTAGGCAATTGAAGCCTTATGAGGAGAACTACCCTACTCATGATTTGGAGTTGGGTGCAGTGGTGTTTGCTCTCAAGATTTGGAGACATTACCTTTATGGAGCAATCTTTAAGGTATTTTCTGATCACAAGAGTCTCAAGTACATCTTCACGCAGAAGGAGTTGAACATGAGACAAAGGAGGTGGATGGAGCTAATTGGCGATTATGACATGGAGATCATCTACCATGAAGGGAAGGCCAATGTTGTTGTTGATGCTTTGAGTAGGAAGAGTGTGCATTCTCTGTGTACAGCTCTATTATTGATGAGGCTGAGGGATGAGGTAGCGAGTTTTGGGATACATATGATGCAGAAAGGAGATGCCATGGGTGATATGACAGTACATCTTGAGTTTTATGATGATATTCGGGATAAGCAGGCTTTGGATCCTAAGATAGTGGAGTGGAGAGTGGAGTAGAAAGGGACAGTGTCCCGGTTTTCTATTCATACAGATGGTAGTTTGAGGTTTGATGGTAGGTGGTGTGTTCCTAATGACGAGGAGTTGAAAAAGTCTATCATGACAGAGGCACATTGCACACCATATTCAGTTCATCCAGGTGGAGACAAGCTATACAAGGATTTGAAGAAAACGTTTTGGTGGCCTGGGATGAAGAAAGAGACAGCTGAGTTTGTGTCCCGTTGTTTGACATGCCAGAGAGTTAAAGAGGAACAGCGACGACCACAAGGTAAGATTCAGTCTTTAGAGGTGCCTGAGTTGAAGTGGGAATCCATTTCCATGGATTTCATTGTGGGTTTGCCGAAGAGTCAACAAGGTAACAACATGATTTGGGTGATAGTGGATCGTCGACCAAGTCGCTCACTTTGTTCCAATGAAAGATACATGGACTAAGGCACAATTGGCTATGGCCTATCGAAAGAACGTGCTTAAGTTACATGGAGTCCCTAAGGACATAGTGTCCGACGAGAGATGCAGGTTTATATCGAGGTTTTGGAAGGAGGAGCTGCGGGAATCGTTGGGAACAACTTTGAAGATGAGTACAGCATTTCATCCTGCGACAGGCAGACGGGCGGATCGAGAGAACAATCAAGAATCTTGAGGATATGTTGCGAGCTTGTGTGATGGATTTTGGTGGTAGCTGGGAGCAGAGGTTGGACTTGATAGAATTTTCTTACAATAACAGTTATCACACCAGTATAGGTATGGCACCGTTTGAGGCTTTGTATGGGAGGAGATGTAGGAGTCCAATCTGTTGGGACGATAGTCTTTGAGGCAAAGTGGTTTTAGGACGAGAGATGGTGCATGAGATGGTGGAACAGATTAAGATGATCGGGGAACGGATGAGAGCGACCCGGGGTCGACAAAAGATTTATGCAGATCTACATCGTCGGGACATAGAGTTTCAAGTTGGGGACAAGGTTCTTTTGAAAGTTTCTCCTATGCGCGGGGTTATGAGATTTGGGAAGAAAGGCAAGCTAAGTCAGAAGTTTATAGGGCCTTATGAGATCTTAGAGCGAGTTGGGGAAGTTGCTTATCGTCTGGCTTTACCACCAGTGCGTTAGAGAGAGTGCATAATGTGTTTCATGTATCGCAGCTGCGGAAGTATGTGAGTGACCCGTCACATGTGTTAGAGGCAGAGAGCTTAGAGCTAGATGAGTCCTTATCATATCTTGAAGTGCCTAAGCAGATTCTAGACCGAAAGGTTAGAAAGACTAGGAGTGGTGAGACAGTTTTGCTTAAAATCCTGTGGTCTAACCACGAGACCGAGGAAGCTACATGGGAGCCAGAGGAAGCTATGAAAGAGCGTTACCCTTTCCTTTTTGATCAGGTATGTATGGTTACGGGGACGTAACCTTGTTTCTTTTAGGGGGGTAGGAGATGATCGCGAGCAGTTTTTAAGAGTTTTATACCCCTTTTATATGTTGTGTCGGGATGTTTGTCGGGATGAGTTGGGTTAGTATCATGTTTTATGTTGAATTTTGTTTGGCGTTTGAGTCGGGAATGTTGTGGGAGTACCTTTGTTTAGTAGTGGTTTGAACTTCGGGGACGAAGTTCCTTTTAAGGAGGGAAGACTGTAATACTCCGTATTTATAAGTCTTGGGGTACTCTATCGAGTAGGCCTTACTCTGTCGAGTAAGGGTAAGTTGCGAAATAAAATAGTTTCGACTGTTGGGCACTCGATCGAGTAGTGGGGCACTCGATCGAGTAAAGGTACTCGATCGAGTACCTTGGGTACTCGATCGAGTGTCCGGTTTTACGGGGAGTTTTCTCGGGTTTTGTTAATTATGCGATTAAGGTATTTAAGTTTCATCGTCATTATTCTAAACCACTTTTACAAAACCTAAATTCCTGTTTAAGAGAGAAAGCAAACAAGTTCATCTTCTTAATCGCATTCTTAGCAATTCCCGGAGTTCAGACGGTCAGTTATTGTCGTTGTTCATACCGTTGAGTTCCTTGCGTCGAGGGTAAGATCTTTGTACCCTTTTTATTGTATTTCCTTCGATTTGGTTAAACCCTAATTTAGAGATTGGGGGTTTTATGTGTAGTATGTGATTTGGTAGTCTCTATGTGTTGTATGATAGGAGGAGGGTTCATAGAAGAGGCTTTTTGACTCGGCGGTAGAGAGACCGTCGATTGTGTGCATACCGGGTAGGATTTCCTACTCGGTATTAGTCCCATAATGGGATATTGGTTGATGTATTGTGTTTGATTGTTTGATATAATAAGCGTATTGTAATTGTGGTTGTGATCGTTGTTGATGGTTCGCGAGGCGTGGCCTCTACCGAGTGGGGTCACTTGCGGGAGTGACTTCACGCCCTAGTTTCGCCTTCTGTGGAACCCGCCACAGAAGGGATGTGCACATTAATGGACAGGGTTATCGCTCACTATGTGGAGCGGGGATTTGGTGGGTACGGCTGCGGTCCCCCACTGGCAGGGCTGGTCCAGTGGACAGTCAGTATTGAGATGATGGGAATTTGTTGGTTGTATGTGTGTGTGACAGTTAAGCTGTCTGTTTATCTTATCATTGTTGTTTATATTGATTGTGTGATTAGTACTGACCCCGGTGTTGTTTTGTAAACCTGCGGTGATCCATTCGGGGATGGTGAGCAGATATTGAGCAGGTATTGAGATGAGTACTGGGATAGCTGGGATGCCACGACGTTATGATAGGAGTCTTCCGCTGTAGTCTTTAGTTTATTTACATTTCAGTTAGAACAGTTAGTTTGAGAATATGTATCGTACCTTTGGTTTGGTTTTGAGGATTGTAACTATTCGCTAAACTATTTATATTAAACGTTGTTTCTTCATTGTTGTTTGATTATCATTGCCTCGAGTAACCGAGATGGTAATGTCTTCATACCTGAGTGGTCCTGGTAAGGCACTTGGAGTATGGGGGTGTTACACTCGCCAGCTGTGATAAGGAGTCGTACCAGAGGCGTCTTCGGGATACATCCTTGAGTTGTATCTTGCTTGCGAACAAAGGCTCGCCAGCTGTGCTGCGGATATGAAGGGGCTCGCCAGCCGCGGTGCGTATATGAAGGGGCTCGCCAGCCGTGGCGCGTATATGAAGGGGCTTGCCAGCCACGGTGCGTATATAAAGGGGCTCGCCAGCCATGGTGTGTTGTAAGGCTCGCCAGCCATGCGCATTTGTAAGGCTCGCCAGCCACATGCATTGTAAGGCTTGCCAGCCATATGTGTTGTAAGGCTCGCCGGCCATGTGCGTTGTAAGGCTCGCCTGCCATATGCGTTGTAAGGCTCGCCAGCCATATGCGTGGTAAGGCTCGCCAGCCATGTGCGTTTTAAGGCTCGCCAGCCATATGCGTTGTAAGGCTCGCCAGCCATATGCGTTGTAAGGCTCGCCAGCCATATGTGAATGTGCTGCGTTTTGAGGCTCGCCAGCCATATCGAAGGTCGATTGATCGACCGTGGGAAATAGCTGTGATGGGCTTATTTTGGGAAGTTTGTTTGAATTAGCGGGCTTCGCGAGGAAGCCTCCGATACCCTGTTGGGGAATCTTGGTGTTTGTTTGTGGTGCCAGAAAGGGATAGGTTCGTGAGCCTAGCCCCCAGGGTCGGCAGCGATTTTTGAATCTCGAGGGGAGATGGCGGTTTTTATTACCGTTGGTTTTGTAGGAAAGAGATAGATGCATGCTCTGTCATTCGATGTGTGTTGGGGATGGCGGTTTTAGTCTCGTCTTCCCACGATTTGAGATTGATGAATGTTTGTTATAAATTTGTGAGAATAGCAGGTCTGAATTCCACTACACTGTTTTGTCTTTGACGGACAGGGCTTTGAATGCCGCCGTGGAAATTTGAAGGAATAGTGAATTTTGAATTTCACTATTTTTTGAACTGACGGTTTTTATTACCGTCGTTGACATTTGAAGAAATAGTGAGTTTTGAATTACACCTATTATTTTTTGAAGGACGGTTTTAATTGCCGTCGTTGAATTTTGAAGGAATAGTGAATTTTGAATTTCACTATTAATGTTTTTTTATGGACGGTTTTAATTGTCGTCGTTGAATTTTGAAGGAATAGTGAATTTTAAATTTCACTATTATTTTTTGAGAGACGGTTTTAAATGCCGTCGTTTAAATTTGATAGTTTGTGTGGGAAATTGGGCCAAAGCCCAAATTCCGCTGAACAAAGCAAGGGGATGCCTGATTGAGGCGCGAGCCCCTTGGCGATGGAAGGGAGGTTGCCTGTTTTTGTAGAAAAGACGCGAGATCGGCCTGCTCGTCATTTTCACTTCATCTTCTTCATAAACTCGACAAATACAAAGAAATCGCCATTTTTGGGTCTCTTTTTTTGCTTGAGTTCGTGCCATTGTCAATATGTCATCTCAAGGTATTGAAATCCTCTTGAATCCATTTGAATTTGTTGGTCTTTTCGTTGATTGAATTAGGGCGAACCCTAAACCCTCAAAAATATATTTGGGCGTTTTTGATTGAGCCATTTTTGAGTGAAATTGATGATTGCATTAGGTTAGAAACCCGTTTAGGAGTATATGGGTGCTTTTAGTTTCCATTTTGGTCCCCGTTCCCGCTCCCTATGCTTGAAAAACGTGAATGAGACGAGGAAACCGTCTCATTTCACCATGTCAAGTTTATTTGCTTGAGTTGTGGGCCCCACTAGGTTGTATTGTAGTTGGGGAAGACCGTGTTTGCCATATTGGACCTTTGTCGGGGTATTATGGGCAAAATTGCAATTTTCGCTTTTGAAGCGGTCTTGTGTCTGACAAAGTGAGCATATGTTTGAGCTCAAATTGAGTCAGTTTGTTTTGAAAAATACCTTATTGGTAGTTTAGGTCGCTTTGAGACGTGATAAAATCACGTTGTTTTGTTGTGGTTGTATTTTGAAATTTTGACCTGTTTGTGCTCGAACTGGGGCAAAACTGCCTTTTTCGAGCCGTGGAAAATTTCCCATTGCGTCGGGAATATTTATTTGATTGTTGGCGGACCTTGTGTGGGTCGTGAGGTGCCGTTTTTACTGTTGTTGTTTTTGACTCGTCTTTTTCTTGAAAAGAAGGGCAAGTCGTTTTTTGTGCGGTTTTTTGTGGATTGTTTTGTTTGGTTGGGTTTGGGCGGGATTGCCCTTGTTTTGTTTTGCATGTTTTTTTTGGATTTGTCCATTTCGTGCCGTTTTAATGCCGAAATTTTGGCTGACGTCCTTTTGTTGTTCTTTTGATTGCAGGAGAGTGTTCAGGGCCTACCGGGTCCCTTGCTGAGACTTTGGAGGTCCTGTTTGGGACTGGGCCGGTTAGTACTTCGGCTAGTGCACCTGCGGTGGTAGTAGAGGATGCTTCCGAGGAGGAGGGGCCCACTAAGGAGGCTATCAGGGCTGAGGGAGCCGTCGAGGTTCGTGAGGGGCCCGTTGTTGGGGCTGTTGGTGCTGAGGGAGCCGCTGGGCTCGGGAGGAGCCCGTTGTTGAGGCTGCTCGTGTCGAGAGAGCTCAGACAGGGTCTGAGGCTGGTATCTCCGGGAGGAGGGTTGCTAGGAGGAGGGGTCCTCAGCCGACCAGACGGGAGTTGCAGAACGTCGCTAGGGTCGTTGAGAGACCTCCTATCCGTTACGTAGAGTCTCGTGGGCAGAAGAGATGGAGAGTGGAGACGATCGAGGATGACGCTCACGTCGCGCTTTGGGAGGCTAGACGGGTTACAGCTCCGCGGAGGTTGAACATGCGAGCGGCGCCTGCTTGGGCCGAGGGTTTTAACGGTAGCTAGTTGTTGCTTCGGCTAGACAAGCACATCTTCTACCGTGCGCACGAGGGCTTGGTAAGTTGTACCATTTTGTCGAATTTGACATGTCAGACCTGAATAGGTGTTCTGACATTGTTTGTTTTTTATTTGAGGATATTGGTACCATGAGGACTTTCTCAGGCTTCTCCACTTGTCTGGGTTTCTACGACGTTCTCCGAGCCGGTACGAGGGCATTGATAGAGAGGTCGGCTTTGGGGTCGTTCACTAGTACAAAAATCCCCTATTGCGTCACCACGATTACGTCGTTTCTAACAAAAATGACGCAAAAAGTACTAAATTTTGGCGGGAATGTATTTTCACCCTATAGTTACGCCTAATGCGTCGTTTATTTTAAGGAACTGACGTATATAATGCGTCGGTTATTTAAGAAACCGATGTATTTGATTAAATACATCAGTTATTTTCCTGAACCGACTTATTTGATACTTTGTTTTTGCATCAATTCTACTCGGAACCGACGCAAATGATTAATTAAAAAAAAAAAGCCCAGCAACTATTCACACAAGATCACTTGCCTATTACGTATATCAAATTAATCAAACCCCTTTCAATTCCCAATTACTCCACCGATCACCAAACCCTTACTCTTCCTCCACCGATTACCACCACCATCACCACCGTGCTACTGTCACTCCACCACCACCATCACCATCGTGTCTTTGCGTTATCGTGTCCCTGATAATCACCAAATAAACCCTAATATTATCCTATATCGTCATGTTGTCGCTGCTGCTCCTTCCCGTCATCGCTGCTGCTCCTTCAAGTCGTCGCTGCTCCTTCTTCCCATCGTCGCTGCTCCTTCTGTCGTTGCTCAACCCGTCGCCGTCTTTCAATACCAGCACTGTGCTATCCAAAGTATGTTTATTTTTGTTAATTTGTTGTATATATTATGGGATTTCAGTGAATAATATACTACGGAGTACATGGTATTGAATTCAGTAACACCGAAAAACCAAAACCATAATCTCACTGGATGTTGCTTAAGATGGAATGCCGGAACAAAGTCAAAGGTCAAAGCATAGTGGAGTAAATTGAGAGTATGTAGAAATCTCGTAGGAACACACGAGTCATGCACACTGATCTTGTAGCGTAAAATTGTGTCAATATTCCATTCTTCATCCTTAATGGACACTGATCCGTACTAGCTAGGGACCTGAGACATAATCTTAATGGATTTTTCTTAACTTGGAGTCCTTAATTTAGTCATTTTGGAAATTGGAATAAATTAAAGAACTAGACCAATAAGAGTTAATAAAACCCCGAGTAATTATAATTGTATAGTCGTAGACTTGTATACTTCGTTTTATATTTCCTACAAGAAAAGAGTAATATTGTTTGTGAGAGTATAAAGCCCAAAAGATGTGGCTTAGTAGATTGAAAGACGAGTTAACATCCTATCATATTCTACCAATGTCGAGATAATTACCCTCTTAATAGTAGTCACTAGTTTGAAAGCCCGTATGATATATGCCTATATGGTTTAATGAGCTTAATAATTTAAAACAAAGTCATAAATACACATTGTTAAATACGTGTTTCGAAATTCAAAATTGTACTCGCCGTGGATAATGGGGCGGAGATGGATTTTGCATCTTACGCCATGGGCTCCATACTAAATGATGCTTGGATGGCCACTGCATTCTTAAACATCTAGCTTGTAGTTCCTGTTTGATCTGCTTCATAATGAACTCGGGAACTTAAACTTTAGCTTCAATTCTGCAAAGATTTCTAGCCTGTCAGATATGGTGAATCACTGCCACAATAACTGCAAACACAATCATCTTCTTCTGCAAGAGGTTATTCCTCTAGTATAGCTAGACTCCATTCCAGTATACCTGAAGCAAAGAACTGGATTCCTAACCAACTATTGGCCAGTCTCCAACACCTAGCACTGAACTCACATTTATATAGTAGATGCTCATAGTCTTCCAAATGAAGTGCACATAGATCACACATCCCATTCTGCATAATCCCAAAGGACACCATCCTATCCTTGGTCAAGAGCCTGCCCTGCACAGCAAGCCAGCCAAGGAAGGCATGTTTGGGAATATTAAGCTGATTCCAAATAAGATGGTACCAGTTTACCTTAGTTATCTCTCCTTGAAGCCATCCATAACCATCAGCAACAGAATATGATGTGACTCATATTTGAGCACATTTAGTCCCCGAATCTACCTCGTTCCTATGCTTTTTAGTGCATAATTGGGTCATTTACTATCTTTAGTTTCCCACTTTGCATATTCTTCGAGGTTTTGTTTCCTTGGTAGGAGAGGAGTGCAAACCTTACATTTACATGGCAAAATGGAGCCAAATTGATCGCATCTAATGACCAAGCATCAAGGAGAAGACAAATACTAGATGGCCTATGTAGATAATGAAGTAGATTGGGCAATGACGAAAGGAACCTTGCATCCTCAACAAGATCCCCGCGGATTGTTGAGGAACGAAGAGAAAAGAAGCTGTCTGACCCAGGATCTGAGCGGATCACAGACGATCCGAGCGTCTCCCTCCACCACCATCCGAGCGTCGCGTGCTGAAGACCCTCGTCCTGAAACAAGATGATCCGAGCGTCTCCCCTGACAATCCGCTCGTATCTTACTACATGGAACCCGTGCCTATGCTAAAGACGCTCGTCCCGTGCCAAGACCAGCAAAACGGAGATGCTCATCTCCTTGGAGAGGAGCATTTCCTCAACTTTTCTTAAGGACTTAATAGTCATTTAAGCCCTTAGTAACCCTAATTTTTATACCTAATCTTTAGTATAAATACCCCTTTGTACTACTTAGATTATCATCAAGTTGTAATCAATTAGTAATCATTCCTTAATCTTGTAATTAACTCTTAATCTAGTCTTAATACAAATCTCAATACTTAATCTGTCTTTAATTTTTCTATTGTTCTTCATTTATTTTGGGTAATTAGAAGATCATTTGGGTTTATTGGGAGATTGACAACCTTCCATCAATCATCAAGTACTTCTATTATTCTTTGCATTATTATTTTGGAATCTCCATAGGTATAATTCTCTTAATCCTTGCTTTAATTATTGTTAATCATTTTCATTCATTCATCATGTTTTGTCTTGTTAATGTGATTGACAACCTTGTTAGCATGTTAAACTTGATAATGAGTGAGTAGTTTCCTTAGCTAGGGTTAATGGGTAATTAGGGAAAACCAACATGAAGAATGATTCATGCTTAATCTAATATGTTCACATAATTTAGTTGCTTGCTTGTTGTGATTTCAACTTATGCACATGTTATGTTTGATGAAATGCGAGCCTATGAATCCTTGCATTTTTTACCCATCACTTATCTTTTCAATGAGGCTTGTAAGACATAAACCAACTCGAGCCTCATTAGATCATGCATAATGTTGAATAGGAAGGATTAAGTCGACTTGTAGGTGTTGTACAATCTAATCGATTCGGCTCCGGGACCCAAACCTTCTTAGGGATTGTAAGATATACACTAACTCGATCCCATCACAACAATAATTGCTTGCTTAATTTGAGAACATGTTTGTATGATCAACTCCCATGAATCCTCTATGAACCCATGATACCTTAGTGCTTTTAATCAATTGTTTACACCTTCATTTTATCTACCTTGCTTTGTTTTTATTGTTGATTAGTTTTAGTTGATCTCCTATCTCAACCCCAAATTGTGACACCCTAAGACACGACCATTTACAATTAAAAATCCTACATCAATACCCGTCCCTTGGGATCCGACCTTTACTTGCCTCTTTACTAAGAGTAGTTGGTGAAGTTATAAATATTGTTTTGGTTGGGTAACTTTTGACGACGAGTTTTAAACCGTCGAACCAGAATACATCCCATGTCTACCACTCCAACCACCCAGGTCATAGGCACTCTTAAATTTGTCTCTGACTTTGCAAATTGTTCTCCACGTCCAACTAGTGTTGAGTGAAGGTAGACAGGGGATGTCTTGATAATTATCCAAACATTGATTACCAATTAATGATTAAGGGCGAAACAGTTGCTTATTTTATAATTGTCAGGCCTTCTAACCCTAAGGATAGTTTAGTCTTAAATGACTCATCACACTGTTCAGCTAAGGAGCAACGGACGGAATTCTGTTTGAAATGAGCAAGCAACTTTAAATTCCTCTCTTTCATTATCAATTTTAAATTAATCTTTCTTTTGTGTTTGTAACTTTGTATAAGCTAATTAACAAAAACTACTTCTTAAAACCAAACAATCACTTTTTTCATCCCTTCTCATCATGCTTCCATTTCTATATCCAGTACAAATAATTTGTTTCATTCATTTTATATTTTTATTATATCAATGGCTTGTTTTGTAAATGTTATTATATTTATAATTTTATTATATTTATAATTTTCCACAAATTATTATATTTGTTTTACAATGATTTTACCGCTTTTGGTTTACTTTTTTCTTATTATTTGTTTGTATGGTAGTAAATTCTAAGTCAAAGGGTACAAATAGTTGAATAATTACAAAACTTTATTTTAATTTCAAAAATATAAATATTTACTTGAATTACAACTATAAATATAATATGGAGCAGTTTTACTATAATTTTACAATGGTTTTTACCGCACTTCGTTTTTTTTTCTGCTTTGAAATCCCCCTCTCTTTTATTTTTTTGTGTTTTTTTTTTTGCTGAATTCAATACTATACTCTATGCATGTAATATTTAGGTTGAATACATTAGTTTTGTTATTTTTATTTATTTTGATTGAACTGGTTTATATCTAAAATAATACAACTATCTACTAAATCAACTAAAATAAACATCAAAAATGAATTATTGTTAATGTTAAAGTTACACTCGGATTCAGATAAACTAATCCTCAATTACTAAAGAAATGAATCTAACAAAATAATAAACTAAAATTACAAATAATTTACTGAGTATACGTGTTGCAGGTAGAGGCTGAGAATATTTGTAGTAGTAGTTTATTATGCTGAGTATGGATCTGAATTGGATGTATGTGAAGCGGGATTTTTATTTTCTACAAAGGCTTGATGAGTTTATCAACCATGCTGTTGCACATCAAAAATCATATGGAGATGATGAGAAACTCATTTGCCCATGTAGCGTATGTAGGAACCGAATAAAGGTAAGCTCTGCAATTAAAATGCGGAATCATTTGATAATGAAGGGGTTTAAACCAGATTATAAGGTATGGATATGGCATGGAGAGAAAGAAAATGACATGCCAGGTCCATCTTCCAGCGCTGAAAACTAGGGGAAAAAATTCGATAATGTGGATGAATTTGAGATTCATGGTTTGGATTTTAATAACACTCCGATTAATGTTGACAATGATAACGATGACAAGAATGTAGAGGCTGAGAATATTTATAGAATGATGGACGATCTAGAAAAAGATTTTATAGAATGTCCAGAAATTTTCCAGAGGTTGGTTGATGATTTTAAGAAACCGTTATATCCGGGGTGCTCTAAATTTACCCGTTTATCAGCTGTCTTAAAATTGTATACCTTGAAAGCGGGGAATAGGTGGAGTGATAAGAGTTTCACTGCTTTAGTGAAACTTTTATCAGAAATGTTGCCAGAAGGTAATGAGCTTCCACCTAATACATATCGATGTAAGAAAGTGTTGTGTCAATTGGCTACGAGTTACCAGAAAATTCATGCCTGCCCAAATGACTGCATTTTGTTTTGGAAAGATTATAGTGACTTAGATGCGTGTCCACGATGTAAAGCAGTGAGGTACAAGACGAAAGTAAATGCTGGAGATAAGAGGAAAGGGAGCCCGATCAAGACCTTATGGTATTTGCCAATTATTCCAAGGTTTATGCGGTTTTTTGCAAATCCAAAAGATGCAGAATATATGGTGTGGCATCACGAAGAGAGAAATAAAGATGGTAAACTAAGACATGTGGCCGATGCACCCCAATGGAGAACAATCGATAGAACCTTTCCTAATTTTGGTGAAGAGCCTAGGAATTTAAGACTAGGGCTTTGTACGGATGGAATTAATCCTTTTTGGACTCTGAGTACCCAACATAGCACCCGGCCAATAATGCTAATAATTTACAATCTACCTCCTTGGCTCACAACAAAGAGTAAATACATTTTACTTACGCTGCTAATATCGGGTCCTAAACAACCGGGTAATGACATAGACGTGTATTTGGCGTAGAAGACTTGAAATTGTTATGGAATGTTGGTGTACATGTGTTTGACACGGCTACTGGCTCACACTTTCAAATGCGTGCTATGTTATATTGTACAATTAATGATTTTCACGCTTATGGAAACCTTTCTGGTTATAGTCTGAAAACTGACAAGGGGTGCCCGATATGTTGTGATGACACTAAATCTGAATGGCTGGAGAACTGGGGGAAATTTGTTTATACTGGTGGTCGTCGATTTCTTCCCGAAAATCATCAATATCGTAAGAAGAAGAAGGCTTTCTATGGAAAAACTGAGTATCGACCGCCTCCATTTTTTTTAGTGGAAAAGAGTATCACAAACGAGTTATGAACATCAAAACAGAGTTTGGAAAACCGTACAGACCTCCAACGGATGGGGTGTACCACACAAAGAGGTCCATCTTTTGGGACCTACCATATTGGGAGCACTTGTTGGTTAGACATTGTATTGATGTCATGCACGTAAAGAAGAATGTGTTTGATAGTATTATTGGCACTTTGTTGAACATGCCTAATAAGACCAAGGATGGAGTCAATGCTAGATATGACATGGTTGCTAGGGGCGTTTTGAGGTAGAACCAATTGAAAAGGGGAAACGTACCTATCTACCCTCGACTTGCACAACTCTATCGAGGAAGGAGAAGATGGCATTGTGTGAGTCTTTAAAGGGTATGAAGGTGCCGCATGGATATTCCTCTAACATAAGTCGTCTTGTGTCAATAAAATATTTGAAGTTAGTGGGATTGAAATCTCATGATTATCATGTTTTGTTGACACAACTTCTCCATGTGGCTATTCGGTCCGTTTTACCGAAACATATTAGATAAGTGATCATTAAGCTTTGCAGATTCTTTAGTGCAATCAATGCTAAGGACATTGATCCGGAGTCTTTAGATGACTTACAAGCTGATATTATTGTGACACTTTGCGAACTTGAAATGTACTTTCCCATCAGTTTTTTTGACATTATGGTTCACATAATCATTCATCTCGTTAGAGAGATTAAACTTTGTGGCCCAGTGTTCCTAAGAAACATGTGGGCTATGGAGCGAGAGATGGGGACGTATAAGAGGCGAGTGAAGAATCGGTATCGGCCTGAGGATAGCATCGTTGAAGCAACTATTGCTTGTGAGACACTTGGATTCTGCCAAGATTACTTGACCAGTGTGCAATGTATCGGACTCCCTACATCTCAGCACGAGGGACGACTTGAAGGGAAAGGTACTTTGGGAAAAAAGTTCATTACAGTTGACCGTGTATGTTTTGATAAAGCACATATGTATGTTTTGCAACATATGACTGAAGTTCATCCATATTTAAGTGATCATCTTGCCTTGCTAAAAAGACAATATCCACATAAACGTGAAGGTTGGTTGGTAACTGAACACAATCGGACATTTGTACACTGGTTTAAAGAAAAGGTTATGACAGAGTTGTCAAACACAACACATGAGCTAAGTGACAACTTAAGATGGTTAGCATGTGGTCCCAAGCTAACCATCATATCTTATGAAGGGTATGATATCAATGGGTTCTGTTTTTACACAACTGGACAGGATGAAAAAAGTACGATGCAAAATAGCAGCGTTACAGTTGTGGCCTCATCTGTTGAATATGTAGGAAAGGGTAAACAACCTGTTGATACAACAAAGCCTTATTATGGGGTAATTGAGGACATATGGGAGATTAATTATAATGATTTTTTAGTACCGTTATTTCGATGTAAGTGGGCTGATTGTGATAAGGGAGTTACTGTTGATGATAAGGGATTCACTTTAGTAGATTTCAATTTTCTAGGTCACAAAGATGACCTCTATATTCTGGCATCTCAAGCCAAGCAAATTTTCTATATTAGGATCCTTTAGACAAAAAACGGTTAGTTGTTCATAATGGTAAAAGACGCATTCTTGGTGTAGATGGTGTTGTTGATGAAGAAGAGTATGATCAAGTTGATGAACTGTCTCCTTTTTTGACTACTTGCCCAAATGTGCAAGTGGTACGTGACGAAGTCTATGTGCGAGAGGACCATAATGAGGGATTGTGGTTTGATAACTCCAAATAATAGATAACATGTTTTATAATTATTTGAACTGAGATTTTTGAACTACTTTGTAGTTTTATAACTCCAAATAATAGATAACTTTCTCCTTTTTTTGACCACTTGCTGATTTTTGTACTACTTTGTTGACGGTTATGTCATTTGCGCTGCTGATGAGCTAACATGTTTTATAATTATTTGAACTGAGATTTTTTATATGAAATAATGTTATCAACTAGCATTTCACGTTTCACATTTCAGTTGGCAATATATTGTAGGTTTTTTTTTTGATAAAATGTCATAGTTTGTATTAATGAATCGAGTACAAGGACCTGCTATCTTGCCTATTGCAAAAATACAAGACTACAACATTTCTTTTTTTGGTTGACTGTGAGCTTTCATTAAATTAAAATGGCCAAATCATCAGTTTTCATCTTCATCAAATTTATGAATAACAAAGCCAACCAATCTAAACATGAATACCTAGCTTTTCTTGTTCAGTTTTCATCTGTCAATTTACAGGTTGCAGGTTCCTGCACTTGTTCAATAAGACAGCATCTCTCACCATGCGTCTGATTTGATATTATATTTTTACTACACAACAATATGTTCAAGCACGTTACACAGCAAATAATTTTTCTTCATTTATTTATACTAACATTTTTTTATTGATTTCAGGTATACAAAATGGGTAAAAAAAGAGATAAAGATTCGCGTCCAAAAAAGAAGACTAGGGGTCTGTCAACGGGAAAATCTTTTGAAGAGATGGTTAATAATAATAGCGAGAATGGAGAAGACAAAGGTAAAAAATAAATACTGTATATTGAGTTTAATAACCTTGGCCTGCCTTATGGACCGTGGTTGAAGAAGTTTAGGTCTGATATGGGAAAGATGGCGCGAAATATATCAGGATCATTAGAAATTGGAAAGATGTAACAAATGGCGAGAAAAATACAATCTGAAAATGTGCGAAGGTAAGAAATTATTAGCATTATGATTATTTGAATTAAAATTTATATATTATATTATTAGTACCATTTATCCGCCTTTTCTTTTCCAGAAAACATGGAATCTTGAGGATGACAAAAAGAAGTATATTATAAGGTCTGTCCGTAATAGATTTAGAGATTGGAAGACGAGGATGACAAGCACGTACATTTTCCCGAAAGAAAAGTCAGATAATGGAGAAGGCGCTATTGAAAGTCCAGTTGGAAAGTACAAACAACTCACGCAAGAGGACTGGGACGAGTTTGTTAAGCAGCGCATGACCCCAGACTTTCAGGTCCGTGTTTGATGAATGAGTCCTCTGTAACTTGGTTTGTTCATCCTGAGCTTAGTCTTATACTTCGGTCAGTTGGAAATGTAGTCCTTATATTTCCGGAGAAGACTTTTTTGGTTCAAGAACTCAAATGATAAGCTCCATATCTCATCCTGAGCTTTTGTTTTTGAGCTTTACTTTGATAGTACCCTAACTTCACTTAGTCAATATGGTCTCTTTTTTATAGGAAATTAGGAAAAAGGCTTAAGACGCACAGAAGCATAATGTACATCTACATTATTTGGGAAGAGCCGGGTATGTAGGCAAGCAAGAAAAATGGTTTAAAGAAGAACTTAAGCAAGAGAAAGAGAATCAACCTAATGAAGATCCCTCTCTTACACAGAAAGTGGTAGTGGAGCGTCTTTCTGATCGGGGTTATCAGTGGATCAAAGTACATACCCCGCCATCTAGTGCCCCCCTCCATCGCAATTGCAAAAAGTTATTAATGAATATGTAAGTCAATATAAACTAATATGTTCCCTTATTAATTCGGTTCATTTTGTGAGTTCAATATTGCTGAAACCATCTTCCTTCATAACAGGGGCATTGGAAGGAAAAGAAGGAAAAAGGAGAGTTTGTTCCCTCTAGATTTGAGGATGCGTTGGTGAAAGCATTAGGGAAAGCATTAGGGAAACCAGAGCACACAAGGAGAACTAGAGGAGTTGGCGGTTATGTTGGTCTACAAACTTATTTTGGAAAACCACCGAGTCGAGAAAATCGTGGAAAGCGGTATACAGATGATGACATCAAGTTGTTTATTGAGAAGGCCAAAAGTGAAGCTATGGAGCAAATGAATATACTGATAGAAAAGAAAATAGTTGAAGCTTTGAAAAATGGTTAAAAGATGTTATTATCTGCTACTTTGGAGGATTTGCCAAAGAATCGTTCTCTTGATGAACATGATCAAAGTAGTTGTCATTCAACTCATTTTAGTGACCTAGACCCATTCATTGAGTTAAAGGTAAGTTAAGTACCGTCAAGTACTATCTTTTTATCGCCCATTCATTGAGTTAAAGGTAAGTTAATTGTGTTCTTTTTTTTTATTCACGTTA
The DNA here is from genome assembly GCF_048544455.1 of Silene latifolia. Taxonomy (NCBI): domain Eukaryota; kingdom Viridiplantae; phylum Streptophyta; class Magnoliopsida; order Caryophyllales; family Caryophyllaceae; genus Silene; species Silene latifolia. The sequence goes on along the minus strand of NC_133526.1, from coordinate 62,382,083 downwards.
ACTGGCCAACAAGACAGAGCATTTCTCATCTGTCATTTACAAGTCAATACTGCAATGGCGCTTTTTTTTTTTTTAATTCCTGCAAGCCAGCAGCTGCTAATGTTTTATTTTTCTAGTTGATTTTTTTTAGTTATCATTACAGGTTTGTTTAGGTTAGGATGCTGCTAATGTACTATTAAAAATTAATTTTACGTTGTTCGCGTTTTAGCTGTTTCTGTTACTGAAATTGGTTATTTATGAGTTAGTAGAAGTAAGACATTCATTCACTGATCATTTTGATTTGTATTCTGAGAATGTTTTAGGGAAGAGTTCCTAGCCGACTTGCTGTCATTGAAGACGGAGAAGCGATTGTTGTTGCTGAGGGGATGGTTTCACCATGGGTTGAAGGCAAATGGGTACACAACACACAATTGACCATGGAGAATGCCCATGTGTCCATCGATAGAGTTAGTAAACCTGCCGCACCACTTCCATGTCCATGGAATGGATTTAGTAAGGTTGGAGAAGTGGAAGGGAGTTTTGCGCAATGGCCGAAAACCTTGATCTTGTTAGGTGAAAATGAGGTAAGTTGATTTTCATCTAAAATATTTACACTACTCTAGTATGAAGCCTAGCACAGACCTTGTGCCCTCATCAAAAAGGCTATAAAACACAAGGCTTACCCTACCCACATTATGGTTTTCCCTTATCAAATTTGAGTATGTTAACTATTTCACATATTATTATTATTAGGCTAATAAAGAAGAAAAGAATCGGAAGAGAAAAGTGAAGTCGAAAGACACTAAGGATTCTTGAAATAAGGTTCAAAAGAAGGTATTAAAGTTAAATTAACTTTATATTATATATTCTGATACTAAGGATAGATCAATTGCAATGGACTATTCTGACACTTTACTCATTTTCTGTTATAATAGGCAACACCCCTTGAAAAGGACATAGGGAAACGTCAGGTAGGAAGTGAAAAAAAGGTAGGAGGTGAAGAAAATGACAGAGCTCCTCTTAGTGCCGAGGAATTTAAAGACTTGAGTTATCACTGCAAGATCTTAGAAGAGCAGTTGTGCTCCATGTCGACCACTGCATGCATCAAAATTGTGATTGATCCCTCGGTTTTTAGTTACAACGACAATAAGCATATTGAATGCTATTTGACCGTTATTGAAATTAGGCAGATGCTTCGATATTTGTGGCTAAATGTTGTCATGCTTCAAGCTTGGGGAAGGTATGTATGAACCTGTCATTTATTATTTGTCTTTTGTTCACTAATAGTTTTGTTACTAATTTCCTCATGGTTTTATGATGGAAGTTGTAGTTTCTTGTATCAATGTGCGACTGCTATCAAAGTCACTAAATTAGTTGCATACTTGTGCCCCGTTAAACTTGTTGAGTACATGCATAGTCCAAGACAATTTGAAGAGTATATTGCACATGCAATGAAAATTCAAGAAGAAAAGAAATATATAATGGGAGAATTTTATGAGGAGTAAGTATTAAACTTATAAATGTGTTTATTATTCATGCAAGTTTAAGAATAATTTGTTGCTGAAGTATATAATGACTTTGTCATATTTTGATCTCAGTAATCATTGGATGTTGGTTGTCATTTGCGTGGGATTGAAGACAATGTATATTTTGGACTCGCAACAAAGGAATCTAAAGAAGTTGGAGATAAAAGGAGCTGTTCTTGAAAGTGCTTGGGTATTATGTTGTGCTTATGGAGGGCGACGCAGTTATAATAAAAGCAGTAAACTCCATATCAAAGTGATCAACGTAAGTAAAACATCAATGATTTTTATTTTATATATCAACTGTTAATTGACAAAATACTATTAGTTACATTTTTTAAAAAACTTTAGTGTCCGCAACAGCCGGAGGATTAGGAGTGTGGTTATTATGTTATCAAATGGATGTATGACGTAACCTTCGACTACTCTAAAACTGAGGAGAAAGACTTTGAGGAGGTAATTCATTCTTATTTTAACTTTTTTTATTTTTATTTTTGGTCAAAGGTAACTTTGTATACGACTACATGCACCAATTCCTATCAATAATCATGTGAACTTTCCTCAGCCTCTTACTTAAACCCCCTTGAACATCTACGTGGACCTGTTTGAGTAACACCTTAGGATGAGATAATAAGACCATCACTACCCCATACTTGTTCACATCAATCCAAATATGGTATATCAAGGCCATGATAGCAGCAACTTTAACCTGTTCTTTCAACCTGTTTCTGAAGCAACGATTTCATCTTGAGTTTTCTGCACTAACCCAAAATGTTCCCCCTTCCAACTGTAATGCCTAACCAATCCTCTTCTATGTTTATGTATATCATCAGTCTGTATCACATAGCTCACAAGTTCTGTCAATTTGGAGTCCAAAATGTACCAATAATCTCTCTTTAGTGAGTAATATAATCGTTGCATTGAATACATCCAATTTTCTTTTTTCAATTAATGATATTGTTTTTGAAAATGCAGAATATTGCAAAATCAACCATGTCAATCGCCGAGATGAATGTGGCAAGAGAAGTTTGGGCTACTTAATGTGTAGATAACATCTAGTATAGATTATAGCTTAGTAAACTAAGACTAGTAAGTATAGCTTATAGCTTAGTAAACTAAGACTAGTAAACTAAGACGTTTATAAGATTATTTATACATTGGATTGTATTTGGAACGTTGTTGGTTTGAACAAGATGTAATGTTTGTAGGGAAATATCCGTAAAATTCCCTTAAATTTTAGGACTATAACGTAAGTATAACATGCGATTTATGGTCTTAAACGAAAAACAATAGAGAAACGATAAAGAACAAGAATCAACCTCGGGTCCTTTGTAAATACGGCCTAAGAACAGAAATCAATATAGATTTCCTCCTAATCGTTGCACCCAAGACCGTCTGAGACTATGCCCCTTGTGCTAGAAAGTACTCTCTAATTGCCTTGCAATATTGAGAGAGTTTTTGTAAGGTTTTCGATGTGAGATCTAGGTTTCAGAGGAAAAATGCCTCCAAAAACCTAATTTTTTGCAAATGAATATCGATTAGGTCAAAAGGAGAGAAACTCCCCTTTTGTTCCATTCGGCCATGAGGTTCATTAAGGAGGGAGTGGGCTTTCCACTTTCTCCTTATTTTAACTCGTGGTCCGACTCGATTTTCGCTAAATGTATATGACGGGATTTTATTATAAATCGTCATCGGTTATCGGTTATTAAAATATCGACTAGTAACATGGATTAGTCGACATATTAATACTTGTCCGACAAAGACAATATTGTATAATTAATTCAATATACATTAATTAAATATAATCGTTTATATTCAATTTACGAATTAACTGCTTAATTCACTTTAGCCATTATTATTTACTCCGTATTAAATAATTATCTCAACATCGCGTTTGACTAATTATTAGTCAATAACTCCGACTAATCGCTTAGTCATATTAGGCATCAACATATTTGTATTTTCATACCGTCACATCTCTCAAACGTATCCTATAGGTGTGACTTTTAGGGACCAGTTGGTCACCGCCATCAGTATGACAATAACGTCAAAATTATCTAGCAAGCCAACCGTTATTGATAAACGTGGACCAACTGATAATAATACAAAAGTATACCCTTTGATCCTTTTAGAGATTTAAATGTTATTGCACTAACTGTAGAGGACACCAGCCCCAACAAGCTCCCACTTGTCCGTACAAGTGTATGTGCAATAACGTTATCCGCACTAACTGGAGGACACGGCTCCAACAAACTCCCACTTGTCCGTACAAGTGTATGTGCGGTTACCGATGCTCATATTCATTTAAAATTTCTCCCACTCAATGTAAAACAATTTGCAGATCCGGATCCGCAAAGGTCGTATTTTACAATCGATCTGTATCAAGAGTGGTTTCCCGACAAGAGAGTAACTCAACCGATAAAACGATTCGTATTCGAGCATGGCCATGCATTTCGATTCTGACTCCTCGAGTGGCCCCGAGAAATATCGAGTACCGATAAAGGCTGAATATTTCCTTCAACTCGACTCTGCCGATCTAAGCACAAAGCATGAAATTACCTAGAAAAAATCTACTTGGCCCCCTGTTACGGATGACCGTGAGAAAGAAACCAAAGTCACCCAAAAAACTGCCTTAATCTCAAGAGACAGTCGATAGTCAAAAGAATCGACTCTTAGGATCACCATGGAGGTCCTATCCACGACCTGGCACCGAATGTTATAAAACATTTAGGACTCCATGTCGATGTCACAATTGTGTCCTACGAGATATCCGTATAACTCGCCCTCCGTGATTGGTCGGTCAACCTTTTGACTTATGGCTCGTTGAACCCACCATCAACCAACGTCACAAAATAATTGCAGAGTTATCAGCTCACGTGGGCAATTAAGGACCAAAAATATAATGTTTGTTCAGTTCACTTTGTGGTGTTCAAAATTGTCGTACAAATCCACATGAAAAACAAAATATATAAATATCAAAACGATGATGTCGTATAGAGTACAAAAGAGAATGAATCTAATCCATAAAAGAGTACTACAACTCAGGAACACGTTTAATTCCCATGGAATTAACATGCCCTTCATGCTTATCTTGTCGTAGTGGTTTAGTGAGAGGATCTGCTATATTATCATCTGTAGCAATCTTTTCTATCACTATCTCCTTTTGCTCCACGTAATCTCGGATTAGATGAGCTTTCCGTTGTACATGTCTAGACTTGTTGCTAGACTTAGGCTCCTTAGCTTGGAAGATGGCACCTCTATTGTCGCAATATATGGTTATCGGATCATTCGAACTAGGCACTACAGATAGTCCTTGTAAGAATTGACGCATCCATATCGCTTCCTTTACAGCTTCAGACGCGGCATAGTACTCGGACTCAGTCGTAGAATCTGCTGTAACACTTTGTTTGGAACTCTTCCAGCTGACTGCAGCGCCATTAAGAGTAAAAACGAATCCAGACTGAGATTTCGAGTCATCTCGATACGTTTGGAAGCTAGCATATGCGTAACCGATTGCGCATAGCTTTAGTTCGCCTCCATAAGTCAATGCCCAATCTTTAGTCCTCCGTAGGTACTTAAGAATGTTCTTGACAGCCATCCAATGTGATTCACCTGGATGCTGTTGGAATCGACTCGTCATACTCAATGCATATGCCACGTCCGGACGTGTGCATATCATGGCATACATGATTGATCCTATAGACGAAGCATAAGGAATCCGGGTCATGCGCTCTTTCTCTTCCGGTGTCTCTGGTGCCTGAGACTTGCTCAAATGCACCCCTGGAGCCATAGGAAGAAAGCCCTTTTTGGAGTTAGTCATGCTGAATCTCTCTAGTATCTTGTCTATATAAGACTCTTGACTGAGAGATAACATCCGACGTGATCTATCTCGATAGATACGGATGCCCAAAATTCTTTGTGCCTCACCCAGATCTTTCATCTGGAAATGGTTCTTCAACCATACTTTTACCGAAGTTAAGAGAGGTATGTCATTCCCAATCAGGAGTATGTCATCGACATATAATATTAGGAAGACAATCTTGCTCCCACTCAACTTGATATATAGACATGGTTCCTCGACCGATCGAGTAAATCCATTTTCTTTTATCACTTGGTCGAAACGATGATTCCAACTCCTAGAAGCTTGCTTAAGTCCATAAATGGAACGCTTAAGCTTGCACACTTTCTTAGGATGTTCAGGATCGATGAAACCTTCGGGTTGTACCATGTACAACTCTTCCTCCAAATAACCGTTTAAGAAGGCGGTTTTCACATCCATCTGCCAAATTTCATAGTCATGAAAAGCGGCAATTGCTAAGATAATCCGAATGGAACGCAGCATGACTACGGGTGCAAAAATTTCATCGTAGTGCAAACCTGGCACTTGGGTGAAACCTTTAGAAACTAGTCGTGCTTTATAGATATCTTGTTGACCTTCCACAGAATGCTTTATCTTGTAAAGCCATTTGCATTGAAGTGGACGAACCTTAGCAGGTAAGTCAACAAGATCCCATACGTTGTTCTTATACATGGAGTCCATCTCGGATTGCATGGCTTCAAGCCATAGCTTTGAGTCGGAACTAGTCATGGCACCTTTATAGGTTGCGGGTTGACTACTCGTTAAGAGCAGAATGTCATCTATGTCATGTTCCTCGACCATACCAATGTATCTGTCCGAAGGAATAGAGACTCTTCCCGACCTCCTAGGTTCCTCAGGAATACTAATGCTAGGGATTGAAGGAACTGGTTCCTCCAATGGTTGCTCGGTATTTGGTTCTGGAATCTCCGACAGCTCGAAGGTTCTATTACTCTTCGCATTCTCGAGAAATTCCTTCTCTAAGAATGTCGCACTAGCCGCAACAAATACACGTTGTTCGGTTGGCGAATAGAAGTAATAACCAAGTGTTCCTTTAGGATAACCTATAAAGTATGTCTTGACCGATCGCGGGCCGAGCTTATCCTCGTGTCTCCACTTGACATAAGCCTCGCAGCCCCAAACCCGTATAAAGGACAAGTTAGGGACCGTTCCCTTCCATAGTTCATATGGAGTCTTGTCAACAGCTTTAGACGGACTTCGGTTAAGTATTAGAGCAGCTGACAGAAGAGCATAACCCCATAATGAATCAGGCAATACCGTGTGACTCATCATGGATCGAACCATATCAAGTAATGTTCGATTTCTCCGTTCGAACACACCATTCAACTGAGGTGTTCCAGGTGGAGTTAACTGTAAGGCAATCCCACAGTCCTTAAGGTGTTGATCAAACTCGTGAGAAATATACTCGCCACCACGGTCTGATCGTAGTGTTTTAATCTTTCTGCCCAGTTGGTTCTGTACCCGATTCTGGTATTCTTTGAATTTCTCAAAGGACTCACTTTTATGCTTCATCAAATAGACATTGCCATATCTACTTAAATCGTCCGTGAAAGTGATGAAATACCTATAGCCTTCTCGTGCCGTGATTGACATAGGTCCACACACATCCGTATGTATGAGTCCTAATAGGTCAGCAGCGCACATTCCAACACCTTTGAAGGAAATTCGAGTCATCTTGCCAATGAGACATGATTCACACGTGCCAAATGATTGAAAATCAAAGGCCGAGATAGCTCCATTCTGTATGAGCTGTTTAACGCGTTTCTCATTAATGTGTCCCATACGGCAATGCCATAGATACGTTTGATCTTTGTCACCAACCTTTAACTTCTTACTCATTACGTGCAATATTTCGGTGGTCTGATCTAAAACATAAATTCCGTTCATGGAGACTGCCTTGCCATAAATCATATTGTGTAATGAGAAAATGCAGCTATTATTCTCTATTACAAATGAAAAACCAAGTTTGTCAAGTGCAGAAACTGAAATAATGTTTTTAGAAAGACTGGGTACATAATAGCAGTTATATAAAAATAACTCAAATCCGCTAGGAAGCTGGATCACGTATGTTCCCCTCGAGACGGCAGCCACTCGTGCTCCATTCCCGACACGCAGGTCCACCTCACCCTTTACGAGGGGTTCGATGTTTCGGAGCCCCTGCACATGATTACACAGATGAGAACCACAACCAGTATCTAGTACCCAAGTTCCGTAACTTGCGTGGTTAATCTCAATCATATGAATAAAAGTAGAAGAGGAAGAAGACATACCAACGGGTTTAACACGACCGCTTTTATGTCCTCATGGTAAACAGGACATGTACGCTCCAATGCCCAGTCTTGTGGCAATGATGGCATTCCATGTTATCGGTCTTGCTCTTTGTCGTGCCTGATGAGGTGCTCGACTCACCAGGCCCACTCTTACCTGATCCCGACTTCTTAAACTTCGGTTTGCCTACCGCTAGGTCTGCCTGAGCTTTGCCCTTACCCTTGCCCTTGTTTGACACAACGAGAACATCCTGTTTCAAGCTCCCACTAAACTTCATATCCTTCTCGGTCTGTACGAGTAGGGAGTGTAGTTCATGAGGACTTTTCTTCAAATCATTCATATAGTAATTCGCTCTAAAGAGCGCAAAACCATCGTGGAGTGAATGAAGCATGCGGTCAATCACGATGTTCTCGCTGATTTTACAATCAAGCGCCTCCAGTTTCTCGACATTCTCAATCATGCTGAGAATGTGTGGGCTAACCGGTTGGCCCTTCTGGAGTTTCGCAACAAAGAAGCGAGTGGTATGCTCATAGGTCACGATTCTCGGTGCTTTCAAGAATTCCTTAGTGAGCGTGGTGAAAATCTTGTTTGCAACTTGGGCTATGAAGCATTTCTGCAAATTGGATTCCATTGCAAAAATGAGTACGTTTTTAATCGCACCCGCTTCCATGACGAAATCGTTATACTTGGCGATCTCGTTAGCTCCAGCCGTGGGGCCTGGGTTTGACGGGATGGGCTCTGTCAGATATTTGAGCTTCCTGTCAGCAGCGGCAGCATTCCGTAATGCCGCCTCCCAGTCCGCGAAGTTTGATCCATCATTCTTGATCGAGTAGGCGATTCATCTAATTCATGAAGATCCGAAGCCAGGACTCACGGTCCAATGTGGCACTTGGCATTGGGTCAAAGACGCCAGACCATTTTGTTATTAGCAGTTTAAGTGATCGTGATCTACACTGAAAAAGAAAGGAAAAACAAAACGAAATAAGCAACTCATCGAGGTGATTTAAGTCTATTTAAAATTCATTTTAACGTGTAGACTTATTGCACTTGTATAAACGATCTACCTCAAGAATTATACAAATGATCCCAAGACTCAATTTCCGTAAATTGATAAGCCAACTATTTTGCTAGTTCTATCGTTAGAACTCTTGGTCGATAGATTTCCGTAAATTCTATCTATAGTCCTCCATAATCACAGGATCGTACGAGTGACCATAGTGTTGAGATAAAATAGGTCAATCAGTTCCAACTTACCCGACGTAGAAGGGGTCATATTATGCCTACCGACGAAGAAGGGATTCATTGGAGTTTGACCTATAAAGACTATTCTCAATTTTTGGTTATACGAGGAAGATCCCATCAACTTAGTTTTAATTCATTTTAAGTGAACGAAAAACTAGCATTGCGTGAATGAATTAATTTAGGTGATGGCTTAAATAAAAACGTGTGATATCTGTATATCAAAGAAAACTAACGCGTGACCTCTATATGAGTCAGTTTTCATGCAATTATTAGGTGGTTTGGTTTTAGGCGGAAAATGATGCAAACTATCGTTACAATAAAAAGTAAAAGAATGCAAAACGTAAATAAAAGTCCTAGTGTGGCCTATCCTAGTAAAAAGAACATAATACAACTTTGGAATCCACCGTTGGACCCGAGAAGCTTGTCTTGATGTTCCATCTTTGTCCATGCAGCGGGAGTGAGCATCCGATCTCCATCTTTGGTCTTCTCAAAATTACAATTTAAAAATTACAAAATATAAACCTATTTACATTCTAAATAAAAACTGTAATTACAAGGAAAAACCAAAACGGAGATACAAGATCTCAAAATACAACCAAGACCGTGTTCCATCATTACGGTAACACGTTCTACTAAGGCCACACTAAGTTACAATCGTTTGTAAAATTAAATACGTAATAAAAACATTCATGGCATTCAAAAGTAACGATAAATAAAATGCATCAACTAAAATAAAATTTGTTCGTGACATAATTCCGTAATTATGTTAAATTTATCCAAACCACCTTTTAACGATTAAAATTATGTGACAAAACCGCTTATATCAACTTAATTTTAATTCATCACAATCCGTTACCTTAAACAGCTTTAAAATAACTATAATGGTACATGTGTTAACCGTTTCACAATCAAGCGAGTGTACAAAATCTGTATTATGTACATTTTATGGCCAAAAGAAAAATTAAAACATGGGAAAATAATTTTAAGCGCAGCCATAAACACATTTCCTCGATCGAGACACTAAAGTCCTCGATCGAAGAACAAAAGGGCTCGATCGACTGATACTGCCAGTCGATCGAGAGGTTTGCCAAACAGAAAGTGCTCGATCGACTGAACTCAAGGTCGATCGAGTACTTTTATTAGCAACGCTGTTCGATCGAGTACGAGGACTTCTCGATCGAACAGTTAGGGTTTTAAAAAAGGTCGATCGAGTACTGCAATTACTCGATCGAGTAAAACAACACAGAAAAACACTCGATGGAGTAGTATTACGCTCGACCGAGAGCAAAAACAAATCCGAAACATTAAAACCCTCGTGAAATCGATTTGATAGAACAAAGACAATTGTAAATTTGACTTAATCCGTATAAAATGAAATCTACAATTGACAAAACCTTAACATATTGCTATAATTATCGTTTAAAATAACAATATGCAATGAACAAATCGAAAAACAAAATCAGTCGATTGAGACTGATCAGCCGTGAGATGCATGTCACGGTTTACAAAAATTTATCGATTCAAATCGTTTAATCAAAATCACAATGAAAAATTTACGTGGCCTCGCTCTGATACCACTTGTAGGGAAATATCTGTAAAATTCCCTTAAATTTTAGGACTATAACGTAAGTTTAACATGCGATTTATGGTCATAAACGAAAAACAATAGAGAAACGATAAAGAACAAGAATCAACCTCGGGTCCTTTGTAAATACGGCCTAAGAACATAAATCAATATAGATTTCCTCCTAATTGTTGCACCCAAGACCGTCTGAGACTATGCCCCTTGTGCTAGAAAGTACTCTCTAATTGCCTTGCAATATTGAGAGAGTTTTTGTGAGGTTTTCGATGTGAGATCTAGGTTTCAGAGGAAAAATGCCTCCAAAAACCTAATTTTTGCAAATGAATATCGATTAGGTCAAAAGGAGAGAAACTCCCCTTTTGTTCCATTCGGCCGTGAGGTTCATTAAGGAGGGAGTGGGCTTTCCACTTTCTCCTTATTTTAACTCGTGGTCCGACTCGATTTTCGCTAAATGTATATGACGGGATTTTATTATAAATCGTCATCGGTTATCGGTTATTAAAATATCGACTAGTAACATGGATTAGTCGACATATTAATACTTGTCCGACAAAGACAATATTGTATAATTAATTCAATATACATTAATTAAATATAATCGTTTATATTCAATTTACGAATTAACTGCTTAATTCACTTTAGCCATTATTATTTAATCCGTGTTAAATAATTATCTCAACATCGCGTATGACTAATTATTAGTCAATAACTCCGACTAACTGCTTAGTCATATTAGGCATCAACATGACTGTATTTACATACCGTCACATCTCTCAAACGTATCCTATAGGTGTGACTTTTAGGGACCAGTTGGTCACCGCCATCAGTATGACAATAACGTCAAACTTATCTAGCAAGCCAACCGTTATTGATAAACATGGACCAACTGATAATAATACAAAAGTATACCCTTTGATCCTTTTAGAGATTTAAATGTTATTGCACTAACTGTAGAGGACACCAGCCCCAACAATGTTAAGTGGTTCGTTGGATATCTTGTTGCAGGTTTAAAGTTTTGACATTTATATTATCAATTTTGTGGGGAGGTGCTGCCGAAATTTGGGTAGCAAAATTTTTTATATATAAGAAAAATAATAACAAATTGCTTCAGTTGTTGAAAGAACTGACTCAAATGAGTGAAATGAATTGGCGCGAAAAAATAAGCAATTGCATCAGTTCTGGGAAGAAATGACTCAAATAGTTACGTTTTTTGGCGCTAATATTAAATGTCAAATGCATCAGTTAATAAATGAACAGACGTAAAAAGAACAAACAATTGCGTTACTTGTACAAGGAACTGACGCAAAAACAGGTACATTTGCGTCAGTTGTTTGACATTTTACGTCAGTTGTGCCTAAAGAACTGACGCAAAAGCCTATGTAATTACGTCAGTTTTGCACAGAAACTGGCGCAAATGCTAAACTTTTTGGGTCGGTTGTACAACTGACGCGTGAGCAAATACGACCCCTTGATATGCGTCACCCCATAACTGACGTAAAAGGCCCTATATAACCGATGCAATAGATGTCTTTTCCATTAATGGTTGGTGGCTGCTTGGCGAGATATTCACAGGTTTTCGATTAGGTCGAACTTGTGTCTGGTCCGGGCTATGTTGGACCATTACTGGGACACGACGTCGTCGTTCCACATGGAGTTTGGGGAGGTCGGTGCGACCTTAGAGGACTTTGCCATGATATCGGGCCTCCCCTATGGCGAGACGCCTGTTGAGTTCTCGGAGACACCGGAGAGAGTGTCTTCTCCTGCGGTTACTCGTTTGATCGGCAGTGCTTAGCCCGAGCCTTCCGACGTCACTTCTTACTTGACCGCGAGCTCATATGCGAGGGATCACTTCAGGGGGAGAGCGGTGGGCTATGCTCCGGCGCAGTTGGCGATTCCGGAGGCGGAGGCTAGAGCTGACACGCAGGAGGCGCGGTTGTGGTTGTGGTACTTCTTGGGTACCATGTACTTTGGTGACAAGGGTGAGCGCTTGTCGACCAAGGTACTTCCTCTTCTTGCTGACCTCGACACTTTGGGTCAGTTTGACTGGGTTACGCCGGCTTTGGCGAGTTTTACCCGATACTTGCACGCTGCGGTGCGTCCGGAGGCAGTGGGGGATGGTAGTGCTCCTGCTTTGGTTGGTCCCGGCCTCATCTTGGCGGTACGAGTGTTTTTGTAGAGTTTGATTTTGATTTTGATTTTGATTTGTGGCTTTGATTTTGGCAATTTTTGAAAAATGGGCTGATTTGTGTTTGTTGTGTTTGGTTACAGGCTATTTCACATATATATAGATATGCATAGTATATACATAACAAACAACATCCTATTTCACATGTTTCTAATAAGCCACATTAGAAATCAATCATCATGCAATTCTGTTTTCATATCAACATATAATCATGCTACTTACTCACCTCGCCACCACATTCTTCATTCTCCACATTCAATTATCCACCGATTCTTACCACACACTTCAACATAGATATGCAACATAACTTAATTAAACACATAACGACCCCAAGACACACCCCATAGTGACCGGTTCAAAGTTGTAGGGCGAGATCGCGACTTTAGGACGTTTCCCAAGCCTTTGCATTAGCTCCTAACAACTCCTACCCGGGTTCATTTTATTTTGACTCCCTAGATTCATTAGGTTCATTAGTTACAGGTTCCAAAACCTGGCTCTAATACCACTTTGTAACACCCCATACTCCAAGTGCCTTACCAGGACCACTTAAGGCATGGAAGTGCTACCATCTCGGTTACCCGAGGCAATGTATATCAAATAGACAATAACGAAACATACACTATTGAATTTATTTAAAGCGATACAAGTCCAAAACCAAAACTGTCAAAAAGAAATACAATTGTTCCAAAAAGCTAACTCAAATGAAATAAATAAATGTTTAAGACATAACGGAAGACTTCTAGACATCTCGTGGCAACTCAACCCAGCTATCCCATGCGCGTCCATCTTATACCTGCTTAATAACTGCTCACCATCCCCGAATGGATCATCACAGTTTTCAAAACATTTAAACGGGGTCAGTTACTGATTACACAAAAACAATACAGCAGAAACAGTACACAATCATCCAATTTTCCAACATAACTCCACACACCTGACTACACACTAAAGTGTGTAGTCCTGCCAGAATACGCGTCGTAACAAGTATTCTACACCGCCAGTGGGGGACCGCAGCCGTTCCCACTTAAGCCCCACTCATCTCATTCGAGCGATAACCCATGTTCCTTAATGTGCACATCCCCTCTGTGGCGGGTTCCACAGAGGGCGAACAAGGGCGTAACGCCACTCCCGCAAGTGACTCCACTCAGCCGAGGACGCGCCTCGCAAACCACAGACAAACACATCCCACCAATTATACAATAATAAACACCAATTCCAATACGATATAGATAAATGTTATTAACTAACAACCACCAACAATTATTCAACCAACACATATGTAACCAATAACTGAGTAGGAAATCCTACCTGGAATAAGCAATCACGAGACCGTCACAAACAGCTAATCAAAAATGCTCCTCTACGAAATCTCCTCCTATAATCACATATTCATACAATTACCATCTAATCAACATAATACTCCCAAAATCCCTAATCTACCCAATTAGGGTTTTAACCAAAATCAACAAAACAATATAAAAACAATACAAGAATCTTACCCTCGACACAACGAACTCAACGGCGTAAAGAACACGACGATCCGACAACCTTAGCCTTTGGGATTTGATAATAATGCGAAGAATAAAGCAACGTAACTCTTTTCTCTTTTTGACAAGTTTTTAGAAAAGTGAAAGTGATTAAAAAAGATGACGGAAACCCTTAAATACTAATCATGCGTTATTAACAAAACCCGGCTAAAATAACCCGTAAGACCAACTTACTCGATCGAGTAAGTGACTTACTCGGTCGAGTGTCACACGTACTCGATCGAGTACCCATCAGGCAGACTACTGTTTCGTAAAAAGACATAATTACTCGACAGAGTAAGTCCCACTCGATAGAGTACCCATAGACATAGAAAATCGTAGTATTACAAAGACAACCTTCGTCACTCAGTACTAGTCATATGGCAAAGCAAGCAAATGCTACTCTTCTTTCTCTAATTCCAAAGAAGCAAGTCCCTGAATCTGTATTGGACTACATGCCAATTTCATGTTGTACAGTTTTCTATAAAACTGTTAGTAAAATCTTGGCTAATCGAATCCAACATGTCTTACCCTCAATTGTTGGCAATGAGCAGGCTGCTTTTGTGAAAGGTAGAAGTATTTTTGAAAACATCATGCTCTCTCAGGCCCTTGTTCAAGGTTATAATAGGAGGAATATTTCTCCCAGATGCTTAATAAAGGTGGATATTAAGAAAGCTTTTGACACTCTCAAATGGGATTTTATCTCTCAAATGCTCCAGGTTCTAGGGTTTCCTCCTTTATTTTCAAAGTGGATTATGGGTTGCATAACTAATACCTGGTACTCTTTCAAGATTAATGGCAATATATCTGGGTTTTTCCCTGGTAAAATTGGTATAAGGCAGGGAGATCCTCTCTCTCCCTACCTTTTTGTCCTAAGCATGGAAATACTCTCAATATCTCTCAGAAGGATTTGCACTAAACCTCAGGTCTCCTACCATCCTAAATGCAGTAGACTCAATCTCACTCATTTGATATTTGCAGATGATTTGATGATTTTTGTTAGGGGAGATGTGCCTTCTGTTAATCCGCTAAAAGCTCTTTCGAGTTTGCTCTTTTCTCAGGATTGCATGCTAATATTGATAAAACTAATCTCTACTTTGGTGGAGTTGCTCCCTCTATAATGAATGAGATTCTTGCAGCTACTGGTTTTTCTCTAGGAGAATTTCCTTTCAGATATCTTGGGCTTCCTCTTGCAACTTCAAAGCTTAAATTGTCTATGTATGACTCTCTTATTACTAAGATTCAGAATTGCATTCACCACTGGTCTTCACATGTTCTCTCCTATGCTGGTAGGGTTCAGCTCCTTAACTCTGTGCTTTTTGGGTTGGATAACTACTGGTGTTCTAGTCTCCTTCTTCCAAAGGAGGTCATTCATCATATTAATAAAATCAGTAAGGATTTCTTTTGGAATATTCCTGCGGGTACTAGAAGACTAGTGTTCAAAAGTTGGTCAGCTATTTGTACTCCTTGGACAAATGGAGGTTTCAATATAAAGGATCTTCTCTCCTGGAATCAAGCCTTGTTACTGAAATGGGTTTGGAAGCTTTCTTTTCCTGACACTGGTTTGTGGGCTCTCTGGATCAAGACTTATGTCCTGAAACAGGATTCTATTTGGACAGTCACCAGTAAAGGTCAATTCCCTTCTTGTTTCAGAGACATCCTCAAAGTCAGGGACCTTTTCATCACTCTCACTGGGTCTGTTCAGCAAGCTCAGCAGCAGATTAGTGCTTGAAGTACTGGTTCCCAAATCCCTGCTCATCTTCCCTACTTGGTCTTTAGACAGCCTACTCCTGTTGGGGACTGGGCCATTAGCCTCACCAACTCTGGGATTATTCCAAGCCATAAAATTATTGCTTCTATGGCAGTTCAAGGTCAGCTTGCAACTGTGGATAATCTTCAACGACGAGGTTTTTCCCTTGCTAATAGATGCTGTTTGTGTGAGTGCCATGAAGAGGATCATGCTCATCTCTTCTTTTCTTGTCCTTTCTCTAATCATCTTTGGTCGTCTATCCTTCAGTGGATGAATATAATCAGACCTGCTCTATCCTTGCATCAAGAACTTTCTCTTCAGGTTTCTATGCCAAGATGGAGGAAGCATTGGTATCTCATCTCCATTGCTGCTGTGGTGCATTCTATATGGACTGAACGGAATCGTAGGATCTTTGCTCAAGAGAAGCTCTCCCACTCTGCTCTACTTAGCAAGATTAAGTTTCAGATTGCAGTTCGAATGCATATGCGCCACTCTGAGCTTTTTGTAGCTAGTATTCAGGCTGTTTAATGGTTGTTTCCATTTGTTTTGTATTTCTTTAGTGGATAGTTTTGCAAATTGTAATTTCCTTTCTTTTTAAGAAATGAAATGATAACGTTTTTGCAAAAAAAAAAAAAAAGTCTTAAAAAAAATAACCTTGTATTTTTGATACGGGAGTCTGGACAATCCTTTTCCCACGTTTTCCTCTGTTGTTTTTGTTTGTTGTTTTCCTTTTCGTCAGCAATTTAGGTAACAGTGTTCCTTTGATGGCATTAAGGTTTGTAACCTTCCTCAGGACCTCACTCCTACTTTTATTTAAATCACTCAAGACGAGCGTCGCTGCAACCTCCCCCTATATAACTGTCTCTTCTTTTCATCGTTCAGTTCACTTTTAAAATCCTCACCCACAAAAAACATCATGTGAAACATCATGAATAATCCACAATCCAGGTTCAACTCTTTCGTTTGCCAATCAAAGGCCACATTTTCCAACACGTAGTCCTGTACTTTTAGCCTACTTTCATTACCTTTAGTGTTAAGGTATTGCCCATAAATAGTCCCCTGTATATGTTTATAATAAATAACTATCAAATTTCAATCTTAGCTAACAAAAGCATTATATCCTTAGTTCTTATTTTTAATATAGTACTTACAGTTAAATGAGCCAGGTGTACATGCTCCTCGTCTTCGAAATTACCATAGTCTCGGTTGTCCAAATAGAACATGTTCTCCCTCTTGAAGTCAATACAGACGCAAATGTAGTGATCTTGATATAGCAAAGGTATGAACACCTATAGAAATATTATAAAGAAAATAACAAGTGTTATTCACAGAATATATAATACAATATCACAAGTAACGAGTAACAATATCACAGAATATATAATACAATACCACAACTAAAATATTTATCTGATTTAAGGAACAATATCAATACTTACTTTTCCCAATATCACATAATATACTTAACAGTATCACAACTAAAAGTATTTTTAAATTCTTACCATATCTGAATTAAAATTCAGTGGCTGCTTATACTGAGTTGACCACATATCCCATGTCCTACATACGTCTTCCTTAAGTCTCGCCATTTCATCAACATCTTCTTCATCTACAAGTAAGATTTTCTCTGTAGCACCATGTTGTTCATAAGAGAACTTATTAGTCTTATTGACATACATTTCTACACTACGTAATTTAAAACACGAGAAACACATGAAGTTTATGCTTTCCATACCGAGTGGGGAAAGCCGTAGAAAATCCTTGTCGGCCTGTTGATGTCCTTTTGTGCCATTTGGAACTGATAGAGCAATATTGCCCATGACTCAATAACCACGGCTTCTATCTTAGTGTTTGGCAACAATGGCTCAATATCGTTCTTTGGTATGGAATTGTAAATACCGAAGTTGCAGACAATCTCTCTGTACCATTTTCCAAAAATATTAGCATATTAGTTTTAAAGTATTATTATGGAGCAGATTAATTCATGTCTTACATTAAAAAAATAAACTTACGACTTCTTAATTGTATGATCAGTAAGGAAGCAATAATCCATGACATCCTTCCGACGCTTCAATACGGGCTCAAATAAATGGTCTTGTCTGAACATTGAATCTGAGACAAGTTGAGTATCCTTGTCTTGCAAACCACAGTCCAAAGTACACCCCAAGTTATGAGGTACCATATCTGCTGAGTCAGGTACTTTTTTCATGTTTTCTTTGTCTTTGTGCAACAAATAGTCATTGATGCTCCTCGTTCCCGTTGCTCCCAACTGAACATTTGTTACAACCTCCTTCAAATGAGTCTCCACAATTTTATCATCATTTTTTTCCCCGGCCTCTTTTCCACTGCCTTCTGTGTGTGGTTTCTTAGTATCCAAGTCCTTATCAATTTTAGCCATATCTGATACATTTGTATTCCCATTACCTTTTTCAGCCTCTCCATCAATGCAATGCACATTCATTTTCTCAATATCTTTTTCAATTCGCTTCTCAACATTTGGTACATTGTCAACATTTTTCTCAACATCTTTTCCAATTCCCTCCTCAACATTTGGTACGTTGTCAACATTTGCTGTATCCTCATGCCTTTTTCCAGCCTCCTCATTCATTTTCTAAACCTCTTTTTCAATGCCCTCATTTGGTGTATCAGTGTTAACCTCCTCAACAGCCTTGGTTCCTTCTAAAGCAACATTAAATACACCTTCATCAAGCTGAGTCAACACATCTGTCTCCTCATTTATTTTTTCATTCTCTTTTTCAATGCCCTTTTGATTAAGTGTATCACGATTCAACTCTTCATTGAATTCCTCCGCAACAGCACTTCTTACGCCTACACCAATATTGGATATTACATCGTTTAAATTTGAATTCAGGTCATTATCCAGCCCATCATCTTAGTCTCTATCATCACCACTGTCCAAGTTAGTAACATCATTAATATCATAATCTTGTTGTTCGTCATTGCATCCTAACTCATCATCACTATTCTGATGATCTTTATCCGTACATCCACCATATTTTTTGTGCAATTCTTTGTACTGCACTTTCAACATTTCAGTCCAAACATCAAATGATGGTAGCCCTTGTTTTGCTTTCTCCATTTCATATGACCTCTCTATCAACATGTCCATAAAGTTATGATAGCCAAGATCTTTCATGAAAGGCAGCGTTTGAGTCTCTGATGTACTATTTTCAGGATTATCAACCTCTTCTTCAGCAGCAGCATTTTCTTTAGGATCAACATCTTCAGCACCATCTACCTTGGCACCAGCTTTTGTAGATGTAGTTGGTTCGCCCATTGGATTTTTTGCTTTCATAGTGATGAGCTTTCTCATGTTATGTACGTACCTACCAATGAACAATTCATTGTCCCTCTTCATACGTAGATAAATTTCATGAACACTCTGTCAAATTACAAAATAAATATATTAAACACTAAGATAGACTCTTTGATATGTGATCATAAGGACATGTCAAACAATAATTAGGTTATTCAATATCAATATCATAACAATATCAGAGAATACTAAAAACAATATCACACAATGGCAGAAACAATAGCACAACAATCTTTTAATCAATATCACAACAAATTTTAAATCAATATTGTTTGCTTTTAAAAACTATATCACAACTAACAACTAACACTATCACACAATGTATTTAACAATATCATAGATAAAATAATTATCAGATAGCAAATGTTTTTAATAGTGCTTACATCCATTGCCCTTGCTCTAATCTGTTTATCAGTTTCAACACCACTAGGCAACTTCACCATCATGTACCCCTCTTTTGTTTTCACTTCAGCTTCAATGTCAGCTTCATGATCATACGCCTGCGTAAGTCTATCTCTTGTCCTTCTGAAGAATATGGGGTTTTTTTGGGGTCTTGTTTTTGTTGGCAGATGGGGTACTGAATCTTTGATACTGGAGCATTCCCCAAAGATCATGTTTTTTTTTTTCATCATCCACTCTTTTTGAAAACATTTTATCGTCCCAATGTTAGATCAAACCTATGCATATACGCTAGCATAAGAACTATTATGCATCCGCTGACAGCTGACTTTGCACCTTCTTTGAAGACCTTAATACTCTTAACCATTTCGTCAAATACGTATTCACACCAATCAAATTGGCTTATCCTTGTCACATGCTCAACAGCCTTTACCAGTTTCAAGTCCAGCGATTTATTTAAAGACGGTGCTAGGAAAATAGACATGCTGTAAATTACGAACATTCTTTTAAATTCATCTCCAACATCATTATATTCCATCAATTTATCATGCACATCCTTGACCATAATTGGAGCGGAAGTACTCTTCAATTCAAACTTCGCCCTCCATGCATTTTTCAGCTTACTGTCCGTCACAGCAGTGGTGTTTTCCATGTCTTGCACATCGTCTTTTGTCAACAGAAAATCAAACTTTTTTGTTTTGAACATGTTGCATGTGTAGTGAAATGCCTTCAGAAGCAACTTTAGAATTCCATGTAGAATTTTTGTTAGCTTTAACTCTAACAATCCACCAAACCCAATATCAGAAACAACCCTTTTTTGTTCTTCATTTAAGTTGCTAATCAACTCAACCAACTTTAGTGGCCTACACTTAGTCTAAAATGGTTATCCCTTCTTTTTTTTGACCTCAGGCTGCTCTACCACTGCATCTTGTATCACCATTTCGTCTTCTTTGCTTTTATTTTTATTAGCAGACTTTGATTTCTTTGTTGATGGTTGTCCCTTTTTTTGTTGAGGACAGGCTGCTCTACAACTTCATCTTGTATCACCATTTCATCATCTTTACTTTTATTTTTATTAGGAGCCTTTGACCTCTTGGTTGGTGGTTGTTCAACCTCATCATTTGTTATGGCCTCTTTCTGCCGAATGTTTTCTCAAGTTTTTTGGAAGCTGTCAAGTCCATTCTGCTGAATCAATATCACACTTCATTAGAAATAATTTCACACCTTATTCAAAACAACATCACTATTTTATGTCACTGGTTATAAGTATTTTTAAAGGAGGATACAATTTAGTATTTCTGTTAAACACTATCAATATTACAACTTATCAAAATCCTTGAAGATTGAGTACCACTAATTTTCACATTCAATATCACAGCATACAAATAACAGTATTACAAGTTTTTCTTTATCACAACCAACACATATATCAACATTACTCATTGTACTGAACAGAAACCATCAATTTATGAACCGCATTGTCAAACAAATTCAATTCAGTAATATGAAACTGTAATTGTGCACATTTAACAAACGTTTAACCTTAATTTTCGCGATTCAAACAATTTGAAACCGTAATTTTCACAAATAAACAATTTTTAACCTTTTCAAGTTGAGAGGGAGCAATTAAACAATTTTTAACCCTAATTTTTTACAAATAAACAATGTTGAACTTTCAATTTCACAATCAAATAGTGTTGAAACGTAAATTTCGCAATTGAATAGCTTAAAACCTAATTTACTAGATTAAAACAATATGAAACCCTAATTTTCAAGTTCGAACACTTTCGACGCCTAAATTTCATAATCGAACAATTATGAACCCTAATTTACGAGATTTAAACAGAAAAACATGTAATTCACAACTGCAACAGAAAAACTTGTAATTAACAACTACGAATTTGTACAATTATATGAAAATTATTGGAAATTAACAAAGTTTAGCAATAATTTTCATACTTAAATTAACAAATATATAAATACTCGTTTTAACAGTTATTTCACTAAAATTCAAGTATTCGAGAGAATTAACGTAGAAACTATACCTGATTTCTGCTCAAAACGCAATTTGTATTGAAGAATGATTAGTATTCCTTCGTAAATTGTTAGTGATTCGCCAAAATAATTGAGAGTTTCTTGGTTTTTTTGTCAGTTTTTAGAGAGAGAAATTGAAGAGTAGTCGCGCGTTTATGAATTTTGAACAAATAGTCGTCTTGTTTTGTTACCTTATTTGCGAGTGATATTGTTTAGCATAATGCGCGATATTGTATTCGTTAATTAATCCCCAAATATTTAGTAGTTCTCATCGGATCCCGACTCTCTCTCTCTCTCTCTTTCTCTCTCTCTCTCTTTCTCTCTCTCTCTCTCTCTCTCTCTCTCTCTCTCTCTCTCTCTATATATATATATATATATATATATATATATATATATATATATATATAGGGTTGAGATCCTATGAGAACCCTCTTCCCATGAGAACCATGAGAACCTCGGGTTCAGAACTTTTTTACTAAAGGTTCAGAACATTATTGCCAAATGTTCAGAACCTTTATACCAAAAGTTCATGGATTATTTTCACATCTTGCCTCCTTCACAGTACCTAAAAATAAAAAGATATATGCATCTCGCGCATATAATATGTACTCTAAGTACACTGTACACCTTAGTTTTAGTGATACCAAGTAAACAAGAACATTAAAATTTTACCTCATTACTTTAAACATTTACCCTATATACATTACATTTTCAACGAGAAAACATAACGTGTACATTTACCCTATGTATATTACTCATCAGACATTCACAATGATACAGAAGACATTCACACTTACCATTAACATCGACATACACCACATATAAGCCAACAATTATTGCATGTTCGTCGCCGTCGATATACTGCTAGTCATAGAAACATATTTTTTTGTTACGAATACGGGTTTAGTAGGACTACCAACACAGGAGCTCCGATGAGGGACGACAAATTTGGTGGTTCCAGTTTGCACCACTGATTGCCAACATAATAGCTCCAGCGAAAGTGATGACCGCTGCGGGGAGACCGTTGAGGAATTATGACATATTCCAATTGAAAAATGAAGGAATATGATCGTATGCCAGGGCGGTTGAGATTGGTGGTCGGCGTAGCTACGACAACGGTAAGGCAGATCTCAAACGAGAGTTAGGTGAAGTTTTGACGATGGGTAGTTGTGGCTGCAGTGTATTTATCGAGGTAGATGAGAGTTGAGATTATATTTGAGTGTATCTCAACCGTTGCTTTTTATTAGATCTCAGCCACTAATTTTATAAAATCAGTGGTTAGGATTGTATAATAATTCTGAATCTTTAGTTTAATATTGTTGTACCTTTAGTATAAGACTGCTGTACATGAGAGGTTCTCATGGTTCTCATGGGAAGTAGGTTCTCATAGGATCATAAATCTATATATATATATATATATATATATATATATATATATATATATATATATATATATATATATATATATATATATATATATATATATATGATCCTATGAGAACTTTTTACATGAGAACCATGAGAACATCAGGTTCATAACCTTTATACCAAATGCTCAACAATATTGTATTAATGGTTCATAATTTCCGTACTTCAAGTTCCTACAAACTAAAACAAATATTCAACCTTCGTAATAAGTTTGGTGGTCAATTTATAAAGTCATTAATATTTGTTTGAGAAAAGTGTGCATTATATATTGATTAACTCTATTAGTTTACATCGCTATGACAACAATATATATAGTTTGGTGCAAACCCATTTAAATTTCATTAATTAAGCGTTATACACTACTACAGATACAGGCTATAACAACGGGTAAAAACCGTTGTAAAAACAAAAGGCGGACGTTATTAAAGCGGCCGTTGTAGAATGTATTTACAACGGTTTGGTTATTTAATGAAACCGTTGTCTAAAGTATTCACCACGGTTAAAAGCCGTTGTTGTTGGGTGTTCTTCGTTGTGGAAAGTGTTTCAAAAATTTGGAGGGAATAATATACAAACGGTTGTCGTATGTATAACCGTTGTTGTAACTTTCCCTCCAAAATTGTGAAGTCTTTTGACAACGGGTTTATGATACATACCCGTTGTTGCAATTGTTAGTAACAACGGTTCTTAGTTGAAGCAAACCGTTGTTGTAACTTTACCTTCAAAATGTGAAGACTTTTAACAACGGTTCTTCGTTTAAAATCAGTTGTTGAATATTATGCGCGGGTATTTGT
Source organism: Silene latifolia (assembly GCF_048544455.1). Taxonomy (NCBI): domain Eukaryota; kingdom Viridiplantae; phylum Streptophyta; class Magnoliopsida; order Caryophyllales; family Caryophyllaceae; genus Silene; species Silene latifolia. The sequence goes on along the minus strand of NC_133526.1, from coordinate 62,358,162 downwards.
GAAAGTCATTCAAAACCTGTTGTTTAACAACGGGTAATTTAAATATAACCGTTGTTATTGTTGAACCTTTTTTTTTAAAATTACTGTAATTCCAATACAGTCCAAACCTGTAACATATACTGCAACATTATTCAGCGATTTCAACACCAGCATCCACATCTAATAATAAGATCAAGAAAATAAGACAACACCAGCATGCATGCATACTGCATATCTAAGCTAAAGGATTTACCATGTCATGCAAATTTGGGAATTTTTATTTAACAATATAATGACCATTATTGATTTACCAATAAATTAAACCATCAAATTATTGGTCTGAAAATGACTCAAAATGTTGGTCGTCCATATCACTGTGTCCTGATGAACTATCTCAGGATCGGGGACGTTTCTTGGATGTCATAGTTTCTTCGTTAACCCAAATACCTTCACCATGGTCATCACGCATATAGATGCTTTCAGTGTCCTCATGATCAGTGTCAACATCGTCGAAATAAGATACAGTGGTAGACTGATCCATTCCCTCAAAAACGACATCCTGATCATCATCACCATTATCGGATGGACTACTCCTTCTACTCCTTATAGACAGTACAACAGACCACTTCTTATCCATAGGATCGGTGACATAGAACACTTGTTTAGCTTGGGATGCCATTATGAAAGGATCATCCTTATTATTGCCAACCTTACCCAAATTGACCAACGTAAATCCCATCTTATCCTTTCGGACACAATGGATGTTGTTATCAACCTTGATTACATCGAAACAAAGGCATTGTGAAATCAATGTAATCTAGTACCAATATTTCTTGAATAACACCATAATAAAGGCATTTTCCCCAAATAGGCTTTTTATCTTTTGAAGTAGCAAAGTGCATTGCCTCAAATTCAGAACTCACACCACTATTTTGCATTGTGCTCACCTCATCTTGCTCGCGGGTGTAAAAAGTATATCCATTAATGGCAAAACTGTTGTAAAAGGTGACCCTGGCATTTGGACCTAAACCAAGACGTAGTAACCTAGGAGAGATGTCATCACCAGTTTGATCAGTACACTCTAAGACAATATTCCTAAACCACTCTGCAAACGTCTTCGTATGCTCGTTCGCAATCCACTTCTCGGTCTTGTTTTGGTGATCGTATTTGAGCTCATCTTTGTGTTTTTGAATATAAGGTTGCACCTCATCTTCGTTGTTTAGCACATACATGTGTGCTAAATGCAACATTTCACGTGTCACAATTTTTTCAACCCGGCCCCTAATACCTTTTCCGGTCATCCAGTCACTATGACGATTCTTAGGAACGCCAATCAACTCCTCAGGGGAGAGATGAGCGTAACAATATGAAAGAGCTTCGTCTAAAATAGCGCGTTCAGCAATACAACCTTCCAGATGATACCGATTAGATGTATAGTCCTTGTAGACTTTCATCAATCTTTCGAAAGGATACTGGTATCTCAAGTACACGGGTCCAAGGTACAAAATCTCCCTAACCAAGTGAATGGTCAGATGAATCATGATAGTGAAGAAAGAGGGTGGAAAATACATTTCCAACTGACAAAGAGAGGTTACAACGAGGTCCTGCAATGAATCCGCGTCATCGGGATCGATGACTTTCTCGCATATGGACTGGAAGAAGAGACAGAATCTAGTTATAGCATATCTTACCTTTTCAGGTAAAATGGAACGAATAGCCACAGGTAGTAATTGTTGCATCAAAGTGTGACAATCATGTGACTTTAACCGGGTGAGTTTTAGGTCTTGCATCGACACTAGGCTTTTGATGTTCGACGAATAACCATGTGGCACTTTAATTCCATTCAAGCATGCATGAGAACTCTTTTTCTCATTCCGTGAAAGGGTATAAGTCTTTGGCGGTAAAAATGTACGATTACTCTCTCTTCGTGGTGCCAACTCTAGCCTAATACCCATCATTTTCATATCTTCCCTAGCTGCGGCGTTATCCTTTGTTTTACCAGGAACATTGAGAAGGGTATTGATAATATTATCACAGACATTTTTCTCAATGTGCATGAAATCGAGGCAATGCGACCTCCAGTCGGCCAATATGGAAGTTTATCAAACAATATGGATCTCTTCTTATACCCACGAGTAGACAATTTAGAGCCGCTCTTCTTCCCATAATCTATCTCAATATGCTTTACTTTCGATAAACTTCATGCCTACTCAAAATTCTAGGAGGTTGACGAAGATCTTGTCTTCCATTGAATGCTTTTCGCATCTTGCCATAACAATGGTCATGAGACAAGAACCTCCTATTTCCCATATACACATACTTACGAGAAGACTTCAAGTATTCAGGCTCGATATCCTCCCCACACAATGGACAAGCCTCTTTCCCATGAACTGTGTGCCCAGAAAGGTCGCCATAAGCCGGATAGTCAGTTATTGTACACAATAACATCGCTCTCAAATTGAAAGTTTCGTTCTTATATGCATCAAATACTTCTATCCCACTATCCCACAACAATCGCAAATCATCTAGAAGAGGTTCCAAATATACATCTATATCATTTCCAGGTTGTTTAGGGCCGGAAATTAACAACGACAACATCAAATACTTTCTTTTCATGCACACATATGGAGGTAAGTTATAAATAGCCAACACTACTGGCCAAGTACTATGTTGGCTACTCATGTTTCCGTGTGGGTTCATTCCATCAGTGGACAGCGCTAGACGTAAGTTTCTAGGTTCATTGCCGAACTCGGGATACTTAGCGTCGAACGATTTCCATTGCTTACCATCTGCCGGGTGTCTTAGCTATCCATCATTTATTCTTCCTGTTTCATGCCAAGTTAACATTTTTGCATCATCGGGATTCGCATAAATCCTTATGACTCTTGGTATCAATGGAAAATACCACAACACCTTAGCCGGGATCCCTTCCTTATCCTTATAACGCCACTCCAAACATTTAGGGCAATTGGTTAAGTTTTGATATAATTTCCGATACAATATGCAATCATTTGGACATGCATGTATTTTCTCATATTTCATACCCACTCCTCTTATTAGTTTTTTCGCCTCATATGTCTTAACAGGTAGAACATTACCATCAGGAAGCAACTCCTTTATCAAGGCTAAAAAACTAGTGAAACACGTGTCACTCACCCCATTTGCCCCCTTGATATTATACAACTTCACCACAGCCGACATTTTTGTGAACTTACAACCAGGATACTGAGAGGTGCTTCGGACTCACACAACTTCTCATACATGTTGTTAAGGTCATCCCAATTACTAGTGTCATCACCTACATCTTCAAAAGCAATTGACTCATCATCATTCTCTTTATTATCTATAGACCCAACATTCAACTTCTCTACTTCCAACTCTTCCAACTCAAAAAACTCGGCAAACTCAGGATCATCAGTTAGCCTTTCGTGTACCTCAACATCATCTTCTTCAGAGTTATTCTCTTCCTCTAATGATTCCCCATGAAAAATCCAACGTGTATAGGATCGACTAAATCTCCACTTTTCTAGGTGTATTTTAACGTCCGAAAAAGCCATATAGCTAATATTACCACATCTTTCACAAGGACATGCAATACTAGAAGAACCTTTCAAATTGTTCGAAACGAATTCATAAAATTCAGCTAAACCATCCTTGTAGGTGCGGTCACTCATATTTGCATCAATCATCCAAGTTCGAGTCATTATTCTACATTCGTAATAATAGGCAACTAATTCAGAAAATACAATAATAGGCAAACAAATAAACGAAATTCAGGAAAGCAATTAAGCTAAATTATCAACAAATTAGATAATAACCCAAAAAATCCTATATCTATAACCGTTGCTAAGAAACATATATATACCTGATTGATAAACACGATGAGGGAGAGAAGACGTGACAACAGTGACGGAGATGAAGACAGAGAGACGAACAGGGAGGAATGGAGGATGATATAGTAGCAGTATTAGCTAGCTTGTGTTTGTGTTTTGTAGCGTATAGCAGAATAAAGCAATATGTTGTTCTTAAGATTTTCATAACATTAATAACAACGGTTATTGAGTCTACAACCGTTGTTAAAAAGTATTAAAAACGGGTTTTAATATAACCGTTGTGATTACTTTTCACTAATTTGGCGCCAAACCATTAACAACGGTTAAAATTTAACCGTTGTTATTAGTTTTTATATTAACAACGGTTGTTTAAGTATGACCCGTTGTTAAAACCAATAACAACGGTTAACAACACAGAACCGTTGTAATTAAGTTTGGTAAAATTCGCGGAATCAATTCTACAACGTGTTTTGATGATTTTCGTGAATAAGCGTTGTTAAAGGGCCGTTGTGGTTGCCTGTATTTGTAGTAGTGTTACGATGAATCCAATGCATCTACTTTTAACTATTCATATATAGTATAGCTCAATAGCAGCATGTAAGTGGTTGCCATTTTCGTCATCATTGCAGGTTTGTATGGTTTCAAGTCGGATTGCGAACATTTATACTTCACCCCTCGGCAACAATATTTCACCCGACTGGTGCAATACTCTAATTTGATGGCGAAAGTCCAGTGTAGGCTGCATTTGGACTCAATTGTCGGCTGCAAGATGGACTCTATGTTGGTTAGTGCGAGATTTGATGGACAGAGCAACGATAGTCGATTGATTCTGATGCCGATTCGAGCGAATTAAGGCAACCATGGTGATGGAGTTGGGTTCACCACGGAGCTATGGTGGCTGCTCTTGTGGTGGCTTGAACGAAGAGCAACAGTGGCTGTCGTGGTGGTTGAAAAAGCCAACAGTAAAGGTTGTAAAGGATCGGATGTTAGGTTGCTACTGTTTTAAGTGGAGCTACGGTGATCTGGGTAATGGAGTAGGCTGGAGTGTGCTTGTGATCGAACCGAAAGGTAAAGGCTGCAAATCAACGTGACTTTCGATTCCGAGTTCGATGATTGATGAGCAGACGAGTTGAGCAAATTAAAAGGAGAAATTGGGGAGGCGTGAATTAATAATGGGTAATTGAACACACAAGTGATATGAATGATATAATTGAGCGAGTTGACGCATTTGAGATAAGTTAGCAAACAGAGGTATGTATAAAAATTGCCAAAAAAAAAGTCGCATGTATCTTTGGTATAAAAGTTCTGAACCTTTAATCTAATATGGTTGTACTTTTGATACAAAAGTTCTAAAGTTGAGGTTCTCACGGTTCTCATAGGAAAGGGGTTCTCATAGAATCTCAACCCTATATATATATATATATATATATATATATATATATATATATATAGAGAGAGAGAGAGAGAGAGAGAGAGAGAGAGAGAGGATCACTTGACTCCATCTCTTTCTTTTGAGTTCATGAGTCCTCCTAAGAGCCTTTAGATGATGGATGATGGATGGGTGAGATTGAAACACAAAAAAGGGGATTAATGGGTCATTGATGCCTGTCGCTGTATGCACCAAAAATAATATTTATAGTCCAAACTACTACTATAGCTAGTGGCAGTCAGGGTCGAACCACAGGGAGGCGATGCAATTATTAGTTGTCTAATTCTAGCCTAAGGTAACAAATGTGAGGGGGGTTTGATTTGAGTTGTTCTATAACTAAAGGCAATATATGAAAGTAAACTAAGCTAATAGATGAAAACAGATATTAAAAGGGTCCTAAGATGGTCGGTTCACTATAGTTTCGGCGGCAGTACACTAGGCTGGTCTAAAACAAACATGTGAGACGGGAAAATAAGAAGTACTCTCGGTCCATTCTCAACAGGTAGCATCTTTTGATCTCGCTACAGGTCCCTAATATCACTAATGCTAACTTTCGTCCTGAAAAGTGATTTAGAAGGCTAAATTAACTCATCTTTCGATCTCATTAATCTAGTCGTCTTAATTAGGTAGGCTATCTCCCTTCCCTATCTTTCGATCTTTATTGGGTCGGTCAATTCCTAAACATTCAACTAGTCGCGTGCACTCGATTCGTCAAATATGGAAATTAAATTAATTAAAACGAAGCATATCTCACGAGGCCAGTCGATCGACCAGGGAACCCAGTCGATCGACCATGGCGCGTTCTAGGTCATTCTATTCTAATGCCGCCTACGCTACAGATTCCCTACATCCTGGCACAGGGTATTTAGCTACTCATACTAGAAATAATGACAGCAATAAACTTAACGATTAAAACATTCGAATTCATACTTAAAGTAATTAAATGAACAATTGACATAAAACAATAATTTGGCTTCGAGAGATCTAACCTAGCAATTCTAAACTATCAGTGAATTAAAGCAATGAAACTGAATATAAGGACAGAAGAGTACCGTGTAAAGGAATTGTAAAGGAAAGATCAAAACCGAATGCAAATAGAAACTTTATTGATGAAAGAACAATATTCTTAAGAAACCTAATTATCAATGATAAACTAAAAACTGAATGAAACTGGATGAATGCTTGATAATGTCAGGTTACGTTATATAGGAATATAACGTAACACTTATTCCTAAACCTAATATACAATGGGCTTTGGAATTCTCGTTCTATTTCTTTAATTTGCGCGTCAGCTCGTATGATGGTCGATCGACCATGCAAGACAGTCGATCGACTGGTCTGCACTGAACAGTAGCCTCAGATCTTCGTGCTCTGGTCGATCGACCATAGACAGCAGTCGATCGACTGGAGTAGCTGGTACTTGGCTTCTAAATTCTTCATGAAGTTGTCTTTCAGGCCTCGAAATGCGCACCAAGTTCGTTCCTTGAGTAAATACTTCATGTCAAATGCATTGCAAGGTACTCGGGGACGGATTTAGCTTTATTTCCGCTGGATTCTTCACATTTCTGCAATAATGTACAAAAACACGAAAGTAGACGGAAATAGGGAGAATAGTAGCATAAACTACATAAATGAGCTCTGAAATGCGTGTAAAATTGGGTGTAAAACATCATATAAATGACACGCATCAGTCATTAACACACTTCTCTCACTACACTTACTAATACACATTAATTAAACATTAATTCACTATATATAATTAATTCTCCCATCCACTGTTCTGTCTCATCTCACACAATTACCATCCTCTCATCTCTCTAAAACTCAAATAAATCAAAAAAACCCCAAAAAATAGATCACTCATATCTTCCTCACTCACCACCACCACCATCTACCACCCCGTACTCGAAACCACCACTCACCACCTCCCCTGACCTCTTTCCTTCTCTTTCCAGCACCACCACACGAACCACCACCACGCACCTCCCCCCATCATTGACGGCAAGCACCACCCAGACACGCCAACCACCGCCACCACCCTAGATCTGACCACCACCACACCCCAGACACATCTACGCGCCGACCCTCTGTCGACGCCTTTTCCTCTACCCACTTCATCCTCCTTCTGTCGTGATGGTGTGTCGGGCACTGGAGTTGGTGGCGACGGGAGGGAGAGTTGGGGGTGGTAGATCTCGGTTTATGTGTTTTCCGTTTTTTTTTCTTTTCTGATTTTGGTTTTGTTTTATGTTTTTCAAGATTTGTCTTGTTATTATCAACTAGATTTATTATTTTAATCTTAAATCTACTTAATATGAAGTAGGTTTTTTATTTTTTGGCAAAAAAATTGTCTTGGTTATTGTTGGGTGGTTGTGGTTGTCGAAAGAATGGTGGTTGGTGGTAGTGAAGGTGGTGCGTTTCTTATTTCAGATCTTGTTTTTTTTCAAAAAAAGTTTGGTCTTGGTTGGTGTTTGGTGTTCTAAATATGAAAAACAAGAAGAAAAATGAGTTGGTGTTTCGTGTTTTAAAATCCCCTCGTTTTATTTATTTTTTCAAATCTCATTTTGTATTATAGATTTGTTTTGTTGTTGTTGTTATTCCTTTTATTTTAATGTTAGATCTCAAATATTTGTTTGATTTTAATCATTGATCTACTCATAAAAGATCAAAGTTACACTTATAAAGGATCAAAGTTACACCCAAAAGGATCAAGGTTACACTTAAAAGGACCAAACTTACACTTATAAAGGACCAAAGTTACACTTGTAAAATTTTAAAATTGTATAAATTCAAATTTTTATAGACAAAACCGCCTTAAAAATCAAAGTTACACTCTTTAAATATACTAGAGTTACATTCGTAAAGCATCAAAGTTACACTTGTAAAATGTTAAAATTGTATAAATTTATATTTTTATCCATAAAAACGCCTAAAAAATCAAAGTTGCACTCTCAAAATACATGAGTTACACTCGTAAAGCATCAAAATTACACTTGTAAAATGTTAAAATTGTAAAAAAATCAATTTTTAATACACAAAATCGACATTAAAAAAATCAAAGTTACACATTTACAACTCAGAGTTACACTTGTAAAATGCTAAAATTGTATAAATTCAAACTTTTTTTTTTTGCAAAATTGATTTTAAAAAATCAAAGTTACACTTTTACAACTCAGAGTTACACTTGTAAAATGGTAAAATTGTATAAATTCAATTTTTTTTTGCAAAATCGACTTTAAAAAAATCAAAGTTACACTTTTACAACTCAGAGTTACGCTTGTAAAATGCTAAAATTGTATAAATTCAATTTTTTTATATACAAGTCGACTTTAAAAAATCAAAGTTACACTTTTACAACCCAGAGTTACAATTGTAAAATGTTAAAATTGTATAAATTCAATTTTTTATATACAAAACCGCCTTAAAAGGTCAAAGTTACTTTACAACTCAGAGTTACACTTATAAATCTCAAAAACTCAAAAGTCATTAATTAGGGGCTAAAACGCATTAACTAAGGGCTAGAGAGAGAAAGTCAATTAATGAGTACTTAGGTAATTGATTAGTGTTAAGTGGGTGTTTTTTTTTGGCTTTTAATCTCAATCATCCACCTCTTCTCTTCTAATGGTGTAGATGAGGACTTAAGGACTCAATGGAAGAAGGGGACTCAATTGAACCCATATATATATATATATATATATATATATATATATATATATATATATATATATATATATATATATATATATATATTTATATATATATATATATATATATATATATATATATATAGAGCAAAGTTCTAATGAGTCCACCATATATTTTGAGTCCCTAAGTCCTCACTATATCCCTTAGATATCCCACTAAGGATGGTTGAGATTGAAAGCAAAAAAGCATACTTAACACTAATGAGTTTCCTATACACTAATTAATCCACTTTATCTCTCTAGCTTTAATTATACATTCACTAATGGATTAATTATACACAAAAAAAAAATTTGAGCATAATTTTTTTTTTTTGGACTGAAACTTTATACAAATGTTACTACACTTTCACTGTTTTAAAAGTGTAATTTCAACGGAAAAAAGTGTAATTTCAACGGAAAAAATTGCGGTTTGACGAATTTTATTTTGAAATTTGAAAATTTGAAGCAAATTTACAATATATTTTGCGTTTTACGAGTGTAACTCAGTTTTTCGACAAATATTATTTTGAATTTTTCCAATTTTAACACAACTCATTGTGAATTGAGTGACTTATAAGTGTAACTTTAGTCTTTTAAAAGTGTAATTTTAGTCCATTAAAGTGTAATTTTAATCCATTAAAGTGTAATTTTAGTCCATTAAAGTGTATTTTTAGTCCATTGAGAGTGTATCCTTAATCCATATTGAAAGTGTAACTTTAGTCCATTAAAGTATAATTTCAGTCCATTGAGAGTGTAACTTTAGTCCATTGAGAGTGTAACTTTTGTCCATATTAAACATATAACATGAGTCCATTGAGAGTAAAACTGTAGTCCTTAAGAGTGTAACTTTAATAGATATAAGTGTAACTTTAGTAGAGAAAAATGTAACTTTAATAGAGATAACTGTAACTTTAATAGAGAAATCTGTAATTTTAGTAGAAAAAAGTGTAATTCTAATAGAAATAAGTGTAACTTTAACTTTAATCGAAAAATGTGTAATTCTAATAGAAATAAGTGTAATTCTAATAGAAATAAGTGTAACTTTAACTTTAATAGATATAAGTGTAATTTTAATCGAAAAATGTGTAATTCTAGCAGAAAAAAGTGTAATTCCAAGGATAAAAAGTGTAATTTTAGTAGAAGAAGTGTAATTCTAACAGAAAAAAAATGTAATTTTAACCGGAAAAAGTGTAATTTTAACAGACAAAAGTGTAATTTTAAGCAACAAAAGTGTAATTTTAATGGAGGAAAGTGTAACTTTAATAATAGAGAAAAATGTAACTTTAATAGAAAAAAGTGTAATTTTAATGGAGAAAAGTGTAATTTTAATAAATATAATTTTAACCGGAAAAAGTGTAATTTTAACAGACAAAAGTGTAATTTTAAGCAACAAAAGTATAATTTTAATGGGGGAAAGTGTAACTTTAATAATAGAGAAAAATGTAACTTTAATAGAAAAAAGTGTAATTTTAATGGAGAAAAGTGTAATTTTAATAAGTGTAATTCTAATAGAGAAAAATATAATTTTAATACAAAGATCTCACAAAATTAAACAAGATCTAAAATTAAACAACTTATTGAGATCTTTTTTTAGATCTAAAATTAAACAAATCATAATTTTCTTTCCAAAACTAAATCTATAACAAAAATCACAATTTCTTTTAAAAAAAAATAGATCTAAAATATGCTAATGTAAATAATATACACAATAACACTAAAAAAGATTTCCAAAAAAAAAGTCACATACTATATGACTAAAATATAGTAATTGTTTTATAAAAAAAACCACATTTGGTATTTGTTTTTAAAAAAGACTCACATCTTCACCATCACAATAACACTATACACAACTTTACGGAAAAAAAAAAAAAAAAACCCAGAAATTTCAGATCTGACCGGAAAAAAAAAATGAAAAGGAAGGTGACGGCGTGTGGTTGGTGACGGTTGGTAGAAAATACTCGCATCTCCACCATCACAACAACACCACACACAAATTTACTCGAAAAAAAAAAGAAAAAAAAAAAAAAAAAAAACAGGAACTTCAGATCTGACCGGAAAAAAAAAAGAAGAGAGGAGGAAGGTGGCGGCGGCGCAGTGGCGGGATGGTTGGTGACGATTGTGGTGGGTGGTTTGGTGGGTGTGCGGGTGGGGTGTTGGGTGGGGTGGTGTGTAATGGGTTGGGGTGGTGATTAGTGGGAGAGAGGGTGAATTATTTGGGGTGATTTTATTGGGTTTTTATTGGTTTTTTTTTGGGTGATTTTTGGAGGTTTTTGATTTATTTAGATTTTAGAGAGATTGGAGGAATGAAATTGTGTGAGACGTGAGAGAAATGGATGAGTGAAAAGGTATATATATTTAATTAGTGGTTAATTGAGATGAGTTAGTGATTAATTAAAAAGAGTAGAGAGAGAGAGTTAGATTAGCTAATTAATCTTCATTTAGGAGGTTTCATCTAAGCCACCCATCTTCCTCATCCAAGGGCTTGGATGAGGACTTATGGACTCAAGGTTTGTGGGTGGACTTAGGTGAACCCAATACTATATATATATATATATATATATATATATATATATATATATATATATATATATATATATATATATATATATATATATATATATATATATATATATATATAGGACCTTTACAGACTTATCAAAGTAATACATGAAAAGATGGTACTCAAGAGTACGTACATTACTAGTGATTAGGACTTTACCATAAAGTGTTAAATTTGAACCTGTTTAAACCTATAGGGGACTGCAAAAAAGCCAACGCCTTCTATCGGCATACAGCAAACGGTGCGGTACACCCACACAGGTCGTTAGTTCAAACTGAACACAATATGTACCCTCACTAAACCTTCATAAATTACATTGATAAGTAATAAAAACCAGTTAGAAAAATAACATAACCATGGTCAAATAGGTAGTTTAGTCAAGTCTTGTAAAATATCAAATTTGTTTTTGCTGCTTGATGCTATAGATATTGCCATAGAAGTATCACTTTTCTGTGATTTGTTATCATCATTATTGGCCTTTTGAGCCAAAGCTTTTTGAGCTAAAGCGAAATAATGTTGAACAATTTCTTCTTCTGCCTTGTCCTGGATATTATCCATGGATTCAGAATGAACACCATCTGAATGACCATCCTCATTATTGAGATAAAGAATAGTAAAACTATCAATCTTTTCTTGAATAAGATCAAGAGTAGAACTACAATTGAGTTTGTTAGTGTCTTTATTTTCTCTGAGAAGAGTATCCCAGAAGCGAGAATATGATTCTCTTTTTAAACAAAATAATTTTTTTTGGGTATAACCCGTTTTTGGATTAAATTTCCAAATCCAAGGAATAGAAAATTCAATAAAAAATTGCATTTGGATAATTCCAGGAATATTATCCTCTGGAGCCTTTGGTATAACCTCTTTCCATTCATTATATAGATCTCTAAATAATTGAGGTAATATTTCCTCTGATGTTCCATAGAACTGCCACCATTTTATTAACCAGGGCAGTATAGTTTGGTTATAAATTTCTTGGCTAATTTTTATGAACCAAGTATGACTTCTTTTGTCATTCTCATATAAAAAAGTTTTATCAAATGCTTGAATATAATCCCAATAATTGTACTCAATACGAGATCCGTTGACAATTAAGGATTTTGTTTTGAGAGCGGTGACTCCCCATTCTTCAATGGATATAACCTTTCTGATTATAATTTTTGAGAAATTATAAATTTCTGCTTCAATAGTAGTGAAATGATTGATTTCACAACCATTTGATGAAAGTATGTTTTCATAAAAAAATCTGTTTTTATATGACTCCATTGTATAATTATTATTTATGAGATATCTCTCATATAGAAGCCAGGGCTAATCTTCCCATCTTTTATCAGACATATTAAGAAGGAGTATAATCCTTTATTCTTGGTTTTTAACCATTTTTTCTTTTTCATCAATTGATTCCTTAATTATCTTCCTAAAGGAAGGGGAAATTTTATCTTGTCTCTTTTATTTCCATAGTCTGAACTCTTCGAGTTCTTCTTTTTCTGTAATTTCATCACTAAAAGGTTTAGCTATAAGCTTCCTACTTCCATGATGGATCAAGATATTACTTGGTCCTGATTCTGAATTACTTCCCTTATTAGGGAAATATCTTCCTCTCCCTCTATTAGAGGGATAAGTGCCATGGCCATTGCCACGATACATTCCTGAAAGATTAAACATTAAACAGATAAATACTCCCTTGTTAAAAAATCTGGGAGATGATTTTCAGAACCTTTTTTATAAAAGATTTCAAAATCAAAAGGGGCTAAATGCGCTTGCCATCTTGCAAACATCTGTTTGAAAACATCATGTTTAAAATCTTTTTGGAACATAAATTTCGCGGAACTGCAATTTGTCCTAATTATAAATTTTTGATTATATAAATCATTTTGAAATTTTAAAACACATCTTACTATCGCAAGAACTTCTTTTGCAACAGTTGCATAATTAGATTGTGTTGGATTCCATTTTCCTGAATAAAATCGGACCAAATATTCTTTTTTATCCAAAGGATTAACCTGTTTAAGAATTCCTCCATAACCAATGTCTGAAGCATCAGTCTCAATAATTTTATCCCAATAAGGATTAGCTAACATAAGACATGGTAAAGATATAACTTTACTCTTAATTTTTTTAACAGCATTAGTATGATCTTTAGACCACATATTAGGACTCTTTTTCAATCTATCATAGAGGATAGTTGTATCTTTTGCTAGATCAGCGTAATAAGGGGAAATATAATTTAAGCTTCCTAAACATCTTTGAAGCTGAGTTTTATCAGTAATTTCATCTGGAAACTTAGACCCAAACTCAATACTTCTGTTTATAGGAATGATTTTTCCTTTTACAATATTATGGCCTAAGAAACGAATTTTGGTTTGAAATAGAGACATTTTAGTTTTGGATATAACTAAACCATTTGGAATAACAATTTTCTTAAAAATGTTAAGATGTTTAAAATGATCCTCTATGGTTTTGGAAAATACTAAAATATCATCAATATAAACAATAATAAAATTACTGTAATCATTAAAAATATCATTCATAATTTTCTGAAATTCAGAAGGCGCATTTTTTAATCCAAATGGCATAACATGCCATTCATATTGTCCAAATGGAACATTAAAAGAAGTTTTGTATCTATCTGTTGGGTTTTGAATTTGCCAATAACCAGACTTTAAATCAAATTTAGAGAATATGATTGCATCGTATAATCGATCAAGTAAATATTTTTTGTTAGGCATAGGATACCTAATCCATTTTAAAACTTTGTTTAAAGGTTTATAATTAATAACCAATCTAGGAACTCCTCGTTCCTTCTCAGCATTTTTATTTACATAAAAAGATGTACAAGACCATGGTGATTTGGATGGTCCTATAAGTTTTTTCTCTATAAGAGAATTTATTTCTTTTTTACAAAAAGACAAATATTCTGAATTCATTTGACAAGGTCTTACCTTGGTAGGAATATTTTCTTCTTTAAAATTTTCTTCATAAAGAAGGTCAACTATATGTTTTTTCCGACTCCAAAAGGCATTTGGATGATCATTGCAAATAGCTAAAGAAAATTGGTTTTCGATTTCAGAAATTTTTGCTTTTAACTTAGGATTATTAAGTTTTTCATCTATAGTCAAAATATTAACCTCATGTTTTAAAAAGCATAATTGATTTTCTTTTAAAGATATTTGATCATACATTTCATGTATAGTCTTAACAAAAGGTTTCATTATAAAATTGAATGTAATAGTTTTATCCTTATAAGTTGCAATTAACCTATTTTTATCAACACTTTGAAAAGGATAAATTTTATTGATGAAAGGTGTTCCAAGTATGACTGGGACTGAAAGTTTATTTTTAACAAGTAAAAAACTTAAAGGAATACAAGTGTCATTGACACAAACATATGCTTTTGGAAGTTTAAACTAAATATCAAGTTTATCTCCACCTGCTTGAGATAAAGTGTGAGTGGTTTTGTCAAAATATTTGGTAGGAATTAACCCTTCCTGTATGACATTCAAGTCTGCTCCAGTGTCAATTAAAGCAGTAAATTCTTTTAAATATTGATTATCAATTCGAAGTAAAATTTTTACATACCATTTCTGGCCTGTAATAATTTCTAAAGTTTGAAGAAATTTATTAGATTTATCAGGGGTTTTATGTAATTGATCATCTCCCAAATTAATAATCTGATTATCATCATTATTAACTAAATTATTATTTTTAAAAATTTCTTCTTGGAAAATAACTAGAGTTTCTAAATTAGAAATTCTTTTGTCATTACGTTTATCTTGAACTTTTAAATCTTTTATCTCAGACTTTAAAATATCTATTTCTTTTAAAATATCATGTAAAGAAGTAGGAGTAGGATTAGAGTCTTTTTTCTTACTCTGAAGAAGCTTATAAACTTCTTTCATGGTATAAGGATTTCTATCAGTAACGATATTATCATTATTGTACTTATTAGTACATTGAGAAGTGCTAGGAATATTTTCAATAATCTTAGACCGTGTTTCAGGGTCTTGAATTGTTTTCAACAAATTTATCCATTGATCATTATCAAGGGTATTAATATAATTTTCTTGGAATTGAGATACCAAATTATAAAAATCATCCTTAATTGGACTAATACAAGGTTTTCCCATACCACAAGGTGTACATTCTGACATGGATGATTCAGAAGTATCGGAATCATTATCAATGATTTTGATATTATCATTACTAGAACTACTTGAACTACCTTCAGTTTCACTATTAAGTTCATTATTGTCTAAAAATAATTTTGACAGTTTATCTTTAAGATCATCATCAATCTCCAAATTATTGATCTGCTTCTGAGTCCAGGAATCATTTGCCATGTGACCCTTTTTATTGCACTTAAAACATCTTATTTGTTTGGAAGGAGTATAACCCTTTTTTTCTATAATTCTTTTTATATTGTTGTCTCTGAAATTTCCTTTGAGATTTATCTTCTAATTTCTTCTTGGAATACTTCCTTTTCTTATATTTATGGTAATTATGATCAATATTATTTTTCTTCTTTTTCTTAGACGAAGAAGGCATAACCATACCAAATTGTTCACAAAATTCACCCAATTGGTGTTTCTCAACTAGATTTTGGTGTTTTAGTTGTTGGTTAAGCTTAATCTCATTACAAAGGTTTAAACCTTCTTGAGTACAAACTTTTATTAGTTGTCCATAATTATAATGTTCATAATAAATAGAAGCCTCATTACCTCTAAGGGTCTTCCTAACTCTCTCAGCAAACAAATGGGGTAAACCATCAATAAATTTGGCTTTTCAATGAGAGCTATTAGTCTCTGGTAGTATCATAACTCTACTAAGGAATGTGTCTTTATACCATCTAAAATCAGTTAAACTTTTACACCTTTGATTCTGTAAAAGTGTCCTAGTTGATTCTTGATTATTAGCATATTGACCGGTAAATTAGTCAACAATATTTATGACCAAAGTATAAACAGCCTGATGTGAAGTAACACCATTTTCAGTTTTAACAGTGTTATACATAGCCTATCTTTCATCTTTAGATAAGTAATTATCCCACCAACCCTTTAGTTGGCCAGTAAAACCTGCTACTATCATTTTAGCAACAGTAACGTCGTCATTATTAGCATTTTTACAAATAGTTGAATACATAAGCATCCTATGAACATGATTATGAATTTACTTTTCAGAATAACAATCTATATTCCATTCATAAATATGGGTTCCACTATAACTATTATTAATGTGATATTCTTGCTCTTCATGAAGGAGATCCATTGGTGATGGTCTAGTATTATAATATAGTCTATTAATCGACTTATCAAACCATTTATTCTTTTTTATAACATTAACACTGTCATCATTTTCTGGATTTAATCATCATCTAGGGTCTTGATACTAAGACTGGCCACTTTATCAGCCAACGTACTAATTAACTTTTCAGTTAATGCGGTTTCTTGATCAGACTTGAATTTAAAATTCTTTATTTTAGGTGGATCCTGAATATTAGGAATTCTAGAAGATGCAGTTTTAAATTTGTCCATTCTATCTTGAGCCAAATTATTGATTAAACTAATGACTTTGTCAGTCTTTTTATGTAAATCAGCAATATGATCACCAAGAATTTTTAAATATAGATTAGCATAGTTATTTTGATGAATCAAACCATTAATATGATTTGTAGTAATTACGGCTACATCATTATCAAATATTTTTGAAAGAGCCATATAACAGCATCCATCAAGCTTAAAAGATTGTAAAGGAGGATAAACTCCTTTTAAATCATCACCATTTAAAAGTTTGAAATTTCTCTCAAGAACAGTTAAATAATTAGATAGATATGTAGCACAATACCAAGGAACAAAATGTATAATTTCCCTTTTTAAAATACAAAAATCATAAAATTCATCTTGAAGAACTTTTTGTTGACTATCATCAAAATTGTCAAAAAACCAATTTCTAAATTTTTCCCATATAGGAGAATTGAATTCACTACTAATAATTTTTCTGGCTTCTGAACCAGAGGTGAAATCCAATAAAGTTGTATTAATCATTAAAATTAAAAATCATTTGAGACATAGTCTCTATATCCTTTTTGGGTTGTCTTTTTAAAATTTTATCTGAATGAAGTCTTAAAACATCTTCATCAGTTTCAATAATGTCTTCATCTCTTATTTGAGAAGTTGAGTATCTAGAGGGGCTAGGAATATCTAGATCATGGTCTAAGGCTGAAATAAAAGTTCTATTAGAAATAGATCTAGTTAATCTAGAAGTACTACTTCTTGGTCTGAAATGATTGTCACCAAAATTTAGAGTAACCGTTCCTTCTGGAGTTTGCTTAACATCTAGCAAATTAGTTTGCATAATAGGTTGTGGAGGCATTGCCTTGACAATTGTCCAGTTTTCAGGAAAAGATATTTCTTCCCACTTAATAGATTTTCTAGTTGTAATATTATATTTATTACAATTAGTCTCAATAACAATAGTCTCATTAATATACCTATCAGCTAATCTGCAATGGGGATTTAATGTGTATAAAGGTTTAAAATAAATTCTATAGCAAATACATATTAATTCGGATCCTTTAGCATAATTATAACCATGAGTCTTAACATTTAAAGTTAAAGCATCAAGAATATTAGTATCTGTTAAAGATAACTGTAAATTTGGATAAACATCGAAATAAACTGGGCCATGAGCTAAACTAGACTTGACCACTCCCATAATTGACTTTTGCCAATCTAAATTTCTACCATCTCTTAGAGCTGCTATAAAGCTTTCCGGTAATCCTTCAAGAGTTAAGGGTTTAAAAGCCGCTTGGACCAATCCTATGTGAATAAACTTATAATCAGATTTTCTGTAAGGTTCTATATCATAATTATTTAATAATTGAATGTACATCTCATCATTATTCAAAGAAATAGATTCTTTAGTAGTTTTTACTACTTGTTTTAAACTTATTCTTTCAAACCATCCTAATTTATAAATGGTTCTGATATTAACTCGAGGAATAGTCCATTTGTTTAATAATTCAAGATCTTGAGGTAAATCAACCTCGTTAGTGATACTGTTTTTAACAGTAGACTTGTTCATATTTATATGTTTTACCAACTTATTCATAATTAAAAACATGTTGAATTATGACTTAACTATCAAAGTATCCAAATGCAAATGTAATTTTTTATTGAATTTTCTATTCCTTGGATTTGGAAATTTAATCCAAAAACGGGTTATACCCAAGAAAAATTATTTTGTTTAAAAAGAGAATCATATTCTCGCTTCTGGGATACTATGCTCAGAGAAAATAAAGACACTAACAAACTCAATTATAGTTCTACTCTTGATCTTATTCAAGAAAAGATTGATAGTTTAACTATTCTTTATCTCAATAATGAGGATGGTCATTTAGATGGTGTTCATTCTGAATCCATGGATAATATCCAGGACAAGACAGAGGAAGAAATTGTTCAACATTATTTCGCTTTAGCTCAAAAAGCTTTGGCTCAAAAAGCCAATAATGATGATAACAAATCACAGAAAAGTGATACTTCTATGGCAATATCTATAGCATCAAGCAGCAAAAACAAATTTGATATTTTACAAGACGCTCAAAATCTAGAAGAGGACAATATTTTAGCAGATGATATCAACAAAAATACCCAGATTTTTCATGACTTGGCAAATAGTTTCAAAGGTTAATAAGGACCATTGGATGTATTATTATGAGCACTAAGAAAAGGAGCACACATATGAGCACTAAGAAAAGGTGCACACATTTGGAATATTAGGGGAAAGATGCGTAAAATAATGCATGCCTATTTTTGTGTGTTTCAAAAGCACACTTGAGTAAGCCCTTGAATTTTTGTTTTGCTTTAATAAAGCACACAGTAAATCTACTGTTATGTAATTCATCTGTTTCCTGCTCTTTGCCTATAAAAGGATGCGTTTTTTATTGTTGAAGGCAGGCTTTTTCCTGGCTCTATCTCTATCTCTCACTTGTAAATCTTCTCTCTTTATAATAAAAGTTTACTAAGCGTTCCTCATCTACTGGTTGACAAATTAAGTTTGTAAGTTGTTTCTTTTAATTTTTGTTTTTATTTTTATTTTACATACTCCAATGATGAGCCTTATAGGCTAAATCCTTTGTTGAATTATGACAAGACTTGACTAAACTGCTTATTTGACCATGGTCATGTTATTTTTCTAACTGGTTTTTATTACTTATCAACGTAATTTATGAAGGTTTAGTGAGGTTACATATTGTGTTAAGTTTGAACTAACGACCTGTGTGGGTGTACCGCACCGTTTGCTGTATGCCGATAGAAGGCGCTGGCTTTTTTGCAGTCCCCTATAGGTTTAAACAGGTTCAAATTTAACACTTTATGGTAAAGTCCTAATAACTAGTAATGTACGTACTCTTGAGTACCACCATTTCATGTATTACTTTGATAAGTCTGTAAAGGTCCGGCTTTATTTGGTATCAGAGCCATGGAATAATAGGGAGTTTATGATAGTTAAGTCATAATTCAACATGTTTTTAACTATGAATAAGTTGGTAAAACATATAAATATATATATATATATATATATATATATATATATATATATATATATATATATATATATATATATAGAGGGCGGATCCGGTGAGGCCGTTAATTATGGCGAGGCGCCGGCCTCACCAAATTGTTACATTGACCGATTTCCAATTGTTCATTCATTTTGGAAATTTGGGGTCTTTCATAATCATTTCATTTAGGCCAAAATACTTCCTCTCTCTAAACTAAAACACACATAGGCCCAAATTCTTTACCTTCTTCTTTAGTTTACACAAATTACCATATTCTCTCACTACAAAAACAACAAAACAATTTCGCGCAAAAGTTCCCCAAATTTTTCGTTTTCGGAGAATCAAAGCAGCGATTTTCATCAAAACAACATCGAATTAAGCAATTTCAGAAGAAGATTTCATCAAATTAAGCAATTTTAGAAGAAGATTTCATCAAATTAAGCAATTTCAGCAAAAGATTTTGAGCAATTTTGAGGTAATTTCATAATTTTTATCAAAATTGAACATATTCATATAATTTTGTTAATTCAATAATAAATTGATGATATAAGGCTCGATTGATCGAAATTGAACGATTTCGTAAATATTACGTTCGAATTATTTTTCCCCAGTTTTTATTGCAAGTGCTTCACGCTTAACTTTCCGAATTATGTTTCTGAACTAATGGCCGCCTTCTCAAAATAATTATGGTTAACGAACTAATTTGCTTAATATTCAATAATGTTGGATGAATATACGAAGAAAACGTAAGAGGGAGGAATGATAATGTTCAATAATGTTCCTCGCGCAGTGTAGCTTATCTGTGTATTCAGATTTCAGAAGTATGCATATTGGGATATATAGGGAGGAATGATAAGGATCACTGGTACGTCTATATGAATGATCTTTAATTCAAGAGGTAATGATGATATAATCATCATTACATCTTAAATATGGCCTTTTGTCAGAGGGAGTATGTATCAAATTCTCAGTAGAAGTGTGTCCAGTAACACGATAAAAGGACGGGAGGGGGGTAGGTTTCGATTGAAAATGAGAGCCGACAAATCCACAAGAAGTCGTGTATGAGAAGGTCTCTCATGTTACATCATCCCAAATTCTTAAACATTTGTATGTGAATTGTTAGAAAATATTTCTCAAATGTCTGTCTGAACTCTGATGCAGGATATTGCTAGTGATGGCTGTTTCAGCCTCGGCATGATAGCACATTTCGAGCCTTCATTGAGGGAAAAAGGGTGCTTGGATGTATCCTCGTCTCTTCTGGGAGACTGGTGTTCTAGGGCAGGTGCTTTACCTGGAGGCTCATGCAGTTGGCAATAGTGCCACAGGAATTGGGTGCTTCTTTGATGATCCAGGTAATATTCACGTTAATTTTTTAGCTGCTTTCTTTTTTAAAAATACAATCATGAATCTGCTTTTCATTAATACTCTTTACATACTCAATGGAAAAGGAAAAGCTCTGTTGGAATTTTGTTTTGTTGAATCCGAAGATAATGGAAGCACCGTCAAAAGTAAAATATCCTTCAAATGTGTGCTGAATAGAAAATGTAGATACCTGTGCTTTCTATATTGATTCAAGTGTTGGCCCTTGTTTTAGACTACTTCTACCTGCCCCCAACTTATGACTACTCTTGAAAAATGGTTCACTCAGGCCAGATTAATTGACCGACCTCTAACCTAGAATGACATGAATCATTTAAATCCATACCCAAAAAGAAGTCAAGTTGTTGCCCTTTGCAACCTGCCATACGGGGGTGGCAATCATTCGAACCTCCTAAAATATCCTTTTTGTGTCATTTTTTTTTGTTAAGGGGCAATCAGTTAAGCATGTTTTTTTTTTTTTGGTGAATCTCATACCTTGTTTTGTTAATCTTAGAGCTTGTTTTGTGAACTTGTAAGTTAATATTCTGAAACTTGGTCGTAAATCACCTATTTTGCTCTTTTCCTTATTTTGTGAATCTTAGACCTTATTTTGTGAATCTCAGAGCTTATTTTGTGAACCTAGAAGATAACTCTTTTGTCGGCAATTACATGATTCAATCAGAAATTCATGAAGTACTAGATACGAATCTTACTTTGCTTTTTTTCTTATTTTGTGAATCTTAGGCCTTATGTTGTGAATTTTCTGACTTGTTTTGTGAAAGGCGGAAGCCAATATTGTAAAAATTCTTCACAAGTGGTTGAAATTACCTATTTTGCTTTTTTTTTGGTGAATCTCAGACCTTGTTTTGTGAATCTTAGAGCTTGTTTTGTGAACCTGTAAGTTAATATTCTGAAACTTGGTCGTAAATGGTTGAAATCACCTATTTTGCTCTTTTCCTTATTTTGTGAATCTTAGACCTTATTTTGTAAATCTCAGAACTTATTTTGTGAACCCAGAAGATAATTCTGAAACTTGGTCATAAGTGGTTTAAATCACCTATTTTGCTCTTTTTCTTATTTTGTGAATCATAGGCCTTATTTTGTGAATTTACATTTTCAGGTTTATTCTACTTCAATGGCGATGTTACGACGACAATGGTCTTATCTGTATACTTGTTCAATTTCAAGCCAACATTGCAGGTATGTATCTCTGGACTCACTTCCTGTGTTTCGTAAGCTTGGTTCTATATACTACTTCCAGAATTCCATCTCATTTATATGAACGTACTTTAACTTTAGGAGATAACGTTGACTGCTATATTTTTCACAACATATAATAATTACAACTTTCTTGACGAATACATAATAGTTAATGAAATCTGACCAACTTCAAAAGGAGACCATATAAATTAGACGAAGGTTGTGCTTCTTTTGTTACGTTCTCTAGTTTTCGTTGAGACTTTCGTAATCAAATGCATCCTCCACTTGCTTGTTATTATGGCAATCATGTTGCACTTTAAATAAGAAACTGCCAAGTCAACTTGTAGAACACCCCGTACTCTGTCTCTATCTACAACGGCAAATACGACCTGTGAGAATTTTACTTTCCCTTTAACATGTTTCTAATCATGAGTTTGTAAACCACTCGATGCGGTAATTTGGAATCCTGGGCAGCTTCAAGGGTCCTCTCGGAAGTCAAATTTAGGTGTTCTGTTTTGTTGCTTTGCTTGTACCGAGTATTGTTGTAGTTGTTTTCTGACGTCTGCTCTTTGTTATTGTGCCTAATTATTCTATATATTCCTCCTTTTCTTATTTTGTGAATCTTATGCCCTATTTTGTGAATCCTAAAGCTTGTTTTGTGAAACTAGAAGACAATATTTTTGAAACTTGGTTATAAATGATCAAAATCACCTATTTTTCTCCTTTTCTTATTTTGTGAATCTTATACCTTATTTTGTGAATCCTAGAGCTTGTTTTGTAAAACTAAAAGGCAATATTGTGAAATTGGGTCATAAAATGGTCGAAATCACCTATTTTGCTCTTTTTCTTATTTTGTGAATCCTAGACCTTATTTTGTGAATCTTAGAGCTTATATTGTGAATGTTAGAAGACAATGTTGTGAAACTTGGTCATAAATGGTCGAAATCACCTATTTTCCTCCTTTTCTTATTTTGTGAATCTTATGCCCTATTTTGTGAATCCTAAAGCTTGTTTTGTGAAACTAGTAGACAATATTTTTGAAACTTGGTTATAAATGATCAAAATCACCTATTTTTCTCCTTTTCTTATTTTGTGAATCCTATAGCTTGTTTTGTGAAACTAAAAGGCAATATTGTGAAATTGGGTCATAAAATGGTCGAAATCACCTATTTTACTCTTTTTCTTATTTTGTGAATCTAGACCTTATGTTGTGAATCTTATACCTTATTTTGTGAATCTAGACCCTATTTTGCTCTTTTTCTTATTTTTGTGATTTCGTTGTTTTTTTTGTGAATCTCAGATCTTGTTTTGTGAATCTTAGAGCTTGTTTTGTGAACCTGTAAGTTAATATTCTGAAACTTGGTCGTAAATCACTTATTTTGCTCTTTTCCTTATTTTGTGAATCTTAGACCTTATTTTGTAAATCTCAGAGCTTATTTTGTGAACCTAGAAGATAACTCTTTTGTCGGCAATTACATGATTCAATCAGAAATTCATGAAATACTAGATACGAATCTTACTTTGCTCTTTTTCTTATTTTGTGAATCTTAGGCCTTATTTTGTGAAGTTTACAGCTTGTTTTGTGAAACTGGAAGCCAATATTGTAAAACTTCTTCACAAGTGGTTAAAATTACCTATTTTGCTTTTTTTTTTTGGTGAATCTCAGACCTTAATTTGTGAATCTTAGAGCTTGTTTTGTGAACCTGTAAGTTAATATTCTGAAACTTGGTCGTAAATCACCTATTTTGCTCTTTTCCTTATTTTGTAAGTCTTAGACCTTATTTTGTGAATCTCAGAGCTTATTTTGTGAACCTAGAAGATAACTCTTTTGTCGGCAATTACATGATTCAATCAGAAATTCATGAAGGACTAGATACGAATCTTACTTTGCTCTTTTTCTTATTTTGTGAATCTTAGGCCTTATTTTGTGAATTTTACAGCTTGTTTTGTGAAATTGGAAGCCAATATTGTAAAAATTCTTCACAAGTAGTTGAAATTACCTATTTTGCTTTTTTTTTTGGTGAATCTCAGACCTTGTTTTGTTAATCTTAGAGCTTGTTTTGTGAACCTGTAAGTTAATATTCTGAAACTTGGTCGTAAATCTATTTTGCTCTTTTCCTTATTTTTGTGAATCTCAGAGCTTATTTTGTGAACCTAGAAGATAACTCTTTTGTCGGCAATTACATGATTCAATCAGAAATTCATGAAGTACTAGATACAAATCTTATTTTGCTCTTTTTCTTATTTTGTGAATCTTAGGCCTTATTTTCTGAATTTTACAGCTTATATTGTAAAAATTCTTCACAAGTGGTTGAAATTACCTATTTTGCTCTTTTTTTTTGGTGAATCTCAGACCTTGTTTTGTTAATCTTAGAGCTTGTTTTGTGAACCTATAAGTTAATATTCTGAAACTTGGTCGTAAATGGTTGAAATCACCTATTTTGCTCTTTTCCTTATTTTGTGAATCTTAGACCTTATTTTGTGAATCTCAGAGCTTATTTTGTGAACCTAGAAGATAACTCTTTTGTCGGCAATTACATGATTCAATCAGAAATTCATGAAGTACTAGATACGTATCTTACTTTGCTCTTTTTCTTATTTTGTGAATCTTAGGCCTTATTTTGTGAATTTTACAGCTTATTTTGTGAAACTGGAAGCCAATATTGTAAAAATTCTTCACAAGTGGTTGAAACTACCTATTTTTTTTTTTTTTGGTGAATCTCAGAGCTTGTTTTGTGAACCTGTAAGTTAATATTCTGAAACTTGGTCGTAAATCACCTATTTTGCTCTTTTCCTTATTTTGTGAATCTTAGACCTTATTTTGTGAATCTCAGAGCTTATTTTGTGAACCTAGAAGATAACTCTTTTGTCGGCAATTACATGATTCAATCAGAAATTCATGAAGGACTAGATACGAATCTTACTTTGCTCTTTTTCTTATTTTGTGAATCTTAGGCCTTATTTTGTGAATTTTACAACTTGTTTTGTGAAACTGGAAGCCAATATTTTGAAACTTGGTTATAAATGATCAAAATCACCTATTTTTCTCCTTATCTTATTTTGTGAATCTTATATCTTATTTTGTGAATCCTAGAGCTTGTTTTGTGAAACTAAAAGGCAATATTGTAAAATTGGGTAATAAAATGGTCGAAATCATCTATTTTGCTCTTTTTCTTATTTTGTGAATCCTAGACCTTATTTTGTGAATCTTAGAGCTTATATTGTGAATGTTAGAAGACAATGTGTTGAAACTTGGTCATAAATGGTCGAAATCACCTATTTTCCTCCTTTTCTTATTTTGTGAATCTTATGCCCTATTTTGTGAATCCTAAAGCTTGTTTCGCGAAACTAGAAGACAATATTTTGAAACTTGGTTATAAATGATCAAAATCACCTATTTTTCTCCTTGTCTTATTTTGTGAATCTTATACCTTATTTTGTTAATCCTATAGCTTGTTTTGTGAAACTAAAAGGCAATATTGTGAAATTGGGTCATAAAATGGTCGAAATCACCTATTTTGCTCTTTTTCTTATTTTGTGAATCTAGACCTTATGTTGTGAATCTTATACCTTATTTTGTGAATCTAGACCCTATTTTGCTCTTTTCCTTATTTTTGTGATTTCGTTGTTGTTTTTTGTGTTTTGTTTTAATGGTTTCGAGTTTGATGATCCATGTTTTTTTAGAGCATTGCGGATCCGGAGGAGTTGACTCGGGTCCATGCTGAGTTAGATGAGTCGAGGGCGACGATCCATGGACAGGAGCTTGGAATCATCAATCGTGACCGAGAAGTTCTTTGCGTTGAGAGGAGGAGCTGCGATGTCGAGAGGCTGAGATCGTCTCGCTTAGGGCCCAGCTAGCTACAACGGAGGCTTGTCGTGTCACGACAGAGCCAGAGATCGTGATGGAGGAGGAGACACTGGAGAGCTCTCCGGAGAGGTGGCCGGAGTGCGAGATCGTGTTTGCTTTAGTCGCGACTTCTAGTGAGACTGAGACTGGCCCGCCAGGGGGTGCTGAGTAGTTTGTTGTTGTTTGCTTGTATTTTGGAATTTGACTTGTTTATGGCGAGGCGGCCAACCTCACCAATTTACTTCATAGTTTTGTGAATCCTAGACCCGATTTTGTGAATCCTAGGTGAATCCTAGACCCGATTTTGTGAATCTAACACACAAACAAGTGACAGTGGACATATATTAACATTGATAAATATATTATAATCGTATATTTATATTGGTTCATCTATGTGGGACTCGAACCCACACCTTGCGCAATAGCACAATGCTCTACCTTTTGAGCTAATAGATAAGAAGTACAAACAGTGCACCAACAAAATCAAGTTTCTACTACATAAGATTCAAGTCAGCCCCGGTTTTAAGGATTCAAGCCTCACCCCCTTTAATTTTTGTTGTTGTCAAGTTCGGGTACTGACGGAGCAACAATTTAATTAGGGAAAAATAGTAGAGTCGATAATTAAACTTCGATCAGTTAATATTCCTACTTTAAGGGTATATATGAAGGGTAATGATCCTTAAAAAATCACAAGAACAGAAGCGGAAGAATACCTTTGCAAATCAAACGTGTTCCCAATGTGTTCAACACTTGCAAAATCTCATTATGAAACAAGAGGTCAAGCAGGTTGACAGAAGTCTGTGAATCCAATTGCAAACAAATGAGACTAGATTTATAAGTTAAAACAGAAAATTATGCGGAGAAAGTACATATACATTATGCATGCACACAAAGAGTTGTCAATGAAGAGAAAGCTTCAAGTAGTAGTATAGCATTCATGTGTTTTCATGTTCATTTAATGTTTCCTAAATCCTAACATCCTTTTTCAATTTTGTTCTTAATTCATACATACTCGAAACTTTTGCATTCTCCAAGTGCTTAAGCCGTATTTGGTTAATATTACCACTTTATGAGTGATTAAATAGAAAATTTTCAATAATAAAACAACTGTGTTTGGTGAATATTCATTCCCATTTTACGAGCAATACGAAAGAAAGTTATCCTACAGTATGAAAATAATTAGATATGCTGACATAGCTGTGGGAGAATACCTTGACGAATCAAATTCAGAAAGATGCTGAGAAATCCAATTGACAAAAGTCGTGGCCTGAATTTGTTCACTGCTAACAAAACCTCATTCCGAAACAGTCAATCATAATGACATAACACATAACACAGTCAATCCAGTTCCCTGCAACGTGAAGTTAATATCCCATAGTCATATCTAATTAACATTAAAACTTCAAGAAGTAGTAACCGGCAGACAGAGAGATCAAAACAAAAACTAATACTTCCTCCATTTCACTCAATTACCCCCACTTGACACTTTCCCTCTCACAACAATTTATACGGAAAGTTAGTTTTTGCTCGACCGGAAGGGAAATAAGGAGTACAGGTTCGGCCAAAAAGACGAAAAGATATCATTGGTCAGTAAGAGCCTAAGACACTCAGACTCGCACAGGAATTGAGTGACTTGGGAATCCAACACTTTTTCAGAAGTTTGTTTAATGCACAAAATTAAGTGACTTGAGAATCTAGTTTCACAAAATTAAGTGACTTGGGAATCCAACACTTTTTCAGGAATTGAGTGACTTGGGAATCCAGTTTCACATACTAAGCTAGAGGATTCACAAATTAAGCTGTAGGATTCACAAAATTTGTAAGTAAACACTTTTTCAGGAATTTGTAAGTAAATTGGAAAAATCAGGAGTAGCTCCTAGGATGAAATTTTGTTATGGTTAAATATTGATTTGTGTGGAATCAGTATGAAACCTATGCGTGTCTATGTTGCTCATTATGATAATACTACCTGTTTACATATATACCAAAATGAAAGAATAAGGCACATGAAAAACAATATACTATATTGCACACTAACAATTACACAAGAGACAAGCCCTTTAGATTTTAAATGAGAATTTCTGAATGGTTGGAAGCTCTAAAAAATTATCCTCAGAATGCCAAAGAGAGCTTGTGACATTATTCATAATTTGCAGAGCGTGCTAACAAGATATGAAACTACAATTTCTGTGTCACAATTCTGACCATCACCTATAGCTTAGCCATATGTTTTCAATGCTCTACACAAGTGGATTGATATTTAACATTAAGATACAAATGAAACCATTTTAACCAATACATTCAAATTATGACCATAACCGAACTAATAATTTGGACGGAGGGATTAGTATTTGCACAGTATATATATAGAATAATAGATACCTGAAACTGACTGGCAGAGACGGTCTTCCCGAATTCCTTAGTATCATAAGTAGAGAAATAAACAAGAGCATCATAAGTAGTAGTAGCACCCATATCATAAAACACAACATATTTGGAATCATTAACAAACTTCTTATCAATCCCATATTGCAATGCAGCTCCAGCATGCTCATTAATCAACGACAACACATTAACCCCACCTTAAAACAAGAGCAGCATAAGTAGTAGTAGCACCCATATCATAAAACACAACATGTTTGAGATGCCTTTGACATGTGAATGACAGCTAGTTTCAGTTGACTAATGACTCAATTAAGAACATTAGATATACTTAGTTGCAGTTTGAGCTCGTGTTACTTCGACACTTCATTTTGGGCGGCTGCACTTTACGAGTCAAATTGACACGATACATAGACATCATATTTTAGTCCAAACATGATTTTATTTGCTCTGAACAAGGTATGAGCTTATGTTAAATGACCATAATTTGGATAGATATGTATTACATCAACAACTGCAGCTGGCCTGGACAGACTTCTACCATGGATCGTCTATTCAAAAAGTTATCGGTGTTAGCGACTTCTTACTATTTGTAGAAGGGGAGGCTGCAAGCACAAACTCATGTAAAGTTCTTGAGTCTATTCCAGTGAGTTTTTCTAGCTTAGTTGCCTTGCTTGTGTACTTGTGTTATATTTGTCAGCCTGAGTCAATAATTCTCTTTTCTTTGTCTCTATTGACATACACAAAAATTTGTACTCAAGCATCTAAAAACTCGCAAAATAGAGGTGAAGCTACTAAAATTAACTACTCGTATGAAACGACAACATAGACTAATTTATGCTAACAAACATAGGTATTATTCAACATTTTGTAATAAATGTTTCGTCACAAACCTAGGTTACATAAAATCGATCCTAACTAAAAATAAACAATAACAGCGAACCTTCAATTGCGAGCATAATGGAGCACAATAGAAACACATAGAAATACATGGAAATCGAGTGAAGGAAAATAGTAAAACAAGAGCGAAACAAAGTAATTAAACTAATAAAATAAGTTTCTGACCAAAAGTTAACAGATTAAGCAACAAAAATCGAAATCTAAGTAGTAAATAGTAAATAAAGAGAAAGGTACATACGAAGACGCGGAAAAATCGATCAAAACCTGCAAAAGAAGAACGGAAATAAGTAATTAAACTAGTTGATCGAAAGTTTAACAGATTAATTAAGTTGATCGAAAATTAGTGTTATGGAAGCGGAATGAAATCGGGATGAATCGAAGTGAAAATTAGTTTATCAAAATTACCTAATTCCAAGAAGAAATTAGGTCGATATTGGCGATCAAAGGTTGAGTGATAAAATGGCGATCGAAATGTGCGTGAATGGCGAAGACGGAGCTGTAGACGAAGACGGGATGAAGAGAGAGAAAGTGAAGAGTGTGGAGTCAGTGAAGTAATTGATGGAGTATGAGGAAAATTGTGTTTGTTAGATTAGGTTATGTACGAGACACGTGGAATCATCTAGTGTGTCATTAGTTTTTAGATCCAATGGTTTAGAAAGGGTTCAGCTGCCTCATCCTAAGGAGGGTGCCTCACATGATTCAATTTATATATATATATATATATATATATATATATATATATATATATATATATATATATATATATATATATATATATATATATATATATATATATATATTTAGGGTTCTGTAAGAACCTCCTTCTATGAAAAACATGAGAACCCAAGGTTCAAAGCTTTAATACCAAATGTTTAGAACCCAAAAACTCCCTTATCACCACCATAGTCGTACCACACTACACCATTATCACCACCATTCACGCCTCCACCAATCACCACCATTCCCGATTACCATCATCACACCCATTCGCCGCAATAGCCTGCCACCCCACACCACTGCCGCTACTGTGACACAACAACCACCATTCTCCCTGCACTTTAACCACCGTTTCCGCATAAATCACCATCACCAACGACATTAACAACAAATACAAAAAACCCAAAAAGCTAAATTACCTCCATCGTCAACGTCGATCATAAAATAGACACCGTTAACCGATCTCCTGTTCACGTCACACCACAGCCACCACCTCTGCTCCCTCCTCCTTCCATCGAGCCTAGTATAGGCCAAGGACCACGCGTCTTCCCCGTCGCACCACCGTGAACTGCCGCCTTCCTTTCCTTCTTTATTCTTCATCTCCTTCTATCGTTTCCCTTCATTTTTCTCATCTAAATCGCAAGTTTCGGGTTTGTTTATGAGTATTTGGTCATTTCATTATATTTAAAATCACCATTTGTGAAAATCTGGTTCCGTGAGACAAAAAAATTAAGTGGATATCGCGTGTGTACCTCAATTAGAAATGGCAGTGATTACCATACTCTCCGAAATGGCTGAACCTTTAGTAAAAAAGTTATGAACTAGAAGTTTAAAGGTTCTGAACCTTAGGTACAATAGTTATGAACCCGAGGTTCTCATGGTTCTCATATAAAAAGGGTTCTCATGGGATCTCACAACTCCTTATTTATGTGGGAGCTATAAATGTTTTAATAATATTTGTTGTAATGTTCATGAATGGGCCAGAATATGACACAAATTCGCCCATTACTGCCTTTAAAAGTCTGGAGAACACTTCTTTGCGAACTGAAAGTTCGGTGCGAAGTTACGAACTAAATAAAAATAACTAGATTAAACTAAAATGAACCCAAACAACCTACTGAAGTACGGAGTACTCATTTACTATCATCATCAATTCCAAAGCTAACCTCCTTTCATCTTCTCTCTCACTCCCATATACCACCTCCGGACGCCGGCGACAGCAACCATCGAACGCCGGCAGCAAGACTCAACCACTCCGTCCATTCGAGAAATTTTCCGGCGAGCCTCTGATTCCCTTTATCGTCTTCACGAGTGTCTCCGTCACTCATTCTTTCTTTTTGTTTATAATCAATGAATGTGTTTTAATTTCAGATTTGATGAAATTGAAATTGAAATTGATTTTCATAAAATTGGTAGTAATGGTGATCTTGTTGTAAGATTTCGAGCTATAAAACATCATCGTCGAGGAGTCTTCAAATCAGCTAATGACGATGGTGGGACCGTGGCCGCTCGGCGGTGGGTTGGGGTCTTTTAGGTGGCCAGCAATGTCGTCGGTGTCTTCTTTGGGGCTCGAGACACGGCCGTCAATTTCTCGGGTGGTCGTGAAATGTTAGATTTACATTATATAATTTCTAAATGTTAGATCTACTAAGAAATACAAGTTATTTCGAAAAACTAATTATATAATTGCACTCCTTGTGAAATTTCGATGATGTCTCAGTTGTCGACGATCGTCGTCTGATCGCCGGCGTGATTCCGGACGGCTTGATACCGGCGATAGCTTGGGGTGCTGGTGGTCAGGAGTTGAGTTGTTATTGTTGGAGGACGTGGTGGTGCTGATTAGTGGTGGTGGTCGGTGGGGATTGGCGGTGATGTGGGGTCAGTGGTGGTACGTGGTCTGCTGGTTTCGTACTATTGGAAGTGGTGGTAAAATGGCGGTGGTCGTGATGGTAGTGGCAGGTTTGCGGTTGTGATGGTGACGGCTATAGTGGTGGTGGATGGTGATAAGCTGGCGGTGAGGATGGTGACGGCGGCAATGCTGATGGCAGGCGGTGGTGGGCTTTGTGGATCCTAGTGGAGCGGTAGATACACATAATACCCGCCCGTATTACTAAGGAATACATGTGTATCCAGTAGTTATATCATGTGTATCTGAGGATAGTAGTATGTGTATCTGGAAGTACAAACTTGTGTATCTGGAAGTATTATATTGTGTATATGAGTAGTTCGTACGGTTCGCACCGTACTTTAGTTCGCACCTGACCCCAACCCTATATATATATATATATATATATATATATAGGCAAGATCCGGTGAGTCCACCTATATTTTTGAGTCCCATGAGTCCACTTATGTATCACCACTTATGTATCACACGCTGTACACAAGAATATCACGAATTGAATAACAATATAGTAGTGTTCATAAACAAGACCCGCGACTGGAGCACTGTCAGATCGATGAAGTAAACTGCGTTTTCGGCATCGCGCTAATGTGCAATTCGAGGGTTTAATTAGCATAACCCCAGAATTAAAGAGGGTGGCGTTGTTTCCTAATGCTGAAATTGCAGGCATTTTGAAAGAAGTCTAAGTTTCTGAGAATTAAAAGGTCAGCATCTATGAATATGATTTTATCGTAATCTGTAAGTTGTCATAGCCTGAACTTGCTGTAGTTCCATTCATTATATGCATCTTTTTCAGCTTTCGGATTTCTTATTCTCTGGATAGTCCGGATCTTCCATCCTGCTGCCTCAAGCCCACTTCTATGGTATGCGCTTATGGTATCGTCAACCAGGATCACTAGGTCTCGAGTGGACCCCACTAGGGGGCCCACGTGCTGCAATGGTGAGGCAAATGCTACACCATATGGCGAGAAAAATATTGTGGAATTTAAATTATGCTACACCATAAATAACCATAAATAACTTATTAATATTGCTACACTAAGTGATTATGTTCCCGTGACTTACTCTTTTCCAGAATTTCCTCACATTAATTCCTTATTACTACCCAAAAGGCATTAATACTCTCTTAATATGTATCTAATTCCCAAAAAACCATTAGTTAGTTTTCTTTTAACTACTTTACTCTTTCCAAATTTACAATGATGAAAAATACAGAGTAATAAAATACCACGTACAGACATAAACAAAAGTGAATACGGGCACAAGAGTCCTAGTATCGTACTTAAGAAGTTAAGAGTCCTTTTTTCCTTTGTTCATTTTATAGCCTAATTTGTAATTAGTAAGTGATTTTCGAATAATTAGTGTTGGCTTTTACAATGAAATTGATTATCTTTGTGTTTAGATTTGAATTATTGGTAATATTTGTATCAATTTTTCTAAAACGTGGCCAATGGTAAATGTTAAAGAGATTTAAATAGAAATTTGACAATAAATATGACATTGGAATCTGAAAAGTATTTTATTATTTCTGTTTTATAATATTTATAATAAACTTCCTAATTTAAGTCTCCTTAACATGTTGCTTTAGGGCATATTTTATTAAAACCGTTCTGATATTAATAGGGCATAAGTATAAGTAAAAGGAATATGAAGTTTCTATTAGAGGAAAGCTGTAAAGATTTGAAAAATTGAACGTGTATATATATATACTCTATAAGCGATGGCTATTTGGGCGATTTATAAACAAATTTCTGGGCATTGTGTAATTTTGCTACACAAAAAGCGAGATCCTGGGTCCGCCCCTGGACCCCACCATCCGGATACTCTGAGCAGCCGCTATGGCCCCACAGACATAGACGTGAGCCGTGTGAAGAATTGTTGCGTATGCTTCCCGCCTTGGATTTCCCTCGTATGATCTCTCTGTATCCAAAATGCACTATTAGTCATCATATTACTCTTTGGATTCACGGCTAAATTTCCTTAAGAATGCGTCAATTGGAGATAGTGGCAAACAGATCTCAAACTGTCAAAACCTATAAAATGACTGACAATGAAGATGGTGAAAGGCAGAGCTAAGTTTAGTGGTGTGATATTGTATAGTAAACGTGATATTGTTTAGTACAATCAGTGGTATTGTTTATTGTAAGGTGTGATATTGATTTGTATAACTTGTGATACTCTTTTACTAGACCCACAGACTAGATACAATATCACGGGTTATACTAAAAAATATCACAGCTTTGAATTTTTTTTTATAAAAAAAAAAATTAATTAATAATTTTTTTTTACTCATAAAAAAAATCGTGATATTTTTGTGTAGAGTGTGTGATACATAAGTGGACTCACGAGACTCAAAAGGATAAGGTGGACTCATGTGATCCTAATTCTATATATATATATATATATATATATATATATATAAATATGGACTTAGAGTCAGCAATGAAATTCATCTACTCAGGTCTAAGAAATCAGTCTTTCTTAGCACAGGTATAAACAAAGGAAAATTATCTACTCAGACCTTGTTTAGTGAATCTTAGGGCTTGTTCTGTGAAACTTGGTCGTGGTTTAAAATCATCTATTTTGCTCTTAATTTTGTGAATCTCAGACCTTATCTTGTGAATCTCAGACCTTGTTCAGTGAATCTTAGGGCTTGTTCTGTGAAACTTGGTCGTGGTTTAAAATCATCTATTTTGCTCTTAATTTTGTGAATCTCAGACCTTATCTTGTGAATCTCAGACCTTGTTCAGTGAATCTTAGGGCTTGTTCTGTGAAACTTAGTCGTGGTTTAAAATCATCTATTTTGCTCTTAATTTTGTGAATATCAGACCTTATCTTGTGAATCTTAGGGCTTGTTCTGTGAAACTTAGTCGTAGTTTAAAATCATCTATTTTGCTCTTAATTTTGTGAATCTCAGACCTTATCTTGTGAATCTCAGACCTTGTTCAGTGAATCTTAGGGCTTGTTTTTGTGAAACTTGGTCAACATAAGTAGTTAAAGTGATAAGATTCACAAACCTTAAGTGTAGGCTTCACAAAATAAAGTCATACATTCACAAACTCATTTCCTAGTAGAATCACAATAACACACATTTTCCTAAGCAAAATGGAAACAATAGACGTACCACAAGTTGGATAAAACAAGAATAATCAACAGATCTGCCTTTCATAGGATGGATGATTTGCACTTTGCTACTTTTAGTTCTGAGGTCGATACAAATCAAGAAAGGTGGGCAAGAGGCGGAGACTATTGGAACGCAAACCTGAAAAAGGACAAAAAGTAAACTGAATTAAAAAGACAAAAATGCAGTGAATAAAAAAGACAAAAATGAACTTAAGTTGAAATATAAGCAGACCAAAATCAAAGACTTACTAGTTGAACTGCAGAAACATCAACATTGGAGAGACACTGGGAACAAAAAATAAGATCAGTATGAGTAACGATTAGAAGTCAACATCATGTAAAATAGACTTGGAGAATTGGATAAAGTACAGGGTAATAAGACTAACATTTTCATTTCTATACGGCACAAATAAACGAGAAGGGGAAGTCCGGGATTTGAATATCTCAATACTATTTAAGATCTCACAATACACATCTATGACATGAGATGATATCCGAACGCCTTCAGGCACACTCTTCAACTGGCTCCTTGTCAAAGTCTGACATTGACTTTGGAAAAGAATCTCCGTTTCATCATATGATTCGCCAAGTATAAAATCTAATACTTGTTTCTCAGCTTGATTCAAATCCCTAAAAACATTAAGATTTCTTTGCAAAAAGGGCGATCGGAAAACTTCAGCTGGAACTACAACCCTCCTCTTACCACGACCCGGAACATCCTCTTCAATTGGCAATGGAGATAAGGGAAATGGGATTGCAGTAGTAGTTAGGGTTTTGCAAGGAACACTGGCAATCGACTTTGCCATATGACGTGGCGATTGACAAATATAGACATTACTGACAGATCGTTTACTGACAGATGTTTTATCGATTGTTGAAACAAGTGGAGTATCTGGTAGGCAAATAACATCAAGAGTTGTCTTCCGTACCACAGTAGTAGGGAGTAGGAGAAGTAGCTGTTATCTCAATAATTGTAGGCTCAGTGACGTCCTTGTCAGGAAGAACATCATCCAGAGTAGCGTGAGAGGATGTGTTCCCTACCAAAGGAGTGGGCTCAGTGAAGGTAGGGATGACATCCACAAGGAGGGATGACACAGCAGCATATGTGTCAGGCTCAGGCTTAGGTTGAGACAATAAATGGTCATCAGCTGCTAGGAGCCTAAAGGATGGGTATTCTGCATTTGATGGTGGTGAATGATGTGGCGCTATTGGTTGCAAAGCTTCACCCATCGCATCCAATGCCGCCAACAAATCAGCCTCAGTCCACCCATACAAATTATCCACATTCTCCCCAGCTTTCTCCACATTCTCCCCGCCTTTCTCCACATTCTCATGAATATCGTCAACCACTTTCTCAACGATATTCTCATCCACAATGTCCGACACCTTTTCCTCATTCTTCACATCGTTCACATTTTCAGCATCATCCTCTTGTTGAGATAACTTAAAACCTTCTGCTATGCCGTCTACATCTGCAACTAGTTTCGTCACTGTTGTTGTTGAATGCAGTTTGGAGGGAGCTTGACTAGCAAGTGATTTGTAGTCCGCAAAAGCTTGAGCCATTGCCTTTGCGGAAAGCGCAAGTTTATGGACAAACTCACCATTGCCTTCATTCTCAGGTAGCGGTAATTTTTCAGCTTCAGCTTCAGATGCTTTATCTTGAATTGTTGACTTGGAAGACTCGCCGAGCTCAATCTTTGGAGGAGGAGGACACAACTGTGAAATATGGTGGTTGAAGACCATTGGAGGCTCAATAGAACCCCTACCAAAAGTTTTCTTGTCTGAATTTTTGTCATTCACTTCCTGCTTAACTCTCTTGGTTATAGCTTCTTTAGTCCAATTTGAGAGCGTTGGAAACTGCCGAGTAACAAGGCGTGCTTTGAAGACACATCGATCAAGATAAATGAAAACCAACACCATAATAGGTCCACCAAACCAATTTTCATTCAGCTTTTGGGTCTGCCACTCCTCCTTTTGCCAAGACTGAACTTGGGCAGCCAATTTGCGTTTGATGAAATTGCACCAGTTGAATTTGGAGATCAACTCAGTGTTTACCAAACTTTTAAGAAGTCTCAAACTTGCCCTATTGCCTACAACGCCGCCTAAAAGAGCATTGAAGATATAAATGATGAAAATGCGTTTGAAATCATCTCCACCATCTCTTTGTGTAGAGAGCTTTTCTATAATGTGTTTGAGCTCAATAGAACTACCTTTGTATTGACTTCTGAACTCTTCCAAAAGAGACACATAAGAAGGGCATTTATCTCCAATTTTTGCTTCTTCGACAATGTTTGGACCCATTGGCAATCCCATGCACAGATGGATATCTTCCTCTAAAACAAGGAGTTTCCCATCACACAACGATCCTGTACAGGGGTCATAATTTGAAACTAGCCAGTACGCCAAGTGACCCGGAACAACATCTGTTTTAAGATGCAATAG
This sequence comes from Silene latifolia, assembly GCF_048544455.1. Classification (NCBI taxonomy): domain Eukaryota; kingdom Viridiplantae; phylum Streptophyta; class Magnoliopsida; order Caryophyllales; family Caryophyllaceae; genus Silene; species Silene latifolia. The sequence goes on along the minus strand of NC_133526.1, from coordinate 62,320,251 downwards.
AGAACCAAATCCCATTTCTTGTATAGCTTCAATCTGCTTATCTGATGGTGGATTGTCCTTATTGTTGAGAAAGTGGTAAAGCCCAGCAGCAGACATCCGAGTCCTCAACACAGGCAGTCTGTCTTTGTAAATTCTTGTCTTTTTTGTAGGTGGCTCAGAGAGTGGTTCAGTAGCTTCAGTAGGTGCTTCAGTAGAGTGGTTCAGTAGCTTCAGTACGTCCTCAACACGTCGCTTCATCCTGGCTTGGCTTGCTTCCTACAACTCAGAAAAGCCTATTATTCACAAACCAAGGAAAATAAGTTCACAAAATAAAGAAACTTGGTCAGTAAAGTTTTGATTCTAAGAGCTTGTTTTGTAAATCTCAGACCGTATTCAGTGAATCTAAGGGCTTGTTTTGTGAAACTTGGTCATTATAAGTGGTTAAAATCATCTATTTTGCTCATACCTTTATTTGGTGAATTCACAGACCTTGTTTTGTGAATCTCAGACCTTATTCAGTGAATCTAAAGGCTTGTTTTGTGAAACTTGGTCATTATAAATGGTTAAAATCATCTATTTTGCTCATACCTTTATTTGGTGAATTCACAGACCTTGTTTTGTGAATCTCAGACCTTATTCAGTGAATGTAAGGCCTTGTTTTGTGAAACTTGGTCATTATAAGTGGTTAAAATCATCTATTTTGCTCATACCTTTATTTGGTGAATTCACAGACCTTGTTTTGTGAATCTCAGACCTTATTCAGTGAATCTAAAGGCTTGTTTTGTGAAACTTGGTCATTATAAATGGTTAAAATCATCTATTTTGCTCATACCTGTATTTGGTGAATTCACAGACCTTGTTTTGTGAATCTCAGACCTTATTCAGTGAATCTAAGGGCTTGTTTTGTGAAACTTGGTCATTATAAGTGGTTAAAATCATCTATTTTGCTCATACCTTTATTTGGTGAATTCACAGACCTTGTTTTGTGAATCTCAGACCTTATTCAGTTAATCTTAGGGCGTGTTTTGTGAAACTTGGTGATTATAAGTTGTTAAAGAACATTACATTATAACAATAAGCTATGGTCAATAAGCTATGGTCAATTAACTCAATTAACTGAATTTAAGGTCTCAGATTCACTAAACAAGGTCTAAGCTTCACAAAATAAGTTCACAAAATAAGTTCTAGGATTCACAAAATAATTTCCAGGATTCACATAATAAGTTGCAAGATTCACAAAAGAAGATCCACAATTCACAAAATAAGGTCACAAAATAAGTTGGTCATTATAAGTGCATGGAAGAATATGTAAGAAAACAAATACAAAACTAAATAGAAAGTCAGAAGTAAAGAACATTGCATTATACATAGAAAAGTGATCCATGCAAATATTTAAAACAAAGTACAACATTACATGATAATTTATGTTATCCAAAATGTTAAACTAAGACGTACATAATTATACAGAAGGTTGACACTACTACGAAATTATACAAAATAACAAAAGGGCAAAGTTAAAACCTTAAAGTGCAAAGCCCTAGTTACACAGATAGTACATTTCAAACAAGGGACAACTCTAGGCTATATATACATCATCATCAAAGGTAAGTCAAGAAAAGATATATCTCTACGAGTGACTAGTAAGTCAGCAGCAATGCCAATAACTATATCTCGTTCTTCACTCGGCGTAGTTTTTAAAACATGCAATGACTCATTAACTGCACTGCGTGCAGCATCATCAAGAGCATTGAGATGAGTACTCTGAGATGGAATTTTCGCTGCGATAATGCAAAGAAGAATTTGGCAATCATATCCTCCGTCATGAAACATTTGCATGTTTGAAAGACTATTCTAGGACCCCTACGAATAGTCCGAACACCATTCATATCATTTATGTCTACAGAAAGCCAATATGCCAAGGTGACCCCAGGTGCACTTTTGTGTATCAGAAATAGTTGAGCCCAATTTCGACAAACGAGCGCCATATTTGCTTTATCTTCGTAATGATTAATTTTAGAGAAGATTTTTTGCATAAGATCTTGATTATTAAAAACAGAATGACATGCTTGATAGTGACGGCCAGGAACTATAACTTCCTTTAACGGCGAAAAAGAGAAATCCATAGCTGTTTGTTTTTCAGTGACATAAAGTGCGCGAAATGACTTTTGATCTTCGTCAAGAAGATTAACAACACAACCATTGCACCAAGGTGTCATACTTGTCTATGAAACAAGTGAAATACAAATATTAGTTAAACAAAAGAAATGTGAAAATACAAAACACAAATTCCTAGGTAGTTGGACTAACAAGCTGGGAAAATAAACAAAGGTGAAGGAGATTCTCGGACCTAGGAAGCACAAATTCCTCACAAAATTAGATCTAGAAAGCACAAAAACCGGGAAAATAAAAAGGTTTAGATTCTCATACCTTGTTTGGTGAATCTCAGACCTTGTTCGGTGAATCTCAGACCTTATTTTGTGAAACTTGGTTATTATAAGTGGTTAAAATCATCTGTTTTGCTCATTTCTTTATTTGGTGAATTTACAGACCCTGTTTTGTGAATCTCAGACCTTATTCAGTGAATCTAAGAGCTTGTTTTGTGAAATTTGGTCATTATAAGTGGTTAAAATCATCTATTTTGCTCTTTTCTTCTTAATTTGTTTCTCTGCTTCTTTGTAATCGCAGGCCTTATTCAATTAACACTCAAGCAACAACAGCAGAAGACAAACAGTAGCTAGTGTAATTTATGCAAACCTCTGTAATTTATGCAAACCTTTGAATAATCTCAGACCTTATTCAATGAGAACAACAAATGAGAAAATGCAACACGCAGAGAAACAACAAAAAAAGAGAAAATGCAACACGCAGCCAAATTTACTGGTTTGAAGATAATATAACAATAAGGTACTGGTTTCACAAATTTACCTCCTAGATTCATAAAATAAGTTCTAGGTTTCACAAAAGCAGGTAAACGAAATCTTAACGAACAGATGACAAACATTAAGTCCAAGTTTGAAGATAATATAACAATAAGCTACTGGTTTCACAAATTTACCTCCTAGATTCACAAAATAAGTTCTAGGTTTCACAAAAGCAGGTAAACGAAATCTTAACAAACAAATGACAAACATTAAGTCGAAGTTTGAAGATAATATAACAATAAGCTACTGGTTTCACAAATTTACCTCTTAGATTCACAAAATAAGCTACTGGTTTCACAAGTTTGAAATAGAAAGGAACATACGAAAAAGCGGAGAAATCGACTGCAATTGATTTTATGCGTTTCCATCGTCTTCGATTATGCTCACAAAGCGATCAAAACCTGCATAATAACAACAATAATTTAGTAAAGAAACGGAAAATACAAAAATAAGAGAAAGTTTCAATCAAATTGCGAACATAATCGAGCAGAAACGAAAATGCATAAAAATCAAACGAAGTCGAAGGAAAATATAAAAATAAGAGAAAACCGAGTAATCGATTTCAATGGCGGAAAGGAACATACGAAGAAAAGGAGAAATCGACTTCAATGGCGGAAGACGGAGTTCAGCGAATGGCGAAGACAGAGTGAATGGCGAATGGCAAAGACGGAGTAATGGTGATAATGGCGGAATAGATGAGCTTGTAATGGTGATAATGGCGGAAAAGTAGCTGTGAAGGAAGAGAGAGAAATAAATGGTGAGTAAATGGTGAGGAGTGAGATCGTAAATGGTGAGTAAATGGTGAGGAAGTGCGTTAGTTGGGAGTATATATGGGGACACGTGTCAACATCTGGTGCATTTGTAATAATTAGATCCAATGGTGAGTAAATGGTTCAGCCGCCTCACCCTAAGGAAGGTGCCTCACATGATTCAATTTCTTATATATATATATATATATATATATATATATATATATATATATATATATATATATATATATATATATATATATATATATATATATATATATATATATATATATATATATATATATATATATATATATAAGGGATCAACTAAGGCCACCTTATATATTTGAGTCCATAAGTCCTTCTAAGGGTCATTGGATCAAGGCAATGAAAGGCTAGGATTTGATGTCAATATGTGGCTACAAATTTATCCCTCCATCTTTTCTCTAATTAACTCATCAATTCAATAAACCAACCTTACTAATCATTCATCATCTCATTATCACAACTCTGAAGGAAAAGTAGATCTATATACTTAACATATTCATATATGTTTATAATTTAATTTGTCATAAAATTAACAAATGATCTTATGCATGCAAACTATTAAGCAAAATAAAGAAGAAACATTGTTCTTACATTGGAAATTCGGTTAATATGGGCACAAGAGAGATCACCTTTCTCTTTTGTTCTTGTGCTTTCCTTTAATGGAAGAACTAAGATCCAAGTGTATGATCTATCCCAAAGCTTTATACCCAAAGCTCACTCTTAATAAAATTAATACTATGAATACTAGATAATATTAATTTTGTAGAAAAATGACCCAAAAATATTATAGGACTCTTTAATATTTTCGGTTTTATGGGAGAGGAAGAAGGAAGCTTTTTATCTCTCTAAAACTCAAATTTTTAGATGAATGAATGAGTTAATGAACAACAATAACATTATTGTGTATTTAGGTAAAAATAAGAGGAAAAATCAAAGTGGTTTTCCTCTCTAAAAACCGGGTGGTAGGAGGGGCAAAGGGAGCCAATGCATGCCTTTGTTTATCTTCACAATGTAAACTAGGGTTGCATGGCTAGTAAGGTAAGTAATCATTATGTTTACCACTTATATTATAAACACAATATTTAGCCTAATCCCCTCTTAATTTCGGTACACTTATAACATGGAATCCATATTATTTTTGTCAATTTGTCAATATGTTACATGTCACATGTCACATAAATTTGTTATGTATTTTTAACATATTAAAAATCAACGTATTAATAAAAATACGTCATATACAAAAATCGACTTAGTAATTCATAATTAGTTGTACCAAAATATTTTACCAATTATAAATCACAACAAATTGTATTTATAATAATTCATTCGAATTCAATTGTTTCTTTAAACAATAATTTCATCCGAGTAATGATACAATTCGATTACTCGGATCGTATCTCATTTAATCAATTCCAATGTGATACGTAAATTTTACTTCCAAAATCGTCCGTCAATTTTCAAGAAATTTAATTAACTCGTAACGTTATACGATTAATTAAATGATCAATTAAGAGTGTTGCCCTATAGGTATGACCTAGGGGATCAACGGATCACCACCGTCGCACACGACGTAATGTCAAACTCTAGTCGACCCAATCATTACCGATATATGTTGATCGAGTTGTGAGTAAAATATTACTTCCCAATTGTATTCTTTATAATGAGACTTAAACATGTGATCATCATGATCAACAGTCGTGATCGCATTATTGTCGGAGGACACACATTCCAACAATCTCCCACTTGTCCTCGACAAGTGTGCGTCACCAATTCTCTTGTCCTATTACTATCTCCCACTCAATGCAAGGTGTCTTTCAGGTCGTACTTGCAAGTGATCATATCGAGAGTGGTTTCCTCGATCTGGAGAATAACTGATTGACCGGATTTATCCACCATGGATACATTCCGAGCGTGGTCACGCATTTCCAGTTCATTACTCCTCGAGTGGCCCTGAGATATTGTTATAACCCTGACTAGGGGTGGACAATTCCTATCGCACTCATTCCCTTCGACTAGCCACAGCCATCATAACCCAAAATATGCCCATTTGACCCCATTTACGAAGGTCGTAGTAACACAAATCAAAGTTAATCTGAAACTGTGCCATCTTAGGCGAATAGTCTTTAGTCAAAAGAATCGACTCATTTGAATACTATAGCAGCTCTCGCCATGACCAGGCTATATAAATTTGCCAGAACTTTATAAGCGGTCATTAGGCCCGACAAAAAGTTCCTAACAGTCTGCCTATGTGATCGACTAGTCATTCTCATATGACTATATGGCACTTGAACTTGCCATCAATCGCATCACACTCTAGTCACTTCGAGACGTCACCCCATGCAAGTGACTATGGGCAAATACAATGTTAATCCATGTTCACTTTAACGGGGTTCAATTGTCTCTACAACCCGTTTGTATATAACAATGTATAAGGTGAGTTAATAATAACTCAAACGACAAATGTCGACATCACACTCGGGTAGTCAATACCATATTACAACCTTGTGATGCAAATCGTAAGTGTATAAACACTTGTTGATTGCAATAGAAGTTTAACATGTCATGTGTCCATGTGTTCAAACTTCTTATAATCGCATTTTCCTTTATGTTCATGTTATCTTCTCATAGCATGGACCTTACCAAGTACACATCAAGGTTCCCGACCTCGGTTTTGGTTCTTTATCTTGAAAGAACTTCCTTATCGATTATCACATAACGAACGAATTTGTGGTGAATGATATAACTTGTACTGATCAAGTACTCCATCCACACACAATGCACTAGGTACATGTTTTGTAGAGTCTTGCAACAATTTGTCAAGATGATTAGCCTAGCACTTCTTACAAGTCCTAGCATAGTTAGGAAAGATTAATTTTGAGTAACTTCATATTCAACTAAGTATCTTTCCAAAACTTCTTATTTCTCCTTTAAGCTTGAAAGGCTTAGGATTCTCATAAATCCGTACAAGTGCTCGGATTTTCTACAATATGTGCAACCTCTTGACACATAACAGAGCATTTTATCAAACACCGAAATCGCTCATCGGATTCTACTTGAGAATTCATGACGTTTCTTTTATGGCTTACCAATGAATCATCATGCTCTTATGCATATGATTCACCATTGGACATGTCCATGATTATTTTAATGGCGGAAACATTAGTTACTAATAATCAGGAGATCAACCGTTCATAGGTTCAATGAACGACCATGACTGCTAATGGCAATTCCATTTTCATCTACATGAATAACCTATGTGTATGTTGATATGATGTGTATCTCTTAATACTAATCCAATATTTCTGGTCGTAATTGGATTCATCATAGTCCAAATTCATCCAGAATTGAAAACTCAAATACTTCTTTGTGAAGGAAGATATTAGCTCGTCATTCCTAATGAGTAATGAGTTGTAAACATTCAGAGGATGACAGCTCCCACTAAATCCCATGTCTTCACATGATAATTTGTAAACTCCACTTAATTCCACATGTTTCGAAATTTATTACTTAATCGAAAACATTTCAAAATTGGAATGTATTTTGCTTTGCAAAGTTATTAAGATGAAGCCATATATGTTCCCATCATATCCTTTAAAAATTCCTATTTCGAAGAGGTTTCATCTTAACCTTATGGAAAGAGATTTTAAATCTATAACACATTCATGTCATAATGATGTGTGGCAATGTCATTTATTAAATATGAGTAATATCTAATACACATCCTTCAAAATATCCCTTTTAGAAGGAGGTTTAACCAATTCATTTTCATAATGAGGTTAAGTAATGACATCTGCGTGGTTTAAAACTTTGGCTATTGAAGATATCGGTATATCAATCCTTGCAACCTCTAGTCATAAATATCGCTTATTACTAGGATGTTACATTGATTCATTTAGGCTCTTAAGTAAATCTCAAGGTTGAAACTATTGGTCAAAATTTATCATAAACTAGTCAAAACTCTTGTTAAGACTTTACATTAGTCATTTTGTTCCAAAACTTTCTTTTGGTCTCCTCGTGTAGTTATCTTGAGAACATACTCTTATGATTACTTCACTTTGTCTCTTTAGTCATATAGAACTTACTTGAGACCATAGATCTCATCTATTTGGTATACTATGTGAATAGATATACCCTTCATTCAAATCATTCTACCTTGCGTAGATCTCATTTACACAAGTACACAATATATCTTGTCTCGTGTGTTGTGTCCTCATTTTTCTCCCACTCTATCTTTAGAATAAATACACTAGAGATTCAAAGATAGCATATGAGATACAAATAATGAATTTGAAGTATAAGGAGAACTATCTCATAGGTTGACTAATAGTTTTAAATTTCGTAAGTGTACTTGGTGATTGACATTCTTTTGACAGAGTTCATAGACTCAAAATCACTTTATAAATGATCATACACAAGCCTTAAGCATGTGGACATATAATGAAACCCGTCATTATATTTGTCTATTAGATCACTTTAAGTTATATGTTTCTAAGAGTAAGCATTTAAACATGAATTTTAGAACATAGGATAAAATGATAAAACGGGTGACTTGGGTTGCAAACCAAGTCACCATTATCCAAAATACAACCCATTATCCAAAATACCTTTCCATGTCGAACACGGAAACTTAAGGTTCTAAAATTCAAAACATGAATAAAATTAGACAATAAAAAAGCAAAGCTCCATGAAAGCTATTCCTAGCTCCTTGATGGTTTCTTAAGCTTGCTTTTCTTTTCCTTTATCTTTGCTTGGTGGAGGCCCTATTTACAATAAAAATGGATATACATTATCACAACTTTGTATCACAATACCATAGTTGAATTAGAAACAAAAAAGAAAGGATAGTCATTTACCTACTGGAGTAATCTTTCCAGCCTTAATATCACCAAGGTATTTGGAACAATTTCTTTTCCAATGTCCCATACCATTACAATAATGGCATTTATCAAGAGGACTCTTCTTGATTTTTGAAGTGCTAGCTTCACAAGTCTTAGCTTTGGTGAATGTGGGAGCTTGCTTCTTACCCTTCCTCCCATTCTTCTTGAACTTCCCCTTACTCTTAGTGCTTAAGTTAAGCACATCCTTGGGTGGGTTCACATTTAACTCCATGTCCCTTTCGGCTTGCACAAGTAACTTGTGCAATTCTTCAAGAGACACATCCTTGTCTTGCATGTTAAAATTCACCGGGAATTGAACATACGCTTTGACTTTGGACAAGGAGTGTAGAATCCTATCTACAATGAGTTCTTTGGGGATTTCAACCTTTTGAATTTTCAAGGTCTCGACAAGCTCCATAAGTTTGAGCACATGAGGGCTAACCTTTTGGCCCTCTTTGAAGTCGAGATCAAAGAATGCCGCGGCCGCCTCATATTGGACGATCCGCGGAGTTTGTGAAAACATTGTCACAAGCTTGGAGTAAATTTCATTAGCATTGCCCATTTTAAAGGCTCTCCTTTGGAGATCCGCCTCCATCGCAAATATCAAGACATTTTTCATTGCGGCGGACTCCTTTTGGTAAGCCTCATATGCTTCCCTAGTGGCGGTGGTCGACCTAGTAGTAGGTTCGGGTGGAGAGGCCTCGGTAAGGTAACGAAGCTTGTCGTCACCTTGGGCGGCTAATTTGAGTTGGGCATCCCAATCGGAGAAATTTGACCCATTCTTTTCAAGTTTACATCGATCCATGAAGGATCGGAGCCATGATGAATTAGCGAGAGGCGTTGCAATGGGGGTTGGTGTTGCCATTTGTTATGAGAAAAAGAGATGGTCTACAAAACAACAATAGAAGGAGTAAAACAAATGTCGTTTAGATAATACTCGTAAAAATTTATAATTTACACAAGTTTTAAGCATTTTTCTAGTGACCTCTACCCAACTAGATAAATGATTCCAAGACCCAAATTCATATCGACTTAGGCACGGTGGGGCCGATTCATCCTTTATCAATATAACTCGGTGGATTAACATTTAATCGATTCTACTTTTAGAACTCTTGGTCGATAATATTACATTAACATTTATCTTTAGCCCAAAACACATTCAACAAGGGGACGATGTGGCCGATAAAACCCTTATCGAAAAACTTTTGTTGAGTTCAATCCAAATTTCGAATAAATGTGTCCATGATCCAAACCCACATTAACTTGGGCACGGTGTGGCCGATTCATCCCTTATCAACATGAATTCGGTGGATAGACATTTATCACCCACTTCCCCTACGTAACAAGGTTTGTACCCCGGTGTGGCCGAGTGCACTCCCTCACGAAATAGGTTTTCATGGTTTCTACTATTTGGTAAGGCTATGTCTCAATTAATTGTTTTAGCGAGAGGTCATGTCAATTTATTATCTATCACGTTTTAAGTGAACTAAAGCGGTGAACTACGATAATTTTAATTGACACGGTCGATAAACTCGATGAAAGAAGATGCATGTTTTAGTTATGGCGATTTAGCGATGCATGTGACATATAAATAAAATGCAAACATAAAATAAATCCTAGTATGGCCTTCCTAAAATAGAAAAACTATTTAACTATTACATATTCGGAAACCAACTCCATTGGTCCCTTGAACTTCGGTTGTGGCACGCATCTCGAGGTAACACCGTCTTTATGTATCGCCATCTTGAAGAAATTCGTCTTTGGGAACTCCGAAATGAATAAAATTACATAATAAATTACATAATTTCCTATTATACATTTTTAACTAAAATAAAAATAAATCTATTAAATTACAAAACGGTGATATGAGATCGCAATAAAATTACAACCGAATCGATATTCCCATACATTTCGGGAAATACCAATAAAAACTAAGGCCATACTAAGTAAAATTACATAATTCAAAAATTACATAAATTAAAATTATGACAATCATAAAGAAAATGCAGCATTATAATATGTATGAACATGCCCAATTTTATGCTAAATCGTCTTTAATTAGCCAATATCGTATATTACTCGATTTTTACGGATTTGCGTGATTTCAACATTTTATAATCACAAAAAATTACATAAATTCATATTTATGCATAAGTTAATTACCCTAACCTCTTAAGACTCAAAATTTAGTCTTCACTAATTATTTGACCATAATTAACTCATATTTATAAAATTTGTTCATTAATGGACTTAAAATTATAAAAATAAGCTATAAACTTCAAATAAATCACAAAAATTTCAAATAAATTTGAAATTTGAAATTTAAACTCATGAACATTCTGAAAAAATACCATGACACTCATAATGTTCAAAAACTTAGGTTAAAAATTTCGAATTTTATCCGGAAAAACAATGTTGCGGTTTATCGGTTTTAACTAAAATAATCATAAAAACATGAGAAAAATTATATACATCAACTTTTCAATTTTAGATCTGAAAAAGATAATAAAATGCAACATATAATGTTTTTCCTTAGTCATAGAGTATGTTTTATCAATATTTCACTAATAAAGTCACTATTCATGCTATTTTTCTTCAAAAATCCATAAATCATGCAAAAAGACTTCACTATAGCCTATTATTTTACACACATCTTGTAAAATTGCATGTGACAACAGACTAAATTTCTATGACCAGATTCGAAATTTATCTCATATTAACCTATTTTTCACCTAAATCCGAATTTAATAATGAAAAATCCATTTTTCGAGCATAAGAAGTCCAAAAATTATGAAAATTTACAGGTTATCTCAAAATAATATATGTGACAACATATCCAAAAATCACTGGAAAATACGAAGTATAGCTAATTTTAGTCCGAAAATGACATTTTTACTCATAAAATCATATTTTAATGCCATTATTGTATAATATGAACAATAAAAATCCGTAAATTAACCAAAATATCCTAAAAACATTTTAGGACCAGAAATTTTAACATGCATAAATTAATTTCGTGATATATCATAATAACACAAATTATACAAGTTTTATATGTTAATCTTTATAACTCGGAAAAACTTTTAACCGATTTGCATGAAAACAACCATAGCTCTTGATACCGATTGAAGGAAAAGTAGATCTATATACTTAACATATTCATATATGTTTATAATTTAATTTGTCATAAAATTAACAAATGATCTTATGCATGCAAACTATTAAGCAAAATAAAGAAGAAACATTGTTCTTACATTGGAAATTCGGTTAATATGGGCACAAGAGAGATCACCTTTCTCTCTTGTTCTTGTGCTTTCCTTTAATGGAAGAACTAAGATCCAAGTGTAGGATCTGTAACACCCCCATTTATTCAAGAGCCTTTAGCTAGACATTCCCAAATAAATCGGACTGTTACCATCTCGGTTTCCCGAGGTAGTGAATAACAAAGTACAACAATACCATAGTACTTTAAATTAAAACTTTAGTGAATACATGTTTATTACAACTTAATCCAACTTAAAACTTAATATAAAATATTTACAACTCGCAGCGGAAATAAATAAAGTGATATAATTAATCTATGTGATCTAGACTTCAACTATGGTCCATGTCGAGCTCTCATCCCAATGCTCCCAAGTCAGCTAATCTTTAGTACCTGTCAAATCTGCTCCCCATAAAACGGTTCACCGCAGGTGTTCACGAATACACAGTCAACCTCGCGGTTGAGTAGGAATAAATACTAACAACAAAAACATACGATAAATAATCCAATTTCCTTTTTCATTGCACAACCCCCTGACAACGTGCTCCTTGCTTTTACTTAGTCGTTACACTAATCATCCCGCCAATCCCTGGCCGGGGCAGCCTCAACCCGAAGGTGAGTAAACACACACTACATTACCAAAAGGTAATGTCTGCCTCAACATATAGTTGATTAAATATCCACCAGATGGCCTGCAGACCAATCTGGGGCCTGCCTCGAGTAAATACGATAAAATATCGTCTGCCAGAATAAATATGAAATACGTCACCCGAAGGCTCTTACATGACGTCTGCCAATATAACCTCCATAATAATTTACATCACCACGAAGGGATGTCTGCCAGTATTAAACTGAATAACCGATGCAATAAAAGTAACTCCATCATAACTAATCCAACCAACATCTACAATATAATTTTCCCCTCTAACAATTTCAACGATATCAACCAACACAATTCTCAAATGATCAATTCACTTTAATATATATCATCCAACAAACATTATCGAGTAAAAGTTGAGTAGGATTTATCCCTACCTCGAAAGCAAGCACTCCAATTATGCAATCCAAGCAATTAAAGCAATCAATTAGAAATATTATTCTTCAGTAAATCCGCTCCACCAATTCCGTCACCTTGAGGCGATAATAAAATTAATTCCTTTGCTTTTCTCTTCCTTAATTCCTTTAGATTTCTTCCTTCTTATTTTATGAGTTATTTTCAAATTTATTATGGTATTTATAGTGTAAGATTAAAGAGTATGTGAGGTCAATTAGGAAACTTATTATAATTACCTTATTCTAATTATTATAGGAATTACCATTATAAATTATATTATTATTATTATTATCATATAATTATTATTACCTTTATATATTATTATTCTCATATTATATTATTATCAATTCCCGATACCAATCCCGATTATACTCATACCAACTTAATAAGTTTCGGTCCAATAAACAATAGCACACGGCCCATATTATATTAGTTAAACCCAATTCCCGACATGTACACTTAATTTATTATTTAATTAACGTATTACTTGTATTCATTATTAGAAATGTCATTTAATCAATTATTAAATTACATAAATTACTTCCATAAATTATTATCAAAATACGGAGTATTACAGGATCTCTCCCAAAGCTTTATACCCAAAGCTCACTCTTAATAAAATTAATACTATGAATACTAGATAATATTAATTTTGTAGAAAAATGACCCAAAAATATTATAGGACTCTTTAATATTTTCGGTTTTATGGGAGAGGAAGAAGGAAGCTTTTTATCTCTCTAAAACTCAAATTTTTAGATGAATGAATGAGTTAATGAACAACAATAACATTATTGTGTATTTAGGTAAAAATAAGAGGAAAAACCAAAGTGGTTTTCCTCTCTAAAAACCGGGTGGTAGGAGGGGCAAAGGGAGCCAATGCATGCCTTTGTTTATCTTCACAATGTAAACTAGGGTTGCATGGCTAGTAAGGTAAGTAATCATTATGTTTACCACTTATATTATAAACACAATATTTAGCCTAATCCCCTCTTAATTTCGGTACACTTATAACATGGAATCCATATTATTTTTGTCAATTTGTCAATATGTTACATGTCACATGTCACATAAATTTGTTATGTATTTTTAACATATTAAAAATCAACGTATTAATAAAAATACGTCATATACAAAAATCGACTTAGTAATTCATAATTAGTTGTACCAAAATATTTTACCAATTATAAATCACAACAAATTGTATTTATAATAATTCATTCAATTTTAATTGTTTCTTTAAACAATAATTTCATCTGAGTAATAATACAATTCGATTACTCAGACCGTATCTCATTTAATCAAATTCCAATGTGATACGTAAATTTTACTTCCAAAATCGTCCGTCAATTTTCAAGAAATTTAATTAACTCGTAACGTTATACGATTAATTAAATGATCAATTAAGAGTGTTGCCCTATAGGTATGACCTAGGGGATCAACTGATCACCACCGTCGCACGACAGTAATGTCAAACTCTAGTCAGCCAATCATTACCGATATATGTTGATCAGTTGACAGTAAAATATTACTTCCCAATTGTATTCTTTATAATGAGACTTAAACATGTGATCATCATGATCAACAGTCGTGATCGCATTATTGTCGGAGGACACACATTCCAACAAACTCCTTCTCCTCTCTCCACATATCACTTTCTCTCCTCTAAAAAAAAACCCAAAATCCCCAAAAACCAAAACCCAAATAAATCACCCACTCCTCTCATCTTCATTCACCACCACCCACCACCACCCCACCCGACACCAACTCACCACCCACCACCCCCGCCACCACCACCCAGCCGCCGCCACCTCGGTATTTTTTTTTTTTTTTTTTTTTTCGTTTTGGTATCTTTTAATTGCCCATAATTTTTTTGTTGTCTTTTATTTTCTTTTAATTGCCTTTTATTTTGTTAGTTCTCGTTTTTTTAGTCATTTTCTCAAATCTCTTCTTGTTATACGGTTTTTTTAAGATTTCGGTTTTTAAATCTCGTTTTTTTTGTGAGATACTTTTTTTTCATAAAATTTGTTGTTTTAATCTTAGTTATATAAAAATTCTTATAATTTGTTGATTTTAATCTTATATTTCACATTTTGATATAAAAATGATATAAAATGACTAAAGTTACATAGTTATGGGCAAAAGTTATACTGTTATGGACTACAGTTATACCAAAATGGACTAAAGTTATACAAAAATTGCCTAAAGTTATACTGTTATGGACTAAAGTTATACGAAAATGGACAAAAGTTATACAAAAGTTGCCTAAAGTTATACAAATATGGACTGAAGTTATACGAATAAGGACTAAAGTAATACAAAAACTGACTAAAATTATACAAATATGGACTAGAGTTATACAAATATGGACTGAAGTTATACAAATAAGGACTAAAGTTATACAAAAACTAACTAAAGTTATACGAATATGGACTAAAGTTATACAAAAACTGACTAAAGTTATACGAATATGGACTAAAGTTATACAAATAAGGACTAAAGTTACACAAAAATGGACTAAAGTTATACAAAAATGGACTAAAGATATACAAATACATTAGGAATGTGTTGAACTTCTACTCAATGAATGTATAACTCTAGTAACGATATGAATAACTTCTACACAAGGAATGTATAATTCCAGTAGAAATGTGTATAATTTCAATGATTTTAGTCAATTTTTGTATATCTTTAGTCAGTTTTTGTATAACCTTAGCCCATTTTTGTATAACTTTACTCCTTATTTATATAACTTGAGCACATTTTTGTATAACTTTAGTCCATTTTTGTATAACTTTAGTCCATTTTCGATAAATTAATTGGAATTTATATAAGTACTTTTTGTATAAATTTAGTCCATATTTGTATAACTTTAGTCCATATTTGTATAACTTTAATTCATTTTTGTATAACTTTAATCCATTTTTGTATAATTGTAGTCAATTTTTTGTATAACTTTAGTCAATTTTTTGTATAACTTTAATCCAAAAGCGTGTAACTTTAGTCCAAAATCATATAACTTTAGTCCAAAATCGTATAACTTTAATCCAACAAACTTATAACTTTAGTCCAATATATAACCGAAATCCTAAATACCAGCAATACTAACTTTTCACCAACAATACTAGATCTGAAAAAAAAAAGCCATTTTCTAAATATCAAAATGTAAAATAAGACATATTTGAAAAAAAAAAAAAAACAAGACAAGATTTTAAAATAAGCAATCGTATTTGGAACACCAACTCATTTTTTAGTCTAGTTCAAGGGTATAACTTTAGTCGTAATGAGTATAACTTTAATTTGTGAAGCGTATAACTTTACTCGTAAATAATAAACTTTAATGTTTGAAGGGTATAACTGTAGCGTATAAGATTTTTTTTTTTTAAAAAAAAAAGCAACAACATCTCCATCACCAACCATTACTTAATTTAACAATAACAAATAAAAAAATAACAATAACAACAAAAAAATCAAAATATAACACAAATCACACTACAATAATGACAATAAATAAGATTTAACAATAACAATAAGATTTAACAATAACAAGCAAAGTAAATCTGAAAAAAAAAAACGACGAACACCAACAGCAGCAATATCTCCATCAGCAACCATCCCTTAATTTAACAATAACAATAACAAAAAAAAAAAATAACAAATAACAAATAACAAATAACAATAACAACAAAAAACAAAAAAAATCAAAACATAACACAAATCATACTACAATAATAACAATAAATAAGATTTGAAAAAAAAAAAAAAAGAGATCTCACTACTACAAATCCAGGCAACTACAACGCCCCTTTAACAACGTTTATGCACGAAAATCACAATAGACGTTGTAGAATGTATGGCGCGATTTTTACTAAACTTAATTACAACGGGTATGGTTATATAACCGTTGTTATAAGTTTTAACAACGGGTTAAATTTGCACAACCGTTGTTAATAATTTGGCGCAAAATTGGCGCAAAGTTAGTGTAAAGTAATCACAACGGGTATTTTTAAACCCGTTGTTAAAACTTATTTAACAACGGTTGTTATTTTACAACCGTTGTTAAAACTTATTTAACAACGGTTGTTATTGAACAACCGTTGTCAATACTTTCAATACTATAAACCACACAAACACAGATCTGCTACAGCCACAAAACACATACATAACCTAACACAAACACAAACACAGACAAACACAAACACAAACACAAACACAAACACAAACACACTTTCTCATCGTCTCTTTCTCTCTTTCTCATCGTCGCTTTATCATCTCGCCGTCACTGTTGGTTTCATCGTCTCTTACTTTCTCTAATTATCAGGTAAATCTCGCCGTCCTTTGTTGGTTTCATCGTCTTTCATCGTCATTGTTTTCTTTTTTAAATTATTTCATTTAATTTGCATGTATATATGATGGGTTTTTATCGATCATTATTATGTTATTATTCGCTTAATTAGCTCGTAAAACAAATTAAATAAAATAAAACAAAGAAGAAGCAAGATGATAGAGAGGAATGCATGATAAACTTAATTAATAATTCATTAATATATATATATATATATATATATATATATATATATATATATATATATATATATATATATATATATATATATATATATATATATATAAATACATAAATTAAAAAAAAGAATTACATTTCTAAAAATGCAATTCTTATATTTTCATAGAGAGTCTTATTCTCTTCTATGATATCCCTCCTCTCCTCCTTAGCTATTTGGAGGTTTCGTTCGTGATTGCTATATCGTCATATAGTCGCAACAACTGCTGCTCTGTCAAGCCATTTCTTTTGGCGTCCCGGAGTGCGGCTTGAGCATCCACAAGATAGCTCCTAAAACTGTCCTCGATGTGGAGCAACCGGCGGATGAAGCTAGTGATTTTCTCGGTCATAGTAAGCGTTTTAAGGATGTAATCGTTCATTTTGTTGATGAACTTTGGAGTTGTTAGTTTGAAAGATTAATTAGGGGTTGGAGATTGTTTTAGCAGTTAGGGTTTGAAGATAGAGAGATAATGGAATAGTGGTTGAGATAATGTATGTATTTATACTAAGTAATGTGTCCTTTGAGTTGTTTTTTAATTAATATAATATATGCATGTTTAGGAAGTTATGCCATAATCATCATATCTCCCTGCTTCAAATCTAATGTAAACCCTTCTCATTCCATATATTGTCCATTCATATGCACGAGACTGGGGAGGGATGGCAGTAATAATGCATGCATCGGAATTATAACGGGCCCCGTAATTATGCATGCATCTAGTAATATTTAATTTAATTTTTTTTTATTTTTTAAAAACAAACAACAACGGTTATGTAGAAACAACCCGTTGTCTTTAGTTATAACGACGGTTCTTTGTAAATTAACCGTTGTTATAACTTTTCCACCAAAATTGAGTCACACTTTCCACAACGGGTTTTTATACTTAAAACCGTTGTTAATAGTTTTAACAACGGGTTCCTTAAGAAAACCAACCGTTGTTAAAACCTTTTACAACGGACGCTTTAACAACGTCCGCTTTTTTATATCACAACGGTTTTTAACCGTTGTTATAGCCTGTATCTGTAGTAGTGTCTAAGTAGAAGAGGGAGGTCGGCTGGTGGAGGAGAATGGTGGTGTTGTTGCTGTTGTCGTGGGGCGGCCGGAGGCGGTGGTGCGGTTGTGGGCTGGTGGCGAGTGGCGGGTGTCGGGTTGGTGGTCAGTGAGGGAGGAGGTGGGTGTCGATGATGATGATATGGTTTTTTTATTATTATTATTTGTTTTGTTTTGAGAGGATGAGAGAAAAAAAATGAGAGAGAATGAGGGATGAGAGAAGTGTGAGAAAATGAATAATGAGGAATTGAGTAGGGAGGATAGAATAAGGAAGGAGTTATACAAGATTAGAAGAAGTTATACAAGGATTAGGGAGGGAGATTAGGGAGGGAGATTTGTGACCTTTCAATGAGATGTAATCTCATCCCTCCATCCCTTCCATCCAAAGGCCCTTATAAGGACTTAGGGACTCATATGATATGAGGGCCTTACTAGAACCCTTCTATATATATATATATATATATATATATATATATATATATATATATATATATATATATATATATATATATATATATATATATATATATATATATATAGAATTAGGATCACATGAGTCCACCCTCTCTTTTTGAGTCCGTGAGTCCATGATATAATATCACACGTTATATTAAATAATATCACAGCTTATAGTATCACACGTTATACTAAACAATATCACAGCTGGAAAAAAAAATTTTGAAAAAAAAAATGAAAAAATAAATCGTGATATTGTTTTGTAATACAATATCACACGTTATGCTAAATAATATCACACGTTATATTAAACAATATCAAAACGTGTAATATTGTATTACAAAACAATATCACGAAATTTTTTTTTTCGAAAGTTTTTTTTTTTAGTGTAAGTTGTGATAATATTTAGTATAACGTGTGATATTGTAAGCTGTTATATTGTTTAGCATAACGTGTGATATTGTATTACAAAACAATATCACAATTTTTTTTTTTTAGTTTTTTTTTCGATTTGTTATAGTGTAAGCTGTGATATTGTTTAGTATAACGTGTGATATTGTAAGCTGTGATATTGTTTAACATAACGTGTGCTATTGTATTACAAAACAATATCACGAATTTTTTTTTTCGAGTTTTTTTTTTTGGAATTTTTTTAGTGTATGTTGTGATATTGTTTAGTATAACATGTGATATTGTTTAACATAACGAGTGATATTGTATTACAAAACAATATCACGATTTTTTTTTTCCAAAATGTTTTTTTTTTCAACTGTGATATATTTTAGTATAACGTGTGATACAGTAAGTTGTGATATTGTATATCATAACATGTGATATTATATTACTAAACAATATCACAATTTTTTTTTTTGGTGTAGTATAAGATGTGATATTGTTTAATATAACGTGTGATATTTTACCATGGACTCACAGACTCAAAAAGATAGGGTGGACTCATGTGATCCTATATCTATCTATATATATATATATATATATATATATATATATATATATATATATATATATATATATATATATATATATATATATATATATATATAGAGGTGAGATCCGGTGAGTCCACCTAAATATCTGAGCCATAAAACAATATCACGCACTATACAAAACAATATCACGAAATTTTTTTTTTTTCGAAAATTTTTTTTTTCATATTTTTTTTCAATTTTTTTTTCCCGACAATTTTTTTTTTTCGTGTAAGCTATGATATTGTTTTGAATAACGTGTGATATTGTTTAGCATAACGTGTGATATTGTATTACAAAACAATATCACGATTTTGTTTTTCAGTTTTTTTTTTTCAAAAAGGTTTTTTTTTTTTTCAGATGTGATATTATTTAGTATAACGTGTGATACTATAAGCTGTGATATTGTGTATCATAACATGTGATATTATATTACTAAACAATATCACAATTTTTTTTGTATAGTATAAGCTGTGATATTGTTTAATATAACGTGTGATATTGTATCATGGACTCACGGACTCAAAAAGATAGGGTGCACTCATGTGATCCTAATTCTATATATATATATATATATATATATATATATATATATATATATATATATATATATATGTATAGAGTAAAGTTCATATAAGTCCCTTATATGTTTTGAGTCCTTAAGTCTTCACTATAGCCCTTGGATCATCCAATATGGATGGTTGAGATTGAAACCAAAAAGCACCATTAACACTAATTTATCACTCTCTCTCATACCCATTTTAATTAATCACTAACAACATAATTAAACACTAATGCACTATATATATTTTCCACTCATCCACTTCTCTCTCATCTCACACATTTCACTACTCTTCTCTCTCAAAACCCCAAAAAATAAAAAACCCAAGAAAAAAACCCAAAAAACCAAACAAATAAAAAAATCAAAAAATCCAAATAAATCATTTACTCGTCTATTTCTCATTCACCACCCACCTACCACCACCCACCCGACACCACCATTGTCGCCATCCCCACCACCGCCGCCGCCACCACCGCCACCACGACGTCTTTTTTTTAAAAAAAAAATTAATGTTTTGTTGTTTTTATTTTTTTGTTGTTTTTTCCGCAAATATCGTCTTGCTATACAATCTTGTTTCAAATTTGGGAGTTTCTTTTATTTTGATCTTAGATCTAATAAAATAGATCAAATATTATTTTCATTGACCCGTTTTTTTTTTTCAATTTTGATGTTTTGGTCTTTTTTTTATATTTGTTATTTTTCAAAATTTCATATAAAAATGACTTAAAATGATTATAGTTACATCGTTATGGACTAAAATTACAACGTCAATAAACTAAAGATACACTTTTATGGACTGAAATTACACTTTCGTGGACTAAAATTACACTTTTGTAGACTAAAGTTACACATTTGAGGATTAAAGTTACGTATTTGTGGACTATAATTACATTTTTATGGACTAAAATTACACTTTTGTGGACTAAAATTACACTTTCCTGGACTAAAATTATACTTTTATGGACAAAAATTACACGTTTGTGGACTAACATTACACTTTTATGAACTAAAATTACACTTCCGTAGACTAAAATTACACTTTTGTGGATTACAATTACTCTTTTGTGGTCTAAAATTACACTTTTGTGGACTAAAATTACACTTTTATGGACAAAAATTACACATTTGTAGACTAAATTACAGTTCCGTAGAATAAAATTACACTTTTGTGGACTAAAATTACTCTTTTGTGGACTAAAATTACACTCGTAAAATGATAAAAGATGCACACTATCAATGTACTAAAGTTATACATTTGTGGACTAAAATTACACTTTTGTTTACTAAAATTACACTCATAAAATGATAAAAGATACACATTATTAATTTACTAAAGTTACAATTTAGTGGACAATGATTGAAATTGCACAATCTCAATGACTCAAAATAAATGAATTGTGTAACTTTAGTCCAAACTGCGTATTTTTACTCCGAAGGTAGTCGTAAATAGTGTATTTTTAGTCCAAATTTATGTGAAATAGTGTATTTTTATTCCAAATTTTGTGTTTTTAGTCCAAATTTAGTCGTAAATAGTGTATTTTTACTTTTTAGTCCAAATTTAGTCGTAAATAGTGTATTTTTAGTCCAAATTTTGTATTTTCAGTCCAAAATTGTGTAATCTTAGTCCAAATTGTGTAATTTTAGTCCAAATTGTATAACTTTAGTCCAAATTTGTGTAACTTTATTCCAAATTGTGTAAATTACTAATAAGTCCATTAGTTAGTCCAAATTGTCCAAATTGTGCAACTTTAGTCCATTGAAAATGTACCTTTAGTCCATTGAGAATGTAATTTTAGTCCATTGAGAGTGAAACTTTAGTAATTGAGAGGGTAACCTTAGTAGATATAAGTGTAATTTTAGCTAACAAAAGTGTAATTTTGACAGACAAAAGTGTAATTGTAACAGACAAAAGTGTAATTTTAAGCAACAAAAGTGTAATTTAAGCTAAGAAAAGTGTAATTGTAACAAAAAAAAGTGTAATTTTAGCTAACAAAAGTGTAATTTTAACAGACAAAAGTGTATGTTTAACAGAAAAAAGTGTAATTTTAAGCAACAAAAGTGTATTTTTAACAGAAAAAAGTGTAATTTTAACAGAAAAAAGTGTAACTTTAATAGGAAATAATGTAACTTTTATAGAAAAAGTGTAACATTAATAAGGCAAAGTGTAATTTTAGTTCACAAAAAAAAGTGTAACTTTAATGGATAAAAGTGTAATTTTAATAAATAAAAGTTTAATTTTAATGAAGGAAAGTGTAGCTTTAATAATAGAGAAAAATGTAACTTTAACAGAAAAAATGTAACATTAATAGAAAAAAGTGTAATTTTAATGGAGAAAAGTGTAATTTTAATGGAAAAAAGTGTAATTTTAATAGAGAAAAATGTAATTTTAATAGAGAAAAATGTAATTTTAATAAAAAGATATTTTTTTAGATCTAAAATTAAACAAATCATAATTTTTTTTCAAAAACTAAATCTAAAACAAAAATCACAATTTCTTTTCAAAAAAAAAGATAGATCTAAAATATGCTAATGTAAATAATGTACTTGTTTTATAAAAAAAAACCACATTTAGTATTTGTTTTTAGAAAAGACTCACATCTCCACCATCACAATAACAACATACACAACTTTACTCGAAAAAAAAAACCCAGAAATTCCAGATCTGACCGGAAAGAAAGAAAGAAAAAAAAATACCGAAAAGGAAGGTGACGGCGTGGTTGGTGACGGTTGTTAGAAAAGACTCACATCTCCACCATCACAACAACACCACACACAACTTTACTCGAAAAAAAAAATCAGAAACTTCAGATCTGACCGGAAAAAAAAAACGAAAAGGAAGAAAGGAGGAAGGTGGCGGCGTGGTGGCGGAATGCTTGGTGACGATTGTGGTGGGTGGTGTGGTGGGTGTGCAGGTTGGGTGGTGTGTGATGGGTTGGGGTGGTGGTTAGTGGGAGAGAGGGTGAATTATTTGGGGTGATTTTATTGGGGTTTTTTTTGGGTGATTTTTGGAGGTTTTTGATTTATTTAGATTTTAGAGAGATGAGAGGAATGAAATTGTGTGAGAGGTGAGAGAAATGAATTAGTGAAAAGGTATATATATTTAATTAGTGGTTAATTAAGATGAGTTAGTGATTAATTAAAAAGAGTAGAGAGAGAGAGTTAGATTAGCTAATTAATCTTCATTTAGGAGGTTTGATCTAAGCCACCCATCTTCCTCATCCAAGGGCTTGGATGAGGACTTATGGACTCAAGGTTTGTGGGTGGACTTAGATGAACCCAATACTATATATATATATATATATATATATATATATATATATATATATATATATATATATATATATATATATATATATATAGAGAGAGAGAGAGAGAGAGAGAGAGAGAGAGAGAGAGGCAAGATCCGGTGAGTCCACCTATATATTTGAGTCCCATTAGTCCATTTATGTATCACGCACTACACATAACAATATCACGAATATATTTTTTGCAGTGATCAGTTAAACTTGTACTCCGTATCATCAATCATGTGAGAGGGTCCTGCTACCGTCGTCAGTTACTTACATATGAGATACAACATCTACTAGTATTTACAGATGTAACAAGTTAGAAATCAAGTTCCAGCCCATCCATTTCTTCTCGTATGGAGCTTTGAAGTTAAGCTCGAACATTTCTCTTGTAATTTGCTCTCCTGGTTCACAAAACGCCACTAGTTTTCTAACTATTTCTGTACTCTCCAGGATATGTTCCAAGTTGTGAGGGTCTGTCCAGAGTTTATTCACTAAATGCAACCGTCTTTGTTTTCCCCCCGCAGGAATCTCCCATTTTCTGTACAACATCTCCCTTTCCTCTAGAGCCAGCTTTGAACTAACCCTTTTTGCAAGTAATTTGCGCTCTTGTTTAAGTGCCTTAATGCTGCATGTAATGGATGAATACTAGAATTAATACAAAGTGAATCAGCCCAAAACAGAGTTTTTAAAGCTGTTTTTTTTCAGAAATATTCATCTTGGTACCTTGAGCTTTGAGTGATCTAAAATGCAATAGAGGAAAAAAAAAATCTCAAATCATAAGATCTTATACAGGAACCAGGTTCTGAGCTTAACTGATTACTGCAAAAATAGGGGTACGTGTGCAGAAAAGATCTATTATAAAAAGATCCGGCTGCTAGTAGCACTACAATTATACTGCTTCCAGCTGATACGTGTGAAGATTAGGCATGAGCCTTCCTACAAGTTTATAGTTAATATAAGTTGGACTCTTGATATTGTATAGTATAACCCGTGATATTGTTTAGTACAACCAGTGGTATTGTTTATTGTAAGGTGTGATATTGTTTTGTATAACTTGTGATACTTTTTTACTGGACTCACAGACTCAGATACAATACCACGGGTTATACAAAACAATATCACAGCTTAATTTTTTTTTTAATTCATAAAAAAAAACGTGATATTTTTGTGTAGAGCGTGTGATACATAAGTGGACTCACGGGACTCAAAAAGATAGGGTGGACTCATGTGATCCTAATTCTATATATATATATATATATATATATATATATATATATATATATATATATATATATATATATATATATATAGAGGAAGGATCAACTAAGGTCCATAGATATAATAAGTCCATAAGTCCTAATGTGAGCCATTGGATGGAGGGAGATGGATGGCCAAGATCAACCTTCAAAAGTGTGTTTATGGACTAATATCACTCATTCTCTCCTCCTTCACTAATCCTTCTAATTAATCACTAATTCACTATAACTTCTTTTCCTCTCATCCACTTCTCTCATATATCACACAACTCATCTTCTCTCTAAAACCCCAAAAAATAAAAACCCAAAAAATCCAAATAAATAAAAAACCCAAAACCCAAATAAATAAATAAAACCCAAAAAATCCAATTACATCAAAAAACCCAAAAAATCCAATTAAATCAAAAAACCCAAATAAATCATTCATTCTTCTCTTCCTCATTCACCACCACCCACCACTATCCCACCCGACACCAACTCACCGCCCACCACCGCCGCCACCACACCGCCGCCACCGCACCGCCGCCAACTTTTTTTTTTTTTTTTTTTTTTTTTTTTTTTTTTTTTCAACTCGTTTTTTTTTTTTTCGTTTTGTGTTAATTTGTATGTTTTGAGTTGTTTTTTCCATTCATTATTTTTTTTGTCTTTTATTTTATTTTAGTTGTCTTTTATTTTGTTAGTTCTCATTTATTATTCATTTTCTTAAATCTCTTTTTGGTATACGTTTTTTTTAAGATTTCGTGTTTTAAATCTCGTTTTTTTTTTTTGTGAGATACTTTTTTCCATCTAAGACAATAATGGACTAAAGTTATACAAAAATGAACCAAAGTTATACAAAAATAGACCAAAGTTATACAAAAAAAGACTAAAGTTGTACAAAAATTGGACTAAAGTTATACAAAAAATTAGACTAAAGTTATACAAAAAATGAACCAAAGTTATAAAAAAATGAACCAAAGTTATACAAAAATGCACCAGAGTTATACAAAAATGCACCAGAGTTATACAAAAATGCACCAAAGTTATACAAAAATGGACCAAAGTTATACAAAAAATGAACCAAAGTTATACAAAAATCGACCAGAGTTATACAAAAATGCACCAAAGTTATACAAAAAATGGACTAAAGTTATAATAAAATGAACCAAAGTTATACAAAAATGAACCAGAGTTATACAAAAATGAACCAAAGTTATACAAAAATGGACCAAAGTTATACAAAAATGGACTAAAGTTATACAAAAATGGACTAACTTTTGTATAACTCTGGTGCATTTTTGTATAACTCTGGTGCATTTTTGTATAACTCTGGTCCATTTTTGTATAACTTTGGTTCATTTTTGTATAACTTTGGTTCATTTTTTGTATAACTTTAGTCCAATTTTTTGTATAACTCGTGCATTTTCGTATAACTCGGTCCATTTTTGTATAACTTTGGTTCATTTTTGTATAACTTTGGTTCATTTTTTGTATAACTTTAGTCCAATTTTTTGTATAACTCTGGTGCATTTTTGTATAACTCTGGTCCATTTTTGTATAACTTTGGTTCATTTTTGTATAACTTTGATTCATTTTTGTATAACTTTATTCCAATTTTTTGTATAACTTTAGTCCATTGTTGTATGACTTTAGTCCAATTTTTGTATAACTTTGGTGCATTTTTGTATAACTCTGGTCGATTTTTGAATAACTTTGGTTCATTTTTGTATAACTCTGGTCGATTTTTGTATAACTTTGGTCCATATTTGTATAACTTTGGTTCATTTTTGTATAACCTTAGTCCAATTTTTTGTATAACTTTAGTCCATTTTTGTATAACTTTGGTTCATTTTTGTATAACTTTAGTCCAATTGTTGTATCAATTTAGTCCAATTTTTGTATAACTTTAGTCTTTTTTTGTATAACTTTGGTCTATTTTTGTATAACTTTGGTCATAAAATGCATAACTTTAGTCATAAAATGTATAACTTTAGTCGTAAATAGTAAAAAAATCAAACAATAAATATGAAAAATATGAAAAAAAATAATAATAACAAAAACCAAAAAAACTCATAATAACAAAAACAAAAAACCAAATAACAATAATAAAACCAAATAACCAACAACCCAACCAAACCCGAAATCTGAAATAAACCAAATAACAATAAAAAAAAAACCAAATTTAAATATCGTGTGTATAACTCTAATGCACGCAGTGTATAACTTTAATAACCAACAAAAAATTAAAAACCAAATAACAATAACCAACAAAAATTAAAAACCAAATAACAATAACAAAAAAGTATAACTTTAATGTTTTAAGTGTATAACTTTAGCCATAAATAGTATAACTTTAATGTATTAAGTGTATAACCAACAAAAAATTAATAACCAACAAAAATTAAAAACCAAATAACAATTACAAAATAAAGTAAATATGACAAAAACACAAAAAAACCAATAGATCTAAAAAAAACAACACCACACAAAATTAATACCAAATCTCAAATAATAATAAAAATAACTAAACTAAAAAAAAAATAAAAACCAAATAACACTTAAAATAACAAAACCAAACGAAAATTAAAAAAAAAAAAAAAAAAAAAAAAAAATACCCACAGACAAATAACATAAAACCAAACGAAAATTAAAAAAAAAAAAAAAAAAAAGAAAAACCAGAACGGAAAAAAGGAGAAAGGAAGAGCAGGGAGGGAGAAAGGGAGAAAGGAAAAAAGCAAAAACAAAAAACAAGTACAACACCAACGACCACAAAGAAGAACCACCACCACCACGCCTTTCTCCCCAAACCGCAGCAACCACCACCACCACGAGCAACAACCAGCAATGACAACGGCCGACGAGCAATGGAGGAAAGGCGGGATTTTCAAAATTTGAATTTTGAAAATAGGGGTGGCGGTCGTGGAGTTGTTGCGGTCGTGGAGGGAGGAGGAAGGCGGGTCGTGGAGTTGTTGCGGTGGTGGAGGGAGGAGGAAGTCGTGGAGTTGTTGCGGTGGTGGAGGGAGTTGTTGCGGTCGTGGAGTTGTTGCGGTGGTGGAGGGAGGAGGGAGGCGGGTGGTTGTTGTCGTGGAGTTGTTGCGGTGGAGGGAGGAAGGAGGCGGGTGGTGGAGAGGAGGGTGGTCGGGGAGGTGGAGCGCGACATGGCGAGAGGAAGGAGGAAATGGAGATTTGGTTTTTGGTTTTTGGGTTTTGGGTTTTGGGTTTTGGTTTTTTGGTTTTTGGCTTTTTTTTATGAGAGAAAAAATGAGAGTTTATGAGAGATAATGAGTAAAATGAATGAATGATATGAGGGAGTGAGGAGAGGGAGATTAGAATGAGGAGGATTGATTAGGGGGAGGGATTAGTGAGGATCATTTGTGGCCCTTCAATGAGATGAAATCCCCTCCCTTCATCTCCTACATCCAAAGGTCCATATTAGGACTTAGGGACTCAATGGATGTAGTGACCTTACTAGAACCCTTCTATATATATATATATATATATATATATATATATATATATATATATATATATATATATATATATATATATATATATATATATATAGAGAGAGAGAGAGAGAGAGAGAGAGAGAGAGAGAGAGAGAGAGAGAGAGAGAAGAGATCATGTAAGGCCACCATATGTATTTGAGTCCATAAGTTCTATTAAGGGCCCTTGGATGGTGAAAATGGATGGCCAAGATCAACCTCCAAAAAGTGTGTTTATGGACTAATATCACTCATTCTCTCCTCCCTCACTAATCCTTCTAATTAATCACTAATTCACTATAACTTCCTTTCCTCTCATCCACTTCTCTCACATATCACACAACTCATCTCCTCTCTCAAACCCCAAAAAATAAAAAACCCAAAAAATCCAAATAAATAAAAAACCCCAAAAACCCAAATAAATAAATAAAACCCAAAAAATCCAAATAAATAAAAAAACCCAAAAAATCCAAATAAATCAAAAAACCCAAATAAATCATTCATTCCTCTCTTCCTCATTCACCACCACCCACCACTATCCCACCCGACACCACCCACCCCCACCGCCACCCACCTCCACCACCGCCGCCGGTAAATTCTATAAACTCGTTTTTTTTTCCAGATTTTGCGTCTCGGTTATTTTCGTCACTTTTTTTTTTTTTTTTTTTTTTTTTTTTTTTCCAGATTTTGTGTTAAATTTGTTGTTTGGGGTCGGTTTATTTTATTTGTTGATTTTTGTTGGTTTTTGTTGTTACTTATTCTTTTCAAATATCTTCTTGTTATACGTTTTTTTTTAAATTTCGGGTTTTAAATATCGTTTTTTTTGTGATATACTTTTTTATTTTTACAAATGTCGTTTCTTTAAAATTCGTCTTGTTATATAAATTATTAGATATAAAAAGAAGATATTTGAAACTTTAGTCTTTATTCACTGACATTATGTATAACTTTAATTTACATTATGTACAACTTCAATGATATTGTGTGCAACTTCACCGATATTATGTATAACTTCAATGAACATTATGTATAACTTCACTGATATTATGTATAACTCCACTGACATTATGTATAACTTTAACTTACATTATGTACAACAATGACATTGTGTTAGTTTCAAATCTTAATTACATTTAGACAAAAGTTATACTATTATGGATTAAAGTTACACGATTTTTGGACTAAAGTTATACAAAAAAGGACTAAAATTATAATATTATGGACTAAAGTTACACAATTTTGGACTAAAGTTATACTATTATGGACTAAAGTTACACAATTTTGGACTAAAGTTATACAAAAAGACTAAAGTTATACAAAAATAGACTAAAGTTATACAAAAATGGACTAAAGTTATACAAAAACAGACTAAAGTTATACAAATATGAACTAAAGTTATACTAAAATGGACTAAAGTTATACAAAAACAGACTAAAGTTATACAAAAATGGACTAAAGTTATTCAAAAATGGACTAAAGTTATACAAAAATGGACTAAAGTTATACAAATTTAGTCCAATTTTTTGTATAACTTTAGTCCAAATTTGAATTGATATAAGTACTGTTTGTTTAAATTTAGTCCATATTTGTATAACTTTAGTCAATTTTTGTATAACTTTAGTCTTTATTTGTATAACTTTAGTCCATATTTGTATAACTTTAATCTGTTTTTGTATAACTCTAGTTCATTTTTGTATAACTTTAGTCCATTTTTGTATAACTTTAGTCTTTTTTTGTATAACTTTTAGTCATTTTTGATAAATTAGTTGGAATTTATATAATTTTATGTAGCTTTAGTCCAATTTTTTGTATAACTTTAATCCATATTTGTATAATTTTAGTCAATTTTTTTATAACTTTAATCCTTATTTGTATAACTTTAGTCCATATTTGTATAACTTTAGTCCATTTTTTTTATAACTTTAGTCCTTATTTGTATAACTTTAGTCAATTTTTGTATAACTTTAGTCCAAATTTGTGTAATTTTAGTCCAAAATTGTATAACTTTATTCCACAAGAGTATAACTTCAGTCATTTTCGTCCAAACTTTAATGTTTTAAGTGTATAACTTTAGTCGTAAATAGTATAACTTTAATGTTTTAAGTGTATAACTTTAGTCGTAAATAGTATAACTTTTATAAAAACCAAATAAATATGAAAAATCGTAATTAATCAACAAATATTAAATCTGAAAAAAAATTAAATAACAACCACGACTTCACCATCAATAACCAACCAAAATTAAAAAACCAAATCACAATAACAAAATAAAGTAAATCTGACAAAAACAAAAAAAACAAAAAAACAAAAACCAAAAAACAAAGAACAAAATAAAGTAAATCTGAAAAATTTAAAAAATGGACAATGAAAATAAAACAAAACCCATACAAAAACGAGATCAGTGACAATAAAAACCAAAAAAAAAAAAAAATGGAACGAGATCTGAAAAACCGAAAAACAACAAAAAAAAAAAAAAAATCGAAAAATCAAACCAACAATGACATATGAAACCAACAATCGAAAAAATCAAACCAACAATCGAAAAATCAAACCACATGGACCGAAAAAAAAGAGAAAGGAAGAGGAAAAGGGGAGATCTGAAAACCCAAAAAAATGGAAGGAAGGTCGGTGGAGGGAGGATTGGCGGCAGGAGGTGCGGGGGTGACGGCGGGAGGAGGAGGAAGGAAGGACGGCGGGAAAGAGGAGGCGGCGAATCTGGAGGAGGCGAGGGGAAGGCCGGTTGTGGGGTGGTTCGTGGGTTGTGGGGTGGTTCCTGGTGGTGTTGTCGTTGAAGTTGTTGTTTTTTTTTTGGTTTTTTTCTTGGTTTTTTTTTGTTTTAGTTTATTTTGGTTTGGTTTTTTTTTTTTTTTGAGAGAATGGGAGAGAATGAGGGGATGAGAGAAGTGTGAGAGAATGAATAATGAGGAAGTGAGTAGGGAAATTAGAATGAGGAAGGAGTTATACAAGATTAGGAGTTATACAAGGATTAAGGAGGGAGATTAGGGAGGGAGATTTGTGACCCTTCAATGAGATGTAATCTCATCCCTCCATCCCTTCCATCCAAAGGCCCTTATAAGGACTTAGGGACTCATATGATATGAGGGCCTTACTAGAACCCTTCTCTCTCTCTCTCTCTCTCTCTCTATATATATATATATATATATATATATATATATATATATATATATATATATATATATATATATATATATATATATATATATATATATATATATATATATATATATATATATATATATATAGAAATTGCATCAAGTGAGTCTAGGTATCTTAGGTGAGTCTAGCATCTTAATCTCAGCCATTAGATCTACTCCTAATCAACGGATGAGATTAAATCTCAAAAATTATAATTAGACTATATAAGGCTCGGATTTCACGCCGCTAACCTTACAATTTCGTTTCACTTTCTCTCTCTTCATTCACACTTTTTCTCTCTCTACGAATTTCCCTCTGTTTTTCTTCGTTCTCGCGTAAAACAAATCCAACAAAAAATATACACAAATAATTTTACTTTTCAATTCATCATTCAATTATTTCTGAGTTCAATCGTTCTCGATTTTTGCTTGATGGTTGATACTCCTATGGATGCCGATTCTCGAAAATAGTTTTGCTTGTAGAGTAATCCTTTTCTTTGATTATAATCGTTATTGTTTTTCCTGTCAAATTTGATTAGAATTGTTGTTTTCTCTCTTGAATTTGCAATTTCGCTTTATCCTTTGCTTTTATGATAATCGTTGTTGTTTTCCGTCATATTTGATCGAATTTGATTATAATCTATGTTTTTGCTACAAATTCGCTTTTTCCTTTGTTTTTGCTACCGACATTAACATGCAAACAGGTAATTTCCGTCATCCTTTCGTTTTCAGTTTTGCTTTTCGCGATTTCATCTGGATTCTATGTCGCTGATCACTCGCTATTGTAATTTCATTATTCCGTTGCTTTTCAGTTTTTTAGGTTAATCGATTTTATGTTTGCTTCAATTTTAATGAAATCCGTTCACTTCTACTTCAGTTTACGGTCTCCTTTCCTTTGATTATACTCGTAGTTGCTTTTCTCTTAAAAATTAGGTCAAATATCCTTGTATTTGTTGATTTTCTCGTTCAAATTCGGTCAAATTTCATTATATTTGACCTCTTATCCTGTCTTGTATATTCATGTTCCCCTGTCTCGTATATTCCCGTTCTGCTTTGTCAATGCTTACAGTCGACTTGTTACAATATCAATATTTATCAGTAACACAATCACAAATATTCATTTTCCATTGCACATATAACATATCTTTGTACCATCTCGGACGTCCTCTTATTCTCATTGTTACTTCAATGTACTTTAGTTTCTTGTTCTAAATTGAAGTCCATCCTCTTCGCATATTCCTGTTCTCCCGTCCATCCTTATGTCACTACATTGTCATAGTACTAGTATTACTGTAACAATGTTACTCTTTGTAATACCACCGTTGTATTCCAGGTCACTAATACTCGTATTTCCCTTTTTGTATTACAGACTCAAGTTCTGTCACTCAACCCCATTCTACGCCAATTGTCCAAGAGCAACCCAATCCTCAACTAAATAATCAGCTTGTTCTGTCTCACACGCCTAATGGAGGTGAGCGCTGGATGCGTGTGGTTGAGCACAAGTTTAGACCTACCATTGGTGCAGTTTTCGCCTCCCTTGAGGCTGGAATCAAGTTCTACGAGGTTTATGCTCGGGCATGTGGATTTACCCCTCGGAAGCACATGACGAAAACACTACGAGGTGGTGTTGCACACCAAAAATTCGTAGAAATCGCAACCGTCAAGGGTTCGGGGAATCTAAACCGAAACAGCGTCCCAGAACCAAGGATGATGAGAATATGGGTAATTGTTCGTCCACAGCTAGTACAGTTAATCGGCGAGTTAAAATCACAAGAATTGGATGCCGAGCATACGTCAGATTTGCCCTTCTACATGGCCTTGATGGCCCAGCTATGATTGACGAGTTTTCTGAAGTCCACAATCATCGTCTCACCACCTCTGTCTCAGTAATGAGAGATCTCGATAAGATTTCACGATCCCTTGATATGTTCCAGAAGACGCTTATCTTGGACAACTCCAAGTTGAATATTGGCGCTGGATTGACCTTTAGACAGGTTAAGGAACTTGTCAATGGGTATGAAAATATCGGTGCTACATTGATAGATTTTAAGAACTTTCAAAGAGATATCAAGTGCTACATTGGGTTAAGAGATGCTGACCTTTTCATCGATCGACTCGAGAAACTCAAAGCAACCCAACCCCAGTTCTACTTCGCCTATGATGTTGATTCGCAAAACCGTCTAACAAAGTTCTTTTGGGCTGATGCTACATGTATTAGAAACTACTCATTCTTTGGGGATGCTGTTAGCTTCGACCCTACTTACGGAACCAACAAGTATGATATGGTTTTTACACCATTCACAGGTGTTAATCACCACAGAAAGTCGGTGTTGTTGTTTGCGGTTGTCTCTGTTACACGAGGATGACATCTCCTTCCAATGGACCTTTCAAAGCATTTCTTGACCGCCATGGGACAAAAAGAGCCACGATTCATGATCACGGATCAATGCCCTGGCATAAAGAAGGTAATAGTGTGACAATGTTTCAGAATGAGACTTACTTAAGATTATTGTACCCCAACTTTCCGACTCCAACTACCACTGTTCCATCTCTTCCTCTTTTACAAGGTTATTCAATAACAATGTCACTGTAACTAAATTACTAACATATAATTTACTCACTTGCTCTTTTTCCCTATCACTTCGGTCAATATCACGTTCGACTTGTCTTTGTTTCATTATGCCTGGCATACAACAGGCTTTCCTTCGTTTTCAAGACAGCTAGGCATCGTTATTGTATGTGGCATATTACACAAAAGATCACGGACAAAGTTGGTTCAAAGACTCTGCAGAGACACGGACTTCCTTGCTCGCTTCAACGCTGTTGTTTGGGACCCGATATGGAGCCGTCGGAGTTCAAGAGAAGTGGGCGGAAGGTCATTTTGATTTGGTGGAAGATAATCATTGGTTGACTACAATGTTCGATTTACGGACACCATTGGATTCCTGCCTACCATCGTGACCTTGCCTTGGGCTGCATATTAAGAACAACACAACGATCAGAAAGTACAAATTCGTTTTTCAAGCGCTATGAGAATCACTTTGGTACACTGGTCGAATTTTGGATGAGGTAAACACCTCTTTTTCATTCCTTACGATGACCAGGAACAGTGTATGTTCTGAGTACCATTGTTTCATTGTTACATAAATAATTTGTTGCCGAATCCTTGTTGCATTAAAACCAGGTTCCAAACTGCTATGGACCAGCAGCGCTATACACGAAGGTGCGATGATTATAACAGCGACCACTCATTCCCTGAGCTTAAGACAGAATTACCTATAGAAAAGCATGGCGCTATTATATACACACATGCTGTGTTCAAGGTGTTCCAAGAAGAAGTAATGGCGGCCGATTCATGTGGTGTTGATGACTTTGAGAAGGAGGAGCATGTGCGCATAATTCATGTAATCGATGCTGAGACAGACAGAATTTTCAAGGTGAGGTTGGACCTTAGAAGCACAGATGCAGTATGCGAGTGTAAACTGTTCGAAAGAATTGGATTACTCTGCAGGCATATTTTGTGGGTGTACAAGGGCAAAGGAATTGGGCGAATACCAAGCAAGTACATTGTAGATCGTTGGCTAAATAACACACACACAATGAAGGTTTGATTCGAAAACATTATTACATGTTTGTTTTGACTTGTAATGATGAATTGTTTTCTGATAACATTGTAACCATAATTTCTTACAAGTAACATTGTCACCATGATAAACAAGAACTTGCTTTGTTTTACTTCGTGCTTGATTCGAATGGGAATGTCATTGAGGATTCATATATGGCTACCTCGATAATGATCATTTGTGCAACGTATGGTCGAGTTCCGTCGGATAGTTGGCGTTCTCAAAACTTTACCCGTTGAACACACGGAAGAGTTAGCATCCCTCCTAGTTGAGTTCCGGCAGAAGTTATGTATTGAACCGCTTACAAAAGACCAAGAGATGGAGATCTTTGTTGGCCGCTAACTCGTCGTCTGAAGTCACTATCCACCCTCCGGAACAAGCACGCAACAAGGGCAGTGGAAAAAGATTGAAGTCAGCTAAACAACAGGCCATTGAAAAAGCAGCCAAGCCAAAGAGGCTATGTGCATACTGCAAAGAAAGAGTTACCCACGACGGGAGAACATGCCCTCTTCGCATTTGATGTAGGCGCCGAGAAAGCGACTAAAAAGAAAAAAGTTTGATCTTTGTTATGATGTTACAAATAACATTGTGACCTTAGCAATAATTAGTAGGATTTTGTGTTCTTTGTGACAATAATATGTCACGGTAAAAAAAAAAAGTAGAATTGTGTCTTCTTTGTGGCAATAACATGTCACGATAAAAAGTCATTCGATTTTCCTACATCATAGTTAACATTTTATACAAAGACTTACAACATTTTATACAAAGAATACATATTGTTTTAGGACCATTTTCCGTCCCGTTTTAGGAGCATATTTCCTAAGTTTTACGAAGAATGTATTATACAATTTGTTATACGATTTGTTTTGTTTAAGGAAAAGGGTTTAGGGTTGGATTAGGCGGCTCCGCGCCGCCTAATCCAACCCTAAACCCTTTTCCGTCCCGCTTTAGGAGCGTTTTTCCCCAAATTTAAATCCCGTCCACGACAGGGTATCACCCGTCCTTCCCTAGGGTTTAGTTTTGGTTTTTCTTGTAACAAGCTTTGTTTAAGGAAAAGGGTTTAGGGTTGGATTAGGCGGCACCGCTTCGCGGTGCCGCCTAATCCAACCCTAAACCCTTTTCCGTCCCGTATTAGGAGCGTTTTTCCCCAAATTTTAATCCCGTCCACGACAGGGTATCACCCGTCCTTCCCTAGGGTTTAGTTTTGGTTTTTTGTAACAAGCTTTGTTTAAGGAAAAGGGTTTAGGGTTGGATTAGGCGGCTCGCAAGCGTGCGCCTAATCCAACCCTAAACCCTTTTCCGTCCCGTTTTAGGAGCGTTTTTCCCCAAATTTTAATCCCGTCCACGACAGGGTATCACCCGTCCTTCCCTAGGGTTTAGTTTTGGTTTTTTCGCACCACGATTTTTAAAGGAAAAGGGTTTAGGGTTGGATTAGGCGGCTCCGCGAAGCGGTGCCGCCTAATCCAACCCTAAACCCTTTTCCGTCCCGTTTTAGGAGCGTTTTTCCCCAAATTTAAATCCCGTCCACGACAGTGTATCACCCGTCCTTCCCTAGGGTTTAGTTTTGG
The DNA here is from genome assembly GCF_048544455.1 of Silene latifolia. NCBI lineage: Eukaryota > Viridiplantae > Streptophyta > Magnoliopsida > Caryophyllales > Caryophyllaceae > Silene > Silene latifolia. The sequence continues at coordinate 62,283,395 of NC_133526.1, read as the reverse complement.
TTTTTTTTGTAACAAGCTTTGTTTAAGGAAAAGGGTTTAGGGTTGGATTAGGCGGCTCGCGGCGTGCCGCCTAATCCAACCCTAAACCCTTTTCCGTCCCGCTTTAGGAGCGTTTTTCCCCAAATTTAAATCCCGTCCACGACGGGGTATCACCCGTCCTTCCCTAGGGTTTAGTTTTGGTTTTTTGTAACAAGCTTTGTTTAAGGAAAAGGGTTTAGGGTTGGATTAGGCGGCTCGCGGCGTGCCGCCTAATCCAACCCTAAACCCTTTTCCGTCCCGTTTTAGGAGCGTTTTTCCCCAAATTTTAATCCCGTCCACGACAGGGTATCACCCGTCCTTCCCTAGGGTTTAGTTTTGGTTTTTTCGCACCACGATTTTTAAAGGAAAAGGGTTTAGGGTTGGATTAGGCGGCTCTGCGAAGCGGTGCCGCCTAATCCAACCCTAAACCCTTTTCCGTCCCGTTTTAGGAGCGTTTTTCCCCAAATTTAAATCCCGTCCCACGACAGTGGTATCACCCGTCCTTCCCTAGGGTTTAGTTTTGGTTTTTTCGCACCACGATTTTTAAAGGAAAAGGGTTTAGGGTTGGATTAGGCGGCTCCGCGAAGCGGTGCCGCCTAATCCAACCCTAAACCCTTTTCCGTCCCGTTTTAGGAGAGTTTTTCCCCAAATTTAAATCCCGTCCACGACAGGGTATCACCCGTCCTTCCCTAGGGTTTAGTTTTGGTTTTACTGTAACAAGCTTTGTTTAAGGAAAAGGGTTTAGGGTTGGATTAGGCGGCTCGCGAGCGTGCGCTAATCCAACCCTAAACCCTTTAAAATCCCGTATTTGGAGCGTTTTTCCCCAAATTTTAATCCCGTCCACGACATGTGGTATCACCCGTCCTTCCCTAAGGTTTAGTTTTGGTTTTTGTAACATTTGGTTGTACTACGAACAATCTTTGTTTAAGGAAAAGGGTTTAGGGTTGGATTAGGAGCGTTTTTTGACAATTTTAAACATAGTTACATAATCGTTGTTCAATTTAATATACCACAATTCAAATAGTAAATTGGACAATTAACCGAATTAAGATGTCATTCATAAAAAACAAGTGTTACAAACACTGATTACAAACGAAACACTTAGAAACAAAGAATGATAGTTAACTTAAATATAAGTCATCACGATAAGCATAAATCGTAATAAAAAGGAAATATTAAATCTTTTACTCCCTTCTTAGTCGTTTATTCACGGAGGAGAATGAACACTGCTTTCGCGCCCTCTAGCAACTCCCTTTTTGATTATTCCCGTAACCTTCCATCTCTACAATAGCTTTGACAACAAGAGGCCACTTCCTATTAATCGAAGGGTTGAGTTTAGCATATGACTCCCTAAGAGTTGTAACACCAAGGAGAAATTGACGGTCTAAATCGGTTTGAGTGTACTTCTTCACTTATTTTCTTCTAGTTGTTTCCCAATACACTTGTTTTCCGCCATCAGAAACTTGATATGAGCTTGACATTTTCCAAGTCATTTTCAAGCACTTGTACTCGTTCCACCATTTCTATTACCTTACTATCAGATGATATAACCTGCTCAAGTAATGAATCTCTATGCCTTGTCATTTCTTCCAGTTCAAACTTGGTGTCTTCTAGTTTCCTTTGAATTCGTTCCATTTTTCTCTTCGCAACAAAAAAAAAAAAAAAAAAAAAACCTATTAAAACAGAAAAATAAACTGTTTTCCCTAAATTAGAGAAAACAAAATCTATTTATAAACAAACATAAACTGTTTTCCCTCAATTAGAGCAAGGTTTTTAATATTACAAAAGATTTAAAAAAATTAGACATGAAAAACCTTTGAATTTGTCTTGGCTTATTTTTTTGTTTAGAAAATGAAGTGTAAATGTTGAATGAAAATGAGATTATTTATAGATAATTGAAAAAAACAGAATAGTTTTAAAAAAAAAAAATATATAATCGCCTTGAAACACGTCACTTTGAACAAAGTGCAAAACATTTTAGAAAGATAAGCTGCTGCAGATTGTAGAATTCAAAGCGTCAAAACCGTCATTACAATAACATAATTGTGCTTTTTTACAATGACATTATTTATAGATAATTGTGAAAAACAAAACAGTTATTTTAAAAAAAAAAATTAATCGCTTTAAAAACCACTTTTATTAATGCTTTGTAAACTGTTTTTAAATGATGATTGATGTTAACCACGTGCATGTTCCCCATAATTAAGTCCAGTTATAAATGCTTTGCAGAGTGGAGAATTCTAAGCGTCAAAATCTTTTATTATAATTTTCATTTATTACTATCACGATTGTTACAAATAACATTATTTTCATTTTGTCTCGACTTTTTTTGTTTAAAAAAAAAAACACTTAACATTTTAAAAACTGTTTTCAAAATTAAATGCTTTAAACAAACAGTTAATTTTTGAATTCCAACAGACAAAATCAGACATGAAACTTATCCAACCCATGTTTCGTATTCCCTATGAAGTGCAGTTATAACAGCTGCAAGAGTGAAGAATACAAAACGTCAAATTATGTTTTCTCTTTTCACTCTTGAAATCTGTCACCTTTATTAAGTAACATAGTTAATGAATTTCGCATATAATAAGTTTCTTAAAGAACAAACTTATTTGTAATATATTCCAAAATATTCGAAAATATGTTCCACTTTGTCTATGACATGACCACTATTACGTTGTTAAAGTAACATTGTTTTAGAGTACATCACTTGATTTTAACTTTAAAACGAAGTACAGGCATTTCGGTGTTGAGTGGCTTCGGTTCATTCTCAATCGGTGGTTCTTTGTTTGACAATTCATCTTCCGTTGCCTTCCCTTTGAGCATTCTAGCCACTTCCTCCTTGTGACTATATCTCGGCGATTGTTTTCTTTGATTTTTGAAAATTTCAACGGCGTCCAACAATTCAGCCCGTATTTTGTTGATGTCACCATGAGCAAACATGCAGCAATTTGGGAAGCACATGCCCGCCGATAAAATGTGTTGTTGAGCAAAGAAGACTTGTTTGCATATCCCAAAAAATTGAGACGGCATTTGTCATAGTGATACAGGTGACTCTTCAAATACGGAAGCCCGTTTCGCCATTTAAACTTCACATTTACCACAGGATAGCGGAGCATTTCAGTTACCCTCACGTCGCCCTTTGTGTCCAGGTAGTCACTCATGCAACCGGCCCGTCGAAAAGAACATTAATTTCCTTTTACTATCAACTAAGAAATCGTGTAATCAACAATGTTACAAAGATAGGTGTATTAGTAACTTTGAAACAACATAATAACGTTACAAAGATAATGATTCATCGTAACATCGAAATCGAAATCGAAACTAAAAGCGTAAACATACAATTCGACAACTCGGGGGACTTATCACGCCATTGCGATGTCGTAAGTGAATGAAGACTCCCAGTTAGCATACGATTGACTGTCGATCACACTAATCTCTTTGTTGAGGAAATTAATACACACACAGAAGTAGTGATAGCCAGCCAAACAAGGTGATGGGGCATATTCTGCACCGCTGACCAAGTCAACACACTGAGCAAGGTCAAAGATATCCACAGCAAGTCAACGACTTAGACTGCCTAGCCGATGCAGCTCATCGGCCTGCTAGCCAGGGTGTCGGCATGGCAACCCGCCAGCCGGGGCACATATCCGCGTACTCACATCCAAGACCCTCGGCCGGCCTGCCGTAGGTCCATCGGCCGAGGGTAGAACGGTCTTTCCACCTGATAAGCCACTTGGCCACTTGGCCACTACGTGACAAAAGATGAAAGCCTATAAATACTCCTCAACCTTCATTGAGGAAAGGATCTCACAACTTAACCTAAATACACTATTCATCTGGTAATATCCCCCTTTATCTCTCTACAATACACCTCTAGCCAAGTATCACAGCTTAATCCTTTAAGTTTACTGACTTGGGCGTCGGAGTGAGTACGCTTGGCACAAAGCCAAGCCCTCAGTTCGTTCATTGTTGCAGGAAAGGCCGCGAGGAACGATAAGGACGAGAAGAATCCAACCAAAGACATTATTCTACAAGCCACGGATGGTAACGAATATCTGCTCTGGAATTACACCCGGAACACAAGGTATAAAAATAAGTTCGGCATCAAGTCTGTAATTTGCCTTGCTCGCGTTGATGAAATTATCCCAAATTTCAAACAACTCGTTCTTTATATCAGACTGTTCACTATCCTCCTGCATCACAGCCAGTAGAGCATGCTGTAGTTTTTAAAAAAAAAAAAAAATGTAAGGGTTAGATTTCCCTTGTAAAAGAATCATATGTTCTTGAACAGAAGCAGACATTTAACACCGATGCAACTTACCATGTGACCTAGTCCTAAGTAAAGTATGGTTGGCCCTGCTGCCCTTGTGCCTCTTTTGCTGTTCTCGACATAATTCAAGAGTAGAGACCAGCATTCAAACACCATCCAATTTGTGTGACTCCTAGGACGTAGTGAGAGTATATCAGCTCTTGTCAACCTCCTGTTGTCTCCAAACGCAGCCAGGATCTCACTTACAGAGAACCATAAGAGTCAGATTACTCAAGAGTTTTCGCAGAAACAGTGTAACATAAACAGTGTTTAAAAACCAGTTTTACAGAAACAGTGTCACAGTAACACTTTCACAGTAACAACAAGTATTTTACCTTTTGTGGAAGTCGATATCATCCATAAACGCATAATCAAGAACGTGCCTTCTCAGATTAGTTGTGCTGGACAGCAGTTTCTGATTTGCTCTCATAAATTCAGAGACTAGGAATATATCACCGTCAATTTCACCGTCACCTAGAGAACATCCCATAACATCATCTTTATGAAATTTAAATATTATCTCCTCATCTTCACCAATTGCTCTAGGAGAATGCTTGTAAGCAACCGACTTCACCCTCGGCTGTTTGGGCTCTTCCCCTTTTTGTTTTTCCTGTGGCTTCTTTGTTTTTTCCTCTTCCTTTTTTTCCTCTTCCTTTTTTTCCTTCTTCTCTTCCAGCCTTCTTTTTTTGTGACTTTTCCTTTTTGTTCCCTTTCATTCCTGAATTTTGATATCCTCCCTTGCACCTCTTTTCGTACTTGATTCAAGTCGCTAAGAACAAGTATTGCACATATTTCAGCACGGTACAACATTCTTTTCCGTTCATCCCCCAGCTCAGAGTCAAAAACCTTCCCGTGTAGAAAGCCATGTGCATCATCATGAAAACCCCACAATCCACGTTTTTGCAGTGCTCGCCATTTAAATTTCACATTCTTAAGTGGGAAACTTTCCACTTTGGAGCCTTTTGCAATTTGCATTTCTAACAACATTTTCCCCATGATATTTGCCTGCACAAAAGTAACATTCATTTGTATCTATGTTACTGTAACTATGATTGCCAAATTTATTAATGGAAATTTAAAGGTATAACATTGTCACTGTAAGTAGAGAAACTTACCGCATTTCTTGCCATTTTTGCTTTTCGGGATCTGGCATATAAGGGTTTGTTGTCTAGGTAGTCAACGGTTTTCGACATGAAATTTATGCAAGCACGGAAAAAGTGGTCCTCCAGAATGAGTGGAATGAATATCTGCAATTAATTGAGATATATATCATTGCTAAACAGAATTTTTATACACTCTACTTATATAAGAATAAAAAAAAAAATATTAAGCGTAATGTGGTTTACCATATCACAAATCGAAATTGATGGACTCTTGTTGTATTTGATCCCTTTGTGTGAAGGATGACAAAACTTCACTTTCTAAATGTCTGTTTTGAATGGGTTTTCCAAGAGCCATCGTTGCTAATGCGTCCTACAAAAATAAAAATAAATACAAAGTCAATAAACATTATAGAAACACAAAATCAATAAGAATAAAGATTTATTTATTACAAGTAACATACTGATTGACCCAAGCCCATGAAGATCCTCAATGGTGTATCACTTGCTACCTTTACGGAGATGAGGTCATTCAAAGCAACATTGACCAACATTCGGTGACCATTATATAAATAAGCTCACCAGGAGCCAATGAAGTTAAATCTTCCCTTGGAATGAAGTGATACTTCCCATACGAGACAAGCCTTTCCCTGTTGGACAATGAGATGTAATAGTCAGAACACCTTTTAATAGAGTAACAGTTTAACAAGTAATAACTATTCGGTTGAAAGCAGTATTCACTTGCAAAGTAAAACGTTTTGTTTATCACAATGCAAGAGTAAATAAAGTACTCACGTATCGAGAGGTTCTCGTCATCGTCGATAAAACAATAGTCAATTGTTTCTTTCCTAACTTCAAGAATAGGCGCCATTATCTCCTTGTGTTTTATCATAGTCTTGGACACAAGTGTTAGATCCGGAGCTGGTAGGCCACATTCGATTGTGCAGCCGTAGCGAGGATCCATCACGCGCATCCAGTCTTCAGTTGTTTCGACATGTAACAAATAGTGGTCGCCAATATCTTCGTCGTAATCGTCATACAGGATCTCATCACTGCAATCATCGACAATATCAACTTCATCATCGTCGTCATCTTCTGCTACCTGACTGCACTGAGTAGTTATTGGTTCTTCGTCGCCAATCTGTCTCATCATCGGACCTCACCGGGTTTTTCTCCTTCCTCGCCTTTTTCATCATTCCCATCGGCGTCTTCATTACCAGTTGCTTCATCCTCCTTACTGTTATCTTCGTTTTTATCGCCAGCACTGTCTTCATCTTTATCATCATCGTTCTCTTCATCTGGTTTTTCATTCCCATCATCCTCTTCATCTTTATCGTCATCTTCCTTTTCATTTCCCTCACTGGTTGGTTGGTCAACAACTGGCCCGATGCATCATCATCGGCCTCTTCCTTGTTATCGTGGCACAAGTAATTGAATTAAATATAAATTACTAATGTTTTTCGGATCAACAATGTCTCATAGTTATACTAACGGTGTTCTATGTAAAATTACCTTCGAAGATCCTTCTTCATTTTGCCTCGTCGTTGGGTTCTCTTGACTTGGCCCGATGCATCATCTTCGGCCTCTTCGTTTGTCATCTGTGTAGTAGATAATTGAATATATATATCATCAGTAAACTTGATAAAACTACGACACAAAGAATAGCGTTACTATAACGATGTTACGATAGTGCTAACGGTGTTACATCGGCCTAATACAACGAGTGCAAATAGATTTCTCTATTACCTTCGGGAGATCCTTCTTTTAGTCGCCTCATTGGTGGGTTGTCTTCAGGCTTGCACGATTCATCAACTTCCGCCTCTTCCTCGTCATCATCGTGTCACAGGTAATTGGATTCAATATATATTAACAATTTTTCTTTGAACCAAAAAAGGTACAATAGATAAAGCGTAAACTTCGTTAAAACTACGTCACAGTAACATTGTTACTATAACCGTGTTAAGAATAAGTGCTAATGAGTGTTACATCGTAATACAACGAGTTTAAATAGATTCCTCAATTACCTTCAGGAGATGGCTCTTCACCTGCCTCACTAGTTGGGTTATCTTTGGTGGCTTCGATGCATCACCTTCGGCCTCTGCCTTGTCATCCGTGTAGCGAGATAATGAATGAAAATATATTACTAAATTGTTTGTTAAAAAAGCACCCGAATGAGAAAGGCTATAACAAAGACATTACACTATTACCTTCACCGATTCATCTTTCGGCTCGCTAGTTGTTTTGTCACCCGCCTAGGATGCATCATATTCATCAAAGCATCATCGTTTTCATCTAAAAGGAAAGTAATTGATTATTAGTAATTATTTGTAAAATGAAAAACTCTAAAACGATCATGTAAAGTGTTGTTAGTGCAAGTGATTAGATTATTGTAGTATTGTTACTATATTACCTTCATCAGATGCATCTTCATCATCCTCGCCACTCCCCTCTTTGTCGTCTTCATTTTCTTCTTCTTTATCATCCTCCTCCTCTTCATCTCCGTCATCCTCTTGACCTTTGCCGATTCATCCTCCTCATCCGCATCATCGTCTTCATCTGCATCATCCTTTTCCTCTGCATCATCCTCTTCATCTGCATCACAAGTAAGTAATTGAATATTATATTACTAACTATTAATATATATAAAATATTACGAGAATGATGTTATTGTAAAAGTATAACTAAAAGTAATAATAATGAACATCTCTTGTTACTCGATCTATTACCTTCACCAGATTGGCTTTCAGCATCCTTTACATCCTCCTCTTTGTCCTCTTGGTCTTCTTCCTCTTCATCCTCCTTTTCCTTTTCATCCTCTTCATCGTCTTCCTCCTCATCGGCACTTTCTTCATCGTTATCTATGTCCGTGCCACCCTCTTGAAGACTCTTGTTTTTAAGACGACTCTCAACATCGCCGCCATCGTCATCCCCGTCCTCATCATCATCCTCTGCATCATCGGTCCGTCATCATCATTGCCATCATCAGTCCGTCATCATCGTTGCCATCATCGGTCCCGTCCTCATCGTCACTTTCCACTCCGTCCTCCATCTCATCTTGTCTGTCCTCGTCATGAACCTCTTCATCATCTTCTTCATGATGTTGCTCACTTAAACTGCTCAATACTTCCTTTACCAGGGATTCGACTTAATGTTCTAGGACTTTTCTCTGTTGGAAATGGTTCCAACTTCCTACTGACTTTGGACCTTGTATATACCGGGAAGTCATTCGCCCTCCTCTTCAACGATTCAGCCTTTCGCACAACATCTTCGGCATATTTAAGGTATTCAGGCTTTAGTGGTGATTTCTGTTTCTGCTTTGATTCGAAAACCTTCAGTCGCTGAGCAAATCTCTCGTGAACAAGGTTGGAATCCCTCCTATACATCAGCAACATCAGCTCGGTCTCCTAAGTCAATAAACCAAAAAGAAAGAAATGAATTAGATACCAGATTTGGGAGTTGTAACAATTGCAGACAATTAAATTTATAAAAACAACTCACATCAATGACTTTTTCCTTCAACTCGGCATCTGTTTCAATGCCGGGAAGCTTCTCCATCAAGATGTACTCCCTTCCCTCATTACTCTTAAGAAAAACTGGCTCGTCATCCTCACCTTCATCGATTCGCCCATCATATTTACGAAACATATTAGTAATTAGTAATTAATATTAATAATTAACAATATAGTAAGGTAATGATAATATTATTACGGTAAAGCCATTACGATAACGATATCACGGTGACATATTACGGTGACGATATTACACCGACGATTGCCACATTACCTTCAAACTGGGATCCCTTGCCAAGGCAAATAGGATAGACAGATTTCGACATCTCATTAGTTCCTAGACAGCCAATCTTTCCTTCGTCTTTGACTCTTTTTGAAAGATTTTCATCATGTCCAATCTTTGTATCGAGGTAAGTCAGTTGGTTGTACCTCGCCATGGAACTCAAACCGATGAATGTAGGCCAACAAAGCAGAACACCACAATACACCCACAAAGACACTTAACCGTTCTGTCTTCAACCCCTTGACGCCCTCTACTACCTTCTCATAGACATACTTTGACCAATTAAAACCTTTTATTTTTTCAACATCGTCCCTGACCTTCAACGATCTGAAATCAACAGAATAATTTGGAGTCGGCGCTAAAAAAGTGGAGAGCGCATAAAGAACGAACATCTGCTTGAACTCATCACCGCAGCCACCCTTGTTATTCTTAAACCAACTAGTCACCAAATCTAGCTTGATGTTCTGTCTTTGTAGAGATGTTGAACTTCCTTCTCCATTTGTTTTTAACTCGGTGTCCTCAAGCATGGGATCCGCGACGATCGCGGTCAGCACCACATTATTACCCTTCACCAAAGCGGTAAAAATAGGTCATGAACATCATATGTGACAAAGCACAAACTCCTCTGTTTTGATTACATGAACCTTCAAACCGCCGCAATCAAAAGCCTCAACAAGCAAGTCTGTTAGCCGGAAGGGACTACCGATATATTCATCTTCAATAGTCCTCCAAAACCAATTTCTTTAATGGCTTTCTTACGCTTTACGGTAAACTTGCTCATAACATCAACCAACGATATTTGGGCCCCTGCACTTAGTTGGGTATTTATCCGGCCTGTATTAAGGAAGTGTAAATTAGCACCACCGCTTAAAAAAGTGTGACACTATTTTATGCCAACAAACCAAAGAAGAAGAAAGCAACAAAACAAGGATACTGATAAAGTCAGTATTCGTAACATGAAACTTTAAACAACTCAACACGACGAACAAATAAATCAGTAGAAAGGAGAACGGTAACACACATTAAGTGCTCATTTATTACAAATTATTAACCCTAATTTTGAATCGAAAAACTAGAACGCAGAAAATCAATAACTATAAAATGTATATTTTATTAAATTTAAATAATATGTCCCGTGTCCTAAATTACATGGCATGCCGTCTGTAATAACCCGTATTTTATTATCGACTGAGCGAGATATTATTATTTAATGGTAGTGTAAAGGTAATTAAATCATGTTTTATGGTAATGGTAAAAGCGTAAAAGTAATCGATTAATTCATATCGCAAGATGAGTCGGGTTTATAGTTGAGTGGCATTTTTGGGTCAAGGTGTCATAACCCATTTACCCACTTACCCATTTACCATTTTACCTCACCAAAACCCTAAATCAAACCCTAATACAACTTTAAAACCCTATTCCCCCTCCCTACCGTCATTTTCACATCACCAACATCAACCCCTTTTCCTTTCACGTTTCAAGCCTTCTACACGGCCAAAGAGCGCACGCCGGTGAGTGTGGAGGGAGTAGGGTCTGCCGTGAGTCCAGGGAAGTCGTTGCTAGTGGACGAGGGTGGTTGTTTTGGCCGGAAAAGCACAGGTCGACGGCCGTCACAGGTAAGGTTTCCGGTTTTCATTTCTGTCACGCTGTTTTGAATTGAGTTATGCGTCTTTTAGGGACTGTTGTGGCAGTCGTGGGGTTGTGGGATGTGTTGTTGGTGTTGAGTCGAGTCGGGTGGTGGTGGGTAGAGTGGTGGTCATCGTTTGGTGGTGGTTGCGGTGGTGGTGTTTAGGTGTCGGGGTTGGTTGGGTGTTTTTGGTTGCATTTCGGACATAGGGTAAAGGGGTGGCACCACCGTGGACTCGGGGGAGGTCGAATCGGTGGTGCCACGTGTGTCGGGTCACCTTTCTACGGTGGTGTCGGGGTGGTGGTTGGTAAGCGGGAGGGGTTGTGTCGTGGTGGCGGCGGGTTAAAAGGGTGGTTGTTTGTGGCGTTTGGTGGCGGTGGGTGTAAACGAGAGGGTGTTGGTGGTGGTGGTTCTGACCACCGGCGTGGGTCGACCACGTTGGTGGTGGTGGGAGGTGACCAGGCCAGACCTGGTGTCAGGCCTGGTGGTCGGCGGTGAGGATTGGTGGTTGAGGGGTGAGTTGTGACGGGTTGAAAAGAGGGGTGCGCGTGTGTCGGGTTGTGTGTTGTTTTTGGGTTAATTTTGTTACAGGTTTTATTTTAATAAGTCGGGAATATGTATACTTCTATTATTTACATTATTAGTTTTGATTATTAAGTTAATATTAAGTAGCGGTGACGGAATAATGTATTTAAGTTTTGAGTCGGGATTTTATTTCGGGAAGGTTACTATTTTTAGTAACCTGCTATTTTTGGTAATTGCTATTTTGGGAACTTCCCATTTTAGGAAACTTTCTATTTTGGGTAACTTATATTTTTAGTAATTTCTAAATTGGGAAAGTTTCTACTTATAGTAACTTTTGATTATGGGAACGGGACAAGTAAGAGAATTAATTATGTTATATATATGTTTAGGTGGCGAGTTTCGGGTGGAGTACTTCGATCTCAGGTTAGCTTATCACCGCTATTTGAGGTAGGGGAATATCTTTTGGACTTGATATAGTACTATGTATTTGGATTGACTAAATCGGTGATTTACATGTTATAATATGATTGTCTGATTTCATTTCGTTAAGTACTATTGTTGAACTGTTTTATTATATTATTACATTGGAGATGGTGGAGGTGGTGATGATGACATTGTGATAAGGCCCAGGCGGGTTCTGCAGGACTTGCCCTGGTGTCCTCAACGAGAAGCGCAGATCGGCTACGGTCGATATTTATAGTCTACCGGGGATCGGTATGGCTGGGTTGTCCGGGTTATGAGTTGTGATGGCGGTGGTGGTGATGGAGGAGCATGTGTTTTATGTTACTGTTTATTGTATTACCTACTCAGCTTCGTGGCTGACCCCGTGTATTCGTGTACGCCTGTGATGATCCAATTATTGGGGAGCAGATTGGTATTCGAGACCGATGGGAGTTGGCCGGGAAGAGAGCTTGGATGACTGACTTAGTGCCTAGCCCACCTTAGTCTTTTTAGTAGTTTCATCAGACTTATGCTTTGGTCGTATTTGGAGACTTTGTTTTAATTTCAGTTTTAATTTCAGTTGTAATTTCACTATAAACATTATAATAAAGTACTGTGTTTCTTTCCTTTGTTATCTACTGCCTCGGGTTTCCGAGATGGTAACACCATCATTTATCTGAGGAGTCCTAGTTCAGGCCCTTAAATAAATGGGGGTGTTACAAAGTGGTATCAGAGCGAACGATCCTCAGGCCTAAACCAATGAATCTAATGAATGTAGGAAGAGTCAAATAAAATGAACCCCGGATAGAAGCGTTAGGAGCACACTAAAGGCAAGGGATGAGTTAGGGGCCCCCTCACACCGAACCATTGGCCCTCTCAGTTTGACCCGGGTACCTTGAGATCATACGAGAGAAAAGGGTAGAGTAGGAAAGTTGTGTGATATTGAACATGAAAAACTATTCCATGATGTGAGAATTAGGCAAGGTGATATACTGTTAGTATAAGTATACATGTGTTTAATTGTGATTCGGAGGCAAGAATTGGCATAATAATGAAGTAAGATATTTATATATATGATGCTTAAGATTTTAAGATGGATGTTATGTCTAGTGATATGCGGTTATGTGATCCCTGAACCATGTTAGCTAGATATGTAGGGTAGGGGATGATTAGGATTGACTAAGTAATTCTAGTGTTGCAGGGAACATCACTAACTCTCTTAATTTTTTATAGACATGCCTCCGAGAAGGGATACCGCTGCTAATGACATCCAAGCGGAGTTGGATAGGCTCCGAGTCGAGAATGAGGCCCTAAAGGCCAAACGGTTGATCCGGAAAGATGAGTACCATTGTGGCAAGGCATAACCCCACAATATTCACTGGAGAGGGGAACCGCGATTCTTTGGGGAATGGTGTAGAGAATTCACCAATCTTTTTGAACTGTTAGCATGTCCGGAAGAGCTGCGCAGGTGGATCAAGTCGCTCACTATCTTAGGGCCCAGCCCGGTGGATGGTGGACCAGGAACAAGGTGGAGATACGAGAGGTTCTTTGGGGATCTTGAGACGGGACATGTATCTTGGTTGGAATTTCAAGAGCTTTTGAAGAATGAGTTTATGCCACGAGTTCCAAAGCCAAACTACGGGAGGAGTTTGACACCTTCAAGATGATGAAGATATGACCGTGGAGGCTTATCATCGGAAATTTCGCAGATTATCCTCATACATTGATGACTTTGGGCGAGAATGAGGCTATGCTTGGCTATGAGGTTTGAGCGGGGACTCACTATGGACATCAAGAAGAGGCTCACAGCAGCTCCACCCACTACGATTCGGGACATTTACTTGAGGGTGGGTTCTTTGAAAGACTCTCGAAGCATCAAGGCCGATAAGAAAGGCAAGGCCGAGAAAAGGAAGTTGGAGACCACAAGCGATAATACGGGGCAAAGAAGCGAGTTCGGGCAGATATGGTGGGTACTCCACTAACAAAGTGCCCTAGGGGTATGAGAGCTCGAGTGGAGGCGGCTTCGGGGCACCAAGAAGGAGGTAGCTGCGGGGATTACTTGTTTTGGCTGTGGAAAGACAGACACAAGAGATTTGAATGCCGATCATCCGGGGCGAATCGATCCGGGGGATACAGGCACCTATGTCCGGGTTCGGTGGCTCTCGTTCGGTGGGGTCAGGTATAACAGTTATCGCACACCTATGTCTCGGCTATGGGGAGGTGCAAGGTCCGGAGCTAGTAACGATTACCAAGGAAGCTACAACAACTACCGTAACCGTAACCAGCAGAGCAGCCAGAGTGGGAGCACCAACTTTCAGAAGACTCGCAAATGAAGGGAACAAACAACTGGAGCGGCTTCTTCAAGTCGAGTGGGGCTAAGTCCAGTGGCAAGCTCTTCGCCATTGGCAAGGAGGCAGCTAAGAATGACGCTCATGTGGTGACTGGTACATTTCCTGTTAACTCTAAACCCACCTTTGTGTTGTTTGATTCCGGAGCTACACATTCTTTTATATCTGCGGAACATGCCAGAGCCTTAAACCTTAAGTCATATGATAGAATTGTTGATTCGGTAGTGGTACCTTCGGGGGAGTCGGTATCTTGTGATAGAGTCTACACTGGGGTACCAATCCAGATCGGAGAGGTTGTGTTTCACTGTGACCTTATAGAGTTTCCCTTGGGGGGTTTTGAGGTGATTATGGGGATGGACTGGTTAGGGAAGTACAAGGCTTTTATCGACTGCTATCAGAAGAAAATCTCTTTGAGGGGACCTAAGGGAACTAGGGTGGCTTATAAGGGGTATGTGGTCAAGCCAAGAGTCAAATTCATATCTGTTAATACCCTAAAGTCGAGTCTGAGGAAAGGGGATCAGTTAATCTTGTGTCAGATGTGGGATAGTGAGTCGGAGACCCCTAAGGTGTCTGAGATTCCAGTGGTGAGGGAGTTCGAGAGTGTATTTCCGGAGGACATTCCAGGGTTACCACCGAAAAGAGAAGTGGACTTTTCCATTGATCTGAAGCCGGGAACAGGGCCGATTTCTAAACCACCTTACCGTATGGGACAAAAGGAGATGGAGGAACTAAAGAAGCAGTTGGATGAGCTAGCAGAGAAAGGTTATATACGGCCTAGTGTTTCACCTTGGGGAGCACCAGTGTTGTTTGTCAAGAAGAAAGATGGAAGCTTGAGACTTTGCGTGGATTACCGTGAGTTGAACAATGTGACCATCAAGAACCGTTATCCTTTGCCAAGGATCGATGATTTGTTCGATCAATTGAGTGGAGCCGGAGTTTTCTCTAAGATCGATCTGAGGTCAGGTTATCACCAGTTGAGAATTAAGAACGAGGATATACCTAAGACCGCTTTCAGAACAAGATATGGGCACTATGAGTTCGTGGTCATGCCATTCGGGTTGACTAATGCGCCAGCAGTGTTCATGGACTTGATGAATCGAGTGTTCAGTCCTTACCTGGACAAGTTCGTGGTTGTGTTCATCGATGATATCCTGGTATACTCCAAGAATGAGGAGGAACATTTGAGGTTAGTCTTGAAAACCTTGGAGGAGAACCAGTTATATGCCAAGCTGAGCAAGTGCGAGTTCTGGTTGAAGAAAGTTGCTTTTCTGGGACATGTGATTTCCAAGGAAGGGGTGTCGGTTGATCCTAGTAAAATTGAGGCGGTGTGAGATGGCGAGTCCTAAGAATGTGGGTGAGATCCGAAGCTTCTTGGGGCTAGCAGGTTATTACCGAAGGTTTGTCAAGGACTTCTCAAAGATCGCAAAGCCGTTGACGCCATTAATGCGGAAGGAGAACAGGTTTGTTTGGGATGCGAGTTGTGAGGAGGCGTTTCTAACCCTCAAAGAACGACTCACTACAACTCCTATCCTTGCACTACCAGATGGGAATGATAATTTCGAGGTGTATACTGATGCTTCCAAGAAGGGTCTGGGGTGCGTATTGATGCAAAACGGGAAGGTAATCGCTAACGCTTCTCGACAGTTGAAGACCTATGAGGAGAATTACCCTACTCATGATCTAGAGTTGGGGGCAGTGGTGTTTGCACTTAAACTATGGCGACATTATCTTTATGGGGCTACCTTCAAGGTGTTTTCCGATCACAAGAGCTTAAAATACATCTACACACAAAAGGAGTTGAACATGAGACAGAGGAGATGGATCGAATTGATTGGCGACTATGACATGGAGATACTTTATCATGAGGGGAAAGCGAATGTCGTAGGCGATGCGTTGAGCAGAAATCTATCCATGCTTTCAGCAGTGCGGATCTAGGGTGAGGTTGCATAATGAGCTGTGGGAGATGGGAATCCACATGATCCGGAGAGGAGAGACTCTTGGGGATTTGACCGTTGAGCCGGAGTTATATGAGGAGATCGAGAGCTACGTAAAGCCGATGCTAGGATTCGAAGTGGCGCAAAGACAAGAGAACAGTAAAGGGGTTGACTCCAAGTTTGTTATCCATGCGATGGTAGTCCGAGGTTTGGGGGACGGTGGTGTGTTCCGGATAATGAGGAGTGAAGAGGAAGATTCTTATCGGGGCTCATGCTACGCCATACTCGGTTCATCCTGGGGGAGATAAGTTGTACAAGGACCTCAAGAAGACCTTTTGGTGGCCGAATATGAAGAGGGAAGTTTTTGAGTTCGTAGCTCGATGCTTGACGTGCGCAGAGTGAAGGGTGAACATAAGAGACCGCAAGGGAAGGTTCAACCATTAGATGTGCCGGAGTGGAAGTGGGAAAACATTTCCATGGATTTCATTGTTGGGTTGCCTCGAACTCAGAAAGGTAACAATATGATTTGGGTGATCGTGGATAGGCTAACCAAGTCGGCTCACTTTATCCCAATGAAGGATACTTGGAGTAAAGCTGAGTTGGCCAAGGCTTATGTTCAGTATGTGGTGAAGCTGCATGGTGTACCCAAGGACATCATTTCCGATAGAGACTCCAAGTTTCTATCCAAGTTCGCAGAGTTGCGAGTCACTAATGGGTACTCGATTAAATATGAGCACCGCTTTTCATCCAGCCTATCGATGGTCGACAGAGAGGACTATTCGGACACTCGAGGACATGTTGAGGGCTTGTGTTTTGGAGTTCGGTGGGTCTTGGGAAGATAGGACCGGGGTTGATTGAGTTTTCATACAACAACAACAGTTACCACGCTAGTATTGGGATGGCTCCATTTGAGGCTCTATATGGCAGGAAGTGTAGGAGTTCTGTGTGTTGGGATGATCGAGCTGATGCGGTAGTTTTGGGACCAGAGATGATTCAGAAGATGGTTGAACAGTGCGAGATCATTCGACAGAAGATGAGGGCTGCCCAGGACCGGCGCAGAAGAGCTATGCGACACTAGGAGAAGCGACATTTCTTTCCAGGTGGGGGAGAAAGTACTTCTTAGAGTGTCTCCGATGAAGGGAGTGATGAGATTCGGGAAGCGGGGAAAGTTGAGCCAGAAGTTTATTGGGCCATATGAGATCCTGGATAGAGTTGGAGAAGTGGCATATCGGCTAGCTCTACCACCAGCTTTAGCCAGGGTACATAATGTCTTCCATGTTTCTCAGTTGCGGAGATATTTGAGTGACCCTTCGCACATTTTGAGCCATGATGTGGTCGAGGTGGACGGCGGTTGACTTACATCGAGACGCCTAAGGAGATCTTGGACGGGAAGGTTAGAAAGACCAGGCACGGAGAGACCGCTTTAGTGAAAGTGTTGTGGACTAATCATAAAGCGAGGAGGCTACCCGGGAAACCGAGGCCGCGATGAGAGAGAGTTATCCACATCTGTTCACTTGAGGTAAGTTACGGGACGTAACTTTCTTTTTAGGAGGGTAGAATGTAACATTTCGTGTTTATGTAGTCTAGTCGTGTGTATGACCGTGTTAGTTCTACGAGATGTCTTTTATATTCGGATGACATGTTTGGTATGGGGGCGAACTTCGGGACGAAGTTCTTTTTAAGGGGGGAAGACTGTAATACCCCGTATTTTATTATCGACTGAGCGAGATATTATTATTTAATGGTAGCGTAAAGGTAATTAAATCATGTTTTATGGTAATGGTAAAAGCGTAAAAGTAATCGATTAATTCATATCGCAAGATGAGTCGGGTTTATAGTTGAGTGGCATTTTTGGGTCAAGGTGTCATAGCCCATTTACCCACTTACCCATTTACCATTTTACCTCACCAAAACCCTAAATCAAACCCTAATACAACTTTAAAACCTTATTCCCCCTCCCTACCGTCATTTTCACATCACCAACATCAACCCCTTTTCCTTTCACGTTTCAAGCCTTCTACACGGCCAAAGAGCGCACGCCGGTGAGTGTGGAGGGAGTAGGGTCTGCCGTGAGTCCAGGGAAGTCGTTGCTAGTGGACGAGGGTGGTTGTTTTGGCCGGAAAAGCACAGGTCGACGGCCGTCACAGGTAAGGTTTCTGATTTTCATTTCTGCCACGCTGTTTTGAATTGAGTTATGCGTCTTTTAGGGGCTGTTGTGGCAGTCGTGGGGTTGTGGGATGTGTTGTTGGTGTTGAGTCGAGTCGGGTGGTGGTGGGTAGAGTGGTGGTCATCGCTGGTGGTGGTTGCAGTGGTGGTGTTTAGGTGTCGGGGTTGGTTGGGTGTTTTTGGTTGCATTTCAGACATAGGGTAAAGGGGTGGCACCACCGTGGACTCGGGGGAGGTCGAATCGGTGGTGCCACATGTGTCAGGGTCACCTTTCTACGGTGGTGTCAGGGGTGGTGGTTGGTAAGCAGGAGGGGTTGTGTCGTGGTGGCAGGCGGGTTAAAAGGGGGAAATTTGTTTGTGGCGTTTGGTGGCGGCCGGGGTGTAAACAGAGGTGTTGGTGGTGGTGGTTCGACCACCGGCGTGGGTCGACCACGTTGGTGGTGGTGGGAGGTGACCGGCCGGACACTGGTGTCAGGCCTGGTGGTCGGCGGTGAGGATTGGTGGTTGAGGGGTGAGTTGTGACGGGTTGAAAAGGGGGGTGCGCGTGTGTCGGGTTGTGTGTTGTTTTTGGGTTAATTTTGTTACGGGTTTTAT
The DNA here is from genome assembly GCF_048544455.1 of Silene latifolia. Lineage (NCBI taxonomy): Eukaryota > Viridiplantae > Streptophyta > Magnoliopsida > Caryophyllales > Caryophyllaceae > Silene > Silene latifolia. The sequence goes on along the minus strand of NC_133526.1, from coordinate 62,264,538 downwards.
TTTAATAAGTCGGGAATATGTATACTTCTATTATTTACATTATTAGTTTTGATTATTAAGTTAATATTAAGTAGCGGTGACGGAATAATGTATTTAAGTTTTGAGTCGGGATTTTATTTCGGGAAGGTTACTATTTTTAGTAACCTGCTATTTTTGGTAATTGCTATTTTGGGAACTTCCCATTTTAGGAAACTTTCTATTTTGGGTAACTTATATTTTTATTAATTTCTAAATTGGGAAAGTTTCTACTTATAGTAACTTTTGATTATGGGAACGGGAATAGTAAGAGAATTAATTATGTTATATATATGTTTAGGTGGCGAGTTTCGGGTGGAGTACTTCTGATCTGCAGTTAGCTTATCACCGCTATTTGAGGTAGGGGAATACACTGGACTTGATATAGTACTATGTGACTGGATTGACTAAATCGGTGATTTACATGTTATAATATGATTGTCTGATTTCATTTCGTTAAGTACTATTGTTGAACTGTTTTATTATATTATTACATTGGAGATGGTGGAGGTGGTGATGATGACATTGTGATAAGGCCCAGGCGGGTTCTGCAGGACTTGCCCTGGTGTCCTCAGCTGCGAGCTGGCAGATCGGCTACGGTCGATATTTATAGTCTACCGGGGATCGGTATGGCTGGGTTGTCCGGGTTATGAGTTGTGATGGCGGTGGTGGTGATGGAGGAGCATGTTTTTTATGTTACTGTTTATTGTATTACCTACTCAGCTTCGTGGCTGACCCCGTGTATTCGTGTACGCCTGTGATGATCCAATTATTGGGGAGCAGATTGACAGGTATTCAGAGACTGATGGGAGTTGGCCGGGAAGAGAGCTTGGATGACTGACTTAGTGCCTAGCCCACCTTAGTCTTTTTAGTAGTTTCATCAGACTTATGCTTTGGTCGTATTTGGAGACTTTGTTTTAATTTCAGTTTTAATTTCAGTTGTAATTTCACTATAAACATTATAATAAAGTACTGTGTTTCTTTCCTTTGTTATCTACTGCCTCGGGTTTCCGAGATGGTAACACCATCATTTATCTGAGGAGTCCTAGTTCAGGCCCTTAAATAAATGGGGGTGTTACACCGTCTCACGTGTCTGTGTCGTGTCCGTGTCCGTGTCCGTATCCGTGTCGTTTTTGGTGCTAACATAGGTCACAAACAAGTAGACAAATACAGCGCACTGATTTATAACTAATATAGTACATTCTAACCATTATCTAAAAAAAGTTAACCAATATAATAATGTAGTGCTCCCTCCTGTCTATTTATTATATTATCCTCATTTTGTTTCAACCACAAATAGGATTATACATCCAGTTGTACCATAAGCATGGTACAACCAAGTATAAGAATCTGAGCTTATGTGTATTCTTTCTGAGCTAATTTAAAGTTCAGGTTTTTAATGTCTAAATGGATGAACTCAATACTTTCTAATAAAGCTCATATTTTTTAATATAAAGCTCGGATACTTTGACACAAAACTCATATTCTACACGGTACAACATATACAACGGGTTGTATAGTCTATGAATTGTGTTTCAACATCATACATATTTAGGATTTAAATATCATTGTATATTATCCCTTGATTTATATTATATCAACCTTTACATTGTACTCGGTACGTACTACTTTATTAGGAATAATTTAACAAAAAAAATCCACGTTTTTAAATTTAATAGCTCATAAAATTACGCTCACATTGTTTGTAAGCTTATTCTCTTTTGTAACTCCTTTATGTAGCTATATAAATCAAAATAAAAATTATTAGATATTAAAAATGAAATATTTACATTTATAAAGAAAAAAGGCAAAAGATAAAAAATGCCTCAGGGGCGTTTGTTTGGGAGATGCAAAATTAAATATGTGCCCTCTAAGGCCACCATGCAAATTAATAATGTACTCCGTATTTTATAACCACAATATGCGGAATTTCGTTTCCTTGGTGTTAGGGTTCAAACTTATGTTCCACATCAGATCGATGTGGGACATGAGTTTGCACCCTAACACTTGACAACTTAGCCTTCAACTCCTCCCTCATCCCTTACCCAAGTTATAACACCCCACATTAATTGAAGAGGTCCATTCATAGGCTTAAATGACTAATGCTTAAAGGGATTGAAAGTACTACTCATATCAACAAAGTGCACTTTCTTTTATGGTCATCCATGCAAAAGAATTCCATAGTTAAGCGTGTGTTGAACCATATAAAATATATGTTTGTGTTTTGATGATGTCAAGGTGCTTTATAATTTATATACTCGTTGCGTGTAGTCGTTTGTTTAAGTCTTTTAGATTAGAATTATTTATTACAAGCAACAAAGAGAATTGTGATGGAAGTATATGATAGTCAAGCCTCAATTAAAGATCAAACTATCTGAAGATTCATTCAAGTATTATGTGAAGACGAAGTCCGTCTAAAGAATAATCAAGCTTGGATGATGAAGTAGCCTATACTCGAAGATCTCCTATGAAGATTAGAATAGTATAGGGGATTGTCTCTTAATGGTAACTACGAATGAATTTCTTAACTTAGTAAAGTTATAGCTTTGCAGCTATAACATTACTAGTAAAAGAGCTCAATGTTATAACTCTCCTACTATAACATTAAGATGCTGAGTTTACTATACACGACATATATTGTTTTAAAATTGTTTTTGAAAATTGTTTAACGTTTATTTTAAATGCTTTAGTACGAGTATTTATTAAATAAAGCCCGGTTTAGTGCGGAGTTCGGTCTTATGTTAAACATTGGTTAGTAGTTGTTTTGGGTCAACTTATGAGTTGAACCATACTACTAATTAGGGTTTTAATATAACCTCTCTTAAAACCTAAATTCTAACCCATATATTCAGCTAGGGTTTGCACGGGTCACGAGGCATATGAGCCATGACATCTCGTGTAACCTAAGGTATATTTTGTAAAGATTTTATTCTGTAAGGAATATCTTTACCTATCTTGTATATCTTACTTAATATATTTGTTTATGATAAAAGATATTCTTGTTATAGAAAATCTTATCATATCTTAGAATTTATGGAAAAGATAATAATTGAATAAGTTATATTCTATCTTTTGGAATATTCTTTTATTATCTTTTAGGCTTTAAGGAAAGAATTAATAGAAGATATGATTTGTTTACATATCTCCTATTTCGGCCATTAGGGTTTCACGAAACCGAGTGTGCCTTGCTCCTTCCTTCCTATAAATACTTTGCTTTTGCAACATTTAAATTAGAGACCTTAAGCATAAAATTGATTTATTTTTCAAAGAGCAAAACCGTGTATTTCAAGCATAAAACCGTTTTGCAAGCATAAAAGGTCGTGTATTTTAAAACTCGTATATTCATTTGTTAAGTTATCGTTATAAGATAATAGTGCTCAATAGATTTGTTTCTTGTTCATTAACGTGAACCTTTGCAAGAATCATTAGTGCTTTCATATTAGCGTAAGTTAGTCACTAAGTATTTAACGGTACTCATTGAGTTACAGCTAGAGTTAGTTGTACGAGTTGTGTTAGTAAATTTGTAATCCGTAGAAAGGTACTAAATTTATTAATCGAGAATAGTGGACGTAGGTTTCGATTTGTGAAACTAAACCACTTCAAAAACCGTGTGCCTCCTTCTATTTCGTTCGTTTGTTTACTTTGTTCATACTTGATCATTAGTTAATTAGTTAATGATTAAATCAATAAACTTTAAATAATTAATTATATTCATACAATCGAAAAAGTTTTAAAAAGTTGTAAATCTTCAATTCACCCCCCCTCTTGAGTATTTTGGATCGATAGACTCTTCAATTGGTATCAGAGCCTCGTGCTCTTGATTGCCTAACCACAAAGAGGCTGATCTATCTTTTTCTTATTTATCTTATCGTTTTATATTCCGCTGCCTATCACGTGATAAATGGATTCCAAATACCTCAAGTGTCCCGTCTTTGATGGGATGAATTACGGGTTATAGAAAAACATGATGACTCACTATGTGAAAGGTCATGATTGGGAGTGCTGGAGGATTATCCAAAATGGACCGCATAAAATTCTAGTCGCATCCGAAGAAGGCACTACCTATGAGAAGAAGGAAGACGACTATGTCGAGGCCGACTACAAGAAAGCCGAAAAAAACTCTAAAGCAATAAGTCTATTACAAAACGGCATGACCTCTACAGAGTTTGATCGGTTTTCTCCGTGTTCAACGGCCAAGGAGATATGGGGTGGGCTTGAACTAGCATATGAAGGTACTTCCATTGTTAGGAAGCACCGTATAGATTTGCTAATGCATAAATATGAGCTGTTCATAATGGAGCCTAATGAGTCGTTGGATAGTATGTCCGCAAGGTTTTCAAGCATTATAAACGAACTGAAAAACCTAGGTAGGAAAGTTCAGTACTGAGGACATTGCAAGGAAGATTGTTACGAGCCTGACTAAAAAGTGGCGTGCCAAAGTCACAGCAATGGAGGAATCACGAGATCTTGAAAACCTATCCTACCAAGAACTCATTGGTGCTCTCGTGGCCCATGAAATTACTCTTAACAAAGATGACGTTGAACCTAGCAGAAATAAGAGTATGGCCTTAAAAAGTGAGGATGTCGACTCCGACATAGAAGATGAAACTGTCTTGTTTGCACGCCGTTTCAAAAATAGAATTTTTCGAAACAAACAAACAAAATCATCTTACAACAACAACAACAAGTCGTCCAACAAGAAAGTTACAGAATCAGAGTCATGTTTTGCAAATAGAGGTTGCTTCAAGTGTGGAAAATCCGATCACATGATCAAGGATTGTCCATCATGGGAGAAGATCAAGGATAAGGCAAAACGCGAGAAGACAAAGAGAGAGTTCAAACAAGTTATGATGGCTTCGTGCTGGGGAGACCTTGACTCAGAAGATGACGAGGGATCTGAAGATGACGAAGTTGCCAACCTTTGTCTTAGCAGCGTCAGTCTTGACCTAATCTACGATAGCGACGATGAAAGCACCAACTCTCACTCAAACTATTGCCTTCTCGGAGAATCTGAAGAAGATGACGATGAAGAGGTAAGTTATCTTGAACTCAAAAAACGTGTTAAGAAATTATCTAAAAGTGCTTTAATTGAATTCTTTGAGCAATCCCTCGATAAGTGTCACGAACAGGACTTGGAGTTAAAAGATCTGAAGGAACAGATTCTTGATATTGCAGAAGAGAATTATACTCTGAAGGCCAAAGCTAAGAAGTTAAAATCTAAGGTTATAACTGAGAAAGAATCAACATTAGATTCTACTATGGCTGAAAAGAAGGAACTAGAGTCCAAAGCTGTAGCTAATGAAGCTATAACTTCAGACCTAAAGCTTAATATTAAGCACCTTCAAGCCAAAGTTATAGCTAATGAAGCTATAACTTTAGAACTTTTAAAAGCCAGAGAACTTTTGGAGACTAAGGTCACACCTAATGAAGAAGTGATCTTAGACCAAAAGAAAGAGATAGATTCTCTCACAAAGCAATTAAAGGAATCTAAGATCGAAATGATCAATGTTAAGAAACAACATTCGGACGTTGCATTTGTTCTTAACAAACGATTCCAAGACTTTCGTGATAACTTTAAGAAGGATAATGATGTAGATCACACGAAATGTCAAGAAGAGATCAAAACCCTAAAGGATCTACTCTTACATGCTAGGAAAGTCCATGATAAGTGGGAGGGTAGCACAAAAGTCCTAAACTTCCTAACCGAACAATCTCACAATAATATGAAGATGTGGTTGGGATATGAGTGCTACAGCCGTAGAGATCACGCTAAGTGCAAATCAACACCTTTAGACGTTGATTTTAGAAAAAGGAAGTATGCTGATCTTCCTGAATATCTGATTTGCAATTACTGTGGTCATACGGGTCACATACAAAACAATTGTATCAAAAAGACTCATGATATACGGAAAAATGCCGACCATGCTAAAATTGTTGACACAACTGTCGAGGATGATGAATCCCCCATAGATGAACCTAAGGAAGAAAGGAACAATAACTTTCGTTGGTTCTATGAAACGGCTTTTGACTACACCAAGAAAACTAGCACTTCACAAAACCCCTGTCGACCTAAACCTAGTAAACCTATTCACAAGGAAACCAGTCATGATAAACCTAGAGAAACTCCCAGACAAAGAAAAAAACCTAACCCAAGAGAAAACCCTAAACCTAGAACTCCTCCTAAGCAAAACAACCCAAGGTTTCGAAAATCTATTACTTGACAAGTTTGGGTACGAAAGGATTTAGTATATAGAGTAACTAATCATAAGGGACCCAACTTAGCTTGGGTACCTAAAAACTGTATCTAATCCCTTCTGCAGGAAGTAGTGAAAGAAAACAATCAATGGTATCTTGACAGTGGATGTTCAAGACACATGACCGGAGATAAGAATCTATTTCTTTCACTCAAGCCCTTCAACGGAGAAAAAGTGACGTTCGGGGACAACAAAAAGGGAAAAGTAATCGGCGTTGGGAAAATTGGAATTTCGAAGTCACACGCGATCAGTGATGTCTATCTAGTGGATGGTCTAAAGCATAACTTGCTTAGCATATCTCAACTATGCGACAAAGGTAACAAAGTTGTTTTCCATACTGATAGTTGTCGCATTATAATTAAAGGAACTAGCAATGTTATTCTTGAAGGCCACAGGAAAAGGAATGTATATATGGTATATTTAAATGCTGTACCTACTAACTCTTTTTCATGCATGAAAGTTACACTTGATGATCCTTGTTTATGGCATAAACGGGTTGGTCACATTAGCTCACTAACCTAGAAAAAACTCAAGAAGTGGGACTTGGTTGAAGGGTTACCTAAGATCAAGTTCGACCAAGAAAAGATGTGTGACATGTGTGCTAGGTGCAAACAAGTAAGATCATCGTTCAAACCTAAAAGAGTAGTAAGCAAAAATCAAGCCTTGGAATTAGTACACATGGATTTATGTGGGCCTATGAAGGTAAGGAGTAGAGGAGGATCTAGGTACGTCTTTGTTCTTGTAGACGATTACTCAAGGTATGTATGGCCTATCTTTCTTCATTCAAAAGATGAAACGTTTGATGAATTTGATTGTCTTATGAAACGTGTTCAAAACAAATATAAGACTAATCTTGTATCCGTTCGTACGGATCATGGCACCGAGTTTGATAACCAAGCATTCATAGAATATTGTAGAGTTAATGGTGTAGGACATAACTTTTCCGCACCAAGAACTCCACAACAAAACGGTGTCGTTGAACGTATGAATAGAACATTGGAAGATATGGCTCGTACAATGCTTTTATGTAGTGGTTTACCTCACAACTTTTGGGCTGAAGCCATTATTACTTCTTGCTATATCCATAATCGTGCTATGATCCGACCTATTCTTAAGAAAACCCCCTACGAACTCCTTAGAGGTCGAAAACCTAATATCTCCCATCTTCGTTGCTTTGGGAGTAAATGTTTTGTTCACAATAACGGTGAAAACCGGTTAAGTAAGTTCGACCCTAGGAGTGATGAGGTGATTTTCATAGGATACTCAGATCATAGCAAGGCTTACAAAGTCTTCACTAAGAGAACTCTCTGTATTGAAGAAAGTGTCCACGTTATTTTTGATGAAGATAACGTGTTTGATAAGCCTTTACAGGATGAGGAAGAAGACTTGGATGAACCCGATTTTCGTCTTTCAAGAGACGATCCCCCAGAATTGGAATTGGAGGACAATGAGATTGAAGGAACAAGTGATGAACTTGATCGTTCCTCAAAAGATAAAAAGGAGAAAACCAAAGTTATAGTTGATGATACTATAACATTGACTCAAAATAAGGACTCCCAACCTAATGTTATAGGTGATGTTACTATAACATTGAATCCAAATCAAGGTGTAGAGTCCGAAGTTATAAACGACTCTAATACAACACCCGGATTGGATTCAGGGGGAACTTCTTCCAATTCCGAGCCAAATAAAGTTGGGTGAAGCTCGAATAACGATGAACAACCTAGTACCTCAACCAAATGGAAATACAAGAGCTCACACCCCATGGACAATATTCTAGGTAATATTAAGAAGGGTGTTCAAATAAGATGATCCTTGAATAACTTCTTCTCCATCTACTCTTTCCTATCCATGATCGAGCCAACAGATATCAATGAAGCTTTTGCAGAATCAGATTGGATTATAGCTATGCAAGAAGAGCTACAACAGTTCGAACGAAACAAGGTTTGGCACTTAGTTCCTAGACCAAAAGATCGATCTGTCATTGGAACAAGGTGGGTCTTTAGAAACAAACTGGATGATGCCGGAGTCATTATCAGAAACAAAGCAAGATTGGTGGTTCAAGGTTATAATCAACAAGAAGGAATAGATTATGACGAGACTTTCGCACCTGTTGCTCGTCTTGAAGCTATTAGATTTCTGATAGCATTCGCAGCACATAAAGGAATGAAACTCTTCAAAATGGATGTCAAGACAGCATTTCTAAATGGGTATCTAATGGAAGAAGTCTTCGTAGAACAACCCCATGGATTTAAGAATAGTAAATTCGAAGACACGTCTTCAAATTAGATAAAGCCCTATATGTATTGAAGCAAGCACCAAGGGCATTGATGCGTGTCTTTTATATGATGTTTTGCATCCTATTTTACACGCATTTCAGAGCTCATTTAAGTAGTTTAAGCTACCATTTTCCCCATTTTCGTCTACTTTCGTATTTTCTTATAATATTGCAGATTTATGCGGAAATGAGCCGAAATTGAGCTAAATCCGTCCCCGAGTACCTTGCATTGCATTTGACATGAAGTATTTACTCGAGAAATGAACTTGGTGCGCATTTCAAGGCCTGAAAGACAACTTTATGAAGAATTAGAAGCGGACTACCAGCTATAGTGGTCGATCGACTGGTGCCTATGGTCGATCGACCAGAGCACGACAAGCAGTAGCTCCTGTTCAGCGCTGGCCAGTCGATCGACTGCCTTGCATGGTCGATCGACCAACCCGTTAATTCTAACGTGAATTAATAGAACGAGATTTCCGAAGCCCATTGTATATTAGGTTTAGGAATAATTGTTACGTAATATTCCTATATAATGTAACCTTAGTTTTCAGAATAATTATCAAGCTTTTATCAGTTTTTAGTAAGTCTTTTATCATCAACAATTAGGGTTCTTGAGATTATCGTTCGTAATCAATAAACTTTACTTTTGCATTCGGTTTTGATCCTTTCTCTGCAATTTCTTTCACGGTACTCTCTGTTCCAATATTCAGTTTTATTGCTTTATTTCGTTCATAGTTTAGAATTGCTAGAGTAGTTTCCCGAAGCCAAATTATCGTTTATGTTAATTGTTCATTTTATCAATTTAAGTATGAATTCGTTAGCTTTATTTGATAACCTTATTGTTGTTTTTATCATGAGTATGAGTAGCTAAATACCCTGTGCTAGGATGTAGGGAATCTGTAGTATAGGCGGCATTAGAATAAGAAGACCTAGAACGCGCCATGGTCGTTCGACTGGGTTCCTTGGTCGATCGACTGGCCACGTGAGATTTTTTTCGTTTTAATTAATTTAAATGCTATGTTTGACGAATCGAGTGCACACGACTAGTTGAATGCTTAGGAATTGACGGACCCAATAAAGATCGAAAGATAGGGAAGGGAGATAGCCTACCTAATTAAGACGACTAGATTAATGAGATCGAAAGATGAGTTAATTTAGCCTTTTAAATCACTTTTCAGGACGAAAGTTAGCATTACTGATATTAGAGACCTGTAGCGAGATCAAAAGATGCTACCTGTTGAGAGTGGACCGAGAGGACTTCTTATTTTCCCGTCTCACGTGTTTGTTTTAGACCTACCTAGTGTACTGCCGCCGAAACTATAGTGAACCGCCCATCTTAGAACCCCTTTTATATTTGATTTCATCTATTTATTTAGTTTACTTTACATTTACTGCTTTTAGTTATAGAACAACTCAAATCAAATCCCCGTCACATTTGTGACTTTAGACTAAAATCATACGACTAATAATTGCATCGCCTCTCTGTGGTTCGACCCTGACTGCCACTAGCTATAGTAGTAGTTTGGAACTATAAATTTATCTTTGGTACTCTACGACGGTATCAAATTTTGGCTCCGTTGCCGGGGAGGCAATTGTTTAAATTTTTAGTTGTTTTTATTTTAGTCTTCTCTTAGTTTAAGGGACATCTGTTCCTTAAACTCTTCTTATATTCTACTTGTAGTTTCTTCTTATGCGCAGGTCACAAGGTGGTGAATTACTACCGTTCAATCCTGAGATCGAGAAGACTTTGCGTGAGTTGAGACGATCATCTAGAGTATTGCCGACAGAGGAAGAGCTGAGTACTCTGTCCAGTTACTACGAGAACGCTTTATTTGAGGAGGATCCACCTTCTTCTCCTGTTTCTACTTCATCAGCTGAGACCGTCACATCTCCAGATATGGCTGAAGAAGCTAGTATAGCCAGTCACTCTGAGCCGACAGCTGAGAATCTCTATAAGGGATTCGCATTACCAGGGACGGATTGAAAATTTGAGCCGAAACCGTCTTATATCAACTTGGTTGAGAGGAACCAATTTGGGGGAGCTACAAATGAAGATGTAGCCAAACATATGGAGACATTCATTGATTATTGATGTTCCATACCCCCACCAACCGGTGTGACCCAAGACCAGGTGAAGGACACTATGTTCATATTCTCTCTTCGTGATGCTGCAAGGGAGTGGTACCGAGACCTGGATCGAGCTGCTAACGGGATCACTGATTGGAAGTCGCTGGCCCTAGCATTCTACAATAAATATTTCTCTGCCTCGAAGAGAAATGCCATTAGAGCTCAGATCACGAGCTTTAAACAGGGTCCTGATGAGAATTTTCATGAGGCGTGGGTCCGTTTCAAGAAGATGGTGCGAACTATTCCGCACCATTGGTTTGAGAAATGGAGTCTATGCAATCAATTCTATAATGGGCTTTATGACGATTAGAGGGCTATCCTGGATGCGACAGATAATGGGAGATTCCAGGAGAATGTTGGAGAAACTAAGGGGTGGAAAATTATTGATGATTTGGCCACCCATAAAGCTGAGTATGGTAATTCCAGGGGAAAACAAAGGAGAAGTGCTGAATCCCCTTCTGTAGCTGCATTAGAGGCTCTTACGGCGAGATTTGATAAGTACGAGTTGGGAGGAGCTTCAAAAGGAGGGATATATCATGTGAATGCTGTTTCAGACGGTCCTTTCGTCTGCAAGAGATGTGGAGGAGAAGGACGTGTTTCAGACAACTGCAGCATTTCCTATGAGTCTTGTGCTGCTTTTCAACATTATAGGCAAACAAACACTTATTTTGAGCCGAATGTCCATCCGAATTATAGGTGGAGTAGCCAAAATGTCCTAAATCCGACTCCACCTCCACAGCAGCAGCAGCAACAGAATTATGTGCCCCCTCATAAGCAGCAGCAGCCATATCAAAAGCCTCCGTATGTTCCTCAGCAGCAGCAGCAGTCCCAAGGCTACGAATTTGCCGAGTTGAAAATTTTGTTGCTGAAAGAGTCTAAAGCTAGAGAGGCCGGGATAAAAATGTTGGAGAACCAAATTGCTCAATTGGCTAGCAAGAGTGCAACAAGAGCTCCAGGGCATTTACCGTCGCAGGCGGATCAAAAAGAGACCCTTACTTCTATTACTTTGAGGAGTGGGTCCACCCTTGTGGGGCCCGCTATGGTCGAGGATGTCACTGAAAAAGATGAGGCGGAACCAAGTAAGAAGAAGGCTGTAACGAATAATAGCAAGAAAAAGACGATCGGTAGGGGTATGTCGTCGATCGACCGACATACCGATCGATCGACGATCCCGCGAAGTGACACACGACTCGGTCAGTCTGTAGAAGTCAGTCAATCGACTGACATGCATGGTCGATCGACTGACAACGCTGCTTATGGTGAGTCTTTTCGTCCTCCAATGCCAAATAACTTGAGGGACCACTTGTTTCGGGGTACGACTACTCCGAAAATATTGAGGCAAGACCCAAATGCTGATGGGTCAGTTCCGGTTCCGAAGTATGACCCGATGACGATTAATGGTTCATTTTGGAGACGGTCTGAAGAAGGGTCGAGCTACAACAAAGAAAAGGTAGTGGATTTTCAGCCTAAATCCACCGATGCCAGCATGCGAGACCTAGAGGAGAGGGCTAAGTTACTTCTTTCAGCCCCCTATCCGGAGAGATTGGTGCCGACGAAGGAATAGGTATCGTTTAACAAATTTGGAAATGTTATTCGTAGCTTAAATGTACAAGTTCCTTTTCTTGAATTAGTTAATCAAGTGCCTGCGTACATGAAATTTATGAAGCAACTTTTGTCTAAAAAGAAGTCACTTGAAACTGTGCAATCTGTCGCACTAACTGAGGAGTCATGTTCTTATTTGACCCACACAACACCTCATAAGCTAGAAGACCCAGGTAGCTTTTCAGTCCCCTGTAGTATTGGCACTTTTTATATTGAGAAGGCCTTGTGTGATCTAGGGGCTAGCATTAGTGGCATGCCTTTGAGTCTTGCTATGAAGTTGAAATTAACTAGGTTTGCAATTACCAACATGACAGTACAGATGGCTGATCGTTATGCGGTCCAGCCTATAGGTGTCTTAGAGGACATTCCCGTGCAAATAGGAAAGTTCTTTTTCCCTGTTGACTTCGTTGTACTAGATATGCCCGAAGATGCCCACATTCCTATCATATTGGGTAGACCATTTCTGCACACTGCTGGTGCAGTTATAGATGTTGGCTCAGGGACATTGACCTTCAAAGTAGGGAAACACTCCATTGTCTTTGCCCAGACAGCTAAGAAGAAAGATCCTATGTGGCCAGTCACTTGTAATACGGTTTCTGAGAAGAAATCCTATTTCGTGCTTTCTGATATGCCTACCTCTATGCCTATTTCTGCTGTAACACCTCCGCCCCAGATTGGGAGCAACTTGGAGGAAGATTCTTCTGTTTTAGATAGTGCAGGAGCTGGTTTGGGGAAGGAAGAGCCGCATGTTGCTCCAGCTGTGAGGGAGCCAATCATTCAAAGAGGCGGTCTAGGATGTCTTAGCTATGGCACAGATGAGGAGCCCGATGAGGAGCCAGTCAAAGTGAGGGAGTCCGACTTTGACTTTGATGAGCCAGAAGAGGTCATTGCTTGGGAAGATGTTAAAGCTGTTGATCCGATGAGTTCTGCGGATGTTGAAGTTGCTAGGAGCCCCGCTGAGGAGATGAGCACTGTAGAGGCTACTTCTTGTAGCCAGGAGCCGAGCAAGTGGGCCATTCCGTGGCCATTCTTGATCAACTATTAGTTGATTAAGACTTTTTCAAAAACATTCATTTTATTGCTTTTGGACTTTTTATTGCTTTCGTGTGCGCGAGACTTCGCTTTATTTAAGTTTGCTTAGGATTTTAAATACTTTATACTGTTACTTTGGGTTTTGCGCAATTTTGGGCGCGTTATTATGTGTATTTGCAGGTTTATAGACCATGTTAGCTCAATTTATTGAGCTAATTCGAAGAAAATCAGAATTTACAAGAGTTTTCCGTCGATCGATCGCCTCCTATGGTCGATCGACCGAGCTGCGAATTCCAGGAGCTTACATTCTGTTCACCCTGGTCGATCGACCGGGTGATGTGGTCGATCGACCGCCAGTATGGCTTCTTTGACTGTTTTCGATCACTCCCCTGCTGTGTTTGGTCGTTTTGCGGAGTTGAGGGAGTCTTTTCTCCACTTTATTCTCCGACTCATTTCTGTTTTCTTCTATTTCTTTCTTTTACACATAATTTTGCGTTTAATAAATTGTTTTCTCGGATTTACGCGCGGTACTTTTGCTTCTTTTCAGGTACTTATTGGTAGCACTGCTGACTACTGAAACCTCCTAGCTCACGCTGGTTTGGGGAGGTTTCCTTTTGCTGCGCTTAAAGTCTTGTGAGTTTCCGAGTTTAACTTTATGTCTTATTTATTTATTTATCGCAAATTCCCGTTTCCCTTTTATTTCATTATATGATTTTGTACAATGAGGACATTGTGTGATTTGGTTTAGGGAAGGGTTTTGTATTGCATTCATATGTTTTATTGCATTTCTGTTTCACGTTTATTGCATTTCAGTTTGCATTATTGTTTATTTCTATATATATACAAAATACCAAAAAAATTGAAAATTTTCAAAAAATCAAAAAATTCCACGTTTATTTTAGCATGTAGGTCGAGTCGGAACGGTAGTATTTCAATGATGACATTGCATTTTCAGCTGTTTATGCCTAAGCCTTGCTAATTGACATGTTATTAGTAGAATCATATATGTATAGTCTACGAGTTTTTCGTTAAATTTCTTGCTGGACTTGAGACTTGACTTAGATTTTTGGCAAACTACATCATCTTCTGAGATTTAGAGCCTATAACTGGTGACATCCATGACCAGTTTATCTAGGAGTGTGAGTAATTACTCCTTGTAAAACATGTTACATAAATATGCATAAATATGAACTTAATCTGCTTAATACCTGTATGCATTCGGTTTGTGGTTTGTTGACACATGTGGAAGAGGTTTACTTTATTCATTTTGCCCATAAGCTCCACACTGCCAAAAATAGCCTTTTTGTCCCGTTAACTACATCCTACATTTAGCCTGCCCTTGTCAAGCTAGTAGTTTATGTTCTCGGGATTGTTATTTCGTTTTTGGTGGCTAATGCTCATTTTGAGATGATGTTGGGAAGATGAAAAGGGGAGATGAAAAAGAAAAGAACAAAGAAAAAAAAAGAGAAGAAAAATGATTCGAAAAAGAGAAAATGAGTGTTGTACTGTAGAATCCGGTCGATCGACTGGCCATCTTGGTCGATCGACTGAAGCCCGCGAAAAAAGAAAATCGAAAATCACATGGTTGGAGTTTTGATTAGTTTGTGATTTTATTCCCATGCTTTATTATCATCATTTGGGGAATTACAATTATATCAGAGATTGTGAGATTTGTGCTTGTTATTAGCACCGCTTCGATTAAAATTTTGAGCAAGAAGTTGGAATGGTTTATTAATTTGGTTCCCTTAGTTACTGGCTTGGCTTTTAACTCTGTTTTTATCCAAATTCGTCTTAGCCCCTTCTTACCCATACCTCACATATCCATATTTACCTCGGCATGTGTCATGGTCATTTGTTTGGTTGGAATGCATATGTATGGTTGTAGAGATCATTTTCATATTAGATTGCAGGCATGTTCTTATAGGTCGTAGTTAGGTGAGTGTCGCTACAAAATGAATTCTTTCTATCTTATACATTATTCACCTGTGCTTATGAGTGATTCGAGCGACCCGTGAGAGTCCATAATGATAAGTCTCTATAGTTGACAGTTCAGCAGTTTTTGACGGCAACATAACTCGTTTGCATGATTCATATTGCTAATTGATTGTTAGTTGTAGCATTAAATTGGTTTAGGCTTAACAGTTTACATTTCGCTCTGAGATTGAACTCGTTCCATTAGGTCCTAAGATCCAGTCTAGTTCTTGCTTGGGGACAAGCAAGGGTTTGGTTTGGGGAAGTTTGATGCGTGTCTTTTATATGATGTTTTACATCCTATTTTACACGCATTTCAGAGCTCATTTAAGTAGTTTAAGCTACCATTTTCCCCATTTTTGTCTACTTTCGTATTTTCTTGTAATATTGCAGATTTATGCGGAAATGAGCCGAAATTGAGCTAAATCCGTCCCCGAGTACCTTGCATTGCATTTGACATGAAGTATTTACTTGAGAAATAAACTTGGTGCGCATTTCGAGGCCTGAAAGACAACTTTATGAAGAATTAGAAGCGGATTACCAGCTATAGTGGTCGATCGACTGGTGCTTATGGTCGATCGACCAGAGCACGACAAGCAGTAGCTCATGTTCAGCGCTGGCCAGTCGATCGACTGCCTTGCATGGTCGATCGACCAACCCGTTAATTCTAACGTGAATTAATAGAATGAGATTTCCGAAGCCCATTGTATATTAGGTCTAGGAATAAGTGTTACGTAATATTCCTATATAACGTAACCTTAGTTTTCAGAATAATTATCAAGCTTTTATCAGTTTTTAGTAAGACTTTTATCATCAACAATTAGGGTTCTTAAGATTTTTGTTCGTAATCAAGAAACTTTACTTTTGCATTCGGTTTTCATCCTTTCTCTGCAATTCCTTTCACGGTACTCTCTGTTCCAATATTCAGTTTTATTGCTTTATTTCGTTCATAGTTTAGAATTGCTAGAGTAGTTTCCCGAAGCCAAATTATCGTTTATGTTAATTGTTCATTTTATCAATTTAAGTATGAATTCGTTAGCTTTATTTGATAACCTTGTTGCTGTTTTTATCATGAGTATGAGTAGCTAAATACCCTGTGCTAGGATGTAGGGAATCTGTAGTATAGGCGGCATTAGAATAGGAAGACCTAGAACGCGCCATGGTCGATCGACTGGGTTCCTTGGTCGATCGACTGGCCACGTGAGATTTGTTTCGTTTTAATTAATTTAATTGCCATGTTTGACAAATCGAGTGCACGCGACTTGTTGAATGCTTAGGAATTGACCGACCCAATAAAGATCGAAAGATAGGG
This sequence comes from Silene latifolia, assembly GCF_048544455.1. Classification (NCBI taxonomy): domain Eukaryota; kingdom Viridiplantae; phylum Streptophyta; class Magnoliopsida; order Caryophyllales; family Caryophyllaceae; genus Silene; species Silene latifolia. Next base: position 62,247,947 of record NC_133526.1, on the reverse strand, counting down.
AAGGGAGATAGCCTACCTAATTAAGACGACTAGATTAATGAGATCGAAAGATGAGTTAATTTAGCCTTTTAAATCACTTTTCAGGACGAAAGTTAGCATTAGTGATATTAGAGACCTGTAGCGAGATCGAAAGATGCTACCTGTTGAGAATGAACCGAGAGGACGTCTTATTTTCCCGTCTCACGTGTTTGTTTTAGACCTACCTAGTGTACTGCCGCCGAAACTATAGTGAACCGACCATCTTAGCACTTCTTTTATATTTGATTTCATCCGTTTATTTAGTTTACTTTACATTTACTGCTTTTAGTTATATAACAACTCAAATCAAATCCCCCTCACATTTGTGACTTTAGACTAAAATCAGACGACTAATAATTGCATCGCCTCTCTGTGGTTCGACCCTGACTGCCACTAGCTATAGTAGTAGTTTGGAACTATAAATTTATCTTTGGTACTCTACGACGGTATCAGGCATGGTACGACAGATTATCCAAGTTTCTACTTGACATTGGATTCAGTAGAGGTGGTCGGACTATATTTTTCGGTTACTTGTCGTTAGGAGCACCTAGACCAAAACACAATTTATAACTTCACCAACAACTCTACAATTAGTAAAGAGGCAAGTAAAGGTCGGATCCCAAGGGACGGGAATTGAGATGAGATTTCTATTGCAACTAGTGGTGTCTAAGGGTGTCACAATTGGGGTTTGAATAGAAGATCACTAAACTAAATAGCAATGAAAGTAAACAAGCAAGATGAATTAAAAAGGGGTGTAAACAATTGATAAAAGGCACTAGGGTGTCATGGGGTCATAGGGGATTCATGGGAATTGATCATACGAACATATTCTCAAGTTATAAGCAAGCAATTATTGTTGTGATGGATCGAGTTGGTTTATATCTTACAATCCTAGGAAAGTTTGGGTCCCGGAGCCGAATCGATTAGATTGTACAACACCTACAAGTCGACTTAATCTTCCCTACTCAACAACATGCATGGTCTAATGAGACTCGAGCTGGTTTATGTCTTACAAGTCTCATAGAAAAGATAGGTGATGGGTAAAAAATGCAAGGATTCATAGGCTCGCATTTCATCAAACATAACATGTGCATGAGTTGAGATCATAACAAGCAAGCAAATAAACCATGAAAGCATATTAATTTAAGCATGAATCATTCCCCATGTTGGTTTCTCCTAATTACCCATTAACCCTAGCTAAGGAAACTACTCACTCATTATCATGTTGAACATGCTAGCAAGGTTGTCAATCATACCAATAAAGTGAAACATGATGAATAAATGAAGATGATTAACAATAATTAAAAAGGGATTAAAATAATTATACCTACTAATGATTCCAATAATAAAGCAAAGACTAAAAGAAGTACTTGTTGGAGCTTGTGTCCTCCACAAATTAGTGTGATAACAATTGTAAATCTCTTACAGGTTCACAAGGGTATACTTCGTATTTTAATCAGTTGATTAACGATTACCTAATAACGGTTGGCTTGCTAGAAAGTTTGACGTTATTATCATACAGATGGCGGTGATCAACTGGTCCCTAAAGGTCACACCTATAGGATGTGTTTGAGAGATGTGGTTATAGAAATATAATCACATTGATGCCTTATATGACTAAACAGTTAGTCAATGTGTTGATGAGACAATTATTTAATGAAGATTAAATAATATTAGTTGAGACGAATTAACTGTCAATTCGTAAATTGAATATAATAAGTTATATTTAATTAAATGTATGTAATGTTAACTTGGACGAGTTAATCTGTTAATTCGTAATTAAATGTAATCGGTTATATTTAATATCAACAAGATGAATGTGTCATAGTGGTAATAGTGAGGGTACTCAAACAAAGAGGCCATGGGTTCGATCCTCACTAGATGACAATTTACACATTTTATACATTTTTGGAATAACCGAAAAAAAAGAGAAATTAACTCTCCTAATTTCGGTAAATGGGCCGAGAATATTAGGAAGAAAAATTCTACCCTAATCTCCTCCTCATACACGGTTAAAGGGGAAGGGGAGTGAATTTTTCCTAACCTAATTTTTTCACTCATTCTCTTGCCTCTCATCTCTACGAAAAACACAAAAAACCTAAGAATTATTTAGTTAATTTTTGGATCGATTCTAGCATAATCAAAGGGCATTTCTCATATCGTCTTGGGTGCAACTGATAGGCGAATATCTACTTTGATATTGTTCTTAGGCCGTATTTGCTAGGACCGAAGGTTATTTCTTAATCCTTTACAATTTTGTTTATGCAATTTAATTTTATGACTAGTTTCATCATTATAATTCGTTATAGTCCTTAAAATTAAAGGGATGCATACAGATAAATCCCACAAGTGGTATCAGAGCCAAGGCCACGAATTTTAATTTTGATGATTTTCATAAAATTGTTTGTAAACAATAATTAGGGTTTGCGAGAAAAAAATGTAATCGGCTGGATTTTTTTTTGAGCCGTGGAATTTTTTTTTTCGTTTCCGTTACTGTTCACGGATGAACAATATTATTAAAAAAAAAAATATTTTCTGTTTTTTCTTTCGGTTTCTCCTGAAAAACCGATTAAAGTTTTTTTTGCGGCTATTTTTGTTTATGCCGATTTAAAAAGCATCCGAGAAAAGAATTTTTTTTTTCCTGTTACTGTTCACGTGGTTACTGTTCACAGAGGACAGATTTAAAAAAAAAAAAAATTGTCTTGTTTCGGTTTTTACAGATAAAACCGTGTACAATATAAAAAACGGACTGTTTTTATTGTTTTTTGCTGTTTTTGCCGAAAAAGAAAAAAAAAGGCTTGTTTTGTTTTTTTTCTTGGTTTAACCGAGACAAATAAAAAAAAAATAAAGGATTTTGTTTTTTTTGTTTGTTTTGGCCAATTAGTTATTGTGAAACGGTTCACAATTTAGAGATAGCACATATTATTTTAAAGCAATTTAAAATTTGATGGATTAAATTCATATTACAAGTTTAATATGAATTAAGATTAAATTTAATGTGATTAATTGAGGAATTGTCACTTAATTTGATTTAAATAGGTGGTTTGGATAAAATTAATCAACATAATTAAGGAATTGTGTCATGTATGTTTAATTTATTTTTAGTTGATGCATTTTATTTTTGTTGAATGAATCGTTGAATGAATTTATTTACGTATTTTTTTTGCAATCGGTTGTAATTTGTAATACTTAGTGTGGCCTTAGTCAAATTATGTTTTCGTAATGAAGGAAACATAATTTTTTATGTAATTATGAGATCTCGAATCTCCTTTTTTTCTTTAATTTTTGGGTTTTGAAATTAGAATGTAATAAATAGGTTTATTATGTAAATTTATTTATTGTAATTTTCAAAGAAGACTAAAGATGGAGATTGGAGCTCACTCCCGCTACATGGATCAAGATGGAACATCGAGACTAGCTTCTCGGGTCCAAGGATGGATTCCAAACTTGTATTTAATGTTCATTTTGATAGGATAGGCCACACTAGGACTTTATTATTGCTTTTACGTTTTTCATTCCTATTGCTTTTCATTCACATGATAGTTTATGCATCATATTCCGCCTAAAACCAAACCACCTACTAAAATGCATGAAAATTGACACATATAGGTTGTATGTTAGTTTTCATAGACATACAGATGTCACATGCTTTTAAGCCATCACCTTAGTTTATTCATTCACGCATGCTAGATATTAGTTCACTTAAAATGAATTAAAACGAAGTTGATGGGATCTTCCTCTAAAACGGAAATTGAGATTAGTCTTTATAAGGGCAAACAACTATGAATCATTTCTTCGTCGGTAGGCATAATATGACTCCTTCTACGTTGGGTAAGTAGTTGTGTTGACTTAGTTTACCTCAACATCATAGTCCGAAGAGTTTCTCGTGATTATGATGGACTAAAGATAGAATTTACAGAAATTTATCGACCAAGAATTCTAACGGTAGAATTAGCTAAAAGGTTAGCTTATCAATTTACAGAGAATTGAGTCTTGGGATCATTTATATAATTCTTGAGGGAGGTCAATTGTATAAATGTTTTGAGTCTTCGCGTTATGACATTAGATCATTAGACTTAAATTAAAATCGATGCACATGATTATTATTTATTCTTCTTTTCGCAGTGCAGAACACGTTTATTTTACTGTTACAACAAAAATGTCTGGAAATAACGCAATCCAAATGCCTAGTGCCACACTTGGACGAAAGTCCTGGCTGAAAATATTCATGGACCAAATGAATCAGTTCACACGTCTGAAAAACGACGGGTCCAACTTTGCGGACGGGAGGCAAAGACTACGGAATGCCGCCATTTTGACGATAAGCTCAGGTACTTAACTGAGCCAATACCGGTAAACCCAGGCCCCAATGCAGGAGTCAACGAGTCACTCGCTTATAGTGACTTCGTTATGGAAGCGGGTGCGATAAAGAACGTACTCATCTTTGTAATGGAAACCAATTTGCAGAGACGCTTCATTGCCCAAGGTGCGAACAAGATTTTCACCACGCTCACTAACGAGTTCTCAAAAGCACCGAGAATCGTTACATATGAGCATACCTGTCGCTTCTTTGATGCGAAACTCCAGAAGGGCCAACCGGTTAGCCCACACATTCTTCACATGATTGAGAATGTCGAGAAGCTGGAGGCTCTTGATTGCAAAATCAGTGAGAGCATTGTCATTGAACGAATGTGTTGGACCATATAGTTTATATGTTTATGTTTTGATGATGTCAAGGTATTTTATATTGTATATACTTGTTGTGCGTAATAGTTTGTTAAGTGTTTTAGCATTAACCTTTTGCGAACAACAAAGAGGATTGTGACGGTTACATGAGAAGTTCAAGCCCTCTATCAAGATCAAACAATCCAAAGATTCATTCAAGTATTATGTGAAAACGAAGTTCGTCTAGAAGATTAATCAAGCTTGGATGATGATGTAGCCTATACTCGAAGATCTCCTTGAAGGTTAGGATAGTATAGGTGATTATCTCGTAATGGTAATTAGAGAATGAGTTTCCTAATTAGTAAAGTTATAGCTTTGCAGCTATAACATTACTAGTAAAAGAGTTCAATGTTATAGCTCTTCTACTATAACATTGAAATGCTGAGTTTTCATACACGACTTTTAAATAATTCGAAAATTGTTTTTACAAATTCTTAAAGTTTATTTTATATGTTTTAAGGAAAGTATTTATTTTATAAAGCCCGGTTTAGTGAGGTCCGGTTTTATGGTTGGCGTTAATTGATAGTTTTTGGGTCAACTTATGAGTTGGACTCTACTATCAATTAGGGTTTCCATCTAGCCTCTTCTAAACCTAAATTCTAATTTGTAGATACCCGTATCCGTCGATATTGGAATTTATTGAGAACCCGACAAACACCCGATGATGATAGGACACATGTATTCTTTAGTTGTCATTGTCATTATTTGGAGCTCGTTTTACGATGTAGAATGGGCGTCGTCGATGAAGTATTTTATTAATTTAAATGATATTTAAATTAATGTTTTTTTAAGTGAGTTCATTTTATTAATTTAAATGATATTTAAATTATGGCTTTTTTTTAGGTGAATTCAATCTATTTTATTTTATTTTGAATTTATTTTCCCAAGTTTATTTTATTGAAAATAAAATAAATATTTGATTTGAAAAATCATTTATTTTAATGTGTTAATTGATTTGAAAAATCGATTTGAAAATCGAAAAGAACTCGTTTTGAACATGTGTTTTTGAGCTCGATTTTAGCTCGGTTTTTGAGCCCGTTTTCTTTACGAGTTGGCACGAATATCGAGTACACTAACCAACCTAGACCACTACCCATCCAACCCAGTTCGAACCCCCTTAACCACGGCCCAAATCATGCCCCAAATCACCCCCACAAACAGCCCGCAACAAACAGCCCCCCTGTTTTGCAGCTCAAATCCCGAGCCCAAAACCCGCTCCAAATACCACCAAAACCCGTACCCATTAACCCTAACCCATACCCTAATATCCTACCCATATTATCCTAGCTTAATCACCAAGAAAACCCCTCTCAAACCCTCCCAAAACCGGCTGGACAGCAGCCATACGGGATGAAGCCCGATTGCCCCTCCCTCTCTTTTAACCTATTTTAACTCCTTATAAATACCACCCCTGCACCATACATTCATTCCTCTAAGTTCTCCATACATCCTACCATCACCCACAAGCTTTAAACCTCAGAAACAAACCCTAATTGCCTCCCCAAAACCCTAAACAAAACCGACACACAAACTGAACTGTTTGTGTGTCCTCCTCGAAATACAACTCGTTCCCCTATCAAACCTCCATCAAAACTCGATTTTCTTGTTCCTAATTAACCACATAACATCCATCTACACATTAGACAAAGATTTACGAGCCAAATTGCCCTTGAGAGTACACGAAATCCCTCGAAAAAGAGTGTTATACACTCTGTTTTTGTGATTTATTGTTGTCTGTCCAGTTCTGTTTGTGCTCGTTTTTCGTGCCCAATAACCCAAAACGAGCAGGGGTTGCTTTAAGATCCCTGTTCTCCTCTCTTTGTAGTTTTCAAAACATCTTTTAAATCGAATTTTCGTCGTGAAACGAGGGAGATATCATCGTTTGAAAATCGCTGTCCAGAAAGTTTCAAAAACGCGTGTTTGCTTTGCTCTTCGTCGACGACGGCCTCTCGAGATAAAATCTACCATCGATTACGACCCAAGACGGTGTCAACGATACATGTAGGTTGAGGGTGCATCAAATCCTCTTCTTTTCCCTTTTATTTCGTTTGTTTTATGCTTTTTTTTATTGTCTTGTTTTTGTTTGTTTTTCGTTTTGTTTATCGATTGTTCTAATTAATTATGAAACTAGTTAGTCCGAGTATGAGTTAAAGTACCACCATGAACACCCGCGTTGACTTGAGATGGGAAAAGAAACCGCTACATCAGTCGGTCGTACACCCCCGTCTCATTTACATATCCTCGTGTTCAAGGTAGGGCATAAATAAAACGAACTTCTAACTTCGCTCCTCGTTTTTGACCCTTTCTTTGTTTCGGCCAATTCGACACATCCTAGGACCATTTACATGTTAGTATGACCTCTGATTGTTAACATATAACTCATTTAGATGACATTAGATCGATTTGATAACCTAATTAGACACATTAGGGTATATCGACATAGCTTTAAAAACCGATTAACAATTTCAGTAACTTAATTGAATTCATCTTCCCTTTCACTAATTTTCTCGCTAGCATGGAAGTGCGTGCTTAACACCTTTCCATTTGCACTCGTTGAAGATTTAGAATTGTACCTAACCTAGTTCGTATTTATTTAATTCAATTTGTAATTAATTAACCTTTAATTTGTTTTATTTATTTCTAATTTTTTAAAAGTCGTTTTAATTATCTTTTATGGTTCAAAATCTGTAAATTTAATTTCATGAATTTTTTCGTAATTTATTTTACTGATTTCGTAATTAAAACATAATTAACTTTGCTTTTCTACAAAAACCGTGCCTTGCACGGGTCTGTCTGACTTCTGATCCGTGCACTGCACGGGTCTGCCAGTTTTAGTTTCTTTTCTTCTTTTGTTTCTTTAATTGTTTACTAATCCTATTTTAATAAATATGGATTGGTGAATAATTTTAATAAGTTGGGTTCAATTTAATTAATAAGTTGTACCTAATTTATTTCAAACCTTTGTATTTGTTTAATTTAATTTAATTAGTTTAATTCTAATCTAATTTGTTTACTAATTAATAAATCGGCTAACATCATTAATCAATCTAACTTAGTTTTAGCCTTTGTGTTTACATTTATTTTATTTGTTAAGTCTTAATAGTTTAAGTTGTATTTTGTTAGTTTGTATTGTAATCTGAGTCAAAGTAATTACGATAGTTGTTGTAATTAGATTGAGTTGTAATTTATTTCTCGTTGTGTCGGCATGAAATGCCTGGGTTGTAATAGGATAGATCCCAATGGCTCCCCCATTCCTCCTAAGCCGTGTTTGCGCATCTTTTATTTCAAATCAACCAACATGCTAAAACAACTTTGACAAAGTTAGTATTCATGCATTAAACGACATAGAAATTGTTGTCACATGTTAGGGTTTTAAAACGATGTTTGCATATCATATATCGTAGTAGCTATGACCTTGTTTGAACTCCGACACTTGACTTAGTAGAGGCCGTTATCGACGGGCGGGGTTAGGTGTCCTTATGGGCTTCCTAACACGTACCCTCACCCCTTACTCAAGATCTATGGTTTGTGGATCCGTCTAAATACCATTGGATTACGAGAGTCATTCAAATCGAGTGATATAGGGTACAAGTCTTTATCTTTAATCACTCGTAGTCGATTGGCTTTATGCTTTTCGGTGAAAGGTGTAAAGTTGACTTGAACGGTTCCAAGTTCCCAAAAAACTTGGTGGCGACTCTAATATGTCTTAATTCGATTCGAAAGAACCTCGAGTCGATTATGCCTAGTGTGGATCCCGCGGACGCAGATCCCGAGGGCCTTGTCCACGATTTGGCGACTCATTTGGGGAAAAGAGGACTAGTTACACTTTGTGTTTCTAGGGTCTTTTCCTCCGAGGTGAAACTTGAAAAGAAAGTGTTGGAAAGTAAAACATTACTCATAGTGCTACGATTCATGCATAAACCCTTAAGGACTTGCCCGGGCCGTCCCAGCGTTTCTTCGTGATGCGTGGGGGGCGACGTCCCACTATGCCAGAAAGCTGCACATTGCTCGCTTCCACTTCGCCTCGCGTGGTTCTTGATGGAGGGGACGATCTTCTAGGTACTTTACCTTAAGACACCTTGCTCTATAAGACCGCAAAAGGATGGAGGGCATAGACCTTCTTGTAGAAGACTTGCCGAGACTTAGAAATGTCTAGGAGCATACATCCTTATAACATGAGAATGACAATGTGCAATGTGTTTTCCCGAGTCTTTATTTTCGAAAATTCCCATGTCCTTTTCAAAACCGAACTTTTGAACAACTTATTTTCAAAATAGCATGGTTTTAAAAAACGCGGAACGCTGCCCAAATAGGACTAGAAATTTCGGCCCAAAATGAGCTTTTATAGCCGGCATGCTGCCCATTTCAAATCTCATTTTCAAATCAATCCTTCATTTTTCAAAATCAATCCAAAATGTTTCTCGAACCTCAACCAAGCATAAAATGCGTCGAGTCGCGTCCGGGTCTTGGCCGTGTTGGGCCGGGTATGTTTCGTTCTAAGAGTCTAGAACACGACCTTGTCGGGTCACCCAAGCTCACCTCTTGGGCTTCGAGCCATGTTGGTCGACCTTTTGGTCTAGGATAGTCCACAAAAAACGTCCAAGCTAGGCCCTTTAGGACGTTTCACACGAACCCATGGGCTATGTTAGCCCAATCACGGGTTTAGTCACACCAAGTCCAGTTTAGAATCGAGTTATGACAGTTTGAGTCATGTCGTTTTGTCGAGTCTAAAGTGAACCGATGTCTAAATCAAACCGTGAGTCGAACCCTTGTTTAATCAATCTCAAGTCGAGTCTTTGTTTGAGTCAAGTTGGGGTCGTGTCCTTAAGTGTGCAGGGGCTCTTACTTTAAATATTGACTCAGTACGGGGTTTTCTTGTAGAAAGGCCGCCAAAAACCCGACGTCAAGCAATGGAAGATGTTATCAACAAGCTCACCGAGGCCGTGAACCTCATGATGACCCGAATGGATGCAATCGAATCTAAGGTGTGTGAAGATTCCCCTCCACCACTCGATCGATCCGGAAAAACGGTTCAAGTTCATCGAAGACCGTTTGAAACTCTCCAAGGGGAAGAACATTCACTATGAGAATGCTAGGGCCTATGCCCCGATTCGGGATAAGTTGCCCACGAACATGGTACTCACCGACATCCCAAAGTTCAAGGGCACCGAAGATCCGGTCCACCATGTTAAGGCCTATAAAGGGTACTTAGCATCGAAGGGAGTACTGCCGACATGCTCTCTCGAAATTTTTGCCCAATCTCTCGGATGAACACCCGAAGGCGTGGTTCTATAATCTTGACCTTAAGAACTTCCCCACTTTCGAAGATATTACGGTGGAGTTCTGCAAGCACTATGCTGACAATGTCGAGATTCAAACCAACATAAGAACATTGGAGGTATGACACAGAAAGAAAAAGAAGGCTTTACTGAATTCCTTGCAAGATGGCGCGCTGAAAGCGTGAAACTAGCCAAGAAGCCTGATGAAGTTGAAATGGTAGATAAGTTCGTAAAGAATCTACGACCTGTTTACCGTAATGCTCTAAAATACCAGAATTTTGGTTCTTTCAAAGAATTGATAAGAATCGGGATAAAGGTAGAAGATGATGTCATAAGGGCAGAGGCTGAAAGGCCGAAAGGGTACCAAGGGGCCTCATCGTCTAAGGGCAAGGCCCCAGCAACGACCCATATTGATGAAGCCATCAATCTCTTAGAAGGGCAATCGAAGAAGTCGCAGCACCAAACACCTAGGGCATTCACCGATATCGGATGCACTTATACATACGCTCTCCAAAGGCTCATAGCCCAAGGAAAGCTGAAGCCTATTGGTCCAACTCCGGACCCTCCTGCTGATCAACAAGGTAAATGGTATAAACCAAATGCCTACTGTGCCTTTCATCAAGGGAAAGGCCATGATACCGAAAGATGCTATCGACTGAAGCACGAAATCCAAGACATGATCGAGAATGGAACACTCCCGATCCCAACTGTTAAACCCAATAACATCACCAATCCATTTGGCGATCACACTAACTTTGTTTCTGTCGAAGACAATGTCGATTATTCCCATCTTATCCACCCATGTCACTTGAAAGGGGTGTTTATCGGGAAAATATTTGTGGATTGCTCTGAATTCTTGCCAAACCCGAAGAATGAAATTCGAGTCGGGAGTCTTGCCCTAGAATGTACTCCTCTCATTAACGAAGTTAATAAAAGACAATTTGATTCACCAACCTTCATCATTGGCGTAGATCCTCAGAGGACTACCTCGGGATGGAGGCCGACCATCAAAGGAATCAAGGACAAGAGCCGAGCATCTAAGCTGATAGCTGAACAAGGGAAAGCTCAAGACCAGATTTGAAAAATTATGAGTCGGGATCTGTTTTCTTTTCTTAGTCGAGTCGAGTCTAGGACTTTCTTTTCCTGAAGTTGAGTCGTTTGTTCCGCGATGACCTAGGGTGTGTCCTAGGAATCGTTCCTTCGAGTCTGTTAAGCATGTTTCATTCCAATAAAAAGTTGCAGTTTCGTTTCCAAATATGTCTTGTTTCCAATCCTCAATCATTCCGAAACACGATAAAACGCACAACACACTCAAAGGCATCCCTGGGGTAGAAATATGTCCCGTTTCAAAATGTAAGGTACACTAGGATCCCGTGTTTGATTCCTTTACCTATTCCATGTCTGGTGGTAGAAAACCTCCATCTGAACCAATGTTTGTGACAAGCTTTTAGATGATTCTATGACAAACCCGGACTAGCTCCTTGTTTCCCCTATCGATGATGGAAGGCAAGCCTTTTCCCCTACAAAATCATCCCATCTCGAAGAGAGAAGATATCAACCCGTTCTAACAAGGAATTGTTAGTTCCCACCCAAATTAGTTGGCGAAGCCCAGTTTTCAAGGTGTATCCATTTATGACTAGGAGAATGAATAGAAGATCATTTTCAAAGAGAGAAAGAAAAAAGATGAAAAAAAATGAAAAAAAATGAGAAAAAGAGAAAAAGAGAAAAATTGGGAAAATGAAAGAAAAAGAAAAAAAAAGAAAAAGAAAAAAAGAAAAAAAAGATGTTGAAGTTATTGCAAAAGGTTTTTGGTTGAATGTCGAAGTTACGGAAGCTAGAAGTCAAGTCAAGTACCCATAGTTGAAGTTCAATGGGCAAAGCCCAAAAGCGTAAGTAGTAACCGCTTCACCCTCTAAGTCCTTCCTGAGACGGTTACAAGGGGATACTCAGGAATTTTGAGAATCATTCCGCTTGTGTTGTTACACCCAGCCTTTAGGGTCCAGATATGGAGATTTGAACCCACATTGTTTCCAACCCATTTGCACTCGTGGTTCATCAAACCCGAGACACCCATTCCAACCACATCAGCAGCCATAGCCCTTGGCCTTAGCACCACAAAACAAACCTTCAGAATGATGGTTAACTATTCCAACTTGTTATTTCCAAGCTCCACATCCCAAAAGATCCAAGCCTTTTACACCTAACCCCAGACACGGGATTTAACGGTACTTTACAGGCTAGAATGGGATATGGCATGATACCTTAGGTGAAACCTTCGAGTGTGTACACACAATCAAAATGCCATGTTTATGCACCATGATCGAACTACGTCGGATTTGATTTCGCTCCACGCGGATACGTAGGCAGTCCTTATGAATAAGGGATTCAATCCACCCATCATCCAAGTTGTCATCTTGTAAGTTTCTTACGGGTCCTAACCAAGTCCAAATGAAGCCACCTTTGTTTGAGTCGGTCTTAGCACTCGATGTAGCCTAGGACAAGGATGTATGTTCGGATGAATAGTATCAAGTCTCAAAATGAGCTTTATCTAACGGTTTAGGCAAAGATGCTGAGTCATATAGATGTGAGTTTGTGTTGGGAACAGAAAATATGAAAAACCCGCTGAAAAGAAAGAAGGTGTGGAAGAAAAATAGTAAAAGCCCGCTGAAAAGAAAGAAGGCGGTGGCAAGAAATGATGAATACTCGCTGAAAAGAAAGGAGGCGAGGAGAAGAGTGGCAGAATGTTCCCAACAAGAGTGATGTGTGATGTCCAACTGTTCTCATAAAATCAGTCTATGTTTAGTGTCTAGGCGAAGCTAACGTTGTTGCTCCATGAGTTTAATCCACCCTATCAATGCCAAGTGATCTTGATTCCCATGTGCCCTCGGGAGCACGCCCATGCCATACGATATCTCCGTCTCAAGTCCGATGGCCTTGTGATTCCCATTTGCCATCTTTTGGCGCCAGAACGGCCAATTTACATTTCTACCCTCAACAAGTCAATAATTGAATTAAAACCCGTGCACACTTGCGGTTTTATTTTCCTTTTTTGTTTTACGGTAGCGGGCTACGCCCACGTGGTTTACGAGTCATACAGAGTGTCTGAGTCGTATTTCCTGCTCACCCATCAAGGTTTGATTTCAAAACTTCAAAAATTCCAAATTCCAAAATTCCAAAAATTTCATAATTTTTCAAAACTTCAAAATTTCAAAATTTCAAAAACTACCTTTTGAGAATTGTGGATAGATGATCCAAGTAATAGAATCTTTGCGGGTCGATGGCCCAATCATTCAAAATTTTCCAATACAATTTTTGAAGGGTCGATGGCCCGATTATTCAAAATTTTCAAATTCAATTCTCGGGTCGATGACCCAGTATTTCAAATAATCCAATTTCAAGATCGATGATCCAAATGTGCTTATGTGATGATTATTGCTAGTACATTTTCTATGTTTCGAATATAGCAGGATATGCTTCAACTGGGGGGCTCTAAAGTCTTCGACTTTAGAGCCATTCAAATCGGGGGCTCGAAGCCGTTGGCGAGAGAGACCATTATCAAGATGAAAAGGATGACATCCACTCGGAATTCAATTCAATACAAGAGTATGAAATGGAAGAATTCCGTAGTTGAAAGCAAATGATGAAAGCGGCGGCAACCTCCTTGGAAAGTCCCGTCCCATTCGGACAAGTGCCGTGAGATGATAAATTTTGGGCAAATGTCGTGCAGATGATGAATTTTGGACAAATGCCGCAGATGATAAACTTTGGGCATGTGTCGAGCGATTCTTGCCGAACTACGACGCGGGTTTGATTCCGTCGTCGAAACGGATACGTAGGCGCCTAAGGATAAGGCTCAATCCACCATATATGCAATTTAGGGGTCGATGACCAACGATGATAATTCGACGCAACTGAAGGAAGAGTTAATCCCCGACGAAGCTTCAGGTATGATCTCTTCTTATGGCTGGCGAGCTTATATACGCAAGTCTAATGGACTATAAACGACCCGAAGAATCCTCAGGTCGAAAGGGACCTGGGGTATACTTTGACTTTCGCCTTGTCCAAGCCTCAGTCAAAGTGGGGGCTCTGTAGATACCCGTATCCGTCGATATTGGAATTTATTGAGAACCCGACAAACACCCGATGATGACAGGACACATGTATTCTTTAGTTGTCATTGTCATTATTTGGAGCTCGTTTTACGATGTAGAATGGGCGTCGTCGATGAAGTATTTTATTAATTTAAATGATATTTAAGTTAATGTTTTTTTAAGTGAGTTCATTTTATTAATTTAAATGATATTTAAATTATGGCTTTTTTTTAGGTGAATTCAATCTATTTTATTTTATTTTGAATTTATTTTCCCAAGTTTATTTTATTGAAAATAAAATAAATATTTGATTTGAAAAATCATTTTATGAGTATATTTGGTTTGAAAAATCATTTATTTTAATGTGTTAATTGATTTGAAAAATCGATTTGAAAATCGAAAAGAACTCGTTTTGAACATGTGTTTTTGAGCTCGATTTTAGCTCGGTTTTTGAGCCCGTTTTCTTTACGAGTTGGCACGAATATCGAGTACACTAACCAACCTAGACCACTACCCATCCAACCCAGTTCGAACCCCCTTAACCACGGCCCAAATCATGCCCCAAATCACCCCCACAAACAGCCCGCAACAAACAGCCCCCCTGTTTTGCAGCTCAAATCCCGAGCCCAAAACCCGCTCCAAATACCACCAAAACCCATACCCATTAACCCTAACCCATACCCTAATATCCTACCCATATTATCCTAGCTTAATCACCAAGAAAACCCCTCTCAAACCCTCCCAAAACCGGCTGGACAGCAGCCATACGGGATGAAGCCCGATTGCCCCTCCCTCTCTTTTAACCTATTTTAACTCCTTATAAATACCACCCCTGCACCATACATTCATTCCTCTAAGTTCTCCATACATCCTACCATCACCCGCAAGCTTTAAACCTCAGAAACAAACCCTAATTGCCTCCCCAAAACCCTAAACAAAACCGACACACAAACTGAACTGTTTGTGTGTCCTCCTCGAAATACAACTCGTTCCCCTATCAAACCTCCATCAAAACTCGATTTTCTTGTTCCTAATTAACCACATAACATCCACCTACACATTAGACAAAGATTTACGAGCCAAATTGCCCTTGAGAGTACACGAAATCCCTCGAAAAACAGAGTGTTATACACTCTGTTTTCGCGGTTTATTCTTGTCTGTCCAGTTCTGTTTGTGCTCGTTTTTCGTGCCCAATAACCCAAAACGAGCAGGGGTTGCTTTAAGATCCCTGTTCTCCTCTCTTTGTAGTTTTCAAAACATCTTTTAAATCGAATTTTCGTCGTGAAACGAGGGAGATATCATCGTTTGAAAATCGCTGTCCAGAAAGTTTCAAAAACGCGTGTTTGCTTTGCTCTTCGTCGACGACGGCCTCTCGAGATAAAATCTACCATCGATTACGACCCAAGACGGTGTCAACGATACATGTAGGTTGAGGGTGCATCAAATCCTCTTCTTTTCCCTTTTATTTCGTTTGTTTTATGCTTTTTTTTATTGTCTTGTTTTTGTTTGTTTTTCGTTTTGTTTATCGATTGTTCTAATTAATTATGAAACTAGTTAGTCCGAGTATGAGTTAAAGTACCACCATGAACACCCGCGTTGACTTGAGATGGGAAAAGAAACCGCTACATCAGTCGGTCGTACACCCCCGTCTCATTTACATATCCTCGTGTTCAAGGTAGGGCATAAATAAAACGAACTTCTAACTTCGCTCCTCGTTTTTGACCCTTTGTTTGTTTCGGCCAATTCGACACATCCTAGGACCATTTACATGTTAGTATGACCTCTGATTGTTAACATATAACTCATTTAGATGACATTAGATCGATTTGATAACCTAATTAGACACATTAGGGTATATCGACATAGCTTTAAAAACCGATTAACAATTCTGTAACTTAATTGAATTCATCTTCCCTTTCACTAATTTTCTCGCTAGCATGGAAGTGCGTGCTTAACACCTTTCCATTTGCACTCGTTGACGATTTAGAATTGTACCTAACCTAGTTCGTATTTATTTAATTCAATTTGTAATTAATTAACCTTTAATTTGTTTTATTTATTTCTAATTTTTTAAAAGTCGTTTTAATTATCTTTTATGGTTCAAAATCTGTAAATTTAATTTAATGAATTTTTTCGTAATTTATTTTACTGATTTCGTAATTAAAACATAATTAACTTTGCTTTTCTACAAAAACCGTGCCTTGCACGGGTCTGTCTGACTTCTGATCCGTGCACTGCACGGGTCTGCCAGTTTTAGTTTCTTTTCTTCTTTTGTTTCTTTAATTGTTTACTAATCCTATTTTAATAAATATGGATTGGTGAATAATTTTAATAAGTTGGGTTCAATTTAATTAATAAGTTGTACCTAATTTATTTCAAACCTTTGTATTTGTTTAATTTAATTTAATTAGTTTAATTCTAATCTAATTTGTTTACTAATTAATAAATCGGCTAACATCATTAATCAATCTAACTTAGTTTTAGCCTTTGTGTTTACATTTATTTTATTTGTTAAGTCTTAATAGTTTAAGTTGTATTTTGTTAGTTTGTATTGTAATCTGAGTCAAAGTAATTACGATAGTTGTTGTAATTAGATTGAGTTGTAATTTATTTCTCGTTGTGTCGGCATGAAATGCCTGGGTTGTAATAGGATAGATCCCAATGGCTCCCCCATTCCTCCTAAGCCGTGTTTGCGCATCTTTTATTTCAAATCAACCAACATGCTAAAACAACTTTGACAAAGTTAGTATTCATGCATTAAACGACATAGAAATTGTTGTCACATGTTAGGGTTTTAAAACGATGTTTGCATATCATATATCGTAGTAGCTATGACCTTGTTTGAACTCCGACACTTGACTTAGTAGAGGCCGTTATCGACGGGCGGGGTTAGGTGTCCTTATGGGCTTCCTAACACGTACCCTCACCCCTTACTCAAGATCTATGGTTTGTGGATCCGTCTAAATACCATTGGATTACGAGAGTCATTCAAATCGAGTGATATAGGGTACAAGTCTTTATCTTTAATCACTCGTAGTCGATTGGCTTTATGCTTTTCGGTGAAAGGTGTAAAGTTGACTTGAACGGTTCCAAGTTCCCAAAAAACTTGGTGGCGACTCTAATATGTCTTAATTCGATTCGAAAGAACCTCGAGTCGATTATGCCTAGTGTGGATCCCGCGGACGCAGTTCCCGAGGGCCTTGTCCACATAATTATATACTAAGATTAGGGTTTGCATGGTTCACGAGCCTATGAGCCGTGTTATGCCGTGTTAATTACCTAAGAGATATTAGGTAAAGATTTTATTCTATAATATAATCTTTACATATCTTGTATATCTTACTTATATATTTGTTTATGATAAAAGATATTCTTGTTTTAGGAAATCTTATCATAATCTTAGAATTTATAGTAAAGATAATATTTGAAAGATTATATTCTATCTTTTAGAATATTCTTTATTATCTTTTATGGCTTTTAGGTAAGAGATAATAAGAAGATATAATTTGCAATTATATCTTATTTCGGCTATTAGGGTTTTTATAGAAACCGTGTGGCCCTCCACTTCTTTGCCTATAAATACTTTGTTATTTGCAACATCTAAAATAGAGACCTTAATCATATTATTGTTTTCATATTTTAAAGTGCAAACCGTGTGTTTTTAGCGAAAACCGATTTGCAAATTTTTAAAGGTCGTGTGTTACAAAACTCGCATACTTGTTCTTCATTTATCGTTATAAAATAATAGTGCTTAGTTGATTTCTGAACTTGTTCATTAACGTGAACCTTTGTTAGAATCATTAGTGCTTTCTTATTAGCGTAAGTTAGTCACTCGAGTATTTAACGGTACTCATTGAGTTACAGCTAGAGTTAGTTGTACGAGTTGGGTTAGTAAATTTGTAATCCGTAGAAAGGTACTAAATTTATTAATCGAGAATAGTGGACGTAGGTTTCGAATTGTGAAACTGAACCACTTCAAAAATCCGTGTGTCTCTTCTTGTTTCGTTCTTTCGTTTACTTTACTTACAATCATTAGTTGATTAGTTAATGTTTAATCAATAAACTTTAAATAATCAATTATATTCACACAATCGAAAAAGCTTTGAAAAAGTTTTAAATCCTCAATTCACCCCCCCCCCCCCCCTCTTGAGTATTTTGGATCAATAGACTCTTCAATTGGTATCAGAGCCTCGTGCTCTTGATTGCCTAACCGCAAAGAGGCTGATCTATCTTGTTTTTCATTTATCTTATTGTTTTATATTCCATTTTGCCTATCACGTGATAAATGGATTCCAAATATCTCAAGTGTCCCGTCTTTGATGGGAAGAATTATGGATTGTGGAAAAACATGATGACTCACTATGTGAAAGGACACGATTGGGAGTGCTGGAGGATTATCCAAAACGGACCATACAAAATTCTTGTGGCATCCGAGGAAGGCACTACCTATGAGAAGAAAGAAGAGGACTATGTCGAGGCCGACTACAAGAAAGCCGAGAAAAACTCCAAAGCAATAAGTCTTCTACAAAACGGAATGACTTCCACTGAGTTTGATCGGTTCTCTTCATGTTCCACGGCCAAGGAAATATGGGACGGGCTCGAATTAGCTTATGAAGGTACTTCCATTGTTAGGAAGCACCGAATCGATTTGCTTATGCAAAAATTTGAGCTATTCATCATGGAGCCTAATGAGTCCTTAGATAGTATGTCCGCAAGGTTTTCAAGCATCATCAACGAACTGAAAAACCTAGGTAGGAAATTCAGTACTGAGGATATTGCTAGAAAGGTTCTTAGGAGCCTTACTAAAAAGTGGCGTGCTAAGGTCACTGCAATGGAGGAATCACGAGATCTTGAAACCCTATCCTATCAAGAACTCATAGGTGCTCTCATGGCCCATGAAATTACTCTTAACAAAGATGACGCTGAACCAAGTCGAAATAAGAGTATGGCCTTAGCGAGCGAAGAAGTAGACTCTGAATTAGAGGATGAAACTGTCTTGTTTGCACGACGTTTTAAAAATAAAATTTTTTGAAATAGACAAACTTAATCATCCTATAACAACAATAACAACAAGGCATTCAACAAAAAGGTTAATGACTCAAAGTCGTCCTTCGCAAATAGAGGTTGCTTCAAGTGTGGAGAATCTGGTCACATGATCAAAGATTGTCCAACATGGGAGAAGATAAAGGACAAGACGAAACGTGAGAAGACAAAGAAAGAATTCAAGCAAGTTATGATGGCTTCGTGTTGGGGAGACCTTGACTCAGAAGATGACGAGGAATCTGAAGACGACGAAGTAGAAAACCTTTGTCTTAGCAGTGTTAGTCTTGACCTAATCTCCGACAGCGACAATGAAAGCACAAACTCTCATTCAAACTACTGCTTTCTTGGAGAATCAGACGAGGACGATGATGATGAGGTAAGTTACCTTGAGCTTAAGAAACGTGTTAGGAAATTGTCTAAAAGTGCCTTAATTGAATACTTTGAACAATCTCTTGATAAGTGTCACGAACAGGATCTCGAATTGAAAGATCTAAAGGAACAGATTCTCGAAATCGCAGAAGAGAATCATACTCTCAAGACTAATGCTAAGAAGTTGAAATCTAAAGTTATAGCTGAGAAAGCTACAACATTAGATTCTACTATGGCTGAAAAGAAGGAATTAGAGTCTAAAATTATAGCTAATGAAGCTATAACTTCCGACCTAAAGCTTAACGTCAAGCACCTTCAAGCCAAAGTTATAGCCAATGAAGCTATAACTTTAGAACTTGGAAAAGTCAAAGAACTCTTGGAAACTAAGGTCACATCTAATGAAGAATTGATCTTGGATCAAAAGAAAGAGATAGATTCTCTTTCAAAGCAATTGAAAGAATCTAAGACCGATATGGTCAATGTTAAGAAACACCACACCGATGTTGTGTTCATTCTTAACAAACGATTCCAAGACTTTCGTGACAACTTTAAAAAGGACAATGATGTAGATCACACGAAATGTCAAGAGGAAATTAAAACCCTAAAAGACCTACTTCTACACGCTAGAAAGGTCCATGACAAGTGGGAAGGTAGCACAAAAGTCCTAAACTTCCTAACCGAACAATCCGACAATAATATGAAGATGGGACTAGGACATGAGTGCTACAGCCGTAGAGATCACGCTAAATGCAAATCAGCACCTTCAGATTTTGATTTTAGAAAAAGGAAGTATGCTGATCTTCCTGAATATTTGATTTGCAATTACTGTGGTCATACGGGTCACATCCAAATCAATTGTGTCAAAAAGGCTCATGATTTACGAAAAAATGCCGAACATGCCAAAACTGCTGACACAGTTGACGAGGATAAGGAAACTCTCATTAACGAACCTAACGAAGAAAGGAACAATAAATTTCGTTGGTTCTATGACATGGCCTTTGACTACTCTAAGAAACCTAGCACTTCACAAAGTCCTTGTAGATCTCAACCCAGTAAACCTATTCACAAGGCATCTAGTCAAGAGAGACCTAGAGAAGTTCCGAGACCTAGAGAAAACCCTAACCCTAGAACGTCTCCCATGCCAAACAATACTAAGGTTAGAAAAACGATCATTAGACGTGTTTGGGTTCGAAAGGACTTAGTATTTAGAGTAACTAATCATAAGGGACCCAACTTAGCTTGGGTACCTAAAAACTGTATCTAATCCTTTCTGCAGGAAGAAGTGAAAGAAAACAACCAATGGTATCTTGACAGTGGATGTTCAAGACACATGACCGGAGATAAGAATCTATTTCTTTCACTCAAGCCGTTCAACGGAGGAAAAGTGACGTTCGGGGACAATAAAAAGGGAAAAGTAATCGGCGTTGGCAAAATCGGAATCTCTAAGTCTCACGCAATAAGTGACGTTTATCTCGTAGATGGTCTAAAACACAACTTGCTAAGCATATCTCAACTATGCGACAAAGGTAACAAAGTAGTTTTTCATACTGATAGTTGTCGCATCATTATTGAAGGAACTAGCAACGTTATTCTTGAAGGCCACCGAAAAAGAAATGTATATATGGTAGATTTAAATGCTGTGCCTACTAACTCTTTTTCATGTATGAAAGTTACACTTGATGATCCCTGTTTATGGCATAAACGATTCGGTCACATTAGCTCGCTAACCTTGAATAAACTCAAGAAGTGGGACTTGGTTGAAGGGTTGCCAAAGATCAAGTTCGACCAAGAAAAGATGTGTGACACATGTGCTAGGTGTAAACAAGTAAGATCATCGTTCAAACCTAAAAGAGTAGTAAGCACAAATGAAGCCTTGGAACTGGTACACATGGATTTATGTGGACCTATGAAGGTAAGGAGTAGAGGAGGATCCAGGTACGTCTTTGTTCTTGTAGATGACTACTCAAGGTATGTATGGCCTATCTTTCTTCATTCAAAAGACGAAACGTTTGATGAATTTGATTGTCTTATGAAACTTGTTCAAAACAAATATAAGACTAATCTAGTATCTATTCGTACGGATCATGGCACCGAATTTGATAACCAAACTTTTATAGAATATTGTCGAGTTAATGGTGTAGGGCATAACTTTTCTGCACCAAGAACTCCTCAACAAAACGGTGTCGTTGAACGTATGAATAGAACCTTAGAAGATATGGCACGTAAAATGCTCTTGTGTAGTGGTTTACCTCGTAACTTTTGGGCTGAAGCCATTAGTACTTCTTGCTACATCCATAATCGTGCTATGATCCGACCTATCCTTAAGAAAACCCCCTACGAACTCCTTAGAGGTCGAAAACCTAATATCTCCCATCTTCGTTGTTTTGGGAGTAAATGTTTTGTACATAATAACGGTAAGAACCGTTTAAGTAAATTCGACCCTAGGAGTAATGAGGCGATCTTTATAGGATACTCAGATCATAGCAAGGCTTACAAAGTATTCAATAAGAGAACTCTCTATATTGAAGAAAGTGTCCACGTTATCTTTGATGAAGATAACATGTTCGATAAGCCATTACAGGATGAGGAAGAAGACTTGGATGGGCCCGACTTTCGTCTCTCTAGAGACGATCCCCCGGGTTTGGAATTAGAGGATAATGAAATTGAGGGAATAAACGATGAACTTGATCGTTCCTCTAAAGACAAAAAGGAGAAGGACAAAGTTATAGTTGATGATACTATAACATCCACTCAAAATAAGAACTCCCAAACCAATGTTATAGATGATGTTACTGTAACATTGAATCCAAATCAAGGTGTAGAGTCCGAGGTTATAATCGACTCAAACACAACACCCGAATTGGATTCAGGGGGAACTTCCCCTAATTCGGAACCAAATGAAGTCGGGACAAGCTCAAATTACGATGGTGAACCAAGCACTTCAACGAAGTGGAAATACAAGAATTCACACCCCATGGACAATATTCTTGGGAATATTAAGAAGGGTGTTCAGACAAGACGTTCCTTGAACAATTTCTGCTCTTTCTACTCTTTCCTATCTATGATCGAACCAAAGAACATCAATGAAGCTCTTCTTTGAATCGGATTGGATTGTAGCTATGCAAGAAGAGTTACAACAGTTCGAAAGAAACAAGGTTTGGCATTTAGTTCCTAGACCAAAAATCGAAGCAGTCATTGGAACTCGGTGGGTCTTGGGAACAAATTGGATGATGCCGGGGTCATTGTCGAAACAAAGCAAGATTGGTGGTCCAAGGATATAATCAACAAGAAGGAATAGATTATGACGAGACTTTCGCTTTTTTGTTGCACGTTTTGAAGCTATTAGACCCGATAGCATTCGCCGCACACAAAGGAATGAAGCTCTTCCAGATGGACGTCAAGACGACATTTTTGAATGGATATTTGCAAGAGGAAGTCTTCGTTGAACAACCCCCTGGTTTTAAGAATATCAAATTTGAGGATCATGTATTCAAATTAGATAAAGCCCTATATGGATTGAAGCAAGCACCTAGGGCTTGGTACGACAGATTATCCAAGTTTCTACTTGACAGTGGATTCAGTAGAGGATCCGTCGACAAAACCCTATTTCTAAAAAGCGAGGATTCGACCTTTTGGTTGTTCAAATATACGTCGATGATATCATCTTTGGATCGACCAACCGAAGCCTATGCAAATACTTTTCTGAATTGATGACTTCCGAGTTCGAGATGAGTATGATGGGAGAATTAAAATTCTTCTTAGGTCTGCAAATACAACAAACAGATGAAGGCATTAAGATCCATCAACAGAAATATATCAAGGAGTTGATTCGGAAATTTGGGATGGAAAGTTCACATGCTATGCCTACTCCAATGGTCGAGAACAAGAAATTGACATTGGATGAAAACGGTAAATTAGTTGATGAAACTACTTACCGTGGGATGATTGGGTCACTGTTATATTTGACCGCAAGTAGACCCGATATTATGTTTAGTGTATGCGTTTGTGTGAGATATCAATCATCTCCCAAAGAATCGCATATGACGGCCGTAAAGCGAATTTTACGTTACTTAATTGGAACGGCCAACTTATACCTATGGTATCCAATGGAGTGCAATTTTGATCTAGTCGGTTATTCCGATGCCGACTACGCAGGATGATCTCTAGACAGAAAAAGCACGTCGGGTGTCGCCACTTTTATCGGACCTTGTATCATTACGTGGGGCTCGAAGAAACAAAATTCGGTTGCTCTCTCAACTGCTGAAGCCGAATATATTGCTGCAGGACTGGTATGTACTCAACTTTTATGGCTTAAGCAACAATTACGTGATTATGGTGTTGACGTAGGATGTATTCCTATTTTATGTGATAATACTAGTGCGATAATTATTTCTAAAAATCCCGCACAACATTCACGTACCAAACATATTGAAATAAGACACCATTTTATACGAGACCATGTTGATAAGGGGAATATAAAACTTGAATTTTGTAGTACTGAAAAACAATGGGCAGACATTTTGACAAAATCATTAGCTAGAGAACGATTTGAGACTTTACGGTTGGAAATTGGTTTAATCGGTGGCACCTAAACTATCATAATTGTTTCCTAACCGTATGACTTGCTAGTTAAGATGAGATTATATATATTTGTGTTCGTATTTTCCGTTGCAAGTACATTCTTATATAGTATTTTATTATTTTATGAGAATATTCCGTTTGCTAGTCTATTATATTTTGTGCTGTATACAAACCATAACTCTTGTTCATCACATATACATTCTAAGGTTTAGAGATTCATAAACCAATGACATTCATGATTGGTTTCATTTAGGATGTGAGTAGTACTCCTTACATGGCATGAAACATCAAATTGCATAAGCATGAAATTTGTCTCTTATTGCCTGTATACACTCGGGTTTGTGGTGGTGACACATATGGAGAGGCGACCCTTCCTTTACGTTTTACCTACTAACCTCACACTAGCCAAATTTGCCTTGTTTTGACCTATTTATTCTACTACATTCCATATGGCCTACCCTTGTCAAGCTAGTCTTGTTGGTATTTTTGGAAGTTTTGTTGTGGTCAATTTGGTTGGTGTTGTGATGAATATTGGAAGGAAGGAAGAAAAAGATTAACTAAAAAAAAAAAAAAAATGAAATGAAAAAAATATACGAAAAAAAAGAGGAGAAAAATGATACTATAAAAGATGGAAAGGCAAAAATCTCTTATTACTCCTATTCTTATTCATTTCCATATTACTTGAGGAGAAGTACTTGTTGATGTGAGTGAGTGTGTGCCATACTTGGCATGGTGTATCATCTTTCATGTTGGGTTGGAAAGTGGAATATGGTTACTTTTGGTTGTGATCGGTGCTAGCTTGGCTTTTACCTCCACATATCCAAATTATTTTACCCCTTCTTACCCAATTACCTCACCTCACATTCATATGTAAGTCCTCGGCATGTGTTTTGGACCTCGATTGGTTGGAGTGTATATGTATGGTAGCTAGAGATGTCTATCATGTTAGATTGCATGCATGCTTTTGTAGGTCGTAGTTAGGCGAGTGACTAATTTTCTTCTCTCCTACAAAATCTCTATTCATCTTGGTTTGTATTACACACTCTATATTTAGAGCTTGCTTATGTTGAAATCGTTCTTATGCTATAATATATGCTTTGGTTTATATGTATTTCTTGCCTCGGTTGATATCATTCTAGTCGTTTTATGTCTGTTCTCGTCTTTTCGATGATGTCAAGAGGGGGAAGAAATAACCATGATTCAGTATATGCCTAAGCTTGCTCCTTGTCAAGACCGATTGTCTCTTAAAGTCCTTAAAGCTTTGGTATTGAATATAATTGTTTGATCTTGCGTTAGTCTTTATTATCAAGATAACGGTATTATATTGAGGGGGAACTTTTGAATTAGTCACAATTTTAGGAGACTTGCCATCATCAAAAAGGGGGAATTTGTTGGACCATATAGTTTATATGTTTATGTTTTGATGATGTCAAGGTATTTTATATTGTATATACTTGTTGTGCGTAATAGTTTGTTAAGTGTTTTAGCATTAACATTTTGCAAACAACAAAGAGGATTGTGACGGTTACATGAGAAGTTCAAGCCCTCTATCAAGATCAAACAATCCAAAGATTCATTCAAGTATTATGTGAAGACGAAGTTCGTCTAGAAGATTAATCAAGCTTGGATGATGATGTAGCCTATACTCGAAGATCTCCTTGAAGGTTAGGATAGTATAGGTGATTATCTCGTAATGGTAATTAGAGAATGAGTTTCCTAATTAGTAAAGTTATAGCTTTGCAGCTATAACATTACTAGTAAAAGAGTTCAATGTTATAGCTCTTCTACTATAACATTGAAATGCTGAGTTTTCATACACGACTTTTAAATAATTCGAAAATTGTTTTTACAAATTCTTAAAGTTTATTTTATATGTTTTAAGGAAAGTATTTATTTTATAAAGCCCGGTTTAGTGAGGTCCGGTTTTATAGTTGGCGTTAATTGATAGTTTTTGGGTCAACTTATGAGTTGGACTCTACTATCAATTAGGGTTTCCATCTAGCCTCTTCTAAACCTAAATTCTAATTATATACTAAGATTAGGGTTTGCATGGATCACGAGCCTATGAGCCGTGTTATGCCGTGTTACCTAAGAGATATTAGGTAAAGATTTTATTCTATAATATAATCTTTACATATCTTGTATATCTTACTTATATATTTGTTTATGATAAAAGATATTCTTGTTTTAGGAAATCTTATCATAATCTTAGAATTTATAGTAAAGATAATATTTGAAAGATTATATTCTATCTTTTAGAATATTCTTTATTATCTTTTATGGCTTTTAGGTAAGAGATAATAAGAAGATATAATTTGCAATTATATCTTATTTAAACTATTAGGGTTTTTATAGAAACCGTGTGGCCCTCCTCTTCTTTGCCTATAAATACTTTGTTATTTGCAACATCTAAAATAGAGACCTTAAGCATATTATTGTTTTCATATTTTAAAGTGCAAACCGTGTGTTTTTAGCGAAAACCGATTTGCAAATTTTGAAAGGTCGTGTGTTACAAAACTCGCATACTTGTTCTTCATTTACCGTTATAAGATAATAGTGCTTAGTTGATTTCTGAAGTTGTTCATTAACGTGAACCTTTGTTAGAATCATTAGTGCTTTCTTATTAGCGTAAGTTAGTCACTCGAGTATTTAACGGTACTCATTGAGTTACAGCTAGAGTTAGTTGTACGAGTTGGGTTAGTAAATTTGTAATCCGTAGAAAGGTACTAAATTTATTAATCGAGAATAGTGGACGTAGGTTTCGAATTGTGAAACTGAACCACTTCAAAAATCCGTGTGTCTCTTCTTGTTTCGTTCTTTCGTTTACTTTACTTACAATCATTAGTTGATTAGTTAAAGTTTAATCAATAAACTTTAAATAATCAATTATATTCACACAATCGAAAAAGCTTTGAAAAAGTTTTAAATCCTCAATTCACCCCCCCTCTTGAGTATTTTGGATCAATAGACTCTTTAGAATGCTTCATTCTCTTCATGATGGTTTTGCCCTTTTCAGGGCGAACTACTACATGAATGACTTGAAAAAGAGTCCTCATGAGCTACACTCCCTTCTCGTACAGACCGAGAAGGATATGAAATTGAGTGGGAGCATGAAGCAGGATGTTCTCACGATTTCCAACATGGGTAAAGGTAAGGGCAAGGCTCATGGCGACCTTGCTGTAGGTAAGCCAAAGTTTAAAAAGCCAGGAAACGGTAAGAGTGGGCCCGGTGAGACTAGTGGCTCACAGGGCAAGGCAAAGAGCAAGGGCGGTGACATTGAGTGCCACCATTGTCACAAGACTGGACATTGGAGGAGGAACTGTCCCGTCTACCGTGAGGACATCAAAGCAGGCCGCGTCGTTCCTGTTGGTATGTCATCTTATATTCATATGATTGAGATTAACCATGCAAGTTTCGGAACTTGGGTACTTGATACTGGTTGTGGTTCTCATCTGTGTAATCATTTGCAGGGCCTAAAGAACATCATACCTCTCGAAAAAGGTGATGTGGACTTGCGAGTCGGGAATGGAGCACGAGTTCTTCTTTGTCTCGAAGGGAACATATGTAATCCAACTCCCTAGTGGTTTTGAGTTATTTTTAAATAACTGTTACTATGTACCCAGTTTGTCTAAGAACATTATTTCTGTTTCCGTACTTACTAAAGACGGTTTTGCATTTTCAATAAAGGATAATAGCTGTATTTTCTCTTTCAATGAAATGATTTATGGCAAAGCAGTTTCCATGAATGGAATTTACATCTTAGATCAAACCACAGAAGTATTACACATGAATAATA
The DNA here is from genome assembly GCF_048544455.1 of Silene latifolia. Classification (NCBI taxonomy): domain Eukaryota; kingdom Viridiplantae; phylum Streptophyta; class Magnoliopsida; order Caryophyllales; family Caryophyllaceae; genus Silene; species Silene latifolia. The sequence continues at coordinate 62,220,045 of NC_133526.1, read as the reverse complement.
AGAAATTAAAGGTTGGTGACAAAGATCAAACCTATCTATGGCATTGTCGAATGGGACACATAAATGAGAAACGCGTAAAGAAACTCGTCGATAATGGGACTATTCTCGCATTCGATTTTTCTACATATGGCACGTGTAAATCATGTCTCATTGGCAAAATGACTCGAATTTCCTTCAAAGGTGTTGGAATGCGCGCTAGTGACCTATTAGGACTCATACATACTGATGTATGTGGACCTATGTCAATTACCGCTAGAGATGGCTATAGATATTTTATCACTTTCACGGACGATTTGAGTAGATACGGATATGTCTACTTAATGAAGCATAAAAGTGAGTCCTTTGAGAAATTCAAGGAATACCAGAACAGGGTTGAGAACCAACTGGGTAGAAAGGTTAAAGCACTCCGTTCAGATCAGGGTGGCGAATATCTTTCAAATGAGTTTGATCAACACCTTAAAGACTGTGGAATCGTTCTACAGTTAACTCCACCTGGAACACCTCAATTAAATGGTGTGTCCGAACGGAGAAATCGAACCTTACTTGATATGGTTCGATCCATGATGAGTCACACGGTAGTGCCTGATTCATTATGGGATTTTTCTCTTTTGTCAGCTGCTCTTATACTTAACCGAAGTCCGACTAAAGCTGTCGACAAGACTCCATATGAAATGTGGAAGGGAACGGTCCCTAACTTGTCCTTTATTCGGGTTTGGGGCTGCGAGGCTTATGTCAAGTGGAGACACGAGGATAAGCTCGGCCCGCGATCGGTCAAGACATACTTTATAGGTTATCCAAAAGGAACATTTGGTCATTACTTCTATTCGCCTACCGAACATCGAGTTTTTGTTGCGGCTAGTGCGACGTTCTTAGAGAAAGAATTTCTTGAGAACAAGACGAGTAATAGAACCTTCGAGCTGTCGGAGATTCCAGAACCAACAACCGAGGAACGGTTGGAGGAAGTTGTTCCTCCAACTGATGATACGGTTAATATTCTTGAGGAACCTAGGAGGTCGGGTAGAGTCTCTCATTGTGACACCCCTCGATAAGGTAAAGGCAATAAGGTAAAAATGCAGCGGCAAACACGGGGTTTTTAAAACTTTTTGGGGCTTATATTGAAGTCCAACGCGGGGTATCACCAACACGATAAATAAGTTAGGGTTTAGTTAAATTAAGTTTACAATGGAAGTCTATTTATTGGGGAAAAGATATCCCACGAATTAACATAAATTCGAAAAGTAGGTGAGTCTATTATGTAATAACTAATAAGGTCCGAGGTAAGAACTCGCTAGCTCACACGGTCTTCCCCACTTAACTAATAAGTGACGTTTATCTCGTAGATGGTCTAAAACACAACTTGCTAAGCATATCTCAACTATGCGACAAAGGTAACAAAGTAGTTTTTCATACTGATAGTTGTCGCATCACTATTGAAGGAACTAGCAACGTTATTCTTGAAGGCCACCGAAAAAGGAATGTATATATGGTAGATTTAAATGCTGTGCCTACTAACTCTTTTTCATGTATGAAAGTTACACTTGATGATCCCTGTTTATGGCATAAACGATTCGGTCACATTAGCTCGCTAACCTTGAATAAACTCAAGAAGTGGGACTTGGTTGAAGGGTTGCCAAAGATCAAGTTCGACCAAGAAAAGATGTGTGACACATGTGCTAGGTGTAAACAAGTAAGATCATCGTTCAAACCTAAAAGAGTAGTGAGCACAAATGAAGCCTTGGAACTGGTACACATGGATTTATGTGGACCTATGAAGGTAAGGAGTAGAGGAGGATCCAGGTACGTCTTTGTTCTTGTAGATGACTACTCAAGGTATGTATGGCCTATCTTTCTTCATTCAAAAGACGAAACGTTTGATGAATTTGATTGTCTTATGAAACTTGTTCAAAACAAATATAAGACTAATCTAGTATCTATTCGTACGGATCATGGCACCGAATTTGATAACCAAACTTTTATAGAATATTGTCGAGTTAATGGTGTAGGGCATAACTTTTCTGCACCAAGAACTCCTCAACAAAACGGTGTCGTTGAACGTATGAATAGAACCTTAGAAGATATGGCACGTACAATGCTCTTGTGTAGTGGTTTACCTCGTAACTTTTGGGCTGAAGCCATTAGTACTTCTTGCTACATCCATAATCGTGCTATGATCCGACCTATCCTTAAGAAAACCCCCTACGAACTCCTTATAGGTCGAAAACCTAATATCTCCCATCTTCGTTGTTTTGGGAGTAAATGTTTTGTACATAATAACGGTAAGAACCGTTTAAGTAAATTCGACCCTAGGAGTGATGAGGCGATCTTTATAGGATACTCAGATCATAGCAAGGCTTACAAAGTATTCAATAAGAGAACTCTCTGTATTGAAGGAAGTGTCCACGTTATCTTTGATGAAGATAACATGTTCGATAAGCCTTTACAGGATGAGGAAGAAGACTTGGATGAGCCCGACTTTCGTCTCTCTAGAGACGATCCCCCGGGTTTGGAATTAGAGGATAATGAAATTGAGGGAATAAACGATGAACTTGATCGTTCCTCTAAAGACAAAAAGGAGAAGGACAAAGTTATAGTTGATGATACTATAACATTCACTCAAAATAAGAACTCCCAAACCAATGTTATAGATGATGTTACTGTAACATTGAATCCAAATCAAGGTGTAGAGTCCGAGGTTATAATCGACTCAAACACAACACCCGAATTGGATTCAGGGGGAACTTCCCCTAATTCGGAACCAAATGAAGTCGGGACAAGCTCAAATAACGATGGTGAACCAAGCACTTCAACGAAGTGGAAATACAAGAATTCACACCCCATGGACAATATTCTTGGGAATATTAAGAAGGGTGTTCAGACAAGACGTTCCTTGAACAATTTCTGCTCTTTCTACTCTTTCCTATCTATGATCGAACCAAAGAACATCAATGAAGCTCTTGCTGAATCGGATTGGATTGTAGCTATGCAAGAAGAGTTACAACATTTCGAAAGAAACAAGGTTTGGCATTTAGTTCCTAGACCAAAAAATCGAACAGTCATTGGAACTCGGTGGGTCTTCAGGAACAAATTGGATGATGCCGGGGTCATTGTCAGAAACAAAGCAAGATTGGTGGTCCAAGGATATAATCAACAAGAAGGAATAGATTATGACGAGACTTTCGCTTTGTTGCACGTCTTGAAGCTATTAGACTTCGATAGCATTCGCCGCACACAAAGGAATGAAGCTCTTCCAGATGGACGTCAAGACGGCATTTTTGAATGGATATTTGCAAGAGGAAGTCTTCGTTGAACAACCCCCTGGTTTTAAGAATATCAAATTTGAGGATCATGTATTCAAATTAGATAAAGCCCTATATGGATTGAAGCAAGCACCTAGGGCTTGGTACGACAGATTATCCAAGTTTCTACTTGACAGTGGATTCAGTAGAGGATCCGTCGACAAAACCCTATTTCTAAAAACTAAGGATTCTGACCTTTTGGTTGTTCAAATATACGTCGATGATATCATCTTTGGATCGACCAACCGAAGCCTATGCAAATACTTTTCTGAATTGATGACTTCCGAGTTCGAGATGAGTATGATGGGAGAATTAAAATTCTTCTTAGGTCTGCAAATACAACAAACAGATGAAGGCATTAAGATCCATCAACAGAAATATATCAAGGAGTTGATTCGGAAATTTGGGATGGAAAGTTCACATGCTATGCCTACTCCAATGGTCGAGAACAAGAAATTGACATTGGATGAAAACGGTAAATCAGTTGATGAAACTACTTACCGTGGGCTGATTGGGTCACTGTTATATTTGACCGCAAGTAGACCCGATATTATGTTTAGTGTATGCGTTTGTGCGAGATATCAATCATCTCCCAAAGAATCGCATATGACGGTCGTAAAGCGAATTTTACGTTACTTAATTGGAACGGCCAACTTATACCTATGGTATCCAATGGAGTGCAATTTTGATCTAGTCGGTTATTCCGATGCCGACTACGCAGGATGATCTCTAGACAGAAAAAGCACGTCGGGTGTCGCCACTTTTATCGGACCTTGTATCATTACGTGGGGCTCGAAGAAACAAAATTCGGTTACTCTCTCAACTGCTGAAGCCGAATATATTGCTGCAGGACTGGTATGTACTCAACTTTTATGGCTTAAGCAACAATTACGTGATTATGGTGTTGACGTAGGATGTATTCCTATTTTATGTGATAATACTAGTGCGATAATTATTTCTAAAAATCCCGCACAACATTCACGTACCAAACATATTGAAATAAGACACCATTTTATACGAGACCATGTTGATAAGGGGAATATAAAACTTGAATTTTGTAGTACTGAAAAACAATGGGCAGACATTTTGACAAAATCATTAGCTAGAGAACGATTTGAGACTTTACGGTTGGAAATTGGTTTAATCGGTGGCACCTAAACTATCATAATTGTTTCCTAGCCGTATGACTTGCTAGTTAAGATGAGATTATATGACTGTGTTCGTATTTTCCGTTGCAAGTACATTCTTATATAGTATTTTATTATTTTATGAGAATATTCCGTTTGCTAGTCTATTATATTTTGTGCTGTATACAAACCATAACTCTTGTTCATCACATATACATTCTAAGGTTTAGAGATTCATAAACCAATGACATTCATGATTGGTTTCATTTAGGATGTGAGTAGTACTCCTTACATGGCATGAAACATCAAATTGCATAAGCATGAAATTTGTCTCTTATTGCCTGTATACACTCGGGTTTGTGGTGGTGACACATATGGAGAGGCGACCCTTCCTTTACGTTTTACCTACTAACCTCACACTAGCCAAATTTGCCTTGTTTTGACCTATTTATTCTACTACATTCCATATGGCCTACCCTTGTCAAGCTAGTCTTGTTGGTATTTTTGGAAGTTTTGTTGTGGTCAATTTGGTTGGTGTTGTGATGAATATTGGAAGGAAGGAAGAAAAAGATTATCTAAAAAACAAAAAAAAAAAAATGAAATGAAAAAAATATACGAAAAAAAAGAGGAGAAAAATGATACTATAAAAGATAGAAAGGCAAAAATCTCTTATTACTCCTATTCTTATTCATTTCCATATTACTTGAGGAGAAGTACTTGTTGATGTGAGTGAGTGTGTGCCATACTTGGCATGGTGTATCATCTTTCATGTTGGGTTGGAAAGTGGAATATGGTTACTTTTGGTTGTGATCGGTGCTAGCTTGGCTTTTACCTCCACATATCCAAATTATTTTACCCCTTCTTACCCAATTACCTCACCTCACATTCATATGTAAGTCCTCGGCATGTGTTTTGGACCTCGATTGGTTGGAGTGTATATGTATGGTAGCTAGAGATGTCTATCATGTTAGATTGCATGCATGCTTTTGTAGATCGTAGTTAGGCGAGTGACTAATTTTCTTCTCTCCTACAAAATCTCTATTCATCTTGGTTTGTATTACACACTCTATATTTAGAGCTTGCTTATGTTGAAATCGTTCTTATGCTATAATATATGCTTTGGTTTATATGTATTTCTTGCCTCGGTTGATATCATTCTAGTCGTTTTATGTCTGTTCTCGTCTTTTCGATGATGTCAAGAGGGGGAAGAAATAACCATGATTCAGTATATGCCTAAGCTTGCTCCTTGTCAAGACCGATTGTCTCTTAAAGTCCTTAAAGCTTTGGTATTGAATATAATTGTTTGATCTTGCGTTAGTCTTTATTATCAAGATAACGGTATTATATTGAGGGGGAACTTTTGAATTAGTCACAATTTTAGGAGACTTGCCATCATCAAAAAGGGGGAATTTGTTGGACCATATAGTTTATATGTTTATGTTTTGATGATGTCAAGGTATTTTATATTGTATATACTTGTTGTGTGTAATAGTTTGTTAAGTGTTTTAGCATTAACCTTTTGCGAACAACAAAGAGGATTGTGACGATTACATGAGAAGTTCAAGCCCTCTATCAAGATCAAACAATCCAAAGATTCATTCAAGTATTATGTGAAGACGAAGTTCGTCTAGAAGATTAATCAAGCTTGGATGATGATGTAGCCTATACTCGAAGATCTCCTTGAAGGTTAGGATAGTATAAGTGATTATCTCGTAATGGTAATTAGAGAATGAGTTTCCTAATTAGTAAAGTTATAGCTTTGCAGCTATAACATTACTAGTAAAAGAGTTCAATGTTATAGCTCTTCTACTATAACATTGAAATCTTTGAGTTTTTTCATACACGACTTTTAAATAATTCGAAAATTGTTTTTACAAATTCTTAATGTTTATTTTATATGTTTTAAGGAAAGTATTTATTTTATAAAGCCCGGTTTAGTGAGGTCCGGTTTTATGGTTGGCGTTAATTGATAGTTTTTGGGTCAACTTATGAGTTGGACTCTACTATCAATTAGGGTTTCCATCTAGCCTCTTCTAAACCTAAATTCTAATTATATACTAAGATTAGGGTTTGCATGGTTCACGAGCCTATGAGCCGTGTTATGCCGTGTTACCTAAGAGATATTAGGTAAAGATTTTATTCTATAATATAATCTTTACATATCTTGTATATCTTACTTATATATTTGTTTATGATAAAAGATATTCTTGTTTTAGGAAATCTTATCATAATTTTAGAATTTATAGTAAAGATAATATTTGAAAGATTATATTCTATCTTTTAGAATATTCTTTATTATCTTTTATGGCTTTTAGGTAAGAGATAATAAGAAGATATAATTTGCAATTATATCTTATTTCGGCTATTAGGGTTTTTATAGAAACCGTGTGGCCCTCCTCTTCTTTGCCTATAAATACTTTGTTATTTGCAACATCTAAAATAGAGACCTTAAGCATATTATTGTTTTCATATTTTAAAGTGCAAACCGTGTGTTTTTAGCGAAAACCGATTTGCAAATTTTGAAAGGTCGTGTGTTACAAAACTCGCATACTTGTTCTTCATTTATCGTTATAAGATAATAGTGCTTAGTTGATTTCTGAACTTGTTCATTAACGTGAACCTTTGTTAGAATCATTAGTGCTTTCTTATTAGCGTCAGTTAGTCACTCGAGTATTTAACGGTACTCATTGAGTTACAGCTAGAGTTAGTTGTACGAGTTGGGTTAGTAAATTTGTAATCCGTAGAAAGGTACTAAATTTATTAATCGAGAATAGTGGACGTAGGTTTCGAATTGTGAAACTGAACCACTTCAAAAATCCGTGTGTCTCTTCTTGTTTCGTTCTTTCGTTTACTTTACTTACAATCATTAGTTGATTAGTTAAAGTTTAATCAATAAACTTTAAATAATCAATTATATTCACACAATCGAAAAAGCTTTGAAAAAGTTTTAAATCCTCAATTCACCCCCCCTCTTGAGTATTTTGGATCAATAGACTCTTCAGAATGCTTCATTCTCTTCATGATGGTTTTGCCCTTTTCAGGGTGAACTACTACATGAATGACTTGAAAAAGAGTCCTCATGAGCTACACTCCCTTCTCGTACAGACCGAGAAGGATATGAAATTGAGTGGGAGCATGAAGCAGGATGTTCTCACGATTTCCAACAAGGGTAAAGGTAAGGGCAAGGCTCATGGCGACCTAGCTGTAGGTAAGCCAAAGTTTAAAAAGCCAGGAAACGGTAAGAGTGGGCCCGGTGAGACTAGTGGCTCACAGGGCAAGGCAAAGAGCAAGGGCGGTGACATTGAGTGCCACCATTGTCACAAGACTGGACATTGGAGGAGGAACTGTCCCGTCTACCGTGAGGACATCAAAGCAGGCCGCGTCGTTCCTGTTGGTATGTCATCTTATATTCATATGATTGAGATTAACCATGCAAGTTTCGGAACTTGGGTACTTGATATTGGTTGTGGTTCTCATCTGTGTAATCATTTGCAGGGCCTAAAAAACATCATACCTCTCGAAAAAGGTGATGGGGACCTGCGAGTCGGGAATGGAGCACGAGTTTCTTCTTTGTCTCGAAGGGAACATATGTAATCCAACTCCCTAGTGGTTTTGAGTTATTTTTAAATAATTGTTACTATGTACCCAGTTTGTCTAAGAACATTATTTTGTTTCCGTACTTACTAAAGACGGTTTTGCATTTTCAATAAAGGATAATATTTGTATTTTCTCTTTCAATGAAATGATTTATGGCAAAGCGATTTCCATGAATGGAATTTACATCTTAGATCAAACCACAGAAGTATTACACATGAATAATAAGAAATTAAAGGTTGGTGACAAAGATCAAACCTATCTATGGCATTGTCGAATGGGACACATAAATGAGAAACGCGTAAAGAAACTCGTCGATAATGGGACTATTCTCGCATTCGATTTTTCTACATATGGCACGTGTAAATCATGTCTCATTGGCAAAATGACTCGAATTTCCTTCAAAGGTGTTGGAATGCGCGCTAGTGACCTATTAGGACTCATACATACTGATGTATGTGGACCTATGTCAATTACCGCTAGAGATGGCTATAGATATTTTATCACTTTCACGGACGATTTGAGTAGATACGGATATGTCTACTTAATGAAGCATAAAAGTGAGTCCTTTGAGAAATTCAAGGAATACCAGAACAGGGTTGAGAACCAACTGGGTAGAAAGGTTAAAGCACTCCGTTCAGATCGGAGTGGCGAATATCTTTCAAATGAGTTTGATCAACACCTTAAAGACTGTGGAATCGTTCTACAGTTAACTCCACCTGGAACACCTCAATTAAATGGTGTGTCCGAACGGAGAAATCGAACCTTACTTGATATGGTTCGATCCATGATGAGTCACGGTAGTGCCCGATTCATTATGGGATTTTTCTCTTTGTCATTTGCTCTTATACTTAACCGAAGTCCGACTAAAGCTGTCGACAAGACTCCATATGAAATGTGGAAGGGAACGGTCCCTAACTTGTCCTTTATTCGGGTTTGGGGCTGCGAGCCGCTTATGTCAAGTGGAGACACGAGGATAAGCTCGGCCCGCGATCGGTCAAGACATACTTTATAGGTTATCCAAAAGGAACATTTGGTCATTACTTCTATTCGCCTACCGAACATCGAGTTTTTGTTGCGGCTAGTGCGACGTTCTTAGAGAAAGAATTTCTTGAGAACAAGACGGGTAATAGAACCTTCGAGCTGTCGGAGATTCCAGAACCAACAACCGAGGAACGGTTGGAGGAAGTTGTTCCTCCAACTGATGATACGGTTAATATTCCTGAGGAACCTAGGAGGTCGGGTAGAGTCTCTCATTGTGACACCCCTCGATAAGGTAAAGGCAATAAGGTAAAAATGCAGCGGAAAACACGGGGTTTTTAAAACTTTTTGGGGCTTCTATTGAAGTCCAACGCGGGGTATCACCAACACGATAAATAAGTTAGGGTTTAGTTAAATTAAGTTTACAATGCAAGTCTATTTATTGGGGAAAAGATATCCCACGAATTAACATAAATTCGAAAAGTAGGTGAGTCTATTATGTAATAACTAATAAGGTCCGAGGTAAGAACTCGCTAGCTCACACGGTCTTCCCCACTTAGCTTCATCACCAACCTGTCATTCATAATAGATATGAAAGCCACAGTCAGTGGGGAGTAACTCAGGGTTCTCCCAGCCACAATATGTCAAAATGCAAGTAATTAAGAATTTAATTAAGCAAACAAGCATAAGAGTAAATACTTACGGTATTAAGAAAATCATGATTTGTGGGCATAAGAAAATAGGAATGGTAAAGCACAAATGAGAGGAGAATTATTAGGTCAAACTGCCACATATCAACTCGACTCAAATGTAAGACAATTACAAAGTATGGACAAATAAGACTCCCAACACAGACTCCAACCTCCTGGTAGGACGACAATCATAATACGGTCCTAGTCTAAACCTGGCCAGACTCTCGGGATGGAAGACACCCGATTCGACATGCGGTGACCCATCCGCATCCAAGACTCGAAACATAGTACACCTAACCGTGACCGGAAAATCGAGTAACCCCAAATCGGAACTTCGTCACCTAACCGTGACCCACGAACCGAAGAGGCGGAAGGATAATTAACCCAATCCGGAAACATGGCACCTAACCGTAACCAATGGTCCGAAAGGGGTAACAAGGAGTATCAAGTCATCACACAATGTAAATCGTCACACATAGGTCCAAAAGAGAACCACAATAATTTGCATGATCATAACATGAATAAGTCTTAAAGTAACCAATTATCGGTAGGGAAGAAGATACATGCATGACTCAATCATTATTGGAAGTCTTAAGTAAAAAGAAGCAAATAGGGGACTCCCGGTAGGGAGGTGTACCGGGCCGGGCCACCGGGGCGGGACAACATGCCAAAGTCAAAATTTAAATAAAACTTACAAGTGCTCTCCCAGTAGGTTGGTGGACCGGCTGCCGCCCACCTTGGGAGTACAAGCCAAATCCCAATTTCATAAAACCTTCAGTGCACTCCCAGCCGGTCAGTAGACCGGCTGCCGGTCACGCGGCTGGGAATACGCCCAAAACTCAAAATCACCTAAAACCTTCAGTGCACTCCCAGCCGGTCAGTAGACCGGCTGCCGGTCACCAGGCCGGGACTACAGGCTTACGAAATTATGTCCAAAACTTACAGAATCTCCCGGTAGGCGGACCACCGGCTTCGGTCGACCGTAGGGAGTACATACACACGGGTTCAATGCAAATCGACTTCCAAACCATTTGAAACCAACACAAATCGTTTCCCATCCATTGTTTACGTATCCTAGCATGATTCTAACTCGGAAAGACAACATATTTGAGCATGTGAATGGGTAATTTCGGATTCAAGAGATGTAGCATGAGATTTTCCAACAAACATGTGAGAGTTTCAAACAAGCATGATATTCAACATCCAAATTAGCACTAATCATGAAAAATACAACTTTTAACATTCATATGAGATTATAACTATATAAACCCACACAATTTTAACATAAAAGTCGAGTAACCCATCACCGTTACCTTTTTGCACTTCAGTCTTCTAAAGACTCGTCAATGATGTAGCTATCCTCCTCCGGGTTGTCCAAGTTCTCCCCTAAACACAAAAATAAAGATATTAAGTCAAGAATCCACATCCTTGAAAGATGAGAATTTCGAAAAAGAGGAAAAGATGGCAACTTTCTTACTTAGAAACAAGGGAAATGAGAAAAGGAAAAGAATGGCGCGAAAAGGAACGAGATTGGTGAAGAATTGAGTGAATTATGGTGATTTTAGGGTTGAGAGCAAAGGGTTTAACAATGGTGGAGTGGTTGTTGGGGAATTTCGGAAATTAGAATGCGGGAGATGAAGTTGTGAGGGTTTAGTTGGGGGTTAGTGTAGAGGAAAGAGGAGAGAAAAGACCCATGAGTCAAGTTAAGCCCAATAACTCAAAATGAGTCGGTATTCACTAGAATTTTCGTCCCAAGTCTATTATAACTCGAGATGGAGAATAATATTATTAAAATCTACACCATTATTACCGTTATACGATTAGGATGATATTTTATGAAAATAAGCTTTAAATAATAATTATTTGATAAAAAATTACTTAAAAGTTTATTTAAAAATATTAGGAAAGTGCGGGGTGTTACAATCACCCCACCTTTTAAAAGTTTCGTCCTCGAAACTTGAAACGAAAGGTATTACCTTAAGAAAACAAACTAGGGTACTTGACACGCATGGAAGCTTCCGGCTCCCAAGTCTCTTCTTCTACATCACTACACTTCCACAAAACCTTCACCAAGGGCACCACTTTGCTCCTTAGCTTCTTCTCCTTCTTATCCAAGATACGAATCGGTCTCTCCTCGAAAGAAAGACTAGGCTCAAGCTCGGGAATCTCATTTTGCAACACATGACTAGGGTCGCTAATGTATTTCCTAAGTTGAGAAACATGGAAGACATCATGCACTTTACCCAAACTCGGGGGCAAATCCAACCTATAAGCCACGGCACCAATCCTCTTTATCACTTCATAAGGTCCAATGTACTTTGGACTCAACTTCCCTTTGACTCCAAATCTCTTTACTCCTTTCATCGGGGACACTTTCAAGAACACTTTATCTCCAACTTCAAATTCCAAGGGTCGACGGCGAACATCGGCATAGGATTTTTGACGATCTTGGGCGGCTTTCATTCTTTCGCGGATGAGCTTCACTTGATCAATTGTCTCGGCTAACTTGTCGGGTCCTAGATCACGAACATCACTCGCTTGATCCCAACAAATTGGACTTCTGCATTTCCTTCCATAAAGGGCTTCATAAGGGGCCATCTTGATAGAAGCATGATAACCATTGTTGTAAGAAAATTCCACCAAAGGTAAGCTCTTCTCCCAACTAGAATGGAAGTCAAGGGCACAAGCACGCAACAAGTCTTCTAGAGTTTGAATCGTCGTCTCGGATTGTCCATCGGTAGCGGCATGAAAAGCGGTACTCATCAACAACTTACTACCCATAGCATCTTGCAAAGCTTTCCAAAATCTCGAACAAAAACGCGGGTCGCGATCCGAAATGATCTCCTTAGGAACACCATGGTAACGAACGATCTCATCAACATAAGCACTAGCAAGACGGTCTAGACTCCAAGTCTCTTTGATAGGAATGAACCTAGCACACTTGGTTAACCTATCTACCACAACCCAAACGGCGTCCTTTCCACCAACGGTCTTAAGCAAAGCCATCACAAAATCCATGGAAATGGACTCCCACTTCCATAAAGGAACATCCAACGGTTGTAGCAAACCACCGGGTCTCTTATGCTCAATCTTCACTTGTTGACAAGTAAGACACCTTCCAACATATGACACAATGTCATTCTTCATGTTAGGCCACCAAAACTGAAGCTTCAAATCTTTATACATCTTGTCTCCTCCGGGGTGAATCGAATAAGGTGATAGATGAGCTTCATCTAGAACTCTCTTCCTCAAGTCAATGGCATCGGGCACATACATGCGTCCTCAGTAACGGAGGTAACCTCTAGCATCAATCTCACAATCCTTTGCTTTCCCTTCAAGAAGCTTGGCTTGAAAACTTTTAAAGGTAGCATCGTCCACAAGGCTATCTAGAATCTCACGGTGAAGAACGGGCTCGGCAACCATAACACCAAGATAATAAAAACCACTCTCTACAAGTTGCAAACTTAACTTACGAAACTCGGCACAAAGGTCATCGGGGAGCACACGAATAGCACTCAAGGGATGAGTAGACTTCCTACTAAGGGCATCGGCAACCACATTTGCCTTTCCTTTATGATACAACAACTCCATGTCGTAATCATTCACCAATTCCAACCATCGTCGTTGTCTCATATTCAAATCCTTTTGGGTGAAGATGTACCTCAAACTCTTATGGTCGGTGTAGATACGGCAATGGACTCCCATGAGGTAGTGTCTCCACATCTTCAAAGCATGAACGATGGCGGCTAATTCCAAATCATGAGTGGGATAGTTCATCTCATGAACTCTCAATTGTCGCGAAGCATAGGCAACAACTCTTCTATTTTGCATGAGGACACAACCCAAACCCATCTTAGAAGCATCACAAAACACATCAAAATCAACTCCATCCTCGGGCAAGGTCAACACGGGGGCGGTAGTCAACCTCTTCTTCAACTCTTGGAATGCACTTTCACAAGCTTCGGTCCACACAAACTTGGTCTCCTTCTTCAAAAGTTGAGTCATGGGTCTAGCAAGCTTGGAAAAATCTTTCACAAAGCGACGGTAGTAACCCGCCAAACCCAAGAAACTACGGATCTCACCAACATCGGTTGGACTCTTCCACTCGATCACGGCTTCAATCTTCGAAGGGTCTACCATGACACCATCCTTAGATATAACATGGCCTAGAAAAGACACCTTAGACAACCAAAATTCACATTTGGAGAATTTGGCAAACCACTTTTGACGACGGAGGATCTCCAAAATGATACGAAGGTGATCGGCATGCTCTTCTTCGGACTTGGAAAAGATGAGGATATCGTCAATGAAAACCACAACACACTTGTCTAAGAACTCACTAAAGGTCCGGTTCATTTGGTCCATGAAGATAGAAGGGGCATTGGTTAAACCAAAGGGCATCACCTTAAACTCGAAATGTCCATATCTCGTGCTAAAGGCGGTCTTAGGGATATCGGACTCACGAACGGGAATTTGGTGATAACCGGATCTCAAATCAATCTTGGAGAAAGTAGAATCACCTTTGAGTTGATCAAACAAATCTTCAATCCTTGGTAGAGGATACTTGTTCTTGATGGTAACACAGTTAAGCTCACGGTAGTCAATGAAAAGTCTCATAGATCCATCTTTCTTCTTCATAAAGAGAACGGGAGCACCCCAAGGCGAGGCACTAGGTCTAATGAATCCTTTCTCAATCATCTCATCAAGTTGCTTTCTCAACTCCTTCAACTCGGTTGGCGCCATACGGTACGGGGCTTTAGCAATCGGACCGGTTCCGGGTACAAGGTCGATAGAGAACTCAACATCACGCTCGGGAGGAATTCTGGGCAACTCTTCGGGAAAGACATCGGCGAACTCACAAACCACGGGCACTTCTTCGATCTTTGGTAAGGGAGGGGAGGTAGAAGTCACCACACAAAGAAAGATTTGGTAACCTTTCCTCCTCATACTCATCAACTTCAAAGCGGAGATCAACTTCACACCTTCTTTGGAACGGACTCCTCTATAGGACACACGAGTGCCAAGCGGACTCTTGAGGCGAATCTTTTGGTCTCTACACTCGAATCTTGCATCATACTTTGACAACCAATCCATACCCAAAATTACATCGAATTCCTCAAGGGGAAAACGAAGTAGGTTAGCGGGGAACAAGGTTCCCAAAATAGAGATAGGAACGTCGGAGAAAGTGAGGGAACAAGAGAACATTTTCCCGGAAGGTAAGGATATAGAGGTTTCCTCACTAGGAATAGGTTCAAAGGCTAGCTTTTCGGAAAATTTGGAAGATATAAAAGATAAAGATGCGCCGGTATCAAATAAAATGAGGCAAGGTTGATCAAAAATTGAGAACATACCCGTGATGATATCGGGATGAGCGGCGGCTTCGGCTCTACTCATGACAAAGATAGTTCCTCTTGGCCTAGCATTTGGAGTAGGAGTATTCTTCTTCTCGGGGCAATCGGCAACACGATGTCTGGGCTTCTTACAATGAAAGCAAGTCAAGGGATTGCCATAGCATCCAACTCCGGGGTGTAGAGCTTGTCTACAATGGTAGCACTTACGGTCCTTCTCAAGTTCATTAGTTGGTGTGGGAACTTGTCCTCTAGGTTCTTGAACTCTTGGTCCTTGTCCTCCATGGTCTTGCATCCTTGGCACAAACCTCCTCTTATTGGCATAGTTGGAAGTAGAAGGTACAAATGGCCTCTTGCCATGAAAGTTAGAACGGTAAGAATGAGAAGAGGAGTGGGTTTTGGAATCTTCTTCAATGGCCTTCAAAGAGCTTTCGGCCCAAATAGCATCATCATAGACTTCCACAAAGGTAGTTGAGCTTCTTCTCACCATGCTTTCCACCTTAGGGTTCAACTTGTTCTTGTAGAAGTAGACACGATCCTCTTCATCTTTCACGAACTTGGAGGCATAATGAGCAAGTTCATTAAACTTGTCGGTGTAGGCTTGAATTGATAGCTTCCCTTGCTTGAATTCCATGAATTCCTTCAATCTTTGTTGCTTGAGCTCCTTAGGGTAGAAGCGGGTTTCCACAAGTGACTTGAAGCGGCTCCAATCAAAGTTGGGGTCTTGAGTAGCGGTAGGACCGGTCAAAGTCCACCACCTATCGGCTTCCTTCACAAGAAAGTGAGAGGCTAACCTCACCTTGTCCTCCTCTCGGGCATCAAATAGAGAGAAGTTCTTCTCCATATCACGAAACCACTCCGAGAGAGCAACGGGATCCACTTCACCACCATAGGTCTTAGCCTTGTTCCTTGCTAGTTGACTTGCAATCCAAGCATAACTTCCTTGATGGTTAGCTTCGGGTGTAGGGGGAGCGGGTTGAGCATTTTGTTGATTAGCAAGCACTTGGGTGAGGGCTTGCATGATAGCATTTTCCACATTGGTTGGTCGTACCATCTTTTTTGCACAAAAGCAAACAAGTTAGAACCTATCACCAAACATACACAAAAAGGCTACCAACTTAGGTCCTTAATTCTACCCATCTCTCATTCATTATTCAAGGTCAAGTTGAAATTTAATTTGGGGTACACGTGTGTGCGTCGGGAGCAATACATGCTCTGATACCAACTGTGACACCCCTTGATAAGGTAAAGGCAATAAGGTAAAAATGCAGCGGAAAACACGGGGTTTTTAAAACTTTTTGGGGCTTTTATTGAAGTCCAACGCGGGGTATCACCAACACGATAAATAAGTTAGGGTTTAGTTAAATTAAGTTTACAATGCAAGTCTATTTATTGGGGAAAAGATATCCCACGAATTAACATAAATTCGAAAAGTAGGTGAGTCTATTATGTAATAACTAATAAGGTCTGAGGTAAGAACTCGCTAGCTCACACGGTCTTCCCCACTTAGCTTCATCACCAACCTGTCATTCATAATAGATATGAAAGCCACAGTCAGTGGGGAGTAACTCAGGGTTCTCCCAGCCACAATATGTCAAAATGCAAGTAATTAAGAATTTAATTAAGCAAACAAGCATAAGAGTAAATACTTACGGTATTAAGAAAATCATGATTTGTGGGCATAAGAAAATAGGAATGGTAAAGCACAAATGAGAGGATAATTATTAGGTCAAACTGCCACATATCAACTCGACTCAAATGTAAGACAATTACAAAGTATGGACAAACAAGACTCCCAACACAGACTCCAACCTCCTGGTAGGACGAAGATCATAATACGGTCCTAGTCTAAACCTGGCCAGACTCTCGGGATGGACGACACCCGATTCGACATGCGGTGACCCATCCGCATCCAAGACTCGAAACATGGTACACCTAACCGTGACCGGAAAATCGAGTAACCCCAAATCGGAACTTCGTCACCTAACCGTGACCCACGAACCGAAGAGGCGGAAGGATAATTAACCCAATCCGGAAACATGGCACCTAACCGTAACCAATGGTCCGAAAGGGGTAACAAGGAGTATCAAGTCATCACACAATGTAAATCGTCACACATAGGTCCAAAAGAGAACCACAATAATTTGCATGATCATAACATGAATAAGACTTAAAGTAACCAATTATCGGTAGGGAAGAAGATACATGCATGACTAAATCATTATTGGAAGTCTTAAGTAAATAGAAGCAAATAGGGGACTCCCAGCCGAGGAGGTGTACCGGCCGCCGGGCCACCGGCTGGGACAACATTCCAAAGTCAAAATTTAAATAAAACTTACAGTGCTCTCCCAGCCGGTTGGTGGACCGGCTGCCGGCCCACCGGCTGGGAGTACAAGCCAAATCCCAATTTCATAAAACCTTCAGTGCACTCCCAGCCGGTCAGTAGACCGGCTGCCGGTCACTCGGCTGGGAATACGCCCAAAACTCAAAATCACCTAAAACCTTCAGTGCACTCCCAGCCGGTCAGTAGACCGGCTGCCGGTCACCCGGCTGGGACTACAGGCTTACGAAATTATGTCCAAAACTTACAGGAATCTCCCAGCCAGGCAGACCACCGGTTGCCGGTCGACCGGCCGGGAGTACATACACACGGGTTCAATGCAAATCGACTTCCAAACCATTTGAAACCAACACAAATCGTTTCCCATCCATTGTTTACGTATCCTAGCATGATTCTAACTCGGAAAGACAACATATTTGAGCATGTGAATGGGTAATTTCGGATTCAAGAGATGTAGCATGAGATTTTCCAACAAACATGTGAGAGTTTCAAACAAGCATGATATTCAACATCCAAATTAGCACTAATCATGAAAAATACAACTTTTAACATTCATATGAGATTATAACTATATAAACCCACACAATTTTAACATAAAAGTCGAGTAACCCATCACCGTTACCTTTTTGCACTTCAGTCTTCTAAAGACTCGTCAATGATGTAGCTATCCTCCTCCGGGTTGTCCAAGTTCTCCCCTAAACACAAAAATAAAGATATTAAGTCAAGAATCCACATCCTTGAAAGATGAGAATTTCGAAAAAGAGGAAAAGATGGCAACTTTCTTACTTAGAAACAAGGGAAATGACAAAAGGAAAAGAATGGCGCGAAAAGGAACGAGATTGGTGAAGAATTGAGTGAATTATGGTGATTTTAGGGTTGAGAGCAAAGGGTTTAACAATGGTGGAGTGGTTGTTGGGGAATTTCAGAAATTAGAATGAGGGAGATGAAGTTGTGAGGGTTTAGTTGGGGGTTAGTGTAGAGGAAAGAGGAGAGAAAAGACCCATGAGTCAAGTTAAGCCCAATAACTCAAAATGAGTCGGTATTCACTAGAATTTTCGTCCCAAGTCTATTATAACTCGAGACGGAGAATAATATTATTAAAATCTACACCATTATTACCGTTATACGATTAGGATGATATTTTATGAAAATAAGCTTTAAATAATAATTATTTAATAAAAAATTACTTAAAAGTTTATTTAAAAATATTAGGAAAGTGCGGGGTGTTACACTCATCCTCCGGACAGATACATTGGTATGGTCGAGGAGAATGACGTTTTACTCTTAGAGAGTAATGAACCCGCTACCTATAAAGGTGCTATGGCCTGTTCCGACTCAAAGCTATGGCTCGAAGCCATAAAATCCGAGATGGACTCCATGTATGAGAATGACGTATGGGATCTAGTTGATTTACCTAATAAGGTAAAACCTCTACAGTGCAAGTGGCTTTACAAAATAAATCGTTCTATAGACGCGCAACCAGATACCTATAAGGCACGACTAGTGGCAAAAGGTTTCACTCAAGTGCACGGATTGCATTATGATGAGATTTTTACACTTGTAGTCATGCTACGTTCCATTCGGATAATCTTAGCAATTGCCGCTTTTCATGATTATGAAATTCGGCAAATGGATGTGAAAATCGCCTTCTTAAACGGTTATTTGGAGGAAGAGTTGTACATGGTGCAACCCGAAGGTTTCATAGATCCTGAACATCCTAAGAAAGTATGCAAGCTTAAGCGCTCCATTTATGAACTTAAGCAAGCTTCTCGGAGTTGGAATCATCGTTTCGACCAGGTGATAAAAGAGTATGGTTTCACTCGATCGGTCGAAGAAACATGCTTATATATCAAGTCGAGTGGGAGCAAGATTGTATTCTTGATATTGTATGTCGATGACATACTCCTGATTGGGAATGACATTCCTCTCCTATCTTCGGTTAAAGAATGGTTGAAGAACCATTTCCAGATGAAAGATCTGGGTGAGGCACAACGCATTTTGGGAAACCGTATCTACCGAGATAGATCACGACGGATGGTATCACTTAGTCAGGAGTCTTATTTGGATAAGATTCTTGAGAAGTTCAGCATGACCAACTCCAAGAAAGGGAACCTTCCAATGACGACTGGGATGCAGTTGAGCAAGTCTCAGTCACCCACGATGCCTGAAGGGATTGAGCGCATGAGTTGTGTTCCTTATGCATCTGCAATAGGATCGATCATGTATGCCATGATATGCACACGTCCAGACGTGGCATATGCATTGAGTATGACGAGTCGGTACCAAAAGACTCAAGGTGAAACACACTTTGGATAGTGTTAAAAACATCCTCAAGTACCTACGGAGGACTAAGGATTGGGTATTGACTTATGGAGGCAATACTAAGCTATCTTGTGATAATCGATTTACGCAGATGCTAGCTTCCAAACGGATCGAGATGACTCAAAATCTCAGTCCGGGTTCGCCTTCACTCTTAATGGTGCTGCGGTCAGCTGGAAGAGTTCCAAACAGAGTGTTGTAGCAGATTCTACTACTCAATCCGAGTACTATTGTAACACCCCCATATCCAGAGGATCCTTAACTAGGCCTTCCTTAGCATATAAGGGCATTACCATCTCGGTTGCCCGAGGAAAGCAGTTATCAAACGTCAATAAAAGAACTATTAAGTCATATTACAAGTGATTCAAACCCAAATTACAATACAACGGTACAACTCAAAGACTATCGCTATGACCATCATATCTCGTGAAGACTCATCCCTGTCCGGACTTCAGCTATCAACAACACCAATACCTGCTAAGACCGACTGCTCACCATAAGGGATCACGGCAGACACATAACAAACAAACAACCAAACAAGGTCAGTACTGAGATAAGAAAAGACAATGGCAACTACAATCAACAACACAAACAATGACACCAGTCCCAACCGCAATAAAAATAATCCAACCAAACCTGTCACTGACTGTCCACTGGACCAGCCCTGCCAGTGGGGGACCGCAGCCGTTCCCACCTAAGCCCCGCTCATCATACGAGCGATAAACCTGTCCCATTAATGTGCACATCCTCTTCCGTGGCGGGTTCCACGAAGTGCGAAACTAGGGCGTGAAGTCACTCCCGCAAGTGACCCCACTCAGCCGAGAACGCATCTCGAGAACCATCAACAGCCATCACAACCACAATCACAAGACACTCAATTACTGTATCAAACAACCACAATACTACCACAACGACCGACACACTAGACCATCTACAGAAACTGAGTAGGCGAACCTACCTTTAAGCAACCGCAACCAATCCATGTCGACAGATAATACGTCCAGCGATCAAGCAACGCCTATAGCCACCATACAAATATCTATTACTAACAAGCAAACCCTAACTATAGAGATAAGGACACGGATGATGATTGTGACATACCTATAGGGAGAGACAAGGCAAAAGACCGCTACCCGACTCAAGAGAGCTCTCCTAAGGCACAAGGATCTTCACAAAGGCTTCCATGGAGGTTTTGAGGTGAAGGGAAGGGAAAGAGGCGACTGGAGGGTAGGAGGAAAGTGGCGGAAGTGATTTGCGGATTTAACAAAACGCGATATAAAACCCTCGCTGAAAACCAGGCACTCGATCGAGTACCCAACCTACTCGATCGAGTGGCCCCCTACTCGATCGAGTACCCTAGCTACTCGATCGAGTAGCCTCTACTCTATCGAGTACCACTCTTAATACGCACCCCAAGATGGTTTTGGCATACTTCCCTAAGGTTACTCCCGCTCCCAAGGACAGTCAACGCTGGTCAAAGGATCCCTAAAAGGGCGGGTATTACAGTCTTCCCCCCTTAAAAAGAACTTCGTCCCCGAAGTTCAACTCACTTCTCCCGCTCATGGCACGGAACCAACACAATCTCACCAATCTTCCCGGTCAGACCACCACTCCTTGTAAACACCATCCCCCCCCCCCCCCCCATGTCATCATCATCACCGTCCACCAATAAACCTATCGACTCTTGCCACTATAATGCGAGCTTTATCACAGTTAACCGTTATTTTATATACACATAAAACATCCGACGACTCGCAGTGCGAATCGCCACTCACGATCTCCCAACATACACTAATTACTGTCCAACCATCAATCTAGAACATGTCTCATATCAACTTTCATGCGGTACAACTAATGCCACCATGTTACTTGGCAACGTGATTCAAATACGATCACACTCACTTTAAAGAACCAAAGAAAGTAAGTCGTTATAATTCAACAACAATTTTTTTTTTTTTTTTTTCAACACATGACACCAACCACATTATAAACAACTACCAACCACATTATGAACAAGCAAAACATTATTCGAAAACAACCTTTTTATTTCGCGACATTACTCTTCCCCTCAAAAAGGAACTTCGTCCCCGAAGTTCACCACCCAAATTACCACGCATTTTACTTATTATTTGATTCATAACATGGGTTAAAACATGTTGTCTATCGCGGCCATTACTCGTTAAGCACGCACTCGTTAAATTAGCAATTATACACTAACCACCGGACTAGTTAGTTGCCTTTCAGCAGGCACGATATTATGGTATGCACAAGCATAGGCGAAGTTTCAACGCCAACAAATAGATCGTACGGAGGCGTATGCAATATTAAAGTAACAAGAAATTATTACCGCCTTACTAATTGTGACAAATACGCTTATAAACTTCAAGCAGGACTTCCAACATATGAATTTAACAGTTCAAAGGTGTTACTACGCACTAATAACCACATTAAACATTAAACTTGCCGTTATAAAACAATTGAACATTTTTAATTTTCGAAAATCTCTTGTAACAGTGTCACTCGATCAAGTAAGTAGCGGTACTCGATCGAGTGCCATGCTACTCGATCGAGTGTCTTGGCTACTCGATCGAGTAGCCCGAGATCAGAATGTTCCCCTTTTTCCTTTCCTGCAGCTACTCGATAGAGTGTGGGGTACTCTATCGAGTACCTGCAGGTCAAGTACCTTACACAACCCGTCATAGACCAACATATAAAAGCATGACTGTCACATAATCTGAGTCGGGATGATGCCCCGACTCTCCATCATCCTGCAAAAGGTGAAAGTAGCAAATCCGGCCTTATGGCCTAACGATACAAGTTCATAAATAAAGTTTCAACTAAAACAACTGAAAATCTAACCACGCTACCGACAACAACTACTACTAACAATCATGAATGAAGATAAAAACAAGGGTATCACTCCTGCTGCTGCTGCTGCTCAAACATCACCTCATCATCACCACCGCCTGAAGTACCTGCTCCTGCTGACCCGATTCCCGCATCCGCCCCTGCTCCTGCTCCTGGGCCCACGTACCATGGGGTCAAGCCACCGTAAGGGAAAGACTGAGGTGCCCCCCGCGTCGACTGATCCACCCCTTAGGCATGGAAAACCCCCGAGTAGTTCCCAACTCCACTCCACCAAACTGGATGCGGTCCCTCGGTCCCTATCCCCTGAGTGTATGCCATCTCGTGCATGTTCGGGAGTGTCAAGGTAGATGACACTCTCTCTGCCAGTAATCGGATCGCGTCTCGGGGTGTCGAGGTAAGGGTAGCATGGAAAAGATCGCTTCGCTGCTGCGGTGCTTCGGCCGTGGCCTAGACTCCGAGGCCCTCTCTCTCACTCGACGGGGTCCCCTCACCACTCTAGGCCTCTCTCGCCGCTGAACTCCCGCATTCTCGCCCTTCGTCGGCTCCGGCATCTCCTCAAGGATGGCGCCGTCAATGAGATAGGTCTCGTAGCCGGGCGAGGTCCGTCCTCATCCTCCTCCTCCTCGTCATCGGAGTCCACCGTCACTACCGTCGGCTCCAAGGGCTCCGTGGGTGGGAGGTGCTCAGGAGCTGGAACCTTCATCCAACTCATGCCATACACCCTCCATGCTAGGCTACCGTCAGCCAAGGTCCTCAACCATTTCAAGTCGAGATAGTATTCACGATCCATGGTAGGCACAGGAGTAGCTAGAGGCACGTACGCCGAAGAAGCCTCAAAGGAGGTTAGCTTTTCAGCTAACCGAGTGGCAATGGCACCACAACTCAGGTACCGGGAAGAGGAAGAAGCCATCAAGGCAAGGGCAGCACAGACTATAGAAGGAGCATTAAAGACCACTTTCCTGGCCCGCTCCGGGTTGAGGTACGACATCAAAAGTAAGACCTCATGGTTATTCAACTTACTGATATCCTTTCGGTCATAGAGGAGGTTCGAGAGAGAACGGAGAAAGATCCTCAAGGTAATATGCTGAACATCATTAATCAGCATGTTGCTCGAGGTGGGGGCTTGCTTCCCAGTCAAGCAAGGCATTAGGCGGCAGACGCCGCACTCAGCTGGAATGTCGGTGATGGAGTCCTTGGGAGGCTTGGCCAACCCAAGGTGAGAGGCAAACAGGTCCATAGTCAACAGAAAACTGGTATTCATCAATCTAAACTCAACGATCGACCCGGGTCGTAGTTAAAAGAGCTCAGGAACTCCAAGGTAAGAAAAGGGTAAGTATGCTTCCTCAGCCTATACAAACCCGTAAAACCCAAGGTCTCGAATATGTGACGGACATCCGTCTCTATTTCCAACTCCTCTAACACACTGGTGTCTATACACTTTGTGGGTCTCATCTTGCGTTTTTGTAAGGCTACAAAACGCTCCCTTTGCTTAAAGTCAACAAAAACAACAGAAGGGTACTCGGAAACTGCGGGTACTACCGGTCCACTAGCCTCCCCCCTCTCAAGTGGATCACCCCTTCCCCGTTTGCTCTGGCGGGTTCCAAGGTTTAGTCTCGGCATCTGCTTTAGACATATGTTCAAGCAATTTGTATAAACACGCAAGCCTATACTTCATGTAATTTGAATTCAACATATTCAGCTAAGTACTCAATTTCACCAACAATTTGACATGTGAGGCACATACTTCGTGCTACTAACCTTGAATGTCACATTATGTACACACATTTAATTAATGGTTTCCTCAATTTTAACATATAGTCTCAGTTTGTAGCCACTTATAAACCGCAATTATGAAAATTTGGCATGTGAACACATATTTTCAGCAATTCTAATATCCTAGCATGTTTCTAAAGGTCGTCCATTTACATTGCTAATTACATGTTACTAATTCAAGAGAAGGAACAATTTATGGCATATCAACATCACTTTCATATTATGTTCAACAACTCAACTAAAATTTTCAGACGGTCTTTACAGCTGTGAAAATTTCGGCATATATTCATCACTCATCGACTCTATTAGCATAATTAAGTTCAACTCATGCTTATACTGTCAATTACAACATCAATTTTTCAATTATAAATCCCGAATTTCCATTTAAGGCACTTTTAAGACGGAGTTTTAAGGCAACTTTCTAAGGTAAAATCATCAAAATTTTATCCCCCAACATGATATAAACAATACTTAAGGCTCAATTCTACCATCTAACCACTGTAAAACAACCAAAAATCGATTTCAATTTTGGGAAACCCTAGAAATTTCGAGTTCACCTTTGCAATTTCTAATCTAATTTACAGCAATTAACCACCAACAATCATGGAAAGAAGGCATGTGAATCATGTTTCAACAATTAAAAGCACGAAATTGGTCATTATGATTGAAAATTTCAGATTGTTTTACCTCCCTAGCACATTCAAAGCAATAAACCATGTACATTAGGAATAATAGCATACCTTGATTGATGAACAAAGTGGAGAAACGAAATTAAGCTAAGAAATCAACCCCTAAGATTCAATACTAACGCAAGAGAATGAGAGGATTTGAGAGGAAATAAGGAATTGGAAGTGACTTAGGAGTAGATGTGTCGAAATATAGAGGAATAAGAGGAAGAAATAGAAAGATGAAGGGTTTTAAGAAAACCCGTAGGAATTACTGCACAGTAACCTACTCGATCGAGTGCCTGGGGTACTCGATCGAGTACCACCCTACTCGATCGAGTAGGAGCTAAATCGTCGAGTATCTGCAGGAATTTTTCCACATTCCGACGTTATAGCCTCCTAACTAGATCGAGTGAGGTCTACTCGGTCTAGTACGCACTTGCATTCGGTCAAGTATAGTTAAGTACTCGATTAAGTACGAAGTAACCTGAAGATTCCTGCAAAAACAACACCGCGTGTCGATTCCAACTAAGTTCGGAATTCGGCACTCATTATCAAGTTCGTTCACGCATTACTATTATTAACAAAGCCTATCATATTGTCAAACAACTGGAGTTTATTCCACTTACACTACACCCATTACCCTACTCGGTTTACCTACTACCGAACCTTCCGTAAACATACTCACGTCATCGTATTACATTTAAGCTTACTTTATACATCACTACTTAAATTGAAACATTTATATTAACACTAGTTCATTCTTTCATTTGACATGTAATAGCACAATTTTCATAATAAATGAATCTATCATTCTCGCATAAATGCATACTTTTAAACAACTTATTCGATCATGTCTTACATTCTATCATAAGCAATTCATCTTGCACGAATCAAATATTACGCAGCGGAAAAATTTCGACCATCCTATAAGGCAATAATGCATTACCATATGCTATGTCTCGAATTATAACTCACTATACCATAATTATTATCATAGCAGCTACATAAATTTTCGTCACATATCTCATAACAATCATATAAGCTCACTAATCATCCAACGAGCTTCAATAATCTCATCGATAATTACCACACTCGGCCCAAACATTACTATCACACCTCTATTATTTCTAACACAACTTAACCGGAGGTAGCTCCGGCATAATTAACATACATAGCACACATAGACACACGGACTCCACATTCCCATCCCATGTGACTGGCTTAAGTGTCATGGGGCCAAGATTTTGAAATGAGGGCGCCTACTCACCCAAAATCTAGCATCAGCCGGGGCTCCCATTACACATACACCAGGTTCATTTTATTAGACTCTCTACGTTCATTATGTTCATTTGTTTACAGGTTCCAAAATCGTCGCTCTGATACCACTTTGTAACACCCCCATATCCAGAGGAGCCTTAACTAGGCCTTCCTTAGCATATAAGGGCACTACCATCTCGGTTGCCCGAGGAAAGCAGTTATCAAACGTCAATAAAAGAACTATTAAGTCATATTACAAGTGATTCAAACCCAAATTACAATACAACGGTACAACTCAAAGACTATCGCTATGACCATCATATCTCGTGAAGACTCATCCCTGTCCGGACTTAAGCTATCAACAACACCAACACCTGCTAAGACCGACTGCTCACCATAAGGGATCACGGCAGACACATAACAAACAAACAACCAAATAAGGTCAGTACTGAGATAAGACAAGACAATGGCAACTACAATCAACAACACAAACAATGACACCAGTCCCGACCGCAATCATAATAATCCAACCAAACCTGTCACTGACTGTCCACTGGACCAGCCCTGCCAGTGGGGGACCGCAGCCGTTCCCACCTAAGCCCCGCTCATCATACGAGCGATAACCCTGTCCCATTAATGTGCACATCCCCTTCCGTGGCGGGTTCCACGAAGGGCGAAACTAGGGCGTGAAGTCACTCCAGCAAGTGACCCCACTCAGCGAGAACGCATCTCGAGAACCATCAACAGCCATCACAACCACAATCACAAGACACTCAATTACTGTATCAAACAACCATAATACTACCACAACGACCGACACACTAGACCATCTACAGAAACTGAGTAGGCGAACCTACCTTTAAGCAACCGCAACCAATCCATGTCGACAGATAATACGTCCAGCGATCAAGCGACGCCTATAGCCACCATACAAATATCTATTACTAACAAGCAAACCCTAACTATAGAGACAAGGACACGGATGATGATTGTGACATACCTATAGGGAGAGACAAGGCAAAAGACCGCTACCCGACTCAAGAGAGCTCTCCTAAGGCAGAAGGATCTTCACAAAGGCTTCCATGGAGGTTTTGAGGTGAAGGGAAGGGAAAGAGGCGACTGGAGGGTAGGAGGAAAGTGGCGGAAGTGATTTGCGGATTTAACAAAACGCGATATAAAACCCTCGCTGAAAACCAGGCACTCGATCGAGTACCCAACCTACTCGATCGAGTGGCCCCCTTACTCGATGCTACTCGATCGAGTACCCTAGCTACTCGATCGAGTAGCCTCTACTCTATCGAGTACCACTCTTAATACGCACCCCAAGATGGTTTTGGCATACTTCCCTAAGGTTACTCCCGCTCCCAAGGACAGTCAACGCTGGTCAAAGGATCCCTAAAAGGGCGGGTATTACAACTATGCCGCTTCGGAGGCAGCAAAGGAAGCGATATGTATGCGTCAATTCTTACAAGGACTTACGGTAGTTCCTAGTTCGAATGACCCGATCACCATCTATTGTGACAATAGAGGTGCCATCTTCCAGGCTAAAGAGCCAAAGTCTAGCAACAAATCTAGACATGTACATCGGAAAGCTCACCTGATCCGTGATTACGTGGAGCAAGAGGAGATAGTGATAGACAAGATTGCGACGGATGATAACATCGCGGATCCTCTCACTAAACCGTTGAATTATGATAAGCATGTAGGGCACGTTATTTCCATGGGAATTAAACGTGTTCCTGAGTTGTAGTACTTGATTATGGATTTGATACATTATCTTTTTCATATACTATTTATAACTTCATCGTTTTATTATAACATTTTGTTTTTCATGTGGATTGTACTGACAACATTGAACGCCACAAAGTGAACTGAATTACATTATATTTGTTTTTGGTCCGTAATTGCCAATGTGAGCTGATAACTCCGGCTATTGTATTGTGCACTGATGGTGGGTTCAATGAGCCATAAGTCAAACGGTTGACTGATCGATCACAAATGCGAGATTATAACGATACCTCGTAGGACAAATTTTTGTGACAACGTAATGGAGTCCTAAATGTTTAAAAACATTCGGTGCCAGGTCGTGGATAGGACATCCATTGTGTTCCTAGAGTCGATTTTTTTGACTATCGATTGTCTCTTGAGATTAAGGCAGTTTTTGGGTGACTTTGGTTTCTTTCTCACGTCTCGCCTAAACCGGAGGCTAAGTAGATTTTTCCGGGTCATTTCATACTTGTGCTTACATCTGCAGGATTCGAGTTGAGGAAAATATCCAACCCTTATCAGGTATAGTTATTTCTCAGGGCCACTCGAGGAGTTGTAACTGAAATGCATGGCCATGCTCGAATGTTGATTCGTTTATCAGTTAAGTTACTCTCTAGTCGGGGAAACCACTCTTGATGATGATCGCTTGTAAAATACAACCTTTGTGAATACGGATTTGCAAATTGTTTTACATTGAGTGGGAGAAATTTTAGGATATGAGAATCGGTTATCGCACATACACTTGTGAGGACAAGTGGGAGTTTGTTGAAGCTTGTGTCCTCCACAAATTTGTGTGATAACAATTGTAAATCTCTTACAGGTTCACAAGGGTATACTTCGTATTTTAATCAGTTGATTAACGATTACCTAATAACGGTTGGCTTGCTAGAAAGTTTGACGTTATTATCATACAGATGGCGGTGATCAACTGGTCCGTAAAGGTCACACCTATAGGATGTGTTTGAGAGATGTGGTTATAGAAATATAATCACATTGATGCCTTATATGACTAAACAGTTAGTCAATGTGTTGATGAGACAATTATTTAATGAAGATTAAATAATATTAGTTCGATTTAATTAATGTCAATTCGTAAATTGAATATAATAAGTTATATTTAATTAAATGTATGTAATGTTAGCTTGGACGAATTAATCTGTTAATTCGTAATTAAATGTAATCGGTTATATTTAATATCAACAAGATGAATGTGTCATAGTGGTAATAGTGAGGGTACTCAAACAAAGAGGTCATGGGTTCGATCCTCACTAGATGACAATTTACACATTTATACATTTTTGGAATAACCGAAAAAAAAGAGAAATTAACTCTCCTAATTTCGGTAAATGGGCCGAGAATATTAGGAAGAAAAATTCTACCCTAATCTCCTCCTCATACACGGTTAAAGGGGAAGGGGAGTGAATTTTTCTTAACTTAATTTTTTCACTCATTCTCTTGCCTCTCATCTCTACGAAAAACACAAAAAACCTAAAAATTATTTAGTTAATTTTTGGATCGATTCTAGCATAATCAAAGGGCATTTCTCATATCGTCTTGGGTGCAACTGATAGGCGAATATCTACTTTGATATTGTTCTTAGGCCGTATTTGCTAGGACCGAAGGTTATTTCTTAATCCTTTACAATTTTGTTTATGCAATTTAATTTTATGACTAGTTTCATCATTATAATTCGTTATAGTCCTTAAAATTAAAGGGATGTATACAGATAAATCCCACAGTACTTGATGCTTGATTGGAAGGTTGTCAATCTCCCAACAATAACCCAAATAATCTTCAATTACCCAAAATAGAGGATGAACAAGAGAGAGATTAAGGAAATAAAACTTGTATTAAAACTTGATTAAATGTTGATTACAAGATTAAAGAGAGATTTGATTGATATTAACTACACTAAAGATTGCTAAGAAGAACATGCTCTTCTAATTAGACTAATGGGGTATTTATAGTGGGGATTAGGTGCATGAATTAGGGTTAACTAAGGGCTTAAATGACGATTAAGTCCCTTGTTGAGGAAACGCCGGTCTCTTTTGGAAGACTCCGGTCTCTAGGGAGACTCCGGTCTCTAGAAAAAGATGTGCATCCTTCCTTGAAGCTTGAAGAAGACGAAATGGGTCTGCCTGGGAATCCGGGCGTCTTTAGCACGGGACGGGCGGATTTGGTGATTTCTGCCCGGGCGTCTTGTGAAGGAAGACGGGCGTTTTCTGGAGCTTTTGCCCGGGCGTCCAGAGGGTGAAGACGCACGGGTTGTGGGCGGTGGACGAGCGGATTCATGGGAAGACGCACAGATTGTTAGGCAGTCTTGTTTCTTCTTCTTTTCTTCCTATTTCTTCATAAGATCCTTGGGGATTTCCTCAGGAATGCAAGGATCTTTTCTCATCATTGCCCATCTACTATAGTATGTACAAAGGCCTTCTAATCTTGTCTCTCCTTGATGCTTGGTCATTGAATTCAATCAATTTAGTCTCATTTTGCCATGAAAATGCAAGGTTTGCACTCCTTTCCTACCAAGGGATCAAAACCTCAAAGAATATGCAAAACAAAGAACTAAAGACAATAAATGACCCAAATATGCACTAAAAAGCATGGGAACAAGGCTAATTCGGGGACTAAATATGCTCTAATTATGGTCACATCAAATATCCCCAAATCGAACCTTTGCTCGTCCCGAGTAAAGAGGTGACAAAGACTAGGACCATTATTTAACTAACCTAATAACATAGCCGATATGAGACAATTAGCGGGTCTCACTCCGCCCCTTTAACTCACAACAAGACAACCATGAGGTAGGATTCCTTCTTGCAAGGCAAGGTGGGTCTTCCCAAAATGGCGACACATCCAAACATTAAGCACACAAAATCAAATAATGGATGCATCTACAAAAGAATAGCCACTTTCCTCATGTAAGTGGCGGAAATTATCTACAAGGGAAGCGATTCAAGGGTACACACTCCTTCATAGATGCAATTTCTTCAAACTACTAAGCCTAGAAGGATACCAATAAATCACCTCCAAGTTGTGTCAAGCTAGGGTACCTTTGTCCTCAATCGTTAAATGCTTTTGTCAAGAATAGACTCCCTATGGTGTTAGAAACACTGGAGGATCGCGGAATTCCCCCTCTTGCCTAGACAAGAAGAAGGGTCGTCCCCTCTCTACCATGCACAAAAAATGGATACGATGGATAAAGGGATCGATAGATATTTGAGTTTCACTTTGGGAGTTTACTTTTGTTTTTGTTTTTCCCCCCAATTTCTTGTGGCATATAACATTTGAGAACACTTTCTTTTTGCCATTTCTTTGATGTTTGGCATTTCAACACTTGACAACTTTCAACCTTTCTTTGCATTTCTTTTGAACATTTTCAAAGTCACCCCATATGTAGTGAGGGTGCCTTATATTTGAAGCTTTAGGAGTTCTATTTTTGCTCCTCTTTTCATTTGATGCATTTTTGCAAACTTTCTTTCACTTTTTATTTCATTGAACTCAAATTAATTTCTTTTTGTGCCCATTACCTTTGAGGACAAAATGTGGTAGAACATGGATGAATGATGGATGCATGGTTTCAAGGGTCACCTTGGAATAAACGGTAGCCAAGGAGTTATCACACCACAAGGTACTCTTGACTAGGCCTTAATCCATGGGTCAAAGGATACTAGCATGACACATCCTAGGGTGTATTACAAGTATTCTAACAAGCAGAGTCTTAAGAAGAAAAAGCATGTACTAGGGCCTATATACACTTGTCAAGCTTCCCAAGTAGACGGTTTCGCAAAATTTTTCTAACATGCAACTATATGCCATGATGCAACTAACATATATACATCCTAATGTAAATGATTCTACCAACTAATATGCCATATAAACTAAATGCAAGTCCTAAGTTCACATTGTTATACCGCATCAATCAAAATAAAGCCACATAGTCATTAACATAAAGAGGAAAAAGGAGATTGGAAAGATCATACCATGTGGTCTTCAATATCCTCATGTCTCGGATGTGGCGTAGTCGATCAATGTGAACAAGGAACACACAATATATACAAAACAATATATACAAGACTACACTACAAAGGAAATGAACTTGTTTTTGGATTTTCAATTTTTCAAATTTTTATGGTTTTTCAAAAATTTTCAATTTTTTTTTTGATTTTTGAATAAAAGTTAAGTTAGAATTCCCCATCCCCACACTAATATGGGCATTTTCCTCAATGGCCAAAATGATGGGAAAATATGCAAGCATGATGCATGAATTCTACACTAAATGCAAGCTACACTAATCTACACTACATGATGCATGGGTTTTTGTTTATGACGGAGAGCGTAATTTAGATTACCTCCCGTTGCGTATGCATGTACTTCCCCAAACCGAGATAGACATTATTTCTAATGTCCTAAAGTTGGGGTAGTTCATGCACACAAGATGCAATGCATGAAACTAAATTTGTCATTTTGGATTTTCAAAAGTGGGAACAATGAAATAAGAACACCTCAATGGGGCCGAGGTGTTAGTCCTCTATGTTGCTAGGACTCTCCAACCATGATCAAGTCAAATAATGTACAAGTTAACAAAACATAAACTTCTTTCATGAAAATTTGAAAATAGAGAGAAGAGATGAGGAAACTTCACTTAAGCTTGAGATGGGTGCCTCATGCCCGCTCCATCTAGCTATGAAGAGATCCTCTAGAGGTCGGCATCATCTCCCTCTAGATCACTATCCCATATTTCTTTTGATTCATCACTTGTATTCGGGTCCATGAACTCGTCCTCTTCACTTTCAAGCTCCACCGTGTCCCCTCCGCAAGAATTGTTGCTCCCTTCCTCTTGTCGCCCGTTTGCCCCTTCATTTGCTTGCTCCGAATTGGGGAAAAGTAAATCCATTTCTGCCCAAGAGGGAAATGCTCCCTCCTCACTAATCTTTCCCCTTTGAATCATATCGTGGTATTGAGGATAGAGTGCATAGTAATTGTCCACGGTAGCTTCATATTGTCGGAAGTGCAAATCTTGTAGAATTCCCGTTACAAAGTCATCACGGGGAAGGATAAAGGGGTTGGGATGGTTGTACGGTTGATAAAGAAATGGGTAGGGAGGCACTTTAATTTTCTCATCTTGAGGTTGTTGCTCTTGTTGTTGTTGTTGGGGATTTGGAGGTGGTGGTGCTTGCCTTGCTTGGGTTGGGTTTGGAGGGATGAGGTAGGATGGGATTGGTGATAAAGGTCCTCTTCTTGGTGAGATTCTTGGTAGGCCGGTCATTGGTAGGTAGATTGGATCACTTCCTTTCGTTATCCACTTGATCTTCTTATCAACCCCCTCAAGGGTTATCCAATGATGATGAATAAGAAGAAGGTCTTCATTTATCCTTGTGTTTCCGGAAAGAGGAGCATACTCATTATTCTCATTGAATTTCGGATTGAAATGCTTTGCAATCTTCGTAATGAGCCCTCCGTTAACAATGTGTCTCATCCCATCATCATCACCGTTCCTAAACTTTGCCCATTTTTCGAGTAGCACAAGAGGCGCATTGAAGCGGTACCCACCCCTTCCTTGGATATTGAGATAAGACTCCATGAACACAAGGTCAAGTTCGTTCACTATTGTCGGATCTCGGCGAGCAAGTAGAGTGCCGGAAAGGAACCGGTAAGTAAGTCTCAAGATAGGATTTTGGATGTGGAAAGCTAGACACTCCTTAATGTACATGAAATCCCGGCCGGTCATGGCCCTCCATAGGGGTGCAACACTATATATCTTTGGTTTTGATGTCCGGGTAGGCGAGACATCGAGACCTAGCACATTAGCAAATTCCACTAGGGTCATCATTCTTGAAACACTTTCCAACCTAAATTCTATGCATATCGTTCTATTCAAGGTTGTAATCTTCAAGAAGCTCAAAAATTCAAGCATAAGGGATCAGTAAGTTTGCTCATGCATGTGGAAAAGGGTAGAGAGACCAAACAACTCAAAAAGAGCTTCCACTTGGTGATAAATCCCAAGTTTCCTCAAAGTATCATGACATAAAAACTTAGTAGGGAGAATGTTCTTACGAAGAAGCCGGTGGAAAACGAGTCTTTGCACATCATTGACGAATTCAACATTTGAGAAATCATCAAGTCTTGTAAGATCCACAATTTCTTCATGCTCCCTTCTTAATGTGTTGAGATGGGAGGTGGAAGAGCTTCCTCTTACCCTTGGTCTTCTCCTATCCCTAAAAGAAGATCCTCTTGGTGCCATTCCTTGATTATTGAATTGGAATTTTTGATTTGTTAAAGTATAAAGATGCTCCTTGTGGATTGAATGTTGTCTTTGGAACCCTAGAAAATTGGGGCTTTTTTATTTTGTGGGGTAAAAGAGTGATTGGGATATGCTTTGGAGTCATAAAGAGGTGGGTTTTTATAATACAAGTGGAAGGAAGGGTGATGTGTCACAAATTGTGTGGTGGGGTGTAATTGAATTAGGAAAAATCGAGGTTGATTTACCGCAGGAAGACGAGCGGATTCGAGCATAAGACGCTCGGATTCAAGCATCTCGGGACGAGCGGATTCAAGGAAAGACGCCTGGATTCTGTCACAGTTAACTTTCCAAAAATATGACGCCACCAAGACGGGCGTCTCGACCCCAAGACGCTCGGATTCTTCTGAAAGAAGACGGGCGTCTTTTTCCAAAGATGGGCGGATTCTGAGACAGTATCTTTTCTTGAAATGCACAGGTTAAAAGACGGGCGTCTTTCTGCAAAGACTGGCGGATTCTTCAGGACGAGCGTCTTTTCTACCAGGACGCTCGGATTCTTCGGCAGTCCTAAAATTTCAATTTCACAGCCTAAAAAGGACGGACGGCTTCTGCTAAAGACGCCCGGATTCGCGCGGGATGGGCGTATTCCAGGGAAGACGCTCGGGTTCCTTGCTGCGAATTTTTCTTTGTTTTCCTTGACTTTGACAAATGCTTCCCCACACTTGAAGATTGGTTCCTTCCTTCATTCAAAAATTGTTAGTGACCCTCCCTCACTTACTCTCATGGAAAGAGTTTATGTTTATAATTAAAGGAAATGCAACAAAATTATAAATATAAGTTAGAGGGTTAGTATATTTACAAGTGGTGGTTTAGGGAGGACTCCACTAAACTCTCCCTTTGATGGTTCTTTCAAGGATGAGAAGGCCCGAGGTAGGTGACCTCGACCCCTCCAATAAACGCTCCCTCATAGTATGGCTTCAACCTTTGACCATTGACCTTGAACTTGATTCCATCTTCCGCCTTGATTTCAAAATCCCCATATCTTAAAACTTCGGTGATCACATAGGGACCCATCCATCTAGAGTTCAACTTTCCCGGAAAAAGTCGATAGCGGGAATTGAATAGAAGGACTTTATCTCCTTTGTGCAAGGCTTTTTGCTTAATCCTCTTGTCATGGAGCAATCTTGTCTTTTCTTTATAGATTTTGGCATTCTCGTATGATTGTAGTCGGAATTCCTCCAACTCTTGAATTTGAATCATCCTCTTTTGACCACTCAATTTGAGATCAAAGTTAAGTGCTCGGATTGCTCAAAAAGCTTTGTATTCCAATTCGATTGGCAAGTTGCATGCTTTTCCATAAACAAGCTTGTAAGGGGAGGCTCCAATGGGAGTCTTGTAGGCCGTCCTATAAGCCCAAAGAGCGTCATCAAGCTTTGTGCTCCAATCTTTTCGGATCTTGTTCACAACTTTCTCAAGGATTTGTTTGATCTCTCTATTCGAAACTTCAACTTGACCGCTTGTTTGAGGATGGTATCCCAAGCCGGTTCTATGTTGAACACCATATTTGGTCAAAAGAGATGCGAGTTTCTTTTCATGAAAATGCGTTCCTCCATCACTTATGATTGCTCTAGGAACTCCAAATCTTGGGAAGATTATTTTCTTGAAGAGTTTGGTGACCGTTTTTGCATTATCATTTGGAGTGGCAATTGCCTCCACCCACTTTGAGACGTAGTCTACGGCCACAAGGATGTACTTATTCCCATTGGATGTCAATAACGGACCTTGGTAGTCGATCCCCCAAACATCGAAGATCTCCACCTCTAGAATGCCTCTATGTGGCATTTCGTTCCTCCAAGAGATATTCCCCGTTCTTTGACAAGCATCACAATGAATGATGAATTCCCTTGTATCTTGAAACATTGTAGGCCAATAGAAGCCCGATTGAAGAATTTTTGCAATGGTTCTCCTTGCTCCATGGTGCCCACCGTAGGGTGATGAGTGACACCCTTCCAAGATTCCTTGGACTTACCATTGAGGGATGCATCTCCGGTAGAGCCCATCACTACACTCTTTGTAGAGGTTTGGGTCGTCCCAAAAGTACCTCTTTACTTTGAATAGGAACCTCTTTCTTTGGTTGTGGTTCAAATTTGGACGGAGTACTCTTCCAATAATATAGTTGGCATAATCGGCAAACCATGGGGTGATGTGCCTTTCAAGTTGTGTTTGAATGGCCATCAAGATATCATCGGGAAATGAGTCATTGATCGGCGTTTCTCCTTGTTCATCATGAAACCGGATCCTTGACAAGTGATCCGCCACTACATTTTCGGCTCCTTTCTTGTCTCTTATTTCCAAGTCAAATTCTTGAAGAAGCAAAATCCATCTTAATAACCTTGGTTTTGCCTCCTTCTTTATCAAGAGATGTCGGAGAGCACGGTGATCCGAAAAGACAATCACCTTAGATCAAAGTAAGTAGGAACGGAATTTGTCCAAAGTATAGACAATGGCAAGAAGCTCTTTCTCGGTGGTATCATAATTCACTTGGGAGGGATCAAGAGTCTTGCTTATATAATAGATGGCATGAAGAGCTCTTCCTACCCGTTGGCCAAGAACCGCTTCAACGGAGTATTTACTAGCATCACACATAATCTCGAACGGTAGTTCCCAATTTGAAGGTTGAATGATCGGTGCCGAGATTAGTGCTTCCTTGATTCTATTAAAGGCTTCAACACACTCATCAGTGAAATGAAATTGGGCATCTTTAAGCAAGAGTTGAGTGTGGGGTTTCGCTATTTTTGAAAAATCTTTTATGAAACGGCGATAGAAACCCGCGTGACCGAGAAAACTTCTCACCCCTCTAACATTCACGGGAGGTGGGAGTTTCTCTATCACCTCAACTTTAGCTTTATCGACTTCGATGCCCTTTTCCGAGATTAAATGACCCAAGACAATTCCTTCATTGACCATGAAGTGACACTTTTCCCAATTTAAAACAAGACTAACATCTTCGCATTTTTGCAATACAAGAGAAAGATTATGCAAACATGAGTCAAAGTCCTTTCCATAAACGCTAAAATCGTCCATAAAAACTTCCATTATGGTCTCTAGGTAGTCGGAGAAGAC
The DNA here is from genome assembly GCF_048544455.1 of Silene latifolia. Classification (NCBI taxonomy): domain Eukaryota; kingdom Viridiplantae; phylum Streptophyta; class Magnoliopsida; order Caryophyllales; family Caryophyllaceae; genus Silene; species Silene latifolia. The sequence continues at coordinate 62,182,650 of NC_133526.1, read as the reverse complement.
ACTCATCATGCATCTTTGGAAAGTGTCGGGGGCATTACATAAACCATAAGGCATCCTCCTATATGCAAAAGTACCATAAGGGCATGTGAAGGTGGTCTTATGTTGGTCATCCAGGTGTATAGGGATTTGAAAGAATCCCGAATACCTGTCAAGGTAACAAAAGAATTTATTGGAGGCTAACCTCTCAAGCATTTGGTCAATGAATGGTAGGGGGAAATGATCCTTTCTTGTTGCGGAATTCAATTTTCGATAGTCAATACACATACGCCAACCGGTGATCTTCCTTGTGGGTATTAGCTCATTCTTTTTGTTTGTCACTACCGTGGTACCTCCTTTCTTAGGTACCACTTGGACGGGGCTAACCCACAAAGAGTCCAATATGGGATATATGATTCCCGCATCAAGCAATTTCATAACCTCTCCTTTGACAACTTCTTGCATGTGGGGGTTTAATCTTCTTTGAGGTTGAATGGTAGGTCTATGGTCCTCCTCTAAATGAATCTTATGCATGCAAAAGTTGGGACTTATCCCCTTAAGTTCATCTAGACTATAACCTATAGCCTTCTCATGTTTTTTCAACACATCAAGCAATTTTCCCAATTGGTTCTCATCAAGTCTATCATTAACAATTACGGGTTTGGTCTTTGATTCATCAAGGTAAGCATATTTCAAATTTGGGGGAAGGGGTTTTAAGGTAGGGATTTGTACCTCACTTTCCTCCTTTGGAGATTCATTGAGAATTTGCTCCATCTCCATTAGACATTCCATTCTCATGGCATATTCAACTTGTTCTTCATCCTCATCAACCTCATCGCATTCGAATTCCATGATGAATTCCTCTTGCTCTTGAGCTTGTAAGATGTCTTCTAGGATGGATTGCTCATCTTCTATAGGTTGACATGCTTCCACAAGGATGTTATGCACTAATTCGGATTGTGCATTAGTAAGTTCTTTGTTAGCTAGAGCGGCCTCAAAAAGATCTACCTCCAATTCCCAATACATATTTTTAGCCTCACTTGCATCCAAGGCTTCCAATGCTTGCATGGGATCTTTGAAGAAAGGTATACTTAAGTGGTCCTCTACAAAACAATCTATAAGGTCCATCTTGCAAAATATCAAACAACTCGAAAAATAGTTAGAACGAACCTTGAGGAGTTTTACTTCCCCAAGGCAAAGAAAGACACAACTAATAACAATACAAGAAAATCTAAATCAAGTTAACACCGTCGCCGGCAACGGCGCCATTTTTGGTCGGACTATATTTTTCGGTTACTTGTCGTTAGGAGCACCTAGACCAAAACACAATTTATAACTTCACCAACAACTCTACAATTAGTAAAGAGGCAAGTAAAGGTCGGATCCCAAGGGACGGGAATTGAGATGAGATTTCTATTGCAACTAGTGGTGTCTAAGGGTGTCACAATTGGGGTTTGAATAGAAGATCACTAAACTAAATAGCAATGAAAGTAAACAAGCAAGATGAATTAAAAAGGGGTGTAAACAATTGATAAAAGGCACTAGGGTGTCATGGGGTCATAGGGGATTCATGGGAATTGATCATACAAACATATTCTCAAGTTATAAGCAAGCAATTATTGTTGTGATGGATCGAGTTGGTTTATATCTTACAATCCTAGGAAAGTTTGGGTCCCGGACCCGAGTCGATTAGATTGTAAAACACCTACAAGTCGACTTAATCTTCCCTACTCAACAACATGCATGGTCTAATGAGACTCGAGTTGGTTTATGTCTTACAAGTCTCATTGAAAAGATATGTGATGGGTAAAAAATGCAAGGATTCATAGGCTCGCATTTCATCAAACATAACATGTGCATGAGTTGAGATTATAACAAGCAAGCAAATAAACCATGAAAGCATATTAATTTAAGCATAAATCATTCCCCATGTTGGTTTCCCCTAATTACCCATTAACCCTAGCTAAGGAAACTACTCACTCATTATCATGTTGAACATGCTAGCAAGGTTGTCAATCATACCAACAAAGTGAAACATGATGAATAAATGAAGATGATTAACAATAATTAAAAAGGGATTAAGAGAATTAAACCTACTAATGATTCCAATAATAAAGCAAAGAATAAAAGAAGTACTTGATGCTTGATTGGAAGGTTGTCAATCTCCCAATAATAACCCAAATAATCTTCAATTACCCAAAAAAGAGGATAAACAAGAGAGAGATTAAGGAAATAAAACTTGTATTAAAACTTGATTACAAGATTAAAGAGAGATTTGATTGATATTAACTACACTAAAGATTGCTAAGAAGAACATGCTCTTCTAATTAGACTAATGGGGTATTTATAGTGGGGATTAGGTGCATGAATTAGGGTTAACTAAGGGCTTAAACGACGATTAAGTCCCTTATTGAGGAAACGCCGGTCTGTTTTGGAAGACTCCGGTCTCTAGGGAGACTCCGGTCTCTAGAAAAATATGTGCATCCTTCCTTGAAGCTTGAAGAAGACGAAATGGGTCTGCCTGGGAATCCGGGCGTCTTTAGCACGGGACGGGTGGATTTGGTGATTTCTGCCCGGGCGTCTTGTGGAGGAAGAAGGGCGTTTTCTGGAGCTTTTGCCCGGGCGTCCAGAGGGTGAAGACGCATGGGTTGTGGGTGGTGGACGGGCGGATTCATGGGAAGACGCACGGATTGTTAGGCAGTCTTGTTTCTTCTTCTTTTCTTCCTTTTTCTTCAAAAGATCCTTGGGGATTTCCTCGGGGATGCAAGGATCTTTTCTCATCATTGCCCATCTACTATAGTATGTACAAAGGCCTTCTAATCTTGTCTCTCCTTGATGCTTGGTCATTGAATTCAATCAATTTAGTCTCATTTTGCCATGAAAATTCAAGGTTTGCACTCCTTTCCTACCAAGGGATCAAAACCTCAAAGAATATGCAAAACAAAGAACTAAAGACAATAAATGACCCAAATATGCACTAAAAAGCATGGGAACAAGGCTAATTCGGGGACTAAATATGCTCTAATTATGGTCACATCAAGAGGATCTGTTGATAAAACCCTATTTCTAAAATCCAAGGGTTCTGCCCTTTTGGTTGTTCAAATCTACGTCGATGACATTATCTTTGGATCGACCAACCGAAGCTTGTGCAAGTATTTCTCTGAGTTGATGACTTCCGAGTTCGAGATGAGTATGATGGGAGAATTGAAATTCTTCCTAGGTCTGCAAATACAACAAACTGATGAAGGCATTAAAATCCATCAATAGAAATATATCAAGGAATTAATTCGCAAGTTTGGAATGGAAAATTCTCATGCTATGCCTACTCCGATGGTTGCAGATAAGAAATTAACAATAGATGAAGACGGTAAACCGGTTAATGAAATAACCTACCGTGGGATGATTGGGTCATTGTTATATTTGACTGCAAGTAGACCCGATATTATGTTTAGCGTATGCGTTTGTGTGAGATATCAATCATCTCCCAAATAATCGCATATGACGGCCGTAAAACGAATCTTACGATATTTAATTGGAACGGCCAAGCTATATCTATGGTATCCGTTGGAGTGTAACTTCGATCTAGTCGGTTATTTCGATGCCGACTACGCAGGATGTTCTCTAGAAAGAAAAAGCATGTCAGGTGTTGCCACATTTGTCGGACCGTGTATTATTACGTGGGGTTTGAAGAAACAAAATTCGGTTGCTCTCTCAACTGCTGAAGCCGAATATATTGATGCAGGACTGGTATGTACTCAATTATTATGGCTTAAGCAACAATTAAGTGATTATGGTGTTGATGTAGGATGTATTCCTATTTTATGTGATAATACTAGTGCGATAATTATTTCTAAAAATCCTGCACAACATTCACGTACCAAACATATTGAAATAAGACACCATTTTATTCGAGACCATGTTGAGAAAGGGAATATAAAACTTGAATTTTGTAGTACTGAAAAACAATGGGCAGACATTTTGACAAAATCGTTAGCTAGAGAACGATTTGAGACTTTACGGTTGGAAATTGGTTTAATCAGTGGTACCTAAGCTTCTGTATGTGTTTAATTTCCTAATGACTGACTAGTTTAAGTTAAGATTGTATGACTGTGTCCGTATATTGCGTTGCATGAATAATTTCGTATATAGGAAAATATTTATCATAAATTCTATTTGTTATTTAGAATTTGGTTGGAATACAAACTTTATCTTTTATTAAAAATAGTCAGGATGCACCCTATCTTTTATTTTCCAAATTATACAAAAACTCTCCTATATTGCTCTACAAAATCACACGTTCAAAATTTCCTACTTCTAATACAATTCCTAAATATCTATCTTATATTTTACCAAACTTTATCACTTACCATAAATTCAACTTACCAAAATTAATATGACACTTGCCACATACACCTAACCCTAGTCCTAGACCCTTATAATTACCCCTTTGATGCCGTGTAACCTACTCCTACACCCCACTTGTTCATCTTTTACTCTTTTCTAAAAATCTCTAAAAATCTTACCATCATCATCTTCACTCAACCATCAACATCACCATGAATAATTACCATGCAAAAACCCGATCATCAACACGATATCAACAAAACCGCAACTTCAACAACCTTCCATCACCACTACCATCTCATAATCCTACTGTTTCTACCTTTCCTTCACCACACCCAGAATCGTCCACACCCCTATTTCACGGTCGAGACGATACGATGTCCGAGGGAAAAAGACGCCGACTTTTTAAGGGAAAGAATAAAGTAGTAGTTGATGAGGGGAATGATATTGATGAACCTGAGGTTGTTGTTAGCAATGATATTTCAAGGACTCTACTCCGGGATGTTTCAAAAACCGCAACACGGGAAGGGTTAAACAGAGTTCGTTTGACACATGATGAGAGTGTCCTTTTTTCTCGTGTCTTGCCTTACTCAATCCATGGAGGAAGGTATTATCCTAAGTCTTAGTTGATTAATATTCCGGCTCTTAAATTTTTCATTGATTTTCTTAATTTTCAAGAATGGAGTCACATCAGTCAGTTTTCGGGTCAAGTTTATCCGGTTGAAGTTGTTCAATTTTTCGCTAGTGTGAAAATTAAGAAAGGAGTCTTGCATGCGACGGTTAATGGTGTTGATGTGACGGTCTCTGTTTTGGATTTTTGCTCTGCTTTTTCAGTTCCTAATGACGGAATTGATGTTAATCCGAGTCTTGAGTGGTCTAATGTTGTTGGTGAAAAGGAGTTGTTAATTAAGAAGTATTTCGAGGAAATCGGGTCGGATGGTGGAAATATTATTGTTCGTCCTCTTTCGGCAAAAATAAAATTTCTTCTAAATTTCCTTTGGAATACCATTGTGCCGAGAAGGGGAGAAAGGGATAAAGTGTCGAGTTATAAGGCAATTGTTGTTTATTCTTGGTTGGAAGGTCAAAAAGTCAACTTGGCGAGTCTTGTCTTAAACCGTATAGTCCAAACGAGTCTCACGGTTACAAAGGAGAAATTTTGCACAACAATCGATCTCCCATACGGGATGTGGGTGTCTCGGTTGTTAGAAATAAAACAAGTTGTGGGACGGGCTAGTTACGGTGTAAGTGCTAAGGATTGTATGTGTGACCGGTTAATTAAGCTTATGGGTCTTGTGGTTGATGGACCCGAGTTAGTCCTTGCGAAGGATGTTGAGAAGGATCCTAATGAATCGGGTTTGGGGGCAATGGAGGCAAAAATGGAAAGTTTTATGCATACTTTGATGGAGAAATTCGAGGAACAATCCACTACCTTGGCTACGGTTTTATCGCAGGTTGGACCATCACGGTCTTTGGAGTCGGGTTTGGATTCTACTCGGGTTTATGATTGGATGGATGAGGTGGATAAGAGGTTGTCCGGGTTTGAGAGGGAGTTGAAGGCCATCCGTGGGGAAGTGTTCCCACATGGAGATCGTCTTACCTTCCTTACAAGTCAAGGAGGTGCGTTGGTCATGCATGGAAAGGCTATGGCAAATGATCAATCGCTCACTTTGGAGGCGACGAAAGCATTGTCATTGAAGGTTCTCAACTTTGAACGTACTCTTCAAAGTCTTGCTCAACTCGTGAGGAGCTCATTTGACCGGCTTGATGCTTTGGAACATCGTACTCGTCCCGACTATGTGAACCCGTACAAAACCCGTAACATTTGACCTTGTCTCACCTTGCCTTATCTAGCACCTTCTATTTTTTAGTATCTTTTCTTTATTCTAGTGGTGTATTTTGCATACTCTTAATTCGGCCCATTTTGGCATGTACTTGTGGATTATGGCCCAAGTACCTCTTCAAACATGTGTTTATTCGGCCCTTTGGCACTAACATATTTTCCTAAGTTTGTCTGACAATTAAACTTCTAGGTGCTTATGGTTATGCATGATTGATGTGTTCTCTATAGCGTTTTATCTCTTGTCTCATCTTATATTATTCTAGCCATTTTAGTTTTGTTCTTAACTTTTCGATGATGTCAAGAGGGGGAAAGAACGTCTATGGTAAGCATCTACCTAAGCTTGCTCCTTGTCAAGACCAATAGTCTCTTAAAGTCCTCATGTTTCGATTTTCTGTTAATCGTCTTGATCTTGCGTTGATCTTTATTATTAAGATGACGGTATTATATTGAGGGCGAACTTTATACTTAGTTACAATTTTAGGAGACTTGCCATCATCAAAAAGGGGGAATTTGTTGAACCATATAGAATATATGTTTGTGTTTTGATGATGTCAAGGTGCTTTATAATTTATATACTCGATGCGTGTAATCGTTTGTTTAAGTCTTTTAGATTAGACTTATTTATTACAAGCAACAAAGAGAATTGTGATGGAAGTATATGATAGTCAAGCCTCAATTAAAGATCAAACTATCTGAAGATTCATTCAAGTATTATGTGAAGACGAAGTCCGTCTAAAGAATAATCAAGCTTGGATGATGAAGTAGCCTATTGTAGATACCCAGTATCTGCTGAGACTCCAACAAACACCCGATGATTATCGGACTACAACATGTTTTGGGATCGCAGCGTTTGATCGACAGTTTGTGTACAACTTTACGTCGGAAAACTTAAAACGATTTCGAAAACAAAACATTTCAAAACATTTCAAAAATACCTGGAGTGTTTAATGCACGACGACGGGGTCGCAATGACACTAACTAGAGTCAAAACGGACACCGGACCAAAAACCGACTCGAAAATTCAAATCCCGACTCCAACAATGAGTCAAACCGAGTCAACCACAAAAACAAAATATCTTCAAGCCTTCTATACTAAGTTTTCCCGGATTCATGTTGGTCAAGTACCAAACATGTGACTACAAAACCTAGGATATAACAAATCATGATTGCGTTTGTTGTGATAGTGAAAACACACTCGAAGAGCCGCGACGTGGCTCGCGCCTCTTTGAGCAGCCCAGGTGGCCACGTCGCTCAAAACTCACACAACCACTCATTCTCCTATAAATACCCCTCAAATGCCACCCATTTGAGAGTGACGCGAGTGTCCGCCCCCTCTTTTCTCCCTTAAAATTCTCGACTCGACTTCTTAAGTCACAATCCGACGCGTGTTTACGACCTACCGATCGTAAACACGAGCCTTACTCATTCTTTGGTATCGTCATCGTGCATTAAATCACTTGTCCGATCACTTTGACCACTACACCATCACTAAACTTTTAAAACACTCTTTTTACTTACCAAAACGGTTTTAAACCGAGTTTTTTCCGATCAAACAAGTTGTTACACTTACGTCGGTCACTCGACATAACCAAACATGTAAGTATGAGGGTGTAAAAATCCTCTTTTATTATTATATTTTCATTTGTTTTAAGACTTTAACATGCTAAAACATGCATAACATGAACCAAAACATGGAATAAACGAGCCAAAACTGATTTTTAGTCTGAGGCAGAAGCCCCTTAGGTCGCCAACTGGCTCGCGCCTAAATGGGGTGCTCAGACCAGAGATCAACCGTGTTTGTTCTCGTCATTTCCCTCAATCCATTTTTCATATTTGTAATCGGTTTTTACCATTTCAAGTATTTTCGAAACCTTTTTGTTTCATTTCACTTGTTTTAACCATAAAGCATTTTTCGCCCTTGGTTCTTCATACCATGACGGTTAAATCCGTGTTTCGGTGATAATATTCGGTTAATGACATTTAAGAGGTATTTTAAAGCCTTTTATTTCATTTTCTTTACATTTTTCAAACAAGCATATTAGTCACTAACACAAAATCATCCTTGGTTCTATATACCATGCCGGATTTTAACCCGGGTGCGATGACGAGTATTGACTAATTACATTCAAAATGGACTTAAAACAATTAGTCCATAATCATTTTCAAAACTATTCATGTCAAGTTTGTCAAACCGAACCCGACACCGAATATTATCAAATAATGATGATTATTCGAGTCTAGTTCTCCAAATCAACAAATGCGGTCTAAACGACTCTTTCAAAATCAAACCGGGTTCAAATACCCATTTTCAACACGTTTCATAACGTTTTCTAAATAGTCAGAACACGGCATACAACCGTTGGCTAACCCGGCCCTCAAGCAGGCCTTTTCCTTCTCATTTTCAAAACCAGAGGGAGGCCCCTTAGACCGCCGGCTGGCTCGCGCCTCTTATAGCCGTCTGGTACAGGGCCTGTTCCCTTCCAGCATCAGTCTAGGACGATCCCGACTCCGGTTGACCCGGATATAGGACGGATCAGACGACTATCCGATTATTCAAACCATATTTGCAAAATGCCTTACTAAGTCAAATGGATCATGTTATGCACCCTAAACCTAATACGGTAAATGGATGTTTAATTTCCGTCTTGCATGCAAATCAATCATTAATCTAACTCGACATCTTATACTTGATACTTCGATTAAATCAACCGACTTAGAAAGCTCTTACATGTTAGGTTTAAATCATTGGATGCGCATTCATGCATTTAAACCGTTTTATCAACTTTTGCATTCAACCAACCAAGATCGATCAGTAGAGGCCGCTAAATGCGGGCGGGATTGGGTGTCTGATTAAAGGGCTTCCCAATACGTACCTTCACCTCTTACTCAGAAACTTTGGATAGTGGACGACCTTATCCAGGGCGTACGAGAGTCATTCTAGAGATAGGATGCTAAAGAGGGACGATTTCCTTATCTTTAGTACCTATGTAAAACGCTGCTTTGTGCTTCGATTTGACCGAGGTATAAAGTGGATTTCGAACGGGTTCCAGGCATCCCACAAATGCTTGGTGGCGACTCCGAACATCTCTAATCGTTTCGAGACCCTTACCGAGACAAAACCGACCGATCTAAAATTATCCGGTAGAAAGCATCTTTACGCCGCCGAGCGTGGCTTTCAAAAAAATACCGCTGTATGTCCGCAGATCGAGCCGGACCTACAGGTGGGCCATGTCCACAGATTGGCGACTCCGCTGGGGAGAACTAGGACACTTACGTCTTTGTGATCCCTAGATGGTGAGACTCGAACGAGGTCTTGGTTGGAATGCATTAATTGATATTACGGTCACGGTCGGGTTCCTTGTCCGGGTCCACAACCTAACCCTTTTCGACCAATTGGCTCGTCTCGTCGGCGTGAGTTTTCTCATCCCCGTTTTTCGAATCCCGATTGAGTCAAGCATACCACTGACGTTACACATTTCTATTTCGTCAAAGAGCTTTCATCACTTTCGAGCACGAGGCTAGGGCACCCTCCTTAAACATTTTGTTTGGATTGGTATCCCTCTCGCAAATCGGGGTTTGATTGCTTGGTGTGTAACCCACCCTTTTTAAGGCAAAACCCGTGTCAGCATGATGCATAATATAATGAAACTGTGAGTGCTTATGTGCTACTTGATCATAAGTTCTTCCGTGTCATTTTCAAACTTGCAAAACACCTTTTTGCGCCGTTATAATGGCCATTTCAAACCTCGGTCTTTTGCCGACCGATGCACGCCTTTCTAGGCCGTCGTAATGACGATTTTTAAACCCGGTTTTGTATAACCATTTCAACACGCCTTTCTAGGCCGTCGTAATGACGATTTTCAAACCCGGTTTTGTATAACCATTTTAACACGCCTTTCTAGGCCGTCGTAATGATAATTTTCAAACCCGGTTTTGTATAACCATTTCAACACGCCTTTCTAGGCCGTCGTAATGACGATTTTCAAACCCGGTTTTGTATAACCATTTCAACACGCCTTTCTAGGCCGTCGTAATGACGATATTCAAACCCGGTTTTTGTATAACCATTTCAACACGCCTTTCCAGGCCGTCGTAATGACGATTTTCAAACCCGGTTTTGTATAACCATTTCAAATCACCTTTTTACGCCGTCTTAATCACCGCGTCTAGACACGGATTTTAACCCATTTCGCGCCGACAATGGCTCTTTCAAAACCCGAGAAAAGCACACACCCTTTTCTCGAAACACTTTCGGGATTCCGAGGACCATACACCGTCCCCGAGACCTTTTCAAACATTTCAAAATCTATTTTCAAAACATACAATTTTGAATTTCAAAACCGTCTTGGGAAACAATGCACTGTTTTCCGAGCCGACTCAAACTCAAACCATCTTTTGCAAATAAACTTAAGACAACCCTCTTCAACTGATTGACTTGCGGAGATTTCTATCTTCGGAAGCCGCCCATTAAAGCGACAAATGAATCTTTTTGAAAATTTCTATTTTCGAAAACTTCAGTCCACCATTCCAATTCCGCCTCGTGTCTATCGAGTCAAAGCAAACGTACTTATGGGTCTTTAATTATGAGTCGTCTCACCACGAGACCCGTCCAATGGCGTCGCGCCGCCATGATTGTACTCGTGTCAAAGGTTCGGTCAAACACTGTCACGTCATAAATCGAGTCGGCACCGAGGTACCACACACGGTCACCCCGTCTTGTTGAGTCGATCTTGGTCTCGTCCTCTGTGTTGTCTGTGTTCAGTCTTGGAACCGTGTCGGATTGAGTTGTAATGTGAGCCGTTTTTCTTCCTCAGAGCCATGGCCCCGTCTTCAGCTTCGTCCAATAACAACAATGATAACAACACAGATGTCACAACTGATCAGCTAGCCAGCCTGCTTACCGCTCTTAAGGTCACCCTGGATCGCGTCGAGACCCGTATCGACGCCCTCGAGAACAAGGAAATTGGGGAACATAATATCCCACCTCTGACTGAGACTGAAAAGAAGCTGAAACTCTTGGAAGAACAACTCCTAGCCCGGGGTAACAACATCCACCTTGAAAATAACCGAAGGTTCGAACCTGTTGGGGACCAGTTACCAGACAACTTCACCCTGACTGACGTGCCTAAGTTCAAGGGAGTGGAGGACCCACTCAACCACATCCATGCTTTCAAAGACTACATGGCCATTAAGAGGGTCAAAGAGGAACTTTTTACCAGGATCTTCCCATCCTCTTTGGAGCCGATTCCTCGCCAATGGTACTACTTCTTGGATCCGAAAAACCTTACCACCTGGGATGAGATCGCAGTTGTGTTTGCCAAACAGTATGCCGACAATGTCGAGATCCAAGCCAACACCCGTACTCTCGAGGTGTTAACCCAAAACGACAAGGAAGGATTCACTGAGTTCCTAACCCGTTGGAGGAGGGTGAGTACTCAGTTGGTTAGTAAGCCGAGTGAATCAACTCTGGTGGAGAAATTTGTCAACAACCTCCGCCCAGTTTATGCCAACCTGCTGAGGTATCAGAATATCAAAACTTTTCAAGATCTGCAGATTCTGGAGACACGTATTGAGGATGACCTCCGAAAGGATGTCTTGGCAAAGACCACTGGCAGGGGTTATCAAGGATCCACCTCATCCGGATCTCGCCCCTACAGTCAGACGAACATGATTGATGAGGTTAACCTCGTCGAACCATCTGCCAAGAAAATTGAACGCCCCCAGAGAGTGTTCACCAACATAGGGCCAACTTATGCAAGTGCCCTAAAGAGGCTCTTGGACCAAGGGAAGCTACAACCGATCGGGCCCACCCCGGACCCGGCCGACGACAAGAAATCCCGATTTTAGAACCCCAATGCCTACTGCCAGTATCATCGAGGGAAAGGGCATGATACCAAAAATTGCTTCAAACTCAAGCACCTCATTCAAGACATGATTGAGAAGGGAGATTTGCCTATACCCCCACCAACTAAGCCAAACAACAAGACGAATCCCCTGGGAATTCACGCCATCTCTGACGATGAGCCGACCCTAGACTGCTCTCATCTCATCTTGCTAATTGACGACGAGGTGAATGTTCTGGAAAAGGATCCTTCAGACGGAGTGTTCGTGTTCAGTGCTGCCACTATGCTCACCATGTTTCACCAAGTTGAGGAGGCCATTGCCAGCCTTTCTGAGAGAATCACCCGACTCGACGACGCCTACCGTCGACTCATCTTCAATCCCCCGGCACCACGTCCGAGGGAGAATTCCCCAAGTATTCAAAACTACCCACCCCAGGATGGATTGCTCCCGCGGCCATTCTGGCACAGACCCCACGAAAATAACCACATTCACGAGAACTACCCTCACAAAAATCGCCCTCACAAAAACATTCCCCACAAGAACTACCCACCGAGGAATACCCCTCCAAGGTATCCTCGAGACCCTGAAATTAACGGCATATGACGGGATGATGTTGAGGATGTCTATGTCATCCCGGGAAAGGAAAAGCGGACGAAGGAAATCGGACATCTCACCCAGTCCCGACGTCCCTATCAGAATTCGAGCAACCCAGCGGTCGTTCCAACAACGAATGACCAATTCGTCTCGGAAGCGGACACTCAACCAAAGGCTCCCGAGAACTCAATCCTGAAACAACTTCAGAAGGCAAAAGCCGAGATCTCAATCTGGCAACTGATCGCAACGTCTTTTGAGCATCGACAGGCCTTACTGCAGGCCTTAGGGAAACTAACCGTGCCCTCCACCTCTTCCCCAGAAGAAATAGTGGTACACATGACAAGGGACGCCCCTGATCTGAGTAACCCGGTCATCTTCTCCGACGAGGATATCCCCCTGTTCGGAGCCAACCATAACCTGGCCCTATACATCACCGTACAATGCCTCCAGAAAAATATACCGATGGTCCTCGTGGATGACGGTTCCGCCGTGAATGTCATTCCTCTCAAAACTGCCCACAGGCTGGGTATTAGGAATCTGATTGAATCCCAACGAATCAAGGAGTACGCGCCTACGACGGCACTCGTCGCAAGGTCGCTGGGCTAGTCACTTTGACCGTCGCAACCGGGCCACTAGAAAGACAAACTAGTTTTCAAGTGGTCGACATCGACGCATCCTTCAACATGCTCCTGGGACGTCCCTGGATTCACGCCGTCAAGGCGGTCACATCAACGCTCCACCAAAAGATCAGGGTCCCCTTCAACGGGAAAACGATCACGATCCCCGCTTCCCCAATCAAAGCAGTCATGAGAAGAGGGGTAGCCTCCCAAGCCATTGAGGAGGACGACAACGAAATGTGGGGTTTCCAAGCCGTAAACGCCGTAACTGATGAACCTGCAACCTCTGAATGTGACCCGTTCGCCAACCTCACGATCAACCGTATCATGATGCGTCAGGGTTATTTCCCGGGTTTGCCTCTCAATCCACTAAAGGACCCATTGCCTCCCTTGAAACAGGCTAAAGTCCCCAACATTCCCTTTGGACTGGGGTACGAACCTACTGACAAAGATATCCGGGAGATGAACCTCTTAATCCGAAAACGCAAGAAGCACGGAGTCATCCTCCGTCCCTACCATCTGACTCTCAACGGATTCTTTGTCCCCAAGGGAGAGTCTGAACTTTACCACGGCTTTCCGGAGCCAATCTATGACTCTGTGGCCATAACTAGATACCCAGGAGTGGAAGTCTTTCAGGACTGCTACTTTATTCCCGACAACATCGAAGCTGCATCAACTGAGTCCAAACCGTCACCATGCCTCGACGGACAAGCTGTCACACTACTCTTTGGGGAAGATAACATCAAGCGCCTCGACTATGAGGACATCATCAACATCGCCCTGAAAGCCAATCAGTTTGATCCAGCCGCCTTGATCTCCGATACTGACCCGGAGAAAGCCACCCAGGGCTGGAGGAAAACCATCAAGTGGACCGATCGCCAAGGCCGCATTCTCAAGATAACAACTAGAGAAGGCCCTATGTTCAGAGAGAGAATTGATGAAGGATCCGAGTCTGAGTCTGAGTCGGAGTCAGAGTCTGTCATAGCTCCTAACACTCCGGAGGTCCCAGTCAAGGTCCCCTTCTCACTGTTTTATCACAAAGTCGTGGCTGATTCAGAGGCTGAGCCTACTAGGGTCACCCCTACTCCCATGAAAGGTGACAACCTGGAGCCTGTTCCAGGGGCCACTTCCTCTGTCGTGTCGCCTCTGACTGATCACGAGATGTCTGTCCTTTCCGAGCTTTTCGCTCGTGTCAACTTAATGAACGCTAAGTTTGCTTATGACTCGTCTCAATTTAACTGCAATGCAATTCTGAATGATTATTAGGAATATGACTTGAGTGACTACCCACCTCACTTAGCCAAAGAACTTGACAAGCGGGAAACCAGAACCCCCATCATTGAGGAAACCGAACCTATTAACGTAGTAACCGACAATACGCCTCAAGAACTTAGGATAGGGACAACCCTGGACCCCTCGGAAAGACAACAGTTCATTGACCTCCTCCACGAATACAAGGACGTGTTCGCCTGGTCTTACAGAGATATGCCTGGGATTGACAGAGAAATTTGTAGAGCACCGGATACCCATCAAACCCGGGGCTAAACCTGTGAAACAGAAGCTACGCCGGATGCGTCCTGAGTGGGCCCTAAAAATCACGGAAGAAGTAGACAAACAGTTCAAGGCTGGGTTCATCAAAGTGTCCGAATACTCGGACTGGGTGGCCAACATTGTGCCGGTACCGAATAAAGACGGAAGAATTCGGGTTTGCGTCGACTTCAGGGATCTGAACAAGGCGAGTCCAAAAGATGACTTCCCTTTGCCACATGTTGACATTCTGGTAGACAATACCGCCGAGCACGCTCTTCTATCATTAATGGACGGGTATGCTGGGTACAAGCAGATTAAAATGGCTGAGGAAGACATGCACAAAACCGCGTTCACTACGCAGTGGGGTACATATTGCTACACGGTCATGCCTTTCGGCCTCATCAACGCCGGAGCAACCTATCAAAGAACCGCAACCACTCTCCTACACGATATGATGCACAAGGAGGTAGAGGTATATGTCGATGACATGATCGTCAAATCAAAAGAACGGGACGGCCACATAAGTGCCCTCCGGAAATTCTTCGCTCGTCTGCGGAAATATAACATGAGACTAAGTCCTCAGAAGTGCGCATTAGGGGTCACCTCCGGAAAGCACTTAGGACATGTCGTCAGCAAAAGAGGCATTGAGATTGATCCAACCAAAATCAAAGCCCTTCAACAAATGCCTCGGCCTAGGAACGAGAAGGAGATTCGGGGATTTCTCGGTCAGGTCCAATACATCAGCCGGTTCATTGCCAAGCTCATTATGATCTGTGAACCGATATTCAAGAAGCTTCGCGCCTCCGATCACACCGATTGGGACGACGACTGTCAGAAGGCATTCGACAGGATAAAGGAAATCCTATCCAAACCTCCTGTCCTCATGCCGCCTCAACCGGGGATTCTTCTATCCTTGTACCTGACTGTTACAAACACAGCCATGGGAGCAATGCTAGCACAAACGGTTGGCAACGAGGAGCGAGCCATCTACTACATCAGCAAAAGTTCATTGAGTACGAGACGAGGTATACCCAACTGGAAAAGACATGCCTTGCCCTAGTATGGTCAACAAAGAAGCTGCGGCATTACATGCTCAGCTACTCGGTCCACATCTACTCCAAGATGAACCCGGTCAAATACATCTTCGAATAACCCGTACTAAACGGAAGGCTGTCTAGGTGGACACTGATGCTGTCCGAGTTCGACCTCAAGTTTGTACCCCTCAAGGTTATCAAGGGAAGAGCATTTGCCGATTTCCTGGCAGAAAATCCCGTCAACGAGGATCTAGCGACCGACACATGGTCACTTCCTGACGAGGACATCCTTTGTGCCGACTCTGACGCATGGGACCTATACTTCGATGGTGCATCTGATCTGAGAGGCTTCGGGGTGGGAATCCTTCTAATATCACCAGAGGGAGAGCATGTTCCAATCTCAGTCAAGCTAGACTTTACCGTCACCAACAACGCCGCTGAATATGAAGCATGCCTCATCGGCCTACAAGCAGCCATCACACTTGGCATCAAGAGACTGAGGGTCCATGGCGATTCCTCACTCATCAATCATGGAAAATCCGATCTGACAGCTTAGTTCCCTACCGAGCAAAGATCAATCAAGAGGTCGAGTTCTTCGACCAAGTCGACTACTTCCACTTGCCGCGAGAGGAAAATCAATTTGCTGATGCCCTAGCAAAACTTGTCGTGCTCGTCAACATACCCGACGACATGACATCGATGCCCCTGTGTGTCGAGAGAAGAAGCGAGCCAGCTCACATTTGTGTCATTATCGACGACGAGGAAAGCCATGATGAACCTTGGTACCAAGCCATCCTCAATTACAAAACCAAAAACGAATTCCCTCCCAACTCTGATCAAAGGGGACAAAGAGCCATCCGTTTACTTGCATCACAATTCGTGATAAACCAAAATCAACTCTACAAAAGAACACCCCAAAGAATTCTCCTCCTTTGCATTGACCATCACAAAGCCAAGAAAGTCATGGGAGAGGTTCACGACGGAGAATGTGGCCCTCACATGAGTGCAATGATGCTTACACGGAAAATCATGCGGCTAGGTTACTACTGGACAACCATGGAAGCCGATTGCCGTAACTACGTCAATCATTGCCACAATTGCCAAATCTTCGCCAACATACAACACATACCACCATCCCTTTTATACACCATGACATCACTCTGGCCATTCTCAACCTGGGGCATCGACATCATCGGGAAAGTCAATCCGGTAGGCACCAAGGGGCATTGCTTCATCCTCGTCGCCATCGACTACTTCACCAAATGGGTGGAAGCGCAGTCATATGCAGTCTTGACCGCCAAACAAGTGGCCAAGTTCATTCAAAACAACATCATCTTCCGATATGGGGTACCCCATGAAATCATCAGCGATCAAGGCTCTCACATCCGGGCGGAAACTCAAGCTTTGCTGGACAAATACAAGATCAAACGACATCGATCATCCCCCTACCGTCCCCAAACTAACGGAGCGGTGGAGGCAGCGAACAAAACTCTTGTTACCATTATCAAGAAAATGCGAGACAACTACCGCGATTGGCCGAGCAAACTCCCATTCGCACTCTGGGGATACCGAACCTCCATTCGAACACCGACAGGCGCCACACCCTTCTACCTATCATACCGTATGGAGGCGGTTCAACCGGAAGAGTTAAAGGTCCCATCTCTACGTATCCTACTGGAGAGTCAAGTCCCTGAGGCGGAATGGACCCGTCGAAGGTACGAACAGCTAACTCTTCTAGACGAACGGCGACTCAACGCCTTGCACAACATCCAGCTATACCAACGACGTATACAACGGGCATTCAACAAGAAGGTTAAACCCAGAAACATCCAGGAGGGCGACTTGGTCCTCAAGTCAGTTCAAGCACCATTACCCGTCGATCCGAGGGGAAAATTCAAACCCAACTGGGCCGGGCCATACCTGGTCAAGAAAATACTTTCGGGGGGCGCAGTGAGACTGAGTGACCTAGATGGGGAGGACTTTACAAACCCGACGAACCTAGACCAACTCAAGAAATACTACCCTTGAACCATAGCAACAACAACCTAGCCTAGTTTTACAACTAGCACCAGCCTCAACCCTTTTCAAGTCAAGTTCCTCAATATGTTCTGATTTGAAATTGCGTGTTTTATCGAGTCTAAGCTGCGGCACCTTGCCCGTTTCGAATATCCTTTGATCCGTCAAAGGCAACGTCCATTTGCACTACAAAAACCAAACCCCCTGAACTACAAGCATGGTTTGATTTCGCCTCTTCAGGTGAATACGTAGGCAGTCCCTCTTATGCTTGAGGGATACAACCACAAAACCCAATTCAAATTCACAAAATATTTCGAACTACGATCATGGTTTGATTTCACCTCTTCAGGTGAATACGTAGGCAGTCCTTTCTTACACAAGAAGGATACAACCATTCCCACAATAAAATAAAACAACCATCCCCACATACAAAAAAAACCTATCAAAAAAGGAAGAAAGGGAAAACCATTCCCTTTCCCACAAAAATACAAAAATGAGCCTTTCTCCCTTTCCCCAAAATACCACTTTCCCAAGTGCAAATGTTTAGGACAATTCAAATCGAATTGCCTTTACCAAACGGATGGAAGAAACAAGCGTTCACGATCTTCGACACGAGCAATCCTCTTATTTAATTAATAATGGGAGGGATTACAATTTCAACAACAAATAAAGCTCGACGAGTCTACAACTTGTCAAAGCTAAGGTGTCCACTAACACACATCACATAGTAAAACTAGCAAAAACACACAATAACTAGCTAGTACAACATAATAAAAACTCACAACAATAATACAACATAATAATAAAGTGGGTAATGGAGGTCTTCACTCTTCCATTCTACCCTTGCCTTTTCCTTCGGGGTACATTTTCCCCTTGTTCTTCTTGTCGGCCCGCCTAGCATGGACTTCCTCCTCGGAACGGATCCTCAACGGATCTAAGACGGCAACGGCCTCCGGTCTAGCACAAGACCCCATATTCGACCCAAGACGAGCCAAGGCACAGCCCACCATATTCTTGGGGCCGGAACTCCTCCTCTTCGGTGGTCTCATCACATCGGGGGTAGCTTCATCAACATACTCCTCAAAGAAGGCACGGTTGGCCTTGCCAACCTCTCGATACTTCAAATCGACAACCTCGTCCTTACGGAATTTGGATCTCTCTTCCAAGGACGGAGCACGTGACCACTTGACATAAGCGGGAGTCACCCATGTCGTGGCAATGGGGTTTGGTACCTCCCAAAGCGGCCGAGTGGCCCACCATCTTTCGAAGAACTCCACAAGCTCGGAGTTCCGGAAAACATTCTCTTGGACAAGAGTATCTTGAGCGGGCACCTTTTGTTGACGCCCCATTTGCCTCATGAGCCTTTCGGGATAAATGAAGGAAACTACCTTCAAGCCCACCACCATCAAAGAACGAGGACTAGCACCCGAAGCGGGCAACCCCGTGAAGGACCTCAAGTTCCACCACGGCACCACCCAACGGATATAAGGACCACCCTCCTCCGCCAATCTTGCGGCCCAATAGGCCTCGGTGGAAGCAAAACTATCCGGGTACAACTTCTTCCTCATAGTAAGGTGACGGAAGGAGTAAGAGCAAGGATTAACCGGAGGCTCTACATACCTTAGCCTCTCCAATAGCCACACTTGGAGGATCCTTGGCGATCCAAAAGATTGAGCTTCTCCACAAGAGCCTTCCTTGTCCAAATCTTGGATAATCTCTCCAAGCACCAACCATGATGGATCTCTACCATGCTCCATTTGCTTAATCACATGGATGAGGGTCATGCTACCATGGCATCTTGGCCCCTCCTTCTTCAAGACATCAACAAAGAGGTACACATGGACAAGGCAAAATGCAAGAGCCCTTCTCCTAGCAACCTCAGAGACATTAGCATCTAACCGATTCGAGAAGATGTTGATAAGAGCCAACATATCCACACCATGTGGAGCAAGAAGAAAGTTGACTTGGCTTGTTGACAAGCCCAACATGGAACGGAATTTCTCCTTGTAGCACAACCGATTCGGAGGAAGCACCGGAGCACAACCCGGCCACCCACCAATGACCCCAACTTCTTCGGCAAGAGGACAAATTTCACCTTTTGGGAAAACGAAAACATGATGTTTCGAATCCCGAAACCGAGAGCATGCTTCAAGAAACGAAGGTTGCACCTTGACTTGACGAAGCACCAACAATTGACCAACTCCCATGCAATCGAGTTGATACTTCTCGGGAGGCGATAAATCCCGACAGCATTGTCGCAATGCGCTCTCAAAAGCATCCATGAAATATTTTTGTGGAGGAAGAAGAGGTTTTGTAGAGATGTTTTTGTGTTTCGGATGATGAAACAATGAAGCGCAAACGTCCCTATTTATACAAAATGATCAGCGCGTTTTTCAGAAAAAGAGGAGAGCCGGCTTCCATCGCCAGGCTGCTCGCGCCTCTTTGAGGCTTCTCCCGGATTCCCGCTGTTGACTTGTCTCTTTCAACATGTGTTTTCTCCTGACACCTCAAACCTCCCGCCAGGAACCTCGCGCCTCTTCGGGATGATCCGGGAAATTTTGTGTTTCTTCACACTCACATTTCCTTGTTTTCGCGTTTTACGAAATCCGACACGGTTTCCATGACGCAGCTTTAAACATACGGATTTTTCTTTCTTTTTTTAAAGGGGGGAAGGGCTAGTCGCCCCGATCCGCGACGGATCGTTTCCATGTCAGTCGAAATTCCGAAAATTTTTCGCTTTTTCGCAAATCAAAAATACAAATCGAAAATTGATAACACGACATCAATTTTCCTCAAAAATTCAAGCACTCACAAATTCGAGTCTTGACATCAAAAGCCAAATGTACTCACAAAAATCCTTTCCTAAAGATTCGTTCCTGACGGTTTGAGTTTTTATATTTTTCGAGTCAACTTTCAATAATTTCGATGCAATTTAATTCATGACACGAGTTAATTGCTCAAATTTTCAAATCAATTCCTTTTGAATTCCAAACGTGGCGATTTTGTCACGGAATTTTCAAAATTTCAATTTTAACTTCAAGTCATCTTGGTTAAATTTTTATTTTCAAACAAATGCTTTACGTGTTTACAATCAAATGATTTTACGTGTTTACGTTTATGCGTATGTGCTATCTGTTGCCTGTTTTCTACACTAACGATGCAGGAACTGGTGCAAAGCAAAAGGAGAATCAACGGCCGACAGCGCTCCTCCGAAACACAACACAAAAAAACCGAAAGTCACAAAATAAACCACAATCGAAAAACACATATATACAAACAGCCTTACGCAAAATACATCGACAACCGTCTATCATACAGACAGTGGCCTAAAACAAACGTCTATCATACAGACACTGGCCTAAAACAAACGTCTATCATACAGACACTAGCCTAAAACAAACGTCTATCATATAGACACTGGCCTAAAACAAACGTCTATCATACAGACACTGGCCTAAGACAACGAACTGGGGGCTAGCCGCCACCTACCGAACTAAGCACCTCTATCCTCTCAAACAGAAAGGAAAGGGAGCAACACGGGAAACAGAGGAGCGACAGCGAAAGCAGAGGAGGTTACCATGACGATAACCCTCCGCTCCTGCTCCATGACAAAAAAGAAGACAATGTCTTGCAGATTTCGGACGATACGACAACCGGGGACCGTAGCTTAGCATGCTACCCCGATGTTGGACCCCACTCAGCTGAATTCAACGGCGATCAAGGTCGACAACAGAGGATAACACACTCGTACTGACCCCCAATCATCAGTCATCCTGTCCATGAGCCACAACGAAAAGGACAAACCAGCCATATTAGCTGCCTATCCGGATCTCTGCAGACGACGACCAACGATCGATACCCGATCGTTGGCCGGACAAAGGCCGCCAGGGAGAAACACAACCAAGCTCAGTAAAAAAAAAGTCGACTCGACTCCCCCCGGATCGACTTCCTCCTCCAAAGCCTCGACAACGGACCCCATCGGTCCCAGACGATACCCTGCGGAAAAAAAAACAACAACAAAAAAACGTCAGCCAAAATTTCGGCATTACGACGACATGAAATGGATAAACCCAAAAACAACAAAAACAACCTGCAATACAAAAAACAAGGGGCAATCCCGCCCCAAACCATTCACAAAAAAAACACAAAAAACGACTCGCCCCTCTTTTCAAGCAAAAGACGAGTCAAAATCCCAAAATCACAAAACGGCACTTCAAGACCCATACAAGGTCTGCCAATAACCCAAAATACATGCCCGACAAAATGGGGATTTTTCTACGGTTCAAAAAGGCAATTCATACGCTAATTTGAGCCCAAGCCGGTCAAAATTCAAAAACGACCGCAAAAAGGCAAACGTGATTTTATCACGCTCCAAGGTGACCTAAATTACCAATAAGGTCTATTTCAAGGCAAACTGACTCAATTCAAGCCCAAACAGGCGCTTATTTCGTCAGACGTAAGACCGTCGCAAAAGGCAAAAATTCAATTTTGCCCACAAACATCCAACGAAAGTCCTTAGATGGCAAACACGGGTTTTCCCAACTACAATGCAACCTAGTGGGACCCACTACCCAAGCAAATAAACTTGGCATTGTGAAATGAGACGGTTTCTCGCCTCAATCACATTTTTCGAGCCTAGGGAGCGGAAACGGGGACCAAAATGCAAACTAAAAGCACCCCTATACTCCTAAACAGGTTTCTAACCTAATGCAAACATCAATTTCACTCGAAATTGGGTCAATCAAAAACGCCCAATTCGATTTTTAGGGCAAAATCCGCCCTAATTCAACTAAGCTAACAATCAACAAATTTGAAAAGATTCAAGAGGAAATACTTACCTTGAGATGACATTTGTTGACAATGGCACGAAAGAAAGCAAGCTTGAAGGTCCTTCAATGGCGATTTTGGCGAGATTTCGAGGTTGAAGATGAATGATCATCCGCAACTCAACCTCGCGTCTTTTTAACAGAAAATAGGGAAGCCGACTTGCATCGCCAGGTGGCTTGCGCCTAAACCAGGCCTCCCCTTTTCTTTTTCAGCGAAATTTGGGCTTTGGCCCAATTTCCCATGACAAATTCCAAAATTTCGTTGACAATATTGAATATTGTCATTTCCTCGAAAACAAACAAAAACAAATAGTGAAAATTTAAAATTCGCTATTTTCAAGCAAACGACGATCAAAACCGCCAATTTCAAAAAATAATGGCGAAATCAAAATTCACCATTTTCCTTCAAATTTTCCAAAATAATGGCGAAAATTCAAAAACCGCTATTTCAAGCAACGGCGGTTAAAACCGTCAATTTCAAAATAATAGTTGGAAATTGAATTCCACTATTTTCACCACACATGTCAACGGCGGCACATAAACCGTCACTTCAATCAATGGTGAAGATTCCAAATTCACTATTTTCTTTCAAATGTCAACGGCGGCACATAAACCGTCACTTCAAACGTAATAGCAGACTTAAAATTTGCTATTCCCCTTTCAAAATTAAGACGAACGGCGATCAAAACCGCCACTGCAAATTCAAACCGAATGGTGAAAATTCCAAATTCACAATTCCTTCAAACACCAGCAGGGGGCTTCCTCGCGAAACCCGCTCATTCCAAAAATAGTGATAGTGAGAATCCATACTCACTATTTCCCCAGCGACATCATGAGTTCGCTACTTTCAAAACAAGCCCATTTGACGCGGCTACACACATGGTCCATTAACCGACCGTACCATGGCTAGCGAGCCTTTGTCCGCACCCTTCCAAGGACACATCCCGAAGATGCCTCGGGTACATGTCCTTGACTCGGCTGGCGAGCCTTACAACGCATCGCGGCTGGCGAGCCCTCCTCACGTACGCACTTCGGCTGGCGAGCCTTTGTCCGCACCCTTTCAAGGACACATCCCGAAGATGCCTCGGGTACATTTCCTTGTCTCGGCTGGCGAGCCTTACAACGCACCGCGGCTGACGAGCCCTCCTCATATACGCACCTCGGCTGGCGAGCCTTACAACACATCGCGGCTGGCGAGCCCTCCTCACGTACGCACTTCGGCTGGCGAGCCTTTGTCCGCACCCTTCCAAGGACACATCCCGAAGATGCCTCGCGTACATTTCCTTGTCTCGGCTGGCGAGCTATACAACGCATCGCGGCTGGCGAGCCCTCCTCACGTACGCACTTCGGCTGGCGAGCCTTTGTCCGCACCCTTCCAAGGACACATCCCGAAGATGCCTCGGGTACATTTCCTTGTCTCGGCTAGCGAGCTTTATAACGCATAGCGGCTGGCGAGCCCTCCTCTCGTACGCACTTTGGCTGGCGAGCCTTTGTCCGCACCCTTCCAAGGACACATCCCGAAGATGCCTCGGGTACATTTCCTTATCTCGGCTGGCGAGCCTTACAACGCATCGCGGCTGGCGAGCCCTCCTCACGTACGCACTTCGGCTGGCGAGCCTTTGTCCGCACCCTTCCAAGGACACATCCCGAACATGCCTCGGGTACATTTCCTTGTCTCGGCTGGCGAGACATACAACGCATCGCAGCTGGCGAGCCCTCCTCACGTACGCACTTCGGCTGGCGAGCCTTTATCCGCACCCTTCCAAGGACACATCCCGAAGATGCCTCGGGTACATTTCCTTGTCTTGGCTGGCGAGCCTTACAACGCATAGCGGCTGGCGAGCCCTCCTCACGTACGCACTTCGGCTGGCGAGCCTTTGTCCGCACCCTTCCAAGGACACATCCCGAAGATGCCTCAGGTACATTTCCTTGTCTCGGCTGGCGAGCCTTACAACGCATCGCGGCTGGCGAGCCCTCCTCACGTACGCACTTTGGCTGGCGAGCCTTTGTCCGCACCCTTCCAAGAACAGATCCCGAAGATGCCTCGGGTACATTTCCTTATCACTTGGCTGGCGAGCCTTTGTCCGCAAGCATTTAGGACAGATCCCGAAGATGTCTCGGGTACATTTCCTTACAACAGCTGGAGGGCCTTTATCCGCAACCATTCAAGGACAGATCCCGAAGATGCCTCGGGTACATACGCACCACAGCTGGCGAGCCTTTATCCGCAAACATGCAAGGACATATCCGAAGATGCCTCAGGTATAACTCCTTCTTATGGCTGGCGAGCCTTTATACGTAGTCTAACGGACTTTAAACGACCCGCATGGACAGTCGACAGACTCTAAAATGTTCCTGACGACAGGTCCTGGATTCGTACCTTCGAGTCGCCTTGGCGTCGCCTATCCCGACGGCAGGTCCTTGGCCCGAATCCTTCCGAGCCGCCTCAACGTCGCTTGGGTCTTCAGGTTGTAATCTTCGATTGACCTGGGGACTCTACTTTGACTTTCGCCCTGTCCAAGCCTCAGTCAAAGTGAGGGCTCTGTATATACCCAGTATCTGCTGAGACTCCAACAAACACCCGATGATTATCGGATTACAACATGTTTTGGGATCGCAGCGTTTGATCGACAGTTTGTGTACAACTTTACGTCGGAAAACTTAAAACGATTTCGAAAACAAAACATTTCAAAAATACCTGGAGTGTTTAATGCACGATGACGGGGTCGCAATGACACTAACTAGAGTCAAAACCGACACCGGACCAAAAACCGACTCGAAAATTCAAATCCCGACTCCAACAACGAGTCAAACCGAGTCAACCACAAAAACAAAATATCTTCAAGCCTTCTATACTAAGTTTTCCCGGATTCATGTTGGTCAAGTACCAAACATGTGACTACAAAACCTAGGATATAACAAATCATGATTGCGTTTGTTGTGATAGTGAAAACACAACTCGAAGTGCCGCGACGTGGCTCGCGCCTCTTTGAGCAGCCCAGGTGGCCACATCGCTCAAAACTCACACAACCACTCATTCTCCTATAAATACCCCTAAAATGCCACCCATTTGAGAGTGACGCGAGTGTCCGCCCCCTCTTTTCTCCCTTAAAATTCTCGACTCGACTTCTTAAGTCACAATCCGACGCCTATTTACGACCTACCGATCGTAAACACGAGCCTTACACATTGTTTAGTACCGTCATCGTGCATTAAATCACTTGTCCGACCACTTTGACCACTACACCATCACTAAAATTTTAAAACAATCTTTTTACTTACCAAAACGGTTTTAAACCGAGTTTTTTCCGATCAAACAAGTTGTTACACTTACGTCGGTCACTCGCCATAACCAAACATGTAAGTATGAGGGTGTAAAAATCCTCTTTTATTATATTTTCATTTGTTTCATGACTTTAACATGCTAAAACATGCATAACATGAACCAAAACAAGGAATAAACGAGCCAAAACTGATTTTTGGTCTGAGGTAGAAGCCCCTTAGGTCGCCAACTGGCTCGCGCCTAAATGGGGTGCTCAGACCAGAGATCAACCGTGTTTGTTCTCGTCATTTCCCTCAATCCATTTTTCATATTTGTAATCGGTTTTTACCATTTCAAGTATTTTCGAAACCTTTTTGTTTCATTTCACTTGTTTTAACCATAAAGCATTTTTCGCCCTTGGTTCTTCATACCATGACGGTTAAATCCGTGTTTCGGTGATAATATTCGGTTAATGACATTTAAGAGGTATTTTAAAGCCTTTTATTTCATTTTCTTTACATTTTTCAAACAAGCATATTAGTCACCAACACAAAATCATCCTTGGTTCTATATACCATGCCGGATTTTAACCCGGGTGCGATGACGAGTATTGACTAATTACATTCAAAATGGACTTAAAACAATTAGTCCATAATCATTTTCAAAACTATTCATGTCAAGTTTGTCAAACCGAACCCGACACCGAATATTATCAAATAATGATGATTATTCGAGTCTAGTTCTCCAAATCAACAAATGCGGTCTAAACGACTCTTTCAAAATCAAACAGGGTTCAAATACCCATTTTCAACATGTTTCAGAACGTTTTCTAAACAGTCAGAACACGGCATACAACCGTTGGCTAACCCGCGCCTCAAGCAGGCCTTTTCCTTGTCATTTTCAAAACCAGAGGGAGGCCCCTTACACCGCAGGCTGGCTCGCGCCTCTTATAGCCGTCTGGTACAGGGCCTGTTCCCTTCCAGCATCAGTCTAGGACGATCCCGACTCCGGTTGACCCGGATATAGGACGGATCAGACGACTATCCGATTATTCAAATTATATTTGCAAAATGCCTTACTAAGACAAATGGATCATGTTATGCACCCTAAACCTAATACGGTAAATGGATGTCTAATTTCCGTCTTGCATGCAAATCAATCATTAATCCAACTCGACATCTTATAATTGACACTTGGATTAAATCAACCGACTTACAAAGCTCTTACATGTTAGGTTTAAATCATTGGATGCGCATTCATGCATTTAAACCGTTTTATCAACTTTTGCATTCAACCAACCAAGATCGATCAGTAGAGGCCGCTAAATGTGGGCGGGATTGGGTGTCTGATTAAAGGGCTTCCCAATACATACCTTCACCTCTTAGTCAGAAACTTTGGATAGAGGACGACCTGATCCAGGGCGTACGAGAGTCATTCTAGAGATAGGATGCTAAAGAGGGACGATTTCCTTATCTTTAGTACCTATGTCAAACGCTGCTTTGTGCTTCGATTTGACCGAGGTATAAAGTGGATTTCGAACGGGTTCCAGGCATCCCACAAATGCTTGGTGGCGACTCCGAACATCTCTAATCGTTTCGAGACCCTTACCGAGACGAAACCGACCGATCTAAAACGATCCGGTCGAAATCATCTTTACGCCGCCGAGCGTGGCTTTAAAAAAAGACCGCTGTATGTCCGCAGATCAAGCCGGACCTGCAGGTGGGCCATGTCCACACCTATACTCGAAGATCTCCTATGAAGATTAGAATAGTATAGGAGTTTGTCTCTTAATGGTAACTACGAATGAATTTCTTAAGTTAATAAAGTTATAGCTTTGCAGCTATAACATTACTAGTAAAAGAGCTCAATGTTATAGCTCTCCTACTATAACATTAAGATGCTGAGTTTACTATACACGACATATATTGTTTTAAAACTGTTTTTGAAAATTGTTTAACGTTTATTTTAAATGTTTTAGTACGAGTATTTATTAAATAAATCCCGGTTTAGTGCGGAGTTCGGTCTTATGTTAAACATTGGTTAGTAGTTGTTTTGGGTCAATTTATGAGTTGAACCATACTACTAATTAGGGTTTTAACATAACCTCTCTTAAAACTTAAATTCTAACCCATATATTGAGCTAGGGTTTGCGCGGGTCACGAGGCATATGAGCCGTGACATCTCGTGTAACCTAAGGTATATTTTGTAAAGATTTTATTCTGTAAGGAATATCTTTACCTATCTTGTATATCTTACTTAATATATTTGTTTATGATAAAAGATATTCTTGTTATAGAAAATCTTATCATATCTTAGAATTTATGGAAAAGATAATAATTGAATAAGTTATATTCTATCTTTTGGAATATTCTTTTATTATCTTTTAGGCTTTAAGGAAAGAATTAATAGAAGATATGATTTGTTTATAGATCTCCTATTTCGGCCATTAGGGTTTCACAAAACCGAGTGTGCCTTGCTCCTTCCTTCCTATAAATACTTTGCTTTTGCAACATTTAAATTAGAGACCTTAAGCATAAAATTGATTTATTTTTCAAAGAGCAAAACCGTGTATTTCAAGCATAAAACCGTTTTGCAATCTTAAAAGGTCGTGTATTTTAAAACTCGTATATTCATTTGTTAAGTTATCGTTATAAGAAAATAGTGCTCAATAGATTTCTTACTTGTTCATTAACGTGAACCTTTGCAAGAATCATTAGTGCTTTCTTATTAGCGTAAGTTAGTCACTCGAGTATTTAACGGTACTCATTGAGTTACAGCTAGAGTTAGTTGTACGAGTTGGGTTAGTAAATTTGTAATCCGAAGAAAGGTACTAAATTTATTAATCGAGAATAGTGGACGTAGGTTTCGATTTGTGAAACTGAACCACTTCAAAAACCGTGTGTCTCCTTCTATTTCGTTCGTTTACTTTGTTCATACTTGATCATTAGTTAATTAGTTAAAGTTTAAATCAATAAACTTTAAATAATTAATTATATTCATACAATCGAAAAAGTTTTAAAAAGTTTTAAATCCTCAATTCACCCCCCCCCCCCCCTTGAGTATTTTGGATCGATAGACTCTTCAGCGTGCTTGGCTGGGAGTAGTCTTAGGATGGGTGACCTCCTGGGAAGGTTCCCGGGATGCGCATGAGTGAAGACAAAATGCGCTATAAAGGACCCGTGTTGATCTGTGGGCTATGAACACAGCCTGGTGAGCTATCATAAGTAACCGCTCCCGACCCGGTTTGGGCCGGGGTGTTACACAAGTACCCAAGTAACCCAACTATATGTCTAACCCATAAACAATGACTTCATGATATTTTTTTTTATTCTTGAATGAAATTTTTGCATCTTCACTCGCCCTTCATCGACTCTATCTCAGTTTCTTCCGCTATCGAATTTTTACTCTAATCTTCATTAAATAGGAAGGTATTTCACTAGCATATCAATTAAAGCTACGATTGGCCTTACCGTATCAAGCAACACAAAGCACGCCTCCTCGCTAACGACTTTCATTAACGACCCGGTCTCGACTATCCTGAAATATTTAGCCCTGTTATTAAACCTACCACAATCCGCCTTATTTTATCCCTTGCTATTACGAATGGTTGATCGCTTCGTCAAATTGATGTGAATAACGCCTTTCTTCAAGGCACTCCACACGAATCCGTCTATATGATTCAACCACCCGGGTTTGTCAATCCCGACAAGCCTACCTATGTTTGCAAATTAAGTAAAGCGATTTATGGTCTCAAACAAAGACCCCGTTCTTGGTATACGAAACTCCAAAATTACCTTATTAAATATGGATTTCGAAAGTCAATTTTCGATTCTTCACTTTTTATTTTTGATCAAACTAACGTTAAATTATATGTTATCGTATATGTGGATGATATAACTTATACTGGACCATCTTTGAGTGAAGTTAATAAGTATATTGCAGCTATCTCAAATCGTATTTCAGTCAAAGATCTTGGTCCGCTATCCTACTTTCTCGGCATGGAAGTAACCCCAACATCCATAGGTCTTCATCTAAATCAGACGAAGTACATTTCTGATATGCTGACTCGACACAATATGTGAGATTGCCTTCCATCTACTACACCTATGCTCTCCCATCCACCATTGACACGACTCCCTGATCAACCTGTTCATGATGAAACAAATTACCATGCTATTGTAGGCAGCATCCAGTACTTGTCTCTTACACGCCACAACAGTGCATATCCGGGAAATAAATTGGCTTAATTTCTTACACACGCGACTGCTACTCATTGGGTTGCTCTCAAGAAGGTACTCGGGTACCTCAGTTGTACAATCCATCTCGGTATTACGTCACTCAAAGATACTCCGTTCAATCTTCACGCTTATTGCGACATAGATTGCGCCAGAGACAAAGATGACTATATCTCGACAAGAGGTTACATTGTCTTCCTTGGTAAAAATATCATATCTTGGTCTTCCAAAAAGCAATGGGCTCTGTCACGCTTATCAACCGAAGCCGAATTTCGTGCCATTGCCGATACTACTGCTGAAGTCCTTTGGTTGAAATCCTTATTATCTGAACTTCACATCTGCCCCTCCAATACTCCGGTACTCTTCTGTGACAACTTGGGTGCTACAAACTACTCCGCTAATCCTATTTTTCACTCAAGATTGAAGAAACTAGCCCTTGCCATTCGTTTCTTACGAGAACAAGTTCATCTCGGTAAAATACGAGTCCAACACATTAATGGAGATGATCAATTAGCAGACTCGTTCACAAAACTACTTCCCAAGCCACGCTACTCATTGCTTACATTCAAGATCAGATTAACTCTCTTACCGTCCGTCTTACGGGAGCGTATCAAGGATTTTTCACAAGATAACCAAGTCAACACATCAACTACAATTAAGGAATGATTATTCTATAATCATTTCCTCAATCAATCCCTTCAATCACTCCTAATATCAAGCACATATCTTGTATAATTTAGGAATTATGTTTATATGTTCCAACTATGTCCGTTCATAATAGCTCGGATTTGGGACCTCCATTGACGAAACGTTCATAATAGCTGCAGCCCAACCAAAAAACATCACCACCGAACCCATCCCACCAAAAACCAAACCTACCATTCAGCCCAACCCTATATACATAACATGATATCAGAGCCCAAGGTTTAGTCCTGGGTTGTGAGGCGATGACAGGCCGGAAAAGAGATGACGTTCATATCCGACGAAAATAAAACTGGGCCACTATTTGGCGGGTCCGAAAAGAGACAACGTTCCCGACCGATGAAAGAGGTTTTCAGAGGTTCGAAAAGAATAGCGTTCCTGTCGATGGATCAAAAAGAAGATCTTACATGTGAGGCGGCGTGTGAAGAATCACATGTAGGTCTCCCATCGAAAGAAGAGAGAAGTGTATTCTACTTTATAAATCATGCAGCCTACTCCACCCACAGCCAATTTGTGACACCCTCATTTATAGCGGAAAAGTAAACAACATGATAAATAATTTAATTATCAAGTATTCTAAGCTATGAACACTAAACTGACCAATTTAAGCTATCATGTGAAACATATAACAAACAGTAATCCAAACTTTATCAATTGTAACCGGCTTACATCTCACCTATTACAATTCATAAAATCACCATACAAGAAAGGGCAATATATCAAAGACGGGCATAAGTTCTTAGTACGGTCAATAGTCACTCTGTAACTCGAGTCTATACCACGAGGTAGGGAAGGTAATCGAACCGGTATCTTGGCTCAGAGGTTCTATCAAAACATGGCCAAGACACAACACAACCCTAGCCTAAAATCTGCGCAGACCTAGACATGCGGATACACACCACCGCACCCAAGACCCACAATTTTTCTAAAACAAAGTGAGTACCCTAAGGAGTCCACCAAAGGGTTGGCTAGTACTTAAGCTGACCACTTACTATCAAAATAAGTAACGAGGTCATGCCCCAACTTGAATATAATCCCACCAAGTCAGGTACACAAAGGCTATTAAGCAGTGAACATATACTCGTCAAAGACTATAAAGGCCTATCTATGACAAACACAACAACCTGCAAGGAGTATTCAATACCAATTCCACTTCCAGCAATATTAACAATATTAAAGGTTTCAGGGAATCTAGGGCCGTTTCTACAATATAAGAAACTACTCAAATCAACCAACAACATATGTGAAATAAAAACATAATAAATGGCCTAAAACAAGAAAAAGGCCGATTATCCAATTCATATAAAACTTCATCCAACCGAATTTTTACCCGCAACCTGACCCTGCGACAGTGCGGGTTAAATTGCATGGCCGACCAATCACACAATTGACTGACATCGATTCAGTCAAAGGGACCAAGGCTCAGTTTTCGGCTTAATCATCAAAACATTGCAATTATCGCTATAAAATTCATTTTAAGCCTATTCATTACAATTTCATATTATAATCTATCCTAACATGTGAAACTACCAATATAAACATAATTTTTACCATCAACATAATTTTTACTACTAATATGATTCATTTCAAAAGATTACCCATTTGTTACTTATACTAAATATAACATTAATAAACCCGAAACGACAAATAATGCATGAAAAACCGCGAAATAAGCAACGGGCCAACCCAGGGCCTGCCGTGGGCCTGCCTGGGCCTGCTGGCCGCCACCCCCAACCCTCCATTTCTCCATTTTTGTTCAGTTTAACATCGTCTAAAGCATCAATTAATCGTTCCCAACTCATTTCCATACTAATATGAGAACTTAAACTAACAAAAGACATGAATTAGACATGAATTTAACCCATATTATCATGTGAAATAAACTACCCACACAACAATCACAAAATCATACAAGAAAACAAGATTGTGACATTTATTCGTCGAGTAACTCGAAATAGTTACCTTTAGCAACAAAATGAGCAGTTAGCACCTTGAACATCAAACCCTAATCTGCCAACTAACCCCTATCTTCGACTATATACGAGTCTCCAAACTCGTCTTCTAAATCTTCACCTAAATAAACAATAAAAACACAATTATAAGCACAAAAACCGAAATTATGCCCAAAATCGTCTTAAATCGACTTAAAGAAAACTGAAATTAAAACATACTAGGATGTAGATCTCGAAGAGAGGATTCCGAAAATATAAATTTTGCGAAAATCGAACTAGAAACGAGTGAGTTATGGTGAAAATTAGCTTAAAAGCTTAGGTTTTATGGTGTTTTGATTTGGAATGCTTTAGAATGTTAAGGAAGGTGTAGTTGGAAAAGAAAAATCAGAATGAAAGGAGGGAGAGGGAGGTGTGCCGCGGAAATGAGAGGAAAGGAGCGGGATTGACGGAATTTCATGAGTCGGTTTTAGCTCGCTTCGACGATAATTAGAACCGCTTGTCAAATGCAAATTCCGACAAGACCAAAGTTCTTAAACACGAGATTACAAGAAGATTGAGTATTCATATGACCCATTTCCAAAATCGTTTGCCCAATTTTCAAAAGAGTTGTCATTTTTTCCCGATATGCCCTTATTTCGAAATAAAAAGTTTTTACACGGTTTAAACTATTTTTAAACTTTTCGAAACTATCAAAATAAATACTTTACTTCAAAATATAATAAAATTATATTTCTTTGAATTATTATTACTTCAAATACATTAATATCCAATTTTACTTGATTAATAAATTACTTCCGCAATATAATAATGGTCCGAAATCACGGGGTGTTACACAATTGATTTGGGGATGGAACCTCCTTGGACTTGTAAAGTGGGTACTCTCTCTTCCCCGACGGATACGGCCCATGCCAATGTGCGATCTAAGAAAACTCCTTTTCATAATCTTTTAATGGATTTTTTTTCTTTTGAACTCTTTTTTGTGTTGGCTTTAGTCTTTCCTTAATGGAGTGGCAAATGATTCGGGAAAAGCGGAGATCGATGACCCGAGTGAACTTTGTGGAATCAGGTGTGCTAATTAACATATGTATTATGCGATATTTGGGGTGACTATGGTGGTGGTGGTCAATGTTCGTAAGCTAGTATTAAAGTGAGCTCAGGGTGGGGGAGTATGTGGTTCTGGTTGTGGTCTGTGATGGTTGTGATAGCTTGTTGAAGATGTGAACGAACTATTTATTTTATAAAATCCACAAAATAGTGGAGGATTTTGAAATTTATTGTTATTATTTTAATCCTCTTAAGACAATTATGAATGTCTGAATTATTCATATCAAGCGCCCCAGGGTGTTTGTTATCAAAATTTAAAAAAAAAATGTTTCACAAAACATGAAATACATACTATAACCTAGGAAACTTTTTTTATTGGGTACAATAATCTATCTACTAAATGAATAGGTGTTCTTATAATTTTTCTCTCCAAACATCATCTTCTTAAACAAGGAAGCTAATTACAATTAAGAGCATTCACTAAATATGGAAACTAAATAGTTATATTTTATTTATTAAATTATACGGAGTATTATCTTTTCATTAAAATTAATCTTTTTATTAAATTATATTATTTTCACTAAATTCTAAACTATAATCTCTTAATTAAAATATAAATAAAATTTACATAAAACTATAAATTGATAAATATTTTATTTATATATGTTATTTGGGAATGACTTGAGCCATTTTACGTAGAAAACAAAACTGTCGCTATTATTACTTTCGTGATAAAAAAATTAAGAGAATTTAAATATTGAAATCATTGGCTTTGTGGGGTAAAAAAAATATTTTGTTTAAAATCCATTTCAGCACATTACTCAATTCTCTTGATTAATTATCAGTTGTTATGAAATGCCTTATGTGGATGTGCATTGGGCTTATACCCATTTATGACCATTAAACATGTAATTAGGACCTAATCTACTCACCATCTATGTATTATATATAGCTCATATGTAGGGATGGCAATGGGTAGGATCTGGATAGGATCCTATAAGATCCAGATCCGATCCATATTTACAGGATCTGAAATTCCCATATCCATATCCGGATCCGCAGGATCTGGATTGGATCAGGATATATCCTATCCTTTTGATAATAAAAGAAAAATCCCTCTTAAAATATAAAAATATTATTTTTGGTATTTTACTACGACGTAACATACTATTTTCCTTTATTAGATACTAATAATAAAGCTAAAGTTCTAAAAACATAAAAATAAAGTCTTATGAAATTACAATCACACTAAAAAAGTAAATGTTAATCAGAAAAAATCATGGTTTGATTTATGAAAAAAATTAAAAGAACAAAGCATATAATTTTACTATTTGTTTAGCTGAACTTATTTTTTAAGAAAATGAAATAAAAATGGATCTAAGGGTAGGATCTGGATCTCGACCATACGATCCATATCCATATCCTTATCCACTGGATCTTAAATATCGCGATCCATATCCGCTCCGTAGGATCTGGATCTCAGGATCTGGGCAGGATCTGGATTCTGTTGCCATCCCTACATATGTGATGAATAATAGATAACTCTCTTCCCTATCTTAATTTATTTGCTTATTTCTCTCTTAATTTTCTATTCTATTTCTTATTTTATAACACGTTATTAGAACGAAAAGAGGTAGTACAATATAAGAGATTGATCTAGGCAACATTTAATCCTAACATATAAATATAATCCTCCGATTAAGGTACGTTTCCGTCACAATTTTTTTATTGATTTAGCGTTTAACGATTAGTACTCCGTTTGTATTTGGAAGTTCTGAATTCAATATATTGCCCTCAATGATTATTTTAGTGTGTAGTTTGGTTTATTATGATTAATTCAAACATGGATGGCTTTTGTCCTTGGCCGAATTACACAATGCTCTCACAAAAGTCAATTTATAAGTGAGAGTTTCATGTTAATAGCAAATTGGCAGCTTATTTCGTAGCGGTGTATTGGTTTTCTTTTATTTTGTTTGGTTCTACTGTCTTAATTTCTTTGTATAGTTTTACGGTGGAATTATCTTTAATGGATTATAATTTTCTACCTAAGCAACTTTAATGTCTGCCCAGTACAAAATGCCGTCGCTGTTACTTGTTAGCATGTTGCTCAAATTACTGAGCAATAATGTGAGACGGTCTCGTATCATCATAATTTAAGATGATCTTCTACAAGATAGTCTCCTATCTATTTAATTTGACACGATTTCATATCTATTCAATTGAGACGAGCTTCTATCTAATTAATTTGAGACTTTCTCATATCTATCTATTTAACATGAGGCGATCGTCATTATAATTTAAGACGATCTTCTATCATTTAATTTAAGACTCTATCAATATAATATGGGACATTCTCCTATCTGACATAATCTTCGGACAGTTCAGTGTGAGACGACCTCCTATCTATTTAATGTGGGGCGGTCTCCTATCATCATAATTTACGATCTTCTATCTATTTCATGTGAGACATATCGTATCTATTTAACATGAGACGATCTCTTATCAGTCATTATAATTTAAAACGCTCTTTTATCAATCCATGTCAAGGAGCCTCATGTCATCATTATAAGGGATACAATATCCCATCACATTAATGTGCAATAGTCTTTTATTAGTGTAATAATGTGGGATGTCCTTCTATCAAAATAACCTTATATCAGTTCACTATCTCTATCAATCCATGTCAAGGAGCAGTCTTATTCATATTTTTCATTCCTCAACGGGAAATCATATTTTCTAATTTCTTATGACTTAATTATTTATCATTCGTCATATTTCCCAAAGGAATATTAATTCTTGCCAATTTACCTAAGACACTAAATGTGTCATATAACAATTCATATATTTGGCTATATGACGATAAATTATTTTGAGCACACACGATGTAATAGCTAACCATAAATTGGCATCCAACTTTAGTTTGGCAAATCAGTAGTGCACAATTGCACATATTAAGGCACATCCAACCCCAAATATGGAGGATTATAATAAATTACTTGCGAACTACTATCAAAAGTTGACATGAAATGACATATATGATCAACACGTGCTTAAAGAACTTTGATGTAACATTGAGTTCATTTGGGTGTTTACTATACCCGTATATTATAAACATAAAGCTTATCATGTGCTGAACCTCTTATGTGTATAATACAAATATTACTCCGTATTACAACAGGAGACTACACTAAATTTGAGTATATGATTAATATTTGAAGATCTAAACATTGGCGTTCCACGTTAATACTCGAGGTTGAAAATACCTAATAAATTCAATTGAACAAATTAATATTGCTTTAGTGGCTTGAAAGGCACATAACAAAATACGAGTAATTGTGCAATTACATTTCACGGTTTGATTATTATCATGTGAACAATGATCTCATAAATTGTGCATCTTGATTCAGCACATTTAGAGCCAATTACATTATTCACTACTCCCCAAAATATTTCATGATCTTACAAAATGCCCAATATTGTATCTCATTTATATATGAGATGATAAATCAGATTCTAAGGTGGTTATGTAAATGATTGCAATCTATCTTGGATATAGTTTTTACCACCTTAAGGGAGAAAGTAAGTGAAAAGTTGGTAAAACAAAGGAAGTTTTATCATATTAAATTACACCTACAGTGTAATATATGAAGAATATCGATTCTAGAACTTCCAGTATATGATCATAAAAGTGATCATAAAAGTATATCCATATGAAACAGATACACATTTGCGCGGACTATTCAATTACCAATTGGATTAGGACTTTATAAGTCCGATTAACAGTCAACATATTTATGGTTATTATTGAGCTCATAAACCTGAAATCCATCCAAATCATGGATATTGAAAATAAAACTGTACAGTTTGCATTATCGAGTCATCATGCATGTGCATATATAGAGACTAATTTACGCATTTTCATATTGTTTTCATATTATATCATTGCATTACTTCATATCATATAGTTTAGAACTTAGTCACATATCATATGCATGCACATTATTGTTGATGATATGATCAATCAAAGAAAGGTGCAGTATTACAAAAGTGACAAGATTATTTGAAGTGAAGATGTAAAAATCGTTATGAATTATTATAGCTTTTCCAAGACTGAGAAACTTTGCTACAACATGAGTTGAATTGACATTAATTTAAGTAATGTAACTAGCAGGAGGAGTGTGCATGCGCTGTACTTTTTTTTCTTATTCATGGTTTTGTCCCACTGAGTTTTCCATGGAAATGTTTTAACGAGGCAGCTGATTATGCATATTTGAAGATTATTGTACTCTTTTCCTTTACTAGTGTTTTTACCACCGGTTTTTTTTAGGAATGTTTTTAACGTTTTTCAGTATTGTACATCCAAGGGAGGAGCGTTATGAAATGTCTTATGTGGATGTCCATTGGGCTTTGTGGTCCATTATAATACTTATGTAATTAGGTTTCCCTCATGAGATGTACTATATATATGCCCCTATTGAGATGAATAATACTACTGCGATTGAATCTCTCCTTCTATTATCTCTCTACATTTTCCTCTTTATCTTATTCTATAACATCGGTTATAATTTTTTTTTAATTTTTTTTTCTCAATGCAAAATATAATGACGAGAAATATGAGCAATTAATGAGATATCACTATTATATAAGTAATTTATTAAAAATAAAAAAAAAAACTCTATATTCCGTAACATTTATTGCACGAGATCTAAACTAGTTACAAGAATAACAAGATAGTGAGCCGTTCGCAATCTTGGCACATATAATGACCCGGGCTCTTTTAGACAAAATTCCTTATTATCCTCTACACTTCAAATGATGCAAAGTGACTAACTGTGGTTACAAATATAAAAGACAATATTATCTTTATTCGTCAGCAAAAAATGTTGTGATGCATTGCAGGTTGATACTATCGTAGCAAATTCAACTGTAAAATCCCATCAGCATGAAAGGAACTTAACAATATATTATATATGTATATAACGACATGAAGATGATGGTTGATGTCAGATTATCAGGGTATGGATCATTGGAACGTATAGTAGCAAGGATTCACTAAATTATGAACAATAAAATCCAAATGAAGTAACCAAACTTCGTCATTTTGGATATGTCGATATTATGATTTGGTGATAGAGGCGGCAAGCTAAAGTTATTTTTAAAATAAAGGGAACTATAAGGGCGGTTTTGATACTGACACTAAGATTTGGTAAACGGGTTGGGTTGTATCCGGGTTCAGGGCGGAACCAGGAATGAGATCTTTCTAAGGCTAAATTTATAGACCGTTGAAGCGTATTGGTTAAAGAAAAATTGATACCGTGACCATTGGCATATCTGCATTAGCATATAATCTCTCCACACACTTATGATCTTCCTATTTTAATAAATAGTACTCACATATATTAGAGAAATGGGAAGAACACTTTTGTGTGGAGGGAGTATGAGTTTCCGAGTTCAGGGATACTTGGAAAGTGGATGTTTTCTTTTTATGTATTTTTTCACTGTTTCGGCTAAATAAAATATTAACTTTTTAAGCACAACCGTCTTAATATAATTTGATTCAAATCCCAAAGATATT
The DNA here is from genome assembly GCF_048544455.1 of Silene latifolia. Lineage (NCBI taxonomy): Eukaryota > Viridiplantae > Streptophyta > Magnoliopsida > Caryophyllales > Caryophyllaceae > Silene > Silene latifolia. The sequence continues at coordinate 62,143,259 of NC_133526.1, read as the reverse complement.
TATGGATCCGCTATAGTCGTGACAATTTTCAATTGAGGGAGGTAGTAACTATTTAAATTAATCCTGCATGACCAACTAGAAAGATTTTTTTTATTTTTATTTTTTTTGGCAACCGTAAAGAAAGTAGCTTACATAGAGCACATCTGACTCCCTATGTCAGGTGCCAAAACTAAATTATTATTACAAAAACATAAACTAGGAATGGGGGTACTTAAAAAACGGGGTTTCTTCAGAGAGCTTTTGGAGTAGCACATTGAGGATGTCAATCCTTTTATTTTCTTCGGTAGTTGAGCTTTAGGACAGTACCTACAACAAGACACACTCACGTCACGAAAACGTGAGAATTTACCTGGATAAAAATAAACATTGCGTCTTGGAGATTCATCTCTTCGGCTTTGAGTTCTTGATGATTGTCTTTTAGCACTAAAGGCTTTAGGAATCGTCCTCTTGGTAGAAGTGAATACGAAAGATGGAAGATGATGAGTGGAATCCATTGAATCACATAAGGCATTGTTGTTAACTAACTCACATGAGAAGCTTAGAGTAGCATTTTCAACAGGCAAATCACAACCAGTAGCCTTGACGATATCAATCGAGGACACAGATCTTACATCACTTTTGGTATCGTCTGCTAGGATATCAGCCCGCGAACATTTTTTTCCTACTTCTTCTCCTTTTTCTTTTCTTATTATAGGGAGTGCCAAAGTCTATCTCAAGCTCAATGATATTTCGCTGAAGGATTCGCATTCTCATAGTAGAAACTTGAGATTTCTGGAAAAAACTCACTTCTTTACCTTCAAAGAGTTTTTTATATGTACGAGTATCAATCTTTAGTACGGAATGACCTCCCCCCCTTTGCTAAAATGCAGCAGTGTCTTCTCCGTCCCATGAGTATCCTCAGGCTTTAAGTTCAGATCCAGATTAGGATCAATATTATCAGCAGAATCAATATTAGAACAGCCATCAAAATTACAAGAGCTCTCACTTGAAAAGGTTGAATCAAATTTAATGCATGATTGTTGATCTAAAACAAGCTTGCTGGTATCAAGCTCCATATCATGTTTCTCAGTAACTAGAGAATGTGTAATACTAGCACCAGAATAGCTAAAGTTACCATCTTGAACAATAATAGATACAAAACAAGAGTCACTTTTAGGAAAGCAACCAGACTCAGTCGGGGTATTCCAAACAAGCCTATCATTGTGAACAAGAATTTTACCCTTCCTAGTTTCAACATGCATGGAATGATCATCTATACTCTCTTACCTTTCGAATTAATAGTAAGACAATTCTTAACCATACCCAATTCTCTAAGAATGTCCTTATTCTTAGGTTCAACCAAAAGAGCCTCTTCAAAATCTGATTGAGCATCTAAAAACTTATTCAACTTCATAAACGCCAATCTTCTTCAGAAGAGAGACTTAACATTATGAGGGAAAGACGATATGATCATAGAACAAAGGTCCTTTGCAGCCTCAAACTCAACAAGCGTTAAAGCACAAGCGGCCAAATTTAAATTCAAGGAGACCGTAAGATCAGACATGGATTTACTGTCAAAACTAGCCTTCATTCCAACAACAAGACCTAGAAGCTTACACGCTTTGTCGTAACAAGCTACAGCTGGTCCAAAACATTTTTCTTTGAAAAGATTATTACTCCTATCCTTTAAATCCTTGATTTTAAGAAAAGAAGAACCCTCTTATTGCATAAAAGAGTTCATCATGTTCCATCCATCATTCTCCAAGAAACCATCATTTGTATGGCACATGCAAAGGATTCGAGAAACTTTTCAGACATCAGATTAGAATACATCAAGGACGAGCACTAATCAAAAACCTGTATCCCAAGCACAATCTAGAAGGAAGCCGAGCGATAACGAAAGCTACCCGAAATGACAGATTGATTCCGCAGATGCAACAATACCCAAAGAAACAACCCCAATCAACAAGTAGAAAAGGTTTATTTAATAACACCCCAACAAAGAGAAATATAAACATCAGCTTAAGAAGATAGACAAAGAAAAACACGGTTGAAAATAACAAGCTAAAGCAGGCCAAATTAACAAAAAAAACCACAAGTAAGGGAAAATGGTATCACTAGTAGTGGAAAGAAGCGTAGATCGCAATTGAACAATCGCTTCTTGTTAATCGTGAAAGGATTCCATAACCCTCTAATTAAACTCATTTTAATTAGATCTAAATTAACCATTGATTTAGTCTTTGTAAATCTAGTGCATGCATAACTTAAAACAAGAATGAGGAGAAAACGGTTTTCTTACAATGGTGATGAGACGGAAATGGGCACAAGCAAGGATACCTTTCTATGCTTGTTCTTGAGCTCACTAACATGGGATGATCCTCCAAAACTACATTGGTTCAATAATGTGAACACCTCCTCTTAGTTGCACCAAGACTACACCCAAAAATACTACTAATAATGACTAGTTATTATGTAGTATTATTCCTTAATTTTACTAATATTACTACTCTTAGTAATAGATGATTAATATTAGTATTTTGTGTGAGTTTTGGAGGATTGCATGTAGAGAATAATCATAGAAAAAGAGAGTAGAAAAACAAGCACAATGATGCTCTTATAAGAGCATTTTCATGGCACACACACCACACAAGTGGAGTAATTTTGTCTCTTAAATTATTCACATGCAAATGAGTAGAGTGTAGTAGTGAATGAAATGATTATGGTGACATAATAAGATGTCATCACATGACAATATCACATGATCTTATCTAAAAATTTGGACAAACCAAAAGAGTATAATATACTCCATATGGTCGGCCATCATGTGCCACTCTAGTCCATTTTTATTTTTCACATTTGTCCCACAAATGCTTATAAGTCATGTGATCAATTATCTTACATAATTAATTATTAATATAATCATTTAACAATTAAATATTATAATTAATCTTATAATATACTCCCAACACTTAAGTAGTATACTACCATTATATCAATATATAACGGGTCCCATAATTACTAGTTAGTTAAATTTACAACTCCTTGTAAATATAAATAACTTATTACCTCTACCTCAAAATATTTATTAAACCTCAACTAATTTAGTAACTCAACATTTTAATTACTAAATTAAATCTTATTTAATCATATTACAATAAGATATACAATTCAACTCACATAAAGAGGGATTAATTAATCTGTATCAAATACAATTAATTAGTTATCTATTTGGGTTTCATCCTTTAGGTGTGACCTTAAGGGATCAACTGGCCACCACCGTCAAACGATAGTAATGTCAAACTCTAGTCAGCCAATCATTACCGATTAATGTTGATCAGTTGATTTATATAAATGAATCATCCCTTTATGTATTCTTATCATGAGTTTCAATAATGTGATCGCACCATTGTTGAGGATACATACTCCAACAATCTCCCACTTGTCCGAGACAAGTGTGGGTCACCAATTCTCTTGTCCTATTACAATCTCCCACTCAATGCAAGGTGTCTTGGAAGTCGTTCTTGCAAGTGATCATATCAAGAGTGGTTTCCTCGATCTGGAGAGTAACTGTCTGACCGGAATTATCTACCATAGATACCTTCTGAGCGTGGCCATGCATTTTCAGTAACGAGTCGATAAGTGTAAAACTGGTTATTGGACATCTTCAATAACGAGTCATAACATCACATCAAGCGTTAAAACCAAATAAAAGTGAAAATTCACTTCAACTCTATTTTGAAAAAGTCCAAATTGAAAGTAAAAGATTCATTTTCAAACTTTATAAGTCTAGTTTTGGAAATGAAGCATAAAATTTCAACAATGAACTCGAAACGAAGCTCAATTGGGTTAGAAATTTCACAAATTGATAATCAACTCGGGCATGACAAGCACCAACTAAGCTAAGGAGATCTACAATCATCGAACAAAAGAAAAGAAGCTAAACTCTTAAGTATCAAAAATCAAGATAGAATAGAAGTGCGTTAACGTGTATGGAATTCAACTGATAGTTAAATAAATTCCCAAAGGATAAGCTTAACGTAAAAAGAAAGAATGGAAAGAACGATAAGGTATAGGGTCAGAGGGGACCAAAATCTACATAAAGGGCAAATGCTTCACACTCAAATCCCTAATAGCAAAGTAAGCTTAATCGGTTTCCCAAACAACATTGGAAAACCAAGCTTGAGACCATAGTAATCCAAAGAACTATCTCAAATCAACATCGCCAACTTTACTTATAGGCTAATCTTCAAGACAATGTTATTCTCCACAATTATAACCTTGACACTACACCATTACCTCACTGATACCAGGGACACACCCACGGTACCACAACCGGTGGCACCGCTGCACCGCCCACCAAACAGCCGGACCGCAGTCCGTAACAAGGTACTCGAGATACACCCGTGGTTCCGGACCCGAGCGCTAACCGGATCCCTGCCAGACATCGTGCCTCAACCACACGCGCCCCTCCATAACTCAAGTCATTAATGTGCACATCCCTCTTGGAGTGGGAAGCTCCAAGAGGCGACCCAAGCGTAAGACGGCCTTCCAACCGTCTTACGTCTCCTCAACAATAATGTATCACCACTACAACTCCTCCAACATCCTCCACAATTACATATAACACAATATGCAATACAATATGCCAACATATATTTTCACATGTGTAATGATTATCAAACATGCTTCTTTCTCATATGAAATGGATGCCATTTAAGCCAAGTACTCATGTGAACCAATAATCAAAGAGATATTTAAAGACATACTCCCCAATTAACATGTTATAATGCAATCCCCTCCATTACAACCATATACTAAGACACAATCATCCAATTACATGTTGTAATGCAAATCCAATGCTATCATGAAACCAACATTAATCACCCATTATCATGCCACCATGAAATCTCGACACTAGTATGAGAATAACCATAATTACCCACAACATTCATGTTATAATGCAATAACAACACAATAATGACACATGCAACCATTCATACTTATTGAAACCGAGTAGGAAAATCCTAACTTTTAGCATACTCCGTAAGCTACTCGAAACCACCGAGAATCCGTCTCATAAAACCGTCTCATCCTACACAAATTACATAAATACTATCACAACATATCCTATATACTTTTATAATAAATAACCTCTTATTATATCCGTTTAATTACTCATAATACTAACAATAACTACTAATTAACACTACCTGTAACACCCGCGAATTTCCTATTTGGACATTTAAAATTTACTAAACCGTTTGATTTATTTATTTCATATTTTTGAATTTCTCAATTTAATAAATTTAATGTCAAGCTTGATTTTTATAAAAGTAATATATAAAAGCTCGTTTTTATAAAAGTACGTATTATTAAATTATATCTTTGGGTCATAATTTATACAATAATATATATATACGTATTTTTGGTCGGATAATAATAATGACTGTACTGATAATAATTTCCGTCTCAACATCCGTCTAGCTATAGACCGCCACATTTCACCTTGCACCCACTTTAATCTGGACCAATCAAAAACCAACAACACATTCACCAACCTTCAAAATATCTACTATTATTATTATTGTTATTATTATTATTATATATTATTACATATACTACACGTACTATAATTATTACTTTATTATTGTTGTTATTATACAGTGTCCCCAACCCCACTTTTCTTCTTCTTTTTCGTTTGAACAAGCAGCAATAACAACCAAATCAACAGAGCCCGTACACCACCATTTTAGTCGACCTCTAAGCTCAGATCCCTTCTTCATTCCTCAACCAAATTCCATGAATTTTGCACTAATGGCTTCCCCATCTCGTCCTCCTTCTTTTTATGTAAGAAAGATGACATCTTGCCCCTTTTCTGTTCGGCCGTCCCTTCTCAGCTCGATAATCCTTGCCGAATTCGCGTATGGTGTTGCCTAGGAGCAAGCTTGGGCGGTCTGGAGTGTCCTTGAGTCAAAATCGAGTTCGTCGAAAGAGTTAAAGGTAACGGTGATAGGTTACTCGGCAAAATGTCGGAACTTTCGTCTTATGGGTCGTTTTATGTGCTTTTATTCGGTAAAGTTTGGTTCTTGCGTCTTTTCTCCTTCATTTGTAAAGTTCCGTCTCATATTGTTGTTGGTAAAGGCTGTTTTGGGATGGTGGTCCTCTGTTTTGGGGACCGTCGTAATAGTGGTCAATTAGATGGAGTAATGGTGGCTGTTTTGGGCGGTTTCATGTCCTGTTTTGGGATGGTCGAAAGGGTGGTTGTGGGCAGTCTTGAGTCGGGTCTGGAACGGACTCCTAGGACCGGGTTTATGCTGCGAAAATTAGCACGTCACCCCTGTTTTGGGACGGGTGTGAATGGTGGTTATGGTAGGGTGCGTAACTTTGTTGAATAGGGTCGTATTGACGATAACCTTTTCGTATAAATTTCCGTTTCCAAATGATTGGCTGTGACGGGTTTATGAGAACCCATAACGGGACTGTTCTGAGTCGTGTTGGTGACGGTCTTGTTTATATTTGGTAGTCTCGTGTTAGATGGTTTCCTATAGTCTGTGTCGGGTACCGTATTGATGGCATGTTCACAGGTGGTTTGGGCAGCCGCGGAGTAGTGGTCAGGCTGGTTTTGTTGGCGTGCTGATGGCTGGCCGTGGGTGGGTGGTTTGGTCACGGCTGGTTGTTGGTCTTGTCGTATGTATGGGCGTATTACCACACCCCTTTCCTTACTCCCTTGTCTTTCTTATTTTCTTCCTTGTGGATGGTTACAAGTTGTCTTATTTGTTGGGTTGAACACTCACCATTCATTGGGCTTTGCTTGTTCTAATCATTGGGCTTAATATGCTTCACTTCTTGGATCTCCTATGACTTTTGTTGGAATTTCCTCGATTTAATGGTCGGACCTTATTTGATTCGTTTATTGGTTTATTCGAATGGTTTAATTTCCGTCTCGTATTTTATATAACTTAATTCGCTAAATATCGTTCATTATATACATTTCTCTCACATGATTTATATATTGGACTTATAAATGGGTCACTTGGACTTGGTCACATTTTATCCCGTATATTTCATATAACGTAAATTATTCATTATCACTTGCTATATTTTATTTAACCGGCATGTTAAATTATAAAATGGAACATTCGTTAATATAATACAAGTATGAGATATTTATTGTAAGTACTTGTAAGATTCATATTCTTGATAATGTCCTGAATTGTTCTGTTGTGAGAGTCTTGGTCCTATCGGATACTAGAGGTGAGCTATAAGCCCTCTAGTTGCGATAAGATCGTTGGGATTAATGTTCCCATCTGTACTTATGGTGAGATGCAAGCCACAAGTATGAATGTGACATTAAAAGATCCCGTGTCATATGATGTTTGCATGATCTTTCTTACTCCTTTTGTGACTCAAGTGTGACATTTTACATTGTGTGACTACTTGACATTCCTTATTTATTTGCCCTCGGACATTGGGTCACGGTTAGGTGCCATTGTTTCCGAGTTGGGCTATTTTTCCTTCCGCCTCTTCGGACCGGGGATCACGGTTAGGTGACAAGGTTCCGTTTGAGGTTACTCGACTTAGGGCACGGTTAGGTGTACCATGTTTCGAGTCTTGGATACGATTTGGTATCGTGTGTCGAATCGGGTGTCGTCCATCCCGAGAGTCTGGCCAGGTTTAGACTAGGACCGTATTATGATCGTCGTCCTACCAAGAGGTTGGAGTCTAGAGGGTTGTCTTGTTTGAGTTCATACTAAGTATATGTCTTACACTTGTTGAGTCGTGTCCACATGAGTGGGTTGACTTGGTGATTCTATTCCTTGATTGTACATTCATCCTCATATACCATGCCTATTCTATTAAGAAAGTATTATGCCTGTTTCACCATGATTGTTCATTATATCTCCTTATTCTTTATTGTTCGTATATGTTGCATGATTAATATGTTTGATTAAATGTTGTTTGTTACCTGCATTTCGACATATTGTGGCTGGGAGAACCTTGAGTTACTCCCCACTGACTGTGGCGTTCATGTTTACATGAATGACAGGTTTGAAGATGCTTACGTGGGGGAGACGTGTGGGCTAGCGAGAACTATACCCTTGGACCTTAGTTTCTAATTTAGAAACCCTTTATTTGTTTATTCGTGGGATATCTTTTCCCCGCTTTCTAGACTTGGGTTGTAATAACCTAAATCTGTCTATCGTAGTATTTGTTTCATTTCGTTTTGGCACCCGCGTTTTAATCTTTAACTAGTAATCTAAAAGTTTTTTTTAAAATCTCACAAAATTCCGCTTTAATTTATTAGTTGTATTCTCCGCTTTATCGCGGGGTGTCACAGTTGGTATCAGAGCATATGTTGCTCCCGACGCACACACGTGTACCCCAAATTTAAATTGAACTTGACCATGAATAATGAATGAGAGATGGGTAGACTTAAGGACCTAAGGTGGTAGTCTCTAGTGTGTTTGCTCTTTGTTAGGTTCTAACATGCACTACAAGAAAAACGCGGCTTACTGACGGCCCTACCGACGGAAAAAAGAGTCCGTCAGAAAACACGGGTTACTGACGGATGTGTGACGGAAATTCCGTCGATGCGTTTCTCGACGGATATCCCGTCAAGTATCTATTAGCGCGTTGACCAAGTCAAAGGCGCCAAAGAACTGTGACGGAAATTCCGTCGGGAATCTTTTAATACCTTGACGGAAAATCCGTCAATGGTTTTTTGCGCGTTAAATTGGATTACAAACCGAAATCACTTTACCCTATCGACGGAATATCCGTCGGTTTTTTTTCAAAACACTGACGGAATATCCGTCACTTGGTCAATTATTAGTTGGTGGTAGTGTGTGACAGGGTGTCACAATAATTGACCTACTGACGGATATTCCGTCAGTGTTTTGAAAAAACTGACGGATATTCCGTCAGGAGTTTTACTTTAACTGACGTGTACAGTCCTTGCATTATTTTTCTGATAAAGTGAGAAGTGACGGATTTTCCGTCAGTTTAATATGAATACTGACGGAATTTCCGTCAGGATTTCTATTTAACTGACGGATATTCCGTCAGGATTTTTACTTTAACTGACGTGTACAGTCCTTGCATTATTTTTCTGATAAAGTGAGCAGTGACGAATTTTCCGTCAGTTTAATAAGAATACTGACGGAATTTCCGTCAGGATTTCTATTTAACTGACGGAATTTCCGTCAGTGGTTTCTATTAACTGCAACACGCGAAGAGATCCTCCTTCACTTTACTAAAATTCCCCCAAATCAATTAAAATCGCCTCAACCCCTTACCTCCTTAAAACCCGACACCACCACCCTCCTCCACTTCCGGCGCCACCACCACCACCACCAACACCACCACGCCGTCGCCATCACTATAAGGTAATTAACTTTATCTTTTTTTTCTATTTTCTTTATCTTTTTCCTTCTCCTTCATCCTTTTCCTTTTCCTTTTCTTATTTATCTTTTTTTTTTTTTTTTTGTTAATAGTAGGCCGCCTCCTCCGCCTAGCCGCCGCCCGCCGCCGCCCGCCCGCCCCCGCCCGCCGCCGCAGCCGCAGCCGCCACCATCGCACTTCCTTTTTCATTTTTTTTGGTCAAGTTAATTAGGTATTACTCCTTTTAATTAGTTTAATTAATTTAGATTATTAGTTATTGTTTTAATCGTCGAGGTTTCTCGACGGATATTAAATCGTAATTGTGAAAAACTGACGGATATTACTCTTTTTAATTAGTTTAATTAATTTAGATTATTAGTTATTGTTTTAATTGTTGTTGAAAAAGGGTTGGTGTTGATGCATGTTGACTTAGGATAGAAGCCAATGTTGTGACGGATGTATGTTGTTAATGTATGTTGTTAATTTAGATTATTAGTTATAATTTTTTTTTATTTAATGTATGCATGTTGAGTTAAGATAGATATTTAATTTTATTATTAAAAATTAGATTATTGTTAAATGTTAATTAGAATAGATCATATGAATTAGACTAGATATGTAAAATGAAAAGTAAATCATGTTAGTTTTTGTTAATTGAAAAAGTAGTCATTGTTGTATGTTTTGTTTTTAATATTGTTAAAATTATTGTTCATATTGACCTAGTACCCGTTCAAAAATTACTCACTAGGAGTAATTTTTGAATAGTCCCCGTTTTGGGACTGTCTTTGTACGTTTTAAGTCACTTAGGTAGTAAACATGTGCTTGTGATTTGTTAATGAGAAAAGAGTTTGGTGACAATTCCTTTAATGTTCTCTAAATGCATATGTAGAGTAATTATTTATTCTATATTGTGTATTTGGAGAACGGATGGGAATTGCTGCCGAATTTTTTTTCTCATTAATAAATCACAAGTACATGTTTGCTAGTGACTTAAAACGTACATTGATGGGTTTAGGTTGGAGTGATAAGGACCCAATTCAAAGAAATACAATATTTATATTGGTTAAAATGTTAAATTATTGTTTATTATGCTTGATTTTGATTATTGTTAGGTTATTATCTTTTTTAATGATATATATAAATGTGTAGATATATAATAACATGAAAAGATTAGAACGGCAGTGGATGTATGAAAGATTAGACGAAAAAAAGAAACCCAAGAAAGCATATGCAGAGGGGGTGAAAGAGTTTATTAAATTCGCGGAGGGAAGTAGTGAGTACAAGAATTTAGGTGAAATGAGGTGTCCGTGTAAGAAATGCAAAAACCTAGGTTTTAAAAGGAATGCAGATGTTCAAATTCATCTTTGGTCGTATGGTTTCGCCGATAATTATTATGTATGGACGTATCACGGTGAGAAACTACCTAGTACAAATGCTAGTGAGAATCCTTACCGTGAGTTCGTGGAAAATGCATTGCGTGATACTGTTGACCAAATTTTGGAGGATCGACTTAATCCTGATGACCTTGACGATGAAGAAGTGCGTTATGAAACCCCGAACCCCCAAGTTTCTTCGTTCTTTAAAATGTTAGAGCAAGCTGAACAACCGGTGTTTGAGGGAAGTGATATGAGTTTGTTGCAAGCAGTTGCTAGGTTGTTATCAATCAAATGTGAGAACAACATATCTCTTAGATGCGCTAATAGTTTTGTGTCGTTCGTTGGTGACATAATTCCAAAGGAAAATCAAATGGCGCGCAATTTTTATGAGATTAAAAAAGTTCTGAAGGGACTCCAACTTCCCCATGAAAAGATTGATGCATGTATCAATGGATGCATGCTTTTTTGGGAGGAAAATTCTAATCTTGAAGAATGTACAAAGTGTCGTGCATCTCGGTATAAAGGTAAAAAGAATTCAAGTGGGAGGCGAATTCCATGTAAACCAATAACTTATTTCCTGCTTGCGCCAAGGTTACAACGACTATATGCAACCAAGCACATAGCAGGTGAGATGAGTGGGCACTACAAAAACTCTCGATTAAGAGAAAGGGGGACAATGGCACATCCAAGTGATGGAGAAGCGTGGAAGCATTTCGATAGAGAGCATCCAGATTTTGCAAGTGAACCCCGGAATGTTAGGCTAGGTTTGTGTACGGATGGATTTCAACCTTTTGGGCAGTTTGGGACGAAATACTCTTGTTGGCCCGTGATTGTGACTCCGTACAACTTACCTCCTTGGTTATGCATGAAGAGACAATTTCTGTTCTTGTCTGTGCTAGTTCCTGGTCCTAAGAATCCGAAAACAAATTTAGATGTTTTCCTCCAACCGTTGATCAAAGAGTTGAAACAACTTTGGGAAACCGGCGTGGACACCTATGATGTCTCTAAGAAACAAAATTTTCAATTAAAGGCTGCATTAATGTGGACGATCAACGATTTTCCGGCATATGGCATGCTTTCTGGTTGGTCCACAAGTGGATATCGTGCCTGTCCTTATTGTCCGGGAAATGATCATAGATCTTTTTGGCTTAAAAATAGCAAAAAGGTTTGTTGGTTTGATTGTCACCGTGAGTTCTTAACACCTGATCATCCTTTCGGCGACAATTGTAAGCATTTTCTTTAAAAACAAAAAACCGAGAATCGCATAGCCGCATCGAAACTAACGGGTGATGAAGTGTGGGAATCCGTAAAAGACTTGCCTAAAATAGTTGATGCTTCTGATAAAGAATTGAAAAGATTGAAAGATCAGAATGAAGGTTGGTGGAAACAAAGCATATTCTGGGAACTTCCCTATTGGAAAACGTTCGATTCGACACAACTTGGATGTTATGCACATTGAAAAATTTTTTTGAGCGACTTATCAACACCATCATGGATGTACCAGGTAAAATTAAATTTGACACTAAGGGTAAAGAAGACTTTAATGAACTTTGCTATAAACGGAACACATCATCTAGGTTTGTTTTATCAAACGCGGAGAAAAAGGCTCTATGTGACTGGGTTGCTAACTTAAAATTCCCGGATGGTTATGCTTCAGATTTGAGTCGGTGTGTTGACCATAAAAAGATGGTGTTACATTCCATGAAAAGTCATGATTGTCATGTCTTTATGGAACGACTACTCCCCGTTGCCTTGAAAGAGTTGCTCCCGACAGGTCCTTGGAATGCAATAACTGAGATAAGCCAATTTTTTAGAGACCTGTGTACTTCTACGATTAGAGTTGATTCTATGGAACGTCTAGAGTCAAACATTGCGGAGATAATATGCAAGTTAGAGAAGATATTTCCCCCGTCTTTTTTCAATTCCATGGAGCATTTGCCTCTTCACCTACCTTATGAAGCAAAAGTTGGAGGACCTGTCCAATATCGATGGATGTATCCATTTGAGAGATTTCTTAATCATATAAAAAAAAAAATTGGCAACAAAGCTCGGGTGGAGGGTTCAATATGCAACGCTTTTTTGTTAGAGGAAATTTTAAATTTCTGTTCTTTTTATTTCGAAGATCACATTGACACAAAAGCAAAAGACTTAGATGTTGGTGTAAATTCCGATGACCAGTTGAAATCTAAGTTACCTGAGTTATTCAATGATGACATGGGAACTACAATCGGAAAATGTATACAGAGGTACTTAACCGAGAAAGAGTATGAAGAAGCTCATTTTTATGTGCTAAGGAACTGTGGAGATTTTTTAGATACTTATGAAAAGTAAGTTAATACTTCATCATTACTCAATTGTTTTTTAATTATCAAATTAGATCGAATTTATAGGTAATTAATACATAACTAAAACATGCTTTCCCTACTTATAGGGAATTTGAGGCACATATCAAAATCAATTTTCCCGATGTCACATCCTCTGATGATGTTTGGGCATCACATGAGAAAAGTTTTCCGAAATGGTTCGAAATCAAGTAAGTGATGATACATTTTCTTTGAAATTGAACTATACATTTAGATTTCTTATTAGATATTGAAAAAAATATAACAACTTAATTAACATTTTTTTATTCATAGGTTCATAGATTGAAGGATCATCTAATAATAGCTTTAGCATTGGGTCCTAGTAACATGGTGAAGTCTTGGAGACGGTATTCCATCAACGGCTATAAGTTTCGAGCTTATAAGGAGGGAGTTGATGTTTCGAAGTCTACGTTAAGCAATGGGGTTTTGTGAATTCAATGAAGGGTTGGACTACTATGGAACCCTAAATGAAGTAATTGAGCTTTCTTATTATGCCGGGCAAAGGGTTTATAGGGTTATATTGTTTAAATGTGATTGGCTTGATAATTCCCCACAAGGACTTAGTATCCATAAGGTTTATGGACTTGTAGATGTAAACGAGAAAAAGAAACTTCGAGGACATAACCCATTTGTGGCAGCTTTTCAAGTCGATCAAGTTTGTTATGCTCCTTATCCAACCATTAAGAAAGGTAATCAAGGTATTCGGTGGTCCGCGATTTTTAAAACCAAGGCAAGATCACAAGTTGATGCTCCTATTGAAGAAAGTGTCTTTCAAGAAGATGTGGTTGTGAATGATCACTCAATTTCACCGATTTTGTTGGAAGATACAGATGATGAAGATGTATACGAAGTGACAGTTGAAAGAGGTCAAGGGGAATATGACAGAGACGTCGAAGAAGAAGGGGATGAAGATGAAGTTGAAGAACTTATTAGATACGAAAATGAGGAATCAGAGGAAGAAGTGGGAGTGCTTTTTTCAGATGATGAACCTGTTTTGATTTGTAGTGATAGTGATAGTGAGGAGGACTAGTTGTAATTGTACAATTATTAAACATTCAATAAAATATGCCCTCCGTTTTTTATTACTTGTCGTTCTAAGCTATTTGGTTTTTGTTTTATACATGTCGTTTTAGCTTAACATCAATAGTGTGTTTCAATTTTCAAGATTTGGTTATAAGAAACCTCTCAATTCACCCAATAAAATGCATTAAAGAAGAGGCAAGTGGTAATTAGTTCACAGTTTTCCATAGTGTTTTTTTCAATTGTTTATATATACTAACGATTTGAATTGTTAACATGCAGTGATTATGCCGAACATTTTTCGCCGTATGATTGGGAGCAATAGTAAGGCAAATGCATCTCAACGGAATCGGGAGGACGAAGAGGTTGAGGATGAGGAAAATCCTGAATTTCCATCAAATAGACAGGAGAACATGCAGGTGATTCTCTCGGAGGCCCGTGCTCGGCCAGATCATTATTGGTAAGTTTATGTTAATTTTTCTTAAGTTTAAAAAAACTTTAACATTTACAGTTTTAATTTCAAATATTTATGTGTTTTTCAGGTGGGATGACGAAACAATCAAGAAATATGTTACTTGGTCATTCACCTGTAACACAGGAGATGAGTACTTCACTAGGTGGGGTGAAGCGAGTAACGCACAACGTCGGAAGATGTGGAATTACTTTGCGGTAATTATGTTTTTCAATAATAATTTTCTTAAGTTTATAATAATTTTCTTAAGTTTATAAGAATTTTCCAAAGTTTTATATAACTAATTTCACACTTGTTTTTTGAAACAGACTCATGTAAGATCCATCGATCCTGGGTATGATCCTATTCCTGAGTGGCAGGCGAGGGTAACGAGGCGGATTACCACTCTTATCAATGGAATAAAATATAACAAGAAACCGCCAAAGTGGGTGCCTGTTTCTTGGTTGGAGAACCTTAGGAATAGGCCAAATGATGCTACTTTTGCCAAACATTCGAAAATCAACACGGCAAATAGGAAGTCGGGTGGGAAAGATGGGAAAGCATTGGGCACCCACACTCTTGGTCGGAAGAGTTGCTCCGATGCTTTCAAGGAATTGGTAAGTATTGTTTATATTGCTTTTAAAAAGTGGTTAATATATATGATTGACAAAAATATACTTGATTTTACTTGTTTCCATAATAATTTCAGGGTCAAGAGGCCACCCCCACAAGATGTTCATGAAGACGAAGAAAAATAAGAAGGGCGAGTGGGTTAACCCTCGAGCGGCTGATGTTGAGGTAAATTCTTGAATTTAATTTAATATTTATTTTTATTACAAAGAACGATAATCTCTTTCTTATAAAGATAGGTATATATATATCATTTCTGACGATTTTCTATTTTTTCAGCGTGATTTTCAAGAGGAGATGAGGCACCATTGCCACACTGGACGAGTCTCCGACGAGATTCGGGCCTACTACAAGGTCTGTAGGAGGATTTGACGAGAAGAACCGGATGTTTGGGACAGGAGATACAGGGGCCCAAATATGGTATGATCTTCCTCCTAACAAAGCTGGCCGACGGTCTTTATCTTATGCTCCTAGCATAATTTCACAGCTTTCCACCCAAATGAATGATGAGCGATCCGCTCGAGTTGCTCTTGAAAGACAGGTTCGTGAACAGGCTGAAGAAATGGCGACAATGAGAAAGGCTTGGGCTGATTTGCAAGCATCTTAACCCCCAAACACGTGTTCACAATTTACTCCACATAGACGGGATGACTTTGGGGGTGGTGATGACGGATTTGGAGGTATTGGTGGTAGTTTTATTGACCCTATAAACACTTAGAGCCTTTAAGTTAGAGCCTTTAGGTTAGAGCCTTTAGGTTAGAACTTTAGTTTAGTTAGTATTGTCGTCTAGTAAGTATGAAAGACTAGTAAGTATGAAAGACATGGTAAAACAATTCTCTGTTTAATTTGTAAGACAATGTACAAATTTGACTATGTTTTTATGTAAAACAATTTGCGTCCCCTTCTCTTTTGTTGTGTATTGATTCCCGCATTAGCGGTCGACGTGAAAATGGATTCCCGCTTGGCGGTCGACGATTGGATGTGTTTTGCAGGTTTTGTTTATATTGGAAACGATGCAAATAGGCATCGTGGGTGGCAAAGCAGTGTATTTGAAACGATGCAAAAAAACGCATCGTACGGGCAGCAGTCGTTCTTTGTTTCTGGTCTCGTTATTTAATACATCGACGGAAATTCCGTCGTAATATTAAAATACCGACGGAATTTCCGTCATCCTGCGTTTTCCTCCCCATTTTCGATTTAACTAGAAAGCGCCACGTGTCACACAAACCGACGGAATTTCCGTCAAGTAAACCTAAAAAGCTGACGGAAATTCCGTCACTACCCTCTGTGTATGTGATTTCAGAAACCTACGTGGACTGCCACGTGTCACACAAACTGACGGAATTTCCGTCAGTAAACCTAAAAAACTGACGGAAATTCCGTCACTACCCTCTGTGTATGTGATTTCAGAAACCTACGTGGACTGCCACGTGTCACACAAACTGACGGCATTTCCGTCAGTAATACTTAACACTGACGGAAATTCCGTCACTATTGACCTATTAATAAGGACGGATTTTCCGTCACATATCCGTCAGTGTTTTAAAAGACTGACGGAAATTCCGTCAGTACAGGTATTTTACTGACGAAATAAGCTGACCCCTGATTACTGACGGAATTTCCGTCAGGAAATGGAAATACCGACGGAAATGCCGTCAATATGGGCTTTAATTTTCCGTCAGTTTCCCGCGTTTTTCCTGTAGTGATGTTTGTTGATTGTCATTTAATAATTGTTGTGCCCTTGGATCAATAACCGTAAACCTACCGTCGTGAAGATCAAGTTTTGGTGCCTATTGCCGGGAATTGAAGATTTGTTCAACTTTGAAGAATGGTTCTACTTCTTCGAAGATGTTTCTCATTTCTCGTGTACCTTGCCTTATTCTTTATCTCTTGGTGCTTATCCTTCTTCTAAACTCTCTTCTGTCCTACTTTGAAAGTTATTCTTGTACTCCTAACTTGTGCTTTGTTCCTTGTTTATCCTCCCTTAACACCTTTTCATAGTACTCTTTCCTTTGTGGAATGTTAACCATAGTTGGATAATTTGACTTTTGTGGGGTTTGTTTGTGTTTGACCCTTAACCCTGGTTTTTAGAGGTCGTGATGTTAGAAAGACTTAGGTAATGTGATGAGACATACTTAGTGATTCTTATACCTAGTTCCTTGACAAAGTGAGTATAATTGATTGGTGGATTCTTTGTGTTAGGAATGAGTTGCCTATGTGATTAAAGTTATAGAACTTGGCTTTGTTGTTTATATTTGGGATTTGAAAGCTTAGTAGGTTGAGCGTCGTTACCTTAGGAGTAAACATGAGATAAGTTTAGGATATGAATTTGGAAGAAAACCCATTTTTAGATGTTAATGATCCCATATAGATTGGTGATGTGATTTGATGTTAGTTGTTCCTTAAGAATTTTGTTGAGAAGACTTCGTTAATTCATTCTTTGGTTTTTAAACCTTGAGGTTGTGTCGAGTACTTGAGATAAAGAGATGCTTTTATACTTGAGTGGTAGATTTGCTTTAGGGAAATCCTAATATGTGATAAGATAGGTGGAAGAGGTATCTAACCGATTTATCAACCCTTAAGCGAGCGTTTATTTTACCTTGACCCTTGTTTTTGAATTTGGTCGTTTTGTTATGATGGTACAATACCCTAACAAGTGTGACCTTGTTAGAGAGAACCTTAAGTCTTCGGAAGCGTATAGTTTAAGCCTTAAAATCCTCCTTCGTACCATTAATCGTTTTCCTCCCTTTTGTTCATACCTTGGTTGGATTTAATTCGTAAGTATAAAAGTTTACTCGTTATTTACTTGTCTCCTTCTTGCCTTGAATTCCTCCCTAATTCTAATATCTCTTGCTGGTTGTTAACTAGTTATCTTTATGATTCGACTCTTTTAGTCTCACATCTTGACATGTTCATGTATCCCCTTGAAATTTCCTATCATATCCTGACCTGGTTATTACTCCTTGTTTCTTTAGTGGAGTGATGGCATTATTGGCTACGTTGTAGAGCGAGTGGGATGCTCTTTGAGGATCCTTTGTGAGCCTTTATTTCGTCAAATTTGGATTAGTGGGACTTGGGTTAAGTTGATTAGGAAAGTTGTGTGGCAAACCTATTTTACCTTTTGATTGGTGGTCTTTATAATTTGGGGAATGTGACCAGTGTGATTGTATATTCGAGCGTGAATAAGATTTTATCTGGAATGTTAGAAAATATAAAGAACTTGGGATTATGATCTTTGATTAAGGATTTTACCATAGTAAAAACTCATAGTGGTCGATAGTTGAGTTTGAGTGTAACTCTTTTAAGTAGTTTTGATCTTGGTTTTGTGGAAGTCGTTTGTAGATGTTTGAGGGTTTGGAGTGAGGATATCACACTTATAGTGGGGTACCTTGTTTCAGGGAATAGCTTAGGATGAAGTAACATAAGAGTTTTGAGGAAATTCTTGGGAGTGTTGTGATTATAAGTTTTAATACTAGGAAGTTTTCGGGACCGTTTAGGATGATGTTGTTATTTGAGGTTTGAGTACCTAGCGTTTCCTTGTTGTCTAATTCCTTTTCTTCTTTGACATAAGCGTTACCATTCATACCTCCTTTCCTCGCTTCATCATGCTCCTCCTTTAAATTTGATGCTAATGACCTATAAAAACTCTATCTTTTGCAACCTTGTAAAGTTTGACTTCAATTCTTACCCTATGAAATTCATCATAGCTCTTTTGATTAGTTATGTGTGAATCCTTTTAGCATACTTGTATCTATGATGTCTAAGTTACTTATCTTTTATTCAATTTCTAAATATTTCAAGCTACCATTCTATTCATTGTTAAAAGTTGATGTTGCTTTTGCAAAACCTTACATATTTTAAAGATTTGAAAATGAAAATTTGATTTAATTCCATATTTGTCCTTGGAATATAAACTTAATTATCATGATTTTAATTGCTAAACCCGAAATTTCCTTGAATTTTATCCAATTTCGGTTAACTTTGATCTGTTTATGATTTCTTGGTGAAAGTTTAATGTTATATTTTCAGGAATTTGACTCCCTTTTTGAGTTTAAAAGTGGAACTTTTATTTTTATTTTTGGCTTTTGTAAAAGGAAAATTTGAATAAATTACCTTTTTCGATTGTTTTTAACGTTAATGGAATGTTAGGACTCGTTATTAAAGGCGTCTAGTAACTTGTCCTGCACTTATCGATGAATGATTTTGTTTTGAATTTGTCTTTGACTTGGAAGGTTAGCGTTCTTGTGTGCACGACAAGAACAATTTTGTTCCATGAATGAGACTTATACTTTTGAAAACTCTTCATTTATGTTTTTGAAAGTGTTTTGATTTAGATTTATACAAATGATTTGCCTTTTTACCTTATCTTGGCTTTGGAATGTGATGTTCTTGAATACGTAACGAGAACACTTTCGTTCCTTTGACGAGGATATGGTTCTGCTGAAAATTTTATTTGAAACTTTTGAAAGAATTTTTTTTAATTCTTACAATAAGTAACCTTTTAAATGTTTTGGTTACCGATTCCAAAGTTCCAGTTTTGTTTTATATAACCTTTCATTTCTACTTTCAAGTTTCGAGGACGAAACTTTTAAAAAGGTGGGGTGATTGTAACACCCGCGAATTTCCTATTTGGACATTTAAAATTTATTAAACCGTTTGATTTATTTATTTCATATTTTTGAATTTCTCAATTTAATAAATTTAATGTCAAGCTTGATTTTTATAAAAGTAATATATAAAAGCTCGTTTTTATAAAAGTACGTATTATTAAATTATATCTTTGGGTCATAATTTATACAATAATATATATATACGTATTTTTGGTCGGATAATAATAATGACTGTACTGATAATAATTTCCGTCTCAACATCCGTCTAGCTATAGACCGCCACATTTCACCTTGCACCCACTTTAATCTGGACCAATCAAAAACCAACAACACATTCACCAACCTTCAAAATATCTACTATTATTATTATTGTTATTATTATTATTATTATATATTATTACATATACTACACGTACTATAATTATTACTTTATTATTGTTGTTGTTATACAGTGTCCCCAACCCCACTTTTCTTCTTCTTTTTCGTTTGAACAAGCAGCAACAACAACCAAATCAACAGAGCCCGTACACCACCATTTTAGTCGACCTCTAAGCTCAAATCCCTTCTTCATTCCTCAACCAAATTCCATGAATTTTGCACTAATGGCTTCCCCATCTCGTCCTCCTTCTTTGTATGTAAGAAAGATGACATCTTGCCCCTTTTTCTGTTCGGCCGTCCCTTCTCAGCTCGATAATCCTTGCCGAATTCGCGTATGGTGTTGCCTAGGAGCAAGCTTGGGCGGTCTGGAGTGTCCTTGAGTCAAAATCGAGTTCGTCGAAAGAGTTAAAGGTAACGGTGATAGGTTACTCGGCAAAATGTCGGAACTTTCGTCTTATGGGTCGTTTTATGTGCTTTTATTCGGTAAAGTTTGGTTCTTGCGTCTTTTCTCCTTCATTTGTAAAGTTCCGTCTCATATTGTTGTTGGTAAAGGCTGTTTTGGGATGGTGGTCCTCTGTTTTGGGGACCGTCGTAATAGTGGTCAATTAGATGGAGTAATGGTGGCTGTTTTGGGCGGTTTCATGCCCTGTTTTGGGATGGTCGAAAGGGTGGTTGTGGGCAGTCTTGAGTCGGGTCTGGAACGGACTCCTAGGACCGGGTTTATGCTGCGAAAATTAGCACGTCACCCCTGTTTTGGGACGGGTGTGAATGGTGGTTATGGTAGGGTGCGTAACTTAGTTGAATAGGGTCGTATTGACGATAACCTTTTCGTATAAATTTCCGTTTCCAAATGATTGGCTGTGACGGGTTTATGAGAACCCATAACGGGACTGTTCTGAGTCGTGTTGGTGACGGTCTTGTTTATATTTGGTAGTCTCGTGTTAGATGGTTTCCTATAGTCTGTGTCGGGTACCGTATTGATGGCATGTTCACAGGTGGTTTGGGCAGCCGCGGAGTAGTGGTGGTTTGGTTTTGTTGGCGTCTTTGATGGTGGCCGTGGGTGGGTGGTTTGGTCACGGCTGGCTGTTGGTCTTGTCGTGTGTATGGGCGTATTACCACACCCCTTTCCTTACTCCCTTGTCTTTCTTATTTTCTTCCTTGTGGATGGTTACAAGTTGTCTTATTTGTTGGGTTGAACACTCACCATTCATTGGGCTTTGCTTGTTCTAATCATTGGGCTTAATATGCTTCACTTCTTGGATCTCCTATGACTTTTGTTGGAATTTCCTCGATTTAATGGTCGGACCTTATTTGATTCGTTTATTGGTTTATTCGAATGGTTTAATTTCCGTCTCGTATTTTATATAACTTAATTCGCTAAATATCGTTCATTATATACATTTCTCTCACATGATTTATATATTGGACTTATAAATGGGTCACTTGGACTTGGTCACATTTTATCCCGTATATTTCATATAACGTAAATTATTCATTATCACTTGCTATATTTTATTTAACCGGCATGTTAAATTATAAAATGGAACATTCGTTAATATAATACAAGTATGAGATATTTATTGTAAGTACTTGTAAGATTCATATTCTTGATAATGTCTGAATTGTTGTTGTGAGAGTCTTGGTCCTATCGGATACTAGAGGTGAGCTATAAGCCCTCTAGTTGCGATAAGATCGTTGGGATTAATGTTCCCATCTGTACTTATGGTGAGATGCAAGCCACAAGTATGAATGTGACATTAAAAGATCCCGTGTCATATGATGTTTGCATGATCTTTCTTACTCCTTTTGTGACTCAAGTGTGACATTTTACATTGTGTGACTACTTGACATTCCTTATTTATTTGCCCTCGGACATTGGGTCACGGTTAGGTGCCATTGTTTCCGAGTTGGGCTATTTTTCCTTCCGCCTCTTCGGACCGGGGGTCACGGTTAGGTGACAAGGTTCCGATTTGAGGTTACTCGACTTCCGGGCACGGTTAGGTGTACCATGTTTCGAGTCTTGGATACGATTTGGTATCGTGTGTCGAATCGGGTGTCGTCCATCCCGAGAGTCTGGCCAGGTTTAGACTAGGACCGTATTATGATCGTCGTCCTACCAAGAGGTTGGAGTCTAGAGGGTTGTCTTGTTTGAGTTCATACTAAGTATATGTCTTACACTTGTTGAGTTGTGTCCACATGAGTGGGTTGACTTGGTGATTCTATTCCTTGATTGTACATTCATCCTCATATACCATGCCTATTCTATTAAGAAAGTATTATGCCTGTTTCACCATGATTGTTCATTATATCTCCTTATTCTTTATTGTTCGTATATGTTGCATGATTAATATGTTTGATTAAATGTTGTTTGTTACCTGCATTTCGACATATTGTGGCTGGGAGAACCTTGAGTTACTCCCCACTGACTGTGGCGTTCATGTTTACATGAATGACAGGTTTGAAGATGCTTACGTGGGGAGACGTGTGGGCTAGCGAGAACTATACCCTTGGACCTTAGTTTCTAATTTAGAAACCCTTTATTTGTTTATTCGTGGGATATCTTTTCCCCGCTTTCTAGACTTGGGTTGTAATAACCTAAATCTGTCTATCGTAGTATTTGTTTCATTTCGTTTTGGCACCCGCGTTTTAATCTTTAACTAGTAATCTAAAAGTTTTTTTTAAAATCTCACAAAATTCCGCTTTAATTTATTAGTTGTATTCTCCGCTTTATCGCGGGGTGTCACACTACCCATGAAAACCCCCAAATTCTAGGGTTTGGGTTAACATAAAAATGAAAAGAAAAGGATAAGCAACTACTTACAAATGTAAAGAAATGAAAAGGTTGAAGTTTGAACACCAAATCTTCAAGATAAGGTAAGATTTCAAAAGGATAAGGTTGTTGGGATGTTTTGAGAGGATTTGAAAGGTAGAGAGGGACTTATAGATGTTTAGGGTTGAGAAATGAAGGGGAAATATGAAAAAGGAGCTTATATACCAAGGCCGAACAACACGGAGCCACACGTGCAATTAAGGTCTTGACCCGTACATTCAATCGAGTGAAAGAGGGCACTCGGTCGAGTGCACCCCCACTCGGTCGAGTGCACGACTATAAAATACGGGGTATTACATACTTCCTCCCATAAAACGAACTTCGTTCCCGAAGTTCACACCTGACCCTCATAAGACACTTCTGACCTTACTCTTCTCTCACAAAGCCATGGTAACACTAACCCGAAATAGGTCCTGACAACTCGTAACACCAACTCAACCTAGAAGGTCATCCTCACACGCGGCTCACACCACCGCAACACCCTTAGTACTACCTATCAAGATCCATAGTACCAACACTACTAATCCAATAATCCAACACCGACTCCCAAGCATCACAACCAAAATCACGTTCAACCAATCATCGCCACTATGCGTTCCACAATACTAACACTCCAATACTAATGACATTCACCAAACAAGGGCATTTAATGACATGAAATGTTACATTCTCCCTCCTTAAAATGAACTTCATCCCCGAAGTTCGCTTACACGCTACACATCAAAGTCCGCTCCTATTCAACACCCTCAATATTATCACGATTATAGACAACTACAACCTTAAGTAATACCACAAGTACCCTAAAATGTCCATTCCGTACTATATCCTTAGCTATTTCCGTGCATTAACACCATTCCACCCCACCGATAACTTGTTATCGCTTAATATAAATACTGATAGCTATTTCCAAATGAGACATTATCTAAACAATTGGCATACCTCCAATCATTCCACTCACCACCTATGGTTTACTTTAAAATCCTCATCATAATCCACTCAATTAACTTTGCAACATTACCACTCAATGACATCCAAGGTTCCTTTTTATAACTATCGAACTCACCCGTACGCCATCATGACACACATTCTCAAATTCTACTACTACTACCCAACAAAAGTGACAGACCACATGTAACTTCTAGCTCAAAATAATACATATTACGCTAACTACTTGTCACTAGAAGTCTATGAATGATTCAGCTAAGTCAAGCTCGCAAGCATTACAACAACTCTGCCTAATTAACAAACATCCATGAAAAATATTAACAGAACAAGCCTAGTTAAAACTTCTACTTCATCATATATATATTCCACTCTTTCATCCATAACTAGGAAATCACAGTCACATACAACAGTAGTGAAAACAGAATACCAATTCATATGACAATGATATAATAAACATGACATTTTAAAATTCTTTTCACAACTATCCCGTCTCCTTCGCCACAACCGGTGACGGTATCACAATATCGTCATCAACAACCGCACCGCAGTGCGAAACAACAGACATATCGGCCACCATCACACTCCATCGAGTCTCATGAACACGGTCTCAACACAACATTATTCATAAAGAATAACAACAGTATCACAACTCAACCGAGCAATTCACAACTACCACGATGCATAACATGAATACTTCCCAGGTAATTAAAAGACAACTTTTCAAACAATATCCATACTACCACTCATAGGGCCAGAGTCTCGCACAACTACTTTCATACATTGTAAATAAATACCAAATTAGACGACTATTCTACGTAACACAAGTGATCAAAATACTTCACTAACATAATTACACTCATATGCATTATAAATCACATTCTCAATCTCATAACTGCGAAAACCAAACTTGATAGTACAAAATCCACAACTATATATCCCAATTAATAAAATTAAAACTCATTCATCTCCCGTCACGACCGACAACACAATCTCCCTACGAGAGTTCATCCCAAACTTGTAACAAATTAATTTAGAATTCTAAATCCTCAATTACATAATCACTTTTGTTTGACTGTAGATACCCGGTATCTGTTTAATCCTTAACAAACACTCGATGATTATCGGACTACAAAATGCTTAGGAATCGCTACGTTTAATCGAAAGTTTGTATAACTATACGTCGGAAAACTCAAAATGATTTCAAAAAAAAAACATTTTTAAAGCTTTTCAAAAGTACCTGAAGTGTTTTATGCACGACGACGGGGTCGCAATGACACTAACTAGAGTAAAAAACGACACCGGACCAAAAACCGACTCAAAATTCAAATCCCGATTCCAACAACGAGTCAAACCGAGTCAAACACAAAAAACAAACATCACAAAGCTTCCATGTTAAGTATACCTAGTATAATTGAATGGTCAAGTACAACAATCATGCCATCCAAAACCTAGGATAGAACAAATCATTATTTCAAATGCGTGATAGTGACAAGACAGCTCGAAGACCCGTGACATGGCTCGCGCCTCTTCGAGTAGCCCATGCGGCCACGTCGTTCAAAACGCACACAACCACTCAATCCTCTATAAATACCCCTCAAATGCCACTATTTGAAGGTACACGAGTGTCCGCCCCCTCATTTCTCCCTTAAAATTCTAGACTCGACTTCTTAAGTCACAAACCGACACGTATTTTCGACCTACCGATCGAAAATACAATCCATACACATTGGTTGGTACCGTCATCGTGCATTAAATCACTTGACCGACCATTTCAACCAACTACACACTCACTAAACAAAATAACACTCTTTACATTGCTAAAACGGTTTTCAACCGAGTTTTTCGACCTAACAAGTTTTTACACTTCCGTCGATTTCTCGCCTACGACCTAGCATGTAAGTATGAGGGTGTAATTAATCCTCTTCTTTCATGTCTTTTTTCATGTTTTTATGACCTTCACATGCTAAAAACATGCATAACATGGTCGAAAATACGGATCGAATGAGCCAAAACCGAGTTTTGACCGGAAACAGAAGCCTCTAGTCACAACTAGATGGCTCGCGCCTAAACGGGCTGTCTAGGTCAGAACTCAAACACGTTTGAGTTCATTCTTTCCAATTTCATTTCATTTTACAACCGGCTTTTTCCATTTCAAATCATTTTTATGATAAATATTTTTAACCATAAATCATGTTCACCCTTGGTTTCCTATACCATGACGGTTTAATCTGTGTTTCGGTGATAATATTTGGTTAATTACATTTTAAAAGGCATTTTAAAACCTTTTATTCATTTGTTTCCATTTTCAAAACAACCATATTAGTCATGCATGCATAGTCATCCTTGGTTATACATACCATGTCGGTTTAAATCCGAGTACGATGATGAACATTGACTAATTACAAAACAGTGAACTTAACACAATTAGTTCAAAATAAACATTTTTCAAAACTATTCATGTCAAGCTTTTACAAACCATTTCATAAACCATTTCATAAACATTGGGATTAAACCGATGCTTGGAAACCCATGTTTATGAAATGGGTTCAAATACCCTTTTACAAACCATTTCATAAACATTTTCAACAACTAGGAGACACCCCTTTGGGTCGTCAGCTGCCTCGCGCCTGAACATGCCCTTTGATTTCTAGTTTTCGAACCTGGACAGGCCCCTTTGCATCGCCCTAAGGCTCGGGCCTCTATAGGCTGCCTGATGCAAGTCCTGCTTCCTTTCCAGCATTTGTCTAGGACGAGCCCAATTTCGGTTAACCCGAATACAGGACGGATCAGATCGACAAATTCCACATTTTACTTTGTATTTGCAAAACGCCTTTCTAAGACAAATGGATCACGTTATGCATCATAAACCTAACTCGTTAAATGAATGTTTAATTTCCTTATTGCATGCAAATAAACACTAAATCCAACTTGACATCAATTACTTGATATTTGGATAAACAACCGACATAGTAAGCTCACATGTTAGGTTTATACTTATGGATGCGCATTCATGCATTTACCCGTTTTATCAACTTTTGCATTTAACCAACAAAGATCGATCAGTAGAGGCCGCTACCGCGGGTGGGATTGGGTGTCCTATTAAAGGGCTTCCTAATACGTACCTTCACCTCTTACTCAGAAACTTTGGATAGTGGAGGACCTTATCCAGGGCGAACAAGAGTCATTCTAGAGATCGGATGCTAAAGAGGGACGGCTCCTTATCTTTAGTACCTTTGTCAAACACCGCTTTTTGCCTTGGTTGACCTAGGATAAAGTTGATTCGAACGGTTTCCAAGCATCCCACAATTTCTTGGTTGCGACTCCGAACATCTCTAACATCGTTTCGAGACCCTTGCCGAGAAAAAACCGACCGATCTAAAACGATCCGGTCGAAAGCATTTTTACGCCACCGAGCGTGGCTTTCTGACCGCCGCACGTCCATAGGCCAGATTGACGTCGCGGGTGGGCCCATGTCCACAGATTGGCGACTCCGCTGGGGAAAACTAGGACACTTGTTTCTTTGTGATCCCTAGGTGGTCAGACTCGAACGAGGTCTTGGTTGAAATGCATTAATTGATATTAGGGTCACATGTTGGGGTCCTTGTCCGGGCCCACAACCTAAACTTTATTGACCAATTGGCTCGTCCCGTCGGCGTGAGTTTTCTCATCGCCGCGTTTCGAATCCCGATTGAGTCAAGCATACCATTGACGTTACACATTTCTATTTCGTCAAAGAGCTTTCATTTCTTTTGTGCACGAGGCTAGGGTACCCTCCTTACACATTTTGTTTTGATTGGTATCTCTCTCGAAAATCGGGGTTTGATCGCTTTGTGTGTAACCCACCCTATTAAGCCAAAACCCGTGTCAGCATTATGCATAATATAATGAACTGTGAGTGCTTATGTGCTATGTGATCATAAGTCTTTCCGTGTCATTTCCAATATTTCAAAACACATTTTTGCGCCGTTATAATGGCCATTTCAAACCTCGGTCTTTCGCCACCATTGCACGCCTTTTTAGGCTGTCGTAATGACAATTTTCAAACCCGGTTTTCTACAACCGTTTAAAAAAAAGCCTTTTTAGGCCGTTGTCATGACGATTTTCAAACCCAGTTTTCTACAACCGTTTCAAAAATGCCGTTTTAGGTCGTCGTAATGACGATTTTCAAACCCGTTTTTTCACAACCGTTTCAAAAACACCTTTTTACGCCGTTAATGGTCGCGTTAAGACACGGATTTTAAACCATCTCGCGCCGACCCAATGGCTCTTTCAAAATCCGAAAATGACACACACCCTTTTTCGAGGATTTTCAAATCCCGAGGACCATACACCGTTCTCGGGACCACAATAATTTCAAACCTTTCAAAACTCGATATTTAAAAAGCACGATTTTGGATTTCAAAGGCCGTCTTCGGAAACAAGACATTGTTTTTAGAGCCGCTGCAACTCGAACTCAAACCGTCTTTTGGAAACAAACCTAAGACAACTTTTCAACTGACCGACTTTTTGAAGATCCCTACTCTTCGAAAGTCGTCTATAAAACGACAAATGAATCTTTTGAAAATTTATATTTTCGAAAATTTCAGTCCACCATTCCAATTCTGCCTCGTGTATATTGAGTCAAAGCAAACATACTTATGGGTTTTTACTTATTGGTTGTCTTACCTCGAGACTCGTTCAACGGCGTCACGCCCTTACGTTGAACGCGAGTCAAGGTCCGGTGAACACCATCACACCATCAATCGAGTTAGCACTGAGGCGCCACACACGGTCGCCCTAATCTTGTTGAGTCCAAAGTGTCTTTCCGACTTTTGTGTTGTCTGCGTTTAGTCGTTAAACCGTGTCGGATTCGGATGTAACGTGAGCCATTTTCTGCCTCAGACCCATGGCCACGTCTTCAGCTTCGTCCCACAACAACGATGACAACAGAGATCTCACAACGGCTCAACTAGCCAGCGTGCTCACAGCTCTCAAGGTCATTCTGGACCGTCTCGAGACCCGTATCGACACCTTGGAAAATAAGGAAATCGGAGAACACAACACTCTGCCTTTAACCGAAATTGAGAAAAGGCTCAAGCTCTTGGAAGAACAACTCCTAGCCCGTGGTAACAATATCAACCTTCAGAACAATCAAAGATTCGAACAACTCCTAGGCCATCACTTCAACCCTTCATCATAAAATCAGGGTCCCTTTCAACGGGAAAACAATCACAATTCCTGCATCCCCGATCAAGGCTATCAAGAAGAAGGGAATAGCCTCTGAAGTCATTGAAGAGGACGACAACGAAATGTGGCGATTCAAAGCTGTAAATGCCCTAACAGATGAATGAGCACCCTTTGATTGTGATCCGTTCTTGAACCTCACAGTCAACCGCATCTTGATGCGCCAGGGTTATTTCCCGGGCCTACCTCTCAACCAGTGAATTGCACCTTGCCTCCCATAAAATAGGCCAAACAATATCCGTTTCGAGCTAGACTATGAACTGACTGATGAAGACATCCAGGAAATGGGTCTCCTGGTACGGAAGTGTAAAAAGCAAGGAGTCATCCTCCGCCCCTGCCACTTGACTCTCAATGGCTACTTCATCCCCGAGGGAGAGTGCGAGCTCTACAGCGGCTTTCCTGAGCCAATCTACGACCCCGTAGCAAAGTTCAAGCACCCGGGTGTAGACGTCTTTCAAGACTGCTACTTTATCCCCGACAACACCAAAGCTGCGTCGACCAAATCTTAATCAACCCCTTGCCTAGACAGGCAAGCCGTGAGTCTCCTCTTCGGAGAACACAATATAAAGCACCTCGACTATGAGGACATCATCAACATCGCTCTCAAAGACAACTTGTTCGATCCCACTGCCTTAATCTCTGATACTGACCCAGAGAAAGCTACCCAAGGCTGGAGCAAGACTGTTAAATGGACCGATCGCCAAGGCCGCATTCTCAAGATTACATCTGGAGAAGGCCCCATGTTCAAAGAGGAAAGTGAAGATGAGACTCAGTCCGAGTCTTATAATAAGCTTGAGTCAGAGTCTGTCCTACCTCCTAGCGCTCCTGATGTCCCGGTCAATATCCCTTTTCCACTGTTTTATCACAAAGTTATGGCTGCCTCAGAGGCCGAGTCAACTAGGGTCACCCCCACTCCCGCAGAAGGTAGCAACCTAGAGCTTGTTCCATGGGCCACCTACTCTACTGTGTCGCCTCTGACTGCCCTTGAGATGTCCGTCCTATCCGAGCTTTTCGCTCAGGTCGACTTAATGAACGCTAAGTTTGCTTACGACTCATCTCAATTTAACTGCAATGCAATTCTGAACGAATATGAGGAATTTGACTCGAGTGACTACCCACCTCACCTAGCCAAAGATCTTGACAAACGAGAGGATAGGACACCGATCATTGAGTAGACCGAACCCATGAACGTAGGGACCGACAAAACACCTCAAGAACTTAGGATATAGACCACCCTTGACCCCTCGGAAAGACAGCTGTTCATCGACCTCTTGCACGAATACAAGGACGTATTCGCATGATCCTACAAAGACATGCCTGGGATCGACAGAGAGATTGCAGAAGACATGATACCCATAAAACCCGGAGCTAAACCCGTGAAACAAAAGTTGCGCCGTATGTGCCCCGAATGGGCCCTAAAAGTCAAGGAAGAGGTAGATAAACAATGCAAAGCCGGATTCATCAAAGTGTCCGAATACTTTGACTGGGTGGCCAACATAGTCCCCGTGCCCATGAAAGACGGGAGAATTCGGGTTTGCGTCGACTTCAGAGACCTGAATAAAGCAAGTCCAAAGGACGACTTCCCTCTGCCACATGTTGACATCTTGGTAGACAACACCGCCGAGCACGCCCTATTGTCATTCATGGACGGGTATGCCGGATACAACTAGATCAAAATGGCTGAGGAAGACTTGCAGAAAACTGCATTCACTACACGGTGGGTACGTATTGCTACACTGTTATGCCTTTCGGCCTAATCAACGCCGGAGAAACCTACCAAAGAACCGCAACCACTCTCCTACGCGACATGATGCACAAGGAAGTGGAGGTATATGTTGATGACATGATCGTCAAATCAAAAGAGTGGGATGGCCACATCAGCGCCCTTCAAAAATTCTTCGCTCGCCTTTGAAAATACAACATGATACTAAATCCTCAGAAGTGTGTATTGGGGTCACCTCCGGAAATCTCTTAGGATACGTCGTCAGTAGAAGGGGCATCAAAATAGATCTTGCCAAAATCAAAGCTCTTCAACAAATGCCTCAGCCTAAGAACGAGAAGGAGATTTGGGGATTTCTCGGTCAAGTCCAATACATCAGCCGTTTCATAGCCAAGCTCACTATGATTTGTGAACCTATCTTCAAGAAGCTCTGCGCCTCCGATCACACGGATTGGGACGACGATTGTCAAAAGGCCTTCGACAGGATAAAGTAAATCCTATCCAAGCCTCATGTCCTCATGCCATATCAGCAGGGAACTCCCTTATCCCTATACCTGACTGTCACCGACACAGCCATGGGAGCAATGTTAGCACAAACAGTAGACGACAAAGAACGAGCCATCTACTACATCAGCAAAAAGTTCATCAAATATGAAACGAGATACACCCAACTGGAAAAGACATGCCTTGCCCTGGTTTGGTTAACAAAGAAGCTGCGGCATTACATGCTCAGCTACACGGTTCATATCTACTCCAAGATGGACCCGGTCAAATACATCTTCGAAAAGCCCGTGCTAAACGGAAGGCTGTCTTAGTGGACACTCATGCTATCCGAATTTGACCTCAAATTCGTACCCCTTAAGGTTATTAATGGAAGGGCAGTCGCCGATTTCCCAGCAGAAAATCCCGTCAACGAGGATCCAATGACCGACACATGCTCACTCCCTAACGAAGACGTCCTTTGTGCCGACACCGACACATGAGACCTATACTTCGACGGTGCATCAAACCGGAGAGGCTTTGGGGTAGGAGTCCTTCTGATATTACCAGAAGGAGAACATGTTCCGATCTCAGTCAAGCTGGACTTCGCCGTCACCAACCATTCCGCCGAGTAAGAAGCATGCCTCATCGGCCTACAAGCAGCCATAACAATTGGCATCAAGAGATTAAGGTTCCATGGTGATTCCTCACTCATCACCAATCAGGTGTCCAGATCATGGAAAATCCAAAGCAACAACTTAGCGCCCTACCAAGCAAAAATAAATCAGGAGGCCAAATTCTTCGACCAAATCGACTACTTCCACTTACCCCGGGAGGAAAATCAATTTGTTGATGCTCTAGCAAAACTTGCTGCACTCGTCAACATACCCGACGACATGACATCGATGCCCCTATGTGTCGAGAGAAGGAGTGAGCCAGCTCAGATCTGCTCCATTAACAACGACGAGGAAAACCATGTCGAACCTTGTTACCAAGCCATCCTCAACTACAAAACCGAAAACCAATTCCCTTCCAACTCTGATACAAGGGGACAAAGAACCATCCGTTTACTTGCATCACAACTCGTGATAAACCAAGAACAATTATACAAAAGAACACCCCAGGGGATTCTTCTCCTTTGCATTGATCACCACAAAGCCAAGAAAGTCATGGGAGAGGTTCACGACGGAGAATGCGGCCCTCATATGAGCGCAATGATGCTAACTCAAAAAATCATGCGGTTGGGCTACTACTGGACCCCCATGGAAGCCGATTGCAGAAACTATGTCAAACATTGCCACAATTGCCAAATCTTCGGCAACATACAACACATACCACCATCCCTTTTATACACCATGACATCACCCTGGCCTTTCTCGACCTGGCACATCGACATCATCAGAAAAGTCAACCCGATAGGCACCAAAGGGCACTGCTTTGTCTTCGTCGCAATCGACTACTTCACCAAATGGGTGGCAGCACAATCATATGCATGTTGGAATATGTGTCCTCCGACAATAATGCGATCACAACTGTCGATCACGATGATCACTTGTTTAAGTCTCGTTTTAAGAATACATGTGGGATGTAATATTTTACAATGTCAACTGGTCCACACATATCGGTAATGATTGGCTGACTAGAGTTTGACATTACTGTCGTGAGACGGTGGTGACCAGTTGATCCCCTTAGGTCATACCTAAAGGGTAACACACTTAATTGATCATTTAATTGATCGTATGACGATACGGGTTAATTAAATTACTTAAAATTGACGGACAATTTTGGAAGTAATATTTACGTGTCTCATTGAAATTTGATTAAATAAGATACGGTCTAAGTAATCGAATTGTGTCATTACTTAGATGAAATTATTGTTTAAGGAAACAATTGCATGTGAATGAATAAATTATTTTAAATACAAGATGTTGTGATTTATAAATTGGTAAATTTTTTGGTACAAGTAATTATGAATTACTAAGTCGATTTTTGTTTATGACGTATTTTTGTTAATACGTTGATTTTTAATATGTTAAAAATACATAACAATTTTATGTGACATGTGACATGTGACATATGACAAATTGACAAAGATAAAATGAAATCCATTTTATCTCATTTGGACCGAAAATTAGGAGGGAGTATGGTGTTTAAATTATGTTATATTTTTGAGTGGAAAACAATATAATTACACCTAGCCATAGTCATGCAAGCCTATGTTTTCTTGGATAGAAAAACTTCACCATGCATTGGCTCCCTCCCTCTCCTTCCCACCGGTTTTACCAAGGGCCAAATAGAGAGTTTTTCTCTATCATTTTTCATTCATACTTTTGCATAATATTTTCTAGTGTAAGAAATAGAAAATACTCTCTACATCTTATGAAATTAGAGAGATAAAACTCCAAATTGCTTCTTCTCTATACTGAAATAATAGAGTGCAAAAATAATATTTTGGGTCAATTTTTGGTAAGATTAATATTGTTCTAGATCTAATAATATTAGTCTTTTAAGTGGTTGCCTTGGGTATTATTCCTTAGGAGGGATTCTATACTTGAATCCTTGTTCTTCCATTTAGGAGTGCTCAAGAACAAGTAAGAAGGTGATCTTACTTGTGCCCTATAATCCGAAATTATCAATGTAAGATGATGATTTCTTCTTTAATTGTTTATAGTTTGCATGCATAAGATCACCAATTAATTTTATGATTAAATTAACATAAAACATATATGAATATGTTGAGTATATAGATCTACTTTTCCTTCAATGCAGTCTTGATTGCAAAACAAGTGGCCAAGTTCATCCAAGACAACATCATCTACAGATATGGGGTACCAGATGAAATCATCACCGACCAAGGCTCCCACTTCCGAGCAGAAACATAAGCCTTGCTAGACAAATATAAAATCAAACGACATCGATCATCCCCTATCGTCCCCAAACCAACGGAGCGGTAGAGGCAGTAAACAAAATTCTCGTCACCATCATCAAAAAGATAAAAGACAATTACCACGATTGGTCGAGCAACCTCCCATTCGTACTCTGGGGATACCGAACCTCCATTCGAACTCCAACAGGTGCAACACCCTTCTACCTGGCATACGGTATGGAGGCAATTCAACCAGTAGAGTTAGAAGTCCCATCTCTACGCATCCTACTTGAAGGTCAAGTTCCTGAGACGGAATGGACCCGTCGAAGGTTCGAACAACTCACACTCCTTGACGAACAACGAATCAACGTCTTGCACAACGTCCCGCTATATCAACGACGTATACAACGGGCATTCAACAAAAAAGTCAAACCTAGAAACATCAACGAAGGCGACTTGGTCCTCAAGTCGGTTCGAGCACCATTACCTGTCGATTCGAGGGGGAAATTCATACGCAATTGGGCCGGGCAGTGAGACTGAGTGACCTAGACGGGGAGGATTTCACAAACCCGACCAACCTAGACCAACTCAAGAAATACTACTCTTGAACCGTAGTAACCACAAACCTTACCCTAGTTCCACAACTAGTGACCACAATCTCCCTTTCAAGTCAATTCCTTAAAACGTTCTGATTTGAAATTACATATTTTATCGTGTCTAAGTTACGGCACCTTGCCATGTTTCAAACAACCTTTGATCTGTGAAAGGCAACATCCATTTGTACTCCAAGAAAAACACCTGAACTACGAGCATGGTTTGATTTCACCTCTTTAGGTGGATACGTAGGCAATCCTTTCTTACACAAGAAGGATACAACCACAACATCCAAACAAAATTAGCAAAACATTCGAACTACGAGCATGGTTTGATTTCGCCTCTTCAGGTGGATAGGTAGGCAGTCCTTTCTTACACAAGAAGGATACAACCATCCCCACAAAAAAAACAAACAATCACCTATGCAAATTCCAAAAAAAGGGAAGTATTCCCTTTCCACAAAAAAAACAAAAAAGAAGCCTTACCACAAAAATCCTCTTCATAGGTGCAATGTTTAGGATAATTCAAACCGAATTACCTTTACAAGATGGATGGAAGAAACAACAAGCGATCACAACTTCTTATCAACACAAGCAATCCTCTTATTTAATTAATAATGAGAAGGATTACAAACTTGACATAAAATAAAGCTAAGAAAGTCCACAACTCGCCAAGCGAGAGTGTCGACTGAGACATATCACATAGTAAAACTAGCACAAAAATACGCAATACATAGCTAGTATAACATAATGAAAACACAGAAACATTAATACTACATAATAGTGAAATGGGTAATAGAGGTATTCATTCTTCCATTCTTCCCTTGCCTTTTCCCTCGACGAACATCCTCCCTATGTTCTTCTTGTTAGCCCGCCTAGCATGGACTTCCTCTTCGGAACGGATCCTCAACGGATCTACAACGACGACATACGGTCTATTGCAAGACCCCATACTCGGTCCAAGCCGAGCCCACACACGGCCCAACATCTCTTTGGGACCCAAGCTCCTCCTCTTCGGTGGCCTCACTACATCCAAGCTAACATCATTGGCAATGTCGTCAAAGAAGGCACGGTTGGTCTTGCAAACTTCCCTATACTTCATCTCAATGACCTCGTCTTTGCAGAACTTTACCTTTCTTCTAAGGTTTGAGCTCTTGACCACTTGACATAAGCGGGAGTCACCCATGTCGTTATAACGTGGCTTCGTACCTCCCAAGTCGGCCGAGTGGCCCACCACCTCTCAAAAATCTCCACAAGCTCGGAGTTTCGAAAAACGCTCTCTTGGACGAGAGTATCTTGAGCGGGCACCTTTTGTTGACAGCCCATTTGCCTCATAAGCCTTTCGGGATAAATGAAGGAAGCAACCTTCAACCCCACCACCATCAAAGAACAAGAACAAGCGGCCGGAGCGGGCAACCCCGTGAAGAACCTCAAGTGCCACCCCAGCACCACCCAACGGATATGAGGACCACCTTCCTCCACGATTTTTGAGGTCCAATAGGCCACGGTGGACGCAAAGCTATCCGAATACAACTTCTTTCTCATAGTAAGGTGACGGAAAGAGTAAGAAGGAATATCAACTGGAGGCTTAACATACCTTAGCCTCTCCATGAACAATACTTGGAGGATCCTCGGAGATCCAAACGAAGGAGCTTCTCCACAAGAGCCCTTCTTGTCCAAAGCTTGGATGATCTCGCCACGCACCAACCACGATGGATTCCACCCATGCTCCATTTGCTTAACCACATGCACAAGGGTCATGCTATCATACCATCTTGACCCCTCTTTCTTCAAGGCATCCACAAGGAGGTACACATGCACTAGGCAAAAGGCAAGAGCCCTTATCCTAGCCACCTCCGAGACATTAACATCCAACCGGTTTGAGAAGATGTCGATAAGAGCCAACATATCCATACCCTAGGGAGCAAGGAGGAAGTTCACTTAGCTCGTCGACAACCCCAACATAGAACGAAACTTCTCTTTGTAACACAACCGAGTCGAGGGAAGCACCGGAGTACAACCCGGCCACCCTCCAATGGCACCCACTTCTTCGGCAAGAGGGCAAATTTCACCTTTCGGGAAAACGAAAACATGATGTTTCGAATCCCAAAACCGAGAGCATGCTTAAAGGAACGAGGATTGCACCTTAACTTGACGAAGCCCCAATAATTGACCAACTCCCATTACAACGAGTTGATACTTCTCGGAGGCGAAAAATACCGACACCAATGTCGCAACCTATTTTCGAAAGCATCGATGATTCTTTTTTGTGGAAGAAGAAGAAAGGTTTTCGTTGAGATGTTTTTCGTGTTTCGGATGATGAAACAATGAATCACAAACGTCCCTATTTATACAAAACAATCAGCGCCTTTTTTTTCCGAAAAAAGAGGAAGCTCCTTTTCATCGCCCAAGGGCTCGCGCCTCTTTGGGCTTATTCTAAGAATCTGCACCTTGACTTGTCTCTGTCAAGTTGTGTTTCTTCCTGACACATTGTTTTTCTCGCCTTAAGGCTCGCGCCTCTTCAGGCTTACCCGGAAATTTTTGTGTTTTCTCACACTCACATTTCCTTGGATTCGCGTTTTACGAAATCCTACACGGTTTTCATGACGCAGCTTTAAACATACGGGGTTTTCTCCTTTTTTAAGGGGGGAGGGCTAGTCGGCCCGATCCGCGGCGGATCGTTTCCATGACAGTCGAAAATTCCGAATTTTTTTTCGCATTTTCGAAAAAAATCAAAATTGATAACACGACGTCGATTTTTCTCAAAATTCAAACTCTTGCAAATCCGAGTTTTGATCTCGCAAAAAATCAAATTTAACATATTTACAAAATCTCTTTTGAAATTCATCCATGACGGTTTGAGTTTTAATTTTTGAGTTGCAAATCAACTCTGATAAAATTCGATGCAATTTAATTCAAACACGAATTAATATCTCGAAATTTCAAAATTTCTTTTCAATTTCAATTTTAACTTCGAGTCATCGTGGTTATTTTTGTTTTCATCAAATGCTTTTGCGTGTTTACGTGTATGCGTATGTCCTACCCGTTGCCTGTTTTCTACACTAACGATGCAGGAACAAATGCCAAAGCGAATGGGGAATCAGCCGCTGACCGTGCTTCTCCGAAACACAAAAAAAAAAGCCAAACACAAATAAACTACAGACCAAAAATACATATATACAAACCGCCTCATGCAAAATACATCAACACACGTTTGATACAAACGACTGACTATACAAACAGGATCCGGTATAAGTATTTATCATACAGACACTGGCCTAAAACAAGGAACTGGGGGCTATTCGCCACCTACCGAACTAAGCACCCATATCCTTCTAATCAGGAAAGAAAGGGAACAACATGGAAAAGAAAGGAGCAACAGTGGAAGAAAAGGTGGTTACCATGACGGTAATTCCTCTTTCCTACTCCGTAACAAAAAAGGAAAAAATGCCTGGCAGACTTCGAACGACATGACAATCAGAAATTGTGACACAGTGCATCGCCCCGACGTTAACCCCCAATCATCGGAATTCAGCGATCAGAAAGAGACACGACATAGAGTGCCACCCCGATGTTGACCACCAATCATCAGAATTCAGTGACGATTGAAGACGACAACGTAGAACGACACGCTGGTGTTAACCCCCAACCATCAGACGTCCAAATTTCTGCAGACAACAGCCAATGATCAACACGTGATCAAAGGCTTGACAAAGGCCCCCATGGAAAAACATAACTGAACAAGGACAACACAACAGCCGTCTCTCCTCCCCCTGGATCATCCTCCTCCTCTTTGGCCTCAGCCACGGACCTAGTGGGCCCAGAAGCCCCAGAACACTCACCTGAAGTCAAAACAAAATAACGTCGGCCAAAATATCGGCATTACGACAACACAAAATAAACAAAATCCAAAAAACAAAATCACCTGCAAATGCAAAACAAAAGCAAGGGCAAACCCGCCCAAACCCATCCAGCAAAACATTTCACAAAAAAACGTATAAAACTGACTTACCCTTCTTTTCAAGCAAAAGACTAGTCAAAACGACGACAAAAATTACAAAAAAACAACCCAACACCTCAGAAACACACAAGGTCCATCAAAATATGCAACAAAAATTCCCAAAACAACCGGGCATTTTTCACAGCTAGAAAAAGGCAATTTTACGCCAATTCGGGCACAAACAGGTCAAAAATTTAAATTATGACCACAACAAAACAACGTGATTTGACCACGTCTCAAAGTGACCTAAACTGCCGTTAAGGTCCATCTCAAAGCAAAATGGCTCAGTTTGAGCCCGAACAGACGCTTATTTCGTCAGCATAAGACGGTCTGACAAAGACAAAATTCAAAATTTTGTCCGTCAACGCCCAACGAAGGTCCACTATGGCAGAGACGGTCTTCCCCGACTACAATGCAACCTAGTGGGGCACACAACTCAAGCAAACGAACACGACATTGTGAAATAAGACGATCTTTTGTCGACTTACGTTTTTTGCTCATAGGGAGCGGGAATGGGGACCAAAATGCAAACTAAAAGCACCCCTATACTCCTAAACAAGTTCCTAGCCTAATGCAAGCATCAATTTCACTCGAAAATGGGACAAGCAAAAACACCCAAATCGATTTCAACGGGTTTGGGTTTCGCCCTAATTTAATTAATAAAAGGCAAACAAATTCAAATGGATTCAAGAGGATTTACATACCTTGAGATGACATAATGTTTGTAGCACAAAAGCAAACGAGAATAAGAGGTAAAAAATGGCATTTTTTGTTGATTATCACCTGTTTTGTCGAAGAAGATGAAGTTAATGAGGAGCAAAACTTCCTCGCGTCTTTTTACAGAAAA
This sequence comes from Silene latifolia, assembly GCF_048544455.1. NCBI lineage: Eukaryota > Viridiplantae > Streptophyta > Magnoliopsida > Caryophyllales > Caryophyllaceae > Silene > Silene latifolia. The sequence continues at coordinate 62,103,567 of NC_133526.1, read as the reverse complement.
AGGGGAAGCCCCTTACATCGCACGATGGCTCGCGCCTCTTTGAGGTGTTCCCAGCTTGTTCAGCGAAATTTTGGGCTTTGGCCCATTTTCCACACAAATTCACTATTTCACGAATTTCAAAAGACGGAATTAAAAACCGTCATTTTCAAACACAAATACAAAATACTGAAATTCAAATTCGTTATTTTCACAAAATTCAAATGACGGAATTAAAAACTGTCATTTTCAAACACAAATACAAAATAGTGAAATTCAAATTCGCTATTTTTACAAAATCCAAATGACGGAATTAAAAACCGTCATTTTCAAATACAAAAACAAAATAGTGAAATTCAAATTCGCTATTTTCACAAATTTCAAACGATGGAATTAAAAACTGTCACTTCACAATTGGGAAATTTAAATTCAGTATTTTCACAATTTCAAACGACGAAATTAAAAACCGTCACCTATTCAAAAACAAAATAGTGAAATTCAAATTCGCTATTTTCACAAATTTCCAACGACTGAATTAAAAACTCTCACTTCACAATTGCGAAATTCAAATTCGCTATTTTCACAATTTCTAACGATGGAATTAAAAACCATCACCTTTCTAGAAACAAATTAGTGAAATCCAAATTCACTATTTCAAACAAATTTCAAATCACAAGACGACGGCAGTAAAAACCGTTATCTCCCAAACATACATCAAATAGCGGAGTTCACATCTGTATTTCTACAAACTCCGAACAACGCCAGCAAAAGTCGTTACCTCTCTTCGAAATTCGAAATTACAAATGATGATTGATGTGACCATAATTGGCGCATATTTAGCCCCCGAATTACCCTTGTTTCCATGCTTTTGAGTGCTTACTTGGGTCATTTCTTATCTTTAGTTCTTTGTTTTGCATATTCTTTGAGATTTTGATCCCTTGAGGAAAGGAGTAAGAATCTTGCATTTTCATGGCAAATCAAGACTAAATTGATCAAATTCAATGACCAAGCATCAAGGAGAGACAAGATTAGAAGGCCTTTGTACATATCATAGTAGAAGAGCAATGTTGAGAAAGGATCCTTGAGTCCCCAAGGAAATCCCCAAGGAATTTATGAAGAAAAGGGAAGAGAAGAAGAAGCTACCACGCTAACTGACAATCCGAGCGGATTGTCAACAATCCGCCCGTCCTGCCCTTGCACAATCCGAGCGTCCTAGCTGGAATCCGCTCGGATTCCCCCTCAGCAATCCGCCCGGATTCCCCAGAATCCGCTCGGATTCCATCGACCAAATCCGGCCGTCCCGACCCTAATCCGCCCGGATTCCTTCACAGCGCCGGTTGTCTTCTCCAAGCTACGAAAAGAGAAGCCCTTCTCTCCAAAAATACCGGCTTCTCCTTGCTCAACTTAAAAAGTGTAATTACTAGTTTAGCCCTTAGTTAACCCTAATGCATCCTCCCTAATTTTTACTATAAATACCCCATTAGTCTAATTAGAGGAGCATGTTCTTCTTATCAATAATTAGTGTAGTTAATATCAATCAAATCTCTCTTCAATATTGTAATCAAGTATTAATAAAGTTTTAATCCAAGTTTTAGTTCTTTAATCTCTCTTTTGTTCATCCTTTATTTTGGGTAATTGAAGATTATTTGGGTTACTATTGGGAGATTGACAACCTCTCAATCTAGCATTCAAGTACTTCTATTATTCTTGCTTTATTATTGGAATCATTAGTAGGTATAATCTCTTAATCCCTTTTTAATTATTGTTAATTACTTTCATTTATTCATCATGTTTCATATTGTTGGTATGATTGACAACCTTGCTAGCATGATCAACATGATAATGAGTGAGTAGTCTCTTAGCTAGGGTTAATGGGTGATTAGGGGAAACCAACAAGGGGAATGATTCATGCTTAAATTAATATGCTTTCATGTTTTATTTGCTTGCTTGTTTTGATCTCAACTCATGCACAGGTTATATATGATGAAATGCTAAGCCTATGAATCCTTGCATTTACTATCATCTCCTATCTTTTCAATGAGACTTGTAAGACATAACCCAACTCGAGTCTCATTAGACCATGCATGTTGTTGAGTAGGGAAGATTAAGTCGACTTGTAGGTGTTGTACAATCTAATCGATTCGGCTCCGGGACCCAAACTTTCCTAGGATTGTAAGATATAACCCAACTCAATCCATCACAACAATAATTGCTTGCTTATAATTTGAGAACATGTTTGTATGATCATATCCCATGATTCCCCTATGATCCCATGACACCCTAGTGCCTTTAATCAATTGTTTGCACCCCTTTTTATTCATCTTACTTGTTTATTTTCATTGTTATTCTAGTTTAGTAACCTTCTACATCAACCCAATTTGTGACACCCCTTAGACACCACTAGTTACAATAGAAATCTCATTTCAACTCCCGTCCCTTGGGATCCGACCTTTACTTGCCTCTTTACTAATTGTAGAGTTGCTTGTTAAGCTATAAATTGTGTTTTGATTCGACCGTAACCAACGACCACATCTATTTACTTGTGAATACGAAACGGACCGATCAAAAATGGCGCCGTTGCCGGGGACGGTGTTTGTTTGACTTAGATTTCCTTTTTGTTATTAGTTGTGTCTTTCTTCGCCTTGAGGAAGTAAAAATCCTCAAGGTTTGTTCTAATTGTTTTTGAGTTGTTTGATATTTTGCATGTCTAGAAGGTTACAAAAAGATTTGTTACCTTTTGACCGTGAAATCGAAAGAACCTTGACGAACAATAGGAGACTTGTTAGGAGGAATTTGAGGGGTGTTGGTGAAGTTGTTCAACCCACTAGTGAGTTTGTCAATCCTTTCGCAATAGAAGGAGAAGAAAACCCATTACACAATATCCCACAAAATCCACCTACAATGCCAAAATTCTCGTCACACTCCGTACCCACCGAGGAGAATCTACCAAATGGTACTCCTACACCGCAACATCTCACCGGAAATTTTATTGCCAAGTCCGCCTTCATCCAACTAGTTGAGAGGAGCCAATTCGGGGGAATGCCTAGTGAGGACCCTCATTCTCATATGGAAACCTTTTGCGATTATTGTGATGCTATCTCTCAAACGGGCGTGACTCAAGACCAAATAAGATGGGTCTTATTTCCTTTTTCCTTAATTGGCACCGCAAAGCAATGGTTGAAGGGCCTTGATAAGGCCACCCTTGGAATAGATTCTTGGAAGAAGTTGGCTCTAGCTTTCTACAAAAAATTCTACCCACCGGAAAAGACCAACATGCTAAGAGCTCAAATTACGGGTTTTAAGCAAAGGGATGAAGAGTCTTTGTATGAAGCTTGGGAGCGATTCAAGGGAATTTGTCGCTCATGTCCTCACCATGGACTTAGCGAATGGTTTTTGGTGCAACAATTTTGGAATGGTTTATATGAAGATTCTAGGAACATTCTCAATATGGGATCAAATGGAATGTTCACCGAAGTTGATGACAATCAAACATGGAACAAGATTGAGGAAATGGCGGTCCATAATTCACAATATAGTAGACCTCGCAAGGCTACTAGAGGAGGAAAGCATGAAGTGGACTCCGTTACTCAATTGGGTGCTCAACTTAGTGCTCACATTGACACAATCAACTTGAAGTTTGAACAAGCTATGGCTAGACTTGAGGAAAACTCAAAATCATCAAAGCATTATGTCAATGCCATGACGGCATCCTCATCAATCCCAAGTGGGATATGTGAGAATTGTGGAACTTTGGGTCATGACCCAAGTGAGTGTAGGGGAACAACCGAACAAGTTAATGCTTTCCAAGCTTACAAAAGTGGTACCCCTTATTCAAATTTGTACAATGAAAACACGAAGTTCCATCCAAATCTCTCATACAAAAGCCAAAATGTTCAAAACCCTCAAACAACATACACTCCACCACCCATGAGAAATCAAAATCAAAGACCCTTTTACAATCAAAACCAAGGTTACCAAAATCAAAATCCATACAATCACCAAAATGACCAAGGTTTTGATGTCCAAAAAGCGGTCCTCCAAATGCAAAAGAATCAACAAGAATTTTTCACCCAAATGCAAAAAGATAGCCAAGCAAAAGAAACCACCATTAACAACATTCTAGATCACACCAAGATGTTGGAAACACAATTGACTCAACTAGCATCTTCAAGCTCACAAAGACAAAAGGGGCAATTACCACCTCAAAGTAATCCCCCTAGACATGAAACGGTTAGTGCCATTCACTTGAGGAGTGGTACAAGGTATGAAGCACCGAAGAAGCAAGTTGAGGATGAAGTTGTGGAAGCTAGTGAAAAGAAAGAAATTGTGCAAAACTCCAAAGATAGAGAATCATCAAAAGAAGAAAGTTCAAAGAAAAATGAAGACAAGGCCAAAGAGAAAGAGCCCATTGTGATTAGACTTCCTTTTCCAAGTCGTCAAGCCAAACCCAAATTGGATGATCAACTTGGAAAGTACATGGAAATTGTGAAGAATTTAGAAGTCTCAATTCCTTTCACGGAATTAATCAACCACGTTCCGGCCTATGCAAAGTACATGAAAGATATCCTCACAAAGAAGAAGTCGATCCGGAAACTTGAGACTATCGCCTTCACTAAGGTGAGTAGTGCAATACTTCAAGGGAGTTCACCTCCAAAGTTAAAGGATCCGGGAAGCTTCTCAATACCGTGTACCATTGGCGACACGACGATCAACAAAGCCTTATGTGATCTAGGGGCTAGTGTGAGTGTCATGCCGTACTCGGTGAGTAAAAGGTTGGGAATGGGAGAGCTTAAATGCACCAACATCACACTTCAAATGGCCGATAGATCGACGAAGACACCATTAGGGATATGGGAAGATGTCCCCGTGCGAATTGGGAAGTTTTTCATCCTGGTGGACTTTGTCATTGTTGATATGGAGGAAAATTCCAACATTCCAATCATCCTAGGAAGACCTTTCCTACACACCGCGGGTGCGGTGATTGATGTGAAACATGGAGAGCTCACTCTAGAAGTGGGAGATGAAAACATAACTTTTAATCTTGACAAGACCATGAGAGCTCCCCGTTTGCATGAGCCATGTTTCATGATTGATCACTATAGCCGAAAAGATGAAAGGAAGAAATCAGAACTCCAATGGAGGAAGAAAATTGAAGATGCTCCATTCAAAGAGCAAGTGAATTGTGACAAGGAGAGCTTGCAAAGCTCATCAAAATCAACCAAGGAAGAAGAGGATGGCTTCATTAGCCAAGAGAAGAAATTGGGAGAGTTGTCTCCATCCAAACAAGAGATTTTCAATTATCAACTCAATGAAGTTTGTGGTCTTTGGGACGACGAGTTTGAAGGGATTTTTAATCCCTACATTGGGCATGCCATCGATCATGATCAAGAACAAGGGCCCCGGTCTATTGAGGACCTCTACCATAATAATGAACAAGCTTTTGATTACTTCTTCAAGGTGTTGAGCAACATCAACAACACCTTGAACATGCCCCCTTGACATCTCATCAAGAATGAGAGTTTGGTGGAGTCCTCCCTAAACCACCACTTGTAAATAGTTATAACTCCCTAACTTACATTTCAATTCTTGTATTGCATTTTTGTCATTTTTGGATTTTTATTTACTTTGATCAAAATAATTGTCATGTAAGAGAGAAGTGAGGGAGGGACTAACAACTTCAATTGATGTGTAGTGCTTTACCTTAGTGTGGGGATGGCAATTGCCTAGGCTATCCATGCCTTAGTAATGCCCCCACAATGAAGAACACAAGCCTTGAAAGAAAGAATGGAAGAATGAGAAAGGGAATGCGCTGTGCACAGGATGGAACTGAATCCGTGTACACAGGAAGAATCCGAGCGGATTCCAGAAAAATCCGCCTGTCTTAAGCAATCCGAGCGTCCTGCAGAAAAGACGCCCGTCTTGAACTGAGCTGAAATTTGAAAATTTCCTGACTGTTAAAGAATCCGAGCGGATTCCAAAAAATCCGCCCGTCTTGAAGAAATCCGGCCGTCTTGTAAAAAAGACGCCCGTCTTTGCAGCTGAGGAAAACAAGCAAAAATCTCTGGACTGAAATCCGTCCGTCTTTGAAGAAATCCGCCCGTCCCGTGTTCAGCAAATCCGAGCGGATTGTACCAAATCCGCCCGTCTTTAGGCGAGCTTTCGCAAAGATTGAAGAAGCAGAATCCGCACGGATTGAGCCTAATCCGCACGGATTGCCCCTGCAGTTTTGAAAATTTCGGCTTCTTTATAACCCCTCCCACCTTCATTCATTCATTCATTCATTCATAAACACTACCCACAACATCAAAACCCTCATCCTCTCCATCATAAAAACAAAAACCCTCAACAACATCCAACAAAAACAAATCAAACCACCCTTCCAACAACAATTTAATCACTCCTTCTTAAACAAAAATCAAAACCAAGAACAAAATCTTCAACCTTTGAGTCGATTTTTGTTTCCATAAAGGCAAAGCCTTTCACCTTCAAATCGATTTGGGCATACTACAAATTGAAGATTTTTCATTCTTTTCTTGGTTAAGCTCATCAATGGCAAGGACTAAGGGTGCAACAAAGGCAACCAAGGCACCAAAGGCTAAGGCACTCTCACAAAGGCAAAAGGCTCTTCAAACAAAGAAAGCTTTGGCTATGGTGGTGGCAACACCAAACTTGGAAGTGCAACAACAACAACAACCTTCTATGGGACCATCAACATCCTCTACTCCGGTAATTAATCAACTTTTGCATTATCCGGAGGTAACTTTTATTTCCGATACCCATAGAAATACCTTTGTCAAGTTTGCTATGAAATCTCTTCAATCCACCAAATTCATATGTAAAGATGCCTTGGAAAAATTGGGTGTTCTTGAACAAACAAAAGCCTTTTTCAAAGCCATGGGGTTGGAGAAATTGTTTGAAACAAAGGAATTGACATACCCCTCCCTTGTCTTGGAATTTTTAAGTTCTTTAAAAGTCACCAAAGTTGAGAATAGGGAAAATATCGAGTTTCGTCTAGCTAATGTTAGTAGACGCATTACCTTTAAGGAATTGGGTGAAATTTTGGGTCTTAGTGATGAGGAAAATTATTTCAAGAGTTATGGAAAGTATGACCCCGAACCTCTTTGGGAGGCAATCTCCGGGAAGAAATTTGAGGATTTTCATGCATGTCGTGCTCTTTTGGTCCATCATCCGGGCATAAGAGTATGGCACAAGGTTGTGGGAAATACCATAATTGCTAGGAAAGACACCAATCATTTCACAAGACTCGATTTTATTCTCCTTGAATCGGCTTTGAATATCGGAAGAATTCACACCAAGCCTTACAATTCTTTGAGGCTATTGGTTGATAGATGGCTTAATGTTGATAATGGGAAGAAGGGCACGACCGTTATTGTCAATGGCGGGCTAGTCACGGTCCTAGCTAAGCACTTTGATCCTAATTTCAATAAGGATAAGAAGTACAAAGCAAAGGAAGGTGGCCATCTTATTGATATGCACATTATGATTCACAAGTTCAAGTGGGTTGCCCATAACCCCCTTGACACTAAATATGGATGGCTAACTAGTGAAGCTAGATCGTTCACCTTGCCCTCGAAGATTTGTCGCCTAAGCGTCCACCGGACCAATTATCTACTTCCCCTTTCCGAAGAAGCCGAGTATATCATTCAACAACAAAAGGGTGATCTTGAAACCCCCTCCTCTTCCATTGTCATACCACCTTACCCCTTTGAGTATGAAGAGTTCAAGCCGGAAGGAATTGAAATTGGGAAAGACTATGTGACTCTTCTCATGCAAGCAATGCACAAGCAAGCCCATGAAGATCGGAAAAATGCGTATTTGGCTCAATATCCACCCCTCCTACATCTAGCTAGGCAAGGACGCCTTGATCCATCTTGTCCTTTGCCTAGTTGGGCGGATAGAGAAGTCTTATTTCCGGGTGCATCTAGGGACGTGGTGGGAGATAATGAGGTTGTTGGAAATGATGAAGAAGTTGATGATAATATTGAGGAAGAAGCAATGGAAGGAGAAAGAAATGGTGAAGATGATGATGAGCAAGATGAGGAAGAAAGTGAAGAAGCAAATGACAAGGAAAGTGGCAATGTGACCACTTCTCATGAGGGAAGTGGTGATGATGATAGCATGATGGAAGACTAGCAAGCCTTGGAGACTCCTACACTCCCATGGTTTGTCTATATCTCTTTGTATTTTATTTCATTTTGATCATTGTTGGTTTAGTCCTAGCAACATCAAAGGACTCACACCTCGGTACCATTGAGGTGTTCTTATTGTTCCCATTTGTAAAATCCAAAATGACAAAACTAGTTTCATGCATAGCATAGTGTGTGCATGAACTATACCCATCCTTGGACATTAGCAATAGTGTCTCACTCGGTTTGGGGAAGTTAATGCATACACAACGGGAGGTAATCTAAATTATCCTCTCCGTCATAACAAAAACCATGCATCATGTAGTGTAGCTTAGTATAGAATTGCATTTAGTATAGAAATCATGCATCATCTTTGCATAATTTCCATCATTTTGGCCATTGAGGACAATGCCCATATTAGTGTGGGGATGGGAATTCTAACATTTAACTCTTATTCAAAAACCCATAAAAATTGAAAAATTTCAAAAATCATAAAAATTGAAAAAATTGAAAACCCAAAAACAAGTTCATTTCCTTTGTAGTGTAGTCTTGTTTGTATATATATTATGTTTGTTTATCCTTGTTCACATTGATTGACTACGCCACATCCGAGACATGAGGATCATGAAGACCGCATGGTATGATCTTTCCAATCTCCTTTTTCCTCTTTATGTTAATGACTATGTGGCTTTATTTTGATTGATGCGGTATAACAATGTGAACTTAGGACTTGCACTTAGATTATATGTCATATTAGTTGGTAGAATCATATGCATTAGGATGTTTATATGTTAGTTGCATCATGGCATGTAGTTTGCATGTTAGAAAAATTTTGTGAAACCGTCCACTTGGGAAGCTTGACAAGTGTATATAGGCCCTAGTAGATGCTTTTTCTTCTTAAGACTTTGCTTGTTAGAATACTTGTAAAACACCCTAGGATGTGTCATGATAGTATCCTTTGACCCATGGATTAAGGCCTAGTCAAGAGTACCTTGTGGTGTGATAACTCCTTGGCTACCGTTTATTCCAAGGTGACCCTTGAAACCATGCATCCATCCATCATCCATGTTCTACCATATATTTTTGTCATCAAAGGGAATGGGCACAAAAAGAAATCGATTTGAGTTCAATGAAATGAAAAGTGAAAGAAAGTTTGCAAAAATGCATCAAAAGAAAAGAGGAGCAAAAATAGAACTCCTATGCTTCAAATACAAGGCACCCTCGTTACTAATTGGGGTGACTTTGAAAATATTCAAAAAGAAATGCAAAAAGTTGTCAAGTATTGAAATGCCAAAAATCAAAAAGAAATGGCAAAGAAAGTGTTCTCAAATGTCAAATGCCATATGAAATTGGGGGGGAAAACAAAAACAAAAGCAAACTCCCAAAGTGAAACTCAAATATCTATTGATCCCTTTATCCATCGTATCCATTTTTGTGCATGGTAGAGAGGGGACGACCCTTCTTCTTGTCTAGGCAAGAGGGGGGAATTCCGCGATCCTCCAGTGTTTCTAACACCATAGGGAGTCTACTCTTGACAAAAGCATTTAACGATTGAGGACAAAGGTACTCTAGCTTGACACATTTTGGAGGTGATTTATTGGTATCCTTCTAGGCTTAGTAGTTTGAACAAATTGCATCTATGAAGGATTGTGTACCCTTGAATTGCTTCCCTTGTAGATAATTTCCGCCACTTGATGAGGGAGTGGCTATTCTTTTTGTAGATGCATCCATTATATGTTTCTGTGTGCTTAATGTTTGGATGTGTCGCCATTTTGGCAAGACCCACCTTGCCTTGCAAGAAGGCATCCTACCTCATGGTTGTCTTGTTGTCAGTTGAAGGGGCGGAGTGAGACCCGCTAATTGTCTCATATCGGCTATATTATTAGGATAGGTTTGTATTGGTCCTAGTCTTAGTCACCTCTTTACTCGGGACGAGCAAAGGTTCGGTTTGGGGATATTTGATGTGACCATAATTGGCGCATATTTAGCCCCCGAATTACCCTTGTTTCCATGCTTTTGAGTGCTTATTTGGGTCATTTCTTATCTTTAGTTCTTTGTTTTGCATATTCTTTGAGATTTTGATCCCTTGGTAGGAAAGGAGTAAGAATCTTTCATTTTCATGGCAAATCAAGACTAAATTGATCAAATTCAATGACCAAGAATCAAGGAGAGACAAGATTAGAAGGCCTTTGTACATATCATAGTAGAAGAGCAATGTTGAGAAAGGATCCTTGAGTCCCCAAGGAAATCCCCAAGGAATTTATGAAGAAAAGGGAAGAAAAGAAGAAGCTACCACGCTGACTGACAATCCGAGCGGATTGTCAACAATCCGCCCGTCCTGCCCTTGCACAATCCGAGCGTCCCAGCTGGAATCCGCTCGGATTCCCCTCTCAAGCAATCCGCCCGGATTCCCCAGAATCCGCTCGGATTCCATCGACCAAATCCGGCCGTCCCGACCCTAATCCGCCCGGATTCCTTCACAGCGCCGGTTGTCTTCTCCAAGCTACGAAAAGAGAAGCCCTTCTCTCCAAAAATACCGGTTTCTCCTTGCTCAACTTAAAAAGTGTAATTACTAGTTTAGCCCTTAGTTAACCCTAATGCATCCTCCCTAATTTTTACTATAAATACCCCATTAGTCTAATTAGAGGAGCATGTTCTTCTTATCAATAATTAGTGTAGTTAATATCAATCAAATCTCTCTTCAATATTGTAATCAAGTATTAATCAAGTTTTAATCCAAGTTTTAGTTCTTTAATCTCTCTTTTGTTCATCCTTTATTTTGGGTAATTGAAGATTATTTGGGTTATTATTGGGAGATTGACAACCTCTCAATCTAGCATTCAAGTACTTCTATTCACTACTACAAAAATAGACGTAATGCAACATTTTGTATGCAACACTTATGGTTTGTGTTGCAATTTTTAGTTAATTAAGCAACGCTTTAATTAAAAATGTTGCTTTTACTTATATAAGGCATCACTTTGAGATAAGTGTTGCAATGTATTACCGTAAATGCAACGGTCTTATACAAATGTTGCATTTTGTAGCAACACTTGAGCAACACTTTTGTCACATAAGTAATATATACCCTAAAATTTTTTAACTTTTTGGTTTTACCGCTTAACTATTGTGAAATGAAAAATTAAAAATTAAAAAACCACATTTTGCGGCGCCAACTCACACATTCATTCATTCAATGTCAATGTTACAGTAATCCATCACCGCCTCAATTCATTCATTATTAATTCATTCAATCTGACAAGGGCGCGCTTCTTTATTCATTCCACCGTCGATCTCTTTTCCTTTCTCATTCATTCGTTCAATTCCACCGTCTCTTCTTCACTCAATCTCAACTTTGATTGGATTCTGTCGAAACCCGCACTACTACAAAAAAAGGAATAAGTAACGCATAATAGAGAACGATCAAGTTATATAACCGTTCTCTAGAATTAAAGAGAACACTTTTCTTAGATATGTGTTATGTAAAAAGAAGAATGGAGAACGCCTTCTATATTAACCGTTCTTTACATGTATTTTGTACAAATAAAAAAAAAATTAAAAAGCAAAATCAAAAAATAATAAAACCCATGTGACATTTGCTAGATATTTTTACAATCCTATTACTCGTATTGGTCTCTGCCCCCATTTCTTTACTGAAAAACCCAAATCCGTCATCTCTCAATAACCGCCTTCACGGCCTCACATGTCTTTCGTTGACTGTGGATTACTGCCGCCAACCGCTTTATGTCGTCGATCGCATCGCCACTGTGCACATTACCTTCTGCCTCTTGGTCTGGTTCGAAATTTTAGGGTTTGCTCACCTTACTCTAATTTTGGGGATTATTCTGTTAGGGTTCGAATTCAACATATTAATCAATTAACTTGCTTGTTCTTTGAAATTTGCAGGTTGGTTTTTCTATATTGAGGAAATTTGGGATTTTTACATTAAAGAGGAAAATTGATGAAAATGGATAGAACTGAGGTTTGTTTCTTGTTTCACATCTCTTGTATTGAATATAATCGTATTCCATTTACTCTTCTCAGTACTCCGTATATATGATGCAATTATTGGGCTCTAGGAAACGAGAATCAGCGATCGGTTAAGGAAGCTTAGAGCTGGTGGCAAATATGGACAATTTAGGCTATTTTGTATGATATCATTAGTTAATGTTGCTTTGTTGTATTACTCTTGGTTGAAATATGTCAACTTTTTTTTGATTTTGTTGTACTGTTGTCGATTGCTTTTAACATGTTGAGATGTAAACCCGTAATAAGTGTGTTGTGATTGTTGCATTCTGTGGCAGGGTTGCCCAAGTGCTATATCTCCAACTATAATCCGATCTATGGTTTAGTCGTATGAGTAGCCTAGTCAGTAAATTATATATGGTGTGTGTAGTGTTTGTTGAAAATCAAATGCTTGGTTAAAATTGTGATTTGGAACTCTAGGGGCTAATGGAGGTTGGTTTCAATACTATCTGTTGGCAACATTATTGTAACACAAAGGACTTAATTACCATGGGCGCATACACTCGAGTTATGATTGGCGAAACTCTGGTCGTAGTTTGGCGATCTGTGGAAAACTTTAGTCGGCATGCATGAAAATAGTAGAGGTTTCAGCAAGCAGAACCTAGTTGGGGCTGAAGTTATGATTCTTAGAAGCATCAGAGAAAGCAGTAATCTCCTTGCTACTGATATGCCCATACAGGCAAGTTACCATTCTTCATTTTTTGCACATAGTTCATTCCCTAACATTGACCAGGGAGCTGTGTATTTGATAATTCTAGTATTATATTTGGTACTTTTTTGGTTATTGTAAAATTTATTCTCACACTGTACAGGTGTCTGAGTTTTTGTGATTATGGCTCTGGCAACCGACCACCCTTGTTTGGTCCTTGATGGATGATGAATCAAACTATTCAGGTGCTCTATCAAGTTTCTTACACTTTCTCTGGATGCAAATAAATTACTGTTAGACATTGGCCAGGGACTCGTGTTACCTAGAGGTAACAGTAGTGAATACTTGAACCTGATAGTTGTACGCTCGTAGCTATACGGGTGAACTTCTGGTATAAAACTGGTCTTTTGCTTTAGGCTGCTTGTAGTTTTTATTTTAGTGGATTTTGTTGTAGTATTTCACCAAAAATAAATGTTTTATGTTACACAGCCTTTTGGTACATGGTTTATTATTAAATTTGTTGAACAGCAATGGCATGGTTATCTTGATTTCTGAACAGCTTTACTATTAGTGGTAAACCCTAAATTTAATGATGAACACTGCTGAAATGTTTCAAACTGCTGCTAAGTATTTACTCAGTATAACACTCTTGATGCTTCAATGTCATTCAATCAGTAAAATAAAATAAAATTATGTCAAAAGCAATGGTGTAGATATGGATACTCCTCTCGGAAGAGTAACAATATCAATGAAAGTAGTTGTGTAATTCATTATTTACTTTATTGTTTTAGATTATATGTAGTTCAGGAAATTGCAAGCAGATTTAGTGTTACAAGGGAACAACAAGACCAGGCTGCTGTAAGTCATCTCGAGAACAGGGTCTCTGAGTCTTTGGTGTGATTATTATGGCTGGACAGGCCTACCTTTGCAGATCAAACTCAAACGTTTCACATAGGCTACACCTTGTGTACAATCACGTACTCTATTTTCTGCATGTCCTTGTTAATTAGTTGTTCTTTAATGCATTATTTATTATTTCGTGATAATTAAGTGTGACGTATCATCTATGCCTATTGAGCCTTTGAATCCTCAAATCTAATAATGTTCTATTTTTTATGTTACAGGTTGCATTTGAGGTATTAACAATGATGACGGGTTGATTTTTTGTCCGGTTGGCAACATATATATGCTCACAATACAAGAATGAAGACTTATAATTAGTAGCTTTCAAATAGTCGTCGTTAAGAATTATTATTTGTTCTATTTAAACATTTGTTATATTTGTTTTAGTTAAATAATTGAACATTTGCGATCGAAGTTCTACTTTTGATCCTTTTTTGAAATGTAATTAACATATATTTTTGAGACTGAATCAATTGAATGCACAATTAGAGAGAATTACAATTGTTGCGTGCCTTACAAGTCCTTATGTCGTTGCACTTTATTAAGTGTTGTTTTTGAATAAATTAGTGTTGCATTTGTTTATTATAAGTGTTGTTTTGGGACGTAACCAGTGTTGCGTTTCCAAAATAAAAATGTTGCATTAATTTCATATAAGTGTTGCTTATCGACATGAAAAGTATTGCATTAGTTCAGGAAGTGTTGCTTTTTTTACATAAGAAATGTTGCATTAGAAGATAAAAAATGTTGCCTTTGCAATTGAAAAAGCGTTGCATAAACATGACCAATGCAACACTTTTCAAAAGTGTTGCTTCAGATTAAAAAGTGTTGCATTAAACGTTGCAATGACCTAATGCAACAAGACCTGATGTAGCACTTGATTAAGTGTTGCATAAACTCTATTGCAACATTTATATGACATTATGCAACAATAGCAAAGTGTTGCTATAGAATCTAAATGTAGTAGTGATTATTCTTGCTTTATTATTGGAATCATTAGTAGGTATAATCTCTTAATCCCTTTTTAATTATTGTTAATTACTTTCATTTATTCATCATGTTTCATATTGTTGGTATGATTGACAACCTTGCTAGCATGATCAACATGATAATGAGTGAGTAGTCTCTTAGCTAGGGTTAATGGGTGATTAGGGGAAACCAACAAGGGGAATGATTCATGCTTAAATTAATATGCTTTCATGTTTTATTTGCTTGCTTGTTTTGATCTCAACTCATGCACATGTTATATTTGATGAAATGCTAAGCCTATGAATCCTTGCATTTACTATCATCTCCTATCTTTTCAATGAGACTTGTAAGACATAACCCAACTCGAGTCTCATTAGACCATGCATGTTGTTGAGTAGGGTAGATTAAGTCGACTTGTAGGTGTTGTACAATCTAATCGATTCGGCTCCGGGACCCAAACTTTCCTAGGATTGTAAGATATAACCCAACTCAATCCATCACAACAATAATTGCTTGCTTATAATTTGAGAACATGTTTGTATGATCATATCCCATTATTCCCCTATGATCCCATGACACCCTAGTGCCTTTAATCAATTGTTTGCACACCTTTTTATTCATCTTACTTGTTTATTTTCATTGTTATTCTAGTTTAGTAACCTTCTACATCAACCCAATTTGTGACACCCCTTAGACACCACTAGTTACAATAGAAATCTCATTTCAACTCCCGTCCCTTGGGATCCGACCTTTACTTGCCTCTTTACTAATTGTAGAGTTGCTTGTTAAGCTATAAATTGTGTTTTGATTCGACCGTAACCAACGACCACATCTATTTACTTGTGAATACGAAACGGACCGATCAATGATAATAGAGACCGTCGCCCACAGGAGCCAGGCTCAAACTACAAAAGCACATCTCTTTCGGGCACCACAAATATCCAATATAAACACCGAAATTCCCTAGTCGAATATCGGAGACCTCCCCATGGAGCCCACTAACTCAACAACCTCTTTAAATAAGCCCGACAAACGCAGCTATTGTTGGAAATCTATATCTCTTTACTCAACATATTCATATATGTTTTAATTTTAATTTAGTCATAAAATTAAAAGGTAATCTTATGCATGCAAAAAATAAAATAATTAAAGAAGAAATCATCATCTCACATTGATATTTCGGTTTATGGGCACAAGTGAGTTCTCCTACTCACTTGTTCTTGAGCTCTCCAAATGGAAGAACAAGGATTCAAGTATAGAATCCCTCCCAAAAGCATATACCCAAGGAAAACTCATAATAACCAATATTATTTAGATCTAGTAATAATATTAGTTTTACTCTAAAATTGACACAAAATAAATTGTATTGGCTCTTCAAAAATTTCGGCCAAGGAAAGATGTGTGTGTATTTATCTCTCTAAGTTTTCACAAATTATGGAGAGATTTTATTTTTCTTACACTAGAAAAATATTAGGTGAAAAAGAATGAATGAAAAATTAGAAACCCATATGGTTCACCTAGGAAAACCGGTTAGGAGGGGGCTATATTGGGGAGCCAATGCATGGTCTTGTTCTTGTCAAGGCAAGACTAGGGATGCATGGCTAGATGGTAGTCTTTTATCATTATGTTTTCCACTAATATGAAAACACAATATTAATTCAATACTCCCTCCATTTTCGGCACTTTCATTATAAAATGGATGGTCCATTTTATTTTGTCATTTGTCAATTTTGTCACATGTAACATGTTACATGACATGTCACAATGTAATGTATTTTTAACATATTAAAAATCAACATACTCATAAAATATGTCATTTATAAAATCGACTAGTAATTTGTAATTACTTGTACCAAAAGTGTTCCCAAATTATAAACTACAACATTCTGTATTTATAATAATTTATTCATTCCGTTTCAATTGTTTCTGTAAACAATAATTTCATCTAAGTAATAAAACAATTCGATTACTTAGACCGTGTCTCATTTAATCATATTACAATAAGATACGTTAATTATACTCACAAAATCATCCGTCAATTTTAAGAAATTTAATTAACTCATATCGGTATACGATTAATTAAATAATCAATTAAGAGTATTTCCCTATAGGTATGACGTAAGGGGATCAACTAATCACCACCGTCGCACGACAATAATGTCAAACTCTAGTCAGCCAATCATTACCGATATGTGTGGACCAGTTCACTGTAAAATATTCCATCCCACATGTATTCTTAAAAATGAGATTTAAACATGTGATCATCATGATCAACAGTTGTGATGGCATTATTGTCGGAGGACACATATTCCAACAATCTCCCACTTGTCCTCGACAAGTGCGCGTCACCAATTCTCTTGTCCTATTACTATCTCCCACTCAATGCAAGGTGTCTTTCAGGTCGTACTTGCAAGTGATCATATCGAGAGTGGTTTCCTCGATCTGGAGAATAACTGATTGACCGGATTTATCCACCATGGATTCATTCCGAGCGTGGCCATGCATTTCCAGTTCATTACTCCTCGAGTGGCCCTGAGATATTGTTATAACCCTGACTAGGGGTGGACAATTTCTATCGCACTCATTCCCTTCGACTAGCCACAACCATCATAACCCAAAATATGCCCATTTGACCCCATTTACGAAGGTCGTAGTAACACAAATCAAAGTTAATCTGAAACTGTGCCATCTTAGGCGAATAGTCTTTAGTCAAAAGAATCGACTCATTTGAATACTATAGTAGCTCTCGCCACGACCAGGCTATATAAATTTGCCAGAACTCTATAAGCGGTCATAAGGCCCGACAAGGTGTTCCTAACAGTCTTCCTATGTGATCGACTAGTCATCTCAAATGACTCTATGGCACTTGAACTTGCCATCAATCGCATCACACTCTAGTCACTTCGAGACGTCACCTCATACAAGTGACTATGGGCAAATACTATGTTAATCCGGGTTCACTTTAACGGGGTTCAACGTTGTCTCTACAACCCGTTTGGATGTAACAAAGTATAATAGAAGAGTTTTAAAGTAAAACTCGAACGACAAATGCGATTATCACATATGAATAGTCTATACCTGATTACTATTTTATGTTCTATAATCTAATTTGATCTTGCATGTAGTTGTTCATTTCAATTCAATTGAAATGATATGACTCATCATGTTAAGCCTATGAGAAGGCTTTGGTTAGTAGGTTTTATCAACTTCTTGTACCTTACTCAACCTTACTACATACTCGTTTTCCTTTGTAATGTATACATTTGCATTACAAAACTTTCTGAGTACGTGTCGAGATCCAATCAAGACATAGGCCCTCTAGCCTAAGAATAGCTCCCACTGTTTTCCCAGTGTGCGGGACTCATTCTTTTGCACATCTTATAATTGCAAGTGTACTCAATTTCCGTTATAAATATCTCTCATTGTTCTTTATTGCCTAGAACGATTCTAGAAAAAAAACTATTTCTTAAATAACATAACCACAATGGTATCTTAGCCATCCTAATATGTTTTGATTATGGTTTTGTCGGAAACCATGCGCAATCTCAATTGTCAATTGTCACTTATGTAACACCTTTACACAAAATTGCATCAAAAACACTTTGCTTTACTTCCTTAATGCTTCTGTAAGCACTTAAGGGTAATCTTTATGGCTTACTTGGTAAAGATTACTTAAATTCGATTTTAAAACAATTCATCATACTCAAAGCATATGAAGTGTTATACATCATTACTTATTTAATTGATCCGGCAGCGGAAGCAAATGGAATCAATCAAATATGTTCAATTTAATTGAACTAGTCATGAATCTTATCAACATAAGACTTCTTATTGACGCTAATATCATGTGGATTTATCTTCATAAATCCGGATATTAAAGATGTATTAATACTCCAAAAGTCTTAAATCAATCTCAATGATCAATATGTCATCCACATATAAGACTAATTAATTTTTTCGTAACTCCCACTAAACTTCATGCATAAACACAACTTCTCGACTTATCGAGAAATGTTTTATCACATGATCAAAAATGTTGATTCCAACTCATTGATGTCCTACTTAAGACCCTCTCTTAAGTTTCACATTATCTTAGGATTGCAAGAATCTACAAAACTCAAGACATGTATTGAATACATTCCTTCTAATTGAAGAAGTGGGTTTTAGATTCACTCGCTATGTATTTCATAATAATGAAACACAATCCCTAAGAAGATCCAAATAGACTTAAGTATTTCAACCAGTGCAAAAATCTTTGCCACCAATCTTGCATTGAAATCTCTCTTTATTAGTGCAAAAACCCTTAGTCACTAATCAAGCCTTTTTATTTCGGATTTTCATGGTTCTAAGCCTTGCAGTGAGTTGTGACTTAAACACTCTTATGTAAGTCATATATTCATTACTTTCCAGAAGTAATCAACTTGAATCAAACGATTTATTTTGTAAGTTATAAGCTCTTTACTTTCTTAAAAGTAGCATGAATTCATTAAATTCAACAAGTGACGAATTTAACCTCCTAGGTTTTAAATAAACAACATCTTACACAAAACGTCTCATGTACCAAGAAAGACCAGTTTCTTGCGACATAGCATTCTTTGCGGCTCTTGAATAATTTCTCCCACTCTGTCTTCTAGAAATAAACTTGTATTTTAGAAAGACAGCTTCACGAGCCGCAAACACGTCGTTCTCGTGATAATTGAAAGGGAAAAATGAGCATTTGTTTCTTGTGAAAACTTACAAATATGGTACATTACCGTTTCACATCTCATATGATTTAGTGGAAAATAATTTAGACAAAAATGATAAATTCCCCAAAAGGATCAAGTAACTCAAAGTAACTTGATCGAAGTCCAAACCACATCGAATAGCGTTTGATTTCTTATCCAACCACACATTATTCCATAATGGGTGCTAAGAGAGATTAACTTGTGATACTATATCACATTTCCTTTGGCGTATATCAAAGTCTTCACTTTGATAATCCCATCACGACTAAATCGTGCTTCTTTGAACTTTTGAACTTCTTCAAAGATTTCTCTATTTACCTTATTAAGTAAACACATTAGTGTCAACCTAAATCGTTGGTAAAAGAAAATGATCAACCTATTTTGGATCAATGATTTACAACCTCGATCTCCTTTTTCAACCAAAAAGCACGAGATATCTTGCTTTGAATACAAGATACGCATAAACCATAAGATTTAATGGTTTCAAGAGCACTTGATAACTCTTTGCGTTCATCATTCCAGAAACTAAGGTTTAATCTTGGGTTACCAATTTAAGTCTTGCATCATCTTCATGATATATCATTCTAGTTTGGTTTAGAATATAATCACCTTGATGATGGGCTAGCCATACATCAAATCGTGGTGAATAGGGTCACAAAAGTGAAACCTCTTTTGTATCTTAACAAGTTTGTATTCTTATTTAGAGTTTATGTACTTAATAGTCACAATTAAGTACAACTCCAAACCCGAAAACTAGATTTAGTACACAATGACTCTATCTCTCGACATCATTGTTGCTAGTCGTCATATTCTAATCATCCTATGTATCACATACAATGATGAAAACCTCCACTGGTTTCTAATATTGACGAAGTAGTTCTAGCAAAATTATGTCAATCAAATAAACATTTAAAGAAGAAGGTCCCATTAGATGTCCCACAACTAACTTGTTCTTTAATAATTTGGGGTAGTTTCCTTTCTAGTGTCCAACATTTAAGACAATGGAAACTTTATCGATTGGAATTGATAGGTTTAGTATCGTTATTCTCAATAACTTTACTTTTAACATTACCTTGTATCAATTCCATTATAATCTTTACTTCTTGAACCTCGTCGTCATCTTAACGGTTTAAGAGAATGCTCCCACTTATTTCAATGAGTCTTTGCTTTGAGAAGCAAAATTGAATTCATGAAGATTACTCTTCATTTGTTCGTTTTAGTCTTAAAACTTTCATTGAAGTGGTTGCGTTATTTTGGTCAATTACGAATTACCAAAACAATTTATCGCTTCAAGGTACTTAATTCAATTAAGTATATGAAACATAATCCATTGTAAGTAGAAGTGTTAGTCAAGAATCAAAAACCTGTTTGATAATGAATAACTTTTATACTATATTCTTTACAAGAGATCCTTAGCAATGGTACATTTGAGGTTTTAGAAGCAAATTTATATTTATCTTTAGTTACGATGTTTTAATGGAGATTTGAATCAAAAAACGAAATGATATCGTATATGAATTGTGGTAAAGAAATAGAACAATATGATAACGGAATAGTGGAAAACTTAACATTTATCATTTTATTAATACTTGTAAATAACAAGTAAAGCATTTACATAGTGACCTCTACCAAACTATGATAAATGATTCCAAGATCCAAATTCATATTAACTTGGGCACGGTAGGGCCGATTCATCCCTTATCAATATAACTCGGTGGATTAACACTTTAATCGATTCTACTTTTAGAACTCTTGGTCGATAAAATTACATTAACATTTATCTTTAGCCCGGAACACATGCGACTACGGTCACGAATACTTCCGTTGAGCTCAATCCAAATTTCGAATAAATGTGTCCATGATCCAAATCCACATCAACTTGGGCACGGTAGGGCCGATTCATCCCTCATCAACATGAATTCAGTGGATAGATATTTATCACCCACTTCACCAACGTAACAAGGTTTGTCTTACGGTAAAGCCGGCTCAACTCCCTTGCGAAACTGGTACTTCATGGTTTCTAATTTTTGGTAAGGCTAAGTCTCAATTGATTATTTTTTAGCGAGAGGTCATGTCAATTTATTATCTATCACGTTTTAAGTGAACTAAAGCGGTGAACTACGATAATTATAATTGACACGGTCGATAAACTCGATTAAATGATAATGCATGTTTTAGTTATGGCGATTTAGCGATGCATGCAACATATAAATAAAATGCAAAGCATAAAATAAAATCCTAGTATGGCCTTCCTAAAATAGAAAATCTAATTAACTATTACATATTCGTAAACCAACTCCATTGGTACCTTGAACTTCGGTTGTGGCACGCATCTCGAGGTAACACCGTCTTTATCTATCGCCATCTTTTGTGACACCGTCTTCAAGGAACTCCGGAATAAATAAATTACATAACAAATTACATAATTTCCTATTATACATTTGTAATTAAAATAAAATAAATCTATTAAATTACAAAACGGTGATACGAGATCACAATAAATTACAACCAAATCGATATTCCCAAACATTTCGGGTAATACCAATTAAAAACTAAGGCCATACTAAGTAAAAATTTACATAATTCAAAAATTACATAAAATAAAATTATGACAATCATAAATAAAATGCAGCATTATAATATGTATGAACATGCCCAATTTTATGCTAAATCGCCTTTAAGGAGCCAATATCGTATATTACACGGTTTTTACGGATTTGCGTGATTCAACGTTTTATAATCACAAAAATACATAAATTCATATTTATGCACAAGTTAATTACCCTAACCTCTTAGGACTCAAAATTAGTCTTCACTAACTATTTGACTATAATTAACTCATATTTCTTAAAATTGTTCATTAATGGACCCAAAATTACAATAAAAATGCTATAAACTTCAAATAAATCACAAAGTTTCAAATAAATTCAAAAATTTGAAATTTAAACTTATGAACATTCTGGAAAAATACCATGACACTCATAATGTTCAAAAACTTAGGTTAAAAATTTCGTAAAATTATCGGAAAAACTATGTTGCGGTTTATAAGATTTATCAATAAAAATCATAAAAACATGAGAAAAATTATATTCACCAACTTTTCAATTTTAGATCTGAAAAAGATAATAAAATGCAACATGTGACGTTTTTCCTTAGTCATGGAGTATGTTTTAGCAATTATTTACTAATTAAGTCACTATTTATGCTATTTTTCATTAAAAATCCATAAATCATGCATAAAGACTTCAATATAGCCTATTATTTTACACACATCTTGTAAAATTGCATGTGACAACATACTAAATTTTTATGACCAGATTCGAAGTTTATCTCATATTAACCTATTTTTCATTTAAATTCGATTTTTATCATGAAAAATCCAAATTTCGAGCATAAGAACTCCAAAAATTATGAAAATTTACAGGTCATCTCAAAATAAAGCATGTGATAACATATCGAAAAATCACTGGAAAATATGAAGTTTAGCTAATTTTAGTCCGAAAATGACATTTTAGTCATAAAATCACATTTTAATGTCATTATTGTATAATATGAACAATAAAAATCCATAAAATAACCAAAATATCCTAAAAATATTTTAGGACCAGAAACTTTAACATGCATAAATTATTTTCGTGATATATCATAATAACACAAATTTACAAGTTTTATATGTTAATCGTATAACTCGGAAAAACTATAACCGATTTGCATGCAAACAACCAAGGCTCTGATACCATTTGTTGGAAATCTATATCTCTTTACTCAACATATTCATATATGTTTTAATTTTAATTTAGTCATAAAATTAAAAGGTAATCTTATGCATGCAAACAATAAAATAATTAAAGAAGAAATCATCATCTCACATTGATATTTCAGTTTATGGGCACAAGTGAGTTCTCCTACTCACTTGTTCTTGAGCTCTCCAAATGGAAGAACAAGGATTCAAGTATAGAATCCCTCCCAAAAGCATATACCCAAGGAAAACTCATAATAACCAATATTATTTAGATCTAGTAATAATATTAGTTTTACTATAAAATTGACACAAAATAAATTGTATTGGCTCTTCAAAAATTTCGGCCAAGGAAAGATTTGTGTGTATTTATCTCTCTAAGTTTTCACAAATTATGGAGAGATTTTATTTTTCTTACACTAGAAAAATATTAGGTGAAAAAGAATGAATGAAAAATTAGAAACTCATATGGTTCACCTAGGAAAACCGGTTGGGAGGGGGCTATATTGGGGAGCCAATGCATGGTCTTGTTCTTCTCAAGGCAAGACTAGGGATGCATGGCTAGATGGTAGTCTTTTATCATTATGTTTTCCACTAATATGAAAACACAATATTAATTCAATACTCCCTCCATTTTCGGCACTTTCATTATAAAATGGATGGTCCATTTTATTTTGTCATTTGTAAATTTTGTCACATGTAACATGTTACATGGCATGTCACAATGTAATGTATTTTTAACATATTAAAAATCAACATACTCATAAAATATGTCATTTACAAAATCGACTAGTAATTTGTAATTACTTGTACCAAAAGTGTTCCCGAATTATAAACTACAACATTCTGTATTTATAATAATTTATTCATTCCGTTTCAATTGTTTCTGTAAACAATAATTTCATCTAAGTAATAAAACAATTCGATTACTTAGACCGTGTCTCATTTAATCATATTACAATAAGATACGTTAATTATACTCACAAAATCATCCGTCAATTTTAAGCAATTTAATTAACTCGTATCGGTATACGATTAAATAAATAATCAATTAAGAGTATTTCCCTATAGGTATGACCTAAGGGGATCAACTGATCACCACCGTCGCACGACAGTAATGTCAAACTCTAGTCAGCCAATCATTACCGATATGTGTGGACCAGGTTGACTGTAAAATATTACATCCCACATGTATTCTTAAAAATGAGATTTAAACATGTGATCATCATGATCAACAGTTGTGATCGCATTATTGTCGGAGGACACATATTCCAACAGCTATTTCCCACAGTCGATCAATCGACCTTCAACATGGCTGGTGAGCCTCAAAACGCCCCTTCAACACGGCTGGCGAGCCTCAAAACGCATCTTCAACATGGCTGGCGAGGCTCAAAACACGCCTTCATTATGGCTGGCGAGCCTCAAAACGTGCCCACAACTTGGCTGGCGAGCCTCAAAACGTACCTTCGACGCGGCTGGCGAGCCCCATCATATCCGCACCATGGCTGGCGAGCCTCAAAACGTACCTTAAACACGGCTTGCGAGCCCCATCATATCCGCAACACAGCTAGCAAGCCTCTGCGCGCAAACAAGAAATAATTCAAGGACATATCCCGAAGATGACTCCGGTATGACTCCTTCCTATGGCTGGCGAGCCTTTGTACGTATTCTAACGGACTTTAAACGACCCACACGGAAAGTCGACAAACTCTAAACTGTTCCCGACGGCAGGTCACTGACTCCTATCCCTGAGTCGCCATGGCGTCGCCCTTCCCGACGGCAGGTCCTTGGCCCGAATTCTTTCGAGCCGCCTCGACGTCGCGTTGGTCTCCGGGTTGTAATATTCGATTGACCTAGGGCCTATACTTTGACTTTCGCCCTGTCCAAGCCTCAGTCAAAGTGGGAGCTCTTTAGATACCCGGTATCTGTTGAATCCCCAACAAACACCCGATGATTATTGGCCTACAACATGCTTAGGAATCGCAACGTTTAATCGACAGTTTGTATAACTATACGTCGGAAAATTCAAAACGATTTCAAAAACAACACATTTTTAGAACTTTTCAACAGTACCTTGAGTGTTTTATGCACGACGACGGGGTCGCAATGACACTAACTAGAGTCAAAACTGACACATGACCAAAAACCAACTCAAAATTCAAATCCCGACTCCAACAACGAGTCAAACACAAAAAACAAACATCACAAAGCTTCCATTTTAGGTATACCCGGTATACTTGAATGGTTAAGTACAACAATTATGCCACCCAAAACCTAGGATAGAACAAATCATTATTTCAAATGTGTGATAGTGACAAGACAGCTCAAAGACCCGCGAAATGGCTCGCGCCTCTTCGAGTAGCCCATGTGGCCGCGTCCCTCAAAATGCACACAACCACTCAATCCTCTATAAATACCCCTCAAATTCCACTATTTGAAGGTATGCGAGTGTCCCCCCCTCATTTCTCCCTTAAAATTCTAGACTCGACTTCTTAAGTCACAAACTGACACGTATTTTCGACCTACCGATCGAAAATACAAGTCATACACATTGTTTGGTACCGTCATCGTGCATTAAATCACTTGACCGACCATTTCAACCAACTACACAATCACTAAACAAAACAACACTCTTTACATTGCTAAAACGGTTTTCAACCGAGTTGTCCGACCTAACAAGTTTTTACACTTTCGTCGACTTCTCGCCTACGACCTAGCATGTAAGTCCGAGGGTGTAATTTATCCTCTTCTTTCATGTCTTTTTATCGGTTTTTATGACCTTAACATGCTATAAACAGGCATAACATGGTCCAAAATATGGATCGAATAAGCCAAATTTGAGTTTTGACTGGAAACAGAAGCCCCTAGTCACAACTAGGTCGCTCGTGTTGGAATATGTGTCCTCCGACAATAATACGATCACAACTGTCGATTATGATGATCACATGTTTAAATCTCATTTTAAGAATACATGTGGGATGTAATATTTTACAGTCAACTGGTCCACACATATCGGTAATGATTGGCTGACTAGAGTTTGACATTACTGTCGTGCGACGGTGGTGATCAGTTGATCCCCTTAGGTCATACCTAAAGGGTGGCGCTCTTAATTGATTATTTAATTAATCGTATGCCGATACGAGTTAATTAAATTGCTTAAAATTGACGGATGATTTATTGAGTAAAGTTAACGTGTCGTATTGTAATTCGATTAAATTAGATACAGTCTAAGTAATCGAATTGTTTTATTACTTGGATAAAATTATTATTTACGAAACAATTGAAATTGAAATTGAATGAATAATTATTATAAATACAAGACGTTGTAATTTATAATTTGATAAACCTTTTTGGTACAAGTAATTACGAATTACTAGTTGATTTTGTATATGACATATTTTATGAGTATGTTGATTTTTAATATGTTAAAAATACATTACAATTTCATATGTCAAGTAACATGTCATATATGTTACAATTGACAAATGACAAAATAAAATGGACCTCCCATTTTATATATGTGCCGAAAATTGGAGGGGATTATGGTTGAAATTGTGTTAATTATTTTTAAGTGGAAAACACAATGATGAAACCTTACTTGTAGCCTTGCATACCTATTTTTCTTGGGTAGAAAAACAAGCTCATGCATTGGGCACCCTTCCCCCTCACGACCGGTTTTCCAAGGGCAAAGATAGAGTTTTTCCTTTATCATTCATTCACAACTTTTACATAATTTTTCTAGTGTAAGAAAAATATATTACTCTCTACATTTTGTGAGACATTTTAAAGAGAGAAAAAACCACAAAAATTCTCTCCTCTAAAACGAAATAGAGGAGAACAAAATAATTATTTTGGGTCAAATTTTAAGCTAGATTAATAATATTACTAGTTCATAATAGTATTAATTATTAAGAGTAACACCTTGGGTATATGCTTTTGGGAGAGGCTATAATTTGAGCCTTGTTCATCCATTATAAGGAAAGCTCAAGAACTAACAAGAAGGAGATCTTGTTGATGCCCAAATGGCCGAAAATAAGATGGTGAGAAATAGATTTTTCCATCTCCTTTTATTAAGTTTGCATGCATAAGATCTTGTCTTTATTTTATGACTTAATAAATTGTTTCATATATGAATATGTTAAATTAATGAGATTAATGAATTCTAAAAAGCGGTATCAGAGCCTTAGGTTGTTTGCATGCAAATCGGTTTATAGTTTTTCCGAGTTATAAGATTAACATACAAAACTAATTAATTTTGATTTATGAAGATAAACCTTAAAATAACTTTGCATGTTAAAAGTTTTTGGTCCTAAGTGATTTTTAGGACATTTTGGTTTATTTATGGATTTTATTGTTCATTTTATATATTATTGGCATTAAAATGTGATTTTTATGATAAAAATGTCATTTTTGGACGAAAAATAGCTAAACTTCGAATTTTTCAGTGGTTTTTGGATATGTTTTCACATATATTATCTACTGATGGCCTGCAAATTTTCATGTTAAAATAAGTTGTGTTGCTCGAAATATGAATTTTATGAGTTAAAATCGTATTTAAATGGGTAAATAGGTTAATATGAGTTATATTTCGAATCTGGTCATGGAAATTTAGTATGTTGTCACATGCAATTTTACAAGATGTGTGTAAAATATTTGGCTATAATGAAGTCTTTTTGCATGATTTATGAATTTTTGATGAAAAATCACATAAATAGTGACTATAATTAGTAATAATGCTAAAACATACTTCATGACTAAATGAAAAACATCACATGTTGCATTTTATCATATTTTTCAGATCTAAAAGTGAGAAGTTGATGAAAATAATTTTTCTCATATTTTTATGGTCATATTTGTTAAAACCGATAAACCGCAACATAGTTTTTCTCGATAAATTTTCGAAATTTTTAACCTAAGTTTTGAATATTTTGAGTGTCATGGTATTTTTCCAGAATGTTCATGAGTTTAAATTTCAAAATTCGAAATTATTTGAAATTTTTATAATTTAATTTGAAGTTTATAGCATAATTTTGTATTTTGGGTCCATTTATGAACAATATTAAGAAATCAAGTTTAATTATTGTCAAAATGTTAGTGGAGACTAATTTTTGAGTCCTAATATGGTTAGGGTAATTAACTTGTACATAAATATGAATTTATGTAATTATTGTGATTTTAACAAGTTATAATCACGCAAATCCATGAAAACCGATAAATATACGATATTGGGGCGATTTAGCATAAAATCTAGCATGTTCATACATATTATAATGCTGCATTTTATTTATGATTGTCGTATTTTAATTTTATGTAATTTTGAATTATGTAATTTTACTTAGTATGGCCTTAGTTTTAATTGGTATTACCCGAAATGTATGGGAATATCGATTCGGTTGTAAATATTGTGATCTCGTATCACCTTTTTGTAATTTCATAGATTTATTTTTATTTTTATTACAAATGTATAATAGAAAATTATGTAATTTATTTTTGTAATTTAATTATTTTGGAGTTCCTTGAAGACGGTGCCATTCGAGAAGGCGATCCATCAAAGAATGTGTTACCTTGAAATGCGTGCCAAGACCGAAGTTCAAGGGACCAAAGGAGTTGGTTTCCGAATTTGTAATAGTTTATTAGATTTACTATTTTAGGAAGACCATACTAGGATTTTATTTTTATGCTTTGCATTTTATTTATATGTTGCATGCATCGCTAAATCGCCATAACTAAACATGCATTTTAATCGATTTTATCGACCGTGTCAATTACAATTATCGTAGTTCACCGCTTTAGTTCACTTAAAACGTGATAGATAATAAATTGACATGACCTCTCGCTAAAATAAACAATTGAGACTTAGCCTTACCAAAAAGTAGAAACCACGAAAACCTATTTCATGAGGGAGTGCGCTCGGCCACACCGGCGTACAAACCTTGTTACGTAGGGGAAGTGGTGATAAATGTCTATCCACCGAATTCATGTTGATAAGGGATGGATCGGCCCTACCTTGCCCAAGTTGATGTGGATTTGGATCATGGACACATTTATTCGAAATTTGGGTTGAACTCAACAAAAGTATTCTCGACCATTGCCGGATATGTTTTGGGCTAAAGATAAATATTAATGTAATTTTATCGACCAAGAGTTCTAAAAGTAGAATCGACTAAAGAGTTAATCCACCGAGTTATATTGATAAGGGATGAATCGGCCTTACCGTGCCCAAGTTAATATGAATTTGGATCTTGGAATCATTTATCATACTTGGGTAGAGGTCACTATGTAAATGCTTTACTTGTTATATTATTTACAAGTATTATTATAACGATAAATGTTTTGTTTTCATTATTCCGTTATCATATTGTTCTATTTCTTTACCTCAATTTATATACGATATCATTTCGTTTTTATTTCAAATCTCCATTAAAACATCGTAACTAAAGACAAAATTTAAATTTTCTTCTAAAAACCTCGTATTATCCATTGTAAGGATCTCTTGTGAAGAGTATAGATAAAAGTTATTTGTGATCAAAAGGGTTTTTGATTCTTGACTAACATATCTACTTACAATGAATTGTTTCTCATGTGCTTAATTGATTTAAGTACTTTAAAACGTTACATCATTTTGGTAACTAGATTTGTTGGAAATCAAAATTGACCAAAATACAGCAACCACTTCAAAGAAAGTTTTAAGACTAAATGATGTGACCATAATTTAAGCACATTTAGTCCCCGAATTAGCCTTGTTCCCATGCTTTTTAGTGCATATTTGGGTCATTTATTGTCTTTAGTCCTTTGTTTTGCATATTCTTTGAGGTTTTGTGTCCTTGGTAGGAAAGGAGTGCAAACCTTGCATTTTCATGGCAAAATGAAGCTCAATTGATTGAATTCAATGACCAAGCATCAAGAGGAGACAAGATTAGAAGACCCTTGTACATACTATAGTAGATGGGCAATGATGAGAAAATATCCTTGCATCCCCGAGGAATTCCTTAAGGATTCTATGAAGAAAAAGGAAGAAAAGAAGAAGGAATGAAGCTGTAAGACAATCCGAGCGGATTGCCCTGAATCCGCCCGTCCAAGGCCTACAATTCGAGCGTCTTCCTCAGCTGGACGCTCGGCCAAAACCTCCACAATCCGTCCTTCTTCCCCCTGTGGACGCCCGTCCAGAAATACCCAAATCCGCCCGTCCCGTGCCTAAGACGCCCGGATTCCCTTACAGCCTTTTCGTCTTCTACAAGCTTCAAGGAAGGATGCGCATATATTTCTAAGACCGGCGAAAAGGAGACCGGAGTCTCCCTAGAGATCGGCGATTCCTCAAGGACTTAATCGTCATTTAAGCCCTTAGTTAACCCTAATTTATGTACCTAATCCCCACTATAAATACCCCATTAGTCTAATTAGAAGAGCATGTTCTTCTTAGCAATCTTTAGTGTAATTAATATCTATCAAATCTCTCCTTAATCTTGTAATCAACATTTAATCAAGTTTTAATACAAGTTTCATTTCCTTAATCTCTCTTTTGTTCATCCTTTATTTTGGGTAATTGAAGATTATATGGGTTATTATTGGGAGATTGACAACCTTCCAATCAAGCATCAAGTATTTCTTTTATTCTTTGCTTTATTATTGGAATCATTAGTAGGTATAATTCTCTTAATCCCTTTTTAATTATTGTTAATTATCTTCATTTATTCATCATGTTTCACTTTGTTGGTATGATTGACAACCTTGCTAGCATGTTCAACATGACAATGAGTGAGTAGTTTCCTTAGCTAGGGTTAATGGGTAATTAGGAGAAACCAACATGGGGAATGATTCATGGTTAAATTAATTTGTTTTCATAGTTTATTTGCTTGCTTGTTGTGATCTCAACTTATGCACATGTTATGTTTGATGAAATGCGAGCCTTTGAATCCTTGCATTTTTTACCCATCACCTATCTTTTCAATGAGACTTGTAAGACATAAACCAACTCGAGTCTCATTAGACCATGCATATAGTTGAGTAGGTAAGATTAAGTCGACTTGTAGGTGTTGTACAATCTAATCGATTCGGCTCCGGGACCCAAACTTTCCTAGGATTGTAAGACATAAACCAACTCGATCCATCACAACAATAATTGCTTGCTTATAATTTGAGAATATGTTTGTATGATCAATTCCCATGAATCCCCTATGACCCCATGACACCCTAGTGCCTTTTATCAATTGTTTACATCCCTTTTTAATCATCTTGCTTGTTTACTTTCATTGCTATTTAGTTTAGTGATCTTCTACTTCAAACCCCAAATTGTGACACCCTTAGACACCACTAGTTGAAATAGAAAATCTCATCTCAATTCCCGTCCCTTGGGATCCGACCTTTACTTGCCTCTTTACTAATTGTAGAGTTGTTTGTGAAGTTATAAATTGTGTTTTGGTCTAGGTGCTCCTAACGACAAGTACTGAAAACTAAACCTTCTCGAGAGTCCGACCAAAAATGGCGCCGTTGCCGGGGACAGTGTTAACTTGATTTCGATTTTCTTATATTGTTATTAGTTGTGTCTTTCTTTGCCTTGGGGAAGTAAAACTCCTCAAGGTTTGTTCTAATTATTTTCGAGTTGTTTGATATTTTGCATGTCTAGAAGATCACAAGGTAACTTGTTACCCTTTGATCACGAAATTGAAAGAACTTTGACAAACAATAGAAGACTTGCTAGGAGAACTTTGAGAGGTATTGGTGAGGTTGTAGATATTCAACCAAACACTATTGAGTTCATCAACCCTTTTGCAAGAGAGGGTGAGGAGAACCCAACACAAAATCTAATACAAAATCAACCCACAATGCCTAAGTTTTCATCACATTCCGTACCAACCGAGGAGAACCTACCCAATGGTACTCCCACACCACAACATCTAACCGGAAATTTTATTGCCAAATCCGCGTTTATCCAATTAGTCGAAAGAAGCCAATTTGGGGGGATGCCTAGTGAAGACCCTCATTCTCATATGGAAACTTTTTGTGACTATTGTGATGCGATTTCTCAAACCGGTGTAACTCAAGACCAAATTCGATGGGTCTTATTTCCTTTTTCTTTAACTGGCACCGCGAAACAATGGTTGAAAGGCCTTGATAAGGCTACTCTCGGAATTGATTCTTGGAAGAAATTGGCTCTAGCTTTCTACAAAAAGTTGTATCCACCGGAAAAGACTAACATGCTAAGAGCTCAAATTATGGGCTTTAAGCAAAGAGACGAAGAATCCTTGTATGAAGCTTGGGAGGGATTCAAGGGAATTTGCCGCTCATGTCCTCACCATGGACTTAGTGAGTGGTTCTTGGTACAACAATTTTGGAACGGACTTTATGAAGACTCAAGAAACATTCTCAACATGGGATCAAATGGAATGTTCACCGAAGTTGACGACAATCAAACTTGGAACAAGATTGAGGAAATGGCGGTCCATAACTCACAATATAGTAGACCTCGCAAGGCTACTAGAGGAGGAAAGCATGAAGTGGACTCCATTACTCAATTGGGTGCTCAACTTAGTGCTCACATTGATACCATCAACTTGAAATTTGAAAAAGCTATGGCTAGACTTGAAGAAGCCTCAAAATCACCAAAGCATCATGTCAATGCCATGACGGCATCTTCATCAATCCCAAGTGGGATATGTGAGAATTGTGGAACTTTGGGACATGACCAAAGTGAATGTAGGGGAACAAATGAACAAGTGAATGCTTTTCAAGCATACAAGAGGGGTACCCCTTACTCCAACTATTACAACGAAAACACCAAATTCCACCCAAATCTCTCATACAAAAGCCAAAATGTTAAAAACCCTCAACCAACATACACCCAACCTCCCATGATAAACCAAAATCAAAGACCCATTTACAACCAAAACCAAGGTTACCAAAATCAAACTCCATACAATCAACAAAGTGACCAAGGTTTTGATGTTCAAAAAGCGGTCCTCCAAATGCAAAAGAATCAACAAGAGTTTTTCACTCAAATGCAAAAGGATAGTCAAGCAAAGGAAATCACCATCAACAACATCCTAGCTCACACCAAAATGTTGGAAACCCAATTGACTCAACTAGCATCTTCAAGCTCACAAAGACAAAAGGGGCAATTACCACCTCAAAGTAATCCCCCAAGACATGAAACGGTTAGTGCCATTCACTTGAGAAGTGGTACAAGGTATGAAGCACTGAAGAAGCAAGTTGAGGATGAAGTTGTGGAAGCTAGTGACAAAGAAGAAATTGTGCAAAACTCCAAGGATGGAGAACCATCAAAAGAAGAATTTTCAAAGAAAAATGAAGACAAGATCAAGGAGAAGGAGCCCATTATGATTAGACTTCCTTTTCCAAGTCGTCAAGCCAAGCCCAAATTTGATGACCAACTTGGAAAATTTATGGAAATTGTGAAGAATTTGGAAGTCTCGATTCCTTTTACGGAATTAATCAATCACGTGCCGGCCTGTGCAAAATACATGAAAGACATCCTTACAAAGAAGAAGTCGATCCGGAAGCTTGAGACTATCGCCTTCACTAAGGTGAGTAGTGCAATACTTCAAGGGAGTTCACCTCCAAAACTTAAAGATCCGGGAAGCTTCTCAATACCGTGTACCATTGGCGACACCACGATCAACAAAGCCTTATGTGATCTAGGGGCTAGTGTGAGTGTTATACCGTACTCGGTGTGTAAAAGGTTAGGGATGGGAGAGCTTAAATGCAAAAATATCACACTCCAAATGGCCGATAGATCGACGAAGACACCATAAGGGATATGGGAAGATGTTCCCGTAAGAGTTGGGAAAATTTTCATCCCGGTGGACTTTGTCATTGTTGACATGGAAGAAGAATCCAACATTCCAATCATTCTAGGAAGACCTTTCTTGCACACCGCGGGTGCGGTGATTGATGTGAAGCATGGAGAGCTCACTCTAGAAGTGGGAGATGAGAGCATAACTTTCAATATTGACAAGACCATGAGAGCTCCCCGTTTGCATGAACCATGTTTTATGGTTGATCATTATAGCCGGAAGGATGATAGGAAGAAGTCGGAATTCCAATGGAAGAAGAAAGTTGATGATGCTCCATTCAAAGAGCAAGTGAATTGTAACAAAGAGAGCTTGAAAAGCTCACCAAAGTCAAGCAATGAAGAGGATGGCCTCCTTGGCCAAGACAATAAAGTGGGAGAGTTGTCTCTATCAACTCAAGAGATCTTTAGTGACCAAGTACATGAAGTTTGTGGTCTTTGGGACGATGAGTTTGAAGGGATTTTCAATCCCTATATTGGTAATGCTATCGATCAAGACCAACATGAAGGACAACAAGGGCAAAGATCTATTGAAGATCTTTATCATGATAATGAACAAGCTTTTGACTACTTTTTCAAGGTGTTGAGCAACATCAACAACACCTTGGACATGCCCCCATGACTGTAGGGTAATATCCGTATAAGACCCTTTAAATTTAGGACTATAACGTAAATTTAACATGCGATTATCGTCATAAAACATAAATACAATAGAGAAACGATAAGGAACAAGAATCAACCTCGGGTCCTTTGAAATGCGGCGTAAAGAACAGAAATCAAAGTAGATTTCCTCCTAATCGTTGCACCCAAGACCGTCTGAGACTATGCCCCTTGTGCTAGAAAGAATTCTCTAATTGTCTTGCAATATTGAGAGAATTTTGTGAGGTTTTCTGATGTGAGATCTAGGTTTCAGAGGAATAATCTCCAAAACCCTAGTTTCAGTAAAAATGAGATGATCCCATGCAAAAGAGAGATGCCCTCCCTTTTGTTCACTCGGTCCGTGGGTTTCATGGGGAGTGAGTGGGCTTTCCACTTTCTCCTCATTTTAACTCATGGTCCGACTCGTCTCGCTAAAATGTATACGACGGGTTTTCAATTATAAATCATCATCGGTTATCGGTTTAAAATATCAACTAGTAACACGACTCAGTCGATATATTAATACGTGTCCGACAAAGACAATATTGTATAATTGATTGATTCAATATACATTAATTAAATATAATTGCTTATATTCAATTTACGAATTAACCGGTTAATTCGTTTTAGCCATTATTATTTAATCCGTATTAAATAATTATCTCAACATCGCGTTTGACTAATTACTAGTCAATAACTCTGACTAACTGGTTAGTCATATTAGGCATCAACATGACTGTATTTTTATACTGTCACATCTCTCAAACGTATCCTATAGGTGTGACTTTTAGGGACCAGTTGATCACCGCCATCTGTATGACAATAACGTCAAACTTATCTAGCAAGCCAACCGTTATTGATAAACGTGGATCAACTGATAATAATACCAAAAGTATGCCCTTTGATCCTTTTAGAGATTTGTAAGTCCTTGCACTAATTGTTAAGGACACCAACCCCAACAAGCTCCCACTTGTCCGTACAAGTGTATGTGCAATGACGTTATCCGCACTAATCGGAGGACACGGCTCAACAAACTCCCACTTGTCCGTACAAGTGTATTGCGATAACCGATTCTCATATTCATTTAAAATTTCTCCTACTCAATGTAAAACAATTTGCAGATCCGGATCCGCAAAGGTCGTATTTTACAATCGATCCGTATCTAGAGTGGTTTCCCCGACTAGAGAGTAACTTAACCGATAAAACGAATCCGTATCCGAGCATGGCCATGCATTTCGATTCTGACTCCTCGAGTGGCCCCGAGAAATATCGAGTACCCGATAAAGGCTGAATATTTCCTTCAACTCGACTCCTTCCGATCTAAGCACAGCATGAAATGACCCAGAAAAAATCTACTTGGCCCCCTGTTACGGATGACCGTGAGAAAGAAACCAAAGTCACCCAAAATCTGCCGTAGTCTCAAGAGACAGTCGATAGTCAAAAGAATCGACTCTTAGGATCACCATGGAAGTCCTATCCACGACCGGGCACCGAATGTTATAAAACGTTTAGGACTCCACGTCGATGTCACAATTGTGTCCTACGAGATATCTGTATAACTCGCCTCTGTGATTGGTCAGTCAACCGGTTGACTTATGGCTCGTTGAACCCACCATCAACCAACGTCACAAAATAATTGCCAGAGTTATCAGCTCATGTGGGCAATCAAGGACTGAAAAGATATAATGTTTGTTCAGTTCACTTTGTGGTGTTCAAAATTGTCGTACAATTCCACATGAAAAACAAAATATATAAATATCAAAACGATGATGTCGTATAGAGTACACAGGAAAATGAATCTAATCCATAAAAGAGTACTACAACTCAGGAACACGTTTAATTCCCATGGAATTAACATGCCCTTCATGCTTATCTTGTCGTAATGGTTTAGTGAGAGGATTTGCTATATTATCATCTGTAGCAATCTTTTCTATCACTACTTCCTTTTGCTCCACGTAATCTCGGATTAGATGAGCTTTCCGTTGTACATGTCTAGACGCGACATAGTACTTGGACTCAGTCGTAGAATCTGCTGTAACACTTTGTTTGGAACTCTTCCAGCTGACTGTAGCGCCATTAAGAGTAAAAACAAATCCAGA
The DNA here is from genome assembly GCF_048544455.1 of Silene latifolia. Classification (NCBI taxonomy): domain Eukaryota; kingdom Viridiplantae; phylum Streptophyta; class Magnoliopsida; order Caryophyllales; family Caryophyllaceae; genus Silene; species Silene latifolia. The sequence continues at coordinate 62,066,892 of NC_133526.1, read as the reverse complement.
CTGAGATTTCGAGTCATCTCGATCCGTTTGGAAGCTAGCATCTGCAGAATCGGTTGCGCATAGCTTTTGTTCGCCTCCATAAGTCAATGCCCAATCTTTAGTCCTCCGTAGGTACTTAAGAATGTTCTTGACACCATCCAATGTGAATCACCCGGATCTTTGTTGGAATCGACTTGTCATACTCAATGCATATGCCACGTCAGGACGTGTGCATATCATGGCATACATGATTGATCCTATAGCCGAGGCATAAGGAATCCGTGTCATGCGCTCTTTCTCTTCCGGTGTCTCGGTGCCCGAGACCGCTCAAATGCACCCCCGGAGCCATAGGAAGAAACCCTTTTTGGAGTTAGTCATGCTGAATCTCTCTAGGATTTTGTCTATGTAAGACTCTCGACCGAGAGATAACATCCGACGTGATCTATCTCGATAGATACGGATGCCCAAAATTCTTTGTGCCTCACCCGGATCAATCTTTCATCCGGAAATGGTTCTTCAACCATACTTTCACCGAAGTTAAGAGAGGTATGTCATTCCCAATCAGGAGTATGTCGTCAACATACAATATTAGAAAGACAATCTTGCTCCCACTCGACTTGATATAGAGACATGGTTCCTCGACCGATCGAGTAAATCTATTTTCTCTTATCACTTGGTCGAAGCGATGATTCCAACTCCTGGAAGCTTGCTTAAGTCCATAAATGGAACGCTTAAGCTTGCACACTTTCTTAGGATGTTCTGGATCGATGAAACCTTCGGGTTGTACCATGTACAACTCTTCCTCCAAAAAGCCGTTTAAGAAGGCGGTTTTCACGTCCATTTGCCAAATTTCATTGTCATTAAAAGCGGCAATCGCTAAGATAATCCGAATGGAACGCAGCATGACTACGGGTGCAAAAATCTCATCGTAGTACAAACCTGGCACTTAGGTGAAACCTTTAGCAACTAGTCGTGCTTTATAGATATCTTGTTGACCTTCCACAGAATGCTTTATCTTGTAAAGCCATTTGCATTGAAGGGGACGAACCTTAGCAGGTAAGTCAACAAGATCCCATACGTTGTTCTCATACATAGAGTCCATCTCGGATTGCATGGCCTCAAGCCATAGCTTTGAGTCAGAACTAGTCATGGCACCTTTATAGGTTGCGGGTTCACTACTCGTTAAGAGTAGAATGTCGTCTATGTCATGTTCCTCGACCATACCAATGTATCTGTCCGGAGGAATAGAGACTCTTCCCGACCTCCTAGGTTCTTTAGGAATATTAACCGCAGCCGGGATTGAAGGAACTGGTTCCTCCAATGGTTGCTCGGTATTTGGTTCTGGAATCTCCGACAGGTCGAAGGTTCTATCACTCTTTGCATTCTCGAGAAATTCCTTCTCTAAGAATGTCGCACTAGCCGCAACAAAAACACGTTGTTCGGTTGGCGAATAGAAGTAATGACCAAGTGTTCCTTTAGGATAACCTATAAAGTATGTCTTGACCGATCGCGGGCCGAGCTTATCCTCGTGTCTCCACTTGACATAAGCCTCGCAGCCCCAAACCCGTATAAAGGACAAGTTAGGGATCGTTCCCTTCCATAGTTCATATGGAGTCTTGTCAACAGCTTTAGACGGACTTCGGTTAAGTATTAGAGCGGTGACGTAAGAGCATAACCCCATAATGAATCAGGTAATATCGTGTCACTCATCATGGATCGAACCATATCAAGTAGAGTTCGATTTCTCCGTTCGGACACACCATTCAATTGAGGTGTTCCAGGTGGAGTTAACTGTAGGGCAATCCCACAGTCCTTAAGGTGTTGATCAAACTCGTGAGAAAGATACTCGCCACCACGATCTGAACGCAGTGTTTTAATCTTTCTACCCAAAGAGGTTCGTACCCTGTTCGGTATTCTTTGAATTTCTCAAAGGATTCACTTTTGTGCTTCATTAAGTAGACATAGCCATGTCTACTTAAATCGTCCGTGAAAGTGATGAAATACCTATAGCCTTCTCGTGCGGTGATTGACATAGGTCCACATACATCCGTGTGTATGAGCCCTAATAGGTCAGCAGTGCGCATTCCAACTTCTTTGAAGGAAATCCGAGTCATCTTACCGATGAGACATGATTCACACGTGCCAAATGATTGAAAATCAAAGGCCGAGATAGCTTCATTTTTCATGAGCTGTTTTACGCGTTTCTCATTAATGTGTCCCATATGGCAGTGCCATAGATATGTTTGATCTTTGTCACCAACCTTTAACCTTTTATTCATTACGTGTAATATTTCAGTGGTCTGATCTAAAACATAAATTCCATTCATGGAGACTGCCTTGCCATAAATCATATTGTGTAATGAGAAAATGCAATAATTATTCTCTATTACAAATGAAAAACCAAGTTTGTCAAGTGCAGAAACTGAAATAATGTTTTTCGAAAGACTGGGTACATAATAGCAGTTATATAAAAATAACTCAAATCCGCTAGGAAGCTGGATCACATATGTTCCCCTCGAGACGGCAGCCACTCGTGCACCATTCCCGACACGCAGGTCCACCTCACCCTTTACGAGGGGTTCGATGTTTCGGAGCCCCTGCACATGATTACACAGATGAGAACCACAACCAGTATCTGGTACCCAAGTTCCGTAACTTGCGTGGTTAATCTCAATCATATGAATAAAAGTAGAAGAAGAAGACATACCAACAGTTTTAACGCGACCTGCCTTTATGTCCTCATGGTATACAGGACATGTACGCCTCCAATGCCCAGTCTTGTGGCAATGGTGACACTCCATGTTACCATCCTTGCTCTTTGTCGCGCTTGATGAGTTGCTCGACTCACCAGGCCCACTCTTACCAGAACCCGACTTCTTAAACTTCTGTTTGCCTACTGCTAGGCCTGGCTGAACTTTGCCCTTACCCATGCCCTTGTTTGACACAACGAGAACATCCTGTTTCATGCTCCCACTAAACTTCATGTCCTTCTCGGTCTGTACGAGAAGGGAGTGTAGTGCATGAGGACTTTTCTTCAAATCATTCATATAGTAATTAGCTCTAAAGAGCGCAAAACCATCGTGGAGTGAATGAAGCATGCGGTCAATCACGGTGTTTTCACTGATTTTACAATCAAGTGCCTCCAGTTTCTCGACATTCTCAATCATGCTGAGAATGTGTGGGCTAACCGGTTGGCCCTTCTGGAGTTTCGCTTCAAAGAAGCGAGTGGTAATCTCATAGGTCACGATTCTCGGTGCTTTCGAGAATTCCCTAGTGAGTGTGGTGAAAATCTTGTTTGCACCTTGGGCTATGAAGCGTTTCTGCAAATTGGATTCCATTGCAAAAATAAGTACGTTCTTTACCGCACCCGCTTCCATGGCGAAATCGTTATACTTGTCAATCTCGTTAATTCCAGCCGTGGGGCCTGGGTTTGGTGGGATGGGCTCAATCAGATATTTGAGCTTCCCATCAGCAATGGCAGCATTCCGTAATGCCGCCTCCCAGTCCGAGAAGTTTGATCCATCATTCTTCAGTCGAGTAGACTGATTCATCTGATCCATGAAGATCCGAAGCCAGGACTCACGGTCCAATGTGACACTTGGCATTGGGTCGTTTTGAAGACCAGCCATATTGTTTTAGCAGTTTAAATGATCGTGTTCTACAATGAAAAGGAAGAAAACCAAAAACGAAATAAGCAACTCATCGAGGTGATTTAAGTCTATTTAAAATTCATTTTAACGTGTAGACTCATAGCACTTGCATAATTGATCTCCCTCAAGAATAATACAAGTGATCCCAAGACTCAATTTCCGTAAATTGATAAGCCAACTGTTTAGCTAGTTCTTCCGTAAGAACTCTTGGTCGATAGATTTCCGTAAATCCTATCTATAGTCCACCATAATCACAGGATCGTACGAGTGACCATAGTGTTGAGATAAAATAGGTCAATCGGTTCCAACTTACCCGACGTAGAAGGGGTCATATTATGCCTACCGATGAAGAAGGGACTCATTGGAGTTTGACCTATAATGACCATTCTCAATTTTTGGTTTATACGAGGAAGATCCCATCAACTTAATTTTAATTCATTTTAAGTGAACGAAAAACTAGCATTACGTGAATGAATTAATTTAGGTGATGGCTTAAATTGATCGTGTGACATGAGAATGTCATAGAAAACTAACGCGTGACCTCTATATGAGTCATTTTTCATGCAATTATTAGGTGGTTTGGTTTTTAGGCGGAATATGATGCATATTATCGTTACGAAAAATAAATAAATGAATGCAATACGTAAATAAAATTCCTAGTGTGGCCTATCCTAGTAAAAAGAGCATAATACAACTTTGGAATCCACCGTTGGACCCGAAAAGCTTGTCTTGATGTTCCATCTATGTCCATGCAGCGGGAGTGAGCATCCGGTTCTCCGTCTTTGGTCTTCTCAAAAATTACAATTTAAAATTTACAAATATAAACCTATTTACATTCTAAATACAAAAACTGTAATTACAAGTGAAAAATCCAAAACGGAGATACGAGATCTCAAAATACAACCAAGACCGTGTTCCATCATTACGGTAACACGTTCTACTAAGGCCACACTAAGTTACAAATGTTTGTAAAAATGAATAAATACGTAATAAAAGGCATTCAAGGCATTCAACAAAAACGATAAATAAAATGCATCAACTAAAACAAATTTATTCGTGACATAATTCCGTAATTATGTTAAATTTATCCAAACCACCTTTTAATGATTAAAATTATATGACAAAACTGCTTCTATCAATTCAATTTTAATCCATTACAATCCGTTACTTTAAATACACTTTAAAATAACTATAAGGTACGTGAGTGAACCGTTTCACAATCAAGCGAGTGTACAACATCCGTATGATGTACATTTTATGGCCAAAAGAGAATTTTGGAACAAAAGGAGTAAAATTCAAAGCTGCCAAAACAAAATCCCTCGATCCAGGGACAAAAGTTCTCGATCGAGGAACAAAAGGGCTCGATCGACTGAACTGCTAGTCGATCGAGAGGTATGCCAAACAGTAAGTACTCGATCGACATAACTAGAGGTCGATCGAGGACTTTAGTCAGCAAAACTGTTCGATCGAGTATGAGGACCTCTCGATCGAACAGTGGGGTTTAAAAAAAAGGTCGATCGAGTAAAGCATGTGCTCGATCGAATGGAAACATCCTTGAAAAGCTCTCGATCGACAAGAAAAAGGCTCAATCGAGAGGAAAACATGCTGAAACTTTAAACCCTCGTGAAAACAGATTTGTCGAAACAAAACCATTGCAAATTTGATCTAATTCGTATAAAATTAAATCAACAAATTTGACAAAACTTAACATATTGCTATAATCTCAGTATAAAATAATAATATGTAAAAATAAAACGAAATCAAGGTCAGACATGAACAAGCATGTCACGGTTTACAAAAACGAAACAGCCGTGTATACATGGCACGGTTTTCGAGACAATAAAAATCGTTTCAAAACGTTTTTATGAAAATCACAATGAAAAATATACGTGGCCTCGCTCTGATACCACTTGTAGGGTAATATCCGTATAAGACCCTTTAAATTTAGGACTATAACGTAAATTTAACATGCGATTATCGTCATAAAACATAAATACAATAGAGAAACGATAAGGAACAAGAATCAACCTCGGGTCCTTTGAAATGCGGCGTAAAGAACAGAAATCAAAGTAGATTTCCTCCTAATCGTTGCACCCAAGACCGTCTGAGACTATGCCCCTTGTGCTAGAAAGAATTCTCTAATTGTCTTGCAATATTGAGAGAATTTTGTGAGGTTTTCTGATGTGAGATCTAGGTTTCAGAGGAATAATCTCCAAAACCCTAGTTTCAGTAAAAATGAGATGATCCCATGCAAAAGAGAGATGCCCTCCCTTTTGTTCACTCGGTCCGTGGGTTTCATGGGGAGGGAGTGGGCTTTCCACTTTCTCCTCATTTTAACTCATGGTCCGACTCGTCTCGCTAAAATGTATACGACGGGTTTTCAATTATAAATCGTCATCGGTTACCGGTTTAAAATATCAACTAGTAACACGACTCAGTCGATATATTAATACGTGTCCGACAAAGACAATATTGTATAATTGATTGATTCAATATACATTAATTAAATATAATTGCTTATATTCAATTTACGAATTAACCGCTTAATTCGTTTTAGCCATTATTATTTAATCCGTATTAAATAATTATCTCAACATCGCGTTTGACTAATTACTAGTTAATAACTCTGACTAACTGGTTAGTCATATTACGCATCAACATGACTGTATTTTTATACTGTCACATCTCTCAAACGTATCCTATAGGTGTGACTTTTAGGGACCAGTTGATCACCGCCATCTATATGACAATAACGTCAAACTTATCTAGCAAGCCAACCGTTATTGATAAACGTGGATCAACTGATAATAATACCAAAAGTATGCCCTTTGATCCTTTTAGAGATTTGTAAGTCCTTGCACTAACTGTAAAGGACACCAGCCCCAACAATGACATCTCACTAAGGATGAGAGTTTGGTGGAGTCCTCCCTAAACCACCATTTGTAAATATTTCTAACTCCCTAACTCGCATTTTAATTCTTACATTGCATTTTTGTCATTTTTGGATTTTTATGCTTTGATCAAGATAATTATCATTTTTTAGAGAAGTGAGGGAGGGACTAATGATTTAATTGATGTGTAGTGCTTTAGCTTAGTGTGGGGATATCAATTGCCTAGGCTATTCATGCCTTTGTAGTGCCCCTACAATGAAGAACACGGGATTTGAAGAATGAAAAATGACAAGGGATATGCAAGTGCACGGATGGAACTGAATCCGGGTAGACCAGGGAGAATCCGAGCGTCTTTGAGGGGAATCCGCTCGTCTTCAGGGAATTTGAGCATCTTTGGCAGAATCCGCCCGTCCATTTGAGCTGTAAAATTGAAAATTTGGGACTGTTGAAGAATCCGAGCGTCTCAGCAGAGAAGACGCTCGTCTTGAAGAATCCGCTCGTCTTTGCAGAAAGACGCCCGTCTTTTTGCCAGTGCAAAATAAGAAAGCTTGCTGTATCAGAATCCGCTCGTCTTCAACAGAATCCGCTCGTCCCGCAGTCAAAGAATCCGAGTGTCTCAGCTGAAAGACGCCCGTCTTTAGGCGAGAATCCTGAACCCAGAATAGGCAGAATCCGAGCGTCCCGAACGAAAAATGCCCGTCTTCCCCTGCAGTTTCAAAATTTTCAGGTGTTTTTAAATACGCCTCCCACATTCATTCCTTCATTCATTCATTCAAAACACTACCAAAAACCCCAAAACTCAAAACCCTCATCCTCTCCATCACCAAAACAAGATTTCCTCAACCAAATTCAAGAAAATCAAATCCAAACTTCCTTACAACAACAATTAATCACTCCTTTTCCAACAATAATCAATCCAAGCACCAAAATATTCAACCTTTGAGTCGATTTTTGAAATACAAAGGCAAAGCCTTTCATCTTAAAATCGATTTTGGTATATTTGGAAATTGAAGATTTTCACTCTTTTCTTGGTATAATCATCAATGGCAAGAACAAAAGGATCAACAAAGGCACTTAAGGCAAATGCACTCTCAACAAGGCAACAATGCCTTCAAGCAAAGAAAGCCTCATTGGCTATGGTGGTTGCTAGTGCAAACTTGGAAGTTCAACAACAACAAAATCCTCCCTTGGAATCAACAACATCAACAACTCCGGAAATTACTCAATTATCAAACTATCCGGAGGTAATTTTCATTTCTAACTCCCATAGGGATACATTTGCCAAGTATGCTAGGAAATCCTTTTTACCCACCAAATTCATATGTGAAGATGCCTTGAACAAATTGGGTGTCCTTAAACAAACAAAAGCCTTCTTTGAAGCCATGGGGTTGGGAAAATTGTTTGCTACAAGAGAATTGACATACCCCTCCCTTACCTTGGAATTCTTGAGTTCATTGAAAGTGACTAAGGTAGAGACTAGAGAAAACATCGAGTTCCGCCTTGCCAATGTGAATAGGCACATCACCTTTGATGTTTTGAGTAAAGCATTAGGTCTTAGTGATACACCTCGTTATTATAAGAAGCCTGAAAAGTATGACCCCGCTCCTCTTTGGGAGGCGATTTTCGGGAAGAAATTTGAGAACTTTCATTCTAGTCGCGCTCTATTAGTCCACCATCCGGGCATTAGAGTGTGGCACAAGGTCATCGGGAATACTATCATTGCAAGAAAAGATACTAACCACTTTACCAAGCTCGATTGTGTTCTACTTGAATCGGCCTTAAATATTGGAAGGGAATTCACCAAGCCTTACAATGCTCTAAGGCTTTTGGTGGAAAGATGGCTCAATGTTGATTGTGGAAAGCAAGACACCGATTTTATCGTAAATGGAGGTCTAGTTACTCTCTTGGCCAAGTACTTTGATCCAAATTTCAACAAGGATAGCAAGTATGTGGCGAAAAAAGGGGGCCATCTCATTGACATGGATGTCATGATTAACAAGTACAAGTGGGTCACTCATAACCCCCTTGACACCAAATATGGGTGGCTCACCAACGATGCTAGATCTTTTACTTTGCCTTCCAAGATATGTCGTTTGAGTGTCCATCGGATGAACTACCTTCTTCCCCTCTCAAAGGAAGCCGAATACATCATCCGTCAACAAAGGGGTGAAATTGAAATGCCCTCCTCCTCCATTGTCACACCACCCTATCCATTAAAATATCAAGAGTTCAAACCCGAAGGTGTTGAAGTAGGCAATGACTACATGACTCTACTTATGCAAGAGATGCACAAACAAGCTTATAATGACCGGGAAGATGCTTACTTATCCCAATATCCACCCCTCCTTCATTTAGCTAGGCAAGGACTACTTGATCCTTCATGTCCTTTGCCTAGTTGGGCGGATATGAAAGTCTTCTTTCCAAGTGCATCTAGGGGTGAGAGACCGGGTGACGATGAGGTTGTCGGTGATGAGGTTGTTGATGAGGGCATTGTTGAAGAGGTAAATGAAGGAAGTGATCAAATAAGTGAGCAAGGAAGTGAAGAGGGAAGTGGTGATGAGTCCACTTCTATTGAGGAAGATGATGACAATGATGATATGGTGGAAGACTAGCAAGCTTTGGAGGCTCCTACCCTCTTGAGGTTTGTCTACTTCTTTCTTTATTTTATTTATTTTATCTTGATCATGGTTGGAGAGTCCTAGCACCATAGAGGACTAACACCTCGGTCCCATTGAGGTGTTCTTATTTTATTGTTCCCACTTTTGAAAATCCAAAATGACAATTTAGTTTCATGCATTGCATCTTGTGTGCATGAACTACCCCAACTTTAGGACATTAGAAATAATATCTATCTCGGTTTGGGGAAGTACATGCATACGCAACGGGAGGTAATCTAAATTACGCTCTCCGTCATAAACAAAAACCCATGCATCATGTAGTGTAGTATAGTATAGCTTGCATTTAGTGTAGAATTCATGCATTATGTTTGCATAATTTCCCATCATTTTGGCCATTGAGGACAATGCCCATATTAGTGTGGGGATGGGGAATTCTAACTTAACTTTTATTTAAAAATCCAAAAAAATCAAAAATTTCGAAAAACCATAAAAATTTGAAAAATTGAAAAACCAAAAACATGTTCATTTCCTTTGTAGTGTAGTCATGTATATATTGTTGTATATATGGTGTTTGTTTTACCCTTGTTCACATTGATCGATTACGCCACATCCGAGACATGAGGATATTGAAGACCGCATGGTATGATCTTTCCAATCTCCTTTTTCCTCTTTATGTTAATGACTATGTGGCTTTATTTTGATTGATGCGGTATAACAATGTGAACTTAGGACTTGCATTTAGTTTATATGTCATATTAGTTGGTAGAATCATATGCATTAGGATGTATATATGTTAGTTGCATCATGGCATGTAGTTTGCATGTTAGAAACATTTTGCGAAACCATCTACTTGGGAAGCTTGACAAGTGTATATAGGCCCTAGTAGATGCTTTTTCTTCTTAAGACTTTGCTTGTTAGAATACTTGTAAAACACCCTAGGATGTGTCATGCTGGTATCCTTTGACCCATGGATTAAGGCCTAGTCAAGAGTACCTTGTGGTGTGATAACTCCTTGGCTACCGTTTACTCCAAGGTGACCCTTGAAACCATGCATCTATCATCCATGTTCTACCACATTTTTGTCATCAAAGGGAATGGGCACAAAAAGAAATTGATTTGAGTTCAATGAAATGAAAAGTGAAAGAAAGTTTGCAAAAATGCATCAAATGAAAAGTGGAGCAAAAATAGAACTCCTAAAGCTTCAAATATAAGCCACCCTCACTACATATGGGGTGACTTTGAAAATGTTCAAAAAGAAATGCAAAGAAAAGTTGAAAGTTGTCAAGTGTTGAATTGCCAAAAATCAAAAGAAATGGCAAAAAGAAAGTGTTCTCAAATGTTATATGCCACAAGAAATTGGGGGGAAAAACAACAAAGCAAACTCCCAAAATGAAACTCAAATATCTATTGATCCCTTTATCCATCGTATCCATTTTTGTGCATGGTAGAGAGGAGACGACCCTTCTTCTTGTCTAGGCAAGAGGGGGAATTCCGCGATCCTCCAGTGTTTCTAACACCATAGGGAGTCTACTCTTGACAAAAGCATTTAACGATTGAGGACAAAGGTACCCTAGCTTGACACAACTTGGAGGTGATTTATTGGTATCCTTCTAGGCTTAGTAGTTTGAAGAAATTGCATCTATGAAGGAGTGTGTACCCTTGAATTGCTTCCCTTGTAGATAATTTCCGCCACTTAGATGAGGAAAGTGGCTATTCTTTTGTAGATGCATCCATTACTTGATTTTGTGTGCTTAATGTTTGGATGTGTCGCCATTTTGGCAAGACCCACCTTGCCTTGCAAGAAGGCATCCTACCTCATGGTTGTCTTGTTGTGAGTTGAAGGGGCGGAGTGAGACCCGCTAATTGTCTCATATCGGCTATGTTATTAGGTTAGTTTAAATAACGGTCCTAGTCTTTGTCACCTCTTTACTCGGGACGAGCAAAGGTTCGGTTTGGGGATATTTGATGTGACTATAATTTAAGCACATTTAGTCCCCGAATTAGCCTTGTTCCCATGCTTTTTAGTGCATATTTGGGTCATTTATTGTCTTTAGTCCTTTGTTTTGCATATTCTTTGAGGTTTTGTGTCCTTGGTAGGAAAGGAGTGCAAACCTTGCATTTTCATGGCAAAATGAAGCTAAATTGATTGAATTCAATGACCAAGCATCAAGAGGAGACAAGATTAGAAGACCCTTGTACATACTATAGTAGATGGGCAATTATGAGAAAATATCCTTGCATCCCCGAGGAATTCCTCAAGGATTCTATGAAGAAAAAGGAAGAAAAGAAGAAGGAATGAAGCTGTAAGACAATCCGAGCGGATTGCCCTGAATCCGCCCGTCCAAGGCCTACAATCCGAGCGTCTTCCTCAGCTGGACGCTCGGCCAAAACCTCCACAATCCGCCCGTCTTCCCCCTGTGGACGCCCGTCCAGAAACACCCAAATCCGCCCGTCCCGTGCCTAAGACGCCCGGATTCCCTTACAGCCTTTTCGTCTTCTACAAGCTTCAAGGAAGGATGCGCATATTTTTCTAAGACCGGCGAAAAGGAGACCGGAGTCTCCCTAGAGACCGGCGATTCCTCAAGGACTTAATCGTCATTTAAGCCCTTAGTTAACCCTAATTTATGTACCTAATCCCCACTATAAATACCCCATTAGTCTAATTAGAAGAGCATGTTCTTCTTAGCAATGTTTAGTGTAGTTAATATCAATCAAATATCTCTTTAATCTTGTAATCAACATTTAATCAAGTTTTAATACAAGTTTCATTTCCTTAATCTTTCTTTTGTTCATCCTTTATTTTGGGTAATTGAAGATTATTTGGGTTATTATTGGGAGATTGACAACCTTCCAATCAAGCATCAAGTACTTCTTTTATTCTTTGATTTATTATTGGAATCATTAGTAGGTATAATTCTCTTAATCCCTGTTTAATTATTGTTAATTATCTTCATTTATTCATCATGTTTCACTTTGTTGGTATGATTGACAACCTTGCTAGCATGTTCAACATGACAATGAGTGAGTAGTTTCCTTAGCTAGGGTTAATGGGTAATTAGGGGAAACCAACATGGAGAATGATTCATGCTTAAATTAATATGTTTTGATAGTTTATTTGCTTGCTTGTTGTGATCTCAACTTATGCACATGTTATGTTTGATGAAATGCGAGCCTTTGAATCCTTGCATTTTTCACCCATCACCTATCTTTTCAATGAGACTTGTAAGACATAAACCAACTCGAGTCTCATTAGACCATGCATATAGTTGAGTAGGGAAGATTAAGTCGACTTGTAGGTGTTGTACAATCTAATCGATTCGGCTCCGGGACCCAAACTTTCCTAGGATTGTAAGACATAAACCAACTCGATCCATCACAACAGTAATTGCTTGCTTATAATTTGAGAATATGTTTGTATGATCAATTCCCATGAATCCCCTTTGACCCCATGACACCCTAGTGCCTTTTATCAATTGTTTACATCCCTTTTTAATCATCTTGCTTGTTTACTTTCATTGCTATTTAGTTTAGTGATCTTCTACTTCAAACCTCAAATTGTGACACCCTTAGACACCACTAGTTGCAATAGAAAATCTCATCTCAATTCCCGTCCCTTGGGTCCGACCTTTACTTGCCTCTTTACTAATTGTAGAGTTGTTTGTAAAGTTATAAATTGTGTTTTGGTCTAGGTGCTCCTAACGACAAGTACCGAAAACTAAACCTCTTCGAGAGTCCGACCACTAAACGAACGAATGAAGTGTAGTCTTCATGAAATTCAATTTTGCTTCTCTAAGCAAAGACTCATTGAAATGAGTGGGAGCATTCTCTTAAACCGTTAAGAAAAGGACGAGGTTCTAAGAAGTAAAATTAGATTGGAATTGATACAAGGTAATGTTAAAAGTTAAGTTATTGAGAATAACGATACTAAACCTATCAATCCCGACCGATAAAGTTTCCATTGTCTTAATTGTTGGACGCTTGAAAGGAAACTAACCCAAATTATTGAAGAATCAACAAGTTAGTTGTGGGACATCTAATGGGACCTTCTTCTTTAAATGTTTATTTGATTGACATAAATTTTGCTAATACTACTTCGTCAATATTGAAAACCAGTGGTGGTTTTCATCATTGTATTTGATACATAGGATGATTAGAATATAACGACTAGCAACAATGATGTTGAGAGATAGAGTCATTGTGTAATCAATCTAGTTTTTGGGTTTAAAGTTGTACTTAATTGTGACTATTAAGTGCATAAACTCTAAATAAGAATATAAACTTGTTATGATACAAAAGAGGTTTCACTTTTGTGACCCTATACACCATGATTTGATATATGGCTAGCCCATTATCAAGGTGATTATATTCTAAACCAAACTAGAATGACATATCATGTAGATGATGCAAGACTTAAATTGGTAACCCAAGATTAAACCTTAAATTCTGGAATGATGAACGCAAAGGGTTATCGATTACTCTTGGAACCATTAGATTGTTAATCTTATGGTATATGCGTATCTTGTATTCAAAGCAAGATGTCTCGTGCTTTTTGGTTGAAAAGGAGATCGAGGTTGTAAATCATTGATCCAAAATAGGTTGATCATTTTCTTTTACCAACGATTTAAGTTAACGCTAATGTGTTCACTTAATAAGGAAAATAGAGAAATATTTGAAGAAGTTCAAAGAGTTCCAGGAATCACGATTTAGTCGTGATGGGACTATCAAAGTGGACTTTGATATAAGCCAAAGGAAATGTGATATAGTATCACAAGTTAATCTCTCTTAGCACACATTATGGGATAATGTGTGGTTGGATAAGAAATCAAATGCTATTCGATATGGTTTGTACTTTAATCAAGTTACTTTGAGTTACTTGATCCTTTTGGGGATTTTATCATTTTGTCTAAATTATTTTTCCACTAAATCCAAAACGAATCATATGAGATATGATATGGTAGGGTGCTTGTAAGTTTTCACAAGAAACAAATGCTCATTTTTCCTTACAATAATCACGAGTACAACAGGTTTGTGGCTCGTGAAGCTGTCTTTCTAGAATACAAGTTTATTTCTAGAAGACAGTGTGGGAGAAAATATTCAAGAGCCACAAAAGAATTGTGTCAAAAATTGTATGAAATTGTATGTTGCAAGAAAGTGTATTTTCTTGGCTACATGACATTGTTTCTTCGAAACCTAGGAGGTTAAATTCGTCACTTGTTGAATATGATGAATTCATGTTACTTTTAATAAAGTAAAGAGCTTACAAATTACAAAGAAGTTGTTTGATTCAAGTTACTTCTGGAAAGTAATGAATATATGACTTACATGAGAGTGTTTAAGTCACAACTCAATACAAGGCTTAGAGCCATGAAAATCCGAAATAAATTCCAAGTGAATTGTTAGATATCAAAGCTTGATTGGTAGCAAAGGGTTTTGCACTAGTTGAAATGCTTAAGTGTATTTGGATCTTCTTAGGGATTGTGTTTCATTATGAGATATATATAGCGAGTGAATCTAAAACCCACTTCTTCAATTAGAAGGAATGTATTCAATACATGTCTTGAGTTTTGTAGATTCTTGCCATCCTAAGATAATGTGAAACTTAAGAGAGGGTCTTAAGTAGGACATCAATGAGTTGGAATCAATGTTTTGATCATGTTATAAAACTTTTCTCGATAGGTCGAGAAGTTGTGTTTATACATAAAGTTTAGTGGGAGTTACGGTAATTTTAATTAGTCTAATATGTGGATGACATATTGATCATTGGGAATGATTTAAGACTTGGAGATATATAATACATCTTTAATATCCAGATTTATGGAGATAAATCCACATGATATTAGCGTCAAATAAGAAGTCTTATGTTGATAAGATTCATTACTAGTTCAATCAAGTTGAACATATTTGATTGATTCCATTTGCTTCCGCTGCCGGATCAATTAAATGAGTAATGATGTATAACACTTCATATGCTTTGAGTATGATGAATTGTTTCAAAATCGAATTTAAGTAATAGTTACCAACTAAGCCATAAGGATTACCCTCAAGTGCTTGAAGAAGCAGTAAAGATGCAAAGTTAAGTGTTTTGATGAAATTCACAAATTTGTGTAAGGGCTTACACTAATGACTGTTGAGATTGTATAAGGTTTCGGACAAAAACCGTATTCAAAACACCTAAAGATGGTTAAGGAACTATTGTGGCTATGTTATTTAAGAAATGGATTTGTTAGAATCATTCTAGGCAATAAAGAACAATGAGAGATGCTTACAACGGAAATTGAGTACACTTGCAATCATGAGATGTGCGAGAGGGATGGGTCCCGCACACTGTGAAAACAGTGGGAGCTATTCTATGACTGGAGAGCTTATGTCTAGATTGGATCTAGACATGTACTCAGAAAGTTTTGTAATGCAAATGTATACATTACAAAGGAAAACGAGTATGTAGTAAGGTTGAGTAAGGTACAAGAAGTTGATAAAACCTACTAACCAAAGCCTTCTCATAGGCTTAACATGATGAGTCATGTCATATGTCATTTCAATTGGATTAAGATGAACAACTACATACAAGATCCAATTAGATTATAGAATATGAAATAGTAATCAGGTATTGACTATTCATATGTGATAATCGCATTTATCATTCGAGTTTTTACTTTAAAAACTCTTTTCTTGTACTTTGTTACATCCAAACGGGTTGTATGACAATGTTGAACCCCGTTAAAGTGAACCCGGATTAACATAGTATTCGCCCAGAGTCACTTGTATGAGGTGACGTCTCGAAGTGACTAGAGTGTGATGCGATTGATGGCAAGTTCAAGTGCCATAGAGTCATATGAGATGACTAGTCGATCACATAGGCAGACTGTTAGGAACACTTTGTCGGGCCTAATGACCGCTTATAGAGTTCTGGCAAATTTATATAGCCTGGTCGTGGCGAGAGTTACTATAGTATTCTAATGAGTCGATTCTTTTGACTAAAGATTGTTCGCTTAAGGTGGCACAGTTTCATATTAACTTTGATTTATGTTACTACGACCTTCGTAAATGGGGTCAAATGGGCATATTTTGGGTTATGATGGTTGTGGCTAGTCAAAGGGAATAAGTGCGATAGGAGTTGTCCACCCCTTGTCAGGGTTATAACAATATCTCAGGGCCACTCGAGGAGTAATGAACTGGAAATGCATGGCCACGCTCGAAAGGTATCTATAGGAGATAATTCCGGTCAAGCAGTTATTCTCCAGATCGAGGAAACCACTCTCGATATGATCACTTGCAAGTACGACCTGAAAGACACCTTGCATTGAGTGGGAGATAGTAACTGGACAAGAGAATTGGTGACGCACACTTGTCGAGGACAAGTGGAAGATTGTTGGAATATGTGTCCTCCGACAATAATGTGATCACAACTGTCGATCATGATGATCACATGTTTAAATCTCATTTTAAGAATACATGTGGGATGTAATATTTTACGTGTTTGAGTTCATTCTTTCCATTTTCATTTCATTTTCCAACCGGTTTTTACCATTTCAAATCATTTTTATGATAAATCTTTTTAACCGTAAATCATGTTCACCCTTGGTTCCCTATACCATGACGGTTTAATCCGTGTTTCGGTGATAATATTTGGTTAATTACATTTTAAAAGGCATTTTAAAACCTTTTATTCATTTGTTTACATTTTCAAAACAACCATATTAGTCATACATGCATAGTCATCCTTGGTTCTACATACGATGTCGGTTTAAATCCTAGTACGATGATGAACATTAACTAATTACAAAACAATGAACTTAACACAATTAGTTCATAATAAACATTTTTCAAAACTATTCATGTCAAGCATGCAAAACTGAACCCGACATCGAATATCGTCCATTCAATGATGATTATTCAAGTCTCATTCTTCATATTGGCACAAAAGCCGTCTAAACAACCTTTTCGAACAACGACGGGTTCAAATACCTTTTTATAAACCATTTCATAAACATTTTCAACAATCAGGAGACACCTCTTTGGGTCGTCAGCTGCCGCGCGACTGAACAAGCCCACTGATTTCCAGTTTTCAAACCTGGGCAGGCCCCTTTGCATCGCCCTAAGGCTCGCGCCTCAATAGGCTGCCTGATGCGGGTCCTGCTTCCTTTCCAACGCTTGTCTAGGACGATCCCGATTTCGGTTAACCCGAATACAGGACGGATTAGATCGACAAAGTCCGCATTTTACTTTGTATTTGCAAAACGCCTTTCTAAGACAAATGGATCACATTATGCATCATAAACCTAACTCGGTAAATGGATGTTTAATTTCCGTCTTGCATGCAAATCAACACTAAATCCAACTTGACATCAATTACTTGATATTTGGATAAACAACCGATAAAGTAAGCTCACATGTTAGGTTTAAACTTGTGGATGCGCATTCATGGATTTACCCGTTTTTATCAACTTTTGTGTTGAACCATATAGATATATATGTTTATGTTTTGATGATGTCAAGAGTGCTTTATATTCTATATACTCGTTGCGCGTAATTGCTTGTTTAGTCTTTTAGATTGGACTTACTAATCGCAAGCATTAAGGAATTATGATGGAAGTATGATGCGTTTATATTATGATCAAGCCCTCAATTAAGGATCAAGATATTATAAGATATTGAAGAATTATTCAAGCATTCATGAGAAGATGAAGCTCATTTAAACATTGATCAAACTTGAATGATGAAGCAGCCTACACTCGAAGATCTCCTAACGAAGATTAGAATAGCGTAGGTGATTATCTCGTAATGATATAGCCTCACGTAAGAATGGACTTCTTACAATGGTAAAGTTATAGCCTCACAGCTATAACATTACTTATATAAGAGCTCAATGTTATAGCTCTTCTACTATAACATTAAGATGTGACGTTTATAAAATACACGACAAAATAGGTTTTAAATTGTTTTTGGAAAACCGTTTTAAATGTTTTAGTAAAAGTATTTATTTTACAAGGGAGCTTATTTTTATATTGAGTATGGTTTTACTATTAGCTTATGATTAGTAATTATGATTGAATCAACTTATGAGTTGAGGCATCTTGCTAATTAGGGTTTCTAGTTTCTACATACTCTAAAAACCCTAAACCTAATTTATCTTAGCTAGGGTTTTCGTGAAAGAGGATTGGGCTTATGAGTCGTTTCTTTCTCATATACGGTTACTCTTTGTACAAGTTAGGGTTTTGTGTAAATCTTTATAATATTTGATTAGAGATTTAATATCTCTTTTATATTATTTTGATTTATTCTTTCCTAACTTATAAGATATTATTTTTGTAAAGATAGAAGGAAAAGATTGGGCAAATCTTTAAAATAATTTTTGGTTAGAGATTTGTTATCTCTTTATTATTTGATTTATTCCTTTCTATCTTATAAAAATATTAGGGATGAATAGTGCCGTATGAATAGTGCCGCGTGAACAGTGCCGCGTGAACAGTGCTGTGGATAGTAAAACGTGAATAGTAATTTCCTTCTTGCACAATAAGTCTTTGCTTGGATAAGGGTTAAGGTATTAGGATAATATTTGTTAGAGATTTATTTATCTCCTTATATTATCTTTCCTAATCTCCAAGATATTGGTAAGTTGTTAAGATAGGAAGATATTATTTATTAAGGCAAGTCTTGGAAAAGAATTAAGGAAAGATTTAACCTAATTCTTTCTTGCTTTACAAGACTTCCACGGCACTTAGGGTTTTTGGCAAAAACGAAACCCTTGCTCCTCTTTTACTATAAATACTCCATACTTTACATCATTAAAAGTTAAGACCTTTGAGCATAACTTTCATATATTTTCAAAAAGCAAAAATCGTGTTTTAGAGCAAAAACCGTTTTGATATTTTTCGAAAAAGGTCGTGTGATTTATAAACTTGTGCATTCGTTCTTATTGTTATCGTTATAAGATAATAGTGCTTATTTGATTTCTTACTCGTTCATTAACGTGAACTTTTAGTAGAATCATTAGTGCTTTCTTATTAGCGTAAGTTAGTCACTCGAGTATTTAACGGTACTTATTGAGTTACAGCAAGAGTTAGTTGTACGAGTTGGGTTAGTAAATTTGTAATCCGTAGAAAGGTACTAAATTTATTAATCGCGAATAGTGGACGTAGGTTTCGACTTGTGAAACTAAACCACTTCAAAAACCGTGTGTCTCCTCTCTTTCTTTCGTTTGTTTATTTTGTTTTACATTCATTAGTTGATTAGTTAAAGTTTAATCAATAAACTTTAAATAATCAATTATATACACATAACCGAAAAAGCTTTCAAAAGTTTTAAATCCTCAATTCACCCCCCCCCCTCTTGAGTATTTTGGATCAATAGACTCTTCAATTGGTATCAGAGCCTCGTGCTCTTGATTGCCTAACCGCAAAGAGGCTGATCTATCTTGTTCTTATTTATTTTATCGTTTTATATTCCGCTGCCTATCACGTGATAAATGGATTCCAAATATCTCAAGTGTCCCGTCTTTGATGGGAAGAATTATGGATTGTGGAAAAACATGATGACTCACTATGTGAAAGGTCACGATTAGGAGTGCTGGAGGATTATCCAAAACGGACCGCACAAAATTCTTGTAGCATCCGAGGAAGGCACTACCTATGAAAAGAAAGAAGAGGACTATGTCGAGGCCGACTACAATAAGGCCTAAAAGAACTCCAAAGCAATAAGTCTCCTGCAAAACGGAATGACTTCTACAGAGTTTGATCGATTTTCTTCGTGTTCTACGGCCAAGGAGATGGGATGGGCTTGAACTAGCTTATGAAGGTACTTCCATTGTTAGGAAGCACTGAATAGATTTGCTTATGCAAAAATATGAGCTATTCATTATGGAGCCTAATGAGTCCCTAGATAGTATGTCCGCAAGGTTTTCAAGCATCATAAACGAACTGAAAAACCTAGGTAGGAAATTCAGTACTGAGGATATTCCTAGAAAGGTTCTTAGGAGCCTGACTAAGAAGTGGCGTGCTAAAGTCACTGCAATGGAGGAATCACGAGATCTTGAAAACCTATCCTATCAAGAACTCATCGGTGCTCTCATGGCCCATGAAATTACTCTTAACAAAGATGATGCTGAACCAAGCCGTAATAAGGGTATGACCTTAAAGAGCGAAGAAGTTGATTCTGAACTAAAGGATGAAATTGTTCTGTTTGCACGTCGTTTCAAAAATAAGATATTTCGAAACAAACAAACAAAATCATCCTACAATAACAACAAGTCGTCCAACAAAAAGGTTACAGAATCAAAATCATCTTTCGCAAACAGAGGTTACTTCAAGTGTGGAGAATCTGATCACATTATCAAGGACTGCCCTACATGGGAGAAGATCATGGACAAGACAAAACGCGAGAAGACAAAGAAAGAGTTCAAACAAGTAATGATGGCTTCGTGCTGGGGAGACCTTGACTCAGAAGATGACGAGGGATCTGAAGACGATGAAGTAGCCAACCTTTGTCTCAGCAGCGTTAGTCTTGACGTAATCTCCGACAGCGACGATGAAAGCACAAATTCACACTCAAATTATTGCTTTCTTGGAGAATCAGACGAAGATGACGATGAAGAGGTAAGTTATCTTGAGCTTAAAAAACGCGTTAAGTAATTGTCTAAAAGTGCTTTAATTGAATTCTTTGAACAATCTCTCGATAAGTGTCACGAACAGGACTTGGAGCTAAAAGATCTAAAGGAACAGATTCTCGAAATTGCAGAAGAGAATCATACTCTGAAGGCCAAAGCTAAGAAGTTAAAATCTAAGGTTATAGCTGAGAAAGCAACCACGTTAGATTCTACTATGGCTGAAAAGAAGGAATTAGAGTCCAAAGTTATAGCTAATGAAGCTATAACTTCAGACCTAAAGAACATCAAGCACCTTCAAGCCAAAGTTATAGCTAATGAAGTTATAACTTTAGAACTTAGAAAAGTCAAAGAACTTTTGGAAACTAAGGTCACATCTGATGAAGCAGTGATCTTAGACCAAAAGAAAGAGATAGATTCCCTTTCAAAGCAATTAAAGGAATCTAAGACCAACATGATCAATGTTAAGAAACAACATTCCGATGTTGTATTCCTTCTTAACAAACGATTCCAAGACTTTCGTGATAACTTTAAGAAAGATAATGATGTAGATCACACGAAATGTCAAGAGGAAATTAAAACCCTAAAAGACCTACTTCTACATGCTAGAAAGGTCCATGATAAGTGGGAAGGTAGCACAAAAGTCCTAAGCTTCCTAACCGAACAATCTGACAATAATATGAATATGGGGTTAGGACATGAGTGCTACAGCCGTAGAGATCACTCTAAATGCAAATCAACACCTTCGGATTTTCATTTCAGAAAAAGGAAGTATGATGATCTTCCTAAATATCTGATTTGTAATTACTGTGGTCATACAGGTCACATCCAAAACAACTGTGTCAAAAAGTCTCATGATATACGAAAAAATACCGAACATGCTAAAATTGTTGACACAGTTGTTGAGGATGATGAAATCCCCATAAATGAACCTAACGAAGAAAGGAATAACAAATTTCGTTGGTTCTATGACATGGCCTTTGACTACACCAAGAAACCTAGCACTTCACAAAATCCCTGTCGACCTAAGCCTAGTAAACCTGTTCACAAGGGATACAGTCATGATAGACCTAGAGAAATTCCTAAATCGAGAAAAAACCCTAAACCTAGAACTCCTCCCAAGCAAAATAACCCAAGAGTTAGAAAAACAGTCATTAGACAAGTTTGGGTTCGAAAGGATTTAGTATATAGAGTAACTAATTATAAGGGACCCAACTTAGCTTGGGTACCTAAAAACTGTATCTAATCCCTTCTGCAGGAAGTAGTGAAAGAAAACAATCAATGGTATCTTGATAGTGGATGTTCAAGACACATGACTGGAGATAAGAATCCGTTTCTTTCACTCAAGCCCTTCAACGGAGGAAAAGTGACGTTCGGGGACAATAAAAAGGGAAAAGTAATCGACGTTGGCAAAATCGGAATTTCTAAGTCTCACACGATCAGTGACGTTTATCTCGTGGACGGTCTAAAACATAACTTGCTAAGCATATCTCAACTATGCGACAAAGGTAACAAAGTCGTTTTCCATACTGATAGTTGTCGCATTATAATCGAAGGAACTAGCAATGTTATTCTTTAAGGCCACAGGAAAAGAAATATTTATATGGTAGATTTAAATGCTGTGCCTACTAACTCTTTTTCATGCATGAAAGTTACACTTGATGATCCCTGTTTGTGGCATAAAAGGTTTGGTCACATTAGCTCACTAACCTTGAACAAACTCAAGAAGTGGGACTTGGTTGAAGGGTTACCTAAAATCAAGTTCGACCAAGAAAAGATGTGTGATATGTGTGCCAGGTGCAAACAAGTAAGATCATCGTTCAAACCTAAAAGACTAGTAAGCACAAATCAAGCCTTGGAATTAGTACACATGGATTTATGTGGACCCATGAAGGTAAGGAGTAGAGGAGGATCCAGGTACGTCTTCGTTCTTGTAGATGATTACTCGAGGTATGTATGGCCTATCTTTCTTCATTCAAAAGATGAAACATTTGATGAATTTGATTGTCTTATGAAACGTGTTCAAAACAAATATAAGACAAATCTTGTATCTATTCGTACGGGTCATGGCACCGAGTTTGACAATCAAGCCTTCATAGAATATTGTAGAGTTAATGGTGTAGGGCATAACTTTTCTGCACCAAGAACTCCTCAACAAAATGGTGTCGTTGAACGTATGAATAGAACTTTGGAATATATGGCTCGTACAATGCTTTTATGTAGTGGTTTACCTCGTAACTTTTGGGCTGAAGCCATTAGTACTTCTTGCTATATCCATAATCGTGCTATGATTCGACCTATTCTTAATAAAACCCCCTACGAACTCCTTAGAGGTCGAAAACCTAATATCTCCCATCTTCGTTGCTTTGGGAGTAAATGTTTTGTTCACAATAACGGTAAAAACCGGTTAAGTAAGTTCGACCCTAGAAGTGATGAGGCGATTTTCATAGGATACTCAGATCATAGCAAGGCTTACAAAGTCTTCAATAAGAGAACTCTTTGTATTGAAGAAAGTGTCCACGTTATTTTTGATGAAGATAACGTGTTTGATAAGCCTTTACAGGATGAGGAAGAAGACTTGGATGAACCCGACTTTCGTCTTTCAAGAGACGATCCCCCAGAATTGGGATTGGAGAACAAAGAGATAGAAGGAACAAGTGATGAACTTGATCATTCTTCAAAAGATAAAAAGGAGAAAACCAAAGTTATAGTTGATGATACTATAACATTGACTCAAAATAATGATTCCCAAACTAATGTTATAGGTGATGTTACTATAACATTGAATCCAAATCAAGGTGTAGAGTCCGAAGTTATAAACGGCTCTAATACAACACCCGGATTGGATTCAGGGGGAACTTCCTCCAATTCCGATCCAAATGAAGTTGGGACAAGCTCAAATAACGATGAAGAACCAAGTACTTCAACAAAGTGGAAATACAAGAGCTCACACCCCATGGACAATATTCTAGGGAATATTAAGAAGGGTGTCCAGACTAGACGTTCCTTGAATAACTTCTGCTCTTTCTATCCATGATCGAACCAACAAATATAAATGAAGCTCTTGCAGAATTAGATTGGATTGTAGCTATGCAAGAAGAGTTACAACTGTTCGAACGAAACAAGGTTTGGCATTTAGTTCCTAGACCAAAGGATCGATCTGTCATTGGAACAAGGTGGGTCTTTAGGAACAAACTAGATGATGCCGGAGTCATTATCAGAAACAAAGCAAGATTGGTGGTTCAAGGTTATAATCAACAAGAAGGAATAGATTATGACGAGAATTTCGCACCTGTTACCCGTCTTGAAGCTATTAGACTTCTGATAGCATTCGCAGCACATAAAGGAATGAAGCTCTTCCAGATAGACGTCAAGACAGCATTTCTGAATGGGTATTTACAGGAAGAAGTCTTCGTTGAACAACCCCCCCGGATTTAAGAATAGAAAATTTGAAGATCACGTTTTCAAGTTGGATAAAGCCCTATACGGATTGAAACAAGCACCTAGGGCATGGTACGACAGATTATCTAAGTTTCTACTTGACAGTGGATTCAATAGAGGATCCGTTGATAAAACTCTATTTCTAAAATCCGAGGGTTCTGACCTTTTGGTTGTTCAAATCTACGTCGATGACATTATCTTTGGATCGACCAACCGAAGCCTATGCAAGTATTTCTTTGAATTGATGACTTCCGAGTTCGAGATGAGTATGATAAGAGAATTGAAATTCTTCCTAGGTATGCAAATACAACAAACCGACGAAGGCATTAAGATTCATCAACAGAAGTATATCAAGGAATTAATTCAAAAATTCGGAATGGAAAATTCTCATGCTATGCCTACTCCAATGGTCGAGAACAAGAAATTGACATTAGATGAAGACGGTAAATCAGTTGATGAAACTACTTACCGTGGAATGATTGGGTCACTGTTATATTTGACCGCAAGTAGACCCGATATTATGTTTAGCCTATGCGTTTGTGCGAGATATCAATCATCTCCCAAAGAATCGCATATGACGGCCGTAAAACGAATTTTACGATATTTAATTGGAACGGCTAAGCTTTATTTATGGTATCCAATGGTGTGCAATTTCGATCTAGTCGGTTATTCTGATGCCGACTATGCTGGATGTTCTCTAGACAGAAAAAGCACGTCAGGTGTTGCCATATTCGTCGGACCGTGTATTATTACGTGGGGTTCGAACAAGCAAAATTTTGTTGCCCTCTCAACTGCTGAAGCCGAATACATCGCTGCAGGACTGGTATGTACTCAACTATTATGGCTTAAGCAACAATTACGTGATTATGGTGTTGATGTACGATGTATTCCTATTTTATGTGATAATACTAGTGCGATAATAATTTCTAAAAATCCCGCACAACATTCACGTACCAAACATATTGAAATAAGACACCATTTTATTCGAGACCATGTTGAGAAAGGGAATATAAAACTTGAGTTTTGTAGTACTGAAAAACAATGGGCAGACATTTTGACAAAATCATTAGCTAGAGGACGTTTTGAGACTTTACGGTTGGAAATTGGTTTAATCTGTGGCACCTAAACTATCATAATTATTTCCTAACCGTATGACTGGCTAGTTAAGATGAGATTGTATGTCTGTGTCCGTATTTTCCGTTGCAAGTACATTCTTATATAGTATTTTATTATTTTATGAGAATATTCCGTTTGCTAGCCTATTATATTTTGTGTTGTATACAAACCATATCTTTCATTACTTTTACATTCTAAGGTTTAGAGCTTCATAAACCAATAACATTCATGATTGGTTTAATTTAGGATGTGAGTAGTACTCCTTACATGGCATGTAACATCAAATTGCATAAGCATGAAATTTGTCTCTTATTACCTGTATACACTCGGGTTTGTGGTGGTGACACATGTGGAGAGGCGACCCTTCCTTTACGTTTTACCTTCTAACCTCGCTCACATTAGCCAAATTTGTCTTGTTTTGACCTATTTATTCAACTACATTCCATATGACCTACCCTTGTCAAGCTAGTCTTGTTTATATATTTGGAAGTCTTGTTGTGGTCAATTTGGTTGGTGTTGTGATGAATATTGGAAGGAAGGAAGAAAAAGATGAACTGAAAAAATGAAAGAAAAAATTATACGAAAAAAAAGAGAGAAAAATGTTATTATAAAAGATGGAAAAGAAGAAATTTCTTATTACTCCTATTCTTATTTATTTCCATATTACTTGAGGAGAAGTACTTTTTGATGTAGTGAGTATGTGCCGTACTTGGCATGGTACATCATCTTTAATGTAGAGTTGGAAAGTGGAATATGGTTACTTTTGGTTGTGATCGGTGCTAGCTTGACTTTTACCTCCACATATCCAAATTATTTTGCCCCTTCTTACCCAATTACCTCACCTCACATTACTTTGTAAGTCCTCGGCATGTCTTTTGGACCTCGATTGGATGGAGTGTATATGTACGGTTACTAGAGATATCTATCATGTTAGATTGCATGCATGCTTTTGTAGGTCGTAGTTAGTTGAGTGACTAATTTTCTTCTCTCCTACAAAATCTCTACTCATCTTCGTTTGTATTACACACTTTATATTTAGAGCTTGCTTATGTTGAAATCGTTCTTATACTATAATATGTGCTTTGATTAATATTTCTTGCCTTGGTTGATATCATTCTAGTCGTTTTATGTCTGTTCTCGTCTATTCGATGATTTCAAGAGGGGGAAGAAATAACCATGATTTAGTATTTGCCTAAGCTTGCTCCTTGTCAAGACCTTTAATCTCTTAAGGTCCTTAGATGCTATACTTTGTATATAATTGTTTGATCTTGCTTTGATCTTTATCTATAAAGATGACGGTATTAAATTGAGGGGGAACTACATACTTAGTCACAATTTTAGGAGACTTGCCATCATCAAAAAGGGGGAATATTTGTTAAACCATATAGATATATATGTTTATGTTTTGATGATGTCAAGAGTGCTTTATATTCTATATACTCGTTGCGCGTAATTGTTTGTTTAGTCTTTTAGATTGGACTTACTAATCGCAAGCATTAAGGAATTGGGATGGAAGTATGATACGTTTATATTATGATCAAGCCCTCAATTAAGGATCAAGATATTACAAGATATTGAAGAACTATTCAAGCATTCATGAGAAGATGAAGCTCATTTAAAGACTGATCAAGCTTGAATGATGAAGTAGCCTACACTCGAAGATCTCCTAACAAAGATTAGAATAGCGTAGGTGATTATCTCGTAATGATAACGTAAGAATGGACTTCTTACATTGGTAAAGTTATAGCCTCACAGCTATAACATTACTTATATAAGAGCTCAATGTTATAGCTTTCAACTATAACGTTGAGATATGAAGTTTATAAAATACACGACAAAATAGTTTTTAAATTGTTTTTGGAAAACCGTTTTAAATGTTTTAGTAAAAGTATTTATTTTACAAGGGAGCTTATTTTTATATTGAGTATGGTTTTACTATTAGCTTATGATTAGTAATTATGATTGAATTAACTTATGAGTTGAGACATCTTGCTAATTAGGGTTTCTAGTTTCTACATACTCTAAAAACCCTAAACCTAATTTATCTTACCTAGGGTTTTCGTGAAACAGGATTGGGCTTATGAGTCGTTTCTTTCTCATACACGGTTACTCTTTGTACAAGTTAGGGTTTTGTGTAAATCTTTATAATATTTGATTAGAGATTTAATATCTCTTTTATATTATTTTGATTTATTCTTTCCTAACTTATAAGATATTATTTTTGTAAAGATAGAAGGAAAAGATTGAGTAAATCTTTAAAATAATATTTGGTTAGAGATTTGTTATCTCTTTATTATTTGATTTATTCCTTTCTATCTTATAAAAATATTAGGGATGAATAGTGCCGCATGAATAGTGCCGCGTGAACAGTGCCGTGAATAGTGATGTGAATAGTAAAAACGTGAATAGTAATTTCCTTCTTGCACAATAAGTCTTTGCTTGGATAAGGGTTAAGGTATTAAGATAATATTTGTTAGATATTTCTTTATCTCCTTATATTATCTTTCCTACTCTCCAAGATATTGGTGAGTTGTTAAGATAGGAAGATATTATTTATTAAGGCAAGTCTTGGAAAAGAATTAAGGAAAGATTTAACCTAATTCTTTCTTGCTTTACAAGACTTCCGCGGCACTTAGGGTTTTTGGCAAAACCGAAACCCTTGCTCCTCTTTTACTATAAATACTCCATACTTTACATCATTAAAAGTTAAGACCTTTGAGCATAACATTCATATATTTTCAAAAAGCAAAAATCGTGTTTTAGAGCAAAAACCGTTTTGATATTTTTCGAAAAAGGTCGTGTGATTTATAAACTTGTGCATTCATTCTTATTGTTATCGTTATAAGATAATAGTGCTTATTTGATTTCTTACATGTTCATTAACGTGAACTTTTAGTAGAATCATTAGTGCTTTCTTATTAGCGTAAGTTAGTCACTCGAGTATTTAACGGTACTCATTGAGTTACAGCTAGAGTTAGTTGTACGAGTTGGGTTAGTAAATTTGTAATCCGTAGAAAGGTACAAAATTTATTAATCGAGAATAGTGGACGTAGGTTTCGACTTGTGAAACTGAACCACTTCAAAAACCGTGTGTCTCCTCTCTTTCGTTCGTTTGTTTATTTTGTTTTACATTCATTAGTTGATTAGTTAAAGTTTAATCAATAAACTTTAAATAATCAATTATATACACATAATCGAAAAAGCTTTCAAAAGTTCTAAATCCTCAATTCACCCCCCCCCCCCCTCTTGAGTATTTTGGATCAATAGACTCTTCATTTTGCATTCACCCAACCACGATCGACCAGTAGAGGCCGCTACCGCGGGCGGGATTGGGTGTCCGATTAAAGAGCTTCCCAATACGTACCTTCACCTCTTACTCATAAACTTTGGATAGTGGACGACCTTATCCAGGACGAACGAGAGTCATTCTAGAAATAGGATGCTAAAGAGGGACGACTCCTTATCTTTAGTACCTATGTTAAACACCGCTTTTTGTCTTGGTTGACCTAGGTATAAAATGGATTCGAACGGTTTCCAAGCATCCCACAATTGCTTGGTGGCGACTCCGAATATCTCTAACATCGTTTAGAGACCTTTGTCGAGATGAAACCTACCGATCTAAAACGATCTGGTCGAAAACATTTTTACGCCGCCGAGAGTGGCTTTCCGACCGCCGCACGTCCACAGGCCGGATTGGCGTCGCGGGTGGGCCCATGTCCACATCGACCTATAGCATTTCTTCATCTTACAAAATAATGCTCCATAAAATCCAAAGTCGGTACAACAATATAACCACCACTTACCATATCACACGCATGCATTCATTCTCAAGTAGTCCCACGACTAGACATTATTAGGACTTTCCTATGTACCTTCCACCACTTATTACTTAAAATCATCTCTACTACATGTAATTGGTCACCTCAACTCCACTATTCTGTTCCCAAAGATTTCCCTATTAAACATCATGCCTCCATTTTTGAATAACCTCTAGCTTACACCCCGTTCTAGTACTCTCTTATCTTCCTTCCACGCAAACTTTCATAATATCAGTCCCATTCAACTCCTTCACACCTGAACCATTTCCTTATTATTCCACAATCCCAAGTCCAACCAGTTGCCAACCAAAAATCCCCAAATCATACTCAATAAGGGTCACCCTGACGTGTCCAAACCTTGTTCACTAACTATGAGTCCAAACAATAGCTAAGTATATAACCTTAATTGCACCACTCATCATCCATAAGTTTTCTCGCACAATCGAATTACTCAATTTAACACTTAGTATAAGCTATGTCTCTTCTTAATATCTCCAATTCACAACTCAACGACTATATACAATTCCACACACTTTTTCGGAGCCATAGGTCTCAGGCTAGAGCGAGAAAAGCATTTTTCGGGATTTACACTCAAACTCGACGCCCGGATGCCTCGGAGCTTCAATCACGGGGTGCTATCGGTTCTTGGCGAGGTTGCCTTCCACGGCTGCATCACACCACAACAAATAAGGACAAAGGCGACCATAGAAGGCGACTGTTCTCAGTCGCCATTATGAATACAACGACTAAGAACCATCGCCCGCATTTGGTATCAAGGTTTAGTCGCCTTTGGCGACGGGTCATAGTCGCCAAATTTGGTAACTGATTTTTTAAAAGCGGGCGACTGATAACCGTTGCCAAATTGGCGACTGATTTTTCTATTCAGTCGCCAATTTGGCGACTGTCATCCGTTGCCTATAACTGGCCACGTCACCTCCATATGGAGGCAATTGGCGACGGGCTTCAGTCGCCATTTTGGCGACTGTTTTCAGTCGCCATTTTTAATTTTACATCAGAAGGTTGGCAACTGTTTTCCGTCGCCATTTGCCCAGTTTCAGTCGCCAATTGTACATGTTTTTTAGCCTAAAAATCGTTTTTGGCCTAGCCAAATACGTAAAAACCTGCAAATAATCCAACAACACCAGCAGAGAACACAAGGGAAGACAAACACGACCAAATTTTATAAATAAAATCATGTTTCATAGACAGAAGTACGAGGTTTGGTGCTCTAACATCATCCGGCAATAACGTTTTCTCTAAAAAACTACATAACCGGGAAACTTGCTCCCGCTCCAGTACCACCTTCATAATTAGGATCTCTAGGATCCTTGTCTTGCGGGCGCCACCCACTGTTGCAATTGGCGAAAAAGGAGTTCATCCTATCCATTTCCTCCTTCATCCTCTTTATTTCTTCATCTCTCTCGGTATCCCGCTTGTCCTTGGCGGCTAATTGAGCTTGGAGCACACTTAGGATACCCGCGGTATAAGCTTGTTGTTGGGAGGACATTGACCATCTTCTTGTTGGAGGTGTTAGAAATCATTAATCTCATTAATTTACATATTCAAATATGTGAGAAATTATTTAGTCATAAAATAATTGCAAATCTTATGCATGCAAACATAAATAGATGTAAAGAAGAAATCGTCACTTCTTACTATGATGTTTCGGATTAAAGGGCACAAGTAAGATCTCCTTCTTACTTGTTCTTGAGCTTTCCTTAAAGTGGATGAACAAAGGATCCAAAATAGAATCCCTCCCAAATGTTACCCAAAGAAATCCCTTGATAACTAATATTATTATGATCTAGTAACAATATTAGTCTTACTTAAAATTGACACAAAATATTAATTTGTTCTTGAATATTTCGATCCAAGAGGGGAGTGATTTGTGGTTTTAATTCTCTAAGATTCTCACAAATAGTAGAGAGAATTATATTTTTCTTACACTAGAAAAATTAGTTGAAGTTGTAAAAAATGAAAAATTGTAGAGGAAAAACTCTATAATCCCTCTTGGAAAACCGGTTGGAGGAGCTCATTGGGGAGCCAATGCATGGATCCAACTTTCTTCCCAAGAAGTGTAGGCTTGCATGGCTACTAGTTGGTTTTAATCATTGTGTTTTCCACTTAAATAAAAAAACACAATATAAACCTTATACTCCCTCCATATTTTCGGCACATACAAAATAAAATGGAAGGTCCATTTTATTTTGTCATTTGTCAATTGTGACATATGTGACATGTTACTTGACATGTGAATTTGTAATGTATTTTTAACATATTAAAAATCAACATACTCATAAAATACGTCATATACAAAATCCACTAGTAATTCGTAATCACTTGTACCAAAATGGTTTATCAAATTATAAATTACAACGTCTTGTATTTATAATAAATTATTCATCCAATTTCAATTTCAATTGTTTCGTAAACAATAACTTTATCTAAGTAATAAAACAATTCGATTACTTAGACCGTATCTTATTTAATCAAAGTACAATAAGACGCGTTAATTTTTACTCACAAAATCATCCGTCAATTTTAAGCAATTTAATTAACTCGTATCGGTATACGATTAATTAAATAATCAATTAAGAGTATTTCCCTATAGGTATGACCTAAGGGGATCAACTGATCACCACCGTCGCACGACAGTAATGTCATACTCTAGTCAGCCAATCATTACCGATATGTGTGGACCAGTTGACTGTAAAATATTAAATCCCACATGTATTCTTAAAAATGAGATTTAAACATGTGATCATTATGATCAACAGTTGTGATAGCATTATTGTCGGAGGACACATATTCCAACAATCTCCCACTTGTCCTCGACAAGTGTGCGTCACCAATTCTCTTGTCCTATTACTATCTCCCACTCAATGCAATGTGTCTTTCAGGTCGTACTTGCAAGTGATCATATCGAGAGTGGTTTCCTCGATCTGGGGAATAACTGATTGACCGGAACTATCTACCATAGATACCTTCCGAGCGTGGCCACGCATTTCCAGTTCATTACTCCTTGAGTGGCCCTGAGATATTGTTTTAACCATGACAAGAGGGTGGACAATTCCTATCGCACTTATTCCCTTCGACTAGCCACAGCCATCATAACCCAAAATATGCCCATTTGTCCCCATTTACGAAGGTCGTAGTAACATAAATTAAAGTTAATCTGAAACTGTGCCACCTTAGGCGAACAGTCTTTAGTCAAAAGAATCGACTTATTAGAATACTATAGTAGCTCTCGCCACGACCAGGCTATATAAATTTGCCAGAACTCTATAAGCGGTCATAAGGCCCGACAAAGTGTTCCTAATAGTCTGCCTATGTGATCGACTAGTCATCTCACATGACTCTATGGCACTTGAACTTGCCATCAATCGCATCACACTCTAGTCACTTCGAGACGTCACCTCTTACAAGTGACTATTGGCAAATACCATGTTAATCCGAGTTCACTTTAACGGGGTTCAATATTGTCTCTACAACCCGTTTGGATGTAACAAAGTATAAAATGTGTTTTTTTTTTAGATTTAAAAAACTCGAACGACAAATGTGATTAATACATATGAATAGTCAATACGTGATTACTACTTCATACTCTTATAATCCATTTCCATCTTATATGTAGTTGTTCATCTCAATGCAATTGAAATGACATATGACATGACTCATCATGTTAAGCCTATGAGAAGGCTTTGGTTAGTAGGTTTTATCAACTTCTTGTACCTTAATAAACCTTACTACATACTCGTTTTCCTTTGTAATGTATACATTTGCATTACAAAACTTTCTGAGTACATGTCTAGATCCAATATAGACATAGGCTTTCTTGCTTGAAAATAGCTCCCACTGTTTTCACAGTGTGCGGGACTCATCTCTCTTGCACATCCCATGATTGCAAGTGTACTCAATTTCCGTTGTAAATATTTCTCATTGTTCTTTATTGCCTAGAACGATTCTAGAAAATCTATTTCTTAAATAACATAGCCACAATGGTATCTTAACCATCCTAATGTGTTTTGATTATGGTTTTGTCGGAAACCATGCGCAATCTCAATTGTCAATTGTCATTTGTGTAACACCCTTACACAAAATTGCATCAAAAACACTTTGCTTAACATCCTTAATGCTTCTGCAAGCACTTAAGGGTAATCTATATGGCTACTTGGTAACTATTACTTAAATTCGACTTGAAACAATTCATCATACTCAAAGTATATGAAATGTTATACATCATTTCCTATTTAATTGATTCGGCAGCGGAAGCAAATGGAATCAATCAAATATGTTCAACTCGATTGAACTAGTCATGAATCTTATCAACATAAGACTCCTTATTTGACATTAATATCATGTAGATTTATCTCCATAAATCCGGATATTAAAGATGTACTATAATGCTGCATAAGTGTCAAATCATTCCCAATGATCAATATGACATCCACATATAAGACTAATTAAAATTACCGTAACTCCCACTAAACTCCATGTATAAACACAACTTCTCGACTTAT
This sequence comes from Silene latifolia, assembly GCF_048544455.1. Taxonomy (NCBI): domain Eukaryota; kingdom Viridiplantae; phylum Streptophyta; class Magnoliopsida; order Caryophyllales; family Caryophyllaceae; genus Silene; species Silene latifolia. The sequence continues at coordinate 62,033,260 of NC_133526.1, read as the reverse complement.
CGAGAAAAGTTTTATAACATGATCAAAACATTGATTCCAACTCATTGATGTCCTACTTAAGACCCTCTCTTAATTTTCACATTATCTTAGGATTGCAAGAATCTACAAAAACTCAAGACATGTATTGAATACATTCCTTCTAATTGAAGAAGTGGGTTTTAGATTCACTCGTTATTTATATATCATCATAATGAAACACAATCCCTAAGAAGATCCAAATAGACTTAAGCATTTTAACTAGTGCAAAACCCTTTTCCACCAATCAAGCTTTGAAATCTCTCTTTATTAGTGCAAAACCCTTTGTCACTAATCAAGCCTTTTATTTCGGATTTTCATGGCTCTAAGCCTAGTATTGAGTTGTGACTTAAACATTCTCATGTAAGTCATATGTTCATTACTTTCCAGAAGTAATCAACTTGAATCAAACAATTTCTTTGTAAGTTGCAAGCTCTTTACTTTCTAAAAGTAACACTAATTCATCATCTTCAACAAGAAATGACTTTAACCTCCTAGGTTTTGAAGAAACAACGTCTTACACAAAACGTCTCATGTAGCCAAGAAAGACCAGTTTCTTGCGACATAACATTCTTTGTGGCTCTTGAATAATTTCTCCCACTCTGTCTTCTAGAAATAAACTTGTATTTTAGAAAGACAGCTTCACGAGCCCCAAACCCATTGTACTCGTGATTATAGTAAGGAAAAATGAGTATTTGTTTCTTTTGAAAACTTACAAACATGGTACCCTACCATTTCATATCTCATATGATTCGTTTTAGATTTAGTGGAAAAATTTAGTCAGAATGATAAAATCCCCAAAAGGATCAAGTAACTCAAAGTAACTTGATTGAAGTCCAAACCATATCGAATAGCGTTTGATTTCTTTATCCAACCACACATTATCCCATAATGCGTGCTAAGAGAGATTAATTTGTGATACTATGTCACATTTCCTTTGGCTTATATCAAAGTCTTCGCTTTGATAATCCCATCACGACTAAATTGTGATTCTTTGAACTCTTTGAACTTCTTCAAAGATTTCTCTATTTACCTTATTAAGTGAACATATTAGCGTCAACTTAAATCGTTGGTAAAAGAAAATGATCAACCTATTTTGGATCAATGATTTACAACCTTGATCTCCTTTTCAACCAAAAGGCACGAGACATCTTGCTTTGAATACAAGATACGCATATACCATAAGATTAACAACCTAATGGTTTCAAGAGTACTCGATAACTCTTTGCGTTCATCATTCCAGAGTCTAAGGTTTAATCTTGGGTTACCAATTTGAGTCTTGCATCATCTTCATGATATATCATTCTAGTTTGGTTTAGAATATAATCACCTTGATAATGGGCTAGCCATACATCAAATCATGGTGTATAGGGTCACAAAAGTGAAATCTCTTTTGTATCTTAACAGGTTTATATTCTTATTTAGAGTTTATCCACTTAATAGTCACAATTAAGTACAACTCTAAACCCAAAAACTAGATTGAGTACACAATGACTCTATCTCTCAACATCATTGTTGCTAGTCGTCACATTCTAATAATCCTATGTATCAAATACAATGATGAAAACCTCCACTGGTTTCTAATATTGACGAAGTAGTACTAGCAAAATTTATGTTAATCAAATAAACATTTAAAGAAGAAGGTCCCATTAGATGTCCCACAACTAACTTGTTGATTCTTCAATAATTTGGGATAGTTTCCTTTCTAGCGTCCAACAATTAAGACAATGGAAACTTTATCGGTCGGGATTGATTGGTTTAGTATCGTTATTCTCAATAACTTTACTTTTAACATTACCTTGTATCAATTCCATTCTAATTTTACTTCTTTAAAACCTTATCCTTTTCTTAACGGTTTAAGAGAATGCTCCCACTCATTTCAATGAGTTTTTGCTAAGAGAAGCAAAATTGAAATTCATGAAGACTACTCTTCATACGTTTGTTTAGTCATAAAACTTTCATTAAAGTGGTTGCGGTATTTTGGTCAATTTTGATTTCAAACAAATCTAGTTACCAAAATGATGTAACGTTTCAAAGTACTTAACTCAATTAAGCATATATGAGAAACAATTCATTGTAAGTAGATATGTTAGTCAAGAATCAAAAACCCTTTTGATCACGAATAACTTTTATCTATACTCTTCACAAGAGATCCTTACAATGGATAATACGAGGTTTTTAGAAGAAAAATTCAAATTTTGTCTTTAGTTACGATGTTTTAATGGAGATTTGAATCAAAAATCGAAATGATATCGTATATGAATTGTGGTAAGGAAATAGAACAATATGATAACGGAATAGTGGAAAACTTAACATTTATCGTTTTATTAATACTTGTAAATAACAAGTAAAGCATTTACATAGTGACCTCTACCCAACTATGATAAATGATTCCGAGATCCAAATTCATATTAACTTGGGCACGGGGTAGCCGATTCATCCCTCATCAATATAACTCGGTGGATTAACTCTTTAATCGATTCTACTTTTAGAACTCTCGGTCGATAAAATTACTCTAATATTTATCTATAGCCCGGAACACATGCGACTACGGTCACGAATACTTCCGTTGAGCTCAATCCAAATTTCAAATAAATGTGTCCATGATCCAAATTCACATTAACTTGGGCACGGGGTAGCCGATTCATCCCTTATCAACATGAATTCGGTGGATAGACATTTATCACCCACTTCCCCTATGTAACAAGGTTTGTACCCTGGTGTGGCCGAGCGCACTCCCTCACGAAATAGGTTTTCATGGTTTCTACTTTTTGGTAAGGCTAAGTCTCAATTGTTTATTTTAGCGAGAGGTCATGTCAATTTATTATCTATCACGTTTTAAGTGAACTAAAGCGGTGAACTACGATAATTTTAATTGACACGGTCGATAAACTCGATTAAAATGCATGTTTAGTTATGGCGATTTAGCGATGCATGCAACATATAAATAAAATGCAAAGCATAAAGATAAAATCCTAGTATGGCCTTCCTAAAATAGTAAATCTAATAAACTATTACAAATTCGGAAACCAACTCCTTTGGTCCCTTGAACTCCGGTCTTGGCACGCATTTCAAGGCAACACTTTCTTTAATGGATCGCCTTCTCGAGTGGCACCGTCTTCAAGGAACTCTGGAATAAATAAATTACATAATAAATTACATAATTTCCTATTATACATTTGTAATTAAAAATAAAAATAAATCTATTAAATTACAAAATGGTGATACGAGATCACAATAAATTACAACCGAATCGATATTCCCATACATTTAGGGTAATATCAATTAAAACTAAGGCCATACTAAGTAAAATTACATAATTCAAAAATTACATAAAATTAAAATATGACAATCATAAATAAAATGCAGCATTATAATATGTATGAACATGCCAAATTTTATGCTAAATCGCCTTTAAAGAGCCAATATCGTATATTAATAGGTTTTTACGGATTTGCGTGATTTAAACTTTTAAAATCACAATAATTACATAAATTTATATTTATGTACAAGTTCATTACCCTAACCAACTTAGGACTCAAAATTAGTCTCCACTAACATTTTGACAATAATTAACCTAGATTTCTTTATATTGTTCATGAATGGACTTAAAATACAAAATTATGTCATAAACTTCAAATTAAATCATAAAAATTTCAAATTATTTCAAAATTTGAATTTTAAACTCATGAACATTCTGGAAAAATAACATGACACTCATAATGTTCAAAACTTAGGTTAAAAATTTCGAAAATTTATCGAGAAAAAACAATGTTGCGGTTTATCGATTATAACAATTATGACCATAAAGATATGAGAAAAATTATTTTTACCAAATTTTCACTTTTAGATCTGAAATATATGATAAAATGCAACATGTGACGTTTTTCCTTAGTCATGAAGTATGTTTAGGATTTTTACTAATTAAAGTCACTATTTATGTGATTTTTCATCAAAAATTCATAAATCATGCATAAACACTTCATTATGGCCAAATATTTTACATACATCTTGTAAAATTGCATGTGACAACATACTAAATTGTCATGACCAGATTCGAAATATAAGTCATATTAATTTATTTACCCATTTAAATACGATTTTAACTTGAAAAATCCATATTTCGAGCATACCAACTCGTTTTATTATGAACATTTACAGGCCATCAGTAGATGATATATGTGAAAACATATTCAAAAATCACTGAAAAATTCGAAGTTTAGCTATTTTTCGTCCAAAAATGACATTTTTATCATAAAAATCACATTTTAATGCCATTATTATATAAAATGAACAATAAAATCCATAAATAAACCAAAATATCCTAAATACATTTTAGGACCAGAAACTTTAAGATGAAAATAAATTTCGTGATATGTCATAATAAACACAAATTTATAAGTTTTGTTTGTTAATTAGATTAACTCGGAAAAACAATAACCGATTTGCATGCAAACAACCTAAGGCTCATGATACCGCTTGTTAGAAATCATTAATCTCATTAATTTATATATTCAAATATGTTAGAAATTATTTAGTCATAAGATAATTGCAAATCTTATGCATGCAAACATAAATAGATGTAAAGAAGAAATCGTCACTTCTTACTATGATGTTTCGGATTAAAGGGCACAAGTAAGATCTTCTTCTTACTTGTTCTTGAGCTTTCCTTAAAGTGGATGAACAAAGGATCCAAAATAGAATCCCTCCCAAATGTGAATACCCAAAGAAATCCCTTAATAACTAATATTATTATGATCTAGTAACAATATTAGTCTTACTTAAAATTGACACAAAATATTAATTTGTTCTTGAATATTTCGGTCCAAGAGGGGAGTGATTTGTGGTTTTATTTCTCTAAGATTATCACAAATAGTAGAGAGAATTATATTTTTCTTACACTAGAAAAATAAGTTGAAGTTGTAAAAAATGAAAAATTGTAGAAGAAAAACTCTATAATCCCTCCTTGAAAACCGGTTGGAGGAGCTCATTGGGGAGCCAATGCATGGATCCAACTTTCTTCCCAAGAAGTGTAGGCTTGCATGGCTACTAGTTGGTTTTCATCATTGTGTTTTCCACTTAAATAAAAAAACACAATATAAACCTTATACTCCCTCCATATTTTCGGCACATACAAAATAAAATGGAAGGTCCATTTTATTTTGTCATTTGTCAATTGTGACATATGTGACATGTTACTTGACATATGAATTTGTAATGTATTTTTAACATATTAAAAATCAACATACTCATAAAATACGTCATATACAAAATCCACTAGTAATTTGTAATCACTTGTACCAAAATGGTTTATCAAATTATAAATTACAACGTCTTGTATTTATAATAAATTATTCATCCAATTTCAATTTCAATTGTTTCGTAACCAATAACTTTATCAAAGTAATAAAACAATTCGATTACTTAGACCGTATCTTATTTAATCAAATTACAATAAGACACGTTAATTTTTACTCACAAAATCATCCGTCAATTTTAAGCAATTTAATTAACTCGTATCGGTATACGATTAATTAAATAATCAATTAAGATTATTTCCCTATAGGTATGACCTAAGGGGATCAACTGATCACCACCGTCGCACGACAGTAATGTCAAACTCTAGTCAGCCAATCATTACCGATATGTGTGGACCAGTTGACTGTAAAATATTACATCCCACATGTATTCTTAAAAATGAGATTTAAACATGTGATCATCATGATCAACAGTTGTGATCGCATTATTGTCGGAGGACACATATTCCAACAGAAGGATCGTAATAAAGCTCTTTTGCCGTCCCGGCTCCGTACATATCTCCTCTTTGTAACCCCTCAACAAGATCAAACCATAGCTCGTTGTCGTCAATGTTCGGGTTGTTCTTCTTTCGGACAAGGAATCGATCCTACAAAATTGGTAAAACGTTAATGGTTAGAGGTTACTTGACTAAACATTGATAAAACATATACTTAACACATTAAAAAATGTTTTTTTTGACACTTACATATAAGTCTTGATCTTTTGCCTTCGTGAAGATCAACTTGCCATTGCTTGTCTTCTTTGCGTGAGTGTCAACAAAGAGATCTACAATCGTGGACATCTTGCCCTTATTCTTCTTGGCCTTCTGGAAAAAAAAACAAGGAATTGTTACTCAAACATGATAACTAATAAGACTAAATTAGAAGACTATTAAATTAAAAGCTAAGACTAATAACTTACACTTGACAACACTCGATCATGGAAAGATTGAGACCCTCCATAATGAGTAGCTCAACTTCCGCGTCCTTATCTCCTCCTCTCTTGTTGATTTTATTCTGGGCCGATGCTTTCTTGAACTAAGGACTGTTCCGGTACTTGGTATATTCCTCATATGACGCACCTATATTCAATAAAATATCAACTATTAATATAGATTCAAAATATGTAATGAATTTTAACTAATTACGGGTATTAAAAGAAACTAAATACCTTTCATGAAATATGGCACCTTCTTCCTCCTAGACACCTTATACATGTTGTCCCTTAGCCTCTTCTTGCTAATGTCATTATACCTTTGCCAAACTAGGCGCTCAAGGTCGGTTGGCCAATAGAACACACGCTACAAAAAAGTAAACAAACTCATGAGAAACAAATCAATATTAAGAAAATTAGAATAAATAAATTATATATAATAATATATATTTTATAAATAGATAACCGGAAGTTTTTGAACCACATCTCCTTATCTTCATCACTAGCGTTACTCCAACAAGTGACGCCGTGCATCATGTTCTCTTGGGTGCTATTAGTCACTCCACGAACAACCGTTTGACTCTTAAACCTGAAATCAAACATGTTAAAAACATAATTATATGGGAAAAAAATAATGTATAACATATGTCTAAAAAAAGTCATTTATTACTAAATAAAAAATTACAAACTAGGATGAATAAAAAATTACAAAAGACCGGTCGGATCAAGGATCATCCTGCCGTCAGTATGGCGGGGTATAGTGACCTCCTCCTCCTCCTCCTCACTCAACTCCTCCAAAGAACGGTCAAAGTCCTCCTCCTACTCTCAGGAGCTACTACCTCCCCCACTAGAGCCGCCCCGCTGCCTACCTCCTCCACGAGCCATGTGCACTACAATTGAAGAAAAAGTGTTAGCAGATATTACAGGATAATTATAATAAGATACAAAAAAATAAAACCTAATAAATAGATATAAAAGAAGAAGATAAAACGGTAATTATTGGTTCCAAATTCTGATATGTATATTTTCAATACCTTCTCTTACGCATCATCATCATCTTCTTCTTCTTCTTCCTCCCCCTCCTCATCATTCTGTTCTTCTTCCCCCTCTTCTATCTCATCCCTCTCCTCATCATTCTCTTCTTCTTCTTCTTCCTCTTCTAACTCATTTGCATAAATAATTTCATCATGATCAACTGGGGATAAAACTGTTTCTGATACAACTTCTTCTTGGAAAAAAGATCTATCAACGTCTGATCGAGCCTTTGTTTTAAAAACCGCCCACCATTGCTTTTGTTGTCTATCATTACTTGTGCTCGGAAAAGATGCAAAATAAACTTGATGAGCTTGTTGTGCAAGTATAAATGGGTCATATTTAGAGTAGGTTCGAGTATGATTCACTTCCACGAGTTTGTAACGATCATGGACTCTCGTTCCAGCTACGGAATTATCCCTCCATTAACACTTGAATAAGACAGTTTTATAACCCCAATCACGACCATTGTAGCACAACTCAAAGATATCCTCTAATATGCCATAATATTCATTGCCATCAAGAGAAGAAATAGTAACGCCGTAGTTGCATCTAGCCTTACTTTTCCCATAGTCAAATGTTTGAAACTTAAACCCATTAACTGAATATCGATTCCACGTCACAACCTTTAAAGAAGGACCCAAAGCCAAGCTTCTTATCACATCATCTTGAATATTTAGCTCACATACATGCTTCCGAAACCAGGCTGGAAATTGATCCTTATGCTTACTCTAAACATCCTCTCTGTTGACATTAGGGCGTTCTTTAATGAAATCTGTCAGAAATTGAGCTTCATATGGCTCCAAAACCTCACAATTAGATAGCACATAAAGGTGGGCACGGTTATACTCCTTGTCATCCAGAAATCTTGTTCCCCCAGCTGATGAACACCCTATTTCATCTTGAATTTGGAAACACTTGGGTATACTTGTGTCTAGTTCATCCGCTTCATCAATATTCAAGTTTTTTGCTTTGGTCTCAATATGTTTTTCAAAGTAATGAGAGCAAAAATTGGGAATCTCTTCCGTTAGGTAGGCATTGCATATAGAACCTTCCACACGAGCTTTATTACCAATTTTTTTCTTCGCATGATTAAAAACATTTCGAAAGGATACATCCACCTTATGAAGAAGTTTAGGACGATCACAAAATTTCTTCAATTCTATTCATGATATAATATCATCACGTGTCTTTCCTTTTACATCCATAATCGCATGAATAAGTAGCTCAAAGAAGTTCTTCTCTATGTGCATCACATCCAAATTGTGTCTGATCAGTATTGTTTTCCAGTAGGGAAGCTCCCAAAAAATACTTCTTTTAAACCAACCATTTTTTTTCTTCTTCAACTCTTTAAAATCTTCTTCAGTCCCATCGACCGTTGATGGCAAATCACGTACAGCCTCCCATACCTTACCCCCTTGGAGTCGAATCGGAGCATTGTCATGCACCTCCTTACCTTTTAAGAAAGATTTCTTGTTCTTTCTATGGATATGTCCATCCGGTAAGAAACATCTATGACAATCAAACCAACTAATGTTTTTGGAATTAGGAAGATAAAATGCTTTACTCCTATCCATGCAATAAGGACATGCCTTTCGCCCAGCGGTTGCCCATCCTAATAGCATACCATATGCGGGAAAGTCATTTATAGTCCATAACAATGAAGCTCTTAGTTGGAAATTTTGCTTCTTCGACACATCAAATGTTTCTACACCAACTTCCCACAAATACTTCAGTTGTTCCACCAACGATTGTAAATAAACATCCAGATGGTTTTTTGGGTTATCAGGACTGGGGATAAGTAAAGAGAGGAAAATAAATTGTCTTTGTAGACAAAGGCAAGGAGGTAAGTGGTACGGCGTGGTCATTACGGGCCAACACGAGTAATTTCTACCAAACTGACCAAAAGGGTCAAACCCATCCGTACACAAGCCAAGTCTCACATTGCGAGGTTTCTCGGCAAAATCGGGATATAACCTATCAAAACGCTTCCACTCCTCTCCGTCACTCGGATGACACATCTTTCCTGGTGTACGAGGATTTTGTTTGTGCCATCTCATTTGGTTGGCAAGATTTTTTCGTGGCATACATTCTTTGAAGTCTTGGAGCTAATGGAAAATAAATTAATGTGTTTACTGATATTGGTTTCTTTCTCTTTCCACTCCTCTTATTACCCTTCTTCCTCTTCAAAACAATATTTCCCTCACTTGTCTCTTATCTATCCTTTGACATTTCTTACATTTGTCAAGCAAAGCATCATCTTTCCAAAAAAGCATACATCCTTTAGGACATGCATCAATCTTTTCATGTGGAAGCTGAAGACCTTTAACCACTTTCTTGGTATTGTAGAAATTTCGGGTCATAACATTATTATCGGGTATAACATCCTCAACCAACGTAGCAATACTATCAACGGCTTTAAATGGCATATTATACTCATATTTTAAAGCAACTATCCTGGATGCAACTTGTAACAATGTCATTCTGCTCCCCTCATATAAGGTTTTTTCGGAAGCACTTAGCATGTCAAAAAAGGCTTTTAATTTTGGGTTTGGTAGTTCTTCATCAATCATTGGTACACGGTCGTCATTAATGAAATCATTAGACTGAAAGACATCAAGTACCATATCTCTATATGGGTTCTCATTTCGTTGGATTTGAGGCTCTTCGGGATAATATTTTTCTCCATGGGAGATCTAATTGTAGTAGTTTGGAAAAAAACCATTTGTAACAAGATGCTCTTCTACTTCAATGTCAAATAAATATTTTAAGTTTTTACATTTAGTACAAGGACACCTAAGTTTATATTGTTCCAAATCATATGAATCTTGCCATCTAGCAAATTCAATAAATCCACGAACTCCCTTTACAAATCTAGCGATATGACGTTTCTTCTTATCTACTCTTTCTTCGTACATCCAGCTACGTTCAAATCTCTTTATTTTAATCTAGAAAATATATAGCAAACTAACCATGTTAAATAATATTTAATTTCAACAAAAAAATTTTACTTTAAATTTGTACTAACTTATCACATTATAGTACATCAACAATGGTTATCTCATCCTCCATTTTATGCTAACTTTAAGATTTCAATTGGGTCCCTATCACTTCAACCTAAATCCATCAATGTACGTTTCGAGTCACTAGCAAACACACATTTGTGATTTATTAATGAGAAAAAAAAATCGGCAGCAATTCCCCTTAGTTCTCCAAATACACAATGTGGAATAGATTTATATTCCACATATGTATTAAGAGAACATTGAAGAAATTGCAACCAAACTCTTTTCTCATTAATAAAATCACAACTATGTGTTTACTACCTAAGTGACTTGAAACGTACAAAGACAGTCCCAAAATGGGAACTATTCAAGAATTGCTCCTAATGAGTAATTCTTGAACGGGTACTAGGTCATTATATATTAAAAAAGTTGTCAAAAATTTTAAACACAAATTTTGAAAAATACAATTTATACATCATGCTCATTCTAACTTAATTTCGTCAATTATAAGGCAAATTTGTTTTATAACTAAAGTATGAAAAAAATTGACAATACTAACATTATACTACCTTCAACAATACTAACATTATACTACCTTCAACAATACTAACATTATATACTACCTTCAACAATACTAACATTATACTACCTTCAACAATAATAACACTATACTAACTTCAATATTACTAAAACTAAGTTACTACCTTCAATAATACTAATATTATCAAGATAACCTTCAATTACATCCCCTAATCATATGACATTACTAATTTAACAAAACCCCCAATTTCAAACCCTAACTAAAATTAATTAAGAAAAATGCTAATTAAATTACAACTACATACATTAATAAGCATCACTAATGTATAAATTACAACTAGATACTAAATAGGCATCACAAATTAAACAAAATATGAAGGATTGAAGTAATTAAATCAATTTGAGTCGAAAACAAACCTTTAGAAAAAAGAAGAATAGTGAAGGAGGGTGGTCGGTGGTGATGTGGTGCGTGGATGTGTTACCTCTTCGGTCTGATGGTGGTGGTAGATGGTGGTGGCGTCGGTCGTCGGGTGTGTGGCAATTTTTTTTTAATAGTGAAATGTTAGAATGAATGACGGGTGAAAGAAGGAAGGGAAAAAAAACATATCAGACGATTGGCGACCGTTTTCAGTCGCCAAATTGGCGATCGTTTTCCGTCGCCGATTTGGCGACTGTTTTCCGTCGCCAATTTCGATATTATTCCGTCGCCCTTGGATTTCCTGCGGATTTTGGGATAAGATGCTACAGTCGCCAATTTGGCGACTGTTTTCCGTCGCCGCTTTTTTTTCAGTCGCCTACTTTAGACGCCTTTAACGTGTTTTCTTGTAGTGTCAGGGAGTTTCTTGATGGCCTTGAGATGCCACAAAACCGATTCACACAACAAGTTCCGGATGGAAAAGATGAGAAATTAGGATGACTTTGAGGAGAGTTTTGGAAGTTTCTCAACATGCTTACTTTACTATAACCAATTTAAGTAGAAAAATTTGACATGGTTTCCTTTGAATTTAATCAAACCAAAAGCTTATTCAGACACAAATTTTCCGGAAACATGAAATTTGTGAAAATTATATAACAATTTAATCCCAATTAGAGGCAATGAGGAACAAAATCATCAAACTTTTCATATAACTAGATAAGAATAAAAAACAAAATCAAATTTATCTGGTGTAATTGTCATACATCTCGAAAATTTTTGGCGATTTTACGACAAAATTTCTAATTTAACACAATTTAGGACATCATCAACAAGGATCGAAGTATTAAGAAACAATTAAAGCAAGAATTACGCATGTAGAAACAAAATTCGGGTATGTATACTACTCGTTTTTTCGAGAATTTTGGTGAATTATTTAACACACATTTCAAATATGAAGACCATATATGTCATCATGACAAGATTTGTTACATGAAGAAGCAACTAATAAAGCATGTTCTTAGTTGCAAAAATCAAAATGCAGCCACATATACCATGAATTCCGAAAATTTGGACATATTTTCGGACAAAATTTCTTTCGATTTAAGCCAAGTATAGCATTAATAACAAGAATAGTAGTTTTACAAGACAATTAAACTAAGTTTTAGCCATGAAAACTCAAAATTTGGGCCTGAGTTTCTCAAATTTCAAAAATTTTAGGACAAATTTTAAGACAAAATTTCAAATGTAAGACAAGATCAAGCATTACAAACAAGTATTAGACCCTTCTAAAACAATTAAACTAATTATTACACAAAAAAAATAAAAATTTTTGCCTCAAGAACCCTAATTTGTCACATACCGATTCGGACAAAATTCAACATGAAACTTTCATATTTTGACATCAACAATGGTGTAGAAGGTTGATTGATACCATAAATTAAACAAAAACATGTAAATAATTGATAAAACTTGAAGGAATTAAAGTAGATCTACACAAAATCAAATTGGGGAAAAATAAGAGGAAAGAAAAAATCACTTACTTTGCTTAATTAGTAAAGTTTAAGGAAGACAAATGGAGTCGAAACCCGAATCTTTCCAAAATGAGCAACAATGGAGTTCTTTTGTGATTTTTAGGGATATTTTAATATTTTTGTTATGAAGAATGATGAATAAAGGAAGAAGATAAGAATAGAGCATAAACACATATTCACGCGAAAGATACCTTCCAAGAATAATGCACTCGGCCGAGTGCCCATCTCCACTCGGTCGAGTGCCCCTTTTTCTTGAAAATTTCCAGATTCTAGAAAATGGTCCACTCAGTCGAGTGCCATGGACCACTAAGTCTAGTGTCTAGTAATCGGCTTAATGTTGGCTCGCACTCGGTTGGGTGCTCCCTTATGGCTAAAAATTTCCTACTCGAAATGAGTGGTATCATCCCTGCAACAAAAGAGTAAGGTTCGGGAGTCCACCGGCTCTCGGTGACTCATCCTGAGTTAAATCGCACGTCATCATAGTTATTGTCTTTGATACACTACTTCTATACTAGTGACTACTCTACTAGCAACCACTACTAGCTCTTATTCTACCGATAACACAAGCAAGGCTAAAGTACATATACAATATCAAAATGCCAAAGAACAGAACAAAGATCACTCACACACCAACACATTATAACTACCCTCAAAACATGTTACACACATCAATCCTTTAATCCAATTTTCACTCACATATTATCATGCACCACATGAATGACTACATCATGCAAGAAACCTATCATCGGGTTATAACACACATATAATCATTCCACATTTCACATAGCGTTTACCCATATTTACAACCATCCTTATAGTTGGTATAGTTTCTCTATTCTTTAATTTATCTTTCATTTAATCTTTTGTTAATTTCTCTACTTAATCATCATGTTTACACTTATTAAGATGTTTGACACCATTGATGACATGATTTCCATAATAATGTGTGAGTTGTCTCTTAGCTAGGGTCAATGGGGGATTAGGGGAGTAATTATGGGTTAGATCTATGCTTAATGAGTTCATATGAATCATTGTATGTTGTGTTTTGAACTTAAGCACATGTTATGCTTGATGAAATGCTTGATTGACAACCTATCATGATTCGCTAATCTTTTCAACAAGACTTATAAGACATAAATCAACTCAAGGCTTGTTAGACCATGCATATTATTGAATCGGGAGATCCAATTCGTTGTAGGTGTCGTAAGCTATAAATCAACTCGACTTCGAGACCTAAGTCTCCCTAGGAATTGTAAGACATAAATCAACCCAATTCCAACACAACTATAATCATTTGTATGACTCATTATTGTTATTATACCATGTTTCCCCTATGAACCCATGACACCCTAGTGTTTTAATCAATTGTTCACATCTCTATTTACATTTGTTTGCCTTGTTCTTCATTTATTTACATTTTCATTGTTGTAGTTTAGCTTTTACACAAACCCAAATTGTGACACAAAGACATAGCTACTTGCATTAGATAACCATTTGAGAAACTCTCCCTTGGGATCCGACCTCTACTTACTCTTTACTAATAGTTTTTTTTGAGTTTATAAATATCGCTTTATAGGCTTTATCGACGAGCCTCGCATGAAAATGGCGTCGTTGTCGGGAACGATGTATTGTTGAATTGTTAGTTTTTATTTCTTTTTAGTTGTGTCTTTCTTTACCTTGGGGAAGTCAATTCCTCAAGGTCGTTCTCACTATCTTTGTGTAGTTTTCATGATTATAGCCATGTCTTTAAAATGACAATGCAAGGTTTCACTCAAGAAGTGTTTGGCCAAGGCGAAACTTTAGGGTATAACATCAATAGGTATATAAGATTTGAGAAGCGAGCTTACAATGGAAAACCATACCATAACCCCAACTCGTCACAACAAAACCCAAACATCCACCCCCCAACAACAAAGTTTTTAAAATTGTACTTTCTATGATCATCTGTTTCACCCATCCTATACCCAGCAAGGACATGAAGATAACCAAAACCTGTATATGCAATCCTTGATACTACATATGCTTCAAAAACAACAACAATTTTTTGAGCGAGTGCACAAGGAAAGCAAGACAAGGGAAAAGTTGTTGAATGGACTTATGGAATGCGGGGAAAAAATTGGAGATTCAACTAGCTCAATTGGAAACCTTCCAAAATCCACTTGACGAAGAGAGTGATGAAAAGGAAGCATTTGAAGAATACAGTGAATCCATCCTAGTGACTACCCCTCCAACCACACCCCTCCAACTCATAAATATTGATCACTCTACCAACTCCGATATCACTGCTTTTGAATGTGAACTTGAAAGAGTCAACTTCGATATGGGAGATGAGAAGTCAGAGGAATCAAGTTCCTTAGGCTCTTGCGAGTATGAAACTGTGGTATTTGATGATGAAGATATGAGGTTGAGTAAACCGAATACTCTTAGCCTTTGTGAGTATGAGGATGTGTCATTTGAAGTGAAAGTTGAGGTAGTGGAAAGAGAGTTAATAAGGAGAAGTAAAGGTCCTATTTATTATTCATATAGAGATATCGATGATGACAAGCCAATGAAAAAGGATGATGATTATTGCAACGACTCGTGGAATAAAGTAGAGATGAACTTAAAGATGAGTGGAGTTGTGATATTACCTTACTTGAGGAGCCCATCCTTGAGAGATTTGAGGTGTGCTTCCATGAAGAAGATAAAAGTCTCTTTCCTATCAACCATGAAGGCCTTTTCACACCCACCATGAGGCCAATGATTGTGGGAGGCGATATTATAGACCTTCTATAAAAGGTCAAAATGTCATTTCATGAGTACTTGGTGAGGAGGGTCATCAAGAACAAAGTTAAGATTGAGCTTACTTGTGAAGACTTGGTACATAAAAACTCAATTCCTAAGCTATCCCATCATCAAGACTATAAGAATTCTCCTTCTAATCTTGACGGATTGATAAATTCAAGCGCTATCATCATCATTAATTTCAAAGGAGACTGGAGAGAATGACAACCTCCCGATAACAAGAATATCAGGCTTCCTAATTTAAAGAGCCGGTAAGGCTATGATAGCAAGGCCATGGAGAAACTAAGGAAGCACAACAAGAGGGTCCTCTGTGAAGAATTGGCTTTACTTTATCTTAAAGTGGTCAAAATCCTACTGATGTTTATTCTAGGGTTATTCGCATACTTTCGATCGACTATTGAGAGCATTGAGTTACATGTGAAATTAATCCCTTGATTTAGTTTGGTGGAGTCCTACCTCAAACCACCATTTGTAATATACTCTATTCCAAAAACTTTATATTGCTTTGCATGATAGTATAGTCGCATTTTAGTGTTATTATTTGCATACACTCCTTACTTTTTGCATGAGAGATGTGAGGGAGATTTCTTATCTACTCTAGAGGACATCTTATAGGTGTTTGACAAGATTGGAAGATGGAATTTACCAAAGAGATGAAAGAAAGTCCTCGTCTAGGCCCAAAGGAATAAGAAGAAGAGAGCTCTCCCGAGCAGGGGACAATTCGCATGAGATGAGTAGAAGACGGCAACGGAAACAATCCTGAACGGCAGCTTGCTCGAGCTCAGCAATACCCGCCCGAGCAAGGCACAGCTTGCATGACCTGATGGGAAAATGGGAACTCTGGACCACAGCCCACCCGAGCCCAACACAAGCCCGCTCAAGCCCGAGCGAATCCTTGCTATATCTGCCCAAATCCTCACTCTTATCCCATATCTTATCATCATACAAAATCAAATCCTCTTCTTCTTTCCAAACATCCCAACGAAAAACCCCAACAAAAGTCCACTAAACCACACATCAAACCACCCAAGATCAAGGACAACTTCATCCTATCTCAATCCTACACTCATCCAACCCAATTTCAAAAAACTACAACGCTAAAAATAATTCAAATCTACTTTCTCAAAATCAAGGTCATCAAAAATCTGAGATTTTAGGAAGTAATTTTTGGGCTAATCATTTGAAGGATTCGATCATCATCTAGGGTCACCTTCACTTAAGGATTTCAAGCAAAGATGTTCACTAGAAGAAAGGGCAAGGTTAAGGCCGCCGAGATAGTATCGAAGCGCCAAAAAGGAAGTAGTTCAACCACCTCACGAAAGGCTAGGGTTCAAGAAGAAGTGTCAATACCGGGCATCGAGCAACTCGTGCAATTTCCAGAAATCGAATTCATAGAGGATGAGCACCAAAAGCGATTCTTGGAGTTGTCAGGTATGCGCTATGAACCAACTCAATTCATCGACCATGATGTACTACAAACACTCGGTATTAGGCAACAAACAGAAATATTCTTTCAAGTTATGGGACTCGAAAAAATATTTTATGCCCAAGAGAACACCTACCTAAGCCTCACTCTAGAGTTCCTATGTAGCCTCCACGTTCTTAACCATCAAAGCCGAGGAGTTGGCATGGAGTTCTGACTTTGTAATACAACCCATAGAATAACTCTAGGGCGCTTTGCGGAAATCTTTGGCCTTGAGGTCCCAACAACCAACACCGACAAACCCTCTGACCTTAACATTGGTTATATTTGGAAAGTTATCTCCAGGAGGGAATTTAGTTCTTTGAAGCAATGCCACATGTTTGCCATACAACATTCCATAATCCGAATTTGTAAACGATTCATAGCCGGAACTATCCTTGGGAGGGTAGAGCAACACACTTGAACCCTCCTTAACTTCAAATTTCTTGAGTCCTATTTGAATGTGCAAGGGGCAAAATGGTTCAATTTTAACATGCCTCTAGAAATGCTTACAAGATTGAATGATTTCTCAAAAGGGAATTCTGAAGTGAAAACCTTTTTTATTGGGGGGGGGGGGGGGGGCTAATAACAACGATAGCCAATGAACTTTACCCCTACTTCAACTTCGATGGGTATGCCCCACTCCAAGGAAATACCTTGATAGACGAGCAAACAATCTTCCAATTCCACCGGTGGTGCGCCTTCAGTAGGGAGGGGAGTGTGGAATGGTTTAGTAGGGGATGCTCATCTATTGTGCTCATGGGGTGGAATATACCAAGCACCGAGCACCGATTGAGCAAATACTCGCGAAAGTCGAGTTACCTCCTACCAATTGATATTTATGAGCGACCGCAACATTAAGAGGAAATGCCCCATCACCACATACCAAATGTGGGGCACCAACCATTCCAACATGGTGTAATACCCTCAGTCATACCTATTCCCCAATATCCAAACCCTCACTGACCTTATCGTGAGCGTTACCCGACTAGGCCTCCTACCATGGATACATTAATGGACATGATTAACTACGTTGACATCAACGTACACGAGGGTAAGGTTGACAACTACTTGGCACAATACCCCAACTACTACCAAATGGCGCAATATGGGTATATCAACCTTAGAGGCCAATGAACTTACCCCTACTTCAACTTCGATGGGTATGCCCCACTCCAAGGAAATACCTTAATAGACGAGAAAATAATCTTCCAATTCCACCGGTGATGCGCCTACAATAGGGAGGGAGTGTGGAATGGTTTACTAGGGGATGCTCATCTCTTGTGCTCATGGGGTGGAATATACCAAGCACCGAGCCCCGATTGAGCAAATACTCGCGAAAGCGGAGTTACCTCCTACCAACTGAGATTTATGAGCAACCGCAACATCAAGAGGAAATGCCCCATCACCACGTACCAAATGTGGGGCACCAACCATTCCAACATGGTGTAACACCCTCGTTCATACCTATTCCCCAATATCCAAACCCCCACTGACCACATCGTGAGTGTTACCCGACTAGGCCTCCTACCATGGCTACATTTATGGACATGATTAACTACGTTGACATTAACGTACATGAGGGTAAGTTTGACAACTGCTTGGCACAATACCCCAACTAATACCAAATGGTGCAACAAGGGTATATCCACCCTAGAGGCCCTTTTCCATCATAGGCTCAACCGGATCTCTTGTTTCCAAACTATGGAGACCAAGATGAACACGACGAAGGGATTGGAGGTTATGGGGGACATGGTGGATTTGGTAGGTACATCAACCCATGACGACAGCTCCAAAATTGTATAATAATCTCTCCCTCTTTCCAAAATTTCACATACATAGTTTGCATTGTACCATATGTTAGATTAGTTCATATTTCACCCACATTTACAATTGAAGTATATAGTTCATATAGCATAGCTCATTTAGTTAGTTGCACTTAGTTCATGCATTCATGCATGGTCACTCATTACCAAACCTCATTTCTCCAACACTAGAAATAGTGTTTAAATCGGTTTGGGGAGGTTTGATCATAAGTAAGCTCAGCTAATTAAAATTAGCTTTCTAATTAATAGAAAACATGCATCACTTAGTGTACTTTAGATTGCATTTATTTGTTATATTTGTCAAATAAGAATTTCATTTACTTAGAGCATGCATACATGCATTCATCCATTTCATGCATTGCATTTGCATTTGTATTTAATTTCCATAAAACCTTTAAAATACAAAAACACTAGGTAGTATCCCGTGCTTCGCACGATCTGTTATTATATTTTATTACTGTAATTGAAGGAAAAATTATATAGTTTATATATGACATTTAATATTTTACATAAAAATAAAATAGATTAACCTTTTTCAAATCTTATTTTATTTACTGATTTACTTCAAAGTATTTTTAAATAAAATATAAAAAGTAAGGAATATACAATGATTTATAAATGGTACTGTGTATACAACATTTATTTGAGAATAACTAAAAAGAGGAATTATAATTCCTCTTTTCTCAAATCTCTTATAACAGAAATATCCTTAATAATCATTATTTTTATTGTGATTATTCATATGCACTTCTGGCCACAGTGTGCATACCTACTCTTTACCACAATGTGTATACCCACTTGAAATCATAATATTCTCGTTTCTTTTTAATTTCAATTAAACAAAAGAAATTGACCATAGTGTTTATACCCACTTAAAATCATGATATTTCTCGTTTCTTTTCAATTAAACAAAACAAATTGCATACAAAAGAACTATATGGAATTCAATGCTAAATTATCTATGGACAGGGCCACCCACCCCGCGCGTACCCGCGCGTTGTGGTTTTGAGGTGGCGACACTTCTTCCACGGACCCTTGGTTTGCCAAAGAACGTCATGGGCCGTTACCGATTTATGAGGCATTGAAACGGGTGAATGGTTGAATAAGCCTGCATTTGTGGTGTAGAAATGAGGTGAATGGTTGAATAAGACTGTCAGAAAAGAGGGAGTGAAATGATTCCCCGAAAAAAAAAATAAGAACGAGTAAGTGTGCGTATTTGGCAAAAATGTCGATTTTGCTTCGAGAAGCGAACCCGTAAAAGATTAGAAAACATAAATTTGGTAATTAATCGAAATTACCGAATAAAGTCCCTATAGTAATAGGAAACTTTAAATAAAACAAATTAGGAAAGTTCCCACGGTTGTCAAACGAGGAAAAGATCCTCGGGAAGAGGCGCTGCAAGAGCTGCGATCCTTCGAAGAGGCGCAGCTTTTGCTGCGTCTTCTCTCCAGCTTGTTGGTTCTCGGCAGAATTTAGGAAACGTCGAATAGTATAAATAGAGGCTTCCGTTGAGCTTCTATTCTCACAATTCTCCCTTCCTTGACTTCGTCTATTACATAAAACCTCATATATCTTCTCAAATTTTACCCAAAAAATATGGATGCCTTTGAAAATCGCATTAAGGAGTGGACGAATAAATTTACGAATCTGGAGAAACACGACATGGGTGCTTTTAACTTAGGATCAAACATAAGTTTAAGCTAGTGAAGGTAATTAGGCCCTTTTTGGATGCTTGTCTTGAATATTGGGACCCGAATTTTGATGTATTTGCCTTTCCGGGAGGCGAATTTTGTCCCTTTCCTGAAGAAATTGCCGCGGTTGGAGAATGGGACACAGAAAGTGTTTCGGCTATACCCCCTAGCTTTCAAGGCTATAAAAATAAATTTAGGGATTTGCTAGGATTGACCAAGGCTAAGGTAGACCGTCTTGTGACCTCAAAAGGTGTCCGTATGTTTGAATTTGTCGATCGATTTATAAATAGGGAGGACCCTACTATCTCTTATGCGGCGAGGCACAGAGCTTATGGATTTTGCCTTCTTCATTGCTATGTCCTGCGAGGGCATGTGGACACAGAGATGAGGGGTGACCCTCGATTTTTAGGCATAATGGAGCAAATGGAACTGTGCAGGAGCCCAGCATGCTTAGTTCTAGGGGAGACCATTCTAGGATTGGACAATAGGAAGGCGAACCGCGAGTATCCTTATCTTGGGAGTCCTATTATTTTACAGGTAAGAACCCGTTTTCTGTCCTATTCGGCCGTTTTCTTTCTTTTTTTTTCTTTCTTTTTTTAAACGTTCATTTTTTTTTCGTTTGTTTTTTTTTTCTTTTTTTTTTCTCGGCCGGTTTTGGATACTAACTCCCGTCCCCTTTTTTGCAGATCTTGGTAATGGAAAGGTTGCGGTTGATCGATCCCCCAGTTGACGTGACAGGATATCGATCCCGATCAATTGTGATGAGAAGGAGGCTATACATGGTGGACTTCACTCGAGTATGCAATTATTGGGAAAGTAATTTGAAGAGTGAAGGTGGGCCCTTGATTAGGTAGATCGTGCCATGGTGGCATCTTAGATCGGTGACTGGAGTATCATCTTTGGATCCGAAACGGTCAATTCGCGTTCCCGGCTTGGAATTCATAGCCTATACTTTTCCGGAGATATTGATGAGGCAAGTGGGCCTAAGACAGAAAATCCCGAAACTAGACACCGTCTCTCAAACTGCCTTGGCGCATACTTCGGAGTCTTGTCGAGAGTGGACAATTCGCTGGGCCCAAAGGAATATGTGGTTTATACCCGTTCTGGTTGGCTCGTTATGGGTATCTGACTCATATCTGCAGTGGAGGAAAGCTAGCAATCCCGAGGAGCGTGAAAAGCTAAGGAAGCACGAGCCCGTAGACTAAGATCCGCGAAGTGGCGAAGGAGAACCAAAAGTACTTAACTGAGGAGGAAGAAGAGGCCGGATATCGAGTCGTTCGTCCTTCGAAGAAACCAAAGAATGCTCCAGCCAAGAAGATGTGTGGACGTGGGCCACAGGCCGGTCTGTGGATTTGGGCCACCTACTTATCTGCGGTCACGGGCCACCTGCACGCCAAGTCAATCTGTGGACATTCAGTGGACTAGAAAGCCACGCTCGGTTTCGTCTTGGTAAAGGTCTCGAAACGATGCAGAGATGTTCGGAGTCGCCACCAAGCATTTGTGGGATGCTTGGAACCCGTTCGAATCCACTTTATACCTAGGTCAATCAAGGCAAAAAGCGGTGCTTGACATAGGTACTAAAGATAAGGACTCGTCCCCCTTTTAGCATTCTATGCCTAAAATGACTCTCGTGCACCCTGGATAAGGCCATCCACTATCCAAAGGTTCTGAGTAAGGGGTAAGGGTACGTATTAGGAAGCCCTTTAATCGGACACCCAATCCCGCCCGCGTTAGCGGCCTCTACTGATTGATCGTGGTTGTTTAAGTGCAAGAGTTGATAAAACGGTGTAAATGCATGAATGCACATCCAAAAGTCTTAACCTAACATGTGAAAATTTCCTAAGTCGGTTTGTTAATCCAAATATCGAGCATAAGATGTCAAGTTGGATTTAGATTAATTTGCATGTGAAAACGTAAATTAAACATCCATTTACCAAATTCGGATTATGATGCTTAACACGATCCATTTATTTGAAAAAGGGTGTCAAATGTGTAGATACGTCATTTCTGTACCTCCCGCAAACCACCCGGTGATGATTGGGCCGCATGTTTGGTATACGGAACGATTTGTGACAGTTCGTTGTTGGAATATGTGTCCTCCGACAATAATGCGATCACAACTGTCGATCATTATGATCACATGTTTAAATCTCATTTTAAGAATACAAGAGGGATGTAATATTTTACAGTCAACTGGTCCACACATATCGGTAATGATTGGCTGACTAGAGTTTGACATTACAGTCGTGCGACGGTGGTGATCAGTTGATCCCCTTAGGTCATACCTATAGGAAAATACTCTTAATTGATTATTTAATTAATCGTATGCAAATACGAGTTAATTAAATTACTTAAAATTGACGGATGATTTTGTGAGTAAAGTTAACGTGTCTTATTGTAATTTGATTAAATTAGATGCGGTCTAAGTAATCAAATTGTTTTATTACTTAGATATAATTATTGTTTACGAAACAATTGAATTTGAAATTGAATGAATAATTTATTATAAATACAAGACGTTGTAATTTATAATTTGATAAACCATTTTGGTACAAGTGATTACGAATTACTAGTGGATTTTGTATATAACATATATTTTATGAGTATGTTGATTTTTAATACGTTAAAAATACATTTCAATTTCACATGTCAAGTAACATGTCACATATGTCACAATTGACAAATGACAAAAATAAAATGGACCTCCCATTTTACATATATGTGCCAAAAATGGAGGGAGTTTAAGGATTATATTGTGTTTTTATTTTAACTGGAAAACATGATGATTAAACCTATCTTCTAGCCATGCATACCTATGTTTCTTGGGTAGAAAAACAAGCTCATGCATTGGCCCCCCTTTATCCTCCCACCCACCGGTTTTTAGAAGCATAGATGGAGGGTTTTTCCTCCATCATTCATTCACAACTTAAAATATATTTTCTAGTGTAAGAAAATATTATTCTCTCTATAATTTGTGAAAACTTAGAGAAATAAAAACCTCACAAATCTCTCCTCTTGGCCGAAAATTTTCAAGAGCAAAAACAAATTGTTTTTGTGTCAAATTTTAAGTAAGACTAATATTGTTACTAGATCATAATAATATTAGTTATTAAGGGTTTTCCTTGGGTATTTACTTTTGGGAGAGGTTCTAATTTGGACCTTTGTTCATCCATTATAAGGAAGATCAAGAACTAACAAATAGGTGAATTTGTTGGTGCCCTTTGATCCGAAATCCCAATGTAAGATTGATGATTTCTTCTCTTATCTTGTTTTAGTTTGCATGCATAAGATCTTGTATTTATTTTATGACCAGATAAATTATCACATATATGAATATGTAAATTAATGAGATTATTGTATCCTAACATTCGTAAGTTTATCGTCAAGTGATCGCTCAAACACTTGTGTCTACCTCTTAAATTGTCATCTACGTGCCGATACGGTCGTTTTGGCAGTAATTAGAGTACATTTGGAGTCCGGGTCAAAAAACCGTCTTCATTTTCTAAATGCCGAGTCAGAATGTTCTGGAATGTTCCGGATATTTCTATTCCATATTTTCCAATCTTTTGATCTTTGGTAAAATATCTCCCGTAATATTCACACAAAATATTAAGGAAACGAGATTAATCCGCTATTCAATAATAGAAACGCGGAAATCTTTCTTCCGCAGGAGGAAACCACTGAGGAAAGGACGCAGCAAGTGCTGCGCCTCTTCCAAGGGACGTAGTGCCTGCTGCGCCTCTTACTCAGTCCTTTTCTGCGTATTTTTCGTATCTTTTCGAGATTCACTTCCAAAGTTTCTCCGAAAACCCTAATTTTCTCCGTGTGATTAGTATAAATATAGACCTTCGGTCTCACGTATTTCTCACGCGAGTGTCCGCCCTTCTCTTCTCCCTTTGCATTCTGGACCACGTTCTTACTTTTTGGCGTCTACGTGCTTGAACTTTCGACCACGTAAGCTCGGATCCTTCTGAGTACCAGCCTCGTTTTGCATGACCGACCAATTTGACCAACTCCACAATCAATCAATTTAATCAATCTTATTCGTTTTCCTCCTAGAGGGCACTTTCGTCTACATTCGAGTCGAGCATCAATAAACGTTAACTTAGTTCATCTCGTTTCATCAAACATGTAAGTTTGAGGGTGTAAATCCTTCTTTTGTTTATTGTTCTTTATTATCGTAATTAATATTGTAAGATTTATGTCGAAAGTATTCTTAAAACCGATTTGTAAAACCTTGTTTAAAAACCCTTTTTACGGATTATCAGAAGACAGACGTCGAGAAAGGACGCAAAGAATCGCTGCGCCTCTTGAAGGGACGCAGCACCTGCTGCGCCTCTTCGTGAGGCTGCCGCAGTTCCTGCTTCCTTTCTTCTTCCATCGTCTTTTGATAATTCGATTGTTTTGTTTCGTTTTCAATTGTTCATATTTCTTTTAACCCGATAATTCTAATATAATAATTTTAACATGTAAATAATTCATTGGTAATTAATTTATCTTTCAAAATCCCGACGTAAATCCCTTATAATCCATATTTGCGGGTTTTCGTCATTAAGTCAATTCGGGTTTTAGAGATTCGATTTACCCATATTGAATCTCTGGAATTCATCTTTGATATACTTGTATCTGTTATTTACCGTCACCATCATTAATTCATCATTAATAACTTGTTTAACCTAATTAATTAATTTGTTTGGTTTGTTTAATTCTTTAATTAGTCTCATCTTGTAAATAATTCGTTCTAATCAGTTTCATTCATGTTTTATCGTTTTTATGACCTCGATCACATGTAAATAATATGTTAATCACTTTCATCCGAGTCAAATACCATTAATCGACCATTAAATTCACCAATGAACATTAACGAGATGCGGTTCCGGCTTCACAACAAGAACTCAACCCAGGAAAAGACGCAACGACTGCTGCGCCTCTTCCAAGGGACGCAGCTCTACTGCGCCTGTTCCCGGTTGATTTCTGTCCCTGAACTCCCGTTTCTGCCTCGACCTAGTTTATTAATTACGTATCTAATTAACTATTAATCGTATTATCATCCATAATCTGTTCGTTTATTCATTTATTCTTTCTTTTCTAAAACCATCCGTTTTAAATGTATTTTCGACATAAATCAATAAATCCGATGTAATTATTGTAATTTTCCTTTATTGTTTTATTATTGTATTTCTTTCTTTGTATTGCTTGTATGCTCTCACATGTAATTAACCTAAATTTCTACCTCGACTTTAATTGTATGTTAAATTACGTGTTAACCGACTTAGTTAATTCTCACATGCTAGGATTAATTCATTGGATGTTGCATTGCATGCATATAAATCGACAATATATCAAATATAGACAACTTCCCTAATCATTAGTAGAGGCCGCTATCGAGGCGGGCGGGATTAGGTGTTCGATCAAAAGAGCTTCCTAATACGTACCCTCACCCCTTACTCCAGATCTTTGTGAACATCCGTGTTCATTGGCATCCACGAGAGTCATCCTAGACATAGAATGCTAAGGGTAATGAGTGCTTAGTGTTCATGTCACTACTTTGTGTCTTGACATGACACGAGGTATTCGAACGGTTTCCAATTTATCACAATAAATTGGTGGCGACTCCACAAATGCAAACAAACAAAGAGGAAAAGCTTGCTTCGCTTTTCGCCCCCGTGGGCCCGGGTCCACAATTTGGCGACTCCGCTGGGGATAATACACTTACGTGTAGCCAAAAGGGTGAAACTTGAACAAGGTTAGGGAATAGTTTGTACAAGACAATTGTCGGTTTTCATAACTTGGTCTTCCTAGATCGTTTCATTCGGCCTTCCTAGGCCCACCCAACCCATTCGACCAATCGTCCTATCTAAACGGTCCTAATTCTTATTTAGGCCTAAGGATGGATAACGATTGACGTCATCCATACCATGGTACTTACTCTTGTTTGTATCAAGGACTTTCACTACTTGAGGAAATGGACTAGGAATCGGCCTTACTCTTGTTTGGAACGAGCCTCTCCACAGACCTCAGGTTTGATTGTTCGGTATGGCAACCCACCCTTTAAAACCAAAACTCTTCTAAATGCACTCAGCATCCCGTTATAATGCTTGTATAATGTTTGTACCATATGTGATCACCATTTCTAAACAAAACCATGACGATTTCTGTAAAATCAAAATCCCTTTTAAAATGTAAAAATTTTCAAAACATAGGCCTAATATTAGCGCAAAACCAGTCGAAACTCTGTCCAATTGTCAAGTCAAAATTTGGGCCTCAAAACCCATTTCAAAACCTCACTTCGAGTCCACTCCTACAACTACACTAAAGTTGACTAGGACCAACATTTTCAAACTTTGTCATTTCCTCAAAACTCACTTGACACAAGTGGCACACTCCCACTTCACGAGTCAAAACATTTCTTTTTTCGAGTAAGTGTGCTAGAATGGTCGATCGTGTTTTGATTCGTCGTCGATCTCTTATCCAGTTTCCAAGATGCCTGAAACAAGCGACGTGAACCACAACCAACTCCAGAATGGTAATGATCAAATCCTAGCCGCACTAGCTCGTCTCCAAGTCACTCAAGACCAAGTGTATTATCGCCTTGACACAATTGAGGGCCGAATATATGCCGTAGAAACGAGGATGCCTCCTCGAGAAAGTGAAGTGTCTGATGAATTTGAGAATAACTTCGGGGATGAAAACCCTCCCATAGGTATGGCTACAGCTGAGAAACGACTCCAATACTTGGAGGAACAATTGATGTATCTCAAAGGGGATGACATTTATAGGGAAAATAATCGCAAATATGAAGCCGTGAGTTCCAAGTTGCCAAAAAACTTCAACATGACGGATATCCCTAAATTCAAGGGGCATGAAAACCCTTTGAACCATATCCGTGCTTTCAAGGATTACATGTCTATCAAAGGCATTAAACCCGAGATGTTCTTAAGGATATTTCCTTCATCTCTTGACACCATCCGAAAACAATGGTTCTATTCTCTAGAGCTCAAGAAAATTGCTACCTGGGACGATGCCACAATTGAGTTCGCCAAGCAATATGCGGATAATGCTGAAATCCAAGTCAACATGCGCACTTTAGAGGTTCTTACCCAAAATGACAAAGAAGGTTTCACCGACTTCCTAAGTAGGTGGAGGAAGACTAGTACTCAACTTGTTGAACATCCAGATGAAGCTACCCTCGTGGAGAAATTCGTGGACAACCTAAAGCCCATCTATGCAAGTCATTTGAGGTACCAAAACATTATGACCATCAAAGACTTAACCGTACTAAGAACAAGGATCGAAGATGACATCCGTAGAGGGCTCTTGTCCAAAAACGGTAGGTCGTGGATATCAAGGCTCAACAAGTCGTTCTTACGGCTCTACTAGCAAAACTGATGAAGTTAACCTTCTCGAGCCATCTAAGAAGAGTACCCCACCAAGGAAATTCACAAATATTGGGGACACATATGCCAATGCTCTAAAAAGGTTGATGAAACTGGGTAAACTTCAACCCATAGGCCCTACACCCGAACCAGAAAAGAAATCCAACTTCTGGGATGAGAATTCGTACTGCGAATACCATAGAGGTAAGGGACATGATACAGAGAAATGCTACAAACTGAAAAATGTACTTCAAGACATGATTGAAGACGGTCGCCTACCAATACCGCCTGGAGGTAAGCCTAACAACACTCAGAATCCTCTTGGAACTCTAGTGATTACAAGTGAAGAATCTACCACAGATTGTTCACACCTCATTTCTCTAGTCGAAGATGAAATTCATGCAATAGAGAATGAAGGGAACTACTCTACCATTTCCCCAACCATCACCGATTTCATTGCATGGGCAAAAAGTGTGAATAAGCAAGTTATGGAACTAGAGAGTGTAGTGGCAACCCTACGTGATCCCAACGCAGCAACTAAAGAACGTGCACCACTAATGTTCTCTCAAAATACAACGATGCAAGAAGTAGTAGCCATGGTTGATGAGCTAGTCGACCAAATTATCCAATTGGAGGCCGAAATCATAAGAATGAGGGAACTTGCTACTGTCAATGGAATATGGGCCGATGATGATGAAGATGAGTATCTCACTGAACACTACCTAGTCAAAATCAGTGAGCAAATAATCCAAAGTTGTGAAGATCAAGATGTAGACCACCTTACTCGTTCGGGACGCCCATACCAAAACACTTCTCAAAATGGTCCCATAGCGAAAGGTCCAACCAATGTGGTCACACCAAATGATATTGAAGATGACTCTACCGACCATTTGCTAAAGCAACTACAGAAGACAAAGGCTGATCTTTCAGTCTGGCAACTAGTGGCAAGCTCATTCCCACATCGCCAAGCTTTACTGCAAGCCTTGGCCAAACTAAATGTGGCACATAACTCCACACCCGATGACGTAGTCAACTTGGTCTTCCAAGAATCACCAAAGCTAAGTAATCCTATTACTTTCTCGGATGAAGATTTGCACCCTTTGGTGCTAGTCATAACTTGGCTCTTTATATCACTGTCATTTGCTTAAAGAAGAATGTGCCAATGACTTTGGTAGATGATGGCTCCGTAATCAATGTCATACCCTTGAAAACGGCATACAAATTGGGCATGAAAGATTCGGATTGGACCCCTACCAACCAAGGTGTTCGCGAATATGATGGTACACGACGAAAGGTAGTAGGACTTGTCAACCTAACCATAGCCACAAGGCCGATTGAGCGAAAAGTTAACTTCCAAATAGTGGACATTGAAGCATCCTTTAACATACTTCTGGGAAGACATTGGATTCACGCTTCTAAAGCAGTAACATCCACCCTCCATCAGAAAATCAAAATCCCACTAAATGGTAAACTGGTGACGATCACTTCGTCACCCATCAAGGCAATAAACGAAAAGAAGTCAAGTAATCAAGTCCTTGCGGATCCAGTATATGAACTTGGGGCCTTCCATAGCGTAAATGTCATAGAAAGTGAGTTGGCACCCTTATACTTCAATCCCTACTCTAATTTAGTGGTCAACCACATGCTCAAATCCTAGGGGTACTTCCCGGGAATGCCTTTGAATCATATCCGAAGGAACACCTTTGCACCCTACAAAGAAGGCAACTCACAAAGAATACCACTTGGACTAGGATACAAACCCACTAAAGAGGAAGTTCTCGAGATGCTCGCTCAAGTTCAAAACCGTAAGAATGTGGGAATCCAAATGCGACCCTACCTCCCTACCCTAAATAGATACTTCGTTAGGGAAGGAAGTCAAGATATCTTTCACGGATTTCCCGAACCTTGGCACTATCTCGAAAGGAAGCTAGCCGGAATCGAGATCTTTCACGATTGCTACTTCATTCCTCCAGAAACTGTTCCTACCGTCAAGATTCTCCAAGCACCTTGCTTAGACGAACAAGCTGTTAGTCTACTATTTGGAGAAGATCGATTTGTTAGAGCCGCGCAGGATGAGATCATTACCATGATACTTCAAGACGATCACTTCAACCCTATCGCGTTAATCACATAAACCAACACCAATCAGCAGAAAGGATGGAGAAAGTCGATCAAGTAGACAAACAATCAAGGAAGACTCTTCAAGCTCACCACTGGAGAAGGAGAGATGTTCAAAGGAGAACCAGAAGACGATGAATTCGAGTCAGAGTCAGAGTCGGAGTCAGAGTCGGAGTCTAGAGAAGTTCCTAGAGAGTCTCCTCCTGTCGTCACTCCCACTCCCCTTGTTTCTCCTAGCTTAGTATCGGATAGTGTGTAGTTCGGGAAATGTCCCAACATTTGTCCCCTTTTATCGCCACCGATGCAGATCAGATGGCTTCTTTGTTTCAACTTTTCTCAAACTTTAATATGAATAAATCAGGTTCTGCTTACTCTGCGTGTTATTTTGAATGCAATTCTGTTTACGATGATACTGAGGATGACCCAGACCCAGACTCGATCGAGATACCTCCCTACATAGCCAAAGAAATACTACAAGAGGGGGAAGGGGGACCAGTAATAAAAAACACTGAACTCATCAACGTAGGAACCGAACTAGAACCCCAAGAACTTAGGATAGGGATGACCTTGAGCTCTACCGAAAGGGCCAGTTTCATAGACCTCCTACACGAGTTCAAAGACGTTTTTGCTTACTACAACAATACTCCACCACAATATAACCAACATATTCAATGTAATTCTCCCTTCCAACAGTTACGATATTATTAACCAACATATGCAATATAAATCATCCTTCCAACAATTACGATTATATCAACCAACACAATTCACATACGATCAATTCACTTTAATACAAACTATCCAACAAACATTATCGAGTAAAAGTTGAGTAGGATTTATCCTACCTTTTTGAAAATCTTCGAGTCACGCGAGCCACACAAGCAATCAAATCGATTCTTTACAAATTCATAACCTATATAACATAATTATGTACAATTTTTATATAACCAATAATCAACCAACTAATCATCCACTTATCCTTAGCCCATCACGTCCTAATCCTTTTAACAACTTCAAAGCTAAATCTCTAACTCTACCGTTTTACAACACAGTTCAGTCTTGCAAAAAAATTCATAATTAATTCAATAAAAATCTAAATGACGCAAGACCAATGGGGTTAGAACCATAAGACTCATGTCTACAATTCTTGTGAAATAGACTTTTCTCAAATTCTAGACTTATCGGGTTTTCTTGAAGGATTTATAAATACTGACGAATTTCGTCGCATAAAAAGTATTGATTCATAAAACAAGTTTAACATATGATTTTTGAGAAATTCCTTTTTCTAACATCATCTAGACTCTTCAAAGTTATTGTACTAAAAACACCCAACTCAATTTAAATTTATAAATTAGGTTTGCGAATTAAACTTTCGACTACTAGGGCATTCGCGGCTTCTCAGTCAACATGTTCATAACGAATTTATTCTGGAAAATATACACAGTCAATTCCTACGGAATTTTACAGGCATCAACTAGGCTTGAAAATAACCTAAGTCTATTCTTTGCGTTTTCGAAGACAACGACTTTAAGATGGTCTGATATTTCATTTAAGACAAATTACAGATTTACAGAATTGTTGTAACTTTATTCCTTAACAAACTCGTCACAACTTTAACTATAGATTATTATATTTAATCTAGATATGATTAGGTGATGAACTAAAACTTAAAACATGCTTATAAGGATTAAAGATTAAAACTTTGAAAGATTAAAGATGAACTTACAAAAAAAAAAAGATTCAATACAATGGAAGTAGATGCTAAAATCCCAAATTGATTACCCAATTCCCATTTCCCTTTTTATCTTCCTTCTTATTCTCCCTCTCCCTCCCTGACATTTATGTGATGTTGTAAAAGTGAATAAGTAATTTATGAATAGGCTAGCATGATATATATAGTAGTAAGGTAGTATTATTTTAGGAAAGTTTCTCTCTTTATTAATATTATTAATATTATTATTATATTATTACAACTACAACTATTATTACTATTATATATTATTACTATTATATATTATATTAATCTTTCCATAAGTAGGATTACCATATACTCCCTTTACTAATTTATTACTAATATTACTAGGATTATTAATATTATAATTACTATTATCTTTACTTATTTTATTATTCTCCTTATTAATATTATTATTAAATCCCGAAACAATTCCCGACTACTACTCGTACTAAGCCATTAAAATCTATCCATATAATTATAGCACACGGCCCAAGGCCCTATTATTAACTAAGCCCAATTACCGACTTGCTTACTCATTTTATTATTTAAATAACCTCTTATCTGCAACTATTATTAGAAATGCCATTAGTTAACTATTTGAATTACATAAATTATTCATATAAATTATTATCAAAATACGGGGTATTACACATGGTATAAGGAACCAAGGATGATTTTTGTAGTGGTCAAAATATTTGTCATAAAGATGAATTAAAATGGTAAAAACCGTAAAAGTAAAGAAATAAAAATAAAAGAAAGTGTTGAAGGAAAGACGAACTCAAACACGTTTGAGTCTGACCTGGACACCCACAAGAGGCGCGAGCCTCCCTGCATAGCAAGGAGCTCCTGTCTCAGGCCAAAACTCGGTTTTGGCTCGTCTAACCTATATTTGAATCGTGTTATGCATTGTTCATGCTTATAAATTCATAAAAACAGTAAAGACATGAAATAAATGAGATATTTAGACCCTCAAACTTACGTGTATTGATGTTTGCGACGTAGACGACTTTAGAGACAGTTTTCTCGTAGCGACTACTCACGATCAAAGAAGTTTAAAAGAGTGCCTTAAAAAAGGATTTTGTTTTGAAAATATGTTAATTAAAACATGTTGATTGATGAATTGAGTTGGTCAAATGGTTCGGTCGAATGCACGGCGACGGTACCAAACAAAATGTCTAAGGCTTGTGTTTACAATCAGTAGGTCGTAAACACGTGTCGATTTTGTGACTTAGGAGGTCGGGTTTAGAAGTTTAAGGGATAAGGAGGGGGCGGACTCTCGCGTGTAGATTATGGTGTGTGATGGGTGGTATTGATAGAGAAATGTGGGGAGGTAGGTCGGTTGTGTTTGCTTAGAGGCTAAGCAGACACCCTAAAGAGGCGCGAGCTACCTTGAAATACAAGTGGGTGTATTGTCCCTTTCAGTTTGGACGTGGCCTTTGCTCTATCCATTATTTTGTTTGTGGTATTGAAATGAGATGTCGTGTAACAATATGGGCATCTAATAAGATGATTTTGGGTGTTACTTGAGGTAGGTGTTTTGTGTGCTTGACTCGGGTTTGACCCGTGTGAGTCGGGATTTGAATTTCGAGTCGGTTTTTGGCTCGGTGTCGGTTTTGACTCTAATTAGGGTCATTTTAATGGAAATGACATGATAAAAACATTCATGGAATTATTTTCGACATTCGAGATTTGGTTTGACTCAGGTTGACTCGAGTTGCGGGTTTCTGAGTCGGTTTTGGGTCCGAAGACGGTTTTAACTCTAAATAGTGTTATTTTAATGCAAATGAAGTTAGAAAATCATTTATGAAATCAGTTTTCATATCCGAGTAGTGCATTAAACCGTCTCATGTATAGCCAATCCACGCATGCATATCAAAAACACGTTACAGTCCGATCATCATCGGGTGGTTTTTAGAAGGTGCAAATACTGGGTATCTACAAGATGGTGGTGGATCGAAATGGAAAAGCTAGACCGTGAGAACGACCATTAGTGATTAGGTCAGAAATAACGCAAGAGCGTCCTGCTCGTGGTCGAGACAAGAAATGTGACAAAGGCAAGGGGAAAATGGAAGAGTAGCCTTAGTCATTTTTAATAGTATTATTTATTATTTGATTTGTAATAAATGGCGGGGGTTTTTAGAATCCTAGCCTAGCATTTTAATTTTTAGCATTTTTAATTTATATGTATTTGACGTATTACTATTATTTAAGGAATAATGAATAAATGATTTATTAGTTAAGAAACTTTTATAAATTTTCTTTATTTATTCTTGTCGAATTTCAAATGCAACATACATATGTCCTTCTATTTACATCTTGAAATGACGGGTTGTATCCTGTAAAGGATTGCCTACGTATTATTAGAAAAAAATGAAATTAAACCCGGTGTGTAGTTCGAAAAAATGTAAAAGAATAAATGTTCGAAGCAAGAGTTTGTAATGAACTTAGAAAAA
The DNA here is from genome assembly GCF_048544455.1 of Silene latifolia. Classification (NCBI taxonomy): domain Eukaryota; kingdom Viridiplantae; phylum Streptophyta; class Magnoliopsida; order Caryophyllales; family Caryophyllaceae; genus Silene; species Silene latifolia. The sequence goes on along the minus strand of NC_133526.1, from coordinate 61,999,045 downwards.
AAAGCGTGTACTTTACTTACTCCTAAGGAAATGCAATTCAATTTATTTGATGATATGAGGATATCAAAATGTCAAAACGCAAGAGCGAAATGTCATAAGCTTTTTAGCGGGCCAGGGGCCGTTTTTATTTCGTGTCGCAAGAGCGGGACGTGTGTGACGCGAGGCGCGTTTTGTCCTATTCTAAGGGTAGTACCGTTTCAATTGGTCTAGGTTAGTCGGATTAGAAAACTCATTCCCGTCTAGGTCTGGGATCTTAATCGCACCTCTTGAAAGTATGGACTTTTCTAAAAATGGTCCTGCCCAATTAGGTTTAAATTTTCCCCGTGGATCGACAAGTAAGAGAGCTCTGACTGACTTGAGTACTAAATCCCCTTCCTTGATATTTCTGGGTTTGACCCGCTTATTAATGGCTCGTTTGATACGTGCCTCATATGTCTGCACATTATGTAATGCGCGTAGCCTCCAATTGTCCAAGAGGACGAGTTCATCATACCTATCCCTATTCCATTCAGCTTCTGGAATTTGACTTTCGAGTAAATTGTGTAGGGATGGGATCTCTAGCTCTACTAGTTGTACAGCTTCCATGCCGTAAGTTAAATAGAAAGGAATAGCCGCAATGGGCGTCCTAACTGACTTGCGATATCCCCATAACGCAAAAGGGTATTTTGCTAGGCCAATCGCGATAATTATCGATCATTTTTTTGAGGATCGTGACGACATTTTTTTTAGCTGCCTCTACCTCGCCATTAGTTTGAGGTCTATATGGCGAGGAATGGTGATGCTTGATCTTATATTTGGCTAGCAACTGTTCAGCTTCGGCCTGAAAATGTGACCCGTTGTCACTGATGATTTCATGTGGGCAACCATATCGACAAATGATATTGGTTTGTATGAATTTTGCCACATGTTTGGCTGTAAGGCTAATGTAAGATGCTACCTCGACCCATTTAGTAAAATAGTCGATAGCTACTAAAATGTAACAATGACCTCTTGTCTCAGCTAGAGTGATTTTCCCGATGATGTCTATTCCCCAAGCATAAAAGGGCCAAGAAGATGTCATGGTATATAGCATTGAGGAAGGAACATGTTGCACATTCCCAAAGATCTGGCAATTATGACAATGCCTGACGTATTTGATGCAATCTGACTCCATTGTCGTCCAGTAATACCCTAGACGCGTAATTTTCTTTGCCATCATAGGTCCACAAATGTGAGGACCGCATTCTGTATCGTGAACTTCTTCCATTACATTCTGTGCCTGTGAATAATCAAGGCAACGCAAGATGACACCAAATGGCGTTCTTTTGTATAACTCTCCCTACTTTTGACAGTCATCGTCCCACATGGTATGGTCCGTTTTCTTGAGCTTTTTGAAGATAGGTTCGTAGATCATAGTGAGTTTCGATATGAATCGACTTATGTACTGCACTTTGCCCAGGAATCCTCTAACCTCTTTTTCTGTTTGGGGTTGTGGCATCTCGATTAAGGCCTTGATCTTGGATGGATCAATTTCTATCCCCCTCTGGCTGACAACCTATCCCAGAAGCTTGCCTGACGTTACTCCGAATGCATATTTCTGAGGATTGAGCCTCATGTTGTATTTGCGCAATCTGAGGAAGAATTTGAGAAGGTTAGCGATGTACCCTTTTCTATCCTAAGATTTGACGATGATATCGTCCACGTACACCTCCACCTCTTTATGCATCATGTCATGTAGCAAAGTAGTCGCAGTGCGTTGGTACGTAGCCCCAGCATTGATTAGCCCGAATGGCATAACAGTATAGCAGTATGTGCCCCACTGAGTGATGAAGGCTGTCTTATGCATATATTCTTCGGCCATTTTGATTTGGTTATACCCTGCATACCCGTCCATGAAGGATAACAACGCGTGATCTATTGTATTATCTACCAATATATCGATGTGTGGTAGAGGAAAGTCGTCTTTAGGACTCGCTTTGTTCAAGTCTCTGAAATCAACACAAACCCGGATTCGCCCATGCTTTTTGGGTACGGGGACTATATTAGCCACCCAGTCTGAATACTCAGAAACTTTGATGAATCCGGCTTTGAATTGCTTATCGACTTCTTCTTTAATCTTAGGAGCCCACTCTGTCTTCATCCGACGAAGATTCTGTTTTACAGGTTTGAAACCTGGCTTAATTGGCATGCGATGTTCTGCAATATCCCTATCGATCCCTGGCATGTCCTTGTAAGACCAAGCGAAGACGTCTTCGAACTCGTGTCGGATGTCGATGAAACTGGCCCTTTCAGTTGGGTCTAGGGTCGTCCCTATCCTAAGTTCTTGGGGTACTATTTCCGTTCCTACGTTGATAGGTTCGGTGTTTTCTATAACTGGTGCCCCTTCCCTCTCTTCTAGTATTTCTTTAATTATATAGGGAGGTAATTCGATTGAGTCTGGGTCAGGATCATCCTCATTATCATCGTAAACAGAATTGCATTCAGAATAACACAAGGAGTAAGCATAATCAGATTTATTCATATTAATGTTTGAAAATAGCTGAAACAAAGAAGCCATCTGCGCAGTAGTCAGTGGCGGTAAAGGGACAGTTGCTGGGACATTCCCCCAAGCTACTGTTACTAGGCGATACAATGCTAGCAGAAAAAAGGGTGGGGAGTGACGATAGGAGGAGACTCTATAGCGACTTCTCTAGACTTAAATTCCGACTCCGACTCTGATTCTGAATCTGACTTGAATTCATCGTCTTCGGGTTCTCCTTTGAACATCTCTGCTTCTCCAGTAGTGACCTTGAAGAGTTTTCCTTGATTGTTGGTCCACTTGATCGAGTTTCTCCATCCTTTCTGCTGATTTGAGCTGGTGTCAGTGATCAGTGTTGTAGGGTTGAAATGGTCGTCTTGAAGTATCATGGTAATGATCTCATCCTGCACTGTCTTGACGAATCGATGCTCTCTAAATAGAAGGCTAACAGCCTGTTCGTCGAGACAAGGTGTCTGACGAGTTTTGACGGTAGGAACTGTTTCTGGAGGAATGAAGTGGCAATCGTGGAAGACATCGATTCCAGCTAGTTGATTGCCTCTGTACCACCAAGGTTCGGGAAATCCATGAAAATATTCACAATCCCCTTCCCTGACGAAGTACCCATTTAGTGTAAGGAGATAGGGTTGCATTTGGACTCCCTTACATTTGCGATTCTGAACTTGAGTAAGCATTTCGAAGGTTTCGGCCTTCATGGGCTTGTACCCCAAGCCTAGTGGTATCTTTTGGGAGTTACCTTCCTTAAAAGGTGTAAAGGTACTCTCTCTGATAGGGTTTAGTGGCATTCCTGGGAAATATCCCTGGGATTTGAGTATGTGGTTGACCACTAAGTTGGAGTATGGGTTGAAGTAAAAGGGAGCCAGTGTAAAGGTACTCTCTCTGATAGGGTTTAGTGGCATTCCTGGGAAATATCCCAGGGATTTGAGTATGTTGTTGACCACTAAGTTGGAGTATGGGTTGAAGTACAAGGGAGCCAGCTCGCTCTCTATAAGGTTTATGATTTGAAATCCTCCAAGCTCGTGTACTGGATCTGTAACTACTTGGTTGCTTGACATTTTCTCTATTACGACCTTGATAGGTGACGAAGTGATCGTCGCTACCATACCATCTAGAGGGATCTTGATCTTTTGGTGTAAGGTGGATGTCACTGCTTTGAAAGCGTGAATCCAGGGCCTACCTAGAAGTATATTGAAAGATGCCTCGATGCCACTATCTGAAAATTAACCTTTCGCTCGATTGGCCCAATGGCCACAATAAGGTTAATTAGCCCCACTACTTTACGTCGCGTTCCATCGTATGCCCGAACGCCTTGGTTAGTAGGAATCTAGACTGATTCTTTCATGCCTAACTTGTATGCTGTCTTTAGTGGTATAACATTGACTGCGGAGCAATCATCCACCAAAGTCATTGGTACGTTTTTCTTCAAGCATGTGACTGTGATTTATAGAGCGAGGTTATGAGTGACACCAAAGGGAGGCAAGTCCTCATTGGAGAAAGTAACTGGGTTACTTATCTTGAGTGAGTCTTGGAAGTCTAGGTTAACGACGTTAGTGGGTGTAGAGTCGTGTGCTATGTTCAATTTAGCCAATGCTTGCAGTAAAGCCTGGCGATGAGGAAATGAACTTGCAACTAGTTTCCAGACTGAAAGATCAACCTTTGTCTTTTGAAGTTGCTTCAATAAATGGTCACCAGATGTATTTTCGCCATCATTTGGTGTGATGACATTGGTGTTAGTAGTTGGACCATTAACAACTGGACCACTCATTTATCCTTGAGTGACATTTTTATATGGACGTCCCGAGCGAGTAAGGTGGTCTACATCTTGATCTTCACTAGCCTTGACTAGAGTATATTCTTTGAGGTAAACATCTTCATCGTCATCCGCCCATATTCCATTGGCGATACTAAGCTCTCTCAAGCTTATGATTTCAGCCTCTAGGCTGATTATTTGCTCGACTAGATTGTCGGTCACTGCGATCACTTCTTGCATTGTGGATCCTTCAGATAAGATTAGAACCACTGGCATCTCTCCCCTAGGTATAGTGCTTGGATTGTGTAGGGATGCCACTGTAGTTTCTAGCTCTTAAACTTGTCTACTTACACCCTTTGCCCATGCGACAAAATCAGCGATAGTAGGGGAGATGGTGGAATAACTCTCCTCATTTTCTAGTGCATTGACCTCATCTTTAGCTGGAGAAATGAGGTGTGAACAATCCAAGGTGGATTCCTCATCTGTGATCATCAGAATTCGAAGAGGATTCTGAGTATTGCTAGGCTTGCTTGCAGGAGGTATAGGCAAGCGCCCATCTTCAATCATATCCTGAATGGCATGCTTCAATTTGAAGCAATTATCTGTATCATGCCCTTTGCCTCTATGGTACTCGCAATAGGCATTCTCATCCCAGAACCTAGGCTTCTTCTCTTGGTCAAGTCTAGGTCATATGGGTTGGAGTTTGCCTTGTTTCATTAATCTTTTTAGAGCATTGGAGTACGAGTCACCAACGTTGGTGAACTTCCTCTGTGGATTATTCTTCTTAGTAGACGATTCGACAAGCTTGACCTCGTCTGTCTTGCTAGTGGAGCCATAAGAATGACTCGTTGTGCCTTGATATCCGCGACCTACCACTTAGGACAAGAGTCCTTTACGGATGTCGCCTTCAATTCTTGTTCCTAGCACAGTTAAGTCTTTCAAAGACTTTATGTTTTGGTACCTTAGATGGTTCGCATAGATTTGCCTTAAATTGTCCACGAACTTTTCAATAAAAGTAGCTTCATCTGGGCGTTCGACGAGTTGCGTGCTAGTCTTTCTCCACCTACTTAGTAAGTCGGTGAAACCTTCTTTCTCATTTTGGGTAAGAACCTCTAGAGTGCGCATATTGACTTGAATTTTAACATTATCTGCGTACTGTTTGGTGAACTCAATTGCAGCATCGTCCCAAGTAGCAATTTTCTTGTTATCCAAGGAGTAGAACCATTGCTTAGGAATAGTATCAAGAGAAGAAGGAAATATCCTTAAGAACTCTATCTTAATGCCTTTGATAGACATATAATCTTTGAATGCACGAATATGGTTCAAAGGGTTTTCATGCCCCTTAAACTTTAGGATGTCAGTCATGTTGAAGTTAATTGGCAGTTGAGCATTTACTGCCCCATATTTGCGACTGTTTTCCCGATAGATGTTATCTCCCTTTTGATACATTAGTTGCTCCTCCAAATACTGGAGTTGCTTTTCAGCTTCAGTAGGACCTGGTGGAAGATTGACTTCTGGGTGTTCAAAGGGTGGAGGATTATCGTGTATGAGCGAATCGGGAATGGGACCCTCTGCAGGAGGAAGTCTAGCTTCTACTGTGATAATACGGCCTTCGATAGCATTAAGGCGAGCATAAGTTTCATCTTGGCTTGTCTGGAGACGAAGGAGTGCAGTGAAGATTTGATCATTACCATTTGCGGGCTGTTCGGGTTGACCATTAACGCTTCCATGACTAGTTCCCACCATTTTGGACCGATGATAAGAAATCGACAACGAATCAAAACACGATCGACCATTTTTGCACACTTACTCAAAAAAAGACTCGACTCGTGAAGTGGGTGTGTGCCACTGTGTCAAGTGGGATTTGAAAATGACAAATTTTGAAAGGTTTGTCCTAGACAACTGTAGTGTAGTTGTAGGAGTGCTGACTCGAAGTTAGTTTTGAAATGGGTTTGAGGCCCGAAGTTTGACTCGACATTTGGACAGAGTTTCGGCTTATTTTACGCTGTTTTAGGCCATTTTTGAAAATGTTTATATTTTGATACGGATTTTATTTTACAAAATTTCGTCGTGCTTTTGTTTACAAATGGTGATCACGTATATGATACAAACATACATATAGGCATTATAACGGTATGCTGAGTGCATTTAAAGGGTTTTGGCTTATAAAGGTGGGTTGCCATACCAAGCAATCAAACCCCGGTCTATGGAGAGGTCCATGCCAAACATGAGTAAGGTCGGTTCCTAGTCCATTTCCTCGAGTAGTGAAAGCTCTCGATACAAATATGAGTATGTACCGCGGTATGGTTGAGGTCAATCGCTATCCATCTTTAGGCCCAGATAAGAATTTGGACCGTCCGGACGGGACGATTGGTCGAATGAGATGGTTTAGGGCCTAGGAAGACCAAATGAAACGACCTAAGAAGGTCGAGTAATGAAAATCGACAACTGTCTCGTATAAACTATTCCCTAACCTTGTTCAAATTTCACCCTGGGTAACACGTAAGTGTATCATCCCCAGCGGATTCGCCAAACTGTGGACAGGGCCACCCGCGCCGCGCGTTGTGGTTTTGAGGCGGCGGCACTTCTCCCACGGAACCTTGGTTTGCCAAAGCACGTCATGGGCCGTTACCGATTTGTGAGGCATTGAAACCGGTGAAAGGTTGAATAAGCCTGTATTTGTGGGGTCGCCACCAATTTATTGTGGAAAATTGGAAACCGTCTGAATACCTCGTGCCATGTCAAGACACAAAGTAATAACATGAACACTAAGAACTCGTTACCCTTAGCATTCTATGTCTAGAATGACTCTCGACATGCCAATGGACACGGATGTCCAAAGATAACTGGAGTAAGGGGTGACGGTACGTATCAAGAAGTTCTATAATTCGAACACCTAATCTTGCCCACCTCGATAGCGGCCTCTAATAATTATTAGGGAAGTCGTTCATATTTGATATGTTGTCGATGTAATGCATGCAATGCAACAAACACGGATTAATCCTAGCATGTGAAATTAGACTATGTCGGTTAACACGTGTTTTAGCAAACAATTTGGTTGAAGTAAATGTTAGATTCAATACATGTGAATGCCATACAATTAAATCATACATAATAATAATTACAATAAATGAATTACAATAATTAAAATTTAAAAAATTACAAGCTTTATTTGATCTACGTCAAAAGCACGCTCAAGGACGGGATTTCGAAGAAGAAAATAAAATTAGAATTAAAATATGGAAAATATGTCAGATTAGAGGTGATAATATGAATAATAGTTAATTTAAACCGTAATTAGGAGCTACGTCAAAGCGAGAAATATTTCAGAGGCAGAAACAAACCCAGAACAGGCGGAGCATCTGCTGCATCCTCTGGAAGAGGTGCATCATTTCATTCGTCTGTTCTCGAGCTGGGTTCTGGCTGTGAAGTTAGAATCGCAACACTGTTATTGTTCGTTGGTATATTTAAGATGGATTACCTATATTAGTCTCGAATTGAAGTGTTTTAACCGATCATATGTATCTGGGCAAGTCAAAAAACGAATTAAAACGAGATATTACAGCGGTTTACATGATTATGATTATACGATGAACTTTTGTCGGCAATATAAAAATGCGAAGCTTGAGGTTAGATTACGACGAAACTGGACAAATAAGATTCAGAAGAAAACTTATGTATCAAATTGGGACTCCAGAACCTCGACATGGACAAGTCGAAACCCCGAAGAATCGATTTGAATTAAAACAGCGAAAACCCGCAAGTATTGAATTACTCGGGATTAAGGACGAATTAAGCATTGTCATTAAAAGGGAGTTGTTAAAATATAATTTATATACTGAAATAACAAAGAGAATGAAGGAAAATGAAAGAATAAGAAAAGGAGGAAATTTGCAGGAAGTCGAGGAAGAAGAAGAAGAGTAGTAGGAGCAGCAGGCAGCCTCTGGAAGAGGCGCAGCAAGGCTGCGATCCTTGCTAAAGGCGCAGCTGCTGCTGCGTTTCTTCTTGACGTCTGACCTCTGCTGTTTCGTAAACGGTTTTAAAAGGTGGATTTTAAATCGGTTTTTGAACGTGCTCTTGATATAGATTTACATTAATTGATACAAAATAAAAGTACAATAATAAAATGGGATTTACACCCTCAGACTTACATGTTTGACGAAACGAGATTGACTAAAGTTATCGTTTTAGTGATTGCTCGAATCGAATATGCGTGGAAAGTGCCCTCGTTAGAGGATTTAGTAGATTGTTTGGGTTGATTAAAGGTGTAGGGTCAAGTTGGTCGTGTAACACCCCCATCTACCAAGGAGCCTAAAGAAGACCTTCCCTAGCAGATAAGGGTGTTACCATGTCGGTTGCCCGAGGACAGTAATAATCAAATGCCGATAACAGGACATTTATATTATATTAAAGTGATTTAAACCAAACAAACGATACAAAAGATGCAACTCATGATAACTATAAACTAGGTGGAACTATCTCTACCAAGACTCGTGGTAGACTTGTCCCTCCAAGCACCCAGCTAGGATCTATACACCAACCTGCTAAGACTGACTGCTCACCATAGTGGATCACGGCAGACACAACACAAGAAGACAACACAACAATACCATACAAGTTCAGTGACTGAGGTACAAAGTACAAAGGCAGACACCACGAAGTACAGTAACACACATACATCACCTCCTCCAACCAACCAAACATCTCTGACTGCCCGAAGGTCCAGTCCTGCCAGTGGGGGACTGCAGCCGTTCCCACCTAACCCCCGCTCATCCAATCTGAGTGATAACCCATGTTCCTTAATGTGCACATCCCCTTTGTGGCGGGTTCCACAGAGGGTGAATCAAGGGCATGAAGCAACTCCCGCAAGTGACTCCACTCAGCCAAGGAAGCACCTCGAGAACCACAGACAATCAAGCACAACCTGCTGTGCAATCAACAATCACCAATTCTTATTCCAATACAATATTAATCAATCGACCACAACCAACCATCAACAATAACTCTAAACCAACCATACAACAACAATAGACACTCTAGACAACCAACAGTACCGAGTAGGAGACCCTACCTTTAGCAAACCGCAGCGATTCCGCGCACGACCATCAGACAACAAGCAACCACCAAAACCACCTATAACAACCATCATAACCATCTATTACTACTACCATAACCATAACTGAAATCAATGGAGACGATGATGATGATGATGAAAACATACCTATACAAAGCAATCCGGCGTCAAGACTGCTACCCGACTCAAGCATCCCATCCCTATGGTTTAACCACTCTCAAAAGCTTCAAGGAGTTGAACCATGTTAGAGGAGAAGTGAAATGACGGCATCTAGGTTTAGGAAGAAAGGTAGAGAAATGATTTGGGTTTCACGATTTACGATTTATAATTCCTCGCTGAACTCCCGTTACTCGATCGAGTGGCCTCTACTCGATCGAGTAGCCTCCGCTAGATCGAGTAACACGGACTCAAAGGCTCACAACGTCACAAAGTTTAACTCGTAAAGTTTCTGAAGGTTAAGATAAGTGTCCAAGGTCAGTCAACGTCGGTCAACAGGTCTCTAAAATGACGGGTATTACAGTCTTCCCCCCTTAAAAAGAACTTCGTCCTCGAAGTTCAACTCATCCTCCCCCTTCGACACAAGGCAAAAGATTCACGGCAACCTACCACTATACATCCCGACAAGGACCAACACAACCGTTCATGAATACCACTCTGATATGAATGTTCATCAACCAACATCATCATTTACCTTAGCACACATCACTCCACACGACTTTCTCTCAAATCATCAAACTTCCTACCAAGTCACCAAACATGCATTATATAAAAGAACAACCAACTCGACTATCACTTGCACTTATCTTATGTCATTACTCAAATATAAACCAACACGACTATCTGTTTATTCCTCCATTAATTCCTTTGTCAACAACCATTAGTTACCAAACACTCAAAAGCAGACGATTATCGTTCACTTACCCACAAACAATATATCATTCATTTACATTAATTCCTTTAAGTCATTACCATTACTTTACCATGAAACTACAATTCAATTATATAACAGTTTGTGAACAATTATTTGGAAACGAGATACAACAACATGATAAATTTAATCAACAATTTCCAACAATTACACAATAACCACTACTTCCAACAATTACACAATAACCACTACTTAAAATACTATAAGATTGTCATAATTAAGTCATTTTCCCATACGACATTACTCTTCCCCTCTTAAAAGGAACTTCGTCCCTGAAGTTCACCATCAAAACAACTTTAACTATTACACAAGGCGATAAATTTGTATTCCACATTGATATTATGAACAAATCATATTATACATTGAGACTCACAACGACCATGATACTTCCTTGACATTACATAGATATGATTCATTTATATGAAAACTATCGGAAAAGTGAACAACACAAGTAGACATCCTGCCATCTATCATCATACATGTCATCAATTAATTCCTTATGCTACATACCATACAAATTATGCAACAAGTATTATAACCACCATACTACATGTTACTTGAGGTAATTCGATTTAGTGTACAAAATGTATAAACCATAATTAAATTGTCTAAACCACATATTTATATACAAGCTCATAAACCACACTTGATACACGACGCTGCCGTGAACCACCAAAACAAGGAACATTTATCACAAGAACCACAAGCTTGAAGATCCAAACAAATTTTGAAACGAAATAAACATCATACAGGGGCACTCGATCGAGCTTGGGAGGTACTCGATCGAGTTGACGTTACTCGATCGAGTTTATCAGCTACTCGACCGAGTACGTCGAGATCAGAATGCAATCCTAAATCACCCCTGCAGATACTCGATCGAGTGAGGGGCACTCGATCGAGTAGCCACAGGTCTAAATTCTCCTAATGATCACCTTGCCAAACCAAAGAAATATATATAAGTCGGAATTTCAATTCCGACACCAACCACCTGCATAACAAGTCCTAAAAACATCCAAAATACGGCCTTATGGCCAAATACAAACCGAAAGTGTAACAAAAGTACTAAGAAACCAAGTACCAACAAACCAAGTACTAACTATAACAAATCTACGGGAACGGGTATATATAAAACAAGACCAAAGAAACAAGCATCACTTCACGGCCTGCTCCTCCATCTCCTCATTGCCACCACCTCCTCCGGATGTGCCTGCTCCAGCTGTACCCTCACCCGTGATATCACCAGTGCCAGAATTTGCTCCCACTCGCCATGGTGCCAAGCAATCGTAGGGGTAACTCGGAGGCTCTCCCCAAGTAGTCTGATCCATGCCAAAGGAGTGAAAGACCCCACTGTCATCACCAACACCTCTCCACCACACCGGGTGGGCCGAGGTAGTCCCGATGCCGTGCAAATAAGCCATCTCGTGTAAGTTCCGGAGCGTTAAGGTAGCAGATACCCTCTCCGTGAGCTCACTCACTCTCATCTCAGGACTGAAGAACGAAGGATAGGTGGGAAACTGATGCTGTGGAGGCACGGGCTGCTGTGGCTGAGTCTTAGTGACTCTCTCCCTCACCCGTCTCGGTCCCCTCCCCACTCTAGGCTGTCTATCCTCGGGTCTAGCCTGCTCCTTCTTAGTCGGCTCTTGCATCACCTCCAGAAGACCATCATCAATGAGGTAATACTGCCATGCATGAGCCTCCTCCTCATCATCGGAGTCCGCTGCCACTACCGCCGCCGTCAAAGGCTGAGTCGTGGGAAGGTGCTCGGAGTCAGGTATCCTCATCCAGCTCATACCCCATACCCTCCAAGCCAAACCACCACCCTCCAAGGTTCTCAACCATTTCTGGTCGAGGAATTAGTCTTAGTCCAAGGTAGGTACAGACGGGGCCATGGGTGTAAGGGACGAGGGGGCCTCAAAGGTGGTCAATCTCTCAGCCAACCGTGTGGCAATGGCGCCACAACTCAAGTATCGGGTCCCAGAGATGGCCAGCAAAGCTAGGCTAGCAAAGACTATGGTCGGGGCACTGTAGAAGACTCTCGTAGCTCGTGAGGGGTTAAGATAAGCAACTAACATCATCACCTCATGTGATTTCAACTTACTCACATCCTTCCGATCATAAAGTAAACAAGTCAAGGCACGTAGAAAGATCTTAAGGGTGATATGTTGCACATCATTGATCAACATGTTGCTTGAGGTGGGGGCGGGCTTGCCGGTAAAGCAAGGCATGTAACTACTGGCTCCACACTCAGTTGGGATATCCCTAAGGGCTCCCTTTTCCGGTCGGGCAAGGCCAAGGTGGGTAGCAAACATATCCATAGTCAAGAGGATACTAGTGTTCATGAGACGAAACTGGACGGTCTTAGCCGCCGCATCGTAGAGGAAAGAGCTCATGAACTCTAAGGTCAAGAGGGAGTAGGAATGTTTCCTCATACGGTACAAACCAGTCAAACCCAAAGTCTCAAATATATGCCTCACATCCGTCTCCACCCCTAGGTCCTCTAAGATTGTGGTGTCGATACAACGGGTCGGTTTCATGCGACGTTTCTGTAACTCGACAAAAGCATCTCTTTGCTTGAAATCAGCAAAGACGATGGTAGGGTACTCAGGCACAGGTGGGACCATGGGTCCCTAACTCCCCTCGCCAACCTCGGGCTCAGAAGCCCTCCCCCTCTCACTTTGACGGGTACCAACTGCAGGTTTCGGCATCTGTTTCAACATATACTTTAGACACACAAACGAACACTTACTCAAAGATAAATAAACTTTTCATGTATACTCATGGAAGAAGAAACAACTATGTACACACTTTCACCAGAACAATCAAAAGGTTCAAATATACTACTTCCAAAATTCATATCAGACGGTCTTTATAGCTATCAAAATATGAAAATTGCAACATCAATTAACAAACTAACTACAAATTAGGGTATTAATCTTTTCAAAATAGCTTCACAAATAGATAATCATCAAAAGAATTGGGGCGAATTTCAGTTTGGGGCACTTTTAAGACGGAGTTTTAAGACAAAATTTTGGGTAAAACAAGTCAAAATCAAAACTAAACATGGTACCCATAACATACATTACTCAATTTTCCCCCTTCCATATGCAAAAGACAAACAAAAATTCAATTTGAATCCCAAACCCTAGAAATTTTGGCTCCCACATACCCTCATATTGATTTGATTTTTTTCTACTTCTAACATCAATAATCAACAATCTAGAGCAATTATACCATGTTACAACTGTTGGAATAAGTGTCCTCCGACAATAATGCAATCACAACTATCGATCATAATGTTCACATGTTTAAATCTCATTTTAAGAATACATGTGGGATGTAATATTTTACAGTCAACTGGTCCACATATATCGGTAATGATTGGCTGACTAGAGTTTGACATTACTGTCGTGCGACGGTGGTGATCAGTTGATCCCCTTAGGTCATACCTATATGGAAATACTCTTAATTGATTATTTAATTAATCGTATGCCGATACGAGTTAATTAAATTGATTAAAATTGACGGATGATTTTGTGAGTAAAGTTAACGTGTCTTATTGTAATTCGATTAAATTAGATACGGTCTAAGTAATCGAATTGTTTTATTACTTAGATAAAATTATTGTTTACGAAACAATTGAAATTGAAATTGAATGAATAATTTATTATAAATGCAAGACGTTGTAATTTATAATTTGATAAACCGTTTTGGTACAAGTAATTACGAATTGCTAGTTAATTTTGTATATGACATATTTTATTAATATGTTGATTTTTAATATGTTCGAAATACATTACAATTTCACATGTCAAGTAACATGTCACATATGTCACAATTGACAAATGACAAAAATAAGATGGACCTTCCATTTTATATTAAGTGTACCGAAATGGGGAGGGTTAGGGTCTTTAAATTGTGTTAATTATTTTAAGTGGAAAACAAAATGATTACCTACCTAATAGTAGCCATGCAACCCTAGTTTTCTTGGGAAGAAAATGAGCTTCATGCATTGGCTCCCCTTCACCCAAGCCCACCGGTTTTCAAAGAGAGAATATAGAGGGTTTTTCCTCTAATTTATTCATTCACAACATATATGTTTTTCTAGTGTAAGAAAATTAATTCTCTCTACAATTTGTGAAAATCTTAGAGAAATAAAACCTCACAAATACTCCCTCTTGGACAGAAATATTCAAGAGCAATTACAAATTATTTTGTGTCAAATTTTAAGTAAAGACTAATATTATTACTAGATCATAATAGTATTGGTTATTAAAAGTATTCCTTGGGTATATGCTTTTGGGAGAGGTTCTAATTTGAACCTTTTTCATCCATTGTTGGAAAGCTCAAGAACTAACAAGAAAGAGATCTTGTTGGTGCCCAAATGGCCGAAAATAAGATGGTGAGAAATCGATTTTTCCATCTCCTTTTATTAAGTTTGCATGCATAAGATCTTGTATTTATTTTATGACCAAATAAATTATTTCATATATGAATATGTAAACTAATGAGATTATTGAATCCCAATAAGCGGTATCAAGAGCCTTAGGTTGTTTGCATGCAAATCGGTTTATGGTTTTTCCGAGTTATAAGACTAACATACAAAACTAATTAATTTGGATTTATGAAGATAAATCTATAAATAACTTTTCATGTTAAAAGTTTCTGGTCCTAAGTGATTTTTAGGATATTTTGGTTTATTTATGGATTTTATTGTTCATTTTATATATTATTGGCATTAAAATGTGATTTTTATGAGAAAAATGTCATTTTTGGACGAAAAATAGCTAAACTTCGAATTTTCCAGTGGTTTTTGGATATGTTTTCACAT
Source organism: Silene latifolia (assembly GCF_048544455.1). Classification (NCBI taxonomy): domain Eukaryota; kingdom Viridiplantae; phylum Streptophyta; class Magnoliopsida; order Caryophyllales; family Caryophyllaceae; genus Silene; species Silene latifolia. The sequence continues at coordinate 61,983,950 of NC_133526.1, read as the reverse complement.
ATATTTTCTAATGATGGCCTATAAATTTTAATGTTAAAATAAGTTGTTTTGCTCGAAATATGAATTTTATAAGTGAAAATCGTATTTAAATGGGGAAATAGGTTAATATGAGTTACATTTCGAATCTGGTCATGGAAATTTAGTATGTTGTCACATGGAATTTTACAAGATGTGTGTAAAAAATATTTGGCTATAATGAAGTCTTTTTGCATGATTTATGAATTTTTTATGAAAACTCACATAAATAGTGACTATAATTAGTATTAATGCTAAAACATACTTCATGACTAAAGGAAAAAAATGTCACATGTTGCATTTTATCATATATTTCATATCTAAAAGTGAGAAGTTGATGAATATAATTTTTCTCATATTTTAAGGTCATATTTGTTAAAACCGATAAACCGCAACATTGTTTTTCTCGATAATTTTTCGAAGTTTTTAACCTAAGTTGTGAATATTATGAGTGTCATGGTATTTTTCCAGAATGTTCATGAGTTTAAATTTCAAATTTCGAAATTATTTGAAATTTTTATAATTTAATTTGAAGTTTATAGCATAAATTTTGTATTTTTGGTCCATAATGAACAATATTAAGAAATCAAGTTGAGTTATTGTCAACATATTAGTGAAGACTAAGTTTTGAGTCTTAAGATGGTTAGGGTAATTAACTTGTACATAAATATGAATTTATGTAATTATTGTGATTATAATAAGTTAAATCACGCAAATCCGTAAAAACCGATTAATATACGATATTGGCTCTTTAAAGGCGATTTAGCATAAAATTTAGCATGTTCATACATATTATAATGCGGCATTTTATTTATGATTGTCATAATTTAATTTTATGTAATTTTTGAATTATGTAATTTTACTTAGTATGGCCTTAGTTTTAATTGGTATTATCCGAAATATATGGGAATATCTATTCGGTTGTAATTATTGTGATCTCGTATCACCGTTTTGTAATTTAAGAGATTTATTTTTATTTTAATTACAAATTTATAATAGGAAATTATGTAATTCATTTTGTAATTTAATTATTCCGGAGTTCCTTGAAGACGGTGCCATTCGAGAAGGCGATCCATCATAGAAAGTGTTGCCTTGAAGTGCGTGCCAAGACCGAAGTTCAAGGGACCAAAGGAGTTGGTTTCCGAATTTGTAATAGATTATTAGATTTACTATTTTAGGAAGGCCATACTAGGATTTTATTTTTATGCTTTGCATTTTATTTATATGTTGCATGCATCGCTAAATCGCCATAACTAAACATGCATTTTATATCGAGTTTATCGTCCGTGTCAATTACAATTATCGTAGTTCACCGCTTTAGTTCACTTAAAACGTGATAGATAATAAATTGACATGACCTCTCGCTAAAATTAACAATTGAGACTTAGCTTTACCAAAAAGTAGAAACCATGAAAACCTATTTCGTGAGGGAGTGCGCTCGGCCACACCGGGGTACAAACCTTGTTACGTAGGGAAAGTGGGTGATAAATGTCTATCTACCGAATTCATGTTGATAAGGGATGAATCGGCTACACCGTGCCCAAGTTAATATGAATTTGGATCATGGACACATTTATTGGAAATTTGGGTTGAACTCAACAAAAGTATTCTCGACCATAGCCGGATGTGTTTTAGGCTAAAGATAAATATTAATGTAATTTTATCGACCAAGAGTTCTAAAAGTAGAATCGATTAAAGAGTTAATCCACCGAGTTATATTGATAAGGGATGAATCGGCTACACCGTGCCCAAATTAATATGAATTTGGATCTTGGAATCATTTATAATAGTTGGGTAGAGGTCACTATATAAATGCTCATATCTTGTTAAATTATTTACAAGTATGATTAAAGAGACAAATGTTAAAATTTCCTTTTCCTCCATACTTGTAGTTCATTACAATGAATCCATCAAACGCTACTACACCGATAACTATTGAGTTTTGCCACAATTTTTTTGACGACGTTTGCTTCAAAAATGATTTCGACACTACTATAGAACTTCATTTTGGGATAGGTTCGGATGGAAACATAAACTTCATCACTTCTTCTAGACCACCTACTACTACAAGATCTCTTGTGAGCCGGTCTCAGGAAGACCGCCTCATAAAATCTATAGGATCTTTATCTTTGGAAGAGAAAGATGCCAAAACTAGTGGGAGCTCAAGCAATCAAGCTCTTGCTTCTAAGGGCAAAAGGTTCAAGAAGAAGGGAAAGAAAGAGAAAAACTTCAAGCAAGTTGAAGATGAATGCCATTATTGCTATGGCATGGGACATTGGCTTAGGAATTGTCCTATATATTTGCGAAATATAAGGGAAGGAATCATCGCTCCAAAAGGTAAAATTCCTAAGGAAATTTATGTTATTGATGTAAACTATACTTCCACTACGACATGGGTACTGGATACCGGTTGTGGTTCTCACCTTTGTAATCATTTACAGGGGCTAAGAGACGTGAAGAGGCTTAGCAAAGGAGATGTGGATCTACGCCTTGGAAATGGAGTTCGAGTAGCGGCCGAATCCAAGGGGACTTATGTATTAGCTTTGCCTAATGGATTTGAGTTGTATTTACATAATTGTTTTTATGTGCCTACACTTTCTAAAAACATATTTTCTATCGCCATGTTAGACATGGACGGTTTTTGTTTTGTCATTAAAAACAATCGTTGTATTATTTCAAGGAACGACTTGGTTATAGGCCAAGCTCCTTCCATTAATGGCATTTACATTTTAGAAACCTCGAATCCAACTAATGACATCTACAACATTCAATCAAAGAAACTCAAATCAAGTGATCCAAATGAATCGTTCATTTGGCATTGTCGATTAGGTCACATAAACGAGAATCGCATCAAAAGATTAATTTCGACTAATGTGATTACACCATTTGATTTTCAATCATATGGAACATGCGAATATTGCCTTCTTGGCTAGATGACTCGTAATCCTTTTAGCCGTAAAGGAACACGAGCTAGTGAACTATTGGGACTCACACATACCGATGTATGTGGACCAATGAGTATCACCGCTCGAGGAAATTATGACTACTTCATAACCTTCACCGATGACTTGAGTAGATATGGGTATATCTATTTAATGAAGCATAAGAGTGAAGCTTTTGAGAAATTCAAGGAATTTCAAAATGAAGTAGCGAACTAAGGATTCTATCTTAGTGTTTGGAGGAGACACCGAGCTCCGTGTTAATGGTTACACGGACTCAAGTTTTCAAACGGATAGAGATGACATGAAATCACAAGCTGGTTTTGTTTTCAGGCTCAATGGTGGTGCTGTAAGCTGGAGAAGCTTCAAGGAAGCTGTGACTGCGGATTCGACAAGGGAGGCTGAGTACATTGTAGCATCAGAAGCTGCCAAGGAAGCTGTATGGATCAGGCAATTCACGGAAGGTCTAAGAGTAGTACCTATCGCCAATGATCCCATCACTCTCTATTGTGATAATAGTGGGACAATCTTTCAAGCCAAAGAGCCAAAGTCTAGTAATAGATCTAGACATGTACTTAGAAAATATCATGTAATTAGAGATTTCATTGAAAGAAAGGAAATTGCGATATGTAAGGTTGGGACGGATGATAACATAGCTGATCCGCTCACCAAGTCTTTATCGCAAGCTAAGCATGATGGACATGTTGCGTCCATGGGACTTAAACGCATGCCAGTTTTATGTTAGATTTTGATATGAAATAAAAGAGTTGTTTTATTTGCTCATATGCATAATCACATTTGTCTTTTATTTTTCCATTACTTTGTCATATTCAAATGGGTTGTGGAGACAAGATTGAACCCCATTAAAGTGAACTAAATTGACATAGTAATCGCCCATAGTCACTTGTATGAGGTGACATCTCGAAGTGACTAGAGTGTGATGCGATTGATGGCAAGTTCAAGTGCCATAGAGTCATATGAGAACGACTAGTCGATCACATAGGCAGACTGTTAGGAACACTTTGTCGGGCTAATGACCGCTTATAGAGTTCTGGAAAATTTATATAGCCTGGTCGTGGCGAGAGCTACTATAGTATTCTAATGAGTCGATTCTTTTGACTAAAGACTGTTCGCCTAAGGTGGCACAGTTTCAGATTAACTTTGATTTATGTTACTACGACCTTCGTAAATGGGGTCAAATGGGCATATTTTGGGTTATGATGGCTGTGGCTAGTCGAAGGGGATAGTGCGATAGGAATTGTCCACCTCTTGTCAGGGTTAAAACAATATCTCAGGGCCACTCGAGGAGTAATGAACTGGAAATGCGTGGCCACGCTAGGAAGGTATCTATGGTAGATAACTCCAGTCAATCAGTTATTCTCCAGATCGAGGAAACCACTCTCGATATGATCACTTGCAAGTACGACCTGAAAGACACCTTGCATTGAGTGGGAGATAGTAATTGGACAAGAGAATTGGTGATGCACACTTGTCGAGGACAAGTGGGAGATTGTTGGAATAAGTGTCCTCCGACAATAATGCAATCACAACTGTCGATCATAATGTTCACATGTTTAAATCTCATTTTAAGAATACATGTGGGATGTAATATTTTACAGTCAACTGGTCCACACATATCGGTAATGATTGGCTGACTAGAGTTTGACATTACTGTCGTGCGACGGTGGTGATCAGTTGATCCCCTTAGGTCATACTTATAGGGAAATACTCTTAATTGATTATTTAATTAATCGTATGCCAATACGAGTTAATTAAATTGCTTAAAATTGACAGATGATTTTGTGAGTAAAGTTAACGTGTCTTATTGTAATTCGATTAAATTAGATACAGTCTAAGTAATCGAATTGTTTTATTACTTAGATAAAATTATTGTTTACGAAACAATTGAAATTGAAATTGAATGAATAATTTATTATAAATTCAAGACGTTGTAATTTATAATTTGATAAACCGTTTTGGTACAAGTAATTACGAATTGCTAGTTAATTTTGTATATGACATATTTTATTAATATCTTGATTTTTAATATGTTAAAAATACATTACAATTTCACATGTCAAATAACATGTCACATATGTCACAATTGACAAATAACAAAAATAAAATGGACCTTCCATTTTATATTAAGTGTACCGAAATGGGGAGGGTTAGGGTCTTTAAATTGTGTTAATTATTTTAAGTGGAAAACAAAATGATTACCTACCTAATAGTAGCCATGCAACCCTAGTTTTCTTGGGAAGAAAATGAGCTTCATGCTTTGGCTCCCCTTCACCCAAGCCCACCGGTTTTCAAAGAGAAAATATTGAGGGTTTTTCCTCTAATTTATTCATTCACAACATATATGTTTTTCTAGTGTAAGAAAATCAATTCTCTCTACAATTTGTGAAAATCTTAGAGAAATAAAACCTCACAAATACTCCCTCTTGGACCGAAATATTCAAGAACAATTACAAATTATTTTGTGTCAAATTTTAAGTAAAGACTAATATTATTACTAGATCATAATAGTATTGGTTATTAAAAGTATTCCTTAGGTATATGCTTTTGGGAGAGGTTCTAATTTGAACCTTGTTCATCCATTGTTGGAAAGCTCAAGAACTAACAAGAAGGAGATCTTGTTGGTGCCCAAATGGCCGAAAATAAGATGGTGAGAAATCGATTTTTCTATCTCCTTTTATTAAGTTTGCATGCATAAGATCTTGTATTTATTTTATGACCAAATAAATTATTTCATATATGAATATGTAAACTAATGAGATTATTGAATCCCAACAACAACAATTATAAGCAAGAATACATGTATATAAATCGAATTTTCAGAAAACACCAACACTTTATATGGTTCTAATTGATTCAAAACAAAGAAAAGGATGAACATTCCTACCTTGAATGATTAGCAAGTGAAAAGGACGAATTAAACAAGAAGAACACCAAGAAAACAAGCACAAAATCACCAAGTTTTGAGAGCAAAGAGAGAGATTGAAGGAATTTAGGGTTTATAGAGATGAAGAAATAAGAAGAAAGGAGTTGAGAAGAGTATAAAAATCCCGTCTAATTGCGGGTACTGTAGCACTTACTCGATCGAGTAAGTACGGTACTCGATCGAGTGGCCTCTACCCGATCGAGTTGGAGCTACTCGATCGAGTTTTCACTAGCAGTTCCAACTTTTTCGATCTTATAACTCCTCTTCTAGATCGAGTAAGGTGTACTCATTCGAGTAGGCACTTGTACTCGGTCGAGCAAGACCAGGTGCGAGGTCAAAAGTTACGAGTTTAGTTAACGATCCCTGTAAAACAACAACTCGTGTCGATTCCAAAGTATAATTGGAAATCGTCACAGATTATTTCATCCAATCGCGACACATTATTACTACTCAAATGTAACATAACTATTTCATCCGAACTTTACACATATCATCCATCCTATGTCAAACATTATACAAGACAACTTGCTATGATAGCAGTACATACGTATAAACAATCAACACACTACTTCACATTTGCTTACGCATTTGCAAATTCGATTATCCGGTTTATGTTTGCGCTATATTAAGCGTCCATTGGCAACTTAATTACTTCCTACTACACAAGTTTACTCAAAATTTCAAACATGTCACATAATTCATCAACCAAATACCTAACCTAATTATGCCATACTACAAGAATACGTAACATCATTCATCCATTGTATCCCCAAACATTACTTGCCAACCTTTACTAACTCGTACGCATACAAAGACTCACAACTCATTATTATCATCACATTATCCAACACTATCATGCAACTATCAGTACTTTCATCATCTTTATCACATCCACACACATTTTCAACAAACCACAAACCTTCACAGTTCATCATGACGAATTACACGCACTAAATATCACCATAGACTCCATCACAACTATTTCTAACTTATCTATCATACACACTTATGCACATAATTCCCGACTCGATATCCCCATTCTCGGTGACTGGCTTAAGCATATTGGGGCCATGATTTTGAAATGAGGGCGCCTACTCACCCCAAATCAAGCATCAGATGGGGCTCCCAACATACATACACCAAGTTCATTTTATTAGACTCACTACATTCATTAGGCTCATTAGTTACAGGTTCCAAAATCGTCGCTCTGATACCACTTTGTAACACCATCATCTACCAAGGAGCCTTAACAAGACCTTCCCTAGCAGATAAGGGTGTTACCATCTCGGTTGCCCTAGGACAGTAATAATAAAATGCCGATAAAAGAACGTTTATATTATATTACAAGTGATTTAAACCAAACAAACGATACAAAAGATGCAACTCGTGATAACTATAAACTAGGTGGAACTATCTCTACCAAGACTCGTGGTAGACTTCTCCCTCCAAGCACCGAGCTAGGATCCATACACCAACCTGCTAAGACTGACTGCTCACCATAGTGGATTACGGCAGACACAACACAAGAAGACAACACAACAATACCACACATGGTCAGTGACTGAGGTACCAAGTACAAAGGCAGACACCATGAAGTACAGTAACACACATACATCACCTCCTCCAACCAACCACACATCTCTGACTACCCGAAGGTCCAGTCCTGCCAGTGGGGGACCGCAGCCGTTGGCACCTAAGCCCCGCTCATCTAATTCGAGCGATAACCCATGTTCCTTAATGTGCACATCCCCTCTGTGGCGGGTTCCACAGAGGGCAAATCAAGGGCGTGAAGCCACTCCCGCAAGTGACTCCACTCAGCCGAGGACGCACCTTGAGAACCACAGACAATCAAGCACAACCAGATGTTCAATCAACAATCACCAATTCCTATTCCAATACAATATTAATCAATCGACCAAAACCAACCATCAAAAATAACTCTAAACCAACCATACATCAACAATAGACACTCTAGACAACCAACAATACTGAGTAGGAGAACCTACCTTTAGCAAACCGCAGCGATTCCGCGCACGACCATAAGATAACAAGCAACCACCAAAAATCATCTATAACAACCATCATAACCATCTATTACTACTACCATAACAGAAATCAAGAAAGATGATGATGATGACAACATACCTATTCAAAGCAATCCGACGTCAAGACCGCTACGTAACTCAAGCATCACATCCCTATAGTGTAACCACTCTCAAAAGCTTCAAGGAGATGACCCATGGTGGAGGAGAAGTGAAATGACGGCATCTAGGTTTAGGAAGAAAGGTAGAGAAATGATTTGGGTTTCACGATTTACGATATATAATTCCCCGCTGAACTCCTGTTACTCGATCGAGTAACCCACTTACTCGATCGAGTGGCCTCTACTCGATCGAGTTCCCAAGCTACTCGATCGAGTAGCCTCTACTAGATCGAGTAACACGAACTCAAAGGCTCACAACGTCACAAAGTTTAACTCGTAAGGTTTTCGAAGGTTAAGATAGGTGTTTAAGATCAGTCAATGTCGGTCAACGGGTCTCTAAAAGGAGGGGTATTACAGGCCGGTCTATGCAGCTAATGTGACTCATATTTACGCACATTTAGTCCCCTAACTAGCCTAGTTCCTATGCTTTTTAGTGTGTATTAAGGTCGTTTCTTGTCTTTAGCTTCCTATTATACATGCTCTATGAGATTTGGTGTCCTTGATAGGAGAGGAGCACTAACCTTGCCTAAACAGAGTAAAATGGAGCTAAATTGATAAACATATAACGACCAAGCACCAAAGAGGAGACTAGCATTTAAGGCCTAAGTTAATAAAGCAAGGAATGGGCAATAACAAAGGAACCCCAGGACCTCTTGATGATCCCCACGGATCACAAGGCAGCAAAGCGAACACAAGATGAAAAGCCCTTTAGGCTGAGTGTCCCAGACTCAGGACGTGCGTCACCAAGCTCAGGACGGGCGTCACCAAGCTCAGGACGGGCGTCTCCAAGCCAGGACGAGCGAATTGTTATGCAGCAAGCTTTTCTTTGCAATGGGGAGTCGTGCGTGTCCTTGAGGGACTTGCAAGCTAGGACGTGCATGGCCTTGCGGGACTTGCAAGACACCAATCTTCTCTTAAGGAATTAATCGTCATTTAAGCCCTTTGTAACCCTAATTCTTGTACTTAATTTTTAGTATAAATACCCCATTGTACTACCTAGCTAATTACCAATTTCTCTCTTAGATTAAACCAAGTTTTCTTAGATTAAACCAAGCTTTCTTAGATTAGATTAGGAGTAGATTAGAATAGATTATCCTTTAATATTTCCATAAATTACACATTAATCTTTCCTTAATTATTGTTCAAGCTTTATTATGTAATTGAAGATTATTGGGTTATTATTTGGAGATTTGACAACTCTTCATCAATTAATCAAGTTCTCTTCTATTATTCTTTAATTTCCATTTGTACATCTTAATATTTGTATAATCTCTTTACTCTTTACTCTTTATTCTTTATTGCGTATTTCCTCACTCTTTAATTATGTTTATGCTTGTTAAGATGATTGACACCATTGATAAGATGTCTTCCATGATAATAAGTGAGTAGTTACTTAACTAGGATTAGTGGGGGATTAGGGGAGTTAATCATGGGATAGATTTATGCTTAATGAGTTCATATGAATGCTTGCTTATTGTTCTTCAATTTATACATATATCATGTTTGATGAAATGCTTGATTGACAACCTAGCATGTTTCTCTTGTCCTTTGAAAGACTTGTAAGATATAAACCAACTCAAGCCTTATTAGATCTTGCATATAGCTGAATAGGGAAAACCCAAGTCGACTTGTAGGTGTTGTAAGGACTTAACCGACTCGGCTCCGAGACGTAAGTTTCCCTAAGAATTGGTTTGTTAGACTATGCATGTAGTTTAATAGGAAGAATTAAGTCGATTTGTAGGTGTTGTAAAGTCATGAATAACTCGGCTCCGAAACCCAAATCTTCCTATGAATTATAAGACATGAACTAACTTAATTCCAACAATAATAATTGCTTGCATCTATATAGCTCATCTATGCTATCTCACCATGATTCCCCTATGATCCCGTGACATCCTAGTGCCTTTAATTATTTGTTTACATCCTTATTTTATTGCTTGTTTTACTTTATTGATTTCATTAGTTTAGAACCATCAACTCAAACCCTAACAATTGTGACACTAGCATATATTAAGATAGATAGAGTTAGAATCCAAAACACACCGTCCCGTGGATCGACCTCGACTTAACCACTATCTTGTTGTTTGTTGAGTGATATAAATGTGTTTGATTCAGTGAACAACGACTCGCTCACCATCAAAATGGCGCCGTTGCCAGGGACGGTGTTTTGTGATTAAGTTCTTAGTTGTTTGTGTATTTTAATTGCGCTTTAACCTTGAGGAACTTGTTCCTCAAGGTCGTTTTTACCGTTTTATTGTAGTTTCCATGTTTGTAGTTGTATCATTATCTTGGCTATGATGATGACCCAAGACTTGGTACATGGAGTATGTGGTGGATCGTTTGAGTATGACTACAATGGGTATGGAGAGTTTGAGGAGCAAGTCAACACAAACCTACCTTACAAATCATACAATGAAAATCCTAACTACTACCCCAAGTTTCCCCACCAAAATCACCACACCCAATATCCACAACAACCACCCACCCAAGACTCACTTTACAACCAATTCCAAATGCCACAATATAACCACTTTCACACCCACACACAACAAGAAAATGACCCAAACTTTGACATTCAAAATGTGGTTCTCCAAATGATGGGAGATCAAAAAAATTTCTTCAAACAAGTGTTAGAGGAGAGCCAACATAGGGACAATGTTCTTCAAAGCATTGCTACCTATGGTGAAGAGTTGGGAATTCAAATTTCACAAATGAAGGCGACCCAAGCAAGCACCCAAGCAACCACTCCTCACCAATCCTTGAGCATTGACCATGAATGTGTATTTGAGGTAATGACCTTTGATGAAGAAGATGTGAAGTGGGAAGAGCCAATCTCCTTGAGCTCTTGTGAGTATGAAAGTGTGGTATTTGATGAGGAAGATATGAGGTTGAGTAAGCCAAATACTCTTAGCCTTTGTGAGTATGGGGGTGTGACTTTTGATGTGAACATTGAGATGGTGGAGGAAGAATTATTGAGGAGAAGTAAAGCCCCTATTTATGATTCATATGGAGAAAGCGATGATGACGCATCTATGGAAGAATATGATGAGGGAAAGATGGACTCAAATGATGAATGAAGTTATGGGAATAGCTTGCTTCAGGAACCCATCCTTGAGAAGTTTGAAGACTATTTCAATGAAGAGGAAGAATGCCTCTTCCTTATTGAACATGAGGACCTTCTCACACCCACTATAGAACCCATGATAGTTAGAGATGACATTATAGACCTTCTCACGAAAGTCAAATCGTCATACAAGAATTACTTAGTGGAGAAGCTCAAAGACAAGGCTAAGAAGGAGCCTACATGTGGAAATTTGGCACCCACTATCCCAACTCCTAAGACACCCCATCATCAATGCCATGAAAGTTCACCTTCTATCCTTGGAGGATTGACTAGTCCAAGTATTTTCGTCATCAAGTTTGGAAGAAATAGGAGCAACCGAAAAACCCCCTATGACAAGAATCTCAAGTTTGCTAGTTATAAGAGCCGGGAAGGCCATCATGATGAAGCAAAGGAGAAAAAGAAGAAGCTCGAAGGGAAGTCCACCTTGGATTGGCCCGACTCTATCTCAAAATGGTTCAAAACTTACTCATGCTTACTTGAGGACCATTCACAAGCTTTTGACCAACTTTTAAGAGCTTTAAGCTCTATGGACAATGGATTTCAAACATGTCAAACAAGTTTGGTGGAGTCCTATCTCAAACCACCGTTTGTAACATATTCCTTTCTAAAAACTTTGCAATGTATAATATCAAAAATACTTTTAGATTATTACATGAGAGGTATGAGGGAGAGTTCTTTATCTATTCTTTGAGGAAATTTTCAGAAAATGGTGATAAGAAGGAATCACAAAGGGTGAAAGGGAAAGGATTAGCATAAAACGATTAAAAGTTTGACAAGAAGCAGATCAGGACTCCCGTCTCGACAGTAGCCCGCTCGACCCGAGCCGTGCTTCAGACAAAATAATTCACTGACATAAGATCTGCGCGATTTACGGTGAGGCCGCACGTCCCAGCTACTGATCCGCTCGTTCCAAATTTAGGATGCTCGTCCTGAGCGGTGCATTAAGCAAAAAGTTTCCCTGGTTGAAAATCTGGGCAGATTATTCAAAGGACGCCCGATCCCAATTCTGAGTCGCTCGAGCCGACCTCAAATCGCTCGACCTGAGCTGTATTCAAAACAAAGAGGATCTACTGGAAGAGAATATGCGCGTCTCCTTGACAGGACGCCCGTGCAGCAACTTCAGGACGCTGGACCCGTCGCCAAGTCGCCCGGACAGTAGAGGATGAATGCTGGGCTGTATTTTTGTACGGCCGAACCCAGCCCCTAGCCCACTCATCCCAGCACCTTTCTTTGATATAAACGCCTCCCCCACCATCCCTATTCCCTTATTTTATCAACATCAAAACCACATCTCATCATCCTCCTTACAATCTCCATAACAAATTGAACAAGTCCCTACTAACCACATCAAGCAAGAATGAATCTAAGAAGTAAGAGCAAGAAGGCTGCCGAGACCGCGCCCAAGCGTCGCAAGGGTAAAACTTCAACCGCCTCACGGGAAGCAAGGGGCCAACAAAATGTAATGATACCGGATGTTGCACAACTTGAGTATTTCCCGGAGGTACACTTCACCAAAAATGAACACCGCCAACGCTTTGAGCAATTGCTAGGTAAGGACTATGAACGTACTCAATTCATCGATCTTAATGTGTTAGAAATACTTGGCATAAGGCATCAAACAGAGGTATTCTTCAATGGCTTGGGTCTTGAGAAGATGTTCTATGCCCATGAGGACACTTACTTGAGTCTCACACTAGAGTTTTTGTGTAGTCTCCGTGTTGTCACTAATCGGCGAAATGATGTCATTATGGAGTTCCGTATTTGCAATAGAGACCATAGGTTGACTCTAGACTAATTTGCAAGTATCTTTGGTCTTGAAGTACCAAGGAATGACATCGATAAGCCCTCCGACTTTATTGTTAACAATCTATGGAGGGCCATTTTTGGAAGAGAACTTCATTCCTAAAAGCAATGTTATACTTTTGCTATCCAACATCCGGTGATTAGGATTAGTGAGCGGTTTGTGGCCGGAACTATAAATAGAAGGCTGGAGCAAGACAGGTGCACCCTTCTCGACTTGACCTTTCTAGAGTCTTACTTGAATGTGCAAGGGACAATGCCCTATAACTTCAACACACCCTTTGAGATAGTTACAAGATTCAATGACTTTGCAAACGGGAATTCTCCAATCAAAACCTTTGTGATGGGAGGCGTAATTACAATTTTGGCCAATGAACTTTGCCCTGGGTTCAACTTTGATGGAAGCTATGAAAAGCTCAAGGGAAGCACCTTGATAGATGAGGATTCTATCTTCAACCACCACCATTGGTGTAGATACAATCAAGCCGGAAGTGTAGAGTGGTTCACCAAGGGATGCACACCACTTATTCTCATGGGGTGGAACATACCACCCACCGAGCCCCACTTGAGCCGGTACTCACCAAGGCCAAGCTACCTCTTCCCCAATGCATTGAGATCCTTGACCACCTGCCACCAAGAGAAGAAGCACCCCATCGACCTCGCGAGTTTCCGGAATGGGGTAACGCACCACCATCTTATGTACTCATTCCACCCTACCCAACACCACATGTACCATTCACTCCTCAAGATCTGAGAGCTCCATCCATGAGTGAATTGATGAAGCTCATGCAAAATGTTGATCTTCGAGTGCACGATGGGAGGGTTGACAATTAGATGGCCCAATACCCCTCATACCACAACATGGCTCAACAAGGGTACATCAACCCTAGAGGCCCTCATCCATCTTGGGCTCAACTACATCTCTTGTTACCTAACTATGGCAACCAATGAGGGAACTTTGGCGAACAAAGTGGGGGATTCTTTAGCCAAGGAGGAGGCTATGACCAAGGAGGGTCAAGCGGACATGGAGACCGCAATGTGACGATGATGATGAGTAAGATGGCTAGAGGTGCTTAACCACACCACCTCCATTTGTATGATACCTTTTCCCTATCTCTCATGTATAGTTGCATTATAATATATCTCACATGATTCATGTAGTTAGTTGCATATAAACTAGAATCCATGCATAATCACTAATGACCAAACCTATTCATTTCTATACTAGAAATAGTGCTTAAATCGATTTGGGGAGGTTTGATCATAAGTGACCATAGCTTAATAGAGAACATGTATCATCTAGTGTAGTTTAGGTTGCATTCATTTGTTATATATGCCATATAGAATTGCATTTGGTTAGAGCATGCATTCATTCATATCAATGGCATTTGTACTTCAATTTCCAAAAAACTTTAAAAATCCAAAAACATGTATTTTCTTTTCATTCCCACTCCTACATGTACATTGAGGACAATGTCCAAAATAAAGTGGGGGATGGGAATTTATATGCCAAAACATATAAAAATTTGAAAATTTTTGAAAAATCCCAAAATATGTTCTTTAATTTCATAAAAACAAAAACCATAAAAATTTAAAAATTTAAAAATTCCAAAAACATGTTCTCTCCTTTGTAATGTAGAATTGTATATATTGTACATATTTGTTTATCACTCTTATCACATTGGGTCGACTACGCCACATTCGAGGCATGAAGAAAATAGAAGACCGCATGGTATGATCTTTCCAAATCTCCTTCCTCCTTTTTATATGTTAATGACAATGTGGTGTTAGGTTCATATACCTATTATTAGACTCTTCTAATAGTGAACAAATTAACATTTTAATTATTAGTTCTTTAGATCTAGTGCATGCATAACAAAATAAGAGATTAAGAAGAAAAATAATGTCCCTTACATTATTATTTTCGGATTTATGGGCACAAGTAAGGTCTCCTACCTTCACTTGTTCTTGAGCTATAATGAGTATTAGGATAATCCTCCAAAACTCTATATTAAGAGCTCTCCTTTTGATTGCACCTAAGATTTAACCCTTATCACTACTAAATAATATTTGCTACATATTTTTATTTAGTAATCTACCTTAAAATTGATTACTAATACTCTTATATTACATTAATAATATTAGTAATGTTGTTGACTAATTTGGATTATCATTTCTGAAGTTTTAGAGAAAGATGAACTAAGTAAGAGAGATGTATGCATGTGAATGAATGAATGTGCATTAGTAGAATGAATAAGAGAACAAATTCTCTTAAAGAAGAGGTGGAGAAACCGGTTGGGGGTAAAGGGCTTAATGCCAAAATTTGGCATCTTCTTTTTCTTTTTCTCTTCTCCATAATGTAGGTGTGTAAGGCTACTAGATGTAGGTATGATTATATTAATCTTAATCACATAAAATAATATCATCCACACTCCACTACAACCTCCATTTCGGTCCACTTACATAAAATGGACTACCATTTTATTTTGTCAATTTGTCATTTATCACACAATATGTCACATGTAGTATGTTACATGTTATTAATTAATTTAATGCATATTTATCAAATAAATATCATTTTATGAATTAATTAAATTACATATAACAAATTGACTAGTGATTCTTGATCACATAAATAAAATGTGTCATATAATTATAATTCACAACATCTTGTAATTATAATTAATCATTCATTCTTATCTCAATTGTTTCACAAACAATAATCAATTTTAGTAATAAAGTATTTCAATTACTAAAATAAATCTTATTTAATCCCATTACAATAAGATATAAACATTCTCTCTCACAAATTGAATTGTTCAATTTTTAGGAATTGATTAACTTGTATCGTCATACAATTAATCAACTTCACTGATAAGGGCATCATCCTTTAGGTGTGACCTTAAGGGATCAACTGACCACCACCGTCCTACGACAGTAACGTCAAACTCTAGCAAGCCAATTGTTACCGATTAATGTTGATCAGTTGACTATTTAATTTATCATCCCGTTCGTATTCTTAATATGAGATTTGATTATGATATTTAAATCATGTGATCGCACTATTGTTGAGGACAAATACTCCAACAATCTGCCACTTGTCCGAGAAAAGTGTGCGTCACCAATTCTCTTGTCCTATTACAATCTCCCACTCAATGCAAGGTGTCTCGCAGGTCGTACTTGTATTTGATCATATCTTAAGTGGTTTCCTCGATCTGGAGAGTAACTGTCTGACCGAAATTATCTACCATAGATACTTTCCGAGCATGGCCACGCATTTCCAGTTTACTACTCCTCGAGTGGCCTTGAGATTTCAAATAACCCTGACAATGGGGTGGACAATTTCTATCGCACTATTCCCTTCATTTAGTCACAGTTCATCGTGACCCAAAATATACTCATTTGACCTTAGTTACGATAGTCGTAGAGCATAAATCAAAGCCAATCAGAAATTTGTGCCAACTTGGGCAAATAGTCTCTAGTTAAAAGAATTGACTCATAAGAATACTATAGTAGCTCTTGCCACGACCAGACTTTATGAATTACCAGAACTCTATAAGCGGTCACTGCCCGACAGAGTGTCCCATACAGTCTGCCTATCTGATCGACTAGTCATCCCATATGACTCTATGGCACTTGAACTTGCCATCAATCGCATCACACTCTAGTCAATTCGAGACGTCACCTCTTCTAAGTGACTAGGGGCGAATACTATGTTAATCCAGTTCACTTTAATGGGGTTCAATTTGTCTCTACAACCCATTTGGATATAACAAAGTAAAGGGTGAGTTTAATAAAACTCAAACGATAAATGCGATTATCATATATGAATAGTCAATACACTATTACTACTTCATATCTTATAATGTTTAGTGTACCTTTTACACTAGTTAAAATGCAATAAAAGCTTGGTCAGTGGATATACCATATATCTATATAATCCAACTTTATTAATTGCTATTTCTTTCTTTTCAATGTTATATCTAATAACATGAATTTATCTAAGTAGATGTCTAGTCTTTTTACCAGACTTGGGCTCTTTTATTTGAAAGATGCTCCCACTGTTATCGCATAACTTGTGATAAAGTCTTTGGTAGAGGAATCTACTCTCATTCCCTACGTTGACATTTTATCACAATTTACTTAGATTCCTTTTGTTGAATTTGCAATGTACGAAACTAAAACACTTTTCTAGTCTCTTACTCTTAAGTCAATAAAATCAGCCTAGGATTTCGTTAAATCCAATTCGGTTTGGAAACTAAAGTTTGTGCAACCCTTCAACACATAACTTAGTTTATCATCCAAACAGGTGAACGAATCCCTAATTCTTCTCAAAAATCTCAAGGATGTTCTTTAAGGCTTTCACAAGACCATCTTATGAATTAACTTGTTATTGACTTATTATGCTCCAAGCATATGATTCATCACGGCATGTGGATTTAATGACATACATGATCGTTCTAATGGCGGAAACATTAGCAAACGATTTCATGTGATCAACAACTTAATATGTTCAGTGAACGACTATGACTCCATCATAGCAATTCCACTTTCATCAACATGAATAACCTACTCAACCTTGTTGATGTTAAACAGATATGAAAGATCTTATCATCATAAGACTCTCACTTTATGCCAATATACTCTCACATAGATTCAGTAATCTAAAATATATCGCACCTTTTCCTAGTCTCCCAATCACTTCTTGATAGAAGAGAGCATTGGTACATTATTCTCAATAAGTAATATGTCTTCAACATATAAGACATGGGAAAAATAATTCTAGCTCCCACTTAACTTCATGTATAAACATGATTCTTCAATCACGTGAACGATATCATTCTCAATTATCACATGAACGAAAAGTATAATCCATTAATGCTTGCTTAAGACCATTCTAGGATCACTTAAGAAAGCTTTTCATAATATGTTAGGATTCTTAGATCTTTATCTAAGGTTTTGTGTTCCAAACACATCCTTCTCTAAATTCCCATTTTAGAAAAGCGAATTTTAATTATCATTTGCCATTCTTCATTAAAATGAATTGTAGCAATTCCTAACATGATTTATCTTGATCAACATCTTCATGTCGTTCTATGCACTTAGGTACACTAAAGCTCTATTTACCTTTCAGGAGACCCTCGCCTTAAAGTAAATCTACTCTTGAGTAACAATCTTTGGATTGTAATGCTATGGCTCGTATGCAACAAAGTCGATTTGGGACAAGGTCATAATACCATTACTTTCTAAAAGCAAAGACTTTAACAATAAGACATGTGTGCTATACTTCCACTCTATCTTTATAGATTATAGTTCCATTACTTTCACGAAGTAACACATTAACTATAAGACATGTTTGTGACGATCTAATCTACTCCCACTCTATCTCTTAGAAATACCTCTATCTTCTTAAGAGATAGCTTTGTGAGTTACAAACATATATGGTGGAGTAATTGAAGTTTGTCTAGACTGACGTGTTAGCACATAAAAGACAAGCTCTATCATGGCAGCTTGATTCATGTCATATGCGAGCCTGATCCATGTCATATGTTAAATAGACTCTCTATTTCAGGTATCTCCTGGTTGACCATTCATTTTTAATAACGTATCCGTTTTGGATTGCAAATTCCCAAAATTAAGTTTGATAACTCAAACCGACTCATATTAGTTTGATCTTATGGGTAGTGACACTAGGTCATAATCCATATTTAATAAATCAAATTCATTATTTAGATCTTTGCCACTACGATCTGATCGTAATGCTTTAGTACTTTATTCAATTGGTTCTCTACGTCATTTAGAAATTCTTTAAATTTATCAAATGCTTCATTTTATATTTGTTTAAGTAAACATACCCATGTCTACTTAAATCATCGGTAAAAGTGACGAAGTAGTCATAAATTCCCCTTGCGGTGATGCTCATTGGAACACATACATCGGCATGTATTAGTCCAAGCAAATCACTTGCTTGTGTCCATTTACCACTAAAAGGAGTACGAATCACTTTGCAAAGGAGACAAGATTCGCATATTCCATATGATTGAAAATCAAATGGTTCAATAAATCTAGTCGACACTAGCCCTTTAATGCGTTTCTCATTTATGTAACCTAATCGAAAAAGCCAAATGTACAAATCATTTGGATCACTAGTTATAAGTCTTTTCGTTTGTATGTTATAGATATCTTTAGTTGAGTTGGAAGTGTCTAAAACATGAATACCATTAAGAGAATTGACTTGGCTCCCAGCCATGTCAATTTTCAAACAAAATACAACGATTGTTTTTGATGGCGAAATATGAATCCTTCCATGTCTAACATGAAATAATGTTTTAGATAAAATGGGTACATAATCACCATTATGTAGATTACAACTCAAAGCTATTAGCTAAAACAAGTACACAAGTCCCCTCTCAAGTGGCAAACTACCCTAGCTCCATTTCCTTGTCGGAGATTTATATCACTCTTGTTTAGCTTTTCCACATTTCCAAGCCCCTGTATACAATTACAACGGTGAAAACCACAACCGGTATCCCATACCCACATTGAGGTGGATGTATAATTTATATCAATAACAACGATTTTGGAAGAAATAGTACCAAGTGGAGTGACAAGTCCAACTTTGATATCTCCCAAAAAATTTCGGGCAATTTCCCTTCCAATGGCCCATGACATTACAATAATGACATTCTTCATAATATTGGGCACCCTTCTTGGTCTTGGTTGTGGTAGTCTCTGTTAGAATTCAATAATCTCATTAGGATACATATTCATATATGAATTAATTTATTTTATGTTTCGGATTTTTGGGCACCAACAAGATCTCCTTCATGTTAGTTCTTGAGCTTTCCAACAATGGATGAACAAAGGTTCAAATTATAACCTCTCCCAAAAGCTTATACCCAAGGAATACCCTTAATATTTTAATTAATATTGGACTAGTATCAATTAAAACAAGCTTAAATTTAGACACAAAAATATAATTTTGTTCTCTTGTAATTTCGGCCAAGAGAGGAGCAATTTATGAGGTTTTTATTTCTCTAAGTTTTTCCACAAATTGTAGAGAGAATAATTTTCTAACACTAGAAAAATATTGTGAAAGATGATGAATAATAAGAGAAAAGCCCTTGGCTTTTCTATGCATGAAACCGGTTGGGGGGAGGGGAGAGAGCCAATGCATGAGCTTATTTTTCTACCCAAGGCAAAACTAGGTATGCAAGGCTATAAGTTTGGGTAATCATTGTGTTTTCTCATTTAAAATAATTAACACAATTTTAAACCCTAACCCTCCCCATTTTCGGTACACTTGACATAAAATGGAAAGTCCATTTTATTTTGTCATTTGTCAATTTTGTCATGTGTCACATGTTACATGACATGTTACACTATAGTGTATTTTTAACATATTAAAAATCAACATATTAATAAAATATGTCACATACAAAATTTAACTAGTAATTCTTGATTACTTGTACCAAAATGGTTTATAAAATTATAAATTTCAACGTCTTGTATTTATAATAAATTATTCATTCAATTTCAATTTCAATTTCAATTGTTCCGTAAACAATAATTTTATCTAAGTAATAAAACAATTCGATTACTTAGACCGTATCTAATTTAATCGAATTATAATGAGACACGTTAATTTTACTCACAAATCATCCGTCAATATTAAGCAATTTAATTAACTCGTATAGGCATACGATTAATTAAATAATCAATTAAGAGTATTTCCCTATAGGTATGACCTAAGGGGATCAACTGATCACCACCGTCGCACGACAGTAATGTCAAACTCTAGTCAGCCAATCATTACCGATATGTGTGCACCAGTTGACTGTAAAATATTACTTCCCACATGTATTCGTAATTATGAGATTTAAATATGTGATCATTATGATCGACAGTTGTGATCGCATTATTATCGGAGGACACTTATTCCAACAATCTCTCACTTGTCCTCGACAAGTGTGCGTCACCAATTCTCTTGTCCTATTACTATCTCCCACTCATTGCAAGGTGTCTTTCGGGTCGTACTTGAAAGTGATCATATTGAGAGTGGTTTCCTCGATCTGGAGAATAACTGATTGACCGAAATTATCTACCATAGATACCTTCCGAGCGTGGCCACGCATTTCCAGTTCATTACTCCCCGAGTGGCCTTGAGATATTGTATTAACCCTGACAAGGGGTGGACAATTCCTATCGCACTATTCCCTTCGATTAGCCACAGCCATCATAACCCAAAATATGCCCATTTGACCCCATTTACGAAAGTCGTAGTAACATAAATCAAAGTTAATCTGAAACTGTGCCACCTTAGGCGAACAGTCTTTTAGTCAAAGAATTGACTCATTAGAATACTATAGTAGCTCTCGCCACGACCGGGCTATATAAATTTTCCAGAACTCTATAAGCGGTCATTAGCCCGACAAAGTGTTCCTAACAGTCTGCCTATGTGATCGACTAGTCATCTCACATGACTCCATGGCACTTGAACTTGCCATCAATCGCATCACACTCTAGTCACTTCGAGATGTCACCTCATGTAAGTGACTATGGGCGAATACAATGCTAATCCGTGGTCACTTTAACAGGGTTCAATTGTCTCTACAACTCGTTTGGATGTAACAAAGTATAAGGTGAGTTAATAATAACTCAAACGACAAATGTGGACATCACATTTGGGTAGTCAATACCATATTACCACCTTGTGATGTATATTGTAAGTGTGTGAACACTACTCATTTGCAACATGAGTTTAACACACCATGTGTCCATGTGTTCAAACTCTTGAATTGCATTTTCCTTAATTTTCATGTTTGTCTTACATAGCATGAATCTCACCAAGTACATATCTAGTTTCCCAAACTAAGTTTAGGTTCTTTATTTTGAGAGAACTTTCTTGTTGTTTATCACATAACAAACGAATTATGGTGGATGACATAACTTGCACTAGTCAAGTGTTCTTCCAACTCATAATGTACCAGGTATATGTTTTGTAGGATCTTGCAACAATTGTCAAGATGATTAGCCTAGCACTTCTCATAAGTCCTAGCAAATTTGAAAATACTAGTTTTGAGTAACTTCTTACTATAACCAAGTATCTTTTCAAACTTCTTATTTCTCCTTTTAGCTTAATTAGCTTAGGATTTTCATAAATCCTTACGCGTTTTCAAAACTTCAATATGTGCAACTTCTTATCACATAACGGAGTGTTCTATCAAACACTAGAATAGCTCATTAGTTGTCCTCGAGAATTCGTCCCGATTCTTATATGGCTTACCAATGACTCATCATGCTCTTAAGCATATGATTCATTATAGGACATGTGCATGATTATTCTATTGGCGGAAACATTAGTAATTTATAATCATGTAATCAACCATTCTTAGGTTCAATGAATGACCGTGACTGCTTATGGTAATTCCATTTTCATCAATATGAATAACCGATGTTTCTCGTTGATTTGATGTGCATATCTCAATACCTATCCAACATCCCATGTTGTGATTGGATTCATCGTAGTCCATTTTCATCCAGAATTGAAAACTCAAATACTTCTTTGTGAAAGACAGTACTAGCTCGTCATTCTCAATGAGTAATGAGTTATAAATTTTACAAGATGATTGCTCCCACTAAATTTCATATATTCACATGATAATTTCAAACTCCCACTCAATTCCACAATCGAAACATTTCAAGAATTGAAATCAATTTTGCTTTGCCAAGTTATTAAGATAAAACCATATATGTTTCCAACATATCTTTTCAATCTTAAACTTATGGAAAGAGATTTTAATCTCTAACTCATACATTTTTATAATGATGCGTAGCAATGTCATTACTTAAATGTGAAATCCCATTTAATACACGTCCTCCTCAAAATACCCTTTTCGGAAGGTCATAATGAGTTTAAGTAACGACACTAGCGTGGTTAACAATTAACTTAGCTCTTGTAGACATCGACATATCTTTCTTTGCAACGTTTTGAAGGAAAAGTAGATCTATATACTCAACATATTCATATATGTTTTATGTTAATTTAATCATAAAATTAAATGGTGATCTTATGCATGCAAACAATAATATCATTAAAGAAGAAATCTTCATCTTACATTGTGATTTTCGGATCAATAGGGCACAAGAGAGTTCACCTACTCTCTTGTTCTTGAGCTCTCCTTCAATGGATGAACAAAAGGATACAAGTATAGTATCCCTCCCAAGGAATAATACCCAAGATATACCCTTAATAAAATTAATATTATCAATACTAGAATGATATTAATTTAAATAAAATGACCCAAAATATTTTTGGTCCTCTCTAGTTTTCGGTCAAGAGGAGGAAGAAAAAGGAAGTGAATATTTTTATCTCTCTAAAAATATTTTGTAATGTTAGAATGAATAAAAATGAATCACACACATTTGCATGTAGTGCGTGATGGATTTTTAAGCAAAAGACCCTTTGCTCTTTACAAGGGGAAACCGGGTAGGAGGGTGGAGGAAGGCCAATGCATGAGCTTGGTGCTCTTCACAAGAGGCACTAGGTTTGCATGCCTAGTTATAGAAAATAATCATATCTTCCACTAACTTAATTAACATTATATGAATTGTTAATCACACCCATTATTTCGGTCCATTTGAGGATAAAATGGATTCCATTTTATTTTTGTCAATTTGTCAATTTGTCACATGTCACATGTGTAGATACCCAGTATCTGCTAAGACTCCAACAAACACCCGATGATTATCGGACTACAACATGTGTTGGGATCGCAGCGTTTGATCGACAGTTTGTGTACAACTTTACGTCGGAAAACTTAAAACGATTTCGAAAACAAAACATTTCAAAACATTTCAAAAATACCTTGAGTGTTTAATGCAAGACGACGGGGTCGCGACGACACTAACTAGAGTCAAAACCGACACCGGACCAAAAACCGACTCAAAAATTCAAAATCCCGACTCCAACAACGAGTCAAACCGAGTCAACCACAAAAACAAAATATCTTCAAGCCTTCTATACTAAGTTTTCCCGGATTCATGTTGGTCAAGTACCAAACATGTGACTACAAAACCTAGGATAGAACAAATCATGATTGCGTTTGTTGTGATAGTGACAACACAACTCGAAGTGCCGCGATTTGGCTCACGCCTCTTTGAGCAGCCCAGGTGGCCACGTCGCTCAAAACTCACACAACCACTCATTCTCCTATAAATACCCCTCAAATGCCACCCATTTGAGACTTACGCGAGTGTCCGCCCCCTCTTTTCTCCCTTAAAATTCTTGACTCGGCTTCTTAAGTCACAATCCGACGCGTATTTACGACCTACCGATCGTAAATACGAGCCTTACACATTGTTTGGTACCGTCATCGTGCATTAAATCACTTGTCCGACCACTTTGACCACTACACCATCACTAAACTTTTAAAACACTCTTTTACTTACCAAAACGGTTTTAAACCGAGTTTTTTCCGATCAAACAAGTTGTTACACTTACGTCGGTCACTCGCCATAACCAAACATGTAAGTATGAGGGTGTAAAAATCCTCTTTTATTATATTTTTATTGGTTTCATGACTTTAACATGCTAAAACATGCATAACATGAACCAAAACATGGAATAAACGAGCCAAAACCGATTTTTGGTCTGAGGCAGAAGCCCCTTAGGTCGCCAAATGGCTCGCGCCTAAATGGGGTACTCAGGCCAGAGATCAACCGTGTTTGTTCTCGTCATTTCCCTTAATCCATTTTCATATTTGTAATCGGTTTTCACCATTTCAAGTATTTTCGAAACCTTTTTGTTTCATTTCACATGTTTTAACCATAAAGCATTAATCACCCTTGGTTCTTCATACCATGACGGTTAAATCCGTGTTTCGGTGATAATATTTGGTTAATGACATTTAAGAGGTATTTTAAAGCCTTTTATTTCATTTCTTTACATTTTTCAAGCAAACATATTAGTCACCAACACGAAATCATCCTTGGTTATACATACCATGCCGGATTTCAACTCGGGTACGATGACGAGTATCGACTAATTACATTCAAAATGGACTCAAATCGATTAGTCCATAACCATTTTCAAAACTATTCATGTCAAGCTTGCCAAATCGGACCCGACACTGAATATTATCAAATGATGATGATTATTCGAGTCTAGTCCTTCAAATCAACAAATGCGGTCTAAAACGACCCTTTCAAAACAAATCGGGTTTAAATACCCATTTTCAACACGTTTTATAACGTTTTCTAAACAGTCAGAACACGGCATACAGCCGTTGGCTAACCCGCGCCTCAAGCAGGCCTTTTCTTTCTCATTTTCAAAACCAGAGGGAGGCTCCTTACACCGCCGGCTGGCTCGCGCCTCTTATAGCCGTCTGGTACAGGGCCTGTTTCCTTCCAGCATTAGTCTAGGACGACCCCGACTCCGGTTAACCCGGATATAGGACGGATCAGATGACTATTCAACCCACATTTTCAAAATGCCTTACTAAGACAAATGGATCATGTTATGCACCCTAAACCTAATACGGTAAATGGATGTTTAATTTCCGTCTTGCATGCAAATCAACCATTAATCCAACTTGACATCTTATACTTGATATTTGGATTAAATCAACCGACTTAGAAAGCTCACATGTTAGGTTTAAAACATTGGATGCGCATTCATGCATTTAAACCGTTTTATCAACTTTTGCATTCAACCAACCAAGATCGATCAGTAAAGGCCGCTAAACGCGGGCGGGATTGGGTGTCTGATTAAAGGGCTTCCCAATACGTACCTTCACCTCTTACTCAGAAACTTTGGATAGTGGACGACCTTATCCAGGGCGTACGAGAGTCATTCTAGAGATATGATGCTAAAGACGGACGATTTCCTTATCTTTAGTATCTATGTCAAAACGCTGCTTTGTGCTTCGATTTGACCGAGGTATAAAGTGGAATTCGAACGGGTTCCAGGCATCCCACAAATGCTTGGTGGCGACTCCGAACATCTCTAATCGTTTCGAGATCCTTACCGAGACGAAACCGACCGATCTAAAACGATCCGGTCGAAAGCATCTTTACGCCGCCGAGCGTGGCTTTCAAAAAGACCGCTGCCGTTGCCCACATTGAGTCGGTATGAGTTTTCTCATCCCCGCGGTTCGAATCCCGATTGAGTCAAGCATACCATTGACGTTACACATTTCTGTTTCGTCAAAGAGCTTTCATCACTTTCGAGCACGAGGCTAGGGCACCCTCCTTACACATTTTGTTTGGATTGGTATCCCTCTCGCAAATCGGGGTTTGATTGCTTGGTGTGTAACCCACCCTTCTAAGCCAAAACCCGTGTGAGCATGATGCATAATATAATGAAACTATGAGTGCTTATGTGCTACTTGATCATAGGTTCTTCCGTGTCATTTTCAAACTTTCAAAATCACCTTTTGCGCCGTTATAATGGCCATTTCAAACCTCGGTCTTTTGCCGACCGATGCACGCCTTTCTAGGCCGTCGTAATGACGATTTTCAAACCCGGTTTTTTTATAAACCATTTCAACACGCCTTTCTAGGCCGTCATAATGACGATTTTCAAACCCGTTTTTTGTAGAAACCATTTCAACACGCCTTTCTAGGCCGTCGTAATGACGATTTTCAAACCCGGTTTTTATAACCATTTCAACACGCCTTTCTAGGCCGTCGTAATGACGATTTTCAAACCCGGTTTTTTTATAACCATTTCAACACGCCTTTTAGGCCGTCGTAATGACGATTTTCAAACCCGGTTTTTATAACCATTTCAAATCACCTTTTTACGCCGTTATAATCGCCGCGTCTAGACTCGGATTTTAACCCGTTTCGCGCCGACAATGGCTCTTTCAAAACCCGAGAAAAGCACACACCCTTTTCTCGAGACACTTTCGAGATCCCGAGGACCATACACCGTCCCCGAGACCTCTTCAAACATTTCAAACCCGATTTTCAAAACATACAATTTTGAATTTCAAAACTGTCTTGGGAAGCAACACACCGTTTTCCGAGCCGGCTCAAACTCAAACCGTCTTTTGCAAATAAACTTAAGACAACCCTTTTCAACTGATCGACTTGCGGAGATTTCTATCTTCGAAAGCCGCCCATTAAAGCGACAAATGAATCTTTTGAAAATTTTTATTTTCGAAAACTTCAGTCCACCATTCCAATTCCGCCTCGTGTCTATCGAGTCAAAGCAAACGTACTTATGGGTTTTTACTTATGAGTCGTCTCACCACGAGACCCGTCCAATGGCGTCACGCTGTCATGTTGGACTCGTGTCAAAGGTTCGGTCAAACACCGTCACGTCACAAATCGAGTCAGCACCGAGGGACCACGCACGGTCACCCCGTCTTGTTGAGTCGATCTCGGTCTCGTCCTCTGTGTTGTCTACGTTCAGTCTTGGAACCGTGTCAAATTGAGTTGTAATGTGAGCCGTTTTTCTGCCTCAGAGCCATGGCCCCGTCTTCAACTTCGTCTGTCAACCACAACAACAATGATAACAACAGAGATGTCACAACTGATCAGCTAGCCAGCCTGCTTACCGCTCTTAAGGTCACCCTGGATCGCGTCGAGACCCATATCGATGCCCTAGAGAACAAGGAAGTTGGGGAACATAATACCCCACCTCTGACTGAGACTGAGAAGAGGCTGAAACTCTTGGAAGAACAACTCCTAGCCCGGGGTAACAACATCCACCTTGAAAATAACCGAAGGTTCGAACCTGTTGGGGACAAGTTACCTGACAACTTCACCCTGACTGACGTGCCTAAGTTCAAAGGAGTGGAGGACCCACTCAACCACATCCGTGCTTTCAAAGACTACATGGCCATTAAGGGGGTCAAACAGGAACTTTTTACCAGGATCTTCCCATCCTCTTTGGAGCCAATTCCTCGCTAATGGTACTACTCCTTGGACCCGAAAAATCTCACCACTTGGGATGAGATTGCAGTTGAGTTCGCCAAACAGTATGCCGACAATGTCGAGATCCAGGCGAACACCCGTACTCTCGAGGTGTTAACTCAAAACGACAAGGAAGGATTCACCGAGTTCCTAACCCGCTGGAGGAGGGTGAGTACTCAGTTGGTCAGTAAGCCGAGTGAGTCAACTCTGGTGGAGAAATTTGTCAACAACCTCCTCCCGGTTTATGCCAACCTCCTGAGGTATCTGTAACACCCCCTCATACCAAGGTACCTTACCAGGACTACCCAAGCATGAAAGGCTGTTACCGTCTCGGTTGCCCGAGGTTAGTATATATCAAAAGCGTCGGTCCTAAACACATTTATTAGAAGTACTGTAAAGTATTAATGTTTACAACAATCCAATTCCAAACCAAAACCAATAAAGTGAATACAACTGAGGGCAACTACAAAATCATAGCTAAGACTCGTGACTGTGATACTACAACTGGTGATGACGACTTCCCCATGACCGCCCAAGCTCACCAAATGCAATACCTGTCAAGTCTGCTCACCATCCCCGAATGGATCACCGCAGGTTTTACAAAACAAAAACAACGGGGTCAGTACCATTCAATCAATGTAAGACGAACAAACAATGTAACCGACTGATCATCCTCCATAGTAACCGACTACACACCGAAGTGTGTAGCCCTGCCAGATTACCCATCGCAACAGGTAATCCACTCCGCCGATGGGTGACCGCACCCATCCCCACCAAGTCCGGCTCATCAACGAGCGACTAACAATCCCTGTCCCTTAATGTGCACATCCCCTCCCGTGACGGGTTCCACGGAGGGCGAACTAGGGTGTGAAGCCACCCCCGCAAGTGACTCCACCACAATCACACAACACCACAAAGATCACACGGCTGTCACAACACCACAACCGTCACAACACAACCACATCACCACCGTCATCACAACACCCATACTCCGATGATCACGGATAATAACAATTACAACACAAGCACAGTCTTAAATCAATTAACAGTAACTGAGTAGGGAAACCCTACCTTTTCGCAATCCGATATGCTCTAATCAATCATACAATATGCATAGCAATTACCACATCATCACCTACAACAATTATAATCAACAATCAACACACATATAATGACCAAACCCTAAACCCCCAAATTAACCCAAAACAATAATTAGGGCAAAACCCTAAAAGACAACTTAATGAGACTCATGAAATCAGAGACTTACCGACATAATCGACGCAAGGCAAGATTCGTTAGACTCACGAACAATCCACGCAAATGAGAGGGAGATTTGGAGAGGATTAGAGTTACGTTGTGTAGTTTAGGTTTTGTAAAATGTTTAGAAACTGTAAAATGCGTCTCAATATAACTCTAGTCCTTTCTAAATCAACCGCGGAAAATATTACCCTTCAAACCGGATACTCGGTCGAGTATAGAGTATACTCGGCCGAGTATCCTCTACTCGTTCGAGTATTACCCATACTCGGCCGAGTATTCCTGGGCAATAGCCAAACAGAATACCCAACACACTTTGCTCGACCGAGTAGGCCATACTCGGTCGAGTACCAACCTATAAAATCCGTAGTGTTACAATCTTCCCTTCTTAAAAAGAACTTCGTCCCCGAAGTTCCAACCCAACCTATAAAACATGAACACCTAACATTAACTCCACCAACCACTCTTACTAGTTAACATATCCTCTCGATATTGACTCCATAATATTATCGAATAACCACAATATAACGTTGCCAACCTTGTCTCACTTCCATAACACTCACTAGCAACTCAATACCAAGACAATCCACAAAACAAGATCAACCATCGAAACGGAATGAAACGGAATGTTACATTCTACCACCCTTAAAAGGAACTTCGTCCTCGAAGTTTACTCACACTCATAACATCATCATCCAACTGTCAACACTATTGAAATATTCTCCCATTCCTAAACATCGAACTACTATAAGCACGGTCATGACCTTTAATAAAATATCCGTCCTTTATGCTACACCAACACTCTACTTCCAATTATACTACCATATGCACAACCATCAAAATCTCTTTTATCGCATCCTACTCCTCTTAAGATAAATGTTACGTCCTCGTAACTCACTAATACTAAATCCTAGCTATATCGTCTCATTATCCTCATCACCACCGCATGTCAAAGATAACCACCTATAATCTAAACACTCGTCATTCATATATCCAAGGCTCTCTTACTTAAACATTTCTCATACCTCAACTCATTCGGCACACCACCTAATCTATACCATAAAACTCGTAGCAAAATCACCATACTAACTCTCCATTATTACTGCAAAACCACATACCTCTCTATGTAAAGCACCTATCTCCCAAAAGCATAACTCACGATCCACACTCGTTACGTACACTCACACTAGATCCTCAAGTTCTTTCCTTCATTACCGCAAAACTCATACATAACTTAACATGACACTATTTCCCCAACACTCTACACTCACTGTCTCAACAAAGGATTATGAACCACCTGCATCTTTCATGTCATTACCACACATGTTTTACGAATCGCTTGCCATTACCATGTCTACTAAAGCCTTATCTAGAACAAGATAAAAATTGCTGTAACAACCTCTCACAACCGTGTCCCATCAACAGAATATCACTATACCATGACAACAACGAAAACATATATTCAACCCTATTTCATATCATACTCTACCCTCATTCCCAAACTTAACTTGGTAAAGAAAACATCAATAAACAAGACAACTGTCTATCTGCAAAAACTGAAACTCGCTGGGAGCAACATCAAACAAAACAACAATCTATGTATAACTGGTATGTACTGTCGAAACTCGAATCATAATCATCCCGCCTACTCCACCACAACCGGTGACGGCATTGCAACACCGCCACCAACAACCGCACCGCAGTGCGAAAATGCCCGCATCACAACATGAAGTACCATGTCCGGACCACCACTCGAGGCACAACAACCACATTGATAATCATCACAATCACATATAATTCCCCTAAACACTGACTCAGTATGACATTTCGAACAAGAAAACTCATTCAAAACCGTTCTACTAGATTATAACACAACATATTATACGGAATAAACTGACAAGAATCTCATGAACATCATCCTTACCATTTCACGGAATAAACATGTATCATCAATACACATACAATTGTAACTATCCATGCCAGATCAATCAAATTATTACCTTTTGAACCTCATTCCATTAGTTTACCGTACCCAACATAAATTACAAAACATTCATATAACAACTTTATAATTATCACACCATACCACTTCTTGTGAGGTCAGAACCTCACATAAACATTTACACATATCATAGACCCGTAATCACATCCAACTAGTCAATCCTGATCACGTAAGTTACCCCCGATAAAGGTTACCTCTCGCTTGAGTTTAACTCGTATGCCCCTCATAACACATTCTCCCATTCGCATAACCATCACCCTTAACCACTAGTCACAAACGATAACACTACCATTGTCCGGACATCAACCTCTTACACTCATCTCTAAACATCACGATTTCTTTCCTAACTTTGGTTAACATCCCTAATAACGAACATCAAATCCATCAACAAAATTACCTCAACGTTCTTCCCAACACTATTCTTAATTGTATTATTACCCGACTCACCACCAAGATTTCATATCGTGCAAATTCTCTACCCAGCTTTTACTTTACTTAATTCCTCGAAACTCCTGACTAGTCATGTTGTTCTGAAACTCCTATATAACCATTAACTCAAATCCTCATGATAGTATCATACATCTCGACGATTCCTTACTTTATATCACATAACTCCGGTGAACATTGTCTTAGTTTTACTCCCCTCATTCTTTTCTTTTTACACTCGACAAAAGCAATTAACCACTCAACTCCTTATTACCTCTTACCTAACTCTTTAATGCTCCGGTTACCTTCTCGTTGCTCCAAAACTCACATCTAATTATTTCATATTGATATCATCTAACTCTTTCTTACCATAAGTATTCTCTTATTATGCTATCACTCACCCTTGTCACCAATCCATCCATAGAATCAACGTTTATTTGTTCAAACAATCGCATCTCCCTTTTTACATCTCTAGAAATCAAAATTCATTTTATACCATTTGTCCAAAGAATTACACACTATGCTCACCCCTTGATATTCCAACTTCCCAAACTTAGCCACTATCTACAAATCCACATCGTGATATAACTTCCTTTAAGTTCACTATATACCTCTCTTTCCTATCTTCTTACAACAACCTTCCATTACATATGTCCTTAAGCAACTCTATCCTAGCTGTCTTCCTCCATAAATCCTTACACATCCAAATATGGCACTATTCGTATCCCTTATCTCAATCTTTCATTCTCATGCTTCTTTACACTTACATCACCCTTGCCCATATACACTTACTTTTATACTACTCAACACACGACTATATCACTCATCATATCTCACAAAACATGCTCTTTACCTCGATTAGCTCATCATTCTTCCCTTATCTTTTTCCACTATCCTTCACAACCACATTAACACATGTCTTCCTTACCCAACACATGTCCCTCATAAGCCATCATTCTCCATGTCATAACTTCCGGTAACTTACGTATCAAAACCGTCTCACATATAAAAGAATGCGTTAAGACTCAAAACATACATGTGTATATACCCTACGACTCAAAACAATGTAAAAACATAGCCACCGGCTCAAAAAAAAAGTAAGAACATAGCCACCGACTCAAAACAAAAGTAAGAACATAGCCACCGACTCAAAACAAAAGTAAGAACATAGCCACCGACTCAAAGTGGCCGCCCAACGAGGTACTCGGTCGAGTACTTAACATACTAGGTCGAGTACAAGGTACTCGGTCGAGTAACTATATTACTCGGTCGAGTTTTCGACTCCAGAAGCAAACTCAATTGTCGCAGAAGGATTACTCTGTCGAGTATTGGGAATACTCGGCCGAGTAGACCTTACTCGGTCGAGTATGAGACTACTCGGCCGAGTTCACGACTCGGATGCTAAACAAAGTATTATCACGGAGAGATTACTCGGCCGAATATGGAATACTCGGTCGAGTATAAAAGATACTCGGCCGAGTAGGGACTACTCGGTCGAGTATCGGCGCAGTTCTCAGCACCGTCCAGTTTTCGTAAAACAGTCATATCTCACTCGTTACTTGGTCTTTTTGGGCGTGTGACCTATCGTTAGAATCGTAAGAAAACAAGCTATCACCTCAACTTAGAATTAAAGCAATATCATTTCTATAACTCGAATTATGACAGTTTTAAGACAACCCTTCCGTAATCGTTCTTTCTACATATCAAGTTTTCTAAGCCAAAACAACTTAAACATAAATAAAGCAACCATTAGCAACTCAACACTTCTAAAACCAGTACATGGGTGAACGTTTATCATACCCACATGAAAATTATATATGACATTCATGTATATAGACACATGCCCGTAACCATATGCTACTACCAACAATCAAGCATTATCATCATCATGTTCATATGCACATGTACCACTATCATACTTCATGCTCAAGATTGTATTAAACAGGTAACATGATCACATTCTTCATGCTCAATATTAATCAGATACGAATTCACAATTCACCTTTCATATTTTACCATGCTCCAACACTTAACATGCCAACATATTCATGTTCAAAGTTTAACATTAACAATCCTCGATACATCTTTCAACAACTATCACATTCCACTTCTTTCATCATTTCATCCAACCATGCATATGATTCAAACTATAGATATCAAACACACATGAATCAAACATACAACAGTTTTCCCCCATGTGACCGGCTTGAGATCGTAAGGGCCTTAATGCAACTTCGGGACGTCTCCCAAGTCTTTGCGGTAGCTCCAAACAACTCTCCCCGGGTTCATTTTATTTAGACTCCCTAAGTTCATTGGGTTCATTAGTTTTAGATGCCAGAATCTTTGGCTCTGATACCACTTTGTAACACCCCCTCATACCAAGGTACCTTACCAGGACTACCCAAGCATGAAAGGTTGTTACCATCTCGGTTGCCCGAGGTTAGTATATATCAAAAGCGTCGGTCCTAAACACATTTTTTAGAAGTACTGTAAAGTATTAATGTTTACAACAATCCAATTCCAAACCAAAACCAATAAAGTGAATACAACTGAGGGCAACTACAAAATCATAGCTAAGACTCGTGACTGTGATACTACAACTGGTGATGACGACTTCCCCATGACCGCCCAAGCTCACCAAATGCAATACCTGTCAAGTCTGCTCACCATCCCTGAATGGATCACCGCAGGTTTTACAAAACAACAACAACGGGTCGAGTACCATTCAATCAATGTAAGACGAACAAACAATGTAACCGACCGATCATCCTCCATAGTAACCGACTACACACCGAAGTGTGTAGCCCTGCCAGATTACCCATCGCAACGGGTAATCCACTCCGCTTGATGGGTGACCGCAGACCCATCCCCACCAAGTCCGGCTCATCAACGAGCGACTAACAATCCCCTGTCCCTTAATGTGCACATCCCCTCCCGTGACGGGTTCCACGGAGGGCGAACTAGGGTGTGAAGCCACTCCCGCAAGTGACTCCACCACAATCACACAACACCACAGCATCACAGGTGTCACAACACCACAACCGTCACAACACAACCACATCACCACCGTCATCACAACACCCATACTCCGATGATCAACAGATAACAACAATTACAACACAAGCACGGTCTTAAATCAATTAACGATGAATCGAGTAGGGAAACCCTACCTTTTCGCAATCCGATATGCTCTAATCAATCATACAATATGCATAGCAATTACCACATCATCACCTACAACAATTATAATCAACAATCAACACACATATAATGACCAAACCCTAAACCCCCAAATTAACCCAAAACAATAATTAGGGCAAAACCCTAAAAGACAACTTAATGAGACTCATGAAATCAGAGACTTACCGACATAATCGACGCAAGGCAAGATTCGTTAGACTCACGAACAATCCACGCAAATGAGAGGGAGATTTGGAGAGGATTAGAGTTACGTTGTGTAGTTTAGGTTTTGTAAAATGTTTAGAAACTGTAAAATGCGTCTCAATATAACTCTAGTCCTTTCTAAATCAACCGCGGAAAATATTACCCTTCAAACCGGATACTCGGTCGAGTATAGAGTATACTCGGCCGAGTATCCTCTACTCGGTCGAGTATTACCCATACTCGGCCGAGTATTCCTGGGCAGTAGCCAAACAGAATACCCAACACACTTTGCTCGACCGAGTAGGCCATACTCGGTCGAGTACCAACCTATAAAATCCGTAGTGTTACAGTATCAAAATATCAAAACTTTTCAAGATCTGCAGATTCTGGGGACACGTATTGAGGACGACCTCCGAAAGGGTGTCTTAGCAAAGACCACAGGCAGGGGTTATCAAGGATTCACCTCAACCGGATCTCGCCCTTACGTTCAGACAAACAAGATTGATGAGGTCAACCTCGTCGAACCATCTGCCAAGAAAATTGAACGCCCCAAGAGAGTGTTCACCAACATAGGGTCAACTTATGCAAGTGCCTTGAAAAGGCTCATGGACCAAGGGAAACTACAACCGATCGGGCCCACCCCGGACCCGGCCGACGCCAAGAAATCCCTATTTTGGAACCCCAATGCCTACTGCCAGTATCATCGAGGGAAAGGGCACGATACCGAAAATTGCTTCAAACTCAAGCACCTCATTCAAGACATGATTGAGAAGGGAGATTTGCCTATACCCCCACCAACTAAACCGAACAACAAGACGAATCCTCTGGGAATTCACGCCATCTCTGACGATGAGCCGACCCTAGACTGCTCTCATCTCATCTTGCCAATTGACGACGAGGTGAATGTTCTGGAAAAGGACCCTTCAGATGGAGTGTTCGTGTTCAGTGCTGCCACTATGCTCACTATGTTCAGCAAGTGGAAGAGGCCATTGCCAACCTTTCTGAGAGAATCACCCGACTCGACGACGCCTACCGTCGACTCATCTTCAATCCCCCGGCACCACGTCCGAGGGAGAATTCCCCGAGCATTCAAAACTACCCACCCCAGGATGGATTGCTCCGGCGACCATTCTGGCATAGACCCCACGAAAATCACCCTCAAAATAACCACCTTCACGAGAATTACCCTCAAAATAACTACCCTCACAAGAATCGCCCTCACAAAAATATCCCCCATAAGAACTACCCACCGAGGAATACCCCTCCAAGGTATCCTCGAGACCCTGAAATTAACGGCATATGGCGGGATGATGTTGAGGATGTCTATGTCGTCCCAGGAAAGGAAAAGCAGGCAAGGAAATCGGACATCTCACCCGGTCCGGACGTCCCTATCAGAATCCGAACAACCCAGCGGTCATTCCAACAACGAATGACCAAGTCGTCCCAGAAGTGGACACCCAACCAAAGGCTCCCGAGAACTCAATACTGAAACAACTTCAGAAAGCAAAAACCGAGATCTCAATTTGGCAACTGATCGCAACGTCTTTTGAGCATCGACAGG
Organism: Silene latifolia; assembly: GCF_048544455.1. Classification (NCBI taxonomy): domain Eukaryota; kingdom Viridiplantae; phylum Streptophyta; class Magnoliopsida; order Caryophyllales; family Caryophyllaceae; genus Silene; species Silene latifolia. The sequence goes on along the minus strand of NC_133526.1, from coordinate 61,947,373 downwards.
CCTTACTGCAGGCCTTGGGAAAACTAACCGTGCCCTCCACCTCTTCCCCAGAAGAAATAGTGGCACACATGACGAGAGACGCCCCTGATCGGAGCAACCCGGTCGTCTTCTCCGATGAGGATATCCCCCTGTTCGGAGCCAACCATAACCTGGCCCTTTACATCACTGTGTAATGCCTCCAAAAGAACATACCAATGGTCCTCGTGGATGACGGTTCCGCCGTGAATGTCATTCCTCTCAAAACTGCCCACAGGCTGGGTATCAAGGAATCTGATTTGATCCCAACAAACCAAGGAGTACGCGCCTACGACGGCACTCGTCGCAAGGTCGCTGGGCTTATCACTTTAGCCGTCGCAACCGCGCCACTAGAAAGACAAACCAGTTTTCAAGTGGTCGACATCGACGCATCTTTCAACATGCTCCTGGGGCGCCCCTGGATTCACGCTGTTAAGACGATCACATCAACGCTTCACCAAAAGATCAGGGTCCCCTTCAACGGAAAACGATCACGATCTCCGCTTCCCCAATCAAAGCAGTCATGAGAAGAGGGGTAGCCTCCCAAGCCATTGAGGAGGATGACAATGAAATGTGGGGTTTCCAAGCCGTGAACGCCATAACCGACGAACTGAAAACCTCTGAGTGCGACCCGTTCGCCAGCCTCACGATCAACCGCATCATGATGCGCCAGGGTTATTTCCCGGGTTTGCCGCTCAATCCACTGAAGGACCTATTGCCTCCCTTGAAACAGGCAAAGGTCCCCAACACCCCCTTTGGACTGGGATACGAACCTATTGACGAAGATATATGGGAGATGAACCTCCTAATCAGAAAACGCAAGAAGCACGGGGTTATCCTTCGTCCCTACCACCTGACTCTCAACGGATACTTTGTCCCCGAGGGAGAGTCTGAACTCTACAACGGCTTTCCGGAGCCAATCTATGACCCTGTGGTGAAGACTAGATACCCGGGAGTGGAAGTCTTTCAGGACTGCTACTTTATTCCCGACAACATCGAAACTGCATCAACTGAGTCCAAACTGTCACCGTGCCTCGACGGACAAGCTGTCACACTACTCTTTGGGGAAGATAACATCAAACACCTCGATTATGAGGATATCATCAATATCGCCCTGAAAGACAATCAGTTTGATCCAACCGCCTTGATCTCCGATCATCGACCGGAGAAAGCTACCCAAGGTGGAGGAAATCCATCAAGTGGACCGATCGCAAGGCCGCATTCTCAAGATCACAACTGGAGAAGGCCCTGTGTTCAAGAAGGAAAGTCTTTGAAGGATCGAGTCCGAGTCCGAGTCCGAGTCGAGTCTGTTATAGCTCCTAACACTCCGGATGTCCCGTCAAGGTCCCCTTCCCCTTTGTTTTATCACAAAGTTGTGGCTGATTCAGAGGCTGAGTCTACTAGGGTCACCCCCACTCCCATGAAAGGTGACAACCTGGAGCCTGTTCCAGGGGCCACTTCTTCTGTCGTGTCGCCTCTGAGTGACCACGAGATGTATGTCCTTTCCGAGCTTTTCGCTCGTGTCAACTTAATGAACGCTAAGTTTGCTTATGACTCGTCTCATTTTAACTGCAATGCAATTCTGAATGATTATGAGGAATTTGACTTGAGTGACTACCGACCTCACTTAGCCAAAGAACTTGACAAACGGGGAACCAGAACCCTCATCATTGAGGAAACCGAGCCTATTAACGTAGGAACCGACAATACACCTCAAGAACTTAGGATAGGGACAACCCTGGACCCCTCGGAAAGATAGCAGTTCATTGACCTTCTCCACGAATACAAGGACGTGTTCTCCTGGTCTTACAGAGATATGCCTGGGATTGACAGAGAAATTGCAGAGCACCGGATACCCATCAAACCCGGGGCTAAACCTGTGAAACAGAAGCTACGCCGGATGCGTCCTGAATGGGCCCTAAAAATCAAGGAAGAAGTGGACAAACAGTTTAAGGCTGGGTTCATCAAAGTGTCTCGAATACTCGATTTGGGTGGCCAACATTGTGCCAGTACCAAAGAAAGACGGACGAATTCGGGTTTGCGTCGACTTCAGGGATCTGAACAAGGCAAGTCCAAAGGACGACTTCCCTTTGCCACGTGTTGACATTCTGGTGGACAACACCGCCGAACATGCTCTCCTATCATTCATGGACGGGTATGCCGGATACAACCAGATTAAAATGGCTGAGGAAGACATGCACAAAACTGCGTTCACTACACAGTGGGGTACATATTACTACACGGTCATGCCCTTTGGCCTCATCAACGCCGGAGCAACCTATCAGAGAACCGCTACCACTCTCCTACATGATATGATGCACAAGGAGGTAGAGGTATATGTCGATGACATGATCGTTAAATCGAAAGAACGGAACAGCCACATCAATGCCCTCCGGAAATTCTTCGCTCGTCTGCGGAAATATAACATGAGACTAAATCCTCAGAAGTGTGCATTCGGGGTCACCTCCGGAAAACTCTTGGGACATGTCGTCAGCAAAAGAGGCATTGAGATTGATCCAACCAAAATCAAAGCCCTTCAACAAATGCCTCGGCCTAAGAACGAGAAGGAGATTCGGGGATTTCTCGGTCAGGTCCAATACATCTGCCGGTTCATCGCCAAGCTCACTATGATCTGTGAACCGATATTCAATAAGCTTCGTGCCTCCGATCACACCGATTGGGGCGACGACTGCCAAAAAGCCTTCGACAGAATAAAGGAGATCCTATCCAAACCTCCTGTCCTCATGCCACCTCAACCGGGGATTCCTCTATCCCTGTACCTGACTGTTACCAACACAGCCATGGGAGCAATGCTAGCACAAACAGTTGGCAACGAGGAGCGAGCCATCTACTACATCAGCAAAAAGTTCATTGAGTACGAGACGAGGTATACCCAACTGGAAAAGACATGCCTTGCCCTAGTATGGTCAAGAAAGAAGCTGCGGGATTACATGCTCAGCTACTCGGTCCACATCTACTCCAAGATGGATCCGGTCAAATACATTTTCGAAAAACCCGTACTAAACGGAAGGCTGTCTAGGTGGACACTGATGCTGTCCGAGTTTGATCTCAAGTTTGTACCCCTCAAGGTTATCAAGGGAAGAGCAGTCGTTGATTTCCTAGCAGAGAATCCCGTCAACGAGGATCCAACGACCGACACATGGTCACTTCCGGACGAAGACATCCTTTGTGCCGACTCCGACGCATGGGACCTATACTTTGATGGTGCATCTAATCTGAGAGGCTTCGGGGTAGGAATCCTTCTAATCTCACCAGAGGGAGAACATGTTCCGATCTCGGTCAAACTAGACTTCGCCGTCACCAACAATGCCGCTGAATATGAAGCATGTCTCATCGGCCTACAAGCAGCCATCACACTTGGCATCAAGAGATTGAGGGTCCATGGCGATTCCTCATTCATCATCAATCAGGTATCCGGATCATGGAAAATCCGATCTGACAGCTTAGCTCCCTACCGAGCAAAGATCAATCAAGAGGCCGAGTTCTTCGACCAAGTCGACTACTTCCACTTGCCGCGAGAGGAAAATCAATTTGCTGATGCCCTGGCAAAACTTGTCGCGCTCGTCAACATACCTGACGACATGACATCGATGCCCCTTTGTGTCGAGAGACGGAGCGAACCAGCTCACATTTGTGCCATTATCGACGACGAGGAAAACCATGATGAACCTTGGTACCAAGCCATCCTCAATTACAAAACCAAACACGAATTTCCTCCCAACTCTGATCAAAGAGGACAAAGAGCCATCCGTTTGCTTGCATCACAATTCGTGATAAACCAGAATCAACTCTACAAAAGAACACCCCAAGGAATTCTCCTCCATTGCATTGACCATCACAAATCCAAGAAAGTCATGGGAGAGGTTCACGACGGAGAATGTGGCCCTCACATGAGTGCAATGATGCTTACACGGAAAATCACGCGGCTAGGTTACTACTGGACAACCATGGAAGCCGATTACCGTAACTACGTCAAACATTGCCACAATTGCCAAATCTTCGCCAACATACAACACATACCACCATCCCTTTTATACACCATGACGTCACCCTGGCCATTCTCAACCTGGGGCATCGACATCATCGGGAAAGTCAACCCGATAGGCATCAAAGGGCATTGCTTCGTCCTCGTCGCCATCAACTACTTCACCAAATGGGTGGAAGCACAGTCATATGCAGTCTTGACCGCCAAGCAAGTGGCCAAGTTCATTCAAAACAACATCATCTGCCGATATGGGGTACCCCATGAAATCATCAGCGATCAAGGCTCTCACTTCCGGGCGGAAACTCAAGCTTTGCTGGACAAATACAAGATCAAACGACATCGATCATCCCCTTACCGTCCCCAAACCAACGGAGCGGTGGAGGCAGCGAACAAAACTCTTGTTACCATTATCAAGAAAATGCAAGACAACTACCGCGATTGGCCGAGCAAACTCCCATTCGCACTCTGGGGATACCGAACCTCCATTCGAACACCGACAGGCGCCACACCCTTCTACCTAGCATACGGTATGGAGGCGGTTCAACCGGTAGAGTTAGAGGTCCCATCTCTATGCATCCTACTAGAGAGTCAAGTCCCTGAGGCGGAATGGACCCGTCGAAGGTACGAGCAGCTCACTCTTCTAGATGAACGGCGACTCAACGCCTTGCACAACGTCCAGCTATACCAACGACGTATACAACAGGCATTCAACAAGAAGGTCAAACCCCGAAATATCCGGGAGGGCGACTTGGTCCTCAAGTCAGTCCGAGCACCATTACCCGTCGATCCAAGGGAAAAATTCAAACCCAACTGGGCCCGGCCATACCTGGTCAAGAAAATACTTTTGGGGGGCGCAGTGAGACTGAGTGACCTAGATGGGGAGGACTTTACAAACCCAACCAACCTAGACCAACTCAAGAAATACTACCCTTGAACCCTACCAACCAGCAACCTAGCCTAGTCTTGCGACTAGCACCGACCTCAACCCTTTTCAAGTCAAGTTCCTCAATACGTTCTGATTTGAAATTGCTTGTTTTATTGAGTCTAAGCTGAGGCACCTTGCCTGTTTCAAATGTCCTTTGATCCGTCAAAGGCAACGTCCATTTGCACTACAAAAACCAAACCCCTGAACTACGAGCATGGTTTGATTTCACCTCTTCAGGTGAATACGTAGGCAGTCCCTTTTATGCTTAAGGGATACAACCACAAAACCCAATTCACATCCACAAAACATTTCGAACTACGATCTGGTTTGATTTCGCAAACACGCGAATACGTAGGCAGTCCTTCCTTACACAAGGAGGATACAACCATTCCCACAATCAAAAAAAAAAAGAAGCCCTATAAAAAAAAACGGAAGGGAAAACCATTCCCTTTCCCACAAAAATACAAAAAATGACCCTTTCTCCATTTTCACAAAATACCACTTTCCCAAGTGCAATTGTTTAGGACGATTCAAATCGAATTGCCTTTACAAAACGGATGGAAGAAACAAGCGTTCACAATTTTCGACACGAGCAATCCTCTTATTTAATTAATAATGGGAGGGATTACAATTTCAACAAATAAAGCTCGACGAGTCTACAACTTGTCAAAGCTAAGGTGTCCACTAACACACCTCACATAGTAAAACTAGCACAAAACACACAATAACTAGCTAGTACAACATAATAAAAACTCACAACAATAATACAACATAATAATAAAGTGGGTAATGGAGGTCTTCACTCTTCCATTCTACCCTTGCCTTTTCCCTCGGGGTACATTCTCCCCTTGTTCTTCTTGTTGGCCCGCCTAGCATGGGCTTCCTCCTCGGAACGGATCCTCAACGGATCTAAGACGGCGACGGCCTCCGGTCTAGCACAAGACCCCATATTTGACCCAAGACGAGCCAATGCACGGCCCACCATACTCTTTGGGCCGGAACTCCTCCTCTTCGGTTGTCTCATCACATCGGGAGTAGCTCCATCAACATACTCCTCAAAGAAGGCACGGTTGGCCTTGCCAACCTCTCGGTACTTCAAGTCGACAACCTCGTCCTTACGGAATTTGGATCTCTCTTCCAAGGACGGAGCACGTGACCATTTTACATAAGCGGGAGTCACCCATGTCGTGGCAACGAGGTTTGGCACCTCCCAAAGCGGCCAAGTGGCCCACCACCTTTCGAAGAACTCCACAAGCTCGGAGTTCCGAAAAACATTCTCTTGGACAAAAGTATCTTGAGCGGGCACCTTTTGTTGACGCCCCATTTGCCTCATGAGCCTTTCGGGATAAATGAAGAAAACTACCTTCAAGCCCACCACCATCAAAGAACGAGGACTAGCACCCGAAGCGGGCAACCCCGTGAAGGACCTCAAGTGCCACCACGGCACCACCCAACGGATATGAGGACCACCCTCCTCCGCCAATCTTGCGGCCCAATAGGCCTCGGTGGAAGCAAAACTATCCGGGTATAACTTCTTCCTCATAGTAAGGTGACGGAAGGAGTAAGAAGAAGGATTAACCGGAGGCTCTACATACCTTAGCCTCTCCAATAGCCACACTTGGAGGATCCTTGGCGATCCAAAAGAGGGAGCTTCTCCACAAGAGCCTTCCTTGTCCAAAGCTTGGATAATCTCTCCGAGCACCAACCATGATGGATCTCTACCATGCTCCATTTGCTCGATCACATGGATGAGGGTCATGCTACCATGGCATCTTGGCCCCTCCTTCTTCAAGACATCAACAAATAGGTACACATGGACAAGGCAAAATGCAAGAGGCCTTCTCCTAGCCACCTCCGAGACATTAGCATCTAATCGGTTCGAGAAGATGTTGATAAGAGCTAACATATCCACACCATGTGGAGCAAGAAGAAAGTTGACTTGGCTTGTTGATAAGCCCAACATGGAACGGAATTTCTCCTTATAGCACAACCGAGTCGGAGGAAGCACCGGAGCACAACCCGGCCACCCACCAATGACTCCAACCTCTTCGGCAAGAGGACAAATCTCGCCCTTCGGGAAAACGAAAACATGATGTTTCGAATCCCAAAACCGAGAGCATGCTTCAAGAAACGAAGGTTGTACCTTGACTTGGCGAAGCACCAACAATTGACCAACTCCCATGCAATCGAGTTGATACTTCTCGGGAGGCGACAAATCCCGGCACCATTGTCGCAAGGCGTTCTCAAAAGCATCCATGAAATATTTTTGTGGAAGAAGAAGAGGTTTTATAGAGATGTTTTTGTGTTTCGGATGCTGAAACAATGAAGTGCAAACATCCTTATTTATACAAAATGATCAGCGCACTTTTCAGAAAAAGGGGAGAGCCGGCTTCCATCGCCAAGCAGCTCGCGCCTCTTTGAGGCTTCCCCAGGATTCCCGCTGTTGACTTGTCCCTTTCAACATGTGTTTTCTCCTGACACCTCTAAACTCTCGCCAGAACCCTCGCGCCTCTTCGGGATGATCCGGGAAAATTTTGTGTTTCTTCACACTCACATTTCCTAGTTTTCGCGTTTTACGAAATCCGACACGGTTTCCATGACGCAGCATTAAACATACGGATTTTTCTTTCTTTTTTTAAGGGAGGAAGGGCTAGTCGCCCCGATCCGCGATGGATCGTTTCCATGTCAGTCGAGATTCCTAAAATTTTTCGCTTTTTCGCAAATCAAAAATCAAAGTCGAAAGTTGATAACACGACATCAATTTTCCTCAAAAATTCAAGCGCTCACAAATTCGAGTCTTGACCTCAAAAGCCAAACGCACTCGCAAAAATCCTTTTCTAAAAATTCGTTCCTAACGGTTTGAGTTTTTATATTTTTCGAGTCATTTTAAAAAATTTTGATGCAATTTAATTCACGACACGAGTTAATTGCTCAAATTTTCAATCAATTCCTTTTGAATTCCAAACGTGGCGATTTTGTCACGGAATTTTCAAAATTTCAATTTTAACTTCAAGTCATCTTGGTTAATTTTGATTTTTCAAACAAATGCTTTACGTGATCGAATGCTTCTACGTGTTTATGTTTTTACGTATGTGCTATCTGTTGCATGTTTTTCTACACTAACGATGCAGGAACTGGTGCAAAACAAAAGGAGAGTCGACAGCCAACAACGCTCCTCCGAAACACAACACAAAAAGCCAAAATCACAAAACAAACCACAATCCAAAAACCCACATATCTACAAACCGCCTCACGCAAAATGTAAATATGTACAGACAAGAGTCTAAGACACGGACAAACTACAACAACTACTCGGCGTCTCCCGTCGGACCAGTCCTGGTCTCACTAGGAGTCGCCGCCAACGCAGACACCACCACCAGCTCAGACTCCCTCTCCGGGGAACTCTCCAGCGTCTCACGCTCCATCTCGACATGAAGCTCCTCCGCTGCAGCCAACTGAGCCTTCAGAGAGGCAATCTCCGCGTCTCGGCTCCGCAACATGTCCTCGTGACGCCTCAAGTCCTGGTCTCGACGGGTAATCCCCAACCCCTGGGCCTCGATCGTCGACCTGGCAGCCTCCAACTCAGCACGGACCCGAGCAAGCTCCACCGGATCCGCTGTGCTCTGAAAAACACAATAACAGATCCTCAAGATCTAAAAACGTGAAACACAACACCAAATACACGAAATACAACACACGAAACGTACCTGAGAAAGCAGAGCCTCCCTCGTATCCAGGTCACTAGCCAGCGCCCTCCAGCGGTTAGCCATCCGCCACAAGTTCTGGTGACTAACAGTCGTCACCTACAAAACAAAAATGTCCTTCAATACAATGTAAGGCAAAGTACAATTGGAGAAAATGTTCAAATCGAGAACTCTTCCTCAGAACAGTCAACCTCCACTCCATGTCGGCATCGGCCACCTCGGCCACCTCGGCCACCGCGGGCTCCGGTAAGCGCAACTGCAGCTCCTCGCCACTCGGCCCCTGAAAAGTGGTCTCCGTCGGGAAAGCTGGGGGCTGAGTCCTTATCAGCGGGTCAACTCCCTGCCATTTGGATCCACATAAAAAATGGCAAACCCTCCTGTCAAGAGAGGAAATGAAAACAAAGGAAAAGAGGAAAACATACCTCGATCGGGTACCAAGCAAGCCTCGACGACCGGAAGGTGTCGTAGTCAGCGTCCCGCAACAACAGCTCCTCACCTCCTCGACCGTGAAGGTGCTCCTCAACCTCATCGAGTCGACTCTGGAACAAAGACCCAGGCGGGTCAACCGGCACGACGAAAGTCTCGGTAAAGCATTGGCGAACTAGACGCTCGCCCAAGTACCAAACCGGCTCAATCGCCGTCTCAAGTACGAGGCACGGGGAGCTGCGAGGTCGCAAACGCTCCGTGACAAGCGGCCGGCACACCCGTGAAGTGCTCCCAGGCCGCCCAACAAACTGCATTCAAAACCAAGCTACTCAGCTAACTGGGGGCTTCCTAAGCTACCTGATCATCCTATCTCTAGCTCTTTCGCTATAAAAGAGAGGGAAAGCAAAAACTTACATCAGCAACCCGAAGCTTGTTCACGCGACGCCTGCAGTCCTCGTAAGTCGACTTAGTCGACTTCTTCCGACCCACCGTCCAACCCTTCACAGCAGGGTAAGTCGAGGGAACACCATCTATGGTCCCCGGGCGCCGAGGGGTGAAGTAAGCATACGACCAAGCCTGTAATCAAACACAGCAAACACAAAATTAGCCAATTTCTCAAAAATTGCCAAAATCAAAATCAAAATCAAACTCACAAAAACTACCACAAAAACTCGTACCTCAAAGATGAGGCCGGGACCAACTAAGGCAGGAGCACTACCCGCTCCCACTGTCTCCGGACGCACCGCCGCGTGCAAGTACCGGGTGAAACTCGCCAAAGCTGGCGTAACCCAGTCAAACCGACCCAAAGCGTCAAGGTCGGCAAGAAGAGGAAGCACCTTGGTCGACAAGCGCTTGCCCTTGTCGCCAAAGTACGTGGCACCCAGGAAGTACCACAACCACAGCTGCGCCTCCTTCTCTTCGGCCTCAGCCTCTGCCTCCGGACTCGCCAACGGCGCCGGAGCAACACCTGCCACCCTCTCGGTGAAGAGGTCCTTCACGTACGAACTCGCGATCAGGTACGGAGTGACGTCGGAAGGCTCCGGCAAACCGTCTGACCGATCAAAGCGGTGACCGGGGAGAGGACACTCTCTCTGGAGTCGCGGTAAACTCAATGGGCAGCTCACCACAGGGAAGGCCGGACACCATGGCAAAGTCCTCTAGAGTCACGCCGACCTCCCCAAACTCCATGTGGAACGACGACGTTGTATCCCAGTACCGGTCCAACATGGCGCGGATCAAACACAGGTTCGACCTAATCGAGGACCCATGAATGTCCCGCCAAGCGGCCACCAACGGCCCAAAAGCCGACCTCTCTATCAACACCTTCGACCCAGCTCGGAGAACGTCGTAGAGGCCCAAGCAGGTGGAAAAGCCCGAGAAAGTCCTCATGGTGCCGATCTCCTGAAATCAAAAACAAACAACGTCAGAATGACTGTTTAAGGCTCGACACTTCAAAAATGAATGACAAATTTCAACCGGGGAACATGACTCACCATGCCCTTGTGAGCACGGTAGGACAGGTGTCGGTCCAGTCGAAGCAACAACTGGCTGCCATCAAAACCCTCGGCCCACTCTGGCGCCGCCCGTAAAAGCAACCCCTGCGGGGCTGTAACTCGCCTGGCTCTGAAGGCCGCAACGTCGGCGTCATCCTGGACAGTCTCCGCTCTCCGCCTCTTATGGCCTCGAGACTCAACGTGGTGGACAGGACCCAAGTCAACGACCCTGTTGACGTCCCGCAACGTCCGCCTAGTCCTCCGAGGACGTCGCTCCCTCGAAGTAACCCTCCTCCTGGAGGTACCCGCCTCAGCCCCAGTCTGAGCTCTACCAGCACTAGCAGCCCCAACAACGGGCTCTACACGCTCCTCAACGGCCCCTGAGGCCCCAGCAGTCTGCTCCGGAGGTCTCTCCTCCTCAGTAACGTCCTCCACGACCACGGCAGGCGTGCTAACCGGAGTATTAACCGGGCCCGACCCGAACAACTCCTCAAAAGTCGCAGCCATGAACCCGGCCTGCTCCGAACACTCTCCTACAAAAAAAACATCAGCCGAAATTTCGGCATTACGACGGCATGAAATGGACAAATCCAAAAACAACAAAACACAACCTGCAATGCAAAACACTGGGCAATCCCGCCCCCAAACCATTCACAAAAAAACAACACAAAAACGACTCGCCCCTCTTTTCAAGCAAAAGACGAGTCAAAACCACAAAAACGGCTTTTCAAGACCCATACAAGGTCTGCCAACAACCCAAAAATACATTCCCGACACAATGGGGATTTTTCTACGGTTCAAAAAGGCAACTCATACGCTAATTTGAGCCCAAGCTGGTCAAAAATTCAAAAACGACCGCCAGAAGGCAAACGTGATTTTATCACACCCCAAAACGACCTAAAATACCATTAAGGTCCATTTCAAGGCAGACTAACTCAAGTCAAGCCCAAACAAGCGCTTATTGTGTCAGACGTAAGACCGTCGCAAAAGGCAAAAATTCAATTTTGCCCACAAACATCCAATGAAGGTCCTTAGATGGCAAACACGGGTTTTCCCAACTACAACGCAACCTAGTGGGACCCACTACCCAAGCAAGTAAACTTGGCATTGTGAAATGAGACGGTTTCTCGCTTCAATCACGTTTTTCGAGCATAGGGAGCGAGAACGGGGACCAAAATGCAAACTAAAAGCGCCCATATACACCTAAACAGGTTTCTAACCTAATGCAATCATCAATTTCACTCGAAATTGGCTCAATCAAAAACGCCCAATTCGATTTTTAGGGCAAAATCCGCCCTAATTCATGCTAGCTAACAATCAACAAATTTGAAAGAAGTCAAGAGGAAGTACTTACCTTGAGATGACATTTGTTGACAATGGCACGGATGAAAGCAAGCTTGAAGGTCCTTAAATGGCGATTTTGGCGAAATTTCGAGGTTGAAGATGAATATTCATCCGCAACTCAACCTCGCGTCTTTTTAACAAGAAATAGGGAAGCCGGCTTGCATCGCCAAGTGGCTCGCGCCTAAACCAGGCCTCCCCTCTTCTTTTTCAACGAAATTTGGGCTTTGGCCCAATTTCCCATGACAAGTTCCAAAGTTTTCATTGACGATATTGAATGTCGTCATTTCCTCGAAAACAAACAAACCAAATGGTGAAAATTCAAATTCTCTATTTTCAAAAATCTCAAGCAAACGGCGATCAAAACCGCCAACTTCAAAAATAATAGCGAAAATTCAAAATCGCTATTTTCCTCCAACTTCAAAATAACAACTAAAACTCAAAACCCGCTATTTCCCCAAAATTCAAACGTCAACGGCGGCACATAAACCGTCACCTCAATTAATAGTGAAGATTCCAAATTCACTATTTCCTTCAAATGTCAACGGCGGCACATAAACCGTCACTTCAATTAATAGTGAAGATTCCAAATTCACTATTTCCATCAAATGTCAACGGCGGCACATAAACCGTCACTTCAAAAGAAATAGCGGATTTAAAATTCGCTATTTTCCTTCAAAATTCAAACAAACGGCGATCAAGACCGCCACTGCAAATTCAAACCGGATGGTGAAAATTCCAAATTCACCACTCCTTCGAATACCAGCAGGGGGCTTCCTCGCGGAACCCGCTCATTCCAAAAGCAGTGATAGTGAGAATCCATACTCACTATTTCCCCGGCGGCACCACGAGTTCGCTACTTTCAAAACGAGCCCATTCGGCGCGGCTACCCACATGGTCCATTAATCGACCACACCGCAGCTGGCGAGCATTTGTCCGCAACCCTTTCGAGGATAGATCCCGAAGATGCCTCGGGTACATTTCCTTGTCTCGGCTGGCGAGCCTTACAACGCACTGCGGCTTGCGAGCCCTTCTCACATACGCACCGCAGCTGGCGAGTATTTGTCCGCAATCCTTCCAAGGACACATCCCGAAGATGCCTCGGGTACATTTCCTTGTCTCGGCTGGCGAGCCTTACAACGCACCGCGGCTGGCGAGCCCTCCTCACATACGCACCATGGCTGGCGAGCATTTGTCCGCAATCCTTTCAAGGATACATCCCGAAGATGCCTCGGGTACATTTCCTTGTCACGGCTGGCGAGCCTTACCACGCACCGTGGCTGGCGAGCCCTCCTCACATACGCACTGCAGATGGCGAGCATTTATCCGCAACCATGCAAGGACATATCCGAAGATGCCTTAGGTATGACTCCTTCTTATGGCTGGCGAGCCTTTGCACGTAGTCTAACGGACTTTAAACGACCCGCACGGACAGTCGACAGACTCTAAACTGTTCCCGACGACAGGTCCTTAACTCGTACCCTCGAGTCGCCTTGGCGTCGCCCTTCCCGACGGCAGGTCCTTGGCCCGAATCCTTTCGAGCCGCCTCGACGTCGCTTGGGTCTTCAGGTTGTAATCTTCGATTGACCTGGGGACTCTACTTTGACTTTCGCCCTGTCCAAGCCTCAGTCAAAGTGGGGGCTCTGTAGATACCCAGTATCTGCTAAGACGCCAACAAACACCCGATGATTATCGGACTACAACATGTTTTGGGATCGCAGCGTTTGATCGACAGTTTGTGTACAACTTTACGTCAGAAAACTTAAAACGATTGCGAAAACAAAACATTTCAAAACATTTCAAAAATACCTGGAGTGTTTAATGCACGACGCTGGGGTCGCGACGACACTAACTAGAGTCAAAACCAACACCGGACCAAAAACCGACTCAAAAATTCAAAATCCCGACTCCAACAACGAGTCAAACCGAGTTAACCACAAAAACAAAATATCTTCAAGCCTTCTATACTAAGTTTTCCCGGATTCATGTTGGTCAAGTACCAAACATGTGACTACAAAACCTAGGATAGAACAAATCATGATTGCGTTTGTTGTGATAGTGACAACACAACTCGAAGTGCCGCGATTTGGCTCGCGCCTCTTTGAGCAGCCCAGGTGGCCACGTCGCTCAGAACTCACACAACCACTCATTCTCCTATAAATTCCCCTCAAATGCAACCCATTTGAGACTTACGCGAGTGTCCGCCCCCTCTTTTCTCCCTTAAAATTCTCGACTCGACTTCTTAAGTCACAATCCGACGCGTATTTACGACCTAAAGATCGTAAATACGAGCCTTACACATTGTTTGGTACCGTCATCGTGCATTAAATCACTTGTCCGACCACTTTGACCACTACACCATCACTAAACTTTTAAAACACTCTTTTACTTACCAAAACGGTTTTAAACTGAGTTTTTCCGATCAAACAAGTTGTTACACTTACGCCGGTCACTCGCCATAACCAAACATGTAAGTATGAGGGTGTAAAAATCCTCTTTTATTATGTTTTTATTTGTTTCATGACTTTAACATGCTAAAACATGCATAACATGAACCAAAACATGGAATAAACGAGCCAAAACCGATTTTTGGTCTGAGGCAGAAGCCCCTTAGGTCGGCAAATGGCTCGCGCCTAAATGGGGTACTCAGACCAGAGATCAACCGTGTTTGTTCTCGTCATTTCCCTTAATCCATTTTCATATTTGTAATCGGTTTTCACCATTTCAAGTATTTTCGAAACCTTTTTGTTTCATTTCACATGTTTTAACCATAAAGCATTAATCACCCTTGGTTCTTCATACCATGACGGTTAAATCCGTGTTTCGGTGATAATATTTGGTTAATGACATTTAAGAGGTATTTTAAAGCCTTTTATTTCATTTCTTTACATTTTTCAAGCAAACATATTAGTCACCAACACGAAATCATCCTTGGTTATACATACCATGCCGGATTTCAACCCGGGTACGATGACGAGTATCGACTAATTACATTCAAAATGGACTCAAATCGATTAGTCCATAACCATTTTCAAAACTATTCATGTCAAGCTTGCCAAATCAGACCCGACACCGAATATTATCAAATGATGATGATTATTCGAGTCTAGTCCTTCAAATCAACAAATGCGGTCTAAAACAACCCTTTCAAAACAAATCGGGTTCAAATACCCATTTTCAACACGTTTTATAACGTTTTCTAAACAGTCAGAACACGGCATACAGCCGTTGGCTAACCCGCGCCTCAAGCAGGCCTTTTCTTTCTCATTTTCAAAACCAGAGGGAGGCCCCTTACACCGCCTGTTTCCTTCCAGCATTAGTCTAGGACGATCCCGACTCCGGTTAACCCGGATATAGGACGGATCAGATGACTATTCAACCCACATTTGCAAAATGCCTTACTAAGACAAATGGATCATGTTATGCACCCTAAACCTAATACGGTAAATGGATGTTTAATTTCCGTCTTGCATGCAAATCAACCATTAATCCAACTCGACATCTTATACTTGATATTTGGATTAAATCAACCGACTTAGAAATCTCACATGTTAGGTTTAAAACATTGGATGCGCATTCATGCATTTAAACCGTTTTATCAACTTTTGCATTCAACCAACCAAGATCAGTAGAGGCCGCTAAACGCGGGCGGGATTGGGTGTCTGATTAAAGGGCTTCCCAATACGTACCTTCACCTCTTACTCAGAAACTTTGGATAGTGGACGACCTTATCCAGGGCGTACGAGAGTCATTCTAGAGATAGGATGCTAAAGAGGGACGATTTCCTTATCTTTAGTACCTATGTCAAAACGCTGCTTTGTGCTTCGATTTGAACGAGGTATAAAGTGGAATTCGAACGGGTTCCAGGCATCCCACAAATGCTTGATGGCGACTCCAAACATCTCTAATCGTTTCGAGACCCTTACCGAGACGAAACCGACCGATCTAAAACGATCCGGTCGAAAGCATCTTTACGCCGCCGAGCGTGGCTTTCAAAAAGACCGCTGCCATTGCCCACATATCGACTGGGCATACGCAGGTGGGCCCATGTCCACAACATGTCATGTAAAATTGTCATGTATTTTTAACATATTAAAAATCAATGTATTAATAAAAATACGTCATATACAAAATTGACTTGGTAATTCATAATTAGTTGTACCAAAATAATTTACCAATTATAAATTACAACATCTTGTATTTATAATAAATTATTCATTCAATTTCAATTGTTTCCTTAAACAATAATTTCATCCAAGTAATAAAACAATTCGATCACTTAGACCGTATCTTATTTAATCAGATTATAATGAGATACGTAAATTTACTTCCAAAATCGTCCGTAAATTTTCAAGTAATTTAATTAACTCGTAACGTTATACGATTAATTAAATGATCAATTAAGAGTATTATCCTTTAGGTATGACCTAGGGGATCAACTGATCACCACCGTCGCACGACAGTAATGTCAAACTCTAGTCAGCCAATCATTACCGATATGTGTGGACCAGTTGATAGTAAAAAATACTTCCCAATTGTATTCTTTAAAATGGGACTTAAACATGTATGTGATCATCATGATCAATAGTTGTGATCGCATTATTGTCGGAGGACACATATTCCAACAATCTCTCACTTGTCCTCGACAAGTGTGCGTCACCAATTATCTTGTCCTATTACTATCTCCCACTCAATGCAAGGTGTCTTTCAGGTCGTACTTGCAAGTGATCATATCGAGAGTGGTTTCCTCGATCTGGAGAATAACTGATTGACCGGATTTATCCACCATGGATACATTCCGAGCGTGGCCACGCATTTCCATTTCATTACTCCTCGAGTGGCCCTGAGATATTGTTATAACCCTGACTAGGGGTGGACAATTCCTATCGCACTCATTCCCTTCGACTAGCCACAGCCATCATAACCCAAAATATGCCCATTTGACCCCATTTACGAAGGTCGTAGTAACACAAATCAAAGTTAATCTGAAACTGTGCCATCTTAGGCGAATAGTCTTTAGTCAAAAGAATCGACTCATTAGAATACTATAGTAGCTCTTGCCACAACCAGGCTATATAAATTTGCCAGAACTCTATAAGCGGTCATAACGCCCGACAAAATGTTCCTAACAGTCTGCCTATGTGATCGACTAGTCATCTCATATGACTCTATGGCACTTGAACTTGCCATCAATCGCATCACACTCTAGTCACTTCGAGACGTCACCTCATACAAGTGACTATGGGCAAATACTATGTTAATCCGTGTTCACTTTAACGGGGTTCAATTGTCACTACAACCCGTTTGGATGTAACAATGTATAAATTAAAGATAAAAGACAAATGTGATTGTGAACATGAACAAAAACAACACTTTTATTTCATTTCAAAATCTAACAAAAACTCGGTACACGTTTAAGTCCCATGGACGCAACATGTCCATCATGCTTGGCCTGCGATAAAGGCTTGGTGAGCGGATCGGCTATGTTGTCATCCGTCCCAACCTTACAAATCGCAATTTCCTTTCTTTCAATGAAATCTCTTATTACATGATATTTTCTAAGTACATGTCTAGATCTATTACTAGACTTTGGCTCCTTAGCTTGGAAGATCGTCCCACTATTATCACAATAGAGAGTGATGGGATCATTGGCGGTAGGTACTACTCTTAGACCTTCCGTGAATTGCCTGATCCACACAGCTTCCTTGGCAGCTTCTGATGCTGCAATGTACTCAGCCTCCGTTGTTGAATCGCAGATCACAGCTTCCTTGAAGCTTCTCCAATAACGGCACCACCATTGAGCATGAAAACGAAACCAGCTTGTGATTTCATGTCATCTCTATCTGTTTGAAAACTTGAATCCGTGTATCCATTAACACGGAGTTCGGTGTCTCCTCCAAACACTAAGATAGAATCCTTAGTCCTTCTCAAGTACTTAAGGATGTTCTTGACGGCAATCCAGTGACTCTCACCTGGATTTCCTTGATATCTACTCGTCATGCAAAAGGCATACGAGACATCAGGACGTGTGCATATCATGGCGTACATGATTGATCCAACAGCGGAAGCATAACGGATCGTCTTCATGCATTCAACATCATGGGGTTTGGAGGGAGATTGAGTCTTGCCCAATATAGTCCCAGTTACCATAGGTACCAAACCCCTTTTAGATTTTTCCATGCTGAACCGTCTAAGAATCTTATCGACATAAGACTCTTGACTTAGCGCCAATATCCTCTTGGATCTATCTCTATGGATCCGGATACCTAGTATGTGTTGCGCTTCTCCTAAATCCTTCATTTGGAAGTGGTTACCTAACCACTTCTTAACAGAAGACAACATTGGAATATCATTTCCAATGAGTAGTATGTCATCGACATACAAGATTAGGAACACAACATTGCTCCCACTAAATTTCATGTATAAACATGGTTCCTCAACACTTCGAGTGAAACCATTCTCCTTTATAACATGATTGAATCGATGATTCCAACTTCTAGATGCTTGCTTAGGACCATAAATGGATCTCTTAAGCTTGCATACTTTGTTAGGATTTTTAGAATCAACAAAACCTTCGGGTTGTATCATGTACACCTCCTCTTCTAAATGCCCATTTAGAAGGTGGTTTTGACATCCATTTGCCATATTTCATAGTCATGAAATGTGGCGATCGCTAACAAAATCCGTATGGATCTTAGCATGGCTACGGGCGCAAAGGTCTCATCATAATGGAGACCTTGGACTTGGGTAAATCCTTTTGCCACTAGCCTAGCTTTGTAGACATCATCATGTCCTTCTATGCCATTTTTGACTTTGAATATCCATTTGCATTGAAGAGGTCTTGCCCCTTTAGGCAAATCTACCAAGTCCCAAACTTGGTTTTCAAGCATAGAATCCATTTCGGACTTCATGGCTTCAAGCCATAAGAAGGAATTTGGACTAGAGATTGCGGCCTTATAGGTGGCGGGCTCGTCACTTTCTATAAGCAACACATCGAGTGTTCCATCTTCTTCGATAAGTCCCACATATCGATCGGGATGGCGAATAACTCGACTCGTTCTTCTAAGTGGAGGAGAGACAACCGTGTTAGACGACGAAGGAATATCTTCTTGCGTCTCTATTTCGGTTTGTGGCTCTTGAACTTCATCAAGTTCAAAATTTCTCCCACTCTGTCTCTTAGAAATAAATTGACTTTCTAAGAAGACAGCCTCGCAAGACACAAACACTTTGTTTTCTTGAGGTTTGTAGAAGTAGTATCCTCGAGAGTTCGAGGGGTAACCTACAAAGGTGCATTTTTCGGATCTTGGGGCAAGCTTGTTGTCGGTTTTTGCCTTGACGTAAGCATCACATCCCCAAATCCTCATATAGGATATATTGGGAACTTTTCCCGTCCACATCTCATATGGAGTCTTTTCGGTGGACTTAGTGGGACTATTGTTCAAAGATCTAATTGCGGTTTGAATCGCAAATCCCCAAAACGAGTTTGGTAAATCGGTTTGACTCATCATTGATCGAACCATATCAAGTAAGGTTCGATTTCTCCTTTCGGCAACACCATTGAGTTGTGGTGTTCCGGGTGGAGAAAGTTGTGATATAATACCACAACCTTTCAAGTGTAAATCGAATTCAAGGCTAAGATATTCTCCACCACGATCGGAACGTAGTGTTTTTATCTTTTTGTCCAATTGGTTCTCTACTTTGTTTTGAAATTCCTTGAATTTCTCAAACGCTTCACTCTTATGTTTCATTAAATAGACATATCCATGTCTACTTAAGTCGTCGGTGAAGGTTATAAAGTAGTCATAATTTCCACGAGCGGTGATACTCATTGGTCCACATACATCGGTGTGTATGAGCCCCAATAGTTCACTAGCTCGTGTCCCTTTACCACTAAAAGGATTACGAGTCATTTTGCCCAGTAGGCAATATCCGCATGTACAATATGATTGATAATCAAATGGTGTAATCACATTAGTCGAAATTAATCTTTTGATGCGATTCTCGTTTATGTGACCTAATCGAGAATGCCAAATGAACGCTTCACTTGGGTCACTTGATTTGAGTTTCTTTGATTGAATGTTATAGATATCATTAGTCGGATTTGAGGTCTCTAAAATGTAAATGCCATTTATGGAAGAAGCTTGGCCTATAACCAATTCATTCCTAGAAATAGTACAACGATTGTTCTTAATGACAAAACAAAAACCGTCCATGTCTAGCATGGCGATTGAAATAATGTTTTTAGAGAGTGTAGGCACATAAAAACAATTATGTAATTACAACTCAAATCCGTTAGGCAAAGCTAAAACATAAGTTCCTTTGGATTCGGCCGCTACTCGAGCTCCATTTCCAAGGCGTAGATCCACATCTCCCTTGCTAAGCCTCTTCACATCTCTTAAACCCTGGAAATGATTACAAAGGTGAGAACCACAACCGGTATCTAGTACCCATGTCGTAGTGGAAGTATAATTTATATCAATAACATAAATTTCCTTAGGACTTTTACCTTTTGGTGTGATGATTCCTTCCCTTATATTTCGCAAATATACGGGACAATTCCTAAGCCAATGTCCCATACCATAGAAATAATGGCACTCATCATTAACTTGCTTGAAGTTTTTGACTTTCTTTCCCTTCTTCTTGAACCTTTTGCCCTTGGAAGCAAGAACTTGATTGCTTGAGCTCCCACTAGTTTTGGCATCTTTATCTTCCAGAGTCAAAGACCCTATAGATTGTATGAGGTAGTCTTCCTGAGACGGGCTCACACGAGATCTAGTAGTAGTAGGTGGTTTAGAAGAGGTGATGAAGTTAAGGTTTCCATCCGAACCTATCCCAAAATGAAGTTCTCTAGTAGTGTCGAAATCATTGTTGGAGCAAACGTCGTCAAAAACATTGTGGTATGACTCAATAGTTATCGGTGCGGTAGCGTTTGATGGATTCATTGTAATGAACTACAAGTATGGAGGAAAGGAAATATTAACATTTGTCTTTTAAATCATACTTGTAAATAAATTAACAAGATATGAGCATTTATATAGTGACCTCTACCCAACTATCATAAATGATTCCAAGATCCAAATTCATATTAACTTGGGCACGGTAGGGCCGATGAAACCCTTATCAATATAACTCGGTGGATTAACGCTTTAATCGATTCTACTTCTAGAACTCTTGGTTGATAAAATTACATTAACTTTTATCTTTAGCCCGGAACACATGCGACTACGGTCACGAATACTTCCGTTGAGTTCAATCCAAATTTCGAATAAATGTGTCCATGATCCAAATCCACATCAACTTGGGCACGGTATGGCCGATGAAACCCTCATCAACATGAATTCGGTGGATAGACATTTATCACCCACTTCCCCTACGTAACAAAGTTTGTACCCCGGTAGGGCCGAGTGCACTCCCTCACGAAATAGGTTTTCATGGTTTCTACTCTTTGGTAAGACTATGTCTCAATTGTTTATTTTAGCGAGAGGTCATGTCAATTTATTATCTATCACGTTTTAAGTGAACTAAAGCAGTGAACTACGATAATTGTAATTGACACGGTCGATAAACTCAATGAAAGATGATGCATGTTTTAGTTATGGCGATTTAGCGATGCATGCGATATATAAATAAAATGCAAAGCATAAAAATAAATCCTAGTATGGCCTTCCTAAAAATAGAAAAGCTATTTAACTATTACATATTCGGAAACCAACTCCATTGGTCCCTTGAACTTCGGTTGTGGCACGCATCTCGAGGTAACACCGTCTTTATGTATCGCCATCTTGAAGAAATCCGTCTTTGGGAACTCCGAAATAAATAAAATTACATAACAAATTACATAATTTCCTATTATACATTTGTAACTAAAATAAAATAAATCTATTAAATTAAAAAACGGTGATACGAGATCACAATAAATTACAACCGAATCGATATTCCCATACATTTCAGGTAATACCAATTAAAAACTAAGGCCATACTAAGTAAAATTACATAATTCAAAAACTACATAAAATAAAAATTATGACAATCATAAAGAAAATGCAGCATTATAATATGTATGAACATGCCCAATTTTATGCTAAATCGCCTTTAAGTAGCCAATATCGTATATTACACGGTTTTTACGGATTTGCGTGATTCAACGTTTTATAATCACAAAAATTACATAAATTCATATTTATGCATAAGTTAATTACCCTAACCTCTTAAGACTCAAAATTTAGTCTTCACTAATTATTTGACCATAATTAACTCATATTTCTAAAATTTGTTCATTAATGGACTTAAAATTATAATAAAATGCTATAAACTTCAAATAAATCACAAAATTTCAAATAAATTTGAAATTTGAAATTTAAACTCATGAACATTCTGGAAAAATACCATGACACTCATAATGTTCAAAATTAGGTTAAACATTTCGAAATCTATCCGGAAAAACAACGTTGCGGTTTATCGGTTTTAACAAAATAATCATAAAAACATGACAAAAATTATATTCATCAACTTTTCAATTTTAGCTCTAAAAAAGATAATAAAATGCAACATATGACGTTTTTCCTTAGTCATGGAGTATGTTTTATTAATATTTCACTAATTAAGTAACTATTTATGCTATTTTTTCTTCAAAAATCATAAATCATGCATAAAGACTTCAATATAGCCTATTATTTTACACACATCTTGTAAAATTGCATGTGACAACATACTAAATTTCTATGACCATATTCGAAATTTATCTCATATTAACCTATTTTTCATCTAAATCCGATTTTAAACATGAAAAATCCATTTTTCGAGCATAACAACTCCAAAAATTATGAAAATTTACAGGTAATCTCAAAATAATATATGTGATAACATATCCAAAAATAACTTGAAAATTCGAAGTTTAGCCAATTTTAGTCCGAAAATGACATTTTATTCATAAAATCATATTTTAATGTCATTATTATATAAGATGAACAATAAAAATCCATAAAATAACCAAAATATCCTAAAAACATTTTAGGACTAGAAACTTTAACATGCATAATTATTTTCGTGATATATCATAATAACACAAATTAAACAAGTTTTATATGTTAATCGTATAACTCGGAAAAACTTTTAACCGATTTGCATGCAAACAACCATGGCTCTGATACCAATTGAAGGAAAAGTAGATCTATATACTCAACATATTCATATATGTTTTATGTTAATTTAATCATAAAATTAAATGGTGATCTTATGCATGCAAACAATAATATCATTAAAGAAGAAATCTTCATCTTATATTGTGATTTTCGGATCAATAGGGCACAAGAGAGTTCACCTACTCTCTTGTTCTTAAGCTCTCCTTAAATGGATGAACAAAAGGATACAAGTAAAGTATCCCTCCCAAGGAATAATACCCAAGATATACCCTTAATAAAATTATTATTATCAATACTAGAATGATATTAATTTAAATAAAATGACCCAAAATATTTTTGGTCCTCTCTAGTTTTCGGTCATGAGGAGGAAGAAAAAGGAAGTGAATATTTTTATCTCTCTAAAAATATTTTGTAATGTTAGAATGAATAAAAATGAATCACACACATTTGCATGTAGTGCATGATGGATTTTTAAGCAAAAGACCCTTTGCTCTTTACAAGGGGAAACTGGGTAGGAGGGTGGAGGAAGGCCAATGCATGAGCATGGTGCTCTTCACAAGAGGCACTAGGTTTGCATGCCTAGTTATAGAAAATAATCATATCTTCCACTAACTTAATTAACATTATATGAATTGTTAATCACACCCATTATTTCGGTCCATTTGAGGATAAAATGGATTCCATTTTATCTTTGTCAATTTGTCAATTTGTCACATGTCACATGTCATGTAAAATTGTCATGTATTTTTAACATATTAAAAATCAACGTATTAATAAAAATACGTCATATAAAAAATCGACTTGGTAATTCATAATTACTTGTACCAAAATAATTACCAATTATAAATTACAACATCTTGTATTTATAATAAATTATTCATTCAATTTCAATTGTTTCCTTCAACAATAATTTCATCCAAGTAATAAAACAATTCGATCACTTAGACCGTAGCTTATTTAATCAGATTATAATGAGATACGTAAATTTACTTCCAAAATCGTCCGTCAATTTTTAAGTAATTTAATTAACTCGTAACGTTATACGATTAATTAAATGATCAATTAAGAGTATTATCCTTTAGGTATGACCTAGGGGATCAACTGATCACCACCGTCGCACGACAGTAATGTCAAACTCTAGTCAGCCAATCATTAACGATATGTGTTGACCAGTTGACAGTAAAAAATACTTCCCAATTGTATTCTTTAAAATGAGACTTAAACATGTGATCATCATGATCAACAGTTGTGATCGCATTATTGTCGGAGGACACATATTCCAACAAGTTTAATCATAAATCTCATTTATATTCAAGGATGCAACTTTGTTTCATTTAGGCTCTTAAGTAAATATCAATATTGAAACTCTATTTATATCTAGGTCATAAACTAGCAAAATCTCTTGTTGAGACTTTTCTTTAGTCATTTTCATTCAAAAACTTTCTTTTGGACTCCTCGTGTAGTTATCTTAAAAACATATTCTTGTGATTACTTCACTTATCTCTTTTGTCATGTAGATCTCATCTATTCATGTATACTTTCTATTTTGGTGTACAAATCATTCTTTCTTTCGTAGATCTCATTTACTCAAGCATACAAATTATTCTTTGTATTCTTTGTGTCTTCATTTTTCTCCCACTCTATCTTTAGAATAAATACACTAGATATTCAAAGATAGCTTTATGAGACACAAATAATGATTTTGAAGTAGAAGGAGGACTATCTCATAGATTGACTAATAGATTTTCGATTTGATGAGTGTACTTGGTAATTGACATTCCTTTAGGAGAGTTCATTAACTCAACATCACTTTATAATTGATCATACACAAGTTTCAAGATTGTGGACATATAATGAATCCTATCATTATAATTGTCAATTGGTTCACTTTAAGTAGATGTTCATATGTTTCTATGTGCAAGCATATAAAGTCGAATTTTTAGAACAACCAAATATGATAAAAGTGGTGACTTGGATTGCAAGCCATGCCACCAAAATCCAAAATACAACCATTGTTTAAAAGGATCACACATTTCCATGTCGAACACGGAAACCAAAATAGTTCTAAAATCCATAACATTAAAAAAAAGACAATAATAAAAGCCAAGCTTCATTGGTAGCTACTCCTAGCTCCTTAATGATTTCTTAAGCTTGCTTCTCTTTTCCCTTGTCTTTGCTTGGAGGAGGCCCTATTTATAATAAAAAGGGGATACATTATCACAACTTGTATCAAAATACCATAGTTGAATTAGAAACATAAAAGAAAGGATAGTCATTTACCTACTGGAGTGATCTTTCCAGCTTTGATGTCACC
Organism: Silene latifolia; assembly: GCF_048544455.1. NCBI lineage: Eukaryota > Viridiplantae > Streptophyta > Magnoliopsida > Caryophyllales > Caryophyllaceae > Silene > Silene latifolia. Next base: position 61,922,008 of record NC_133526.1, on the reverse strand, counting down.
AAGATACTTGGAACAATTCCTCTTCCAATGTCCAACACCATTACAATAATGGCATTTATCAAGAGGACCCTTCTTGGGTTTGGAAGTGTTAGCTTCAAAAGTCCTAGCCTTGGTGTTCATGGGAGCTTGCCTCTTTCTCTTTTTGCCATTCTTCTTGAACTTCCCCTTGCTCTTAGTGCTTATATTTAGCACATCCTTAGATGGGCTAACATTTAGCCCCATGTCTCTTTCGGCTTGCACAAGTAACTTGTGCAACTCCTCAAGAGACACGTCCTTGTCTTGCATATTGAAATTCACCCGGAATTGCACATATGCTTTGACTTTGGATAAGGAGTGAAGAATCCTATCAACAATGAGCTCCTTGGGGATTTTAACCTTTTGAATTTTCAACGTCTCGACTAGCTCCAACAATTTGAGCACGTGAGGGCTAACCTTTTGGCCCTCCTTGTAATCGAGATCAAAGAATGCCGAGGCCGCCTCATATTGGACGATCCTCGGTGTTTGTGAGAACATTGTCACAAGTTTGGAATAGATTTCATAAGCGGTGCCCATTTTAAAGGCTCTCCTTTGGAGATCCGCCTCCATAGCAAAAATCAACACATTTTTGATAGCGGTGGACTCTTTGTGGTAAGCCTCGTATGCTTCCCTAGTGGCGGCACTCGACCTAGCATTAGGTTCGGGTGGAGAGGCCTCAATGAGGTAACGAAGCTTGTCGTCACCTTGAGCGGCTAATTTAAGTTGGGCATCCCAATCGGAGAAATTTGACCCATTCTTTTCAAGTTTACAACGATCCATGAAGGATCGGAGCCATGAAACATTAGTGAGAGCGTGAGCGTTGTTGTTTGGTGCGGCCATTTGTTATGAGAAATAAAAGTGGTCTACAAAACAAAAATAGAAGGAATAAAACACTTGTCGGTTTTTAAAATAATAATAATACTCGTAAATTTTAATTTAAACATGTTTTATTGCATTTATCTAGTGACCTCTACCCAACTTTGATAAATGATTCCAAGACCCAAATTCATATCAACTTGGGCACGCTTTGGCGATACATCCCTTATCAATATAACTCGGTGGATTAACTCTTTAATCGATTCTACTTTTAGAACTCTTGGTCGATAAAATTACGTTAATTTTTATCTTTAGCCCAAAACACATCCGGCTATGGTCGAGAATACTTTTGTTGCGTACAACCCAAATTTCGAATAAATGTGTCCATGATCCAAATTCACATTAACTTGGGCACGCTTTGGCGATACAACCCTCATCAACACGGATTCGGTGGATAGACATTTATCACCCACTTCCCCTACGTAACAAGGTTTGTACCCCGGTTTGGCCGAGCGCACTCCCTCACGAAATAGGTTTTCATGGTTTCTAATTTTTGGTAAGGCTAAGTCTCAATTGTTTATTTAGAGAGAGGTCATGTCAATTTATTATCTATCACGTTTTAAGTGAACTAAAGCGGTGAACTACGATAATTGTAATTGACACGGTCGATAAACTCGATTTAAAATGCATGTTTAGTTATGGCGATTTAGCGATGCATGCAACATATAAATAAAATGCAAAGCATAAAAATAAAATCCTAGTATGGCCTTCCTAAAAAATTAAATCTAATAAACTAATACACATTCGGAAACCAACTCCTTTGGTCCCTTGATCTTCGGTCTTGGCACGCATCTCGAGGTAACACCGTCTTCATGGAAACTCCGGAAAAATAACAAATAATAAATAAAAATACATAATTTCCTATTATACATTTGTAATAAAAATTAAATCTATTAAATTACAAAACGGTGATATGAGATCACAATAATTACAACCGAATCGATATTCCCATACATTTCAGGTAATACCAATTAAAAACTAAGGCCATACTAAGTAAAATTACATAATTCAAAGATTACATAAAATTAAAATATGACAATCATAAATAAAATGCAGAATTATAATATGTATGAACATGCTAAATCGCCTTTTAAGAGCCAATATCGTATATTTTATCGGTTTTTATGGATTTGCGTGATTTAACTTATTAAAATCACAATAATTACATAAATTCATATTTATGTACAAGTTAATTACCCTAACCATCTTAGGACTCAAAACTTAGTCTTCACTAACCTTATGACAATAATTCAACTTGATTTCTTAATATTGTTCATTATGGACCAAAAATACAAAATTTATGCTATAAACTTCAAATTAAATTATAAAAATTTCAAATAATTTCAAAATTTGAAATTTAAACTCATGAACATTCTGGAAAAATACCATGACACTCATAATATTCAAAACTTAGGTTAAAAAGTTCGAAAAATTATCGAGAAAAACAGTGTTGTGGTTTATCGGTTTTAACAAATATGACCATTAAAATATGAGAAAAATTATTTTAATCAACTTTTCACTTTTAGATCTGAAATATATGATAAAATGCAACATGTGACATTTTTCTTTAGTCATGAAGTATGTTTTAGCATTATAACTAATTATAGTCACTATTTATGTGATTTTTCATCAAAAATTCATAAATCATGCAAAAAGACTTTACTGTAGGCAAATATTTTACACACATATTGTAAAATTGCATGTGACAACATACTAAATTTCCATGACCAGATTCGAAATATAACTCATATTAACCTATTTACCCATTTAAATACGATTTTAACTTATAAAATTCATATTTCGAGCAAAACAACTTATTTTAACATGACAATTTACAGGACAATATTATGTATTACATGTGAAAACATATCCAAAAAACACTGGAAAATTCGAAGTTTAGCTATTTTTCGTCCAAAAATGACATTTTTCTCATAAAAATCATATTTTAATGTCAATAATATATAAAGTGAACAATAAAATCCATAAATAAACCAAAATATCCAAAATACATTTTAGGACCAGAAACTTTAACATGCAAAGTGATTTCGTGATATATCATAATAAACACAAAATTACAAGTTTTATTTGTTAATAAGATTAACTCGGAAAAACAATAAACCGATTTGCATGCAAACAACCTAAGGCTCATGATACCACTTGTTAGAATTCAATAATCTCATTAGGATACATATTCATATATGAATTAATTTATTTAGTCATAAAATAAAAACAAAGTAGAGAAGAAATCGTCACTTCTTACATTTGTGTTTCGGATTTTTGGGCACCAACAAGATCTCCTTCTTGTTAGTTCTTGAGCTTTCCAACAATGGATGAACAAAGGTTCAAATTAGAACCTCTCCCAAAAGCTTATACCCAAGGAATACCCTTAATATTTTAATTAATATTGGACTAGTATCAATTAAAACAAGCTTAAATTTAGACACAAAAATATAATTTTGTTCTCTTGTAATTTCGGCCAAGAGAGGAGCAATTTATGAGGTTTTTATTTCTCTAAGTTTTTCCACAAATTGTAGAGAGAATAATTTTCTAACACTAGAAAAATATTGTGAAAGATGATGAATAATAAGAGAAAAGCCCTTGGCTTTTCTATGCATGAAACCGGTTGGGGGGAGGGGAGAGAGACAATGCATGAGCTTATTTTTCTACCCAAGGCAAAATTAGGTATGCAAGGCTATAAGTTTGGGTAATCATTGTGTTTTCTCATTTAAAATAATTAACACAATTTTAAACCCTAACCCTCCCCATTTTCAGTACACTTGACATAAAATGGAAAGTCCATTTTATTTTGTCATTTGTCAATTTTGTCATGTGTCACATGTTACATGACATGTTACACTATAATGTATTTTTAACATATTAAAAATCAACATATTAATAAAATATGTCACATACAAAATTTAACTAGTAATTCTTGATTACTTGTACCAAAATGGTTTATCAAATTATAAATTTCAACGTCTTGTATTTATAATAAATTATTCATTCAATTTCAATTTCAATTGTTTCGTAAACAATAATTTTATCTAAGTAATAAAACAATTCGATTACTTAGACCGTATTTAATTTAATCGAATTATAATGAGACACGTTAATTTACTCACAAATCATCCGTCAATATTAAGCAATTTAATTAACTCGTATCGGGATACGATTAATTAAATAATCAATTAAGAGTATTTCCCTATAGGTATGACCTAAGGGGATCAACTGATCACCACCGTCGCACGACAGTAATGTCAAACTCTAGTCAGCCAATCATTACCGATATGTGTGGACCAGTTGACTGTAAAATATTACTTCCCACATGTATTCTTAATTATGAGATTTAAACATGTGATCATTATGATCGACAGTTGTGATCGCATTATTGTCGGAGGACACTTATTCCAACAGTCTCACTATCCATTTCCAATTCATTATCAGGTTTGGGTTCATGACCCATCTTTGCCTTTCTTTTAATAATACCATTACTCCTTTCAGTTGCAAGAACATTCGTGCTAGAACTCCCACTGAATTTAATATTTCTCTTTGTTTCTACAAACATGGATGCCTTTGGTTTAGTGAGATTTTCTTTACAAGCACTACTACAAATCCAGGCAACCACAACGGCCCTTTAACAACGCTTATTCACGAAAATCACCAAAAGACGTTGTAGAATGGATAATTATCTTTGCGCGAAATTTTACTAAACTTAATTACAACGGTTATGTGTTGTTAACCGTTGTTATTGGTTTTAACAACGGGTCAAACTTGAAAAACCGTTGTTAATATAAAAACTAATAACAACAGTTTACTCTGTAATACATTATAACCGTTGTTAATAATTTGGCGCAAAATTAGTGAAAAGTAATTACAACGGTTATATTAGTACCCATTGTTATTAGGTTTTAACAACGGTTCTAGATGCAATAACCGTTGTTATTGAAGTTAGTTCTAAAGAACAACATATCGCTTTATTCTGCTATACGCTACAAAACACAAACACAAGCTAATTAATACTGCTAGACAAAGATCATCCTCCATTCCTCCCTGATCGTCTCTCTCTGTCTTCATCTCCGTCACTGTTGTCACCGTCTTCTCTTCCTCATCGTGTTTATCAATCGGGTATATATGTTTCATAGTTTATTAACTATTTCTTATTAAGATTTTCAAGCTATATATAGATATAGGATTGTTCAATTTCCTGGCCTATGAATGTCGATTATTTTTGAATTTGTGAATTTGTTTGGTTATTATCTAATTTGTTGATAATTTAGCTTAATTGCTTTCCTGAATTTCGTTTATTTGTTTGCCTATTATTGAATTTTCTAAATTAGTTGCCTATATATTACGAATGTAGAAAAATGACTCGAACTTGGATGATTGATGCAAATATGAGTGATCGCAACTATAAGGATGGTTTAGCTGAATTTTATGAAGTCGTTTCGAACAATTTGAAAGGTTCTTCTCGTATTGCATGTCCTTGTGAAAGATGTGGTAATATTAGCTATATGGCTTTTCCGGACGTTAAAATACACCTAGAAAAGTGGAGATTTAGTCGATCCTATACACGTTGGATTTTTCATGGGGAACCATTAGAGGACGAGAATAGCTCTGAAGAAGATGATGTTGAGGTACACGAAAGGCTAACTGATGATCCTGAGTTTGCCGAGTTTTTTGAGTTGGAAGAGTTGGAAGCAGAGAAGTTGAATGTTGAGTCTATAGATAATGAAGCGAATGATGATGAGTCGAATGCTTTGAAGATGTAGGTGATGACACTATTAATTGGGATGACCTTAACAACATGTATGAGAAGTTGTGTGAGTCTGAAGCACCTATGTATCCTGGTTGTAATTTCACAAAAATGTCAGCTGTGGTGAAGTTGTATAATATCAAGGGGGCAAATGGAGTGAGTGACACGTGTTTCACTAGTTTTTTAGCCTTGATAAAGGAGTTGCTTCCAGATGGTAATGTTCTACCTGTTAAGACATATGAGGCAAAAACAACTAATAAGAGGAGTGGGTATGAAATATGAGAAAATACATGCATGTCCAAATGATTGCATATTGTATCGGAAATTATATCAAAACTTAACCAATTGCCCTAAATGTTTGGAGTGGCGTTATAAGGATTAGGAAGGGATCCCGGCTAAGGTGTTGTGGTATTTTCCATTGATACCAAGAGTCATAAGGATTTATGCAAATCCCGATGATTCAAAAATGTTAACTTGGCATGAAACAGGAAGAATAAATGATGGAAAGCTAAGACACCCGGCAGATGGTTGTTGGAGTGTCCCCGACAATAATGCGATCACAATTGTTGATCATGATGATCACATGTTTAAATCTCATTTTTAAGAATACGTAAGGGATGATTCATTTTATAGTCAACTGATCAACATTAATCGGTAACGATTGGCTTGCTAGAGTTTGACGTTCGTCGTGGGGACGGTGGTGGTCAGTTGATCCTTTAAGGTCACACCTAAAGGATGATGCCCTAATCTGTAAAATTGATTAATTGTATGACGATACAAGTTAATCAATTCCTTAAAATTGAACAATTCAATTTGTGAGAGAGAATATTGATATCTTATTGTAATGGGATTAAATAAGATTTATTTTAGTAATTGAAATACTTTATTACTAAAATTGTTTATTGTTTGAGAAACAATAGAGATAAGAATGAATGATTGATTATAATTACAAGATGTTGTGAATTATAATTAAATGACCCATTTTATTTATGTGATCAAGTATCACTAGTCAATTTGTTGAATGTAATTTAATTAATTTATAAAATGATATTTATGTGATAAATATGCATTAAAATTAATTAATAACATGTAACATACTACATGTGACATATTGTGTGACAAATGACAAATTGACAAAATAAAATGGTAGTCCATTTTATATATATGGACCGAAATATTGGTGTGGAAGTAGTTAGTGGGTGAATTATTTTATGAGATAAAATAATGTAATCATGTCTAGCCTAAAACTAGCTTACACACCTACATATTTAGAAAAGAGAAAAAAAAGGAGATGCTCACGGCTTCCCCTTTCTCTCTATGATGAGAAGTTTTCTCATTTTGTCTCTTATCATTCATTCATATTCCAATGCATTCATCTCTCTTATTCTTGTTCATCTTTCTCAATAAAACTTGAGAAATGATGATCCAAATTGTTCAATCACATTACTAATATTATTAATGTAATATATGAGTATTAGTAATTAATTTTAAGGTAAACTACTAAACAAATATCTAGCACATATTATTTAGTAGAGATAAGGGATAATCTTGGGTGCAATCAAGAGGAGTGGCTTCTATACTTGAAGTCTTTGTAGGATCATCCTATTATTCATTATAGCTCAAGAACAAGTGAAGGTAGGAGACCTTACTTGTGCCCATAAACCGAAATATTCAATGTAAGGAATCGGTTTTCCTCTACACTTATTTATATGTTTTGCATGCATAAGATCCTTAAGTTTTTATGACTACAACTTTAAACTAAAGTATGTGATATTCAAAATACGATTTCCAACAAGTGGTATCAGAGCCTTATGGTTGTTGCATGCAAGATCGGGATCGTTTTTCCGAGATAATACTATTAACAAACAAAACTTGAAATTTAGGATTTATGAAGATAAATCATGAAATAATTTTGCATGTTAAAAGTTTCTGGTCCAAAGTGATTTTTAGGACATTTTGGTTTATTTATGGATTTTATTGTTCATTTTATATATTATTGGCATTAAAATGTGATTTTTGTGATAAAAATGTCATTTTTTGACGAAAAATAGCTAAACTTTGATTTTTTCAGTGGTTTTTGGATATGTTTTCACATATATTATCTACTGATGGCCTGTAAATTTTAATGTTAAAATAAGTTGTTTTGCTCGAAATATGAATTTTATAAATTAAAATCGTATTTAAATGGGTAAATAGTTTAATATGAGTTATATTTCGAATCTGGTCATGGAAATTTAGTATGTTGTCACATGCAATTTTAGAAGATGTGTGTAAAATATTTGGCTATAGTGAAGTCTTTTTGCATGATTTATGAATTTTTGATGAAAAATCACATAAATAGTGACTATATTTAGTATATAATGCTAAAACATACTTCATGACTAAGGAAAAAGGTCACATATTGCATTTTATCTTTTATTTCAGATCTAAAAGTGAAAAGTTGATGAAAATAAATTTTATCATATTTTAATGGTCATATTTGTTAAAACCGATAAACCGCAACATTATTTTTCTCGATAAATATTCGAAATTTTTAACGTAAGTTTTGAACATTATGAGTGTCATGGTATTTTTCCAGAATATTCATGAGTTTAAATTTCAAATTTCGAAATTATTTGAAATTTTTATAATTTAATTTGAAGTTTATAGCATAATTTTGTATTTTGGGTCCATTTATGAACAATATTAAGAAATCAAGTTTAATTATAGTCAAAATGTTAGTGGAGACTAGGTTTTGAGTCCAAAGATGGGTAGGGTAGTTAACTTGTACATAAATATGAATTTATGTAATTATTGTGATTTTAACAAGTTATAATCACGCAAATCCATAAAAACCGATAAAATATACGATATTGGCTCTTTAAAGGCGATTTAGCATAAAATTAAGCATGTTCATACATATTATAATGCTGCATTTTATTTATGATTGTCATATTTTAATTTTTATGTAATTTTTGAAATTATGTAATTTTACTTAGTATGGCCTTAGTTTTTAATTGGTATTACCCGAAATGTATGGGAATATCGATTCGGTTGTAATTATTATGATCTCGTATCACCGTTTTGTAATTTAATAGATTTATTTTTATTTTTAATTACAAATGTATAATAGGAAATTATGTAATTCATTTTGTAATTTAATTATTCCGGTGTTCCTTAAAGACGGTGCCATTCGAGAAGACGGTCCATCAAAGAAAGTGTCTCCTCGAGATGTGTGCCAAGACCGAAGTTCAAAGGACCAAAGGAGTTGGTTTCCGAATTTGTAATAGTTTATTAGATTTACTATTTTAGGAAGGCCTTACTATGATTTTATTTTTATGCTTTTCATTTTATTTATATGTTGCATGCATCGCTAAATCGCCATAACTAAACATGCATTTTAATCGAGTTTATCGACCGTGTCAATTACAATTATCGTAGTTCACCGGTTTAGTTCACTTAAAACGTGATAGATAATAAATTGACATGATCTCTCGCTAAAATAAACAATTGAGACTTAGCCTTACCAAAAAGTAGAAACCATGAAAACCTATTTCGTGAGGGAGTGCGCTCGGCCACACCGGGGTACAAACCTTGTTACGTAGGGGAAGTGGGTGATAAATGTCTATCCACCGAATTTATATTGATAAGGGATGAATCGGCTACACCGTGCCCAAGTTAATATGAATTTGGATCATGGACACATTTATTCGAAATTTGGGTTGAACTCAACAAAAGTATTCTCGACCATAGTCGGATGTGTTTTGGGCTAAAGATAAATATTAATGTAATTTTTTCGACCAAGAGTTCTAAAAGTAGAATCGATTATAGAGTTAATCCACCGAGTTATATTGATAAGGGATGAATCGGCTACACCGTGCCCAAGTTAATATGAATTTGGATCTTGGAATCATTTATCAAGTTGGGTAGAGGTCACTAGATAAATGCAATAAAACTTGTAAAATTATTTACAAGTATTATTATAACGATAAATGTTTTTGTTTTCATTATTCCGTTAATCATATTGTTCTAATTCTATACCTCAAATTATATACGATATCATTTCGATTTTAATTCAAATCTCCATTAAAACATCGTAACTAAAGACAATATGAATTTTCTTCTAAAAACCTCGTGTTATCCATTGGAAGGATCTCTTATGAAGAGTATAGATGAAAGTTATTCGTGATCAAAAGGGTTTTTGATTTTTGACTAACACATCTACTTACAATGAATTGTTTCTCATGTGCTTTATTGAGTTGAGCACTTTGAAACGTTAAATCATTTTGGTGACTAGATTTGTTAGAAATCGTTATTGACCAAAATACCGCAACCACTTCAATAAAAGTTTTAAAACTAAAACGATTGAATTGAAGAGTAGTCTTCATAAGATTCAACTTTGCTTCTCTAAGCAGAGATTCATTAAAATGAGTGGGAGCATTCTCTTAACCGTTAAGAAAAGGACGAGGTTCTAAGAAGTAAAATTAGAATGGAATTGATACAAGGTTATGATAAAAGTAAAGTTATTGAGAATAACGATACTAAACCTATCAATCCCGACCGATAAAGTTTCCATTGTCTTAATTGTTGGACGCTAGAAAGGAAACTACCCCAAATTATTGAAGAATCAGCAAGTTAGTTGTGGGACATCTAATGGGACCTTCTTATTTAAATGTTTATTTGATTAACATAAATTTTGCTAGTACTACTTCGTCAATATTAGAAACCAGTGGAGGTTTTCATCATTGTATTCGATACATAAGATGATTATAATATGACGACTAGCATCAAATAATGTCGAGAGATAGAGTCATTGTGTAATCAATCTAGTTTTGGGTTTATAGTTATACTTAATTATGAATATTAAGTGCATAAACTCTGAATAAGAATATAATCTTGTTAAGATACAAAAGAGGTTTCACTTTTGTGACCCTATACACCACGATTTGATGTATGGCTAGCCCATTATCAAGGTGAATATATTCTAAACCAGACTAGAATGATACATCATGTAGATGATGCACGACTCAAATTGGTAACCCAAGATTAAACCTTAAATTCTGGAATGATGAACGCAAAGAGTTATCGAGTACTCTTGGAACCTATTAGATTGTTAATCTTATGGTATATGCGTATCTTGTATTCAAAGCAAGATGTCTCGTGCTTTTTGGTTGAAAAGGAGATCGGGGTTGTAAATCATTGATCCAAAATAGGTTGATCATTTTCTTTTACCAACGATTTAAGTTGACACTAATGTGTTCACTTAATAAGGTAAATAGAGAAATCTTTGAAGAAGTTCAAAGAGTTCCAGGAATCACGATTTAGTCATGATGGGATTATTAAAATGAAGACTTTGATATAAGCCAAAGGAAATGTGATATAGTATCACAAGTTAATCTCTCTTAGCACACATTATGGGATAATGTGTGGTTGGATAAAGAAATCAAACCCTATTCGATAGGGTCTGGACTTTAATCAAGTTACTTTGAGTTACTTGATCCTTTTGGGGATTTTATCATTTTGTCTAAATTATTTTTCCACTAAATCTAAAACGAATCATATGAGATATGAAATGGTAGGGTACCATGTTTGTAAGTTTTCAAAAGAAACAAATGCTCATTTTTCCTTACTATGATCACGAGTACAACGGGTTTGTGGCTCGTGAAGCTGTCTTTCTAGAATACAAGTTTATTTTTAGAAGACAGAGTGGGAGAAATTATTCAAGAGCCACAAAGAATGTTATGTCGCAAGAAACTGGTCTTTCTTGGCTACATGAGACGTTTGTGTAAAATGTTGTTTCTTCAAAACCTAGGAGGTTAAAGTCATCACTTGTTGAAGATGATGAATTAGTGTTACTTTTAGAAATTAAAGAGCTTGCAACTTACAAAAAAATTGTTTGATTCAAGTTGATTACTTCTGGAAAGTAATGAACATATGACTAACATGAGAGTGTTTAAGTCACAACTCAATACAAGGCTTAGAGCCATGAAAATCCGAAATAAATTCCAAGTGAATTGTTAGATATCAAAGCTTGATTGGTTGCAAAGGGTTTTCCACTAGTTGAAATGCTTAAGTCTATTTGGATCTTCTTAGGGATTGTGTTTCATTATGAGATATACATAGCGAGTGAATCTAAAACCCACTTCTTCAATTAGAAGGAATGTATTCAATACATGTCTTGAGTTTTGTAGATTCTTGTCATCTTAAGATAATGTGAAATTTAAGAGAGGGTCTTAAGTAGGACATTCAATGAGTTGGAATCAATGTTTTGATCATGTTATAAAACTTTTTCGATAAGTCGAGAAGTTGTGTTTACACATGGAGTTTAGTGGGAGTTACGGTAATTTTAATTAGTCTTATATGTGGATGACATATTGATCATTGGGAATGATTTAAGACTTTTGGAGTAATTTTATACATCTTTAATATCCAGATTTATGTAGATAAATCCACATGATATTAGCACCAAATAAGAAGTCTTATGTTGATAAGATTCATGATTAGTTCAATCAAGTTGAACATATTAGATTGATTCCATTTGCTTACGCTGCCGGATCAATTAAATGAGTAATGATGTATAACACTTCATATACTTTGAGTATAATGAATTGTTTCAAATCGAATTTAAGTAATAGTTACCAAATAGCCATATTGATTATTCTTAAGTGCTTGAAGAAGCATTAAAGATGAAAAGTTAAGTGTTTTTGCAATTCACAAATTTGTGTAAGGGCTTACACTAATGACTGTTGAGATTGTATAAGGTTTCGGACAAAAACCGTATTCGAAACACCTAAAGATGGTTAAAGAACCATTGTGGCTATGTTATTTAAGAAGTGGATTTGCTAGAATTGTTCTAGGCAATAAAGAACAATGAGAGATGCTTACAACGGAAATTGAGTACACTTGCAATCATGAGATGTGCAAGAAGGATGAGTCCCGCACACTGTGAAAACAGTGGGAGCTATTCTAAGGCTAGAGAGCTTATGTCTAGATTGGATCTAGACACGTACTCAGAATGTTTTGTAATGCAAATGTATACATTACAAAGGAAAACGAGTATGTAGTAAGGTTGAGTAAGGTACAAGAAGTTGATAAAACCTACTAACCAAAGCCTTCTCATAGGCTTAACATGATGAGTCATGTCATATGTCATTTCAATTGCATTGAGATGAACAACTACATATAAGATGAAAATTGATTATAAAAATATGAAGTAGTAATCAGGTATTGACTATTCATATGAGATAATCACATTTGTCGTTCGAGTTTTTAAATCTAAAAACTCCTTTTATACTTTGTTACATCCAAACGGGTTGTGGAGACAATATTGAACCCCGTTAAACTGAACCCGGATTAACATGGTATTTGCCCATAGTCACTTGTATGAGGTAACGTCTCGAAGTGACTAGAGTGTGATGCGATTGATGGCAAGTTCAAGTGCCATAGAGTCATGTGAGATGACTAGTCGATCACATAGGCAGACTGTTAGGAACACTCTGTCGGGCAGTGACCGCTTATAGAGTTCTGGCAAATTTATAAAGCCTGGTCGTGGCGAGAGCTACTATAGTATTCTAATGAGTCGATTGTTTTGACTAAAGACTATTCGCCTAAGGTGGCACGGTTTCAGATTAACTTTGATTTATGTTACTACGACCTTCGTAAATGGGGTCAAATGGGCATATTTTGGGTTATGATTGAAGGAAAAGTAGATCTATATACTCAACATATTCATATATGTTTTATGTTAATTTAATCATAAAATTAATTGGTGATCTTATGCATGCAAACCATAAACAATATAAAGAAGAAATCTTCATCTTACATTGGATTTTCGGTTTTTAGGGCACAAGAGAGATCTCCTTCTCTCTTGTTCTTGTGCTTTCCTTAATGGAAGAACAAAGATCCAAGTATAGGATCTCTCCCAAAGTTTAATACCCAAAGCACACTCTTAATAAAATTAATATTATGAATACTAGTACAATATTAATTTTGTAGAAAAACGACCCAAAATAAATTGGTTTTTGGTCTCCTAAAAACCGGTTTAAGAGAGGAGAAAAGGAAGAAGAAAATATTTTATCTCTCTAAAATATTTGATGAATAAAATTGAATGAATGAATAACAAAAACATTTTTGTATATATTAGGTAAAATAAGAGGAAAAACCAAAGTGGTTTTGCCTCTCAAAAACCGGGTGGAAGGGGGGATTAGAGGGAGCCAATGCATGCTTGAGTTGTTCTTCACAATGAACACTAGGTTTGCATGGCTAGTTTAGTAGGTAATCATTGTGCTTACCACTAACAAAATCAACTTAATTTTTTGCCTAATCCACCTCCTAATTTCGGCACATATAGATAATATGGACTCCATATTATCTTTGTGAAAATGTCAATTTGTCTTATGTCACATGTCATATGTTACATAAATTTGTTATGTATTTTTAACATATTAAAAATCAACGTATTAATAAAAATACGTCATATACAAAAATCGACTTAGTAATTCTTAATTACTTGTACCAAAATATTTTACCAATTATAAATCACAATAACTTGTATTTATAATAATTCATTCAATTTAATTGTTTCCTTAAACAATAATCTCATCAGAGTAATGAAACAACTTGATTACTCAGACCGTATCTCATTTAATCAAATTTCAATGAGACACGTAAATATTACTTCCAAAATCGTCCGTCAATTTTAAATAATTTAATTGAATCGTAACGTTATACGATCAATTAATTGATCAATTAAGAGTGTTGCCCTTTAGGTATGACCTAGGGGATCAACTGATCACCACCGTCGCACGACAGTAATGTCAAACTCTAGTCAGCCAATCATTACCGATATGTGTGGACCAGTTGACAGTAAAAAATTACTTCCCAATTGTATTCTTTAAAGTGAGACTTAAACATGTGATCATCATGATCAACAGTTGTGATCGCATTATTGTCGGAGGACACATATTCCAACAATGATGGATGTGGCTAGTCGAAGGGAATAGTGCGATAGGAATTGTCCACCCCCTTGTCAGGGTTAAAACAATATCTCAGGGCCACTCGAGGAGTAAAGAACTGGAAATGCGTGGCCACGCTCGGAAGGTATCTATGGTAGATAAATTCCGGTCAAATCAGTTATTCTCCAGATCGAGGAAACCACTCTCGATATGATCACTTGCAAGTACGACCTGAAAGACACCTTGCATTGAGTGGGAGATAGTAATAGGATAAGAGAATTGGTGACGCACACTTGTCGAGGACAAGTGGGAGATTGTTGGAGTGTCCCCGACAATAATGCGATCACAATTGTTGATCATGATGATCACATGTTTAAATCTCATTTTTAAGAATACGTAAGGGATGATTCATTTTATAGTCAACTGATCAACATTAATCGGTAACGATTGGCTTGCTAGAGTTTGACGTTACTGTCGTGGGACGGTGGTGGTCAGTTGATCCCTTAAGGTCACACCTAAAGGATGATGCCCTAATCTGTAAAATTGATTAATTGTATGACGATACAAGTTAATCAATTCCTTAAAATTAAACAATTCAATTTGTGAGAGAGAATATTGATATCTTATTGTAATGGGATTAAATAAGATTTATTTTAGTAATTGAAATACTTTATTACTAAAATTGTTTATTGTTTGAGAAACAATAGAGATAAGAATGAATGGTTGATTATAATTACAAGATGTTGTGAATTATAATTAAATGACCCATTTTATTTATGTGATCAAGTATCACTAGTCAATTTGTTGAATGTAATTTAATTAATTTATAAAATGATATTTATGTGATAAATATGCATTAAAATTAATTAATAACATGTAACATACTACATGTGACATATTGTGTGACAAATGACAAATTGACAAAATAAAATGGTAGTCTATTTTATGTATATGGACCGAAATATTGGTGTGGAAGTAGTTAGTGGGTGAATTATTTTATGAGATAAAATAATGTAATCATGCCTAGCCTAAAACTAGCTTACACACCTACATATTTAGAAAAGAGAAAAAGAAAAAGGAGATGCCATATTTTGGCATATAGCCTCCACTTTCACGGTTTCCCTTTCTCTCTATGATGAGAAGTTTTCTCATTTTGTCTCTTATCATTCATTCTTATTCGAATGCATTCATCTCTCTTATTCTTGTTCATCTTTCTCAATAAAACTTGAGATATGATGATCCAAATTGTTCAATCACATTACTAATATTATTAATGTAATATATGAGTATTAGTAATCAATTTTAAGGTAAACTACTAAACAAATATCTAGCACATATTATTTAGTAGAGATAAGGGATAATCTTGGGTGCAATCAAGAGGAGTGGCTTCTATACTTGAAGTCTTTGGAGGATCATCCTATTACTCATCATAGCTCAAGAACAAGTGAAGGCAGGAGACCTTACTTGTGCCCATAAACCGAAATATTCAATGTAAGGAACCGGTTTTCCTCTACACTTATTTATATGTTTTGCATGCATAAGATCCTTAAGTTTTTATGACTAAAACTTTAAACTAAAATATGTGATATTCAAAATACGATTTCCAACAATGGTATGCAATGGAAATCGTTCAACGCTAAGTATCCCGAGTTCGGCAATGAACCTAGAAACTTACGTCTAGCGCTGTCCACTGATAGAATAAACCCACACGGAAACATGAGTAGCCAACATAGTACTTGGCCAGTAGTGTTGGCTATTTATAACTTACCTCCATATGTGTGCATGAAAAGAAAGTATTTGATGTTGTCGTTGTTAATTTCCGGTCCTAAACAACCTGGAAATGATATAGATGTCTATTTGGAACCTCTTCTAGATGATTTGCGAATGTTGTGGGATAGTGGGATAGAAGTTTTTGATGCATATAAGAACGAAACTTTCAATTTGAGAGCGATGTTATTGTGTACAATATCAGACTATCCGGCTTGTGGCGACCTTTCTGGGCACACAGTTCATGGGAAAGAGGCTTGTCCATTGTGTGGGGAGGATATCGAGTCTGAATACTTGAAGTCTTCTCGTAAGTATGTGTATATGGGAAATAGGAGGTTCTTGTATCATGACCATTGTTATCGCAAGATGCAGAAAGCATTCAATGGAAGACAATAACTTCGTCAACCTCCTAGAATTTTGAGTGGGCATGAATTTTATCAGAAAGTAAAGCATATTGAGATAGATTATGGGAAGAAGAGCGGCTCTAAATTGTCTACTCGTGGGTATAAGAAAAGATCCATTTTTTTTGATAAACTTCCATATTGGCCTGACCTGGAGGTCAGGCATTGCCTCGATTTCATGCACATTGAGAAAAATGTCTGTGATAATATTATTAATACCCTTCTGAATGTTCCCGGTAAAACAAAGGATAACGCCGCAGCTAAGGAAGATATGAAAATGATGGGTATTAGGCTACAGTTGGCACCACAGAAGAGAGGTAATCGTACATTTTTACCGCCAGCAGCTTATACCCTTTCACGGAATGAGAAAAAAGAGTTATGTGCATGCTTGAATGGAATTAAAGTGCCACATGGTTATTCGTCGAACATCGAAAGCCTAGTGTCGATGCAAGACCTAAAACTCACCGGGTTAAAGTCACATGATTGTCACACTTTGATGCAACAATTACTACCTGTGGCTATTCGTTCCATTTTACCTGAAAAGGTAAGATATGCTATAACTAGATTCTGTCTCTTCTTCCAGTCCATATGCGAGAAAGTCATCGATCCCGATGACGCGGATTCATTGCAGGACCTCGTTGTAACCTCTCTTTGTCAGTTGGAAATGTATTTTCCACCCTCTTTCTTCACTATCATGATTCATCTGACCATTCACTTGGTTAGGGAGATTTTGTACCTTGGGCCCGTGTACTTGAGATACCAGTATACTTTCGAAAGATTGATGAAAGTCTACAAGGACTATACATCTAATCGGTATCGTCCGGAAGGTTGTATTGCTGAACGCGCTATTTTAGACGAAGCTCTTTCATATTGTTATGCTCATCTCTCCCCTGAGGAGTTGATTGGCGTTCCTAAGAATCGTCATAGTGACTGGATGACCGGAAGAGGTATTAGGGGCTGGGTTGAAAAAATTATGACACGTGAAATGTTGCATTTAGCACATACGTATGTGCTAAACAACGAAGATGAGGTGCGACCTTATATTCAACAACACAAAGATGAGCTCCAATACGATCACCCAAACAAGACCGAGAAGTGGATTGCAAACGAGCATACGAAGACGTTTCAGAGTGGTTTAGGAATATTGTCTTAGAGTGTACGAATCAAACTGGTGATGACATCTCTTCTAGGTTACTACGTCTTGGTTTAGGTCCAAATGCCAGGGTCACCTTTTACAGCAGTTTTGCCATTAATGGATATACTTTTTACACCCGCGAGCAAGATGAGTTGAGCACAATGCAAAATAGTGGTGTGAGTACTGAATTTGAGGCAATGCACTTTGCTACTTCAAAAGATAAAAAGCCTATTTGGGAAAAATGCCTTTATTATGGTGTTATTCAAGAAATATTGGTACTAGATTACATTGATTTCACAATGCCTTTGTTTCGATGTAACTGGGTTGATAACAACATCCATTGTGTCCGAAAGGATAAGATGGGATTTACGTTGGTCAATCTGGGTAAGGTTGGCAATAATAAGGATGATCCTTTCATAATGGCATCCCAAGCTAAACAAGTGTTCTATGTCACCGTTCCTATGGATAAGAAGTGGTCTGTTGTAATGTCTATAAGGAATAGAAGGAGTAGTCCATCCGATAATGGTGATGATGATCAGGATGTCGTTTTTGAGGGAATGGATCACTCTACCACTGTATCTTATTTCGACGATGTTGACACTGATCATGAGGACACTGAAAGCATCTATATGCGTGATGACCATGGTGAAGGTTGATACGGTCGTTATGTACCAAAAATAAAATACCTAGATACTACTAACAGAAGTCAGCGGTAAGTAGGGTCGATCTCCACAGGGAGGCGGTCACTATTCACTTGTCTACTTCGGTCTGTCTAATGTCACAATTGGGGGTTTTGAAATATTTTAACTAAACTAATAAGATTAAGGCAAGAGGGATAAAGACAAGAGAAATTAATAAGAGAAAGAGGACTAGGATTTCGGGTCATCAATGAACATCAGTCAATCGCAGTTAAGGTCACAGATCAGTCGATGTGTCGGTCTAAGGGGCAACGAATATCTCCTTTCGGTCTCAATTCGCCCTAAAATGCTATTAGCTTAACTTTCGCCCTCACTAAAGCATCCTATTGTTCACTGCGGGTCTCACCCCTTTCAACCTTTCGGTCCAGGTCAAGGCTTACCAAAGTTAAAAGGCTAATTGCTTCGAATCAACTAGCAGGATACAGTTATAGCAGTGATTAACAACATAGACTAAAACAACAACGACAAATCTATAAACCTAATTAGCAATTTAACATTAGTCCATTGAATCACCTAATCCTAGCAGAGAAATTAGCTAGACATAATAAAAGTAAGAACAAAAGCAAAGGGAAAAGAAATAAACATTAAATAAAATGAGAGAAAAGGGAAAAGAGAGAATTACAGTAGATCCGGAAAAAAGAAAGGAACAGAGAACAGTAGAAAACAGAAGAAAAGTAGTGTATATGATAGGGAAGAGAGTTACAAATGACGTCCTACCTTCCTATTTATAAGAAAATAGGATTATTAATCAACCTAATGACGGATTGAAACTAAAAGCCCAAGCCCATAAGAGAATCCACTCGATCGAGTGGTTTAAAACTACTCGATCGAGCAAATCCGAGCTCAAACCGTTCGATCGAGTGAAATAACCACTCGATCGAGTAAACCTAAATATGCAACTGTTCGATCGACCAAGGAAAGTACTCGATCGAACTATTATTTGATCTAAAACCACTCGATCGACTAGTAAAGTACTCGATCGAGTAGAATCTAACTTCAGCAGCTCATAATCTCGTTAGTTTCAGCCTTGACTTGTCTTTTAGCTCCCGAAATGGCTTCACGCATCCCAAGACCACTACATTTCCGCTCCAAATTCACTCTTCCTCCAAATGCATGCAAAACGGACGGTAAAACGCTTGATTTCACTACTTTTTGGTCCATTCCTGCAAATAGAGCAAAACACACCAAAGTAACATATTCGGGGCATTTCGTAGCATAAACTACGATAATAGCATAGAAATGCGTGCATAAAAAGGCCCAAAAAGACTATAAAAAATGCACGTATCAAAGGTATTTGGGTTAACGAAGAAACTATGACATCCAAGAAACGTCCCCGATCCTGAGATGGTCCATAATGTAAGTTATTACTTCCTCCGTTCTCATATGATCTACCCATTGTATCTTATAATGAAATAGTAGCTTTTATTTTTATTTTTATTTTTTAAATATATATATATATATCTTCCTTTTAGTTTTTTTTTTTTTTAAATAACTATCTCCACTGAACAGATTAGTAGAAGGAACTGCATATTTAATACAAACGTACTGGAAATCTTACAAGACCACAGGGTTACACATTATCTTTATTTAAGTTGCCTTTTCATACAGGCCCACGACACTGCTTATGATAGGCGGATACAGACCCACACAGTTTGACACTCAACAAATAACACACGACGTTGCTTGGAAGTTTCAGCCACAACCTGGTTGTAGACACGGACACATTTTATAGGGGTTTTTGGGGTACATTGCTTGGAAAACAGCCACAACCTGGTTGTAGGCATCGACGCTTTCTGACCTGGCCGATTGCTGCCCATCAATGATGGTCGCATACGGCACTTGGACGTAGTCCACGGTATTCTTCAGAAGCTCAGCATCCGAGTCTGTGGCTACCCAGAGGTATGGTTCGCGTGTTGACCTATTCGGAGCATTCCAGTCGTTCCTGCCATGGCCTTTGAGTTGAAACATCATGTCAAGCTTAAATGTTGATTCTGCATGTGCAGGTGATGTTCCAAACTGAATTAGTAGACTCCCTTTGAATCCCCATGGCCCCCATTGTGGCTTAACTTTGATGACCGAGTATCCCAGCTCAATAAGCTTATTCCTCAAAGGATTAAAGCTCTTGGCAACAAATTTTCCATTGTCTATATCTATGTGGCCTGGGGCATTCATCAGGACACAGTGATATGGACGACCAACATTTTGAGTCATTTTCAGACCAGTAATTTGATGGTTTAATTTATTTGTGAGTTGTAGGGAGCTAATGGGATGCCTCTTTTCTGAATTTAGAGCAAGTTTGAGATGTGTTGTCTTTAGCTTTTGGTAGCTTTAAAAAGCCAATAGAAGCAATGGTAATTGTTAAAGATTCCCAAATTTGCATGGCATGGTAAATCCTGTAGATATGCAGTATGCATGCATGCTGGTGTTGTCTTATTTTCTTGATCTTATTATTAGATGTGGATGTTGTTGTTGAAGTTCTTTGAATAATGTTGCAAAGTATATAGTGCTTACAACATTACGAGTATGTATTATTACAGGTTTGGACTGTAATGGAATTACAGTAATTTTAAAAAAAAAAAAAAGGTTCAACAATAACAACGGTTATATTTAAACGGAAAAGAAGTCAAAAGAATAATAAGCGTGGGGATGATAATAAGCCTGGTGAGAGGGGTGCTACGAAGTGCCCGCAAGCCCTTGCAGCTATAGCCGCTAAAGATCCGCTTAAAATAACATGGAGCTCAAAGGGTTTCCCTACTGGTCCAAATGCGGGTTATTTATCCAGTTGGATTGGATGTTGTACAAGAAAGTTTGTGCCTATCCATTAAGATGATGTTAGAAATTTGAATCCAAAATTGGGGAAGTTATACTTGGCTCGTATAAAGGAAGCCTTTGATATACCCGATGAATGCCATGATAAGTATTTAATGCAGAAGGCAGGAGGTGCCCTAAGGCAGTGGAAGTGTGACGTTGCTAGGGATTGGTTGTATGTGGACAAGGCAACGGGGGAGATGCATAAGAGCCCACCGGGAGACAATAAGTGTCCCACCATCAGTCAGGAACAATGGAATCTTTTCAAAGCGATGAGAACTAGTGAGAAGTTCCAGGTTAAATATCCTCGCCTTTTAACGATTTACCTATCATTTTTTTAATTAATGAGTTCTTTATATAATCTTTTTATTATCTCATCTACTTGCGCTTTATATAATTTCAAGGCCGTTAGCAGAAGAAATCGTGCTAACATTTCATGCAAGAAGGGGAAATGGTATGGTTCTCGAGGCGGTTACAGATTGATAGAGGACAACCTCGTAAGTAGCATGCATTCCCCTGTGAGATTTGATTTTTTTAATCACACTTGGACTTAATAAACAATTTACATGTATAACTGTTACCATGTTAATGTGTAGGTGGCAAAGGGAGTGACCGACTTGGATCGGCATGTAACTTATAAAGAAGGGCACACGCCTAAAGGATCCCGGTCGCGTGACAAATATGATGAGGAAGTGTTAGCCAACATAGTAAGCATTATTTTATTAAGACGAGTTCATTACTAAATTTATTATTTTAGTCACAAATATAATTTGAAGTTTATTTAATATATTATAGGACAAGGTATTGAAGGAGATAGAAGAAGGGAAATTCACTCCCAATGGTCGTGAAGACGTTCTTGCTAGAGCGATCGGCCGACCCGAACATCCAGGTCGATTGAGGGGCGTCCCGTTACAGGTTGGAGTAACGAAATATTATGGGACAACTGCCCCGAAAAAGAAGAAAAGGAAGACTAAGGCTGAGAAGGCTGACATGGTACCATTTATTCTATTATTTTCATTTAAGTTCAATTCACATGTTATTGTTGGAATAAAAATTGCTGAAACATTACATTCTTGGCACGCATGACTTGATTAATGGCATCCGTACTACTAAAGATTAATCTTTGGAGGCAAGCTTTCGAAGAAGAAGTGAAGATGATGGAGGATGTCATTAAAGGGGGTAATAAGGTACAACAGATTGGTCAAGAGGCCGAGAACACTACTACCTTGGCAATACATGAGAAGGAAGTATCGGTCAACGAGATTTAGAAAGATCAGGTACCTAATGCTTCTGAAGTTGTAACAACTAAAGCCGATCAGGTACCTAATACTTCCTTATTTTTCTTTTCTTTTTTTTTGGGTAAGATCAGGGGTCGGGGTGTGTTCCCTGCCGGCTCTAATGCTATAACCGGACATCGTGCCATTGGTTAATTTTATTAGGTAAATAATGGGTCCGAAAAGGAGATGCAACTTGAGAAGACGGCTGATGGAAAAAAAGCATATATCCCCTTCAAGTCAGTTCAACTGTTTTGATAAGGTATGCATGAAGTGTTTAATTAGTTAAATTTATATGAATTCTATTAAATTTTGGGATATAATAATGTATGTGTATTCTTCAGGCCGTAAACAAGAGGCCAGTTATTCTTGCTGACCCTAAATTCGATAAACCAATTGTGCGTGTTGGCCGGGCTCTCGTAGAAGTGCACACCAAATCAGCAACGGAAACTGTAGTGGTTGTTCATGGCGAAAAACTTTTGCCGAGTCATAGAAAAGTGGAGATAACTGAAGTCTTTCCAGGCCATGAAAACTTTCAATTGCCCGTCCCAGTTCGTGACGACATTACCATTCTGGGAGATGCGGTTGGAAGTTTCATCCAATGGCCTGAATCTCACATCTTCCTGGCTCGTTCGTCTCCGCCTCAGCCGAAAGCAGTTGGGGTTAGAAAAAAAACCTTTATATGTTAAATTTTTACTTGTTGAATGTTTTTATATGTTAAATTTATATGTTATTTTTTTTTTGTAGGGAACAAAAAAGTCGGCTAAGGCGGATAAGCCTAAGTCCACAGACATGCCAACAACGGGTTTTTAGCATATACCCGTTGTTTAAAGTCTTCACAATTTTGGTGGGAAAGTTACAACAACGGTTATTCATATGATAACCGTTGTTATATTATTCCCACCAAATTTTTGAAACACTTTCCACAACGGCTTACACGCAACAACAACGGCTTTTAACCGTGGTGAATACTTTCGACAACGGTTTAAGTAAATAACCTAGCCGTTGTAAATACCTTCTACAACGGCCGCTTTAACAACGTCCGCTTTTTGTTTTTACAACGGTTTTTACCCGTTGTTATAGCCCGTATCTGTAGTAGTGAAGATTTTCTTACTAAAGAGGTAGGCATAAATATCGGAGTGGGTGGTGTGGAAGTGGTAAAGTAGCAAAGATTTCCATCCTGACCAAAGCCAATGCGTAATTCTCTAATCGTATCATTGTCATACTCGGAGCACTTTTCATCGAATGATTGGAGCCATGAATTAATAGTGATTGGTGTAAGAGTAT
Source organism: Silene latifolia (assembly GCF_048544455.1). NCBI lineage: Eukaryota > Viridiplantae > Streptophyta > Magnoliopsida > Caryophyllales > Caryophyllaceae > Silene > Silene latifolia. The sequence continues at coordinate 61,898,061 of NC_133526.1, read as the reverse complement.
TAGATGAATCCATTGCGAATAAATAACTACAAAAACAGAAATGAAGGAAATAATAAACATCTATCGTTTTAATAATACTTGTAAACAATTTAAACAAGTTTTAGCATTTATATAGTGACCTCTACCCAACTATTATAAATGATCCCGAGATCCAAATTCATATTAATTCGGGCACGGTGAGCCGATTCATCCCTTATTAATATAACTCGGTGGATTAACTCTTAATCGATTCTACTTCTAGAACTCTCGGTCGATAAAAATTACTTTAATATTAATCTTTAGCCCGGAACACATGCGACTGAGGTCACGAATACTTCCGTTGAGCTCAATCCAAATTTCGATGTAATAACATTTTATTACCCACTTACCCAACGTAACAAGTTTAGTACCCCAGTGAGTCGAGCCTACTTCCTCATGAAATTGAGACTCATGTTTCTACTATTTGGTAAGGCTAATTCACAATTATTATAAGTGAGAGGTCTTGTCAATTTATTATCTATCACGTTTTAAGTGAACTAAAGTGGTGAACTACGATAATTATAATTGACACGGTCGATGACTCGATATGATATGCATGTGTTGTTATGGCGATTTGGCAATGCATGCAACATATTAAAATAAATGCAAAGTAATAATAATAAATTTCTAGTATGGCCTTCCTAAAATAGAAAATTAAATAATCTATTACATATTCAGAAATCAACTCCTTTGGTCCCTTGAATCTTCAAGTGGCACGCCTCCCAAGAACACCGTCTTCGTCGAAACACCTTTCCGAATGGCACCGTCTTGAAGAAACTCCATAATTACAAATAATAAAAATACGAAGCTATTCCTATTATATATTTGTAATATGAAAAACTAATAAAAAATAAAAGTGATAAGAGATCACATTAAATTACAACCGAATCAATATTCCCTTTCATTACGGGTAATATCGATTAAAACTAAGGCCATACTAAGATAAAATTACATAATTCAAAATTATATAAATAAAAGACATTCAACAATTGAAATTTGCAGCATTATAATATGTATCTATCATGCCAAATTATGTGCCAAATCGCCCTATTTAATTTATATCGATTATATAACCCGGTTTTATGGAAATGCGTGATAATAACTTCTTAAAATCACAAATTAACACTTAAATCACATTTAAGCTCAAGTTAATTATCCTAACACTCTTAGGACTCAAAACTTAGTCATCGCTCAATTTTTGTAAATAATTCAACTTGATATAATTTTATGCTCATTTTTTACCTTAAAATCATAACATTTATGAAATAAATCCAAATTAAATTACAATAATTTCAAAATTTGAATTTTAAATTTTAAATTTTTGAACATTCTGGAATAATTCCATGACACTCATAATGTCAAAAATCATGGTTAAAAATTTTGAATTTATTTCGAGAAAATATAGTTGCAATTTATCGGTTTTATATCATAAAACATCTAAAGTATACAAAAATTAATCCAATCAATTTTAAAAATTTGTATCTGATAAGTGGGATATTTATGCAACCTAAATTAATTTTCTCATGCCATGTAATTCGTTTTAGCTAATTATGCTAAAATAGTCATTATTTATGCCATTTTTACACTAAAAATTCATAAATCATGCAAAATGAAATCATTTCATTTCAAAATTTACATACAGTGTTTAAATCATGCATGTGACAACATATTAAAATCTCATGGCCTGGTTCGAAGTTTAACTATATTTAACCATTTTACCTTTTTTAATCCATTTTTATCTCATAAAAATCATAAATCATGCAATATTAATCAAATTAACACGAGATTTTGCACAAAATTTGTAAAATATGCATGTGAGGTCATATAAAATTTTCAAGGTCAGAAACTAAGTTTAACCAATTTTAGTCATTTAACCTCCATTTATGCCATTTTTATCACATAAAAATCATAAATCATGAAATATTAATCATATGAAATTTTACATACAATACATAAAACATTCATGTGAGGTCATACTAAAAAATCACGGCCAGTAGTGAAGGTTAACTTATTTTAGTGAATAAAAGTTCATTTTACTCATAAAAATGTAATTATTTCACTAAAAATCATTAAAATGAGCAATAAATTACCATAAATCATAAAAATGACCTAAAAATATTTTAGGACCATAATATATAACATACATCATGATTTCGTGACTTACTCTTATAAATCACAAATTTCTAGTTTTAATTAAGTTACATTTAACTCGGAAAAACCAAACCGATTATGCATGCAACATCCTATGCTCTGATACCACTTGTTAGGTTCATATACCTATTATTAGACTCTTATAATAGTGAACAAATTAACATTTTAATTATTAGTTCTTTAGATCTAGTGCATGCATAACAAAATAAGAGATTAATAAGAAAAATAATGTCCCTTACATTATTATTTTCGGATTTTTGGGCACAAGTAAGGTCTCCTACCTTCACTTGTTCTTGAGCTATAATGAGTATTAGGATGATCCTCCAAAACTCTATATTAAGAGCTCTACTTTTGATTGCACCCAAGATTTAACCCTTATCACTACTAAATAATATTTGCTAGATATTTATTTAGTAATCTACCTTAAAATTGATTACTAATACTCATATATTACATTAATAATATTAGTAATGTTGTTGAATAATTTGGATTATCATTTCTCAAGTTTTAGAGAAAGATGAACTAAGTAAGAGAGATGTATGCATGTGAATGAATGAATGTGCATTAGTAGAATGAATAAGAGAACAAATTCTCTTAAAGAAGAGGTGGAGAAACCGGTTGGGGGTCAAGGGCTTAATGCCAAAATTTGGCATCTTCTTTTTCTTTTTCTCTTCTCCATAATGTAGGTGTGTAAGGCTACTAAATGTAGGTATGATTATATTAATCTTATCACATAAAATAATATCATCCACACTCCACTACAACCTCCATTTCGGTCCACTTACATAAAATGGACTACCATTTTATTTTGTCAATTTGTCATTTATCACACAATATGTCACATGTAGTATGTTACATGTTATTAATTAATTTAATGCATATTTATCAAATAAATATCATTTTATGAATTAATTAAATTACATACAACAAATTGACTAGTGATTCTTGATCACATAAATAAAATGTGTCATATAATTATAATTCACAACATCTTGTAATTATAATTAATCATTCATTCTTATCTCAATTGTTTCACAAACAATAATCAATTTTAGTAATAAAGTATTCCAATTACTAAAATAAATCTTATTTAATCCCATTACAATAAGATTTAAACATTCTCTCTCACAAATTGAATTGTTCAAGTTTAAGGAATTGATTAACTTGTATCGTCATACAATTAATCAACTTCACTGATAAGGGCATCATCCTTTAGGTGTGACCTTAAGGGATCAACTGACCACCACCGTCCTATGACAGTAACGTCAAACTCTAGCAAGCCAATCGTTACCGATTAATGTTGATCAGTTGACTATTTAATTTATCATCCCTTTCGTATTCTTAATATGAGATTTGATTATGATATTAAAATCATGTGATGGCACTATTGTTGAGGACACATACTCCAACATGTGGCTCCTTTTTTATTGATGCGATATGAACCAAGGTGTTGCTAAGAGTTCGCATCTTGATTATGTGGCATAATAGTTGATAGAAGCATATGCATTAGAGTTGTATATATGATAGTTGCATCATAGCATGTAGTTGCATGGTTAGAAAATTTTGTGGAAATGCCTATTTGGGAAACTTGACACGTGTATATAAGGCCCTTGTAGATAATATTTCTCCTTGAGACTTTGTTTGCTAGAATACCATCAAGACACCCTAGGATGTGTCATACTAGTATCTTTTGACTCATGGACTAAGGTCTAGTCAAGGGTACATTGTGGTATGATAACTCCTTGGCTACCATTTATTCCAAGGTGACCTTTGAAACCATGCAACCGTTCTTACACTTCTATCACCATATTTTGTCAACAAAAAGGGAATGGGCACAAAAACATCAATTTAAGCTCAAGTACCAAAGTGAAAATCAAAATGTTTGCAAAAACTGCATCAATGAAAAGAGTGTTAGGTTCATATACCTATTATTAGACTTCTCTAAAAGTGAACAAATTAACTTGTTAATTATATGTTCTTTAGATCTAGTGCATGCATAACAAAATGAAAGATTTATAAGAAAACAATGTCCCTTACATTGTAAATTTCGGTTTATGGGCACAAGTAAGGTCTCCTACCTTCACTTGTTCTTGAGCTATGATGAGTATTAGGATGATCCTCCAAAGACCTCAAGTATAGAAGTCACTCCTCTTGATTGCACCCAAGATTATCCCTTATCCCCACTAAATAATATTTGCTAGATATTTGTTTAGTAGTTTACCTTAAAATTGATTACTAATACTCATATATTACACTAATAATATTAGTAATCTTTATGAATAAATTGAATCAAAACTCATATTTTGATAGAGAGAAAACTATGAACAAAATGGAGGTTTTGCATGTTGTGTTTTTTGAGAAATATGAGAGAGGGAAAAGATGAGCACAAAAGCTCTTCACTACCTCAAATGGTGCGGCACATTGCTCTTAATAAGAGCAATTTTTTTCTTCTCAAAAAACTCCTTTCACAACATTCTAAAATGTTTAGGTAGTAGTGTTTTATGTATAAAGCATTGTCATAAGTTGTTGGAGTATCTTTCCAACAACAAAATGACAAAACCAATATGCTCATCCATCTACCCATTTGGACGGTATACATATACTAATATGGGTCCATTTTTGTCTTATAATATTTGTCCCACAAGTGCTTATAAGTCTTATATTTAATTATCTTACATAATTGAATATTAATTTGATCATACAACAATTATGACACAAATTAATAAACATATATTCACTCAACTTATTGAGTAATATATTATCATTATATCAACATATAATGGGTCCCATAATAGCTAGTTAGTTAAATTCACAACCTCTTGTAAATGTAAATAACTAATTACCTCTACCTCGAAACTTTATAAAACCTCAACATAATTTAGTGAATTAACATATTAATCCACTAATTATGATCTTATTTAATCACATTATAATAAGACACATATTTCCTCTTATTAAAAACAAATTGTTCATTTTTAAGGAATTAATCAACTTGTATCGACATACAATTAATTAACTTTATAGATAAGGGCATCATCCTTTAGGTGTGACCTTAAGGGATCAACTGACCACCACCGTCCCACGACAGTAACGTCAAACTCTAGCAAGCCAATCGTTACCGATTAATGTTGATTAATTGACTATATAATTGAATCATCGCTTACGTATTCTTTATATGAGATTTTAATAATAATATTTAAATCATGTGATCGCACTATTGTTGAGGACACATTTCTCAACAATCTCCCACTTGTCCTCGACAAGTGTGCATCACCAATTCTCTTGTCCTATTACAATCTCCCACTCAATGCAAGGTGTCTTGCAGGTCGTACTTACATTTGATCATATCTTGAGTGGTTTTCTCGATCTGGAGATTAACTGTCTGACCGGAATTATCTATCAAAGATTCCTTCCGAGCGTGGCCACGCATTTCCAGTTAACTACTCCTCGAGTGGCCTTGAGATTTCAAATAACCCAGATAAGGGGTGGACAATTCCTATCGCCCTATTCCCTTCGTTCAGCCACAGTCCATCATAACCCAAAATATACCCAGTTTGACCTTATTTACGAAATCGTAGAGTATAAATCAAAGCTAATCAGAAGTTGTGCCAACTTGGGCGAATAGTCTCTAGTCAAAAGAATTGACTCATAAGAATACTATAGTAGCTCTTGCCACGACCAAGCTTTATGAATTACCAGAACTCTATAAGCGGTCGCTTTGCCCGAATGATTGTCCCATACGATCTGCCTATGTGATCGACTAGTCATCCCATATGACTCTATGGCACTTGAACTTGCCATCAATCGCATCACACTCTAGTCACTTCGAGACGTCACCTTATATAAGTAACTAGGGGCGAATACCATGTCAATCCAGTTCACTTTAATTGGGTTCAATTTGTCTCTACAACCCATTCGGATACGACAAGGTAGCGGGTGAGTTTAATAAAACTCAAACGATAAATGTGATTATCACATATGAATAGTCAATACACTATTACTACTTCATATTCTATAATCTTTAGTGTATAATAACACTAGTTAAAATGCAATACAAGCTTGGCAAGTGGATATACCCGATATCCATATATTCCAACTTTATTCATTGCTATTTCCTTCCATTCAATGTCATCTCTAATGACATGAATTTCTCTAAATATATGTCTAGACTTCATACTAGACCTGAGCTCTTTAACTTGAAAGAAGCTCCCACTGTTATCGCATAACTTGTGATAAATTCATTTGTAGAGGGATTCACCCTTAATCCCTACGGTTACTATTTAATCACTATTTACTTAGAATCCTATTGTAGAATTTGCAATGCGTGAAACTAAAACACTTTTCTTAGTTTCTTACTCCTTTGTCAATAACATTAGCTTAGGATTTCATCAAATCCTTTTAAGCTTGGAAACTAAAGTTGGTGCAACCCTTCAACACCTTAACTTAGTTTATCATCCAAACATGTGTACAAGTCATCAATTGCACTTTAAGGCTTTCACAAGCCCATCTAATGAATTAACTTATTATTGATTCATAATGTACCTAGCATATGGTACATCACAGAACGTGCGCCTGTTGGCATACATAATCGTTCTAATGGCGGAAACATTAGTAATCGATTTCATGTAATCAACAACTTAATGGGTTCAGTGAACGACTATGATTCCGTCATAGTAATTCCACTTTCATCATCATGAATAAGCCATTCAACTTTGTTGTTGTTCAACAGATGCGAAATATCTTATCCTCATAAGACTCTCAACTCTATGCCAATATTCTCTCACATAGATTCAAAATCTAGAATACTTTACATCTCTTTCCATGTCTCCCAATCACTCTTGCCAGAAGAGAGAATTGGTACATTATTCTCAATAAGTAATATGTTATCAACATACAAGACATAGAGAAACAATTCTAGCTCCCACTTAACTTCATGTATATCATGATTCTTCAATCATGTGAATGAAACAATTCACTATAATCACATGAACGAAAAGTATAATCCTTTAATGCTAGCTTAAGACCATCTTGTGATCACTTAAGATAGCTATGCATAATATGTTAGGATTCTTAGATCTTCATCTAAGGTTTTGTGTTTTAAAACACTTCCTTCTCTAAATTCCCATTTTAGAAAAGCGAATTCTATTTGCCATTCATCATTAAAATGAAATGCGGCAATTCCTAACACAATTTATCTTGATCAACATCTTCATGTAAATCTTATGCATTTGTGTACTCTAAAGCTCTATTTCCCTTTAAAGAGACCCTCACTTTAAAGTAAATCTACTCATGAGCAACAATTTTCGAATTGTAATGCTTCGGCTCGTATATATAACAAGGTCATGATACTATTACTTTCACAAAGTAATATTTTTTAAAAAATAAGACATGTGCGATAGACTCCCACTTAACTATGGTCTCATACTATCTTCATAGATAATAGTTCAATACCAACTCCCACTCTATTAATTCAATTACTTTCACAAAGTAACATTTCAACTATAAGAGATGTTTGTGACGATACAATCTTCTCCCACTCTATCTCTCAGAAATACATCTATCTTCTTGAGAGATAGTTTTGTGAGACACAAACATATATATTTAACGGAGTTTTAGTTTTCAAAAGGCCATCCTATTATGGCAGCTTGATAATATACGAGTCTTATCCATGTCATCTGTTTGATAGACTCTCTATTCTAGGTATCTCATGGTTGACCATCCAATTAGAATTACTTGTCCGTTTTGGATTGCAAATTCCCAAAATTGAGTTCATCAACTCAAATCGACTCATATTAGTTTGATCTTATGGGTAGTGACACTAGGTCATAATCCATCTTTAATAAATCAAATTTATTACTTAGATCTTTGCCACTACAATCACATCGTAATGCTTTAGTACTTAGTTCAATTGGTTCTCTACATCATTTAGAAATTTCTCAAATCTCTCAAATGCTTCACTTTATATTTAATTAAGTAAATATTCCCTTATTTACTTAAATCTTTGGTAAAAGTGACGAAGTAGTCATAAATCCCCTTGCGGTGATTCATATTTAGAACACATACATCGGCATGTATTAGTCTTAACAAATCACTTGCTCGTGTTCCTTTACCACTAAAGGAAGTGCAAATTATTTTGCGAAGGAGACAAGATTCGCATATTCCATATGATAGAAAATCAAATGGTCCAATAATTCTAGTCGACACTAGCGTTTAATGCGTTTCTCATTTACGTAACTTAATTGAAAAATCAAATGTTCAAATCATTTGGATTACTAGTTATGAGTCTTTTCGATCGTATTATGTAGATATCTTTACATGAGTTGGAACTGTCTAAAACTTGTGTATCATAAAGATAAGTAACATGGCTCACATCCATGTCTATTTTCAATAAAATACAACAATTGTCTTTGATGACAAAATATAGATCCTTTCATGTCTCACATGGAAATAATGTTTTAGACTAAGTGGGAACATAATAAAAATTATGTAAATCATAACTCAAAGTTATTAGCAAAACAAGTACATAAATTTCTCTTGAAGTGGCGGCTACCCGAGCTCCATTTCATTGTCGGCGATCCACATCACCCTTGTTTAGCTTTTCCACATTTCCAAGTCCCACTTGGAGTAACAAGTCCAACTTTGATATCTTCCAAATACTTGGGGCAATTTCGCCTCCAATGACCCATGACATTACAATAATGACATTCCTCATAGGATTTGGCACCCTTCTTGGTCTTGGTCTTGGTCTTGGTTGTCCCACTATCCATTTCCAATTTATAATCAGGTTTGGGTTTCTCGCCCATTTTTGCCTTCCCTTTATTAAAACCAATACTCCTTTCATTTGCAAGGACACTCTTGCTAGAACTCCCACTTAATTTGATATTTCTCCTTGTTTCATCAAACAAGGATATCTTGGGTTTTGTAAGATTTTCTTCACAAGTCTTTCTTTCCAAGGTGGTGGGCAATAATATTTGAGTGGGTGGAGTGGAGGTGGTAAAGAAGCAAAAATTTCCATCCTGACCAATGCCAATGCGTAATTCTCTAATCGTTTCATTGTCATAATCGGAGCATTTTTCATCGTATGATTGGAGCCATGTTTCAACGGTGATTGGTGTAGGAGTATTTGATGAATTCATTGCGTATAATTAACTACAAAAATGGAAATAAAGGAAATAATTATCATCTATCGTTTTAATAATACTCGTGAATTTAACAACAAGTATTTCATTTATATAGTGACCTCCACCCAACTACATAAATGATTCCGAGATCCAAATTCATATTAACTCGGTAGATTAACCTTTTAATCGATTCTACTTTTAGAACTCTCGGTCGATAAAAATTACTCTAATTCTCATCTTTAGCCCGGAACACATGTGACTACGGTCAACAATACTTCCGTTGAGCTCAATCCAAATTTCGATGTAATAACATTTTACTACCCCACTTCGCCAACGTAACAAGGTTTGTATTACGGTGAAGCCAGATTAACTCCCTCATGAAATTGGTACTTCATGGGTTTCTACTATTTGGTAAGGCTTTATCTCAATTATTATATGTGAGAGGTCTTGTCAATTTATTATCTATCACGTTTTAAGTGAACTAAAGCGGTGAACTTACGATAATTATAATTGACACGGTCGATGACTCGATATGATATGCATGTGTTGTTATGGCGATTTGGTAATGCATGCAACATATTAAAAGAAATGCAAAGCAATAAATAAATAAAATTCCTAGTATGGCCTTCCTAAAATAGAAAATCAAATAATCTATTACATATTCGGAAACCAACTCCTTTGGTCCCTTGAATCTTCAAATGGCACGCCTCTCAAGACACCGTCTTTGTCGAATCACCTTTCCGAATGGCACCGTCTTTGAAGATGCTCCATAATTACAAATAATAATAAAAATACAAAGCTATTCCTATTATACATTTGTAAAATGGAAAAACTAATGAAATAAAAATAAAAGTGATACGAGATCACATTAAATTACAACCGAATCAATATTCCCTTTCATTACGGGTAATATCGATTAAAACTAAGGCCATACTAAGATAAAATTACATAATTCAAAATTATATAAATAAAATACATTCAACAATTGAAATATGCAGCATTATAATATGTACCTATCATGCAAAATCATGTGCCAAATCGCCCTATTTAACTTATGTCGTACATATAACCCGGTTTCATGGAAATGCGTGATAATATCCTTTTAAAATCACTAATTAACACTTAAATCACATCTAAGCTCAAGTTAATTATCCTAACACATTTTAGGACTCAAAAATCAGTCATCACTTAATTTTTGACAATAATTCAACTTGATTTAATTTTATGCTCATTTTTGACCTTAAAATCATTATTTATGTGAAATAAATCCAAATTAAATTATAAAAGTTTCAAAATTTGAATTTTAAATTTTTGAACATTCTGGAATAATTCCATAACCCTCATAATGTCAAAAACATGGTTAAAATTTTTGAATTTAATTTTGAGAAAAATAGTTGCATTTTTATCGGTTTTATCTCATAAAATGTATAAAGTATACGAAAATTAAACCAATAATTTTTACAACTTTACATCTGATTAGTAGGATATTAAAGAAACTTAAAATAATTTTCTCAAGCCATGCAATACGTTTTAGCTAATTTTTGCTAAAATAGTCACTATTTATGCCATTTTTACTCAAAAATCCATAAATCATGCTAAAAAGATATTTAAATCTAGAAATTTACATACTCTCTGTAAATCTTGCATGTGACATCATATTAAAAGATCATGGGTTAATTCGAAATTTAACTAATTTTAACCATTTTACCTCTTTTAATCCATCTTTATCTCATAAAAATCATAAATCATGCAAAATTAATCAAATTAACTCGTCCTTTTACACACAACTTTTAAAATATGCATGTGAGGTTATATAAATTTTCCAAGGTCAGAAACAAAATTTAACCATTTTTAGCATTTTAATTCCCATTTTAGTCATAAAAATGTAATAAAATGACCAAAAATCCTTAAAATGAGCAATAAATTTCCATGAATCATAAAAATGACCTAAAAATATTTTAGGACCAGAATATATAACATGCATGGTGATTTCGTGGCTTATACTTCTAAATCACAAATTTTTAAGTTTTATATGTTAACCTTTTAACTCGAAAAACAATAACCGATTATGCATGCAACATCCTTATGCTCTGATACCACTTGTTAGGTTCATATACCTATTATTAGACTTCTCTAAAAGTGAACAAATTAACTTGTTAATTATATGTTCTTTAGATCTAGTGCATGCATAACAAAATGAAAGATTTATAAGAAAACAATTACATTGTAAATTTCGGTTTATGGGCACAAGTAAGGTCTCCTACCTTCACTTGTTCTTGAGCTATGATGAGTATTAGGATGATCCTCCAAAGACCTCAAGTATAGAAGTCACTCCTCTTGATTGCACCCAAGATTATCCCTTATCCCCACTAAATAATATTTGCTAGATATTTGTTTAGTAGTTTACCTTAAAATTGATTACTAATACTCATATATTACACTAATAATATTAGTAATCTTTATGAACAAATTGAATCAAAACTCATATTTTGATAGAGAGAAAACTATGAACAAAATGGAGGTTTTGCATGTTGTGTTTTTTGAGAAATATGAGAGAGGGAAAAGATGAGCACAAAAGCTCTTCACTACCTCAAATGGTGCGGCACATTGCTCTTAATAAGAGCAATTTTTTTCTTCTCAAAAAATTCCTTTCACAACATTCTAAAATGTTTAGGTAGTAGTGTTTTATGTATAAAGCATTGTCATAAGTTGTTGGAGTATCTTTCCAACAACAAAATGACAAAACCAATATGCTCATCCATCTACCCATTTGGACGGTATACATATACTAATATGGGTCCATTTTTGTCTTATAATATTTGTCCCACAAGTGCTTATAAGTCTTATATTTAATTATCTTACATAATTAAATATTAATTTGATCATACAACAATTATGACACAAATTAATAAACATATATTCACTCAACTTATTGAGTAATATATTATCATTATATCAACATATAATGGGTCCCATAATAGCTAGTTAGTTAAATTCACAACCTCTTGTAAATGTAAATAACTAATTACCTCTACCTCGAAACTTTATAAAACCTCAACATAATTTAGTGAATTAACATATTAATCCACTAATTATGATCTTATTTAATCACATTATAATAAGACACATATTTCCTCTTATTAAAAACAAATTGTTCATTTTTAAGGAATTAATCAACTTGTATCGACATACAATTAATTAACTTTATAGATAAGGGCATCATCCTTTAGGTGTGACCTTAAGGGATCAACTGACCACCACCGTCCCACGACAGTAACGTCAAACTCTAGCAAGCCAATCGTTACCGATTAATGTTGATCAATTGACTATATAATTGAATCATCCCTTACGTATTCTTTATATGAGATTTTAATAATAATATTTAAATCATGTGATCGCACTATTGTTGAGGACACATTTCCCAACAAAGAGGAGCAAAAATAGACTCCTATGCTTCAATAAAAGTGCCCTTCCTACAAAATGGGGTTACTTTGAAATTTTTCAAAAAAAATGCACAAGTATCAAATTGCCAAACATCAAAAGTGGCAAAGAAAAGTTCTCAAAAGACAAATATCATAAGAATTTGGGGGGAAAAACAAAACAAAAGCAAACTACCATTGTGAAACTCAAAGCATATTGATCCCTTTTTATCCGTTGATCTTATTTTGTTGCATGGTGGAAGAGGGGACGACCCTTCTTCTTATCTAGGCAAGAAGGTGAATTCCGCGATCCTACAGTGTTTCTAACACCATAAGGAGCCTAGTCTAGACAAAAGCATTTAGCGATTGTGGACAAAGGTACCCTAGTTTGACACAACTTGGAGGTGACTTGTTTGTATCCTCTTGGACTTAGTAACTAGGAGAACCAATATCTATGATGGAGTGTGTACCCTTAAATTGCTTCCCTTTTAGGTGATTTCCGCTACTTAGATGAGGAAAGTGGCTATTCTTTTTTAGATGCATCCATTACTTGTTTTGTGTGCTTAAATGCTTGGATGTATCGCCATTTTGGCAAGCCCCACCTTGCCTTGCAAGAAGGCATCTTACCTCATAGATGTCTTGTTGTGAGTTGAAGGGGCGGAGTGAGACCCGCTAATTGTCTCACATCTGTTATATTATTATTAGGATAGTTTAAATAAAGGTCTAGTTCTAGTCACCTCTTTACTCGGGACAAACAAAGATTCGGTTTGGGGATGTTTGATGTGACTCATATTTACGCACATTTAGTCCCCTAACTAGCCTAGTTCCTATGCTTTTTAGTGTGTATTAGGGTTGTTTCTTCTTTAGCTTCCTATTATGCATGCTCAATGAGGTTTGGTGTCCTTGATAGGAGAGGAGCACTAACCTTGCCTAAACGGAGTAAAACGGAGCTAAATTGATAAACATATAACGACCAAGCACCAAAGAGGAGACTAGCATTAAAGGCCTAAGTCAATAAAGCAAGGAATGGGCAATAACAAAGGAACCCCACGACCTCTTGATGATCCTCACGGATCTCAAGGTAGCAAAGCGAAGACAAAAAGAAAAACCCTTTAGGCCGAGCGTCCCAGACTCAGGACGGGCGTCCCCAAGCTCAAGACAGGCGTCTCCAAGCCAGAACGAGCGGATTGTTATGCAGCAAGCTTTTCTTTGCAATGGGGAGTCGTGCGTGTCCTTGAGGGACTTGCAAGCTAGGACGTGCATGGCCTTGCAGGACTTGCAAGACACCAATATTCTCTTAAGGACTTAATCGTCATTTAAGCCCTTTGTAACCCTAATTCTTGTACTTAATTTTTAGTATAAATACCCCATTGTACTACCTAGCTAATTACCAATTTCTCTCTTAGATTAAACCAAGTTTTCTTAGATTAAACCAAGCTTTCTTAGATTAGATTAGGAGTAGATTAGAATAGATTATCCTTTAATCTTTACACAAATTACACATTAATCTTTCCTTAATTATTGTTCAAGCTTTATTAGGTAATTGAAGATTATTGGATTATTATTTGAAGATTTGACAACTCTTCATCAATTAATCAAGTTCTCTTCTATTATTCTTTCATTTCCATTTGTCCATCTTAATATTGGTATAATCTCTTTAAACTTTACTCTTTATTGCTTATTTCCTCACTCTTTAATCATGTTTATTCTTGTTAAGATGATTGACACCATTGTTTACATGTCTTCCATCATAATAAGTGAGTAGTTACTTAACTAGGATTAGTGGGGGATTAGGGGAGTTAATCATGGGATAGATTTATGCTTAATGAGTTCATATGAATGCTTGCTTATTGTTCTTAAACTTATGCATATATCATGTTTGATGAAATGCTTGATTGACATCCTAGCATGTTTCTCTTATCCTTTGTAAGACTTGTAAGATATAAACCAACTCAAGCCTTGTTAGATCTTGCATATAGTTGAATAGGGAAAACCCAAGTCGACTTGTAGGTGTTGTAAAGTCTTAACCGACTCGGCTCTGAGACGTAAGTTTCCCTAGGAATTGGTTTGTTAGACTATGCATGTAGTTTAATAGGAAGATTTAAGTCAATTTGTAGGTGTTGTAAAGTCATGAATGACTCGGCTCCGGGACCCAAATCTTCCTATGAATTATAAGACATGAACTAACTTAATTTCAAAAATAATAATTACTTGCATCTATATAACTCATCTATGCTATCTCACCATGATTCCCCTATGATCCCATGACATCCTAATGCCTTTAATTATTTGTTTACATCCTTATTTTATTGCTTGTTTTACTTTATTGATTTCATTAGTTTAAAAACATCAACTCAAACCCTAACAATTGTGACACTAGCATATATTAAGATAGATAGACTTAGAACCCAAAACACACCGTCTCGTGGATCGACCTCGTCTTAACCACTATCTTGTTGTTTGTTGAGAAATATAAATGTGTTTGATTGAAAGAACAACGACTCGCTCACCATCAGCAATGTGACTGGGACTAAGAATGATCTGAGCTTACGTGGTCGATTGATCAAGCTCGTAGGCGTCGAAAGGCAATAGCGTAGTCTAGAATGCAAAGAGAGAGAGAGAGAGAGAGAGAGAGAGAGAGAGAGAGAGAGGGTGGAACACTCGCGATCCAAATATGGAGGCCGAAGGCCTCTATTTATACTAAACATATGGAAGCGTTTTGGAATGACACGGATTTAGAAACAAATCTCGAAAATATTCTGGAAAATGCGAGAAGAGGACTGGAGAAGAGGCGCAGCATTTGCAGCGTCTTTTCTCCAGCGGTTTCCTCCTCGGCAAGAAAGCTTTCCACGTTTTATTATAGAATTTCGGTAGATTTACACTTCCTTATTCCATGAAACACTATATTACGGTAGATATTTACTTAAAATATTAATTTTAATTAGGAATAAATATCTAGAGAATTCTAATGACTGTCAAAACAACTGTATCGGTGCGTAGATGACAGCCCAGGGATTGACTCGAGTGTTTGAGCTATCACTTGACGATGAACTTACGGACGGTCATAAATCGTTCCACGTATCAAACATGCGGCCCAATCATCACTGGGTGGTTGGCGAGAGGTGTAGAAATGAGGTATCTACATTATCTTATAAAACCCTCAATTTGCATGATAAGATTTTAAAATTTTGTTGTCATAACTCTACGGTATAAAAATATTTAAATAGTATTTTGACAATTTAAAATTTGTATGAATAGAATTTTTAGATACATGCAAAAAATAAATAAAAATAATGTATATACATATCCAACACTTACGTAAATTTGTTTGTATTATACTACGTGTATGCATTTAAATTAAAAAAGTGAAGTACATTTCATCTTTGGGCATACACATTCATTGAATTTATATTTTATAATTCTAATGAAATTATACTCCTACGGTAGCATTTTTCGTGATAAATTTTAAAATTTTAGTTTCGTTAGTTTTCTCAAAATATTTTTAAAATTAACTATATTATTTATTTAATTTAATCTAATAAATAACCTTATTAAATTATTGTTGATGTTGATGCTACATTAATGCTTTTAATTAATAACTAAGTTGTCATTAATGTGTGTATTTAAGGCTGAATATGCCACGTGTTGCATCCACAGCTTCTCAACCCTGTTATATATATATATATATATATATATATATATATATATATATCAGGCAGGATCCGGTGAGTCCACTCCCTTAGATGAGTCTTAAGTCCAAATATGGACCATAAGATCTGTTAGAAATTAGAATGGAGCGCTCAGATTGTGCCACGTATACAACATAATCAAAAGAATAGACCGTACCGTCTTTTTTCTTCATTTCTGTTTCTTTTTTGTTGCGCTTTTCTCTCTCCCTCTCTCTCTCACTCAATATATCCCCAAATCAAAAAACCCTAAAAAATCTAAAAATTGGAAGGGAAAATTGACGATTCAATTGGTTTTAATCAAATCAACAACTTTGATTTAGTCATTTATTCAACCTGTTCATTTCATTTTCAACGCGAAATTGACATAATCGCAAAAGAAAAGAGGAAAAAAAATCAACAAATGAAGGGATGTTCGGTATTACTTCAATTTAATTCTTAAATTTAGTTTCATTCACATATTTATGCTGGATTTTGTTGTTGCCGTGCTAATTTCTTCTAAGTTTTGATTTAATCTTATTTTGAGAGTATGTTTAATTATTTGCTTTACATGATTTTATACTGTTTCTGTAGGTGAACGTTTGAATTTTTTTTCATGGAATCTTCATTTTCATGATTAATTTCTTATGAATCATGTGTTATTTGCTTATAAGTTGATTATATTAACACATATTTGTCTTTAATATCACATGTTTTATTTGATACACCAATACTGTGATACATGTTCAACAATGATGGCTTCATTTTTGTGTGCACATGTAACAATTAGTTTATTGCCTTTGTTTAATTTGAATCATTATAACACATAATTGCAGTTATTGTAACACATATTTACCGAAGTTGTAACATATACTCCATACTAGATTACTAGCTGTTATTCAAACCCAAATTTACCGATGTTGTAACATATACAAGCTGTTACTGTAACACAAAGTTACCGACATTATAACACATACTAGCTACTATCGCAACACATACATTTTTATTATTATTATTA
The DNA here is from genome assembly GCF_048544455.1 of Silene latifolia. Lineage (NCBI taxonomy): Eukaryota > Viridiplantae > Streptophyta > Magnoliopsida > Caryophyllales > Caryophyllaceae > Silene > Silene latifolia. Next base: position 61,880,669 of record NC_133526.1, on the reverse strand, counting down.
TTGATCGGGCATATTCTGCACCCGCTGACCGAGTCAACATATTGAGCAAGGTCAAAGACATCCACAGCAAGTCAACGTATTAGACAGCGAAGACCGACGCAGCCTGTCGGCCTGTCACTTGGATCTCGGCTGGGCAACCAGCCAGCCGGGAGACATATCCGCGTACTCACATCCAAGACCCCTCGGCATGGAGTCAGCTCGGCCAGCCGGCCCGCCATGGGTCCCTCGGCCGAGGGTAGAACAGTCTTTCCACCTGCTCTGCCACTTGGCCACTACGTGACAAAAAGTGAAAGTCTATAAATACTCCTCAACCCTCATTGAGGAAAGGATCCGAAAATAATCAAATAAACTCACTATTCATCTGGTATTAACTCCCTTATCTCTCTACAATATACTTTGCCAAGTAACACACAACTTAATCTCTTTAAGTTTACTGACTTGAGCGTCGGAGTGAGTTCGCTCGGTACCAAGCCGAGCCCTCAGTTTGTTCATTGTTTCAGGAGAGGCCGAAAGGAAGAGTCAAGCAAAGTCATCATTCTACAAGCTTACGTGGTAACAAATCCTGCTCCGGAATTACACCCGGAACAATTGGCGCCGTCTGTGGGAAAGTGATACTAAAAGCTAGTCAAATCCCTTACAAAAAAAAACACAAAACAAAACCCACCCAGCAAGCTAAGAAGATGTCAAAACAACAAGAGGTAGTTGTGAGTGACGAAACTGCATTCTATCAGGATGACACAGTCCCTAATTCTGAGATTGGGCAGTCCCCCCACGGCCGAGTAATTCAACCGCGTACGGGATGCCAATACTACCGAAACACCGCCGTCACGCCAAGTCATCTTGTCATGGGACATGTGGTCGATGCAGACCAAATTGAAGCTATTCCTGGGACGATGGGTAATACGCCGATCACCCCGCAACAACGACGGTGACGGCAAAGACACCCAGATGACCAGGGCCCATAAAGTGACCCCGAACAACTTGTCCGGGGCAATACAAGGAGCCATGCATGCTAGGACGCCGGCGGAGCCCGTGCGATGGCGGACCAAAGTCCTTCCCCCACTCGCGGGAGGACAGCGTCGCCGCGGCAAAAACGAGGCCCGCCCCGAAAAAATGAAGAGAGAAGTCCGACTATCCAAAGTCGGGCAACAAGAAGCCCTTCCCGCCACGAGGAGAGAAGCCGGACTAGGGGTGCGAGGAGCCGATCGCCACGTGTCATTCGATACGTGGTCAGACAGCCCCTCAGTGCCTATGTCCTCGGAGTCTCCGTGCCGACCAAACTGAAGCTGCCGTCCCTATCATACAAAGGGGATAGCGACCCAACCGACCATGCCGAGGCTTTCGAGTCGTACTTGTCGGTATGGGAACAGCCCGATGAGGTATGGTGCCGAGTCTTCCCAACAACCCTGCATGGGATGGCCCAAAGTTGGTACAAGGGGCTGCCTAATGGTTGGTATCTTGCTACGCCGACCTAAGGGATAACTTCATAGCCCAAAGACGCCGCAACAAGAGAAGGGCCGTGGAGACATCGGATCTCCTCACTATCCGACGGGGGAGGACGAGTCTCTACGAAGCTATGTGAAGAGGTTCGACGCGAAACATCGCGGATCCGTGAGTGAACACCGAATCAAGCGGCGGCCTTCGACGATGAAAGGCCTCCGAAAGGCGAGCTCAAAAATGAGTTGATCAAGTGCGAGGACCTCAACCCGGACTCCGCCGAGAAAGATGGCGGACCGAGCCGTAAAGGTGGAGGATTACCACAAGACGGGTAGGCCACGGTGGTGGGCACCCGAAAGGAGGAGCCACCGGGACAATCGATAAAGGTCTCCGTGACATGAATAGGTCACTACCTGAAAGATCTAACAGAAACGAGCTCGGCGGGCGCGGGGAGTTCGGGACCATACACCCGAAGCGGTACCACGGTCTCACCCCTGGTCAAATCACCGGCCGAGGTCTTTGCCCTGAGCAAGAATGAAGGGCGGAAGTGGGCAAGACCCCCAAGACGAGGGCGGAGGGCGACGCAAGCCAATTTTGCGATTACCACGGCCAGCCTGGCCATAAGACCGACGATCGTCGGCATCAAGAACGCCATCGAGGAGCGATCCGAAAAGGGGCCCCAGCAAGTACGTAGGCGGGGCCCCGGAAACGAGCTCCGACGGGGCGAACAGAAATCGTATTCCGGAGGATGGGAGTGATCCGGTGGTTATCGGAGGAAACGAGAACGGAGGGTGCGCTAACGGGCACAAACGGCACCTAAATGAGCTTTACCAAGCCATCAACTTTTTGCCCACCACAGCGATCCCCGCTTCCACCGTCCCCGATATAACCATCGGAAAGAAAGACTACGAAGGAGTCGTAGCCCCGCACTGACGACCCGGTGGTCCACTGGACATATCCAACCACTTGGTTAAGAGGTGCCTAATTGATACAGCCGCCTACACAAACATCATGTTCAGGGAATGCTTCCTCAACCTCGGTCTGAAGATTGAGGACCGAGCCCCCGCACCAACCCACTATACGACTTCTTCTCGGGGCCGGCCTGGCGCCCAGGGTCAATCGGTTGCCGGTGATGTTCGGCGAGGCGGATGCGGCCAAGAACGTTTTATCTGAGTTCGTGGTCATTGATGGTTCGTCCGCCTACAATGTTCTGATAGGCCGGGTTACTTTGAGCGAGGCCGATGCTGTAATGTCTATCCGGGCCCTGACATTGATGTATGTCTCGGACCGGGGGGAGGCACAAAAGCTCATCTCAAAGGACGAGAGAGACAAAATTGTCAATGTCCAAATATCTGCCAGAGGGTGTAACATGCAATCCCTCAAAGTGGGGAAGAAATCAGAGAAGGGAAAGAGCCCATCCTTACAACAGGAGGGTGATCCGATGAACACCAACAACGTCATCATGGTCGAGGGAGCCGAGACCGAGCAAGTGGAAATTGACCCAGGACGCACCGTGACTGTCGGTGTCGGCCTGGAGCCAAAATTCAGAGCCGATCTCCTAGACCTGCTGAGGAAGAACAAAGACGTCTTCGCGTACTCAGCCGCCGAGATGCCAGGCGTGAGCCGAGAGGTGATCGTTGACAAGCTGAACGTGCTCTCCAACGCTCGCCCTGTCAAGCAGACGATGAGGAACTCCTCGGCCGAGAAAGGTGAGGCCATCAAGGCCGAGGTAGACAAACTATTAGAGGCGGGCTTTATCATGCCCTGTACTTACCCTGAGTGGCTAGCAAACGTTGTAATGGTAAAGAAGTCATCAGGGGGGTGGAGGATGTGTGTTGATTTTACAAATCTTAATAAAGCATGCCCTAAAGATTGCTATCCCTTGCCTCGAATAGATAGCTTAATTGACGCAACGACAGGCTACACTATCTTGAGCTGCTAGACGCCTTCTCGGGGTACCATCGGTATTCATGGTCGAAGAAGACATGGCTAAGTGCGCATTCATCACCATACACGGCACATACATGTATAAAATGATGCCGTTCGGTTTGAAAAATGTCGGCGCAACTTACACTAGGCTGGTGGACAAAGTGTTTCAAGATCAAAAGGGCGAAACATCGAGGCTTACGTCGACGATGCTATTGTAAAAAGCAAGTCCGACGGCGAGCACTTGGCCGACTTGAGCGAAACATTTTGTTCACTAAGGAAATACAAGATGAAACTTAACCCAATGAAATGCAACCGGTGTCCGGCAGGTAAGTTCCTCGGCGTGCTTGTCGGCGCCAGGGAATTGATGCCAATCCGAGAAAGTCCAAGCAATACTGGACCTACCGGAGCCGAGGAATCGAAAAGAGGTTATGATGTTGACCGAGAAGATGGCGGCTCTCGCCCGTTTCATCTCTCGGTCAGCCGACAAGAGCACCCCATTCTTCAAAGTGTTGAAGGGGAATAAAGACTTCAGCTGGGGGGAGGAACAGAGCACGGCTTTCGTGCAATCGAAAGCTCATCTTGTAACTCTCCCAACCCCGTCTGGCCGATCTCCGGGGAGACGCTATATCTATACATAGCGATTACCTCGGCCACGGTCGATCGTGTCGGCAGAGAGGAAGACAAGCAAAGCAACACCCAATCTACTTTGTCAACCATACACCGCTGCCCGCCAAAGAAATTACCCACCGATTGAAAAAGCGCCTTTCTTTTCGTCGTTGCCGCAAGGAAAGCGAAACCTTACTTCGACGCAAGATCCGTGTGCGGTCTTAACCGACCAACCATTGGAGAAAGCATTGGCAAAATTTGAACAATCCGGGAGTGGCAGAGGAAGCGATTAATATGTCTATAGATACGGAAAGCAGTCAAAACGTAAACTCGGTTGCCTCGGCCAAAGCCGGGAGTGACGAGGGAAAGGCGACTTGCCAACAGCAGTTGGTACTCGCCACAACGACCAACATGCTTAGGAACGTATAAGTACGGTTGAGAAACGCAAATCGAACGCCTCGGCCAGACCGAGAGTGAAAGAGGAAGCAATCAACACGTCTAAAGATACGAACGCTGTCGAGCCGTAACCCCGATTGCCTCGGCCAGACCGAGAGTGACGGGGACACAACGACCGATATGCTAACATGTTCACAACGGCGGTTGGGAAGCGCAAATCTGACGCCTCGGCCAGACCGAGAGTGAAAGAGGAAGCGACCAACATGACAACATGTTTAAAAACGTTAAGCACAGTTGAGATACGCATTCTAACTGCCTCGGCCAAGCCGAAGGTAAAAACGGAAAAAAAAAAAAAAAAAAAAAAAAAAAAAAGCGCTCAACTAATAACGAAAGAAGACAACTCAGATAAGAATGAGATAAAGACCTCGGCCAAGCCGGAGGCAAAACGAACAAACTCTTATTGAAATGTTTACAGGTAATACAAAGAAAAAGAAGTCGGCCAGTAGTCCCCATAGGGATAGCCTAAACACTACCTACCAAAGTTCCAAAAAAGAGAAAGGTACAAAGAAAAGGTTACGAGACATAAGAATTGAAAGCGCCAAAAAAGATGGCGAGGGGAGGAAAGGCTCAATAGTTGGCCCCGAACAGTGAAACGTCTAAAGGGCGGGTGAATCCGGTGACGACGCCCGTCTCCCTATGCCTCGCTTACGCTCGCCATCGGCGGCGATAGCAAAGCATCACCATCGGTGGGCGACTCGGAAGCCGACTTGGCGCTTGTTTGCCTTTGTCCTCTCGCCTTCCTCCTGGCCGCCTTCACCTTTTCAAAGCATGGGCCGCCTTCTCATGACCTCCTCGACCTTCTTCGCCTCCGCCTCCTCCATGACCTTCGCCTCCGCAGCAGCGCCTTATCATCAAGCGGTGGTCAAATTTTTGCCACGGGAAGGAGCCTTCAGGAAAGAGCTCTCGATTACTTCCTGGTGGTGGCTTCTTGCCTGGTCCCGTTATTGGGCGCACATGTTAGGGATGACGACATTTTGGAGCGTCTCAATGTCCTCCTCCCTCTGGGCGAGGATAGCCATTGTGTTCCTGTGTGCCTTCGCCTGAGCCGAATACAGAGACTTCCATTCTTCCCTCTTATCAACAGCAAAGTCGAAAGCAGCCTGAAGCTTGTCCCGCTCCTCCCATGACTTAGCGGCGTCGGCCTCCGCAGCCTCAACCTTGGCCCTCTCGGCTAGGACCGCCTTGTCGCCTTCCTCCCTAAGCTTTCGCTCGCAAGGAGGTCTTTCTTAGCACACTGGAAGTCCTTCGCCGACCTCTCGGCCTCCTTCTTAGAGGCGGCAAGCTCGAGCCTAAGCCGTTCAAGCACAGGGGCAGCTTCAGCCATGACCTTTTCTTGCTCCATAATATGAGCACCGGCCACGTCAGCCCACTTCGCCAGCATCTTGGACAACCTTATGCCCTCCGCCCTAATCGGGGCGGGGAAGGCTTCGGGAGGAGGAGACGGCAGCGGTGGCATTTTTATCACCCGTCTGCACAGGCCGCTTCTCTAATTGCCATTCAGAGGGACCGGTAGACGGCGGCGGTTGATCTACAAAAAATTCAGACAGAGCATCCATGTCAACATTCATTGACATGTCAGAAAGTCTGTCATCAGGAATGCCTAATGAACCAGCTAAATCTGAGCCACAGGTTAGTTCCGTACCAGCCTTGGCCTTCTTGGTTGGAGGCCCCTTTTCTTTGACGGCCTCGGTAACAGCAGCGGCGGCAGACTCGGTCTCTTTTCTCTAATTCAAAGAAGGAGGAGCCTTCGCAACAGTGACCTCCTCCTCAACATCGATGACCACCGGCTGCTTTTGGACCACAGGGATTGAAGACTGAACGGGAGTTGATGTTGGGGCCGCCATAGACGTTATCTTTGGTTTGCGGCGCGGCACGCGTTCGGCAACCTTTGCACGAGCCGCCGTCACATCCAAAGTGCCTTCAATATTTGGTCCATGAGTTCGTTAGGAGCCGGTCGATCGATCACGCGGCAAGGCCTTAGGATGCAAATCAACAATTTTCCCGTCCTCGCCAAGTCCCAACCTCTTGAGGATATCCGCAGACAGATCCGGGCCAAAACGGTCTGTAAAAGAAACAAAGCAAGAGTTAAACGAAAGAAGATAAACCAAGGCCAAGATACAGAAACATAAAAAGCAAAGATGGGCCTCACACCGACCCCACTCACCCTGCCTGAGGGCCGGTATGAGGCCGACGTGGCAGAGCAGCTCATCCTGAAGAATGATCTGCGTTGGGGGCATCCATCCCTTCGGCGTGCCATCCTTCTCGACCTCAAAATTGACTGCATTGCCCGCTTCTCATCCTCATTAAGATAGACCTGTGGCGTCCATCTTGAGCTTACTCCGGGAGACATATTTGTCGTGCTCTCCCTAACTCTCGCACCGCAAATTGACGCGGCTTTGGAAGGACCGGGGCAGCGGATAGTCCTCCGGCACCTCGACGTATACCCAGCGCCCCTTCCAGTCCTTACAAGATGTAATTTTGGACACGGTAACGTAACCCGGCTCTGTCTACACGCTGTACCACCCCGTGCCACCGGGGGTTGACGGCCGAAGATGATGAAGCCGGCGGAACAAGTTAACCGTTGGGGCCTCCCCCTTAAAGAGACAGAGCCACACAAAGCCAATTATAGTCCTAATGGCCAACGGGTGCAATTGAGCCACGGCGACATTCATGGCTTTAATGATGGCCACAACGTATGCATTCAGAGGAAATCGGAGCCCATACTCCAGGTGTCTGATGTACACGCCGATACAGCCCTTGGGAGGGCAACAGACCGCCTGACCCTCCTCAGGGATAACAATTTTAGATCCCCTGCCGAAGGAGTAATGGTCCTCGAAAAGATCAGAACCGGAACAACTAGCGAACTTATTCGTCCAGGCACGATCAGGGTTGATCGAACAGGCGTCGCCGTGATCCAAGAGACGCGGCCTCCCCTCATCAGAATGAGCCCTTTCCTCATCATCACCATCATCATCAACATCATCATCATCATCCTCGAAATCCTCCAAATATTTTGGATCAATCTCAGGAGAAAGCGGCCTGGGACCCCCAACGGTTAACGGAGTGACAACCAGTGCCTCCTCTTCATCAGGGCGCGACGGGGAGCCCCCCGGCGCAGAAGTACTAGGTCCAGCATAAGCAGAAGACATGACAACAAATACTTAATAAATAAAAGTTGAAAAATTTGTTTGTTTACTTTGGAAAAGTGTTACGCCGAGTAACGCTTCGAAAACTAGAGAGAAGTTTCGTCGAAGAAAGCTAGAGAGAAGAAATTTTTTTTAAGAAGATGAATTTTTGGTGGCCAAAATCAGGGGGTAACTGCTCTATTTATAGAGCAAAGCCCATGAAACGGACCAATCAGGGCAAAGCCCATGAAGCATCAACCAATCAACACCGAGCCACGTGTCAAGCATGCAGCCATGGAATGTCAATCGACATACAGTTACAAATCTTCTTTGACACGCTCCTTGAAAGAATGCCAATCGACGTATCTTCTTCAACACGCTCCTTGGTATCTACTTGCCAACCGGCCCGCTGTTCAACCAAGCTTGGCAAAGACCGGTGGGGCAATCAAAGCACACGGCACTCACAACCTCGGTCTCGGCCAGCGCCATTTTCTTTTCCACATTTGATGCCCTTTGCACATCCATGTGGAGGGGGATACGGATACGGCCTAAGCGAGAACCAAGCCGAGGAAGAAGAAGCGGGAAGAAATTTCAACTTGCGCGAGAATACGCTCAACACTCATCGAAGGTCCATACCACGGCATAGACTACGCTGGGGGCAAATTGATGGGGCATATTTCGCACCATTGACCGAGTCAACATATTGAGCAAGGTCAAAGACATCCTGACAAGTCAACGTATTAGATGCAAAAGAAGAGACGCGACTGTCGGCTGTCACTTGGGTCTCGGTGGGCAACCACCACCGGTAGGGAGACATATCCGCGTACTCACATCCAAGACCCCTCGGCATGGAGTCAGCTCGGCCAGCCGGCCCGCCATGGGTCCCTCGGCCGAGGGTAGAACAGTCTTTCCACCTGCTCTGCCACTTGGCCACTACGTGACAAAAAGTGAAAGTCTATAAATACTCCTCAACCCTCATTGAGGATAGGATCCGAAAATAATCAAATAAACTCACTATTCATCTGGTATTAACTCCCTTATCTCTCTACAATATACTTTGCCAAGTAACACACAACTTAATCTCTTTAAGTTTACTGACTTGAGCGTCGGAATGAGTTCGCTCGGTACCAAGCCGAGCCCTCAGTTTGTTCATTGTTTCAGGAGAGGCCGAAAGGAAGAGTCAAGCAAAGTCATCATTCTACAAGCTTACGTGATAACAAATCCTGCTCCGAAATTACACCCGGAACAATTATTATAACACAAGTTTAATAAGTCTATCTCAATTAAACATATCTCGCCGTTTAGTTTTTTGAGAGCACTTGATGAATGTTATAATTTAAGATGATAGGTCTTTTCATTACAAGGAACTGGTTCTCATTTAACACAAGAGTGCTCTTATTGTAACATATAAGACTTATTATTGTAACACATATTAACCATTATTATAACACATATTTGGAGTTTTGTAAAACACAAATATTTTTGTGGTAACACATGTTTGTGGTAGTTGTAATACACCTATCCATTTATCCTTAGCATGATGAATTCGGATAAGCATTGTCATTGTATACGATGATTATTATAACACCTATTGTAGTAGCTATAACACATATTTAAGATTATTATAACACATTTATTTTTTCCCTTTGAATTCACATGATTATTTTCAATGTAACACACATAACTTAATATTGTAACATATATAAATTGATATTGTAACACCTATTATAGTCGTTGTAACACATATTTATGATTATTATCACACATTTATTTATTTTTTCTCTTTGAATCTACATGAGCATTATCAATGTAACACAGATAGCTTGATATTGTAATACATATGAATTGATATTGTCACACATATTAGCCGTTATGGAAAAACATAATATTGTTGTTGTTACTCTTGTTTTTTGTTGAAATAACACATAGTATAAGACATTCTAACATATGTTTGTGGTTATTATAATACAATTTCTTGTTATTGTAACACGTATTTGTTTAAGGCTATTAGCTCAATGGCAGAGCAATGTACAATGTAGTACAAAGATGTGGGTTCGAGTCCCGCATAGCCTAATTTTTGGTGTATATAGTGTTATTGTGTTACATTATACAATACTTAACGTTACTTTCTAAAATAACTAGCATTACAACATAAAATAACCCGTGTTACTTTATTAAATAACTAGTGTTACGCTATGAAATAAATTATGTAACCAGATTGCTCACCCTTAGTTTTGCACGTTCGAGTATGATTATAGCTTGCTCGTCCTTAATGCTATTACATTGCTTGTGTCCGGACAAGTTCTAGTCACCGTTTTTTTCAATTACCTAGGCTATATGGGACTCGAACCCATACCTTTGTGTAAAATTAGCACATCGCTCTCCCAATTGAGCTAATAGCCTTTAAAAATATGTCACACAAAGTTGGAAGGACTTAATTTTTTGTCCAAATCTTGCTCAATCTACAACTTGCTAGGAGATTCGTATGATCAAGTAGTTGATTTCAATAATACAGCAGTAAAATCACAACATTAACCTGACTGAAGACGTTCAAATGACACATTAGCCCGACATCGTTCAATAGAAAAAAACATTGTAAATCCGTACATTGAAATGGAATGAGACAATTTAATTCATACAACAGTAAAATCACAACGTTAGCTTGCCATCGTTCAAATAACACATTACTTGAGCAACTAACGTGATACAATTATTAATAGCATAACATAATAATTGGATTCCTGAAATTAAAAAGCTAAAAATGCAATTCACGTATTAATCAATAACGTCTCCACTTTTCAGTTCAAGTTTTATGAATTTTATGAATTTGAAACGACTAAGCATAAAATAAAAGAATAGTGTGCTACTAAACGTTCTTCACCCGAAAATGCATCGATTTCGATAATCGAACAAGTAGCATCCCTCAACAAACAAATTATTCGACAAATGAGCGCATCCTAGAGCAATTTACACCATCAAGAAAAACATTTCGCCATTGAAACATCAAAATCAGAACAACTCTACATAAAATTGAAGAGAAAAACGTAGAGTGCATACATTAAAAGTTGCGACTGGAACCCGAAATAATCAACGATATAAGAACATTAAATTGCAAAATACATTCACAGAATCATCGCCATCCTTCAAATTGAATTGATACCTTAATAAAAAGTGAATCACCAGAGATATAACTACAAGAATAAGCACAAGTTAATTAAAAATCAATTGAATGAAAAATTAGGATAAAATTATCAATACTTTGAAATTAGATAAAACTACCTTCCGAATCCGGATTAGATTAAAAAATATGGCATACGATATTATAAAATTAGGGTTTCAACAATTAGGTGTAATTGGTATGAAAAATTGAAGAGCAAATAAAAATTGACAAACAAAATCTGAAGAAAAATTACTGTAATAATTATCTAAAAGAAGATCTGCCATTCGCGAATGATGAATTTAGAAGTCGATGGAGTGCAGTGGTTGTAGGCGACATAAGGGTGACAAACAAAGTTTTGATGAGGGAGAGTGAAATTTTCTGAATGAGTAAAGTTGAGAAGTGCCGCGGTCTTCTTATTTGTTGAATTACAGTTTTGCCATTACTAAGGCGCATTAATCTCATCCGTTGATTTAAGCAGATCTGACGGCTCAGATTAAGACGCAGGACTCATTTAAGATGGGTGGACACTCTTGATCCAATATATATATATTGTTCCGGGTGTAATTCCAGAGCAAGTATTGTTACCACCCGTGGCTTGTAGAATAATGTCTTGAGTTGAATCCTTCTTTCCTTAATTGTTCCTCTCGGCCTCTCCTGCAACAATGAACGAACTGAGGGCTTGGCTTTGTGCCAAGCGTACTCACTCCGACGCTCAAGTCAGTAAACTCAAAGGATTAAGTTGTGTTACTTGGCTGAATGTATATGGTAGAGAGATAAGGAGGATATTACCATATGAATAGTGTATTTAGGTTAAGTTGTGGATCCTTTCCTCAATGAGGGTTGAGGAGTATTTATAGGCTTTCACCTTTTGTCACGTAGTGGCCAAGTGGCCAAGTGGCTAGCAGGTGGAAAGACTGATCTACCCCTCGGCCGAGGGACCTATGGCAGGCCGGCGGGCCCTGTTGACTCACCGCCGAGGGGTCTTGGATATGAGTACGCGGGTACGTGTCCCGGCTGGCAGGTTGCCATGCCGAGACCCATGCTGACAGGCCGACAGGATGCATCGGCTAGGCTGTCTAAGGCTGTGGATATCTTTGACCTTGCTCAATATGTTGACTTGGTCAGCGGTGCAGAATATGCCCCATCAATTTGCCCCCAGCGTAGTCTATGCCGTGGTATGGGCTCCGATGTATGTTTGAGCGTATATTCTGCGCAAGCTATTTGTAAAAAATAATCTGCATCGGCTTCTTCTGCGGCGGCGTCGGTTACCTCGGCCTGGCCTCTCTTAGGCCGTACCATATCCCCCCTCCACATGGATGCGTAAAGGGTATCCGATGTGGAAAGAAAGTGACGCTGGCCGAGACCAAGGTTGAGAGTACCGGTTGTTTTTGATTGCCCCCGGCCGGCGCTATTTAGCTTGGTTGATCATGTGGCCGGCGGAGAACAGATGCTTGAGAATTTTGCTGAGGAAGGTGAATAGGCGGAGAGATATGAATGGGCGTGTTGAAGACGCTTGGTCACTGTTGCATTGATTGACGTTCAACTGTTGCGACGATTGACATCCCGTGGTTGCATGTCCGACACGTGTCTGCACGCTGATTGGTTGACGCTTCATGGGTCACATTCGCGATTGGTCCTTCTTTATGGGCTTTTCCCTATAAATAGGGCAGTTATTCCGTGAAATTGGCCACCAATTTCATTCTCCAAAATTTTCTTCTCTCTAAACTTTCAAGGGCTTCTTTGTCTTCTAATTTCCAGAGTTGTTACTCCGGCGAGTGTTTTTCTTCAAGGTAAACAAACAAATTTCTTCAGTTTTATTTTATTAAATAATTATTGCTATTATGTCTTCTGCTGACGCCGGGACTAGTACTTCTGCGGCGGGGGGTTCCCCGTCGCGTCTTGATGAGGAGGGGGAGTTGGACGCCCTTCTGATAAGGCCTGGGGGCCCTAGGTCTCCTTCTCCTGAAGTCGATCCTCGGATTTTGGAGGAATGGGAGGATGACTCTGATGTCGATGATGACGCAGACGATTTTGGTGACGATGCTGAAGAGGCTCGTCCCAAAGTGGGGAGGAAGTACGTTATGGATCACGGTGACGTCTGCAAGGTAGGCGTTGACCGAGCTTGGACCCATAAGTTGGCCAGTTGTTCTGGTGAGAAATTTTTCGAGGGTCATTTCTTCTTTGGCAAGGGATACAAGATTGTTATCCCTGAGGAGGGTCAGGCCGTCTGTTGCCCTCCGCCGGGCCATACTGGTGTATACATGCGACACTTGGAGTACGGGCTCCGGTTTCCGCTGAACGAGCACGTCATTGCTATCATCAAAGCTATGAACGTCGCTGTGGCCCAACTGCATCCGTTGGCCATGAGGACGATAGTCGGCTTTGTGTGGCTTTGTCTCTTCAAGGGGGAAGCCCCGACGGTGAATTTATTCCGCCGGCTTCACTATCTCCAGCCGTCAATCTCTGGCCGCGTCGGTTGGTACAGTGTGCACATGGAGAAGGGTTACGTCTCTGTCGACAAACTTACTTCTTGCAAAGACTGGAGAGATCGGTGGGTGTATGTTAAGGTGCCGGATGACTATCCGTTGCCCCTCTCCTTTCAGCACCAGGTTAATTTGCGGTGTGAGACTAAGGCTGAGCATGACAGATGGGTCACCCGGAAGAAGCTTAAAATGGATGCCAGCAAGGTTTTTCTTAAGGAGGACGAGAAGCTGGCGATGAGGCTTTTTGAGGTGGACAAGAATGGGCTACCGAAAAGATGGATCCCCCCAACGCAGATCATTCTCCAGGATGAGCCGCTTTGTCATGTCGGCCTCATACCGGCCCTAGCACAGGGTGAGTGGTGTCGGTGTGAGGCCCATCACCGTTCTCATTGTGTCTCGAACTTTGATTTATTTCTTCTTAACTCTTGCTTTGTTTCCTTCGCATACCACTTTGGACGGGATTTGTCTGAGGATATCCTCCGGAGGATGGGGCTGCACAAAGACAAAACCGTTGCTAACTTGCATCCCAAGGCTCTGACCCATGACCGTAGGACGTCGCCGAGTGATCTTATGGACCAGCGGCTGAAAAGCTTGAATGCGGTGGAGGCCCAGGCGAAGGTTGTTAGTAACATGCCGCGCCATACGCGAAAAACAAAACCTTCGGCGGTGATGGCATCGACATCGGCTCCGCCTCCCATTCCCTCTGTTCAGAAGGAGACGGTGGAGATCGTTTATATCTCCAATGGGGATGACTCCGATGAAGAGGAGGGGTCTCCCCTTGTCCGTAAAAGAAAGCAGACAGCCTTTACCGTTGCCGTTTTCTGGCTGGCCGACGAGGAAATGCGCCCTTCGGCCAAGAAGGCCAAGCCCGGTATTGATCTATCCTGTGGCTCAGACTCAGCCGGTTCATTAGGCGCTGCCGGTGGCAGGCTTTCCGGCATGTCTATGTATGTTGATACTGATGCTTTCTTTAAATTTTGTAGATCAGCCGCTGTCAGTCGCCGCTCTTATTGGGCAACAAGTGGAGGAGAAACCCGCGCAGGCTGATGATCATAACATCGCCGTTGGCTCTTCATCCCAGAAGGTTTCCCTTTCCCGACCGCAGCCTAGTGATCGAAACGCCATTGCTGACTCTTCATCCCAGGAGGTTTCCCCCTCCCAGCTCGTGGCGGAAGGCTCGAGGTTGGTCGAGGAGCTGGCGAGGTGGAACGAGCTGACCGGTGCTCGCATTATAGAGCAGGAGAAGGCCGTGGCTCAGTCCGCTCTTGAGTTTGATGTTACTAAGAAGGTGGCCGCGAAGGCGAGGCTGGATCTCCTCAATGAGCAAAGGCTTAGGGGAGATGTTGAGAAAGCGCTCTTGGCTGAGAGAAAACTTAGGGAGGACGCTGAAAAGGAGGTCCTTGCTGAGAGAGCCAAGGCCGAGGCTGCTGCGGCCGAAGTTGCAAAGTTGTTGGAGAAGTGTGACCTTGTTCAGAGGCATGCCGACCTTTATCTCCAGCAGAGGAATGAATTTAGGGGCAAATTTCAGATCCAGGGGAAGGTGATCCGGAGCAAGGAGGCCATCATCAGGCAAAAGGAGGATGACATTGAGATGCTCCAAACCAAAATGCTCCCTGACATGTGCTCGAATTCGGGATCGACCAAGCGGTGCCAGGGGAAACAATTGAGGAGCTTTTCCCCCTTGAAGGTTCCTTTCCGTGGAGCAAATTCGACGAGCTGTTTGACGATAAGCTCGAAGCTAAGGAGAAGGCGGTGGAGGAGAAGGTCAAGGAGGCGGTGAGAGTGAAGATAGAGCGAGAGGCGGCCGAGGAGGCAGCAGCTATCGCTGAGAAGGCTAAAGCGGCCAAGGAGGAAGCCGATTGGGCAAGGGCAGTTGAGGCTGCCGAGGCTAAGGCTGGGTCTGCTGGAGCTGATGCTGCTAAGGGAACTGCCGGGTTATTCATCGAAGAAGGTGCTGCTACCTCTGCTGATGGCGAGCGATAACAGACGTAGGGAGATGATATCTGTAACCTTTTGTCTTTCTGTCTTTGTATTTTTGTAAACTTTGGTAGGTTGTCTTTTGGCTCAATCCTTATGGGGACGGCCGTCGTTTGCGTTTATTGTAATTTGTTGAACATATTTAATAAGAGCTCGCTTCTTCTGCCTCCGGCTTGGCCGAGGTCTTTACCTCATCCCTTTCTCGTGCTATCAGTTGAGCGTCTCGATCTGTACTCGACGTTTTCACTTGTCTCTGGCTCGGCCGAGGTCTTTTCTCGTCCTTGTCTGAGTTTTTCTCTTATGCTATTAATTGGGCCTCCCCTTTGTTTCCTGAGGGTGATT
Source organism: Silene latifolia (assembly GCF_048544455.1). Lineage (NCBI taxonomy): Eukaryota > Viridiplantae > Streptophyta > Magnoliopsida > Caryophyllales > Caryophyllaceae > Silene > Silene latifolia. Next base: position 61,865,154 of record NC_133526.1, on the reverse strand, counting down.
GCCATTCTTGCCGGTGTGGCGGTGTCAGCCGGTGTGGCGGTGTCAGCCGGTGTGCGTTCCTTGTTATTGACTGCCGTGGCGTCTACCACTTGGAGTGACTGTGACGGCGCCTGCTTCTTGATGGAGACTGTCGTGGCGTCTACCACTTGGAGTGACTGCGACGGCGTCTACCTCTTGGGGTGACTGCCGTGGCGTCTACTACTTGGGGTGACTGCGACGGTAGTCTGCTTCTTGTTGATGACTGCCGCTCTTGTCGACGTGACAGGGTGAGTCGACGTCTATTTCTTGATGACGGCCGTGGCGTCTACCACTTGGAGTGACTGCGACGGCGTCTACCTCTTGGTGTGACTGCCGCGGCGTCTACTACTTGGGGTGACTGCGACGGCGCCTACTTCTTGATGGAGACTGCCGCTCTTGTCGTTATGACAGTGTGAGCCGACGTCTGTTTCTTGATGACGGCCGTGGCGTCTACCACTTGGAGTGACTGCGACGGCGTCTACCTCTTGGGGTGACTGCCGTGGCGTCTACTACTTGGGGTGACTGCAACGGCGCCTGCTTCTTTATGGAGACTGCCGTGGCGTCTACCACTTGGAGTGACTGCGACGGCGTCAAACCTCTTGGGGTGACTGCCGTGGCGTCTACTACTTGGGGTGACTGCGACGGCGCCTACTTCTTGATGGAGACTGTCGCTCTTGTCGTTATGACATTTTCTTGGCTTTTTGGGTGGGTTTGTTTTTGTGTGTTTTTTGTTTGGGAATGAATGTGACTAGCTTCTAGTGTCTTTCCCCACAGACGGCGCCAATTGTTCCGGGTGTAATTCCAGAGCAAGTATTGTTACCACCCGTGGCTTGTAGAATAATGTCTTGAGTTGAATCCTTCTTTCCTTAATTGTTCCTCTCGGCCTCTCCTGCAACAATGAACGAACTGAGGGCTTGGCTTTGTGCCAAGCGTACTCACTCCGACGCTCAAGTCAGTAAACTCAAAGGATTAAGTTGTGTTACTTGGCTGAATGTATATGGTAGAGAGATAAGGAGGATATTACCAGATGAATAGTGTATTTAGGTTAAGTTGTGGATCCTTTCCTCAATGAGGGTTGAGGAGTATTTATAGGCTTTCACCTTTTGTCACGTAGTGGCCAAGTGGCCAAGTGGCTAGCAGGTGGAAAGACTGATCTACCCCTCGACCGAGGGACCTATGGCAGGCCGGCGGGCCCTGTTGACTCACCGCCGAGGGGTCTTGGATATGAGTACGCGGGTACGTGTCCCGGCTGGCAGGTTGCCATGCCGAGACCCATGCTGACAGGCCGACAGGATGCATCGGCTAGGCTGTCTAAGGCTGTGGATATCTTTGACCTTGCTCAATATGTTGACTTGGTCAGCGGTGCAGAATATGCCCCATCATATATATATTTAGGATCCGGTGAGAACGAACACTCGGTGAGAACGGTCTTAATATACCCTTATATTAACGCAGATCATTGACTGATTAATTCCAAAATTAAATAAAAAAGAATCTCGTTGACCCATTATCATCATTTCTCTCATCTGGGTCCCTCACACAAACTCACCCCACACAATGTACATCTCTCATCACCATTTGACACACTAACTCGGTAACTCCCTGACATACCCATCACCAACCCCGTTATCGTCGCCACCATGAGGCTCGCACTGTGTCGGCCCCACCCAAAGTTTCATTCCGGCCACCACCCATCACCAACCCTAAACGACAATGCCATCGCCGGCAACTGATGCCTACCAGCCACCATCCAAGCACGACCACCTTCTACCGACAACACCCGTGGCCACAGAAATTGTCGCATTTCCTGTCTACCTCTCTCGTTTTTTTTCTTCCTCACTTGCTTCCATCGAACATTTCCAATTTTACGCACCGGAAAACCATCTCGTTGCCGTTCACCACCACTGGCGACACTCATCATCGGCTCTTAAAAAAATGTATCTACACCATTTTGTTATGTATCTACAAACTATTTTTATGTACCTAACATTAATACACCAAAATTGTTCCCAGATACATTGAAAATGCTTTGAGATACATCGTTTTAAGGAGTAGATACACTATATTACTACTGTTTATTCAAAGTGCTTGCATCAGATGTTGGAAACTTTGATTGTAACCACCATTGTCATAAACACAATATACCAACAGTTGTCGCACGACTACCCCGAAACCGCCGCGCCGAGCATCTTCCTCTCTGCACCACAACCCAAAAATCGGTCAAATATCAAATCGTACTATGCCAACGATCCTCCATGACCACAACCGATCTCATTTATAAAAAAAATTGTGATTTAAATCACATATTTATACAAAAACGAAGAAGAAATTCAAACAAATTACCACACGAAAGACATTGTTGCAAAGTTTCGAGCCAAATAGGTCGAAGATGACTCTAATTGTGATGGTGGTGGTACGATTAGCACGCCGGCGATGAGATTAATTAAGGTGCACCGGAGAACGAAAAAGGAGAAGGTAAGAAAAAGGAGTGAAGCTGAACCTGGCAATCGAACGCCGATGAGATTCATGGCAGAGCTCCGACGTCAGTATGTTGGTGGTTGCCGGAGTTGTTGTGTCGGCGTCAGGTAGGTCGGGGTAAGAGTGAAGTTATGAATTATGAGTGAGTTCGGTTGATTGTTGGTTTATGATGCGAAGTGCCTGATCTATAATTATATATAGTATGAGTGTGATTGAGTGGTTGTTAGTGTCCGTTCTTACTGAATGATCGTTCTCACTGGATCTTGACTCTCTCTCTCTCTCTCTCTCTCTCTCTCTCTCTCTCTCTCTCTATATATATATATATATATATATATATATATATATATATATATATATATATATATATATAGAGAGAGAGAGAGAGAGAGAGAGAGAGAGAGAGGCAAGTTCAAATGAGTCCACCTATATATTTGAGTCCATAAGTCCTAATCTAAGATATTAGATCTTCTAAGATTGATGGTTGAGATTTGAGACTTCTAATCAATTTTTGAAATGAAACTTTAATGTTTTAAAAGTGAAACTTTAATCTGTAAGAGGAAATTTAATTCTTTACGATTGAAACTTTAGTTTTTTAAAGTCATTTTGTAAATAAAAAATTAAATTTATGTATTTTTAAATATAACTTTAATGTTTTACGAGTGAAACTTTAATGCTTAAAAGTAAAACTTTAATTATTTTAGGCCATTTTTAATATAAAAATTTGAATTTATGAAATGATGTGATTGTGATTAATGTTAATTTAATTTAACTGATTTTTGAATGTAACTTTAATATTATACGAGTTCAACTTTAATGCTTAAAAGTGAAACTTTAATTTTTTTAGGCTATTTTAATAAAAAAAATTTAATTTATGTAATGATGTAATTGTGACTAAAATTTATTTAATTTCATTGATTTATGAATGAAACTTTAATGTTAAACGAGTGGAACTTTAATGGTGACGAATGAAACTTTAATTTTTTTAGGCCATTTGACGAGTGAAATTTTAATTGTGATTATTTTAATTTCATTGATTTAAAAATGAAACTTTAATGTTAAATTACTGAAATTTTAATGATAATAACTGAAACTTTAGTATTTTTAGTCCATTTTAATATAAATTTCTATTTATGAAATATCTCTAATTTACAACTGTAACTTTAATGTAGTGCATGTGGAACTTTAATATATTTCGAGTGAAACTTTAATGTATTGAGTCATTTCACCACATATATAAAATTTATGAAATATTAACAGTAAAGTGTGCAACTTTAATCAATCCAACCGCCATCGACACTCACTACTTTCACCGACCACCAACAACACCCACCACAACCCAACCCTACCAGATTTGAAAAAAAATAAAGGAGGAGCACCGACACCAACCACGACGGTCGGACCCACCACCCCACGAAACCACCACCAGCAGCCCCACACATGAGACGCACCAACACCCACCACGAGTCACGACAACCACACACCCCACAACCAGGCGCAACCACCACCAATACAAACACCAACACCACACACCAGAAAAAAAAAAGTAAATAAAATAAAAAGAGAGAAATGAGAAACGTGAAGGAGCGGCAGAAGTAGGCGCGCGGTGGGGGTGTCGGGAATGCGGCTGGAGGCACGGTGGGCGAGAGGCAGAGGGAGGCGGTGTTGGCAGACAATGACACCAATAGCAACAAAAAAATGAGAGGAGGAAAAGAGGTAGGCGAGCAGTGGAGGACGAGAGGAAGGAGATCTTGTGAGTGGTGGTGGTCCGTGGTGGGGAGCGGGGGCGTGTGTGCTCGGTGGTGGGATGCGGAGTTGTAGAGAGAAGGTGGGGGAGGAAGAGAGAGAAGTGAGAAATGTTGTTGTGAGGCAGGAAAATGAAATATTTAGGGTTTAGTTGTGTTTTTATATAGGGCCTCTATTTTGAGATTTAATCTTGACCCTTGATTGTTTTAAAATCCAATGGTCAGAATTAGGACTTATGGACTCACCTAAGGGAGGTGGACTCATTTGATCCTAATTCTATATATATATATATATATATATATATATATATATATATATATATATATATATATATATATATATATATATATATATATATATAAAAGATGTCTTTAATTTTCAATAAAACTTATCCAAATATCAAAAAACATGTTTTTCATTTTCATTTCCAACTCCCACTATGTACATTGAGGACAATGTCCGAAATAAAGTGGAGGAAGAGAATTTATATTTCAAAAAAAAAAAATTATATAAATCTGAATTTTTTTGAAAAACTTGAAAAATATATTCTTTAATTTCATAAAAAGAAAACCCCTAAAAATTTGAAAAATTACAAAAACCAAAAACATGAACCTTTCATTTAGTAGTTTAGAATTGTATATACTTATGTGTTTTTGTTCTCTCCTCACATAGGTACGACATTACATTTGAGACATCAACAAGGGAATATGAAGACTGCTTGGAATGATCGTTCTCATCCCTATTTCCCTTCCATTTCTTTTCATATGAGGAGGATGGGCTTACATGTCGAGCAGGATGTTGTGTGTTTTTTATTGTTGCGGTTGTGTATCTATATGTTCTTAGGAGCTTGCATTTAGATTATGTGGCATATAGTTGGTAGACGCATTTGCATTAATTGTTTATATGTAGGTTGCATCATGGTATATAGTTGCATTGAGGAATAAACTTTGGAAAATGCCTAATTAAGAAACTTAACAAGTGCGCATAGGCCATTATAGATACTATTTCTACTTAACACTTTTTTTGCTAGAATAGTCTTAAAACACCCTTTTTAGTATCATTCTAGTATCATTCAACCCATGCACGAGAGCCGAGTAAAGAGTACCTTGTGGTGTGATAATTCCTTGGCTACCGTTTATTCAAAGGTGGCTTTTAAAGTCATGCAACCGTTCTTTCATTTCTACCATCTATAATTTTGCTAACCAAAGGGAATGGGCAAAAAATCATTAATTGAGTTCATATGCCAAAGTGAAAGTCGAAAAGTTTGCAAGTTTTGTCAAGATATCTTCGTCCTAGGCTTGGGAGTGCAAATGAGACTTCTATGCTTTTCAAGAGTACCCTTATTAGATATGGGGTCGCTCTCGACGTCACTTCGGTGTGATTTGCATATTTTTCGTCACCGCCGCACTCCTTTGCCGAAAGACTAACTGCCAAGTGTCAATCACAAAAAGGGCAAAAAAAATGCTATGCTACAAAATTGGGGAAAAATAACCCAAAAGCAAACTACAATTGTGAAACTCATCTTGAGTCCCTTTTACCCATTGATGGTCTTATCTTTTTTGCATGGAATGGGGACGACCCTTCCTTTTGTCTAGGCAAGAGGGGGAATTCCGCGATATATACTACAGTGTTTTCCAACGCCACAAGAACCTCACTCTTGACGAAAGCATCAATTGTGGACAAATGTAGCGTAGTTTTACACTACTTGGAGGTGATTTATTTCTATCGTTTTAAACCTAGTAGTTTGTAGAACTAGTACCTATGAAGGAACGTGTGCCCTTGAAGTGTTTCTCTATTAGCGATTTCCGCCACTTAAATGAGGAAAGTGACTATTCTTTTATAGATACATCCTATGTTTCTATGTACTTAATGTTTGGATGCATCGCAATTTTGGCAAGCCCGACCTTGCCTTGCAAGAAGGCCCGACCTTGCCTTGCAAGAAGGCATTCTATCTCATGGATGTCTTGTTGTGAGTTGAAGGGGTGGAGTGAGACCCGCTAATTATCTCATATCAGCTATGTTGTTAGTATAGTTTAAATAAGGGTCATAGTTTTAGTCACCTCTTTACTCGGGACGAGCAAAGGTTCGGTTTGGGGATATTTGATGTGACTCATATTTACGCACATTTAGTCCCCTAACTAGCCTCGTTCCATATGCTTTTACGTGATTATTAGGGTCGTTTGTTGTCTTTAGCTTCCTATTATGCAAATACTAGGAGGTTTGGTACCTTTGTAGGAGGAGAGCATGAGCCTTGCTTAATTGAAGCATTACGGAGCTAAATTGACCACATCGAACGACCAAGCATCAAAAAGGAGACCAATACTAAAAGCCTTTGTCAATAAAGCAAGCATCCGGGCAATAAAGAGGAACCCCCCCCGAGTCCAGGCCAGCTCCCACGAGCTAGGAGGCAGCCACGCCCAAGCAAGAGAGAAAAGAGAGTGAGCTCGGGCGAGCTCACTGAAGGTCGGACGAGCCTAGCCTGAGCTCGGGCGAGCACTTACCAGCTCCCACAAGCTGACCGACAGGATGAAATTCAAAGAGGAAGAGCTCGGGCGAGCCCATACCGAGCTCCCACGAGCCAGCTGACCGGATGAGTGACGAGGAGGAGGAACTCGTGGGAGCTAGCTCAGCTCTAGCGAGGTAAAGGACTTTTTTAAGGGGCCTAATCGTCATTTAAGCCCTTAGTTAACCTAATGCTTGTACTTAATATAAATAGCTCATGTACTTAGAGGAAAATAAAATTACCTTAGCTTAGTTAGACTACTTTAATTACTTTAATTACATATTAATCCTTCTTTAATTATTGCTCAAACATACTTAGATCTAGCTTGGCAATTGAAGAATTCATGGGTTTTGTATTGGAGAATTAACAACTCTTCATTAATAATCAAGGCTTTCTTCTATTATTCTTCCATTTAATTTGTTCACCTTAAGTTGGTATAATTCCTCTACTCTTTACTTAATTATTGTTAATTGCTCTTTTTAATCATCATGTTTACACTTGTTAAGATGTTTGGCACCATTGATGACATGATTTCCATGATGATGTGTGAGTAGTCTTTTAGATAGGGTTAGTGGGGGATTAGGGAGTAATCACTACTACAATATAGCTCTATTGCAATACGTCAAAAATTTTGCATATTAGAGCATCTTTATTGGTATACTACGACGTATTGTAGCTTGACTTGCCACATAAGAATTTTCAGCAACATCGCTTTTAAGCTACACACCCTCCCAATGGTGAGCTACATACAATTGTAGCTTGAATTGACCCACTTCTCATATATCGACCAATAAAAAGAAAGCTACTCAGTTTCAAGCATGTAGCTTGGTAGGGCTACAGTAGCTTTCAAGCGGGTTGTAAATTTCCTACTCCAGTGGTGAGCAACATGCTTGAACTTTTTTTTAAATTGCAAGCAGGTCCTTTTTGTTAACCATTGGAGATGCTCTTACCTTTAAAATGTTGCTTTATGGTTTAAGCAACATTTTTAAGTATGCTTCTTAAAGTCTCGTTGCAATAGCTCATTGCAACATTTTTTGCAACATTTTCTACTCAAATGCGACATTTTATAAAAGTGTTGCACCTATTTCCTTTATGCAACACTTTTTTTGAGAGGCTATAGTAACACTTTAAATTTATAAATACAACACTTTTTTCATTCCCACCAAAATTTGGCAACACTTATTTCTATCATAGCAACACTATTTTTCTCTCAAATGAGACATAAAGGCAACATTATTATGATTGTAATGCAACACTTTTGATTTTATCAATGACAACACTATTCTATATCTAATGCAACTTTTTTACATTAAAAAGAAATTACAATTGTTTTTTACCATCTTTTAAACTACAAATATTATCCGCACATACTTGACCGAACTAAAAAAAATCATTAATTAATCCACTTAAATTTATATGTTTATTACAACATCCAAAAATCAATCCATGTTCCGTAATACACCATGAAAAAATATCATAAAGAAAACAAGCTAAATACTCAATTTCCAACATAATTCAAAATATATTTGTGATATACAAAAGAACTAAACATTGTGGAAGATTAAGCCTTCAGTGAATCCCAATTTCGTCTAACGTTGCATCTTGATTTCAAACGTTGCATCAATAGGTATCCCTAAAAAGAGGCATGGGATAATAATTAATTTAATATTTAATATTTAATATTTAATATTTAATTAAATTAATATTTAATATTTAATTTAATTTAATTTAATTAAATATAAGACTAAAAGTAAACTAATAATATTAGTTAGTATATCAAATATACATACATAATACTCAAATAATATCTAGTTAATATTATTTGTAGTAAGTTTTGGGCTACTCTTAAGTGCACAACAAAGGAGACCATCTTTTTGGTGGTTTGGTGTAAGAGGAGGATCATCCACATTTACATAGCTCAAGAACTACAAAGATTGGCGATCTTTGTGGTGCCCATTTTGCCTTATACCCGATGTAAGAAATTTTCCGTCTTAAAATCTTTGCATGCATGTAGATTTTAGACCGTCACATAAAATTAGTAAGTAATTTTATCATCATATGATGAGTCTTACATGGTCTAAAATACTAACAAGTGGTAGTTAATTTATATTATTTAAGTGTTAAAATACTAACAAGTGGTAGTTAATTTATATTATTTAAGTGTTAAATAATTAAATTAATATTTAATTATTTAAAATAATTAAATATAAGACTTATAAGCATTTGTGGGGCAAATGTCAAAAACCAAAATGGACCAAAAGTAGTCCATATGGACCGGTTTTTTTATGGCATTGTCGATTAGGACACATTAACGAGAAACGCATTAAAAGACTAGTGTCGACTGGTATAATTAAACCTTTTGATTTCGAATCATTTGGTATATGTGAATCTTGTCTTCTTGGCAAGATGACTCGTTCACCTTTTCTAGGAAAAGGATCTCGAGCTAGTGAGTTATTGGGTTTAATACATACCGATGTATGTGGTCCAATGACAGTCACTGCTAGAGGTAATTATGACTATTTCATTACTTTTACCGATGACATGAGTAGATATGGGTATATCTACTTAATGAGGTATAAAAGTGAAGCTTTTGAGAAGTTCAAAGAGTTTCAGAATGAAGTAGAAAACCAGTTAAATAAGAAGATTAAAACATTACGATCAGATCGTGGTGAGGAATATTTAAGCAATGACTTTAAAGATCACCTTAAAAACTGCGGTATTGTATCTCAGTTAACTCCTCCTGGCACACCACAATTAAATGGTGTGGCTGAAAGGAGGAATCAAACTTTATTAGATATGGTTCGATCGATGATGAGTCAAACAGAGTTACCTAAGTCATTCTGGGGTTTTGCCATTTTATCTGTTGTACAATCACTTAATAAAAGTCCCACTAAAGCAACTGACAAAACTCCATATGAGATATGAAAAGGGAATGTCCTGAATCTGCGATACATGAAAGTATGGGGTTGTGATGCTTATGTCAAGAGCAAGTCTGACGATAAGCTTGCACCTCGTTCTGAAAAATGTATTTTTGTAGGCTACCCTAAGAAAACTTGTGGATATTACTCCTACAATAGTAACGAGAATAAAGTGTTTGTTGCTCGTGAAGCTGTCTTTCTAGAAAAGGAGTTTATTTCTAGAAGACAGAGTGGGAGAAAATTTGAACTTGATAAAGTTCAAGAGCCACAAATTGATGTGACAGTGCAGGAAGATGTTCCTTCTACGTCAGAATCGGTTATTGTTCCTGCTGAACCTAGGAGGTCAGAAAGGGTTAGTCGCCAGCCTGATAGATACCTTGGTATTATCGAGGAAGATGGTGACTATGAGGTTTTACTTTTAGAAAGTGATGAACCCAAGACCTATAAAGCAGCTATTACGAGTTCTGACTCTAAGCTATGGCTCGAGGCCATACAATCCGAAATGGCTTCCATGTACGATAATCAGGTATGGGACCTGGTTGACTTACCTAAAAATGTTCGACCTCTTCAGTGTAAGTGGATATTCAAGATTAAAATCGGCATGGATGGACATAAAGATGTCTACAAAGCTATATTGATTGGTTGCAAAAGGTTTCATCCAGGTTCATGGTTTACACTATGATGAAACTTTTGCACCAGTTGCTATGCTTAGATCTGTTCGGATAATGTTAGCGATTGCTGCATTTCATGATTATGAGATATGGCAAATGGATGTCAAAACCGCTTTCCTGGACGGGCTTCTGGAAGAGGAAGTGTTCATGACACAACCTGAGGGTTTTGTGGATCCTAAAAATCCTAACAAAGTATGCAAACTTAAGAGATCCATTTATGGTCTTAAGCAAGCGTCAAGGAGTTGGAATCATCGTTTTGATCATGTTATTAAACAGAATGGTTTTTCTCGAAGTGTTGAGGAGCCATGTTTATACATGAAGTTTAGTGGGAGTAAAGTTGTTTTTATACTTCTTTATGTGGACGACATATTACTCATTGGGAATGACGTAGATATGCTTGCTTATGTTAAGAAGTGGTTAGAAAATCACTTCCAAATGAAAGATTTGGGAGAAGCTCAACGCATCTTGGGTATCCGGATCTATAGGGATAGATCCAAAAGGATATTAGCATTGAGTCAAGAAGCCTATATCGATAAGATTCTTGACCAATTCAATATGAAAAACTCCAAGAGAGGTTTTCTACCTATGGGCAATGGAATCACTTTGAGTAAGTCATAGTGTCCTACTGAACCTAAGGATATTGAACGCATGAAATCGATTCCCTATGCTTCCGTTGTTGGATCGATCATGTATGCTATGATGTGTTCTCGTCCTGACGTCTCGTATGCTTTAAGTATGACGAGTCGTTTTCATAAAACTCCAGGTGAGAGTCATTGGATAGCCGTCAAGAATATTCTGAAGTACTTGAGAAGGACTAAAGATTCATTCTTAGTGTTTGGAGGAGAATCTGAATTACGTATAAGAGGTTATAAAGATGCCAGTTTCCAAACCGATAGGGATGATTTGAAATCCCAGGCTGGTTTTGTCTTTTTGTTGAACGGAGGGGCGGTTTGCTGGAGAAGTTTCAAGGAGTCCATGACTGCTGATTCTACAACGGAAGCTGAGTACATTGCAGCCTCCGAAGCTGCAAAGGAAGCTGTTTGGAATAGGCAATTTCTAGAGGGACTGAAAGTAGTTCCGACAGCCGAGGATCCTATCACTTTGTATTGTGATAACAGTGGGGCTATTTTTCAAGCAAAAGAGCCCAAGTCTAGTAACAAGTCTAGACATGTACTTAGAAAATTTCATGTAATTAGAGATTTAATAGAAAGGAAAGAAATTACAGCTTGTAAGGTTGGGACAGCTGACAATATCGTTGATCCTTTAACCAAGCCATTGTCTCAAGCTAAACATGATAGTCATGTAGTTTCGATGGGATTGAGACGAATGCCAGAACTGTTGTTAATTATATAATATGTAATAATCAAAATATTGTATTTATTATTCCATATACGATAATTGCATTTATCGTTATATTCAGTTTTATGTCTGTATTTTATATACTTTGTTTTCTCGAAATAGGTTGTAAAGACAATGTCGAACCCTATTAAGTGAACTGGATTAACATTGTATTTTGTCCCTAGTTACTTAATGAGGTGACGTCTCGGAGTGACTAGATTGTAAGGCGATAGATGAAAGGTTCGACTGTCATATGGTCATAGTGATGACTGGTCGATTACATAGGCAGATTGTGAGACAATTTGTCGGACAGTGACCGTTTATAGAGTCCTTTTGTTTCCAGGTCGTGGGGAGGATCTCTATTTATTCCTTTGAGTCAATTCTTTAGACTGGTGACTATTTGTCTGAGTTGGTGCGGTTTTCCGGTGGCTTTGGTTTTTGTTCTACGTCGCACCGTAAAAGGCGGCCGATGAACATTTACTGGGTCATTGTGATCTGTATCGAACGAAGAAAATTGGTCAATAGGATTGTCCATTTATGTCATATTTTATCTCAAGGCCACTCGAGGAGAGGTGACTAGAAATGCGTGGCCACGCTCGGATGAAGATCTCTAGTAGATTATCCGGTCAGACAGTCATTCTCCTGATCGAGGAAACCACTTTATGATATGATCACATGCAAGTACGACCTGAAAGAAATCTTGCATTGAATGGGAGATATTATTGGACAAGAGAATTGGCAATGCAAACTTGTGTCAGACAAGTGGGAGATTGTTGGAGTAGTGTCCTCCACAATAAGTGCGTTTACATATTAAATCTCGTAAAAGGAATATCAGGGATTTATCTTTTTATTTTTCAGCTGGTCATCGTTAATCGGTAATGATTGGCTGACTAGAGTTTGACATTACTGTCGTGTGACGGCGGTGATCAGCTGATCCCTTTAGGTCACACCTATAGGATGATGCCCAAATGGAAAAACTAATTATTTGTATGAGATACAAATTAATTAAATCCTGGTATTAATTGATTTTTAATAAGTCAAGTGAATGTATTATTTGATGACGAATTACGAACTCGGGCCAAGGGAATTTATTATTTAATTATTCGATAATTAATTAATTAATGTTAATTGAAATTTAATAATTAATAGTTAATTAATTAAATTTATACGTTGTGTATTAAATATTGAGGTAAAGGTTATTAGCTATTTAAATTTACAAGAGGTTGTAAAATTAACTAAATGGGTTAATATTGACACATTGTATGTTGATAAAATGGTCTTATGATTACTTAATAGTTAAGTATTCATTGGTAGGTAATTTATATTATTTAAGTATTAAATAATTAAATTAATATTAAATTATGTAGGATAATTAAATATAAGACTTATAAGCATTTGTGGGGCAAATGTCAAAAATCGAAATGGACCAAAAGTAGTCCATATGGACCGGTTTTTTTAAGGCTTTAACAAGTGTCTTTTTAGTGGATTTTCCACTAAGATTTGTTCCCCATATTTTGCTATATATACCCCACTATTCACCTCATTTGTTAGGTTGAAAATTTTGAGGAAAAAATTGTCCATCTTTAGCTCATAAAACCGGTTGGGAGAAGCTCAGCGCATCTTGGGTATCCGTTTATGGTCTTAAGCAAGCGTTAAGGAGTTGGAATCATCGTTTTGATCATGTTATTAAACAGAATGGTTTTTCTCGAAGTGTTGAGGAGCCATGTTTATACATGAAGTTTAGTGGGAGTAAAGTTGTTTTCATACTTCTTTATGTGGACGACATATTACTCATTGGGAATGACGTAGATATGCTTGCTTCTGTTAAGAAGTGGTTAGGAAATCACTTCCAAATGAAAGATTTGGGAGAAGCTCAGCGCATCTTGGGTATCCGGATCTATAGGGATAGATCCAAAAGGATATTAGCATTGAGTCAAGAAGCCTATATCGATAAGATTCTTGACCAATTCAATATGAAAAACTCCAAGAGAGGTTTTCTACCTATGGGCAGTGGGATCACTTTGAGTAAGTCACAGTGTCCTATTGAGCCTAAAGATATTGAACGCATGAAATCGATTCCCTATGCTTCCGCTGTTGGATCGATCATGTATGCTATGATGTGTTCTCGTCCTGACGTCTCGTATGCTTTGAGTATGACGAGTCGTTTTCAGAAAACTCCAGGTGAGAGTCACTGGATAGCCGTCAAGAATATTCTAAAGTACTTGAGAAGGACTAAAGATTCATTCTTAGTGTTTGGAGGAGAATCTGAATTACGTATAAGAGGTTATACGGATGCCAGTTTCCAAACCGATAGGGATGATTTGAAATCCCAGGCTGATTTTGTCTTTTTGTTGAACGGAGGGGCGGTTTCTTTGGAGAAGTTTCAAGGAGTCTGTGGATCGCTGATTCTACAACGGAAGTGAGTACATTGCGACCTCCGAAGGCGCAAAGGAAGCTGTTTGGATTAGGCAATTTTTAGAGGGACTGAAGGTAGTTCCTACCGCCGAGGATCCTATCACTTTGTATTGTGATGATAACAGTGGGGCAATTTTTCAAGCAAAAGAGCCCAAGTCTATTAACAAATCTAGACATGTACTTAGGAAATTTCATGTAATTAGAGATTTAATCGAAAGGAAAGAAATTACAGTTTATAAGGTTGGGACAGCTGACAACATCGCTGATCCTTTAACCAAACCTTTGTCTCAAGCTAAACATGATAGTCATGTAGTTTCGATGGGGTTGAGACGAATGCCAGAACTGTTGTAAATTATATGATATGTAATAATCAAAATATTGTATTTATTATTTCATATATGATAAGTTGCATTTATCGTTATATTCAGTTTTATGTCTGAATTTATATACTTTGTTTTCTCCAAATAGGTTGTAAAGACAATGTCGAACCCTATTAAGTGAACTGGATTAACATTGTATTTTGTCCATAGTTACTTAATGAGGTGACGTCTCGGAGTGACTAGATTGTAAGGCGATAGATGAAAGGTTCGACTGTCATATGGTCATAGTGATGACTGGTCGATTACATAGGCAGATTGTGAGACAATTTGTCGGACAGTGACCGTTTATAGAGTCCTTTTGTTTCCAGGTCGTGGGGAGGATTTCTATTTATTCCTTTGAGTCAATTCTTTAGACTGGTGACTATTTGTCTGAGTTGGTGCGGTTTTCCGGTGGCTTTGGTTTTTGTTCTACGTCGCACCGTAAAAGGCGGCCGATGAACATTTACTGGGTCATTGTGATCTGTATCGAACGACGAAAATTGGTCAATAGGATTGTCCATTTATGTCATATTTTATCTCAAGGCCACTCGAGGAGAGATGACTGTGAATGCGTGGCCACGCTCGGATGCGATCTATAGTAGACTATCCGATCAGACAGTCATTCTCCTGATCGAGGAAACCACTTTATGATATGATCACGTGCAAGAACGACCTGAAAGACATCTTGCATTGAGTGAGAGATATTATTGGACAAGAGAATTGGAAACGCACACTTGTGTCAGACAAGTGGGAGATTGTTGGAGTAGTGTCCTCCACAATGAGTGTGTTTACATATTAAATCTCGTTAAAGGAATATCAGGGATTTATGTTTTTATTTGTCAGCTGGTCATCGTTAATCGGTAATGATTGGCTGACTAGAGTTTGACATTACTGTCGTGTGACGGCGGTGATCAGCTGATCCCTTTAGATCACACCTATAGGATGACGCCCAAATAGAATAAATTAATTATTTGTATGAGATACGAGATAATTAATTCCTTGTATAATTTGACTTTTAGTTAGTCACATAAATGTATTATTTGATGACGGGTTACGAACTCGGGACAAGGAGATTTATTATTTAATTATGTGATGTTTAAATAATAAATGATTAGAATTTATTAATTAATTGTTAATTAATTAATTTTATACGATATGTGTATATGTTTTGAGGTAGAATCAATTAGCTATTAAATTTTACAAGAGGTTGTAAAAATAGCTAAATGGGTTAATATTGACACATTGTATGTTGATAAAATGGTCTTATGATTACTTAATAGTTAAGTATTCATTGGTAGTTAATTTATATTATTTAAGTATTAAATAATTAAATTAATATTTAATTATGTAAGATAATTAAATATAAGACTTATAAGCATTTGTGGGGCAAATGTCAAAAATCGAAATGGACCAAAAGTAGTCCATATGGACCGGTTTTTTTAAGGCTGCAAATGTCAAAAATCGAAATGGACCAAAAGTAGTCCATATGGACCGGTTTTTTTAAGCCTTTAACAAGTGTCTTTTTAGTGGATTTTCCACTAAGATTTGTTCCTCATATTTTGCTATATATACCCCACTATTCACCTCATTTGTTAGGTTGAAAATTTTGAGGAAAAAATTGTCCATCTTTAGCTCATAAAACCGGTTGGCAATTTTCTTATTAGGGACCAATTTTCCTTCTTATTTTTCCATCTTAAACATCCAAAAACACATATATTTATCAAATAATAATATTATCAAAGTAATAATATTATCTATTACATCAAATATACAATAAACAAGGTTTACTACTACATATATCTAGTTAGTATTTTAGTAGTATTTTGGGTTGATTCTTGGGTGCTTCCTTAGGAGACCATCTATTTTGGTGGTTTGTTGTCTTGAAGGATCATCCATTTTCATAGCTCAAGAACAACATCAAGGAAGGAGTCCTTGAGTTGTGCCCAAAACTTGCCTTATACAATGTAAGGAACTTTTGTCTTAAGATGGTTTAATACCATCTTTTATATTTTGATTTGCATGCATGTAAATTTAGACCATTTTAAATTAATTTGTAATTTTAATATCATAAGATGAGTATTAATATGGTCTAAATAACTAGCAAGTGCTCCCCTAAAAAGAGGCCTGGGACAAAAAAAACTATGTCGCTTATAAATCACCACTAAATACGACATAATTACCATACACAGTAAGATACTCCGTACATGAAGTAAGCGAGCATAAAAACAATGCGAAATACACCTGAATTTTTTTATAGCGACTTGGTGGCTTACCTTGAACACTAAAAATCATGGGTGATGCTCATTCATGTACATGTTTTACTTAATCATGGACGTACTTGACCATAATACCCCTTATATTTTAGTGAATTCATTTTAATACCCTTAGACTCTCTCTCTCTTCTTCTTCAGCCATCAGTACAACGACTATGAACTGAGAACTGAGTATACTCAATAGTATGTGAAACTATGAGTAACATGGGGATGTCAGAGTAAATTGCATTTTGGTGGTGTGATGTCATGCACGACTGTGAATTGAGTTGGTTTTACGGTATGTTGTACTGCGAATTTAATTAGTTGATCGAATACAAACCCTAATTTAATTAGTATTTTGTAAACAAATCTTAATATAGTTAATAAAATTAAGAATTAGAATTATTACCTGATCGATACGAGAATTAGCATCCATAATTGTGTAATTTGCCGGATTAATTTTGTTGATTTGCTTAATTTTGTGAGGGAGAGAATTAGGGAGAATTAGAGGGAGAAGTAAAGAGAATTAGGTAAAGGGTATACTATGGAAAAATAATGAAAAAAAGTCCATGAAAGAGTAAAACCCGTCCATGAATGAGCAACTACGAAAATCATTACTAATCTGAATAGTCTATGTCCTGCAAAAAAAAATGCCAATGAGACCGCTTAATCATACTTCTCTAAAATTGCAAGGCAAGCTTTAACTTGAATTAACTAACATCTCTATTTGGTTCTCAAGGATTATCCCAAGCTTATCCCTAGCTCATATGATTACTCTCTCAGGCTTTTTATCCTAAAATATAAGCCGACTTTTTTATGTGAGTGAGTAACAAAAACTCAGCAAGACTATTAAATTGCCGTATTCTGAGTTCAGACCAACACAACACAATTTTCCTTTTATGCAGCTTCCCACACAGTACCCACACAGTAGGCTACTCGAATTATAACAAGTTAATCGATCATAAAACTACTCCAACTACATACACACTGGACTGAAATACCAACCTTTGTATCCAACACTCACGAGTACCACTAAAACTTTCACTAGTTCCAACTACAACAACATGAATGGCGGTAGAGAAGAAGTGTAAATGTCAGAATAAGTTCCAATGCCAAACCACATAAGTAAGATAAACATACCTTTAACATAAATATTGTTTTAACAATTTCTGGAGATAAGGGGAATAAGCAGCGATAACATCAAATACTCATGCTTCATAAACATCCACGGAGGCAAATTGTAATTGATTAACACGACAGGCCATGTACTATGAGCAACACTAAATGTCCAAAATGGACTAAATCCATCAGAAGCCAATCCTAACCTCACATTTCTAGGTTCTTTAGCAAACTCAGGGTATAAAGAATCAAATTGTTGCCAAGCTAAGCCATCAACACGATGTTGATTTCCATATTTCGCACGTTTATCAAAATGTCAAGTCATGTATTCTGCAATTTCAGAGCACATATATATTCTTTGCAACCATGGTTTTAGAGGAAAATGTTGTAGGAGCTTAGCTGGAATTCGATGAATAGGCTTTGAGGACTCATTAGATTGGCTCCCTTCACATTGTCTCCACTTGGAGACATCTGCATTTTCATACTCTTTCCATTATAGCATACAATCATTAGGACACGCATAGATCTTATAGTCAAGGCCTAGGTCTCTCACAATGTTTCTAGCTTCTCTAAAACTACCAGGAAGATTGCGTTTTGAACCATTTATTTCAAAAGTTGTATGAGGTCATCAAAAGCTACATTGCTAATTCCATGAAGTGTCTTACATAAAAATAGTCGAATGATTACATAAAGTTTAGAAAAGTTTTTACATCCGAGGAACAACTCTTGTTTACCATCCTCTACTAACCTATAAAACTTTTTATAAAAAATTTAAATTTGATTTGAAGAGAAATATGAAAAACACATTAGAAGAAAGAATAATTTACAATTCATCTATTAGAGTAAATGACATGCAATATATTAATAATCCCGAGAACTGTTAAACAAAAAAAAAGTGAAAAGTGAAATAAAAGTAAATGAATCAAAACTCACCCTCGCAAAAAAATGAAAAGATAGATGAATTGGTGACAATAAACGACATTCACTATGAATGAGAAATGAACATAAAACAAGTCATGATCTTATATGGCCGATTTTATGCCAACTAGTTTTGAACAGAAGTCATCAATATCACCGTCTATCACTCGTTTGACTTTATAACCTTAGCTAGTTGAGACATGGAATTATATCTCTTACTACTAATTACATTTAGTTACTTTTACTTGAGTTAAGTAATTAACTAAATATGATTAACTAGTTTAAGGATGTTCGGCCAGCCTTTCGAGTTCGCTAATTTTTTAAAGCTCAATGCTCAATGGTCGCGATGTACAATTTTTCTTTTGACAGAAGAAAGTATATTTCATTCAAACCTATATGAATTGCTTCCTAATGAACCACATTAGTTACATAATCGTTGAACTATAGGTTTACAGCATTAGTGAGTCTGGTCGACTATGATAAAACAAATGATTTCGAAAATCACATCCTTGGAAATTAGTGTTACTTGCCTTTTTTCTTGCTACTATTTTGTGAAATGTAGGAATTCTGACTACTAGAAATACTACATGCCTACATAATGAATAAAACAGTGACTTACTTGCTACCCTACATAATTGGCAAATTCAATTAAATTCCTACAGTAACGAACAAGTACGGAGCATTTTGTCAAACTAACATGTATTTCATTCGTAAAACGTAATTACCATGATGAACAACCATTGGCCTAAATGATGGATGCATATACTCCCTCCGTCCCTGTCATTTGTTTGCCTTTGATTAAAAAACCCCTCACAAAGAAGAAAAAGGGCAAACAAATGATTGGGACAAATGACATTTTTACTTACAATGTCAAAGTATGCTTCCTCTAAAGAATTTGATGTAAAACTTCTTGATGAAGAGGCCAAAAGGTATACCGACGTTCATATAGAGGCAAACATTGACAACCATGAGTCATACGGAGTATCATGCAAACTTTGACAAGCAGGATTCAAATTTTTATTATAGGTAATGGACAAGTTGAGAAATGGGATAAGCTAAATCAAGAGCGAGCATTCATATAGAGGCCCTGCTCTACTCGACCATTGAAATACACAACCCAATGTTAACGTAGTCTCTCAATTCAGAAACTCTAGAATCAACATAAACACAAATAATAATGAATAGCAAACAACAAATAATTGAATAGGAAATAATTATAATTAATAGCAAAAAACAAGTCGAAAAAACAAAAAACGAATTGATCGGAATGGAATCATCATACCTGAGAGTCTGAGACAATTGGGAATCTTGCAAAATCGAACGGATAAGCACAGTCAAACAACGGTTGCTTCAGAGTGACAATTGAGAGCAAATAAGAATTAATATCGTATATAGAAGACGATTGTTGAAGATGAAGAAGATGATTGTGGAGGACGGCCTGGACGGTATAGAATTCTTTAGAACAGTTTGTGGGAAGCAAGGGTTTTGAGTTTTGACGATTGGTTTTTAGAAAGTAATTAAGCTGGTTTGTCTTTTTTTTCCCCCTAAATTTTCATTAACCCTCCTAATAATTTGAGATTAAGAATTTGGTTTTTAAACTTTTTTTTTTTTTTTTCACTAACCCGCCTAAAACTTCGTTTCTAAATATTTTGAATACTAAATATTTGTTTTTTTTCTAATCTTTTATTTTTTAAGGAAATTTGTTATTTACTTATTCTAACAATTCTAGTTAATCACCTATTGTAACATTTTAAAAAAAGTGTTACTACTACATTCACTAAATGCAACACTTGAAAAATAATGTTGCTATATGTAGTGATAAATGCAACAAGTTTATACAAGTGTTGCATATTAGAGTAAAATGCAACATTTTTTTTATAACTGTTGCATGGTAATATCTTCACTATAAATTTGCAACAAAAATATTAAATGTTACATACAAAATGTTGCAAGAGAGCCATTTTGTAGTAGTGAATGATGGGTTAGATCTATGCTTAATGAGTACATATGAATGATTGTATGTTGTGTTTTCACCTTTTGCACATGTTATGCTTGATGAAATGCTTGATTGACAACCTAGCATGATTCTCTAATCTTTTCAACAAGAGTTGTAAGACATAAATCAACTCAACGCTTGTTAGACCATACATATTGTTGAATAGGGAGATCCAAGTCGGTGTAGGTGTCGTAAGCTATAAATCAACTCGACTCTGAGACCTAAGTCTCCCTATGAATTGTAAGACATAAATAAACCCGATTCCAACACAACTATAATAATTTGTATGACTCAATATTGTGATTATACCATGTTTTCCCTATGAACCCATGACATCCTAGTGTTTTTAATCAATTGTTCACATCTCTATTTACATTTGTTTGCCTTTTTCTTCATTTATTTACATTTCATTGTTGTAGTTTAGCTTTTACTCAAACCAAAATTGTGACACAAAGACATAGCTACTTGCATTAGATACCCATTTGATAACTGTCCCAGGGAATCTGACCTCTACTTAATCCTTTACTAGTAGTTTGTTGAATTTATAAATATCGTTTGATAGGCTTTGATGACGAGCCGCGCATCAGTTACCGTCTTGGTTTCTTAAGACAGTGAAATCGGAATTTCAATAAATAAACGTTTATGTAAATGAAGTATTAAGTGACCACTGATACCGGGGACACACCCACGGTACCACAACCGGTGACGGCACCGCAGCACCGCCCACTAAACAGTCGGACCGCAGTCCGTAACAAGTTACTCGGGACACGCCCGTGGTTCCGGACCCGGGCGCAAACCAGATCCCTGCCAGACGCCGTGCCTCAATTACACGCGTCCCTCCATAACTCAAGTCATTAGTGTGCACATCCCTCTTAGAGTGGGAATCTCCAAGTGGCGACCCAAGCGTAAGACGGTCCCCAACCTTCTTACATCTCCTCAACAATAATGTATCACCACCACCACTCCTCCAACATCCTCCGCAATCACATATAACACAATATGCAATAAAATATGCCAACATATATTTTCACATGTGAAATGGTTATCAAACATGCTTCTTTCCCATATGAAATGGATGCAAATTAAGCCAAGTTCTAATGTGAACCAACAATCAAAGAGATACTTCAAGACATACTCCCCAATTAACATGTTATAATCACTACTACAAATCCAGGCAACTACAACGCCCCTTTAACAACGCTTATTCACGAAAATCACCATAAGACGTTGTAGAATGGATGGCGCGAATTTTACTAAACTTAATTACAACGGTTATGTGTTGATAACCGTTGTTATACGTTTTAACAACGGGTCAAACTTTCACAACCGTTGTTAATATAATAACTAATAACAACAGTTTACTCTGTAATACATTATAACCGTTGTTAATAATTGGGCGCAAAATTAGTGAAAAGTAATTACAACGGTTATATTAGAACCCGTTGTTAATACTTTTTAACAACGGTTTTCTTAGGACCCGTTGTTAATATATTCTCTAATGACAACGGGTTTTTGTGTAAAAACCGTTGTCAATACTTTCCATAATATAAACCACACAAACACAGCAGATCAGCTACAACCACAAACACAAACCTAACACAAACACAAACATC
Source organism: Silene latifolia (assembly GCF_048544455.1). Taxonomy (NCBI): domain Eukaryota; kingdom Viridiplantae; phylum Streptophyta; class Magnoliopsida; order Caryophyllales; family Caryophyllaceae; genus Silene; species Silene latifolia. The sequence continues at coordinate 61,842,813 of NC_133526.1, read as the reverse complement.
ACAAACACAATCACACACTTTATCATCGTCTCTTTCTCTCTTTCTCATCGTCGCTTTATCATCTCCGTCACTGTTGTTGTCGTCGTCTCTTATTTTCTCTAATTATCAGGTATAACTTTAATTTATATGCATAGTTTTAGGTTTTGTCATCATCTCAGTCATTATTTTCTTTCGCTAATTATTTCATTTGTATGTGTTTTTATCGATCATTATTGTTCTTTTTCTAAGTATTATTCGCTTAATTAGTGAATGGTTACTGTTGTTTTTCTGCGTTTATTAGCTTGTAAAACAAATTAAATAAAATAAAACAAAAGAAGAAGATGATGGAGAGGAATGCATAATAAACTTAATTAATTAATTAATATATAAATAAATAAATAACGAATTACATTGTTAAAAATGCAATTCTTAGATATGCATAGAGAGTCTTATTCTCTTCTATGATATCCATCCTCTCCTCCTTTGCTATTTGGAGGTTTCGTTCCGCAGTTGCTATATCGTCATATAGCTGCGACATCTTCTGCTCTGTCAAGCCATTTTTTGGCGTCTTTGAGTGCGGTCCGAGCGTCCTTAAGGTAGCTCCTGTACCTGCCCTCGATGTCCAGCAACCGGCGTATGAAACTCTTGTTGTACTCGGTCATAATGCATGTATTACGGATGGTATCATTCATTGTTGAAGGAAGTGTTGAAGGAAGTTTGGAGTTTGTTTTAAAGATTTAGGGTTTGGAGCAGTTTAGGACGTGAGATAGTGAGATAATGGAATGGTTATTGAGATAATGCATGGATTTATACTTAGTAATGTGTCCTTTGAGTTGTTTTTTAATTAATATATGTTTAGGAAGTTGTGCCAAATCTTATAACCCTTCTCATTCCATATATTATTGTGTCCTTTCATACGCAGGGATTTGGCAGTAATAATGCATATTATGCATCGGAATTGCATAATAATGCATGCATCTATAGTAATATATATTTTTTTTTTCTTTTTTAAAATCAACAACGGTTTTTTAAAAAAAAACCGTTGTCTTTAGTTATAACAACGGTTTTTTCTACTGTAACCGTTGTTATAACTTTCCCACCAAAATTTAGTCACACTTTCCACAACGGTTTTTTCTACTTTAAACCGTTGTTAATAGTTTTCACAACGGGTTTCTTAGAAAAACCAACCGTTGTTAAAACCTTTAACAACGGATGCTTTAACAACGTCCACTTTTTTATATAACAACGGTTTTTAACCGTTGTTATAGCCTGTATCTGTAGTAGTGAATGCAATCCCCTGTTAGAGTATGTGTCCTCAACAATGGTGCGATCACATCATTAAAACTCATGATAAGAATACGTAAGGGATGATTCAATATATATAGTCAACTGATCAACATTAATCGGTAATGATTGGCTAACTAGAGTTTGACATTACCGTCGTTTGACGGTGGTGGTTAGTTGATCCCTTAAGGTCACACTTGAAGGACGATTCCCTCAATTGTAAAGTTAATTAATTGTATATCGATACAGATTAATTAAATTCCTTAAATTGAACAAATTTTATTTATAATAGAGAGTTTTATATCTTATTGTAATTTGATTAAATAAGATTCAATTTAGTAATTAATATGTTATATTACTAAAATTGATTAATGTTTATGAAACATTTGAGATAAGAATTGTTAGTTAGGTATAATTATAAAATGTTGTAGATTATATTGACTAAATTCAAAATGACCCATTTTACATATATGTAATTGTGTATTACCATATAATTTGTTATTTGTAATTTATTTAATATATAATGATATTTAATTTGTTAAATATGCATTATTATGCCTAATGACATGTTACATGTCACATGTCACACATATTACAAATGACAAAAATAAAATGGTGTCCATTTTAAGTGGCCAAAACCGGTTTATATAAGGGTTAGTGGGTGATTATTTTTGTTAATTGGAACATAATGATGACCCTATTGCATGAAAGATACATACACCTATCCTAGCTTTTCTTGTGAAGAACAAAAGGCAAAATTGGGAAGAAAAATTGGACTACCCTAAGCTCAAGAACCGCCCCCCCCCCCCCCCCCCCCCCCCCCCCCGAAGACTAACTAGAGAATTGTTCTCATTTTTGCATGATCATTCTTATCATTTTTTATGCTCATCTCTCTAAAAACCTCTCTTACATAAAATAAGTTTTATGCTTAAATTTTGTTCATAAATTATAATATTCACATAATATTACTATCGTAGTAATATAACTAATATTAGAATTAATATTTAAGGTCACTACAAATATTATCTAGTTAATAATAATTGTAGTATTGTGGGATAGTCTTGGTGCAACTGAAAGGAGGTATTCCACAATGAATACTTCAAGATTTGGAGGATCATCCTAGTATTTTTAAGCTCAAGATCTAGGTTAGGAAGTGTTCTAACCTAGTGCCCATATTTCGTCCATTATCAATGTAAGAAAATCGTTTTCTACTTATTTTTGATTAAAACATCTTGCATGCAACTAGATCCATAAGAGTATAAATTATGAGTAATTTATAAAATATATTAAATAAGTTTAATAGGGGTTTATGAAATATTCAATTGGCATCAAGAGCTTTGGTGTTGAATGCATATCATTTTATTGGTTTTTATGAGTTATTTGATAAGAAAATAAAAACTAAAATTTGTGATTTATAAGGATAAGGCCACGAAATTTTTTGCATGTAATATATTCTGGTTCTAAAATATTTTTAGGTCATATTGATGATTTATGGATGATTATTGCTTATTTATTGTTTTTTAGTGAAATAATTGCATTTTAATGAATAAAATGGCATTTTTAAACTAAAAATAGTTAAACTTCGATTCTGACCATAAAATTTTAGAATGACCTCACATGCATATTTTACTTATTGTATGTAAAATTTCGTATTAATGTGATTAGTATTGCATGATTTATGATTTTTATGTGATAAAAATGCTATAAATGGAGGTTAAATGACTAAAAATAGTTAAACTTCGAAACAGGTCATGAAATTTTAATATGATGTCACATGCATATTTTACAGATTTTATGTAAAATGTGAGATAAATGTGATTTATTATGCATGATTTATAATTTTAATGGTTAAAATGATATAAATAGTGACTATTTTTTGCAAAAATAGCTAAAATGAATTTTAAGGCATAGAATTTTTTCTTAATGTTATATATATGATATGGATATCAGATATAAATTTGCATGATTAATTTTGATTGATTTGGTATGTTTATTAATTTTTATGTGATAAAATCGATAAAGGGCAACTTTATTAGTCATAAAATTTAATTCAAAATTTTTGGTTGAGATTTTGTCATTTCCAAGTTCTGTTAATTATTTAAGAATGTTCAAAATTTTGATTTTGATTTTTTTCATAATTTGTATGTTTAATTTGGAATTAAAAGGTAAAAAAGTTATGATTTATACGATTTATTAATGAAGTAAATTATAAATATTTTGTGGGCAAATTTTATTCATTTTTTGAATTTTGGTAATATTTCAGATTTAAAAAATTGTGATTTCGAAATTTTTCAAATTTTTATGATTTATTGGGAATTATTTCATAATTGTTATGATTAAGAGAAGTTTAATAAGCAATAATAGAAAACCAAGTTGAATTATTGTCAAAAATTATATAAGACTAATTTTTGAGTCCTAAGATAGTTAGGATAATTAACTTGGGCTTAAATTTGATTTAAGTATTGATTTGTGATTTTAATAAGTTATTATCACACATTTCCATAAAAACCGAATTATTTACGATATAAGATTTAAGTAGGGCGATTTGGCACATTAATTTGTCATGTTAGACACATATATTTATGCAGCAATTTTTATTAATGAATGTCATATTTTATTTATATAATTTTGAATTATGTAATTTTATCTTAGTATTGCCTTAGTTTTAATCGATATTTCCCGTAATGTAAGGGGATATTGATTCGGTTGTAATTTAATGTGATCTTGTATCACTTTCCTTTTACTAGTTTTTCATATTACAAATGTATAATAGAAATAGCTATATATTTTATTATATTTGTAATTCCGGAGTTTCTTCAAGACGGTGCCAATCGGAAAGGCGTTCCGATCAAGACGGAGTCCTTGGGAAGCGTATCACTTGAAGTTCAAGGGACCAATGGAGTTGGTTTCCAAATTTGTAATAGAATATTAGATTTTCTATTTTAGGAAGGCCATACTAGGAAATTTATTTATTGCTTTGCATTTTTCTTTATATGTTACACTTGACACGATATTTTCGACTGGAAGCAAGACGAATCTTTCCCAATAACACGAGTCCTAGAAGGTGATTTTTTGACATTTAAGATTGACACAAAAACAGTCCCAACATGTAGTATACACCCGTCCTCAAAACTGTCCCACCAGACCCGCCAAGGGCAGGCCAAAATGCACGCTGCGACAGGTCGTACATACAGGCTGGAAATTCCCTTCTTTGGCGGAAAAATAGGGTCCAAAGCAGACCCAACGACCCTATTCTAAGACGGAAACGAAAGTAAAATTTAGACGGAACAAAGCGCAATTAAAATCAGAGGTCAGAATCCAAAATCCAGCAGCACCAAACACAAGCAAACGGCCTCATACTCGCTAGTCTACCTCCGACTACCGTATGCCAATATACGACCATTATCATACTGTCACTGAAACTCATTCCCAGACTTTAGTTAACATAAAAGACAACCATCTAAGTGAGAAAAACATAAAGAATCCAACTTTAAGGTGAAAGAGTGAAAAACCAAGTGCAAGGGACGAAATTTCGACATGGTTGTCGAGTAACCTATCACCGTTACCTGTTTTTGATCTCTGAAAGTCCAAGGAACCATCCAAGGGTGATTCTAAACCCAAAATGGAAGAGATTAGCTCCAAAAATCGCATCTTTGAAAGACGGCCGAAATGAAACCGGATGAAAGCTTGGCTCTTTTTTATATAGGAAGAAGGAGAATGAGGAGGGGAAGCTAATGGAGTAAGTTTTATGAAATTTGGTTGAGTAATAGAGGAGGGATCAGGTTTTGAAGGTCGACTGAAATTTCTACGGTCACACTGTCATTGTTGCTGTTGCTTTGTTTGTTGCTTTGTTTGCACGAGGAAGAAGAAAGAAAATGAGAGGAGTGGGATTTTTTTTTTGGGTCACGGTCCTCAAAAACAACCTCAACAATAAATAATAATAAAAATAATATATAATAATATAATAATATATAATAAAGTAGAGTGTAAGATGTAAGGGGGGGGGGGGGGTTGTGTTGTCGATTTCGGTTGGTCAGTTAAAATAGGTACAAAGCGAAATGTGACGGTCTATAGCTAGACGGAAATTAAGACATAAATTATTATTACCGTCACTATTATTATCCGACCAAAAATACGTATACATATACTATTATATAAATCATGCCTTAAAGATAAAATTCAATCGTACGTATTTTTATAAAAAAAAGAGCTTTTATATAATATTTTTTATAGAACTCGTGTTTGACATAAAATTAATTAAATCGAATAATTCAAAATTATCAAATAAAGTAATCAAATAGATTAATAAATTTTAAATGTTAAAATGGGAAATTCGCGGGTGTTACAATCACCCCATCTTTTAAAAAGTTTCGTCCTCGAAACTTGAAGGTAGAAAAGAAAGGTTATAGAAATAAAACTGAACTTTTGAAATCGGTAACCAACACATTAAAAGGTCACTTATCGGAAGAATTAAAATTTCTTTCAAAACTTCAAATAAATTTTCCGACAGAACCAGATTCTCATCAGAGGAACGGAAGTGTTCTCGTTACGTATTCAAGGACATCACATTCCAAATCAAAGATAAGGTAAAAAGGCAATTCATTTGAATAAAACAAAAATCAAAATACTTTCAAAAACATTAATGAAGAGTTTTCAAAAGTATAAGTCTCATTCATGGAACGAAATTGCTCTTGTCGTGCACACAAGAACGCTAACTTTCCAAGTCAAAGACATATTTAAAATAAAATCGATTCGCCGACAAGCGTAGAACAAGTTATTAAACGTCTCCAATAACGAGTTCTAACATCCGATCAACGTTAAAATCAAAAGAGAAAGACAATCTACTCAAATTTTCTCTTGCAAAAGCCAAAATAGAAATGAAGAACTCACTTTTTAAACTCAAAAAGGAGTCATGTTCCTGAAAATATGATACTAAACTTTGTCAAAGAAATCATAAATAAATCAAAGTTAACAGAAATTGGATAAAATTTAAGAAATATCAGGTTCAGCAATTAAAATCATGATAAATGAGTTTATACCCAAGGAATGAATAGGGAACTAAATCAAATTTTCATTTTCAAATCTTTAAAAATAGGTAAGGTTTTGCAAAAGTAACATAAACGTTTAACAACGAATCACAATTGGTAGCTTGAAAGTTTAGAAATTGAACAAAAGTAAAGTAACTTAGATAGTAAAAAAAAAACAAAGTACGTTAAGAGAGTTCAAACTTACTGTTAGAAACCTCTACTTGTCCACTGGTTTGAGGATGATAAGCCAGTCCTCTGCGGTGTGTAACGCCATATTTCTTCAAGAGAGAATTAAGATGACGCTCATTTAAATGCTTTCCTCCATCACTAATCACCGCGCGAGGCATTCCAAACCGTGGAAAGATAATTTTCTGAAACATCTAAACAACAGATTTAGCATCACAAGTGAGGGTGGCAATTTCCTCCACCCATTTAGAAACATAATCTACAGCTACTAATATATACTAATTCCCATGAGAAGTAGGGAATGGCCTTTGGTAATCAATGCCCCAAACATCAAAAATCTATACTTCTAAGATTCCAGTTTGAGGCATCTCATGCCTTTGCGAGATATTACCCGTTCTTTGACATGCATCACAAGAACGGACAAAATTAGTAGCATCCTTTAAGATAGTAGGCCAATAAAACCCGATTTCATTACCTTAGCAAATGTCCTAGAAGGACCATGATGACCACCATAAGAAGAAGAGTGATAATGAGAAAGGATGGCACGTACCTCACCCTCTGGAATACATCGTCTGTAGATACCGTCCGCGCACTCCCGGAACAGATATGGATCGTCCCAGAAATACCGCTTCACGTCATGCAAAAATCTCTTCTTCTGTTGATAGGATAAATAAAGAGGAAGCATACCTCCTACCAAGTAATTGGGGCGCGGCCTGTTTTGTCGAGTCTGGTAGCCTGCCCCTTTGGTTCTGTTTCGGGCAGGGAATGACGGTGGTTTGACATGGTTAAGAGACTGCACCACGGGCTGTCCACGGCCTATTATGGGGTTGCCCATGGTGGTTCGTTTGGGGCAGCTTTGATAGTTGGTTAGGGATGTTTTGGTAGCCGGATGTGGGTTAAGTTGTGGTTATGTTTGGGGTGGGAAACGTGGCTGGTGGTGAGGCCGTGTAGGGCTAGATACGAGTCGTGTTTAAGGGCTACCCAAGTTGTCCCTTGAGTTGTAATTACGGCTTGTTGGCGCTAGTTTGGTTTGTTGGAAATTATTTAATTACCGTCTCGTATTTTATACATATATATCGTATTTCGTTAATATCGCCCCTTTACACATGTATTCATTGGACTTGTTGTGTCGGACTATTTGGATTTCACATGCCTACACCATGTTCCCTCCTCCTTTCACTTTCTTTATGTGTTGATATGTCTTAGTGTAGTTGGACTTGTTATGGTCATTTAATTGGACTTCTTATGCTTTATTAGTTGGACTTGTCATGTTTCAATTAGTTGGACTTGTATGCTTCATGGGCCAATATCATGGTATGGAATTATGAATGACCCATTTGGGTTGGTTACGCTTCATTCAGTTTTATCTTCATTTAGCGTAAATTATTCATTATCACTTTTTATATCTTATTTAACCGGCATGTTAAACCATAAAACGGAATAGTTAATAATAAAACACAAGCATGAAACATTTATTATATAAGTACTTGTAAGAGTCACATTCTTGATAATGCCTTGTATTGTTCTGTTGTGAGAGTCTTGGTCCTATCGGATACTAGGGGTGAGCTATAAGCCCTCTAGTTGCGATATGATCATCGGGATTTATATTCCCATCCGTACTCATGGTGAGATGCAAGCCATGAGTATGAATGTGACATTAATGGTCCCGTGTCATATGATGTTTGCATGATCATTCTTACTCTTATTGTGACTCAAGTGTGACGTTTTACATTGTGTGACTACTTGACATTCCTTATTTACCCCTTTCGGACCTTTGGTTACGAGTGTGTGCCATGTTTTCGGATTGGGTTATCTTTCCTCTTTCGGACCTTTGGTTACGAGTGTGTGCCATGTTTCCGGATTGGATTATCTTTCCTCTTTCGGACCTTTGGTTACGAGTGTGTGCCATGTTTCCGAATTAGGATATCCTTCCGCCTTTCTTCGGACCTTTGGTTACGAGTGTGTGCCATGTTTCCGATTAGAGGTTACTCGACCTTTGGTTACGAGTGTGTGCCATGTTTCGAGACTTGGATACGATTGGTATATCGTTTGTCGAATCGGGTGACGTCCATCCCGAGAGTTTGGATCCAGGTTTAGACTAGGACCGTATTATGATCGTCGTCCTACCAAGAGGTTGGAGTCTAAATGGTTGTCTTGTGAGTTCATACTAAGTATATGTCTTACACTTGTTGAGTCGTGTCAATATGAGTTGGTCGACTTGGTTGTTCTATGCCCTTGATTGCATGTTTATCCTGTTGTATCATGCGTATTTCATTAAGGAAGCATTATGCCTATCTCATCATGATTTTCATTATATCTCCTTGATCTTCATTGTTCACATGTGATGCATGATTCATATGTTTTTATTAAGTGGTTGTTTACTTGCATTTCGACATATTGTGGCTGGGAGAACCTTGAGTTACTCCCCACTGACTGTGGCGTTCATGTTTACATGAATGATAGGTTGTGAAGATGCTTATGTGGGGAAGACGTGTGGGCTAGCGAGAACTAAACCCTTGGACCTTAATTTCTAATTTAGAAACTCTTTATTTGTTTATTCGTGGGATATCTTTTCCCCGCTTTCTAGACTTGGGTTGTAATAACCTAAATTTGTCTATTTTAGTAATTGTTTCATTTTGTTTTGGCACCCGCGCTTTAATCTTTAACTTGTGATCTAAAAGTTTTTAAAATCTCCTAAATTTCCGTATTAATTTATTAATTATATTTCCACGTTATCGCGGGGTGTCACAGTTGGGGCATGAACGGAGCGTATAGTGTGCGTGTAGGCCCATGGTTAGACGGAGTGAGTAGTTGGGCGTGGTCTATAATGCTATTGCGAAGGCGGGAACTGGGTGTATATCGGGTGTGTTTATGGCAGCTGGGAGTGATGTGTACGTTGTATAAGTGAGTATCCCCTATTTACTAAATGAATAGGCGAAACTCCAAATTTTCCCGCCTAAACATATTTCCTAAAATAAAGTTTAGTTATTTTTAGCATATTTATAACTATGGTAGGCTATAATACACATAATCTTTCATATTTATAATCCTATTTGTGATATTCATATCATTTAGTATTTTACATTCTACACAAAATTATCTCCAATCTTTTTATAATATAAAAAGGATTTTTTTTGTTTAAAGAATCATACGAAAACAAATCATTGATTTTCTAGGATAAAAAGTTGCGGCTAAAAATATATTATCAGTAAAATTTTATAAATGACACCATTAATCTCTCACTAATAAGAAAAACTTTCATTGAAATACTCATTTCATGATTAATGCGATTTTGACTTTAATTTTTCAAATCAAAATATAACGACGAGAAACGTAAAAAAAAGATTAGTTAATTTAAATTTCATAAATATAGTACAATAAAAAAAAAGTAAAATTATATATATACCGTGCATACATTGCACGGGAGCTAAACTTGTTGTATAGTAGTTAGATAGTTGTAGGAATAAAATAATGTAGTAAGTAGCTTAGTAATGTAATGATAGTATGGTGTTGTTACAATCACGTAATAATAATAATAATAATAATAATAATAATAATAATAATAATAATAATAATAATAATAATAATAATAATAATAATAATAATAATAATAATAATAATAATAATAATAATGCTGATAATAATGCTGATAATAATGCTGATAATAATGCTGATAATAATAATAATAATAATAATAATAATAATAATAATAATAATAATAATAATAATAATAATAATAATAATAATAATAATAATAATAATAATAATAATAATAATAATAATAATAATAATAATAATAATAATAATAATAATAATAATAATAATAATAATAATAATAATAATAATCATAATAATCATAATCATAATTAATATAGGTATTATTTTATCATTAATCATTATATGGATTAGTTAACTTAGCTATTAATTTATATATGTTAATAATTATAGGATCCGACTTTGTAGAAGATCATTATTAATTTGGCTTGTGCACACGGATTTGCTAAAAGGTAGTGAATTCCTACTCAATCTTATATTTGTTATTGTTTGAATACATGTTAGTAGTTGTGATGGTTTGTTGAGTTATGTGGAATTCAGATTGATCAGTTATGTGGATTATATCAGTATTTATGTGAGACAAATTTATTATTAAGTGATGTGTTGAATATTGTTATTGTGCTATATTTGAGATGTAGGTCATGCGTTGCCGAGGAGGTCGTTAGGAGTTCGGAGTATTGATGCCGGTTTGTGGACCGAGGAGGTCGTTAGGAGTTCAGGGGGTTTGATGCTGATCCTGCGGGATCGAGGAGGTCGTTAGGAGTACGGAGCTGATTGTGATTTTGCACCAAGTTCTTGTGAATATGTTTACTTTGAGTTAAACTGACGTTGCTTTTAATAACATTAAATCTGTCGTTGGTTTTCTCTACTCAATCGTTTGGTTGTCAGTGTATTCTGTAAACACCTGTGATGAACTAATTATTGGGGAACAGATTGACTGACATGTACTTGATATTAGATGACTTAGGAGCTCATGGGGATGCGTGAGGATTTCGCCCAGTCTACCTAGAAGTCTAGATCACATAGTTTTACCATTCAGTTTATTAATTTCCGCTGCGTAGTAGATTTATTATTAGAAGTTTAATTTAATCTGTTGGTTGAATTGTAATAAAAACCTTTATTCGCTAAATTTTTATATAAAGTACTTTGGTTTGTTATCTTTGTTATTCACTGCCTCGGGATACCGAGATGGTAACAGTCCTATTTATTGGGAGGCCTAGCTAAAGGCTCCTGAATAAATGGGGGGTGTTACAACTCGGTCGAGTATCAGACATTTACTCGATCGAGTGGCCAGTTTCCAGATTGCATTCTAGTACGTCGTACTTGTGACTTTACCACCTACAAATCCGACTCAAATATCCATGACATAGAATCCGCAGTTATTACCCGCGACACTTAAGTTAAATGAGTCATATATCTAAATGTCTCGGTCCAATGACCCAAAATACAAAACCGCTTAAGAATACAAGGTCCAAAGCAAAGATTCAAGTTCAGAAATTAAATATCCAACTACCACCAAAAGATTAATGAAAGAAACATGGCACAATAATGCACCTTCAGAGTGTGATCAAACTTCGGGGACGAAGTTCATTTTAAGGAGGGGAGAATGTAACATTTCGTGTCATTAGATGTCCTTGTTTGGTGAATGTCACTAGTATTGGAGTGTTTGTATTGTGGGACGCATAGTGACGATGATAGGTGGAACGTGATTTTGGTTGTGATGCTTGGGAGTCGGTGTTGGATTAGTGGATTAGTAGTGTTGGTCGTATGGAGCTTGATAGGTAGTACTTAGGGTGTTGCGGTGGTGTGAGTTGCGTGTGAGGATGACCTTGTCCGTTGAGTTGGTGTTACGAGTTGTCACGACCTCTTTCGGATTAGTGTTACCATGGCTTTGTGAGAGGAAAGTAAGGTCGGAAGTGTCTTTTAAGGGTCAGTTGTGAACTTTGGGGACAAAGTTTGTTGTAAGGAGGGACGGCTATAATACCCCGGAGTTTATAGTCGTGCACTCGGCCGAGTACAACAGAGAACTTGGCCGAGTGGCACTACACTCGACCGAGTTGAGTGACCGAGTGTCTTCTAGGTTTAACCCCATGTTCTGTTTAGGTGTCACTCGGCCAAGTGGTTAGTGCACTCGACCGAGTGGGGGTGCACTCGACCGAGTGCCTTCGTACACTAGACCGAGTGTACGGGTCAAGACCTTGATTTCGTGTGTGGGCTCCGTGTTGTTGGGCCTTGGTATATAAGCTTCTTTTTCAGATTTCCCCATCATTTCTCAACCTAAAAATCTCTAAACTCCCTCTCTACCTTTCAAATCCTCTCAAAACATTCCAACAACCTTATCCTTTTGAAATCTTACCTTATCTTGATGATTTGGTGTTCAAGTTTCAACCTTTTCATTTCTTTACATATGTAAGTAGTTGCTTATCCTTTTCTTTTCAATTTTATGTTAACCCAAACCCTAGAATTTGGAGGTTTTCATGGGTAGTGTTAATTATTAGTTATTGTTAGTATTATGAGTACATAAAGGGGTATAATAAGGGGTTTTGTATTATAAAAGTATATAAGATGTGTTGTGATAGTATTTATGTAATTTGTGTAGGATGAGACGGTTTTATGAGAGGGATTCTCGGTGGTTTCGAGTAGCTTACGGAGTATGAATGGTTGCATGTGTTATTATTGTTTTGTTATTGCATTATAACATGAATTTTGTGGGTAATTGTTGTTATCTTATACTAGTGTCGAGATTAATGTTTGTTTCCTGATAGCATTGGATTTGCATTACAACATGTAATTTGATGATTGTGTCTTAGTAGATGGTGGTAATGGAGAGGATGAATATTTCATAAACCCCTATTAAACTTATTTAATATATTTTATAAATTACTCATAATTTATACTCATATGGATCTAGTTGCATGCAAGATGTTTTAATCAAAAATAAGTAGAAAACGATTTTCTTACATTGATAATGGACAAAATATGGGCACTAGGTTAGAACACTTCCTAACCTAGATCTTGAGCTTAAACATACTAGGATGATCCTCCAAAATCTTCAAGTATTCATTGTGGAATACCTCCTCTCAGTTGCACCAAGACTATCCCACAATACTACAATTATTATTAACTAGATAATATTGGTAGTGACCTTAAATATTAATTCTAATATTAGTTATATTACTACGATAGTAATCTTATGTGAATATTATAATTTATGAACAAAATTTAAGCATAAAACTTATTTTATGTAAGAGAGGTTTTTAGAGAGATGAGCATAAAAAATGATAAGAATGATCATGCAAAAATGAGAACAAATCTCTAGTTAGTCTTCGGGGGGGGGGGGGGGGGGGTTCTTGAGCTTAGGGTAGTCCAATTTTTCTTCCCAATTTTGCCTTTTGTTCTTCACAAGAAAAGCTAGGATAGATGTAGGTATCTTTCATGCAATAGGGTCATCATTATTTTCCAATTAGCATAAAATAATCACCCACTAACCCTTACATAAACCAGTTTTGGCCACTTAAAATGGACACCATTTTATTTTTGTCATTTGTAATATGTGTGACATGTGACATGTAACATGTCATTAGGCATAATAATGCATATTTAACAAATTAAATATCATTATATATTAAATAAATTACAAATAACAAATTATATGGTAATACACAATTACATATATGTAAAATGGGTCATTTTGAATTTAGTCAATATAATCTACAACATTTTGTAATTATACCTTACTAACAATTATTATCTCAAATGTTTCATAAACATTAATAAATTTTAGTAATATAACATATTAATTACTAAATTGAATCTTATTTAATCAACTTACAATAAGATATAAAACTCTCTCTTATAAATAAAATTTGTTCAATTTAAGGAATTTAATTAATTTGTATCGATATACAATTAATTAACTTTACAATTGAGGGAATCGTCCTTCAAGTGTGACCTTAAGAGATCAACTGACCACCACCGTCTAACGACAGTAATGTTAAACTCTAGTTAGTCAATCATTACTGATTAATGTTGATCAGTTGACTATATATATTGAATCATCCCTTACGTATTCTTATCATGAGTTTTAATAATGTGATCGCACCATTGTTGAGGACACATACTCCAACAATCTCCCACTTGTCCAAGACAAGTGTGCGTCACCAATTCTCTTGTCCTATTATAATCTCCTACTCAATGCAAGGTGTCTTGCCGGTCGTACTTGCATGTGATCATATCAAGAGTGGTTTCCTCGATCTGGAGAGTAACTGTTTGACAAGAATTATCTACCGTGGATACTTTTCGAGCGTGGCCACGCATTTCCAGTTCACTACTCCTCGAGCGGCCTTGAGATTTCAAATAATCCTGACAAGGGATGGACAATTCCTATCGCACTATTCCCTTCGTACACCCACAGTTCATCATGATCCAAAAGATGCACACTTACCCCTTTTGACAGAATGGCTTGGGGAAAAAATCAAAGTCAATCAGATACTGTGCCAACTTGGTGTTGGAGTGTCCCCATCAATAATGCGATCACAATTGTCGATCATGATGATCACATGTTTAAATCTCATTTTAAGAATACGTAAGGGATGATTCAATTATATAGTCAACTGACCAACATTAATCGGTAACGATTGGCTTGGTAGAGTTTGACGTTACTGTCGTGGGACGGTGGTGGTTAGTTGATCCCTTAAGGTCACACCTAAAGGATGATGCCCTTATCTAATAAAGTTGATTAATTGTATGACGATACAAGTTGATCAATTTGTGGACAGCGGGCCGCCCACGGGGGCGCTTGGAGCGAAGGGGCTCGAAAACAAGCGTTTGCATTTTGTATGGAGTCGCCACCAATTTTTATGGGAAATTGGAACCGTTCGAATACCTCATGTCATGTCAAGACACAAAGTAGTGACATGAACACTAAGCAATCGTTACCCTTAGCATTCTATGTCTAGAATGACTCTCGTGGATGCCAATGAACACGGGTGCTCACAGATATCTGGAGTAAGGGGTGAGGGTACGTATTAGGAAGCTCTTTTGATCGAACACCTAATCCCGCCCGCCTCGATAGCGGCCTCTACTAATGATTAGGGAAGTTTATTTATACTCGATATATCGTCGGCTATATGCATGCAATGCAACATCCATAGATTAATCCTAACATGTGAGAATTTACTAAGTCGGTAGACAATTAATTAGCAAACAATTGATGTCGAAGTAGGATTTAATGTCAATTTACATGTGAAAACATACAAATAATAAAAGCGATACAATAATTATAAATTTCAATAAGGAAAATACATTAATTACATTGAGATAGGCGATTTATGTCGAAAATACCTTTAAAACGGATGATTTGAGAAAAAGAAAATAAAAGAATAAAACAAGGAAATACGAATAAGTCAGAAGGTGATAATACGGATATTAGTTGATTAATACGTGATCTAAACAAACTAGGTCAAGGCAGAAAAGGAGTTCAGAGGCAGAAATCACCCTGGAACAGGCGCAGCAGACACTGCGCCCTTTGGAAGAGGCGCGGCGATTCTTTGCGTCTGTTTCCAAGGGTGAGTTCGGGGCGTAGTTTGAACCGGAAGCGCAGATTGTTAACGTTTGATTGATAAATTAATGGATTGATTATTATTTAGACTCGGATGAAAGTGATTAATGGATTATTTACATATGATTGAGGTCATAAAACAGTAGGACATGGATGAGACGGAATTAAACGGATTATTTATGTGAAGGGTCGATGTTAATAAACAATTAATTAAACTAACAAACCGAATTAATTAGATTAAACACGATGAATGATGACGAATTAGTGATGAACAATAAATAAACAGGTGAAAATATATCAACAATGAATTCCAGAAACTCAATATGAACGAATTGAATCCCTAAAACTCGAAACTTGAATTTAATGACGAAAACCCGCAAATATGAATTATAAGGGATTTGAGTCGGATTTATGATGAATTAAAACATGTTAATGATGATGGTTAATATACATATGAATTATTAAACTATCATGATGAAGAATTAACAGACGAACAAAACGAAAGAGACAAATTTGATACGAATTACAGAGGACGGAGGAAGAAGAAAAGAAGCAGGAACTGCGGCAGCCTCACGAAGAGGCGCAGCAGGTGCTGCGCTCCTTCGAAGAGGCGCAGCAGTTGCTGCGTCTTTTCTCGACGTCTATCTACTGGAAATCCGCGAAAACAGGTTTTAAAAGACGGTTTGTAGAAATCGATTTTAATGGTGTTTCCGACATAAATCTTACAATTGTTATACAATAATTAAAATACAATAAATAAAAGGAATTAAATACACCCTCAGACTTACATGTTGACGGAACGAGGAGAACTAAGAAGATCGATTAGTGAATGCTCGACGCGAATGCAAGGAAAGAGTGCCCTCGAAAGAGGAAAACGATTTAACAAGATTGATTAATTAGATTGATTGAGTGTAGTGGTCAAATTGGTCGGTCATGCAACGGAAAGGCTGGTACCCGGAAAGATCCGAGCTTACGTGGTCGGAAGTCCAAGCACGTAGGCGCCAATTAGTAAGAACGAAGTCTAGAATGCAAAGGGAGAAGAGAAGGGCGGACACTCGCGTGAGAAATATGAGGAACGAAGGCTCCTATTTATACTAATCACGTGAAGGAATAGGGTTTCGAAGACTCTTTGGAAGTGAATCTCGGAAAGATATAAAAAAGATACGTAAATCATGCAAAGAAGGGCACTGGGAAGAGCGCGCAGCAGCCCACTGCGTCTCTTGGAAGAGGCGCGCACTGCTTGCGTCTGTTCCCGAGGAGGTTTCCTCCTGTTTAAGAAAGATTTCCGTGTTTAAGTTATGGTAGGACGGATTTAATTCGATTATCTTTTGAATATTACGGGATATTATTTGCCAAAAGATAAAATTTGAGAAATATGGAATAGAAATATCCGGAACATTCCAGAACATTCTGACTCGGGATTTAACAGCTATCAGAAAATGGAGACGGTTTTTGACCCGGACTCCGAATGTACTCTAATTACTGCCAAAACGACCGTATCGGTACGTAGATGACAACTAAGAGGTTGACATTTAATATTTGAGCAATCACTTGACGATAATCTTACGAACTGTCACTAATCGTTCCGCGAATCAAACATGCGGCCCAATCATCACCGGGTGGTTTGCGAGGGGTGCAGAAACGAGGTGTCTACAGAGCCCCCACTTTGACTGAGGCTTGGACAAGGCGAAAGTCAAAGTATCGCCATCAGGTCAATCGAAGATTACAACCTGACGACTATGGCGACGCGAGGCGGCTCAAGGGGTTTGATCCAAGGACCTGTCGTCGGGAACATTTTAGAGTCTGTCGACTATCGGGGAGGGTCGTTTAAAGTCCATTAGACTACGTAAGGAGGCTCGCCAGCCATAAGAAGAGACCATACCTGAGACTTCTTCTCGAGATGCTTTCGGAGTTGCGTAGGAGCTAAGGGTAAGACCTAAGGTTTGAGTGTAGGAACTTCTGGAGAGCGACACCCTGTCGGACTCCGCGGGGAAACGAGAAATATTGGAAGCAGCAGGACGTCGGTAGAAACTGCTGGGGGGAATCCGCTTGCGTTGGTCTCAAGCGAACTCAGGCAAGAAAACTTGAGATTGAAGTTGAATTTGCTTGCGTTGGTCTCAAGCGAACTCTTGTTGGGGAATATACCGACGATTAGGGACATCTTGATCGTCAGGGAAGAAGGTCTTGAGTGAGCAGTACTGCAAAATACCACAAAGTGATAAAAATGTCATCGAGGAAGAGGCGCACCAAAGATGGGCCCACGAATAACGAACTCATAACGGATTTTTGAAAATCCATAAGGAGGGAACAAAAGGAAGAGGCGCAGCAAGAGCTGCGTCTCTTGGAAGAGGCGCAGCACCTGCTGCGTCCTTTCCCCAATTTGACAATTCTGCGTAAAAAACGCGAAATCAGAGGGGTTTTAATTCATTATTTCGAAACACAAATCCTTCAATTTCTCTCTCAAATCTTCACCATTTTCGTCAAGGTTGGATTCAAAAGCTTGCTTGGAATATGACTAATTGAGGTATGTGTTTTAATCTTGCATTAATCATCCGTACTTGTCGAATTTTGAGCCGCGAATATTAGGGTTTTCGACCCTTTTGATCGAAAATTTGGGGCTTTTCCCCCAAATGGATTTGTCTTGCCAAATTGATGCTAGAAATGGATAGTAGGCAATGTTAGGAACATAACCATGTATTTACTTCGAATTTCCATCAAGTTTTGAGCCCTTGAGTGAATTTTGAGGCGGTTTCACAGCTAGATCGTAAATCGCTTCGAAAATGGCCTTAGGATTGCCCATTTGTGATGAAAATTGATATTTGGGACCCTTGGATGATGGGTAAACTTCCTACCATCTCGGAAGTTTGGTTTGTGACAACTTTTGCAGGGCACCTTTCTAGGGCATAACCGCCATTATAGCGAAATGCTGCCGAATTTTCGACTCGAACCCGGAACTAGGCCTTGACTTGGACTTGACTTGACCCAATTCATCACATGAGTGACTGATTTGGTGGGAATATGGCCAAGGATGGCCAGAAAGGGGCGATTTCCGGGCTTTGAAGGCTCGAAATACTACTTGACAAAGGCTTGTCATCATGTGATGCGGCCTGGATTCGCTTTATTCGTTGCAGGTGACGATGCTTCTACTTCTGGGAGAGATCCCATGGACATAGACGCCGCTGTTGTTGAGGAGGCTTTGGAGCAGGCCTTCACCGCTGCGGTGATGGCTGCTGCAGAGGAGGTTCCCGAGGAGGAGGCCGCGGACGAGGAGGAGATTCCGAGACGGGCCCATCTCGGACGAGGGGGTCGTCAGCTGAGAGGAGCTCCCGCGTGGGCTGAGACCTGGGAGAGTAGGCACCTTGTGTGGGCTGCAGAGGGTCACTTGTCCTACAGGACGGTGAAGAGCTTGGTAAATAGGAATTTCCTAACTCATTACCTATCCTTTTCTATTTTTGTTCGAATTCCTTTTGAATTTATTTCAAAACTAAAGATAGCTTTGTTTCAAATCATAATAGGAGGCCGGGAACATCCGGTCGTTCTCGGGGTACACGACGGCGATGGAGCACTACGAGCGGCTGTCGGAGGAGGAGAGGGCCATGATCGAGCGTGGAGCGTTCGGTCCTCCGGTTCAGTCCGGAGGGATATCGTGAAGAGGAAGTTGCGGGCCAACCTTAGCCTGGTCCGCGCTTTCTTGGATCGATTTTGGGATACGACTTCCACGTTTCACCTGCCTTTTGGTGAGGTGGGAGTCACCTTGGAGGACTACGACATGATTTCCGGCCCCCGTGTGGGGATCGAGGAGATGGCGTGGCGGAGAGACCGGCATGAGGGCGGATTCGGCCGAGGCGAGGAGGTTGATCGGCTGGAACACGTCGCCGAAGGCTGTTGCGTCGGGTTTGGTACCAGTACCTATGTTCGAGATTACTTTGCGGGGAAGACCCCAGATCGGTGGTGATCGATGGGAGGGAGACGGCTCCTCCTCCTGTCTGGCCAAAGCGAGAGGGCTCGTCGTGGCTCTGGTGGTTCTTGTCTTCGATTTACCTCGGAGACAAGGGTGAGAGGCTGTCGACGAAGCTTCTTCCCTTTCTTTCTGACTTGAGTTCCCTAGGGCGCTGGGACTGGGTCACTGCTGGTTTTGCGGTCCTCATCCGCTTCATGAGGGCCATGGTTCGTCCGGAGTTGATGGAGAAGGGGACTTCTCCTGGCGCTGTCGGACCTGGGCTACTGTTGGAGGTACGAACCTTCCTTTGGACCAAAGTAAATTCCTTTCTTTTATCAAAGATCGAAAGATCGTCATTGACTATTCTGTTTTATAGGCGTGGGTGTACTCCTACTTTCCGAGCCTCGCGCCCAAGAGGACGGAGCCGTTGGAGAGGGCCTATCCCGTGGTGAGGGATTGGGTCATGTGCCGGACGAAGAGCAAGCGTTCTTCTCACAACATCTACCGGCGGGATGTGAACGCCCTTCAGCTGAGCAGCGTGAGTATCCCGTTTGTATTCATTCATATTTTTGCCCTTTGCTTCAAATTGATCATAGGAATGACCTTTGCCTACGTATCGTCGCAGTGGGTGCCCAGACCTTGGGCGGAGTACGCTGGAGCGCCTCCTTTTGTTGCTGAGGTCCTTCGTCCTAGGAGCTCGAGTCGGCTGTTGTTGTGGACGTCGATGGGTCCTGTATGGTATCTGGGCGAGCGGTTAGCTCGTCAGTGCTTTCAGGGCGCGTTGACGGTTTCCCGTCGATCCTCCTAGGACGATGTTCAGGGAGCCTTCCGAGGCTGAGAGGGAGGCGGACTTGGCCGGTGCCGGTGGTGACGACCTTCTTCTCCCTGATGAGGATTACTCGGCATTCCTTTACGGGAGGTTGGCGTACTGGCCAGTAGTGGTGAGCATCCTTTATTTTTCTTTGTTTGACTTCGGGAATTACGACGAAAGATCGTCGATTAATGAGAGTCATTTGTCTTTGCAGGAGGTTGAGGCGGCGGGCATCGAGCCCCCAGTGTACCCCGAGACTCTTGAGTACACTGACGCGACTGGGAGGACGACGATCTCCGAGTTGCGTGACTTTGACGTAGCTGTGACGGATGCTGGCCTAGACGACTGGCAGCATCTGATCCGGAGGGTGAGCCTCTAGCTTATTTACCTTTGTGTAAGAACACATTTGATTAAACTTGTTCAATTTGCTAAGAATTTCTTTGAAATGCAGGTCGCGCCGTCTCGGTTCGTGGCACTATGGAGAGTGGCCAACCGGCTGCGAGCTACCGCCATCGAGGCGCTCGTCGGTGGTCGAGATCGTCAGGTATGAACCTTTTTTTTTGATTTTTTGATTTTTGATTTTATTTTGATTTTTGGATGAATTGATTGACATGAGCCAACTTGTTGTTGTTTACAGGCTGGTCGTGAGTCGGAGCGAGAGTTGACCCAGGCTCGAGAGGAGACGGCTCGCTTGTTGAGGGAGCTCGAGTTTCGGGACGCCGAGATTGCCGCTCTTACGGCGAGGGTTGCTGAGTTGGAGGGTGCCCAGCAGTAGTCTGGCGTAGCTTTGTAGATTTGTACATTTGATTTTGAAACATTTTGGACTTGTTTTGGGGCGCAAGCCCCCAGTTTGCCTGGACTTTTCGACTTGTTTGGGGCGAAGCCCCCAGTTTGCTTGTGCATTTGTACCTTGTTCGGGGCGCAAGCCCCCAGTTTGCTTGTACATTTGCTTTTTGTTGCATATATGGCGGCCGAGTGCCTTTTTCTTTGGGTTGTGTTGCTTGTATCTGCAGTTAGTTCTTGAACAAGTTTGGTAGACAACGGTTTACGCCGTCGTCTTTGCCGGAATTTACATAGAAAAAATCACGCAACACATACATTTTATATACACATAAGGCCTTTAATTAGTGCAAAATGAGACTCAAAAGGACCAAAATGCAAAAAAATTGTCGGAAGTGACCGGACAGTAGGGAGGGCTACCCCCTAAAAAAAAGAAAAAGAGAAATCTATAAGTTAGAAATATTGAAATTTTATTAAAATGAATTATGTCAAAAAGAAATGATTTAAAGTGTCTTTGTAATGGCGAAGTGTCGATGTCGCCTCGAAATGCGTGCCGCGAATTTAGGAAACACGAAGCATGGTAAATTTTCGGATTTACCAAAATAAAATCCCGTAGGAATAGGAAATTATTCGTTATAGAATTAGGAAAGATCCAAACACGGAAATCACGAAGTGAATGCTGGGAAGAGGCGCGACATGAGTGCGTCCCTTGAAGAGAAAAGGCAGGTGCGCCTGTTCCCAGCAGTCGATTCGACGGATTTTTGGAAACAAAGAATTAGTATAAATAGAAGCGTCGATGAAGCTTTAAATCATATAATTCTTCCGTCTCTTCTTCGTCGATTCACACATAAAAACTCCCAATAAATTTTCAAGAGAAAATTATCATCATGAATACCTTAGAGATTCGCTTGAAGGAATGGACTAATGAGTTTTCGAACATTGAGAAGCATGACATGGGTGCTTATAATCTTGGGTCTTTGTTGAGTTTGAAACTCATTAAGGTTGTAAAACCGTTCTTGGATGCTTGCCTTGATTATTGGGATCCAAATTACCATGTTTTTGCGTTCCCAGGAGGTGATATTTGTCCTTTTCCGGAGGAAATTGCTGCTATTGGCGGGTGGGACCCCGAACATTTACCTGCCATCCCTTCTACTGCCCAAGGGTATAAGAGCAAGTTTAGAGATTTGCTTGGACTAACCAGACTCGAGGTAGATCGTCTCATTACTTCGAAAGGCGTGCGGATGTTGGATTTTGTAGACCGATTCATCAACAGGGCCGACCCTACTGTCTCTTATGTTGCTAGAAGGAGAGCATTTGGCTTCTGTTTGCTTCATGTTTATGTCTTCCAGGGACATGTTGACGAAGAACTGCGAGGTGATCCCCGTCTATTGGGTCTTATTGAGCAAATGGAGCTGCGCAGGAGCCCAGCTTGTCTATGCTTAGGGGAGATTATCTTGGGCTTGGATAATAGGAAATCCAACCGCGATCTTCCATTTTTGGGGAGTCCCGTCATCCTACAGGTAAAAGACACCCCTTTTTTTTTTTTTTTTTTTTTTTTTTTTTTTTTTTTTTTTTTTTTTTTTTTTTTTTTTTTTTTTTTTTTTTTTTTTTTCCGGATGTCTAATACCTGTCTTGGTAGGTTTGGCTTATGGAACGTCTCCGATTGCTCGAGCCCCCAGTTCATCCACTTTCCTATCATGCCCGTATGATTTCGATGAGGACGAGGTTGTACATGGTGGATTTCACTCGGGTCTGTGATTATTGGAAAAACAAGCTGAAGACTGATGATGGTCCTTTGATCAGGTGGGTTGTACCGTGGTGGCACCTCAAGTCCGTCACTGGAGTGTCTTCTTTGGATCCTACTAGGTCCGTGCGCATTCCTGGATTGGAGTTTATGGTATGCATCTTTCCTGAGAGGTTGATGAGGCAAGTAGGGTTGAAGCGGATGATCCCTAGGCTTGACACCGTCCCATGTTGCTATGGCGTTGACTACCGAGAGCCGAAGAGAGTGGGCTATGAAATGGGCCCAAAGAAACATGTGGTTCTTGAGCTTCTCCGCCAATGCTTTGTGGGTGTCGGATTCTATCGAGGTGGAGAAAGGTGCGACTTCGGAAGAGCGCGAAAGGCGAGGAAGCGCGAGCCCGTTGACTACAAAGTGCGCGAGGGAGAGAAAGAGAAGGAGAAGCATCTAACTGAAGGAGAAGAAGAAGCCGGGTTTCAAGTCATTCATCCTTCGAAGAAATCGAAGACTACTCCTGTCGCAGAGATGGTGGTTGACAAGAACGGAAGAGTCAGGCCTCGAGAAAGACCGTTGGTGATTAGGTGCGAAGTGGTGCAAGAGCGCCGGCTCGAGGTCGTGACAAGAAATATGACAAGAACGACAAGGGCAAGGGAAAGATGGAGGAATAGCCCAAGTCTTATTTATTATTTGATTATTATTATTATTGTTGTAATAAAAAGGAGGGATTTTTAGAATCCTAGCCTATCTATTTTTATTATCTGTCGTATTATTTATTATTAGAAATTGAATGAAATAAAAAGGTTAAATGGTTATGAAACCGTTGTGATTTTCTATTAATTATTCTTGTCGAATTTCAAATGCAATGCAAATGTCCTTCTATTTACATTTTAAATATAACGGTGGGTTGAATCCCGTGAAGGATTGCCTACGTATTCACTTAAAAAAGTGAAATCAAACCCTTGCGCGTAGTTCGAGTAAATGTAAAAGAATAATTGTTCGAAGCAAGAGCTTGTAATGAACGTAGAAAATAAGCATGAGCTTTGCTTACTCGGGAGGTGCGAATTTAGTTTGTTTGATGATATGAGGATGACAAGTTTGCCAAGATGCAAGAGCATAGTGACATTCAAATGGGCCTGGGGCCGTTTATTTAGTGCCACAAGAGTGACACGTAGGCTTACGCGAGGCGCGTTTCTGTTCTATCCTAGGCATAGTACCGTTTCAGTTGGTCGAGATTTGTGGGGTTTGAAAACTCATTCCCATCTAGGTCTGTGATTCTATTTTGCACCCCCGGGAGTATGGATTTGACTAGATATGGTCCTGCCCAATTAGGTTTGAATTTTCCTCTCGGGTCAACGGGTAAAAGAGCTCTAACCGATTTGAGTACTAAGTCTCCTTCTTTGATGTTTCTTGGCCTAACCCTTTTGTTGAAAGCTCGTTTGATACGTGCTTGATATGTTTGGACATTATGTAAGGCACGTAGCCTACGTTCATCCAGGAGGATGAGTTCTTCGTATCGATCTTTCTTCCAATCGGCTTCCGGGATTTGGCTTTCGAGTAGAATACGCAAGGATGGTATTTCTAGCTCAACTGGTTGTACGGCTTCCATGCCGTAGGTCAAATAGAAAGGAATAGCCCCAGTGGGCGTCCTGACTGATGTACGATACCCCCATAAAGCAAAGGGTATCTTGCTTGGCCAATCTCTGTAATTGTCAGTCATTTTCTTGAGAATGGTGACGACATTCTTGTTAGCCGCCTCTACCGCGCCATTAGTTTGTGGTCTATAGGGCGAGGAGTGGTGATGCTTGATTTTGTACTTGGCTAGCAACTGTTCGGTTTCGGCTTGGAAGTGGGACCCATTATCGCTAATGATCTCATGTGGGCAACCATATCGACAGATGATGTTGTTTTGTATGAACTTGGCTACATTTTTGGCCGTGAGAGCGGTGTAGGAAGCCGCTTCTACCCATTTTGTGAAGTAGTCAATTGCTACTAGGATGAAACAGTGACCTCCTGTTCCGGCTGGGGTTATTTTCCCAATTATGTCAATTCCCCATGCGGAGAATGGCCAAGGAGATGTCATTGTGTATAGCAACGAAGGAGGGACGTGTTGCACGTTCGAAGATTTGTGATTGTGGCAATGCCTCACATATTTGATGCAATCGGATTCCATTGTGGTCCAATAGTACCCTAGACGTGTGATTTTCTTTGCCATCATAGGTCCACTCATATGAGGACCGCATTCTCCATCGTGGACTTCTTCCATCACCTTTCGTGCCTGTGAATGATCAAGACAACGTAGGACTACACCAAGAGGTGTTCTTTTGTATAACTCTCCTTGCATTAGGATGTATTGGGAAGCTAGTAGGCGTATAGCTCGTTGTCCCCTTTTGTCCATATCTGGTGGATAGGTACCATTAAGCTTGAAATTCAGGATTGCCTGGAACCAGGGTTCTTGTGTGATTTCTTCTTCATTGGTAATTTGATGGACATACGCTGGCTCCGACCGTCGTTCGATACACAAAGGCATTTCCATCATGTAATCTGGCATGTTTATCAAAGATGCAAGTTTCGCAAGAGCGTCTGCAAATTGATTTTCTTCTCGAGGTAGGTGTAAGTAGGTTACGTGATCAAAGAATTGAGCCACTTGGTCTATCCTAGCCTGATAGGGTGCCAGGCTTTCACGCCGGATTTTCCAGGATCCCGTAACTTGGTTGATGATCGGTGACGAATCCCCGTGTACTCGTAGATTTTTGATGCCTAAGCTTACCGCCGCTTGTAGTCCAATTAGACAAGCCTCATACTCTGCAGCGTTGTTCGTCACTTCAAGTCGAGTTTGTGGCAATCGGTGTATGCTCACCTTCGGGAGAAATGAGCAACACTCCTATCCCAAATCCTCTTAGGTTTGATGCTCCATCAAAGTATAGATCCCAAGAGTCTACATCTGTTTGAAGTATATCCTCGTCGGGAAATGACCAAGTATCTATGGTTTGTGCGTCGTTGATGGGATTTTCTGCGAAGAATTCGGCGACGGCGCGACCCTTTATTACTTTCAGTGGCACGTATTTGAGGTCAAATTCCGAGAGCATCATGGTCCATCTTGCAAGACGTCCGTTGAGAACGGGTTTCTCGAAGAGGTATTTGATTGGATCCATTTTGGAGAATATCTTGTGAGTAGCTAAGCATGTAGTGACGTAGCTTCTTTGTTGCCCACACAAGAGCGAGGCATGTCTTTTCGAGTTGCGAGTATTTGCACTCGTATTCCAAGAACTTTTTACTTAGATAGTAAATAGCTCTTTCTTCACTTCCTACAGTTTGAGCTAGCATAGCACCCATGGCAGTTTCAGTTACTGTGAGATACAAACCAAGAGGTTGATCTTGTTGTGGCGGCATGAGCACTGGTGGTTTAGCTAATATCTCCTTGATTCGGTCAAACGCCTTTTGACAATCATCATCCCACATGGTGTGGTCTGTTTTCTTGAGTTTCTTGAAGATAGGCTCGCAAATCATCGTAAGTTTCGATATGAATCGACTTATGTATTGAACTTTTCCCGGGAATCCTCGACTTCTTTTTTCGTTTGAGGTTGTGGCATTTCAATCGAGCTTTGATTTTGGAAGGATCTATTTCTATACCTCGTTGGCTAACGACGTATCCTAGGAGTTTGCCAGATGTTACCCCAAATGTGCATTTCTGAGGATTGAGTCTCATGTTGTACTTCCGTAGCCTTGCGAAGAACTTGCGAAGGTTCGCAATATGTCCCTCTCTTTCCTTGGATTTGACGATCATGTCATCTACGTATACCTCGACTTCTTTATGCATCATGTCATGTAGGAGTGTAGTCGCGGTGCGTTGGTATGTAGCTCCGGCGTTGATCAATCCGAACGGCATTACTGTATAGCAATAGGTTCCCCATTGGGTGATGAACGTGGTCTTATGCATGTCTTCCATGGCCATTTTGATTTGGTTATAACCCGCATATCCATCCATGAAGGATAGTAATGCGTGGTCTGCAGTATTGTCCACTAATATGTCGATGTGAGGTAGAGGAAAGTCGTCTTTTGGGCTTGCTTTGTTCAAATCCCTAAAGTCAACACAAACTCGGATTCTCCCATCCTTTTTGGGTACGGGTACTATGTTAGCTACCCAGTCAGAATACTCGGAAACTTTGATGAACCCGGCTTTGAATTGCTTGTCAACTTCTTCCTTAATCTTTAGAGCCCATTCTGTTCTCATTCGTCGAAGCTTCTGTTTCACAGGTTTGAAACCTGGCTTAATCGGAATCCTATGTTCGGCGATATCCCTGTCGATCCCTGGCATGTCTTTGTAGGACCAAGCGAAAACGTCTTTGAATTCATTTAGGAGGTCTATGAAGTCGGCCCGTTCGGTAGAGCTCAAGGTAGTCCCTATCCTAAGTTCTTTGGGTTCTAGTTCAGTTCCTATATTGATGGGTTCGGTGTCCTCAATTACTGGTCCCCCTTCCCCTTCCTGTAGTATCTCTTTGGCTACGTAGGGAGGTATCTCGGTCAAGTCTGGGTTTTGGTCATCCTCAGTATCATCATAAACAGAATTGCACTCAAGATAACGCAAAGAGTAAGCAGAACCTGATTTATTCATATTAAGATTTGAGTAAAGTTGAAACAAAGAAGCCAACTGATCCATGGTCAGTGGCGGCAAAGGAACAGTAGTTGGGGCATTTCCCGAACTATTGTGACTACTTGAAAGTAAGCTAGGAGAAACGAAAGGAGTGGGGATGACGACAGGAGTAGACTCTCTAATGACTTCTCTAGACTCTGACTCTGACTCCGACTCCGACTCTGATTCGAACTCGTCGTCTTCTGGCTCTTCCTTGAACATCTCTCCTTCTCCAGTGGTGAGCTTGAAGAGTCTTCCTTGATTGTTAGTCCATTTGATTGATTTTCTCCATCCTTTCTGCTGCTTTGTATCGATTTCTGTGATTAATGCGGTGGGGTTGAAGCGATCGTCTTGAAGGATCGTAGTAATGATCTCATCCTGCGCGGCCCTAACAAATCGGTCCTCTCCGAACAATAGATTCATGGTGATGGTTGGAGAAATGGTGGAATAGTTCCCTTCATTCTCGATTGCATGGATTTCATTTTCGATGGGAGAAATGAGGTGTGAGCAATCTAATGTAGATTCATCACTTGTAATCACTAGAACTCCAAGAGGATTCTGAGTGTTGTTGGGTTTACCTCCTGGTGGAATGGGAAGCCGACCATCTTCGATCATATCCTGAAGCACGTGTTTCAACTTGTAGCATTTTTCTGTGTCGTGCCCCTTGCCCCTATGGTATTCACAGTAGGAATTTTCATCCCAAAACTTGGACTTCCTTTCGGGTTCGGGAGTAGGTCCAATGGGTTGGAGTTTGCCTTGCTTCATTAGCCTTTTTAGAGCATTGGAGTACGTATCCCCAAGGTTTGTGAACTTCCTTGGTGGGCTAGTTTTCTTGGATGGCTCGAGAAGGTTAACTTCGTCGGTCTTGCTAGTAGAGCCGTATGAACGACTCGTGGACCCTTGATATCCTCGACCTACCGTTTTGGACAAGAGTCCTTTGCGGATGTCATCTTCAATTCGTGTCCCTAACACGGTTAAATCTTTGAAAGTCTTGATGTTTTGATATCTCAAATGGTTGGCATATATGGGCTTGAGATTGTCCACGAACTTCTCCACAAGAGTGGCCTCATCTGGGCGTTCTACTAGTTGAGTACTAGTCTTCCTCCACCTACTTAGAAAGTCGGTGAATCCTTCCTTGTCATTTTGGGTAAGAACCTCTAGAGTGCGCATGTTGACTTGGATCTCGGCATTATCCGCGTATTGTTTCGAGAATTCGATCGCGGCGTCCTCCCAAGTAGCGACCTTTTTGTGATCTAAAGTGTAGAACCATTGCTTTGGGATGGTGTCCAGAGATGAAGGAAAGATCCTTAAGAACATCTCGGGTTTGATGCCTTTGATAGACATGTAGTCCTTGAAGGCGCGGATATGGTTCAAAGGGTTCTCGTGTCCTTTAAACTTAGGGATATCCGTCATGC
The DNA here is from genome assembly GCF_048544455.1 of Silene latifolia. Classification (NCBI taxonomy): domain Eukaryota; kingdom Viridiplantae; phylum Streptophyta; class Magnoliopsida; order Caryophyllales; family Caryophyllaceae; genus Silene; species Silene latifolia. The sequence continues at coordinate 61,813,905 of NC_133526.1, read as the reverse complement.
TAAAGTTAGTGGGCAATTTGGAATTGACGGCTTCATACTTACGATTGTTCTCCCTGTAAATGTCATTCCCCTTGAGGTACATCAATTGTTCCTCTAGGTATTGGAGTCTTTTCTCAGCTATAGTCGTCCCTATGGGAGGATTTTCATCTTTAGACTCATCATCAGAAAAGCGTGCTTCATTTTTAGGGGAAGGCAACCTTCCCTCTACGTCAAAGATACGGCCTTCGATAAGTTCAAGGCGGTCATAGGTTTGTTCTTGAGTGATTTGCATTTGGGCCAGCGCGGCTAGGATTCGATCACTATTCTCTTGAAGTTGTTGGAGGTTCGTTTCATCACTTGATCCGGGCATCTTGGAAACTGGATAAGAGATCGGCGACGAATCAAAACACGATCGACCATTCTATCACACTTGCTAAAAGAGGAAAAGTTTTGACTCGTGAAGTGGGTGTGTGCCACTTGTGTTGAGTGAGTTTTGAAGAAAGACAAGTTCTTTGGAAATGTGCGTCCTAGCCAACTGTAGTGTAGTTGTAGGAGTGGACTCGAAGTGAGGTTTTGAAATGGGCTTGTGGCCCGAATTTTGACACGACAAACGGACAGAGTTTTGACCGGATTTTGTACTAATTAAAGGCCCTTTTTCGAAATCCTTGATTGAAAAACGGGTTTTGATTTTCGAAAATTCGTCATGGTTTTGTTTAGAATGGTGATCACATAAGGTTTACATATTTATACAAGCATTATAACGGGATCTTTGAGTGCATTTAGAAGGGTTTTGGTTTAAAGGGTGGGTTGCCATACCGAACCATCAAACCCGAAGTCTGTGGAGAGGCTCGTGCCAAACAAGAGTAAGGCCGATTCCTAGTCCATTTCCTCAAGTAGTGAAGGCCCTTGATACAAACAAGAGTAAGCATCATGGTATGGATGACGTCAATCGCTATCCATCCTTAGGCCCAAATAAGAATTAGGACCGTTTAGACGGGACGATTGGTCAAATGGGTTGGGTTGGGCCTAGGAAGGCCGAATTAAACGGTCTAGGAAGACCGAGTTATGAAAACCGACAATTGTCTTGTACAAACTTATTCCCTAACCTTGTTCAAGTTTCACCCTAGCTACACGTAAGTGTATTCCCAATGAGTCGCCAAAGCGTGGACAGCGGGCCGCCCACGGGGCGCTTGGAGCGAAGGGGCTCGAAAACAAGCGTTTGCATTTTGTATGGAGTCGCCACCAATTTTTATGGGAAATTGGAACCGTTCGAATACCTCATGTCATGTCAAGACACAAAGTAGTGACATGAACACTAAGCAATCGTTACCCTTAGCATTCTATGTCTAGAATGACTCTCGTGGATGCCAATGAACACGGGTGCTCACAGATATCTGAAGTAAGGGGTGAGGGTACGTATTAGGAAGCTCTTTTGATCGAACACCTAATCCCGCCCGCCTCGATAGCGGCCTCTACTAATGATTAGGGAAGTTTATTTATACTCGATATATCGTCGGCTATATGCATGCAATGCAACATCCATAGATTAATCCTAACATGTGAGAATTTACTAAGTCGGTAGACAATTAATTAGCAAACAATTGATGTCGAAGTAGGATTTAATGTCAATTTACATGTGAAAACATACAAATAATAAAAGCGATACAATAATTATAAATTTCAATAAGGAAAATACATTAATTACATTGAGATAGGCGATTTATGTCGAAAATACCTTTAAAACGGATGATTTGAGAAAAAGAAAATAAAAGAATAAAACAAGGAAATACGAATAAGTGGAAGGTGATAATACGGATATTAGTTGATTAATACGTGATCTAAACAAACTAGGTCAAGGCAGAAAAGGAGTTCAGAGGCGAAATCACCTGGAACAAAGCAGAAGACATGCGCGCCCTTTGGAAGAAGCGCGGCGATTCTTTGCGTCATGTTTCAAGGGTGAGTTCTCAGTGTGAAGTTTTAAGCGGAAGCTATGATTGTTAACGTTTGATTGATAAATTAATGGATTGATTATTATTTAGACTCGGATGAAAGTGATTAATGGATTATTTACATATGATTGAGGTCATAAAACAGTAGGACATGGATGAGACGTAATTAAACGGATTATTTATGTGAAGGGTCGATGTTAATAAACAATTAATTAAACTAACAAACCGAATTAATTAGATTAAACACGATGAATGATGACGAATTAGTGATGAACAATAAATAAACAGGTGAAAATATATCAACAATGAATTTTAAACTCAATATGAACGAATTGAATCCCTAAAACTCGAAACTTGAATTTAATGACGAAAACCCGCAAATATGAATTATAAGGGATTTGAGTCGGATTTATGATGAATTAAAACATGTTAATGATGATGGTTAATATACATATGAATTATTAAACTATCATGATGAAGAATTAACAGACGAACAAAACGAAAGAGACAAATTTGATACGAATTACAGAGGACGGAGGAAGAAGAAAAGAAGCGAGAAGCTGGCGGCCTCACGAAGAGGCGCGGCAGTGCTGCGCTCCTTCAAGAGGCGCAGCGATTCTTTGCGTCTTTTCTCGACGTCTATCTACTGGAAATCCGCGAAAACAGGTTTTAAAAGACGGTTTGTAGAAATCGATTTTAATGGTGTTTCCGACATAAATCTTACAATTGTTATACAATAATTAAAATACAATAAATAAAAGGAATTAAATACACCCTCAGACTTACATGTTGACGGAACGAGGAGAACTAAGAAGATCGATTAGTGAATGCTCGACGCGAATGCAAGGAAAGAGTGCCCTCGAAAGAGGAAAACGATTTAACAAGATTGATTAATTAGATTGATTGAGTGTAGTGGTCAAATTGGTCGGTCATGCAACGGAAAGGCTGGTACCCGGAAAGATCCGAGCTTACGTGGTCGGAAGTCCAAGCACGTAGGCGCCAATTAGTAAGAACGAAGTCTAGAATGCAAAGGGAGAAGAGAAGGGCGGACACTCGCGTGAGAAATATGAGGAACGAAGGCTCCTATTTATACTAATCACGTGAAGGAATAGGGTTTCGGAGACTCTTTGGAAGTGAATCTCGGAAAGATATAAAAAAGATACGTTAATCATGCAAAGAAGGGCCTGGGAAGAGCGCGCAGACCACTGCGTCTCTTGGAAGAGGCGCAAAGACTGCCGTGCGTCTGTTCCCGAGAGGTTTCTCCTGTTTAAGAAAGATTTCCGTGTTTAAGTTATGGTAGGACGGATTTAATTCGATTATCTTTTGAATATTACGGGATATTATTTGCCAAAAGATAAAATTTGAGAAATATGGAATAGAAATATCCGGAACATTCCGAACATTCGACTCGGGATTTAAACTATCGAGAAAATGGAGACGGTTTTTGACCCGGACTCCGAATGTACTCTAATTACTGCCAAAACGACCGTATCGGTACGTAGATGACAACTAATAGGTTGACATTTAATATTTGAGCAATCACTTGACGATAATCTTACGAACTGTCACTAATCGTTCCGCGAATCAAACATGCGGCCCAATCATCACCGGGTGGTTTGCGAGGGGTGCAGAAACGAGGTGTCTACACAATTCCTTAAAATTGAACAATTCAATTTGTGAGAGAGGATAATCATCTTATTGTAATGGGATTAAATAAGATTTATTTTAGTAATAAAATGCTTTGTTACTAAAATTGTTTATTGCTTGAGAAACAATAGAGATACGAATGAATGGTTAATTATAATTACAAGATGTTTTGAATTATAATTATATGAACCATTTTATTTATGTGATCAAGTATCACTAGTCAAATTGTTGTATGTAATTTAATAATTCATGAAATGATATTTATGTGATAAATATGCATTAAATTAATTAATAACATGTATCATACTACATGTGACATATTATGTGACAAATGACAAATTGACAAAATAAAATGGTAGTCCATTTTATGTATATGGACCGAAAATGGAGGGTGTGTTAGTGGGTTATGGTTGTTTTATTTTATTTGATAAAATGACATAATGATGCCTACCTACAACTAGTCTTACACCTACTCTTACACATCTATTTCTTGTGAAGACAAAAAGGAGAAAGTAAGATGCCCTATATTGGACTACCAAAACCGTCCACCCTCCATCAATCTTAAGAGAATTTTATTCTCTTATTATTATTCATTCACATGCATCATTTACTTATGCATCTTTCCTCTTTTCTCTTCCATCTTTCTTAAAAACTTGAGAAATGCTGATCCAAATTGAAAAATCACATTACTACTATTATTAATGTTATATATGAGTATTAGTAATCAATTTTAAGGTAAACTACTAAATTAATATCTAGCTAATATTATTTAGTGGGGATAAGGGATAATCTTGGGTGCAATCAAGAGGAGTGGCTTCTATACTTGAAGTCTTTGGAGGATCATCCTAATATATGGAAAGCTCAAGAACAAGTGAGGTAGGAGACTTCATTTGTGCCCATTTGGCCGAAATATTCATATGGTATGAAACGATTTTTCCTTACTCTTATTCTAGTTTTGCATGCATAAGATCTTTAAGTTTTTATGACTAAAACTTTAAACCAAAATATGTGATATTTATAATATAATTTCCTTTCACTTGGGCGAACAGTCTCTAGTCAAAGAATTGACTCAATATAATACTATAGTAACTCTCGCCACGACCAGGCTATAGAAAATTTGCCTGAACTCTATAAGCGGTCACTGCCCGACAAAGTGTCTCATACAGTCTGCCTATGTGATCAACTAGTCATCTTTTATGACTCTATGGCACTTGAACTTGCCATCAATCGAGTCACACTCTAGTCACTAGGAGACGTCACCTCATATAATTGACTAAGGGTGAATACTATGTTAATCCAGTTCACTTTAATATGGTTAAACATTGTCTCGAAAACCTATTTGGAAAACAATGTATTATTGGAAAAGAGTTTTGAATAAAACTCAAATGATGAGTATATTATCACATATGTAAAATTGATACAATGTCAATTACTACATAATCTATAAATCATTTTTAATCTTGCATATAGTTGATCATCTCAATTCAATTGAAATGGCATGACACATCATGTTAAGCCTATGAGAAGGCTTTGGTTAGTAAGTCTCAATAACACTTTTCACTTTCCTAGCCTTACTATATACTTTTTCCCTTTGTTATATATAATCTTTATTATAAAAATTTTGAGTACGTGTCTAGATGCAATCTGGACATAGGCTCTCTGGCCTTGAATAACTCCCACTGTCCTCACAGTGTGTAGGGATAGGACTTTTGGTTAGTGGAACGAACTACCATAGTTCCTCCAATTCACAAAACCTAATCCTAACATCATCTCCTCCTTCTTGCATATCACATTACTGCAAGTGTACTCAATTTCTGTTGTATATATCTCATTGTTCAACTGCCTAAAAGGTTTCTAGCAGATGTCCGCCTTAAATAATATAGCCAAGATGGTTTTCCAACCATCCTTATGTGTTTAGAATATGGTTTTTTGTGTAACTTATTGCACATAAATCCAATGATTATTTCTACACACTTATCCTCTCTTATCTATCACTATAGATTCGGATACTAAAGATGTCTTGCAACTCTTCCTAGTCTCCCAATCACTTCTTCACGGAAGAGAGTATTGGCCCATCATTCTCAATGAATAATATGTTATCTACATATGAGACATAGAAGACAATCATTAGTGCTTCTTGAGTACTAATGAATAGACTATATGGCTATATATTGACTTTCATAAATATTCGATTTTAATTTTTCGTCATACTCTAAGTATACGAATTATAAGAATGGTGATACATATTAGCTTAATGAATTAATCCCGCAACGGAAGCAAGTGGATTCAATTTCTACATATTCAATACCTTTGAACTTGTCTAGACTTTTATCAATATAAGAATATTCATTTAAAGCTAATATCCTCTTAGAACAATCTTCATAAGTCTGGATACCTTAGAGATGTATTATTTCTCTCCTAAGTCTTTCATCATTCACAAGATCAATATGTTGTTTACATATAAGACTATTAACACCACATTACTCCCACTAAACTCCTTGTATAAACAGAACTACTCGACAATTCGAGACATGTTTATCACAAGATCCAAACATACAATTCAACTCCTTAACTTCTACTTAAGATTTCTTCTTAAGTTTGTATCCTACCTTGATATAGTTGGATTTTCAAAACTCATGCAAATATCCGAATACAATGAAGCGTTGTTTTTGCGAGCAAAACCTTTGCCACCAACAACTAACCAAGCTTAATAAACATTTTCATGTTTATGCTTATTTCGGGGTTTGTTACTTTCAAAAATAACATGACTTCTGTCCACTTTAGGTTTCGAAGAAATAATAACTGATTTTGACCAAGAAGGAACATCTTCCTACGTCTTATTCTCAGTTTGTGGCTCTTGAACATTTTCTGAGTTTGTGGCTCTTGAACATTTTCTCCCACTCTGTCTTTAAGAAATAATCCTCTTTTCTCAAAAGACAGCATCACGAGCTACAAACCTGTTGTTCTCGTGATAGTTGGGTTACAAAGCCACATGCTTTCTTCCAAAACAAGCTACAACTTAGGTACCGGCCTAATCATATCATATATGAATTGTACTTGATTGCTTTAACTATGTTTTGTTTTAGTGGAATAAATAAATACTAGACAAATTGTGATATAAACTACTTCCAACTTTATAGTAAAGATTCAATCATATCGTATAGGATTCTTTGTATCCTTATAACACACGTTATCTTTATAGGGTGTGATTATGAAAGTGATCTTGTGATACCCTATCACACTCTATTTGGTGTAAATCAAAGTCATTACTTTATTTTTCCAACCTTAACAAAGTACTAATACTTTGATTATATAATCTCTCGGTTTCGATACTTCATGTAAAGAATTCATTGAACTTATTCAACGAATTTCTCTTCTTACCTCATTAAGTGGATATCGAGTATCTACCTAATTCGTTGGTAAAAAGATGAAGAAGTAATAACCTTCTCTGATTGAAATTGTATTCGACCATACACTTCAAAGTGTAAACAGGGCGAATGTCTTGCTCTATTCATAATCCTTTTCCAGAAAAAAGTTATGAATTAACTTGCTTTGAATACAAGATTTTCACACACCAAGAGATTCCCAATCAAATGGTTTGGGAGACTAGTCAAAACTAGTTTCTAAATGCGAATTTCAATCGGGAATTGAGAAATGATTGGGGTCACCAACTTGAGTCTTGTATATATATGACATTTATTTTTAGTTTGAATATAGCTACCTTGATTTGTATGGTCTCACCATAAACTTAATCGTGGTATGTAAGGGCACAACTCTTGTTTTAATTGTATAATAGAGAAACCCTTTGCGTTTTATACAAAAACTTGAATTATATTCTTAATTAGACTTAGTGTACATCATAACAATTATTGAGGTACAATTCTAAATACAAAACTAAAATGAGTATGCTACAACATTCATATGTTCATGGATGACATGGCAACTACCCTAGTTCCATTCGTGCAAATTTCTGAACTTATTCTTGCTAGTCGTCACACGATAATGCCAAATATCATGATGAAATCCACAAATTTGTATCAATTACTCATGATGTGGTAATTGGCAAGAATGTAATGTCGATGTCATGTATTTTAAAGAAGGAATATGTTGGAGTCACACGACCAACTTCCTTAATCTTTACTTATTGGGGTTTGTATCTATTTTAGTGTCTAACACCTTCTCTTTCGAACCTAGTTCTATCCTTAACAATTAAGATAGATACTTACTTCTCATTGCTCCCACTCATTTCAAGAATTTCTACTTGATGAAGACTTATCTTCATATAAATTCCTAGTTAATCCTTCACAAGGGTTAACTCTATTGTGGTATTTGGTAAATCAAAATTTCTAACAAATCAATTTACCAATTTAACATTGTCATGTTCTTAATTACTTTAGTGCTTAATGACAAGTGTTTAGTTTGAGCAATAAGACTTTTCAACCGTGGATGCATAGATGATATTATCAAAACATATTTTGACTAATTATTACTTCTATTCACACATCTTTATAAGAAATCATACATAGACATGTTAGGAATTTAAGATACTAATATTATATGACATAGGACAACTCCTATGGAGTTCTATGGAATAGAACGATTCCTATGGAACTAGTCCATGCCCTATATAAACGGTTCAATTGAGGATTTAGAAATAAATTCTATTTGTCTTTGGCTATAGTGCGTGGTTTAATGGAGACATAAGTTAAAATCGAAATGATATCGTATATTAATAGGAGAAGTGATAAAGAACAACATAAAACAACGAAATAATGGGAAAAGAAACATTCATCGTTAATATATATTAAAACATTTTAACATGTTTTATCATTTATATAATGACCTCCACCCAATTATATAAATGATTCCGAGATCCAAATCCATATTAATTCGGGCACGGGGAAACCGATGCATCCCTCACTAATATAACTCAGTGGGTTACTCTTTAACCGATTCTACAATTAGAACTCTTGGTCGATTAAATTATATTAAGCTCATCTCTAGCCCCGGAACATAAAAATAGTCTTTATATCCCGTTGAGTCCAACCAAATTTCGCGTGTAATAACGTTTTATTACCCCACTTACACAATGAAAAATGAAAGTACCCCGGGAAACCGAATCTACACCAAATGTCAAAGGTATTCATGGGTCCTACTATTTGGAAAGGCTAATCTCAATTTTAAATATGTGAGAGGTCTTGTCGATTAATTATCTATCACTTTTATGTGAACTATATTAGTGAACTAACGATAATTATAATCGACACGGTCGAAAAGACGATATAAATATATAAAAATGCATGTAATGTTAATGGCGATTTGGCAAGAAAATCTGTGAGGTCAAAAATACTCTAAGGAATGGTTACATTAATGGTAAATGGCGAGGTTCTGATATGGAGTACACTATTGCAGATGGGTACAATTGGTTAACTGAGGTGCCTAGCATTAAAGTTCAATGGTATAAGGTGGTATGGAATAAATATAATGTTCCTAGATGGGAGTTTATTATTTGGCTAATTCAGCATAAACGTTTACTTACTCTGGATAGACTAAAAATGAGGGGAATGAATGTACCTGAGGTTTGCTTTCTCTGTGCTTCTGAACCTGAGAGTCATATACACTTGTTTTAGGAGTGTTGTTTTATGAAGAGATGCATACAGCTACTGGCTGATTGGGTTCATATTCCAATTGCAAAACATCAGACTGTGACTAGTTTGCTGAAGCTTAGAGGGATTTCTTCTCTCTCAAGAAAGATTATCATTGCACATGTGGTTGGCATCCACTACTGGGTTTGGAGATGTAGGAATCTCTGCAGAATGGAACACTTTGTTATGCAGCCTGTTCAAGTCTTTAAACTAATCAAATAGGAGTGTTGTAGGCGGTTTCAAGTCTCATTTGCAGGAAGTATGGGTAACTAACAAAAAGAGTTATGATGAATTTCATAGGGTAAGGATTGAAGTAGAAACAATAGGAATGTCGAGGGTAGAGTTTTTATAGGTCATTAGCATCAAACTTAAGGGAGGAGCAAGATGAAGTGAGGAAGAGAGGTATAAACGGTAACGCTTATGGTCAAAGAAGAAGATGAATTAGACAACAAGGAAATGCCAGGCACTCAAACCTCAAACAACAACACCATCCTAAACGGTCCTGAAAACTTCCTAACAACAAAACTTATAATCACAACATTCCCAAGAATTTCCTCAAATCACTTATGTTACTTCATCCTAAGTCATTCCATGAAACAAGGTACTCTACTATAAGTGTGATCTCACCACTCGAAATCCTCAAACACCCACAAACAACTTCCACAAGATCAAGGTTAAGGTTTCCAACAAAGCTATACTCATATCCAACTAGTGTCAACCATGGGTTTCTCAAAATAGTAAAATCCTCAATCAAAGATCCGAATACCAAGCTATAAATTCCCAGAAAGGGTTCCTCAAATATTCCACCATTCAATTCCATCCATTTAAAGTTAAGTACTAAGCACTAGTATCCCAAACATGAACAACAAAGCCAAGTTCTAAAACCATAGTAACCAATGCAACTCACACTTGACACACAAAATCCACCAATTAAATATACTCACTTTATCAAGAATTTAGGTATAAGAACTATCAAGTATGTCCCATCACACTACCTAAGTCTTTCCAACATCAAATCCTCTTAAAACCAGGATTAAGGGTCAAACACAACAATCTTCTCAAAGGTCAAAATTCCCAACCAAGGTCAACATTTCTAAAAAGAAAGAGTACTATCAAAAGGGCGTTAAGTAAGGATAAGCAAGGAACAAAGAACAAGTTAGGGGTATAAGAGTAGATTTCAAAATAAAGGAGAAGAGAGTTTAGAAGAAGGATAAGCATCAAGAGATAGAGAATAAGGCAAGATACACAAAGAATGAGAAACATCTTCAAGGAAGTAGAAGCATTCTTCAAAGGTTGAACAAATCTTCAATCCTCAGCAATAGGCACCAAATCTTGATCACCACATTGGTAAGTTTACAGTCATTGATCCAAGGGCACAACAATTATAAAATGGCAATCAACAAACATGTTAGAATCTAACAAAGAGCAAACACACTACAGACTACCACCTTAGGTCCTTAAGTCTACCCATCTCTCATTCATTATTCAAGGTCAAGTTCAAATTAAATTTGGGGTACACGTGTGTGTGTCGGGAGCAACATAGGCTCTGATACCAACTGTGACACCCCGCGATAACGCGGAAATATAACTAATAAATTAATACGGAAATTTAGGAGATTTTAAAAACTTTTAGATCACAAATTAAAGATTAAAGCGCGGGTGCCAAAACAAAATGAAACAATTACTAAAATAGACAAATTTAGGTTATTACAACCCAAGTCTGGAAAGCGGGGAAAAGATATCCCACGAATAAACAAATAAAGGGTTTCTAAATTAGAAATTAAGGTCCAAGGGTTTAGTTCTCGCTAGCCCACACGTCTTCCCCACGTAAGCATCTTCACAACCTGTCATTCATGTAAACATGAACGCCACAGTCAGTGGGGAGTAACTCAAGGTTCTCCCAGCCACAATATGTCGAAATGCAAGTAAACAACCACTTAATAAAAACATATGAATCATGCATCACATGTGAACAATGAAGATCAAGGAGATATAATGAAAATCATGATGAGATAGGCATAATGCTTCCTTAATGAAATAGGCATGATACAACAGGATAAACATGCAATCAAGGGCATAGAACAACCAAGTCGACCAACTCATATTGACACGACTCAACAAGTGTAAGACATATACTTAGTATGAACTCACAAGACAACCATTTAGACTCCAACCTCTTGGTAGGACGACAATCATAATATGGTCCTAGTCTAAACCTGGATCCAGACTCTCGGGATGGACGTCACCCGATTCGATAAACGATATACCAATCGTATCCAAGACTCGAAACATGGCACACACTCGTAACCAAAGGTCGAGTAACCTCTAATCGGAAACATGGCACACACTCGTAACCAAAGGTCCGAAGAAAGGCGGAAGGATATCCTAATTCGGAAACATGGCACACACTCGTAACCAAAGGTCCGAAAGAGGAAAGATAACCCAATCCGGAAACATGGCACACACTCGTAACCAAAGGTCCGAAAGAGGAAAGATAACCCAATCCGGAAACATGGCACACACTCGTAACCAAAGGTCCGAAAGGGGTAAATAAGAAATGTCAAGTAGTCACACAATGTAAAACGTCACACTTGAGTCACAATAAGAGTAAGAATGATCATGCAAACATCATATGACACGGGACCATTAATGTCACATTCATACTCATGGCTTGCATCTCACCATGAGTACGGATGGGAACATCAATCCCGACGATCATATCGCAACTAGAGGGCTTATAGCTCACCCCTAGTATCCGATAGGACCAAGACTCTCACAACAGAACAATACAAGGCATTATCAAGAACTTGACTCTTACAAGTACTTATATAATAAATGTTTCATGCTTGTGTTTTATTATTATCTATTCCGTTTTATGGTTTAACATGCCGGTTAAATAAGATATAAAAAGTGATAATGAATAATTTACGCTAAATGAAGATAAAACTGAATGAAGCGTAACCAACCCAAATGGGTCATTCATAATTCCATACCATGATATTGGCCCATGAAGCATACAAGTCCAACTAATTGAAACATGACAAGTCCAACTAATAAAGCATAAGAAGTCCAATTAAATGACCATAACAAGTCCAACTACACTAAGACATATCAACACATAAAGAAAGTGAACGGAGGAGGGAACATGGTGTAGGCATGTGAAATCCAAATAGTCCGACACAACAAGTCCAATGAATACATGTGTAAAGGGGCGATATTAACGAAATACGATATATATGTATAAAATACGAGACGGTAATTAAATAATTTCCAACAAACCAAACTAGCGCCAACAAGCCGTAATTACAACTCAAGGGACAACTTGGGTAGCCCTTAAACACGACTCGTATCTAGCCCTACACGGCCTCACCACCAGCCACGTTTCCCACCCCAAACATAACCACAATTTAACCCACATCCGGCTACCAAAACATCCCTAACCAACTATCAAAGCTGCCCCAAACGAACCACCATGGGCAACCCCATAATAGGCCATCGACAGCCCGTGGTGCAGTCCCTTAACAATGTCAAACCACCATCATTCCCTGCCCGAAACAGAACCAAAGGGGCAGGCTACCAGACTCGACAAAACAGGCCGCGCCGAGACACTTGACACGATATTTTCGACTGGAAGCAAGACGAATCTTTCCCAATAACACGAGTCCTAGAAGGTGATTTTTTGACATTTAAGAGTGACACAAAAACAATCCCAACATGTAGTATACACCCGTCCTCAAAACTGTCCCACCAGACCCGCCAAGGACAGGCCAAAATGAAGGCCGCGACAGGTCGTACAAACAGGCTGGAAATTCCCTTCGTTGGCGGAAAAACAGGGTCCAAAGCAGACCCAACGACCCTATTCTAAGACGGAAACGAAAGTAAAATTTAGACGGAACAAAGCGCAATTAAAATCAGAGGTCGGAATCTAAAATCCAGCAGCACCAAACACAAGCAAACGGCCTCATACTCGCTAGTCTACCTCCGACTACCGTATGCCAATATACGACCATTATCATACTGTCACTGAAACTCATTCCCAGACTTTAGTTAACATAAAAGACAACCATCTAAGTGAGAAAAACATAAAGAATCCAACTTTAAGGTGAAAGAGTGAAAAACCAAGTACAAGGGACGAAATTTCGACATGGTTGTCGAGTAACCTATCACCGTTACCTGTTTTTGATCTCTGAAAGTCCAAGGAACCGTCCAAGGGTGATTCTAAACCCAAAATGGAAGAGATTAGCTCCAAAAATCGCATCTTTGAAAGACGAACGAAATGAAACCGGATGAAAGCTTGGCTCTTTTTTTATATAGGAAGAAGGAGAATGAGGAGGGGAAGCTAATGGAGTAAGTTTTATGAAATTTGGTTGAGTAATAGAGGAGGGATCGGGTTTTGTAGGTCGACTGAAATTTGTACGGTCACACTGTCATTGTTGCTGTTGCTTTGTTTGTTGCTTTGTTTGCACGAGGAAGAAGAAAGAAAATGAGGGGAGTGGGATTTTTTTTGGGTCACGGTCCTCAAAAACAACCTCAACAATAAATAATAATAAAAATAATATATAATAATAATATAATAATATATAATAAAGTAGAGTGTAAGATGTAAGGGGGGGTGTGTTGTGTTGTCGATTTCTGGTTGGTCCAGATTAAAATAGGTACAAAGCGAAATGTGACGGTCTATAGCTAGACGGAAATTAAGACAGAAATTATTATTATTACCGTCACTATTATTATCCGACCAAAAATACGTATACATATACTATTATATAAATCATGCCTTAAAGATATAATTCAATCGTACGTATTTTTATAAAAAAATGAGCTTTTATATAATATTTTTATAGAACTCGTGTTTGACATAAAATTAATTAAATCGAATAATTCAAAATTATCAAATAAAGTAATCAAATAGATTAATAAATTTTAAATGTTAAAATGGGAAATTCGCGGGTGTTACACCAACCATCTAGACCCGACTCGATAACTACTACCCATCCTCGTGACACACGCCCAAAACAGGACACACCAAATCCGCAAGCTCGAACCTACAATGACGAAATTGTCACCAGGAAACTACCCCTCATATGCGCAATAATGTAATGCCTGGATCCTGGGGTTCAACTCGACTTATATATATAGGGCGTTTAACGACACCGAACCTTCGCCGTATCGATACAAAAATAAAGCATTCTGCTCACTTGTCCATGCCTATCCTCGACCACCACCAACCCATTAAAAGCCTCGTGGGTCACCCTAATAATGACCCAAACCGTGGCACCACTTTACTACAGATGTAGCACAGCCCAACATCAAAAACTCGACATGAAACAACCCAACTTCTAAAAGGATACGATATTATTGCCATACTAAAAGAAACCATGTGCATACCTTAAAAAGTTGAAGAATTATGAAGACGGAACTAAGGTAGTGAGAAGACTGTTTTGGTAAAAAAATACCTAATAGTTACTTTGTCTTAGGTGGGTTAAAGCGGTCAATTGTTAGTCGATTTTATGGTAGCGTGATTGTACTTGAAAACTAATGGAACAAAATAAAGAATGCAAAAAAGTAAAGGACACGAGAAATTGGTGACGCGGAAAACCCGAATGTGGGAAAAACCGCGGGGGAGTCGGTATCCCACCAAATGTATGCACTATAACTTCTGGGGTACTGAAGAGGAACAATGTATGAATACAATTATGGCGAATAAAGTATAATATTCGTGGCTGGTGATGATGATAATTTTCTGGAGCTGAGACTTGAAGTGTGAGTGGGGAATGAGTGAATGATCTGCTGCTTTGCTCTTATTTCGTATTTTATAGATGTTTCCCTTGACTCAATCTTCCTCAGCACCCGCGCCTGTTTCTGCTCAACCACCCTACTTTCGTGGGATTGGTTATTGACCGGGTTTCATGGGCTTCGCATATCTTTGCTTGGGGCTACTCTTTAGAGTTGTGCTTATTTGAGATATTTCATTGCCACGTCATTTATCCGCTCCTCTTGCTCTACTCCAATAGTTGGCTGCCACATCACTGGGTGTAATTTAGGTGGAAAATTACCCAAACAATTACCCCCAAAGCAATTGCCATCCACTTGTCCTTGTAATGATGGGAGTTTCTTTCCCAAAGTCAGACTGTCAGAGAGTCCTATTAAAACCATGTCGCATATCTCCTCAACTACCCTTATCCACTTCCCCATGATCTCCCTCTTAACTTCCAACACTTTTCCAACTTTCCTTTTTATAAATACCCCCAGCCCCTTTGTCTCTCTATTTCTTTTTTCCCAAACACTTTTTCTCAGGTACTCTCTCTCTCTCTCTCTCTCTCTCTCTCTCTCTCTCTCTCTCTCTCTCTCTCTCTCTCTCTCTCTCTCTCTCTCTCTCTTCTTATTCATTCCCTACCATGGCTAAAAAATCTACTCGCCGCCCCTCATCCCGTGCTTCTCCTTCACTATCGTCTACCTCGAGCCCTTTTAGGTCCACGAGGATCCTGCCTGAGTCGTATCTGTGCGATTCCTACTATGCTTACTCTGATGTTTCACTAGTGAGGCAGAGGTTCGGGTTGGATGACCGAGTGGAGGTTCATCTTCCCCAACCTGGTGAAGCTCCTGACTTCTATCGTCCTGGGTGGACTTTCATGTATGAGTACCCCTCTCATATGGGTTTCACGTTTCCCCTGCCTTCTCTGGTTCAGCGAGTGCGTTCCTTTAACAAGTTGGCGATCTGTCAGCTCAAGCCACATGCATGGCGTGTGTAAGTCTCGATGTGCGTCCTGGACGAGGATTATGACTTGGGCCTGAGTTTTGGGGATCTGGCGGTGTTGTACACCTAATGACCCATTCAGCATGGCCAGGTGACCCTCAGGCCATGTAACAAATTGAACTCTGGGTGATCCTTCCTCCGAAAGTGAGGGATGAGGGCTGGTACAAGCGTTTCATCTTTGTGAAGATCGATACCATCACCCCTACCCCTAATTAACTGCTCGATAAATGGGCTCCTGTTGGAGGTAACTTCTGCTGTAGGCGTTTTGTCTTCCCCTTTTGATCTCACTGTTCTTACTGGTTTTTCTTGCAGACTTGGTGCAACCAGATCCTACCAAAGATCTTACTGTGGTGACCAGGCTCCTCAGTCTCCCTCCCCAAGCTAGAACCTTCCCCGCCCTCCTTGCTTCGCAGACCACGGGTCCTTCCTCTCATCCGCTCAAGGTAGACGAAGAGGAAGAAGGGGATCAAGAGCCTCACGAAGAAGAAGGCGAAGAAGAAGAAGAAGAAGAAGAAACTCCTTCCAACCTAGAAAAGAAACCTGAGGCGGAACCTTCGATGTCGTCTGGTGAGATATTATTTCCATTTGTTCTCTCTGTTCGTTGTGTTTGTTTACTTTGTGTGACTGGTGCTGATAACCGCTTTTCCTAAGAAAAGCCCTTTCGATGCTGATTTGCAATGGAACTGAAGAAAAGGAAGCTTGCTTCCTCCTCCACCCAACTTGCTCCAAAGAAGAAAGTTGTTCCGGCTACTGAGCCAGAAGAGAAGTCTATTCCTCCTCTGGCGTCGGTGCATCCCAGGGCGCCTTTGCCCAATTGTACGACTCTCCTTCGTTTCCCTCGTGGGTATGGTGGTGAGGCAGGTATTCCTCTCTGGCCTCAACTAGAACAGTTTCTACTACCCGCCACAGTGCAGAAATTGAGTACCAAGTCTATGCCTGAGATCTTGGACATCTCAGTGGAAACTGTCTTCGCTGTAAGTACATTTGTCTTTGTACTTTGTTTTTTGTTCTTACTGAGGTGGTTGCTTAGAGCGGTTTTCCTATTTTGGCAGAGTCTTCAGTTGAACCTGTTTATCCGCAAAGAAGTTCCTCGTCTGATTGGCGATGTGAACAACCTTAACCAGCGGGTTGCTGATCTGGAGGCTAGGATCTCTGCTGCTACCGAGGAGAAGAACACCGCCCATTCACAGCTGGCACAAACTCAAACCCAGCTGGTGAAGGCACAGAGCTCCAATTCCTCTCTGGCCGATAATCTTGCTGCTGCTGAGGGTCAGGTGCAAACCCCGAAGAAGCTGCTGTTGGAATATGTGTCCTCCGACAATAATGCGATCACAACTGTCGATCATGATGATCACATGTTTAAGTCTCATTTCAAGAATACATGTGGGAAGTAATATTTTACAGTCAACTGGTCCACACATATCGGTAATGATTGGCTGACTAGAGTTTGACATTACTGTCGTGCGACGGTGGTGATCAGTTGATCCCCTTAGGTCATACCTAAAGGGTAACACTCTTAATTGAATATTTAGTTGATCGTATGACGATACGAGTCAATTAAATTACTTAAAATAGACGGACGATTTTGGAAGTAATATTTACGTATCTCATTGTAATTCGATTAAATAAGATACGGTCTAAGTAATCAAATTGTTTTATTGCTTAGATGAAATTATTGTTTACGGAAATAATTGAAACTGAATGAATAATTTATTATAAATACAAGACGTTGTGATTTATGATTGATAAACCGTTTTGGTACAAGTAATTATGAATTACTAAGTCGATTTTGTATATGACGTATTTTTATTAATACGTTGATTTTTAATATGTTAAAAATGCATGACAATTTTACATGACTTGTGACATGTGACAAATTGATAAATTGACAAAGATAAAATGGAACCCATTTTATCTAATATGGATCGAAATATTGGAGGGAGTATGATGTTTAAATTGTGTTAAATAATTAAGTGGAGAGCATAATGATTATAACTAGTTTGTAGCCATGCAAACCTAGTTTTTTTGAGAAGAATTACTTGTCCATGCATTGGCGCACTTCTCCTTTTCTCTCCTCTCTCCCCACCGGTTTTCAATAGCCTTCATAGAGAGTTTTTTCTCTCTAATTTTCATTCACCACTTTACATATTATTTCTAGTGTGAGAAATACAATAATCTCTACATCTTATGAAAATCTAGAGAAATAAAAACTCCAAAATTCCTCTTCTCTTGGCCGAAAATTCAAGAGGACAAAACAATATTTTGGGTCAATTTTATTAAGATTAGTATTGTTCTAGTAATAATAATATTAGTCTTTTAAGAGGTTATCTTGGGTATAAATCCTTGGGAGGGATTCTAAGCTTGAATCCTTGTTCATCCAATATTAGGAAGCTCAAGAATAAGTGAGTAGGAGAACTCATTTGTGCCCATATATCCGAAATCTCAATGTAAGGAAAACGATTTCTTCTTTATTCTTATTCATGTTTGCATGTATAAGATCTAAATTTATTTTTATGACAAAATTAAAATGTAACATATATGAATATATTGAGTATTAAGAGATATAGATTTCTAACAAGCGGTATCATGAGCCTTAGGTTGTTTGCACGCAAATCGGTTATTGTTTTTCCGAGTTATACGATTAACAAACAAAACTTATAAATTTGTGTTTATTATGAAATATCACGAAATTGATTATGCATGTTAAAGTTTTTGGTCCTAAAATGTTTATAGGATATTTTGGTTTATTTATGGATTTTTATTGTTCATTTTATATAATAATGGTATTAAAATGTGATTTTTATGATAAAAATATCATTTTTGGACTAAAAATAGCTAAACTTCGATTTTTCCAGTGGTTTTTGGATATGTTTTCACATATTTTATCTTATGATGGCCTGTAAATTTTCATAATAATATGAGTTGTTATGCTCGAAATATGGTTTTTTCAAGATAAAATCGTATTTAAATGAGAAAATAGGTTAATATGAGTTATATTTCTAATCTGGTCATAGACATTTAGTATGTTGTCAAATTCAATTTTACAAGATGTGTGTAAAATAATTGGCTATAAAGAAGTCTTTATGCATGATTTATGAATTTTTGATGAAAAATCACATAAATAGTGACTTTAATTAGTAAAAATTGCTAAAACATACTTCATGACTAAGGAAAAACGTCACATATTGCATTTTATCATATATTTTAGATCTAAAAGTGAAAAGTTAATAAAATAATATTCTCATATTTTTATGGTAATAATTGATAAATCGGATAAACCGCAACATTGTTTTTCTCGATAAATTTTCGAAATTTTTAACCTATGTTTTTGACCATTATGAGTGTCATGGTATTTTTCCAGAATGTTCATGAGTTTAAATTTCAAATTTTGAAATTATTTGAAATTTTTATGATTTATTTGAAGTTTATGACATAATATTGTAATTTTGAGTCTATTTATGAACAATTTTAAGAAATATAAGTTAATTATTGTCAATATGTTAGTGGAGACTAATTTTGAGTCCTAAGTTGGTTAGGGTAATTAACGTTTACATAAATGTGAATTTATGTAATTATTGTGATTATAAAAGGTTAAATCACGCAAATCCGCAAAAACCGATTAATATACGATATTGGCTCCTTAAAGGCGATTTAGCATAAAAATTGGGCATGTTCATACATATTATAATGCTGCATTTTATTTATGATTGTCATAATTTTATTTTTATGTAATTTTGAATTATGTAATTTTATTTAGTATGGCCTTAGTTTTAATTGATATTACCCGAAATGTATGGGAATATCGATTCGGTTGTAATTTATTGTGATCTCGTATCACCGTTTTGTAATTTAATAGATTTATTTTATTTTAATTACAAATGTATAATAGGAAATTATGTAATTTGTTATGTAATTTATTTATTCCGGAATTCCTTGAAGACGGTGCCACTCGAGAAGGCGATCCATTAAAGAAATTTATTGCCTTGAAATGCGTGCCAAGACCGAAGTTCAAGGGACCAAAGGAGTTGGTTTCCGAATTTGTAATAGTTTATTAGATTTTCTATTCTAGGAAGGCCATACTAGGATTTTATTTTTTATGCTTTGCATTTTATTTATATGTTGCATGCATCGCTAAATCGCCATAACTAAAACATGCATTATCATTTTATCGAGTACATCGACCGTGTCAATTACAATTATCGTAGTTCACCGCTTTAGTTCACTTAAAACGTAATAGATAATAAATTGACATGACCTCTCGCTAAAATAAACAATTGAGACTTAGCCTTACCAAAAAGTAGAAACCATGAAAACCTATTTCGTGAGGGAGTGCACTCGGCTTTACCGGGGTACAAACCTTGTTACGTAGGGGAAGTGGGTGATAAATGTCTACCCACCGAATTTATAAAAATGAGGGTTGTTTTCGGCTTTACCGATGCCCAAGTTGATGTAAATTTGGATCATGGACACATTTATTCGAAATTTGGGTTGAACTCAACGGAAGTATTCTCGACGGTTGCCGGATGTGTTTCGGGCTAAAGATAAATTTTAATGTAAATTTATCGACCAAGAGTTCTAAAAGTAGAATCGATTAAAAAGTTAATCCACCGAGTTATATTGATAAGGGTTGTATTCGACTTTACCGATGCCTAAGTTAATATGAATTTGGGTCTTGGAATCATTTATCAAAGTTGGGTAGAGGTCACTAGATAAATGCTATAAAACTTGTTTAAATTAAATTTACAAGTATTATTATTATTGAGAAAACGACAAATGTTTTATTCCTTCTATTTTCATTTTGTAGACCACTTTTATTTCTCATAACAAATGGCCGCTCCAAACACCAACGCCACACCTCTCACTAATACTTCATGGCTCCGATCCTTCATGGATCGTTGTAAACTTGAAAAGAATGGGTCAAATTTCTCCGATTGGGATGCCCAACTCAAATTAGCCGCCCAAGGTGACGACAAGCTTCGTTACCTCACCGAGGCCTCTCCACCCGATCCTAATGCTAGGTCAAGTGCCGCCACTAGGGAAGCATATGAGGCTTACCACAAAGAGTCCGCCGCAATGAAAAATGTGTTGATTTTTGCGATGGAGGCGGATCTCCAAAGGAGAGCCTTTAAAATGGGCACCGCTAATGAAATCTATTCAAAGCTTGTGACAATGTTTTCACAAACTCCGAGGATCGTCCAATATGAGGCGGCCTCGGTATTCTTTGATCTCGATTTCAAGGAGGGCCAAAAGGTTAGCCCTCACGTGCTCAAATTTTTGGAGCTAGTCGAGACTTTGAAGATTCAAAAAGTTGAAATCCCCAAAGAACTCATTGTAGATAGGATTCTACACTCCTTATCCAAAGTCAAAGCGTATGTTCAATTCCGGGTGAATTTTAACATGCAAGACAAGGACGTGTCTCTTGAAGAGTTGCACAAGTTACTTGTGCAAGCCGAAAGAGACATGGGGTTAAATGTTAACCCACTTAAGGATGTGCTTAACATAAGCACCAAGAGCAAGGGGAAGTTCAAGAAGAATGGGAAAAAGGGTAAGAGGCGAGCTCCCATGTCCACCAAGGCTAAGACTTTTGAATCTAGCACTTCCAAGACCAAGAAGGGTCCTCTTGACAAATGCCATTATTGTAATGGTGTTGGACATTGGAAGAGGAATTGTTCCAAGTACCTTGGTGACATCAAAGCTGGAAAGATCACTCCAATAGGTAAATGACTATCCTTTCTTTTATGTTTCTAATTCAACTATGGTATTTTGATACAAAGTTGTGATAATGTATCCCCTTTTTATTGTAAATAGGGCCTCCTCCAAGCAAAGACAAGGGAAAGGAAAAGCAAGCTTGAGAAATCATCAAGGAGCTAGGAGTAGCTTCCATGAAGCTTGACTTTTTATTATTGTCTTATTTAAGTTATGTTTCGGATTTTTAGAACTATTTTTATTTCCGTGTTCGACATGGAAATGGTTGATCCTTTCTAAACAATTGTTGTATTTTGGATTTTGGTGGCTTGGTTTGCAACCCAAGTCACCCCTTTTATCGTATTTCCTTGTTCTAAAAATTCGTCTTTATATGCTTGCACATAGAAACATATGATCATCTACTTAAAGTGATCTAATAGACAACTACAATGATGGGATTCATTATATGTCCACAAGCTTAAGGCTTGTGTATGATCAACTATAAAGTGATGTTGAGTTGATGAACTCTCCTAAAGGAATGTAAATTACCAAGTACACTCATCAAATCTAAAACTATTAGTCAATCTATGAGATAGTCCTCCTTTTACTTCAAAATCATTATTTGTGTCTCATAAGCTATCTTTGAATCTCTAGTGTATTTATTCTAAAGATAGAGTGGGAGAAATATGAAGACACAAAGAATACAAAGCAAATTTGTGTACTTGAGTAAATGAGATCTACGAAAGAAAGAATGATTTATATACCTATATAGATAGTGTACACGAATAGATGAGATCTATGGTCTCGAATAGATGAAATCTACATGACAAAAGAGACCAAGTGAAGTAATCAAAAGAATATGTTCTCAAGATAACTACACGAGGAGACAAAAAGAAAGTTTTGGAAGAAAATGACTGAAGAAAGTCTTAACAAGAGATTTGGCTAGTTTATGAACAACATTTGACCAAGAGTTTCAATATTGATATTTACTTAAGAGCCTAAATGAAACAAAGTTGCATCCTTGAAAATAAATGAGATTTATGACTAAAAGTTGCAAAGAAGATATGCCGATATCTACAAAAGCTAAGTTAATTGTTAACCATGCTAGTGTAATTACTTAACCTCATTATAAAAATGAAATGGTTAAACCTCCTTCCGGAAAAGGGTATTTTGAGAAGGACGTGTATTAAATGAAATTCACATTTAAATAATGACATTGCTACGCATCATTATAAAATGAATGAGTTAGAGATTAAAAATCTCTTTCCATAAGTTTAAGATTGAAACCTTTTCTAAATAGGTATTTTGAAAAGATATGTTGGGAAAATTTGGTTTTATCTTAATAACTTGGCAAAGCAAAATGTATTTTAATTCTTGAAATGTTTCGATTGAGTAGTCAATTGCGAAACATGTGGAATTAAGTGGGAGTTTGAAATTATCATGTGAAGACATGGAATTTAGTGGGAGCAATCATCTTGTAAAATTTATAACTCATTACTCATTGAGAATGACGAGCTAATACTATCTTTCACAAAGATATAGTTGAGTTTTTAATTCTGGATGAAAATGGACTATGATGAATCCAATCACATCATGGGATGTTGGATAGGTATTGAGAAATACACATCATATCAACGAGAAACGTAGGTTATTCATGTCAATGAAAATGGAATTGCCATTAGCAGTCATGGTCATTCATTGAACCTAAGAATGGTTGATTACATGATTATAGATTACTAATGTTTTCGCCATTAGAATAATCATGCACATGTCCAATAATGAATCATATGCTTAAGAGCATGGTGAGTCATTGGTAAGCCATAAAAGAATCGTCATGAATTCTCGAGGAGAACTAATGAGCTATTCTAATGTTTGACAGAACACTCTGTTATGTGACAAGAAGTTGCACATATTGAAGTTCGAACACACGTAAGGATTTATGACAATCCTAAGCTATTAAGCTTAAAGAGAAATAAGAAGTAGGAAAGATACGAAGTTATAGTAAGAAGTTACTCCAAACTAATATTTTCTAACAGCTAGGACTTATGAGAAGTGCTAGGCTAATCATCTTGACAATTGTTGCAAGACCCTACAAAACGTATACCCAGTGCAAGTTATATCATCCACCATATTTCGTTGGTTATGTGATAAACAACAAGTAAGTTTTTCAAGATAAAGAACCTGAACCTAGGTTGGG
Organism: Silene latifolia; assembly: GCF_048544455.1. Taxonomy (NCBI): domain Eukaryota; kingdom Viridiplantae; phylum Streptophyta; class Magnoliopsida; order Caryophyllales; family Caryophyllaceae; genus Silene; species Silene latifolia. Next base: position 61,790,046 of record NC_133526.1, on the reverse strand, counting down.
AACCTATATATATATGTACTTGGTAAGGTTCATGTTATGAGAGATAACATGAATATAAAGGAAAATGCAATACAAGAAGTTTGAGCACATGAACACTTGGTATGTTAAACTTCTATTGCAATCGAATAGTGTCTACACACTTACGATATACATCACAAGGTTTTAATATGGTATTGACTACCCGAGTGTGATGTCGACTTTCGTCGTTTGAGTTATTATTAACTCACCTTATACTTTGTTACATCCAAATGGGTTGTAGAGACAATTGAACCCCGTTAAAGTGAACACGTATTAGCATTGTATTCGCCCATTGTCACTTACATGAGGTGACGTCTCGAAGTGACTAGAGTGTGATGCGATTGATGGCAAGTTCAAATGCCATAGAGTCATATGAGATAACTAGTCGATCACATAGGCAGACTGTTAGGAACACTTTGTCGGGCTAATGACCGCTTATAGAGTTCTGGCAAATTTATATAGCCTGGTCGTGGCGAGAGCTACTATAGTATTCTAATGAGTCGATTCTTTTGACTAAAGACTATTCGCCTAAGATGGTATAGTTACAGATTAACTTTGATTTATGTTACTATGACCTTCGTAAATGGGGTCAAATGGGCATATTTTGGGTTATGATAGCTGTGGCTAGTCGAAGGGAATACGTGCGATAGGAATTGTCCACCCCTTGTCAGGGTTATAACAATATCTCAGGGCCACTCGAGGAGTAATGAACTGGAAATGTGTGGCCACGCTCGAAAGGTATCTATGGTAGATAAATCCGGTCAATAAGTTATTCTCCAGATCGAGGAAACCACTCTCGATATGATTACTTGCAAGTACGACCTGGAAGACACCTTGCATTGAGTGGGGGATAGTAACAGGACAAGAGAATTGGTGACGCACACTTGTCGAGGACAAGTGGGAGATTGTTGGAATATGTGTCCTCCGACAATAATGCGATCACAACTGTCGATCATGATGATCACATGTTTAAGTCTCATTTCAAGAATACATGTGGGAAGTAATATTTTACAGTCAACTGGTCCACACATATCGGTAATGATTGGCTGACTAGAGTTTGACATTACTGTCATGCGACGGTGGTGATCAGTTGATCCCCTTAGGTCATACCTAAAGGGTAACACTCTTAATTGAATATTTAGTTGATCGTATGACGATACGAGTCAAATAAATTACTTAAAATTGACGGACGATTTTGGAAGTAATATTTACGTATCTCATTGTAATTTGATTAAATAAGATACGGTCTAAGTAATCGAATTGTTTTATTGCTTAGATGAAATTATTGTTTACGGAAATAATTGAAACTGAATGAATAATTTATTATAAATACAAGACGTTGTGATTTATAATTGATAAACCGTTTTGGTACAAGTAATTATGAATTACTAAGTCGATTTTGTATATGACGTATTTTTATTTACGTTGATTTTTAATATGTTAAAAATGCATGACAATTTTACATGACTTGTGACATGTGACAAATTGATAAATTGACAAAGATAAAATGGAACCCATTTTATCTAATATGGACCGAAATATTGGAGGGAGTATGATGTTTAAATTGTGTTAAATAATTAAGTGGAGAGCATAATGATTATAACTAGTTTGTAGCCATGCAAACCTAGTTTTTTTGAGAAGAATTACTTGTCCATGCATTAGCTCACTTCTCCTCTTCTCTCCTCTCTCCCCACCAGTTTTCAATAGCCTTCATAGAGAGTTTGTTCTCTCTAATTTTCATTCACCACTTTACATATTATTTCTAGTGTGAGAAATACAATAATCTCTACATCTTATGAAAATCTAGAGAAATAAAAACTCCAAAATTCCTCTTCTCTTGGCCGAAAATTCAAAAGGACAAAACAATATTTTGGGTCAATTTTATTAAGATTAGTATTGTTCTAGTAATAATAATATTAGTCTTTTAAGAGGTTATCTTGGGTATAAATCCTTGGGAGGGATTCTAAGCTTGAATCCTTGTTCATCCAATATTAGGAAGCTCAAGAACAAGTGAGTAGGAGAACTCATTTGTGCCCATATATCCGAAATCTCAATGTAAGGAAAAAAATTTCTTCTTTATTCTTATTCATGTTTGCATGCATAAGATCTAAATTTATTTTTATGACAAAATAAAATTGTAACAAATATGAATATGTTGAGTATTATGAGATATAGATTTCTAACAGCTGCTTCTGGATGCCCTGTTGTATGCTGCCTGGGAGTCCAAGATCAAGCGTATGCGGGAGTTCCAAGCCCGTACGCACACCACTTGGAATCTAGCATAGGAGGAGAAGCAGTTTGCTGAGACCTTCCCCGTTCAGCCTAATTTTAGAATTATTGATGATCTGATGGCGGAGGAGGAAGCGGCTCTGGCTAGGGGGGCGGACGTTCCTGTAGAAGAGGTGGTATGGGTGGAGGAGGACGTCCCGGACTCTGCTGCTGCTCCTGATGGGGTACCTGTTCCAGATGAGGCTGATTAGACGAGGGAATGCCCTCTAGTTAAATGTAATTTTTTGCCTTTTGGCCTTAGCCCTGTGTGGCATTTGGCTTTGTTTTGTTTTGAACAATCGTCTGACTTTGCTCTTGCTCCCTTCTAGGGGCTGGTAATGTTTAAGTATTTTCTTTACTGTGTACTTACTGTGTGTACTGCGGTCTGTTTATCATGCATGCATTGTATGTTAGCCGGCTCTCTGTTCTGTTGGGGTGACTTTGGTGGTCCTGGGGTCTTCTGTCCTTACGGGATGCTCGGGTCCTTGTGCAACCACGCGCACCATGTACGTCCTGCATGAAGAATATTTTGCTAGTCCTTTTCTTTCAGACTGCTAGGGATTAACTTCCAATTTAAAGGGTTCTCAAAAATCCAAAAAGGAAATAAATATTGCCAATGGGAGTGGATTAAAATGGAAATTGTTGGAGGAGTAAAAAACTATACTCCCTTAAATAGTACAACCAAAAATTTAAAAGAAAACAACACTTAATCTGGGCCCTTTTTCAAGAAATCTTGATGTGTCTCCCACGTTTTATTCCCTTAGCGCTACCTGTTAACAGATAACACCCAAGGGTGCAAAAGAAATAAGAATTTTAAGGTATTTGGGAGGAATTTGAGAGCGTGTTTTTAAGTTGTTACCCTTTTAGCAGTACCTGACAGATCCAAGGTGGCTAACACGTACGTTCTGAACGAGATGCCTTGTTCGGGCTGACAACGTTCCTTCTGTAAAGCTGCAAAAGCAATAATGTGATACCTGTTGAGGCGAATAAGTAAGAAGTTGTGCCATAACTTAAACGTTTTGGGTTTCCACTTCTCCTGTCGTACCTACTGAGAGATAGGACTGGGGTTCCAGCGGGTGGATTCTGGGCATTGTACCCCTTCAGATGTACACTGTTTCATTGTAAGAGGTTAGTTCAGGCGCTAACGGCACTTGTTCAAAATTTATCGTGCGTATAGTTGTGTACCTTATTAGGGTAAGACTTTTGTGGTTCAGCAGCTGGAACCTAATGTTAGAAATCATAATCTCATTATATAAAATATTCATATATGTGACAAATTATTTAGTCATAAAATAATTACAAATCTTATGCATGCAAACTTAAATAAGAATAGAGAAGAAATCGTCTTTCTTACTATGGAATTTCGGATTAAAGGGCACAAGTAAGATCTCCTTCTTACTTGTTCTTGAGCTTTCCTTATATGGATGAACAAAGATTCAAGCTTAGAATCCCTCCCAAAGATGAATACCCAAGATAACCTCTTAAAAGACTAATATTATTAGAACTAGAATAATATTAATCTTGCTAAAAATTGACCCAAAATATTTGTTTTTGTCTCTTATAATTTCGGCCAAGAGGAAGGATTTTTGGAGATTTTATCTCTCTAATTTTTCATAAGATGTAGAGATTATTTTATATTTCTTACACTAGAAATTTTTTATGTAAAATTGTGAATAATTAAGAGAAAAACCATTGGCCTTTTTCTCCTTCAAAAACCGGTTGGCATGAGGAGAGTAGAGCCAATGCATGAGCTTGTAATTCTTCTCAAGAAAAACTAGGTTTGCATGGCTACAAGCTAGTTATACTCATTGTGCTTTCCACTCAAGATAAAACACAATATAAACCTAATACTCCCTCCTTTTTTTCGGCACTTACATAAAATGGGAGGTCCATTTTATATTTTGTCATTTGTCAATTGTCACATGTTACTAGTCATGTGAAATTGTCATGTATTTTTAACATATTAAAAACCAACGTATTAATAAAAATACGTCATGTACAAAATCGACTTAGTAATTCATAATTACTTGTACCAAAACGGTTTACCAATTATAAATCACAACGTCTTGTATTTATAATAAATTATTCATTCAGTTTCAATTGTTTCGTAAACAATAATTTTATCTAAGTAATAAAACAATTTGATTACTTAGACCGTATCTTATTTAATCGAATTACAATAAGATACGTCAATAATACTCACAAAATCGTCCGTCAATTTTAAGCAGTTTAATTAACCCGTATCGACATACGATCAATTAAATAATCAATTAAGAGTGTTACCCTTAGGTATGACCTAAGGGGATCAACTGATCACCACCGTCGCACGACATTAATGTCAAACTCTAGTCAGCCAATCATTACCGATATGTGTGGACCAGTTGACTGTAAAATATTACATCCCACATGTATTCTTAAAATGAGATTTAAACATGTGATTATCATGATCGACAGTTGTGATCGCATTATTGTCGGAGGACACATATTCCAACAATCTCCCACTTGTCCTCGACAAGTGTACGTCACCAATTCTCTTGTCCTATTACTATCTCCCACTCAATGAAAGGTGTCTTTGAGGTCGTACTTGCAAGTGATCATATCGAGAGTGGTTTCCTCGATCTGGAGAATAACTGATTGACCGGAATTATCTACCATAGATACCTTCCGAGCGTGCCACGCATTTCCAGTTCATTACTCCTCGAGTGGCCCTGAGATATTGTTATAACCCTGACAAGAGGTGGACAATTCCTATCGCACTTATTCCCTTCGACTAGCCACAGCCATCATAACCCAAAATATGCCCATTTGACCCCATTTACGAAGGTCGTAGTAACATAAATCAAAGTTAATCTGAAACTGTGCCACCTTAGGCGAACAGTCTTTAGTCAAAAGAATCGACTCATTAGAATACTATAGTAGCTCTTGCCACGACCAGGCTATATAAATTTGCCAGAAATATAAGCGGTCATAAGGCCCGACAAAGTGTTCCTAACAGTCTGCCTATATGATAGACTAGTCATCTCACATGACTCCATGGCACTTGAACTTGCCATCAATCGCATCACACTCTAGTCACTTCGAGACGTCACCTCATTTAAGTGACTATGGGCGAATACAATGCTAATCCGTGTTCACTTTAACGGGGTTCAATTGTCTCTACAACCCGTTTGGATTTAACAAAGTATAAGGTGAGTTAATAATAACTCAAACGACAGATGTGGACATCATATTCGGGTAGTTAATACCATATTACTACCTTGTGATGTATATAAGTGTGAAAACACTTGTTGATTGCAATAAAAGTTATACTTTTCGTATTGCACTTTCCTTTATATTCATGCTTGCCTCACATAGCATGAACCTTACCAAGTACATATCTAGGTTCCCAACCTAGGTTTTGGTTCTTTATCTTGAAAGAAATTTCTTGTTGTTTATCACATAACCAACGAATTGTGGTGGATGATATAACTCACACTAGTCAAGTGTTCCACCAACTCGCAATGCACTAGGTATACGTTTTGTAGGGTCTTGCAACAATTGTCAAGATGATTAGCCTAGCACTTCTCATTAGTCCTAGCATATTAGAAAATACTAGTTTTGAGTAACCTCTTACTATAACTTAGTATCCATCCATCTTCTTATTTCTCTTTAAGCTTAATTAGCTTAGGATCTTCATCAATCCTTACGCGTTTTCAAATTTCAATATGTGCAACTTCTTGTCACATAACAGAGTGTTTTGTCAAACACTAGAATAGCTCATTAGTTCTCCTCGAGAATTCATGACGATTCTTCTATGGCTTACCAATGACTCATCATGCTCTTAAGCATATGATTCATTATTGGACATGTGCATGATTATTCTAATGGCGGAAACATTAGTAATCTTTAATCATGTGATCAACCATTCTTAGGTTCAATGAATGACCATGACTGCTTATGGTAATTCCATTTTCATCGATATGAATAACCTACGTTTCTCGTTGATTTGATGTGTATATCTCAATACTTATCCAACATCCCATGATGTGATTGGATTCATCATAGTCCATTTTCATCCAGAATTGACAACTCAAATACTTCTTTGTGAAAGATAGTACTAGCTCGTCATTCTCAATGAGTAATGAGTTATAAATTTTACAAGATGATTGCTCCCACTAAATTTCATGTCTTTACATGATAATTTCAAACTCCCACTTAATTCCACATGTTTCGCAATTGACTACTCAATCGAAACATTTTAAGAATTGAAATACATTTTGCTTTGCCAAGTTATTAAGATTAAAACCACATATGTTCCCAACATATCCTTTCAAAATACCTATTTTGAAAAGATTTCAATCTTGAACTTATGGAAAGAGATTTTAATCTCTAACTCATTCATTTTTATAATGATGCGTAGCAATGTCATTATTTAAATGTGAAATTCCATTTAATATACGTCCTTCTCAAATACCCCTCTTCGGAATGAGGTTTAACCATTTCATTTTCATAATGAGGTTAAGTAATGACACTAGCATGGTTAACAATTAACTTAGCTTTTGTAGATATCGGCATATCTTCCTTTGCAACTTTTAATCATAAATCTCATTTATATTCAAGGATGCAACTTTGTTTCATTTAGGCTCTTAAGTAAATATCAATATTGAAAATCTTGGTCATATGTTGTTCATAAACTAGCCAAATCTCTTGTTAAGACTTTTATTTAGTCATTTTCTTTCAAAACTTTCTTTTGGTCTCCTGGTGTAGTTATCTTGAGAACATATTCTTTTGATTACTTAACTTGGTCTCTTTTGTCATGTAGATCTCATCTATTTATGTATACTATCTATTTAGGTATACAAATCATTCTTTCTTTCGTAGATCTCATTTACTCAAGTATACAAATTATTCTTTGTATTCTTTGTGTCTTCATTTTTCTCCCACTCTATCTTTAGAATAAATACACTAAATATTCAAAGATAGCTTATGAGACACAAAAAATGATTTTGAAGTAGAAGGAGGACTATCTCATAGATTGACTAATAGACTTTAAATTTGATGAGTTTACTTGGTAATTGACATTCCTTTAGGAGAGTTCATCAACTCAACATCACTTTATAATTGATCATACACAAGCCTTAAGCTTGCGGACATATAATGAATCCCATCATTATAGTTGTCTATTGGATCACTTTAAGTAGATGATCATATGTTTCTATGTGCAAGCATATAAAGACGAATTTTTAGAACAAACAAATACGATAAAAGGGGTGACTTGGGTTGCAAACCAAGCCACCATAATCCAAAATACAACCATTGTTTAGAAAGGATCAACCATTTCCATGTCGAACACGGAAATTAAAATAGTTCTAAAAATTCGAAACACAACTTAAAATAAGACAATAATAAAAGCCAAGCTTCATTGGTAGCTACTCCTAGCTCCTTGATGATTTCTCAAGCTTGCTTTTCCTTTCTTTTGTCTTTGCTTGGAAGAGGCCCTATTTACAATAAAAGGGGATACATTATCACAACTTTGTATCAAAATACCATAGTTGAATTAGAAACATAAAAGAAAGGATAGTCATTTACCTACTGGAGTGATCTTTCCAGCTTTGATGTCACCAAGGTACTTGGAACAATTCCTCTTCCAATGTCCAACACCATTACAATAATGGCATTTGTCAAGAGGACCCTTCTTGGTTTTGGAAGTGCTAGCTTCAAAAGTCTTAGCCTTGGTGGACATGGGAGCTTGCCTCTTACCCTTTTTCCCATTCTTTTTGAACTTCCCTTTGCTCTTAGTGCTTATATTAAGCACGTCCTTAGGTGGGTTAACATTTAACCCCATGTCTCTTTCGGCTTGCACAAGTAACTTGTGCAACTCTTCAAGGGACACATCCTTGTCTTGCATGTTAAAATTCACCCGGAATTGAACATACGCTTTGACTTTGGATAAGGAGTGTAGAATCCTATCTACAATGAGCTCTTTGGGGATTTCAACCTTTTGAAGTTTCAATGTCTCGACTAGCTCCAACAATTTGAGCACGTGAGGGCTAACCTTTTGGCCCTCCTTAAAATCGAGATCAAAGAATGCCGAGGCCGCCTCATATTGGACGATCCTCGGAGCGTGCGAAAACATTGTCACAAGTTTGGAATAGATTTCATAAGCGGTGCCCATTTTAAAGGCTCTCCTTTGGAGATCCGCCTCCATAGCAAAAATCAACACATTTTTCATTGCGGCGGACTCTTTGTGGTAAGCCTCATATGCTTCCCTAGTAGCGGCACTCGACCTAGCATTAGGTTCGGGTGGAGAGGCCTCGGTGAGGTAACGAAGCTTGTCGTCATCTTGGGCGGCTAATTTGAGTTGGGCATCCCAATCGGAGAAATTTGACCCATTCTTTTCAAGTTTACAACGATCCATGAAGGATCGGAGCCATGAAACATTAGTGAGAGGTGCGGCGTTGGTGTTTGGTGCGGCCATTTGTTATGAGAAATAAAAGTGGTCTACAAAACGAAAAATGGAAGGAATAAAATCATTTGTCGTTTTCAAAATAATAATAACACTCGTAAATTTTTAATTTAAACAAGTTTTATTGCATTTATCTAGTGACCTCTACCCAACTTTGATAAATGATTCCAAGACCCAAATTAATATTAACTTAGGCATCGGTAAAGCCGAATACAACCCTTATCAATATAACTCGGTGGATTAACCTTTTAATCGATTCTACTTTTAGACCTCTTGGTCGATAAATTTACATTAATATTTATCTTTAGCCCGAAACACATTCGGCAACCGTCGAGAATACTTTCATTGAGTTCAACCCAAATTTCGAATAAATGTGTCCATGATCCAAATTTACATCAACTTGGGCATCGATAAAGCCGAATACAACCCTCATCTTTATAAATTCGGTGGGTAGACATTTATCACCCACTTCCCCTACGTAGCAAGGTTTGTACCCCGGTAAAGCCGAGTGCACTCCCTCACGAAATAGGTTTTCATGGTTTCTACTTTTTGGTAAGGCTAAGTCTCAATTGTTTATTTTAGCCGAGAGGTCATGTCAATTTATTATCTATCACGTTTTAAGTGAACTAAAGCGGTGAACTACGATAATTGTAATTGACACGGTCGATAAACTCGATTTGAATGATAATGCATGTTTTAGTTATGGCGATTTAGCGATGCATGCAACATATAAATAAAATGCAAAGCATAAATAAAATCCTAGTATGGCGTTCCTAAAATAGTAAATCTACGAAACTATTACATTTTCGGAAACCAACTCCTTTGGTCCCTTGAACTTCGGTTTTAGCACGCATCTCGAGGTAACACCGTCTTCATGGAAACTCCGGAATAAATAAATTACATAATTTCCTATTATACATTTGTAATTAAAATAAAATAAAACTATTAAATTACAAAACGGTGATACAAGATCACAATAAATTACAACCGAATCGATATTCCCATACATTTCGGGTAATATCAATTAAAACTAAGGCCATACTAAGTAAAATTACATAATTCAAAAATTACATAAAATTAATATATGACAATCATAAATAAAATGCAGCATTATAATATGTATGAACATGCCCAATTTTATGCTAAATCGCCTTTAAAGAGCCAATATTGTATATTAATCGGTTTTTACGGATTTGCGTGATTTAACCTTTTATAATCACAATAATTACATAAAATCATATTTATGTACAAGTTAATTACCCTGACCATCTTAGGACTCAAAATTAGTCTCCACTAACATTTGACAATAATTAAACTAGATTTCTTAATATTGTTCATAAATGGACCTAAAATACAAAATTATGCCATAAACTTCAAATTAAATCATAAAAATTTCAAATAATTTCAAAATTTGAAATTTAAACCCATTAACATTCTGGAAAAATACCATGACACTCATAATATTCAAAACTTAGGTTCAAAGTTTTGAAAATTTATCGAGAAAAACAATATCGCGGTTTATCGATTTTAACAATTATCACCATAAAAATATGAGAAAAATTATTTTTATCAATTTTTCACTTTTAGATCTGAATCATATGATAAAATGCAACATGTGACGTTTTTCCTTAGTCATGAAGTATGTTTTAGCATTTTTACTAATTAAAGTCACTATTTATGTGATTTTTCATCAAAAGTTCATAAATCATGCATAAAGACTTCATTATAGCCAAATATTTTACACACATCTTATAAAATTTCATGTGACAACATACTAAATTTCCATGACCAGATTCGAAACATAACTCATATTAACCTATTTTCCCATTTAAATACGATTTTAACTTGAAAAATCTATATTTTGAGCAAAACAACTCATTTTATTATGAAACTTTACAGGCCATCATTAGATAATATATGTGAAAACATATCCAAAAACCACTAGAAAAATCGAAGTTTAACTATTTTTAGTCCAAAAATGACATTTTCATCATAAAAATCACATTTTAATGCCAATATTTTATAAAATGAACAATAAAATCCATAAATAAACCAAAATATCCTAAATACATTTTAGGACTAGAAACTTTAACATGCAAATAAATTTCGTGATATTTCATAATAAACACAAATTTATAAGTTTTGTTTGTTAATCTTATAACTCGGAAAAACAATAACCGATTTGCATGCAAACAACCTAAGGCTCTGATACCACTTGTTAGAAATCATAATCTCATTATATAAAATATTCATATATGTGACAAATTATTTAGTCATAAAATATTTACAAATCTTATGCATGCAAACTTAAATAAGAATAGAGAAGAAATCGTCTTTCTTACTATGGAATTTCGGATTAAAGGGCACAAGTAAGATCTCCTTCTTACTTGTTCTTGAGCTTTTCTTATATGGATGAACAAAGATTCAAGCTTAGAATCCCTCCCAAAGATGAATACCCAAGATAACCTCTTAAAAGACTAATATTATTAGAACTAGAATAATATTAATCTTGCTAAAAATTGACCCATAATATTTGTTTTTGTCTCTTGTAATTTCGGCCAAGAGGAAGGATTTTTGAAGATTTTATCTCTCTAATTTTTCATAAGATGTAGAGAGTATTTTATATTTCTTACACTAGAAATTTTTTATGTAAAATTGTGAATAATTAAGAGAAAAACCATTGGCCTTTTTCTCCTTCAAAAACCGGTTGGCATGGGGAGAGTAGAGCCAATGCATGAGCTTGTAATTCTTCTCAAGAAAAACTAGGTTTGCATGGCTACAAGCTAGTTATACTCATTGTGCTTTCCACTCAAGATAAAACACAATATAAACCTAATACCCTCCTTTTTTTCGGCACTTACATAAAATGGGAGGTCCATTTTATATTTTGTCATTTGTCAATTGTCACATGTTACTAGTCATGTGAAATTGTCATGTATTTTTAACATATTAAAAACCAACGTATTAATAAAAATACGTCATGTACAAAATCGACTTAGTAATTCATAATTACTTGTACCAAAACGGTTTACCAATTATAAATCACAACGTCTTGTATTTATAATAAATTATTCATTCAGTTTCAATTGTTTCGTAAACAATAATTTTATCTAAGTAATAAAACAATTTGATTACTTAGACCGTATCTTATTTAATCGAATTACAATAAGATACGTCAATAATACTCACAAAATCGTCCGTCAATTTTAAGCAATTTAATTAACCCGTATCGACATACGATCAATTAAATAATCAATTAAGAGTGTTACCCTTTAGGTATGACCTAAGGGGATCAACTGATCACCATCGTCGCACGACAGTAATGTCAAACTCTAGTCAGCCAATCATTACCGATATGTGTGGACCAGTTGATTGTAAAATATTACATCCCACATGAATTCTTAAAATGAGATTTAAACATGTGATCATCATGATCGACAGTTGTGATCGCATTATTTTCGGAGGACACATATTCCAACACCTAAATGTAGTACTCCTTTAGGTGAGTAATGTTCCAGGGCTTATGTATAAGTTTTCCCTCCATAGTCATGAGTTTGTATGCTCCATTGCCCACCACCCTTTCTACCTGGTACGGTCCTTCCCAGTTGTAGGCAAATTTTCCTGCATGCTGGTCCTTGGTGTTTTGGAACACTTTCCTGAGCACCAGGTCTCCCACCTGTAAAGTTATGATCCTTACGTTTCGGTTGTAGCTCCTGGAAGCCGTTTGTTTGTAGGCTGCCATTCTGATCTAAGCGCTGGCTCTTAGTTCATCCACAGTGTCCAGGTTGCTGGCCATCTCCACCTGATTCCTATCTTCTGTTATTCAACCGTACCTATGTGTTGGTACTCGCACTTCAGAAGGGATCACGGCTTAAGCTCCGTACACTAGACTGAACGGTGTTTGTCCTGTGGCCACTTTGGGGGTTGTTCTGTCAGACCAAAGCACAAGGGGAAGCTCGTCTGCCCATTTACCCCCTATTTCCTCCAGAGTCTTTTTCAGGTTCTCCATGACAATTTTATTACTGGATTCCGCCTGTCCGTTTAACTGAGGATTCCTGGGGGTAGATTTTAACAGTGCGATGTTCCACCGGGCACAAAAGGATTATGTTCTATCAGACACGAACTGTGCGCCATTGTCACATATTATTTCTGAAGGAATGCCAAATCTGCATATGATGTTCCGCTTGATGAAAGAGATTACGTGTCGCTCACGGATCTGGGGGAACACCTCCGCCTCTATCCACTTGGAGAAATAGTTCTCAAAGCAAGCATGTAGACCCTGTTTACTGAGGCACGAGGCAGTGGTCCCACAATATCCATCCCCCAATTCATGAAGGGCCATGGTGATATTATGGGGTGCATGGGCTCAGCCGGCTGATGGCTAAATGGTGCGTGACTTTGGCATGCGTCGCATTTCTTTACGTATTCCATAGCATTCTTACGCATGGTTGGCCAAAAGTACCCTTGCCTGAGTGCTTTATTGGACAGACTCATACCCCCTGCATGATTTCCACATTCCCCGCTGTGGATGTTATGCATAACAACCCGTGCCTCCTGGCTGTTCAGGCATCGCAGGTATGGTCCTGCTAGTGACTTTATGAACAATATGTTGTCAATCAGTACAAACCTGGACGCTTTCATCTTGAAACTCCGGAATTCTTTTTTATCTGTAGGGAGTACATCGTTTTGTAACCAGTCGTGGTAAGGTTGCCGCCAATCTGGAGTTTCATCCTGGGCTGTTGAGGTACACATTACCCCTGCTTTGTGCGTCCACTGGGAGTACGTGGTTTTATCTAGTGTATCATGTTCCTGCTGGCAGACAGATGGTTCTAACCCATGTATAATGGGGACTGTAGAGATTATCCCGGGCTTGAATGTTGCCCCTAATGTTGCCAAGGCGTTGGCCTGAGCATTATGATCTCTGGGGACCTGCTTGATGAAGAAGGTAGCGAAACTAAGTTTGAGATCCTTCGCCACTTTTAAGTAGGCAACCTTTTTGGAATCCCTGGCTACATACAACTCATTCACATGGTTTCCAATAAGTTGGGAATCACTGTATACTTCTATGTGAGTGACTCGTAGGTCCAAGGCTAGATGTAGTCCCAAGATAAGGGCTTCATATTCGGCTTCGTTGTTGGTTGCCTTGAATTCACACCGTACCGCCTGAACAATCTGTTCCCCTTCAGGTGATCGGAGGACCAGGCCTACCCCCGTTCCCCACATCTTTGATGCCCCGTCAACGTACAATACCCACCTTTGGTCACCCTTGTCTTCACTCAGGGTTAACACGTCTTTGTTAGCCTGAGGTTGGAGGGTTGTGCTAAAATCAGACACGAAGTCAGCTAGGGCCTGGGATTTGATAGCTGTCCGGGGTTCAAATTTCAGGTCGTACCCGCTCAGGTGGACATACCACTCATCCATTCTACCCAATAGTTCTGGTTTCCTCATTATAGCTTTCAGGGGGTAGTTTGTGATTACGAAGAATGGTGTGAGATTCAAAGTAAGGGCGCAACTTATATGAAGCAATAAATAGGGCTAAGACGAGTTTTTCTAGTGAAGTTTACCTGGTCTCTGCAGGTAGCATAGACTTACCGATGTAGTACACAGGTTTCTGTGCTCCCTCGTGCTCCCGTACTAGTACAGCGCTAACTGCCACCTCGGTAACTGATAAGTACAGGTACAGGGGTTCTCCTGGTTCTGGTTTAGAGAGTAACGGAGGTGTGCTCAGGTAGCTTTTGAGTTCATCAAATGCCTTTTCATGTTCCTCTGTCCACTCGAACCGCTTGCTCTTCTTGAGGATGTCATAGAACAGCTGACACCTGTCCGAATATCTGGAGATGGACCGGTTCAAGGCGGCCACTCTTCCTGTGAGCCTTTGTACGTCCTTTGGTTTCTGGGGAGATTTCAGCTGTAACACTGGTCGGATCTGCTCTGTACTTGCCTCGATTTCCCTCTGAGTGACTAGATACCCTAAGAACTTTCCGGAGGACACCCCAAAGGTACATTTCAACGGGTTCAGCTTCATATGGTACTTTCTCAGTATCCCAAAGGTATTCTCCAAGTGGGTCATGTGTTGTTTCGCCTGCTTTGACTTGAACACCATATCGTCTATGTAAACCTCCATTGTTCTCCGAATCTCATTTTTGAACATTTGGTTTACTAGACGTTGGTAGGTCGAACCAGCATTCTTGAGGCCGAACGACATTACGTTGTAGTAGTACATGCCTCTCTCAGATCTGAAGGCCGTTTTCTCCTGATCATCGGGGCACATTTTTATCTGATTGTACCCAGTCCATGCGTTAAGGAAGGTGAGCATTTCGTGGCCTGCTGTTGCATCTACCATTGCGTCTATGTGTGGCAACGGGAATGGGTCTTTCGGGCATGCTTTGTTCAGGTCCGTGAAGTCTACGCACACCCTCCACTTGTTGTTCTTCTTGGGTACTACCACAATGTTAAAAAGCCATTCTGGGTACCTGACCTCCTTGATCTTTCTTGCTGCCAGTAGATTGTCTACCTCCCGATTGATTACTTCATTTCTTTCTGGAGCAAACTTCCTCCTCTTCTGTTGTACTGGCTGATAACTAGTGTCGACATTCAGCCGATTCGTTATAACACCCGGGTCAATACCATATCATCATGCGACCAAGCAAAGCAATCCATGTTAGTACGCAAAAAATCAAGTAGCTGCTGACGGATAATACTTGTACAATCTGCCCCAATCAGCACAGTTCGCTCAGGGTTCTGTGCGTCCAGATGTACTTCATCAAGTTCTGCCTGCGGGGGCTCAATGTACTCCCTCTGGACGCACAGTTTCTGTAATTGCTATGCTGGTGGGCTTGTTGTGGGTTTGTGAGCATCCTTGTAGCAGTCTCTAGCCTCTTCTTGGTCTCCACGTATTTCCTGTACTCCCCAAGGTCTTGAGAATTTAAAGCTCTGGTGGTACGTTGATGGTACCGCTTTCATTTCATGAATCCATGGTCTGCCAAGGATGACATTGTAAGTGGACAGGCCGTCGATGACCAAGTATCTTACCTATTTGGTAACTCCTCCGGCAAGTGTTTCGTTTCTCCACTAAACCCAACTAGGGGTACCGCCTTCCTGAGCAAGTCTTTCTCGCTGAACCCCATGTTTTTTAGGGTTCGCAGCATTATGAGGTTGAGAGAACTCCAGGTGTCGACTAGGATCTTTCTTACCAGGCAATTTCCAATTGAGAGGGTGATAATCAATGCGTCGTGATGTTGTTCCCCCTCATCTTGGATGTCTGTCTTGTCAAATGCGACTGCCGGTAAATCGTTCCTACTGATGCGGCAAGAAGATTCTGGTTTGTCTCCCTTAGTCTTTGTCGCATGGCGCTTAGCTGCTGAATACGTCAGCCCACATATCTCGGATCCACCTGTGATGACATTCACAACCTTGGAGTACAGCGGAGGTGGTAAGGGGAGTACCTGCTCTGCTGTGTTTACCTTCCCGGACTTGGCTCCTTTTGGTAGTAAATGGTCAAGGCAGCGTGCTCCGTGAAGGTGCTTTATCTCCTTACATAGGACTACACAATCCTCTGTGTTGTGCCCAATGTCGTGGTGGTACTCACATTTCCTGCTGGCGTCCCTTCTGTCCTAGCTCCTCCGGTGCTTTCAATACTCCGGCAATTCCTGTAGTGAATCCGTACTCACTCAATTTGGGTGGCAAGCTAGCACTTTTCGTCCAATCAGCGTCCCCTAAAACTTTATTCACGGTGTTCTTGTTGTACGATTTAGATCTTTTACTTTTCTTTTCTGTGGTAATTTTTCTGCTGGTACGTTTTGTGTCGTAGATATCCCTCATGGATTCATCCTCCTCTAGGCGCATGACAACCACTGCCTTCTGCTGTACCTCCTCGAAGGTGGTACACGGGTACTTGGTGAGATCCATGTACATATCTGAATCATGGTGAAGTCCACGTCTAAATGCTTCTACCGCTGTGGGCATGTCACATTTTGGGATGGAGACCTTCTCTATGTTGAACCTGTTCAGATAGTCGCGAGTGGATTCCTCAAACCTCTGGACTACCCTGTAAAGGTCACTTGTTTGTTTTTTTGTCTTGCGACTGCTGACGAATTGTTGGTTAAAGGCATTAACCAGATCTGCAAAAGTGGATATAAACTTGTTAGGCAGGCTTACGAACCACTGTAGCGCTGCCCCAGACAGGGTGGACCCAAAGCCCTTGTACATACATGCTTCCTTGAGGGAACCAGTTGCTGTTACCACCATCATTTTCTGCTTGTACTAGTTGACGTAGTCCAATGGATCAGTTGTCCCATCATATAGGGTCATGTTTGGCGGAGTGAATCCTTTTGGTACACTAACGAGTGCTATGCTGTCCATAAAAGGTGAGTCTGCGTAGCTTTCTGGTGTTGCCATCTCCATGGAACGAGGCATTCCTGGTACTTTAACGATCATAGATCTAAGCTCTTGCAGCTGCCGCTCTACTGAAGTACTTGTTCCACAGGTATGTTATGGACTGGCGAATAAAAGCCAAAGGGACTGCCGGTTACTGGCGTACCTCCTGTGGCGTATGGTGGAACGGCGTAGCCGCTAAGCAGTGGAGTTGCATTCATAATAGGCCTAAACTGTGCACCCAAAACTTGATGTGAGTACATGCTTGTTCCTGTGGGAGCACTATTTGTAAATAGTTCGCCTTGGGTGTTCCCCAATACGGGCGGTGTACTACTCTATAGTGAGGGAAAACTAGGTGTTAAGGCTCCCAACCCTGCTGGGGTAATTGCCTCTACTGCGGTTCCTGTTGGTGACATCGTCCTTGGTGGTGGCGTTACCCCTGGTAGTGATAGTACCCCCGAAGGAGCCATAATCATTGGTTGTTGCGGTACCCCCGGTGGTGACACCAACCCCAGATCTAGCCTGGTTACCAAGTCTTGTGGGAAGATTTTTCTCTGGCTCCCCTTGAGCTTTTCCGATCCGGTGTATGCTCTGACGTCTGCGGGGGTACTCCCTTCTGGGTTACTGCATCCATCCTGTCTTTCAAGGCCCGGTTGTTCTTTTGCAGGATCTCGTTGTCTTTTTGTAAGCTCTCCACAGCACGGTGGAAAGTGTTCATGCCTTGGAGTAGCTGCTGCCATGCCTCCGGCGGTGCTGGCCCAGCGTGATGAGAAACCACTGATGTTCCTGCTGATTTGACTGGGCTGCTTTGCCTGCTGTATTTCATTTGGGCAGGCACCCCTGACACCTTACTCGCGCGCTCTGCCCCCACATCTGCGGTTCCGGGAGAATGCAGGGGTTTGGCTGGTACTGGGATCACCTTTGTCGGCTGGCTGGTGGTAACCGCCCTGCTGATGAGAGCCGCTGGCTCTACCGTTCCCGTTGCGACTGGAATGGTCTGTGCCATAGGCTGAGTGGTAGAACCTGAGACGCTTCAGGTGGAACTCGGAGCACTGGAGGTACTCTGATTGGAACCTGACATGCTGAACGTACTGCTGGGAAGATTGACTTTATAATGTGACCACTATGCCCCACGGTGGGAGCCAAACTGTTTTGGTAAAAAATTACCTAATAGTTACTTTGTCTTAGGTGGGTTAAGGCGGTCAATTATTAGTCGATTTTATGGTAGCGTGATTGTACTTGCAAACTGATGGAACAAAATAAAGAATGCAAAAAAGTAAAGGACATGAGAAATTGGTGATGCGAAAAACGCGAATGTGGGAAAAACCGCGGGGGAAGTCGGTATCCCGCCAAATGTATGCACTATAACTTCTGGTGTATTGAGGAGGAACAATGTATGAATACAATTATGGCGAATAAAGTCTAATATTCATGGATGGTGATGGTGATGATTTTCTGGATTTGAGACTTGAAGTATGAGTGGGGAATGAGTGAATGATCTGCTGCTTTGCTCTTATTTCATATTTTATAGATGTTTCCCTTGACTTGATCTTCCTCAGCACCCGCGCCTGTTTCTGCTCAACCTCCCTAATTTCGGGGGATTGGTTATTAACCGGGTTTCATGGGCTTCGCATATCTTTGCTTGGGGCTACTGTTTAGAGTTGTGCTTATTTGAGATATTTCATTGCCATGTCATTTATCCGCTCCTCTTGCTCTGCTCCAATAGTTGGCTGCCACGTCACTAGGTGTAATTTAGGTGGAAAATTACCCAAACAAAGACAACGATGGCCACGGTGGTGGTTGCTGGTTTTCTTGGCGGATGCACTAGACACACAATCGCCCTCTTTCCTTTTTATCTTTTTGTTTCGTTTGGGTTTGTGTTTGACGGGTTCCCAGTAGCTTTTTCCTTAGGTTTTAGCTCGGTTAGGCTAATAATAAGTATTATTAATCAAATATTAAGACATTGGTATTAATTATTCTACTCTGTATTTGTCTTGGCCACTGTGATCAGTTCTTACTGAAACAATCTCCAATCCGCTACCATTACCTTGCTGCCATGTTTTACACCTAAGACGTCCTAAATCACATTATCCTCCATGAAATACCAATACTTACTCCAAATGGATCCTCGTCACCTTATTAAAGACAAGTTATTTCTCCTTTAACAAATAATAGATTAAGAAGCAATCTCTCCCCCCCTCTCTCTCTCTCTCTCTCTCTCTCTCTCTCTCTCTCTCTCTCTCTCTCTCTCTCTCTCTCTCTCTCTCTCTCTCTCTCTCTCTCTCTCTCTCTCTCTCCCCCTTCCAACTCTTTACCCTTCCCTCTTTTCTCGTCCTTTCCCCTACCTCCATTTCTAATATTCCAACAAAATGTTCGGGTATTATGTTTCTAGACAGAATAAGTTTGAATATTATATATATACACGAACTTTGATACTTATTTCATTTAGCATAAATAAATCTCACTCCTTCCATTCCACTTTTATTGTACATTTTCCTTCAAATTTTATCTCCTAGTTATTGCCTCATTTTTATTGCCCCTAGATCACAATAATTATTGCACGATATTCATTAAACCTTTCACGCTATGAATTAAAAGTAAGTCTATCCATATGATACTACAAAGTTAGTTTATTTCTTGATATATGTTTATTTTCCAATTTATCTCAATTTATCTAGTAGTTTCTCTACTTAATACATGTTAATAAAATTACCTCATTTATATTCATTTCTCTAATTAATAATACCAAAGTTTTCATCCATCCTGCTTCTACACCCAGTAATTAGACCTACGATGAAATTAAGTAATTAACCATCAAATCTGACGCAGTCATCCTTATTCTTAATACCTCAAACAACCATCTAACTGATGAAGTGTGTCATTGTACGCCCTCAGACACATTTATACCCAACTACTAGCATAGCAAGCAAGTCGGGATCGATCCACGGGACGGGGGTACTCAAATTGTTCAATCTAATCGTAGTTGTGCTAAGGGTTATCACAATTGATTGGAATGGATTGATTCTAAACTAATGAAAGCAATGGAAGGTAGACAAGCAATAGAACAAATAAAGATGTAAACAAATAATAAAAGATACTAGGATGTCACGGGATCATAAGGGAATCATGGGAAGATAGCATAAATGAGTTATATAGATGCAAGCAATTTATTATTGTTGGAATTAAGTTTGTTCATGTCATATAATTCATAAGAAGATTTGGGTCCCGAAGCCGAGTCATTTGTGACTTTACAATACCTACAAGTCGACTTAATTCTTCCTATTGGACTACAATCATGGTAAACCAATTCCTAGGGAAACTTACGTCTCGGAGCCGAGTCGGTTAAGACTTTACAACACCTACAAGTCGACTTGGATTTTGCCTACTTCAACTATAAGCAAGGTCTAACAAGGCTTGAATTGGTTTATATCTTACAAGCCTTGTTGAGAAGATAAGAGACACATGCTAGGTTATCAATCAAGCATTTTATCAAACATGATATATGCATAAGTTGAAGAACAATAAACAAGCATTCATATGAACTCATTAAGCATAAATCTATCCCATGATTAACTCCCCTAATCCCCTTCTAGTCCTAGTTAAGTAACTACTCACTCATTATCATGGAAGACATGTTATCAATGGTGTCAATCATCACAACAAGTATAAACATGATTAAAGTGTGAGGAAATTAACAATAAAGAGTAAAGAGTAAAGAGATTATACCAAACTTAAGATGGAATGAAAGAATAATAGAAGAAAACTTGATTGATTGATGAAGAATTGTCAATTCTCCAATAATAACCCAATAATATTCAATTACCCAATAATAAGCTTGAACAATAATTAAGGAAAGATTAATGTGCAATTTTGTGGAAAGATTAAAGGATAATCTATTCTATTCTACTCCTAATGAGAGCTTAATCTAAACTAAGGAGGCTTAGTTCTAATCTAAGAGAAATCCCCTTTTGATTATTACAAATGGAGTATATATAGAGGTACATCATTAGGTTAAGCAAGGGTAGATTAGTAAATAACATGCTTAAGTGTTGAATAGAGCTTTGCAAGTCCCGAGGGACATGCGCGGATTGGGTAGCAACTCCCAAGGAAATCCGCGTGTCATGGTCTGAAGCATGCTTGGTCCTGTAAGGGGATCCGCTCGTCCCGAGTAAAAGACGCGCGGACTGAGTATCAACTCGAGCGGGTTGAGACTGATCCGAGCGGGTTGAGCTGCAATTTCCCTTTTTCTTGTTTTTAAGCCTATGATCCTTCTATATACTCTTTATTCCTACATACTTGGTCATCATTCTTGCCTCCTCTTTATACTAGTCCATCCAAGATCGTCAACAAGCTTCCGAATATGCACGAGAGACGGGGATTCCGCCTCATTATCTTCTTTCCTACAAGACATATAAAATGCAATAGGAAAGCAAAATAGGAAGGAATTGACGGATAAAATGGCCATGAGATGTTATATTAGTATGGAAAATAGGTTCAATTATGGGACTAAATGTGCGCAATTAAGAGTCACATCACTAACTCATTATCGGAACCCTTCCCCAATTCGTATCTCCCTAAATTATATTGATGATGTGCTCAATTTATAAAAAAAAAATAAAAAAAAATAGAGCATCAATAATAATTAGTTTGCTCGATATAATTGAATAGTACCCTATTTTATGCATGTAAATTTGTCACAATAAAAGCTTGTGAGAGACAGTCTTTCACTAAGTTAGGGAAAAACTACTCTTACCGTTTTATGTGTTTTTCATGACTTTTTTTTTTATAAAAAAAAAATTGATCGTTGCTAAAATTGACTCTTTAATTTTTATGTTGTTAATCTCTTATAAACATTTTATTTTGTGAACGATCGATATTTAACACATTTCTAGAAAACTCGATATTACTAATATATCAAATGTTTTTTTTTTCTAATTTAATAATAAGTCTAAAAATATTAATTAATATTTTTCAATATTAATAAATTGTAAATTATTTCCCTTTCTAATAGGAAAATTACAAATAATTAATTGTTTTCTATTTCTATTAGGAAAATGTGTCTTGAAAAAAAGTCTCTTTTAGTTATATATATTGATTCATCAAATATTAAGACATTGGTATTAATTATTCTACTCCGTATTTGTCTTGTGTACTAATTTCTGAAAACCGGACTTGTATACTTACTGTAGATACCCAGTATCTGCTGAGACTCCAACAAACACCCGATGATTATCGGACTACAACATGTTTTGGAATCGCGGCGTTTGATCGACAATTTGTGTACAACTTTACGTCGGAAAACTTAAAACGATTTCGAAAATAAAATATCTCAAAACATTTCAAAAATACCTGGAGTGTTTAATGCACGGCGACGGGGTCGCAATGACACTAACTAGAGTCAAAACCGACACCGGAACAAAAAACCGACTAAAAAATTCAAATCCCGACTCCAACAACGAGTCAAACCGAGTCAACCACCAAAAACAAACATTTTAAACCTTCTACCTTAAGTTTTCCCGGATTCATGAATGGTCAAGTACCAAACATGTGACTACAAAACCTAGGATAGAACAAATCATGATTGCGTTTGTTGTGAAAGTGACAACACAGCTCGAAGACCCGTGACGTGGCTCGCGCCTCTTTGAGCAGCCCAGGTGGCCACGTCGCTCAAAACTCACACAACCACTCATTCTCCTATAAATACCCCTCAAATGCCACCCATTTGAGACTTACGCCAGTGTCCGCCCCCTCTTTTCTCCCTTAAAATTCTCGACTCGACTTCTTAAGTCACAACCCGACGCGTATTTACGACCTACCGATCGTAAATACGAGCCTTACACATTGTTTTGTACCGTCATCGTGCATTAAATCACTTGACCGACCACTTTGACCACTACACCATCACTAAATATCTAAAACACTCTTTTTACTTACCAAAACGGTTTTAAACCGAGTTTTTTCCGATCAAACGAGTTGTTACACTTACGTCGGTCACTCGCCATAACCAAACATGTATGTATGAGGGTGTAAAAATCCTCTTTTATTATGTTTTCATTTGTTTCATGACTCTAACATGCTAAAACATGCATAACATGAACCAAAACATGGAATAAACGAGCCAAAACCGATTTTTGGTCTGAGGCAGAAGCCCCTTAGGTCGCCAACTAGCTCGCGCCTAAATGGGGTATTCAGACCAGAAATCAACAGTGTTTGTTCTCGTCATTTCCCTTAATCCTTTTTTCATATTTGTAATGGGTTTTCACCATTTCAAGTATTTTCGAACCCTTTTTATTTTATTTCACATGTTTTAACCATGAAACATTTTTCACCCTAGGTTCCTCATACCATGACGGTTAAATCCGTGTTTCGGTGATAATATTTGGTTAATGACATTTAGAAGGTATTTTAAAGCCTTTTGTTTCATTTCTTTACATTTTCAAACAAACATATTAGTCACCAACACAAAGTCATCCTTGGTTCTACATACCATGCCGGATTTTAACCCGGATACGATGATGAGTACCGACTAATAACATTCAAATGGACTTAAAACAATTAGTCCATAATCATTTTCAAAACTATTCATGTCAAGTTTGTCAAACCGAACCCGACACCGAATATTATCAAATAATGATGATTATTCGAGTCTAGTTCTTCAAATCAACAAATGCGGTCTAAACGACCCCTTCAAATCAAACCGGGTTCAAATACCCATCTCCAACACGTTTTATAACGTTTTCTAAGAGGTCAGAACACGGTACATAAACTGTGGGCTAACCCGCGCCTAAACAGGCTCTCCTTTTCTCATTTTCAAAACCAGAGGGAGGCCCCTTACACCGCCGGCTGGCTCGCGCCTCATATAGCCGTCTGGTACAGGGCCTGTTCCCTTCCAGCATTAGTCTAGGACGATCCCGACTCCGGTTAACCCGGATATAGGACGGATCAGATGACTGTTCAAACCATATTTGCAAAATGCCTTACTAAGACAAATGGATCATGTTATGCACCCTAAACCTAATACGGTAAATGGATGTTTAATTTCCGTCTTGCATGCAAATCAACCTTTAATCCGACTCGACATCTTATACTTGATACTTGGATTAAATCAACCGACTTAGAAAGCTCTCACATGTTAGGTTTAAATCATTGGATGCGCATTCATGCATTTCAACTGTTTTATCAACTTTTGCATTCAACCAACCAAGATCGATCAGTAGAGGCCGCTAAACGCGGGCGGGATTGGGTGTCTGATTAAAGGGCTTCCCAATACGCACCTTCACCTCTTACTCAGAAACTTTGGATAGTGGACGACCTTATCCAGGGCGTACGAGAGTCATTCTAGAGATAGGATGCTAAAGAGGGACGATTTCCTTATCTTTAGTACCTATGCAAAACGCTGCTTTGTGCTTCGATTTGACCGAGGTATAAAGTGGAATTAGAACGGGTTCCAGACATCCCACAAATGCTTGGTGGCGACTCCGAACATCTCTAATCGTTTCGAGACCCTTACCGAGACGAAACCGACCGATCTAAAACGATCCGGTCGAAAGCATTTTTACGCTGCCGAGCGTGGCTTTCAAAAAGACCGCCGTATGTCCACAGATCGGCTGGGCTTGCAGGTGGGCCATGTCCACAGATTGGCGACTCCGCTGGGGAAAACTAGGACACTTACGTCTTTTGTGATCCCTAGATGGTGAGACTCGAACGAGGTCTTGGTTGGAATGCTTTCATTGATATTACGGTCACGGTCGGGTTTCCTTGTCCGGGAACACAACCTAACCCTTTTCAACCAATTGGCTCGTTTCGTCGGCGTGAGTTTTCTCATCCCCGCGTTTCGAATCCCGATTGAGTCAAGCATACCGTTGACGTCACACATTTCTGTTTCGTCAAAGAGCTTTCATCACTTTCGAGCACGAGGCTAGGGCACCCTCCTTACACATTTTGTTTGGATTGGTATCCCTCTCGCAAATCGGGGTTTGATTGCTTGGTGTGTAACCCACCCTTCTAAGCCAAAACCCGTGTCAGCATAATGCATAATATAATGAAACTGTGAGTGCTTATGTGCTATCTGATCATAAGTCCTTCCGTGTCATTTTCAAACTTTCAAAAACACCTCTTTGTGCCGATATAATGGCCATTTCAAACCTCGGTCTTTCGCCGACCGATGCACGCCTTTCTAGGCCGTCGTAATGACAATTTTCAAACTCGGTTTTGTATAACCATTTCAACACGCCTTTCTAGGCCGTCGTAATGACGATTTTCAAACTCGGTTTTGTATAACCATTTCAACACGCCTTTCTAGGCCGTCGTAATGACGATTTTCAAACTCGGTTTTGTATAACCATTTCAACACGCCTTTTTAGGCCGTCGTAATGACGATTTTCAAACTCGGTTTTGTATAACCGTTTCAACACACCTTTCTAGGCCGTCGTAATGACGATTTTCAAACTCGGTTTTGTATAACCGTTTCAACACGCCTTTCTAGGCCGTCGTAATGACAATTTTTAAACTCGGTTTTGTATAACCATTTCAACACGCCTTTCTAGGCCGTCGTAATGACAATTTTCAAACTCGGTTTTGTATAACCATTTCAACACGCCTTTCTAGGCCGTAGTAATGACGATTTTCAAACCTTGTTTTGTATAACCATTTCAAAATCACCTTTTTTACGCCGTTATAATCGCCGCGTCTAGACACGGATTTTAACCCGTTTCGCGCCGACAATGGCTTTCTTTCAAAACCCGAGAAAAGCACACACCCTTTTCTCGAGACACTTCGAGGATCCCGAGAACCATGCACCGTCCCCGAGACCTCTTCAAACAATTCAAACTCGATTTTCAAAACATACAATTTTGAATTTCAAAACCGTCTTGGGAAACGATGCACTGTTTCCCGAGCCGACTCAAACTCAAACCGTCTTTTACAAATAAACTTAAGACAACCCTTTTCAACTGATCGACTTGCGGAGATTTCTATTTTCGGAAGCCGTCAATTTAAGCGACAAATGAATCTTTTTGAAATTTTCTATTTTCGAAAACTTCAGTCCACCATTCCAATTCCGCCTCGTGTCTATCGAGTCAAAGCAAACGTACTTATGGGTCTTTACTTATGAGTCGTCTCACCACGAGACCTGTCCAATGGCGTCACGCCGTTATGTTGGACTCGTGTCAAAGGTTCGGTCAAACACCGTCACGTCATAAATCGAGTCAGCACCGAGGGACCATACACGGTCGCCCCCGTCTTGTTGAGTCTGTCTTTGTCTCGTCCTCTGCGTTGTCTGCGTTTAGTCTTGGAACCGTGTCGGATTGAGTTGTAATGTGAGCCATTTTTCTGCCTCAGAGCCATGGCCCCGTCTTCAGCTTCGTCCAACAACAACAATGATAACAACAGAGATGTCACAACTGATCAGCTAGCCAGCCTGCTTACCGCTCTTAAGGTCACCCTGGATCGCGTCGAGACCCGTATCGATGCCCTGGAAAACAAGGAATCTGGGGAACATAATACCCCACCTCTGACTGAAACTGAGAAGAGACTGAAACTCTTGGAAGAACAACTCCTAGCCCGGGGTAACAATATCCATCTTGAGAACAACCGAAGGTTCGAGCCTGTCGGGGACCATTTACCTAACAACTTCACCCTGACTGATGTGCCTAAGTTCAAGGGAGTGGAGGACCCACTCAACCATATCCGTGCTTTCAAGGACTACATGGCCATTAAGGGGGTCAAACAGGAGCTCTTTACCCGGATCTTCCCATCCTCTTTGGAGCCGATTCCTCGCCAATGGTACTACTCCTTGGACCCGAAAAACCTTACTACTTGGGATGAGATCGCAGTTGAGTTTGCCAAGCAGTATGCCGACAATGTCGAAATCCAGGCCAACACCCGCACTCTCGAGGTATTAACCTAAAACGACAAGGAAGGGTTCACTGAGTTCCTAACCCGTTGGAGGAGGGTGAGTACTCAATTTGTCAGTAAGCCGAATGAATCAACTCTGGTGGAAAAATTTGTCAACAATCTCCGCCCAGTTTATGCCAACCTACTGAGGTATCAGAATATCAAAACTTTTCAAGATCTGCAGATTCTGGGGACACGTATTGAGGACGACCTCCGAAAGGGTGTCCTAGCAAAGACCACTGGCAGGGGTTACCAGGGATGCACCTCAACCGGATCTCGCACTTACGGTCAGACAAACAAGATTGATGAGGTCAACCTCGTCGAACCATCTGCCAAGAAAACTGAGCACCCCCAGAGAGTGTTCACCAACATAGGGTCGACTTATGCAAGTGCCCTAAAAAGGCTCATGGACCAAGGGAAGCTACAACCGATCGGACCCACCCCGGATCCGACCGACGCCAAGAAGTCCCGATTTTGGAATCCCAACGCCTACTGCCAGTATCACTGAGGGAAGGGGCATGATACCGAAAATTGCTTTAAACTCAAGCACCTCATTCAGAACATGATTGAGAAGGGAGATTTGCCTATACCACAACCAACTAAGCCGAACAACAAGACGAATCCTTTGGGAATTCACGCCATCTCTAATGATGAGCCGACCCTAGACTGCTCTCACCTCATTGACGACGAGGTGAATGTTCTAGAAATGGATCCTTCAGACGGAGTGTTTGTGTTTAGTGCTGCCACCATGCTCACAATGTTTCAACAAGTTGAAGAGGCCATAGCCAGTCTCTCTGAAAGAATCACCCGACTCGACGACGCCTACCGTCGACTCATCTTCAATCCCCCAACACCGCACCCAAGGGAGAATTCCCCAAGCATTCAAAACTACCCACCTCGGGACGGATTGCTCCCGCGACCATTCTGGCATAGACCTCACGAAAATAACCCTCAAAATAATCACCCTCAAAATAACTACCCCCATAAAAATCGCCCTCACAAAAATATTCCCCACAAGAACTACCCACCGAGGAATACCCCTCCAAGATATCCTCGAGACTCTGAAATTAACGGCATATGGAGGGATATTGTTGAGGACGTCTATATCCTCCCAGGGAAGGAGAAGCGGACGAAAGAAGTCGGACATCTCACCCAATCCGGACGTCCCTATCAAAATCCGAACAATCCAACGGTCGTTCCAACAACGAATGACCAAATCGTCCCAGAGGTGGACGCTCAACCAAAGGCCCCCGAAAACTCAATCCTGAAACAGCTCCAGAAAGCAAAGGCCAAAATCTCAATTTGGCAACTGATCGCAACGTCTTTTGAGCATCGACAGGCCTTGCTGCAGGCCTTGGGAAAATTAACCGTGCCCTCCACCTCTTCCCCAGAAGAAATAGTGGCGCACATGACGAGAGACGCCCCTGATCTGATTAACCCGGTCGTCTTCTCCGACGAGGATATCCCTCCGTTCGAGCCAATCATAACTCGGCCCCGTATATCACCGTACAATGCCTCGAGAAAAATATACCAATGGTCCTCGTGGATGACGGTTCCGCCGTGAATGTCATTCCTCTCAAAAGCGCCACGGTGGGTGTCAAGGAATCTGATTTGATCCCAACAAATCAAGGAGTAAGCGCCTACGACGGCACTCGTCGCAAGGTCGCTGGGCTAATCACTTTGACCGTCGCAACCGGACCTCTAGAAAGACAAACCAGTTTTCAAGTGGTCGACATCGACGCGTCCTTCAACATGCTCCTAGGACGTCCCTGAATTCACGCCGTCAAGGCGGTCACATCAACGCTCCACCAGAAGATCAGGGTCCCCTTCAACGGGAAAACAATCACGATTCCCGCTTCCCCAATCAAAGCGGTTATGAGAAGGGGGATAGCCTCCCAAGCCATTGAGGAGGACGACAATGAAATGTGGGGTTTCCAAGCCGTAAACGCCATAACTGATGAATCGGCAACCTCTGAGTGTGACCCGTTCACCAACGTCACGGTCAACCGTATTATGATGCGCCAGGGTTACTTCCCGGGTTTGCCGCTCAATCCACTAAAGGACCCATTTTCTCCCTTGAAACAGGCTAAGGTCCCCAACATTCCCTTTGGGCTGGGATACGAACCTACTGACGAAGATATCCGGGAGATGAACCTCCTAATCCGAAAACGCAAGATGCATGGAGTTATCCTCCGTCCCTACCATCTGACTCTCAACGGATACTTTGTCCCCGAGGGAGAGTCCGAGCCCTACCATGGCTTTCCGGAACCATTCTATGACTCTGTGGCCAAGGCTAGGTACCCGGGAGTGGAAGTCTTCCAGGACTGCTACTTTATCCCCGACAACATCGAAGCTGCATCAACTGAGTCCAAGCCGTCACCATGCCTTGACGGACAAGTTGTCACACTCCTCTTTGGGGAAGATAACATCAAACACCTCGACTATGAGGACATCATCAACATCGCCCTGAAGGACAATCAATTTGACCCAACCGCCTTGATCTCCGATACTGACCCGGAGAAAGATACCCAGGGCTGGAGGAAGACCGTCAAGTGGACCGATCGCCAAGGCCGCATTCTCAAGATAACAACTGGAGAAGGCCCTATGTTCAAAGAGGGAAGTGAAGGAGGATCTGAGTCTGAGTCTGAGTCGGAGTCAGAGTCTGTCATAACTCCCAACACTCCTGATGTCCCAGTCAAGGTCCCTTTCCCACTGTTTTATCACAAAGTCGTGGCTGATTCAGAGGCTGAGTCTAGTAGGGTCATCCCCACTCCCATGAAAGGTGACAACCTGGATCCTGTTCCGGGGGCCACTTCCTCTGTTGTGTCGCCTCTGACTGACCACGAGATGTCTGTCCTTTCCGAGCTTTTCGCTCGTGTCAACTTAATGAACGCTAAGTTTGCTTATGACTCGTCTCAATTTAACTGCAATGCGATTCTGAATTACTATGAGGAATTTGACTTGAGTGACTACCCACCTCACTTAGCCAAAGAACTTGACAAACGGGAAACCAGAACCCCCATCATTGAGGAAACCGAACCTATTAACGTAGGAACCGACAATACACCTCAAGAACTTAGGATAGGGACAACCCTGGACCCCTCGGAAAGACAACAGTTCATTGACCTCCTCCACGAATACAAGGACGTGTTCGCCTGGTCTTACAGAGACATGCTTGGGATTGACAGAGAAATTGCAGAGCACCGGATACCCATTAAACCCGGAGCTAAACCTGTGAAACAGAAGCTATGCCGGATGCGTCCGGAGTGGGCCCTAAAAATCAAAGAAGAGGTGGACAAACAGTTCAAGGCTGGGTTCATCAAAGTGTCTGAATACTCTGATTGGGTGGCCAACATTGTGCCCGTACCAAAGAAAGACGGAAGAATTCGGGTTTGCGTCGACTTCAGGGATCTGAATAAGGCAAGTCCAAAAGACGACTTCCCTTTGCCACATGTTGACATTCTGGTGGACAACACCGCCGAACATGCTCTCCTATCATTCATGGACGGGTATGCTGGGTACAACCAAATTAAAATGGCTGAGGAAGACATGCACAAAACTGCGTTCATTACACAGTGGGGTACGTATTGCTACACGGTCATGCCTTTCGGCCTCATCAACGCCGGAGCAACCTATCAAAGAACCGCTACCACTCTCCTACATGATATGATGCACAAGGAGGTAGAGGTATATGTTGATGACATGATCGTAAAATCGAAAGAACGGGACGGCCACATCAGTGCCCTCCGGAAATTCTTCGCTCGTCTGCGGAAATATAACATGAGACTAAATCCTCAGAAGTGTGCATTCGGGGTCACCTCCGGAAAACACTTGGGACATGTCATCAGCAAAAGAGGCATTGAGATTGATCCAACCAAAATCAAAGCCCTTCAACAAATGCCTCGGCCTAGGAACGAGAAGGAGATTCGGGGATTTCTCGGTCAGGTCCAATACATCAGCCGCTTCATTGCCAAGCTCACTATGATCTGCGAACCAATATTCAAGAAGCTTCGCGCCTCCGATCACACCGATTGGGACGACGACTGTCAGAAATCCTTCGACAGGACAAAGGAGATCCTATCCAAACCTTTTGTCCTCATGCCACCTCAACCGGGGATTCCTCTATCCCTATACCTGACTGTTACCAACACGGCCATGGGAGCAATGTTAGCACAAACAGTTGGCAACGAAGAGCGAGCCATCTACTACGTCAGCAAAAAGTTCATCAAGTACGAGACGAGGTATACCCAACTGGAAAAGACATGCCTTGCCCTAGTATGGTCAATAAAGAAGCTGCGGCATTACATGCTCAGCTACACGGTCCACATCTACTCCAAGATGGACCCGGTTAAATACATCTTCGAAAAACCCGTACTAAACGAAAGGCTGTCTAGATGGACACTCATGCTGTCCGAGTTTGAACTCAAGTTTGTACCCCTCAAAGTTATCAAGGGAAGAGCAGTTGCCGATTTCCTAGCAGAAAATCCCGTCAACGAGAATCTAACGACCGACACATGGTCACTTCCTGACGAAGACATCCTTTGTGCCGACTCCAACGCATGGGATCTATACTTCGATGGCGCATCTAACCTGAGAGGCTTCGGGGTAGGAATCCTTCTAATTTCACCAGAGGGAGAACATGTTCCGATCTCGGTCAAGCTGGACTTTGCCGTCACCAACAATGCCGCTGAATATGAAGCATGTCTCATCGGCCTACAAGCAGCCATCACACTTGGCATCAAAAGACTGAGGGTCCACGGCGATTCCTCACTCATCATCAATCAGGTATCCGGATCATGGAAAATCCGATCTGACAGCTTAGCTTCCTACCGAGCAAAGATCAGTCATGAGGCCGAATTCTTCGACCAATCGACTACTTCCACTTGCCACGAGAGGAAAATCAATTTGCTGATGCCCTGGCAAAATATGCCGCGCTCGTCAACATACCTGACGACATGACGTCAATGCCCTTATGTGTCGAAAGGCGGAGCGAGCCACCTCACATTTGTGCCATTATCGACGACGAGGAAAACCATGATGAACCTTGGTACCAAGCCATCCTCAATTACAAAACCAAAAACGAATTCCCTCCCAACTCTGATCAAAGAGGACAAAGAGCCATCCGTTTACTTGCATCACAATTCGTGATAAACCAAAATCAACTCTACAAAAGAACACCCCAAGGAATTCTCCTCCTTTGCATTGACCATCACAAAGCCAAGAAAGTCATGGGAGAGGTTCACGACGGAGAATGTGGCCCTCACATGAGTGCAATGATGCTTACACGGAAAATCATGCGGCTAGGTTACTACTGGACCACCATGGAAGCCGATTGCCGTAACTACGTCAAACATTGCCACAATTGCCAAATCTTCGCCAACATACAACACATACCACCATCCCTTTTATACACCATGGCATCACCCTGGCCATTCTCAACCTGGGGCATCGACATCATCGGGAAAGTCAACCCGACAGGCACCAAGGGGCATTGCTTCGTCCTCGTCGCCATCGACTACTTCACCAAATGGGTGGAAGCGCAGTCATATGCAGTCTTGACCGCCAAACAAGTGGCCAAGTTCGTTCAAAACAACATCATCTGCCGATATGGGGTACCCTGCGAAATCATCAGCGATCAAGGCTCTCACTTTCGGACGGAAACCCAAGCTTTGCTGGAAAAGTACAAAATCAAGCGACATCGATCATCCCCCTACCGCCCCCAAACCAACGGAGCGGTGGAGGCAGCGAACAAAACTCTTGTCACCATCATCAAGAAAATGCAAGACAACTACCGCGATTGGCCGAGCAAACTCCCATTCGCACTCTGGGGATACCGAACCTCCATTCGAACACCAACAGGCGCCACACCCTTCTACCTAGCATACGGTATGAAGGAGGTTCAACCAGTAGAGTTAGAGGTCCCTTCTCTATGCATCCTACTGGAGAGTCAAGTCCCTGAGGCGGAATGGACCCGTCGAAGGTACGAACAACTCACTCTTCTAGACGAACGGCGGCTCAACGCCTTGCACAACGTCCAGCTATACCAACGACGTATACAACGGGCATTCAACAAGAAGGTTAAACCCAGAAACATCCAGAAGGGCGACTTGGTCCTCAAGTCAGTTCGAACACCATTACCCGTCGATCCGAGGGGAAAATTCAAACCCAACTAGGCCGGGCCATACCTGGTCAAGAAAATACTTTCGGGGGGCGCAGTGAGACTGAGTGACCTAGACGGGGAAGACTTTACAAACCCGGCCAACCTAGACCAACTCAAGAAATACTACCCTTGAACCCTAGCAACCGACGACCTAGCCTAGTTTTACAACTAGCAACGACCTTAACCCTCTTCAAGTCAAGTTCCTCAATGTGTTCTGATTTGAAATTGTATGTTTTATCGAGTCTAAGTTGCGGCACCTTGCCCGTTTCAAATGTCCTTTGATCCGTCAAAGGCAACGTGCATTTGCACTAAAACAAAACCCCCTGAACTACGAGCATGGTTTGATTTCACCTCTTCAGGTGAATACGTAGGCAGTCCCTCTTATGCTTGAGGGATACAACCACAAAACCCAATCAAATTCACAAAACTTTTCGAACTACGATCATGGTTTGATTTAACCTTTTTCGGTGAATACGTAGGCAGTCCTTTCTTACACAAGAAGGATACAATCATTCCCACAATAAAAAAAAAAGCATTACCCACATACAATAACATCCCCATCAAAAAAGAGACAGGGAAAACCATTCCCTTTTTCCACAAAATGCAAAAATGAGCCTTTCTCCCTTTCCACAAAATACCACTTTCCCAAGTGCAATTGTTTAGGACGATTCAAATCGAATTGCCTTTACCAAATGGATGGAAGAAACAAGCGTTCACAATTTTCGACACAAGCAGTCCTCTTATTTAATTAATAATGGGAGGGATTAGAATTCCAACAACAAATAGAGCTCGACGAGTCTACAACTTGTCAAAGCTAAGGTGTCAACTAACACACCTCACATAATAAAACTAGCACAAAACACACAATATCTGGCTAGTACAACATAATAAAAACTCACAACAATAATACAACATAATAATAAAGTGGGCAATGGAGGTCTTCACTCTTCCATTCTACCCTTGCCTTTTCCCTCGGGGTACATCTTCCCCTTGTTCTTCTTGTTGGCCCGCCTAGCATGGATTTCCTCCTCATAACGGATCCTCAACAGATCTAAGACGGCGACGGCCTCCGGTCTAGCACAAGACCCCATGTTCGATCCGAGATGAGCCAAGGCACGGCCCACCATATTCTTGGGGCCGGAACTCCTCCTCTTCGGTGGTCTCATCACATCGGGGGTAGCTCCATCAACATACTCCTCGAAGAAGGCACGGTTGGCCTTGCCAACCTCTCGATACTTCAAGTCGACAACCTCGTCCTTACGAAATTTGGATCTCTCCTCCAAGGACGGAGCTCGTGACCACTTGGCATAAGCGGGAGTCACCCATGTCGTGGCAACGGGGTTTGGTACCTCCCAAAGCGGCCGAGCGGCCCACCATCTTTCGAAGAACTCCACAAGCTCGGAGTTCCGGAAAACATTCTCTTCGACAAGAGTATCTTGAGCGGGCACCTTTTGTTGACAGCCCATTTGCCTCATGAGCCTTTCGGGATAAATGAAGGAAACAACCTTCAAGCCCACCACCATCAAAGAACGAGGACTAGCACCCGAAGCGGGCAGCCCCGTGAAGGACCTCAAGTGCCACCACGGCACCACCCAACGGATATGAGGACCACCCTCCTCCGCCAATCTTGCGGCCCAATAGGCCTCGGTGGAAGCAAAACTATCCGGGTACAACTTCTTTCTCATAGTGAGGCGACGGAAGGAGTTAGAAGAAGAATCAACCGGAGGCTCTACATACCTTAGCCTCTCCAATAACCACACTTGGAGGATCCTTGGGGATCCGAAAGAGGGAGCTTCTCCACAAGAGCCTTCCTTGTCCAAAGCTTGGATAATCTCTCCAAGCACCAACCATGATGGATCTCTACCATGCTCCATTTGCTCAATCACATGGATAAGGGTCATGCTACCATGGCATCTTGGCTCCTCCTTCTTCAAGACATCAACAAAGAGGTACACATGAACAAGGCAAAATGCAAGAGCCCTTCTCCTAGCCACCTCCGAGACATTATCATCTAATCGGTTTGAAAAGATGTTGATAAGATCCAACATATCCACACCATGTGGAACAAGAAGAAAGTTGATTTGGCTTGTTGATAAGCCCAACATGGAAAGGAATTTCTCCTTATAGCACAACCGAGTCGGAGGAAGCACCGGAACACAACTCGGCCACCCACCAATGGCTCCAACTTCCTCGGCAAGAGGACAAAGCTCACCTTTCGGGAAAACGAAAACATGATGTTTCGAATCCCAAAACCGAGAACATGATTCGAGAAACGAAGGTTGCACCTTGACTTGACGAAGCACCAATAATTGAGCAAGTCCCATGCAAGCGAGTTGATGCTTTTCGGGAGGCGACAAATCCCGGCACCATTGTCGCAATGCGTTCTCAAAAGCATCCATGAAATATTTTTGTGGAAGAAGAAGAGGTTTTGTAGAGATAATTTTCTGTTTCAGATGATGAAACAATGAAGCGCAAACGTCCCTATTTATACAAAATGATCAGCGCATTTTTCAGAAAAAGGGGAGAGCCGGCTTCCATCGCCAGGCTGCTCGCGCCTCTTTGGACCTTCTCCAGGATTCCCGCTGTTGACTTGTCTCTTTCAACTTGTGCTTTCTCCTGACACCTCAAACCTCCCGCCAGGAACCCCGCGCCTCTTCGGGATGATCTGGAACATTTTGTGTTTCCTCACACTCACATTTCCCTGTTTTCACGTTTTACGAAATCCGACACGGTTTCCATGACGCAGCTTTAAACAAACGGATTTTTCTTTCTTTTTTTAAAGGGGGGAAGGGCTAGTCGCCCCGATCCGCGATGGATCGTTTCCATGTCAGTCAAGCACTCACAAATTCAATTTTCCTCAAACATTCAAGCACTCACAAATTCGAGTCTTGACTTCAAAAAGCAAATATACTCGCAAAAATTCTTTTTCTAAAATTCTTTCCTGACGGTTTGAGTTTGAATTTTTCGAGTCAATTTTCAATATTTCGACGCAATTTAATTCACGACACGAGTTAATTGCTCAAATTTTCAAATCAATTCCTTTTGAATTCCGAACATGACGACTTGTCAAGGAATTTTCAAAATTCAAAATTTCAATCTTAACTTCAAGTCATCTTGGTTAATTTTGGTTTTCAATCAAATGCTTTACGTGTTTTCGATCAAATGCTTCTACGTGTTTACGTTTATGCGTATATGCTATCTGTCGCCTGTTTTTTACACTAACGATGCAGGAACTGTTGCAAACATCAAAAGGAGAATCGACAGCCGACAGCGCTCCTCCGAAACACAACACAAAAAGCCAAAAATCACAAAATAAACCACAGTCCAAAAACACATATATACAAACCGCCTCACGCAAAATGTAAATATGTACAGACAAGAGTCCAAGACACGGACAAGCTACAAAAACTACTCAGCGTCTCCCGTCGGACCAGTCCTGGTATCACCAGGGGTCGCCGCCAACGCAGACACCACCACCTGCTCAGGCTCCCTCTCCGGAGAACTCTCCAGCGTCTCCTCCTCCATCACGACACGAACCTCCTCCGCCGCAACCAACTGAGCCCTGAGGGAGGCAATCTCTGCGTCTCGACTCCGCAGCTCGTCATCACGACGCCTCAACTCCTGGTCCCGACGAGTGATTCCCAACCCCTGGGCCTCGATCATCGACCTAGCTGCCTCCAACTCAGCACGGACCCGAGCAAGCTCCGCCGGATCCGCAGTGCCTTGCAAAACACAATAACAGATCCTCAAGATCTGAAAACGTGAAATACAACACCAAATACACAAAAACAGCACACAAAACGTACTTGAGAAAGCCGAGCCTCCCTCGTAGCCAGGTCACCAGCAAGCGCCCTCCAGCGGTTAGCCATCCGCCACAAGTTCTGGTGACTAACAGTCGTCACCTACAAAAAAAAATGTCCTGCAATACAATGTAAGGCAAAGTATAATCGGAGAAAGTGTTCAAGTCAGGAACTCACCCTAAGAACGATCAACCTCCACTCCATGCCGGCATCGGTCACCTCGGCCGCCGTGGGCTCCGGTAAGCGCAACTGAAGCTCCTCGCCACCCGGCCCCTGAAAATTGGTCTCCGTCAGGAAAGCTGGGGGCTGAGTCCTCATCAGCGGGTCGAACTCCTGCCATTTGGATCCACATCAAAGATGACAAAACTTCCTATCAAGGGAGACAATGAAAATAAAAGAAAAGAGGAAAACATACCTCAATCGGGTACCAAGCAAGCCTCGACAACCGGAAGGTGTCGTAGTCTGCGTCCCGCAGCAACAGCTCCTCACCTCCCCGACCGTGAAGGTGCTCCTCAACCTCATCAGGAGTCGACTCCTGGAACAACACCCTAGGCGGGTCAACCGGCACGACGAAAGTCTCGGTAAAGCAGTGGCGAACTAAACGCTCACCCAAGTACCAAACCGGCTCGATCGCCGTCTACAAGTACAGACGCAGGGAGCTGCGAGGCTGCAAACGCTCCTTGATGGCAGCCGGTACACCAGTGTAGTGCTCCCAAGGCCGCCCAACAAACTACACTCAAAATAAAACTATTCAGCTAACTGGGGGCTTCATGAGCTACCTAATCATCCTATCTATATCTATTTGTATAAAGGAGAAGGGGAAGAGAGCGGGAACTTACATCAGCAACCCGAAGCTTGTTCACACGACGCCTGCAGTCCTCGTAAGTCGACTTAGTCGACTTCTTCCGAGCCATCGTCCAACCCCTCACAGCAGGGTAAGCCGAGGGAACACCATCTGTAGTCCCCGGACGCAGAGGAGTGAAGTAAGCATACAACCAAGCCTGTAATCAAACACAACAAACAGAAATTAGCCAATTTCTCAAAAAATTGCCAAAGTCAAAGTCAAAATCAAACTAAAAAAAAACTACCACGAAAAAACTCGTACCTCAAAGATGAGGCCGGGACCAACCAAAGCAGGAGCACTACCCGCTGCCACTGTCTCCGGACGCACCGCCGCGTGCAAGTGTCGGGTGAGTGTCAAGATCGGTGAGGAGAGGAAGCACCTTGGTCGACAAGCGCTCACCCTTGTCACCAAAGTACGTGGCACCCAAGAAGTACCACAACCACAGCCGCACCTTCTTCGCGTCGGCCTCAACCTCTGCCTCCGGGCTCGCCAACGGCGCCGGAGCAACACCTGCCACCCTCTCAGTGAAGTGGTCCTTCACATACGAACTCGCGATCAAGTACGGAGTGACGTCGGAAGGCTCCGGCAAAGCAGTACCGATCAAAGCAGTGACCGCAGGAGAGGAAACTCTCTCCGGCGTCGCGGTAAACTCAATGGGCAGCTCGCCGCAGGGAAGGCCGGATACCATGGCGAAGTCCT
Organism: Silene latifolia; assembly: GCF_048544455.1. Taxonomy (NCBI): domain Eukaryota; kingdom Viridiplantae; phylum Streptophyta; class Magnoliopsida; order Caryophyllales; family Caryophyllaceae; genus Silene; species Silene latifolia. The sequence continues at coordinate 61,751,545 of NC_133526.1, read as the reverse complement.
CTAAAGTCACGCCGACCTCCCCAAACTCCATGTGGAACGACGACGTCGTATCCCAATACCGATCCAACATGGCTCGGATCAAACACAGGTTCGCCCTAAGCGAGGACCTGTGAATGTCCCGCCAAGCGGCCACCAACGGCCCAAAATCCGACCTCTCTATCAACGCCCTCGACCCGGCTCGGAGAACGTCGTAGAGACCCAAGCAGGTAGAAAAGCCCGAGAAAGTCCTCATGGTGCCAATCTCCTGAAATCAAAAACAGACAACGTCAGAATGCCTATTTAGGCCCGACACTTCAAAAAATGACAAAATTCAACCAGGGAATACGAATCACCATGCCCTCGTGAGCACGGTAGGAAAGGTGTCAGTTCAGTCGAAGCAACAACTGGCTGCCGTCAAAACCCTCGGCCCACTCAGGCGCCGCCCGTAAAAGCAAACCCCGAGGGGCCGTAACTCGCCTGGCTCTCCAGCTCGCGACGTCAGCATCGTCCTCGGCTGTCTCCAGTCTCCGTCTCTTATGGCCACGAGACTCGACGTGGTGGGTAGGGCCCAACTCAACGACCCTGTTGACGTCCCGCAACGAACGCTAGTCGCCCGAGGACGTCGATCCCTCGAAGAAATCCTCCTCCCGGAGGTACTCGCCTCAGCCCCAGTCTGAGTTCTCCCAGTGCTAATAGCCCCAACAACGGGCTCCCCACGCTCCTCGACGGCCCCTGAGGCCCCAACAGTCTGCTCACGAGGTCTCTCCTCCTCAGTGATGTCCTCCACAACTACGGCGGGCGTGCTGACCGGAGTACTAACCGGGCCCGACCGGAACAACTCCTCTAGAGTCCCAGCGACAGACCCGGTCTGTCCCGAACACTCTCCTACAAACAAAAAATGCCAGCCGGAATTTCGGCATTACGACGGCTTGAAATGGATAAATCCTAAAACAAAAAACAACCTGCAAAACAAAACAAGGGCAATCCCGCTGATGCGTGTCTTTTATATGATGTTTTAGGGAATTTCGGCATTACGACGGCTGGATTCTTCACATTTCCCGAAACCATTTTATTGTTGCATGTTAATTGTTTGTCTTACCGCTTTAATTATGAATTCAGTGCTTTTATGCCCTAGTTTTATTGTTGTTATCACCTTCAGCATGAGTAGCTAAATAGTTTGTGCTAGGATGTAGGGGAATTATGGCGTAGGCGGCGTAGTATTAAAATTGGACTGAATCGTGTGTCAGTCGATCGACTGCCTTACCCGGTCGATCGACTGACCACGTGAGGTTACCTTTCGTTTTAATTGATTTTAATGTTGTATTTAACAAATCGAATGCATGCGACCAGTTAGATGCTTAATTTATGACTGACCCATTAGATCGAAAGATAGGGAAAGTTGTTAGATCACTAATTAAGATGACTAAACTGTGCTGAGATCGAAAGATAAGTAGAGTTTAGACCGTTAGTCACTTTTCAGGACGAGAGTCAGTATTAGTGATATTAGGGACTTATAGCGAGATCGAAAGATGCTATCTGTTGAGAGTGGACCGAGAGGACCTCTTGTTTTCCCGCCTCACTTGTGTTTGATTCAGACCAACTTAGTATGCTGCCGCCGAAGCTGTAATGAACCGACCATCCTAGTACCCCTTCTTTATCTGTTTAATCCGTCTTTTTAGTTTATTGTCTTTATTTATTCTTAGCTATAGACAAATTCAACTCAACCCCTACACTTGTTACCTTAGACTAGAATTAGACAGCTAGAAATTACGTCTGCCTCCTTGTGGTTCGACCCTGTTACCACTAGCCTAGGTTAGTCTTAATAGGAAATTATAAATATTATTTTTGGTACTCACAACGACGGGTATCAAATTTTGGCGCCGTTGCCGGGGAGGCAGTAGTTCTAATTTTCAGTTGTTTTAATTTAGTCTTTCTTAGTTTAAGGAACATCCGTTCCTTAAACTTTTCCTTATAATCTTTTTGTAGTTTCCTCTTATGCGCAGGTCATAGGGTGGTGAACTAGTACCATTCAATCCTGAGTTTGAGAAATCTTTGCGCGAGTTGAGACGATCACAAAGGGTATTACCGACAGAGGAAGAGTTGAGTACTCTGTCAAGCTATTACGAGAACGAGCTGTTCGAGGAAGATCCACATTCTTCACCCGTTTCCACCTCTTCAGCCGAGACAATCACTTCTCCAGAAATTCCAGTCATGGCTGAGGAAGCGAGTATAGCTAGTCATTCTGAGCCGACAGCTGCAAATTTATATAAGGGGTTCGAATTACCAGGAGATGACGGGAAGTTCGAACCAAAGCCTTCATACATTAATATGGTTGAGAGAAACAGATTCGGGGAGCTGCAAATGAAGATGCAGCTAAGCATATGGAGACATTTATTGACTCTCTTGTTCCATACCCCCACCAGCCGGCGTGACCCAAGACCAGATCAAGGAGACCATGTTCATCTTCTCCTTCGTGATCTTTGCAAGGGAGTGGTATAGAGATCTGGACCGAGCCGTTCATGGGATCACCGATTGGAATTCATTGGCTTTCGCATTTTACAAGAAATATTTTTCTACCTCGAAGACCAATGCAATTATAGCTCAAATCACGAGTTTTAAACAAGGGCCGGACGAGAACTTCCACGAAGCATGGGTCCGTTTTAAGAAGTTGGTGCGAACCATACCGCACCATGGGTTCGAAAAATGGAGCTTGTGCAATCAGTTCTATAATGGGCTGTATGACGATCAAAGGGCTATTTTGGATCTCAGAGCAGTGGCCGATTTCTTTGAGAATTTGGGAGAAACCAAGGGGTGGAAGATCATTGATGATCTAGCCACCTACAAGGCTGAGTATGGGAATTCCAGAGGGAATCAAAGGAGGAGCGCTGAATCTGCTTCTGTAGCTGCACTTGAAGCTCTCACTGCGAGATTTGACAACTATGAACTAGGAGGAGCTTCAAAGGGGGGTATTTACCAAGTAAATGTTGTGTGTCGACGGTCCTTTTCGTGAAAGGTGCGGAGCCGAGGGACACGTTTCGAAGAATTGTCCTAGTCCCTTTGAGTCTTGTGCTGCCTTTCAACATTATAGGCAGACAAACACCTACTATGAGCCTAATGTTCATCCCAACCTGAGGTGGAGTAGCCAGAATGTCCTAAATCCAACTCCACCTCCGCAGCAGCAACCCTATATGCCCCCTCATCAAAAGCAACAACAATATCAAAAACCTCCATATGTGTCGCAGCAGCAACAACAATCCCATAGTTCTAATTTTGCTGAGTTCAAGAACTTGTTGCTGAAGGAGTCCCAAGCAAGAGAGGCCGGGATGAAGCTACTAGAGAGCCAAATTGCTCAATTGGCTAGTAAGAGTACCACTCGAGCTCCGGGACACTTACCGACTCAAACCGACCAAAAGGAGACTGTAACACCCCCATTTATTCAGGAGCCTTTAGCTAGACATTCCCAAATAAATAGGTCTGTTACCATCTCGGTTTCCCGAGGTAGTGAATAACAAAGTACAATAATACCAAAGTACTTTAAATTAAAATTTTAGTGAATACATATTTATTACAATTTAACCAACTAACTTAATATGAAATACAATACAACTCGCAGCGGAAATAAATAAAGTGATATAATTATTCTATGTGATCCGGACTTCATCTAAGGTTCCAAGTTTGGCTCTCATCCCCATGCTCCCAAGTCAACTAATCTTTAATACCTGCAAAATCTGCTCCCCATTATGGTTCATCGCAGGTGTTCACGAATACACTGTCAACCGCGAGGTTGAGTAGGAATAAATACTAACAACAAAAACATACGATAAACAATCCAATTTCTTTTTTTTTCATTGCACAACTCCCTGACAACGTGCTCCTTCTTTTGCTTAATCGTTACACTAATCATCCCGCCAATCCCGGCGGGGCGAGCCTCAACCCGAAGGTGAGTAAACACACACTACATTACCAAAAGGTAATGTCCGCCTCAACATATAGTTGAGTAATATCCACCAGATGGCCTGCAGACCAACTGGGCCCGCCTCGAGTAAATACGATAAAATATCGTCCGCGAATAAATCGAAATACGTCACCCGAAGGCTCTTACACGACGCCCGCCAATATAACCTCAATAATAATCTACATCACCACGAAGGAATGTCCGCAAGATTAAACTGAATAACCGACGCTTAATAAAGTATCTCCATCATAACTAATCCAACCAACATATACAATATAACTTCTTCCTTCCAACAATTTGGTGATATCAACCAACACAATTCTCATATGATCAATTCACTTAATATAAGCCATCCAATAAACCAAATATTATCGAGTAAGAGTTGAGTAGGATTTATCCCTACCTGATAAGCAAGCACTCCAATTATGCAATCCAAGCAATTAAAGCAATCAATTAGAAATATTATTCTTCAATAAATCCGTTCCACCAATTCCGTCACCTAAACAAAATATTATAATTTAATTATTTATTCATTATTCAATTCATTATATTTATTTGTTCGATTACAATTTAACCATATTAATTATTTTGCGTTTAAGGTATTATTACATAAAAACCCGTTTCAATAAATAAATATAACAACCCATAAAGAAATACCCCCAACCCGACAATCACGTGAAACATCCTAAGCATACACTACCCGTGAAAACCCCACAAACACAACCCCATATAACCCGTCGAAACCGTGTTCAACACCCCACCAAAACCCGTCCTTCACGACTCCCCTAGCCACCATCGGCTCCACCAAACCTACCACCTCCTAGCCCGCAACCCAACGCACCACGACAACCAACAACCACCAGCCAAAGCACCACCACTAACCCGCAACCCCACGCCCTAAACAGCTTCCTCAAACGCGACCTTGCCCTTACCACACATATACCCGTCTTCCTTCAACACCACAGGCTACCACCGTCACTACCCCATCTAGCCACCACCAGCTTGCAATCCAGCGCAACCAACTCACCCCTAAACACCAACTAAACCGCAGCTAGCAACTCACAAACCCACGCCTTAAACCCCACGACAACTAACCCTGCTCTCCCCTGTTTCGCGAAAACGCGGCAACCACCACCACCAACCACCACCAACCACCCTTCCAACACCACCAAACTGGCCGCCCACCCTCCCCCATCACAACCAACCCTGGCCCAGATCACGACGGGTCCAAATAAGGGTTCAATTATGCATCCCAATCCCCGCAACCAAAACCCGTAACCCCCTGACCAGCCACTTTTAACGGCCCCAAATACCACCCTAACAAGGTCAACGTCGGTCAAATAAGGTTAGGTCATAATCTCGGCAGTCCAAACTTTCCTTAGGTCCAAATCTCGAGTCCTATGGTGGTCTAATTATTGAGTTATAATAGGTTAAAGTGTATACATAAGATCGTCTGAAATATTACCTTGAGGCGAGAATAAAAATTAATCCTTTTGCTTTTCTCTTCCTTAATTCCTTTCTTCTTTCCTTTAGTATTCTTCCTTCTTATTTTATAAATTATTTCCCAGATTGATTATTGTGTATTTATAGTGTAGGCTTAAAGAGCAAGCGAGGTCGATTAGGAAACTATCTTAATTTACCTATTCCAATTAATATAGGAATTACTATTATTATAATTATCATTATATCATTATTATCACAATTATATTATTATTATTACATATATCATAGGTAGGATTCCCTTATTTTATCTTTACTAATTTATCATTGTCATAAATTATTATTAGTAATAATATAATTACTACCTTTCCATATTATATTATAATTATTGCCCGATGCAAATCTCGATTATACTCTAACCTTATTATACTAAATTTCAGTCCAATTACTTAATGTCACAAGGTCCAATACTCAATTATTAGCTAAGCCCAATTCCCGACTTGTTTTACTTATTTTATTATTTAATTATCGTCTTATTTGTAATTCATTATTAGAAATTAATTATTAAATTACATAAACTATCCTCATAACTTATCATTAAAATACGGGGTATTACAGTCTTCCCCCCTTAAAATGAACTTCGTCCCGAAGTTCGCCCATAACTACAACCACAACATTCACAACATTACACCATTCAACATTACTAAGCAACTTCGATTATCAACTACATTAATCTCATCAAAACAATAATTCAAAATTTATGTAGTATTACATTCTTTCCCCCTAAAAATAAACTTCGTCCTCGAAGTTTGGAATACTAAAAATAGGAACAATTAATTTATTATTATAATGCCACAAAACCATGAAACACATATTGCAATATAGAACACTTATCGCTTCCAACATGAAATAACGATTGAATAAATAACAAAATTTTAATTACTAGCAAATCACATCATATAAGATATTCGAATTAATCTTTATTCCAACTTATTGCTTAACTACTGGCGAACACATTGCCAAATTAATAATAATCTATAACAACAGATGCGCATAATTATTTAATTAATCTTTTCTTAGTTCATCTTAATTGTCACTAACAACATCCAACTTAAACATGAATGCAATTATTGTAACATATATATATATATATATATATATATATATATATATATATATATATATATATATATATATATATATATATATATATATATATATATAGGCTTTAGGGTAACATGTTCCGCATATCACTAGACATGATAATCTAATTCACACAATTCACAATATCAAAACATCAAGAGACAAAATTTTTATTATTCAAGACGAAGGAAAACATGCTACAACTTAAAAATCATAGATAATTAATAACATAAATAAATTATGGAGAATTTCTAGAAAATACAAAGAGTTAGTAGATCATGGGTGAAAGAATCAAGTCAAAAATTCAAAGGGTCAATTTATAATGCATTTTACAAGATACTTGGTCGAAACAGAAATTTTACAGCAACTTGTCAGAAACTTAGGTCAACTTGTAAAACTCACCATAAATTGTCAAAATATTTTCTAAAAACGTGGCTTACCAATTTAGAAACATACATGAGTCTATTAAACAATGGCATTGGAATTATAACAAATAATTACGTAGTTTTTAAATGGCAAATTTTACAAAAACATGGCGCGAAAACATCACTGTACGGGAATATTTCGACTACTGTCCACTAAAATATTTATTTCTCCTAAACCGTATATTATTTGAACATGAGACCAGTGGCATATGAAAGCTAACTCACAAGGGTATTACACATAAAAATATCATACACGGATTTTAAACATGCAGTAAATGACAGCCAAAACAATTAAGGGTAAAATTTCGAGAAATCAACCAAAATCGCATTCTTCACAATTTCACGCAATTCCTCCAACACTTCACATATTAATCATACTCACACCTCCCACATACATGCCAACATACCTTCCCCATATCAACATGCTCATAACCATACTTAAAAGAAATCAACCGCAATCATTAACGAAAACAGTCATTCAAACAAGACAAACAAATTCCTAAAGGAAATATCCTATATTCATTTTTAATTACCCCACACCGAAATGTCTCTCAAGGTTCCCGGTTCAAAACTGAGAGGGCCATGGTACGAATTAAGGGCGCCTTCTTAACCGCACTAAGAGGGGCTCCTAACAGTTTCTAACCGGGGTTCATTTTATTTAGACACATCCTAAGTTCATTATTGTTCATTGGTTAGGCCTGAGGATCGTTATGCTCTGATACCACTTTGTAACACCCCCATTTATTCAGGAGCCTTTAGCTAGACATTCCCAAATAAATAGGTCTGTTACCATCTCGGTTTCCCGAGGTAGTGAATAACAAAGTACAATAATACCAAGGTACTTTAAATTAAAATTTTAGTGAATACATATTTATTACAATTTAACCAACTAACTTAATATGAAATACAATACAACTCGCAGCGGAAATAAATAAAGTGATATAATTATTCTATGTGATCCGGACTTCATCTAAGGTTCCAAGTTTGGCTCTCATCCCCATGCTCCCAAGTCAACTAATCTTTAATACCTGCAAAATCTGCTCCCCATTATGGTTCACCGCAGGTGTTCACGAATACACTGTCAACCGCGAGGTTGAGTAGGAATAAATACTAACAACAAAAACATACGATAAACAATCCAATTTCTTTTTTTTCATTGCACAACTCCCTGACAACGTGCTCCTTCTTTTGCTTAATCGTTACACTAATCATCCCGCCAATCCCTGGCCGGGGCAGCCTCAACCCGAAGGTGAGTAAACACACACTACATTACCAAAAGGTAATGTCTGCCTCAACATATAGTTGAGTAATATCCACGAGATGGCCTGCAGACCAATCTGGGGCCTGCCTCGAGTAAATACGATAAAATATCGTCTGCCAGAATAAATCTGAAATACGTCACCCGAAGGCTCTTACACGACGTCTGCCAATATAACCTCAATAATAATCTACATCACCACGAAGGAATGTCTGCCAGTATTAAACTGAATAACCGACGCAATAACAGTATCTCCATCATAACTAATCCAACCAACATATACAATATAACTTCTTCCTTCCAACAATTTCAGTGATATCAACCAACACAATTCTCATATGATCAATTCACTTAATATAAGCCATCCAATAAACCAAATATTATCGAGTAAGAGTTGAGTAGGATTTATCCCTACCTGATAAGCAAGCACTCCAATTATGCAATCCAAGCAATTAAAGCAATCAATTAGAAATATTATTCTTCAATAAATCCGTTCCACCAATTCCGTCACCTAAACAAAATATTATAATTTAATTATTTATTCATTATTCAATTCATTATATTTATTTGTTCGATTACAATTTAACCATATTAATTATTTTGCGTTTAAGGTATTATTACATAAAAACCCATTTCAATAAATAAATATAACAACCCATAAAGAAATACCCCCAACCCGACAATCACGTGAAACATCCTAAGCATACACTACCCGTGAAAACCCCACAAACACAACCCCATATAACCCGTCGAAACCGTGTTCAACACCCCACCAAAACCCGTCCTTCACGACTCCCCTAGCCACCATCGGCTCCACCAAACCTACCACCTCCTAGCCCGCAACCCAACGCACCACGACAACCAACAACCACCAGCCAAAGCACCACCACTAACCCGCAACCCCACGCCCTAAACAGCTTCCTCAAACGCGACCTTGCCCTTACCACACATATACCCGTCTTCCTTCAACACCACAGGCTACCACCGTCACTACCCCACCTAGCCACCACCAGCTTGCAATCCAGCGCAACCAACTCACCCCTAAACACCAACTAAACCGCAGCTAGCAACTCACAAACCCACGCCTTAAACCCCACGACAACTAACCCTGCTCTCCCCTGTTTCGCGAAAACGCGGCAACCACGAGCACCAACCAACACCAACCACCCTTCCAACACCACCAAACTGGCCGCCCACCTTCCCCCATCACAACCAACCCCGGCCCAGATCACGACGGGTCCAAATAAGGGTTCAATTATGCATCCCAATCCCCGCAACCAAAACCCGTAACCCCCTGACCAGCCACTTTTAACGGCCCCAAATACCACCCTAACAAGGTTAACGTCGGTCAAATAAGGTTAGGTCGTAATCTCGGCAGTCCAAACTTTCCTTAGGTCCAAATCTCGAGTCCTATGGTGGTCTAATTATTGAGTTATAATAGGTTAAAGTGTATACATAAGATCGTCTGAAATATTACCTTGAGGCGAGAATAAAAATTAATCCTTTTGCTTTTCTCTTCCTTAATTCCTTTCTTCTTTCCTTTAGTATTCTTCCTTCTTATTTTATAAATTATTTCCCAGATTGATTATTGTGTATTTATAGTGTAGGCTTAAAGAGCAAGCGAGGTCGATTAGGAAACTATCTTAATTTACCTATTCCAATTAATATAGGAATTACTATTATTATAATTATCATTATATCATTATTATCACAATTATATTATTATTATTACATATATCATAGGTAGGATTCCCTTATTTTATCTTTACTAATTTATCATTGTCATAAATTATTATTAGTAATAATATAATTACTACCTTTCCATATTATATTATAATTATTTCCCGATGCAAATCCCGATTATACTCTAACCTTATTATACTAAATTTCAGTCCAATTACTTAATGTCACAAGGTCCAATACTCAATTATTAGCTAAGCCCAATTCCCGACTTGTTTTACTTATTTTATTATTTAATTATCGTCTTATTTGTAATTCATTATTAGAAATTAATTATTAAATTACATAAACTATCCTCATATCTTATCATTAAAATACGGGGTATTACAGAGACCCTAAACGCTATCACGTTGAGGAGTGGGTCCACCTTAGAGGGGCCTGCCATGGTCGAGGACGCTGTTGAAAAGAATGAGGCAGATCCGAGTCAAAAGAAAGCTGTAACGAGTAATTGAAAGAAAAAGGCGTCTACCAGGTATATCAGTCGATCGACTGATACACCCTTGGCCGATCGATCGATACGCGGGTTACAGACTTTTTCTGAATCTGTACACCTCGGTCGATCGACTGAGGATAGTGGTCGATCGACCAAGATCACTGCTGATAGCGAGATTTTTCGTCCTCCGATGCCCGATAATTTGAGAGACCATTTTTTCCGGGGTTCGACAACTCCGAAAGTGTTGGGGAAAGACCCGAGTGCTGATGGGTCCGTCCCGATTCCGAAGTTCGACCCAATGTCGGTTAATGGCTCACATTTGAGACGATCTATGGAGGGTTCGAGCTTCAATAAGGAGAAGGTGGTGGACTTTCAGCCTAAGTCCACGGATACCGGCACGCGCGATTTAGAGGAGAGGGCTAAGGTACTTCTCTCAGCCCCATATCCAGAGCGACTAGGCCGACAAAGGAACAGGTATCTTTCAATAAATTTGAAAAGGTTATTCGTAGCTTGAATGTACAAGTACCCTTCCTTGAGTTAGTTAATCAAGTGCAAGCCTACACTAAATTCATGAAACAACTCTTGTCCAAGAAAAAGTCACTTGAAAATGTGCATACTGTCGCACTAACTAAAGAGTCATGCTCTTACTTGTCTCACACTGCACCCCATAAGCTAGAGGACCCGGGTAGCTTTTCTGTTCCTTGCAATATAGGTACCTTATCTATTGAGAAGGCATTATGTGACTTAGGAGCTAGTATAAGCGTCATGCCTTTGAGTCTAGCTAGGAAGCTCAAATTGACTAGGTTCGCAGTGACAGATATGACAGTATAGATGGCTGACCGATCTGCGGTCCAGCCAATAGGAGTCTTAGAGGACATCCCTGTCCAAATAGGGAAGTTCTTCTTCCCCGTCGACTTCGTGGTACTTGACATGCCCGAGGATGCCCATATTCCCATTATTTTGGGTAGGCCATTTCTGCACACTGCTGGTGCAGTCATAGATGTTGGGTTAGGAACCTTGACTTTCAAAGTTGGGAAGCATTCCATTGTTTTTGCCCAGCCGGCTAAAAAGAAGGACCCCATGTGGCCTGTGACTTGTAATACGGTTTCTGACAAGAAATCGTACTTTGTGCTTCCTGATATGCCTATCTCTATTCCTGTTGTAACCCCTCCGCCCCAGATTGGGAGCAAAAAGGAGGAAGATTCTGTTGTTTTAGACATTGCAGGAGCTGGTTTGGGGAAGGGAGAGCCACTTGTTGCTCCAGCCGCGAACGAGCAAATCATTTCAAGAGGAGGTCTTGGTTGCCTTAGCTATGCCACCGATGAGGAAGTTGATGACGAACCGGTCAAGGCACAGAAGTCCGACTTGGACTTTGATGAGCAAGAAGAGGTCATTGACTGGGGAGATGATGAAAGTGTTGATCCGTTGAGCCATATGGACGTGGAGGCTAAGAAGGGTGCAGCTAAGAAGATAAGCACCGTTGAGGCTACCTCTAGTAGCCAGAATCCGACAAAGTGAGCCATTCTGTGGCCGTTCTTAATCAACTACTAGTTGATCACATGTTTTCCGAACTTTTTATTTGCTTTTGTTAGACACTTTTTATTGCTTTTGTGTGCGCGAAACTTCGCATTTTATTTTGCTTGCTTAGGATTTTATGCGTTTGAGATTTTATTTTGGGTTTTGCGCAATTTTGGGCGCGTATTATTGTGCACTTGCATGTTTTTAGACCTCATTCGCTCAAGTAATTGAGCAAATACGAAGAAATAAGGAGTACAGCAGTATTTTCAGTCGATCGACTGGCTACATTGGTCGATCGACTGAGTTGCACCTTCCAGGAGCTACTGTTCCTGACACATTGGTCGATCGACCAAGGACGCTGCTGTACCTATTCACGACCTCTCCCCTACTGTGTTTGGTCGATATGCGGACTTAAGGGAGTTTTCTACTCCACTTTATTTTCCGTCAAATTATTTATTTCTTCTAATTTTCTCATTTGTGCACATATTTACCGCTTCAAAATTGTCTTCTTGATTTTATGCGTGGGTTTTATTTGTCTTTCAGGTACTTATTAGTAGCACTGCTGGCTACTGAAACCTCCTAGCTCACGCTGGTTTGGGGAGGTTTCCTTTGCTGCGCTTAAAGTCTTGTGAGTTCCCGATTTTCACTGCATGTTATTTTTTTATTTTCCCGCAAATTCCCATTTCTCTTTTCTTCATTACATGATTTTGCACAATGGGGACATTGTGCGATTTTGTTTGGGGAAGGGTTTTGCGTCGCATATCATTTGCTTGCATTCACGTTTACATTCTGTTTTGCATTGTTCATTTCATTATTATACGAAATTCAAAAAAAACAAATTTAAAAATTTCAAAAATTTCCATAAAATGCACGTTTATTTTAGCATATAGGTCGAGTCGGAACGGTAGTATTTCAAGGATGATATTGCATTTTGCACCTGTTTTGCCTGAGCCTTGCTTGATTAACATGTTATTAGTAGAATCGTATAAATGCATACCTACGAGTTTTCGTTAATTATTTGCTGGACTTGAGACTTGACTTTGAAAATTGGCAAGCTACATCATATTTCTGAGATTTAGAGCCTATAACTGGTGACATTTATGACCAGTTTATTTAGGAATGTGAGTAGTACTCCTTATGAGGCATGTCACATAAATGTGCATAAATATGAACTTAATCTGCTTAATACCTGTACGCATTCGGTCTGTGGTTAGTTGACACATGTGGTAGAGGTTTCCCCTTATTCGTTTTGCCCATGAACCCCTTTTGACCAAAAAAACCTTTTTGTCCCATTACTACATCCTACATTTAGCCTGCCCTTGTCAAGCTAGTAGTCTGTGTTCTTGGGATTGTTATTACATTTTTGGTGGCATATGCTCATGCTTGAGATGTTGTTGGGAAGATGAAAAGAAGGAAAGAAAGAAATAAAAAAGAAAAAAAAAGATGAAAAAAATGATTCGAAAAAAGAAAAAAAAAGAAGAGGGTTCTGTACTGTTCATAGCAGTCGATCGACTGCCCCTTTTGGTCGATCGACTAAGGTTCGAGAGAAAGAGAAAGAATCAATTCACATAATTCAAAATCCTTATCTTTTGGCGATTTTTGCTCCCATGTATTATTCATATTTTGTGGGGAGTTAGTTGATTACTTTTATACCTGGAGATTGTGACATTTGTGCTTGCTATAGCACCGTTCCATTTGTTTTTGAGCAAGAAGTTGGATGTTGCCATATGGTTCCGTTTCGGTACTAGCTTGATCACCTGTACCTCCACTTTTCCATAAATGTTTTGCCTCTTCTTACCCATACCTCACATATCCACATATATACCTCGGCATGTGTCATGGTCTCTTGTTGGTTGGAATGCGTATGTACGGTTGTAGAGATTGCTTTCATATTAGACTGCAGGCGTGTTCTTATAGGTCGTAGTTAGGTGAGAGTCTTTACAAAACCAATTCTTTCTATCTTTACGTTATTCACCTGTGCTTATGAGTGATTCGAGCGACCCGTGAGAGTCCAATTTGATGAGTCTCTACAGTTAACGGTTCAGTAAGTTTTAACGACTCCATAACTCGTTTGCATGATTCATTTGCTAATTGATTGTTGGTTGTGCATTAAATTGGTTCAGTAAGTTTTAACGACTCCATAGCTCTGAGATTGAACTCGTTCCATTAGGTAATTAGATCGAGTCTAGTTCTTGCTTGGGGACAAGCAAGGGTTTGGTTTGGGGAAGTTTGATGCGTGTCTTTTATATGATGTTTTACATCCCATTTTACACGCATTTCAAAGCTCATTCATGTAGTTTATGCTACATTTCTCCCTATTTCCGTCTACTTCCGTATTTTTGTACATTATTGCAGAAATGTGAAGAATCCAGCGGAAATCGAGCTAAATCCGTCCCCGAGTATCCTGCATTGCATATGACGTGAAGTATTCACCCGAGGAACGAGCTTGGTGCGCAATTTAAGGCCCAAAAGATAAATCCACGAGATTATAGAAGTCAAGTAGCAACTCAAGCAGTCGATCGACCACTGCCATCAGTCGATCGACCAACCTGCGGGTTCCAGAAGCTACTGTATACTGAAGATCTGTCGATCGACCGCCATGCTTAGTCGATCGACCAATCTGCTATCCCAGACGAGAATTAAAAGACCGAGGAAGCGCAAGCCCATTGAGTTTAGGTTTTGGAAATAAAAGTTACTTATGTTTGCTATATAACGTAACTTAGAACACCAGAGTTATCATCCGATTTTTATCTAAGTTTTACACAGTAACATTGAGTTTTGTTAGGGTTTGGAATATTGTTTAGCATTGGAATTTTCGCTCTTGTTCTTAATCATTCTTCGGCTATTCTCGGTATTCTTCTGCCCTATTTCAATTCACTTCTATTTCGTTATTAGTATAGAATTGCTAGTTCGATTCCCGAAACCATTTTATTGTTGCATGTTAATTGTTTGTCTTACCGCTTTAATTATGAATTCAGTGCTTTTATGCCCTAGTTTTATTGTTGTTATCACCTTCAGCATGAGTAGCTAAATAGTTTGTGCTAGGATGTAGGGGAATTATGGCGTAGGCGGCGTAGTATTAAAATTGGACTGAATCGCGTGTCAGTCGATCGACTGCCTTACCCGGTCGATCGACTGACCACGTGAGGTTACCTTTCGTTTTAATTGATTTTAATGTTGTATTTAACAAATCGAATGCATGCGACCAGTTAGATGCTTAATTTATGACTGACCCATTAGATCGAAAGATAGGGAAAGTTGGTAGATCACCAATTAAGATGACTAAACTGTGCTGAGATCGAAAGATAAGTAGAGTTTAGACCGTTGGTCACTTTTCAGGACGAGAGTCAGTATTAGTGATATTAGGGACTTATAGCGAGATCGAAAGATGCTATCTGTTGAGAGTGGACCGAGAGGACCTCTTGTTTTCCCGCCTCACTTGTGTTTGATTCAGACCAACTTAGTATGCTGCCGCCGAAGCTGTAATGAACCTACCATCATAGTACCCCTTCTTTATCTGTTTAATCCGTCTTTTTAGTTTATTGTCTTTATTTATTCTTAGCTATAGACCAATTCAACTCAACCCCTACACTTGTTACCTTAGACTAGAATTAGACAGCTAGAAATTACGTCTGCCTCCTTGTGGTTCGACCCTGTTACCACTAGCCTAGGTTAGTCTTAATAGGAAATTATAAATATTATTTTTGGTACTCACAATGACGGGTATCACCCGCCCAAAATCCAACCAAACAAAACCATTAAAAAAAAACACAAAAACGACTAGCCCCTCTTTTCAAGCAAAAGACGAGTCAAAACCACAAAATCGGCATTCCTAGACCCATACAAGGTCCGCCTACAAACCAAAATACATTCCCGACACAATGGGGTATTTTTCTGCGGCTCAAAAAGGCAATTCATACGCTAATTTGAGCCCAAACCGGTCAAAAATTCAAAAACGACCGCAAAAAGGCAAACGTGATTTTATCACGCCTCAAGGTGACCTAAATTACCAATGAGGTCCATTTCAAGGCAAACTGACTCAATTCAAGCCCAAACAGGCGCTTATTTAGTCAGACATAAGACCGTCGCAAAAGGCAAAAATCCAATTTTGCCCACAAACGCCAACGAAGGTCCTTAAATGGCAAATACGAGTTTTCCCAACTACAATGCAACCTAGTGGGACCCACTACCCAAGCAAATAAACTTGGCATTGTGAAATGAGACGGTTTCTCGCCTCACTCACGTTTTTCGAGCATAGGGAGCGGAAACGGGGACAAAAATGCAAACTAAAGGCACCCATATACTCCTAAACAGGTTTCTAACCTAATGCAAGCATCAATTTCACTCGAAATGGGCTCAATCAAAAACGCCCAATTCGATTTTTAGGGCAAAATTCACCCTAATTCAATCAAGCTAAAGATTAACAAATTTGAATGGATTCAAGAGGAAATACTTACCTTGAGATGACATTGTTGATGAAGGCAAGAACTCGAACAAGCAAGAAGGTCCTTCAATGGCGATTTTCGCAGGTGTTGTGTCGAAAATGAAGAAGGCGGAATGATGAATGAGATGCGGCCTGAACTCGCGTCTTTTACAGAAAAATAGGGAAGCCCCTTTGTTTCGCCAGGTGGCTCGCGCCTAAACCAGGCCTCCCCCTTTGCTCTTTCAGCGGATTTTGGGCTTTAGCCCAATTTCCCGTGACAAACTTCAAACTTTCATTTGACGATATTAAAGGTCGTCATTTCTCTCAAAAACAAATAGTGAAAATTCAAATTCACTATTTTCGAAGGCTTTAAACGACGGCACATGAACCGTCCCTCCAATCAAATAGTGAAAATTTAAATTCACTATTTTCGAGAGTTTTCAAGCAAACGGCGATCAAAACCGCCAATTTCAAAAATAATGGTGAAATCAAAATTCACCATTTTCCTTCAAAATTTCAAAAATAATGGCGAAAATTCAAAAACCGCTATTTCTCCAAATTTTAAGCGACGGCAATTAAAACCGCCATTTTCAAGATAGTTGGAAATTGAATTCCACTATTTTCACCACACATGTCAACGGCGGCACATAAACCGTCACTTCAATCAATAGTGAAGATTCCAAATTCACTGTTTCCATCACATGTCAACGGCGGCACATAAACCGTCACTTCAATCAATAGTGAAGATTCCAAATTCACTATTTCCATCAAATGTCAACGGCGGCACATAAACCGTCACTTCAATCAATTGTGAAGATTCCAAATTCACTATTTCTTTCAAATATCAACGGCGGCATATAAACCGTCATTCCAAACGCAATAGCAGATTTAAAATTTGCTATTTTCCTTCAAAATGCAAACAAACGGCGATCAAAACCGCCACTTCAAGTTCAAAGAAGAAAGACGAATGGTGAAGATGCCAATTTCACTATTCTTTCAAATACCAGCAGGCGGCTTCCTCGCGGAACCCGCTCATTCGAAAAACAGTGATAGTGAGAATCCATACTCACTATTTCCCCGGCGACATCACGAGTTCGCTACTTTCAAAACGAGCCCATTCGACGCGGCTACTCCCATGGGCCATTAACCGACCGTACCATGGCTGGCGAGCCTTTGTCCGCAACCTTTCAAGGACAGATCCCGAAGATGCCTCGGGTACATTTCCTTACAACGGCTGGCGAGCCTTTGTCCGCAAGCGTTCAAGGACAGATCCCGAAGATGCCTCGGGTACATTTCCTTATCACGGCTGGCGAGCCTTTGTCCGCAACCATTCAAGGATAGATCCCGAAGATGCCTCGGGTACATTTCCTTATCATGGCTGGCGAGCCTTTGTCCGCAAGCATTCAAGGATAGATCCCGCAGATGTCTCGGGTAGATTTCCTTACCATTGGCTGGCGAGCCTTTTGATACTATCGTTTCGTACCAAAAATAAAATACCTAAGTACTACTAACAGAAGTCAGCGGTAAGTAGGGTCGATCTCCACAGGGAGGCGGTGTACTATCTATTTGTCTATTTATCTGTCTAATGTCACGATGGGGGTTGAATTGATTTTAACTAAACTACTAAGCGAGAGAGAAAAATAAGAGAAATTAACAGCAAGAGAGAAGGGAGTATGCTAGGAGTCGGTCCACCGTGGCAGCTATCAGATCTTATATTATCGAGAATACTAAGGCGATTAGACTAGTGATAAGAAGAGCTATGGTCGTCACCTTTCGGTCCTTAAACCGCCCTAGAGCGTAAACAGCTTAACTTTCGCTCTCACTGCAATGCCCTATTGTAATTAAGCAAGCCTTCCCTTCCAATCTTTCGATCTAGGTCGGGGTTAACTAAAATTATGGTCTCCTGCATGCATTCATTCGACCGGATAACAGTTAAATTGCCTAATACAATTCCTACCGCAAGTCTAACCCATTTAATACAATTAAAGCATCGCTACCACGGCTTCCCTAATCCTAACATACTACGGGGAAATTAGCTAGACATGGGAACGGGGGAAACAAGAATAAAAGAAATAATATCAATAAACATTAAAAGAAAGAGAAAAAAGAGAAGAAGAAATTACTAGATTAAAGGATCCGGGAATGAAAAAATAAAAAGTAACAGTGTATAGAGAAAAGAGAAGAGTAACGTGATCCCCAGACTATTGGATTACTGGATGCTTACAAATGACAACCCTTACTCCTATTTATAAGAAAATAGGAGTAGGATTAAACCTAATTAACGAATTAAAGCTTAAAAGCCCAACCCGTCAGCGAAGCCACTCGATCGACCACTTAAATCACTCGATCGAGTGAACTTGACTCAGAAACAGCTCGATCGACCTAGAATAGTGCTCGATCGAGTAAGGCTATAAAGGAACTGGTCGATCGACTAAGAACACATCTCGATCGACTGATTATTGCACCTAAAACCACTCGATCGAGTGGTAAACTACTCGATCAGGTGGATCTTGACTTCAGCAGCTTATAATTCTCGTTAGTTTGACTTTGACTTGTCCTTTTAGCGCCCAAAACACCTTCACGCATCCCAAGACAGCAATATTTCCCGCTCCAGATCTACTCTTCCTCCAAATGCATGCCAAAATGGACGGTAAATAGCTTGATTTCGCTACTTTCTGGTTCATTCCTGCAAATAAGACAAAATAACCCAAAGTAGCATATTCGGGGCATTTCGTAGCGTAAAACCACGATAAAAGCATGGAAATACGTGCATAAAATAGGCTAAAAAGACTATATAAAATGCACGTATCAAATCTCCCCAAACCAAACCTTTACTCGTCCCCGAGTAAACTAAAAATGCAACTAAAGGAACGAAAAAAGATAACTCAGAGCTAGCTACAAATGCCCACTTAAGCCAATTTAATGCAGACAAACTAACACTTATAGCAGACAGTCAAATGCAAACGAGTTATAGGATGTTTATAAATAAAGCTGAACCGTCGACCTTGCAAGACCTTCAATAATGGACTCTCACGGGTCACTCTTCTCTCATGAAGCAAAGGGTAAGCATATATATGTAAGAGAGAAAGAAAAATAGTCGCTCACCTAAACTACGACCCACATAAACATGCATGCAACTAATATGATAAACAATTCTAGCTACCGCACATACATTCCAACCAAACAAGGTCCGTCACAGCCGAGGGCTTACAAAGATATGGTAAAGTGAGGCAATGGGTAAGAAAAGGCAAAACATTTATGGGAATGTGGAGGTATAGGTGATCAAGCTAGTACCTAAACAAAACCATATGAAAACGTCCGATTCCAACTCAATTATGAATAAACACAATGCCCTTCATTTGGCATAAAACTCACCAAACCAAACTGAACTCACTCCTCAATAAATGTAAATAAAGCATAGGAGCAGAAACCGTCAACAAACTGCATTTTTTTTTTTTCTTTCTTTCTATTATTTTTTTTCGGTTTCTTCTTTTTCACGTCTTTTTTTTTTCAACTTTTTAAACATCTCTTTTTTTTTCATCATCACGTCTTTTTTTTCATCATCCTCCCTTTCTTCATAGATTACCAACTCCGATTCAATAGAATATGCGCCAATATTTGATACAATGAAATATATACCGCAAAACAACAATCTAAACTAGCTTGACAAGTCAGGCTAAATATGGATGTAGCTAAAGGGTCAACTGGCAAATTTGGCTAATGTGGAGTTTATGGGTAAAAATGAAAGAAAAGGGAAAATGTAAGCACCTCCCTGCATGGGACACCAACCACTAACCCGAATGTATGAAGGCAAAAAGCAATTGAATTTCATATACGTGCAAATTGATGATACATGTTATGCAAGGAGTAACTACTCACAATCCTACATGAAACTGGTCATAAATGACACCAGTTTATATGGCTCCAAATCTTAGAATTTATAAGTAGGTTGCCAAAATTTCAGGTCAAGTCTATATGTTCAGCTAAATTAAACATTAACTCGTAGATATGCAATAAGACAAAGCTAATAAGATAATAGTTCAATGCAGGGCTTAAGCAAAAAGACAGATATAGTGCAATTTCATCATTGAAATCTACCGTTCCGACTCAACCTATATGCTAAAATAAACATGAAATTTTTTGAATTTTTATAAATTTTTTCAATTTTTATGTGATTTTGATTTTTCAATTTTTATGTGATTTTGAATTTTCAACAAAAATAAACAACAATGCAAACATAAATTAGACGTGATAACTGAAATGCAATGAAAACAACATGCAGACACAGATATGGATGCATAACCTCCCCAAACCAAACTGTACAATGCCCCCATTGTACCAAAACATGGAAAGGAAAATGCAAACTAAAGGAGGAAGAGAGTAAAAGCGGAAAAACTCACAAGATAGCGCGAATAAAGGGAACTCCCCAAACCGACCATGAAATGGGAGGTTGCTAAGGGCCCGGAAAAACGTCTCAGGAAGCTAATCCAAGTCAATAACACTCGATGTCCGTCCAACAGTGGTCGATCGAGTAACATGGCCATCTAAACTGCTCGATCGACTGGAATCTGGGTCGATCGAGTGGTTTCTCATTCTGCAGGTGCTCGATCGAGTAGATACTAGCTCGATCGAGAGGATTTGGCAGCACAAGTGCTCGATCGAGTACAGAAAGCACTCGATCGAGTACTTCTCATCGTATTTCCTGCAAAACGCAATAAGAACAGCCCGCAAAATAACAAGACGAGCATACTGAGATAGTCTATGGTATAAAACCATTTATTACAACTTAAGGGAAATATAAATGCAGAAATAAATCGCCGGGTTGCCTCCCGGGTAGCGCTAGCTTCAGTCAGGTCCCAGCTCGACCTTCTTTTTCTTCGAGCCTCTCTAATTAGTCACAATCAAAACAGCTCAAAGCGCGCAGCAACCTGTCAAATAGCTGCGCATGTGCTACACAAAAGCATAAGTAGCACAAAAGTGGAATACAGAAATTGGAAATAAAATTAAACAACCGTTTAAGTCTGACAAATTTCCTATGGGAGCTCCTAAATTTATCCACAAAATAAAGGAGCGCGGGAGCAATCGTCAATATATGGGGGTCCCGATTCAGATTAACAGTTTTGAAATGATGAGGACGGTGAAAAATCTTTAAATTAATCGACCACATGAGAGGAGGTATAACTTTAAAAGGGACAGCGCGAGTCAAACGAGGCAAAACACTATTAGAACAAACAATAATAAAATTATCGTTTACTACCTCAGATCGGTCGCTCTCAATGACGGAATCATAGGTAAAAGAGTTTATTACCTCTTCCGTGCTAGGAGCAATTGCCGTCTCAACTGCTTCTTCATCAACCTCCTCGGTGGAATCGCCCGTAGATCGCAGACTTCAAGTGTATCCGACTACTGTGAATAGGGGAGGTTCACCGTAATCATCGTCGACTCGTCATCCAAATCAAACCAAAATGACGAACCAAAGCTCCCAATGGCCATTTCAGTCGATCGAGCAGAATAATTACTTGATCGACCAATCTCTTCCCGCATTTCACTCGATCGAGCAGAATAGTCACTCGATCGACCAGCTTCCTCCTGAATCCCACTCGATCGATCAGTGGTATCACTCGATCGAGCAAGTTCTTCTGGAAAATCACTCGATCGACTAGTATAAGTCACTCGATCGAGTGATTCCTCCTGTACAGCGCTGAAATCCTCGTGTGGGGCAATGAAATGTGATAGAAACTCGTCGTCCGAGTCATAAAAGACATCCTCAAAATTGGGCAACACGGTTTTTTCATGGGAAAAACCGTTCTCAGCAAGGTATACCTCTTCTGGTTGCCAATTATCCGACTCAGCTGTTAACTGAGCAATTTTTGACTCCAGCTCAATGATTTGAGCGTCCGCACGTCTATCACTCTCTTGCCCTACTCGATCATAATTCTGTATTTGAGATGCAAGTATCTCCATTAAAGACCTCAGTTCTGCAACCTCTTCTTCTTGTATCTCAGCTGCTAACTGAGCAATGTCAGTTTCGAGCTTTTCAAGTCGCGAAGAAGTGCGTCTATCATGATCTTGCCTCTCTCGGTCACGATCTTGCAATTGAGATGCAAGTGTCTGCAGTAAGGATTTCAGCTCCGCAATCTCTTCTTCTTGTATATCAGGAGGATCTTGTTGCGGTGGCCATTGATAGGGTGGATGTGGCGGCACAACTACAGCTGCATTGTGCTCAGCAGAACCACATCTCCCGTAGCAGATCACCGGCTGTTCCATATAATGGGACATCGGTGATGGGTCAAAGGTACTCAAGCCTTCCCTTTGACGGTCCTTCACCTAGAACTGTCTAGGTAGTACCTGTAAGGCCTATCAAAACAGCACTAAACAAAAGATTAGAACGGCCTCAAGGGAGAATCCCCTGAGGCTAAAAACAGATAAAATTAAACAAATAAATAAATAGATTGCCTCCCCGGCAACGGCGCCAAAATTTGATACTATCGTTTCGTACCAAAAATAAAATACCTAAGTACTACTAACAGAAGTCAGCGGTAAGTAGGGTCGATCTCCACAGGGAGGCGGTGTACTATCTATTTGTCTATTTATCTGTCTAATGTCACGATGGGGGTTGAATTGATTTTAACTAAACTACTAAGCGAGAGAGAAAAATAAGAGAAATTAACAGCAAGAGAGAAGGGAGTATGCTAGGAGTCGGTCCACCGTGGCAGCTATCAGATCTTATATTATCAAGAATACTAAGGCGATTAGACTAGTGATAAGAAGAGCTATGGTCGTCACCTTTCGGTCCTTAAACCGCCCTAGAGCGTAAACAGCTTAACTTTCGCTCTCACTGCAATGCCCTATTGTAATTAAGCAAGCCTTCCCTTCCAATCTTTCGATCTAGGTCGGGGTTAACTAAAATTATGGTCTCCTGCATGCATTCATTCGACCGGATAACAGTTAAATTGCCTAATACAATTCCTACCGCAAGTCTAACCCATTTAATACAATTAAAGCATCGCTACCACGGCTTCCCTAATCCTAACATACTACGGGGAAATTAGCTAGACATGGGAACGGGGGAAACAAGAATAAAAGAAATAATATCAATAAACATTAAAAGAAAGAGAAAAAAGAGAAGAAGAAATTACTAGATTAAAGGATCCGGGAATGAAAAAATAAAAAGTAACAGTGTATAGAGAAAAGAGAAGAGTAACGTGATCCCCAGACTATTGGATTACTGGATGCTTACAAATGACAACCCTTACTCCTATTTATAAGAAAATAGGAGTAGGATTAAACCTAATTAACGAATTAAAGCTTAAAAGCCCAACCCGTCAGCGAAGCCACTCGATCGACCACTTAAATCACTCGATCGAGTGAACTTGACTCAGAAACAGCTCGATCGACCTAGAATAGTGCTCGATCGAGTAAGGCTATAATGGAACTGGTCGATCGACTAAGAACACATCTCGATCGACTGATTATTGCACCTAAAACCACTCGATCGAGTGGTAAACTACTCGATCAGGTGGATCTTGACTTCAGCAGCTTATAATTCTCGTTAGTTTGACTTTGACTTGTCCTTTTAGCGCCCAAAACACCTTCACGCATCCCAAGACAGCAATATTTCCCGCTCCAGATCTACTCTTCCTCCAAATGCATGCCAAAATGGACGGTAAATAGCTTGATTTCGCTACTTTCTGGTTCATTCCTGCAAATAAGACAAAATAACCCAAAGTAGCATATTCGGGGCATTTCGTAGCGTAAAACCACGATAAAAGCATGGAAATACGTGCATAAAATAGGCTAAAAAGACTATATAAAATGCACGTATCACCTTTGTCCGCAAACATTCAAGGACAGATCCCGAAGATGCCTCGGGTACATTTCCTTACCACAGCTGGCGAGCCTTTGTCCGAAAACGTGCAAGGACATATCCGAAGATGCCTCAGGTATGACTCCTTCTTATGGCTGGCGAGCCTTTGTACGTAGTCTAACGGACTTTAAACGACCCGTACGGACAGTCGACAGACCCTAAACTGTTCCCGACGACAGGTCTTTGACTCCTACCCTCGAGTCGCCTTGGCGTCGCCCTTCCCGACGGCAGGTCCTTGGTCCGAATCCTTTCGAGCCGCCTCGACGTCGCTTGGTTCTCCAGGTTGTAATCTTCGATTGACCTGTGGGCTCTACTTTGACTTTCGCCCTGTCCAAGCCTCAGTCAAAGTGGGGGCTCTTTAGATACCCAGTATCTGCTGAGACTCCAACAAACACCCGATGATTATCGGACTACAACATGTTTTGGAATCGCGGCGTTTGATCGACAGTTTGTGTACAACTTTACGTCGGAAAACTTAAAACGATTTCGAAAATAAAACATCTCAAAACATTTCAAAAATACCTGGAGTGTTTAATGCACGGCGACGGGGTCGCAATGACACTAACTAGAGTCAAAACCGACACCGGTCCAAAAAACCGACTCAAAAATTCAAATCCCGACTCCAACAACGAGTCAAACCGAGTCAACCACTAAAAACAAACATTTCAAACCTTCTACCTTAAGTTTTCCCGGATTCATGAATGGTCAAGTACCAAACATGTGACTACAAAACCTAGGATAGAACAAATCATGATTGCGTTTGTTGTGAAAGTGACAACACAGCTCGAAGACCCGCGACGTGGCTCGCGCCTCTTTGAGCAGCCTAGGTGGCCACGTCGCTCAAAACTCACACAACCACTCATTCTCCTATAAATACCCCTCAAATGCCACCCATTTGAGACTTACGCGAGTGTCCGCCCCCTCTTTTCTCCCTTAAAATTCTCGACTCGACTTCTTAAGTCACAACCCGACGCGTATTTACGACCTACCAATCGTAAATACGAGCCTTACACATTGTTTGGTACCGTCATCGTGCATTAAATCACTTGACCGACCACTTTGACCACTACACCATCACTAAATATCTAAAACACTCTTTTTACTTACCAAAACGGTTTTAAACCGAGTTTTTTCCCATCAAACGAGTTGTTACACTTACGTCGGTCACTCGCCATAACCAAACATGTAAGTATGAGGGTGTAAAAATCCTCTTTTATTATGTTTTCATTTGTTTCATGACTCTAACATGGTAAAACATGCATAACATGAACCAAAACATGGAATAAACGAGCCAAAACCGATTTTTGGTCTGAGGCAGAAGCCCCTTAGGTCGCCAACTAGCTCGCGCCTAAATGGGGTATTCAGACCAGAAATCAACAGTGTTTGTTCTCGTCATTTCCCTTAATCCTTTTTTCATATTTGTAATCGGTTTTCACCATTTCAAGTATTTGCGAACCCTTTTTATTTTATTTCACATGTTTTAACCATAAAACATTTTTCACCCTTGGTTCCTCATACCATGACGGTTAAATCCTTGTTTCGGTGATAATATTTGGTTAATGACATTTAGAAGGTATTTTAAAGCCTTTTATTTCATTTCTTTACATTTTCAAACAAACATATTAGTCACCAACACAAAGTCATCCTTGGTTCTACATACCATGCCGGATTTTAACCCGGGTACGATGATGAGTACCGACTAATAACATTCAAATGGACTTCAAGCAAATAGTCCATAATCATTTTCAAAACTATTCATGTCAAGTTTGTCAAACCGAACCCGACCCCGAATATTATCAAATAATGATGATTATTCGAGTCTAGTTCTTCAAATCAACAAATGCGGTCTAAACGACCCCTTCAAATCAAACTGGGTTCAAATACCCATCTCCAACACGTTTTATAACGTTTTCTAAAAGGTCAGAACACGGCACATAAACCGTGGGCTAACCCGCGCCTAAACAGGCTCTCCTTTTCTCATTTTCAAAACCAGAGGGAGGCCCCTTACACCGTCGGCTCGCTCGCGCCTTATATAGTCGTCTGGTACAGGGCCTGTTCCTTTCCAGCATTAGTCTAGGACGATCCCGACTCCGGTTAACCCGGATATAGGACGGATCAGATGACTGTTCAAACCATATTTGCAAAATGCCTTACTAAGACAAGTGGATCATGTTATGCACCCTAAACCTAATACGGTAAATGGATGTTTAATTTCCGTCTTGCATGCAAATCAACCTCTAATCTGACTCGACATCTTATACTTGATACTTGGATTAAATCAACCGACTTAGAAAGCTCTAACATGTTAGGTTTAAATCATTGGATGCGCATTCATGCATTTAAACCGTTTTATCAACTTTTGCATTCAACCAACCAAGATCGATCAGTAGAGGCCGCTAAACGCGGGCGGGATTGGGTGTCTGATTAAAGGGCTTCCCAATACGTACCTTCACCTCTTACTCAGAAACTTTGGATAGTGGACGACCTTATCCAGGGCGTACGAGTGTCATTCTAGAGATAGGATGCTAAAGAGGGACGATTTCCTTATCTTTAGTACCTATGTCAAAACGCTGCTTTGTGCTTCGATTTGACCGAGGTATAAAGTGGAATTCGAACGGGTTCCAGGCATCCCACAAATGCTTGGTGGCGACTCCGAATATCTCTAATCGTTTCGAGACCCTTACCGAGACGAAACCGACCGATCTAAAACGATCCGGTCGAAAGCATTTTTACGCCGCCGAGCGTGGCTTTCAAAAAGACCGTTGTATGTCCACAAATCGGCTGGGCTTGTAGGTGGGCCATGTCCACACTTACCAAATATCGACCCTTACATTTTCTTAATGAATTAATTAGACCTCTCTAATTAACAAATTTAGCTAATTTAGTATATAATTAAGACGTGTATTACAATTTCCCCCCCTTAAAAAGAACTCTGTCCCTGAAGTTCACGCATGCAACTCAAAACCGGCATAACTGTCAACCACAACCTCATCAAAAATGATATTCATATTAACTCAACTAATATTATTCAGTCATTTATCATATAAAGCGCATTCAATTAAATCGTATATAAGCACACCTAAGCGAAGATTAACTCAAAAATTCATTAGTATCACAGTCTACCTCTATACAAAAAATAAACTTCATCCCGAAGTTTCCTAATAAATAGTTTATTTAAATGCTACGACTATCTTAAGTGCCCATACAATATTAATCTCCCAGAACCATCCACTTAGCTAACTTATATGCCAAACACACTCTCATTCTAATTACCTCTCTCCCTATTGTTAGTGATCATTAATCTCATTAATTTACATATTCATATATGTGATTATTTATTTAGTCATAAAATAAATACTAGATTTTATGCATGCAAACATAAAACAAATTAGAGAAGAAATCACCACTTCTTACATTTGTGTTTCGGATATTAGGGCACCAACAAGATCTCCTTCTTGTTAGTTCTTGAGCTTTCCAAAAATGGATGAACAAGGTTCAAAGTAGAACCTCTCCCAAAAGCATATACCCAAGGAAAACTCTTAATAACTAATATTATTTTGTACTAGAAATAATACAAGTCTTACTTAAAATTTGACACAAAATAAATTTTTTTCTCTCTTGTATTTTTCGGCCAAGAGAGGAAAGATTTATGAGGATTTTATTTCTCTAGGATTTTCACAAATAGTAGAGTGTTAATTTTCTTACTCTAGAAAAATTAGATGAAGTAGTGAATAATTGTAGAGGAAAAACCCCTTGGCCTCACTCATGAATACCGGTTGGAGGGGGAAGTATTTTAAGCCCAATGCATGCAAAAGTTGCTCTTCTCAAAAGCTATAGGGTTGCATGGCTACTAGTTAGCTTTAATCATTGTGTTTTCCACTTAAAACAATTAACACAATTTAAACCTTACACTCCCTCCATAATTTCGGCACATATGACATAAAATGGGAGGTCCATTTTATTTTGTCATTTGTCAATTGTAACATATGTGACATGTTACTTGACATGTGAAATTGTAATGTATTTTTAACATATTAAAAATCAACATACTCATAAAATATGTCATATACAATATCGACTAGTAATTCATAATTACTTGTACCAAAACGGTTTTTCAAATTATAAATTACAACGTCTTGTATTTATAATAAATTATTCACTCAATTTCAATTTCAATTGTTTCGTAAACAATAATTTTATCTAAGTAATAAAACAATTCGATTACTTAGACCGTATCCAATTTAATCGAATTATAATAAGACACGTTAATCTAACTCACAAATCATCCGTCAATTTTAAGTAATTTAATTAACTCGTATCGGCATACGATTAATTAAATAATCAATTAAGAGTATTTCCCTATAGGTATGACCTAAGGGGATCAACTGATCACCACCATCGCACGACAGTAATGTCAAACTCTAGTCAGCCAATCGTTACCGATATGTGTGGACCAGTTGACTGTAAAATATTACATCCCACATGTATTCTTAAAATGAGATTTAAACATGTGATCATCATGATCGACAGTTGTGATCGCATTATTGTCGGAGGACACATATTCCAACACCTATTTCCTTGCACTGTACCAACTGCTCCGATTAACTTTCCTCCACTATTCTGATCGCCACCATTTCCTTGCCTTTGATATGAGCCTCCACCGTAGCCTTGATTGTTGTTGTAGCTCCTCTGGTTACTCAATCAACTCGGATTCTTATTGCTCCCAATACTTGGTGCTGGGGTTTAATAGCTCTCTTAGTTCCCACTTCCATTACCTCCTTTGGGTGTACTTCTACACTCAAAAGCTCGGTGTCCTAATTTATCGAAGTTATAACATCACCAAGGGACAACAACCCGACTCACCATCGTCGTAACACAACTCCAATAAGATGGGATGTGTACCTTTGGGCCATTATTTGTCCTCACTTAAGCCCAAAAGCACAAGGCATTGTTACTAAGTGGTGGGTGGAATTCTTTATAAACATATCACAAGCTTCTTATTTTCTCGATGTGGGACAACTTTTCCTCTCAAGAACTTAGAGTGTTACAAAATCCCCCACTTAAAGAACAAAACGTCCTTGTTGTGCCTTAAACTTGACCGCATCCAAGCCCCAACATCTTCCCCCGCTAGGTGGGTGACCCGGGTACTCCTGACCACATGCTCACCATACGGTCGTGAAAGAAAAGTAGATCTATCTACTTACATATTCATATATGATTTAATTTAATTTGTCATAAAATTAAATATGGATTTTATGCATGCAAACAAAAGAGCAAAATAGAGGAGAAATCATGTTCTTACATTGGATGTTTCGGTTTTGTGGGCACAAGAGAGATCACCTTTCTCTCTTGTTCTTGTGCTATCCTTAAATGGAAGAACCAAGATCCAAGTATAGGATCTCTCCCTAAGCTTAATACCCAAGGCTTTCTCTTAATAAAATTAATATTATAGGAACTAGTACAATATTAATTTGAAGAAAAGTGAACCAAAAAATTATGTAACACTTTGAATATTTCGGTATTGTAGAGAGAAGAAGAGGAGAATTATTTTTCTCTCTAGAATTATATTTTGGATGAGTGTTAGAATGAATAATGATACACAACATTTTGTATATTATTAGGTAAAAATATGAGAAAACCATGATGGTTTTCTCTTCTCAAAAACCGGGTGGAAGGGGGGCTTTTGGGTGAGCCAATGCATGCAATTGTTGCTCTTAACAATGTTTAATAGGGTTGCATGGCTAGACAATTAGGTAATCATTGTGTTTACTAATAAATTAAACAACACAATATTAACCTAATACCTCTTTAATTTCGGTACAATCATAATATGGAGTCCATATTAATTTTTGTCAATTGTCAATATGTCACATATCCCATGTTACATAAAATTGTTATGTATTTTTAACAAATTAAAAATCAACGTATTAATAAAAATATGTCACATACAAAATCGACTCAGTAATATCATAATTACTTGTACCAAAATATTTTACCATTTATAAATCACAACAGATTGTATTTATAATAATTCATTCAAATTTAATTGTTACCTTAAACAATTATTTCATCCGAGTAATGATACGATTCAATTACTCAGACCGTATCTTATTTAATCACATTTCGATATGATACGTAAATTTTACTTCCAAAATCGTCCGGCAATTTTCAAATAATTTAATTAACTCGTAACATTATACGATTAATTAAATAATCAATTAAGAGTGTTGCCCTATAGGTATGACCTAGGGGGTCAACTGATCACCACCGTCGCACGACAGTAATGTCAAACTCTAGTCAGCCAATCATTACCGATATATGTTGACCAGTTGACAGTAACAATATTACTTCCCAATTGTATTCTTTATAATGAGATTTAAACATGTGATCATCATGATCAACAGTCGTGATCGCATTATTGTTGGAGGACACATATTCCAACAATCTCCCACTTGTCCTCGACAAGTGTGCGTCACCAATTCTCTTGTCCTATTACTATCTCCCACTCAATGCAAGGTGTCTTTCAGGTCGTACTTGCAAGTGATCATATCGAGAGTGGTTTCCTCGATCTGGAGAATAACTGATTGACCGGACTTATCTATCATAGATACTTTCCGAGCGTGGCCACGCATTTCTAGTTCATTACTCCTCGAGTGGCCCTGAGATATTGTTATAACCCTGACTAGGGGTGGACATTTCCTATCGCACTCATTCCCTTCGACTAGCCACAGCCATCATAACCCAAAATATGCCCATTTGACCCCATTTAGGAAGGTCGTAGTAACATAAATCAAAGTTAATCTGAAACTGTGCCATCTTAGGTGAATAGTCTTTAGTCAAAAGAATTGACTCATTTGAATACTATAGTAGGTCTCGCCACGACCAGGCTATATAAATTTCCAGAACTCTATAAGCGGTCATTAGGCCCGACAAAATGTTCCTAACAGTCTGCCTATGTGATCGACTAGTCATCTCACATGACTCTATGGCACTTGAACTTGCCATCAATCGCATCACACTCTAGTCACTTCGAGACGTCACCTCATACAAGTAACTATGGGCAAATACAATGTTAATCCATGTTCACTTTAACGGGGTTCAATTGTCTCTACAACCCGTTTGGATATAACAATGTACAAGGTGAGTTAATAATAACTCAAACGACAAATGTCGACATCACACTTGGGTAGTCAATATCATATTACAACCTTGTGATGTATATCGTAAGTGTAAACACTTATTGATTGCAATAGAAGTTTAACATGCTATGTGTCCATGTGTTCAAACTTCTTACACTTGCAATTTCCTTTACATTCGTGTTCTCTCTTATAGCATGAATCTTACCAAGTACACATCAAGGTTCCCGACCTTGGTTTCGGTTCTTTAACTTGAAAGAACTTTCTTATCGACTATCACATAACGAACGAATTTATGATGAATGATATAACTTGTACTGATCAAGTATTCCATCCACACACAATGCACTAGGTATATGTTTTGTAGAATTTTGTAACAATTGTCAAGATTATTAGCTTAGCACTTCTCACAAGTCCTAGCTTAACTAGGAAAGATTATTTTTTGAATAACATCTTATTCAACCAAGCATCTTTCCAAAACTTCTCATTTCTCTTTCTAGGCTTGAAAGAATTGGGATTCTCAAAAATCCTTATGTGTGCTCGGATTTTCTATAATATGTGCAACCTCTTAATACACAATGGAACATTCCGTCAAACACTGAAATCGCTCATCGGATTCTATTCGAGAATCCATGACGTTTCTATTATGGCTTACCAATCAATCATCATGCTCTTATACATGTACATGATTATTTTAATGGCGGAAACATTAGTTACTAATAATCACGAGATCAACCGTTCATAGGTTCAATGAACGACCATGACTGCTAATGGCAATTCCATTTTCATCTACATGAATAACCTATGTGAATGTTGAACGATGTGTATCTCTTAATACTAATCCAACATCCCTTGATGTAATTGGATTCATCATTGTCCATTTTCATCCATAATTGAAAACTCAAATGCTTCTTTATGAAAGAAGGTATTATCTCGTCATTCTTCAATGAGTGATGAGTTGTAAATATTCAAAGGATGATAGCTCCCACTAAATTCCATGTCTTCACATGAGAATTTCTTAACTCCCACTCAATTTCACACATTTCGAAATTGACTTCTCAATCAAGAATTGAAATATAAATTGCACTGCCAAGTTATTAGGATAAAACCATATATGTTCCCATCATATCCTTTCAAAATACCTATTTTGAAGTGGTCTCATCTTAACCTTATGGAAAGAGATTTTTTGTAACACCCCGTATTTTATTAAGTTGGATAAAATTCTTTTAATTGCTATTTTGAATTTAATTACATCATTTAACGATTTATATATATATATATATGCTTAGCTAATTAATTAATTTCATCATAATTCGATACGTTAATTTTAATAATCATTAATAAGTTTATTTAAAGTTAGTTCGAGTTTATTGAAATTAGTTCGAGTTTATTTATTTAATAATTTCCGTTTCTTTACGAGTCCTTATGAAAGTTGTTTTAAGTAAACCCGAGATGGATTTTGGGAACAAAACCGTCCAATTAGCTATTTTGAGCTTATTTCACTAAATTAGCAATTTTTATTAATATCCGTTAGTTTTGTAAAAATCGCTAATAATTCCGATTCAAGCTGATATTGTATTATTTACGTTAACTAGCTGAGTTTATTTTATTTTCACTCATTAAATTTATTTATTATTGATTCCGTTTTATTACTGAAACTTTTACTTAAACCGGTTAAATTTAACTCGAAACGGTTTTAATAACTATCGAAGTTTCTTAACGATGAAGAAACGTACGTATAATAAATAGCAGGCAGGCAAGCTGCTCCCTCATTTCTCACGCAGCATCCTTTCTTCTCCCTTCCTTTTTCTTCTATTCGTTCTGTTTTGATTTTTTTTGACTTTAAATTGATCCTGCCACTCCGTTTGTCATCCGTTATCAATGATTTTCGTTCCATATTGCTGCTCCCATCGTTCCTGTCAATCCGTTGTAAGTAAAATTCATTTTCGTTACATATTTTTACAAACCCAATTTATATTTTCAGCTTTATTTATTATAAGACGGTTGTAGGTGCTGAGATAGACGGTCTGGTAGAAGATTTGTTAGTCATAAATGATTAGTTCAATCGGAAAAAGGTACCAATGATAGGTTACTCAATATTACTTGTAAAATATGTTTATTTCGAATCTTTGGTTAGTCTGTTTTATAATTAAGACGGTGTATAATTATATATAGGGATCCTTATGGATGTTAATTAGTCGGTTGTATAGTTGAGACGGTGTATACTGATATGTGGAGATGATTGAGACGGTGTATACCGACCTCTAGGGATCATTTGGGATGCTAGCTAGTAAGTGGTATATTTAAGACGGTGTATCTTTGACATGTATGAATTGTTTTGGGTGATAATTGGTGTGTTTTATAGTTGAGACGGTGTATACTGACATGTAGGGATTGTTTTGAACTAATTTGGACTCTGTGTTGGGGCGATTTTTGTAGTCTTTAGGGTCTGTTTTTTAGTTGCTTTATACTTGTGGATTTCCGCTCTAAAACCGTTTTAAATGCTGACTTAGTTGGCTCAGCTAGGACTGTTTTTAGGCGCGAGAATGGAGTCTTAAGGGGACTATTGGTATTCTGTTTTTTGGCGGGGGACGAGAGCCGTCATCGTGGGTTTTCACTTTGCATTTGAGGACTGGAGTTGGGGTCGAATTTAGGCATCTTTTGGGTTCTGTTTTGGACTGATTTTTGGGTCAGGTTATGAAGTAGGGTGAAGGGTGGCTATGGGTAGTCGGGTGGTGGTCGTGTCGGACTCCCTGTGGCCTAGCTGTGGCCTGGCCGTGGCCTAGCTAAGTCACGAGTTTGAGGCCATGTGTAGTTAGTGGTTAGGCCGAGTTTGAGGTTGTCATAATAACTTTTGAGCCGTGTCCATAAATTGTTTTGACGCTAGTTTGGTTTATTTAAAATATAATTAAATTAATTTCCGTATCATATTTTATATAAAGATAATTCATTAATATCGTCCTTTCACATAATTATTTTAGGTGGCTCATATGTGGTTGAAGATGAAGAGTAATTTTGGGTTTTAGAAGCTTTCTCAAGTTATTACTTGTCTCTTTGCTAGTGTAAGGTAACTATTCCGAGTTACTCGACGAATTAATGTCACATTAGTAGTTAATGTTGTGCCTGTTGTTTGTTAAGTGTTTAGGTGATTGATAATGTGTTACTTTCGTTTTTCACATGATAGAAATTAGAAATAGCATGAGAATTATATTGTGATAAATTTTATGATTTGGTCCAAAGTAGGCAAAGACTCTGAGCTGGGCCAGATTGACCAAACGAGTTTGGTCAAACTAGGTTTAAACCGGTCAGCCTCGATTTGACCGATGACCCGTCGCGGGACTCGGGTCGAGGGTTTGTCTTTGAGGTGAGATTAGTTATTATTGGAAACTTTATGTTATGTCTTGATATTTGTAATTATCATTTCACATGTTGGTTGTTGGATGAATTGGCTGCCTTATACTTTAGTCTTATTGCCTCTTTGCCATTTTAGCTTGTTCTCATGAATTATGAAATTAACGGTTAGCTGGAATTTGGATTATTATTGATAATGGAGATATTGTTGGATTGTCAGCTGAATTGGGTATCCTACTTGTCTTGTGTGGTATGGGCTAAAGTATTCAAGCTTGGACTAGCTGGGACTAGGTCCTAGGTGAGTATTTCGGCCTTCATCATAGATAGGTCATTATAGTCTTTGACGAGTGTATGTTCACTGCTTAATAGCCTCTGTGTTCCTGACTTAGTGGGTTTATATCCAAGTTGGGGCATGACCTCGTTACTTATTTTGAGAGTAAGTGGTCAGCTTAAGTACTAGCCAAACCTTTGGTGGACTCCTTAGGGTACTCACTTTGTTTTAAAAAAATTGTGGGTCTTGGGTGCGGTGGTGTGTATCCGCATGTCTAGGTCTGCGCAGATTTTAGGCTAGGGTTGTGTTGTGTCTTGGCCTTGTTTTGATAGAACCTCTGAGCCAAGTTACCGGTTCGATTACCTTCCCTACCTCGTGGTATAGACTCGAGTTACAGAGTGACTATTGACCGTACTAAGAACTTATGCCTGTCTTTGATATATTGCCCTTCTTGTTTGATGATTCTATGAATCATAGAAGGTGAGATGCAAGCCGGCTATGGTTGATAGAGTTTGGATTCCTGGATGTTATGTGATTCACATGATAGTGTAGTATGAGTCGGTCTAGTATTCACATGCTAGGACTATGTGTTGTTATATTGTTGTTCACATGATAAGCACGATTGTCTAGCATCTATATGCTAAGGCTATGTGTTATTCATATTCATATTCTTATGTTTACATGTTATATTAATTATGACATTTCGTGGCTGGCAGAACTCGGAGTTACTCCCCAATGACTGTGGCTTTCGTATTTGTATAAAATGCGAATGACAGGTAGGTGATGCATATATGGGGTACATGGACGAGCTAGCGAGCAAAGTAACCTTGGAACCTAGATTGGCTTTATTTTATGGTGACCCTTAAACACTTTTTATGTCACATACATTTTAGGGACATATGTCTCCCTCTTTACATTTAGTTGTATAATTTGCTATTCGTGACTTTAGCGATGGTTATGAAACTTCTAGTTAGACCTTGTATGTTTGAC
Organism: Silene latifolia; assembly: GCF_048544455.1. NCBI lineage: Eukaryota > Viridiplantae > Streptophyta > Magnoliopsida > Caryophyllales > Caryophyllaceae > Silene > Silene latifolia. Next base: position 61,715,616 of record NC_133526.1, on the reverse strand, counting down.
ACCTTCCAATTTGGATATCTTTATAACAGATTCAGGTTTTAAAATTACAGGTTTTTACCCAATTGAACCTATTACAAACATATCCATGCAGTTTTATTCTAGAATTACGTGTTTACTTTTCCGCAATAAATGAGGGTGTCACAGTTGGTATCAGAGCATATTTGCTCCCGACGCACGTTTGTGCACCCCAATATAAATAACTTGACCTTAAAATAATAAACTTGAGAGAGGGGTAGGATGGGTAGACTTAGGACCTTATGTTGTAGTCTGTTTGTGTTTGCTCTTTGTTAGGTACTAACCTGTTTGTTGATTGTCATTTAATAATTGTTGCGTTCTTGGATCAATGACCGTGAGCTTATCTTTAGCTAATGGAGTTATTACCCTTATTATAAAAAAAAATTTGAACTAAAGGTTTTGAAAATATTTTAATGTTTTTCACTGGTTTTAACGTCAATTAGTGTTAAAGCTTGTTATTGGAGACGTCTGATAATTAGTTTTATCATTTGTTGGTGTAAAAATGTATTTTTATGTCTTTGAATTGGAATATTGATGTTCTTGAGTGATCGCCAAGAGTATCTCCGTTCCATTGAAAGGACACTTATATTTTACGAAGATCAAGATTTAGTGCCTATTGCTGAGGATTGAAGATTTGTTCAACCTTTGAAGAATGCTTTTACTTCCTTGAAGATGTTTCTCGTTCTTTTTGTATCTCGCCTTATTCTTAATCTCTTGGTGCTTATCCTCCTTCTAAACTCCCTTCTGTTTTACTTTAAAAGCTACGCTTGTACTCCTAACTTATCTTTTGTTCTTTGCTTATCCTCCCTTAACGCCATTAGATAGTACTCTTTCTTATGAGGAATGTTGACCTTGGTTGGAAAATTCGACTTTTGAAGAGATTGTTTGTGTTTGACCCTTAACCCTGGCTTTGAGAAGTCGTGATGTTAGAAAGACTTAGGTAAGGTGATGAGACATACTTAGTGATTCTTATACCTAGTTCCTTGACAAAGTGAGTATAATTGATTGGTAGATTCTTTGTGTTAGGAATGAGTCGCCTATGTGATTAAAGTTATAGAACTTGGCTTTGTTGTTTATGTTTGGGATTTGAAAGCTTGGTAGGTTGAGCGTCGCCGCCTTAGGAGTAAACATGAGATACGTTTAGAATATGAATTTGGAAGAAAACCCATTTTTAGATGTTAACAATCCCGTATAGATTGGGAATGTGATTTGGTGTTAGTTGTTTCTTGAGAACTTTGTTGAGAAGTCTTTGTCAATTTATTCTTTGGTTTTTAAAACATTGAGGTTGTGTCGAGTTCTTGAGATACAGAGATGCTTTTATACTTGAGTGGTAGATTTGCTTTAGGGAAATCCTAATATGTGATAAGATAGGTAGAAGAAGTATCTAACCGATTTATCACCCCTTAAACGAGCGTTTATTTTACCTTGACCATTGTTTGGGATTTGGTCGTTTTGTCATGAAGGTACAATACCATAATAGGCGTGACCTTGTTAGAGAGAACCTTAAGTTTTAGGAAGCGTATGGATTAAGCCTTAAAATCCTCTTTCGTACCATTAATCGTTTTCCTCTCTTTCGTTCATACTTTGGTTGGATTTGATTCTTAAGTATAAAAGTTTACTCGTTATTTCCTTGTCTTGAATACCTCCCTAATTCTAATATCTCTTCTTTTGGTTGTTAACTAGTTATCTTTATGATTAGACTCTTTTAGTCTCACACCCTGACATGTTGCTTAAGTTTCCTTGTTGTCTAATTTTCCTTTCTCCTTGATCATAAGCGTTACCGTTCATACCTCATTTCCTCGCTTCATCTTGCTCCTCCTTTAAGTTTGACACTCGTATCTTGTGAAACTCTATCTTTGACATCCTTGTAATTTTGACTTCAATTTCTACCCTATGAAATTCATTATAGCTCTCTTGTTGCTTAAGTTTGAGCTCTCTTAACATACTTTGTTTCTATGCTATCTAAGTTACTTTCCTTTTTGTACAACTTCTAAACTTTCAAGCTACCAGTTTCGATTCATTCTTAAAAGTTTATGTCACTTCTGCAAACCTAACCTATTTTTAAAGATCTGAAAATGAAAATTTGATTTAGTTTCCTATTCCTTCCTTGAATAAAAACTCATTTATCGTAATTTTAATTACTAGACCCGAGATTTCGTTAAGTTTTGTCCAATTTCTGTTAACTTTGATCTATTTATGACTTCTTTGTCAAAGTTTAATGTTACACTTTCAGGGATTTGACCCCCAATTGGGTTTAAAAGTGAAACCTTTATTTCTATTTTGGCTTTTTGCAAAAGAAAATTTGAGTAGATTACCTTTTCTTTTGATTTTAACGTTGATCGGATGTTAGAACTCGTTATTAGAAACGTTTAATAACTTGTTCTACTCTTGTCGACGAGTGATTTTCGGTTTTAAATTTGTCTTTGACTTGGAAGGTTAGCGTTCTTGTGTGCACAACAAGAGCAATTTCGTTCCATGAATGAGACTTATACTTTTGAAAACTCTTCATTAATGTTTTCGAAAGTATTTTGATTTTTGATTTATACAAATGATTTGCCTTTGACCTTATCTTGGATTTGGAATGTGATGTTCTTGAATGCGCAACGAGAGCACTTCCGTTCCTTTGATGAGAATCTGGTTCTGTCGGAAAATTTTATTTGAAACTTTTGAAAGAATTTTGATTCTTACGATAAATAACCTTTAAAATGTTTTGGTTACCGATTCCAATTCAGGTTTTATTTTTATAACCTTTCATTTATACTTTCAAGTTTCGAGGACGAAACTTTTTAAAAGATGGGGTGATTGTAACACCCCGTATTTTATTAAGTTGGATAAAATTCTTTTAATTGCTAATTTGAATTTAATTACATCATTTAACGATTTATATATATATGCTTAGCTAATTAATTAATTTCATCATAATTCGATACGTTAATTTTAATAATCATTAATAAGTTTATTTAAAGTTAGTTCGAGTTTATTGAAATTAGTTCGAGTTTATTTATTTAATAATTTCCGTTTCTTTACGAGTCCTTATGAAAGTTGTTTTAAGTAAACCCGAGATGGATTTTGGGAACAAAACCGTCCAATTAGCTATTTTGAGCTTATTTCACTAAATTAGCAATTTTTATTAATATCCGTTAGTTTTGTAAAAATCGCTAATAATTCCGATTCAAGCTGATATTGTATTATTTACGTTAACTAGCTGAGTTTATTTTATTTTCACTCATTAAATTTATTTATTATTGATTCCGTTTTATTACTGAAACTTTTACTTAAACCGGTTAAATTTAACTCGAAACGGTTTTAATAACTATCGAAGTTTCTTAACGATGAAGAAACGTACGTATAATAAATATAGCAGAGCAGTGCAAGTGCTGCTCCCTCATTTATCACGCAAACATTTTTTCTTCTCCCTTCCTTTTTCTTCTTTTCGATTCTGTTTTGATTTTTTTGATTTTAAATTGATCCCGCCACTCCGTTTGTCATCCGTTATCAATGATTTTCGTTCCATATTCTTTGCTCCCATCGTTCTGTCAATCCGTTGTAAGTAAAATTCATTTTCGTTACGTATTTTTACAAACCCAATTTATATTTTCAGCTTTATTTATTATAAGACGGTTGTAGGGTCTTTGAGATAGACGTGCGGTAGAAGATTTGTTAGTCATAAATGATTAGTTCAATCGGAAAAAGGTAACAATGATAGGTTACTCAATATTACTTGTAAAATATGTTTATTTCGAATGCTGGTTAGTCTGTTTTATAATTAAGACGGTGTATAATTATATATAGGGATCCTTATGGATGTTAATTAGTCAGTTGTATAGTTGAGACGGTGTATACTGATATGTGGAGATGATTGAGACGGTGTATACTGACCTCTAGGGATCATTTGGGATGCTAGCTAGTAAATGGTATATTTAAGACGGTGTATGCTGACATGTATGGATTGTTTTGGGTGATAATTGGTGTGTTATATAGTTGAGACGGTGTATACTGACATGTAGGGATTGTTTTGAACTAATTTGGACTCTGTGTTGGGGCGATTTTTGTAGTCTTTAGGGTCTGTTTTTGAGTTGCTTTATAATTGTAGATTTCCGCTCTAAAACCGTTTTAAATGCTGACTTAGTTAGCTCAGCTAGGACTGTTTTTAGGCGCGAGCATGGAGTCTTAAGGGGACTATTGGTATTCTGTTTTGGGCAGGGACGAGAGCTGTCATCGTGCGTTTTCACTTTGCATTTGAGGACTCGAGTTGGGGTCGAATTTAGGCATCTTTTGGGTTCTGTTTTGGACTGATTTTTGGGTCAGGTTATGAAGTAGGGTGAAGGGTGGCTATGGGTAGTCGGGTGGTGGTCGTGTCGGACTCCTTGTGGCCTAGTTGTGGCCTGGCCGTGGCCTAGCTAAGTCACGAGTTTGAGGCCATGTGTAGTTAGTGGTTAGGCCGAGTTTGAGGTTGTCATAATAACTTTTGAGCCGTGTCCATAAATTGTTTTGACGCTAGTTTGGTTTATTTAAAATATAATTAAATTAATTTCCGTCTCATATTTTATATAAAGATAATTCGTTAATATCGTCCTTTCACATAATTATTTTAGGTGGCTCATATGTGGTTGAAGATGAAGAGTAATTTTGGGTTTTAGAAGCTTTCTCAAGTTATTACTTGTCTCTTTGCTAGTGTAAGGTAACTATTCCGAGTTACTCGACGAATTAATGTCACATTAGTAGTTAATGTTGTGCCTGTTGTTTGTTAAGTGTTTAGGTGATTGATAATGTGTTACTTTCGTTTTTCACATGATAGAAATTAGAAATAGCATGAGAATTATATTGTGATAAATTTTATGATTTGGGCCAAAGTAGGCAAAGACTCTGAGCTGGGCCAGATTGACCAAACGAGTTTGGTCAAACTAGGTTTAAACCGGTCAGCCTCGATTTGACCGATGACCCGTCGCGAGACTCGGGTCGAGGGTTTGTCTTTGAGGTGAGATTAGTTATTATTGGAAATTTTATTTTATGTCTTGATATTTGTAATTATCGCATTTCACATGTTGGTTGTTGGATGAATTGGTTGCCTTATACTTCAGTCTTATTGCCTCTATGCCATTTTAGCTTGTTCTCATGAATTATGAAATTAACGGTTAGCTGGAATTTGGATTATTATTGATAATGGAGATATTGTTGGATTGTCAGCTGAATTGGGTATCCTACTTGTCTTGTGTGGTGTGGGCTAAAGTATTCAAGCTGGGACTAGCTGGGACTAGGTCCTAGGTGAGTATTTCGGCCTTCATCATAGATAGGTCATTATAGTCTTTGACGAGTGTATGTTCACTGCTTAATAGCCTCTGTGTTCCTGACTTGGTGGGTTTATATCCAAGTTGGGGCATGACCTCGTTACTTATTTTGAGAGTAAGTGGTCAGCTTAAGTACTAGCCAACCCGTTGGTGGACTCCTTAGGGTACTCACTTTGTTTTAAAAAAATTGTGGGTCTTGGGTGCGGTGGTGTGTATCCGCATGTCTAGGTCTGCGCAGATTTTAGGCTAGGGTTGTGTTGTGTCTTGGCCATGTTTTGATAGAACCTCTGAGCCAAGATACCGGTTCGATTACCTTCCCTACCTCGTGGTATAGACTCGAGATTCTGAGTGACTATTGACCGTACTAAGAACTTATGCCTGTCTTTGATATATTGCCCTTTCTTGTTTGATGATTCTATGAATCATAGAAGGTGAGATGCAAGCCGGCTATGGTTGATAGAGTTTGGATTCCTGGATGTTATGTGATTCACATGATAATGTAGTATGAGTCGGTCTAGTATTCACATGCTAGGACTATGTGTTGTTATATTGTTGTTCACATGATAAGCACGATTGTCTAACATCTATATGCTAAGGCTATGTGTTATTCATATTCATATTCTTATGTTTACATGTTATACTAATTATGACATTTCGTGGCTGGGAGAACTCGGAGTTACTCCCCCCGATCGTGGCTTTCGTATTTGTATAAAATGCGAATGACAGGTAGGTGATGCATATATGGGGTACATGGACGAGCTAGCGAGCAAAGTAACCTTGGAACCTAGATTGGCTTTATTTTATGGTGACCCTTAAACACTTTTTATGTCACATACATTTTAGGGACATATGTCTCCCTCTTTACATTTAGTTGTATAATTTGCTATTCGCGACTTTAGCGATGGTTATGTTATGAAACTTCTAGTTAGACCTTGTATGTTTGACACCTTCCAATTTAGATATATTTATAACAGGTTCAGGTTTTAAAATTACAGGTTTTTACCCAATTGAACCTATTACAAACATATCCATGCCGTTTTATTCTAGAATTACGTGTTTACTTTTCCGCAATAAATGAGGGTGTCACATTTTTAAATCTCCAACACACTCATGTCATAATGATGTGTAGCAATGTCATTATTCCAATATAAATAATATCTAGAATACGTCCTTCGAAAATACCCTTTTGGAAGGAGGTTTAACCATTTCATAATAAGGTTAAGTAATGACATTTGCGTGGTTAAAACTTTGGCCATTGAAGATATCGGTATATCAATCTTTGCAACTCGATCATAACTAGTATGTTACTATGATTCATTTAGGCTCTTAAGTAAATCTCAAGGTTTAAACTATTGGTCAAATGTTTCATAAACTTAGTCAAAAACTTGTTAAGACTTTACATTAGTCATTTTTCTTCCAAAACTTTCTTTTGGTCTCCTCGTGTAGTTATCTTGATAATATACTCTTATGATTACTTCACTTGGTCTCCTTAGTCATATAGAACTAACTTGAGACCATAGATCTTATCTATTCGGCATACTATGTAAATAGATATACCTTCATTCAAATCATTTTCTCTTGCGTAGATCTTCATATACACAAGTACACAATTTTATCTTGCCTTGTGTGTTGTGTCCTCATTTTTCTCCCACTCTATCTTTAGAATAACTACACTTTAGATTCAAAGATAGCATATGAGACACAAATAATGATGTTGAAGTATAAGGAGAAGTATCTCATAGATTGACTAATAGTTTTAGATTTCATATGTGTACTTGGTGATTGACATACCTTTAAGAGAGTTCATAGACTCAAAATCACTTTATAAATGATCATTCACACGCCTTAAGCATGTGGACATATAATGAAACCCGTCATTATATTTGTCTATTAGATAACTGTAAGTGAATAATCTTATGTTCCTAAGAGCAAGCATTTAAAGATGAAATTTTAGAACATAAAAGGATAAATGATAAAACGGGTGACTTGGGTTGCAAACCAAGTCACCATTATCCAAAATACAAATCATTATCCAAAATACCTTTCCATGTCGAACACGGAAACTTAAAGTTCTAAAAATCCAAAACATAATTTAAAATAAGACAATGAAAAGCAAAGCTCCATAAAAGCTATCCATAGCTTCTCCATGGTTTCTCATGCTTGCTTTTCCTTTCCCTTGTCTTTGCTTGGTGGAGGCCCTATTTACAATAAAAAGGGAGATACATTATCACAACTTTGCATCATAATACCATAGTTGAATTAGAAACATAAAAGAAGGATAGTCATTTACCTACTGGAGTAATCTTTCCAGCCTTAATATCACCAAGGTATTTGGAACAATTTCTTTTCCAATGTCCCATGCCATTACAATAATGGCATTTATCAAGAGGACCCTTCTTGATCTTTGAGGTGCTAGCTTCACAAGTCTTAGCTTTGGTGAATGTGGGAGCTTGCTTCTTGCCCTTTCTCCCATTCTTCTTGAACTTCCCCTTACTCTTAGTGCTTATGTTAAGCACATCCTTGGGAGGGTTCACATTTAACCCCATGTCCCTCTCGGCTTGCACAAGTAACTTGTGCAACTCCTGAGGAGACACATCCTTGTCTTGCATGTTAAAATTCACCCGGAATTGAACATATGCTTTGACTTTGGACAAGGAGTGTAGAATCCTATCTACAATGAGTTCTTTGGGTTTTCAACCTTTTGAATTTTCAAGGTCTCGACAAGCTCCATAAGTTTGAGCACATGAGGGCTAACCTTTTGACCCTCTTTGAAGTCGAGATCAAAGAATGCCGCGGCCGCCTCATATTGGACGATCCGCGGAGCTTGTGAAAACATGGTCACAAGTTTGGAGTAAATCTCATTAGCATTGCCCATTTTAAAGGCTCTCCTTTGGAGGTCTGCCTCCATCGCAAATATTAAGACATTTTTCATTGCGGCGGACTCCTTTTGGTAAGCCTCATATGCTTCCCTAGTAGCAGCGGTGGACCTAGTAGTAGGTTCGGGTGGAGAGGCCTCGGTAAGGTAACGAAGCTTGTCGTCACCTTCGGCGGCTAATTTGAGTTGGGCATCCCAATCGGAGAAATTTGACCCATTCTTTTCAAGTTTACATCGATCCATGAAGGATCGGAGCCATGATGAACTAGCGAGAGGTGTGGCGTTTGGAGTTGGTGTTGGTGTTGCCATTTGTTATGAAAAAGAAGTGGTCTACAAAAAAAAAATATAAGGAGTAAAACAAATGTCGTTTTCACAATAATACTCGTAAAAATTGTATAATTTAAACAAGTTTTATGCATTTTTCTAGTGACCTCTACCCAACTAGATAAATGATTCCAAGACCCAAATTCATATCGACTTAGGCACGGGGTAGCCGATGAAACCTTCATCAATATAACTCGGTGGATTAACTTTTTAATCGATTCTACTTTTAGAACTCTTGGTCGATAAAATTACTCTAATGTTTATCTATAGCCCAAAACACATCAACAAGGGCACGGGGTAGCCGATGAAACCCTTATCAATTACTTTTGTTGAGTTCAATCCAAATTTCGAATAAATGTGTCCATTATCCAAACCCATATTAACTTAGGCACGGGGTAGCCGATGAAACCCTTATCAACATGAATTCGGTGGATTAGACATTTATCACCCACTTCCCCTACGTAACAAGGTTTGTACCCCGGGGTAGCCGAGTGCACTCCCTCGCGAAATAGGTTTTCATGGTTTCTACTATTTGGTAAGGCTATGTCTCAATTAATTGTTTTAGCGAGAGGTCATGTCAATTTATTATCTATCACGTTTTAAGTGAACTAAAGCGGTGAACTACGATAATTCTAATTGACACGGTCGATAAACTCGATAAACGGATGACGATGATGCATGTTTTAGTTATGGCGATTTAGCGATGCATGTGACATAAAATAAAATGCAAGCATAAAAATAAATAAATCCTAGTATGGCCTTTCCTAAAATAGAAAAACTATTTAACTATTACAAATTCGGAAACCAGCTCCATTGATCCCTTGAACTTCGGTTGTGGCACGCATCTCGAGGTAACACCGTCTTTATGTATCGCCATTCTTGAAGAAATCCGTCTTTGGGAACTCCGGAATGAATAAAATTATATAATAAATTACATAATTTCCTATTATACATTTGTAACTAAAATAAAGTAAATCTATTAAATTACAAAACGGTGATACGAGATCACAATAAAATTACACCCGAATCGATATTCCCATACATTTCGGGAAATACCAATTAAATCTAAGGCCATACTAAGTAAAATTACATAATTCAAAAATTACATAAATTAAAATTATGACAATCATAAAGAAAATGCAGCATTATAATATGTATGAACATGCTCAATTTTATGCTAAATCGCCTTTAAATAGCCAATATCGTATATTACTCGGTTTTTACGGATTTGCGTGATTTCAACATTTTACAATCACAAAAATTACATAAATTCATATTTATGCATAAGTTAATTATCCTAACCTCTTAGGACTCAAAATTTAGTCTTCACTAATAATTTGACCATAATTAACCCATATTTATAAAATTGTTCATTAATGGACTAAAAAATACAAAAATAAGCTATAAACTTCAAATAAATCACAAAATTTCAAATGAATTTGAAATTTGAAATTTAAACTAGTGAACATTCTGGAAAAAATACCATGACACTCATAATGTTCAAAATCTTAGGTTAAAATTTCGAAATTTTTCCGGAAAAACAATGTTGCGGTTTATCGGTTTTAACTAAAATAATCATAAAAATATGGAAAAATTATATTCATTAAATTTTCAATTTTAGATCTCAAAAAGATAATAAAATGCAACATTAGACGTTTTTCCTAAGTCATAGATTATGTTTTATTAATTTTTCACTAATAATGTCACTATTTATGCTATTTTTCTTCAAACATCCATAAATCATGCAAAAAGACTTCTTTATTGCCAATTATTTTACACACATCTTGTAAAATTGTATGTGACAACATATTAATTTTCTATGACCAGATTCGAAATTTAACTCATATTAACCTATTTTTCACCTAAATCCGAATTTAATAATGAAAAATCCATTTTTCGAGCATAACAAGTCCAAAAATTATGAAAATTTACAGGTTATCTCAAAATAATATATGTGACAACATATCCAAAAATCAATGGAAAATTCGAAGTATAGCTATTTTTAGACCGAAAATGACATTTTTACTCATAAAATCATATTTAAATGCCATTAAGGTATAATATGAACAATAAAAATCCGTAAAATTAACCAAAATATACTAAAACATTTTAGGACCATAAATATTAACATGCATGAATTAATTTTGTGATATATCATAATAACACAAATTTTACAAGTTTTATTTGTTATTCTTATAACTCGGAAAAACTTTTAACCGATTTGCATGCAAACAACCGTGGCTCTGATACCAATTGAAGGAAAAGTAGATCTATCTACTTACATATTCATATATGATTTAATTTAATTTGTCATAACATTAAATATGGATTTTATGCATGCAAACAAAAGAGCAAAATAGAGGAGAAATCATGTTCTTACATTGGATGTTTCGGTTTTGTGGGCACAAGAGAGATCACCTTTCTCTCTTGTTCTTGTGCTATCCTTAAATGGAAGAACCAAGATCCAAGTATAGGATCTCTCCCTAAGCTTAATACCCAAGGCTTTCTCTTAATAAAATTAATATTATAGGAACTAGTACAATATTAATTTGAAGAAAATTGAACCAAAATATTATGTAACACTTTGAATATTTCGGTATTGTAGAGAGAAGAAGAGGAGAATTATTTTTCTCTCTAGAATTATATTTTGGATGAGTGTTAGAATGAATAATGATACACAACATTTTGTATATTATTAGGTAAAAATATGATAAAACCATGATGGTTTTCTCTTCTCAAAAACCGGGTGGAAGGGGGGCTTTTGGGTGAGCCAATGCATGCAATTGTTGCTCTTAACAATGTTTAATAGGGTTGCATGGCTAGACAATTAGGTAATCATTGCGTTTACTAATAAATTAAACAACACAATATTAACCTAATACCTCTTTAATTTCGGTACAATCATAATATGGAGTCCATATTAATTTTTGTCAATTGTCAATATGTCACATGTCCCATGTTACATAAAATTGTTATGTATTTTTAACAAATTAAAAATCAACGTATTAATAAAAATACGTCACATACAAAATCGACTTAGTAATATCATAATTACTTGTACCAAAATATTTTACCATTTATAAATCACAACAGATTGTATTTATAATAATTCATTCAAATTTAATTGTTACCTTAAACAATTATTTCATCCGAGTAATGATACGATTCAATTACTCAGACCGTATCTTATTTAATCACATTTCGATATGATACGTAAATTTTACATCCAAAATCGTCCGTCAATTTTCAAATAATTTAATTAACTCGTAACATTATACGATTAATTAAATAATCAATTAAGAGTGTTGCCCTATAGGTATGACCTAGGGGGTCAACTGATCACCACCGTCGCACGAAAGTAATGTCAAACTCTAGTCAGCCAATCATTACCGATATATGTTGACCAGTTGACAGTAACAATATTATTTCCCAATTGTATTCTTTATAATGAGATTTAAACATGTGATCATCATGATCAACAGTCGTGATCGCATTATTGTCGGAGGAGACATATTCCAACAGGTCGCAGAGTTGCTCTGGCATCATTTACAACAACCTGACCCACCACCGTCATAACACAACCCCAATAGATGGGATGTGTACCTTTGGGCTATTATTTTTCCTCACTTAAACCCAAAAGTATAAGGCATTATTACTAACTGGTGGGTTGAATTCTCTATAAATATATCACAAGTTCCTTATTTTCCCGATGTGGGACAACGTTTCTTCTCAAGAACTTAGGATGTTACACGAGTGCCCTATACTTGATTGAGTATCTTGGGTAACTCGACCGAGTGGTACTGTGTTGGTATTTAATTATTATTTCATTACTTTTGCGATGATATGTTGACATTTATTTGTTTTGGATAGCCCATTTTGAGTAAGAAGCCTCGCAAAGTGGCATATTTTGTAGTTGTTTGAGATGATTGATAGATCACATTATTTATCATTGGAAAGACTGTATATTCTTGCCAAATATGAGACCATGAGATGTTGTGTATGGGAGTATGTGTCCATGATTAAGTTACGTGCGGCGTAAAGGCACAGTGTCGTCTTGTGCAGAGTACTCATTAATTGCAAATGTCGCTTGTTAATTATTTACATGTTGTTATAACTTTCTGACATTAGATTAAACATAATGCGAGTAACCCCATCGTTGGCATCTTCTTGATTAATGATTCCACCAAGTTTCACAAACCGTCAAGTTATATATTTTACTTGAAAATTTTGAAATTCGACACGAGTTTTCTTTGATCAATCACAAGCTATGAAAATGGGATTATGATTCCTTTAAATATCATCTGCCCTATGAAAAAATCGCTCTAATTATGATGTTGAATGTTAGAATTTCGAGACGAAGTTCCTTTTAGGGGGAGTGAATGTAATGTCTCGTGAGGGTGTAGGGTGTAATCGGGTGTGTGCGGGTGTAGCTTGTGGGGGAGTGTTGACCCTAGGTCTTGATGGGTTTTGAAGCATGTCAAGTTAACGTTTTATTTCTAAGCTATTTTATTTTACGCTTTTATGAGCCTGGTATGTTTTATAGTGTTTATTATTTAGGTACTCAAGCTTGATTCAAGAGAAGCGTATTATGAAGATGATCAACGTAAAAATGTTACATCTATGAGATCATCATGAAGTCCTAGAAATAGGTTCAGGACATATTATGTAAAAGAGTATCTTAGAACTATGCACAAAGTAAAACTGACCTTGAGGGAACGGTGTCCTCAGTCGAGGCAACGGTTACCTCAAGTTTTGAAGAACTCTGCTATATCTACAGGAAACAGTATCCTCAGTTGAGTAGAGTGTATCCTCAGGTCCTGTAGTAAGTTCGAATTTAAATTAGTTTCTAAAACTCTTTCTATCTCGTTTTGGTTATCTCAAAACAATAATATCTCGTTTTATTTTATGGAGTCTTTACTACGATTAAATATAGACTTGTATATCTTTTGAAGAAAGATTTTGATATATCTTGTTTACATGATATTATGAAATCTCTCAACATAAAGATACGTTGAGAATTAGTTTTATCCAAACAAGATTCTTAATCTTTGAAAAGATATTTTATATTGTGAAAAATATTCTATTTTTCTTTAAAACTATTAACCGAATTTTGTAAAAGATTTTACTTAATCTTTTTCGGTTATTCTTTCATAAAATATGGCTTGTATTTTATTCTTTTTAAATATATCTTTGGCCAAGATATTTTGAGTATGATTATCTTATGTTATTTTATGAAAAACCTAGATTTGAAGTGTGCATCAAGAAACACCTGAGAAACCCGAATTCGAAAGGTTTATGGTGTTTACTCCTATGTGGCTCATTATAAATGCACATCTAAACTTCAAACCTAGACACACGACTATATGAACTTTCTTGATTAAATTGAATTTTTTGCAAAATCATTTCCGCCGCTTTAAGCTTAGTTCTTAATCGTTCATTTTGCAAATTGCTTTTGAAAGTTGAAGTCTTTAAACTACATACTTTTGAACTTTTCGTGTCAAAAGTTTATCTTTTAAAAGTGCATAGTTTTACAATTCTCTTCTAGACAATTGATTGTATTGTATTAGATTCGATTGTATTTAATATTCAAACTTTGTAAGCTTAACATCTTACGCAACGTAGGCTTAACATCCTACAAACATGAAGGCTTAACATCCTTCACGAATCGACAGCTTCACATCTCTCACACATCGATGGCTTAAGAGCCTTCACAAATCGAGAGCTTCACATCTCTCACGCACCGAAGGCTTAACATCCTTCATTAGCATGATTAGGGTTAGTCGTGGTGGTTAGTTGTTTATTGTACGCTAGACTGGATTAGGCGCTCATGATAAACAATTAATAAAAAGGGGTGGACGTAGGCTTTTCAATTGGGACGAACCACATTAAAATATCGTGTGTTATTTATTTATTTCGCACCGTTTGTCTTACAATGTTATCAAATCATTTTCACAATCATTATATACTTCATACATTCGAACTTAACTCATAAGTCACGAATTAGAAGTACATTACTATCTTCGAGAAATTAAAAATCGGTACATACTCTATTCACCCCCCCTCCAGAGTATATTTGTTGGGCAGTTGAACTCTACAATTGGTATCAGAGCCTCGTGCTCTTGATAGCCTAACATCTAGAGAGTCGATCCAATACTCTAGTTACTCGTTTTATTTCTATTTTTATTTTATCCTTTCAAAAGTTTTTCATTTCTTCATCATGGATTCCAAGGAGATAAAGTATCCTATATTCAATGGTACAGGATACAGTTATGGAAAAATAAAATGATGCATTTTATAAATGGCACAGATTATGAGTGCTAGAGAATCATAGTCAAAGGACCTCTTACCATTACTACTGTCGATGTACTCGGCAATAGTAAAGTATAGTAAGAAGATGACTATGATGCGACTGATTTTGCTAAAGCTGAAAAGAATTCACGTGCAATATCATTTTTGCAATGTGGAATTACTAAGGAAGAGTTTAGTCGCTTCTCCTCACGCTCTAGTGCAAAATAGATCTTGGATAGTCTGGAATTGGCATATGAAGGAACGTCCCAGGTCAAGAAGTTTCGAATAGTGATGTGACTCTTAATTGCGCACATTTAGTCCCCTAATTGAGCCTATTTTGCATATTAATATAGCATTTCATGGCTATTTTATACGTCAATTTCTTCCTATTTTGCTTTCCTATTGCATTGTATATGTCTTGTAGAAAAGAAGATAATGAGGCGAATTCCCGTCTCTCGCGCATATTCGGAAGCTTGTTGACGATCTTGGATGGACTAGTATGAAGAGGAGGCAAGAATGATGACCAAGGATGTGGAAATAAAGCAATAAATTTATAAGAGGAGTATAAGCCTAAAAGCAATAAGAGGGAAAATCCTGTGCCAGGATCCGAGCATCCTTGGCATGGGACGAGCGGATTGCAGTGTCCTGATCCGAGCGGTTCCTGCACGGGACGAGCGGATCTCCTTACAAACCAGTCGTGCACCAGTTGAGGTCGAGCGGATCGTGGTGGGAGTAGCAGCTTGATCTGCGCATTTTCCTCGGGACTTGCAATTCTCTATTCAACACTTAGCATTGTTATTTACTAATCTACCCTTTCTTAACCTCATGATGTACCACTATATACACTCCATTTGTAATAATCAAGAGACTAAACTCTCTTAGAGGAGGCCAACCTTCCCAAGATTAGATTAGGAGTAGATTAGAATAGATTAATCTCAATATTTCCACAAATTACACATTAATCTTTCCTTAATTATTGTTCTAGTTTATTTATGGGTAATTGAAGATTATTGGGTTATTATTGGAGAATTGACAACTCTTCATCAATCAATCAAGTTTTCTTCTATTATTCTTTCCTTTCCAATTGTTCATCTTAAGTTTGGTATAATCTCTTTACTCTTTATTGTTTATTTCCTCACTCTCTTATCATGTTTATACTTGTTGTGATGATTGACACCATTGATAACATGTTTCCCATGATAATAAGTGAGTAGTTACTGAACTAGGATTAGTGGGGGATTAGGGGAGTTAATCATGGGATAGATTTATGCTTAATGAGTTCATATGAATGCTTGCTTATTATTTTTCAACTTATGCACATATCATGTTTGATGAAATGCTAGACTATGAAACCTTGTATTTTTTGCCCATCTCTTATATTTTCAATGAGACTTGTAATATATAAACCAACTCAAGTCTTATTAGAACATGTATAGAGTTGAATAGGGAAAACCCAAGTCGACTTGTAGGTGTTGTAAAGTCTTAACCGACTAGGCTCCGAGACGTAAGTTTCCCTAGGAATTGGTTTATCATGCATGTAGTTTAATAGGAAGAATTAAGTCGACTTGTAGGTGTTGTAAAGTCACAAATGACTCGGCTCCGGGACCCAAACCTTCTTATGAATTATATGACATGAACCAACTTAATTCCAACAATAATAAATTGCTTGCATCCATATAAATCATTTATGCTATCTTACCATGATTCCCTTATGATCCCATGACATCCTAGTATCCTTTATTATTTGTTTACATCTTTATTTGTTCTATTGCTTGTCTACCTTCCATTGCTTTCGTTAGTTTAGAATCAATCAATTCCAATCAATGGTGACAACCCTTAGCACAACTACGATTAGATTGAACAATTTGAGTACCCCCGTCCCGTGGATCGACCCCGACTTGCTTTCTATGCTAGTAGTTGGGTATAAATATGTTTGATGGCGGACAACGACCCGTTCTACATCAAAATGGCACCGTTGTCGGGGACGGTGTTGTGTATTTGAATCATTCTTTTATCTAGTTTTAGTTGTGCTTCTTCTTGAGGAGCTTTGGTTCCTTGGGAATTTCGTTTCTTGTGCTTTAACCTTGATGAACTTGTTCCTCAAGGTTCGTTCTTACCGTCTTATTGTAGTTTTCGTGCTTGTAGTTGCCTCTTTATTCTAGCAATGATGATGGCATATCACTTCCAACAAGAATAAGTATATGGGCGAGTTGGAGTAAATGAGTATGACATTTATGAATGGAGAAGGTTTGTTGAGCAAGAAAACACACCCATATCCTATAACTTCTACAATGGAAACTCAAATTACCCCACAAACATCCCATACCAAAACCCCCACATCCAATACCCACTTCATAATGAATTTCAAATGCCACAATACAACCACTTTCATACCCACCCACAACAAGAAGATGAGCATGAATTTGACATTCAAAGTATGGTCCTCCAACTGATGGGAGACCAACGAAATTTCTTCAAACAAGTGCTAGAGGAGAGCCAAAATAGGGATAATATTCTCCAAAGCATTGTTACCCATGGTGAGGAGTTGCCAATTCAAATTGCCCAAATGAAGGAAGCCCATGAAACTACTCCTCACCATTCCTTAGACATTTATCATGAATGCAAGCTTGAAGGAGTTACCTTTGATGAAAAGTGGGAAGAGCCAATCTCTTTGAGCTCTTATGAGTATGAAAGTGTGGTATTTGATGAAG
The DNA here is from genome assembly GCF_048544455.1 of Silene latifolia. NCBI lineage: Eukaryota > Viridiplantae > Streptophyta > Magnoliopsida > Caryophyllales > Caryophyllaceae > Silene > Silene latifolia. Next base: position 61,698,115 of record NC_133526.1, on the reverse strand, counting down.
AAGATATGAGGTTGAGTAAGCCAAATACTCTTAGCCTTTGTGAGTATGAAGGTGTGTCATTTGATGTGAATGTTGAGGTGTTGGAGAAAGGGTTGATGTGGAGGAATGAAGCCCCCATTTATGATTCATATGATGATAGCCATGATGACAAAATTATGAAAGAAGCTTATGAGGAACATGTGTCTTTCAATGACTTATGGAATGAATAGGAGGAAAAGAGTTGTGAGATTACCTCACTTGAGGAGCCCATCCTTGAGAAATTTGAGGTATGCTTCCATGAAGAAAATGAATGTCTCTTTCCTATTGCGTATGAAGACCATTTCGGACCCATCATAGAACCTATGATCATTGAAGATGTTATGGTGGACCTTCTCCAAAAAGTCAAATCGTCATATAAACGGTACTTGGTGGAAAAGCTCAAGAACAAACTTGCAAATGAGCTTACTTGTGGAGATTTGGCACCAACAATTTCAATTCTTAAGGTATCCGGTCATCAATGTTATGAGAATTCTCCTTCTAATTTGGAAGGATTGACAAATCCAAATGCTATCATCATCACCGAAATTGAAGAAGAAGGTGGTAAGTGGAAGTCTCCGGACGAAAATAAGCCATACTTCATGCCTCGTGTTGACAAGAATCATGGGCTTGTTGGTTTAAAGCATTGCAAAGGCTCAAGTGCGAAGGGTAAGGTGAAAGAGAGAATGAATGACAAGCTTCCTTGGCCAAACTTCATATTAAATTGGAACAAACCGTATTCATGCTTGTTTGAAGCTTGTTCACAAGCCTTTGACCTTCTCCTAAGAGCCTTGAGCTCTATGGACAAAAGATTTCGACAATTCAAACTAGTTTGGTGGAGTCCTATCTCAAATCACCATTTGTAATATATGCCTTCCCACAATTTTGCATTGTACAATATTGCATATACTTTTAAGTTAGTTGCATCTTCTTACATGAGAATAGTGAGTGAGGGTTACTTACCCATTCTTTGAGTATATTTTCAGAAAATGATAAGAAGGAATCGCAAAAAGGGTGCAAGGGTGAGAATTCAAATGAATTCGTTGAAGGATTGACGAGGAGCAGCTGAAGATGCCCGTCCTGACAATGAGCCGCTCGTGCTGAGCCCTGCTAAAGGCATGAATGAGCACTGTCACGAAATCTGCTCGCATTATCTTCAGGATGCTCGTTTCGACCATAATCCGCTCGTACCCGCAGCAGGACGCTCTACTTGGACATGGCACTCAGCATTATTTTAGACTGAAAGAGGATCTGAGCAGACTCTCAAGAGGACGTGCGTACCAGACGGAAATTCGCTCGTCCTAGCACTAAGCCGCTCGTCCCCACCTGAATGCAAAACACGAAGACAAAATGGTTGAGAATCCGCGCGTCTCCTAAACAGGACGCTCGGGCAGCAACCTCGGGACACTCGGATCGTCACTGGGATTCTCGGATGAGCACGGTAATTGACTGGGTTATTATCATATCCGCCCGAGCCCAGCCCAGATCCGCTCGTCTCCCACCCCTTCTTTGTTATAAACGCTCCACACCATCCCTATTTTTCCTTATCTTATCTACTCAAAATCACATCTCATCATCTAGAAACATCCCCATCACAAAAACCAAGCAAAACCCTAACATTCACATCAAGAAAATGATGAATATAAGAAGCAAGAGCAAGAAATACCCCAAGGCCGCACCTAAACGCCGCAAGGGTGCTACTTCATCCACCTCAAGGGAGGCAAGGGGCCATCAAAATGTGGTGATACACGGTGTTACACGACTTGAGTATTTCCCCAAGGTACTCTTCACCAACGATCACCACCGCCAAAGGTTTGAGCAATTGCTAGGTAAGGACTATGAGCCTACTTAATTTATTGATGTTGATGCTTTAGAAGTACTTGGTATAAGGCATCAAACGGAGGTGTTTTTCAATGGTTTGGGGCTTGAGAAAATGTTCTATACCCATGAGGACACTTACTTGAGTCTCACCCTCGAGTTTTTGTGTAGTCTCCGTGTTGTCACTAATCAATGGAGAAATATTGGTTTGGAGTTCCGTCTTTGTAATAGAGAACATAGGTTAACTCTAGACCAATTTGCAAGAATTTTTGGTCTTGAAGTTCCGAGGGAAAACACCGATAAGCCCTCCGACTTTACCGTCAACCACATATGGAGAGCCATCTCTGGGAGAGAACTCCATTCCTTTAAACAATGCTATACCTTTGCCTTCCAACATCTGGTGATTCGGATCACTGAACGGTTTATAGCCGAAACTATTAATGGAAGGTTAGAGCAAGATAGGTGCACCCTTCTCGACTTGACCCTCCTTGAGTCTTACTTGAATGTTTAAGGAACGCGGCCTTACAATTTTAACACACCCCTTGATATGCTTACAAGATTCAATGATTTTGCTCAAGGGAATTCTAATATCAAAACCCTTGTGATGGGAGGCCTAATCACAATTATGGCCAATGAACTTTGCCCTGGGTTCAGCCTTCAAGGGAACTATGAAAAGCTCAAAGGGGGCACTTTGATAGATGAGGATGCTATCTTCAACCACCACCGGTGGTGCACTTACAACCAAGCCGGAAGTGTAGAGTGGTTCACAAAGGGATGCTCTTCACTTATTCTCTTGGGGTGGAACATACCACCTACCGAGCCCCGGTTGAGCCGGTACTCACCTAGACCGAACTACTTACTCCCCATTAAGATCTATAACAACCCACCACCAAGAGAAGAAGCACCTAGTCAACCTCGTGAGTTGCCGGAATGGGGTGATGCACCACCATCCTATGTACCCATTCCACCCTACCCAACACCACATGTACAATTCACTCCTTAGGATCTGAGAGTTCTAATGTGACACCCCTCGATGAGGCATCAAAAGAACTATTTAAATCTAAGTGGAAAATACGAGATTTTTAAAACCTTTAAAAGTTCAAAGTGCAAAATCCATCATAGGTTATCAAACGACAACGAAAAGTAAGATAATTAAGTTTTACAGTTAAAAACAAAGTTCGTTGGGGAAAAGATATCCCACGAATAAACACAAGTCCAACGATAGGTGAGTCTAAGCAAACTATAACTAAGGTCCAAGGGTCAACGTTCTCGCTAGCTCACACGGTCTTCCCCACTTAAGCTTCATCACAAACCTGTCATTCATAATAAATATGAAAGCCACAGTCAGTGGGGAGTAACTCAGGGTTCTCCCAGCCACAATATGTCAAAATACAAGTAATTAGGAATTTAATTAAATAAACAAGCATGAGAGTAAATACTTACGGCATTACGAAAATCATGATTAGTGGGCATAAGAAAATAGGAATGGTAAAGCACAAATGAGAGAGGAATTATTAGGTCAAACTGTCACACACCAACTCGACTCAAATGTAAGACAATTACAAAGTATAGACTCAAACAAGACAACCCTCTAGACTCCAACCTCTTGGTAGGACGACGATCATAATACGGTCCTAGTCTAAACCTGGCCAGACTCTCGGGATGGACGACACCCGATTCGACAAACGATACCAAATCATATCCAAGACTTGAAATATGGTACACCTAACCGTGTCCGAAAGTCGAGTAACCTCAAGCGGAACCTTGTCACCTAACCGTGACCCCCGGTCCGAAGAGGCGGAAGGAAAAATAGCCCAACTCGGAGGCAATGGCACCTAACCGTGACCCAATGTCCGAGGGCAAATAAATAGGGAATGTCGAGTAGTCTCACAATGTAAAATGTCACACTCGGGTCCGAACAAGAACCATAACCATTTTGCATGTTCATAACATTAATGAGTCTTAAAGTAACTAATTATCGATAGGAAAGAAGATACATGCATAACTCAATCGTTATCAGAAGTCACAAGTGAAATAGAGCAAACAGGGGACTCCCAGCCGGGTGGTATACCGGCCGCCGGGCCACCGGCTGGGACAACATGCCAAAATCAGAAATTTAATAAAACTTACAGTGCACTCCCAGCCGGTCAGTAGACCGGCTGCCGGTCCACCGGCTGGGAATACGGCCAAATTTCAAAAAAACACATAAAACCTTCAGTGCACTCCCAGCCGGTCAGTAGACCGGCCGCCGGTTGATCGATGCCATTTGGTGTTCACAATTAAGCATATGTGGTCGTTGGTCAATGGTCGATACAAAACACAATTTATACTTCACAAACAACTCTACAATTAGTAAAGAGGCAAGTAAAGGTCGGATCCCAAGGGACGGGTATTGAAATGAAGATTCTATTGTAACTAGTGGTGTCTAGGGGTGTCACAAATTGGGTTGATGTAGAAGGTTACTAAACTAAAATAGCAATGAAAATAAACTAACAAGGTAAATGAAATAAGGGTGTAAACAATTGATTAAAAGCACTAGGGTGTCATGGGTTCATAGGGGAATCATGGGATATGATCATACAAACATGTTCTCAAATTATAAGCAAGCAATTATTGTTGTGATGGATTGAGTTGGGTTATATCTTACAATCCTAGGAAAGTTTGGGTCCCGGAGCCGAATCTCTTGGATTGTACAACACCTACAAGTCGACTTAATCTTCCCTACTTAACACATGCATGGTCTCACAAGACTCGAGTTGGGTTATGTCTTACAAGTCAAGTTGAATGGATAGAAGATGGTAGTAAATGCAAGGATTCATAAGCTTAGCATTTCATCAAATATAACATGTGCATGTATTAAGATCAAAACAAGCAAGCAAATAAGATATGAAAGCATATTAATTTACGCATGAATCATTCCCCATGTTGGTTTCCCCTAATCACCCATTAAACCCTAGCTAAGAGACTACTCACTCATTATCATGTTGATCATGGTAGAAAGGTTGTCAATCATACTAACATAATGAAACATGATGAATAAATGAAAGTAATTAGCAATAATTAAAAAGGGATTAAGAGATTATACCTACTAATGATTCCAATAATAAAGCAAGAATAATAATAGAAGTACTTGAATCCTAGATTGAGAGGTTGTCAATCTCCCAAAATAACCCAAATAATCTTCAATTACCCAAAATAAAGTAAGAACAAGAGAGAAATTAAGAAACTAGATCTTGATTAGAACTTGATTAATATTTGATTACAATATTAAAGAGAGATTTGATTGATATTACTACTCTAATTATTGATAAAAGGAACATGCTCCTCTAATTAGACTAATGGGGTATTTATAGTGAAAATTAGGGAGGATGCATTAGGGTTAACTAAGGGCTAAACTAGTAATTACACTTTTAAGTTGAGCAAGGAGCCTCCGGGATTGTCCGAGAGAAGGGCTTCTCCATTTCGTAGCTTGAAGAACGAAACTATGCTGTGCTGTGATCCGTGCGGCTGAGAGTCGGGACGGCCGGATCTGGGATGGACGATCCGAGCGGATCAAGGAACAAGACGCTCGGACTGGGCATGGGGAATCCGAGCGGATTCTGGTGAGGACGCTCGGACTGGCGAGGACGGACGGATTCTCTACAATCCGTTCGGATTGTAGTTCAGCAGCTTTCCTTCTTCTTTTTCTTCCCTTTTCTTCATGAATTCCTTGGGGATTTCCTTGGGGACTCAAGGATCCTTTTCTCAACAATGCTCTTCTACTATGCTATGTACAAAGGCCTTCTAGTCTTGTCTCTCCTTGATGCTTGGTCATTGAATATGATCAATTTAGCCTTGTTTTGCCATGAAAATGCAAGATTCTTACTCCTTTCCTACCAAGGGATCAAAATCTCAAAGAATATGCAAAACAAAGAACTAAAGATAAGAAATGACCCAAATAGGCACTAAAAAGCATAGAAACAATGGTAATTCGGGGGCTAAATATGCGCCAATTATGGTCGCATCAAATATCCCCAAACCGAACCTTTGCTCGTCCCGAGTAAAGAGGTGACAAAGACTAGGACCAATATTAACCTAACCTAATAATAATAGCCGATATGAGACAATTAGCGGGTCTCACTCCGCCCCTTCAACTCACAACAAGACAACCATGAGGTAGGATGCCTTCTTGCAAGGCAAGGTGGGTCTTGCCAAAATGGCGATACATCCAAACATTAAGCACACAAAAACACATAATGGATGCATCTACAAAAAGAATAGCCACTTTCCTCATCTAAGTGGCGGAAATTATCTACAAGGGAAGCAATTCAAGGGTACACAATCCTTCATAGATGCAATTTGTTCAAACTACTAAGCCTAGAAGGATACCAATAAATCACCTCCAAAAGGTGTCAAGCTAGGGTACCTTTGTCCTCAATCGTTAAATGCTTTTGTCAAGAGTAGTCTCCCTATGGTGTTAGAAACACTGGAGGATCGCGGAATTCCCCCTCTTGCCTAGACAAGAAGAAGGGTCGTCCCCTCTCTACCATGCACAAAAATGGATAAGGTGGAAAAAGGGATCGATAGATATTTGAGTTTCATTTTGGGAGTTTGCTTTTGTTGTTGTTTTTCCCACCAATTTCTTGTGGCATTTGACATTTGAGAACACTTTCTTGCCATTTCTTTTTTATTTTTGGCATTTCAATACTTGACAATTTTTTTGCATTTCTTTTTGAACATTTTCAAAGTCACCCCAATTAGTAACGAGGATGCCTTGTATTTGAAGCTTTAGGAGTCTATTTTTGCTCCTCTTTTCTTTTGATGCATTTTGCAAACTTTCTTTCATTTCTCATTTCATTGAACTCAAATCAATTTCTTTTTGTTTTTGTGCCCATTCCCTTTTGTTGACAAAAATGTGGTAGAACATGGATGATGGATAGAAGTATGCATGGTTTCAAGGGTCACCTTGGAATAAACGGTAGCCAAGGAGTTATCACACCACAAGGTACTCTTGACTCGGCCTTAAACCATGGGTCAAAGGATACTAGCATGACACATCCTAGGGTGTTTTACAAGTATTCTAACAAGCAAAGTCTTAAGAAGAAAAAGCATCTACTAGGGCCTATATACACTTGTCAAGCTTCCCAAGTAGACGGTTTCGCAAAATTTTTTTCTAACATGCAACTACATGCCATGATGCAACTAATATATATACATCCTAATGCAAATGATTCTACCAACTAACATGCCAAATAAACTAAATGCAATCCTAAATTCACATTGTTTTTACCGCATCAATCAAAATAAAGCCACATAGTCATTAACATAAAGAGGAAAAAGGAGATTGGAAAGATCATACCATGCGGTCTTCAATATCCTCATGTCTCGGATGTGGCGTAGTCAATCAAAGTGAACAAGGATGAAACAAACACAATATATACAAGACAATATATACAAGGGAAATGAACTTGTTTTTGGTTTTTCAATTTTTAAATTTTTATGATTTTTTTGAAATTTTTTTCAATTTTTATGGTTTTTGAATAAAAGTTAAGTGTTAGAATTCCCATCCCCACACTAATATGGGCATTGTCCTCAATGGCCAAAATGATAGAAATTATGCAAAGATGATGCATGATTTCTATACTAAATGCAATTCTACACTAAGCTATACTACATGATGCATGGTTTTTTGTTATGACGGAGAGGATAATTTAAATTACCTCCCGTTGCGTATGCATTAACTTCCCCAAACCAAGTAAGACACTATTGCTAATGTCAAAGCATGGGGGAGTTCATGCACATGCTATGCTATGCATGAAACTAGATTTGTCATTTTGGATTTTCAAAAAGTGGGAACAATAAAGAACACCTCAAAGGAACCGAGGTGTGAGTCCTTTGATGTTGCTAGGACTAAACCAACAATGATCAAAATGAAATAAAATACAAAGAGATATAGACAAACCGTGGGAGAGTAGGAATCTCCAAGGCTAGTCTTCCATCATGCTACTATCACCATCACTTCCCTCATGAGAAGTGGTCACATTGCCACTTTCCTTGGCACTTTCTTCTTTGCTTTCCTCATCACTATCTTCCTCATCATTATCTTCACCATCTCTTTCTTCATCTCCACTTGCTTCGTCCTCAATGTTATCATCAAATTCCTCATCATTTCCAACAACCTCATTGCCTTCCACCACGTCCCTAGATGCACCCGGAAATAAGGCTTCTCTATCCGCCCAACTAGGCAAAGGACAAGATGGATCAAGGATTCCGTGCCTAGCTAGATGTAGGAGGGGAGGATATTGAGCCAAATAAGCATTCTTCCGATCTTCATAAGCTTGCTTGTGCATGGTTTGCATTAGAAGAGTGACATAATCTTTTCCAATTTCAACTCCTTGCGGTTTGAACTCTTCATAATCATAGGGGTAAGGTGGTATAACAATGGAAGAGGAGGGAGTTTCATGATCACCCTTTTGTTGTTGAATGATGTACTCGGCTTCCTTGGATAGGGGAAGTAAATAGTTGGTCCGGTGGACACTAAGACGGCAAATCTTTGCGGGTAAAGTGAATGATCGGGCCTCACTTGTAAGCCACCCATACTTGGTATCAAGGGAATTGTGAGCAACCCACTTAAACTTGTTGATCAAGGTGGACATATCAATAAGATGGCCACCATCCTTAGCCTTGTACTTGCTATCCTTATTGAAATTAGGATCAAAGTGCTTGGCTAGGACCGTGACAAGGCCGCCATTAACAATTACGGTTTGACCCTTCTTCCCACTATCTACATGGAGCCATCTATCAACCAATAGCCTCAAAGAATTGTAAGGCTTGGTGTGAATTCTTCCAATATTCAAAGTTGATTCAAGGAGGATAAAATCGAGTCCCGTGAAATGATTGGTGTCTTTCCTAGCAATTATGGTATTTCCCACAACTTTGTGCCATATTCTTATGCCCGGATGATGGACCAAAAGAGCACGACAAGCTTTAAAATCTTCAAATTTCTTCCCGGAGATTGCCTCCCAAAGAGGCTCGGGATCATACTTCCCATATTGCTTATAGAATTTATGTTCATCGCTAAGACCCAAAATTTTACCCAATTTCGGAAAGGTAATGCGTCTACTAGTGTTAGCTAGACGAAACTCAATATTTTCCCTATTCTCAACTTTTGTCACTTTTAGAGAACTTAAGAATTCCAAGACAAGGGAGGGGTATGTTACTTCCTTCATTTCAAACAATTTCTTTAAACCCATGGCATTGAAAAAGACTCTTGTTTGTTCAAGAACACCCAACTTCTCTAAAGCATCTTGGCATATGAATTTGGTGGATTGAATTTGTTTCATAGCAAACTTGACAAATGTATTTCTATGAGAATCGGAAATGAATGTTACCTCCGGGTAATGCAAGAGTTGATTAATTACCGGAGTAGAGGGTGATGCTTCCATAGAAATTTGTTGAGGTGGTTGCACTTCCAAGCTTGGTGTTGATACCACCATTGCCAAAGCTTTCTTCATTTGTAGAGCTTTTTGCCTTTGAGAGAGAGTTGTAGTCTTTGGTGCCTTTGCTTTTGCTTTTGTTGCTCCCTTTGTTCTTGCCATTTGATGAGCTAACCAAGAAAAGATCAAAAATCTTCAATTTGTAGAATGCCCAAATTGATTTTGAAGGTGAAAGGCTTTGCCTTTATGAGAACAAAAATCAATTCAAAGGTGAAGATTTTGTGCTTGGTTTTGATTGTTAATGAAGATGGAGTGATTGATTTGTTATTTGAAAGATGATTTGATTTGATTTTGGTGAGTTTTGTTGAGGGTTTTTGTTTTTTTTTGAGATGGAGAGGATGAGGGTTTTGATGTTATGGGTAGTGTTTATGAGTGAATGAATGAATGAATGAAGGTGGGGTGGGTATTTAAAGAACTCGACAAAATTAGGACGCAGGCGCAATCCGTGCGAATTAGGCGCAATCCGCTCGGATTCTTCAGCTTCAAATTTTCAAAAATCCCGCCTAGAGACGGGCGGATTCGGAGAATCCGCTCGGATTCTTCGAGAGATGAGACGGGCGGATTTCGTGCGGGACGGACGGATTCTTGTCCGAGAGATTTTTCTTTGTTTTTTTCTTCACCGCAAGACGGGCGGATTGTCCACAAGACGGACGGATTCGAGAAACGGCGTCTTTCCGGGAATCCGCTCGGATTCTTCAACGATCAAGAATTTGCGAGTTTTATTGAGCCCAAGACAAGGCGTCTTCTCTCGCAGGACGCTCGGATCCTCTGCAGACAAAGCGGATTCTCGATAATCCGCTCGGATTGGTCCTTGTGTACACGGATTGATTCCATCCGTGCACCAACGCATTCCCTTATCATTCTTTCTTTCTTTCTTTCAAATCTTGTGTTCTTCATTGCGGGGGCACTACTAAGGCATGAATAGCCTAGGCAATTGCCATCCCCACACTAAGGTAAAGCACTACACATCAATTAAGATCATTAGTCCCTCCCTCACTTCTCTCTTTTCATGACAATTATTTTGATCAAAGTAAATAAAATCCAAAAATGACAAAAATGCAATACAAAAATTAAATGTAAGTTAGGGAGTTAGAAATATTTACAAGTGGTGGTTTAGGGAGGACTCCACCAAACTCTCATTCTTGATGAGATGTCAAGGGGGCATGTTCAAGGTGTTGTTGATGTTGCTCAACACCTCGAAGAAGTAATTAAAAGCTTGTTCATTGTTGTGGTAGAGGTCCTCAATAGACCGTGGCCCTTGTTGTTGATCATGATCGATGGCATGCCCAATGTAGGGATTAAAGATCCCTTCAAATTCGTCGTCCCAAAGACCACAAACTTCATTAAGTTGATCATTGAAAATCTCTTGCTTGGACGGAGACAACTCTCCCAATTTCTTTTCTTGGCCAATGAGGCCATCTTCTTCTTCCTTGGTTGAATTTGATGAGCTTTGCAAGCTCTCCTTTTCACAATTCACTTGCTCTTTGAATGGAGCATCTTCAACTTTCTTTCTCCATTGGAGTTCCGATTTCTTCTTTTCATCTTTTCGGCTATAATGATCAATCATGAAACATGGCTCATGCAAACGAGGAGCTCTCATGGTCTTGTCAAGATTAAAAGTTATGCTTTCATCTCCCACTTCTAGAGTGAGCTCTCCATGTTTCACATCAATCACCGCACCCGCGGTGTGTAGGAAAGGTCTTCCTAAGATGATTGGAATGTTGGAATCTTCCTCCATATCAACAATGACAAAGTCCACCGGGATGAAAAACTTCCCAATTCGCACGGGGACATCTTCCCATATCCCTAGCGGTGTCTTCGTCGATCTATCGGCCATTTGAAGAGTGATATTGGTACATTTAAGCTCTCCCATTCCCAACCTTTTACTCACCGAGTACGGCATGACACTCACACTAGCCCCTAGATCACATAAGGCTTTGTTGATCGTTGTGTCGCCAATGGTACACGGTATTGAGAAGCTTCCCGGATCCTTTAATTTTGGAGGTGAACTCCCTTGAAGAATTGCACTACTCACCTTGGTGAAGGCGATAGTCTCAAGTTTCCGGATTGACTTCTTCTTTGTGAGGATATCTTTCATGTACTTTGCATAGGCCGGAACGTGATTGATTAACTCCGTGAAAGGAATTGAGACTTCTAAGTTCTTCACAATTTCCATGAACTTTCCAAGTTGATCATCAAATTTGGGCTTGGCTTGACGACTTGGAAAAGGAAGTCTAATCACAATGGGCTCCTTTTCTTTGGCTTTGTCTTCATTTTTCTTTGAACTTTCTCCTTTTGATGATTCCCCTTCCTTGGGACCTTGCACCACAACTTCATTCTCACTAGCTCTCACAACTTCATCCTCAACTTGCTTCTTCGGTGCTTCATATCTTGTACCACTTCTCAAGTGAATGGCACTAACCGTCTCATGTCTAGGGGGATTACCTTGAGGTGGTAATTGCCCCTTTTGTCTTTGTGAGTTTGAAGATGCTAGTTGGGTCAATTGTGTTTCCAACATCTTGGTGTGAGCTAGAATGTTGTTGATGGTGGTATCCTTTGCTTGGCTATCCTTTTGCATTTGGGTGAAAAACTCTTGTTGATTTTTTTGCATTTGAATGACCGCTTTTTGGACATCAAAACTTTGGTCATTGTGGTGATTGTATGGATTTTGATTTTGGTAGCCTTGGTTTTGATTGAAAAAGGGTCTTTGATTTTGATTTCTCATGGGTGGTGGAGTGTATGTAGTTTGAGGGTTTTGGACATTTTGGCTCTTGTATGAGAGATTTGGATGGAACTTGGTGTTTTCATTGTAAAAATTTGAATAAGGGGTGCCACTTTTGTAAGCTTGGAAAGCATTGACTTGCTCGGTTGTTCCCCTACATTCACTTGAGTCATGACCCAAGGTTCCACAATTCTCACATATCCCGCTTGGGATTGATGAGGATGCCGTCATGGCATTGACATGATGCTTTGTTGATTTTGAGTTTTCCTCAAGTCTAGCCATAGCTTGTTCAAACTTCAAGTTGATTGTGTCAATGTGAGCACTAAGTTGAGCACCCAATTGAGTAACGGTGTCCACTTCATACTTTCCTCCTCTAGTAGCCTTGCGAGGCCTACTATATTGCGAATTATGGACCGCCATTTCCTCAATCTTGTTCCATGTTTGATTGTCATCAACTTCGGTGAACATTCCATTTGATCCCATATTGAGAATGTTCCTTGAATCTTCATATAAACCATTCCAAAATTGTTGCACTAAAAACCATTCGCTAAGTCCATGGTGAGGACATGAGCGACAAATACCTTTGAACCGCTCCCAAGCTTCATACAAAGATTCTTCATCCCTTTGCTTAAAACCCGTAATTTGAGCTCTTAGCATATTTGTCTTCTCCGGTGGGTAGAATTTTTTGTAGAAAGCTAGAGCTAGCTTCTTCCAAGAATCTATTCCAAGGGTGGCCTTATCAAGGCCCTTCAACCATTGCTTTGCGGTGCCGATTAATGAAAAAGGAAATAAGACCCATCTTATTTGGTCTTGAGTCACGCCCGTTTGAGAGATAGCTTCACAATAATCACAAAATGTTTCCATATGAGAATGAGGGTCCTCACTAGGCATTCCCCCGAATTGGCTCCTCTCAACTAGTTGAATGAAGGCGGACTTGGCAATAAAGTTTCCGGTAAGATGTTGTGGGGTAGGAGTACCATTTGGTAGATCCTCCTCGGTGGGTATAGAGTGTGACGAGAATTTAGGCATTGTAGGTGGATTTTGTGTGGTATTGTTTAATGGGTTCTCTTCTCCTTCTATTGCGAAAGGATTGACAAACTCACTAGTGGGTTGAACAACTTCACCAACACCTCCCAAATTCCTCCTAACAAGTCTCCTATTATTCGTCAAGGTTCTTTCGATTTCACGGTCAAAAGGTAACAAATCTCTTTGTAACCTTCTAGACATGCAAAATATCAAACAACTCGAAAACAATTAGAACAAACCTTGAGGAGTTTTACTTCCCCAAGGTGAAAAAGACACAACTAAAAACAATAAAAGAAATCTTAAATCAATTAAACACACTCCCCGGCAACGGCGCCATTTTTGATCGATGCCATTTGGTGTTCACAATTAAGCATATGTGGTCGTTGGTCAATGGTCGATACAAAACACAATTTATACTTCACAAACAACTCTACAATTAGTAAAGAGGCAAGTAAAGGTCGGATCCCAAGGGACGGGTATTGAAATGAAGATTCTATTGTAACTAGTGGTGTCTAGGGGTGTCACAAATTGGGTTGATGTAGAAGGTTACTAAACTAAAATAGCAATGAAAATAAACTAACAAGGTAAATGAAAAAAAGGGTGTAAACAATTGATTAAAAGCACTAGGGTGTCATGGGTTCATAGGGGAATCATGGGATATGATCATACAAACATGTTCTCAAATTATAAGCAAGCAATTATTGTTGTGATGGATTGAGTTGGGTTATATCTTACAATCCTAGGAAAGTTTGGGTCCCGGAGCCGAATCTCTTGGATTGTACAACACCTAAAAGTCGACTTAATCTTCCCTACTTAACACATGCATGGTCTCACAAGACTCGAGTTGGGTTATGTCTTACAAGTCAAGTTGAATGGATAGAAGATGGTAGTAAATGCAAGGATTCATAGGCTTAGCATTTCATCAAATATAACATGTGCATGTATTAAGATCAAAACAAGCAAGCAAATAAGATATGAAAGCATATTAATTTAAGCATGAATCATTCCCCATGTTGGTTTCCCCTAATCACCCATTAAACCCTAGCTAAGAGACTACTCACTCATTATCATGTTGATCATGGTAGAAAGGTTGTCAATCATACTAACATAATGAAACATGATGAATAAATGAAAGTAATTAGCAATAATTAAAAAGGGATTAAGAGATTATACCTACTAATGATTCCAATAATAAAGCAAGAATAATAATAGAAGTACTTGAATCCTAGATTGAGAGGTTGTCAATCTCCCAAAATAACCCAAATAATCTTCAATTACCCAAAATAAAGTAAGAACAAGAGAGAAATTAAGAAACTAGATCTTGATTAGAACTTGATTAATATTTGATTACAATATTAAAGAGAGATTTGATTGATATTACTACTCTAATTATTGATAAAAGGAACATGCTCCTCTAATTAGACTAATGGGGTATTTATAGTGAAAATTAGGGAGGATGCATTAGGGTTAACTAAGGGCTAAACTAGTAATTACACTTTTAAGTTGAGCAAGGAGCCTCCGGGATTGTCCGAGAGAAGGGCTTCTCCATTTCGTAGCTTGAAGAACGAAACTATGCTGTGCTGTGATCCGTGCGGCTGAGAGTCGGGACGGCCGGATCTGGGATGGACGATCCGAGCGGATCAAGGAACAAGACGCTCGGATTGGGCATGGGGAATCCGAGCGGATTCCTGGTGAGGACGCTCGATGGCGAGGACGGACGGATTCTCTACAATCCGTTCGGATTGTAGTTCAGACTTTCCTTCTTCTTTTTCTTCCCTTTTCTTCATGAATTCCTTGGGGATTTCCTTGGGGACTCAAGGATCCTTTTCTCAACAATGCTCTTCTACTATGCTATGTACAAAGGCCTTCTAGTCTTGTCTCTCCTTGATGCTTGGTCATTGAATATGATCAATTTAGCCTTATTTTGCCATGAAAATGCAAGATTCTTACTCCTTTCCTACCAAGGGATCAAAATCTCAAAGAATATGCAAAACAAAGAACTAAAGATAAGAAATGACCCAAATAGGCACTAAAAAGCATAGAAACAATGGTAATTCGGGGGCTAAATATGCGCCAATTATGGTCGCATCACCGGTCACCCGGCTGGGAATATGCCCAAACTCAAAATCACCTAAAACCCTCACTGTACTCCCAGCCGGTCAGTAGACCGGCCGCCGGTCACCCGGCTGGGACTACAGGCTTACTAAAATATGTCCAAAACTTACAGGAATCGTTTCCCATCAATTGTTTACGTATCCTAGCATGATTCTAACTCGGAAAAACAACATATTTGAGAAGGAAATCCAACAACTACGGATTTAAAGCAATAAAGATTGAAACTTTAAATCAAACATGTGAGAAATTCATATGAGGATAAAATCCAACCAAAATTCAAGTAGAACATAACAAAAATCAGATTTCAACATTTGAAGGGTTAAATTAACAAACAAAGCACACAAACTTTAACATAAAAGTCGAGTAACCCATCACCGTTACCTTTTTGCACTTAAATCCACAAAAGACTCGTCTACCTTTCAAGAATCCACTTCCGGGTCAACTAAAACTTCTCCTAAACATAAGAAAACACAAAATAAGACTAAGATTCAAAACTAGAAAAATGGTACCATGTAGAGAATGGCTCTACAGCCCCATGAATGGATGAAAGTCGGTATATTCCTTACCTAGAAAGGAGGAGGGCGATGAGAGGAAGAGATAGACGCGAAAATCGTTGAAAACCGATGAGAAATGAAGGTTTTATGGCCAATTTAGTGAAGGAGGTGGAAGTTGTGTAACAATGGTGTTGTAGTTGTGTGTTTGTTGGAAAATTTCAGAATTTAGGAGTGAGGGAGATGGAGTTGTGAGGGTTTAGTTGGGGGTTTTGTGAAGGGAAAAGAGAAGGGAAAGCCCATGAGTTATAAAAAGCCCAACAACTCAAATTGAGTCGGTTTCTACTAGAAATGACGTCTCAAGCCCACTACAACTCAAGACGGAAAATATTATTATTATTATCATTATCATCCGACCAAAATATTTATTTTGTATAACTTAAGCTTTAAAATACAATATTTATAAAATTCATATTTAATAATGAAATTAATGAAATTAAATAATTTAAAATATAAATAAGACAATAGAATAGTTAATTAAATTATAAATGTCAAAATGGAAAATTCGCGGGTGTTACAATCACCCCATCTTTTAAAAAGTTTCGTCCTCGAAACTTGAAAATAGAAATGAAAAGTCATATAACAATAAAACCGGAATTTTGAAATCGGTAACCAAAACATTAAAAGGTTACTTATAGTAAGAATCGAAATCCTTTCAAAAGTTTCAAATAAAATTTTCCGACAGAACCAGATTCTCATCAAAGGAACAGAAGTGCTCTCGTTGCGCATTCAAGAACATCACATTCCAAATCGAGGATAAGGTCAAAAGCAAATCATTTGTATAAATCGAAAATCAAAATACTTTCAAAACATTAATGAAGAGTTTTCAAAAGTATAAGTCTCATTCATGGAACGAAATTGCTCTTGTCGTGCACACAAGAACGCTAACTTTCCAAGTCAAAGACAAATCTAAGACAAAAGTCACTCGTCGACAAGCGTAGAACAAGTTATTAAACGTTTCAAATAACGAGTTCTAACATCCGATCAACGTCAAAATCAAAAGAAAAGGCAATTCACTCAAATTTTCTTTTGCAAAGGTCAAAATAGAAACAAAGGTTTCATTTCTAAATTCAAAAAGGAAGTCAAATTCCTGAAAATAGAATATTAAACTCTGATAAAGAAATCATAAATAGATCAAAGTTAGTTAGGAATTGAGCAAAGTTAAAAGTAGCTCGGGTTTAGCAATTAAAAATTAATAAAAAGAAGTTATACTCGTAGGACAAAAGGAGAACTAAATCAAATTCTCATTTTCAACCTTTAAAATAAGTAGGATTTTGTAAAAGTAACATAAACTTTTAACAATGGATCAAAAGTGGTAGCTTGAAATGTTTAGAAATAGCACGAAATGAATAGAACTTAGATATCATGAAAACAAAGTACGCTAACAGGGTTTAAACTTAACCAACAAAAGAGCTATGATGAACTTCCTAGGAGAAGAGTTGAAATCGAATCTACAAGGATATCAAAGATTGAATTCCATAGGCTAACATCAAATTCTAAAGGAGGAGCAAGCAGAAACGAGGAAGAGAGGTATGAACGGTAACACTTATGGTCAAAGAGGACGGGAAATTAGGCAACAAGGAAACGCCAGATACTTAAATCTTGAACAACAAAGTCATCCCCAACGGTTCCGAAAACTTCCTAACCACGAAACTCATAACCACATAACTCCCAAAAATTTCCTCAAAATACTCACACTTTACTCCTATGCTACCCCGTGGGTCAAGTCACTCCGCCACAATTGTGATTCCATAACTCTCAAATATAAATCATCTATAAACGATTTCCACGAAAGATCAAAACTACCTAAAGAGTTACACACATAACCAACTATCGACTATTAGGAGTTCTCACTATGGTAAAATCCTTAATCAAAGGTCAAAATCCCAAGGTCTTTATACTTTCTAACACTCCAAACCAAAATCTTATTCACACCCGCATTCACAAGCATAGATGATCACGTTCCCCAAATCATAAAGACCACCAACCAAAAGTAAATAGGTTTGTCATACAATCTTTCCTAACCAACTCAGCTCAAGTTCCACTAATCCAACATTGACGAAATCAAGGTTTTACAAAGAATCCTCGAAGAGCATCTCACTCACTCTACAATGTAGCCATCAATGCCATCACTCCACTAAGGAAACAAAGGGTAATAACTAGGTCAAGAAATGATAGGAAATTTCAAGGGAATACATGAACATGACGAGGTGTGAGATTAAAGGAGTCAATATTAAAGGTAACTAGTTAACACCAAAGAAGAGACATCGAATTGGAGAGGTATTCAAGGCAAGGAAACAACAAGTAACTTTTATACTTAAAAAATAAATCTAATCAAGGTATGAACGGAGGGAAGGAAGATGATTAATGGTACGAAGGAGGATTTCAAGGTTTAAACCACACGCTTCCTAGGACTTAAGGTTCTCAATAACAAGGATATTGTACCTCCATAGTAAAATAACCAAATTCCTAAACGAGGGTCAAGGTAAAATAAACACTCGTTCAAGGGTTGATAAACTAGTTAGATTCATTGTTCACCTATCCTATCACATATTAGGATTTCCCTAAAGCAAATCTACCACTCAGGTATAAAAGCATCTCTTTATCTCAAGCACTCGACACAACCTCAATGTTTTAAAAACCAAAGAATGAATTGACAAAGACTTCTCAACAAAGTTCTCAAGGAACAATTATCATCAAATCACATCACCAATCTATACGGAATCATTAACATCTAAAAATGGGTTTTCTTCCAAATTCATATCCTAAACTTATCTCATGTTTACTCCTAAGGTGACGACGCTCAACCTACTAAGCTTTCAAATCCCAAACATAAACAACAAAGCCAAGTTCTATAACTTTTAATCACATAGGCAACTCATTCCTAACACAAAGAATCCACCAATCAATTATACTCACTTGGTCAAGGCACTAGGTATAAGAATCCCTAAGTATTTATCACCACATTACCTAAGTCTTTCCAACATCACGACCTCTCAAAAACGGGGTTAAGGGTCAAACACAAACAAACTCCACAAAAGTTAAATTACTCGACCAAAAGTTAACATTCCATAAGGCAAAGATGAAGGTGTACAAGAGGGATCTTATAAGGGGAAAAGGTACAAAGACAACTCCCAAGATATGGAATCAGAGTTGCGAAAGGCATAGAAGCACAAAGATAAGGGAATATGACAAGGTGCTCAAGGAGAGGGAGGTATCTTCAAGACGGTGAAGACATTCTTCAAGAGAAAGAGATCCATATGAAAGATGTTATGGAAGAAGAAACAAAAACGAAGAATAGGCCGGGTGGGAACCAAACAAGCTCTCCAAGGTAAAGCAAAAGAGAGTTTAGAAAGGAAGGATGAGCATCACGGGATAAAAGTAATGAAAGGTGGGTCAAGGATAGAAAACACACCCATAACGGTGTTGGGAGGAACAACAGCTCCGACTTGATTCTCGACAAGAATGACTCTTCTTGGCTCGGCTTCTGGAGCATGAGGGAGAGGAGGAGGGGTAGTCTTCTTCTCGGGGCAATTCTTCATGAGATGTCCGGGCTCCTTGCAATGGTAACACTTCAAGGGCACATCATAGCATCCAATCCCGGGGTGATAAGTGTAGCTTAAAGTAAAACAGAAGAGAGTTTCGAAAGAGGATAAGCACCAAGAGATAAAGAATAAGGCAAGATACACAAAGAACGAGAAACATTTTCAAGGAAGTAGAAGCATTCTTTAAAGGTTAAACAAATCTTCAATCCTCAGCAATAGGCACCAAATCTTGATCTTCGTATAGATAAGCTCACGGTCATTGATTCAAGAACACAACAATTATTAAATGATAATCAACAAACATGTTAGTACCTAACAAAGAGCAAACACACTACAGACTACCACCTTAGGTCCTTAAGTCTATCCATCTCTCATTCATTATTCAAGGTCAAGTTCAAGGTTAAATTCGGGGTACACGTGCGTGCGTCGGGAGCAACATATGCTCTGATACCAACTGTGACACCCTTCGATGAGGCATCAAAAGAACTATTTAAATCTAAGCGGAAAATACGAGATTTTTAAAACCTTTAAAAGTTCAAAGTGCGAAATCCATCATAGGTTATCAAACGACAACGAAAAGTAAGATAATTAAGTTTTACAGTTAAAAACAAAGTTCGTTGGGGAAAAGATATCCCACGAATAAACACAAGTCCAACGATAGGTGAGTCTAAGCAAACTATAACTAAGGTCCAAGGGTCAACGTTCTCGCTAGCTCACACGGTCTTCCCCACTTAAGCTTCATCACAAACCTGTCATTCATAATAAATATGAAAGCCACAGTCAGTGGGGAGTAACTCAGTGTTCTCCCAGCCACAATATGCCAAAATACAAGTAATTAGGAATTTAATTAAATAAACAAGCATGAGAGTAAATACTTACGGCATTACGAAAATCATGATTAGTGGGCATAAGAAAATAGGAATGGTAAAGCACAAATGAGAGAGGAATTATTAGGTCAAACTGTCACACACCAACTCGACTCAAATGTAAGACAATTACAAAGTATAGACTCAAACAAGACAACCCTCTAGACTCCAACCTCTTGGTAGGACGACGATCATAATACGGTCCTAGTCTAAACCTGGCCAGACTCTCGGGATGGACGACACCCGATTCGACAAACGATACCAAATCGTATCCAAGACTCGAAATATGGTACACCTAACCGTGTCCGAAAGTCGAGTAACCTCAAGCGGAACCTTGTCACCTAACCGTGACCCCCGGTCCGAAGAGGCGGAAGGAAAAATAGCCCAACTCGGAGGCAATGGCACCTAACCGTGACCCAATGTCCGAGGGCAAATAAATAGGGAATGTCGAGTAGTCTCACAATGTAAAATGTCACACTCGGGTCCGAACAAGAACCATAACCATTTTGCATGTTCATAACATTAATGAGTCTTAAAGTAACTAATTATCGATAGGAAAGAAGATACATGCATAACTCAATCGTTATCAAAAGTCACAAGTGAAATAGAGCAAACAGGGGACTCCCAGCCGGGTGGTGTACCGGCCGCCGGGCCACCGGCTGGGACAACATGCCAAAATCAGAAATTTAATAAAACTTACAGTGCACTCCCAGCCGGTCAGTAGACCGACTGCCGGTCCACCGGCTGGGAATACGGCCAAATTTCAAAAAAACACATAAAACCTTCAGTGCACTCCCAGCCGGTCAGTAGACCGGCCGCCGGTCACCCGGCTGGGAATACGCCCAAACTCAAAATCACCTAAAACCCTCAGTGTACTCCCAGCCGGTCACCCGGCTGGGACTACAGGCTTACTAAAATATGTCCAAAACTTACAGGAATCTCCCAGCCGGGCAGACCACTGGCTGCCGGTCGACCGGCCGGGAGTACATACACACGGTTTCAATGCAAATCGACTTCCAAACCATTTGAAACCAACACAAATCGTTTCCCATCAATTGTTTACGTATCCTAGCATGATTCTAACTCGGAAAAACAACATAATTGAGAAGGAAATCCAACAACTACGGATTTAAAGCAATAAAGATTGAAACTTTAAATCAAACATGTGAGAAATTCATATGAGGATACAATCCAACCAAAATTCAAGTAGAACATAACAAAAATCAGATTTCAACATTTGAAGGGTTAAATTAACAAACAAAGCACACAAACTTTAACATAAAAGTCGAGTAACCCATCACCGTTACCTTTTTGCACTTAAATCCACAAAAGACTCGTCTACCTTTCAAGAATCCACTTCCGGGTCAACTAAAACTTCTCCTAAACATAAGAAAACACAAAATAAGACTAAGAATCAAAACTAGAAAAAGGGTACCATGTAGAGAATGGCTCGACAGCCCCATGAATGGATGAAAGTCGGTATATTCCCTACCTAGAAAGGAGGAGGGCGGTGAGAGGAAGAGATAGACGCGAAAATCGTTGAAAACCGATGAGAAATGAAGGTTTTATGGCCAATTTAGTGAAGGAGGTGGAAGTTGTGTAACAATGGTGTTGTAGTTGTGTGTTTGTTGGAAAATTTCAGAATTTAGGAGTGAGGGAGATGGAGTTGTGAGGGTTTAGTTGGGGGTTTTGTGAAGGGAAAAGAGAAGGGAAAGCCCATGAGTTATAAAAAGCCCAACAACTCAAATTGAGTCGGTTTCTACTAGAAATGACGTCTCAAGCCCACTACAACTCAAGACGGGAAATATTATTATTATTATCATTATCATCCGACCAAAATATTTATTTTGTATAAATTAAACTTTAAAATACAATATTTATAAAATTCATATTTAATAATGAAATTAATGAAATTAAATAATTTAAAATATAAATAAGACAATAGAATGGTTAATTAAATTATAAATGTCAAAATGGAAAATTCGCGGGTGTTACATCTAAACATGAATGATCTAATGAAGCTCATGCAACGCGTCGATCTTGGAGTGCATGATGGGAGGGTTGATAACTACTTGTCTCAATACCCCTCCTACTACAATATGGCTCAACAAGGGTACATCAACCCTAGAGGCCCCCATCCATCTTAGGCTTTACCACACCTTTTGTTCCCTAACTATGGCAACCAAGAAGGGAACTTTGGTGACCAAAGTGGAGGATTCTTTGGCTAAGGAGGAGGCTACGACCGAGGAGGTCCTAGCAGATGTGGAAACCGCAATGATGATGACGATGACGAGTGAGATGACTAGAGGTGCTTGACCACACCACCTCCATTTGTATGATACTCTTTCTCCTATTTCTCGTGTATAGTTGCATTGCATTTTAAGTTATCTAGCATTTAGTTTACACCTCACTTACTTTTGTATTATATTTCATATTGCATTAGTTAGTTCATATAGTATAGTTTGTATTGTAATATATATCACATGATTCATATAGTTAGTTGCATAAAGACTAGAATTTATGCATAATCACTAATGACCAAACCTAGTCATTTCTACACTAGAAATAGTGTTTAAATCGGTCTGGGGAGGTTTGATAATAAGTGACCATAGCTCAATAGAATACATGCATTATCAAGTATAGTTTAGATTGAATTCATTTGTTATATATGTCAAATAGAATTGCATTTAGTTAGAGCATGCATTCATTCATATCATATCATTGCATCCGTACTTCATTTCCATAAAATCCAAAAATCCAAAAATCCAAAAACATGTATTTCTTTTTCATTCCTACTCCTACATGTACATTGCGGACAATGTCCAAAATAAAGTGGGGGATGAGAATTTATATTCCAAAATACATAAAAATTGAAAAAATTCGAAAAATCTCAAAAATATGTTCTTTAATTTCAAAAAAACAAAATCCATAAAAATTTGAAAATTTCAAAAACCAAAAACATGTTCTTTAATTTAGTAGTATAGAATTGTATATACTTGTGTTTTTGTTCTCTTCTCACATAGATACAACACTAAATTTGAGGCATTGTCAAGGGAATGTGAAGACAACTTGGTATGATCGCTCTAATCTCTATTTTCCTTCAATTTATTTTCATTATTCATACGAGGAGGATGAGCTTACATGTCAAGGAGGATGTGGTGTATTTTGTTGTTGCGGTTTGTGTACCTATGTGTTGTTAGGAGTTGTATTTAGCTTATATGGCATAATAGTTGATAGAAGCATATGCATTAGAGTTGCATATATGTTAGTTGCATCATGGCATATAGTTGCATGGTTAAAAAATTTTGTTAAAATGGCTATTTGGGAAGCTTGACAAGTGTATATAAGGCCCTTGTAGATAATTTTTCTCCTTGAGACTTTGTTTGCTAAAATACCCTCAAGACACCCTAGGATATGTGTGGACATGACCCAACTGCGTATACCAAGCCGATCTGTGGACAATGGCAGCGGTCTTTTTGAAAGCCACGCTTGGCGGCGTAAAAATGCTTTCGACCGGATCGTTTTAGATCGGTCGGTTTCGTCTCGGTAAGGGTCTCGAAACGATTAGAGATGTTCGGAGTCGCCACCAAGCATTTGTGGGATGCTTGGAACCCGTTCGAATCCACTTTATACCTCGGTCAAATGAAGCACAAAGCAGTGTTTGACATATGTACTAAAGATAAGGAATCGTCCCTCTTTGGCATCCTATCTCTAGAATGACTCTCGTACGCCCTGGGTAAGGTCATCCACTATCCAAAGTTTCTGAGTAAGAGGTGAAGGTACGTATTGGGAAGCCCTTTAATCAGACACCCAATCCCGCCCGCGGTAGCGGCCTCTACTAATTGATCTTGGTTGGTTGAATGCAAAAGTTGATAAAACGGTTTAAATGCATGAATGCGCATCCAATAATTTAAACCTAACATGTGAGAGCTTTCTAAGTCGGTTGATTTAATCCAAATATCAAGTATAAGATGTCGAGTTAGATTAATAGTTGATTTGCAAGCAAGACGGAAATTAAACATCCATTTACCGTATTAGGTTTATGGTGCATAACGGGATCCGTTTGTCTTAGTAAAACATTTTGCAAATATGATTTTTTGAATGAGCAAATAGTCATCTGATCCGTCCTATATCCAGGCTAACCGGAGTCGGGATCGTCCTAGACTAATGCTGGAAAGGGAACAGACCCTGCACCAGGCAGCCATATGAGGCGCGAGCCTATTGACGATGCAAGGGGGTCTCCCCTGGTTTTGAAAATGAGAAAGAAAAAGGCCTGTTTAGGCGCGGGTCAGTCAACGGTTTCAGACGCGTTCTGACCATTTGAAAAACGTTTATAAAATAATTTTTGAACACATTTTATAAAACTATTTTATAAACGTTTTTCACCCTATTTTATAAACGTGTTTGTTCTGACCATTTTTCACCCTTGGCAAGCTTGACATGAATAGTTTTGAAAATAATTATGAACTAATTATTTTAAGTTCATTTGAATATAATTAATCGATACTCATCATCATACCCGGTTTAAAATCCGGCATGGTACGTAGAACCAAGGATGACTTTGTGTTGGTGACTAATATGCTTGTTTTGAAAATGTAAAGAAATGATGAAAGGCTTTAAAATACCTCCCAAAATGTAAAGAAATGAAATAAAAGGCTTTAAATACCTTTTAAATGTAATTAACCAAATATTATCACCGAAACACGGATTTAACCGTCATGGTATGAGGAACCAAGGGTGAAAAATGTTTTATGGTTAAAAACAAATAAACTAAAATAAAATAAAAAAAGGTTTGAAAACATTTGAAATGGTAAAAAAAAACCGATTACAAATATGAAAATGAATTAAAGGGGAAAGACGAGAACAAACACGGTTGAGTTCTAACCTGGGCACCCCATTGAGGCGCGAGCCTTTGTGCACAATAAGGGGCTTCTGCCTCAGGCCAAAACTCAGTTTTGGCTTGTTTATCCCATATTTTGGATCGTGTTATGCATGTTTTAGCATGTTATAGTCATAAAACAAATGAAGACATGATAAAAGAAGGATTTTTACACCCTCATACTTACATGTTTGGCTATGGCGAGAAACCGACGTAAGTGTAACAACTCGTTTGGTCGGAAAAGACTCGGTTTAAAACCGTTTTGGTAAGTAAAAAGAGTGTTTTATTAAGATTAGTGACGGTGTAGTGGTCGAAGTGGTCGGTCAAGTGATTTAATGCACGATGACGGTACCAAACAATGTGTAAGGCTTGTATTTACGATCGGTAGGTCGTAAATACGCGTCAGATTGTGAGTTGAGAAGTCGAGTCGAGAATTTTAAGGGAGAAAAGAGGGGGCGGACACTCGCGTGAGTTCTCAAATGGGGGCATTTGAGAGGTATTTATAGGAAAATGAGTGGTTGTGTGAGTTTTGAGCGACGTGGCCACCTGGGCTGCTTAAAGAGGCGCGAGCCACGTCGCGGGTCTTCTAGTTGTCTTGTCGCTTTCACACAAGTGCAATCATGATTTGTTATATTTTAGGATTTGTAGTCACATGTTTGGTACTTGACCATTTATGAATCCGGGAAATCTTAGTATAGAAGGCTTTGAATGTTTTGTTTTTGGTGGTTGACTCGGTTTGACTCGTTGTTGGAGTCGGGATTTGAATTTTTGAGTCGGTTTTTGGTCCGGTGTCGGTTTTGACTCTAGTTAGTGTCATTGCGACTCCGTCGTCGTGCATTTAACACTCCAGGTACTTTCGAAAAGTTTTGAAATGTTTTATTTTCGAAATCGTTTTAAGTTTTCCGACGTAAAGTTGTACACAAACTGTCGATCAAACGCTGCGATTCCAAAACATGTTATAGTCCGATAATCATTGGGTGTTTGTTGCAGTCTCAGCATATACAGGGTATCTACAGAGCCCTCGCTTTGACTGAAGCTTGGACAGGGCGAAAGTCAAAGTAGAGCCCCGAGGTCAATCGAAGATTACAACCTGGAGACCCAAGTGACGTCGAGGCGGCTCGAAAGGATTCGGGCCAAGGACCTGCCGTCAGGAAGGACGACGCCAAGGCGACTCGAGGGTACGAGGCAAGGACCTATCGTCGGGAACAGTTTAGAGTCTGTCCACTATCCGTGCGGGTCGTTTAAAGTCCGTTAGACTACGTACAAAGGCTCGCCAGCCATAAGAAGGAGTCATACCTGAGGCATCTTCGGATATGTCCTTGCACATTTGCGGATAAAGGCTCGCCAGCTGTGGTGCGTATGTGAGGAGGGCTCGCCAGCCGAGACGCGTTGTAAGGCTTGCCAGCCATGGTGCGTACATGAGGAGGGCTCGCCAGCCGCGATGCATTGTAAGGCTCGCCAGCCATGGTGCGTATATGAGGAGGGCTCGCCAGCAGCGATGCGTAGTAAGGTTCGCCAGCCATGGCGCGTACCTGAGGAGGGCTCGCCGGCCGCGATGCGTAGTAAGGCTCGCTAGCCATGGTGCGTATATGAGGAGGGCTCGCCAGCCACGATGCGTTGTAAGGCTCGCCAGCCATGGAGGGTCGGTTAATTGACCGTGAGAATAGCCGCGTCGAATGGGCTTATTTTGAAAGTAGCGGACTCGTGATGCCGCCGTGAAAATAGTGAATTTTGAATTTCCACTATCACTGTTTCTGAAATAAGCGGGTTCCGTGAGGGAGCCCCCTGTTGACATTCGAAGGAATAGCGAATTTTGAACTTCCACTACTCATTTGTTTGAATTTTTTGAAGGAAATAGCAAATTTTAAATTTCGCTATTACGACTGAGGTGATAGAAATAGTGAATTTTGAATCTTCACTATTATTTTTGAAGTGACGGTTTATGTGCCGCTGTTGACATGTGAAGGAAATAGTGAATTGGGAATCTTCACTATTACGTTTGAAGTGACGGTATATGTGCCGCCGTTGACATGTGTGGTGAAAATAGTGAAATTTAATTTCCAACTATTATTTCGAAAATGACGGTTTTAATTGCCGTCATCTGAAATTTGAAGAAATAGTGAATTTTTGAATTTTTCACTATTATTCTTGAAATTGAAAATAGAAGAAATAGTGAATTTTGAATTTTCCACTATTATTTTGTTTTTGAAATTGACGGTTTTAATCGCCGTCATGGTAATTTGACGAAACAGTGAATTTTGAATTTTTCACTATTATTTTGAAAAAATGACGGTTTTAATTGCCATCGTTGAAATTTGAAGAAATAGTGAATTTTGAATTTTTCACTATTTTTGAAGGGAAAATGGCGGTTTTGATCGCCGTTTGTTTGAAATTTTTGAAGGAAAATAGTGAATTTTGATTTCACTATTTGTTTTTGTATTTGCAAAATGACGGTCCTTAATATCGTCATTGAAAACTTGAAGTTTATTACGGGAAATTGGGCCAAAGCCCAAAATTTCGCTGAAAGAGCAGGGAACACCTGATTGAGGAGCGAGCTACCTGGCGAAACAAGGGAGCTTCCCTATTTTTCTGTAAAAGACGCGAGAATTGTTCGCATACCATTCTCATATTTCGTCTTCAACCTTCGACATAAGCACACTAAAAACCGCCATTGAAGGTCTCTAGCTTGCTTCCATTCGTGCTATCATCAACAATGTCATCTCAAGGTATGTAATCCCTCTTGAATCCATTTGAATTTGTTGGTCTTTTAGCTAAATTGAATTAGGGCGAAAGTTTTACCCTAGAAAATCGATTTGGGCGTTTTTGATTGAGCCTATTTCGAGTGAAATTGATGATTGCATTAGGTTAGAAACCCGTTTAGTAGTATAGGGGTGCTTTTTGTTTGCATTTTGGTCCCCGTTCCCGCTCCCTATGTTCGAAAAACGTGAGTGAGGTGGAGAAACCGTCTCATCTCACAATACCAAGTTTATTTGCTTGGGTAGTGGGTCCCACTAGGTTGCATTGTAGTCGAGAAAGACCGTATTTGCCATTGTGGACCTTTGTTGGGTATGGTGGGCAAAATTGGACTTTTTACCTTTTGTGACGGTCTTATGCCTGACGGAATAAGCGCCTGTTTGAGCTTGAATTGAGTCAGTTTGCCTTGAAATGGACCTTATTGGTAGTTTAGGTCGCTTTGAGGCGTGATAAAATCACGTTGCCTTTTTGCGGTCGTTTTTGAATTTTTGAACGGTTTGTGCTCAAATTGGCGTATAAATTGCTTTTTTGGCCGTAGAAAAATTCCCCATTGCATTGGGAATGTATTTTGGTTTGCTGGCGGACCTTGTGTGGGTCTTGGTTTGCCGTTTTTTGTTGTGGTTGTTTCGACTCGTCTTTTGCATGAAAAGAAGGGCGACTCGTTGTTTTTTGTGCGATTTTTGTGAATTATTTTTGTTGTTTGGTTTGGGTTTGGGCAGGATTGCCCTTGCTTTGCTTTGCAGGTTGTTTTTTGGATTTGTCCGATTTATGCCATCGTAATGCCGAAATTTTGGCTGACGTTCTTTGTTTGCAGGAGAGTGTTCGGGCAGGCCGGGTCCCTTGCTGTGACTTTTGAGGAGTTGTTCGGGACAGGGCCGGTTAGCACTCCGGTTAGTGTACCCGCCGCGGTAGTGGAGGACGCTTCCGACGAGGAGAGGCCCCCCGAGGAGACTGTTGGGGCCGAGAGGGCCGTTGAGGAGCGTGAGGAGCCCGTTGTTGGGGCTACTGGAGTTAAGAGAGCTTAGACTGGGTCTGATGTTGGTACCTCTGGGAGGAGGGTTTCTACGAGGAGACGGATTCCTCGGCCGACCAGACGGACGTTACAGAACGTCGTTAGGGTCGTTGAGAGGCCTTCCACTCGTCACGTCGAATCTCGTGGTCAGACGAGACGGAGGGCGGAGACAGTTGAGGATGACGCTGACGTCGCGAGTTGGGATGCTAGACGGGTTACAGCCCCGCGGGGGCTGAACTTGTGGGCGGCGCCTGCTTGGGCCGAGGGTTTAGACGGTAGCCAGTTGTTGCTTCGAGTGGACAGGCACATCTCCTACCGTGCTCACAAGGGCTTGGTGAGTCGCGTCCCTTGATTGAACTTTCGTCACTTTTGAAGTGTCAGACCTGAACAGGCGTTCTGACGTTGTCTGTTTTTGATTTTAGGAGATTGGCACTATGAGGACGTTTTCGGGCTTTACCACCTGCTTGGGTCTTTACGACGTTCTCCGAGCCGGGGCGAGGGCGTTGATAGAGAGGTCAGCTTTTGGGCCGTTGGTGGCCGCTTGGCGGGATATTCACAGGTCTTCGATTAGGTCGAACCTGTGTCTGATCCGTGCCATGTTGGATCGGTACTGGGATACGACGTCGTCGTTCGACATGGAGTTTGGGGAGGTCGGCGTGACCTTAGAGGATGTCCCCATGATATCCGGCCTCCCTTGTGGTGAGACGCCTGTTGAGTTTACCGAGACGCCGGAGAGAGTGTCTTCTCCTGCGGTTACTCGTCTGATCGGTACTGCTCTGCCTGAACCTTCTGACATTACCCCGTACCTGATTGCGAGTTCGTATGTGAGAGACCACTTCAGAGAGAGAGTGGCGGGTGTTGCTCCGGCGCCGTTAGAGAGTCCAGAGGCGGAGGCTAGGGCTGACGCGCAGGAGGCGCGGTTGTAGTTGTGGTACTTCTTGGGTTCCACTTACTTTGGTGACAAGGGTGAGCGCTTGTCGACCAAAGTGTTTCTCCTCCTTGCTGACCTCGACACTTTGGGTCAGTTTGACTAGGTTACGCCGGCCTTGGTGAGTTTCACCTGGTACATGCACGCAGCGGTGCGTCCGGAGGCAATGGGGGATGGTAGTGCCCCTGCTTTGGTTGGTCCCGACCTCATCTTGGAGGTACGAGCATTATTTGTAGTTTCTTTTTTGAGTTTGATTTTGATTTTGGCAATTTTTGAGAAATTGGCTGATTTGTGTTTGCTGTGTTTGATTACAGGCTTGGTTGTACGCTTACTTCACCCCTCTGCGCCCGGAGACTACAGGTGATGTCCCCTTGACCTACCCCGCTGTGAGGGGTTGGACGGTGGCTCGGAAGAAGTCGACTAAGTCGAATTACGAGGACTGCAGGCGTCGCGTGAACAAGCTTCGAGTTGCTGGCGTGAGTCGTTGTTCCTTAATATTTCTTCTTTGTATAATTAGATAGAGGTAGGATGACTAGGTAGCTTCGGAAGCCCCCAGTCGGTTGAGTAGCTTTGTTCTGAATGCAGTTTGTAGGGTGGCCTTGGGAGCACTACACGGACGTGCCGTCCGCCGTCAGAGAGCGTCTGCGGCCTCGCAGCTCCTAGCGTTTGTACTTGGAGACGGCGATCGAGCCGGTTTGGTACATGGGCGAGCAATTAGCTCGTCTGTGCCTTACTGATATCTTCGTGGTACCGGTCGATCCGCCTAGGGTGTTGTTCCAGGAGTCGACCCCCGACGAGGTTGAGGAGCACCTTCACGGTCAGGGAGGTGAGGCGTTGTTGCTACGGGACGTTGACTACGACACCTTCCGGTTGTCGAGGCTTGCCTGGTACCCGATTGAGGTATGTTTTCCTCTGTTCTTTTGTTTTCATTGTCTCCTTTGATAGGAGGGCTTGTTACCTTTGATGCGGACCCGAATTGCAGGGGGTCGACGCGTTGATGAGGACTCAGCCCCTAGTTTTCCCGGCGGAGACCACCTATCAGGGACCGGGCGGTGAGGAGCTACAGTTGCGCCTGCCGGAGCCTGCGGTTGCTGAGGTGACCGATGTTGGCATGGAGTGGAGGTTGGTCGTTATGATGGTGAGTTCCTGACTTGAACCTTTTTCCTCATTCGTGTTTTGCCTTGCATTGTATTGAAGGAATTTTTTTTGGCTGCAGGTGACGACCGTTAATCATCAGGCTTTGTGGCGGATGGCTAACCGGAGGGCGCTTGCTGGTGACCTGGCTGCGAGGGAGGCTCGGCTTTCTCGGGTACTTTTGTGTGTTGTTTTTGTGTATTTTGTGTTGCATTTCGCGTTTTTAGATATTGATGATCTGTATTGTGTTTTGCAGGGTACTGCGGATCCAGCGGAGTTTGCTCGGGTCCGTGCTGAGTTGGATGCAGCTAGGTCGATGATCGAGGCCCAGGGGTTGGGGATCACTCGTCGAGACCAGGAGTTGAGGCGTCGTGAGGACGAGCTACAGAGCCGAGATGCGGAGATTGCCTCTCTGAGGGCTTAGTTGGCTGCAGCGGAGGAGCTTCACGTCGAGATGGAGCCTGAGATGTTGGAGAGTTCTTCGGAGAGGGAGTTTGAGCAGGTGGTAGTGTCTGCGTTGGCGGCGACTCCTCGTGAGACCGGGACTGATCCGACGGGAGGCGCTGAGTAGTTGTAGTAGTTTGCCCGTGTCTTGGACTCTTGTTTGTACATATTTACATTTTGCGTGAGGCGGTTTGTATATATGTGTTTTTGGATTGTAGCTCATTTTGTGATTTTTTGCTTTTTTGTGTTGTGTTTCGGAGGAGCGCTGTCGGCTGTCAATTCTCCTTTTTGCTTCGCACTAGTTCCTGCATCGTTAGTGTAGAAAACAGGAAACAGGTAGCACATATGCATAAACGTAAACACGTAAAAGCATTTGATTGAAAACAAAATTAACCAAGATGACTTGAAGTTAAAATTGAATTTTGAAAATTGAAATGAATTTTAAAAAATTCCGCGACAAGTCGTCACGTTTGGATTCCGAAAGGAATTGATTTGAAAATTGAGCAATTAACTCGTGTCGTGAATTAAATTGCATTGAAATTCTTGAAATTGATTTGTGACTCGAAAAATTTCAAACTCAATCCGTCAGGGAAGAAATTTTTTAAAAAAATTTTACGAGTGTATTTGATTTGATTTTTTTGAGGTCAAGACTCGAATTTGTGAGTGCTTGAAATTTTGAGGAAAACTGATGTCGTGTTATCAATTTTCGATTTTTATTTTGATGGAAAATTGTGAAAAAGCGAAAAATTTTCGGAATTTTGATTGACATGGAAACGATCCGTCGCGGATCGGGGCGACTAGCCCTTCCCCCCTTAAAAAAAAAAGAAAGAAAAATCCGTATGTTTAAAGCTGCGTCATGGAAACCGTGTCGGATTTCGTAAACGCGAAAGCAAGGAAATATGAGTGTGAGGAAACACAAAATGTCCTGGATCATCCCGAAGAGGCGCGAGCGTTCTGGCGGGAGGTTTGAGGTGTCAGGAGAAAACACAAGTTGAAAGAGACAAGTCAAAGCGGGAATCCTGTGGGAGGGCCTAAAGAGGCGCGAGCAGCCTGGCGATGGGAGCCAGCTCTCCCCTTTTTCTGAGAAACGCGCTGATCATTTTTGTATAAATAGTGATGTTTGCGCTTCATTATTTCATCATCCGAAACACAAAAACATCTCTACAAAATCTCTTCTTCTTCTTCCACAAAAATATTTCATGGATGCCTTTGAGGATGCGTTGCGACAATGGTGTCGGGATTTGTCGCCTCCCGAAAAGTATCAACTCATTTGCATGGGAGTTGGTCAATTATCGGTGCTCCGTCAAGTAAAGGTGCAATCCTCGTTCCTCGAAGCATGTTCTCGGTTTTGGGATTTGAAACACCATGTTTTCGTTTTCCCGAAAGGTGAAATTTGTCCTCTTGCCGAAGAAGTTGAAGCCATTGGTGGGTGGTCGGGTTGTGTTCCGGTGCTTCCTCCGACTCGGTTGTGCTACAAAGAGAAATTCCGTTCCATGTTAGGTTTGTCGACAAGTCAAGTCAACTTTCTTCTTGCTCCGCATGGTGTGGACATGTTGGCTCTCATCAACATCTTCTCTAACCGATTAGATGCCAATGTTTCGGAGGTGGCTAGGAGAAGGGCTCTTGCCTTTTGCCTTATCCATGTGTACCTCTTTGTTGATGTTTTAAAGAAGGAGGGGCCAAAATGCTATGGACCCTCGTACATGTGGTTGAGCAAATGGAGCATGGTAGGGATCCATCATGGTTGGTGCTTGGAGAGATCTTCCAAGCTTTGGACAAGGAAGGTTCCTGTGGAGAAGCTCCCTCACTTGGATCCCCAAGGATCCTCCAAGTGTGGCTATTGGAGAGGCTAAGGTATGTGGAGCCTCCGGTTGATTCTTCTTCTTATTCCTTCCGTCACCTTACTATGAGGAAGAAGTTGTACTCGGATAGTTTTGCTTCTACCGAGGCTTATTGGGCCGCAAGATTGGCGGAGGAGGGTGGTTCCTTCATTTATCCCGAAAGGCTCATGAGGCTAATGGGGCGTCAACAAAAGGTGCCCGCTCAAGATACCCATGTCCAAGAGAATGTTTTCCGGAACTCCGAGCTTCTGGAGGTCTTCGAAAGATGGTGGGCCACTCGGCCGGTTTGGGAGGTACCGGACCCCGTTGCCACGACATGGGTGACTCCCGATTATGTCAAGTGGTGACGTGCTCCGTCCTTGGAAGAGAGGTCCAAATTCCGTAAGGACGAGGTTGTCGACTTGAAGTATCAAGAGGTTGGCAAGGCCAACCGTGCCTTCTTTGAGGATTATATTGATGGAGCTAGCCCGGACGTGATGAGGCCACCAAAGAGGATAAGCTCGGGTCCCAAGAATATGGTGGGCCGCGCATTTGCTCGTTTCGGGTCGAACATGGGGTCTTGTGCTAGACCGGAGGCTGTCGCCGTTGTAGATCCGTTGAGGATCCGTTCTGAAGAGGGAATCCATGCTAGGCGGGCCAACAAGAAGAACACGGGGAAGATGTACCCCGAGAGAAAAGGCAAGGGTAGAAGGAAGAGTGAAGACCTCCATTACCCACTTTATTGTTATGTTGTATTATTGTTGTGAGTTTTTATTATGTTGTACTAGCTAGTTATTGTGTGTTTTGTGCTAGTTTTACCCTGTGAGGTGTTTTAGTTGACACCTTAGCTTTGACAAGTTGCAGACTCGTCGAGCTTTATTTGTTGTTAAAATTGTAATCCCTCCCATTATTAATTAAATAAGAGGATTACTCGTGTCAAAAATTGCGAACACTTGTTTCTTCCATCCATTTTGTAAAGGCAATTCGATTTGAATCATCCTAAACGTTTGCACTTGGGAAAGTGGGATTTTTGTAGGAAGGGAGAAAGGCTACTTTTTGTATTTTTGTGGGAAAGGGAATGGTTTTCCCTTTTCTTTTTTGATGGGGATGTTTTTTTGTATGTGGGTGGTGTTTTTTTTTTTATTATGGGGATGGTTGTATCCTTCTTGTGTAAGAAAGGACTGCCTACGTATCCACCTGAAGAGGTGAAATCAAACCATGCTCGTAGTTCAGGGGTTTTGTAACTTTTGATTGGGTTTTGTGGTTGTATCCCTAATGCATAAGAGGGACTGCCTACGTATCCACCAGAAGAGGTGAAATCAAACCATGCTCGTAGTTCAGGGGTTTTGTAAATTTTGATTGGGTTTTGTGGTTGTATCCCTCATGCATAAGAGGGACTGCCTACGTATCCACCTGAAGAGGTGAAATCAAACCATGCTCGTAGTTCAGGGGTTTTTGTTTGTTTTAGTGCAAATGGACGTTGCCTTTGACAGATCAAAGGACATTCAAAACGGGCAAGGTGCCACAACTTAGTCTCGATAAAACATGCAATTTTAAATCAGAACGCGTTTCAGGAACTTGACTTGAAAAGGGTTAAGGTGGACGCTAGTTGTAAAACTAGGCTTGGATCGTTGGTTGCTATGGTTCAAGGGTAGTATTTATTGAGTTGGTCTAGATTGGTCGGGTTTGTAAAATCATCCCCATCTAGGTCACTCAGTCTCACTGCGCCCCCCGAGAGTATTTTCTTGACCAGGTATGGCCCGGTCCAGTTGGGTTTGAATTTTCCCCTCGGATCGACGGGTAGCGGTGCTCGGACCGACTTGAGGACCAAGTCGCCCTCGTTAATGTTCCTGGGTTTGACCCTCTTGTTGAATGCCCGTTGTATACGTCGTTGGTATAGCTGGACGTTGTGCAAGGCGTTGAGTCACCGTTCGTCTAGAAGAGTGAGTTGTTCGTACCTTCGGCAGGTCCATTCCGCCTCAAGGACTTGACTCTCCAGTAGGATGCGCAGAGACGGGACCTCTAACTCTACCGGTTGAACTGCCTCCATACCGTATGCTAGGTAGAAGGGTGTGGCGCCTGTCGGTGTTCGAATGGAGGTTCGGTATCCCCAGAGTGCGAATGGGAGTATGCTCGGCCAATCGCGGTAGTTGTCTTGGATTTTCTTGATAATGGTGACAAGAGTTTTGTTAGCTACCTCCACCGCTACGTTGGTTTGGGGACGGTAGGGGGATGATCGATGTCGTTTGATCTTGTATTTGTCCAGTAAGGCGTGAGTTTCCGCCCGGAAGTGAGAGCCTTGATCGCTGATGATTTCATGGGGTACCCCATATCGGCAGATGATGTTGTTCTGGATGAACTTGGCCACTTGTTTGGCGGTCAAGACTGCAAATGACTGCGCTTCCACCTATTTGGTGAAGTAGTCGATGGCGACGAGGACGAAACAATGTCCCTTGGTGCCCACCGGGTTAACTTTACCGATGATGTCGATGCCCCAGGTCGACAAAGGCCAGGGTGACGTCATGGTGTATAAAAGGGATGGTGGTATATGTTGTATGTTGGCGAAGATTTGGCAATTGTGGCAATGTTTGACGTAGTTACGGCAATCGGCTTCCATGGTGGTCTAATAGTAACCTAGCCGCATGATTTTTCGGGTAAGCATCATTGCGCTCATGTGAGCGCCACATTCTCCATCGTGGACCTCTCCCATGACTTTTTTGGCTTTGTGATGGTCAATGCAAAGGAGGAGAATCCCTTGGGGTGTTCTTTTGTATAATTGGTCTTGATTTATCACGAATTGTGATGCAAGTAAACGGATGGCTCTTTGTCCTCTTTGGTCAGAGTTAGGAGGGAATTCGTTTTTGGTTTTGCAGTTGAGGATGGCTTGGTACCAAGGTTCGACATGGCTTTCCTCGTCGTTGTTGATGGCACAAATGTGAGTTGGTTCGCTCCTTCTCTCGACACATAGGGGCATCGACGTCATGTCGTCAGGTATGTTGACGAGTGCGGCAAGTTTTGCCAGGGCATCAGCAAACTGTCACTTTGGATTTTCCATGATCCGGACACCTGATTGATGATGAGCGAGGAATTGCCGTGGACCCTCAGTCTTTTGATGCTAAGTGTGATGGCTGCTTGTAGGCCGATGAGGCATGCTTCATATTCAGCGGCATTGTTGGTGACAGCGAAGTCTAGCTTGACCGAGATCGGAACATGTTCTCCCTCTGGCGATATTAGAAGGATTCCTACCCTGAAGCCTCTCTGATTAGATGCACCATCGAAGTATAGGTCCCATGCATCGAAATCGGCACAAAGGATGTCTTCGTCAGGAAGTGACCATGTGTCGGTCGCTGGATCCTCGTTGACGGGATTTTCTGGCAGGAAATCGGCGACTGCTCTTCCCTTAATAACTTTGAGGGGTACAAACTTGAGATCGAACTCGGACATCATGAGTGTCCACCTAGACAGCCTTCTGTTTAGTACGGGTTTTTCGAAGATATATTTGACAGGGTCCATCTTGGAGTATATGTGGACCGTGTAGCTGAGCATGTAATGCCGCAGCTCCAGTTGGGTGTACCTTGTCTCGTACTCAATGAACTTTTTGCTGATGTAGTAGATGGCTCGTTCTTCGCCGTCGACTGTTTGTGCTAGCATTGCTCCCATGGCTGTGTCGGTAACAGTCAGGTACATGGATAAAGGAATCCCTGGTTGAGGTGGCATGAGGACAGGAGGCTTGGATATGATTTCCTTTATCCTGTCGAAGGCCTATAGACAGTCGTCGTCCCAATCGGTGTGATCGGAGGCGCGAAGTATTGTACCTGACATAGAAATCATGGTGAGCTTGGCAATGAAGCGGCTGATGTATTGGACCTGACCGAGAAATCCCCGAATCTCCTTCTCATTCCTAGGCCGAGGCATTTGCTGAAGGGCTTTCATTTTGGTTGGATCAATCTCAATGCCTCTTTTGCTGACGACATGTCCCAAGAGTTTTTCGGAGGTGACCTCGAATGCACACTTTTGAGGATTTAGTCTCATGTTATATTTCGGCAGGCGAGCGAAGAATTTTCGAAGGGAGTTGATGTGGCCGTCCCGTTCTCTCGATTTGATGATCATGTCATCGACATACACCTCTACCTCCTTGTGCATCATATCATGTAGGAGAGTGGTAGCGGTTCTTTGATAGGTAGCCCCGGCGTTGATGAGACCGAAATGCATGACTGTGTAGCAATATGTACCCCACTGTGTAGTGAATGCAGTCTTGTGCATGTCTTCCTCAGCCATTTTAATCTGGTTGTACCCAGCATACCCGTCCATGAATGATAGGAAAGCATGTTCGGCAGTGTTGTCTACCAGAATGTCAACATGTGGCAAAGGGAAGTCGTCCTTTAGAATCGCTTTGTTCAGATCCCTGAAGTCGACGCAAACTCGAATTCTCCCGTCTTTCTTCGGTATAGGAACAATGTTGGCCACCCAGTCAGAACACTTAGACACTTTGATGAACCCGGCCTTAAACTATTTATCCACTTCTTCTTTGATTTTCAAGGCCCATTCAGGACGCATCCGGCGTAGCTTCTGCTTCACAGGTTTAGCCCCGGGCTTAATGGGTATCCGGTGCTCTGCAATTTCCCTGTCAATCCCAGGCATGTCTCTGTAGGACCAGGCGAATACGTCCTTGTATTCGTGGAGGAGGTCAATGAACTGTTGTCTTTCCGAGGGGTCAAGGGTTGTCCCTATCCTGAGTTCTTGAGGTGTGTTGTCGGTTCCTACGTTAATAGGTTCGGTCTCCTCAATAATGGGGGTTTTGGTTTCCCGTTTGTCAAGTTCTTTGGCTAGGTGAGGTGGGTAGTCACTCAAGTCAAATTCCTCATAGTCATTCAGAATTGCATTGCAGTTAAATTGAGACGAGTCATAAGCAAACTTAGCGTTCATTAAGTTGACACGAGCGAAAAGCTCGGAGAGGACAGACATCTCATGGTCAGTCAGAGGCGACGCAGCAGAGGAGGTGGCCCTTGGAACAGGCTCCAAGTTGTCACCTTTCATGGGAGTGGGGGTGACTCTAGTAGACTCAGCCTCTGAATCAGCCACGACCTTGTGATAAAACAGCGGGAAGGGGACCTTGAAGGAAATGTAGATTCATATACATTTTAACATACTCATATATGTCTAAAAATTGTCATAAAATTAAAACGGATTTTATGCATGCAAACAAATGTAACAAAAGAGGAGAAATCATATCCTTACATTGATGATTTCGGTAATATGGGCACAAGAGAGATCACCTTTCTCTCTTGTTCTTGAGCTTTTCCTTATGGATGAACCAAGATCCAAGTGTAGGATCTCTCCCTAAGCTTTATACCCAAGGCTTACTCTTAATAAAAATTAATATCATAAGATCTAGTACAATATTAATTTAGTAGAAAAATGACCCAAAATATTTTGGTATTTTGATCCCCAAAACCGGTTGGGAATGAATGGGAGAGGAAGTAATTTCTCTTTCTAAAACTTAATATTTTTGATAAGTTAGAAAAAAAAATGAATGAATCTTACACTATCATGCATGTAGTGTATCAAAAAATATAAGACAAAACACTTTGCCTTTTTATTTTTGTCAAACCGTGTAAGTGGGAAGAGGAGGAAGAAAAAGGCCCAATGCATGCTCTTGTTTGCCTTCACAAGGTAAACTAGGGTTGCATGGCTACTAAAGTAAGTCATCATGATGTTTACCACTAACTTAAACAAACACAATATTTGTTTAAACAACCTCCCATTTTCGGCACATATGATAATATGAGATCCATATTATTTTTGTCAAATGTCAATATGTCACATGTCATATGTGACATAAATTTGTTATGTAATTTTTAACATGTTAAAAATCAACGTATTAATAAAAATACGTCACATACAAAAATCGACTTAGTAATTTCATAATTACTTGTGCCAAAAAATATTTTACCGTTTATAAATCGCATTTATAATAATTCATTCAAATCCAATTGTTTCTTTAAACAATAATTTCATCCGAGTAATAATTTGATTACTCAGACCGTATCTCATTTAATCACATTTCAATTTGATACGTAAATTTTACTTCCAAAATCGTCCGTCAATTTTTCAAGTAATTTAATTAACTCGTAACATTATACGATTAATTAAATGATCAATTAAGAGCATCGCCCTATAGGTATGACCTAGGGGGTCAACTGATCACCACCGTCACACGACAGTAATGTCAAACTCTAGTCAGCCAATCATTACCGATATATGTTGACCGATTGTGATAACAATATTACTTCCCAATTGTATTCTTTAAAATGAGATTTAATAATGATATTTAAATCATGTGATCGCACTATTGTTGAGGACACATTTCCCAACAATCTCCCACTTGTCCTCGACAAGTGTGCGTCACCAATTCTCTTGTCCTATTACTATCTCCCACTCAATGCAAGGTGTCTTTCAGGTCGTACTTGCAAGTGATCATATCGAGAGTGGTTTCCTCGATCTGGAGAATAACTGATTGACCGGACTTATCTATCATAGATACTTTCCGAGCGTGGCCACGCATTTCGATTCATTACTCCTCGAGTGGCCCCGAGATATTGTTTTAACCCTGACAAGGGGATGGACAATTCCTATCGCACTCATTCCCTTCGACTAGCCACAGCCATCATAACCCAAAATATGCCCATTTGACCCCATTTACGAAGGTCGTAGTAACACAAATCAAAGTTAATCTGAAACTGAGCCATCTTAGGTGAATAGTCTTTAGTCAAAAGAATCGACTCATTTGAATACTATAGCAGCTCTCGCCACGACCAGGCTATATAAATTTGCCAGAACTCTATAAGCGGTCATTTGGCCCGACAAAAAGTTCCTAACAGTCTGCCTATGTGATCGACTAGTCATCTCACATGACTCTATGGCACTTGAACTTGCCATCAATCGCATCACACTCTAGTCACTTCGAGACGTCACCTCATACAAGTGACTATGGGCGAATACTATGTTAATCCGTGTTCACTTTAACGGGGTTCAATTGTCTCTACAACCCGTTTGGATGTAACAAGGTATAATAAAAGAGTTTTAAAGTAAAACTCGAACGACAAATGCGATTATCACATATGAATAGTCAATGCTTGATTACTATTTCATAATCTATAATCTAATTTGATCTTGTATGTAGTTGTTCATTTCAATTCAGTTGAAATGGCATGACTTATCATGTTTAGCCTTTGAGAAGGCTTTGGTTAGTAGGTTTTATCAATTTCTTGTACCTTACTCAACCTTACTACATACTCGTTTTCCTTTGTAATGTATACATTTGCATCACAAAACTTTTCTGAGTACGTGTCGAGATCCAATCAAGACATAGGCCCTGTAGCCTTAGAATAGCTCCCACTTTGTTTTCACAAAGTGTGTGGGACTCATCCTCTTGCACATCTCATGATTGCAAGTGTACTCAATTTCCGTTATAAATATCTCTCATTGTTCTTTATTCCCTAGAACGATTCTAGAAAATCTACTTCTTAATTAACATTGCCACAATGGTATCTTAACCATCCTAATGTGTTTTGATTATGGTTTTGTCGAGAACCCATGCGCAACCTCAATTGTCAATTGTCACTTGTGTAACACCCTTACACAAAATTGCATCAAAAACACTTTGCTTTACTTCCTTAATGCTTCTGCAAGCACTTAAGGGTAATCTTTATAGCTTGCTTGGTAAAGATTACTTAAATTCGATTTTGAAAACAATTCATCATACTCAAAGTATATGAAGTGTTATACATCATTACTCATTTAATTGATCCGGCAGCGGAAGCAAATGGAATCAATTAAGTACGTTCAATTTAATTGAACTAGTCATGAATCTTATCAACATAAGACTTCTTTCTGACGCTAATATCATGTGGATTTATCTTCATAAATCCGGATATTCCAGATGTATTTTAATACTCCAAAAGTCTTAAATCATTCTTAATGATCAACATGTCATCCACATATCGGACTAATTAAAATTTCCGTAACTCCCACTAAACTCCATGTATAAACACAACTTCTTGACTTATCGAGAAATGTTTTATCACATGATCCAAAATGTTGATTCCAACTCATTGATGTCCTACTTAAGACCCTCTCTTAAGTTTCACATTATCTTAGGATTGCAAGAATCTTCAAAAACTCAAGACATGTATTGAATACATTCCTTCTATTGAAGAAGTGGGTTTTAGATTCACTTGATATGTATTTCATAACCTCATAATGAAACACAATCCCTAAGAAGATCCAAATAGACTTAAGCATTTCAATTAGTGCAAAAACCCTTTGCAACCAATCTTGCTTTGAAATATCTCTTAATTAGTGCAAAAACCCTTTGTCACTAATCAAGCCTTTTATTTCGGATTCTCAT
Source organism: Silene latifolia (assembly GCF_048544455.1). NCBI lineage: Eukaryota > Viridiplantae > Streptophyta > Magnoliopsida > Caryophyllales > Caryophyllaceae > Silene > Silene latifolia. The sequence goes on along the minus strand of NC_133526.1, from coordinate 61,656,601 downwards.
GACTCTAAGCCTTGTATTGAGTTGTGACTTAAACACTCTTATGTAAGTCATTCGTTCATTACTTTCTAGAAGTAATTAACTTGAATCAAACAATTTCTTTTGTAAGTTATAAGCTCTTTACTTTCTTAAAAGTAGCATGAATTCATCATTTTTAACAAGTGACGAACTTAACCTCCAAGGTTTGCAAGAAACAACGTCTTACACAAAACGTCTCATGTAGCCAAGAAAGACCAGTTTCTTGCGACATAACGTCTTACACAAAACGTCTCATGTAGCCAAGAAAGACCAGTTTCTTGCGACATAATATACTTTGTGGCATTCTTTGTGGCTCTTGAATAATTTCTCCCACTCTGTCTTCTAAAATAAACTTGTATTTTAGAAAGAAACTGACTTCACGAGCCGCAAAAAACCCGTCGTACTCGTGATAATTGAAAAGGGAAAATGAGCATTTGTTTCTTGTGAAAAACTTACAACCATGGTACCCTTACCATTTCATATCTCATATGATTCGATTTAGTGGAAAAATAATCTAGACAAAAATGCTAAAATCCCCAAAAGGATCAAGTAACTCAAAGTAACTTGATTGAAGTCCAAACCATATCGAATAGCGTTTGAATTCATATCCAACCACACATTATTCAATAATGCGTGTTAAGAGAGATTAACTTGTGATGCTATATCACATTTCCTTTGGCTTATATCAAAGTCTTCACTTTGATAATCCCATCACGACTAAATCGTGATTCCTTGAACATTTGAACTTCTTCAAAGATTTCTCTATTTACCTTATTAAGTGAACACACTAGTGTCAACTTAAATCGTTGGTAAAAGAAAATGATCAACCTATTTTGGATCAATGATTTACAACCTCGATCTCCTTTTCAACCAAAAGGCACGAGACATCTTGCTTTGAATACAAGATACGCATATACCATTAACGATCTAATGGTTTCAAGAGTACTCGATAACTCTTTGCGTTCATTATTCCAACTTTTAAGGTTTAATCTTGGGTTACCAATTTGAATCTTACATCATCTACATGATATGTCATTCTAGTTTGGTTTAGAATATAATCACCTTGATAATGGGCTAGCCATTCATCAAATCGTGGTGTATAGGGTCACAAAAGTGAAAACCTCTTTTGTCTCTTAACAAGTTTATATTCTTATTTAGAGTTTATGCACTTAATAGTCACAATTAAGTACCACTTTAAATCCAAAAACTAGATTGAGTACACAATTACTCTATCTCTCAACTTCATTGTTGCTAGTCGTCATATTCTAATCATCCTATGTATCAAGTACAATGATGAAAACCTCCATTGGTTTCTAATATTGACGAAGTAGTATTAGCAAAATTTTATGTCTAATCAAATAAACATTTAAAGAAGAAGGTCCCATTAGATGTCCCACAACTAACTTGTTGATTCTTCAATAATTTGGGGTAGTTTCCTTTCTCGTGTCCAACATTTAAGACAATGGAAACTATATCGGTCGGGATTGATAGGTTTAGTATCGTCATTCTCAACAACTTTACCTTTAACATTACCTAGTATCAATTCCATTATAATCTTTACTTCTTGAACCTCGTTCTCATCTTAACGGTTTAAGAGAATGCTCCCACTCATTTCAATGAGTCTTTGCTTTGAGAAGCAAAATTGAATTCATGAAGATTACTCTTCATTTGTTCGTTTTAGTCTTAAAAACTTTTATTGAAGTGGTTGCGTTATTTTGGTCAATTACGAATTCTTGACAAAACTAATTACCAAAACAATTTTATCGCTTCGATGTACTTAATGCATTTAAGTACATGGAAAAACAATCCATTGCAAGTAGATGTGTTAGTCAAGAATCAAAAACCTGTTTGATAATGAATAACTTTAATCTATACTCTTTACAAGAGATCCTTAGCAATGGTTCATTTGAGGTTTTAGAAGCAAACTCATATTTGTCTTTAGTTACGATATTTTAATGGAGATTTGAATCAAAAACGAAATGATATCGTATATGAATTGTGGTAAAGAAATAGAACAGTATGTTAACGGAATAGTGGAAAACAAAACATTTATCGTTATATTAATACTTGTAAACAAGTATAGCATTTACATAGTGACCTCTACCCAACTATGATAAATGATTCCAAGACCCAAATTCATATCGACTTAGGCACGGTAGGGCCGATACATCCTTTATCAATATAACTCGGTGGATTAACGTTTAATCGATTCTACTTTTAGAACTCTTGGTCGATAATATTACACTAACAATTATCTTTAGCCCAAAACACATTCGACAAGGGCACGGTAGGGCCGATACATCCCTTATCAAAAACTTTTGTTGAGTTCAATCCAAATTTCGAATAAATGTGTCCATGATCCAAATCCACATCAACTCGGGCACGGTAGGGCCGATTCATCCCTTATCAACATGAATTCGGTGGATTAACATTCATCACCCACTTCCCCTACGTAACAAGGTTTGTACCCCGGTAGGGCCGAGCGCACTCCCTCGCGAAATAGGTTTTCATGGTTTCTACTATTTGGTAAGGCTATGTCTCAATTAATTGTTTTAGCGAGAGGTCATGTCAATTTATTATCTATCACGTTTTAAGTGAACTAAAGCGGTGAACTACGATAATTGTAATTGACACGGTCGATAAACTCGATAAAAGACAATGCATGTTTTAGTTATGGCGATTTAGCGATGCATGTGACATAAAATAAAATGCAAGCATAAAGATAAACAAATCCTAGTATGGCCTTTCCTAAAATAGAAAAACTCTTTAACCATTACATATTCGGAAACCAACTCCATTGGTCCCTTGAACTTCGGTTGTGGCACGCATCTCGAGGTAACACCGTCTTTATGTATCGCCATTCTTGAAGAAATCCGTCTTTAGGAACTCCGGAATGAATAAAATTACATAATAAATTACATAATTTCCTATTATACATTTGTAACTAAAATAAAATAAATCTATTAAATTACAAAACGGTGATACGAGATCACAATAAAAATTACAACCGAATCGATATTCCCATACATTTCGGGAAATACCAATTAAAATCTAAGGCCATACTAAGTAAAATTACATAATTCAAAATTACATAAATTAAAATTATGACAATCATAAAGAAAAATGCAGCATTATAATATGTATGAACATGCTCAATTTTTATGCTAAATCGCCTTTAATTAGCCAATATCATATATTACTCGGTTTTTACGGATTTGCGTGATTTCAACATTTTATAATCACAAAAATACATAAACTCATATTTATGCATAAGCTAATTACCCTAACCTTTTAGGACTCAAAATATAGTCTTCACTAATAATTTGACCATAATTAACTTTTATTTACATAATTGTTCATAAAAGGACCAAAAATTACAAAATAAGCTATTAAACTTCAAATAAATCCAAAAATTCCAAATAAATTCAAAATTTGAAATTTAAATTCATGAACATTCTGGAAAAATTCCATGACACTCATAATGTTCAAAATCTTAGGTTTAAAATTTCGAAATTTTTCGGGAAAAACAATGTTGCGGTTTATCGATATTTAATAAAATAATCATAAAAACATGGAAAAATTATTTTCATTAACTTTTCAATTTTAGATCTGAAAAATATAATAAAATGCAACATTAGACGTTTTTCCTAAGTCATAGATTATATTTTATTAATTTTCATTAATAATGTCACTATTTATGCCATTTTTCTTCAAAAATTCATAAATCATGCTAAAAGACTTCTTTATAGCCAATTATTTTACACACATCTTGTAAAATTGCATGTGACAACATATAAATTTTCTATGACCAGATTCGAAATTTAACTCTTATTAACCTATTTTTCTCTTAAATCCATATTTAATAATGAAAAAAAACATTTTTCGAGCATAACAAGTGCAAAAATTATGAAAAATTACAGGTTATCTCAAAATAATATATGAGACAACATATCCAAAAACCAAGTGAAAATTCGAAGTATAGCTAATTTTCGACCAAAAATGACATTTTTACTCATAAAATCACATTTAAATGTCATTATTATTAAATATGAACAATAAAAATCCGAAAAAATAACCAAAATATCCTAAAACACTTTAGGACCAGAAATATTAACATGCATGTAATTATTTCGTGATATATCATAATAACACAAATTTTACAAGTTTTATTTTGTTATTCATATAACTCGGAAAAACTTTTAACCAATTTGCATGCAAACAACCGTGGCTCATGATACCGATTGAAGGAAATGTAGATTCATATACATTTTAACATACTCATATATGTCTAAAAATTGTCATAAAATTAAAACGGATTTTATGCATGCAAACAAATATAACAAAAGAGGAGAAATCATATCCTTACATTGATGATTTCGGTAATATGGGCACAAGAGAGATCACCTTTCTCTCTTGTTCTTGAGCTTTTCCTTATGGATGAACCAAGATCCAAGTGTAGGATCTCTCCCTAAGCTTTATACCCAAGGCTTACTCTTAATAAAAATTAATATCATAAGATCTAGTACAATATTAATTTAGTAGAAAAATGACCCAAAATATTTTGGTATTTTGATCCCCAAAACCGGTTGGGAATGAATGGGAGAGGAAGTAATTTCTCTTTCTAAAACTTAATATTTTTGATAAGTTAGAAAAAAAAATGAATGAATCTTACACTATCATGCATGTAGTGTATCAAAAAATATAAGACAAAACACTTTGCCTTTTTATTTTTGTCAAACCGTGTAAGTGGGAAGAGGAGGAAGAAAAAGGCCCAATGCATGCTCTTGTTTGCCTTCACAAGGTAAACTAGGGTTGCATGGCTACTAAAGTAAGTCATCATGATGTTTACCACTAACTTAAACAAACACAATATTTGTTTAAACAACCTCCCATTTTCGGCACATATGATAATATGAGATCCATATTATTTTTGTCAAATGTCAATATGTCACATGTCATATGTGACATAAATTTGTTATGTAATTTTTAACATGTTAAAAATCAACGTATTAATAAAAATACGTCACATACAAAAATCGACTTAGTAATTTCATAATTACTTGTGCCAAAAAATATTTTACCGTTTATAAATCGCATTTATAATAATTCATTCAAATCCAATTGTTTCTTTAAACAATAATTTCATCCGAGTAATAATTTGATTACTCAGACCGTATCTCATTTAATCACATTTCAATTTGATACGTAAATTTTACTTCCAAAATCGTCCGTCAATTTTTCAAGTAATTTAATTAACTCGTAACATTATACGATTAATTAAATGATCAATTAAGAGCATCGCCCTATAGGTATGACCTAGGGGGTCAACTGATCACCACCGTCACACGACAGTAATGTCAAACTCTAGTCAGCCAATCATTACCGATATATGTTGACCACTTGATTGTGAATAACAATATTACTTCCCAATTGTATTCTTTAAAATGAGATTTAATAATGATATTTAAATCATGTGATCGCACTATTGTTGAGGACACATTTCCCAACAGACCTTGCCTGGGACATGAGGAGTGTTAGGAGTTATGACAGACTCTGACTCCGACACAGACTCAGATTCAGATTCTTCTCCACTTCCCTCTTTGAACACAGGGCCTTCTCCAGTTGTGATCTTGAGAATGCGGCTTTGGAGATCGGTCCACTTGACGCTTTTCCTCCAGCCTTGTGTAGTTTTCTCCGGGTCAGTGTCGGAGATCAAGGCAGTTGGGTCAAACTGATTGTCCTTCAGGGCGATATTGATGATGTCCTCATAGTCGAGGTGCTTAATGTTATCCTCTCCAAAGAGGAGTGTGACAGCTTGTCCATCGAGGCATGACGATGGTTTAGACTCAGTTGATGCAGCTTCGGTGTTGTCGGGGATGAAATAGCAGTCCTGGAAGACTTCCACACCCGGGTACCTGTCCTTGGCTACAGAGTCATAGATCGGCTCCGGAAAGCCATGGCAGAGCTCTGATTCTCCCTCGGGAACAAAGTATCCATTGATGGTCAGATGATAGGGACGGAGGACAACTCCGTGCTTCTTGCGTTTCCGAACTAGGAGGTTCATCTTCTGGATATCTTCATTGGTAGGTTCATATCCCAGTCCGAAGGGAATGTTGGGGACCTTAGGCTGTTTCAAGGGAGGTAAGGTGCTCTTCAGTGGATTGAGGGGCAAGCCCGGGAAGTAACCCTGGCACATCAGAATGCGGTTGACTGTGAGGTTGGCAAACGGGTCGCAATCAAAGGGTGTTGATTCATCAGCTATGGCATTCACAGCTTGGAACCCCCACATTTTATTGTCATGTTCCTCAATGGTCTGGGAGGCTATTCCCTTCCTCATGACAGCTTTGATCGGGGAAGCAGGAATTGTGATTGTTTTCCCGTTGAAGGGGACCCTGATCTTTTGGTGGAGAGTTGAGGTAACTGCCTTGACGGCATGAATCCAGGGACGTCCCAGGAGCATATTGAAGGAGGCGTCGATGTCGACCACCTGAAAACTGGTTTGCCTTTCTAGTGGTCCGGTTGCGACAGTCAGAGTGATGAGCCCCGCGACCTTGCGACGAGTGCCATCGTAGGCGCGTACTCCTTCATTTGTTGGGACCAAATAAGCTTCCTTAATACCCAGCTTGTGAGCAGTCTTGAGGAGAATGACATTTACCGCGGATCCGTCATCTACAAGGACCATGGGTACATTCTTCTTGAGACATTGTACGGTAATGTAGAGGGTAAGGTTATGATTAGCTCCGAAGGGAGGGATATCTTCGTCAGAGAAGACGACTGGGTTGTTCAAGTCAAGGGCGTCCCTCGTCATATGTGCCACTATTTCTTCAGGGGAAGAGGTGGAGGGCACATTCAATTTTCCTAAGGCATGTAGCAAAGCCTGTCAATGCTCAAAGGATGTCGCGATCAGTTGCCAGATCGAGATCTCGGCTTTTGCCTTATGAAGCTGCGTGAGGATCGAATTCTCAGGAGCCCTTGGTTGAGTGTCTGCTTCTTGGATGACTCAGTCGTTCGTTGTTGGAGCGACCGCTGAATTGTTCGGGTTCTAATAGGGGCGTCCGGACCGGGTAAGGTGACCGATCTCTTTCGCCCGTTTCTCTTTCCCTGGGACAATATAGACATCTTCAACATCATCTCTCCAGATGCCATTGATTTCAGGATCTCGAAGGCACCTAGGAGGGGTATTCTTTGGTGGGCAATTTTTGTGAGGGATATTTCTGTGAGGGTAGTTTTTGTGGGGTTGATTATTGTGAGGGTGATTATTGTGAGGATGATTATTGTGAGGATGATTATTGTGAGGTGCATGCCAGAATGGTCGCGGGAGCAATCCGTCCTGGTGAGGGTAGTTTTGGGCGCTCGGGGGACTCTCCCTCGGGCGTGGTGGTGGAGGATTGAAGAAAAGCCGGCGGTAAGCATCGTCAAGTCGGGTAATCCTCTCGGAGAGGCTGGCTATGGCTTCCTCAACCTATTGGAACATGGTGAGCATAGTTGCGGCACTAAACACAAATACCTCGTCCGAGGGATCTTTCTCCAAGGTGTTTACCTCGTCATCAATTGGCAGGATGAGGTGAGAGCAGTCCAGAGTTGGTTCATCATTGGAGATGGCGTGGATTCCGAGAGGATTTGTTTTGTTGTTTGGCTTAGTCGGTGGGGGTAAAGGCAATTCCCCCTTCTCAATCATGTCTTGGATGATGTGTTTGAGTTTGAAGCAGGTTTCTGTATCATGCCCTTTCCCTTGATGGTACTGACAATAGGCATTGGGGTTCCAGAAGCGGGATTTCTTAGCATCGGTCGGATTCGGGGTGGGTCCGATTGGTTGTAACTTTCCCTGGTCCATGAGCCTCTTCAGGGCACTTGCGTAAGTTGACCCTATATTAGTGAACACTCTCTGGGGGCGCTCAGCTCTCTTAGCAGATGGTTCAATGAGGTTGACCTCATCGATCTTGTTTGTTTGACCATAAGGGCGAGATCCGGTTGAGGTGGATCCCTGGTACCCTCTGCAAGTGGTCTTGGCTAGGACACCCTTTCGGAGGTCATCTTCAATGCGTGTCCCCAGAATTTGCAGATCCTGGAAGGTCTTAATATTTTGATACCTCAGTAAGTTGGCATACACTGGGCGGAGATTGTTGACGAACTTTTCCACCAAAGTTGATTCACTCGGCTTGCTGACCAGCTGAGTACTTACCCTCCTCCAACGGGTTAAGAACTAGGTTAATCCCTCCTTGCCGTTCTGGGTTAGGACCTCAAGGGTACGGGTATTGGCTTAGATTTCAACATTATCAGGGTATTGCTAAGCAAATTCAACCGCAAACTCATCCCAGGTAGTAAGGTTCTTCAGGTCAAGAGAGTAGTACCATTGGTGAGGGATCGGTTCCAAGGATGATGGGAAGATCTGGGTGAAGAGCTCCTGTTTGACCCCTTTTATGGCTATGTAGTCTTTGAAGGCTCAAATATGATTGAGCGGGTCCTCCACTCCTTTGAACTTAGGTATATCCGTCAGGGTAAAGTTGTCAGGTAGTTGATCCCCAATAGGTTCAAACCTTCCGTTGTTCTCAAGATGGATATTGTTACCTCGGGCTAGGAGCTGTTCTTTCAAGAGCTTTAGCCTCTTCTCAGTTTCAGTCAAAGGTGGAGTATTATGTTCTCCAGCTTCTTTGTTTTCCAGGGTGTCGATACAGGTCTCGACACGATCCAGGGTGACCTTAAGAGCGGTGAGCGGTGGCTAGCAATGAGCGATCGTGACATCTCTGTTGTTATCATTGTTGTTGTTGTTGACAGACGAAGTCGAAGACGGGGCCATGGCTCTGAGGCAGAAAAACGGCTCACATTACAACTCAATCCGACACGGTTCGAAGACTAAACGCAGACAACACAAAGGACGAGACAAAGATCAGACTCAACAAGACGAGGATGACCGTGTGTGGTACCTCGGTGCTGACTCGATTTATGACGTGACGGTGTTGACCGAACCTTTGACGCGTGTCCAACGTAACGGCGTGACGCCATTGGACGAGTCTCGTGGTGAGACGACTCATAAGTAAAGACCCATATGTACGTTTGCTTCGACTCGATAGGCACGAGGCGGAATTGGAATGGTGGACTAAAGTTTTCGAAAATAGAAATTTTCAAAAAGATTCATTTGTCGCTTTGTGGACGGCTTCCGAAGATAGAGATCTCCGCAAGTCGGTCAGTTGAAGGGGTTGTCTTAAGTTTATTTGCAAAAGACGGTTTGAGTTTGAATCGGCTCAGGAAAATAAGGTATCGCCTCCCAAGACGGTTTTTGAAATTCAAAATTGTATGTTTTGAAAATCGAGTTTGAAATGTTTGAAGAGATCTCGGGGATGGTGCATGGTCCTCGGGATCTCGAAAGTGTCTTGAGAAAAGGGTGTGTGCTTTTCTCGGGTTTTGAAAGAGCCATTGTCGGCGCGAGACGGATTAAAGTCCGTGTCTAGACGCGGCGATTATAACGGCGTAAAAAGGTGATTTGAAATGGTTGTAAAGAACCGGGTTTGGAAATCGTCATTACGACGGCCTAGAAAGGCGTGTTAAAATGGTTATAAAAACCGAGTTTGAAAATCGTCATTACGACGGCCTAGAAAGGCGTGTTGAAATGGTTAAAAAAACCGGGTTTGAAAATCGTCATTACGACGGCCTAGAAAGGCGTGCTGAAATGGTTATAAAAACCGAGTTTGAACATCGTCATTACGACGGGCTAGAAAGGCGTGCTGAAATGGTTATAAAAGCCGAGTTTTGAAAATCGTCATTACGACGGCCTAGAAAGGCGTGTTGAAATGGTTATAAAAACCGGGTCTGAAAATCGTCATTACGACGGCCTAGAAAGGCGTGTTGAAATGGTTATAAAAACCGGGTTTGAAAATCGTCATTACGACGGCCTAGAAAGGCGTGCTGAAATGGTTATAAAAACCGAGTTTGAACATCGTCATTACGACGGCCTAGAAAGGCGTGTTGAAATGGTTATAAAAACCGGGTTTGAAAATCGTCATTACGCCGGCCTAGAAAGGCGTGTTGAAATGGTTATAAAAACCGGGTTTGAAAATCGTCATTACGACAGCCTAGAAAGGTGTGTTGAAATGGTTATAAAAATCGGGTTTGAAAATCGTCATTACGATGGCCTAGAAAGGCGTGCTGAAATGGTAATAAAAACCGAGTTTGAACATCGTCATTACGACGGCCTAGAAAGGCGTGCTGAAATGGTTATCAAAACCGGGTTTTGAAAATCGTCATTACGACGGCCTAGAAAGGCGTGCTGAAATACTTATAAAAACCGAGTTTGAATATCGTCATTACGACGGCCTAGAAAGGCTTGCAACGGTCGGCAAAAGACCGAGTTTTGAAATGGCCATTATAACGGCGCAATAGGGTGTTTTAGAATGTTTGAAAATGACGCGGAAGGACTTATGATCAAGTAGCACATAAGCACTCACAGTTCATTATATTATGCATTATGCTGACACGGGTTTTGGCTTAGAAGGGTGGATTACACACCAAGCAATCAAACCCCGATTTGCGAGAGGGATACCAATCCAAACAAAATGTGTAAGGAGGGTGCCCTAGCCTCGTGCTCGAAAGTGATGAAAGCTCTTTGACGAAACAGAAATGTGTGACGTCAATGGTATGCTTGACTCAATCGGGATTCGAAACGCGGGGATGAGAAAACTCACGCCGACGAGACGAGCCAATTGGTCGAAGAGGGTTAGGTTGTGGGCCCGGACAAGGAACCCGACCGTTACCGTAATATCAATTAATGCATTCCAACCAAGACCTCGTTCGAGTCTCACCATCTAGGGATCACAAAGACGTAAGTGTCCTAGTTCTCCCCAGCGGAGTCGCCAATCTGTGGACATGGCCCACCTGCGTATGCCCAGCCGATCTGTGGGCAATGGCAGCGGTCTTTTTGAAAGCCACGCTCGGCGGCGTAAAAATGCTTTCGACCGGATCGTTTTAGATCGGTGGTCTCGTCTCGGTAAGGGTCTCGAAATGATTAGAGATGTTCGGAGTCGCCACCAAGCATTTGTGGGACGCTTGGAAACCGTTCGAATCCACTTTATACCTCGGTCAAACGAAGCACAAAACAGTATTTAACATAGGTATTAAAGATAAGGAATCGTCCCTCTTTAGCATCCTATCTCTAGAATGACTCTCGTACGCCCTGGATAAGGTCGTCCACTATCCAAAGTTTCTGAGTAAGAGGTGAAGGTACGTATTGGGAAGCCCTTTAATCGGACACCCAATCTCCCGCGGTGATGTAGCGCCTCTACTGATCGATCTTGGTTGTTTGAATGCAAAAGTTGATAAAACGGTTTAAATGCATGAATGCGCATCCAATAATTTAAACCTAACATGTGAGAGCTTTCTAAGTCGATTGATTTAATCCAAATATCAAGTATAAGATGTCGAGTTGGATTAATAGTTTATTTGCATGCAAGACGGAAATTAAACATCCATTTACCGTATTAGGTTTATGGTGCATAACGGGATCCGTTTGTCTTAGTAAAACATTTTTCAAATATGATTTTTTGAATGAGCAAATTGTCATCTGATCCGTCCTATATCCAGGCTAACCGGAGTCGGGATCGTCCTAGACTAATGGTGGAAAGCGAACAGACCCTGCACCAGGCAGCCATATGAGGCGCGAGCCTGTTGGCGATGCAAGGGGGTCTCTCCTGGTTTTGAAAATGAGAAAGCAAAGGGCTTGTTTAGGCGCGGGTCAGTCAACGGTTTAAGACGCGTTCTGACCATTTGAAAAACGTTTATAAAACGTGTTGAAAAATGGGTATTCGAACCCGTTTTGGTTTGAAAGGATCGTTTAGACCGCATTTGTTGATTTGAGGAACGAGACTCGAATAATCATCATGATTTTGATGATATTCGGTGTCGAGTTCGACTTGGCAAGCTTGACATGAATAGTTTTGAAAATAATTATGAACTAATTATTTTAAGTTCATTTGAATATAATTAGTCGATACTCATCATCGTACCCGGTTTTAAATTCGGCATGGTATGTAGAACCAAGGATGACGTTGTGTTGGTGACTAATATGCTTGTTTTGAAAATGTAAAGAAATGATGAAAGGCTTTAAAATACCTCCCAAAATGTAAAGAAATGAAATAAAAGGCTTTAAATACCTTTTAAATGTAATTAACCAAATATTATCACCGAAACACGGATTTAACCGTCATGGTATGAGGAACCAAGGGTGAAAAATGTTTTATGGTTAAAAACAAATAAACTAAAATAAAATAAAAAAGGTTTGAAAACATTTGAAATGGTAAAAAAACCGATTACAAATATGAAAATGAATTAAAGGGGAAAGACGAGAACAAACACGGTTGAGTTCTGACCTGGGCACCCCATTGAGGCGCGAGTCTTTGTGCACAATAAGAGGCTTCTGCCTCAGGCCAAAACTCAGTTTTGGCTTGTTTATCCCATGTTTTGGATCATGTTATGCATGTTTTAGCATGTTATAGTCATAAAACAAATGAAGACATGATAAAAGAAGGATTTTTACACCCTCATACTTTCATGTTTGATTATGGCGAGAAACCGACGTAAGTGTAACAACTCGTTTAGTCGGAAAAGACTCGGTTTAAAACCGTTTTGGTAAGTAAAAAGAATGCTTTATTAAGATTAGTGACGGTGTAGTGGTCGAAGTGGTCGGTCAAGTGATTTAATGCACGATGACGGTACCAAACAATGTGTAAGGCTTGTATTTACGATCGGTAGGTCGTAAATACGCGTCGGATTGTGACTTGAGAAGTCGAGTCGAGAATTTTAAGAGAGAAAAGAGGGGGCGGACACTCGCTTGAGTTCTCAAATGGGGGCATTTGAAGGGTATTTATAGGAAAATGAGTGGTTGTGTGAGTTTTGAGCGAGGTGGCCACCTGGGCTGCTCAAAGAGGCGCGAGCCACGTCGCGGGTCTTCGAGTTGTCTTGTCGCTTTCTCACAAGTGCAATCATGATTTGTTCTATCCTAGGATTTGTAGTCACATGTTTGGTACTTGACCATTCATGAATCCGGGAAATCTTAGTATAGAAGGCTTTGAATGTTTTGTTTTTTGTGGTTGACTCGGTTTGACTCGTTGTTGGAGTCGGGACTTGAATATTTGAGTCGGTTTTTGGTTCGGTGTCGGTTTTGACTCTAGTTAGTGTCATTGCAACTCCGTTGTCGTGCATTAAACACTCCAGGTACTTTTGAAAAGTTTTGAAATGTTTTATTTTCGAAATCGTTTTAAGTTTTCCGACGTAAAGTTGTACACAAACTGTTGATCAAACGCTGCTATTCCAAAACATGTTATAGTCCGATAATCATTGGGTGTTTGTTGTAGTCTCAGCAGATACTGGGTATCTACAATATGTCATACTATTATCTTTTGACCCATGGACTAAGGCCTAGTCAAGAGTACCTTGTGGTGTGATAACTCCTTGGCTACCGTTTATTCCAAGGTAACCTTTGAAACCATGCAACCGTTTGATGTGACTCTTAATTATGCACAATTAGTCCCCTAATTGAACCCATTTTGCATACTAATATAGTATTTCATGACCATTTTATCCGTCAATTCCTTCCTATTTTGCTTTCCTATTGCATTGTATATGTCTTGTCGGAAAGGAGATAATGAGGTGGAATTCCCCTCTCCCGTGCATATTTGGAAGCTTGTTGACGATCTTAGATAGACTTGTATGAAGAGGAGGCAAGAATGATGACCAGGGATGAAGGAATAAAGAGTATATAGGAGGATTATGGGCTTAAAAGCAAGGAGAAGGATCCCCATAACCCATGAAGGATCCCCAAGGATTGGGAGGGAGCCATTACAAGAAGAAATTGCTCGGAACCAAACCAAGAATTACTTTCTTGGCTCTGAAAGTATGCTAGAAGAAACGGCGTCGAAAAATCAAGTGGTCTAGGCATTTGAATCACTCCAATAGGAGTCCGGATGAGGAAATGACGTCCGTTTTACAATCCAAGCTCAAATAGACAAACTGGCAGCCAATCCGCGCGTCCCGAGCCCAGATCCGAGCGTGCTAGACTCAAGACGAGCGTGCCAGACTCAAGACGAGTGTGCCAGACTCAGGACGAGCGGATTGTTAAACAGTCAAGAATGAAGAAGAACCATGTGCCAGGATCCGAGCGTCCCGAGCTCAAGCCGCCCGTCCCAGACCAGGATCCGCACGTCCCGATGCCTAGTCCGAGCGGATCCCCTCACAGAACAAGCCGTGCTTCAAGCCAATCCGAGCGGATCGTGGTGGGAGTAGCAGCTTGATTCGCGTATTTCCCTCAGGACTTGCAATTCTCTATTCAATACTTAGCATTGTTATTTACTAATCTACCCTTGCTTAACCTAATGATGTACCACTATATATACTCCATTTTTAATAATCAATTGAACCAAGTTCTCTTAGATCAGATTAAGCTTCTTTAGATTAGATTAAACCTTCATTAGGAGTAGATTAGAATAGATTAATCTCAATCATTCCACAAAATTACATATTAATCTTTCCTTAATCATTGTTCAAGTTTATTACTATTGGGTAATTGAAGATTATTGGGTTTATTATTGGAGAATTGACAACTCTTCATCAATCAATCAAGTTTTCTTCTATTATTCTTTCCTTTCCAATTATTCATCTTAAGTTTGGTATAATCTCTTTACTCGTTACTCTTTATTGTTTATTTCCTCAATCTCTTATCATGTTTATACTTGTTGTGATGATTAACACTATTAATGACATGTTTTCCATGATAATGAGTGAGTAGTTACTTAACTAGGATTAGTGGGGGATTATGGGGTTAATAATGGGATAGATTTATGCTTAATGAGTTCATATGAATGCTTGCTTATTGTTCTTCAACTTATGCACATGTCATGTTTGATGAAATGCTAGACTATGAAACCTTGCATTTTTTGTCCATCTCTTATCTATTTAACAAGGCTTGTAAGATATAAACCAACTCAAGCCTTGTTGGGCCACACATAGAGTTGGATAGGGAAAACCGAAGTCGACTTGTAGGTGTTGTAAAGTCTTAACCGACTCGGCTCCGAGATGTAAGTTTTCCTAGGAATTGGTTTATCATGCTTGTAGTTTTATAGGAAGAATTAAGTCGACTTATAGGTGTTGTACAATCACAAATGACTCGGCTCCGGGACCCAAATCTTCTTATGAATTATTTGACATGAACTAACTTAAAATCTAACAATAATAAATTGCTTGCATCTATATAACTCATTTATGCTATCTTAACATGATTCCCCTATGATCCCATGACATCCTAGTATCTTTATTAATTGTTTACGTCTTTTAAGTTATTGCTTGTTTTACTTTATTGCTTTCATTAGTTTAGAACACAACTACAAACCCAAATCAATTGTGACACTAGCATAAATTGAGATAGATAGACTTAGAACCCAAAGCACACCATCCCGTGGATCGACCTCGACTTAACCACTATCTAGTTGTTTGTTGAGATTATAAATGTGTTTGATTGGACGTGTGACGACCGTGTGACCATCACGGTTCTTACACTTCCATCATCATGTTTTGCCAAATACAAAGGGAATGGGCACAAAAATCTCAATTTGAGTTCAAGCACCAAAAATGAAAATAAAAAAGTTTGCACAAATTGCATCAAAGAAAAGAGGAGTACAAAAATAAACTCTCATGCTTCAATAAAAGTACTCTTGTTACGAAATGGGGTAACTTTGAAAATGTTCAAAAAGAATGCAAAGAAATTGTCAAGTATCAAAATGCCAATCATCAAAAATGGCAAGAAATGTTCTCAAAAATGTCAAATACCACAAGAAATCGCGGGGAAAAACAAAATCAAAAAGAAAACTACAAATGTGAAACTCAAAACATCTTGATCCCTTTTATCCATTGATCCTATTTTGTTGCATGGTGGAAAGGGGACGATCTTTCTTCTTGTCTAGGCAAGAAGGGGAATTCCGCAATCCTACAGTGTTTCTAACACCATAGGGAGCATACTCTTGACAAAAGCATTTAGCGATTGAGGATAAAAGTACCCTAGTTTGACACAACTTGGAGGTGATTTGTTGGTATCCTTTTAGACTTAGTAGCTAGGAGAAACAATATCTATGATGGAGTGTGTACCCTTAAATTGTTTCCCCTTAGATGATTTCCGCCACTTAGATGAGGAAAGTGGCTATTCTTTTGTAGATGCATCCATTACTTGTTTTCTGTGCTTAATGCTTGGATGTATCGCCATTTTGGCAACCCCACCTTGCCTTGCAAGAAGGCATCTTACCTCATGGATGTCTTGTTGTGAGTTGAAGTGGCGGAGTGAGACCCGCTAATTGTCTCACATCGGTTATATTATTAGGATAGTTTAATTAAATAAAGGTCTAGCTCTAGTCACCTCTTTACTCGGGACGAGTAAAGGTTCGGTTTTGGGATGTTTGATGTGACTCTTAATTGCACACATTTAGTCCCCTAATTGAACCCATTTTGCATACTAATATAGCATTTCATAACCATTTTATCCGTCAATTCCTTCCTATTTTGCTTTCCTATTG
Organism: Silene latifolia; assembly: GCF_048544455.1. Lineage (NCBI taxonomy): Eukaryota > Viridiplantae > Streptophyta > Magnoliopsida > Caryophyllales > Caryophyllaceae > Silene > Silene latifolia. Next base: position 61,640,039 of record NC_133526.1, on the reverse strand, counting down.
CATTGTATATGTCTTGTCGGAAAGGAGATAATAAGGCGAAATTCCCATCTCTCGCGCATATTCGGAAGCTTGTTGACGATCTTGGATGGACTAGTATGAAGAGGAGGCAAGAATGATGACCAAGGATGTATGAATAAAGCAATAAATTTATAAGAGGAGTATAAGCCTAAAAGCAATAAGAGGGAAAATCCTGTGCCAGGATCTGAGCGTCCTTGGCACAGGACGAGCGGATTGTAGTGTCCTGATCTGAGCGGTTCCTGCACGGGACGAGCGGATCTCCTTACAGACCAGCCGTGCACCAGTTGAGGTCGAGCGGATCGTGGTGGGAGTAGCAGCTTGATCTGCGCATTATCCTCGGGACTTGCAATTCTCTATTCAACACTTAGCATTGTTATTTACTAATCTACCCTTGCTTAACCTAATGATGTACCACTATATATACTCCATTTGTAATAATCAAGACACTAAGCTCTCTTAGAGGAGGCAAACCTTCCCAAGATTAGATTAGGAGTAGATTAGAATAGATTAATCCCAATCTTTCCACAAATTACACATTAATCTTTCCTTAATTATTGTTCAAGTTTATTATTGGGTAATTGAAGTTTATTGGGTTATTATTGGAGAATTGACAACTCTTCATCAATCAATCAAGTTTTCTTCTATTATTCTTTCCTTTCCAATTGTTTATCTTAAGTTTGGTATAATCTCTTTACTCTTTACTCTTTACTGTTTATTTTCTCACTCTCTTATCATGTTTATACTTGTTGTGATGATTGACACCATTGATAACATGTTTCCCATCATAATAAGTGAGTAGTTACTTAACTAAGATTAGTGGGGGATTAGGGGAGTTACTCATGGGATAGATTTATGCTTAATGAGTTCATATGAATGCTTGCTTATTGTTTTTCAACTTATGCACATATCATGTTTGATGAAATGCTAGACTATGAAACCTTGCATTTTTTGCCCATCTCTTATCTTTTCAATTAGGCTTGTAAGATATAAACCAACTCAAGCCTTATTAGACCAGGTATAGAGTTGAATAGGGAAAACCCAAGTCGACTTGTAGATGTTGTAATGTCTTAACCGACTCGGCTCCGAGACGTAAGTTTCCCTAGGAATTTGTTTATCATGCATGTAGTTTAATAGGAAGAATTAAGTCGACTTGTAGGTGTTGTAAAGTCACAAATGACTCGGCTCCGGGACCCAAACCTTCTTATGAATTATATGACATGAACCAACTTAATTCCAACAATAATAAATTGCTTGCATCCATATAACTCATTTATGCTATCTTACCATGATTCCCTTATGATCCCATGACATCCTAGTATCCTTTATTATTTGTTTACATCTCTTAATTTATTGCTTATTTTATTCCATTGCTTTTATTAGTATAGAATCTACAAATCCAATTCAATTGTGACAACCCTAAGCACAACTACGATTAGATTGAACAATTTGAGTACCCCCGTCCCGTGGATCGACCCCGACTTGCTTGCTATGCTAGTAGTTGGGTATAAATGTGTTTGATGGCGGACAACGACCCGTTCTATATCAAATAGATTTGCTAACTCAGCAGTACGAGATGTTTCATATGAAAGAGATGTTAACATCAATGACATGTCTGCCAGATTTTCAAATATAATCAATAAGTTAAGAAATCTAGGAAAATCCTTTGAGATCGAAGATCTTTTTCGAAAACGTTTGAGAAGCTTAACTAAAAAGTGGTAACCTAAAGTCACTACTATAGAAGAGGCTAAGGACTTATCTTTGCTTTCTTATGAAAGTTTACTTAGCTCGTTGATGGCTCATGAGTTACAACTCAACAAAAACCATGGCGATATATCCAAGAGTAATGGTATAGCCCTACAAGCCGAATCTAGTGATAATGAAGAGATTGATGAGAATATGGGTTTATTTGTTAGACGCTTTAAAAGAATTTTCAATTTAATCAAGAAAAGTTTTCTAACAATAAAAAGCAAGCTTCTCCAAAACTAAAATTTTCGAATAAAGGATGTTTTAAATGTGGGGCATCAAGCCATATGATTAAGGATTCACCCACATGGAAGAGGTTAAAAAATAAAGACAAACGCGAAAGAACTAAGAACGATTATAAACAAGCTATGCTTGCATCCTGTGGTTGGGGAGATTTGGAGACTGATGATGAAGAAGAAGAATCAGAAGAAGAGCAAGAAGCAAATACGTGTTTCAGTCCTTACAACGATGAAGCATTGTGTTCCAAATATCATAAAAAGAAGGACATGTGTTTAATGGCTCACCCAAGACGATCAGATTCAGACTCTGAATATGAAAGGGAGGTAACTTTTACTCGAAAAATAAATTTCGTAAGTTGCCTAAAGATAAGATTTTAAATCATTTTGAAGAAGTTTATGAGACTTGCGTTGATCAAGACGATGAATTATACATGTGCAAATCAACGATATTGCTGAAGAGAATTATCTTCTTAAAGAAAAGGTTAAAAAAAACTTCTTACCAATAAATGTGAGGGTTCACCAATAGCGTCAAGACCTAGTCTTGAACTAATTGTTGAACCGGCACCTAATTTAGTAAAAAGTAATACCCTAAATTAAGTTCTCAATCTGAAGAGAATGTATCCTTAGCAAAGGATACAGTAGCCTTAGCTAAGGATACCGTTACCTCAGATTTAGAAAGAAAGATAAATGAATTAAATGAACAAGTTTCAAATTTAACTAATGAGCTTATAACTCGGAAACATGATTATGTTGTGATGAAGAATTCCTTAGCTAACAAAATTATAGAGCTTCAGTCAAACCTAGATAAGACTAAGGATGTCCCTATTACAACAGTTGAAGCATGTTCTAATTGTGAAAATCTGAGTAAAGAAAAGGAAGACCTTAATGCTCGTTTGAAAGAATCCTTTAATATTAGTCAAAATTGGAAGGCAAGTGAAACTGTCTTAAATTTTATTAATAAACAATCTGAAAGAGACACTTCAATGAAGGTCTAGGATATCAGACAAAGTGTCATCAAGAATATGTTAAGAAAAATAATAAGTCTTCTGATCGTGATTTTCGCAAAAGAGAATACGTAGATTTACATAAATATACTGTTTGTAATTTTCGTGGTAAGACAGAACATGTTTTCTATTCTTGTGACAAAAGAAAAGCATATATGAATAAAAATGAAAACTATGCTAAATATGCGAAACCTAATCATACGAAGAGCCAACAAAATAGAAAACAAACAAAACCACAAATAAAAAAGGATAATAATAATAATAATAATAATAATAATAATAATAATAATAATAATAATAATAATAATAATAATAATAATAATAATAATAATAATAATAATAATAATAATAATAATAATAATAATAATAATAATAATAATAATAATAATAATAATAATAATAAACCAGTTAGAAATAGGACTTATCTTAATCACAAGCAAGGTACTAAAACCTCTCATAAGTCTAATAAGAATATGTGATCAAACAAATGTTGATTCGCAAGGATTTATTCCCTGGTATTGACGAAAAAGGACCCAACTTTGTGTGGATAGCTAAAACAAACAAGTAAACCTTTTGCAGTTCAAGGTGAGTAGAAGCAATCAATGGTATCTCGATAGTGGCTGTTCGAGACACATGACTGGGGATAAATCAAAGTTTCTCTTGTTGGAGGCTTATAATGGTGGTAGTGTGACATTTGGAGATAAAAAAGAAAGGAAACTCTAATACGTGTCGTATCTTTCGTAAAGGATCTAGCAATATCATATTAGAAGGTAGAAGAAAGAATAACATTTACATTTGTCATATTAATTCTATTTCATCTGCCTCTCAAACGTGTATGAGTGTCCTTATAAAAGATCAAACTATATGGCAAAAACGCTTTGGTCGTATAAGCTCTTATAGTTTAAATAAATTGAAAACGATGGATCTTGTTGACGGACTTCCTTCTGTAATATTTGTTATTGACGAACTTTGTGATATATGTGTTCGTTGTAAGCATGTTTGATCATCCTCAAGCTGAAAAAGGTTGTAAGTACTTCTAAATCTTTACAAGTAGTTCTTATCGATCTATGTGGACCTATGAAGGTAAGTAGTAAACTGGTCATCGATACGTGTTAGTTCTAGTAGATGATTATTCAAGATTTGTTTGGCCTATATTTTTAAACTCTAAGGATCAAACCTTTGAGGAGTTTGAATGTTTAATAAAGTTGGCTCAAAACAAATATTGTCATAATCTAAAATCTATTAGAACAGATCATGACTCGGAATTTGACAATCAAGCATTCATTAGGTTTTGTAGAGAAAATGGTGTAGATCATAATTTGTCCGCTCCACGAACTCCACAACAAAATGGGTCATTGAAATAATGAATAGAACTCTTGAGGATATGTCACGCACAATGTTACTTTGTAGTGGTCTACCTAGAAAATTCAGGGTAGAAGCTTTAAACACTGTATGTTATATACATAACCGCGCTATGATTAGAACAATCATAAAGAAAACCCCCTACCAGCTATTACGAGGAAGAAAACCAACTATTGCACACCTATGATGTTTTGAGAGCAAATGCTTTGTACATAATAATGCCAAAAACAGATTAGGAAAATTTGATCCTCGTAGTGACGAAGGCGTTATCTTAGGCTATTCTACTCAACGCAAAGCTTATAAACTATATCACAAAAGAACATTATGCGTAGAAGAGAGTATTCATGTTATTTTTGACGAAACTGATATACTTGATCAATATGAACAGGAGGAACTTGAAGATGATAATGATCATGGGAATAAGGTTGTATTTAACTCTAATACGTGTCGTATCTTTCGTAAAGGATCTAGCAATATGATATTAGACGGTAGAAAAAAGAAGAACATTTACATTTGTCATATTAATTCAATTTCATCTGCCTCTCAAACATGTATGAGTGCCGTTATAAATGATCAAACAATATGGCATAAACGCTTTGGTCGTATAAGCTCTTATAGTTTAAATAAATTGAAAACGATGGATCTTATTGACGGACTTCCTTCTGTAATATTTGTTATTGATGAACATTGTCATATATGTGTTCGTTGTAAGCATGTTCGATCATCCTTCATGCTGAAAAAGGTTTTAAGTACTTCTAAATCTTTACAAGTAGTTCTTATGGATCTATGTGGACCTATGAAGGTAAGTAGTAGAGTGGTCATCGATACATGTTAGTTCTGGTAGATGATTATTCAAGATTTGTTTGGCCTATATTTTTAAACTCTAAGGATCAAACCTTTGAGGAGTTTGAATGTTTAATAAAGTTGGCTCAAAACAAATATTGTCATAATCTAAAATCTATTAGAACAGATCACGACTCAGAATTTGACAATCAAGCCTTCATTAGGTTTTGTAGAGAAAATGGTGTAGATCATAATTTCTCCGCTCCACGAACTCCACAACAAAATGGGTCGTTGAAATAATGAATAGAACTCTTGAGGATATGTCACGCACAATGTTACTTTGTAGTGGTCTACCTAGAAAATTCTGGGTAGAAGCTTTAAACACTGCATGTTATATACATAACCGTGCTATGATTAGACCAATCATAAAGAAAACCCCCTACGCGCTATTACGAGGAAGAAAACCAACTATTGCACACCTATGATGTTTTGAGAGCAAATGCTTTGTACATAATAATGCCAAAAACAGATTAGGAAAATTTGATCCTCATAGTGACGAAGGCGTTTTCTTAGGTTATTCTACTCAACGCAAAGCTTATAAACTATATAACAAAAGAACATTATGCGTAGAAGAGAGTATTCATGTTATTTTTGACGAATCTGATATACTTGATCAATATGAACAGGAGGAACTTGAAGATGATAATGATCCATATTTTTGGCTTACTCATAAGGCTCCTCCCGAGCTAGAAGAAAATGAAAATCAAGAGATTAATGAAACAAATGCCGAGAACACCCACAAAGCAAAGGAAGTCAGAAATCAAGCATGGACTTATGTTGATTCATCTATATCTTCAAAATCTAAAGAATCTCATAAAAATTCTCTAGGACATGAAGCTACTGGTAAATCAACACAAAATCCTAGCTTGAATTCAAAGGGAAATCCAAAGGATACAGTTACCTCGGATGAGGATACCATTACCTCAGATGAGGGTAATGTTACCTTAACTCAGGGTAATGTTTCCTCGGACCAGATTGTCAGCAACATTCCATCCACGTCTAAGAAATGGAAATATACGAGCGCACATCCAGAAAGCGCGATCATTAGTGATCCAAATGTTAGAGTACAAACACGTAAGTCTGTTAAAAATAATATGTGTATCTTAAACTCATTTCTCTCAATGATTGAAACTGAAAACATTAAGGTCGCACTAACTGATTCAGATTGGATAATTGCAATGCAAGATAAATTAGGACAATTTGAGAGAAATAAAGTTTGGCATTTGGTGTAACACCCCACGATAATTGAAGAGGTTCATAGATAAGGTTAAATGACTACTACTTAAAGGGATTGGAAGTACTACTCATATCAACAAAGTGCACTTTCTTTTATGGTCATTCATGCAGAACTCCACAATTAAGCGTGCTTGACTGGGAGTAGTCTTAGGATGGGTGACCTCCTGGGAAGGTTCCCGGGATGCGCATGAGTGAGGACAAAAGGTGCTATAAAGGACCCGTGTTGATCTGTGGGCCATGTACACAGCCCGGTGAGCTATCATAAGTAACCGCTCTCAACCCAAATTGGGCCGGGGTGTTACTAGTGGTATCAGAGCAACCCTGCGACCGTGTGGTGATCGGAGGCAGTTATTATACGCTCCTGGAGGCAGTGGTTATACGTGATACCCGTCGTTGTGAGTACCAAAGATAAAATTTATAATTCCTATTAGGACTAACCTAGGCTAGTGGTAACAGGGTCGAACCACAAGGAGGCAGTTGTAAATTTTAGTTGATTTATGTTGATCGAGGTAACTATCGTGGGGTTGAATTAAATTGGTCTACTGACTAAAAGTGAACAAAGGTAATAAACTAAATAAACGATTTAAACAGATAAAAGAAGGGTACTAGGATGGTCAGGTCATTATAGCTTCGGCGGCAGCAAACTAAGTCGGTCTGAATCAAACACAGGTAAGGCGGGAAATAAAGAGGTCCTCTCGGTCCACTCTTAACAAATAGCATCTTTCGATCTCGCTATAGGTCCCTAATGTCACTAATACTAACTTTCGTCCTGAAAAGTGACTAACGGTCTAAACTATACCTATCTTTCGATCTTAGCACAGTCTAGTCGATTTAATTGATGGTCTAATAACTTCCCCTATCTTTCGATCTAATGGGTCAGTCACAAAATAGGTATCTAACTGGTCGCATGCATTCGATTCGTTAAATACAAGATTAAATTCAATTAAAACGAAGGAAACCCTACGAGGTCGGGTCGATCGACCGACAATGTCGTCGATCGACCAACACGCGAGAGCGAGTCCGTGTCTAATCTAATGCCGCCTTTGCCATAAATCGCCTACATCCTAGCACTATAGAATTAGCTACTCATGCTAAGGGTAAAAACAACAATTAAACTAATAATAATTACTGAATTCATGCTTAAAGTAAATAACAAACAACGATAATATGATAATTGGCTTTCGGGATACTAACTAGCAAATTTATACTAATGAAGAAAGTAAAACAATAAAATGGAATTAGGGCAGAAGGAATACCGAGATTCAGAGGAAAGATTAAGAAACAAGAACAGAAAATCCAATGCTAAACCGATGTTCCAAACCCTAACTACTCGAATGAATAAAACCGAAAGTTACTGTATGAAATTGTGATAAAACTTGGATCTAAAACTGAGATAAAAACTTGATATCTAAACTGAATGTTTCATGTTACGTTATATAGCAAATAACGTAACATCTTATTTCCTAAACCTAGCATCATGGGCTTGCGCTTTCTCGGTCTTCTAATTCTCGTCTGGAATAGAAATCTGGTCGATCGATCGATAAGGTGGTCGATCGATCGCTCCTCAAAGAAACAAGAGCCACGGAACCGAACATTGGTCGATCGACTGAGACGGTCGATCGACTGATGGAGCTGCTACTTGACTTCTTTTAACTCGTGGACTTGTCTTTTGGGCCTTGGATTGCGCACCAAGCTCGTTCCTTAAGCAATTCCTTTACGTCATTTGCAATGCAGATTACTCGGGGACGGATTTGGCTTGATTTCCCGTTGAATTCTCCACATTTCTGCAATAATGTACAAAATACGGAAGTAGACGGAAATAGGGAGAAATGTAGCATAGACTATATGAATGAGCTCTGAAATGCGTGTAAAATGGGATGTAAAACATCATATAAAAGACACGCATCAAACTTCCCCAAACCAAACCCTTGCTTGTCCCCAAGCAAGAACTAGACTCGATCTAATGACCTAATGGAACGAGTTCAATCTCAGAGCGAAATGCAGACTGTTAAACCTAAACCAATTTAATGCAAAACCAACAATCAATTAGTAATGCGAATCATGCAAACGAATTATAAAGTCGTTAAAGATTCTTTGAACCGTCAATCGTAGAGACTTATCAAATTGGACTCTCACGGGTCGCTCAAATCACTCAAATAAGCACAGGTGAATAATGTATAAGATAGAAAGAAGTAATTTTATAGTGACTCTCACCTAACTACGACCTATGAAAACATGCCAGCAATAAAATATGAAAATGACCTCTACGACCGTACATACGCATTCCAACCAAACAGATGACCAATGACACATGCCGAGGTATATATGGGATATGTGAGGTATGGGTAAGAAGAGGCAAAACATTTTATGGTAAAGTGGAGGTACAGGTGATCAAGCTAGTACCAAAACGGGACCAAGTGGCAACATCCAGCTTCTTGCTCATAATCAAACAAAACAATGCTATAGCAAGCACAAAACTCACAATCTCCAAACTATCAAATCAATAAACTCCCCATAGGATATAAATGAAACATGGGAGCAAAAATCGCCACAAGATAAGGATTAAATTATGCGAATTGATCTCTTTTCTCGAATCTCAGTCGATCGACCATATGTGGCAGTCGATCGACCTATTTGAACAGTACATAACCTCTTTTTTCATTTCTTTTCCGAATCATTTTTTTTCATTTTTTTTTTTGTTTCTTTCTTTTTTTTTTTCATTTCATTTCCCAACCGAGCATATGCCACCAAAAATGAGTAACAATCCCGAAAACACAGACTACTAGCTTGACAAGGGACAGCTAAATGTAGGATGTAGTAATGGGACAAAAAGGGGATATTTTTGGCAGTGTGGAGCTTATGGGTAAAATGAGAAAAGGAAACCTCTACCACATGTGTCAACAAACCACAGACCGAATGCATACAGGTATTAAGTAGATCAAATTCATATTCATGGAAATTAAGGAAACATGTCTCATAAGGAGTACTACTCACATTCCTAAATAAACCGGTCATGAATGTCACCAGTTATAGGCTCTAATTCTCAGAAATATGATGTAGTTTGCCAATTATTAAAGTCAAGTCTCAAGTCCAGCAAGATGATTAACGAAAAACTCGTAGATATGCATTTACGATTCTACTAATAACATGTCAATTAAGCAAGGCTCAGTAAAACAGATGCAATTGCAAAGTATCATCCTTGTAATACTACCATTCCGACTCGACCTATATGCTAAAATAAACGTGCATTTTATGGGAATTTTTTGAATTTTTTCAATTTTTTTGAATTTTTGTATAAATGGATGAAATGGAATAAAACAATGCAAAACAGAATTAAACGTGAATGCAAACAAATGAAATGCGACGCAAAACCCTTCCCCAAACCAAATCACACAATGTCCCCATTGTGCAAAATCATATAATGAAGAAAAGAGAAATGGGAATTTGCGAGAAAAAAAATAAGCAAGACACAAAGGAAAGATATGGAACTCACAAGACTTTAAGCGCAAAGAGGAAACCTCCCCAAACCAGCGTGAGCTAGGAGGTTTCGTGAGCTATGATGCTACCAATAAGAGTGCCCGAAAGATTTAAAATACCACGCATAAGATCGAGAAAACAATTTTGAACGGTAAAATTGTGCACAAATAAGAGAACTTGAAGAAAGAAGTAATATGACGGAAAATAAAGCGGAGTAGAAAACTCCCTTAGGTCCGCATATCGACCAAACACAGCAGGGGAGAGGTCGTGAACGAATATAGCAACAGCAGTGGTCGATCGACCTATGAGATCAGTCGATCGACCAGATGGGCGTGAACAGTAGCTCTGTAAACTGCGATCGCCGATCGACCACTGACATCAGTCGATCGACTAAAAACACTGCTGCAACCTCCAATTTCTTCGTATTAGCTCAATAATTTGAGCTAACAAGCTCTAAATACCTGCAAGTACACAATAAAACGCGCCCAAAAATTGCGCAAAACCCAGAATAAAGTCTAGAGTACTTAAAAAAATCCTAACCAAATAAAATAAAAGCGAAGTTTTCGCGCACACAAAAAGCAATAAAATTGTCATAACAAAGCAAATAAAGAGAAGTTCGTAACGAGATTGATTAACTAATAGTTGATCAAGAAGGACCACGATATGGCCCACTTCGTCGGCTTCTGGCTACTAGAGGTAGCCTCAATGGTGCTCATCTTATCAGTTGCACCCTTCTTAGCTTCGACAGTCGGAGAGCTCAATGGATCAACTTCGTCATCTCCCCAATCAAAGGCTCCCTTGGGTTCAACGGAATCCAAGTCGACGTTCACCTTGGTTGGCTCATCTTCCACGTCCTCATCGGTCCCATAGCTTAGGCATCCAAGACCTCCTCTTTGAATGATAGGCTTTGTCGTGGCCGGAGTGACCCGCAGCTCGTCCTTCCCAAACCAGCTCTCGCATTATCTAAAACAAAGATTCTTCCTCCATCTTGCTCCCAATCGGGGCGGAGGGGTTAACACAAAGAGCGAGTAATAGGAACAGGCAATTCGGGAAGCATAAAGTACGATTTCTTTTCGTAAACCGTGTTACATGTAACAGCCACATGGGATCCTTCTTTTTTAGCGGGTTGGGCAAAAATGATAGAATGTTTCCCAACTTTGAAGGTCAAAGTTCCGGAGCCTACGTCAATAATCGCACCAAAGCGGTGTGCGAAATGGCCTTCCTAGGATGATAGGTATATGGGCATCCTCAGGCATGTCAAGGACAACAAAGTCAACAGGGAAGAAAAACTTCCCTATTTGGACGGGTATGTCCTCTAGGACTCCTATAGGCTCGACCGCAGATCGGTCAGCCATCTGAACTGTCATGTCTGTAATAGCAAACCAGGTCAACTTGAGTTTCCTAGCTAAACTCAAGGGCATGACACTTATACTAGCCCCTAGGTCACATAATGCCTTCTCAATTGAGAAGGTACCTATTTTGCAAGGAACAGAAAAGCTACCCGGGTCCTCTAACTTATGGGGCGCAGTGTGAGACAGATAAGAACAAGACTCCTTAGTGAGTGCGACAGTGTGCACTGTTTCAAGTGACCGCTTTTTGGACAACAATTGTTTCATAAATTTAGTATAAGCGGGCACTTGGTTAACTAACTCAAGGAAGGGTACCTGAACATTCAGACTACGGATAACTTTCTCAAACTTACTGAAAGATACCTATTCCTTGGTCGGCACGAGTCTCTCTGGATATGGGGCTGTGAGGAGTACCTTAGCCCTCTCCTCCAATTCACGCGCACCGGCATCCTTGGACTTAGGCTGGAAGTCCGTCACCTTCTCGTTGTTGAAGCTAGACCCCTCCTCAGATCGTCTCAAATGAGAACCATTAACCGTCATCGGAACGAACTTGAATCGGGACCGACCCATCAAGACTCGGGTTCCGCCCCCAAAATTTTCGGGATCGTGGTTCCCGAAACAAGTGGTCTCAGATTATTTGGCATTAAAGGACGAAATTCTTCAAGATCGCAGCCGATCTCGGTCGATCGACCACTCCCCTCGGTCGATCGACCGAGATGCACTGATTCAGTTCTCAGAACCCGTGCTTTGATCGATCGACTAGGTATATCAGTCGATCGACTGAAATACCTGGCAGACGCCTTTTTCTTTGCTTTGTTCGTTGAAGCTTTCTCTTGACTTGTTTCCGGCTCATCTTTTCCAACAGCATCCTCAACCATGGCAGGACCATCAAGGGTGGACGCGCTCCTCAAAGTGATGGCATTTAGGGTCTCCTTTTGTTCAGGTTGAGTGGGTAAGTGTCCGGGAGCTCGAGTGTTACTTTTACAAGCCAGTTGAGCAATTTGGCTCTCTAGTAACTTCATCCCGGCCTCTCTTGCTTGGGACTCCTTCAAAGAACAGATTCTTGAGCTCGGAAAATTCAGAATCTGTGATTGTTCTTCTTTGCGGCACATAAGGGGGCTTTTGATATTCTTTGTTGCTTTTGATGAGGTGGTATATAAGGTTGTTCTTTGCGGTGGAGCTTGAGTTGGGTTAAGGACATTTTGGCTCCTCCAACTCAGGTTCGGATGGGTATTCGGCTCATAGTAGGTGTTGGTCTGCCTATAGTGTTGAAAGGCAGCACAAGATTCGAAGGGACTAGGGTAGTTTTTCGAGACATGGCCCTCACCTCCACACCTTTCACAGACGAAAGGACCGTCTGACACAGCATTAACTTGGTACATCCCACCTTTAGAAGCTCCTCCTAGCTCATACTTGTCAAATCTCGCACTGAGAGCCTCAAGTGCAGCAACAGAGGAAGATTCGGCAGCTCTCCTCTGGTTCCCTCTCGAATTCGCATACTCGGCCTTGTGGGTAGCTAGATCGTCAATGATCTTCCACCCCTTGGTTGCTCCCAAATTTTCAGCGAATCTTCCATTGGCTGCAAAGATCCAAAATGGCCCTCGATCGTCGTACAACCCATTGTAGAAATGGTTGCACAAGCTCCACTTTTCGAACCCATGGTGCGGTATGGTTCGCACCAACTTCTTGAATCGGACCCATGCCTCGTGGAAATTCTCATCTGGCCCTTGTTTAAAGCCCGTGATTTGAGCTCTAATCGCAATCGTCCTTGAAGCGGAAAAGTACTTCTTGTAGAATGCCGTGCCAATGTATTCCAATCGGTGATCCCTTGGATGGCTCGGTCCGGATCTCTATACCACTCCCTTGCAAAGCATCACGAAGGAGAAGATGAACATGGTCTCCTTGATTTGATCCTTGGTCACGCCGGTGGTGGGGGTATAGAACAAAGCATGAGTCAATGAAGGTCTCCATGTGCTTAGCCGCATCTTCATTTGCAGCTCCCCGAATCGATTTCTCTCAACCATAGTGATGTAGGCGAGGCTTTGGTTCGAATTTCGGCATCTCTGGTAATTCGAACTCCTTGTATAAATTGTCGGCTGTCGGCTCAGAATAACTAGCTATACTTGCCTCCTCGGCCATGACTGGAATTTCCGGAGAAGTAACTGTCTCGGCTGAAGAAGTGGAAACGGGCGAAGATGGTGGATTATCTTCAAACAGTTCGTTCTCGTAGTAGCTTGACAGAGTACTCAGCTCTTCCTCTGTCGGTAATACTCTTTGTGTTCGCCTCAACTCGCGCGCAGGATCTTTCAAGCTCGGGGTTCAACGGTACTAATTCTCCACCCCGTGACTGCGCATAAGAAAAAACTACAAAAAGAATATAAGAAAAGTTTAAGGAACAGATGTCCCTTAAACTAAGAAAGACTAAAAATAAAAACAACTAAAATTAGGACTATTGCCTCCCGAAGAATCGTGCCAAAATTTGATACCCGTCGTTGTGAGTACCAAAGATAAAATTTATAATTCCTATTAGGACTAACCTAGGCTAGTGGTAACAGGGTCGAACCACAAGGAGGCAGTTGTAAATTTTAGTTGATTTATGTTCAGTCTGAGGTAACTATCGTGGGGGTTGAATTAAATTGGTCTACAGCTAAAAGTGAACAAAGGTAATAAACTAAATAAACGATTTAAACAGATAAAAGAAGGGTACTAGGATGGTCGGGTCATTATAGCTTCGGCGGCAGCAAACTAAGTCGGTCTGAATCAAACACAGGTAAGGCGGGAAATAAAGAGGTCCTCTCGGTCCACTCTTAACAAATAGCATCTTTCGATCTCGCTATAGGTCCCTAATGTCACTAATACTAACTTTCGTCCTGAAAAGTGACTAACGGTCTAAACTATACCTATCTTTCGATCTTAGCACAGTCTAGTCGATTTAATTGATGGTCTAATAACTTCCCCTATCTTTCGATCTAATGGGTCGGTCACAAAATAGGTATCTAACTGGTCGCATGCATTCGATTCGTTAAATACAAGATTAAATTCAATTAAAACGAAGGAAACCCTACAAGGTCAGTCGATCGACCGACAATGTCGATCGATCGACCAACACGCGAGACAACGATCCGTGTCTAATCTAATGCCGCCTTTGCCATAAATCGCCTACATCCTAGCACTATAGAATTAGCTACTCATGCTAAGGGTAAAAACAACAATTAAACTAATAATAATTACTGAATTCATGCTTAAAGTAAATAACAAACAGCGATAATATGATAATTGGCTTTCGGGATACTAACTAGCAAATCTATACTAATGAAGAAAGTAAAACAATAAAATGGAATTAGGGCAGAAGGAATACCGAGATTCAGAGGAAAGATTAAGAAACAAGAACAGAAAATCCAATGCTAAACCGATGTTCCAAACCCTAACTACTCGAATGAATAAAACCGAAAGTTACTGTATGAAATTGTGATAAAACTTGGATCTAAAACTGAGATAAAAACTTGATATCTAAACTGAATGTTTCATGTTACGTTATATAGCAAATAACGTAACATCTTATTTCCTAAACCTAGCATCATGGGCTTGCGCTTTCTCGGTCTTCTAATTCTAAATGCGGAATAGAAATCGGTCGATCGATCGATAACGCTGGTCGATCGATCGCTCCTCAAAGAAACAAAAGTAGCTTCGGAACCGAACATTGGTCGATCGACTGAGGATGACGGTCGATCGACTGATGGAGCTGCTACTTGACTTCTTTTAACTCGTGGACTTGTCTTTTGGGCCTTGGATTGCGCACCAAGCTCGTTCCTTAAGCAATTCCTTTACGTCATTTGCAATGCAGATTATTCGGGGACGGATTTGGCTTGATTTCCCGTTGAATTCTCCACATTTCTGCAATAATGTACAAAATACGGAAGTAGACGGAAATAGGGAGAAATGTAGCATAGACTATATGAATGAGCTCTGAAATGCGTGTAAACTGGGATGTAAAACATCATATAAAAGACACGCATCAATACGCTCCATTGTGATCACACACCTAGCGGGGGAGGATTCTGGGTTAGCGGTTATGCTGCGAGGCGCAACGAGGACGTTGCGTTCTTCAAGTGGGGGTGATTGTAACACCCCACAATAATTTAAGAGGTTCATAGATATGATTAAATGACTAGTGCTTAAAGGATTGTAAGTACTACTCATATTAACAAAGTGCATTTTCTTTTATGGTCATCCATGCAAAAGAACTCCACAGTTAAGCGTGCGTGGCTGGGAGTAGTCTTTGGATGGGTGACCTCCTGGGAAGGTTCCCGGGATGCACATGAGTGAGAACAAAATGTGCTATAAAGGACTCGTGTTGATCTGTGGGCCATGTACATAGCCTGGTGAGCTATCATAAGTAACCGTTCCCGGCCCAGTTTGGGCCGGGGTGTTACATTTGGTACCTAGACCTCCAAATCGTAAAGTTATTTGAACAAGATGGGTTTTAGTAACAAACTTGATGATTCAGGAGCTATTGTGAGAAATAAGGCTAATGATGCAGGGCTATAACCAACAAGAAGGTATTGATTTTGATGAAACCTTCGCAACAGTAGCCATGTTAGAAGCTATACGTTTATTAATTGCTTTTGCTTCACACAAAGGTTTTAAACTCTTTCAAATGGATGTTAAGACAGCTTTTCTTAATGGCTATTTGAAAGAAGAAGTATTTGTTGAACAACCACCTGGTTTTCAAGATAAAGAATTTCCTGAATATGTGTTTAAACTCGACAAGGACCTTTATGGTCTAAAGCAAGCACCACGTTCGTGGTATGGTCGTTTATCACAGTTTTTACTTAAAAATAATTTCAAAAGGGGATCTGTCGATAAACCTTTATTCTTGAAGTATCAAGGGTCGGATATTTTAATTATCCAATTTTATGTTGGTGATATTATATTTGGTTCTAATAATGAAAAATTGTGTAAGTACTTCTCTGAGTTAATGCATTTAGAATTATAAATGAGTATGATTGGAGAATTAGGATTCTTCCTAGGTCTATAAATTAAGCAAACTCGAGAAGGTATAATGGTACATCAACAAAAAATATATTAAGGAGCTACTTAAGAAGCTCAGGATGGTAAAGGCTGCAGCTGTTTCTACACCAATGGTAGCAAATATGAAGTTTGAAAAAGATGAAGATGGTAAGTCTGTAAATAAGACGCCCTATAGAGCTATGATAGGCTCTTTTCTTTATCTTACAGCTAGTTGTCCTGATATTATGCAAAGTGTATTTGTATGTGCTCGTTTTCAAGCAAATACTAAAGAAGCACATTTAGTTGTTGTGAAACGCATATTACGATATCTAGTCGGAACAAGTACACTTTATCTATTTTATCCTATGTTTGATAGTTTTGATCTTAAAGGATATTCAGATGCCGATTTTGGAGGATGTTCTATAGATAGAAGAAGTACATCTGGAACACCAATGTTCCTTGGTTCTAGCATAATCACATCGGGATCTAAGAAACAAGCCACGGTTGCATTATCTACAACTAAAAGTGAGTAAATTGCGTCTGTAACACCCCCATCTACCAAGTAGCCTTAACAAGACCTTCCCTAGCAGATACGGGCATTACTATCTCGGTTGCCTG
Organism: Silene latifolia; assembly: GCF_048544455.1. NCBI lineage: Eukaryota > Viridiplantae > Streptophyta > Magnoliopsida > Caryophyllales > Caryophyllaceae > Silene > Silene latifolia. The sequence continues at coordinate 61,623,140 of NC_133526.1, read as the reverse complement.
AGGAAAATTATATTAGAACGCCAATAAAAGAACTATTACAGTTAGTTACATACTTTAAACTCGACATAAACGAAGAATACAACTAATGACACAACAGAACTACAGTGAAACTACTCATTCCAAGACTCGGTGGAAGACACGTCCCTCCAGCGCACCCAGACGAGCTCCATATGTCAACACCTGCTAAGACTGACTGCTCACCATAATGGATCACCGCAGACACATAACAAGAAAGAAACATAGACAAAATCACACAAGGTCAGTAACTGAAGAACATCAAACGATACATAGTATAGCATAAACACAAACCCCCAACTCCAGTAATTCACCATTCATCTGACTAACACTAAGGTGTAGTCCTGCCAGATTACCAGTCGCAACCGGTAATTCATACCGCCAGTGGGGACTGCATCCTTACCACCTAAGCCCCGCTCAAAGCCATAGAGCGACAACCCAATGACCATTAATGTGCACATCCCCCTTGTGACGGGAACCACAAGGGGCGGAACAAAGGCGTTAAGCCATTCTCGAAAATGACTCCACTCAGTCGGGGACGCACCCCGCACATACACAATCATACTACTACAGAATCAGAATTACCACGCAATACACATAACCACTAATCAACAGTACTGAGTAGAAAAACCTACCTTTAGCGATCCGCAGCTAGAAGCACATCCCTACGATTGCAAGACAACCACCTACTACACCTAACAACAAAGACGCACCCTTATTACTAACAACCATAACCACAAACGAAACCTAAAGATGATGATTATCACTTACCTATGCCTGGCATACCGGCGACAAGACCGCAACCCGGCTCGATGATTTCATGCATAAACCATCTCCCTTCATGGGTTAGTGTTCAAAGCCATGTGAGAGTATAAGGTGAGATGAGGGGATTGGGGGGGGGGGCGAGAGAGAGAGAGAGAGAGAGAGAGAGAGAGAGAGAGAGAGAGAGAGAGAGAGAGAGAGAGAGAAAGAGATATTTTAGGTTTTGGGAGAAATGAAATGAAAAACACATTTTGGTTTACGACTTCACAATCTATATCTTAACGCTGTACCCGCCATACCGTTGTAATACAAAACACGGAACCGTTATTACATCGACTGTTGTTATTTTGTGACCACGATTGTTAAAAAGGCGGTGTCGTTATGAAATGTAAATAACGAGTTCAAATAACCGTAATACAATATTAAGAACGGTTCAAAAACCATTGTCTATAAGATTGAAACCGTGATAGTATTAGTTGGAATGCTCGACGGAAACCTTTGACAACGGTTTTACTAAAACAAAACCGTTGTAAAATAGTAAATATGACAACGGTTTATGCTTATTATTTATATTAAACCGTTATATTATGGATGAATATGTCAACGGGTTTCTATTTAAATGCGACTGTTGTCAATATATTTATTGACCACGGTTTTATTTTTAACCGTAATCGAATTTATAAATACTAGTTTTAAACCCGTGAAATTCACGGTCTGTTTTAAAATTTGTTGATATTTACACCATTTTTTTATCTTCTCATTTCCTTTTTGAAGGCTAAAGTTTTTGAACTTTAATCGTAAATATGTTGAAAATAAAATATTTACTTATTATCAATATATCTTTTACTAAATATTTTTTCGACAAAAAAAACAAACAAATAGAAGTAGGAAAATATGGTCAAAGTTCTGTCTTGAATACCATAATAAAGCAAATGAGAATATAAAAAAAGGGAGGAAATATTAAATAACGCGAATAACAGTTTTGCAATTAAAGTTGTACTTTGTATAATAATTAAAAAAAAATAGAATTAAAGTTTGATTTTCCCCCATTAATAAATTAAACGTTATTGGTCTACATAGTATTATGTAGATCTGTCAAATTGACCAGAATTGCAAATATGTCTGAAACTAAACCGTTTTTTCACGGTCATAAACCCTCAAATCTTTACCCGTTACCCAAGACTAAGTTATAACAAAACAACTTACTAATTTAGGACCAACACCTAGAGGTGCAAAATATTGACCGGACTTGAAAACCTGACCCGTTTGATCTGCTTTTTCCAATGTCATGACCCATAAAATCTCAACCCGAGACCCGTTTAACCGAAACTTGAATTGACCCGTTAATTTAGGGTCGAAACCCCACCCGAAATGACCTGTTTAATCCAAACCCGAAATGACCCGTTAATCTAGGGTCGAAACCCAACCCGAATAAGTCGACCTGTTAGATTAAAGATAATGCATGAATTTTATTAAAATATTAATATTTATATATTATATTTGAAATAATAATAATAAAACATTAGTTTTTGTACTTTTCTCAATCTGGGAGTCAAGGACCCGTTTAACCCTAACTTGAAATGACTCGTTAATTTAAGGTTGAAACCCAACCCGAACGGATCGATCTGTTTGATTAAAGATGATTCAAGAATTTTATTATAAAAATAATATTTATATATTATCTTTGAAATAATAATAATAATAAAACATTAGTTTTTGTACTTTTAATTACATAAATAATTAATAAATTAATATTATAAATTTTTGTAACATTTAATAATAAAGTAATAATTAAAATAACTTAATTTCTATAATTGTCAATATAATTAATACTTTTATAACTATTTATTATGATTAACATATTAATAGTAAATATATTTTAATTTTTTTTAGAAAAAATATTTTATCGATTTAAAAATATTGTAAAAAAGTGTTGGACACTATTTTTTTCCCGTATTTTGACCACAATCCGACCGGTAACCCAACCCGTAATCCATATGACCCGACCTGTATTCTGACCCGTCCAGTATGACCTGGCTTATGGCCCCACTCGTCAAACCTGTTTGACAGGTCTGCCAACATCCGTACGACATGTGAGCTCAACCTAATATAAGAAGATTAGTGAAAAGTTTTTATTTGACGCACCTAAAATTAATTTAAAATGATCATAATACCCGTGATTTGCCTGGTAAATCATCATTTCAATAAAATAAAAGGCATTTCCATGACAATATTAATTAGGGTTGGTCTTTCCCAAATAACAAAAGTTACTTTAAAAAAAATATTTTATTACATGTATTTATTCACAGAAAAAAAAAAAGGTATTTTATTTTACATCGGCTTTCTTGTATACTGGTTTTAAAGAAATTTCAGTTAGGAATACAATGATTTTTGTTTTTAGTTAGAATACCAATTTTTCCTTAAATAAAATCTAAAAAATTTATTAAACATTTGATATCATACAACGTAATTATTATATACACAATCAATGTCTTAAATTAGGAAATAATTTTAGCATTATATCTGGTTTGAGATGCTCTTAATTACCCATAAAATGCCATGTCATATTTGATGAAATTATATGATGCCATGTCAATATGGAAGTTAGAGAATTAATATATATATATATATATATATATATATATATATATATATATATATATATATATATTATTTTACATCGGCTTTCTTGTATACTGGTTTCAAAGAGATCTCAGTTAGGAATAGAATGATTTTTGTTTTTAGTTAGAATAACGTTTTTTCATTAAATAAAATATAAAAAATTTATTAAACATTTGATATCATACAACGTAATTATTATATACACAATCAATGTCTTAAAAATTTATTAAACATTTGATATCATACAACGTGTATATATATATATATATATATATATATATATATATATATATATATATATATATATATATATATAAAGAGAGAGAGAGAGAGAGAGAGAGAGAGAGAGATTTTTTTTTTAAAAAAATTGTTCTAGCAGATTCAAAGAATTCTTTGAAATGATAATTTTTTGCAAAGAGCGAGTTCATTGAAATGCTACCGCAAAATAGCATTTCAAAGCATTTACAAGATTGCAAAAAAAAAAATCAATCCTGCAACATCAAAATATTACACAAATTGATCTATTCAACCAAGCATCAAAATATTATAAACAGGGTGACCAAAACTAATTACACATGGCTCTATATACAAACATACATAATGAGCAGACTATTGACCATCCGTTAATGAAAGAAAATAAGTGGCCCACTTTTTTCTCATGTCGGCAATGTCTTCCTTCGAATAGGTTGGGTCTTTGTTGTTGATTGAAGGTGGGAACTACAAATCAAAATATACTTAAATCAAAATATACAGAATAAGTGGAATATTACACAGAATTGAACCCTAGTTACGTTTGAAATAGTTATTAAAACACACTAACCGGTGACTCTATGTTGATATACTTTCGGGTGATAATCTCCCACATGGACCGACAACGAGAAAAAAAGCGCGAGTCTTTTTCATCGGTTGTTGTAGAGAAGACTATTATATAAATCACATACAAATAAGCTAAATTAGATCAACCTCTCGCATAAACATAAATTAAATGATAGAAGTAATTATTAAGAATACACTTACTTTTATCGTGACAAAAGTTGGACTTGATGCTCCAATTGCTTGAAACACACTAATTCATAAATATATACAAGAAATTATAATTAGCATTTGGCTCAGTAATATTGATGAAACATTAAAAGGAGCCTAGTCTTCAAAGGTCATATAATAACAATTGACATTATAATGTAAGGTTGTAAACTTACTCAGTTATCATCTTTACATATTTCTCAGTGGGACTATGTCCGCAAGAGTCAATCCAGTACACTATGCTTTTTGTCACATTGATTGTCGTTAGCAGCCAATTCTTGCTATGAAATATTGAAAATTGAACTGTTAGTTCGTATACATGCACGTAAGCGTGTTAATAAATGAATAGAATCGTGATTCATTATAATAAAGTACTATACACACCGATTCTCATTGTATGGGGCAAGCCATAGGCTTTTGGGCGTCCTCAACCGCTAAGCAATTTTATCGATGTGGTCTCTGTATGTGAATCCAAGCACCTTTTGAGAGAACAATTCTGGTGACACGAATCCGTAGTCATGAGAAACATAGTTCCCTTCAGCGATGTGTGTACACATGTACCTATTACGTCAAATGAAACGAAGAATGTTATTTTAATTGATGATTTAAATAAACATCACTATTTGTAAAACCAAATGCCAAGTTTTATTAATGAACTTACTTCATCCAAATTAAAATGTGCATAGTATCTAAATCGTCAAGTTAGAGAAACTGACACGGTGATTCCCCATCCATAAGAACCACTGTACCTTCGCCCAGAACATCCTCTCCGATCTCAATAATGAGTACAAACTCGGTAGCTGCCTTCCTTTCAGCCAGCTGGTGCAAAGCTATGAACGTTGGAGTATTCAATTTTTGCTTATAATCATCAGTCTGAAATCTAGCTTTTAGAGGAACAACAACATTGTGTGCAGCAAAAGTAGATGGCTTATATTGTACGTCGTCTGATTTAACCTCGGTCTACAATTTAGAAAAAAAAATATATAAATTACACGAGACGTCATATATAATTTAAATAACCAAAAAAAAAAAGGAAAAACTCACAATCTATTTTTTAAATTATTACTACCTCTTGAATTTTGGGTGGAGAGGCAGTCAAATCAGTGACTTTGGGTGTTGACGTAGTAGTCCTAATTTCTGCCATAATGGCTTCGTGTAACTCCTGCAAATGTAAAAATTGAAATACTTACTGTATGTTAGATAAGGTTACCCTAATAAATTTAAAGGCGTTCATTATATAAAATGCGTTCGCTTTAGCATAACTACCCCGGAGATGTCAACACTAATGAATGCTTCAGGCCATTGCACAATAGATATCACGACGTCTTGCAAACGCCAATTATCACTAAGTGGTACTATTAAAGTACCATACTCCTCCAGATATAAGTCGGTCACTTCCACTTCCCTCCATTTCTAACGGAGGGCAATGCCTTCAACCTCAACTTCTTGAATCTGGTCGTAATAGAACGTTGCTCCCCTAACAACAACAATTTTGCTGGATGCTACTGCAGGGGCATTGTAGTAAAGAATACAAGGCTTCTTGCAAACGCCCTTCACATTTTTAATTAATTAGTATATACATATGCACCACTTTAATTAATAAATTTAATTAATTAGTATATATACAGCAATTATAAACTAGTCGTAGTAGCTAATACCTCGTCAAAAGCCGGATTTGGAGATGATAAGAACGTGTCATCATCAACTACCTCCACCTCCTCCCTCACGGCCTTCATGGCTTCCTCTTAAACTACCCGATCGTGATCCTTTGACATGTCTTCAACTCCCACCTCATTCTCCTTTGCCATGCCATCCTCAGTTCGCATGTCCGTTTTTTCCTTCTCCTCCCCTGCTTCCTTTATGACTTGCCAAACCATAACCAACTTTTCTTCAGATATCTTATACCCCGTGAATTTATCCGAGCAACCTTTAACTTTCATGCTCTGAAGGATTCCCCTATCTTTTCTTTTAGGTAACCATTATTTTCTTGGGGGACAGTGTAAGATGCCTGCATATATAGTGAGCATATTTGATTAGTTTCGGCTAATAGCACATATCGAATACGAAGATAATTTCATCTTACTGCATTTATTATTGTATATACATACCTTTATTCTTCCCCATAGCTTTTCCTTCAGGTCTTTACTCAACTGATCGATACGTGACAAACCGAGAGACACATACTCTCTTACACAACAACCAATCCAACTCGCGAATTTTGCAGCAAAGATACCATCTGGCAGCCCCGTTAATTTATCCCATTGAAGTTTATTAGGTATCTCTCTATTTTTTCTAGGGAAACCCTATAGCTCCTTCGCCGAGTATCCGATTCCAAATTATTCTCATCACCTGAATCTTCTTAGTATCACTTTTTCCCATCTTTTCTTTTCCGCTTTCCACCCATATCTAAACCAGAAATTAATAAACTACTAACTTTAAGCATTAAGTCGACATAGCTGGAGCACCGTCTCAAATAAATAATCACACAGTTTACCTAAAAATATAGGTGTTGTTTAACACACAATATACTTAAAATAATAGGTGTTGTTTAACACACAATAAACCTAATATAATTAGAGGATAATATCACAATTAAAAAAGAAAATAAAGACATTAAGTTAATGAGACGAAGGAGTAGGGTTTATTATTACTTCTTCAAAGAGGAGAAGTGGGGCCCAGTATGGCGATGAGGGAGGGGACGGCAGAGGCAATGGGGATGGCGACGGCGACGGAGAATACTAGTGGTTCTAGGGAAACTCAGTGTTCGAGGGTTTTAAGTGAGCGAGGAGAAGGTTTGCATGTGTGTTGGTTGAAGAATTACTTAATTGAAACTAATAAACACGGGTTAAGCAAAACCGTCTTCTTTATTTTGCAATATGACAACGGCTGACTAAAAACCCGTAATTATTTTCATTATAATAAATCGGTTGGTGTATAACCGTTGTCATTTATCTTTCATTGTGTCAAGTTTTTCCCGCAAAAAAAAAGCATCTTCCATATTTGGTACTCCGTATTAAGTTAGTATAAAGCGTCTTGATTATGACGGACATTATCCGTCAAAAGCTTATTACGGGTCAAGTATCTCCCACTTGTGTAGATAAGACAAGTCTAGGGAATCACAAAGTGTTTGTCTTCACCTACTCAAGTGAATAATATTTGACCCGTCACAAGCTTGTGACGGATATGTCCGTCACAAATGAGAATTTGTGATCCGCTACAAGCTTGTGACAGATATTGCTCCTCTCACAATAAGGCATCTGGGATAGCAAGTGGGGGAAAATGGAAATTCAAGACTAAATTATACACAACCCAATGTAATTAATGCATATATTAAAAACTTCTTTCCTTAATTAGTTTCCTAAATACAACCCAATGAGCAATTAATAAACATACATTAACCAAATGACCCAAAATATACTACATCATGGACAATATCTCTTCCTATTAATGATGGTGTAGAAGTCTATTTCAACTTGGGTCTTTTCCTCCAAATCCGACATCACTTTCGATGACCTAAACCACCATTGACGCCAAGCTTTTGTTGTTTCACTCACAGTAGATACATACCAATCGCATCTGGGTAATATATACCCAACCATCAAATCCACAGAAGAACCAACTTCGATAGCCGATGAATTCTCATCTGTACCTTCAAGAATTATATGTTTTGGGGGGGGGGGGGGTGGGCTTAATGAAATGGAAAGGACATTGTTCCTTTAACCTTTTTCGTAACGCATCCATTTTCTTCTTACTTTGAATATAGCTCGGTTGACGACGCAATTCCCTTAATCTTTTATTTTTTGCTTCTTCTGATAACTTACGATCCCTCTGCACCCATGGACTCATAATATTTGTACCTTGGTTAACGACCATAATTTTGGAACAAAATTAAAATTATAGAATCACCCACCAATAATGCAATGTTGATTCAAACCCACCAATAATGCAACATTGATTCAATAAAAAATAACTGAACAGTCCTTGTATTGGTCAAATCAAGAATAATGTGAAATATTAGCCACGGTTTAAAAAATCCCGTATGGCCAAACAATTAATTTTTTTTAATATATTGAGTCGTACATGTATTTATTTTTTTAATATATTGAGTCGTATGGTCAAACAATTAATAAACGGTCCACGTTGAAGTTAGAACATCACGATTGACAACGATTGTAGGTGAACCGTTTTAATGAACAAATTTACAACGGGTGTACGTGAACCGTTGTTGATGAACCAATTGACAGCGGTTATATGTGAACCGTTGTTGATGAGTATTATGTAGCAGCAATCTTGATCTTGATTACTAACTGATCTATGGAGTTTAAAAAATGGAAGCAAATCAAACAAGCATAACTCAACACTTTCAAAATGATCATTTCATTTAATTTTAAACCAAATACATTACAGCATTTCTCAGAAATCAAAAGATGTATAGTAAGCCGGAACAGCCCCGGTTAAGAGTAAAAAGCGCTTCTCAACCTGCCACCAATTACACCACTCTGGTTTACCGCTAACTTCCGGGTCATTGGCTTCATATTTTGCAATAACAGATTGAATATATGCAAGGACACGACTTGCATGTGGAGATAAGGTTGGAAGAGTACAACTCAACATATCTCTGCCTGCAGCCAAGTTGCGAGTAATAGGCCGACGAGGGTATGAAGATGATGATGATAAGGCTTGGTTGACAAGCTGGACTGCTTCACGCCTCTTAATCCAATAATTGCGTTGATGTTCAAGGGATGCTTTGATTAATGGGTGTTGATCGGCGGGAAGCCCGGCGAGAACCTTCCCATCATCTTCAATCGTTTGTGTAAGCCATTCTTTGTTGTTGATAAAATTAGGGTTCATTGCCATGTTGTTTCAAATTTGTGTAATGGGGATGAAATATTGTGATTTGATTAATGAATGTTAGTAAAGGATGCTTTAACATTTATAGTCACATTTATAATTTTTTCAAAACCGTTGGTAATTAATTCCTAAACATTAATTACCTAATTAATTTAATGTAAAAGTTGACTTATTAACAAATATTTTAAACCTACGTAACTTGCAATAAATAATTAGAAAATAAAATACACTACCACGCATATATTCAAGAAAAACACATACATAACAAGAAATTAAAAGATGCGCGGTTTTAACAACATTAATTAGAATAATAATAATAATTAATCAACATAATCATCTTGTAGTTCCCCTGCGATTGAGATAAATATTGGGAATTCAATATGTGGATTATTAGGAGGCACTTGTTCCGCCTCCCATGAACGAGGCACAATGTCGGTATAGTGCCGATATGTTCTTAATAAATTAATGTCACAATCGGTTGCAATCCATAAATATTGCGCTTGTAACACATCATCCGTATAATAATTTTTTTTCCCACCATCATGATCCTCGTATCTTGCCTGGAGTTTTCTAACTTGACAAAAAGATTCCAGCTTCTTCTCAAAACCTTCAAACTCGATCATTGCGTAACCAAGAAAACCATGAACTTTAAACCAAGCTGGGTAGACCTTTTTAACGTTCGTATAACCACCTTGACGAAGCATATCTCTCATCCAAGTAAAACTTCTCGAAAAAAGCCTTACCATTGTCATCATATTTTATTGGAAGGTTGTGTATAATACAAGCAATAGGATGGACATAGCGGGTATTTGATTGTGACTCGGCGGGTGTAGAAGACGACGACGGCATGGTGATCGAAGTGTAATATTTTTAATTAAATTATAGGCTATGATTAATTTAACTTTGAATTGGTGAATATGGTTAATTAATCACATTATAAGTGATATTTATAGGAAAATATGTATGCATGTGTGAATATAATAATGAACGGATAGTAATAATGGTTAAACAAAACAATGCATGCAACGGTTCATTATTTATCATACATGCATCGGTTGAATATTAAACATTGAAAAAAGTATATAACGGTTTATTTTAACCTGTAAATGATAAATAACAACGGGTACAGAGGAACCGTTCTTTCATAAAAGAAAATGATAACGCTTACAAGAAACCCGTAGCTATAACATAACAACGGGTACCAAAAACCGATGCTGGTGTTAATTTAGTAACGGTTTTCGAAACGCCGTTTTCTTAAACTGGTAACTGTTGTCTAACAACCGTTGATAAGGGTGATTCTATAACGAGTTTTTGGAAACCGTAAACGTTTTTTATAACGGTTTATTAAACAACCGCTGTCACATTATAATAAGAACAGTTTTCTACGGATACCGTTATTCTTATTAGCGCGGTCTAGGTTTCCGCCAATATTTTGAAAACGGTAATCTAAGTGTCGTTATTAAATGCATTAAACCGTTGTGATACGCTCATTATTAATGGTCAGATTTGGCGTAGTGGGAGTATTAGAGTCTTCCCTCCTAAAAAAGAACTTCGTCCCGAAGTTCAGCGCACCTCACTACCCAACTAAACAATTAAGTGATAAACGACTTATACTTTAGTTAAATTATTATCATTTAGGACAAAAAGTAAACGAGGTATTATATTCTACCCCCATAAAAGAAAAGGTTACGTCCTCGTCCAACATACCTTAAGCAAATAAATGGGGATGCTTTACTTTTATCTCAGCATCGGCTTCCCAAGTAGCTTCTTCTACATTATGATTAGACCAAAGAACTTTTACCAACTCAATCTCGCTATTTCTAGTCTTCCTTCGTTTTCTATCCAAAATCTCCATAGCCAACTCCACATAAGATAAATTCTTAGCCATCTCAACTGTCTCAGCTGCTAACACATGAGTAGGGTTGTTAGAAATCATTAATCTCATTAATTTACATATTCATATATGTGAGAAATTATTTAGTCATAAAATAATTACAAATCTTATGCATGCAAAAAAAAAAAATAGAAGTAGAGAAGAAATCATCAATCTTACTATATGATTTCGGTTTTATGGGCACCAATAAGATCTCCTTCTTGTTAGTTCTTGAGCTTTCCAATAATGGATGAACAAGATTCAAGTTTAGAATCTCTCCCAAAAGCATATACCCAAAGAAATCTCTTAATAACTAATATTATTTTGTACTAGAAATAATATAAGTCTTACTATAAAATTGACACAAAAATTATAGTTTTGCTCTTGAAAAATCGGTTCAAGAGGGAGTATTTGTGAGCTTTATTTCTCTAGAATTTTCATAAGATGTAGAGAGAATAATGGTAATTTCTTGCACTAGAAATTCTATGTGAAAAATGAATGAATAATAGAGAGGAAAAACTTTGCCTTTTCCTCATGCAAAACCGGTTGGAGGGGGAAGAGTGCCCTATGCATGGGCTTATTTTTCTACCCAAGAAGATAGGCATACAAGGCTAGTCCCAAGAGGTAATAATCATGTTCCTATTTAAAATAAAAACACAATATTAATTCTCATACTCCCTCCATAATTTCGGTATATATATAAGATAAAATGGGTTCCATTTTATCTTTGTCGTTTTGTCAATTTTGTCACAATGTCACATGTAACATGTTACTTGTTTATGTCTCACATTTATGCATTTTTAACACATTAAAAATCAACATACTAATAAAAATATGTCATATACAAAATCGACTAGTAATTCGTAATTACTTGTACCAAAATGGTTTATTGAATTATAAATCACAACGTCTTGTACTTACAATAAATTATTCATTCAATTTCAATTGTTTCGTAAACAATAATTTTATCTAAGTAACAAAACAATTCAATTACTTAGACCGTATCTAATATAATCGAATTACAATAAGACACGTTAATTTCACTCACAATATCACCCATCAATTTTAAGCAATTTAATTAACTCGTGTCGGCATACGATTAATTAAATAATCAATTAAGAGTATTTCCCTATAGGTATGACCAAAGGGGATCAACTGATCACCACCGTCGCACGACAGTAATGTCAAACTCTAGTCAGTCAATCATTACCAATATATGTGGACCAGTTGACTGTAAAATATTACGTCCCACATGTATTCTTAAAATGAGATTTAAACATGTGATCATCATGATCGACAGTTGTGATCGCATTATTGTTGGAGGACACTTATTCCAACAAGGGTCACTCACATATTCCCTGAGATATTGTTTTAACCCTGACAAGGGGTGGACAATTCCTATCGCACTTATTCCCTTCGATTAGCCACAGCCATCATAACCCAAAATATGCCCATTTGACCCCATTTACGAAGGTCGTAGTAACACAAATCAAAGTTAATCTGAAACTGTGCCACCTTAGGCGAACAGTCTTTAGTCAAAAGAATCGACTCATTAGAATACTATAGTAGCTCTCGCCACGACCAGGCTATATAAATTTGCCAGAACTCTATAAGCGGTCATAAGGCCCGACAAAGTGTTCCTAACAGTCTGCCTATGTGATCGACTAGTCATCTCACATAACTCTATGGCAATTGAACTTGCCATCAATCGCATCACACTCTAGTCTCTTCGACACGTCACCTCATACAAGTGACTATGGGCAAATACCATGTTAATCCGAGTTCACTTTAACGGGGTTCAATATTGTCTCTACAACCTATTTGGATGTAACAAAGTATAAAAGGAGTTTTCAGATTTAAAAACTCGAACGACAAATGTGATTATCACATATGAATAGTCAATACCTGATTACTACTTCATTTTTTTTTTTTTTATAATCCATTTTCATCTTATATGTAGTTGTTCATCTCAATGCAATTGAAATGACATTTGACATGACTCATCATGTTAAGCCCATGAGAAGGCTTTGGTTAGTAGGTTTTATCAACTTCTTGTACCTTACTCAACCTTACTACATACTCGTTTTCCTTTGTAATGTATACATTTGCATTACAAAACTTTCTGAGTACGTGTCTAGATCCAATCTAGACATAGGCTTTCTTGCCTTAAAATAGCTCCCGCTGTTTTTACAGTGTGCGGGACTCATCCCTCTTGCACATCCCATGATTGCAAGTGTACTCAATTTTCGTTGTAAATATTTCTCATTGTTCTTTATTGCCTAGAACGATTCTAGAAAATCTATTTCTTAAATAACATAGCCACAATGGTATCTTAACCATCCTAATGTGTTTTGATTATGGTTTGTCGAAAACCATGCGCAATCTCAATTGTCAATTGTCATTTGTGTAACACCCTTACACAAAATTGCATCAAAAACACTTAATTTTCCATCCTTAATGCTTCCTCAAGCACTTAAGAATAATCTATATGGCTACTTGGTAACTATTACTTGAATTCCATTTTAAAACAATTCATCATACTCAAAGCATATGAAGTGTTATACATCATTACTTATTTAATTTATTCGGCAGCGGAAGCAAATGGAATCAATCAAATATGCTCAACTCGATTGAACTAGTCATGAATCTTATCAACATAAGACTTCTTATTTGACGCTAATATCATGTAGATTTATCTCCATAAATCCGGATATTAAAGATGTATTATAATACTCCAAAAGTCTTAAATCATTCCCAATGATCAATATGTCATCCACATATAAGACTAATTAAAATTTCCGTAACTCCCACTAAACTCCATGTATAAACACAATTTCTCGATTCATCGAGAAAAGTTTTATAACATGATCAAAACATTGATTCCAACTCATTGATGTCCTACTTAAGACCCTCTCTTAAGTTTCACATTATCTTAGGATTGCAAGAATCTACAAAACTCAAGACATGTATTGAATACATTCCTTCTAATTGAAGAAGTGGGTTTTAGATTCACTTGCTATATGTATATCATCATAATGAAACACAATCCCTAAGAAGATCCAAATATACTTAAGCATTTCAACTAGTGCAAAAACCCTTTGCCACCAATCAAGCTTTGATATCTAACAATTCACTTGGAATTTATTTCGGATTTTTATGGCTCTAAGCCTTGTATTGAGTTGTGACTTAAACACTCTCATGTAAGTCATATGTTCATTACTTTCAAGAAGTAACTTGAATCAAACAATTTCTTTGTAAGTTGCAAGCTCTTTACTTTCTAAAAGTAACACTAATTCATCATCTTCAACAACTGATGACTTTAACCTCCTAGGTTTTGAAGAAACAACGTCTTACACTAAACGTCTCATGTAGCCAAGAAAGACCAGTTTCTTGCGACATAACATTCTTTGTGGCTCTTGAATAATTTTCTCCCACTCTGTCTTCTAGAAATAAACTTGTATTCTAGAAAGTCAGCTTCACGAGCCACAAACTCGTTGTACTCGTGATTATTGTAAAGAAAAAATGAGCATTTGTTTCTTGTGTAAACTTACAAACATGGTACCCTACCATTTCATATATCATATGATTCGTTTTAGATTTAGTGGAAAAACTAATTTAGACAAAATGATAAAATCCCCAAAAGGATCAAGTAACTCAAAGTAACTTGATTGAAGTCCAAACCATATCGAATAGCGTTTGATTTCTTATCCAACCACACATTATCCCATAATGTGTGTTAAGAGAGATTAACTTGTGATACTATATCATATTTCATTTGGCTTATATCAAATTCTTCACTTTGATAATCCCATCACGACTAAATCGTGATTCCTTGAACTCTTTGAACTTCTTCAAAGATTTCTCTATTTACCTTATTAAGTGAACACATTAGCGTCAACTTAAATCGTTGGTAATAGAAAATGATCAACCTATTTTGGATCAATGATTTACAACCTCGATCTCCTTTTCAACCAAAAGGCACGAGACATCTTGCTTTGAATATAAGATACGCATATACCATAAGATCTAATGGTTTCAAGAGTACTCGATAACTCTTTGCGTTCATCATTCCAGAATTTAGGGTTTAATCTTGGGTTACCAATTTGAGTCTTGCATCATCTACATGATATATCATTCTAGTTTGGTTTAGAATATAATCACCTTTGATAATGGGCTAGCCATACATCAAATCATGGTGTATAGGGTCACAAAAGTGAAACCTCTTTTGTATCTTAACAAGTTTATATTCTTATTTAGAGTTTATGCACTTAATAGTCACAATTAAGTACAACTATAAACCCAAAAACTAGATTCAGTACACAATGACTCTATCTCTCAACATCATTGTTACTAGTCGTCATATTCTAATCATCCTATGTATCAAATACAATGATGAAAACCACCATCGGTTTCTAATATTGACGAAGTAGTATTAGCAAAATTTATGTCAATCAAATAAACATTTAAAGAAGTAGGTTCCATTAGATGTCCCATAACTAACTTGTTGATTCTTCAATAGTTTGGGGTAGTTTCCTTTTTAGCGTCCAACAATTAAGACAATGGAAACTTTATCGGTCGGGATTGATAGGTTTAGTATCGTTATTCTCAATAACTTTACTTTTAACATTACCTTGTATCAATTCCATTCTAATTTTACTTCTTTAAAATCTTATCCTTTTGTTAACGGTTTAAGAGAATGCTCCTACTCATTTCAATAAGTCTTTGCTAAGAGAAGCAAAATTGAAATTCATGAAGACTACTCTTCATTTCATTTGTTTAGTCTTAAAACTTTCATTGAAGTGGTTGCGGTATTTTGGTCAATTTTGATTTCAAACAAATCTAGTTACCAAAATGATTTAACGTTTCAAAATACTTAATTCAATTAAGCATATGAGAAACAATTCATTGTAAGTAGATATGTTAGTCAAGAATCAAAAACCCTTTTGATCACGAATAACTTTTATCTATACTCTTTACAAGAGATCCTTAGCAATGGTTCATATGAGGTTTTAGAAGCAAATTCATATTTGTCTTTAGTTACGATGTTTTGATGGAGATTTGAACTAAAAATCGAAATGATATCGTATAATTTGAGGTAAAGAAATAGAACAATATGACAACGGAATAATAAAAAACAGAACATTTGTCGTTATAAAAATACTTGTAAATAATTTAACAAGTAAAGCATTTATATAGTGACCTCTACCCAACTATTATAAATGATTCCAAGATACAAATTCATATTAACTTGGGCACGGTGTGGCCGATAAATTCCTTATCAATATAACTCGGTGGATTAACTCTTTAATCGATTCTACTTTTAGAACTCTTGGTCGATAAAATTACATTAACATTTATCTTTAGCCCGGAACACATGCAACTACGGTTACGAATACTTCCGTTGAGCTCAATCCAAATTTCGAATAAATGTGTCCATGATCCAAACCCACATTAACTTGGGCACGGTGTGGCCGATAAATCCCTCATCAACATGAATTCGGTGGATAGACATTTATCACCCACTTCCCCTACGTAACAAGGTTTGTACCCCGGTGTGGCCGAGTGCACTCCCTCACGAAATAGGTTTTCATGGTTTCTACTTTTTCGTAAGGCTAAGTCTCAATTATTTATTTTAGCGAGAGGTCATGTCAATTTATTATTTATCACTTTTAAGTGAACTAAAGCGGTGAACTACGATAATTGTAATTGACACGGTCGATAAACTCGATAAAATGATAATGCATGTTTTAGTTATGGCGATTTAGCGATGCATGCAACATAAAAATAAAATGCAAAGCATAAATTAAATCCTAGTATGGCCTTCCTAGAATAGTAAATCTAATAAACTATTACAAATTCGGAAACCAACTCCTTTGGTCCCTTGAACTTCGGTCTTGGCACGCATTTCAAGGCTACACTTCTTTAATGGATCGCCTTCTCGAGTGGCACCGTCTTCAAGGAACTCCGGAATAAATAAATTACATAATAAATTATATAATTTCCTATTATACATTTGTAATTAAAAATAAAAATAAATCTATTAAATTACAAAACGGTGATACGAGATCACAATAAATTACAACCGAATCGATATTCCCATTCATTTCGGGTAATATCAATTAAAACTAAGGCCATACTACGTAAAATTACATAATTCAAAAATTACATAAAATTAAAATATGACAATCATAAATAAAATGCAGCATTATAATATGTATGAACATGCCCAATGTTATGCTAAATCGCCTTTTAAGAGCCAATATCGTATATTAATCGGTTTTTACGGATTTGCGTGATTTAACTTATTAAAATCACAATAATTACATAAATTCATATTTATGTACAAGTTAATTACCCTAACCATATTAGGACTCAAAATTAGTCTTCACTAACATTTTGACAATAACTAAACTTGATTCCTTAATATTGTTCATAAATGGACCCAAAATACAAAATTATGCTATAAACTTCAAAGTAAATTATAAGAATTTCAAATAATTTCAAAATTTGAAATTTAAACTCATGAACATTCTGAAAAAATACCATGACTCTCATAATGTTCAAAACTTAGGTTAAAAATTTCGAAGATTTATCGAGAAAAAACAATGTTGAGGTTTATCGGATTTAACAATTATGACCATAAAAAATGAGAAAAATTATATTCATTAACTTTTCACTTTTAGATCTGAAATATATGATAAAATACAACATGTGACGTTTTTCCTTTAGTCATGAAGTATGTTTTAGCATTATTACTAATTATAGTCACTATTTATGTGATTTTTCATCAAAAATTCATAAATCATGCATAAAGACTTCATTATAGCCAAATATTTTACACACATCTTGTAAAATTGCATGTGATAACATACTAAATTTACATTACCAGATTCGAAATATAACTCATATTAACCTATTTACCCATTTAAATACAATTTTAATTTGAAAAATCCATATTTCGAGCAAAACAACTCATTTTATCATGAACTTTACAGGCCATCAGTAGATAATATATGTGAAAACATATCCCAAAACCACTGAAAAACTCAAAGTTTAGCTATTTTTCGTTTAAAAATGACATTTTTATCATAAAAATCACATTTTAATGCCAATATTATATAAAATGAACAATAAAATCCATAAATAAACCAAAAAATCTTAAATACATTTTAGGACCAGAAACTTTAACATACAAATAAATTTCGTGATATTTCATAATAAACACAAATTTATAAGTTTTGTTTGTTAATCTTATAACTCGGAAAAACAATAACCGATTTGCATGCAAACAACCTAATGCTCTGATACCGCTTGTTAGAAATCATTAATCTCATTAATTTACATATTCATATATGTGAGAAATTATTTAGTCATAAAATAATTACAAATCTTATGCATGCAAACAAAAATAGAAGTAGAGAATAAATCATCAATCTTACTATATGATTTCGGTTTTATGGGCACCAACAAGATCTCCTTCTTGTTAGTTCTTGAGCTTTCCAATAATGGATGAACAAGATTCAAGTTTAGAATCTCTCCCAAAATCATATACCCAAAGAAATCTCTTAATAACTAATATTATTTTGTACTAGAAATAATATAAGTCTTACTATAAAATTGACACAAAAATTATAGTTTTGCTCTTGAAAAATCGGTTCCACAGGGAGTATTTGTGAGGTTTATTTCTCTAGAATTTTCATAAGATGTAGAGAGAATAATGGTAATTTCTTGCACTAGAAATTCTATGTGAAAAATGAATGAATAATAGAGTGGAAAAACTTTGCCTTTTCCTCATGCAAAACCGGTTGGAGGGGGAAGAGTGCCCTATGCATGGGCTTATTTTTCTACACAAGAAGATAGGCATACAAGGCTAGTCCCTAGAGGTAATAATCATGTTCCTATTTAAAATAAAAACACAATATTAATTCTCATACTCCCTCCATAATATTAGTTATTAAGAGATTTCTTTGTCCTCTTGGATCAGAGTTAGGAGGGAATTCATTTTTGGTTTTGTAGTTGAGGATGGCTTGGTACCACGGTTCATCATGATTTTCCTCGTCGTTGTTGATGGCGCAAATGTGAGCTGGCTCGCTCCTTCTCTCGACACATAGAGGCATCGATGTCATGTCGTCAGGTATGTTGACGAGCGCGGCAAGCTTTGCCAGGACATCAACAAATTGATTCTCCTCTCGTGGCAAGTGGAAGTAGTCAACTTGGTCGAAGAACTCGGCCTCTTGATCGATTTTCGCTCGGTAAGAAGCTAAGCTGTCACTTCGGATTTTCCATGATCCAGACACTTGATTGATGATGAGTGACAAATCACCGTGGACCCTCAGTCTCTTGATGCCAAGTGTTATGGCTGCTTGTAGGCCGATGAGGCATGCTTTATATTCGGCGGCATTGTTGGTGACGGCGAAGTCTAGTTTGACCGAGATCGGAACATGTTCTCCCTCTGGCGATATCAGAAGGATCCCTACCCCGAAGCCTCTCAGATTAGATGCACCATCGAAGTATAGGTCTCATGCGTCGGAGTCGGAACAAAGGATGTCCTCGTCAGGAAGTGACCATGTGTTTGTCGTTGGATCCTCGTTGACGGGATTCTCCGCCGGGAAATCGGCGACTGCCCTTCCCTTGAGAACCTTGAGGGGTACGAACTTGAGATTAAATTCAGATAGCATGAGTGTCCATCTAGACAGCATTCCCTTTAGTACGGGTTTCTCGAAGATGTACTTGACCGGGTCCATCTTGGAATAGATGTGGACCGTGTAGCTGAGCATATAGTGCCGCAGCTTCTTTGTTGACCATACTAGGGCAAGACATGTCTTTTCCAGTTGGGTGTACCTTGTCTCATACTCAATGAACTTTTTGCTGATGTAGTAGATGGCTCGTTCTTCGCCGTCGATTGCTTGTGCTAGCATAGCTCCCATGGTTGTGTCGGTGATAGTTAGGTATAGGGATAAGGGAATCCCTTGTTGCGGTGGCATGAGGACAGGTGGTTTGGATAGGATTTCCTTTATCTTGTCGAAGGCCTTTTGACAGTCGTCGTCCCAATCGGTGTGATCGGAGGCGCGAAGTTTCTTGAAGATCGGTTCACAAATCATGGTGAGCTTGGCTATGAAGCGGCTGATGTATTGAACTTGGCCGAGAAATCCCCGAATCTCCTTCTCGTTCTTATGCCGAGGCATTTGCTGAAGGGCTTTGATTTTGGTTGGATCAATCTCAATGCCACTTTTACTGACGACATGTCCCAAGAGTTTTCCGGAAGTGACTCCTAATGCACATTTCTGAGGATTTAGTCTCATGTTAAATTTTCGCAGACGAGCGAAGAATTTCCGGAGGGCGTTGATGTGGCCGTCCCGTTATTTTTATTTGACGATCATATCATCGACATATACGTATACCTCCTTGTGCATCATATCATGTAGGAGAGTGGTAGCGGTTCTTTGATAGGTTGCTCTGGCATTGATGAGACCGAAAGGCATGACCGTATAGCAATATGTACCCCACTGTGTAGTGAATGCAGTCTTGTGCATGTCTTCCTCAACCATTTTGATCTGGTTGTACCCAGCATACCCGTCCATGAATGATAGGAGAGCGTACTCGGCGGTATTGTCCACCAGAATGTCAACATATGGCAGAGGGAAGTCGTCCTTTGGACTTGCCTTGTTCAGATCCCTGAAGTCGACGCAAACCCGAATTCTCCCGTCTTTCTTTGGTACAGGAACAATTTTGGCCCCCCAGTCAGAATACTTAGACACTTTGATGAAACCGGCCTTGAACTGTTTATCCACTTCTTCTTTGATTTTCAGGGCCCATTCAGGGCGCATCCGGCGCAACTTTTGCTTCACGGGTTTAGCTCCGGGTTTAATGGGTATCATGTGCTCTGCAATTTCCCTGTCAATCCCAGGCATATCTCTATAGGACCAGGCGAATACGTCCTTGTATTCGTGCAGGAGGTCAATGAATTGTCCTCTTTCCGAGGGGTCAAGGGTTGTCCATATCCTAAGTTCTTGAGGTGTGTTGTTGGTTCCTACGTTAATAGGTTCGGTCTCCTCAATGATGGGGGTCCTGGTTTCTCGTTTGTCAAGTTCTTTGGCTAAGTGAGGTGGGTAGTCACTCAAGTTGATTCGGAATTGCATTGCAGTTAAGTTGATTCAGAATAGTCATTCAGAATTGCATTGCGTTCATTAAGTTGATTCGAGCGAAAAGCTCGGACAGGACAGACATCTCATGGTCGGTCAGAGGCGACACAACAGAGGAGGTGGCCCCTGGAATAGGCTCCAGGTTGTCACCTTCCATGGGAGTGGGAACGACCTTAGTTGACTAAGCCTCTGAAGCAGCCATAAGCTTGTGATAAAACAGCGGGAATGGGACCTTGACTGGGTCATCAAGAGTGTTAGGAGCTAAGACAGACTCTGACTTCGACTCAGGCTCATATTCTTCTTCACTTCCCTCTTTGAACATAGGGCCTTCTCTAGTTGTAATCTTGAGAATGCGGCCTTGGCGATCCGTCCACTTGACAGTTTTCCTCCAGCTTTATGTGGCTTTCTCTGGGTCAGTATCAGAGATTAAGGCGGTTGGGTCAAACTGGTTGTCCCTTAGAGCAATGTTGATGATGTCCTCATACTTGAGGTGCTTGATGTTATCTTCCCCAAAGAGGAGAGTGACAGCTTGTCCGTCGAGGTATAGGGATGACTTAGACTCGGTTGATGCAGCTTCGGTGTTGTTGGGGATGAAGTAGCAGTCCTGGAAGACTTCTACACCCGGGTACCTGACCTTGGCCACAAAGTCATAGATCGGCTCCGGAAAGCCGTGGTAGAGCTCGGACTCTCCCTCGGGGACAAAGTATCCATTGAGGGTCAGATGATAGGGACGGAGGATAACTCCGTGGTTCTTGCGCTTCCGAATTAGGAGGTTCATCTCCTAGATATCTTCATCGGTAGGTTCATAGCCCAGCCCGAAGGGGATATTAGGGACCTTAGCCTATTTCAAGGGAGGTAAGGTGCTTTTTAGCGGATTGAGGGGTAAACCCGGGAAATAACCCTGGCGCATCAGAATGCGGTTGACCGTGAGGTTGGCAAACGGGTCACAATCAGAGGGTGCTGATTCATCAGTTACGGCATTCACAGCTTGAAATCCCCATATCTCGTTGTCGTCCTCCTCGATGGTTTGGGAGGCTATTCCCTTCTTCATGACGGCTTTGATCGGAGAAGCGGGAATTGTGATCGTCTTCCCGTTGAAGGGGAACTGATTTTCTGATGAAGGGTTGAGGTAACCGCCTTGACGGCGTGGATCCAGGGACGTCCCAGAAGCATGTTGAAGGAGGCGTCGATGTCGACTACCTGGAAACTGGTTTGCCTTTCCAGTGGTCCGGTTGCAACGGTTAGAGTGGTAAGCCCTGCGACCTTACGACGAGTGTCGTCATAAGCGCGTACTCCTTGATTGGTTGGGACCAAATCAGTTTCCTTGATACCCAGTTTGTGAGCTGTTTTGAGGGGAATGACATTAACCGCGGATCCGTCATCCACAAGAACCACAGGCACATTTTTTTTGAGGCACTGTACGGTGATGTACAGGGCCAGGTTATGGTTGGCTCCGAAGGGAGGGATATCTTCATCAGAGAAGATGACCGGGTTGTTCAAGTCGGGGACATCCCTTGTCACGTGTGCCACTACTTCTTCGGGGGAGGAGGTAGAGGGCACAGTCAGTTTTCCCAAGGCTTGCAGTATAGCTTGCCGATGTTCGAAGGATGTAGCAATCAGTTGCCAAATTGAGATTTTGGCTTTTGCTTTCTGCAGTTGTTTGAGGATCGAATTCTCGGGAGCCTTCGGTTGAGTGTCCACGTCTGGGACAGTTTGGTCATTCGTAGTTGGAGCGACCGGGTAAGATGACCGATCTCTTTTGCCTGTTTCTCTTTCCCTGGGACTATATAGATATCCTCAGCATCATCTCTCCAGATACCATTGATTTCGGGATCTCGAGGGTACCTCAAAGGGATATTCCTCGGTGGGCAGTTTTTGTGAGGGAGATTTTTATGAGGGTAATTTTTGTGAGGGTAGTTTTTGTGAGGTTGATTATTGTGGGGGTGATTGATACGTCTGTCGTGTATCTATCAAAAATAAACTAACTAGACTAACTATATAGCTAGGGAAGTCAGGTCGATCTCCTCAGGGAGGCAAGATATCTGTAGAAGTCCGTCTATTTGGTCACAAATGGGGGGGGGGGGGGTTGTTTAAATTGTTTTCTAAACTAAAGGTTTTAAGGAAGAGAAATAGAGAAAAGAGCAGTAAAGGCAGAGAAATAGATTTAAACTATCAGATAAAAGGGGACATGTCAGGATTTCGGTTCACTACGGTAGTCCAGTGACTCAACTGTAAACAACTCAGACGAATTAATGCAACACGGATATGGAAAGGTCCTTTCGGTCCACTTTCTATCCTAAATTACCACTAACTTAACTTTCATTCTTGTCAGGGTAGTCTACTGTTCATAGCACGCCTATTTAGTCCAATCTTTCGATCCAGGATTAATTTTAGCCAGATTAAAAGGTGACTCAGAAGCGTGAACTCAACTAAGTCGGTAAAATACAATTAAATTGCTATGGTGACAGAGTCTCATAATTAATTCATCTAACCTATTTACTACATCGTCACGTTTCAACCGTAGATCCCCTAATCCCAACATGAAAGAAACTTAGCTACTCATATCGCTATTAATATCAAAACTAACAATCAACACTGAATTAACAATAAACATGATGAAATAACAAATAAAATGCATAAAAGAGAATTAGGGCAGAAATTGAATATAACTAAACGAAGAATTAAAGCAAACAAAAGAGAGATTATTATTAAGAAAAGAGGAAGGGATTACAATCGTGCGAATCCGGCGTAAAGAACACAAAATCCGAGCAAAACAATCCCCAGAACAAGGTTACAGTGAAGGGAGAAAAGTAACGCAGTCTTGAATATTAGATAAAAGCTAAGTAGTGAATGAAATCTGATAATAGATGACCTAGCTCATGCGTGCTTAAATAGGAAAATAACTAAGTTTATCGAAATAAAACAACTCACGGGCTAATTAAAGCCCATGACAGCAGAAACCACTCGATCGAGTGGAATAAAACCACTCGATCGAGCAAAACTCAGGACAATCTACTCGATCGAGTAGAATAGTTACTCGATCGAGTAACCTCTCTTTCAGCACTTCTGGATCGAGTAGAAAACTACTCGATCGACCAACTGGGAGTATAAAAACCACTCGATCGAGTGGTAAAACTGCTCGATCGAGTCTTCTGTCTTCAATTCAGCTTAGACTCGTCACCGACTGCCTCGTAAACCGTGCCTTCACGCATTCCAATGGAGTATCTCACTCTGGAAAATCCCGTCTCCTCTAAATGCATGCAAAAAGGACGAAAAAGGGTACGATTCCACTACTTTCTCGTTCATTTCTACAAAATGGACAAAACGAACCAAAGTAGCCAATTCGGGGCATAGTACTATATAAACAGTACAAAAATGCATAGAAATACGTGCTGAAATAGGCTAAAAAGACTATATAATATGCACGTATCAAATCTCCCCAAACCGAACCTTTACTCGTCCTCGAGTAAACTAAAATGCAACTAATGGAACGGAAATGATAACTCAGAGCTAGCTTAACTTGTCTACTTGAACAAGTTTAATGCAACAAAAACTAACAGTTATAGCTAAGCAGTCAATACGCAAACGAGTTATAAGCTGTTCAGAAATATAGCCACCCTATCGACCTTGCAAGACCAACAAAATCGGACTCTCTCGTGGTCACTCTTCTCTCATGAAGAAAAGGGTGAATGTTATATGTAAAAGAGAGAAGGAAAGACAGTCACTCACCTAACTGCGACCTACATAGCATGCATGCAACAAAAATGAAAGACAATTTAAGTACTAATGCACACACTCCAACCAATAATGTCCGTCACAGCCGAGGGCTTACAAAAGATATGGGAATAGTGAGGTAAAAGCGTCAAGCTAGTTCCTAACAGGACCATAATAAACCATCCAAATCTCAACTGACTGAAAAACTAAGTACAAGTGCCCTTCATTTGGCACACAACTCACTAAACTCAAACACAATCTCCTCAAAAATATAGAATAAGAATGGAGGAGTTAGACGGTCACAAACTTTCCTTTTTTAACACCGTCTAAAAAAAACAAACCAAACAAATCAAACTTTTTCAAACCTCTTTTTTTTTTCTTCACGTTCACTGTACACGTGAATTTTTCTCTTTTCATTTTTTTTCTTTTCACGTTTTTTTTCTTTCTTCTTCACGTTTTACTCTTTTCTTTCTTTTTCAATTCTTTTTTTTTCTCTTTCCTCCTTCCTTTATTTTCACCAACTCCATACAAAAGATACGGGCCAAACTGCAGACGGAAAATCATACCACAAAAGACATACTAAACTAGTTTGACTAGGCAGGCTTAATTTGGGATGTAGCTAATGGGTCAAAAAGGCAAGTTTTGGATAAAGTGGAGCAAAATGGGTGAAAAATATAAGAAAAGGGGAAAAATTGAAAGCACCTCCCTGCATGTGACACCAACCACAAACCCGAATATGTGCATTTGACAAGAAATTGAACGTCATAAAAGTGCAAAAATGATGAACATGCTATGCAAGGAGTACTACTCTCAATTCCTAATGAACCGGTGATGAACGTCACCAGTTATGGGTTCTAAAACTCAGAATTTATGGAGTAGTTTGCCAATTTATCAGGTCAAGTCTAAACAGTCAGCTATATTTGAACAGAAACTCGTAGACTATGCATATGACAAAGCTAATAACTATCAAAAGAAGTGCAAGGCTCAAGTAAAATTGACAAGTTATAGTGCAGTTTCATCACGGAAATCTACCGTTCCGACTCAACCTATATGCAAAAATAAACGTGAATATTTTTGAATTTTTGAAATTTTCTAAATTTTTTTGCTTTTTTGAATTTTAATGAAGTAAAAAAAATACAAATGCAAACTGAAAAATAAACGTGAATGCAAAACAAATGCAAATGCAGACTCAAAAGGATGCAATACCCTCCCCAAACCAAAACGGACAACGCCCTTGTTGTCCTCCAGCATACACCAGCAGATATATACAGGGGAACGGGAATATGCAACCAATAAAGAATAAAAGTAATAAAATAAAAGGAGACAAAAGTAAAAGAGTAAGATATATATACAAAACGTGAACTTCCCCAAACCAGCCAGAAAACTGGGGAAGTGAGTAGACCAACAGCTACCCATCAGCGTCGTCGTCGTCGTCCACCACCGTGAACTCCGGATCAGCCTCCTCCTCTCTCCTCCTCCGCTCCTCAGCTCGAGCTCTCTCCACTGCCACCTCATGGTCCTCGTCCTCGTCCTCCTCAGCAGACTCCGGGTACCCCTCAGCTGGGTACCGGTAGAAGAAAGGGTGTGGCCAGCCCTCTGGGATCGGACGGTGTCGCCTCAAGTGGTACTCGTACAGAGGGTGCAAGGTAAGAGCTAAGTCCCTCTCCATACGAGCCTGTCGCTCTGCAATCTCAAGCAACAAACTGTCACGGCGCCCTTGTTCCATGACCGCGGACGCCACAAAGGGTGGAGGTGGTACGAAAGTAGCCGGTAGGACCGGCTGTGCCTGTGTCTGGTCGGTGGGTGGAGGATTAGGAGTAGGAGTAGAGGTCGGGATGGGAGTAGCCGTGGAAGGCTGGGCACTCCCGGCAGGTGTAGACCCCTCGCCAGTCTAATGTCTACGCCGCTTCTTGGCGGCGGGTAAAGTGGAGGGTGGTCGGAGTGTAAGGTGGTAGTCCGATGGAGGTGGCAGTCGGGCGCCCCTAGCGACAGTAGGCAAAGGGGCTAGACGGAGGAGAGTGTCATAGGGTAAGTCCACAGACAAGGAACCGTCTATCTTCCATGTCTGGTAGTCTACAGTCAGCCAATGCTGAGAAAGCATGGCATCCAGACTCAGATACCTCTCCCCGCGGAGGTACTGCAAGTCACGAGGCCAAACGGGGAAAAGGGAACGGGCAAGGATGGTGGCTATGCCACCGCAGGCAATAGATCCCATCTCTTTCAGCCCCTGGGCCTGAAAGTACTGGGCGGTCAAGTAGGCAATGTTGAGGGTAAAAGGACCCTCACAGTCAACGTTCAGGTAATCGCCCAGGATGGAGAGCTCGGTGTTGGTGATGTTGTTCGGCTCCTTTCGGCCGAAGATGGTGCTCCTTATCAATCTAAGAAAATAACGGGCAGGGGGAAGGTGAACCTGTGCGAGCTTTCGCTCGGTAAAGGTGGTCTGGGCCAAAGTCCGCCAAAGGTGACGAATGACACTCCTAGGGGCAGTAGCGTCGCCCGTAGAGGAGAGTCCAAGTCTGGTACCAAAGTCCTCTAAAGTCATCTGAATGGTCTGGTTGAATAACCGGAAAGACACAGAAGAAACAGTGGGGGCAGCGTCGTGTGCCCCGGAGGAGAAGGTGAAGGAGCTGAGGAACTCAAGACTCAGCTTCAGAACGGTACGGCCGCTCATAGTAATGAGGCCAGTCATCCCCGTGCCCCGTAGAAGCTCAAAAACCGACTCGTAGATACCGAGTCTCTCAAGTGCCGGTTTATCTAAAAACCGGGAAGGTACAAACTCGCAGCCTAGGAGGTGATAAAACCTCTTACGATGTATGGCGTTAATAAAAAGTACCTGCGGGTAGTCTGGGTGAGAGTCGAGGGAGGTGTCCCCTCGAACAGTAACCGTGCCAGAAGGAGAAGCGGCTGAAGTAGAAGGTGCAGCAGAAGTAGAGGTAGCAGGAGCTGGTGCAGAACGGGAACGTCCACGACCTCGGCCCCGGCCCCTAGAACCCGAAGTAGAAGCTCGTGCAGTGACGGTGCTAGGAACTAAGGCTGCTCGATTGGCTGCTGCAGCTGCAGGTGAGTCCGCCACAGGTGTGAAAATTGCTGCTGGAGTAGAGGGTGTGGCTGCTGTGGCCACCACTGACGAAGAAAGGCTAGTAGTAGTGCTAGCAGTGGCGGTGGCCGTAACTGAGTAGCAACCGAAACAGAGCTAGCAGCAGAGCTAGCTGGGGCAAAAACAGATCCGGTAGCTGAAACTAAGAACACAGGGGCTGCGGTACTAACTGAAGTGGAGGCGGTGGTAACAGCAGGGACCACCGTCTCAGTCAAGGATGGACTAGAAGACGAGCTAGTGGAGGGTAGAGAGCTAGAATCCATCCTGTATACAAAGGGCAGGGGACATGATAAGATAACAGTGGCTAAACAGCAAGAAAACCAGCATGGTAACAGCATGATAGTCCCCAAACAGTCGAAAAAATTCGACTTCAGCCCACAAATTCCCAATATTCCTCAAAACTTTCAAATTAAAGCATGTAAACAGCGATAGGGGCGGGATAGCAAGTATCAACAGCAGCAATTAAATAACAACTGAGGTGAATTAAGCATGAAATCATGAAGACAAGTATGACAGTCGAAAACCCAGTATGACAGTCGAAAATTTCGACTAAAAATCACCTCTTAAAGCAAATCTCGCGCAAAATTCGAATTTAAACATGTTAAAGCAATGAGGAATGGGGATTGATCATCAAGTAAGGTAAAGAAGGGCAAACAATGACAGTTAAAGTCGAAAAATTCGACTAAACAAAGAATTTCGAAACCCTATCCAAATTACCTCATAAAAATTCGAAATAAATGAAATTAAAATGAAATGAGGATGGACGAACTACTTACTTGATGAGAATAACCTACAAATTGCAATTAATCTTCAAATAATAAGCTAAAAAGGCGATTTTTCGATCGAAAAACCGCGAACCCTAAACCCGCTAATAAACCGTGAAAATGGCACAAATCAAGGGGGAAATAAGGGGTTTTGAACGATTAATTAGCAAGCAACAAGATGTAGGTGACGGATTTGGTATGAGGGCAAGAAAAAAAGGGATTTGGGGATGTTTTAATCGCAATATAGGAAGGGTTAGTCGAAAATTTGGGGAAGAATGAAATTAGAACCAAAAACAAAGAAGTTAAGGAAAAACTCCCTGCGTCCTTTGCGATTTCACTCGATCGAGTGGTTTGGAACTACTCGATCGAGGACTTTGATAATTCATCCACTCGATCGAGTAGAATTTTACTCGAACGAGAACTCCTCATTTGTGCTTTACTCGATCGACTGAACTGGAATCACTCGATCGACCACAATTCACTCGATCGAGTACTAAAAGTACTCGATCGAGCTCTTTTTCTCGCGTAAGCTCTTTAATTCGCCATTCTTCCTTTATATTTGCGTAAATTTCCCCAAACCTGCATAGAAACACGCGCAAAAATATCCCAAAATACCAAATACGCAAAGTAACAGTCTATAGTCTTAAATCTACGATAAAAATTGTCTAAAAACTAATTGTCCTAATTAAAAGCAATAACAAAAATTCAACGGGAAATTAAAAATTATTTTTTACAAGATGTTACACGGGGCATTTCACCGCTCAATTTCCAAGGCAATTCAGTAGCCCCTTGGAGGGCTCCTGACTGGAGGACGTCATCTCAGCAACATTGATTGTCCTCTTCAGCTTCCGCGAGCTTGAATTTGGATCATTTAATTCTTTAGGAGGGGAATAGTTCACATCCACATATGCACGAACTTTCCTCGTCCTTGCTCCTTTATCACCGGATTTAGCATCGTCACTCCCAATTTGATTGACATTAATTGCACAATGCCCTTTGACAACTCCTTCATTGCTTTCATCTGTACCTGCAGCAAGGAAAACAGACGAACTTTCCTCCTTTTTGCTCTCAACCTGAGGCGGAGGGGTAACAATAACAGCACAATGCTCCAAATTTTCATTTGGAGTGTCAATAATAGGGTTAATAGAAGAGAGGGCATTGCAAGGCTGAGCTTGCATGGGAGCCCTCCGGAACTTAGACTGATGGAATATCAGCTCCTCATCCCCTACCTGAAAAGTCAACGTCTTACCCCCGACGTCTATTCCGCAGGCGTGAGACAAAAATGGTCTCCCTAAAATAATAGGGGTATGTGCATCTTCGGGGATGTCTAAAACAACGAAGTCAACGGGAATAAAGAACCTCCCGATCTTAACAGGTACGTCTTCTATTACACCTAGTGGCCGTGATATACTACGGTCGGCCATCTGGACAGTCATCTTGGTGCAATTGAACTTTGTCAAACCAAGTCTCTTAGCCAGAGATAATGGTAAGACACTCACGCTAGCGCCTAGATCGCATAACGCGTTATCAATCAAATGGGTACCAATATGACATGGAATTGAGAAACTACTCGGATTTGACTGTTTTGGAGGTAACTTATTTTGAACTAGGGCTGTCCCCACCTCAGTCAAAGCTACTGTCTCATTATCACTAATATTCCTCTTACGTGTTAAAATTTCTTTCATAAATTTAAGGTAAGAGGGTACCTGTGTCAGCAG
Organism: Silene latifolia; assembly: GCF_048544455.1. Taxonomy (NCBI): domain Eukaryota; kingdom Viridiplantae; phylum Streptophyta; class Magnoliopsida; order Caryophyllales; family Caryophyllaceae; genus Silene; species Silene latifolia. Next base: position 61,592,559 of record NC_133526.1, on the reverse strand, counting down.
TTCGGCGAACAACACAGTGACTTGTAAGCTTCTCAAAATTTCGGCAAATTTGCCAAATTGTTGGTTAGCTTTAGTATTCTGTAGATGCCTCGGGAAGGGAGCCGTGATGGGTATCTTGAGTCCCTTATTTCTCTCTTCCAATGTGTCAGCCGGATCAAGTTTTGTATCCTTTGGACGCTTCTTTCCTCTCGAACGAGGTCTTTCCGGTGATTTCTCACTTAATCGAGCACTAGCAGGCTCTCGATCAAGCAGTCCGTTATCCATACTACTCGATCGACCAAAATTCCCATTCGATCGAGTAGTTTCTACAATAACATCACTCGATCGAGTAGAAAATTCACTCGATCGAGCAGTCGCCTTTTCCTGTTCACTCGATCGAGTAGAAATTCCACTCGATCGAGTACTTTCATCATCAAATCTGCTCGATCGACCTCCAGAAACTAGTCGATCGAGCACTTTCTTAGCCGTCAGCTCATTTCCTTCGACAGAACACTGTTTATCAGCTATATTTTCCTTCCTCTGGTCTGATTTCAGCATTTCTGGTCCCTCATATGAACGACCGCTTCTCAAATTGATTAAATTTACCGTCTCATGTGGATTTTTCTCAGTTTGAGACGGTAATTGACCCCGCTTTCTTGTGGATTGATTCGTGGCTAAGCTGGGCAACTTGAGTTTCAAGTGCCTTAATGGATGCATCTTTCTGTTGATCACTCAGCTGCCACTGCTTTGTAAAAGACTGCAACATAGACTTTAGCTCACCAATCTCACTCACCCCTCCAGAAGATGATGCTCCGTGATTGGGAGGAGGGAAGGAAGGAGGCTTCTGAAAGCCTTGTTGATTCTTATATGGAGGAACATACGGCTGCTGCTGGTGCGGAGGAGGGGTAGGATTGATCACATTTTGACTAGTCCACCTCAAATTGGGATGGACTGCCCCTTGGTTGTTATAATAGGAACCCCCTCCTTGCCTATATTGTTGAAAGGCAAGGACTTGTTCCTTCTCCATAAGACAGCCAACAGCAGTGTGACCGTCATTGCTCCCACACCTCTCACATGTGACGATCTCCCCTCTAGTAAGCACATGGACCGTCTGAGGCTCCCCAGTAGAGTGTAATTCCAACTTGTCAAATCTAGCATTCATGGCTTCCAGCTGAGCCATGATCTGCTTATCAACTGCATGAACTGTTCTAATACCATCCCTCGGGTTTCCATACTCAGCACTATGATTCGCCATCTTTTCAATAAGGGCCCATCCCTTATCATCATCGGTATTTTCCTGGAATCTCCCATTAGATGACGCATCAAGTATGGCTCTGTGGTCATCATACAGCCCATTGTAGAACTGGTTAGATATAAACCATGGGTCAAAACCATGGTGAGGAATAGACCTCACCAACTTCTTGAATCGGGACCATGCCTCATATAAAGTCTCATCGGGAGCCTGCCTGAAACTGGTAATCTTGGCCCTCAGCTGATTGGTGCGCTGTGGAGGAAAATATCTCTTGTAAAAGGCAAGAGTAAGAGACTCCCAATCTGTAACCCCTGCAGCTGTGCGGTCCAAATCAGTCAGCCACTCCCTAGCTGAATCAGTCAAAGAAAAAGGAAACAGAACTTTCTTAATCTTGTCTTGAGTTACCCCCTTAGTGGCGGGGATAGTAGAACAGTAGTCTGTAAAGACCTCCATGTGCTTCCTCGGGTCTTCACCTGCCACACCTCTGTAAAGATTTCTTTCCACCAGATTGATGTAGGAAGGACGGATGTCAAATGTATTCCCATCCTCAGTCTGGAGATTGAAACCCTTTGGAATTGAGGATGCTTTAGGCACCGAATGACTGGAAAGTTTTGGCATCTTTACTTGTTGATCGGCAAAAATAGGAATATCTTCTGCGAAAACAGAATGATGTAGCTCTGGCTCGAAATTACTCAAGTCTTCCTTTCGTGATTTTCTCTGCAGACGGAGTCTATGCCTGAATAATCTCTCTGGCTCTGAATCAACGTAAACTAACTCAAACCTCTCTGACCTGGGCATAAACAACACTGAAAGAAAATAAATAAGAACTGCCTCAAGGAATAAAAATTCTCTGAGACGGATAAAAAAATAAACGAAACAAAGACAGATAGGGCAATTGCCTCCCCGACAACGGTGCCAAAATTTGATACGTCTGTCGTGTACCTATCAAAAATAAACTAACTAGACTAACTATATAGCTAGGTAAGTCAGGTCGATCTCCTCAGGGAGGCAAGATATTTGTAGAAGTCTGTCTATTTGGTCACAAATTGGGGGGGGGGGGTGTTTAAATTGTTTTCTAAACTAAAGGCTTTAAGGAAGAGAAATAGAGAAAAGAGCAGTAAAGGCAGAGAAATAGATTTAAACTATCAGATAAAAGGGGAAATGACAGGATTTCGGTTCACTACGGTAGTCCAGTGACTCAACTGTAAACAACTTAGACGAATTAATGCAAGATGGATATGGAAAGGTCCTTTCGGTCCACTTTCTATCCTAAATTACCACTAACTTAACTTTCATTCTTGTCAGGGTAGTCTACTGTTCATAGCAGGCCTATTTAATCCAATCTTTCGATCCAGGATTAATTTTAGCCAGATTAAAAGGTGACTCAGAAGCGTGCACTCAACTAAGTCGGTAAAATACAATTAAATTGCTATGGTGACAGAGTCTCACAATTAATTCATCTAACCTATTTACTACATCGTCACGTTTCTACCGTAGATCCCCTAATCCCAACATGAAAGAAACTTAGCTACTCATATCGCTATTAATATCAAAACTAACAATCAACAATGAATTAACAATAAACATGATGAAATAACAAATAAAATGCATAAAAGAGAATTAGGGCAGAAATTGAATATAACTAAATGAAGAATTAAAGCAAACAAAAGAGAGATTATTATTAAGAAAAGAGGAAGGGATTACAATCTTGCGAATCCGGCGTAAAGAACACAAAATCCGAGCAAAACAATCCCCAGAACAAGGTTACAGTGAAGGGAGAAAAGTAACGCAGTCTTGAATATTAGATAAAAGCTAAGTAGTTAATGAAATCTGATAATAGATGACCTAGCTAATGCGTGCTTAAATAGGAAAATAACTAAGTTTATCGCAATAAAACAACTCACGGGCTAATTAAAGCCCATGACAGCAGAAACCACTCGATCGAGTGGAATAAAACCACTCGATCGAGCAAAACTCAGGACAATCTACTCGATCGAGTAGAATAGTTACTCGATCGAGTAACCTCTCTTTCAGCACTTCTGGATCGAGTAGAAAACTACTCGATCGACCAACTGGGAGTATAAAAACCACTCGATCGAGTGGTAAAACTACTCGATCGAGTCTTCTGTCTTCAATTCAGCTTAGACTCATCACCGACTGCCTCGTAAACCGTGCCTTCACGCTTTCCAATGCAGTATCTCACTCTGGAAACTCCCGTCTCCTCTAAATGCATGCAAAAGGGACGAAAAAGGGTACGATTCCACTACTTTCGCGTTCATTTCTACAAAATGGACAAAACGAACCAAAGTAGCCAATTCGGGGCATAGTACTATATAAACAGTACAAAAATGCATAGAAATACGTGCTGAAATAGGCTAAAAAGACTATATAATATGCACGTATCAGTGATTATTGTGAGGGTGATTATAGTGAGGTGCATGCCAGAATGGTCGCGTGAGCAATCCTTCCTAGTGAGGGTAGTCTTGGGTGCTTAGGGGACCCTCCCTCGGGCGTGGTGTTGGAGGATTGAAAATCAGTCGTCGTTAGGCGTCGTTAAGTCGGGTAATTCTTTCGGAGAGACTGGCTATAACTTCCTCAACTTGTTGGAACATGGCAAGCATGGTTGCGGCGCTGAACACAAATACCCCGTCCGAGGCATACTTCTCCAGGGCATTCACCTCGTCATCAATTGGTAAGATGAGGTGTGAGCAATCCAAGGTTGGCTCATCATCGGAGATAGCATGGATTCCCAAAGGGTTCGTCTTGTTGTTTTGTTTAGTCGGCGGAGGCAAAGGTAATTCCCCTTTCTCGATCATGTCTTGAATGACGTGTTTGAGTTTGAAACAGGTTTCCGTGTCATGACCTTTCCCTTGGTGGTATTGGCAGTAGGCATTAGGGTTCCAGAAGCGGGATTTATTAGCATCAGACGGACCCGGGGTGGGTCCGATCGGTTGTAATTTCCCTTGGTCTGTAAGCCTTTTCAGGGCGCTTGCCTATGTTGGTGAACACTCTTTGAGGGCGCTCAGCTCTCTTAGCGGTTGGTTTGAGGAGGTTGACCTCGTCAATCTTGTTCGTTTAACTATGAGGGTGAGATCCAGTTGATGTGGATCCCTGGTAGCCTCTACTGGTGGTTTTGGCTAGGATACCCTTTCAGAGGTCGTCTTCAATGTTGGTTCCAAGGATTTGCAGATCCTGGAATGCCTTGATGTTTTGGTACCTTAGTAAGTTGGCATACACCGGGCGGAGATTGTTGACCAACGTTTCCACCAAAGTTGACTCACTCGGCTTGCTGACCAACTGAGTGCTTACTTTCCTCCAACGGGTCAAGAATTCGGTGAATCCCTCCTTATCATTTTGGGTTAGGACCTCGAGAGTACGGGTATTGGCTTGGATTTCGACATTGTCAGCATATTGCTTAGCAAATTAAACTGCAACCTCATCCCAGGTACTGAGATTCTTCGGGTCAAGGGAGTAGTACCATTGACGAGGGATCGGTTCCAAGGATGATGGAAAGATCCGGGTGAAGAGTTCCTGTTTGACCCCTTTTATGGCCATGTAATCTTTGAAGGCTCGGATGTGATTGAGTGGGTCCTCTACTCCCTTGAATTTGGACACATCAGTCAAGGTAAAGTTGTCGGGTAGTTGATCCCCAACGGGTTCAAATCTTCGATTGTTTTCAAGGTGGATGTTGTTACCCCGGGCTAGGAGTTGTTCTTCCAGGAGCTTGAGCATTTTCTCAGTTTCAGTCAAGGGCGGAGTGTTGTGTTCTCCAGTTTCCTTGTTTTCCAGGGTGTCGTTACGGGTCTCGACACGATCCAGAGTGACCTTAAGAGCAGTGAGTAGGCTGGCTAGTTGAGCAGTTGTGACATCTCTGTTGTCGTTGTTGTTGTTGGACGAAGCTGAAGACGGGGCCATGGTTCTGACGCAGAAAAACGGCTCACATTACAACTCAATCCGACACGGTTCAAAGATTGAACGCAGATAACATGAAGGACGGGACAAAGATCAGACTCAACAAGACGAGGGTGACCGTGTGTGGAACCTCGGTGCTGACTCCATTTATAACGTGACGGTGTTGACCGGACTTCGACTCGCGTCCAACATAGTTGCGTGACACCGTTGGACGAGTCTCGTGGTGAGACGACTCATAAGTAAAGACCCATAAGTGCGTTTGCTCTGACTCGATAGACACGAGGCTGAATTGGAATGGTGGACTGAAGTTTTCAAAAATAGAGATTTTCAAAAAGATTCGTTTGTCGCTTTATGGACGGCTTCCGAAGATAGGGATCTCCGCAAGTCGGTCAGTTGAAAGGTCGTCTTAAGTTTGTTTGCAAAAGACGGTTTGAGTTTGAGTCGGCTCGGAAAACGAAGTAATGTTTCCCAAGACGGTTTTTGAAACTCAAAATTGTATGTTTTGAAAATCGAGTTTGAAATGTTTGAAAAGGTCTCAGGGACGGTGCATGGTCCTCGGGATCTCGAAAGTGTCTCGAGAAAAGGGTGTGTGCTTTTCTCGGGTTTTGAAAGAGCCATTGTCGGCGCGAAACGGGTTAAAATCCGTGACTAGACGCGGCGATTGTAACGGCGTAAAAAGGTGTTTTGAAGTGGTTGTAAAAAACCGAGTTTGAAAATCGTCATTACGACGGCCTAGAAAGGCGTGTTGAAATAGTTGTAGAAAAACCGGGTTTGAAAATCGTCATTACGACGGCCTAGAAAGGCGTGTTGAAATGGTTGTAGAAAACCGGGTTTGAAAATCGTCATTATGACGGCCTAGAAAGGCGTTTTAAAATAGTTGTAGAAAACCGGGTTTGAAAATCGTCATTACGACGGCCTAGAAAGGCATGTTGAAAAGCAACGGTCGGCGAAAGACCGAGGTTTGAAATGGCCATTATAACGGCACGAAAGGGTGTATTTGAAAGTTTTAAAATGATAAGGAAGGACTTATGATAACATAGCACATAAGCACTCACAGTTTCATTATATTATGCATAATGCTGACACGGGTTTTGGCTTAAAAGGGTGGGTTACACACCAAGCAATCAAACCCCGATTTGCGAGAGGGATACCAATCCAAACAAAATGTGTAAGGAGGGTGCCCTAGCCTCGTGCTCGAAGGTGATGAAAGCTCTTTGACGAAACAGAAATGTGTATCGTCAACGGTATGCTTGACTCAATCGGGATTCGAAACGCGGGGATGAGATGACTCACGCTGACGAGACGAGCCAATTGGTTAAAAAGGGTTAGGTTATGGGCCCGGACAAGGAACCCGACCGTGACCGTAATATCAATTAATTCATCCCAACGAAGACCTCGTTCGAGTCTCACCATCTAGGGATCACAAAGACACAAGTGTCCTAATTTTCCCCAGCGGAGTCGCCAATCTGCTCACATGGCCCACCTACACGCCGAGCCGAACTGTCGGGCGTATAGCGGTGTTTTGAAAGCCACGCTCGGCGGCGTAAAAATGCTTTCGACCGGATCGTTTTAGATCGGTCGGTTTCGTCTCGGCAAGGGTCTCGAAATGATTAAAGATGTTCGGAGTCACCACCAAGCATTTGTGGGATGCTTGGAACCCGTTCGAATCCACTTTATATCTCTGTCAAACGAAGCACAAAGCAGTGTTTGACATAGGTACTAAAGATAAGGAATCGTCCCTCTTTAGCATCCTATCTCTAGAATGACTCTTGTACGCCCTGGATAAGGTCGTCCACTATCCAAAGTTTCTGAGTAAGAGGTGAAGGTACGTATTTGGAAGCCCCTTAATCAGACACCCAATCCCGCCCGCGGTAGCGGACTCTACTGATCGATCTTGGTTGGTTGAATGCAAAAGTTGATAAAACGGTTTAAATGCATGAATGCGCATCCAATAGTTTAAACCTAACATGTGAGAGCTTTCTACGTCGGTTGATTTAATCCAAGTATCAAGTATAAGATGTCGAGTTGGATATATGGTTAATTTGTATGCAAGACGGAAATTGAACACCCATTCACCGAGTTAGGTTTTTGGTGCATAACGTTGTTCATTTATCTTAGTAAGGCATTTTGCAAATACGGTGTTTGAATGAGCAAACTAGTCATCTGATCCGTCCTCTATTAGGGTTAACCGAAGTCGAGATCATCCTAGACTAGTGCTGGAAATGGAACAGACCCTGCATCAGGCAGCCAGAAGAGGCGCGAGCCTATTGGCGATGCAAGAGGGTCTCCCTTGGTTTGAAAATAGAAAAAGGTGTGGCCTGTTTAGGCGCGGGTCAGTCAACAATGGAAGACGCGTTCTGACCATTAAAAAATGTTTGTAAAAGGTGTTGAAAAATGGGTATTTGAACCCGTTTTGATTTGAAAGGGCCGTTTAGGCCGTCTTTGTGTTGATTTGAAGAGCGAGACTTGAATAATCGTCATTGTTTTGGCGATATTCGATGTTGGGTTCGACTTTGCAAGCTTGACATGAATAGTTTTGAAAATGATTATGAACTAATTGTTTTAAGTTATTTGAATATAATTCGACGATATTCGTCATCGTACTCGGGTTAAAATCCGACATGGTATATGGAACCAAGGATGACTTTGTATTGATGACTAATACATTTATTTTGAAAATGTAAAGAAATTATGAAAGGCTTTAAAATACCCTTAAAAATGTAAAGAAATGAAATAAAAGGCTTTAAAATACCTTTTAAATTTAATTAACCAAATATTATCACCGAAACACGGATTAAACCGTCATGGTATTAGGAACCAAGGGTGAAAAATGTTTTATGGTTAAAAACTTGTAAAAATGATTTGAAAATACTTGAAATGGTAAATATCGTTTACAAATATGAAAATAAAGAGATGAAGAGACCAAACACGGTTTGGACTTAAGGCTGGGCAGGGTCCTATAGGCGCGAGCCTATCTGCTACGTTAGTAGCCTCTACCTCAACCAAAAATCCGGTTTTGGCTCATTCTTCCCATTTTTTGGACCATGTTATGCATGCTTTAGCATGTTATAGTCATAAAACAAATGAAAACATGATAAAAGAAGATTTTTACACCCTCATACTAACATGCTAGGCTTAATGGCGAGAAATCGAGGTAAGTGTATCAACTCGTTTGGTCGGAAAAACTCGGTGTAAAACCGTTTTGGTAAGTAAAAACAGTGTTTGTTAAGTTTAGTGATGGTGTAGTGGTCGAGATGGTCGGTCAAGTGATTTAATGCACGATGACGGTACCAAACAATGTGTAAGGCTTGTATTTACGATCAGTAGGTCGTAAACACGTGTCGGATTGTGACTTAGGAAGTCGAGTCGAGAATTTTAAGAGAGAGGTGAGGGGGCGGACACTCGCATAACTCTGAAATGGTTACATTTGAGGGGTATTTATAGGAGAATGAGTGGTTGTGTGAGTTTTGAGCAACGTGGCCACCTGAGCTACTCAAAGAGGCGCGAGCCATGTAGCACGTCTTCGAGGTGTCTTGTCGCTTTCACACAAGTGCAATCATGATTTGTTCTATCCTAGGATTTGGATGAACATGTTTGGTACTTGACTATGTAAGATTCCGGGAAATCTTAACATAAAAGCATTTGAATGGTTTTATTTTTTGTGTTTGACTCGGTTTGACTTGTTGTTGGAGTCGGGATTTGAATTTTGAGTCGGTTATTGGTCCAGTGTCGGTTTTGACTCTAGTTAGTGTCATTGCAACCCCGTCGTCATGCATTGAACACTCCAGGTACTTTTGAAAAGTTTTGAAAAGTTTTATTTTCAAAATCGTTTTAAGTTTTCCGACGTAAAGTTGTACACAAACTGTCGATCAAACGCTGCGATTCCTAAGCATGTTGTAGTCCGATAATCATGGGGTGTTTGTTGGAGTCTTAGCAGATACTGGGTATCTACACACCCCGTTTCCATTGCCTTGATTATTTTTGAAGCGATTCTGAAAGTTGTTGTTATTGTAGCTCCTTTGATTACCCCAAGACCCATTAAAACGATTGCTTCCATAGCTAGGTGATGGTGTCCTGTACGAATTCGAATTTCCTCCACCAAATCCATCGTTCATACTATTCCTTCTCGGAGTAGTCCTACACTCAACGATCTTGTGACCAAATCTACCACATTTCATAGCATTGCGGATTGGTCCGACTGCTCGCCTTACTTGTCCCCATGCTGCGGCCGAACGCGCCACCACTCACGGTCATTCCTGATGAAAATGATCAGAACTGATTGTAATTCTGCTTCTTGCTTCCTCCAGCTCTCTCACTAGTAGTCTCTGCCTTTATCTTTTCTCCTTTGTCTGTCTTTTCCTCCTTTACCATATCAGCAATTCTCTCAGCATGTCCCGCTGTTTAATACACTTCCTTCACAGTACTTGGCTCTCCAGCTTAAAGCCTCTTCTTGATGCGTGTGGTCAATCCTTTATCAAATCTCAATGCCAACACTTCCTCACCATACTTTAAGTCTGACACATACTCAGCTAGCTCCATGAATCTGTTATGGTTATCTTCTATCGTCATCTTAAATGTATGAAACTCTAACCTCATCCTACTCTGAACGTGCTTAGGTACGAACATACCTCTTATTGTATCCTTAAAGCCTTTCGAGGTAACAAAAGGTTCATCACTCTCCTTCCAAGCTACCCTGATTACTGCCTTGTTACGATTCCACCACAGTCCAGCCTTTCCTTTCAAGTAAAGAGAAGCCTGATCCACTTACATCTCCTCAGGCAGTCCAACAGTTCAAAGAGGTTGTCAAACTCCCTGCACCAATCTCCCAGTAAGGACGATTTGCCTAGTCCATCATACTTCATTGGATTATGACGAGCAATGGCAGCACTCATCTTAGCAGGATCCATTGTTGCAATTTTCGATTTCAAAGCAGTTTTTAACGCCTCATTTGTCGCGATAAACCTATCAATCTCCTACTGTGACATAGTTGTGGATGTAGCTCTCTTTGGTGCCATTTTTAGGTTCTACTCAGAATAAAGAAGAAACATAAGTTTCCGTTTTAAAAGAATTTCTGGCACAAGGTATATGATAAAATTCCTTCATACAAAAGAATGTGTGATTGTTCAAGCTGGTCTTTGCCCGACCAGCCACCGTGACACGTCACACCCACGGCCTACTCACAGCGTTTCCTTTTCTTTTGCCCAAATTAATTATTCGTCACACATGCTTAGTCTCTAATTCATGAAATTTCATAATTCTATGCTTATAGGTTCAGGGCAACACAAACCGCATATCACTAGACATGTAATTATAAGCATGTAATTGACTTATATACAACCAATTTCATATAAAGATGCAATAATTCAAATAATTCATATTTCTCCAATTTATGCCATTCATGATATGCCAAGAAATTTTCCATGAGTAATTATGCCACAAATTAAAACATGCGTAAAATAATTTCAATCCACTATAACTGTCATCTCATAGGCCACACGCCTCCTCCCTTTCATCCATCTCAAAATTTCTTACCTTTTTGTTCTCATCCTGCAAATAAAGTTAGTATCTTTCGCAACTTCAGAACACAATTAGATCCTTAAGGCAAAGCATCCACGCTAACTACCCCACTCTCTTAACGCTCTCTTAACCTTTCTCGAGGTGACTGGCTCAAAACTGAAAAACGCCAGATCAAGGACGTCTCCCTAACCTAATAAAAAGGACTCCTAGACAGTTTCTACCCCGGGTTAATTTTATTAGACTCATCTTAAGTTCATTAGATTCATTTGTTCAGGCCTTAGGAACGTTCTCTCTGATACCACTTCGTAATAGCCCCATTTATTTAGGAGCCTTTAGCAAGACGCTCCCAGATAAATAAAGGTGTTACCATCTCAGTTGCCTCAGGTAGTAAGTATAAAAGACAAACAATTACCAAAGTACTTTAAGACGATATGAATTAAGTGCCTCAAATGGTTTTCTTACAAAAGTTTCAGCGAGATAAATAAATAATAAGAAATATGTTTAATACAACTGCTGCGGAAATAATATAAATAGTGTCTGAATAAATTAAGTGATCTCTAGACTCTGACGAAGGTCAACATCCCAAGCTCCCTCCAAGCATCCAGCACATCACAAAAGCTAACCTGCAATCAATTTGCTCCCTAATATTTGGTTCATCACAGGTGTTCACGAATACACGGTCAACCACGAGGTTGAGTAGGATAACTAAACAACAATAAATAATACGATAACCTGCAACAAAGTATAATCAAAGAACTCACTCCAAGTGACCGTCACACATGACTCAACCGTGTGCCAGAACCGTATACCACAACTGACACATCACAAGGCATACTCCATCATATCGCTAATACTGCTCAGGTCCACGGCCACCCCACGCCACCGTGCCTGGCAAACCAAAACCGCGCAGGTCCACGACACTTCTACGTCCCCGTGCCTGGTCGACCAAATAATCATATCCACAATGCCAATCCTCTTTTAAGATATCAATAAACAATGGAGAACCAACCAACATTGATAATAATATGATTATAAGATGCTCCTGACAACAATTGTAATAATAGGCTCAAGATGGTATAATTATGTTAAGACAATGCAACAACAATTTATCCCTTGCCAACAATGCAATAATAATTCATCTTACAAGAAATTCACCAATTCACCAATTAAACAAGGTTGAGTAGTTAACCTACCTTTAGCAAATCTTCATAATTCAACAATAAAATTAGAAAGCTTCTTACCGAAATCCACCACCTAATCAACAATTAAATTATGTATAATTATAACCTATTCTTATTAATGAATTTAAGATGTAAACTACCAAAAATAATCTCACAAAAACCATCTCAAACGCATCCCCACACGCGGTTGACCGGACGGCTGTCAACCCGTCGGTCAACGGTCTTCACGGCCACGGTCAAGATCAACTGGTGCGAGTCTATGGTCAAACGTATACAATTGACGTGAAGCGATAAAATAAATTACCACAATTAATTAGCGCGAGGTGAAAACTCCGTCTTAAAGTTGTCTCACAAAATTGCCCTTCCTCACAAGTTATATGTTGAGTTTTTGATGTGGAATCAAAGTGATGGTGAGTCATGAGTTGAGTATTTATATAAATTGGTAGGTTTATGTAGGTAGGTTCAAGGTAATTGCTTAAATTATTAAACTAATCAAAAAATCTAGGTAGTATAGATAACACCCAAACCACATAAACCTCCCCCCTTCCACTCGGTCCAACCAGTCCAACCGTGATCAATGTACCCGGTTCATTTTTTTCTTTTCTTTTTCTTTTTATGACAACAATTATTATTTATTCTTATCTTATAACTTATAAATTTTATTTATTAAAAATACGGAGTATTACACGGTCACTCAATGGTCACCGCCAAGGCCCTCCTCCGGTGGTAGCTCATGTCCCTGGGTCTCCTCCTCTTCTCCACGGTGCAAGGCATCCATAATAATAGCTCTCCGGGGCTCCCCATGTGGCCCTATCCACCCCATAGCAGTGAAACACACCGCTATCATTCCCTACTCCACGCAACCATACCGGGTGAGCCAAGTTGGTCCCCACACCCCGAAGATAAGCCATCTGATATAGGTTACGGAGCACCAAAGTGTTCGACACCCTCTCCGTAAGCTCACTCACCTACATCTGGGGGCCAAAAGAAATCGGGTAACCAGGGTACTGATGGTCTCCCCCAAGCGGCTCTAGTATCTCCTCAAGAAGGTCATCGATGATCAAGTAGGTCTGCTGAGGAAGGTTAGCCTCCTCACTATCCGGGTCAGCCTCCGCCAAAGGCTCGGTCACAGGAAGATGGGCCGTCTGAGATACTCTCATCAAGCTCCTACCACTCACTCTCCAAGCTAGACCACCACCCTCCAACACTCGCAACCACTTCTGACGTACTAAGTAGCCAATATCCAAGTTTAGGACAACTTCACACGTAGGTTTGAGGGAAGGTGAAGCCTCAAATCTCGTCAACCTCTCACCCAAGCGGGTGACGATAGCGCTGCAACTGATATGGCAAGTAGAAGACTAAGCCATCAAAGTTAAGCTAGCACACACTATCGTAGGGGCACTATAAGCGAAACGCTTCTCTCGGGTGGCGTTAAGATAAGAGATCAATAACATAACCTCGTGAGAGTTCAGCTTACTTACGTCCTTCCTCCCATACAATAAATAAGTCAAACGATCAGAGGAAAATCATCAAGGTCATGTGCTGGACATCATTAATCAGCATAGCACTAGAGGTAGGGGCAGCTCTACCAGTGAAAAATGGTAGGTAACTACTAGCTTCACACTCAGTCGGGACATCGCTAAGATACCCCTTCTTAGGTCGGGCAAGTCTCAGGTGGTAAGCAAACTGGTCAAGAGTCAGTTAAAAACTGGTGTTCATAAACCTAAAACTCACCGTCTTCCCAGCTACATCGTAAGAAAAGAATCTCATGAACTCAAGAGTCAGGAAAGCATAAGAATGCTTCCTCAACCTATACAAACCCTCCATAAATAAATTCTCGAAGATATGTCGGACATCGACCTCAATCTCTAGCTCTTCCAACAAACCCACGTCTATACACTTTGTTGACTTCAAGGTGCGACCTAACAATTCACAAAGGCTTCCCTTTGCTTGAAGTCAGCGAAAACTACCGTCGGCTATTGGGATACCAGTGGAACTGTAGGCCCTTGACTTACCTCTCCTACTTCCTCTATAGCGGTCGTGGCTGCTCTAGTTCACTTGCTTGGGGGTCGTGTGGCATCTTCTCTCAGCATCTGTATCAACATAGTTAGCCAAACATCGGGTTTTACTAACTTAAAGGGGAAAGTTTCAAATGTTATATACGCAAAAGACGAGGCTTAAGATGAATTTCCTTTGCAAAATATGTAAAATTTGAAAGCAAAACATGGTCTTACTAACTTCCCCTACTCTTGCAAATCATAAAAGATGGATTAAAATCTCACAATCCGAAGTTTGGGCAAGTTCTAGAAAAAATCCGGGGTCGATTTCTACCAAAATTGAGCTCAATATGCCGATTGTTGCAATGAAATTGGAACAAAGTTTCAAACTTGTGCACTCAAAAGATGGAATTTTAAGACGAATTTTCGAGGAAAATAACCAAAATCAAGCACTAGGTATGGCAACACTAGCATCCGCTACCCTTTTCCAACCTTTAGAGATGGATTAAGATGACACAAATCTACTTTTGGGAATAAGTCCTAGAAAATCCGGGTTTGAACATTACGAAATTGGGCTCAAAGTTATTGTTTCCAGCATCAATAACAAGGATTTAAGAGGGTTTTTATCAAAATCCAACAATTGTAATACAAACTTAAGGGATAAAATTGAAAATCTCAGAATGAATTTAATATACTACTATATGTGTCTAATTGCATCAAAATCAAAAGAAGGAAGTAATTAAAATTACCTTGAATTAGTTTCCAAATCGAATAAGATGGATGAACTAGAAGGATTTGAAAGAACAAAAGCACAAATTCACCAAAATCTTGTTGTAGAGAGTAAGGTTTTTGAGAGTTTTAGGTTAAGAAAGAAGAAATAAGGTGTAATGAATGAGGAAGTTTGAAGATATAAGCCCCGAAAATTTTTATAAAACCCTTGTTCTAAAACAGTGACACTCGATCGAGTGTCTGAGGTACTCGATCGAGTTAGGGGTGCTCGGTCGAGTTTCTGTATTTGGCATAATTGACATCGATTCTGTTTCCGGCGAACTCGAACTCGGTCGAGTGACCCATCTACACGGTCGAGTAAGGCCTACTCGGTCGAGTACTCCCTCGTACTCGTTCGAGTACTCCCTCGTACTCGGTCGAGTACTCCCTCGTACTCGGTCGAGTGAGTAAAAAAAAATGACCAAAACCTGATCATGAATTGATTGGTCGTTCCTGCAAAACAACAAATCGCTCGAAGTCTAAGGCATACTTAGAATTCGTCACTAGTTATCTCATATACTAATACTATCGACTACTCGTCACTTTACATATAATAAAAACATCACAACAGAACATTATAGTACTACTCTATCGCATACCATACTACATACAAATCTACTATTACGTACCTTAGCCCACATGTCTACCCATAGTGGCAACAGTGTTCTATCTTATTCACATTTATATCTAATCCTACAACGATAACATACTAATAAAATTTATCAAATACTGCAAACATGTAAACTAATTTTCAAACATACATGCCACCACATATCCACACACATGTTTATAATACATCCTGCTTGTCCCATCAACATACTCACGCACACAATTATAAAATCGATCACGTATCACATACGCTATCAACTACACATGGCATTACCTTTATACATATATCTTGCACATCACACACATGTTCATACAATCCCCGACTCAATACCCCTATTCGAAGTGGCTAGCTTAAGCATATTGGGGCCACGATTTTGGAAAGAAGGCGCCTTCTCACCCCAAATTAATTATAAAGGGGCTCCCAACATATATACACCAGGTTCATTTTATTTGACTCTCTACGTTCATTATGTTCATTGGTTTCATTTTCCAAAATCGTCTCTCTGATACTACTTTGCAACACCCCCATCTACCAAGGAGCCTTAACAAGATCTTCCCTAGCAGATACGGGCATTACCATCTCGGTTGCCCGAGGAATAGTATATCATAACGCCAATAAAAGAACTATTACAGTTAGTTATATACTTTAAACTCGACATAAAAGAAGAATACAACTGATGAGACAACACAACTACGGTGAGACTACTCATGCTAAGATTCGGTGGAAGACACGTCTCTCCAGCGCACCCAGACGAGCTCCATATGTCAACACCTGCTAAGACTGACTACTCACTATAATAGATCACCGCACACACATAATAAGAAAGAAATATAGACAAAACCACATAAGGTCAGTAACTGAAGAACATTATACGAGACATAGTATAACACACAAACCTCTAACTCCAGTAATTCACCATTCACCTTACTAACACTAAGCTGTAGTCCTGCGAGATTACCAGTCACAACCAGTAATCCACACCGCCAGTGGGGACCGCAACCTCACCACCTAAGCCCTGCTTAAAACCACAGAGCGAAAAACCAATGACCATTAATGTGCACATCCCCCTTGTGACGGGAACCACAAGGGGAGGAACAAGGGTTTGAAACCATTCCCAAAAATGACTCCACTCAGCCAGGGACGCACCCCGCACATACACAATCATACTACTACATAATCAAAATTACCACGCAATACACATAACCAATAATCAACAGTACTAAGTAGGAAAACCTACCTTTAGCGATCCATAGCTAGCATCACATCCCTATGATTGCAAGACAACCACCTACCACACCTAACAATAAAGACGTACCCTTATTACTAACCACCATAACCACAAATGAAACCTAAATATGATGATTATGACTTACCTATGCCTGGCATACCAACGACAAGCCTGCAACCCGACTCGATGACTTCATGTATGAACCATATCCCTTCGTGGGTTAGTGTTCAAAGCATTGTGAGAGTATAGGGTGAGATGAGGGGATTGGGAGAGTGAGAGAGAGAGAGAGAGAGAGAGAGAGAGAAAGAGTTTAGGTTTTGGGAGAAATGAAATGAAAAACTTATTTGGGTATAGAACTTATTCAATCGAGTGGCCTCTACTCGATCGAGACAAGAAGCTGCTCGATCGAGTGGCCTGCGCTAGATCGAATTCTCATTCCCTAGGATTACTAAGTTCCAAGTCTGTTTGTGTAAAAGGTTCCAAGAGGTCAACCACATATCCAAGGTCAGTCAATAGGCAGTCAACGGGTCCCTAACAGGGTGGGTATTATAGCGTCATCACTGGTATGTTCTCAATTACTTTGGCTTAAACAACAGTTACGTGATTATGGGGTGATTTTTGCATGCATACCGATTTATTGTGATAATATTAGCATAATTTCTATTTCCAAAAATCCTACCCAACATTCTAGAACAAAACATATAGATATTCATCATCATTTTCTTAGAGACCATGTTGAAAAAGGAAACATTGAATTAGTCTTTTGTCCTATTGACGATCAAAAGGCCGATATTTTTACCAAGCGTTTAGCCGGTGAACGTTTTGCTAAACTACGTCTAGAAATTGGCTTAATTAATGACAATTGACATGTGAATGATTAATTTCCCTCAACGACTGATGAGTTCTTGACAAAGTTGAACTGTGTCCGTATTATGTAAGGTGAATACATATTTGATGCATAATTTGTATATGTACATTGGTATTAAAATCTTAGTCGACTTGTGTTTATTCAAGAAGTAGAAATTTGTTTGTGAAATAGATCTTATATCATATGATTCAATATTTCATTATTTCTCGTATTTCCAAATTTCTTCCAAATACTCTCGATATTTTTAGTGATAAACATATTACTCGTAATGAAATAGTTTCTCATATGTAGTTTGATATATTCTTATAAGTTATTTGTTAGAGTTTTGTATCTTTAAGTCTCTCACAAAATATTTCGTCACAAAATATCTTCGCGGCATCTAAGGAAAGTTGTCCTATTATGAAAGAGAACATAAAGGAAAGAATATATGGTAGATATTAGTTTTAAAAAGGAAGGAAACTCTGCATTAATAGTTATGAAGAATATTTAAGAGATATATCATAGAGGTGCTGGTCTTCTTTTTACATACAAACACTCACACAACTCTTATTCTCCTCTCTCTCTCTCTCTCTCTCTCTCGGGACTTTTCACACTCGAGCCGTCAAATCACTTCTCTTCCCCATAAATATCATAAGTACCGCACATTAAACCCCAAACTCTTCTTATTTTTAGCGATCATTCATAGCACTCAATCTTCCCACTCACAAAAACTGTCTAATATTTTATCTCTTCTCTCTCAAATTTCTTTCAATTCCTTGATTATGGCATCCAAAAAACTAATTGAATATTTGGACGCAAGCATTCTGGGTAAATGTAAATTTGATCAGATGGAGATAGGAGAGGGATCGCATCTTGAGACTTTAGAAGGGGATCGGGATAATGAAGGGGAGACGAAATCCACTTCATTAAATGACATTAAGGAACTACTTGCTTATCCGTTTTTTATGCTTGAGACTTCTTTGTCTTAACGCATAGGGGTTCTGGAGCACTCTGTAGCCACCCTCAATGCTAAGGTGGGCGTTGCATTTCAGGATCTTCAGTTGCTTAAGGATGGTGGAAATATTCTTATTGCTGGGGTTCAAGGTGCTGTTCAGCCAGCACGAATCGCCTTATCCCTTCTTAGACACAGGTACAATCTCCTTCTTGACAGATTAAGGTACATTGTCAACAATACTGATCGCTCTGTTTATATTCTAAACATGTTGAATCATTTGATTCCACAATGAATGGATTCTCAGGGCGATTAGTGTTGTAGTTATGTATATACTGTCAGATGAAGTAAGGGATGGCAAAGGGGTTCTTCGTTATGTGATGGTTTATGAAGATATATTTTGCTGATGGTTGTTGATGTGACCATAATTAGCGCATATTTAGCCCCCGAATTAGCCTTGTTCTCATGCTTTTTAGTGCATATTTGGTTCATTTATTATCTTTAGTTCTTTGTTTTGCATATTCTTTGAGATTTTGATCCCTTGGTAGGAAAGGAGTAAGAATCTTGCATTTTCATGGCAAAACGAGACTAAATTGATCGAATCCAATGACCAAGCATCAAGGAGAGACAAGATTAAAAGGCCTTTGTACATATGATAGTAGATGAGCAATGTTGAGAAAGGATCCTTGAGTCCCCAAGGAAATCCCCAAGGAATTTATGAAGAAAAGGGAAGAAAAGAAGAAGAAATCTTGCTGAGGCACAATCCGTGCGGATTGTCTACAATCCGGCCGTCCTCTACATGCACAATCCGTGCGGTTTCACCCCAAGACGCTCGGGTTAGCACTGCAACAATCCGCCCGGATTCCTCCAAAACCGCCCGTGTTCCATCGCCAGAATCCGCCCGTCCCGACTCAAAACCGCTCGGATTCCAGCCCAGCGCAATTTCGTCTTCTCCAAGCTACAAAGAAAGAAGCCCTTCCTTCGAAAAATACCGGCTCCTCCCTGCTCAATCTAAAAAGTGTAATTACTAGTTTAGCCCTTATTTAACCCTAATGCATCCCCCTAATTTCCACTATAAATACCCCTTTAGTCTAATTAGAAGAGCATGTTCTTCTTATCAATAATTAGAGTAGTTAATATCAATCAAATCTCTCTTTAGTTTTGTAATCAACAATTAATCAAGTTTTAATATAAGTTTTATTTCCTTAATCTCTCTTTTGTTCATCCTTTATTTTGGGTAATTGAAGATTATTTGGGTCATTATTGGGAGATTGACAACCTCTCAATCAAGCATCAAGTACTTCTTTTATCTTTGCTTTATTATTGGAACCATTAGTAGGTATAATTCTCTTAATCCCTTTTTAATTATTGTTAATTACTTTCATTTATTCATCATGTTTCATTTTATTGGTATGATTGACAACCTTGCTAGCATGATCAACATGATAATGAGTGAGTAGTCTCTTAGCTAGGGTTAATGGGTGTTTAGGGGAAACCAACATGGGGAATGATTCATGCTTAAATTAATATGCTTTCATGTTTTATTTGCTTGCTTGTTTTGATCTCAACTCATGCACATGTTATGTTTGATGAAATGCGAGCCTATGAATCCTTACATTTTTTACCCATCACCTATCTTTTCAATGAGACTTGTAAGACATAAACCAACTCGAGTCTCATTAGACCATGCATGTTGTTGAGTAGGGAAGACTAAGTCGACTTGTAGGTGTTGTACAATCTAATCGATTCGGCTCCGGGACCCAAACTTTCCTAGGATTGTAAGATATAACCCAACTCAATCCATCACAACAATAATTGCTTGCTTATAATTTGAGAACATGTTTCTATGATCAATTCCCATGATTCCCCTATGACCCCATGACACCCTAGTGCTTTTTATCAATTGTTTACAACCCTTTTAATTCATCTTGCTTGTTTATTTTCATTGCTATTTTAGTTAGTGATCTTCTACATCAACCCAAATTGTGACACCCCTAAGACATCACTAGTTTCAATAGAAATCTCATCTCAATTCCCGTCCTTTGGGATCCGACCTTTACTTGCCTCTTTACTAATTGTAGAGTTGTTTGTGAAACTATAAATTGTGTTTTGATTCGGACGTGACCCAACGACCACACCTTTAATTGTGAACACGAAACGGATCGATCAGTTGTTAAAACTTAATCTTGGAAGGATTTATGGAGAATACGCCTGGGGTCATGGTGATTTTCTTTTTGGGTGTTGCTCAGGTGTCAATCTGAAGTAACATTGATGATCTTGGGCGGAGTTGCTTGTTTTGTTGGTGATCCGTTTTATAGCTCTTGTAGTTTGCTTTATGATCATCTCTTTCTTCATCCTTCCTCATTTAGTTAACCCTTGGTCTGTATTAAACAATTTCTTATTTTCTTGTTTTTATGATTAATCAACTATTTGCTTAATTCCTATTGTGCACCTTATTTTGTTGATCTTGTGTGCTAATTTTGCATGGTATTATTCTAGTCTCTTATCCTTTTCGATGAAGTCAAGAGGGGGAAACATACCTAAGATTTGATTGATTTAGTTGTCAACCCTTTAGACTCTTTTAAAGATTCGTTCTCTGCCTCTAGCTTGTGTTTCTAAATCGTCTATAATTGTTTGCTTTGGACATTACGGTTGATACCTTGATTTCTTTAACACATGGTTTATTTGACTATAGACGATATCTATTTAAAGAGGAACTACCTTGGAAATAAATCTTAGGAAAGATTTGACATCATCAAAAAGGGGCAATTTGTTGACCCTAGGTCTTGATGGGTTTTGAAGCATGTCAAGTTATCGTTTTATTTCTAAGATATTTTATTTTACGCTTTTATGAGCTTGGTATGTTTTGTAGTGTTTATTATTTAGCTACTCAAACTTGATTCAAGAGAAGCGTATTATGAAGATGATCAACGTAAAAATATTACATCTATGAGATCGTCATGAAGTCCTAGAAATAGGTTCAGGACATATTATGTAAAAGAGTATCTTAGAACTATGCACAAAGTAAAAGTGACTTTGAGGTAACAGTGTCCTCAGTCGAGGGAACGGTTACCTCAAGTTCTGAAGAACTCTGCTATATCTACACGAAACGGTATCCTCAGTTGAGGAGACTGTATCCTCAGGACCCGCAGTAAGTTCAAATTTCAATTATTTTCTTAAACTCTTTCTATCTCGTTTTGGTTATCTCAAAACTATAATATCTCGTTTTATTTTATGGAGTCTTTGCTACGATTAAATCTAGACTCGTATATCTTTTGAAGAAAGATTTTGATATATCTTGTTTACATGATATTATGAGATCTCTCAACATAAAGATATATTGAGATTTAGTTTTATCCAAACAAGATTCTTACTATTTGAAAAGATATTTTATACTTTGAAAAATATTCTATTTTTCTTTAAAACTATTAACCGAATTTTGTTAAAGATTTTACTTAATCTTTTTCGGTTATTTTTTCATAAACTATGGCTTAAATTAATATGCTTTCATGTTTTATTTGCTTGCTTGTTTTGATCTCAACTCATGCACATGTTATGTTTGCATATTTTACCCATCACCTATCTTTTCAATGAGACTTGTAAGACATAAACCAACTCGAGTCTCATTAGACCATGCATGTTGTTGAGTAGGGAAGACTAAGTCGACTTGTAGGTGTTGTACAATCTAATCGATTCGGCTCCGGGACCCAAACTTTCCTAGGATTGTAAGATATAACCCAACTCAATCCATCACAACAATAATTGCTTGCTTATAATTTGAGAACATGTTTGTATGATCAATTCCCATGATTCCCCTATGACCCCATGACACCCTAGTGCTTTTTATCAATTGTTTACAACCCTTTTAGTTCATCTTGCTTGTTTATTTTCATTGCTATTTTAGTTAGTGATCTTCTACATCAACCCAAATTGTGACACCCCTAAGACATCACTAGTTTCAAGAGAAATCTCATCTCAATTCCCGTCCCTTGGGATCCGACCTTTACTTGCCTCTTTACTAATTGTAGAGTTGTTTGTGAAGCTATAAATTGTGTTTTGATTCGGACGTGACCCAACGACCACACCTTTAATTGTGAACACGAAACAGACCGATAAAAAATGGCGCCGTTGCCGAGGACGGTATTAGCTTGATTTAGATTCTCTTACATTGTTATTAGTTGTGTCTTTCTTTGCCTTCGGGAAGTAAAACTCCTCAAGGTTTGTTCTAATCGTTTTCAAGTTGTTTGATATTTTGCATGTCTAGAAGGTCACAAGGTGATTTGTTACCTTTTGATCGTGAAATTGAAAGAACTTTGACAACCAATAGGAGACTTGCTAGGAGCAATTTGAGAGGTATTAGTGAGGTTGTTCAACCAACTATTGAGTTCATCAACCCTTTTGAAAGAGAAGGTGAGGAGAACCTATTACAAAATACCCCACAAAATCAACCTACAATGCCTATGTTTTCATCACATTCCGTACCCACCGAGGAGAACCTACCCAATGGTACTCCCACACCACAACATCTAATCGGAAATTTTATTGCCAAATCCGCCTTTATCCAATTAGTCGAAAGGAGTCAATTTGGGGGGATGCCTAGTGAAGACCCTCATTCTCATATGGAAACCTTTTGTGACTATTGTGATGCGATCTCTCAAACCGGTGTAACTCAAGACCAAATTCGATGGGTCTTATTTCCTTTTTCTCTAATTGGCACCGCGAAACAATGGTTGAAGGGCCTTGATAAGGCCACTCTCGGAATTGATTCTTGGAAGAAGTTGGCTCTAGCTTTCTACAAAAAATTCTACCCACCGGAAAAGACTAACATGCTAAGAGCTCAAATTACGGGTTTTAAGCAAAGGGATGAAGAACCTTTGTATGAAGCTTGGGAGCGCTTCAAGGGAATTTGTCGCTCATGTCCTCACCATGGACTTAGCGAATGGTTCTTGGTACAACAATTTTGGAATGGTTTATATGATGATTCAAGGAACATTCTCAACATGGGATCAAATGGAATGTTCACCGAAGTTGATGACAATCAAACATGGAACAAAATTGAGGAAATGGCGGTCCATAACTCACAATATAGTAGACCTCGCAAGGCTACTAGAGGAGGAAAGCATGAAGTGGACTCCGTTACTCAATTGGGTGCTCAACTTAGTGCTCACATTGACACAATCAATTTGAAGTTTGAAAAAGCTATGGCTAGACTTGAAGAAGTCTCAAAATCACCAAAGCATCATGTTAATGCCATGACGGCATCTTCATCAATCCCAAGTGGGATATGTGAGAATTTTGGAACTTTGAGACATGACCAAAATGAATGTAGGGGAACAAATGAACAAGTGAATGATTTCCAAGCATACAAGAGTGGTACCCCTTATTCCAACTATTACAATGAAAACACCAAATTCCATCCAAATCTCTCATACAAAAGCCAAAATGTTCAAAACCCTCAAACAACATACACCCCACCTCCCATGAGAAACCAAAATCAAAGACCCTTTTACAATCAAAACCAAGGTTACCAAAATCAAAATCCATACAATCACCAAAATGACCAAGGTTTTGATGTCCAAAAAGCGGTCCTCCAAATGCAAAAGAATCAACAAGAATTTTTCACTCAAATGCAAAAAGATAGCCAAGCAAAGGAAACCACCATCAACAACATCCTAGCTCACACCAAGATGTTGGAAACCCAATTGACTCAACTAACATCTTCAAGCTCACAAAGACAAAAGGGGCAATTACCACCTCAAGTAATCCCCCAAGACATGAAACGGTTAGTGCCATTCACTTGAGAAGTGGTACAAGGTATGAAGCACCGAAGAAGCAAGTTGAGGATGAAGTTGTGGAAGCTAGTGATAAGGAAGAAATTGTGCAAAACTCCAAAGATGGAGAATCATCAAAAGAAGAAAGTTCAAAGAAAAATGAAGACAAGGTCAAGGAGAAGGAGCCCATTGTGATTAGACTTCCTTTTCCAAGCCGTCAAGCCAAGCCCAAATTTGATGACCAACTTGGAAAGTTTATGGAAATTGTGAAGAATTTGGAAGTCTCGATTCCTTTCACGGAATTAATCAATCACGTGCCGGCCTATGCGAAATATATGAAAGATATCCTCACAAAGAAGAAGTCGATCCGGAAACTCGAGACTATCGCCTTCACTAAGGTGAGTAGTGCAATACTTCAAGGGAGTTCACCTCCAAAGCTAAAGGATCCGGGAAGCTTCTCAATACCGTGTACCATTGGTGACACAACGATCAACAAAGCCTTATGTGATCTAGGGGCTAGTGTGAGTGTTATGCCGTACTCGGTGAGTAAAAGGTTGGGGATGGGAGAGCTTAAATGCACCAATATCACACTCCAAATGGCCGATAGATCGACGAAAACACCATTAGGGATATGGGAAGATGTCCCCGTACGAATTGGGAAGTTTTTCATCCCGGTGGACTTTGTCATTGTCGATATGGAGGAGGATTCCAACATTCCAATCATTCTAGGAAGACCTTTCATACACACCGCGGGTGCGGTGATTGATGTGAAACATGGTGAGCTCACTCTAGAAGTGGGAGATGAAAGCATAAACTTTAATCTTGACAAGACTATGAGAGCTCCTCGTTTGCATGAACCGTGTTTCATGATTGATCATTATAGCCGGAAGGATGATAGGAAGAAGTCGGAACTCCAATGGAAGAAGAAAATTGAAGATGCTCCATTCAAAGAGCAAGTGAATTGTGACAAGGAGAGCTTGCAAAGCTCATCAAAATCAAGCAAAGAAGAAGAGGATGGCCTCATTGGCCAAGAGAAGAATTTGGGAGAGTTGTCCCCAACAAATCAAGAGATTTTCAATGATTAATTTAATGAAGTTTGTGGTCTTTGGGACGACGAATTTGAAGGGATTTTTAATCCCTACATTGGTAATGCCATCGATCAAGACCGACAACAAGGGCCAAGGTCTATTGAAGAGCTTTATAACGATAATGAACAAGCTTTTGATTATTTCTTCAAGGTGTTGAGCAACATCAACAACACCTTGAACATGCCCCCTTGACATCTCATCAAGAATGAGAGTTTGGTGGAGTCCTCCCTAAACCACCATTTGTAAATATTTCTAACTCCCTAACTCGCATTTCAATTCTTGTATTGCATTTTTGTAATCTTTGGATTTTTATTTACTTTGATCAAGATAATTGTCATGTTTGAGAGAAGTGAGGGAGGGACTAATGATTTCAATTGATGTGTAGTGCTTTAGCTTAGTGTGGGGATGGCAATCGCCTAGGCTATCCATGCCTTAGTAGTGCCCCCACAATGAAGAACACAAGATTTGAAGAAGAATGGAAGAATGACAAGGGATACGCGTTGTGTGGGTGAATATCCGTATAATACCCTTTAAATTTAGGACTATAACGTAAATTTAAACATGTGATTATTGTCATAAAACATAAATACAATAGAAACGATAAGGAACAAGAAATAACCTTCGGTCCTAGTGCAAAAGGCAATGAGAGATCAAGTTAGATCTCCTCCTAATCGTTGCACCCAAGATGTCCGAGTAATGCCCTTGTGCTAGAGAGAATCCCCTAATTGCCTTGCAATATCGAGGGGATTGTTTTGTGAGTTTGTGTTGGATGAGAGATCCGAGTTCTGAGAGGCACAATTCCCAAAACCCTAGTTTTGTTTCAAATGAATCAACTAGGTTAGACAAGAGGAGAGAACTCCCCTTTTGTCTATGCATGTCTCGGCCAAACCGAGAAAGAGGAGGGAAATGGGCTTTTCATTTCCTCTTCACTTAAACTCGTGGTCCGGTCCATAGCTTGCTAAGTGTATACGACGCGGTTTCATTATAAACTATTATCGGTTATCGGAAATTAAGGCATCAACTAATAATACGGGTTAGTTGAATTATTAATACATGTCCGACAAAACAGTATTGTATAATTATATTCAATATACATTTAATTAAATATAAAACGCTTATATTTAATTTTACGAATTAACTGGTTAATTCGCCTTTAGCCCATGATATTTAATCCGTATTAAATATAATATCTCAACATCACATTTTGACTAATTATTAGTCAAATAACTCAGACTAACTGGTTAGTCAAATTTGGCATCTACATGACTGTATTTTCATACCGTCACGTCACTCAAGACGTATCCTATAGGTGTGACTTTTAGGGACCAGTTGATCACCGCCATCTGTATGACAATAACGTCAAACTTATCTAGCAAGCCAACCATTATTGATAAACGTGGATCAACTGATAATAATACCAAAGTATGCCCTTTGATCCTTTTAGAGGTTTATAAGTCCTTGCACTAACTGTTAAGGACACCAACCCCAACAAGCTCCCACTTGTCCGTACAAGTGCATGTGCAATGACGTTATCCGCACTAACTGGAGGACACAAGCTCCAACAAACTCCCACTTGTCCGTACAAGTGTATGTGCGATAACCGATTCTCATATTCATTTAAAATCTCTCCCACTCAATGTAAAACAATTTGCAGATCCGGATCCGCAAAGGTCGTATTTTACAATTGATCTGTATCTAGAGTGGTTTTCCCGACTAGAGAGTAACTTAACTGATAAAACGAATCCGTATCCGAGCATGGCCATGCATTTCAGTTACAGCTCCTCGAGTGGCCCTGAGAAATATCGAGTACCTGATAAAGGCTGAATATTTCCTTCAACTCGACTCCTTCCGATCTAAGCACAGCATGAAATGACCCAGAAAAAATCTACTTGGCCCCCTGTCACGGATGACCGTGAGAAAGAAACCAAAATCACCCAAAATCTGCCGTAGTCTCAAGAGACAGTCGATAGTCAAAAGAATCGACTCTTAGGATCACCATGGAAGTCCTATCCACGACCGGGCAGCGAATGTTATAAAACATTTAGGACTCCACGTCGATGTCACTATGGTGTCCTACGAGATATCCGTATAACTCGCCTCTGTGATTGGTCAGTCAACTGGTTGACTTATGGCTCGTTGAACCTGAAGGAAAAGATGATTCATATACATTTTAACATACTCATATATGTCTAAAATAATTTGTCATAAAATTAAAACGGATCTTATGCATGCAAACAATAATATAAAAGAAGAAGAATAATGTCCTTACATTCAATATTTCGGCTATATTGGGCACAAGAGAGATCACCTTTCTCTCTTGTTCTTGAGCTTATCCTTATGGAAGAACAAAGATCTAAGTATAAGATCTCTCCCCAAGCTTTATACCCAAGGCTCCTCTTAATAAAATTAATATTACAAATACTAGTATAATATTAATTCTTAGTAGAAAATTGAACCAAAATAAATTGGTATTTTGGCTCCTAAAACCGGGTAGAGGAGAAGAGATTTTGGAGTGAATAATCTCTCCAATTTATCATAAAAGTAGAGAGGTAATTATCTTTCTAACACTAGAAATTTACAAATGTGATTAAATGAATAATATTAGAGAAGAAAACTCTCTAAATGCACCTAGGAAAACCGGTTGGGAGAGCCTTTTAGGGGAGCCAATGCATGCCCAAATTTGTCTTCACAAGGAGAGTAGGCATGCATGGCTACTTTGGCTTTTCATCATTATGTTTTCTATATTAAAATATAAACACAATTTTCCCTAATACTCTTCTAAAATTTCGGCCCTTTTAATTAATATGGAGTCCATATTATTTTTGTCAATTGTCAATATGTCACATGTCACATGTCACATAAATTTGTTATGTATTTTTAACATATTAAAAATCAACGTATTAATAAAAATACGTCACATACAAAAATCGACTTAGTAATTTCATAATTACTTGTGCCAAAAAGTTTTACCATTTATAAATCACAACAGATTGTATTTATAACAATTCATTCAAATTTAATTGTTACATTAAACAATTTATTTCATCCGAGTAATTATACGGTTTGATTACTCGGATCGTATCTCATTTAATCACATTTCAATTCGATACGTAAATTTTACTTCCAAAATCGTCCGTCAATTTTCAAGTAATTTAATTAACTCGCAACGTTATACGATTAATTAAATAATCAATTAAGAGTATTGCCCTTTAGGTATGACCTAGGGGGTCAACTGATCACCACCGTCACACGACAGTAATGTCAAACTCTAGTCAGCCAATCATTACCGATATATGTTGACCGAGTTGTGATAACAAAATTACTTCCCAATTGTATTCTTAAAATGAGATTTAATAATGATATTTAAATCATGTGATCGCACTATTGTTGAGGACACATTTCCCAACAATCTCCCACTTGTCCTCGACAAGTGTGCGTCACCAATTCTCTTGTCCTATTACTATCTCCCACTCAATGCAAGGTGTCTTTCAGGTCGTACTTGCAAGTGATCATATCAAGAATGGTTTCCTCGATCTGGAGAATAACTGATTGACCGGATTTATCCACACGGGATACCTTCCGAGCGTGGCCACGCATTTCGATTCATTACTCCTCGAGTGGCCCTGAGATATTGTTATAACCCTGACAAGGGGTGGACAATTCCTATCGCACTTATTCCCTTCGACTAGCCACAGCCATCATAACCCAAAATATGCCCATTTGACCCCATTTACGAAGGTCGTAGTAACACAAATCAAAGTTAATCGAAATCGTGCCATCTTCGGTGAATAGTCTTTAGTCAAAAGAATCGACTCATTAGAATACTATAGTAGCTCTCGCCACGACCAGGCTATATAAATTTGCCAGAACTCTATAAGCGGTCATAAGGCCCGACAAAGTGTTCCTAACAGTCTGCCTATGTGATCGACTAGTCATCTCACATGACTGTATGGCACTGAACTTGCCATCAATCGCATCACACTCTAGTCACTTCGAGACGTCACCTCATACAAGTGACTATGGGCGAATACTATGCTAATCCGTGTTCACTTTAACGGGGTTCAATTGTCTCTACAACCCGTTTGGATGTAACAAAGTATAATAAAAGAGTTTTAAAATAAAACTCGAACGACAAATGTGATTATCACATATGAATAGTCAATGCCTGATTACTATTCATGTTCTATAATCTAATTTGATCTTGTACGTAGTTGTTCATTTCAATTCAATTGAAATGACATGACTCATCATGTTTAGCTTTTGAGAGGGCTTTGGTTAGTAGGTTTTACCAACTTCTTGTACCTTACTCAACCTTACTACATATTCGTTTTCCTTTGTAATGTATACATTTGCATCACAAAACTTTCTGAGTACGTGTCGAGATCTAATCAAGACATAGGCCCTCTTAGCCTAAGAATTGCTCCCACTGGTTTCACGATTGTGTGCCGGACTCATCCTCTTGCACATCTCATGATTTCAAGTGTACTCAATTTCCGTTATAAATATCTCTCATTGTTCTTTATTGCCTAGAACGATTCTAGAAAATCTACTTCTTAATTATTATAGCCACAATGGTATCTTAACCATTCCTAATGTGTTTTGATTATGGTTTTGTCGGAAACCATGTGCAACCTCAATTGTCAATTGTCACTTGTGTAACACCCTTACACAAAATTGCATCATAAACACTTTGCTTTGCTTCCCTAATGCTTCTACATGCACTTAAGGGTACTCTTTATGGCTTACTTGACAAAGATTACTTAAATTCGATTTTGAAAACAATTCATCACACTCAAAGCATATGAAGTGTTATACATCATTACTCATTTAATTGATCCGGCAGTGAAAGCAAATGGAATCAATTAAATACGTTCAATTTAATTGAACTAGTCATGAATCTTATCAACATAAGACTTCTTCTCGATGCTAATATCATGTGGATTTATCTTCATAAATCCGGATATTCCAGATGTATTACAATACTCCAAAAGTCTTAAATCATTCTCAATGATCAATATGTCATCCACATATCGGACTAATTAAAATTTCCGTAACTCCCACTAAACTCCATGTATAAACACAACTTCTTGACTTATCGAGAAATGTTTTATCACATGATCCAAAATGTTGATTCCAACTCATTGATGTCCAACTTAAGACCCTCTCTTAAGTTTCACATTATCTTAGGATTGCAAGAATCTACTAAACTCAAGACATGTATTGAATACATTCCTTCTATTGAAGAAGTGAGTTTTAGATTCACTCGCTATGTATTTCATAACCTCATAATGAAACACAATCCCTAAGAAAATCCAAATAGACTTAAGCATTTCAATTAGTGCAAGACCCTTTGTCACTAATCAACCAATCTTGCTTTGAAATATCTCTCTATTAGTGCAAAATCCTTTGTCACTAATCAAGCCTTTCATTTCGGATTTTCATGGCTCTAAGCCTTGTATTGAGTTGTGACTTTAAACACTCTTATGTAAGTCATATGTTCATTACTTTCTAGAAGTAATCAACTTGAATCAAACAATTTCTTTTGTAAGTTATAAGCTCTTTACTTTCTTAAAAGTAGCATGAATTCATCATTTTTAACAAGTGACGAATTTAACCTCCTAGGTTTTGAAGAAACAACGTCTTACACAAAACGTCTCATGTAGCCAAGAAAGACCAGTTTCTTGCGACATAATATTCTTTGTGGCATTCTTTGTGGCTCTTGAAAAATTTCTCCCACTCTGTCTTCTAGAAATAAACTTGTATTTTAGAAATAAATCGAGTTTATCGACCGTGTCAATTATAATTATCGTAGTTCACCGCTTTAGTTCACTTAAAACGTGATAGATAATAAATTGGCATGACCTCTCGCTAAACAATTAATTGAGACATAGCCTTACCAAATAGTAGAAACCATGAAAACCTATTTCGCGAGGGAGTGCGCTCGGCTACCCCGGGGTACAAACCTTGTTACGTAGGGGAAGTGGGTGATGAATGTTAATCCACCGAATTCATGTTGATAAGGGATGTATCGGCTACCCCGTGCCCAAGTTGATGTGGGTTTGGATAATGGACACATTTATTCGAAATTTGGATTGAACTCAACAAAAGTTATTGATAAGGGATGTATCGGCTACCCCGTGCCCTTGTTGATGTGTTTTGGGCTATAGATAAACATTAGAGTAATTTTATCGACCAAGAGTTCTAAAAGTAGAATCGATTAAAAGGTTAATCCACCGAGTTATATTGATAAAGGTTGAATCGGCTACCCCGTGCCTAAGTCGATATGAATTTGGGTCTTGGAATCATTTATCATAGTTGGGTAGAGGTCACTATGTAAATGTTTTACTTGTTATTTACAAGTATTAATATAACGATAAATGTTTTGTTTTCACTATTCCGTTATTATATTGTTCTATTTCTTAACCACAATTCATATACGATATCATTTCGTTTTGATTCAAATCTCCATTAAAATATCGTAACTAAAGACAAATATGAGTTTGCTTCTAAAACCTCAAATGAACCATTGCTAAGGATCTCTTGTAAAGAGTATAGATAAAGGTTATTCATTATCAAACAGGTTTTTGATTCTTGACTAACACATCTACTTACAATGGATTGTTATGTTTCATATACTTAATTGAATTAAGTACCTTGAAATGATAAATTATTTTGGTAATTAGTTTTGTCAAGAATTCGTAATTGACCAAAATAACGCAACCACTTCAATGAAAGTTTTTAAGACTAAAACAAACAAATGAAGAGTAATCTTCATGAATTCAATTTTGCTTCTCAAAGTAAAGACTCATTAAAATGAGTGGGAGCATTCTCTTAAACCGTTAAGATGAGGACGAGGTTCAAGAAGTAAAGATAATAATGGAATTGATACAAGGTAATGTTGAAAGTAAAGTCATTGAGGAATGACGATACTAAACCTATCAATCCCGACCAATAAAGTTTCCATTGTCTTAAATGTTGGACACAAGAAAGGAAACTGCCCCAAATTATTGAAGAATCAACAAGTTAGTTGTGGGACATCTAATGGGACCCTCTTCTTTAAATGTTTATTTGATTAAACATAAAATTTTGCTAGTACCACTTCGTCAATATTAGAAACCGGTGGTGGTTTACATCATTGTACTTGATACATAGGATGATTAGAATATGACGACTAGCAACAATAATGTCGAGAGATAGAGTAATTGTGTACTCAATCTAGTTTTTGGATTTAAAGTTGTACTTAATTATGACTATTAAGTGCATAAACTCTAAATAAGAATATGAACTTGTTAAGATACAAAAGAGGTTTTCACCTTTGTGACCCTTTACACCATGATTTGATGTATGGCTAGCCCATCATCAAGGTGATTATATTCTAAACCAAACTAGAATGATATATCATGAAGATGATGTAAGACTCAAATTGGTAACCCAAGATTAAACCTTAAATTTTGGAATGATGAAGCGCAAGGAGTTATCGAGTACTCTTGAAACCATTAGATTGTTAATGGTATATGCGTATCTTGTATTCAAAGCAAGATGTCTCGTGCCTTTTGGTTGAAAAGGAGATCGAGATTGTAAATCATTGATCCAAAATAGGTTGATCATTTTCTTTTACCAACGATTTAAGTTGACACTAATATGTTCACTTAATAAGGTAAATAGAGAAATCTTTGAAGAATTTCAAAGAGTTCAAGGAATCACGATTTAGTCGTGATGGGATTATCAAAGTGAAGACTTTGATATAAGCCAAAGGAAATGTGATATAGTATCACAAGTTAATCTCTCTTAGCACGCATCATTGAATAATGTGTGATTGGATAAGAAATCAAACGCTATTCGATATGGTTTGAACTTCAATCAAGTTACTTTGAGTTACTTGATCCTTTTGGGGATTTTATCATTTTTGTCTAAATTATTTTTCCACTAAATCGAATCATATGAGATATGAAATGGTAAGGGTACCATGGTTGTAAGTTTTCACAAGAAACAAATGCTCATTTTTCCCCTTTTCAATTATCACGAGCACGACGGGTTTGCGGCTCATGAAGCTGTCTTTCTAAAATACAAGTTTATTTCTAGAAGACAGAGTGGGAGAAATTTTTCAAGAGCCACAAAGAATGCCACAAAGAATATTATGTCGCAAGAAACTGGTCTTTCTTGGCTACATGAGACGTTTTGTGTAAGACGTTGTTTCTTCAAAACCTAGGAGGTTAAATTCGTCACTTGTTAAAAATGATGAATTCATGCTACTTTTAAGAAAGTAAAGAGCTTATAACTTACAAAAGAAATTGTTTGATTCAAGTTGATTACTTCTAGAAAGTAATGAACATATGACTTACATAAGAGTGTTTAAAGTCACAACTCAATACAAGGCTTAGAGCCATGAAAATCCGAAATGAAAGGCTTGATTAGTGACAAAGGATTTTGCACTAATAAAGAGATATTTCAAAGCAAGATTGGTTGATTAGTGACAAAGGGTCTTGCACTAATTGAAATGCTTAAGTCTATTTGGATTTTCTTAGGGATTGTGTTTCATTATGAGGTTATGAAATACATAGCGAGTGAATCTAAAACTCACTTCTTCAATAGAAGGAATGTATTCAATACATGTCTTGAGTTTAGTAGATTCTTGCAATCCTAAGATAATGTGAAACTTAAGAGAGGGTCTTAAGTTGGACATCAATGAGTTGGAATCAACATTTTGGATCATGTGATAAAACATTTCTCGATAAGTCAAGAAGTTGTGTTTATACATGGAGTTTAGTGGGAGTTACGGAAATTTTAATTAGTCCGATATGTGGATGACATATTGATCATTGAGAATGATTTAAGACTTTTGGAGTATTATAATACATCTGGAATATCCGGATTTATGAAGATAAATCCACATGATATTAGCATCAGTAAGAAGTCTTATGTTGATAAGATTCATGACTAGTTCAATTAAATTGAACATATTTGATTGATTCCATTTGCTTCCGCTGCCGGATCAATTAAATGAGTAATGATGTATAACACTTTATATGCTTTGAGTGTGATGAATTGTTTTCAAAATCGAATTTAAGTAATCTTTGTCAAGTAAGCCATAAAGAGTACCCTTAAGTGCATGTAGAAGCATTAGGGAAGTAAAGCAAAGTGTTTATGATGCAATTTTGTGTAAGGGTGTTACACAAGTGACAATTGACAATTGAGGTTGCACATGGTTTCCGACAAAACCATAATCAAAACACATTAGGAATGGTTAAGATACCATTGTGGCTATAATAATTAAGAAGTAGATTTTCTAGAATCGTTCTAGGCAATAAAGAACAATGAGAGATATTTATAACGGATATTGAGTACACTTGAAATCATGAGATGTGCAAGAGGATGAGTCCGGCACACTGTGAAACCAGTGGGAGCAATTCTTAGGCTAAGAGGGCCTATGTCTTGATTAGATCTCGACACGTACTCAGAAAGTTTTGTGATGCAAATGTATACATTACAAAGGAAAACGAATATGTAGTAAGGTTGAGTAAGGTACAAGAAGTTGGTAAAACCTACTAACCAAAGCCCTCTCAAAAGCTAAACATGATGAGTCATGTCATTTCAATTGAATTGAAATGAACAACTACGTACAAGATCAAATTAGATTATAGAACATGAATAGTAATCAGGCATTGACTATTCATATGTGATAATCACATTTGTCGTTCGAGTTTTATTTTAAAACTCTTTTATTATACTTTGTTACATCCAAACGGGTTGTAGAGACAATTGAACCCCGTTAAAGTGAACACGGATTAGCATAGTATTCGCCCATAGTCACTTGTATGAGGTGACGTCTCGAAGTGACTAGAGTGTGATGCGATTGATGGCAAGTTCAAGTGCCATACAGTCATGTGAGATGACTAGTCGATCACATAGGCAGATTGTTAGGAACACTTTGTCGGGCCTTATGACCGCTTATAGAGTTCGGCAAATTTATATAGCCTGGTCGTGGCGAGAGCTACTATAGTATTCTAATGAGTCGATTCTTTTGACTAAAGACTATTCACCGAAGATGGCACAGTTTCAGATTAACTTTGATTTGTGTTACTACGACCTTCGTAAATGGGGTCAAATGGGCATATTTTGGGTTATGATGGTGTGGCTAGTCGAAGGGAATAAGTGCGATAGGAATTGTCCACCCCTTGTCAGGGTTATAACAATATCTCGGGGCCACTCGAGGAGTAATGAATTGGAAATGCGTGGCCACGCTCGGAAGGTATCCAGAGTGGATAAATCCGGTCAATCAGTTATTCTCCAGATCGAGGAAACCATTCTTGATATGATCACTTGCAAGTACGACCTGAAAGACACCTTGCATTGAGTGGGAGATAGTAATAGGACAAGAGAATTGGTGACGCACACTTGTCGAGGACAAGTGGGAGATTGTTGGGAAATGTGTCCTCAACAATAGTGCGATCACATGATTTAAATATCATTATTAAATCTCATTTTAAGAATACAATTGGGAAGTAATTTTATTTATGTCAATCGGTCAACATATATCGGTAATGATTGGTGACTAGAGTTTGACATTCTTGTCGTGTGACGGTGGTGATCGATTGACCCCTAGGTCATACCTAAAGGGCAATACTCTTAATTGATTATTTAATTAATCGTATAACGTTGCGAGTTAATTAAATTACTTGAAAATTGACGGACGATTTTTGAAGTAAAATTTACGTATCGAATTGAAATGTGATTAAATGAGATACGGTCTGAGTAATCAAACTGTATAATTACTCGGATGAAATAAATTGTTTAATGTAACAATTAAATTTGAATGAATTGTTATAAATACAATCTGTTGTGATTTATAAATGGTAAAACTTTTTGGCACAAGTAATTATGAAATTACTAAGTCGATTTTTGTATGTGACGTATTTTTATTAATACGTTGATTTTTAATATGTTAAAAATACATAACAAATTTATGTGACATGTGACATGTGACATATTGACAATTGACAAAAATAATATGGACTCCATATTAATTAAAAGGGCCGAAATTTTAGAAGAGTATTAGGGAAAATTGTGTTTATATTTTAATATAGAAAACATAATGATGAAAAGCCAAAGTAGCCATGCATGCCTACTCTCCTTGTGAAGACAAATTTGGGCATGCATTGGCTCCCCTAAAAGGCTCTCCCAACCGGTTTTCCTAGGTGCATTTAGAGAGTTTTCTTCTCTAATATTATTCATTCAATCACATTTGTAAATTTCTAGTGTTAGAAAGATAATTACCTCTCTACTTTTATGATAAATTAGAGAGATTATTCACTCCAAAATCTCTTCTCCTCTACCCGGTTTTAGGAGCCAAAATACCAATTTATTTTGGTTCAATTTTCTACTAAGAATTAATATTATACTAGTATTTGTAATATTAATTTTATTAAGAGGAGCCTTGGGTATAAAGCTTGGGGAGAGATCTTATACTTAGATCTTTGTTCTTCCATAAGGATAAGCTCAAGAACAAGAGAGAAAGGTGATCTCTCTTGTGCCCAATATAGCCGAAATATTGAATGTAAGGACATTATTCTTCTTCTTTTATATTATTGTTTGCATGCATAAGATCCGTTTTAATTTTATGACAAATTATTTTAGACATATATGAGTATGTTAAAATGTATATGAATCATCTTTTCCTTCAATTGGTATCCGTGATAATTGAAAAGGGGAAAAATGAGCATTTGTTTCTTGTGAAAACTTACAACCATGGTACCCTTACCATTTCATATCTCATATGATTCGATTTAGTGGAAAAATAATTTAGACAAAAATGATAAAATCCCCAAAAGGATCAAGTAACTCAAAGTAACTTGATTGAAGTTCAAACCATATCGAATAGCGTTTGATTTCTTATCCAATCACACATTATTCAATGATGCGTGCTAAGAGAGATTAACTTGTGATACTATATCACATTTCCTTTGGCTTATATCAAAGTCTTCACTTTGATAATCCCATCACGACTAAATCGTGATTCCTTGAACTCTTTGAAATTCTTCAAAGATTTCTCTATTTACCTTATTAAGTGAACATATTAGTGTCAACTTAAATCGTTGGTAAAAGAAAATGATCAACCTATTTTGGATCAATGATTTACAATCTCGATCTCCTTTTCAACCGAAAGGCACGAGACATCTTGCTTTGAATACAAGATACGCATATACCATTAACAATCTAATGGTTTTAAGAGTACTCGATAACTCCTTGCGTTCATCATTCCAAAATTTAAGGTTTAATCTTGGGTTACCAATTTGAGTCTTACATCATCTTCATGATATATCATTCTAGTTTGGTTTAGAATATAATCACCTTGATGATGGGCTAGCCATACATCAAATCATGGTGTAAAGGGTCACAAAGGTGAAAACCTCTTTTGTATCTTAACAAGTTCATATTCTTATTTAGAGTTTATGCACTTAATAGTCATAATTAAGTACAACTTTAAATCCAAAAACTAGATTGAGTACACAATTACTCTATCTCTCGACATTATTGTTGCTAGTCGTCATATTCTAATCATCCTATGTATCAAGTACAATGATGAAAACTCCACTGGTTTCTAATATTGACGAAGTGGTACTAGCAAAATTTTATGTTTAATCAAATAAACATTTAAAGAAGAGGGTCCCATTAGATGTCCCACAACTAACTTGTTGATTCTTCAATAATTTGGGGCAGTTTCCTTTCTTGTGTCCAACATTTAAGACAATGGAAACTTTATTGGTCGGGATTGATAGGTTTAGTATCGTCATTCCTCAATGACTTTACTTTCAACATTACCTTGTATCAATTCCATTATTATCTTTACTTCTTGAACCTCGTCCTCATCTTAACGGTTTAAGAGAATGCTCCCACTCATTTTAATGAGTCTTTACTTTGAGAAGCAAAATTGAATTCATGAAGATTACTCTTCATTTGTTTGTTTTAGTCTTAAAAACTTTCATTGAAGTGGTTGCGTTATTTTGGTCAATTACGAATTCTTGACAAAACTAATTACCAAAATAATTTATCATTTCAAGGTACTTAATTCAATTAAGTATATGAAACATAACAATCCATTGTAAGTAGATGTGTTAGTCAAGAATCAAAAACCTGTTTGATAATGAATAACCTTTATCTATACTCTTTACAAGAGATCCTTAGCAATGGTTCATTTGAGGTTTTAGAAGCAAACTCATATTTGTCTTTAGTTACGATATTTTAATGGAGATTTGAATCAAAAACGAAATGATATCGTATATGAATTGTGGTTAAGAAATAGAACAATATAATAACGGAATAGTGAAAACAAAACATTTATCGTTATATTAATACTTGTAAATAACAAGTAAAACATTTACATAGTGACCTCTACCCAACTATGATAAATGATTCCAAGACCCAAATTCATATCGACTTAGGCACGGGGTAGCCGATTCAACCTTTATCAATATAACTCGGTGGATTAACCTTTTAATCGATTCTACTTTTAGAACTCTTGGTCGATAAAATTACTCTAATGTTTATCTATAGCCCAAAACACATCAACAAGGGCACGGGGTAGCCGATACATCCCTTATCAATAACTTTTGTTGAGTTCAATCCAAATTTCGAATAAATGTGTCCATTATCCAAACCCACATCAACTTGGGCACGGGGTAGCCGATACATCCCTTATCAACATGAATTCGGTGGATTAACATTCATCACCCACTTCCCCTACGTAACAAGGTTTGTACCCCGGGGTAGCCGAGCGCACTCCCTCGCGAAATAGGTTTTCATGGTTTCTACTATTTGGTAAGGCTATGTCTCAATTAATTGTTTAGCGAGAGGTCATGCCAATTTATTATCTATCACGTTTTAAGTGAACTAAAGCGGTGAACTACGATAATTATAATTGACACGGTCGATAAACTCGATAAAATAACAATGCATGTTTAGTTATGGCGATTTAGCGATGCATGTGACATAAAATAAAATGCAAGCATAAAGATAAATAAATCCTAGTATGGCCTTTCCTAAAAAAATAGAAAAACTATTAATCTATTACATATTCGGAAACCAACTCCATTGGTCCCTTGAACTTCGGTTGTGGCACGCATCTCGAGGTAACACCGTCTTTATGTATCGCCATTCTTGAAGAAATCCGTCTTTAGGAACTCCGGAATGAATAAAATTACATAATAAATTACATAATTTCCTATTATACATTTGTAACTAAAATAAGATAAATCTATTAAATATTACAAAACGGTGATACGAGATCACAATAAAAATTACAACCGAATCGATATTCCCATACATTTCGGGAAATACCAATTAAAATCTAAGGCCATACTAAGTAAAATTACATAATTCAAAATTACATAAATTAAAATTATGACAATCATAAAGAAAATGCAGCATTATAATATGTATGAACATGCTCAATTTTTATGCTAAATCGCCTTTAATTAGCCAATATCGTATATTACTCGGTTTTTACGGATTTGCGTGATTTCAACATTTTATAATCACAAAAATACATAAACTCATATTTATGCATAAGTTAATTACCCTAACCTCTTAGGACTCAAAATATAGTCTTTACTAATAATTTGACCATAATTAACTTTTATTTACAAAATTGTTCATAAATGGGCCAAAAAATACAAAATTAAGCTATTAAACTTCAAATAAATCCAAAAATTCCAAATAAATTCAAAATTTGAAATTTAAATTCATGAACATTCTGGAAAAATTCCATGACACTCATAATGTTCAAAATCTTAGGTTAAAAATTTCGAAAATTTTACGGAAAAACAATGTTGCGGTTTATCGATATTTAATAAAATAATCATAAAAACATGGAAAAATTATTTTCATTAACTTTTCAATTTTAGATCTGAAAAATATAATAAAATGCAACATTAGACGTTTTTCCTAAGTCATAGATTATGTTTTTATTAATTTTCACTAATAATGTCACTATTTATGCCATTTTTCTTCAAAAATTCATAAATCATGCTAAAAGACTTCTTTATAGCCAATTATTTTACACACATCTTGTAAAATTGCATGTGACAACATATAAATTTTCTATGACCAGATTCGAAATTTAACTCATATTAACCTATTTTTCTCTTAAATCCGAATTTAATAATGAAAAATTCATTTTTCGAGCATAACAAGTTCAAAAATTATGAAAATTTACAGGTTATCTCAAAATAATATATGTAACAACATATCCAAAAACCAAGTGAAAATTCGAAGTATAGCTAATTTTCGACCAAAAATGACATTTTTACTCATAAAATCACATTTAAATGCCATTATTGTTAAATATGAACAATAAAAATCCGAAAAATTAACCCAAATATCCTAAAACACTTTAGGACCAGAAATATTAACATGCATGTAATAATTTCGTGATATATCATAATAACACAAATTTTACAAGTTTTATTTTGTTATTCATATAACTCGGAAAAACTTTTAACCGATTTGCATGCAAACAACCGTGGCTCTTGATACCGATTGAAGGAAAAGATGATTCATATACATTTTAACATACTCATATATGTCTAAAATAATTTGTCATAAAATTAAAACGGATCTTATGCATGCAAACAATAATATAAAAGAAGAAGAATAATGTCCTTACATTCAATATTTCGGCTATATTGGGCACAAGAGAGATCACCTTTCTCTCTTGTTCTTGAGCTTATCCTTATGGAAGAACAAAGATCTAAGTATAAGATCTCTCCCCAAGCTTTATACCCAAGGCTCCTCTTAATAAAATTAATATTACAAATACTAGTATAATATTAATTCTTAGTAGAAAATTGAACCAAAATAAATTGGTATTTTGGCTCCTAAAACCGGGTAGAGGAGAAGAGATTTTGGAGTGAATAATCTCTCTAATTTATCATAAAAGTAGAGAGGTAATTATCTTTCTAACACTAGAAATTTACAAATGTGATTAAATGAATAATATTAGAGAAGAAAACTCTCTAAATGCACCTAGGAAAACCGGTTGGGAGAGCCTTTTAGGGGAGCCAATGCATGCCCAAATTTGTCTTCACAAGGAGAGTAGGCATGCATGGCTACTTTGGCTTTTCATCATTATGTTTTCTATATTAAAATATAAACACAATTTTCCCTAATACTCTTCTAAAATTTCGGCCCTTTTAATTAATATGGAGTCCATATTATTTTTGTCAATTGTCAATATGTCACATGTCACATGTCACATAAATTTGTTATGTATTTTTAACATATTAAAAATCAACGTATTAATAAAAATACGTCACATACAAAAATCGACTTAGTAATTTCATAATTACTTGTGCCAAAAAGTTTTACCATTTATAAATCACAACAGATTGTATTTATAACAATTCATTCAAATTTAATTGTTACATTAAACAATTTATTTCATCCGAGTAATTATACAGTTTGATTACTCAGACCGTATCTCATTTAATCACATTTCAATTCGATACGTAAATTTTACTTCCAAAATCGTCCGTCAATTTTCAAGTAATTTAATTAACTCGCAACGTTATACGATTAATTAAATAATCAATTAAGAGTATTGCCCTTTAGGTATGACCTAGGGGGTCAACTGATCACCACCGTCACACGACAGTAATGTCAAACTCTAGTCAGCCAATCATTACCGATATATGTTGACCAGTTGACAGTAACAAAATTACTTCCCAATTGTATTCTTAAAATGAGATTTAATAATGATATTTAAATCATGTGATCGCACTATTGTTGAGGACACATTTCCCAACAGAACCCACCATCAACCAACGTCACAAAATAATTGCCAGAGTTATCAGCTCATGTGGACAATTAAGGACTGAAAAATATAATGTTCGTTCAGTTCACTTTGTGGTGTTCAAAATTTGTCGTACAAATCCACATGAAAAACAAAATATATATAAAATATCAAAACGATGATGTTGTATAGAGTACAAAAGCGAATGAATCTGATCCATAAAAGAGTACTACAACTTAGGAACACGTTTTATTCCCATGGAATTGACGTGCCCTTCATGCTTATCTTGTCGTAATGCTTTAGTGAGAGGATCTGCTATGTTATTATCTGTAGCAATCTTTTCTATCACTACTTCCTTTTGCTCCACGTAATCCCGGATTAGATGAGCTTTCCGTTGTACATGTCTAGACTTGTTGCTAGACTTTGGCTCCTTAGCTTGGAAGATGGCACCACTATTGTCGCAATAGATGGTGATCGGGTCATTCAAACTAGGCACTACAGAGAGCCCATGTAAGAATTGACGCATCCATATCGCTTCCTTTGTAGCTTCAGACGCGGCATAGTACTCGGACTCAGTCGTAGAATCTCATAACAGTTTGTTTCGAACTCTTCCGGTGATCAGCGCCATTATTAAGTAAAAACGAATCCAGACCGAGATTTCGAGTCATCTCGATCCGTTTGGAAGCTAGCATCTGCAGAATCGGTTGCGCATAGCTTTTGAGAGCCTCCATAAGTCAATGCCCAATCTTTAGTCCTCCGTAGGTACTTAAGAATGTTCTTGAATGACCCAATGTGGTTCACCTGGATCTTTGTTGGAATCGACTTGTCATACTCAATGCATATGCCACGTCCGGACGTGTGCATATCATGGCATACATGATTGATCCTATAGCCGAAGCATAAGGAATTCGTGTCATGCGCTCTTTCTCTTCCGGTGTCTCTCGGTGCCGAGATCGGCTCAAATGCACCCCCGGAGCCATAGGAAGGAACCCCTTCTTGGAGTTAGTCATCCTGAATCTCTCTAGGACTTTGTCTATGTAAGACTCTGATCGAGAGATAACATCCGTCGTGATCTATCTCGATAGATACGGATGCCCAGAATTCTTTGTGCCTCTCCCAGATCTTTCATCTGGAAATGGTTTTTCAACCATACTTTCACCGAAGTTAATAGAGGTATGTCATTCCCAATCAGGAGTATGTCGTCAACATACAATATTAGGAAGACAATCTTGCTCCCACTCGACTTGATATATAAACATGGTTCCTCGACCGATCGAGTAAATCCATTTTCTTTAATCACTTGGTCGAAGCGATGATTCCAACTCCTTGATGCTTGCTTAAGTCCATAAATGGAACGCTTAAGCTTGCACACTTTCTTAGGATGTACTGGATCGATGAAACCTTCGGGTTGTACCATGTACAACTCTTCCTCCAAAAAGCCGTTTAAGAAGGCGGTTTTCACGTCCATTTGCCAAATTTCATAGTCATGAAAGGCGGCAATCGCTAAGATTATCCGAATGGAACGCAGCATGACTACGGGTGCAAAAATCTCATCGTAGTGCAAACCTGGCACTTGGGTGAAACCTTTAGCAACTAGTCGTGCTTTGTAGATATCTTGTTGACCTTCCACAGAATGCTTTATCTTGTAAAGCCATTTGCATTGAAGGGGACAAACCTTAGCAGGCAAGTCAACAAGATCCCACACGTTGTTCTCATACATGGAGTCCATCTCGGATTGCATGGCCTCAAGCCATAGCTTTGAGTCGAATGGTCATGGCACCTTTATAGGTTGCGGGTTCACTACTCGTTAAGAGTAGAACGTCATCTATGTCATGTTCCTCGACCATACCAATGTATCATGCGGGAGGAATAGAGACTCTTCCCGACCTCCTAGGTTCCTCGGGAATGTTAACGCAAGCGGGATTGAAGGAATAGGTTCCTCCAATAGTTGCTCGGTATTTGGTTTGGAATCTCCGACCAGGTCGAAGGTTCTATCACTCTTTGCATTCTCGAGAAATTCCTTCTCTAAGAATGTCGCACTAGCCGCAACAAAAACGCGTTGTTCGGTTGGCGAATAGAAGTAATGACCACGTGTTCCTTTAGGATAACCTATAAAGTATGTCTTGACCGATCGCGGGCCGAGCTTATCTTCAGGTCTCCACTTGACATAAGCCTCGCAGCCCCAAACCCGTATAAAGGACAAGTTAGGGACCGTTCCCTTCCATAGTTCATATGGAGTCTTGTCAATGACTTTAGACGGACTTGGTTAAGTATTAGAGCGGCTGACATAAGAGCATAACCCCATAATGAATCAGGTAAAA
Organism: Silene latifolia; assembly: GCF_048544455.1. NCBI lineage: Eukaryota > Viridiplantae > Streptophyta > Magnoliopsida > Caryophyllales > Caryophyllaceae > Silene > Silene latifolia. The sequence continues at coordinate 61,548,350 of NC_133526.1, read as the reverse complement.
CCGTGTGACTCATCATGGATCGAACCATATCAAGTAGTGTTCGATTTCTCCGTTCGGACACACCATTCAACTGAGGTGTTCCAGGTGGAGTTAACTGTAGGGCAATCCCACAGTCCTTTAGGTGTTGATCAAACTCGTGAGAAAGATACTCGCCACCACGATCCGAACGCAGTGTTTTTATCTTTCTACCCAATAGATTCTGTACCCTATTTTGGTATTCCTTGAATTTCTCAAAGGATTCACTTTTGTGCTTCATTAAGTAGACATAGCCATATCTACTCAAATCGTCCGTGAAAGTGATGAAATACCTATAGCCTTCTCGTGCGGTGATTGACATAGGGCCACATACATCCGTGTGTATGAGTCCTAATAGGTCAGCAGCGCGCATTCCAACACCTTTGAAGGAAATACGAGTCATCTTACCGATGAGACATGATTCACACGTGCCAAATGATTGAAAATCAAAGGCCGAGATAGCTCCATGTTTGATGAGCTGTTTTACGCGTTTCTCATTAATGTGTCCCATACGGCAGTGCCATAGATACGTTTGATCTTTGTCACCAACCTTTAACTTTTTATTCATTACGTGTAATATTTCATTGGTCTGATCTAAAACATAAATTCCGTTCATGGAGACTGCCTTGCCGTAAATCATATCGTGTAATGAGAAAATGCAAGCATTATTTTCTATTACAAATGAAAAACCAAGTATATCAAGCGCTTAAACCGAAATAATGTTTTTGGAAAGACTAGGTACATAATAGCAGTCATATAATGACAACTCAAATCCGCTAGGAAGTTGGATCACATATGTCCCCTTGGAGATGGCGGCTACTCTTGCTCCATTCCCAACACGCAGGTCCACCTCACCCTTTACGAGGGGTTCGATGTTTCGGAGCCCCTGCACATGATTACACAGATGAGAACCACAACCAGTATCAAGTACCCAAGTTCCGTAACTTGCGTGGTTAATCTCAATCATATGAATAAAAGTAGAAGAAGAAGACATACCAACAGGTTTAACACGACCTGCTTTTAAGTCCTCATGATAAACAGGACATGTGCGTCTCCAATGCCCGGTCATGTGGCGGTGATGGCATTCCATGTTATCTTTCTTGCTCTTTGTCGCGCCGATGAGTTACTCGACTCACCAGGACCACTCTTACCCGAGCCCGACTTCTTGAACTTCGCCTTACCTCTTTGCTAGGTTTGTCCGAGCTTTGCCCTTACCCTTTCCTTTATTTGACACAACGAGAACATCTGTTTCATGCTCCTTTGAACTTCATGTCCTTCTCGGTGCGTACGAGGAGGGAGTGCGGTTCATGGGGAGTCTTCTTCAAATCATTCATATAGTAATTCGCTCTAAATTGCGAATAACCATCGTGGAGTGAGTGAAGTATGCGGTCGATAACAATGTTCTCGCTGATGTTACGATTAAAAGTCTCAGTTTCTCGACATTCTCAATCATGCCGAGAATGTGTGGGCTAACCGGTTGGCCCTTCTGGAGTCTCGCATCAAAGAAGCGAGTGGTATGCTCATAGGTCACGATTCTCGGTGCTTTCGAGAATTCCTTAGTGAGCGTGGTGAAAATCTTGTTTGCACCATGGGCTATGAAGCGTTTCTGCAAATTGGGTTCCATTGCAAAAATGAGTACGTTTTTAATCGCACCCGCTTCCATACAGAAATCATTAAACTTGGTGATTTCAGCAGCTCTAGCCGTGGGACCTGGGTTTGCCGGGATGGGCTCCAAGAGATATTTGAGCTTCCCGTCAGCAGCAGCAGCATTCCGTAATGCCGCCTCCCAGTCCGCGAAGTTGGATCCATCATTCTTGATCGAGTAGACCGATTCATCCGATTCATGAAGATCCTAAGCCGGGACTCACGGTCCAATGTGGCACTTGGCATTGGGTTTTCGGTGAGAACCGACCATTTGTTGTTTAGCGAGTTTAAAATCGTGATCTACACTTTGAAAAAAAGAAAGAAAAACAAAACGAAATAAGCAACTCATCGAGGTGATTTAAGTCTATTAAAAATTCATTTTAAACATGTAGACTCTTGCACTTGCATTATTGATCTCCCTCAAGAATGATACAAGTGATCCCAAGACTCAATTTCTGTAAATTGATAAGCCAACTGTTTCGCTAGTTCTTCCGGAAGAACTCTTGGTCGATAGATTTCCGTAAATCCTATCTATAGTCCACCATAGTCACAGGATCGTACGAGTGACCATAGTGTTGAGATAAAATAGGTCAATCGGTTCCAACTTACCCGACGTAGAAGGGGTCATATTATGCCTACCGACGAAGAAGGGACTCATTGGAGTTTGACCTATAAAGACCGTTCTCAATTTTAGTTTATACGAGGAAGATCCCATCAACAAAATTATAATTCATTTTAAGTGAACGAATAACTAGCGTCTGTCGTGAATGAATTTATTTGGATGATGGCTTTAAAACGTGTGACATGAGAATGTCAATGAAAACTAACTCGTGACCTCTATATGTGTCAGTTTTCATGCAATAAATAGGTGGTTTGGTTTTCAGGCGGAATATGATGCATATTATCGTTACGATAAAAAAAATAAAAGAATGCAATACGTAAATAAAAATTTCCTAGTGTGGCCTATCCTAGTATAAGAACACAATACAACTTTGGAATCCACCGTTGGACCCGAAAAGCTTGTCTTGATGTTCCATCTTGATCCAAGTAGCGGGAGTGAGCATCTGGTCTCCATCTTTGGTCTTCTCAAAAATTACAATTAAAATTACAAAATATAAACCTATTTACATTCTAATTAAAAACTGTAATTACAAGTGAAAAATCCAAAACGGAGATACGAGATCTCAAAATACAACCAAGACCGTGTTCCATCATTACAGTAACACGTTCTACTAAGGCCACACTAAGTTACAACCGATTGTAAAAATTAAATACGTAATAAAAAGGGCATTCACGGCATTCAAGATAAACGATAAATAAAAATGCATCAACTAAAAACAAATTCATTCGTGACATAATTCCGTAATTATGTTAAATTTATCCAAACCACCTTTTAATGATTAAAATTCATGTGATAAAACCGCTTCTATCATTTAATTTTAATCCATTACAATCCGTTACTTTAAATACGCTTTAAAATAACTTAATGGTACGTGTGTGAACCGTTTCACAATCATAGCGAGTGTACAATATCCGTATAAAGTACAAATTGTAGCCAAAAGAAAATTTAAAGCAAAAGGAATAAATTTTCAAAGCTGTCAAAACAGAAATCCCTCGATCCAGGGACACAGGTGCTCGATCGAGGGACAAAAGGGCTCGATCGACTGAATTGCAAGTCGATCGAGAGGGTTGCCAAACAAAAAGTGCTCGATCGACTAAACTGGTGGTCGATCGAGTACCTTTATCAGCAAAGCTACTCGATCGAGTACGAGGACAACTCGATCGAGCAGTAGGGTTTAGAAAGGGGTCGATCGAGTACAGCAAGGACTCGATCGAGTGAAAACAAGACAGAAAACCACTCGATCGATTAAAAACATGGTCGATCGAGTACAAAACTTTCTGAAAACTTCAAACCCTCGAGAAAACAGATTTGTTGAAACAAAACAAATGCAATTTTGATCAAAACCGATTAAAATCAATTCTACAAATTTGCAAAAATTGACATATTGTTATAATCTCCGTATAAAACAACAATATGCATAAATCAAAACGAAAACAAGATGAAATTACCGTGTAATACATGACACGGTTTCAAAAATTTCTGCCGTGTATACTAGGCACGGTTTTCGAGACAAAAGCAAAATTGTTTCAAGATCGTTTTATGAAAAACACATAGAAAAAATTACGTGGCCTCGCTCTGATACCACTTGTGGGTGAATATCCGTATAATACCCTTTAAATTTAGGACTATAACGTAAATTTAAACATGTGATTATTGTCATAAAACATAAATACAATAGAAACGATAAGGAACAAGAAATAACCTTCGGTCCTAGTGCAAAAGGCAATGAGAGATCAAGTTAGATCTCCTCCTAATCGTTGCACCCAAGATGTCCGAGTAATGCCCTTGTGCTAGAGAGAATCCCCTAATTGCCTTGCAATATCGAGGGGATTGTTTTGTGAGTTTGTGTTGGATGAGAGATCCGAGTTCTGAGAGGCACAATTCCCAAAACCCTAGTTTTGTTTCAAATGAATCAACTAGGTTAGACAAGAGGAGAGAACTCCCCTTTTGTCTATGCATGTCTCGGCCAAACCGAGAAAGAGGAGGGAAATGGGCTTTTCATTTCCTCTTCACTTAAACTCGTGGTCCGGTCCATAGCTTGCTAAGTGTATACGACGCGGTTTCATTATAAACTATTATCGGTTATCGGAAATTAAGGCATCAACTAATAATACGGGTTAGTTGAATTATTAATACATGTCCGACAAAACAGTATTGTATAATTATATTCAATATACATTTAATTAAATATAAAACGCTTATATTTAATTTTACGAATTAACTGGTTAATTCGCCTTTAGCCCATGATATTTAATCCGTATTAAATATAATATCTCAACATCACATTTTGACTAATTATTAGTCAAATAACTCAGACTAACTGGTTAGTCAAATTTGGCATCTACATGACTGTATTTTCATACCGTCACGTCACTCAAGACGTATCCTATAGGTGTGACTTTTAGGGACCAGTTGATCACCGCCATCTGTATGACAATAACGTCAAACTTATCTAGCAAGCCAACCGTTATTGATAAACGTGGATCAACTGATAATAATACCAAAGTATGCCCTTTGATCCTTTTAGAGGTTTATAAGTCCTTGCACTAACTGTTAAGGACACCAACCCCAACACGTTGTACACGGATGGAACTGAATCCGGGTACAAAGGGGTCGAATCCGAGCGGATTCAGGAGAATCCGCCCGTTTTCATACAATCCGAGCGTGTTGGGTAGAAGACGCACGTCCTGAAATGAGCTGAAATTTTGAAATTTTTTACTGTCAAAGAATCCGGGCGTCCTACAGCAGAATCCGCCCGTCTTTGAAAAGTCGCCCGTCTTCTTAGCTGAGGAAAACAAGGAAAAATTCCTGGACTGAAATCCGTCCGTCTTCTGAAGAATCCGCCCGTCCCGTGTCAGCAAATACGAGCGTCTTCTCTTAAAGACGCCCGTCTTTAGGCAAGTTTTTTCCAACCCAGAAAGTGCAGAATCCGCCCGTCTCGAGCAGAAACCGCACGGATTGCCCCTGCAGTTCGAATTTTTTCGGTCTTTATAAAACCCCTCCCACCTTCATTCATTCATTCATAACACTACTCAAAAACATCAAAACCCTCATCCTCTCCATCACAAAAACAAAATCCCTCAACTACATTCACCAAAATCAAATCAAAACATCCTTTCAACAACAAATCAATCACTCCTTTTTCAATAAAAATCAAAACCAAGCACAAAATCTTCAACCTTTGAGTCGATTTTTGAATTCATAAAGGCAAAGCCTTTCACCTTTAAATCGATTTGGGTACACTACAAATTGAAGATTTTTCACTCTTTTCTTGGTTAATTCATCAATGGCAAGGACTAAGGGAGCAACAAAGGCAACAAAGGCAAAGACACTTTCACAAAGGCAAAAGGCTCTTCAAGCAAAGAAAGCATTGGCTATGGTGGTAGCAACCCCAAACTTGGAAGTGCAACAACAACAACAACCTTCTATGGGAGCAACAACATCTACTACTCCGGAAATTGATCAACTTTTGCATTATTCGGAGGTAACTTTTATTTCCAAAACCCATAGAGATACTTTTGCCAAGTTTGCTAGGAAATCATTTCAATCCACCAAGTTTATTTGTGAAGATACCTTAGATAAGTTGGGTGTCCTTGAGCAAACTAGAGCCTTCTTTAAAGCAATGGGGTTGAAGAAATTGTTTGACTCAAAAGAATTGACATACCCCTCCCTTACCTTGGAGTTTTTGAGTTCTTTGAAAGTCAACAAAGTTGAGTCTAGGGAGAACCTCGAGTTTCGTCTAGCTAATGTTAGTAGATGCATTTCCTTTAGGGAATTGGGTGAAATTTTGGGTCTTAGTGATGAACCGAGTTATTTTAAGAATTATGGAAAGTATGACCCCGACCCTCGTTGGGAGGCAATTTCCGGAAAAAAGTTTGAAGACTTTCATGCGAGTCGTGCTCTTTTAGTCCATCATCCGGGCATAAGAGTATGGCACAAGGTCATAGGAAACACCATTATTGCAAGGAAAGATACCAACCATTTCACCAAACTTGATTTTATTCTTCTTGAGTCGCCTTTGAACATTGGAAGAGTACACACCAAGCCTTTCAACTCTTTAAGTCTTTTGGTAGATAGATGGCTCAACATTGATTGTGGGAAGAAAGGCACTACCGTTATTGTGAATGGCGGCCTAGTCACTATCCTAGCTAAATACTTTGATCCTAACTTCAACAAAGATAACAAGTATGAAGCGAAGGAGGGTGGTCATCTTGTTGATATGCATACTATGATAAACAAGTACAAGTGGGTTGCCCATAACCCTCTTGGCACCAAGTATGGATGGCTCACTAGTGAGGCTAGATCGTTTACTTTGCCCTCAAAGATTTGTCGTCTAAGTGTCCACCGGACCAATTATCTACTTCCCCTTTCAAAAGAGGCCGAGTATATTATCCGACAACAAAAGGGTGAACTTGAAATGCCCTCCTCTTCCATTGTCATACCACCTTACCGTTTCGAGTACCAAGAGTTCAAGCCCGATGGCATTGAAGCAACAAATGATTATTTGACTCTTCTCATGCAAGCAATGCACAAGCAAGCCTTTGAGGATCGGAAAAATGCTTACTTGGCTCAATATCCACCCCTCCTACACTTAGCTAGGCAAGGACTACTTGATCCATCATATCCTTTGCCTAGTTAGGCGGATAGAGAAGTCCTATTTCCGGGTGCATCTAGGGTCGTTTCGGGTGACAATGAGGTTGTCGGTAATGAAGAAGTTGATGATAACATTGTGGAGGATGCAAGTGAAGAAGGAGAAGAGGATGGTGAGCAAGATGATGAGAAAGGTGAAGAAGAAAGTGAAGAAGCAAATGAAGAGGGAAGTGGCAATGAGACCACTTCTAATGAGGAAAGTGATGATGGTGATGATATGATGGAAGATTAGCAAGCCTTGGAGGCCCCTACCCTCTCATGGTTTGTCTATTTCTCTCTTTGTTTTAATTATTTTTCTTGATCATTGTTGGAGTAGTCCTAGCACCATAGAGGACTCACACCTCGGTACCATTGAGGTGTTCTCATTTTATTTTTCCCACTTTCAAAATCCAAAATGACAAATTAGTTTCATGCATTGCATAGTGTGTGCATGAACTACACCCATCCTTAAGACATTAGCAATAGTGTCTAACTCGGTTTAGGGAAGTTAATGCATACACAACGGGAGGTAATCTAAATTATCCTCTCCGTCATAACAAAAACCATGCATCATGTAGTGTAGCTTAGTGTAGATTGCATTTAGTATAGAAATCATGCATCATCTTTGCATAATTTCCATCATTTTGGCCATTGAGGACAATGCCCATATTAGTGTCGGGATGGGAATTCTAACACTTGACCCTTATTCAAAAATCCAAAAAAATTGAAAAAATTTCGAAAATCATAAAAATTTGAAAAATTGAAAAACCAAAAACATGTTTATTTCCTTTTATAGTCTTGTATATATTGTCTTGTATATATTGTGTTTGTTCTATCCTTGTTCACATTGATCGACTACGCCACATCCGAGACATGAGGATATTGAAGACCGCATGGTATGATCTTTCCAATCTCCTTTTTCCTCTTTATGTTAATGACTATGTGGCTTTATTTTGATTGATGCGGTATAACAATGTGAACTTAGGACTTGCATTTAGTTTACATGTCATGTTAGTTGATAGAATCACTTGCATTAGGATATTTATATTAGTTGCATCATAACATGTAGTTGCATTTAGATAAAATGTTTTGAAAAATGCCTAATTAGGAACTTTGACAAGAGCAACTAAGCCATTACAAATACTTGTTCAACTTAAGACTTTGCCTACTAGAATGGTTGTAAAACACCCTAGATAGTGTCATACTAGTGTCTTTTGACCCATGACCCAAAGCCTAGTCAAGGGTTTGCATGTGAGTCACCTATCCAACCCCGTGATGCGATGTGGACTTGGTTAACTTGTCTAGGTGACCTTGATTGACCTTGTGGTAAGGCAACCCAAAAATATTTTCTATCAATAAGTTTGAAGTGCTCATTTCTAAAGTTTTGTCATGTGAAAGTAATTTAATGCTAAGGAAACCTCAAATGTTTTGAATTGTTGAATGTTGAGAAATTTAAATATTTTTGATGGAGGCGTACCACTTCGATGTGCTTTGGAGCGGGATCCATTGAATTGGGCCCCCACACGGTTGTGAATTCGGCCGCCCAGAGACAGAGTGACTATCACCCCGAAAAGCTATTGTCTAGAGGTGATTTAGTGCCATCCTCTTAGCCTTAGTAATTTGTTGAACTAGTATTTGTGAAGTATTATATGCTCTTAAATTTGTTCTCTCTTAGTTGCCTCCGCCACTTGATGAGGAAGTGGTTATTCCTTTTGTAGATGCATCCATTATTTGATTTTGTGTGCTTAATGTTTGGATGTGTCGCCATTTTGGCAAGACCCACCTTGCCTTGCAAGAAGGCATCCTACCTCATGGTTGTCTTGTTGTGAGTTGAAGGGGCGGAGTGAGACCCGCTAATTGTCTCATATGGGCTATGTTATTAGGTTAGTTTAAATAATGGTCCTAGTCTTTGTCACCTCTTTACTCGGGACGAGCAAAGGTTCGGTTTGGGGATATTTGATGTGACCATAATTAGCGCATATTTAGCCCCCGAATTAGCCTTGTTCCCATGCTTTTTAGTGCATATTTGGGTCATTTATTGTCTTTAGTTCTTTGTTTTGCATATTCTTTGAGATTTTGATCCCTTGGTAGGAAAGGAGTAAGAATCTTGCATTTTCATGACAAAACGAGACTAAATTGATTGAATTCAATGACAAAGCATCAAGGAGAGACAAGATTAGAAGGCCTTTGTACATATTATAGTAGTTGGGCAATGACGAGAAAGGATCCTTGCATCCCCGAGGAAATCCCCAAGGATTTTATGAAGAAAAGGGAAGAAAAGAAGAAGAAATCTTGCTGAGGCACAATCCGTGCGGATTGTCTACAATCCGGCCGTCCTCTACATGCACAATCCGTGCGGTTTCACCCCAAGACACTCGTGTTAGGACTGCCACAATCCGCCCGGATTCCTCCAAAACCGCCCGTGTTCCATCGCCAGAATCCGCCCGTCCCGACTCAAAACCGCTCGGATTCCAGCCCAGCGCAATTTCGTCTTCTCCAAGCTACAAAGAAAGAAGCCCTTCCTTCGAAAAATACCGGCTCCTCCCTGCTCAATCTAAAAAGTGTAATTACTAGTTTAGCCCTTAGTTTACCCTAATGCATCCCCCTAATTTCCACTATAAATACCCAATTAGTCTAATTAGAAGAGCATGTTCTTCTTATCAATAATTAGAGTAGTTAATATCAATCAAATCTCTCTTTAGTTTTGTAATCAACAATTAATCAAGTTTTAATACAAGTTTTATTTCCTTAATCTCTCTTTTGTTCATCCTTTATTTTGGGTAATTGAAGATTATTTGGGTTATTATTGGGAGATTGACAACCTCTCAATCAAGCATCAAGTACTTCTTTTATCTTTGCTTTATTATTGGAACCATTAGTAGGTATAATTCTCTTAATCCCTTTTTAATTATTGTTAATTACTTTCATTTATTCATCATGTTTCATTTTGTTGGTATGATTGACAACCTTGCTAGCATGATCAACATGATAATGAGTGAGTAGTCTCTTAGCTAGGGTTAATGGGTGATTAGGGGAAACCAACATGGGGAATGATTCATGCTTAAATTAATATGCTTTCATGTTTTATTTGCTTTCTTGTTTTGATCTCAACTCATGCACATGTTATGTTTGCATATTTTACCCATCACCTATCTTTTCAATGAGACTTGTAAGACATAAACCAACTCGAGTCTCATTAGACCATGCATGTTGTTGAGTAGGGAAGACTAAGTCGACTTGTAGGTGTTGTACAATCTAATCGATTCGGCTCCGGGACCCAAACTTTCCTAGGATTGTAAGATATAACCCAACTCAATCCATCACAACAATAATTGCTTGCTTATAATTTGAGAACATGTTTCTATGATCAATTCCCATGATTCCCCTATGACCCCATGACACCCTAGTGCTTTTTATCAATTGTTTACAACCCTTTTAATTCATCTTGCTTGTTTATTTTCATTGCTATTTTAGTTAGTGATCTTCTACATCAACCCAAATTGTGACACCCCTAAGACATCACTAGTTTCAATAGAAATCTCATCTCAATTCCCGTCCTTTGGGATCCGACCTTTACTTGCCTCTTTACTAATTGTAGAGTTGTTTGTGAAACTATAAATTGTGTTTTGATTCGGACGTGACCCAACGACCACACCTTTAATTGTGAACACGAAACGGATCGATCAGTTGTTAAAACTTAATCTTGGAAGGATTTATGGAGAATACGCCTGGGGTCATGGTGATTTTCTTTTTGGGTGTTGCTCGGTGTCAATCAAGTAACATTGATGATCTTGGGCGGAGTTGCTTGTTTTGTTGGTGATCCGTTTTATAGCTCTTGTAGTTTGCTTTATGATCATCTCTTTCTTCATCCTTCCTCATTTAGTTAACCCTTGGTCTGTATTAAACAATTTCTTATTTTCTTGTTTTTATGATTAATCAACTATTTGCTTAATTCCTATTGTGCACCTTATTTTGTTGATCTTGTGTGCTAATTTTGCATGGTATTATTCTAGTCTCTTATCCTTTTCGATGAAGTCAAGAGGGGGAAACATACCTAAGATTTGATTGATTTAGTTGTCAACCCTTTAGACTCTTTTAAAGATTCGTTCTCTGCCTCTAGCTTGTGTTTCTAAATCGTCTATAATTGTTTGCTTTGGACATTACGGTTGATACCTTGATTTCTTTAACACATGGTTTATTTGACTATAGACGATATCTATTTAAAGAGGAACTACCTTGGAAATAAATCTTAGGAAAGATTTGACATCATCAAAAAGGGGGAATTTGTTGACCCTAGGTCTTGATGGGTTTTGAAGCATGTCAAGTTATCGTTTTATTTCTAAGATATTTTATTTTACGCTTTTATGAGCTTGGTATGTTTTGTAGTGTTTATTATTTAGCTACTCAAACTTGATTCAAGAGAAGCGTATTATGAAGATGATCAACGTAAAAATATTACATCTATGAGATCGTCATGAAGTCCTAGAAATAGGTTCAGGACATATTATGTAAAAGAGTATCTTAGAACTATGCACAAAGTAAAAGTGACCTTGAGGTAACAGTGTCCTCAGTCGAGGGAACGGTTACCTCAAGTTCTGAAGAACTCTGCTATATCTACACGAAACGGTATCCTCAGTTGAGGAGACTGTATCCTCAGGACCCGCAGTAAGTTCAAATTTCAATTATTTTCTTAAACTCTTTCTATCTCGTTTTGGTTATCTCAAAACTATAATATCTCGTTTTATTATATGGAGTCTTTGCTACGATTAAATCTAGACTCGTATATCTTTTGAAGAAAGATTTTGATATATCTTGTTTACATGATATTATGAGATCTCTCAACATAAACATATATTGAGATTTAGTTTTATCCAAACAAGATTCTTACTATTTGAAAAGATATTTTATACTTTGAAAAATATTCTATTTTTCTTTAAAACTATTAACCGAATTTTGTTAAAGATTTTACTTAATCTTTTTCGGTTATTTTTTCATAAACTATGGCTTGTATTTTATTCTTATAAAATCTATCTTTGGCCAAGATATTTTGCGAATGATTATCTTTTGTTATTTTATGAAAAACCTAGATTTGAAGTGTGCATCAAGAATTCGAATGGTTTATGCTGTTTACGCGTGTGTGCCTCATTATAAATGCACATCTAAACTTTAAACCTAGAACATGACTATATACGAACTTTCTTGATTAAATTGATTTTTTGCAAAATCATTTCCGCTTCTTTAAGCTTTGTTCTTAATCGTTCATTTTGCAAATTGCTTTTGAAAGTTGAAATCTTTAAAATACGTACTTTTCGTGTCAAAAGTTTATCTTAAAAAGTGCATAGTTTTACAATCCTCTTTTAGACAATTGATTGTATTGTTTTAGATTCGATAGTATTTCATATTCAAACTTTGTAAGCTTAACATCTTACGCACCGTAGGCTTAACATCCTACAAACACGAAGGATTAACATACTTCACAAATCAAGAGCTTCACATGTCTCACACACCGACAGCTTAACATCCTTCACAAATCGAGAGCTTCACATCTCTCACACACCGAAGGAATAACATCCTTCATTAGCACGATTAGGGTTAGTCATGGGGGTTAGTTGTTTATTGTACGCTAGACCGGATTAGGCGCTCGTGATAAATAATTAATAAAAAGGGGTGGACGTAGGCTTTTCAATTGGGCCGAACCACGTTAAAATATCGTGTGTTATTTATCTTTTTTCGTACCGTTTGTTTTACATTGTTATCAAATCGTTTTCACAATCATTACATACTTCATTCTTTTGAACTTAAATCATAAGTCATGAATTAGAAGTACATTACTATCTTCGAGAAATTGAAAAACGGTACATACTCTATTCACTCCCCTCTAGAGTATATTTGTTGGGTTCTTGAACTCTATAGGGAGCGTCACAAATTGTTGTGAAAGGAGTGGGGGGATTAGAAATTAGGCGGTTGTGATTATAGAGTGTTCGACGAACTTCGGGGATGAAGTTCATTTTAAAGAGGGGGGGGAGATTTAAATATTCGGCCTTTAGAAGACTACTTTAGAGACCTTTTGGGGGTGGAATAGTCCTATATTGTATACCTTTTGTGATTAGTCATGCTTGTATGAGGGGAAGTAGGTTTGCGCTCGATCAAGTAGGTATAGCTCGGCCGAGTACGCGTCATACTCGACCAAGTATAGAGGGTACTCGACCGAGTATGTCGTTTCAGCGGGTTTTTAAATGCGAAAATCGATATTAGAAATAGTCCGGATCTATTTCCTTCTTACACTTCCCTCTAACCCAAAGACACCATAGGAGGCAGTTTCTCCCTATTTCCTATCATAACGTATAAGACGAGGCTGAAAGCGTGAGCGTGTGACTCATTACTAATGTGTTGAAAACTTAAAAGATACAAAACTGAGTACGGAGTACTATATTATCTATATAAATAATTGGGATGGAGGGAGTATTCCTGACACTCGATTGAGTTTGAGATCTCGAGGGAGAGTTGGGCACAGCAATTAACACATCGAATCATAGGCGTCATGGTCTAGTAATTATTTGAGTGGTTGCAGAGTTGGTGCCTTCAATGGATTTGTATGCTTGGTTGTTGCTCCGAGCGGGATCGTTAGAGGTTGGGATTCCCTACTCAGTTTCGATAGTATAGATGATTACTTGTGTTCTCTGTGATTATCGTTTTTGTACTATTTGATGATTGGTGTTGTATATTTGTACTTATTGTCTTGTGTTACTGTGGAGTTGATGGTGGTGGTGGTTGTGTAGTAGTTGCGGGAGACTGGCTTCACCCCGTGATCGCCCCTTGTGGCTCCCACCGTAATAAGGATATGCACATTAAGGATATGGGTTTAGTGTTCGTGTTGTGATGCGAACATGGCTGTTGTGTGACGAGTTGCGATATGGGCACGGTGATCCGTGTTACGATGCGGGCACCCTTACTCTTTGCAGTGAGGGTTGTTGGTGTCTATGTTGCGATGCAAACACATGTGGAGGAAGGAAACAGAAGTGGGTGCAGTGGAGTAGTGTACATTGTTGTGCATAATGTGTCGCGATCGTTTGTATTTACCGTTACTAACCTTGTGTGGTGTATTGTGTGTTTCTATTTACTTTGTCGGCAAATGGTGAGTAGTGAATCTTGACAGGTGTCCCTACGGTTGCTTTGAGCTGCAGTCAGGATGGCTGAATGGTCCGGGATATCACTGAGTCCTATTAGTTTTGATGGCATTATTTAAATGCTTTTGTTTAGCCATTATTCACCATGTGATATTTGGTTTAAGATGTAAACGGATACTAAGTTGTAATTTGTAATAATTCATTAAATTATACTTTTATCGTCATTGATATGTACTACCTCGGGCAACCGAGATGATAGCACCCGTATTTACTGACGAAGGTCTTGCTAAAGTCTCCTTGGTAAGTGGGGGTGTAACAGAACAATTCACAAAACAAAGGGGAGACGTCCACCGAGGGTACCATGGATAAGTCGAGAAGAGGGGCACAATAGTAGCTTCTAAGGTAAGGGAGAGAGACTTGAAGATGAATAAGCATAAAGATAGAAAGAATAAGACAAGGTACACTATAAACGAACAAATTCATCGAGGAATTATAAGTATCCTTTGATTGGTCAAACCTACCGTCAATCCTCGGCAATTAGCACTTCTTATAGCCTTCACATGGTCAAACCCACAATTATCGATACAATTACACATAAAACCACTCAACATAGTCAACAAAAAATTTAGAATCTAACAAGGAACAGACAAAATATAGACGACCAATTTAGGTCCTTAAGTCTAAGGATTCCTCATTCATTATTCAAGATTAAGTTCATTTAAGGTTGGGATACATGAATGTGCGTCGAGAGCTTTATAGCTCTAATATCAACTATGAAGCCACGCAGTTATACAACAAAATTAAAACATTGCAGTGGAAAATGCGCGATTTAAAAAAAAACTTTTAATGATAGAAACCGCGAAGCCACTAAACCGTAAACCAAATCTTAAATTTAAGAATGCTTCTATACAAAATACAACTTAACTATATACAAGGGATCTCAATCCCTTAGTAAAACAAAGTTATAATACTAAATACAATCTACACTACAATGAAAAGATCATTCGTTGTAAGCACACCACTCGCTAGTTCAATAGTCGAAACCCCAAATAAGCACCAACTTATAACTTGTTCATTCAATTAAAATGAATGCCACATTAAGTGGGGAGTAACTCAGGGTTCTCCCAGCCATATTACATGAAAACACACATAGATAAGAACAGTTCAAACATAATAAAATGCAATCATATGACTTAGATAACTTGACATAAGAACGAGGGATAAATATAACGCATATGAGTCTACTTATCAGTAATGACATGAAATGCAACTTATACATATGTACTCAACCAATGAAACTATCCATTCAAACAAGAATCCAACTTTTATGGTAACTGCATGTGTAAAGTGAACGACACTAAGCAAGACAATACCATACTCAATCCTGGACGATGATCATATAATACAGTCCTAGTCTAAATCTGGATCTAGACTCTCAAGATAAACATTTTCCAATTCGACATGCAATAAACATTTCGCATCCAAGACTCGATACATGGCACACAAACCGTAATCAAAGGTCGAGTTACCCCTAATCGAAAACAGGGCACACATACCGTAATCAAATATCTGAAGAAGGGCAGAAGAGTAACCTCAATCCGAAAACGTGGCATACATACCGTAACCAAAGGTTCGAAAGAAGGGCGGTATAATTATTTAACTCGAAACATGGCACACATACCGTAACCAAAGGTCGAGTGAACCCTTAATCAGAAACATAGCAACATACCATAACTAAAGGTCCTAAAAGGCAAAAATAATGTCAAGAAAGTGATCAATGCACCTTGCCTCCACCTCAAATGAATACAACATTTGACGGTCGGGTCGACCAACGCTATACGTTAGCCTCCCAAAAATGTCGTCATATTCGCACTACCACATGCATACAATCACATGGGTTGTACTCACACAAATTAGACATCAAGACCAATAGCAAATAAGAGCACAATGAATGAGAGTTTGACTCAACTTAAACAAACATGATTCCAATGACCATTTAAAGCAAACAAGATATACAGAGATGAAACATCCAAAAACCGTTATTAAACATATGAATAAAAATTATTCAAAGTGTTGTAATGTTAAACAAGTGTTAGTATACCCCTCATAAGCATTATAACAAAGCTCTAGAAGCATATCAACAAGATAAAGTATGAAAAGAAGACCTACGGGCCAACAACGCTTAACTTAGAGCAAAGTGCGGTCATTAGAGATTGGCAAGGTGATAACAGCACGACGTAACCTTGAATGGAAGATTTGCGCTCGACCACTTTGGGGAAGTCACGATGTAGCCTTCTCTGGAGGAGTTATGCACCGATCAGTTTTGCATATACTATTTTCGTAAAATGATCATATCTCCCTCATTTCTTGGTCTTTTAGGGTGCGTGGCGTACTGTTAGAATCGGAAGAGGACAAGCTAACACATAGAATTGGATTTATATCAATATTATGTCTCGAATTAGAGTTATGATCATCTGAAGTTGGCCCTTATGTAGACGATTTTCAAACTTCATATTCCTTTTCCAATTTTCATTCCAACTTTAATGTAACTTGTTTAAAAATGTTAACACCTATTCTAGTACCTCAAATGAAACATTTACATATCCGATGATGATTCTCAATCCTCAAAAATACATTAAACGTTACCAAAAATTGGTCTCTCTCAAGAATCGTCAACAACACAAAACCGTAACTTTACACTAAACAGCTCCAACATCAAAGTTGGGTACAACATCATCAAACTAACATGAAAACTCATTAATAAGAATAAGACAAACATAATTGGGACATAAGAAACATGGAATATGCATAAGAATGATTAAATGACAACATTAGCACATCTTATTCATGTGTTCATCCAATAACACACTTAACATCTTTATATGGCTTTAAAACTTCAGGAATGAATCAACTCAACATTAACATGGTGAATATCAACATATGAGGCATAAAGATTTTATAAACACATATATAATATGATTCTCAACACAAAATGGTGGCCAAGTTCACAACTTTACCCAATTTTATCATTAACCACCAAACGTGATATCTTTTAATAAAAAATCACCATATTTAACTCCCAATTAACACAAACACATGTAATATCGAGTAACCCATCATTGTTACCTTTCTAGGACTTTAAAGTTTTTATTTCTCAAGGTCGTCATTGACTCCAAGGAACCCTTTGTCCCAAGTCTTCAAAATTAGCCCCTTTATCAACCCTTAACACCATTAAAAGAGATTTAGAAGAATTTAGAAAGACGCATTTTAAAAAAAGATTTAAAGAACTTAACTTTTATTACATAGGAAGAAAGAGGAAAAAGGATTTAAAGAACTTAACTTTTATTACATAGGAAGAAAGACGAAGGAGAGAGAATTCTAGAACAATAAACGGATATAAATTTGGTTAAGAATGAAAGGTTTTGTGTAGATTTTACATAAGAGATTTAAGAGGAGTTGTAATGGAGGTTATGGATGAAGAATAAGAGGTTTTCTTATAAAATGAGACTTAAAACTTGAGCCAAGAGTAATTAGACTTGACTCATTCCTAATGGAGTCGGATCTCACCAACGGTTTTAACCCAACTAAGTTAAAATATGATTTATCATAAAAATAAGGGTTATTTGACATAAATAATTCAATCTACTGGTAGTCTTCTCAAAATAATCCCAACTACATTTAATCTCATAATAAACCTAACTTTAGTTAGTCCTTTCTCATAATGAACTAGATGACTGGGAACCTGATTAACCGGTCGACTTTTTCTTAATTTTAAAATAAAAGTAACTTAAAATTGAGGGTCATCCTTAATCACTCATTAAAAAATACCATAGTCTATTTATCAGAATACCATAGCCAAAGCTCACCCTCACAACCAAACCTTACCGGTGGCAAGCACAACCGCACTACCATGGTCGTCCCATCGGCCTCCATTCTCTACACCACCGTCACGCCCAGAACCAACCCCACACAACCCTCACCGAACTCACCATCATCACATCCATTATAACCTCATATTCTTATGTGAACGTAACACCACTGATATTGAAGCCGAAGACATCCATTACCAACCTCAAACCACTAAATCTCCGACATCGAAGCCTGCAATATTGGATCAACCCCCTATAAATTATCACTTATTTCCTCAAATTGCCACTTTCTCTCTCCTACGGTTTCAAAACACCGTTAATGGTGACAACAACGTCATAAGGAATGGTTGTGGCAGTTGGGTGGTTGCTCGGTAAAAGGGGAAGAGATGAAGGTGATTTTTATATAGGAGAAGATGTTTGGCCGTGGGTTTGTTAAATTTCTTACTTTTGTTAATTTGTGTTCTTCAAACTTAGTTTATGTAACAACAAAGTGTCAAGCTTTTTATGTTAATCCATGACTTTTATTGAATTGATCAATAAAAATCGTGAGTATTTGCGGACTGCGGTTAGTAGTACAAATGGCAGAGACTTTGTTGAAAAGTAATTTTTCGAGGCTTTTTTGGTTGTGGTTCAGTGCTATTAAAAATGGTTGGCAAAGGTAACAAATCTGGTAGTTTGATGCCGATGGTAGACCATGACCCCAGATCTGTGGTGGGCGACAGAGATTCTAATTTCAGAGGCTGATTCGACTTAGGTATTGATATATTTATGAGGAATTGATGATAATGGAGAACATGCAAGTTTTAACTTAGGCGGTGTTTTAATGGCGGATGTTAAATTGGGGAAGATGAAGAAGTGAAAGGTGGGTTCCGGATGAAGAAGATGGAGGGTATTATTTTCTCTTATTTTTATTAATTTCTTTTAATACTGGATGCCACATCATTGTTTACCTGTGATTACAGGTTGTAAAACTCTCTAGTCTATTACGAGAAGCATGGGTTAATTGTGCGATTTATTATGAGATTAAATGAAGTTGGGATTATTTTGAGAAGACCATCAATAATTTGGATTATTCATGTCAAATAACCCTAAAAATAAAGGCAATTAGTGATAATTAGTGGTTTAAGATATTTACTCAATAAAATAAAAGTGAAAATTTATAAGAGTAGCGATACAACCGTGTTCTCAAGGCATTTTCTCTCGGGTGGTGCTCATTCATGTACGGATTTTACTCATTCATGGACGTAAATGACCATAATGCCCCTTTTATTTTAATGATTTTATTTTAATAACCTTCTTCAATCCCTCTCTTCTTCATTTACTCTTTTCTCACTCTAATTGCATCCATCTAACTACCATTCGTCAGCCACCATCGGCCACCTTTACCGGCGTCTCTCTTGTGCGAAAATTACAAAAATAGCAAAAAAGTAAAATAAATAAAAAAACATTTAACACAAAAAAGGAAAAGTAAAAGACATTGATACTATTTGACGTCTTGAACTGTATCCCTTTCAATTTATCATATCCATTTCTTCTCGTTATGCGGGTAAATTAATTACTTCTATTAACGAACCGCTGCTTGTAAATAAAGCATTATTGATTTGCGTCATTTGTTTTCTTGGCTGGGTCTTGGGATGTTTGCAGGAAACATGAAGTGAGTGTCGAATTTTGTTCTTTAAAACGTTGGTCACCACTACCCTTAACAACTCTTACCATGCCACCACAATCAGGCACCACCAACGTCATTGCCACAACCGACTTACGCAGTCCCTCTGCCCAAAGTCGGCGGCGGCCGCCGTTTCCCACCCTAATACCGGGACGGTTTAAACAAACCCTAATTTAATTAGTGTAAACCAATTCCTTAATTTGATATAATATTCGTCCTCCGTTTTTATATGATCTACCCATTTGTTGAATATATGAGTGTAGTATTTTAATAAAATGGGTAGATCATATGAGAACGGAGGAAGTAATTAATAAAATTAAGAATTAAAATTATTACTTGATCGATACGAGAAGTAGCATTCACTATTGTGTAGTTTGATGGATTTGATTAATTTTGGGGATTCGATTAGTTTTGTGAGGGAGAGAATGTAACACCCCCATACTCCAAGTGCCTTACCAGGACCACTTAAGGCATGGAAGTGCTACCATCTCGGTTACCCGAGGCAATGATATTCACAAGATAATAAAGAAACGTATTTAAATAGTAAATAACGTTTATTGTGATTACATGCCAAAAACCAAAACTGATAAAGAGATACATGTTCTCCAAAACTGTCTACTATCAAAAGACTATAAAACTATCAAACACAGCGGAAGACTTCTAAACTGCATCGTGGTGACTCCTCCCAGTTATCCCATACGCATCAGCTCATACCTGCCCAATAACTGCTCACCACCCCCGAATGGATCACCACAGTTTTTAAAACATTTAAACGGGGTCAGTACTAATCACACAATTTATAAAATCCAACAACACATCAAACAATACAGCTCAATCGTCACAGATATACTCCGAACTCCATCACCAACTCCACAATACTGACTACACACTAAAGTGTGTAGGCCTGCCAGAGTGCCCATCGCAACAGGGTCACTCCACGCCGTCAGTGGGGGACCGCAGCCGTTCCCACCTAATCCCTGCTCATCTCCGTCGAGCGATAACCCAAATCCATTAATGTGCACATCCCTTCTGTGGCGGGTTCCACAGAAGGCGAATAATGGGCGTGAAGCCACTCCCGCAAGTGACTCCACTCAGCCAAGGACGCGTCCCGAAGAACACAGACAGATACAAATAATCACAACTACTAAACAGCAATCAAAACCAACAACCGTCACAATACTCGTATGATAACAATCAACAATCACAAATCACCACCAACACATTATGGGACTAATACTGAGTAGGGAAAACCCTACCTGGAATGCAATACAGTCAGACGATCTCAACAACTGTTATCAAAAGGCCTCTTCTACGAATCCTCCTCCTAACATATGATCATACAATTACTACCAATCAAGAGGGACAACAAAACCCCAAAATCCCCAAATTAGGGTTTAACCAACTTAAACAAAATACTATAAAAACAGTACGTAGATCTTACCCTCGACGCAAGGATCATAAAGATGTAAAGAAAGGTAAATTCCGACCTTACAAGCTCCGGGATTTGTCAATAATGCGATGAATGCGAAGTACGTAGATTGATTTCTGTTTTGAAAGTAATTAGGTTTGTAAAAGTGTATTATGAAAGTGACGGAAGTGTTTATATATTAATTCGCATTATTAACAAAACCCGACAAATCATCCCCCCGTAAACCGGCTACTCGATCGAGTACTAAGGCTACTCGATCGAGTACCCAATAGGTCAGAAACTATTTTAAAACGGAAAACACACTTACTCGACAGAGTAAGGCCCACTC
The DNA here is from genome assembly GCF_048544455.1 of Silene latifolia. Classification (NCBI taxonomy): domain Eukaryota; kingdom Viridiplantae; phylum Streptophyta; class Magnoliopsida; order Caryophyllales; family Caryophyllaceae; genus Silene; species Silene latifolia. Next base: position 61,527,021 of record NC_133526.1, on the reverse strand, counting down.
GATAGAGTACCCAGAGACTCATAAAACCGTAGTATTACAGTCTTCCCTCCTTAAAAAGAACTTCGTCCCCGAAGTTCAACCCATACATAAAAACAAACATACTCACTCGGTCAAGACGCAACAAAGCTACTAAGAACTCAAAACAAAACCCCAACTTATAAAACATGAAACCATGAACTCTTAACACTAACTCCACCAACTATTCCTACCTCCACACATCGCTCACGATGTCGTATCAACTACATCATAAACTCTCCCGACACTAACTCCATACACTACCAACTACCATCCACTAACGCTGACACTTCCATAATATATCATCCACTACCAAATCCAATATCAAGACACTCATAGACATCAAACGGAATGATACATTCTACCACCCTTAAAAGGAACTTCGTCCTCGAAGTTTACTCACACTCATAACCTCATCATCCAACTGTCAACACTAGTGAAATATTCTCACACTCCCAAACATCACACTACTACAAGCACGGCCATGGTCTTTTAAGAACATCAACCACAATATATACAACTTCATTCTTTATGCTACACCAACACTCTACTGCCAATTATACTACGACATGCACAACCCTCAAACGCTCTTTGCCGCATCCTATTCCTCTTAAGACACATGTTACGTCCTCGTAACTCACTAATACTAGATCCTTAGCTATATCCTCTTATTATCTTCATCATCACCATATATCCAAGATAACCGCCTATACCTATAACCATTCCTATTTCGAAGGCTCTCTTACTTAAACAGCTCTCATAGCTCAACTTATTCTGCACTCCGTCTAACCAATACCACAAAATCCTGATCATAAGAGACACTCTAATTCTTCCACATTACCGCAACACGCCATACCTCTCTATATAAACTATATAAAACCCCTATCACCAAAAGCATAACTCACGATCCACATCTGTTACGTACACTCACACTAGATCTTCAAGTTCCTTTCTTTCGTTACCGCAAAACTCATACATAACTTAACATGTTACTAATTCCAAACACCCTACACTCACTCTCCCAAAATATGATTATGAACCCTCTGCAGCGTCCATATCAGTACAACACATGTTCCACAAATCACTTGCCATGACTATGTGCGCCAATGCCTCATCTACAACAAGATCACATGTACTGTAACAACTTCTCACAACTGTGTCCCATCAACAGAATATCAGTATACCATGACAACGACGAAAACAGACACAACTCTCTTTCATATCATACTTACTCCTCATTCCCAAACTTAAACTGGTAAGAACCATCAATAAAAAAAATAACTGTCTATCTGTACAAACTGAAACTCACAGGAAGCAACATCAAACAAAACAACAATCTATGTATGACTGGTATGTACTTTCGAAACTAGAATCATAATCATCCCGCCTACTCCACCACAACCGGTGATAGCATCACAACACCGTCACCAACAGCCACACCGCAGTGCGAAAATATCTGCATCACAACACTTAGTACCGTGCCCGGATCACCACCCGAGGCACAACAACCACATCGATAGACATCACAGCTACATACAATTCCCATAAACACTGACTCAGAATAACTTCTCAGACAAGAAAAACTTACTCAAATCCACTTTACTAAATCACAACGCAACATATTATATGAATAAACAGATAAGCACCTCATGAACATCATCCCTACCATTTCACGGAATACACATGTGTTATCAATACACATAAAATTATAACTAGCCATGCCAAATCAATCAAATCATTTTTTTTTTTTTAATATCATTCAATTAGGTTACCGTACCCAACATATAGGACATTCAAATAACACTTTATAACTATCACATCATACCACTTCTCGTGATGTCATAACCTCACAAGAACATTTATACACATCATAGACCCGTAATCACATCCAACTAGTCAATCTTGATCACGTAAGTTACCACCTGATAAAAGTTACCACTCACCCGAGCTTAACTCGTATACCCCTCATAACATATACTCCCATTCGCATATCCATCACCCCCTGCCAATTGTAACCATACCATTAATACTCAACTACTAACAACCGCCTCACATAACCACATCTGATACTCTCTCACAACCATACATATCAATCAGGTCTCTACAAAATCAACCTCTTTAGAATTGCTACCTTTCTAATATACCATCACCCTTAACCCCTAGTCACAAACCAGAACACTACCACTGTCCGGACATCAAACCTCTTACACTCATCTCTAAACATCACGATTTCTTTCCTATCTTTGGTTAACATCCCAAACAACGAACATCAAATCCATCAACAAAATTATCTCAACATTCTTCCCAATACTATCCTTAATTGTATCATCATCTAACTCTCCACCAAAATCTCATATCATGCAGATATTCTACCAACTTCTTTTAAAAGGGGTGTTTGTTAGATACTTAAGATATCATTTCATTTGACTAACTTAAATCAATTAAGTTTAGTCAAAACTTTTAAAATAGTACCTAATTCACCCCTTCCCCCTCTTAGGTACTTAGAATCCTGGTATCAGAGCCCCGTGCTCTTGATCGAGGCTAACCGCCTTAGAGTTTGATTCTTGGGATATGGATTCTACAAAACACTCCAAGATCCCGGTCTTTACCGGTGAGAATTTTGGGTGGTGGAAGCTCAAAATGGAGCACTATATCAAAAGTATCGATTATCAATGTTGGAAAATCATTGAGGACGGACCTCTTGTTATTGAGGAAACCGACATTATTACGGGTTCTACTAAAATAAAGGCCGAAAAAAATTACAATGAAAAAGATTTTAAATTGGCCGAAAAGAACTCGAAAGCAATGTCGATTCTTCAACGATGTGTTGGAGAGGTCGAGGTGAGTCGAATTTCTGATGTCCTACGGCTAAATTAAGTTGGGACTCCCTTGTTCTTGCCTATGAAGGGACGTCTCAAGTTAGAAAACACCGTATTGACCTTCTCATGCAACAATATGAGATTTTTCACATGTCGAAGGACGAGTCCATAAATAGTTATTCATCTCGCTTTTCATGTATTATCAATGACCTAAAAAGTCTAGGGAGAAATTTCGAGTCCGAGGACACCATTCGAAAAATTCTTCGTAGTCTTACCACTAAATGGCAACCTAAGGTAACCGCCATAGAAGAGGCCAAAGACTTGTCCACTATATCTCTTCATGAACTAATGGGATCACTAATGACTTACGAGTTGAATCTCGATAAGCACTCTAGTGAATCTTCAAGGGAAAAGAGTCTTGCTCTAACATCCTCTTCAATTGATGATGAGGATGAAGAGGAAGATGAGTTCACTTTGTTCTCTAGGAACTTAGTTGGAATTGTGAATGGCCAAGGACATAAAAGGTTCAATAATAATTACACGAAAAAACGCTTTCCAAAGAGAAGACCTACTACCACCATAGGATGCTTTAAATGTGGTGACAAATCACAGCAAATTAAATAATGTCCTAGGTGGGATGCGATTAAGTCTAAGGATAAGCGAGATAAAGCTAAGAAGGATTACAAGAACAAGGTCATGTCCGCCATTTGGGGAATGTGTGACTCCGAGGACGATGAAATCATCGAGGAGGAAGAAGAGGCTAAAATGTGTCTTACAAGTCATCTCAAGGACAAAGTCTCAAAAACTTCAAAAATTGAACATCTTAGATGTCTCATGGCTCATCCCGATGACTCCGACTCGGACTCCGACAATGAGGTAAGACATCTAAAAGCCAAGGTTAGATCTTACTCCAAAGAAAAAGTATGTAATCTTCTCGACAAACTCTTTGATAAGTGTCGCTCACAAAATGATAAGCTTGATATCATGCAAGATGAAATTGAAGAAATTGCACAAGAAAACTTTAACCTCAAAAATGAACTAAAAGCAACAGACAGTGTCACTGTCACCTCTGAAGCATATGATGAAGTAAAAAGAGTCAACAAATTGAACAAACAATTGTCCAAAGAACTAGTGTCTTAGGTCGACCCTCAATGACGTCTCCGACCTTGAAAATGTCCACATTACTCTAGTTATGCAAATGTCCATGATAACCAAGGAGCGTGATGAACTTTTAAAAGAAAAGTCTGTTTTCAAAGGCGTCATTGATGACCTAGTTGATGAGGTAGAAGAACTTAAAGCAACAGTGTCTCAAACTGTCACCTCTGACAGTAACAATGAAGTTTCGAATGAACTTGTCACTAAGTTATCCAAGGAGAATGAATGTCTTAAGGTTAACATAGATGCCTACAAGAGGGAGATTAGAATGCTTCACGAAAAATTTGTCAAAGTTCAACATGATTCTCCCGAATGTAGTTCATCTAGTTCTAAAATCGTTCACCTAGAGAAATGCATCTCGAGACTTAAGCTTAATGTTCAACAAAAATCTGAAACTTTCATGGAGCTCAAATCCGAGAATGTCTTAATGAAAAAGAAGCTTGAAAACTCTAAAGAAAGAAACAAGTATCTCACTTTCAAAGTCGAGGAACTAAACAAGGAACTTGTTGAGGCTAAGAATGTTTCAAAAAGGTCGGAAGGTAGCCAAAATGTCTTAAACTTTCTCACTAATCAGTCCAAAAGATGTGATAAGGTTGCCGGTCTCGGTTTTAAGTGGAACAGTCAGTCTGACTGTCACATCAACAAACCGGATCCAACCAAAACCGATTTCAGAAGAAGGAAATATGTTGGTCTTCCCGAGTACATCACTTGCAACTATTGTGGTAAGACCGGTCATGTCTTTAATGCTTGCAAGAAAAGACATAATGATATTAACAAGAACACCAAAGTGGTAAAACAAATGTGGATTAGAAAAGATATATTGAGAAATAAGAAAGATAAGAAGGGACCCAAATTTATTTGGGTTCCTAAACTCAAAATCTAATCTCGTGTAGGGCTTGGTGAGAGGCGGCCGGAATTGGTACTTGGATAGTGGATGTTCTCGTCACATGACGGGAGATAGAAGCCAATTCCTCTCACTAGATGCGTATGATGGTGGCAAGGTAACGTTTGGTGATGACAAGAAAGGTGAAATTATTGGCATTGCGAAGGTCGGTAAGTCATCGTTACTTTGTGTCGACAATGTGCGGCTTGTCAAAGGTTTGAAACATAATCTCCTTAACATTTCTCAACTTTGTGATAAAGGTAACATTGTGGGATTTAGTGCTAATTTGTGTCGAATAATTGATGCCACCACTCATGAAATAATTCTCGAAGGGAGACGTGTCAAAGATGTTTATTTGACCGACTTAAACACGTTATCCGGTCATACCATGTCGGGCATGAGTGTAATGAAAAATGATCCTTGGTTGTGGCACAAAAGGTTTGGATATGATAGTGCTAAAACTCTTAACACTCTTAGAAGACTTGACTTAGTTGAAGGGTTTCCTAACATGAAATTTGATTTTGATAAGGTATGTGATGAAGGTGCTAAATGTAAACATGTTAGAAGTTCCTTTAAACCAAAAGGAATCGTGACTATAGTCGTCCTTTACAACTTTTACATATCGACTTATGTGGACCAATGAGAACTAGAAGTAGAGGTGGTAGTCGATATGTGTGTGTCATTGTTGATGATTACTCTAGGTTCGTTTGGGCACTCTTCTTAAGTTCAAAGAATGAGGCATTTGATGAGTTTCTAATTTGGTTGAAAAAGATTCAAAATAAACTTGATTTAAAACTTGTTTCTATAAGAACCGATCATGGAACCGAATTTGAAAACTCATCATTTGGTGCTTATTGTAATGACAATGATGTATACCATAATTTCTCGGCTCCTAGAACCCCACAACAAAATGGAGTGGTTGAAAGAATGTATAGGACCCTTGAAAGTATGGCTAGAACCATGTTATTATGTAGTAAGTTGCCTAGAAACTTTGGGCCGAAGCGGTTAACACCGCTTGCTATATTCATAATCGTGTCATGATAAGAAGCATAATCAATAAAACACCTTATGAACTATTACGTGGAAGAAAGCCCAATATTTCATATTTTAAATGCTTTGGAAGCAAATGTTTTGTTCACAACAATGGTAAAGACAACTTGGAAAATTCGATCCACGTAGTGATGAAGGGGTATTTATTGGCTATTCCGACCATAGCAAGGCCTATAAAGTTTACAATGAACGAACCATGTTGATTGAGGAAAGCGTCCATGTCATATTTGATGAATCTACCATTCTTGGGCAGGTACAAAATGAAGATGATGAAGATGACGAAGACAATGATGAATTTGAGATTGGTCTTGTGAGAAAAGACATTGTGTTTGCGGATGAGGAAGCTCCAAATAACGACGCCCTGCAACAGACAGACGGACTGTTACCTGCCATTGTCAACAACAATTCAGGGGGAACATACAGTAACACTGACACTACCCGTTCCTCCTCTCAAGCAGTAACAGACTCAACCACTGTTGTATCCACCTCCAGAACAGCAACAGCGGAAGACACTGTCACCACAGGCGAGCATTCAGACCCCATTGAAGTCCTCAGTTCTGATTAGCAAACAACAGTCATCGAGACTTTCACATCTGAGGGGGAACAAACCACCATTGTTCCAAGAAGGTGGTAACATCAAAGCTCACACCCACTCTCAAATCTCACAAGTGATTTAAGTTCTGGAATCAGGACTAGATCCTCCATCAACAACTTAGCCTACCTCAACGAGTATTGTGCCCACAATGCCTTCCTCTCTCAAATAGAACCCGTCAATGTGACAGTCGCTCTGACTGATGTAGATTGGTTGATTGCGATGCAAGAAGAACTTAATCAATTCAAGAGGAACGAGGTATGGCACTTAGTCCCTAGACCACCTAACCGTACCGTCATTGATACTAGGTCGGTCTTTCGCAATAAGCTTGATGATTCCGGAGAAATAATAAGGAATAAAGCTAGACTAGTGGTGCAAGGTTACAATCAACAAGAAGGTATCGATTATGACGAAACCTATGGACTGGTAGCTAGGCTTGAGGCCATACGATTATTAATAGCTTTTGCGGCTCATAAAGGCATTAAGCTCTTCCAAATGGATGTTAAAACCGCTTTCTTAAATGGATATTTGGAAGAGGATGTCTTTGTAGAGCAACCTCCGGGCTTTTTAAACAATGATTTACCTAAACATGTTTTCAAATTAGACAAAGCTCTTTATTGTTTAAAACAAGCACCTAGGTGTTGGTATGATAGATTGTCTAAATTTCTCATTGAAAATGGTTTTAGAAGAGGTTCCATTGACAAAACATTGTTTTTGAAGCAACGATCAGATTTAAGTTGTTGGTTGTCCAAGTATATGTTGATGATATTATATTTGGGGCAACCAATGAAGTACTCTATGCTTATTTTTCGGAACTAATGAAATCGGAATTTGAAATGAGCATGATGGGTGAGCTAGGATTTTTCCTTGGGCTCCAAATTAAGCAATCCAAAGACGGAATCATGATCCATCAACAAAAGTATATTAAAGAGATGCTTAAGAAGTTTGGGATGACTAATGGGAACTCATTTCCTACACCTATGATATCTAAGTCCAAATTGGACAAGGATGAGAACGGTAAGAGGATTAGTGATAAGGTGTATCGAGGTATGATTGGATCGCTTCTCTATTTAACCGCATGTCGTCCCGACATTCTTTTTAGCGTTTGTTTATGTGCTAGATTCCAATCAAATCCGAAAGAACTTTATTTGTGATACCCCTTACATTGTCCTTTTGATCTTATAGGATATTCCGATGCGGACTATGCGGGGTGTAGTGTTGATAGAAAGAGCACTTCCGGTATTGCAACATTCTTGGGTCCTTGCTTGATCTCGTGGGGCTCAAAGAAACAAAACACGGTTGCTCTTTCAACGGCCGAAAGTGAGTACGTTAGCGCCGCTCATTGTTGCTCACAACTTCTTTGGGTAAAGCAACAACTCCTTGATTTTGGTATTATTTATGACTCCGTTCCATATTGTGTGATAATACGAGTGCAATAAATATATCAAAAAATCCGATTCAACACTCTAAGACTAAGCATATTGAGATTCGTCACCATTTTATTCGTGATCACGTAGAAAAAGGGCATATTAAACTTATTTTTTGCAAAACCGAAGATCAAATTGCCGATATATTTACTAAACCACTTGCAAGAGAACAATTTGAAAAACTTAGGCTATAAATTGGTTTAATTAATTACATGTAATCTTTGTGTGAATTTAACTAATCCCTTATAAGATTGACTAGAACGGGTTTGCTATCTTTTATTCTAGTTTATTCATTCCATGTTATGTCCATAATCGATAAACCGTGTGTGTGCTTAATAATCACTCAACCGCATGTCTAGTCTTATGTTTAATGGTACATACCTTATTGAATGAGGACACCTCCCCTCTCAAATCAATCCTAATACCAACCCTTTCAACCACCTTCAAATGGATGTCTCTTACTCTTCAAATCGCTCAAAATCCTTCATTTTCAATACCCAAATCCTTCATTTTCAATACCCAAAGACCTCACCCCTTCACATTCAATTCACTTATATTGCAAAGGTCTATGTGAAACAAAGAACCAAACAACTACATGTTCTACATATGCATCAAGAGATGATTGAGAAGCTGGTTGGAAAAATGGAGAATAGAAAAAAAAAAGGTGAAAAAAAAAGGGAAGACAATATGCGAATTGTCAAAGTGATTGTAATTACTGGAAACAAGATAGATGACATTGAGGGCGTCCTTCTTGAGAAAAGAAGTAAAGCGAAAATTTGGGAGAAATAGAAAGGAAGTCACAGTGTATGCCACTGTTGTTATGCTTAAAGGTTAAGATCAAATTTGTCAAGATTTTTCATAAAATGAGAGCAACATACAAGAAGTTGATGTTCCCTCATCACATGTTGTGTACTAAGAAAAATATAAAAAAATGATGTTCCTTCATCACATGTTGAGAACTCATATCGGTGCATACCTTGGTGGTTTCAAATATGTACAAAGTCCAATGCAACAGTAGAGATGATTGTGACTCCGACCTTCATTGTCAAACTTCAACCATTTTGAAATCCTCTTTATTATCCACAAAAACGATGACCGAACTTCCGCACCCTGAATTTGCCCATAGTCAAACTTGTCTTTTGCCTTACACATCTTGTCCCTCCCTCATTATCATTCGGTGGTGTACTAATTAAACTATAGCTTAGCCTTGTTGAACTTTGTGTTTGAACTCATGTTTAAACCTTTCCTTTGTGTTGACCTTGTTATTATGATGCAACTATGGTTGTCTTTCATGTGACGTCTCATGCATGATTATTCTGTGTCCGGGGGTAGCCTCTTACCTTTTTGATGATGTCAAGAGGGGGAAAAGGGAAAATTCATGTTCTTTCTACTTGCTTATTGATTAAACTCTTGCTATGTGGTGGATTATATATGTTAGTAATCTTGTTCTAGGCTTTGTGTGTTTTTTAAGTCTACATTGCTCTTATTTCTACCCTCATGATTTATCTTGGACTGACCACTTAAGGGGGAACTCAATGGGAACATTAATTTTATGGGGCTTGTCATCATCAAAGGGGGAATTTGTTAGGACATATTTGTTGATGATCACATGCCCAATTTAATCGTGTTTCTAAGAGTACCATTTCAGGAATAATGCAACCTCCTCAAGCAAGAATTAATCAATGTCAAAGTCAAGATTGGTTGATAATTTGCTACCCAAGATTTAGAGTCGTTTGTGTCAACTATTGTAAAGATGAAAGAGTAGAATACTTGCAATAGTAACAGTCAAGCCCACCGTTACTCTCGCTGGTAACAGTATGCCCGACTATCATTTCTGGTCTCTTACACTTGAAGCAAGTCTATCAAATTCGAGATTTCTTTTTTATTGAAAATGGCTTTTCATGCATCAGCTTTAAAAGAAGTTTTAAACTTGAAATATTGAAGGGTGGTATTTGAAAAGAATATGTCATTTGAATATCCTAAAAGGCTTTCTCCAAAATAGTAAAAAGACTTTCCCTTGCTTTATGAAAGCAAAACGTATTTCTTTCCAAAATGGTCTTTCAAGGGTTGTCCTCTTTTGCTTGGTTCACATGTTAATATTCTGAAAACAAACCTTCTTTGGGTGCCTTACAAACCTTCTTTTCTTATTTCACTTTTTAAAGGATTACCCATTTGGTGCAAACATGGGAAAGTAAAAGTCTTTGTTTCTTTTCAAATGCTTTGACTCACAAACCCTAGCTTGCCTCCTCTTATGTGCTTCGTCTATAAAAGGAACCCTTCTCTTCACTTTGAAAGCAAGACTTTTCCTGAGAAATCAAAATGTTTTTGAAAAATCAGTTTTTAAGAACTCAAAACTTTTTCTTTGCAAAACATCTTCTAAGTCTTCAAGTGTCACAGTCCTCACCACTGTTGCTTCATAGTATTGTTCTCTCTCATCTAGAATCGTTTGTACCAATAAGTTGTCCTTCTCAATTCTTTTAAAGAATCAGTTTGAGGAAACTTGGTCTTGTAAACATTCTAGTTAGAGTGTCGAGTTCCTAGTCGGAGTAGTCTTAGAACTCGTGTCGCAACCGGAGTAGGTTGTTGGCCCTTTTATTGTAAGTGTCTTAAGTAGTTGGAGTAGATCACTTCACTTATTAATAAAAGAAGATTGGACGTAGGCCCTTAGAGTGTTGGCCGAACCAATTCAAAAATCGTTGTGTTGATCTCACTTTGCTTTTAATTCCGCTGCAATTTATTTTATTTGTTCTTCATTCACGTTTTAGCTAGCAACAGTCCTAAATACTGTTACTTCTGGTCTGTAGCTTTTACTTCACTTGCTAAGACAAATAAGTAACAGTCAGAACAACTGTCACTTCCTGATTTCCACAAACTTACTTTGGCAATCGTGATACACTCTTAATAATTCAATTTATTTGATGTATCCATTTGACATTCATATTGTCAATTAACTTACTTCAAAACAATAAAGATTAAGTTGAAATTTTCAGTTAAACTCATTCATCGTTTTTTTAATACAACATTTGCAAAGCCAACAAGTAACAGTCTGTCTCACTGTTGCTCTAGTCAGTTCAACAATACGCCTTTTAATTTTCATTTAAAAGGGGTGTTTGTTAGATACTTGAAATATTATTTCATTTGACTAACTTAAATCAATTACGTTTAGTCAAAACTTTTAAAATAGTACCTAATTCACCCCCTCCCCCTCTTAGGTACTTAGAATCCTAAACTCTTCAGGAATACTCTCAAGCAACTACTTGGCTATCTCGCTGGTACTCTTTCTCATGGCATAATGTTATATCGTCAGTCTCCTCTGAGACTTCATGCCTACTCGGACTCGGATTCGGCTGGTACCTATAACGATTTCACACCTACTAGTGCGTATATTGTGTACCTCAGTCGTACCCCCATTTTGTGGAGATCCAAGAAGCAAAGGACTGTTGTCCGCTCGTCCACCGAGGCTAAGTACTGATCAGTTGCTAATGCTACAGCTGAACTAATTTGGCTTGTTAAGTGGTAACTTGTATTGCGAGGTTGGTGTTACTCTCCCTGCTGCTTCTGCCGTCTATTGTGACAATCTTGGGGCAACAAATCTAAGTGCCAACCCCATTTTCCATTCTTGAATGAAGCATTTTGCACTTGATTACCATTTCATTCGTGAAAAATTCTTTGCGTGTTGTTCTCATTGCTAACACCATCGCCTCGCCGGTGCACTGACCAAACCCCTTTGAAGATATTATTCTCTACAATCATATTATTTTATGCTACAATTTAGGAAGAATATTAGGTTGTTATGGAAATCTTGTATCATCTCTTGAAATCCCAATTACTGTTTGGGCCAAAATTCACTATTTGGCCTAATGTACGTGGCAAGAGACAAGTGGGTAAATAATTAAGCAAATGGACCCATGTCATACATGGGGGAGTCGGGCCCTTGGATCGAAAAGAGAGAAATACGGATAGAAGAACAAAGACAGCTACGGCCCGTGAAGCTACTTGTTTGGGCCAAATTCCGCATATTGGCCTAATAAGGAGCCAGCCCATCAAGACTCGCTGAGCATATTGGGCCGAGTAGATTAGCGATAATAAGTGGCCCATGAACAAGAAGAAACCCGCATGCTGTGAAGTCGTCAGGGAGAATTCAGGGAGAATTTAGGGAGATCAGGGAGAATAGAATACAAGGTCGCAATTATGGAAAGAAGTATGGTAGGACAAATATTACTTGCCATAAAAGAAGTAGGAAACAACTAGGGTTCCTACCCTATAAATAGACAAGGAGACAAGAGGAGAGGGGGGATCCATCTTCATGGTCAGAAGACGGCGTACACAATAACATATGCAACCAAATAAACCTACCTATTCTACGTACAATATAACCTACGTACAATGCCATATAACCATCCATAGCCATCCATCACCATGGATGACCCCCATACATCATCATCTATGTTATATGTCCATGCCGCATGACAAACCAGCCAAGACCATATTCCCTCTCATATAACGATGCACCCATGACTATTCCATGTCATATAAACATGGCCAACACCAATCATAACCTTGACTCCTACAAGTACACCTTCAACCACGTCAAACTCCCAAACAGTAGTTAATGATCAATCCGTGCACCATTTATCTTTATCGTCTGTCCCGTACACGGGTCAGATTGACTATTCGTCAACGGATCTGAACTTATTGTATATTATACCCGCACCCGGATTATTACATAGGGACTATTGGCGGGATACCGACTCCCCCCGCGGTTGTTTCCCACATCAGGTTTTCCGCGTCACCAAAACCTCTTGTGTCATTATTTCCTTATTTCGTCCTTTACTTCATTTACATCATTATTTCGTCATAAGTCACATATAATTTAACCCCCCGATACGAGGCTAAAAAGAGTAGGTCACTTTAACCCCTAACGAGATAGAATATCGTGTTTTGACATTTTTTTACCAAAACAGTTTTGGCGCCCACCATGGGGCATTGTGATCGATTTCTATAGCCAAGTTATCATCAAATTAATCTCCGGTGCCATGTCTGCTAGCGAGCAAGATCTCATCGCTATTTATGGAGTCAGCAGTAGATCTGCTCCCCGTAAGTTATACAGAAGCCAACAGCAAATCAGCTTCCTGGGATCTTCCAGAAGTCGGCAGTAGATCTGCTCCCCGGAAGTTATCTGGAAGCCAGCAGCAGATCAGCTTCCTAGGATCCTCCAGAAGCCTCGCAGCAGATCTACTCCCTGAAACCCTACCAGAGACCTGCAGCAGATCTGGCCCCCGAAATTCCTTATGACGCCTGAGTCTGGTAGCAGACTTGGCAGCAGAACTTCCTTCAGACGACTGAGTCTGGCAGCATATCTAGTTCCCAGAATTCCTTCAGACGCCTGAGTCTGGTAGCAGAACTTCCCTCAGACGCCTGAATCCGGCAGCAGATCTGGTCCCTGGAAATTGCTTCAGATGCCTGCAGCAGACCTGCTCCCTGGAAATTGCTTCTGATGCCTGCAACAGACACGCTCGCCAGAATTCATCCAGATGCTCGCAGCAGAACTACTCCCCAGAGTTCCTCTGGAGTCCTACAACAGATCTGGTTCCTAGAGTTCCACCAGCCTCTGTCAGAGCAGGAATGATCAATCCACCAGAAATCAAAGAACAAAGTGTACCAGCGAGTTAGTGTACGGACATCGGGTGGACTAGCGGGAATGTTCGATGTGAGTCGCAGATCTGAAACATATCGGTGACAGCGGATCGGGATCTTAAGAATCTATGGCCCAGATAGACAGATCCCTGAGGAGCTAGTCACCAGACTACAACCTGGAGGCCCAACATGTTGTAATATGTGTCCTCCGACAATAATGCGATCACGACTGTTGATCATGATGATCACATGTTTAAATCTCATTATATAGAATACAATTGGGAAGTAATTTTGTTACTGTCAACTGGTCAACATATATCGGTAATGATTGGTGACTAGAGTTTGACATTCTTTTGTCGTGTGACGGTGGTGATCGAGTTGACCCCTAGGTCATACCTATAGGGCAACACTCTTAATTGATTATTTAATTAATCGTATAATGTTGCAAGTTAATTAAATTACTTGAAAATTGACGGACGATTTTGGAAGTAAAATTTACGTATCATATTGAAATGTGATTAAATAAGATACGGTCTGAGTAATTGAATTGTATCATTACTCGGATGAAATAATTGTTTAATGTAACAATTAAATTTGAATGAATTGTTATAAATACAATCAGTTGTAATTTATAATTGGTAAAATTTTTGGCACAAGTAATTATGAAATTACTAAGTCGATTTTTGTATGTAACGTATTTTTATTAATACGTTGATTTTTAATATGATAAAAATACATAACAAGTTTATGTGACATGTGACATGTAACATATTGACAATTGACAAAATTAATATGGAATCCATATTAACTAAAAGTGCCGAAAATTGGAGGAGTTTTAAGCTAATTAATTGTTTAATTAGTAGCTAAACATAATGATTGTTTTTCTTTAGTAGCCATGCAACCCTACTACTCCTTGTGAAGACAAATGTGGGCATGCATTGGCTCCCCTTAACCTCTCCTCTTACACGGTTTTGGGAAGAAAAACCCATCATTGTTTTTCCTACAATTTTTACCTAATAATATACTAAGAGTAGTGGATTATTATTCATTCAACTCATCATCCAAAATATAAGTTCTAGTGAGAAGAAAAATCCTCCTTCCTTCTCTCATAAAAACCGAAATATTCAAGTGTTAAATAATATTTTGGTTCAATTTTCTACCTTATTAATATTATACTAGTACTTATAATATTAATTTGTATTAAGAGATAGCCTTGGGTATAAAGCTTGGAGAGAGATCCTATACTTGGATCTTTGTTCTTCCATAAGGAAAAGCTCAAGAACAAAAGAGAAAGGTGATCTCTCTTGTGCCCATTAAACCGAAATTATCAAAGTAAGGACATGATTTCTCGTCTATTTTATTATTGTTTGCATGCATAAAATCCACATTTAATTTTATGACAAATTAATTTCGACATATAAGAGTATGTTAGTATGTATATGAATCTACATTTCTTTCAATCGGTTTCAAGAGCCACGGTTGTTTGCATGCAAATCGGTTAAAAGTTTTTCCGAGTTATAAGAATAACAAATAAAACTTGTAAAATTTGTGTTATTATGAGATATCACGAGATCAATCCATGCATGTTAATATTTCTGGTCGTAAAATGTTTTAGGATATTTTGGTTAATTTTTCGGATTTTTATTGTTCATATTTTACTATAATGACATTTAAATGTGATTTTATGAGTAAAAATGTCATTTTTGGTCTAAAATTAGCTATACTTCGAATTTTTCATTGATTTTTGGATATGTTGTCACATATATTATTTTGAGATAACCTGTAAATTTTCATAATTTTTGGACTTGTTATGCTCGAAAAATGAATTTCTCATTATTAAATTCGGATTTAAGTGAAAAATAGGTTAATATGAGTTAAATTTCGAATCTGGTCATAGAAAATTAATATGTTGTCACATGCAATTTTACAAGATGTGTGTAAAATAATTGGCTATAAAGAAGTCTTTTTGCATGATTTATGAATTTTTGAAGAAAAATAGCATAAATAGTGACATTATTAGTGAAAATTAATAAAACATAATCTATGACTTAGGAAAAACGTCTAATGTTGTATTTTATTATCTTTTTCAGATATAAAATTGAAAAGTTAGTGAAAATAATTTTTCCATGTTTTTATGATTATTTTATTAAAAATCGATAAACCGCAACATTGTTTTTCCGGTAAATTTTCGAAATTTTTAACCTAAGATTTTGAACATTATGAGTGTCATGGAATTTTTCCAGAATGTTCATGAGTTTAAATTTCAAATTTTGAATTTATTTGAAATTTTGTGATTTATTTGAAGTTTAATAGCTTATTTTGTAATTTTTAGTCCATTTATGAACAATTTTATAAAATATGGGTTAATTATGGTCAAATTATTAGTGAAGACTATATTTTGAGTCCTAAGAGGTTAGGGTAATTAAATTATGCATAAATATGAGTTTATGTATTTTTGTGATTATAAAAATGTTGAAATCACGCAAATCCGTAAAAACCGAGTAATATACGATATTGGCAAATTAAAGGCGATTTAGCATAAAATTGAGCATGTTCTTACATATTATAACGCTGCATTTTCTTTATGATTGTCATAATTTTAATTTATGTAATTTTTGAATTATGTAATTTTACTTAGTATGGCCTTAGATTTTAATTGGTATTTCCCGAAATGTATGGGAATATCGATTCGGTTGTAATTTTTTATTGTGATCTCGTATCACCGTTTTGTAATTTAATAGATTTATTTTATTTTAGTTACAAATGTATAATAGGAAATTATGTAATTTGTTATGTAATTTTATTCATTCGGAGTTCGAAAGACGGATTTCTTCAAGAATGGCGATACATAAAGACGGTGTTACCTCGAGATGCGTGCCACAACCGAAGTTCAAGGGACCAATGGAGTTGGTTTCCGAATATGTAATAGTTAAATAGTTTTTCTATTTTAGGAAAGGCCATACTAGGATTTTTTATCTTTATGCTTGCATTTTATTTTATGTCACATGCATCGCTAAATCGCCATAACTAAAACATGCATCCTTATTTTATCGAGTTTATTGACCGTGTCAATTCAAATTATCGTAGTTCACCGCTTTAGTTCACTTAAAACGTGATAGATAATAGATTGACATGACCTCTCGCTAAAACAATTAATTGAGACATAGCCTTACCGAATAGTAGAAACCATGAAAACCTATTTCGCGAGGGAGTGCACTCGGCTACCCCGGGGTACAAACCTTGTTACGTAGGGGAAGTGGGTGATAAATGTCTAATCCACCGAATTCATGTTGATGAGGGTTTCATCGGCTACCCCGTGCCTAAGTTAATGTGGGTTTGGATAATGGACACATTTATTCGAAATTTGGATTGAACTCAACAAAAGTAATCGATGAGGGTTTCATCGGCTACCCCGTGCCCTTGTTGATGTGTTTTGGGCTATAGATAAATATTAGAGTAATTTTATCGACCAAGAGTTCTAAAAGTAGAATCGATTAAAAGTTAATCCACCGAGTTATATTGATAAAGGTTTCATCGGCTACCCCGTGCCTAAGTCGATATGAATTTGGGTCTTGGAATCATTTATCTAGTTGGGTAGAGGTCACTAGAAAAATGCATAAAACTTGTTTAAATCATACATTTTTACGAGTATTATTAAAACGACAATTGTTTTACTCCTTATATTTTGTTTTGTAGACCACTTCTTTTTCATAACAAATGGCAACATCAACACCAACTCCTAATGCTACACCACTCGCTAGTTCGTCTTGGCTCCGATCCTTTATGGATCGATGTAAACTTGAAAAGAATGGGTCAAATTTCTCCGAATGGGATGCCCAACTCAAATTAGCCGCCGAAGCTGACGACAAGCTTCGTTACCTTACCGAGGCCTCTCCACCCGAACCTGAAAGAAATGTAGATTCATATACATACTAACATACTCATATATGTTATAAATTAATTTGTCATAAATTAAAACGGATTTTATGCATGCAAACAATATAATAAAAGAGAAGAAATCATGTTCTTACAATGGTAGATTTCGGTTATGTTGGGCACAAGAGAGATCACCTTTCTCTCTTGTTCTTGAGCTTATCCTTATGGAAGAACAAAGATCTAAGTATAAGATCTCTCCCAAAGCTATATACCCAAGGCTTTCACTTAATCTAATTAATATTATAAGTACTAGTATAATATTAATGTAGTGAAAATTGAACCAAAAATATTTTGGTTTTAAGCTCCTAAAACCGTGTAGAGGAGAAGGAATTTTGGGAGTATTTTATCTCTCTAATTTTAGCATTGAAAGTAGAGAGTAAATTATCTTTCTAACACTAGAAAATATGAATGTGAATGTGAATGAATAATTTTAGAGGAGAAAAACTCCCTAAATCCTTTGGTAAAACCGGTGGGGAGAGGGCTTTTTGGGGAGCCAATGCATGCCCATATTTGTCTTCACAAGGTGAGTAGGCTTGCATGGCTACTTTTAGCTTTTCATCATTATGTTTTCTATTTAAAATATAAACACAATTTAACCCTAAAACTCCTCTAATATTTCGGCACTTATAGCTAATATGGAGTCCATATTATTTTTGTCAATTGTCAATATGTCACATGTCACATGTCACATAAATTTGTTATGTATTTTTAACACATTAAAAATCAACGTATTAATAAAAAATACGTCACATACAAAAATTGACTTAGTAATTTCATAATTACTTGTGCCAAAATATTTTACCGTTTATAAATCGCATTTATAATAATTCATTCAAATCTAATTGTTTCTTTAAACAATAATTTCATCCGAGTAATGACACAATTCAATTACTCAGACCGTATCTCATTTAATCACATTTCAATTTGATACGTAAATATTACTTCCAAAATCGTCCGTCAATTTTCAAGTAATTTAATTAACTCGTAACATTATACGATTAATTAAATAATCAACTAAGAGTATTGCCCTTTAGGTATGACCTAGGGGTCAATGATCACCACCGTCACACGACAAAGTAATGTCAAACTCTAGTCACCAATCATTACCGATATATGTTGACCGATTGTGATAACAAAATTACTTCCCAATTGTATTCTTTAAAATGAGATTTAATAATGATATTTAAATCATGTGATCGCACTATTGTTGAGGACACATTTCCCAACAATCTCCCACTTGTCCTCGACAAGTGTGCGTCACCAATTCTCTTGTCCTATTACTATCTCCCACTCAATGCAAGGTGTCTTTCGGTCGTACT
Organism: Silene latifolia; assembly: GCF_048544455.1. NCBI lineage: Eukaryota > Viridiplantae > Streptophyta > Magnoliopsida > Caryophyllales > Caryophyllaceae > Silene > Silene latifolia. Next base: position 61,508,188 of record NC_133526.1, on the reverse strand, counting down.
TGCAAGTGATCATATCAAGAATGGTTTCCTCGATCCGGAGAATAAGCGATTGACCGGATTTATCCACTCTGGATACCTTCCGAGCGTGGCCACGCATTTCCAATTCATTACTCCTCGAGTGGCCCTGAGATATTGTTATAACCCAGACAAGGGGTGGACAATTCCTATCGCACTCATTCCCTTCGACTAGCCCCAACCATCATAACCCAAAATATGCCCATTTGACCCCATTTACGAAGGTCGTAGTAACACAAATCAAAGTTAATCTGAAACTGTGCCATCTTAGGTGAATAGTCTTTAGTCAAAAGAATCGACTCATTAGAATACTATAGCAGCTCTCGCCACGACCAGGCTATATAAATTTGCCAGAACTCTATAAGCGGTCATTAGGCCCGACAAGGTGTTCCTAACATCTGCCTATGTGATCGACTAGTCATCTCACATGATTGTATGGCACTTGAACTTGCCATCAATCGCATCACACTCTAGTCACTTCGAGACGTCACCTCATACAAGTGACTATGGGCGAATACAATGTTAATCCGTGTTCACTTTAACGGGGTTCAATTGTCTCCACAACCCGTTTGGATGTAACAAAGTATAATAAAAGAGTTTTAAAATATAAAACTCGAACGACAAATGTGATTATCACATATGAATAGTCAATGCTTGATTACTATTTCATATTCTATAATCTAATTTGATCTTGTACGTAGTTGTTCATTTCAATTCAATTGAAATGACATGACTCATCATGTTTAGCCTTTGAGAAGGCTTTGGTTAGTAGGTTTTATCAACTTCTTGTACCTTACTCAACCTCACTACATACTCGTTTTCCTTTGTAATGTATACATTTGCATTACAAAACTTTCTGAGTACGTGTCGAGATCCAATCAAGACATAGGCCCTCTAGCCTTAGAATAGCTCCCACTGTTTTCACGGTGTGCGGGACTCATCATTCTTGCACATCTCATGATTGCAAGTGCACTCAATTTCCGTTATAAATATCTCTCATTGTTCTTTATTGCCTAGAACGATTCTAGAAAATCTACTTCTTAATAAACATTTCCACAATGGTATCTTAACCATCCTAATGTGTTTTGATTATGGTTTTGTCGGAAACCATGCGCAATCTCAATTGTCAATTGTCACTTGTGTAACACCCTTACACAATATTGTATCATAAACACTTTGCATCATAGCCTTAATGCTTCTGCAAGCACTTAAGGGTAATCTTTACATGCCAGGTAAAGATTACTTAAATTCGATTTTGAAAATAATTCATCATACTCCAAGTATATTAAGTGCTTTACATCATTTCCTATTTAATTGATTCGGCAGCGGAAGCAAATGGAATCAATCAAATATGTTCAATTTTAATTGAACTAGTCATGAATCTTATCAACATAAGACTTCTTACTGACGCTAATATCATGTGGATTTATCTTCATAAATCCGGATATTCAAGATGTATTAAAATACTCCAAAAGTCTTAAATCATTCTCAATGATCAATATGTCATCCACATATCGGACTAATTAAAAATTCCGTAACTCCCACTAAACTTCATGTATAAACACAACTTCTCGACTTATCGAGAAATGTTTTATCACATGATCAAAATGTTGATTCCAACTCATTGATGTCCTACTTAAGACCCTCTCTTAAGTTTCACATTATCTTAGGATTGCAAGAATCTACAAAACTCATGACATGTATTGAATACATTCCTTCTTTTGAAGAAGTGGGTTTTAGATTCACTTGCTACGTATTTCATAACCTCATAATGAAACACAATCCCTAAGAAGACCCTAATAGACTTAAGCATTTCAATTAGTGCAAAACCCTTTGTCACTAATCAACCAATCTTGCTTTGAAATATCTCTTTATTAGTGCAAAACCCTTTGTCACTAATCAAGCCTTTTATTTCGGATTCTCATGACTCTAAGCCTTGTATTGAGTTGTGACTTAAACACTCTTATGTAAGTCATATGTTCATTACTTTCTAGAAGTAATCAACTTGAATCAAACAATTTCTTTTGTAAGTTATAAGCTCTTTACTTTCTTAAAAGTAGCATGAATTCATCATTTTTAACAAGTGACGAATTTAACCTCCTAGGTTTTGAAGAAACAACGTCTTACACAAAACGTCTCATGTAGCCAAGAAAGACCAGTTTCTTGCGACATAATATTCTTTGTGGCATTCTTTGTGGCTCTTGAAAAATTTCTCCCACTCTGTCTTCTAGAAATAAACTTGTATTTTAGAAAGACAGCTTCATGAGCCGCAAACCCGTCGTGCTCGTGATAATTGAAAAGGGGAAAAATGAGCATTTGTTTCTTGTGAAAACTTACAACCATGGTACCCTTACCATTTCATATCTCATATGATTCGATTTAGTGGAAAAATAATTTAGACAAAAATGATAAAATCCCCAAAAGGATCAAGTAACTCAAAGTAACTTGATTGAAGTTCAAACCATATCGAATAGCGTTTGATTTCTTATCCAATCACACATTATTCCATGATGCGTGCTAAGAGAGATTAACTTGTGATACTATATCACATTTCATTTGGCTTATATCAAAGTCTTCACTTTGATAATCCCATCACGACTAAATCGTGATTCCTTGAACTCTTTGAAATTCTTCAAAGATTTCTCTATTTACCTTATTAAGTGAACATATTAGCGTCAACTTAAATCGTTGGTAAAAGAAAATGATCAACCTATTTTGGATTGATGATTTACAAACTCGATCTCCTTTTCAACCAAAAGGCACGAGACATCTTGCTTTGAATACAAGATACGCATATACCATTAACAATCTAATGGTTTCAAGAGTACTCGATAACTCTTTGCGTTCATCATTCCAAAATTTAAGGTTTAATCTTGGGTTACCAATTTGAATCTTACATCATCTACATGATATATCATTCTAGTTTGTTTTATAATATAATCACCTTGATAATGGGCTAGCCATACATCAAATCGTGGTGTATAGGGTCACAAAAGTGAAAACCTCTTTTGTATCTTAACAAGTTTACATTCTTATTTAGAGTTTATGCACTTAATAGTCACAATTAAGTACAACTTTAAATCCAAAAACTAGATTGAGTACACAATTACTCTATCTCTCAACATTATTGTTGCTAGTCGTCATATTCTAATCATCTTATGTGTCGAATACAATGATGAAAACCTCCACTGGTTTCTAATATTGACGAAGTGGCACTAGCAAAATTTATGTTTAATCAAATAAACACTTTTAAAGAAGAAGGTCCCATTAGATGTCCCACAACTAACTTGCTGATTCTTCAATAATTTGGGGTAGTTTCCTTTCTCGTGTCCAACATTTAAGACAATGGAAACTTTATCGGTTGGGATTGATAGGTTTAGTATCGTCATTCTCAACAACTTTACCTTTAACATTACCTTGTATCAATTCCATTATAATCTTTACTTCTTGAACCTCGTCCTCATCTTAACGGTTTAAGAGAATGCTCCCACTTATTTCAATGAGTCTTTGCTTTGAGAAGCAAAATTGAATTTATGAAGATTACTCTTCATTTGTTCGTTTTAGTCTTAAAAACTTTCATTGAAGTGGTTGCGTTATTTTGGTCAATTACGAATTCTTGACAAAACTAATTACCAAAACAATTTATCATTTCAAGGTACTTAATTCAATTAAGTATATGAAACATAACAATCCATTGTAAGTAGATGTGTTAGTCAAGAATCAAAAACCTGTTTGATAATGAATAACCTTTATCTATCCTCTTTAAAAGAGATCCTTAGCAATGGTTCATTTGAGGTTTTAGAAGCAAACTCATATTTGTCTTTAGTTACGATATTTTAATGGAGATTTGAATCAAAAACGAAATGATATCGTATATGAATTGTGGTTAAGAAATAGAACAATATAATAACGGAATAGTGAAAACAAAACATTTATCGTTATATTAATACTTGTAAATAACAAGTAAAGCATTTACATAGTGACCTCTACCCAACTATGATAAATGATTCCAAGACCCAAATTCATATCAACTTAGGCACGGGGTAGCCGATTCAACCTTTATCAATATAACTCGGTGGATTAACCTTTTAACCGATTCTACTTTTAGAACTCTTGGTCGATAAAATTACTCTAATGTTTATCTATAGCCCAAAACACATCAACAAGGGCACGGGGTAGCCGATACATCCCTTATCAATAACTTTTGTTGAGTTCAATCCAAATTTCGAATAAATGTGTCCATTATCCAAACCCACATCAACTTGGGCACGGGGTAGCCGATACATCCCTTATCAACATGAATTCGGTGGATTAACATTCATCACCCACTTCCCCTACGTAACAAGGTTTGTACCCCGGGGTAGCCGAGCGCACTCCCTCGCGAAATAGGTTTTCATGGTTTCTACTATTTGGTAAGGCTATGTCTCAATTAATTGTTTTAGCGAGAGGTCATGCCAATTTATTATCTATCACGTTTTAAGCGAACTAAAGCGGTGAACTACGATAATTATAATTGACACGGTCGATAAACTCGATAAAATAACAATGCATGTTTTAGTTATGGCGATTTAGCGATGCATGTGACATAAAATAAAATGCAAGCATAAAAGTAAATAAATCCTAGTATGGCCTTCCCTAAAATAGAAAAACTATTAATCTATTACATATTCGGAAACCAACTCCATTGGTCCCTTGAACTTCGGTTGTGGCACGCATCTCGAGGTAACACCGTCTTTATGTAACGCCATTCTTGAAGTAATCCGTCTTTTGGAACTCCGGAATGAATAAAATTACATAATAAATTACATAATTTCCTATTATACATTTGTAACTAAAATAAAATAAATCTATTAAATTACAAAACGGTGATACGAGATCACAAAAAAATTACAACCGAATCGATATTCCCATACATTTCGGGAAATACCAATTAAAAACTAAGGCCATACTAAGTAAAATTACATAATTCAAAATTACATAAATTAAAATTATGACAATCATAAAGAAAATGCAGCATTATAATATGTATGAACATGCTCAATTTTATGCTAAATCGCCTTTAATTAGCCAATATCGTACATTACTCGGTTTTTACGGATTTGCGTGATTTCGACATTTTATAATCACAAAAATACATAAACTCATATTTATGCATAAGTTAATTACCCTAACCTCTTAGGACTCAAAATATAGTCTTCACTAATAATTTGACCATAATTAACTTTTATTTACAAAATTGTTCATAAAAGGGCCAAAAAAAACAAAATTAAGCTATTAAACTTCAAATAAATCCAAAAATTCCAAATAAATTCAAAATTTGAAATTTAAATTCATGAACATTCTGGAAAAATTCCATGACACTCATAATGTTCAAAATCTTAGGTTAAAAATTTCGAAAATTTTCCGGAAAAACAATGTTGCGGTTTATCGATATTTAATAAAATAATCATAAAAACATGGAAAAATTATTTTCATTAACTTTTCAATTTTAGATCTGAAAAATATAATAAAATGCAACATTAGACGTTTTTCCTAAGTCATAGATTATATTTTATTAATTTTCATTAATAATGTCACTATTTATGCCATTTTTCTTCAAAAATTCATAAATCATGCTAAAAGACTTCTTTATAGCCAATTATTTTACACACATCTTGTAAAATTGCATGTGACAACATATAAATTTTCTATGACCAGATTCGAAATTTAACTCTTATTAACCTATTTTTCTCTTAAATCCGAATTTAATAATGAAAAATTCATTTTTCGAGCATAACAAGTGCAAAAATTATGAAAATTTACAGGTTATCTCAAAATAATATATGTAACAACATATCCAAAAACCAACTTAAAATTCGAAGTATAGCTAATTTTCGACCAAAAATGACATTTTTACTCATAAAATCACATTTAAATGTCATTATTGTAAATTATGAACAATAAAAATCCGAAAAATTAACCAAAAAATCCTAAAACACTTTAGGACCAGAAATATTAATATGCATGTAATTATTTCGTGATATATCATAATAACACAAATTTTACAAGTTTTATTTTGTTATTCATATAACTCGGAAAAACTTTTAACCAATTTGCATGCAAACAACCGTGGCTCATGATACCGATTGAAAGAAATGTAGATTCATATACATACTAACATACTCATATATGTTATAAATTAATTTGTCATAAATTAAAACGGATTTTATGCATGCAAACAATATAATAAAAGAGAAGAAATCATGTTCTTACAATGGTAGATTTCGGTTATGTTGGGCACAAGAGAGATCACCTTTCTCTCTTGTTCTTGAGCTTATCCTTATGGAAGAACAAAGATCTAAGTATAAGATCTCTCCCAAAGCTATATACCCAAGGCTTTCACTTAATCTAATTAATATTATAAGTACTAGTATAATATTAATGTAGTGAAAATTGAACCAAAAATATTTTGGTTTTAAGCTCCTAAAACCGTGTAGAGGAGAAGGAATTTTGGGAGTATTTTATCTCTCTAATTTTAGCATTGAAAGTAGAGAGTAAATTATCTTTCTAACACTAGAAAATATGAATGTGAATGTGAATGAATAATTTTAGAGGAGAAAAACTCCCTAAATCCTTTGGTAAAACCGGTGGGGAGAGGGCTTTTTGGGGAGCCAATGCATGCCCATATTTGTCTTCACAAGGTGAGTAGGCTTGCATGGCTACTTTTAGCTTTTCATCATTATGTTTTCTATTTAAAATATAAACACAATTTAACCCTAAAACTCCTCTAATATTTCGGCACTTATAGCTAATATGGAGTCCATATTATTTTTGTCAATTGTCAATATGTCACATGTCACATGTCACATAAATTTGTTATGTATTTTTAACACATTAAAAATCAACGTATTAATAAAAAATACGTCACATACAAAAATCGACTTAGTAATTTCATAATTACTTGTGCCAAAATATTTTACCGTTTATAAATCGCATTTATAATAATTCATTCAAATCTAATTGTTTCTTTAAACAATAATTTCATCCGAGTAATGACACAATTCAATTACTCAGACCGTATCTCATTTAATCACATTTCAATTTGATACGTAAATATTACTTCCAAAATCGTCCGTCAATTTTCAAGTAATTTAATTAACTCGTAACATTATACGATTAATTAAATAATCAACTAAGAGTATTGCCCTTTAGGTATGACCTAGGGGTCAATCGATCACCACCGTCACACGACAAGTAATGTCAAACTCTAGTCACCAATCATTACCGATATATGTTGACCGAGTTGTGAGAACAAAATTACTTCCCAATTGTATTCTTTAAAATGAGATTTAATAATGATATTTAAATCATGTGATCGCACTATTGTTGAGGACACATTTCCCAACAGAACCCTCCACTAGGTCCACCGCGGCCACTGGGGAAGCCTATGAGACTTACCAAAAGGAGTCCGCCGCAATGAAAAATGTCTTGATATTTGCGATGGAGGCGGACCTCCAAAGGAGAGCCTTCAAAATGGGCAATGCTAATGAGATTTACTCCAAACTTGTGACCATGTTTTCACAAACTCCGCGGATCGTCCAATATGAGGCGGCCGCGGCATTCTTTTATCTCGACTTCAAAGAGGGCCAAAAGGTTAGCCCTCATGTGCTCAAACTCATGGAGCTTGTCGAGACCTATAAAATTCAAAAGGTTGAAATCCCCAAAGAACTCATCGTAGATAGGATTCTACACTCCTTGTCCAAAGTCAAGGCATATGTGCAATTCCGGGTGAATTTCAACATGCAAGACAAGGATGTGTCTCTTGAGGAGTTGCACAAGTTACGTGTGCAAGCCGAGAGGGACATGGGGTTAAATGTGAACCCTCCCAAAGATGTGCTTAACATAAGCACAAAGAGTAAGGGGAAGTTCAAGAAGAATGGAAAGAAGGGTAAAAAGCAAGCTCCCACATTCACCAAAGCTAAGTCTTGTGAAGCTAGCACATCCAAAGTCAAGAAGGGTCCTCTTGATAAATGCCATTATTGTAATGGCATGGGACATTGGAAAAGAAATTGTTCCAAATACCTTGGTGATATCAAAGCTGGAAAGATCACTCCAGTAGGTAAATGACTAACCTTCTTTTATGTTTCTAAATTCAACTATGGTATTATGATGCAAATTTGTGATAATGTATCTCCCTTTTTATTGTAAATAGGGCCTCCACCAAGCAAAGACAAGGGAAAAGAAAAACAAGCATGAGAAACCATGGAGAAGCTAAGGATAGCTTTTGTGGAGCTTTGTTTTTCATTGTCTTATTTTAAGTTATGTTTTGAATATTTAGAACTTTAAGTTTCCGTGTTCGACATGGAAAAGTATTTTGGATAATGGTTTGTATTTTGGATGATGGTGACTTGGTTTGCAACCCAAGTCACCCGTTTTTATCATTTATCCTTTATGTTCTAAAATTTCATCTTTAAATGCTTGCGTTTTGAAACATAAGATTATTCACTTAAAGGTGATCTAATAGACAATTATAATGACGGGTTTCATTATATGTCCACATGCTTAAGGCTTGTGTATGATCATTTATAAAGTGATTCTGAGTCTATGAACTCTCTTAAAGGTATGTCAATCACCAAGTACACATATGAATTCAATAACAATTAGTCTACCTATGAGGTAGTTCTCCTTATAATTCAACATCATTAATTTGTGTCTCATATGCTATCTTTGAATGTTTAGTGTATTTATTCTAAAGATAGAGTGGGAGAAAAATGAGGACACAACACACAAGATAAAGATCAAATTGTGTTGTTGTGTATATGAAGATCTACGCAAGAGAGAATGATTTGAATAAAGGTATATCTATTTACATAGTATGCCGAATAGATGAGATCTATGGTCTCAAGTTAGTTCTATATGACTAAATAGACCAAGTGTAATAATCATAAGAGTATATTCTCAAGATAACTACACGAGGAGACCAAAAGAAGTTTTGGAATAAAATGACTAATGTAAAGTCTTAACAAGTTTTTGACTAAGTTTATGAAACATTTGACCAATAGTTTCAACCATGAGATTTACTTAAGAGCCTAAATGAATCAAAGTAACATACTGGTTATGATCGAGTTGCAAAATTGATATACCGATATCTTCAATGGCCAAAGTTTTAACCACGCAAATGTCATTGCTTAACCTCCCTATGAAATGGTTAAACCTCCTTCCAAAAGGGTAATTGTGAAGGACGTATTCTAGATATTGTTTATATTTGAATAATGACATTACTACACATCATTATGACATGAGTGTGTTGGGGATTTAAAATCCCTTTCCGTAAGGTTGAGATAAGACCACTTCAAAATAGGTATTTTGAAAGGATATGATGGGAACATATATGGTTTTATCCTAGTAACTTGGCAAAGCAATTTATATTTAAATTCTTGAATAAAAATTTCGATTGAGAAGTCAATTTCGAAATGTGTTGAATTGAGTGGGAGTTAAGAAAATCTCATGTGAAGACATGGAATTTAGTGGGAGCTATCATCCTTGAATGTTTAAAACTCATCACTCATTAAAGAATGACGAGCAAATACCTTCTTTCATAAAGAAGCTTTTGAGTTTTCAATTCTGGATGAAAATGGACAATGATGAATCCAATTACATCAAGAGATGTTGGATTAGTATTAAGAGATACACATCATATTAACATTCACATAGGTTATTCATGTAGATGAAGATGGAATTACCATTAGCAGTCATGGTCGTTCATTGAACCTATGAACGGTTGATCTCATGATTATTAGTAACTAATGTTTCCGCCATTAGAATAATCATATACATGTCCAATTATGAATCATATGCATAAGAGCATGATGATTGATTGGTAAGCCATAATAGAAACGTCATGAATTCTCGAGTAGAATCCGATGAGCGATTTCGATGATTGACGGAATGTTCCATTGTGTGTCAAGAGGTTGCACATATTGTAGAAAATCCGAGCACATATGAGGATTTATGAGAATCCCAAATCTTTCAAGCCCAGAAAGAGAAATAAGAAGTTTTGGAAAGATGCTTGGTTGAATAAGAGGTTATTCAAAAACAATCTTTCCTAGTAAATCTAGGACTTGTGAGAAGTGCTAAGCTAAATAATCTTGTCAATTGTTACAAGATTCTACAAAACATATACCTAGTGCATTGTGTGTGGATGGAATACTTGATCGGTACAAGTTGTATTATTCATCGCAAATTCGTTCGTTATGAGATTATCGATAAGAAAGTTCTTTCAAGTTAAAGAACCAAAACCAAGGTCGAGAACCTTGATGTGTACTTGGTAAGATTCATGCTATGAGAGAGAACATGAATGTGAAGGAAAATGCAAGTGTAAGAAGTTTGAACACATGGACACATGGGATGTTAAACTTCTATTGCAATCAATAAGTGTTTACACTTATGATAAACATCACAAGGTTGTAATATGATATTGACTACCCGAGTGTGATGTCGACATTTGTCGTTTGAGTTATTATTAACTCACCTTGTACTTTGTTGTATCCAAACGGGTTGTAGAGACAATTGAACCCCGTTAAAGTGAACACGGATTAACATTGTATTTGCCCATAGTTACTTGTACGAGGTGACGTCTCGAAGTGACTAGAGTGTGATGCGATTGATGGCAAGTTCAAGTGCCATAGAGTCATGTGAGATGACTAATCGATCACATAGGCAGACTGTTAGGAACATTTTGTCGGGCCTAATGACCGCTTATAGAGTTCTGGCAAATTTTGTTGGGAAATGTGTCCTCAACAATAGTGCGATCACATGATTTAAATATCATTATTAAATCTCATTTTAAGAATACATGTGGGATGTAATATTTTACTGTCAACTGGTCAACATATATCGGTAATGATTGGCTGACTAGAGTTTGACATTACTGTCGTGGGACGGTGGTGATCAGTTGACCCCCTAGGTCATACCTATAGGGCAATATTCTTAATTGATCATTTAATTAATCGTATAATGTTACGAGTTAATTAAATTACCTGAAAAATTGACGGACGATTTTGGAAGTAAAATTTACGTATCAAATTGAAATATGATTAAATGAGATTTGGTCTGAGTAATCGAATTGTATCATTACTCGGATGAAATTATTGTTTAAAGAAACGAATGGATTTGAATGAATTATTATAAATGCGAATTATAAACGGTAAAATATTTTGGTACAAGTAATTATGAATTACTAAGTCGATTTTTGTATATGACGTATTTTTATTAATACGTTGATTTTTATATGATAAAAATACATAACAAATTTATGTCACATATGACATGTGACATATTGACAATTGACAAAAATAAAAATGGATTCCATTTTATCCATTTGGACCGAAATATTGGAGTTAATTAACATATTCTTATAATGTTAATTAGTGTAGTGGAAGATGTAATCATTCTTTTTACACTAGGCATGCATACCTAGTGCTTCTTGTGGAAGAGCACCTAGCCCATGCATTGGCCTTCCTCTTCCTCCCAACCGGTTTTCATCTAGAAAAGAACAAGGGTTCTTTTTCTTATTTTATCATCATTTACCATATGTATGTGATGGGTGATAATATTATTCATTCACTTCACAAAATTATTTTTCTAGTGAGATAAAAATAATTCTCTTCCTCTCCTCTTCTCCTACCCGGTTTTAGGAGCCAAAACCAAACAATTTTTGGTTCAATTTTTCACAAGATTAAGATTATACTAGCTCAAATAATATTAATTAGATTAAGAGTTAGCTTTGGGTATTATTCCTAAGGAGAGATCCTATACTTGGATCTTATTCTTCCATTAAAGGAAAGCTCAAGAACAAAAGAAAAGGAGATTTCTTTTGTGCCCATTTGAACCGAAATTTCAATGTAAGGATATTATTTCTTCCTTATTTGCTTTATTGTTTGCATGCATAAGACCTTTATTAATTTTATGACAAATTAGTTTTAACATATATGAGTATGTTAGTATGTATATAGATCTACATTTCTTTCAATTGGTATCAGAGCCACGGTTGTTTGCATGCAAATCGGTTAAAAGTTTTTCCGAGTTATAAGAATAACAAATAAAACTTGTAAAATTTGTGTTATTATGATATATCACGAAATTAATTCATGCATGTTAATATTTCTGGTCCTAAAATGTTTTAGGATATTTTGGTTAATTTTACGGATTTTTATTGTTCATATTATACAATAATGGCATTTAAATATGATTTTATGAGTAAAAATGTCATTTTTGGTCTAAAATTAGCTATACTTCGAATTTTCCATTGATTTTTTGATATGTTGTCATATATATTATTTTGAGATAACCTGTAAATTTTCATAATTTTTGGACTTGTTATGCTCGAAAAATGAATTTTTCATTATTAAATTCGGATTTAAGTGAAAAATAGGTTAATATGAGTTAAATTTCGAATCTTGTCATAGAAAATTAATATGTTGTCACATGCAATTTTACAAGATGTGTGTAAAATAATTGGCTATAAAGAAGTCTTTTTGCATGATTTATGGATTTTTGAAGAAAAATAGCATAAATAGTGACATTATTAGTGAAAAATTAATAAAACATAATCTATGACTTAGGAAAATAGTCTAATGTTGCATTTTATTATATTTTTCAGATCTAAAATTGAAAAGTTAATGAAAATAATTTTTCCCATGTTTTTATGATTATTTTAGTTAAAACCGATAAACCGCAACATTGTTTTTCCGGAAAAATTTCGAAATTTTTAACCTATGTTTTTGAACATTATGAGTGTCATGGTATTTTTCCAGAATGTTCATGAGTTTAAATTTCAAATTTCAAATTTATTTGAAATTTTGTGATTTATTTGAAGTTTATAGCTTATTTTTGTAATTTTTGGTCCATTTATGAACGATTTTATAAAATATGGGTTAATTATGGTCAAATTATTTGTGAAGACTATATTTTGAGTCCTAAGAGGTTAGGGTAATTAACTTATGCATAAATATGAATTTATGTAATTTTTGTGATTATAAAATGTTGAAATCACGCAAATCCGTAAAAACCGAGTAATATACGATATTGGCTAATTAAAGGCGATTTAGCATAAAATTGGCCATGTTCATACATATTATAATGCTGCATTTTCTTTATGATTGTCATAATTTTAATTTATGTAATTTTTGAATTATGTAATTTTACTTAGTATGGCCTTAGATTTTAATTGGTATTTCCCGAAATGTATGGGAATATCGATTCGGTTGTAATTTTATTGTGATCTCGTATCACCGTTTTCTAATTTAATAGATTTATTTTAGTTACAAATGTATAATAGGAAATTATGTAATTTATTATGTAATTTAAATTCATCTCGGAGTTCCCAAAGACGGATTTCTTCAAGAATGGCGATACATAAAGACGGTGTTACCTCGAGATGCGTGTCACAACCGAAGTTCAAGGGACCAATGGAGTTGGTTTCCGAATTGTAATAGTTAAATAGTTTTTCTATTTTAGGAAAGGCCATACTAGAATTTATTTACTTTTATGCGTGCATTTTATTTTATGTCACATGCATTGCTAAATCGCCATAACTAAACATGCATTGTCTTTTTATCGAGTTTATCGACCGTGTCAATTAGAATTATCGTAGTTCACCGCTTTAGTTCACTTAAAACGTGATAGATAATAAATTGACATGACCTCTCGCTAAAACAAAACAATTGAGACATAGCCTTACCAAATAGTAGAAACCATGAAAACCTATTTCGCGAGGGAGTGCACTCGGCCCTACCGAGGTACAAACCTTGTTACGTAGGGGAAGTGGGTGATGAGTGTTAATCCACCGAGTTCATGTTAATGAGGGTTTCATCGGCCATACCGTGCCCAAGTTGATGTGGATTTGGATCATGGACACATTTATTCGAAATTTGGATTGAGCTCAACGGAAGTATTCGCGACCGTAGTTACATGTGTTCCGGGCTATAGATAATTATTAGAGTAATTTTATCGACCAAGAGTTCTAAAAGTAGAATCGATTAAAACGTTAATCCACCGAGTTATATTGATAAAGGTTTCATCGGCCATACCGTGCCTAAGTCGATATGAATTTGGGTCTTGGAATCATTTATCATAGTTGGGTAGAGGTCACTATGTAAATGCTATACTTGTTTTTCAAGTATTAATAAAACGATAAATGTTTTGTTTTCATTATTCCGTTATCACATTGTTCTATTTCCTTACCACAATTCATATACGATATCATTTCGATTTTGATAACGAATCTCCATTAAAACATCGTAACTAAAGACAAAATTTGAATTTGCTTCTAAAACCTCAAACGAACCATTGCTAAGGATCTCTTGTAAAGAGTATAGATTGTTTTTGATTAACACATCTACTTACAATGGATTGTTTTTCATGTACTTAAATGAATTAAGTACATTAAAGCGATAAATTGTTTTGGTAATTAGTTTTGCCAAGAATTCGTATTTGACCAAAATAACGCAACCACTTCAATGAAAGTTTTAAGACTAAAACGAACGAATGAAGAGTAATCTTCATGGATTCAATTTTGCTTCTCAAAGCAAAGACTCATTGAAATGAGTGGGAGCATTCTCTTAAACCGTTAAGATGAGGACGAGGTTCAAGAAGTAAAGATTATAATGGAATTGATACAAGGTAATGTTAAAGGTAAAGTTGTTGAGAATGACGATACTAAACCTATCAATCCCAACCGATAAAGTTTCCATTGTCTTAAATGTTGGACACGAGAAAGGAAACTACCCCAAATTATTGAAGAATCAACAAGTTAGTTGTGGGACATCTAATGGGACCTTCTTCTTTAAAAGTGTTTATTTGATTAAACATAAATTTTGCTAGTGCCACTTCGTCAATGTTAGCAACCAGTGGAGGTTTTCATCATTGTATTCGACATATAAGATGATTAGAATATGACGACTAGCAACAATAATGTTGAGAGATAGAGTAATTGTGTACTCAATCTAGTTTTTAGATTTAAAGTTGTACTTAATTGTGACTATTAAGTGCATAAACTCTAAATAAGAATATAAACTTGTTAAGATACAAAAGCGGTTTCCACTTTTGTGACCCTATACACCACGATTTGATGCATGGCCAGCCCATTATCAAGGTGATTATATTCTAAACCAAACTAGAATGATATATCATGTAGATGATGTAAGATTTAAACTGGTAACCCAAGATTAAACCTTAAATTTTGGAATGATGAACGCAAAGAGTTATCGAGTACTCTTGAAACCATTAGATTGTTAATGGTATATGCGTATCTTGTATTCAAAGCAAGATGTCTCGTGCCTTTTGGTTGAAAAGGAGATCGAGGTTGTAAATCATCGATCCAAAATAGGTTGATCATTATCTTTTACCAACGATTTAAGTTGACACTAATATGTTCACTTAATAAGGTAAATAGAGAAATCATTGAAGAATTTCAAAGAGGTCAAGGAATCACGATTTAGTCGTGATAGGGATTATCAAAGTGAAAACTTTGATATAAGCCAAATGAATTGTGATATAGTATCACAAATTAATCTCTCTTAACACGCATTATGGGATAATGTATGATTGGATAAGAATTCAAACGCTATTCGATAAGGTTTGGACTTCGATCAAGTTACTTTGAGTTACTTGATCCTTTTGGGGATTTTATCATTTTTTTCTAAATTATTTTTCCACTAAATCGAATCATATGAGATATGAAATGGTAAGGGTACCATGTTTGTAAGTTTTCACAAGAAACAAATGCTCATTTTTCCCTCTTCAATTATCACGAGTACGACGGGTTTGCGGCTCGTGAAGCTGTCTTTCTAAAATACAAGTTTATTTTTAGAAGACAGAGTGGGAGAAATTATTCAAGAGCCACAAAGAATGCCACAAAGAATGTTATGTCGCAAGAGAAACTAGTCTTTCTTGGCTACATGAGACGTTTTGTGTAAGACGTTGTTTCTTCAAAACCTAGGAGGTTAAAATTCGTCACTTGTTAAAAATGATGAATTCATGCTACTTTTAAGAAAGTAAAGAGCTTATAACTTACAAAAGAAATTAGTTGATTCAAGTTGATTACTTCTGGAAAGTAATCGACAAAGGACTTACATAATAGTGTTTAAGTCACAACTCAATACAAGGCTTAGAGCCATGAAAATTCGAAATAAAAGGCTTGATTAGTGACAAAGGGTTTTGCACTAATAAAGAGATATTTCATAGCAAGATTAGTAGCAAAGGGTTTTGCACTAATTGAAATGCTTAAGTCTATTTGGATCTTCTTAGGGATTGTGTTTCATTATGAGGTTATGAAATACACAACAAGTGAATCTAAAACCCACTTCTTCAATAGAAGCAATGTATTCAATACATATCATAAGTTTTATAGATTCTTGCAATCCTAAGATAATGTGAAACTTAAGAGAGGATCTTAAGTAGGACATCAATGAGTTGGAATCAACATTTTGATCATGAGATAAAACATTTCTCGATAAGTCGAGAAGTTGTGTTTATACATGAAGTTTAGTGGGAGTTACGGAAATTTTAATTAGTCCGATATGTGGATGACATATTGATCATTGAGAATGATTTAAGACTTTTGGAGTATTATAATACATCTTGAATATCCGGATTTATGAAGATAAATCCACATGATATTAGCGTCAGTAAGAAGTCTTAAGTTGATAAGATTCATGACTAGTTCAATTAAATTGAACATATTTGATTGATTCCATTTGCTTCATTTTTGCCGGATCAATTAAATGAGTAATGATGTATAACACTTCATATACTTTGAGTATGATGAATTGTTTTCAAAATCAAATTTAAGTAATATTTACCAAGTAAGCCATAAAGATTACCCTTAAGTGCTTGCAGAAGCATTAAGGAAGTAAAGCAAAGTGTTTATGATGAAATTTTGTGTAAGGGTGTTACACAAGTGACAATTGACAATTGAGATTGCGCATGGTTTCCGACAAAACCATAATCAAAACACATTAGGATGGTTAAGATACCATTGTGGCAATGTTAATTAAGAAGTAGATTTTCTAGAATCGTTCTAGGCAATAAAGAACAATGAGAGATATTTATAACGGAAATTGAGTACACTTGCGATCATGAGATGCGCAAGAAAGATGAGTCCTGCACACTGTGAAAACAGTGGGAGCTATTCTTAGGCTAGAGGGCCTATGTCGTGATTGGATCTCGACACGTACTCAGGAAGTTTTGTAATGCAAATGTATACATTACAAAGGAAAACGAGTATGTAGTAAGGTTGAGTAAGGTACAAGAAGTTGATAAAACCTACTAACCAAAGCCTTCTCAAAGGCTAAACATGATGAGTCATGTCATTTCAATTGAATTGAAATGAACAACTACGTACAAGATCAAATTAGATTATAGAATATGAAATAGTAATCAGGCATTGACTATTCATATGTGATAATCACATTTGTCGTTCGAGTTTTACTTTACAACTCTTTTATTATACTTTGCTACATCCAAACGGGTTGTAGAGACAATTGAACCCCGTTAAAGTGAACACGGATTAGCATTGTATTCGCCCATAGTCATTTGTATGAGGTGACGTCTCGAAGTGACTAGAGTGTGATGCGATTGATGGCAAGTTCAAGTGTCATACAGTCATGTGAGATGACTAGTCGATCACATAGGCAGATTGTTAGGAACACCTTGTCGGGCCTTATGACCGCTTATAGAGTTCTGACAATTTATATAGCCTGGTCGTGGCGAGAGCTACTATAGTATTCTAATGAGTCGATTCTTTTGACTAAAGACTATTCACCTAAGATGGCACAGTTTCAGATTAACTTTGATTTGTGTTACTACGACCTTCGTAAATGGGGTCAAATGGGCATATTTTGGGTTATGATGGCTGTGGCTAGTCGAAGGGAATAAGTGCGATAGGAATTGTCCACCCCTTGTCGGGGTTAAAACAATATCTCAGGGCCACTCGAGGAGTAATGAATCGGAAATACGTGGCCACGCTCGGAAGGTATCTATGATAGATAAATCCGGTCAATCGATTATTCTCCGGATCGAGGAAACCACTCTCGATATGATCACTTGCAAGTACGACCGAAAGACACCTTGCATTGAGTGGGAGATAGTAAGAGGACAAGAGAATTGGTGACGCACACTTGTCGAGGACAAGTGGGAGATTGTGGGAAAATGTGTCCTCAACAATAGTGCGATCACATGATTTAAATATCATTATTAAATCTCATTTTAAGAATACATGTGGGATGTAATATTTCATCGTCAACTGGTGGTCAACATATATCGGTAATGATTGGTGACTAGAGTTTGACATTACTGTCGTGGGACGGTGGTGATCAGTTGACCCCCTAGGTCATACCTATCGGGCAATACTCTTAATTGATCATTTAATTAATCGTATAATGTTACGAGTTAATTAAATTACCTGAAAAATTGACGGACGATTTTGGAAGTAAAATTTACGTATCAAATTGAAATATGATTAAATGAGATACGGTCTGAGTAATCGAATTGTATCATTACTCGGATGAAATTATTGTTTAAAGAAACGATTGGATTTGAATGAATTATTATAAATGCGATTTATAAACGGTAAAATATTTTGGTACAAGTAATTATGAATTACTAAGTCGATTTTTGTATATGACGTATTTTTATTAATACGTTGATTTTTATATTATAAAAATACATAACAAATTTATGTCACATATGACATGTGAAATATTGACAATTGACAAAAATAAAAATGGATTCCATTTTATCCATTTGGACCGAAATATTGGACTTAATTAACATATTCTTATAATGTTAATTAGTGTAGTGGAAGATATAATCATTCTTTTTACACTAGGCATGCATACCTAGTGCTTCTTGTGGAAGAGCACCTAGCCCATGCATTGGCCTTCCTCTTCCTCCCAACCGGTTTTCATCTAGAAAAGAACAAGGGTTCTTTTTCTTATTTTATCATCATTTACCACATGTATGTGATGGGTGATAATATTATTCATTCACTTCACAAAATTATTTTTCTAGTGAGATAAAAATAATTCTCTTCCTCTCCTCTTCTCCTACCCGGTTTTAGGAGCCAAAACGAAACAATTTTTGGTTCAATTTTTCACAAGATTAATATTATACTAGCTCAAATAATATTAATTAGATTAAGAGTTAGCTTTGGGTATTATTCCTAAGGAGAGATCCTATACTTGGATCTTGTTCTTCCATTAAAGGAAAGCTCAAGAACAAAAGAGAAGGAGATTTCTTTTGTGCCCATTTGAACCGAAATTTCAATGTAAGGATATTATTTCTTCCTTATTTGCTTTATTGTTTGCATGCATAAGACCTTTATTAATTTTATGACAAATTAGTTTTAACATATATGAGTATGTTAGTATGTATATAGATCTACATTTCTTTCAAATTTATATAGCCTGGTCGTGGCGAGAGCTACTATAGTATTCGAATGAGTCGATTCTTTTGACTAAAGACTATTCGCCTAAGATAGCACAGTTTCAGATTAACTTTGATTTGTGTTACTACGACTTTCGTAAATGGGGTCAAATGGGCATATTTTGGGTTATGATGGCTGTGGCTAGTCGAAGGGAATGAGTGCGATAGGAATTGTCCACCCCTAGTCAGGGTTATAAAAATATCTCAGGGCCACTCGAGGAGTAATGAACTGGAAATGCGTGGCCACGCTCGGAAAGTATCTATGATAGATAAGTCCGGTCAAACAGTTATTCTCCAGATCGAGGAAACCACTCTCGATATGATCACTTGCAAGTACGACCTGAAAGACACCTTGCATTGAGTGGGAGATAGTAATAGGACAAGAGAATTGGTGACGCACACTTGTCGAGGACAAGTGGGAGATTGTTCGAATATGTGTCCTCCGACAATAATGCGATCACGACTGTTGATTATGATGATCACATGTTTAAATCTCATTATATAGAATACAATTGGGAAGTAATTTTGTTACTGTCAACTGGTCAACATATATCGGTAATGATTGGTCGACTAGAGTTTGACATTCTTGTCGTGTGACGGTGGTGATCGATTGACCCCTAGGTCATACCTATAGGGCAACACTCTTAATTGATTATTTAATTAATCGTATAATGTTGCAAGTTAATTAAATTACTTGAAAATTGACGGACGATTTTGGAAGTAAAATTTACGTATCATATTGAAATGTGATTAAATAAGATACGGTCTGAGTAATTGAATTGTATCATTACTCGGATGAAATAATTGTTTAATGTAACAATTAAATTTGAATGAATTGTTATAAATACAATCAGTTGTAATTTATAATTGGTAAAATTTTTGGCACAAGTAATTATGAAATTACTAAGTCGATTTTTGTATGTAACGTATTTTTATTAATACGTTGATTTTTAATATGATAAAAATACATAACAAGTTTATGTGACATGTGACATGTAACATATTGACAATTGACAAAATTAATATGGAATCCATATTAACTAAAAGTGCCGAAAATTGGAGGAGTTTTAAGCTAATTAATTGTTTAATTAGTAGCTAAACATAATGATTGTTTTGCTTTAGTAGCCATGCAACCCTACTACTCCTTGTGAAGACAAATGTGGGCATGCATTGGCTCCCCTTAACCTCTCCTCTTACACGGTTTTGGGAAGAAAAACCCATCATTGTTTTTCCTATAATTTTTACCTAATAATATACTAAGAGTAGTGGATTATTATTCATTCAACTCATCATCCAAAATATAAGTTCTAGTGAGAAGAAAAATCCTCCTTCCTTCTCTCATAAAAACCGAAATATTCAAGTGTTAAATAATATTTTGGTTTAATTTTCTACCTTATTAATATTATACTAGTACTTATAATATTAATTTGTATTAAGAGATAGCCTTGGGTATAAAGCTTGGGGAGAGATCCTATACTTGGATCTTTGTTCTTCCATAAGGAAAAGCTCAAGAACAAAAGAGAAAGGTGATCTCTCTTGTGCCCATTAAACCGAAATTATCAAAGTAAGGACATGATTTCTCCTCTATTTTATTATTGTTTGCATGCATAAAATCCACATTTAATTTTATGACAAATTAATTTCGTCATATAAGAGTATGTTAGTATGTATATGAATCTACATTTCTTTCACAACATACAACTACCCTTCATGCTGATCAGATTGCAGGCTACGTTAGGTAACACCTTATCTTTTGATTATGTTGAAGCTAAAATTCTCCTCATTGCAGGAATTTCAGCCATCAGAAATCAGAATGACAATCTGGAGCCATTGCCACGCAACTCCGGTAATCAGTAACCCTAGAGGACATATCTCTATAGGAGTGTCGTCACGGAGGTAATATTTGTGGAACTATTCCGCCTGTCCCTAACCCTCTTGCAGGATCAGGAAGCCTGGTCGACAGCCAGGAGAGAGGTAAAATATCAATACGAACAGGGCAACCTGGACCACCTGCTATCACGTGGGGCCAAGGTCCAGTAAATTATGCTCCACGAATCAGGTTCTACCCTCTACACTTCCTATTTGTCCTAGAACAATATACGTGATAACAGGTGGATCAAAACTGTGCGACCTAACATACTAAGCAGCAAAAAAGGCATGACACAGAAACATAAAAAAAGATCTCCTAAAGTCCTCCTGCAGAGTCAGCCACGGGAATATGCCACCTGTCACATTCGACGAGGTTCAGAGTATACAGGAACAAGACCAAATATAGCCAGCAGGCTGGACCAGCAAAGGCAAAAATAATCAGAATGTTGACTCCGCTAACTCTAAGCAACTGTCACCCTCATAGGGTCGGCAACCAGCAGTAATCGGTTTGTACAACGAGTATCCTAGCCAGGCTAGAACTCGAGAAACATCACAAAAATAAAACAAAGCAAAACAGAGAGGGCCAAGCCCCGAAATTGACAAACAAAAGTCCGAACAAGAACTAGCTCTGGCTCGGGGAAATCAGCAGCCTCAACAACATTTTAGGGGAGCTGACCTCATCAGCATCCAGAATCAGGTCCCCAGCACGCTGAGATCTAGCAGAATAAGGAAGTCTCAACCAGCTGCCTCCTCTCAAATTCAGGAAGCAGGAGGAGTCAGAATCGAAAATCTAGGAAGCAAGAAGTAGGAAGCGGGATGCAGGAGGGAGCTGTGTCAAAAATTGAAGAGGCAGGAAGCAGTCAGCAGACACCAGAACGACAACCTGGATTAGTTGTCGCAGCAACCCTTTCAGCCAGCGACCCAAGCATCCCGAATCTAGCAGCAGCTTGGACAGGGAGCATCACCTAGGAGCTAGAAGCGAAAGGGGGCAGATGCAAGTTATTTTACGGCATACTTGGGAGGCACCAAAAGTTTGATTGGGCAGAGAAGCACGAAAGACATTCACGACACTGAAACACTATCAGAGCGCGCCACCTCTGATGTCCAAACCAGGACCAAGAGAATCTTGGTCCCCATACCTATCAGTGGCTGAGAAAATAGCCAATGTCATGCTGGAAGCCGGAATATTACTTCATTAAGTCTCTACATCCTGCAGAGACCAGGTACACACCACTTGGAAAACTGGTTCTTTCACATGTTGTAGCTTTCTATAAATTGCGTTCGTATTTTTAGTCTTGTAATGTCCATGTGCTAACTGACTACCCCCTGAAAGCCATTATGAGTAAACCATAGATATCAGGAGGGATGACCCATTGAACGACACATCTAAGTTCTTACAACATGAAATCGAACCTCGGACGACCATTAAGTCACAAACCGTGGTAGACTCTGTACCTACTTTAGTCCAGCACCTCGGACCTAGGTGGATAAAAGCACCCCTAACCTAAAAGGGAGACATGGGACCTATAGTTGGACGTAGCGCACTAGTAGGGCCACTAATATAAAGGGAACAGGAATAGGCCTGGTACCTACGAGGGAAGCAGGACAGGTACCTGAGAAAGCCAGGCACCTGATCGTCCAAGCATGCAGCAGCCCTGAAAGTCAGACGCTTCAAAGTCTGACACTTGAAAGTCTGGACACCTGAAAGTCTGGACACCTGAAAGTCAGACACCTGAAAGTCTGGCGCCTGACAATATGACATCTGAAAAAGTCGGGCACCTGAAAAGATCAGAAACCAGGCAGGTCCCTGGTCGGTAACCAGAACCTTGTTGCAGACCCCCTCACAACCCTGGGGGAAGCACTCAACCCAGGTATCTTATCAACCATACTCATCATTTTATATGCTACAATTAGCGGTAAGCAAAAGAAAGAAGATTCATTTTCATGGCACATACGCTGCTCCTAAGGTAGCTCATCAATTCGTGATCTAATTACAATATTTATATTTTGTATAACTACTGCCTTGAGCGTCGGAGGGTTGTTGGCTATGCCATTCGCCAGCCCTAGCAGAAATATTTCTTGCAGGACCGTCGTTAAATTCTCCTACCAGCAGAAGTGGTCACACGGGCTCCAGAACCTGCCACTCTTCCCCCAGATCAAATGGAGCGTCCTCCTGCGAAATGCAGGGCGCAGAACGCAAAGAGCAGAATGCTGCCTACAACAAACTTGCTGCCTGCAGAAACGGCCTTCTTGCATGCAGATCAGGCCACCCACCCAAGAGACAAAGTCGCTCCGCCAAAGCAAACTTTGCACTGCAGAAATGACCTTCTTGCGTGCGATTAGGTCACCCGGCCCAACAGGGACGGAGTCGCTCGCGGCGAGCTTGCGGATCACCTTGCTTGCAGGATCCTCCGCCTCCTATGAGTATCAAATCGCTCTGCCAGCAGGATCCTAGTAACAGGTGTCTGGTCCTCAACAAGATCCCAATTTCTAGCGTCTGATCCCCAACATCTGCCCGACATCTGGCAGTACATTAAAGTTCCTAGCACCCTGAATATACAGGAGACAGGCAGCAACCAGAATGCTGCAGAACACATTCTTACATCAGCTTCCCAAAACGAAAAATCACAGCAATACATGCTGCCATCAGCCAGGTCCCCTGAGAACGAGAACATGAAATAATAAATGACAAACAGAAGTGCATGTCCTCCACATCCAAGCTGTGAAAACCATGCAGGGGGCAAAGAATACATATCCCGCAGGATAGCCAGAAACAAGCAGTCCAATGAAAATACTGACTCACTATTGAAACAAAAGCTGAGAGAAACTGGGGGCAGAAACTCAAAGAACAGTTCAAACACCCTTCAGCCTGGTGTTCGGAGGAGAGGCAGTAATACCACCAGAGGTTCTAGTTTCCACCCACAGGTTTGAATGTATGAAAGGGGAATAAAACCAAGTGGAGATGACCTGGCAAAACAAATCAGCTAAGGACAGTACATTTACCTTGAAGGTGTACAACCACCTAAACAGGCTTACAAGCCCTTGAAGGTGTACAACCACCTAAACAGGCATACAAGCCCTTGAAGATGTACAACCACCTACACAGGCATAGCGCCCCAGCATGCATGCGAAAAGAAGCCCTTGAAGGTGTACAACCATCTAAACAGGCATACAAGCCCTTGAAGGTGTACAACCACCTAAACAGGCATACAAGCCCTTGAAGGTGTACAACCACCTAGACAGGCATAAGAAGCGCAGGGATTTCTGAGTAACCAGAATCCTGCAACGTTCCATTGGTCCTAGAATGACGATAAACTTGCCTAAGATACGCCACTGTTGGCTTTAAACATGATGAACACACCTTGCGTCATGACCAAGGTTAAGTAGTCAGAATGCGGCATATGCCTAAATCAGCCATTGGGCCGACACGGCAGCTAGCTAAGTCTAAATCAACCTTCTCAGGTTGAGACGACAGGTCTAAATCAACCTCTCAGGTTCACACGGCCACCTCTATCCAGAACGCGGCATATGTCTAAATCAGCCCCTTTGGTTGACACGATAGCTAGCTAGGTCTAAATCAGCCCCTTGGGTTGACGCGGCCACCTCCAGTCTAAATCTGCTCCTTGGGCAGACACGACAAGCAATGTATTTGAAAATACTTACCAAGACTTGCATCTTACAAAGTCAAGTCCCCAAAACATTTCAACAGTCCTAGAACGACGATAAACTTACCCAAGGTATCACCTACATAACAAGTGCACAATAAACTTGTGCCAACTACCAGATTCACCCTTGGTGACCAGATAACATGATGGTAAGGGTAGGTGGAAACTATTCCTCCTGAGCAGCTATCAGCAAGATTGCAGTGTCAGGCATTTGCTCCCCAGCATCTGCCAGCAGGATCCTAGCATCAGCCACCTGGTCCCTAGTGTCAGGCATCTGCTCTCTGACATCCGCCAGCAAGATTCCAGCGCCAGCAGTCTGGTTCCTAACGCCAACCGTCTGGTTCCCAGCATCAGCCGTCTGGTCAACCGTCGGGTCTCCAGAGTCTGCTGTCTGGTCAGCCGTCTGGTCTCCAGAGCCAGCCCTCTGGTCAGCCGTCTGGTCCCCAACGCCAGCCGTCAGGTTCCCAGCATTAGTCGTCTGGTCCCCAGCGTCAGCCAGCAGGATCCCAATGACAGCCATCCGGTTCCTAGCGTCTGCCATCTGATTCCCAGTGGCAACCAACAATGTCCGCCTTCAGGAACCCAGCGTCCATCATCAGAATCCTGGCATCCACTAAGTTGAGTTGAGCATCCTTCAGCAGAAATCCGCCTGAAATCCGCTTGCTGGCATAATGTGCTAGCAGAAATCTACAAGTCGACATCTTCAAAACATCAACTTGCAGATTAGTAGAGTTAAGGAATGACAGAAATCAGTCTGCCAGAACAAACGAAGTATGGTTCAGTAGAAACGAGTAGATCAGGCACCAGAATTATGGGTACAGAACAGGGATGCAGAATTATCTCAAATGAATCTACCAGGAGTCATACCTAGTAGGCTAACAGCAGCTTGCTCCATCGCAGTCTCATCAGTCTGTCCTAGCAGGAGTTCCGTAGTCTATCCTAGCAGAGTTTCAGCAGTCTGCTCCAGTACAATTCCAGCAGAGTTCTAGCATCCTTCTCTAGCAGAGTTTCAGTGCCATCATCCAGCAGAATGGCAGCATCTTGTTCCAACAAACTCTCAGTGGTTGAATCCAGAAGCATAGCAGCTGTTTGTTCCAGTAGCAGAATGACAATAGCAGGCAGAATTTGAAGAGTCAATTTCCCTCCTCAACGAAGCTGAGAATCGAAATTGGGGGCAAACTGTTTGGGCCAAAATTCACTATTTGGCCTAATGTACGTGGCACGAGACGAGTGGGTAATTAATTAAGCAAATGAACCCATGTCATACATGGGGGAGTCGGGCCCTTGGACCGAAAGGAGAGAAATACGGATAGAAGAACAAAGACAGCTACCACCCATGAAACTACTTGTTTGGGCCAAATTCTGCATATTGGCCTAATAGGAAGCTAGCCCATCAAGACTCGCTGAGCATATTGGGCCGAGTAGATTAGCGATAATAAGTGGCCCGTGAACAAGAAGAACACCGCGTGCTGTGGAGTCGTCATGGAGAATTCAGGGACATCAGGGAGAATAGAATACAAGGTCGCAATTATGGAAAGAAGTATGGTAGGACAAATATTACTTGTCATAAAAGAAGTAGGAAACAACTAGGGTTCCTACCCTATAAATAGACAAGGAGACAAGAGGAGAGGGGGGATCCATCTTCATGGTCAGAAGACGGCGTACACAACAATAGATGCAACCAAATAAACCTACGTATTCAACGTACAATATAACGGACGTACAATGCCATATAACCATCCATAGCCATCCATCACCATGGATGACCCCATACATCATCATCTATGTTATATGTCCATGCCGCATGACAAACCAGCCAAGAGCATATTCCCTCTCATATGACCATGCACCCATGACTATTCCATGTCATATAAACATGGCCAACACCAATCATAACCTTGTTTCCTACAAGTACACCTTCAACCATGTCAAACTCCCAAACAGTAGTTAATGATCAATCTGTGCACCGTTTATCCTTATCGTCTGTCCCGTACACGGGTCAAATTGACTATTCGTCAACGGATCTGAACTTATTGTATATTGTAGCTGAACCCGGATTATTACATAGTGGACTATTGGCGGGATACCGACTCCCCCGCGGTTGTTTCCCACACCGGGTTTTCCGCGTCACCAAAACCTCTTGTGTCATTATTTCCTTATTTCGTCCTTTACTTCATTTACATCATTATTTCGTCATAAGTCACATATAATTTAACCCCCCGATACGAGGCTAAAAAGAGTAGATCACTTTAACCCCCCCTAACGAGATAGAATATCGTGTTTTGACAGTTTTTTACCAAAACAATTATTATCATTCAATCAATACAAATTCTACAAAGACATGGATATCCAATGAAAATCTGCAAAAATTAAAGTCCCTTTCAATTATATTCAGTAAATTGTCAACCTGGGGAAGAACTGTAAGCGTGCATTAGGTGGATTTAGTAAAATGGTCGGATATAAGCATTATTAAGCTACCTGCTTCATTATGACCTACCTGCTTCCAACACTTTCTGCATCAAGCTTAAAAAGATTGTTGAATGATGCCATGTTTCTTGTGTCGGTACTACAGTTGAGCTGCAATATTGTAGTTTTATAGACATAGTATATCAATCAATTAGTATGTCTTATAAAAATAACAAGTTTCAATGATGTATGATGATGTTGTGAGAAAAGGGGGATATGGAACTTCTACCATTGCTATTGCTTCATACTGCTATGTCTTTTCAATTTAGAACAATTGAATAATGCGTGTTCGAGTCCCATAATCCTGATTAATTAGCTGCTGTTGTAGAAACCCTGTCAAACAAAACATTGCACCGAAGCCGAATCCACTACCAAATTGGTTGACATCAGGCATGAGAAGAATGGGAAAAAACCAACTATTGCATAATACCTAAACAAGGTGACTTTCCTAATGTCTATAAGATTAGCTTTCTGCTTGTGCACAAGTCTCTCTATCTTGACTTAATTCTGAAGTCTTCCCTTAGTAAATGTGAGTAAAGAAGTTCATTCCATGTGTCCGGAACTCCTGGAAGACACCAATGGCTGCAGTCTTCTACAGCAGGCTGTGGAGCAATTGGTTCGCGATGTATAGATGGATGACCGTCACTTCTCAACTCTGACAGGTACGTAATGTTCAAAAATTTCGCTTTCATTCTTACCGTTTCCATTTCCTGGACAAATTCTGAAATATATTGGTTGAACGGTGGATCCGCTTGCAGCTTTGTTTTGTTATTCTCAGGTGATATACTATTTCTACAGGTACCTCCTGTATTCCAGGTTCCATTTCTGCATATTTGCAAACAAATATCGTTTCAAGTCATACACATATTAGAATTTTGTCAATTGTAAAACTTAATAGTTAATCATAACTAGCTTGCCTGAAATGAACTGGAGAATAGCTTCGGAAGAAAATGTGACTTTTTTGAGGATCTAACTTTAGTTTTGCCCATGACTTCAGTGTCTTTATCGACCTTTCGAATGCCTCCATGTAGTGCATTGTCACATTTACCGTCCGGCCTTCCTGAAAGTAAATGCCCCTGAAAATAATAATTTCTCCTTAATACTAATTTAATACCAGCAAATTTGCGATTGGTACGTTTCTATATTCTCTTGGAAGAGAAATAGGTAACCTTAGCTTGCTCCTATTTTTCTTGTGGAGTTGGGATTGATCATGTTACATCTGAGGCATTGTTTTGAGGGTACAATAGGATTAGGTATAAATCAGCCAACGGACTACATTTATATGACGGTGTCGATTAATGCACGGAAGAAAGGTAATTAAGGAAAACAACTACTCCGTATTATGGCAACTGTAGACTAAACTATGGTGTTTTGCAGGAGATTTAAACCCTAATGGTCTAAGATTTTTTTGACAATCATGATTCTGTTAACGTCTCTGAATTATTTGCCTTTCATTTTGCAGTAGCCAGGCAGTGTGGTGGCGAACACGCTTGTTCTATATTTTGTACTGTTTTGTTACATTTCCTTGTTACAGTTCAGGTTCCTTTGGTTGAGAACCTGTTACTTGTTGGACTTATTGCAGATCTTTATCCTTTTCCCTTAATAAAACTCGACAGTAAAAATAAAATAAAATAAAATAAGGTAGTCGAGGAGGGAAGAAGGGGTGCTTACGCTCCAATGGTTTTGTCATCATTCCACCAGTGACCTGCATTGAAGACTAAGACATCAGCTCCTAACCATTTCTCTGAGTACCAATGCAGCCTGTCAAGCTTGAGGGCACCTCGTACTTGTCCGGGGGATTTGGGTGGTGCACGACCTACACGTACAAGGAAGGGGACCCGGTAGTATTCAATGCTGAGATTAAAGTCTTTGAAAATGATGGAGAAGTAGCCTTTATGCCTGGTTATAGGCACCCCATTTGCTTCATATATCGATGACTGATTTGATACACCTTTCGTTAGCATGCAAAGTAGAGATTCCCATTGGTTTCGACCTATTGAATCTCCAGCGAACACTATCCTTCCGTTCCTGCTCCGCTCCAGAAAATCACTTGCATTGAATCTAGGAGGTACATGATAGTTTTACACCCCTTTTAAGTATAAATAAAATAGCCAAAAAGATGCAGTTAGCACTCAACATGCATATTGGTGACAAAGATATTTGATGAGCTCCTATTTCTACATATGTTTGGCATCATTTGGAGCTCATTTGGTAGCATTTGGTAACGGTTTTTGACAATTCTAGCGTTATTTGACCAATTCCGAGTGCTGTATCATTTAGCAAGATTTTCTAGTGAAGAATGAAGTGCCAAAAGACCAAGAGAAGCATCAAAGGAAGGGTGAAGAACAAGCATTGAAGAAACATCATGAAGAATCCTTCCAAGGATCAAGCAAGCAACGATTGAAAAACGCACCCCAGCAGCTTTCTCGCACGGTGCGAGTTTCCTGCACCCATTTCTCGCACCGTGCGAGTTTTCTGGGTTTATGCCGTTTTGTTTTACGGGCTTCTCCCATGTTAAGCCCACGGATATTAGGTTATGTTAGACTATATATATTTTTTTTCCTCTAGGTTAAGACATCTTATACTTACTTTAATTAATCAAGTTGTAATTTTGGGAACTATTCATCTTTTTGATTGGGTTTAGATCTACTATGGAGAACTAATCTCCTCTTTTTAGTCTGACTCAAAGGTGTAATCTTTGGTTGTAATACTCCTCAATCTTTCCTTAATTTTTATTATCATTGTTAATCCTTTGTGTTTATTGTTTGAATTTGGAAACCTTGTTTACATTGAGTAATTAAGTGTGATTTCCTTGTTGCTTAATTAATCAAGTTCCTTAATTTATTGTTGTTGGGATTATTAAGTGTGATTTCCTTGTAATCTCATCTTTGCAACACCTTGTTATTATGCTAATGAATGTGATTTCTTCTTGGCTTAATTATCAAGTAAAAGATTAGCTTGTAATTAAGCATTAATCGTGTTTTCATTGTGTCTAATTACCCTTATTGAAACTCTAATGCTTTTATCTTCTTATTAATTTAAACAATGTATGTGATTTCTACTTGGTAGGATTGATAAGTTGGGTTAATTGATTAAGTGTGATTTCCTTGTCATTTAACCATTATTAGGGAGATTTAGGAGAGTAATCTTCACAATAAGGTGATAATATATAATTAAAGGATTGATTTTGTGGTTTTACCAACTAAAGTGCCTCACTTTATTGAGTCGGATTAAGTTTTCCTTAAACTTGATAAATTTTCATCTTAGACCTTGTTTGTTTGATTACTTGCTAGACACTCTTGTTTGAATTTCCTTTTGTTGTCTTTGAAAACCAAACCAAAAAAACCTCCTTTTTACATACTTGTTGTTAATTTGTCACAATTGTTCTAGTTGCTCTTTTAAATTCACCATTGCAAAACCCCTTCTCTTGGGTTCGATCCCATTGCTTGCTACTTTACTAGTTTAGAATTAGTATTAATTAGTACGTATTGTGGTATATAAATTGTTAATTTGGCCGTCTTTTATTGCGACGTTTTAGGCGTGTCAATATTCTACATAGGGCCATGTACAATTCATGACTTTGGGAGTTCACTCTCCAATCATGTTTTAACATTCCGAGTCATTCTCTCTATTTAGTACGTTTAGTAAATCCGTCCATGGCAGAGTGCAATGTATCTCCACTTAATAGAAAACTTATGTATTTGTGCGATGGGAATAAATATGCACATATTCATTCATATTTATGTTCGTAAGAAAGGGTAGTGATTTTAGAACGTGTACCTCGGAAGTTGACATCCATGAGGCTGCCATCGCCACTGGCGAAAGCTCTGATTTGCACGTCCATTTTGACGGCATTGGAAGCCAAGGTCGAGAAACGGGCAGCTTTCGTTGTAACTATGAATAGTGTGGCCCTCGTCCCATACCCATTCTCCATACGAATAGTCACAATTTTGTTGGGAATCCTCAACCCCTTTTTGTTGATGATAATTGTCCGTCAGAAATTTGATGGCAAGAAGAGATTGTGGATCAAAAGGATTTAGAACAGAAGAGAATGAAAAAAGGATGACAAGAAAAAGAATGCATGAAAAAGCATAAACATGTTTTTTCTTGATTGTAATCGGAATAGGAGGGGAAAAGGAGTTGAATGTTTGTAGGGTTTGTAGATCCATTACATGAGGAAAGAGCAAACTAAAATATTCGAGTTATGGAGAAGAAATAAAAAAATCTGAAGTTAATTTTCTTACACATATTATAAAGAAAAAAGTGAGAATGGTTCCACGAAAAAAGTGAGAAATACATTTTCATTCCGATCATTTCTTTATCTATTTCATTTATGAGAGTCTCACTGTCTCAGTTATTTGTTGAACTTTCTATATTAAAAATATTTTTGAAGGTTAGTTTGTTCATCCACATAACCTATTGTCCACTTATCGCTCAACAACAACACCCTCAAATGGTTTCCTCCCATCTCCTTGATTTTGTGCCAAAATCAAAGGTAGACAAATGATCGGGACGGAGGGAGTAACTAAAATGATTAATAGTTATGAAATTTTGTTGAGACTTAAACTGCCATTGTAATACTTCATTGAACAGAAGACGTTATTCGGGTGGGGTACCCCCTTGAATAGGTTCATTGATAGGCTTAAATGACTAATGTTTAAAGGGATTGATGTTGGAAAATAGGGGCTTTTTATGCCTTGAGTATTTTTTCATTTGTCCCACATTGGTAGTGAAAGGCTTGTTTCTTGTGTTTATATATCAAACCTTCTCATACCATATCACTAGTGGGTCATGGGAGGCTTTTGTGGAAGCCTTGCGAGGTGCTTAATTCAGCTCGCACACGCGCACGCGCGCGTGCCCGTGCCCGAGCCCGGCCCGGCCCGGATTCAGAATTCGGGATTCGGGATTCGGGATGCTCCTTAATCTCCGCTTTGACTGCTGTAATGGTGGAACCGTTTTTGGCTCCTCAGCTCCTCTATTTTCTGTATAAATAGAGCAGCTCTTCACTCCAGAAAATACACACATCTCATTTCTATCTTCCTCTCTTCTCTTCTATAATTTTTCTGGGTAAAGATAAATTCTGTCGTTCCAATGCTCTCAGTCTCGAGTGGGCGTGCCTGAGTGCAGTAGTGTAAATCCTTGGGGAACTACCGGTCATCTGCTGATCGCCACCACGGTCGTACCGGAAATATAGTTTTCAAGGCAGTGGCTCTCTTACCACGTCACTACAAAACTGGTTATCTCTTCTCTTTTTCATTGTTACTGCAATTTTATTCCAACAATTTGAAAACTATGTTATTGTTGCTGTAACAATGTTGATCATGTCTAAGAATGCTTCTGATTTGTCAAAAGTCGAACCCTTAGATGGTCAGAACTATAAACGTTGGTCTCAAAAGTTACTGATGTTTTTTTAGCAATATGAAATTGATTACGTTTTATTTTCTGACCCTCCTGCTGCTGTCACCGAAATCGCTGCGTCGTCTGTTGAGACAACCCCTCCTGTAATTTCTGCTGTTAAGTCAAATGAAGAGGCTATTAAAAAACATGATAAGAATAATAAAACAGTTAGGTTTCACCTCCTTAATCTTATGACTAATACCCTATTTGACTTGTGTATGGTTCATAAATCTGCTAAAACCATATGGGAATTACTTGAGAAAAAATATGGGGCTGATGATGCGGGTAAAAAGAAGTATGTCGTTGGGAAATGGCTGGGGTTCCAGATGGTTGAGAAATTCAAGGGTAAGGGTAAGGCCAAGGTTGGTCAGGGGAAGAACCAGGGTCCTGCTAAGAAAAATGGTCCAGGGAAGCATACCAAACCAGTGGCGAAGATTCAGAAACCAAAGGGCCAAATTGTTTGCTATGTCTGTGGAAAAGCTGGTCACAAAGCCTACCAATGCTCCGAAAAGAAATCTGCTGAAGCGAATCGTGATCGATGACATCATTCTGCTTTGTGGTTGTGGAAGCTAATGTGGTGGGTAATGTTCTTGAATGGGTCTTGGACACTGGCGCTTCTAGACACCTCTGTGCTGATAAGAGGTTATTTGCTGAGTTCGAGGAGGTAGCTGATGGGGAATGCGTTTTCATGGGTAACTCTTCATCCGCTCCGATCAAAGGCAAAGGCAAGATCTTTCTCAAACTCACCTCGGGGAAAACACTTGCTCTAAATAATGTTTTGTAAGTACCCTCGTTACGTCGAAACCTTGTGTCTGGTGCCTTATTAAACAAAGCTGGGTTGAAACTTGTTTTTGATGCTGACAAGGTGGTAATGTCGCGTAATGGGGAATTTGTGGGCAAGGGTTATCTTTCTGGGGGTCTTTTTGTATTGAACACTGATTCAGTTTCTAATAATATTGCTTCTACTTCTGCTTATATCGCTGAGTCTATTGATGTTTGGCATGGTAGATTAGGTCATGTGAATGTTGACTATATTAAAAAACTTAGAACTATGAGTTTAATTCCAAGTTTGACGAGTCAAGAATTCTCTAAATGTGCTAGCTGTGTTGAGGCTAAATTCACAAAGAAACCTAATAAACCAGTTACCACTAGGAAAACGAGTCTTCTTGAGTTAATTCACACCGACCTAGCTGACTTCAAAAATGTTGCAAGTAGAGGTGGTAAAAATTATTATGTCACTTTTATAGACGACTGTTCAAGGTACACCCGTGTTTATTTGCTTAAAACAAAAGATGAAGCAGAACATTCGTTTATAAGTTTTAAGAATGAGGTCGAAAACCAACTTGATAGAAAAATCAAAAGGGTAAGGTCTGACAGAGGAGGCGAGTATAAATCAAACTATTTAGCCGAGTTTTGTGAGAAAAACGGTCTAATACATGAGACTAGTCCACCGTACTTACCTCAATCCAATGGAGTAGCTGAACGAAAAAATAGAACTTTGAAAGAAATGATGAATGCTATGCTTTTAAGTTCGCCTTTACGAGGATATGTGGGGGAAGCAATTCTATCGGCTTGTCATATTCTTAACCGTGTACCTCATAAGAAGTTAGACAAGACACCCTACGAGATATGGAAAGGCTATCCTCCTAACCTGAGCTTCCTAAGGGTATGGGGGTGTTTAGCTAAAGTGGGTTTACCTGACTTTAGAAGACCTACAGTTGGACCTAAAACCTATGATTGTGTTTTTATAGGTTATGCTCAAAATAGTTCTGCATATAGATTCATGTCTTTGAGTGACGTTCTATTTCGAAGCTAGAGATCTTTGTGTTTTTTGAGCATGTTTTTCCATTACTGAGAAGAATGTTGATTCATCTCCTAGTTTGCCTGTTACATCTGTTGATATCTCTTCACATGCTAGTAGTAGCACTTCTATTGATCATGTTCTTTGAACCTAGAAGGACTAAGAGATCTAGATGTCCTAAAAACTTTGGACCGATTTTGTTCAACATTCTTTGTCTGAACATGGTTACACTTTGTTTGTGCTAGTGATGAGTTTGTTTCACCTTTTTAATAGAAGATGACCCAAAAACCTATAGTGAGGCAATGAAATCCATTGATGCTAATTTTTGGAAAGATGATATTAAAAGTGAGCTTGATTCTATTGTGTCTAATCAGACTTGGGAGTTGACTGATTTACCTAAAGGTAGTAAACCCATTACGAGTAAATGGATTTTCAAAAAGAAAATGAGACCTGACGGTACAATAGAAAGATTCAAAGCTAGACTTGTGGTTAGAGGTTTTACACAAAAGAAAGATATTGATTATTTTGATACTTATTCACCCGTGACCAAAATATCGACTATTAGAACTCTTGTCGCCTTAGCTGCTACTCATAACCTTTTTATACATCAGATGGATGTCAAAACGCTTTTTGAATGGTGAGCTAAGGGAAGAGATTTATATGTCGCAACCTGAAGGGTTTGTGGTAGAGGGTTAAGAGAATAAGGTGTGTAAACTGAATAAATCACTATACGGTCTGAAACAAGCACCTAAACAGTGGTATGAGAAATTTAACAACACTTTGGTAAGTAATGGCTTTATGGTAAACAATTCTGATTCATGTGTTTATTCAAAAGTAATAGAATCTGATTGTGTGCTTATATGCCTTTATGTTGATGACATGTTAATACTTGGTAATAATTTGGAGGTAATAATTAAAACCAAAGAATTTTTGTCATCACAATTTGAGATGAAGGACTTAGGAGAAGCTGATGTAATCCTAGGAGTTAAGGTTATTCGAAACTCTAAAGGAATTTCTTTAAGTCAATCGCATTATGTGGAAAAAGTGTTGAAAAAGTTTAACTGCTTTGATGTTGTGCCTGCTAGGACACCCTACGATTCTAGTATACACTTATGTAAGAACTTGGGTAAGAGTGTATCCCAAGAAGAGTATGCTAAAATCCTAGGTAGTGTGATGTTTCTTATAAACTGTACTTGACCAGATATTGCCTATGCAGTTAGTAGACTGAGTCGTTACACACATAACCCTAGTAGTGAACATTGGAATGCTCTTCGTCGTTTACTAAAATACCTAAAAGGAACAGTTGACCTTTGCTTGCATTATAGTAAATTTCCTGCTGTGTTAGAAGGATATTGTGATGCAAATTGGGTTTCAGGTAACGATGAGATCTGTTCTACTACTGGTTATGTCTTCACCATGGGTGGAGGTGCTATATCGTGGAAGTCTTCTAAACAGACTTGTATTGCACGCTCTACCATGGAGTCGGAGTTCATAGCTCTTGAGTTGGCAGGTCAAGAGGCTGATTGGTTGAAAAACCTGTTGGAAGATGTACCAATGTGGGGGGGACAAAATATTCCGGTCTCCTTACATTGTGATTCACAAGCAGTTATTGGTGCTGCTAAGAATAGTGTCTATAATGCTAAGAAACGACACATTCGAATCAGGCACGCTGCAGTTAGATAACTCCTTGATAATGGAGTTATCGCTTTGGACTATGTGAAGTCCGAAAGCAATTTGGCTGATCCCTTTACTAAGGGATTGACTAGGAGACTAGTCATTGAAACGTCGAGGGGAATGGGACTTAAGTCCTTAAGTCAAGTGTGACTAGGCCTAAAGTTTCTATTCCTATGGCGTTATATGATTCATAGCCTTAACTGGTGGTGCTTTTGAGATGCACTTGATGAATCATACACAAGGTTGGACTTATGTCCTTAATGGCTCATGCAAGAAGTGCTATTGAGAAGCACTTGAGCCACCTACGTAGGTTTGTTGATCATAAAGACTATGAGAAGTCTTGTGAACACATCTATTAGTACGGAGGTAAACGCAATGCTCTAAAAGAGCGCGTTGCACTTTGAAATCGCGGAACGATCACAATTCTGAAGGTATGATATGTGTTGTGGGGGGTATCGACCGAAGCTCAGTTAGGAATTCAAATCGCAAGATATTCTCTCGCTGTAAGTAAGTTGTTTCCTCATCTTACTAAAGTGTCAATTCAAATCGAAAGATATTGATACCTAAGTATCCAATCCTTCCTTTACCCAGGAATTCTTCTTTCTTTTTCTGTGGCGCCCCTAGTGGGGGATTGTTGGAAAATAGGGGCTTTTTATGCCTTGAGTATTTTTTCATTTGTCCCACATTGGTAGCGAAAGGCTTGTTTCTTGTGTTTATATATCAAACCTTCTCATACCATATCACTAGTGGGTCATGGGAGGCTTTTGTGGAAGCCTTGCGAGGTGCTTAATTCAGCTCGCACACGCGCACGCGCGCGTGCCCGTGCCCGAGCCCGGCCCGGCCCGGATTCGGGATTCGGGATTCGGCAATCGCCTGCGGCGGACTGTGCCTATCTTTTTGGGCCAGAGCTGCGTGTTTTCTTTTTGGAATGAAGTGTCCAGATACTTTAATCAGAGTGTCCAGATAATCGCCTGCGGCGGACTGTGCCTATCTTTTTGGGCCAGAGCTGCGTGTTTTCTTTTTGGAATGAAGTGTCCAGATACTTTGTTCAGAGTGTCCAGATACACAGTCAAAATCTGTAATTAAGTGCTGTTTAATGCTCCTTAATCTCCGCTTTGACTGCTGTAATGGTGGAACCGTTTTTGGCTCCTCAGCTCCTCTATTTTCTGTATAAATAGAGCAGCTCTTCACTCCAGAAAATACACACATCTCATTTCTATCTTCCTCTCTTCTCTTCTATAATTTTTCTGGGTAAAGATAAATTCTGTCGTTCCAATGCTCTCAGTCTCGAGTGGGCGTGCCTGAGTGCAGTAGTGTAAATCCTTGGGGAACTACCGGTCATCTGCTGATCGCCACCACGGTCGTACCGGAAATATAGTTTTCAAGGCAGTGGCTCTCTTACCACGTCACTAGAAAACTGGTTATCTCTTCTCTTTTTCATTGTTACTGCAATTTTATTCCAACAATTGAAAGTACTACTCGTATCAACAAAGTGCACTTTCTTTTCTGGTTATCCATGCGAAAGAACTCCACAGTACGCTTGGCTGAGAGTAGTCTTAGTATGGGTGACCTCCCGGAAAAGTTCCCGAGATGCGCATGAGTGAAGATAAAATGCGCTGGAAAGGACTCATGTTGATGGGCCATCTACACAGCCTGGCGAGCTACTGTGAGTGACCGCTCCCAACCCAGGGTTTAGGTCGGGCTATTACAGCCATAATATGAAATACCATCTTTTTCTGCAGTTTCCCCTATCATTCAAAAATTTTCCATCTCCCAACTCAATCTTTCCTCACCTCGACACTTAAACTGCCACACTCTCTCTCTCTCTCTCTCTCTCTCTCTCTCTCTCTCTCTCTCTCTCTCTCCCTCTCCCTCTCTCTCTCTCCGATGAGCATTTCGTTGTACGCTCTCAAACACATTTTGTAGATACCCGTATCCGTCGATATTGGAATTTATAGAGAACCCGACAAACACCCGATGATGATAGGACACATGTATTTATTAGTTGTCATTGTCATTATTTGGGTTCGTTTTACGATGTAGAATGAGCGTTCCCGACGAAGTATTTTATTAATTTAAATGATTTTTAAATTAAAGTTTTCAAGGTGAATTCATTTTACTTTATTTTGAATTTATTTTCTCAAGTTTATTTTATTGAAAATAAAATTAATATTTGATTTGAAAAATCACTTTATGAGTGTATTTGATTTGAAAAATCATTTATTTTAGTGTGTTATTTGATTTGAAAAATCGATTTCGAAAGTTGAAAACTCGTTTTAATCACACGATTTGTGAGCTCGTTTTATGCTTGATTTGGGCTCGATTTTCGACGCACTTTCGACCCAACTTCCTCTCCCATAACCCGCGTTCGATTCTTAGCCAAAGCCTACCCCAAACCCTTTGTTTAACCCACCCAAATCTCGTTCCAAACATCCCCCCAACACAGCCCAATTCCTTCCTTTACCCGTGTTTGTATAGCCCATCGAAAGCCCTTCTAAACCGACTCAAACTTGGTCTAAACCCGCAACTCATCACCACCAACCCGTGCTCCACATTACCCAAAACAACCCAGCACCTAGACCACCTCGAAACACTTCCACAAGTCCATCCAAAACAGGCCCCAAAACGAAACAGCCCACGACCCCCCTGTTTTCGTTCAGCTCAAACCCAAGCCCCAAACCCGCTCCAAACACCATTTAAACCCGTGCCCATTAACCCTAAACCATACCCTAGTATCCTACCCATATTACCTTAGCTTAACCACCAAGAAACACCCCTCCTAAACCCTACACGAGCTCACGAAAGCTGCTGGACAGCAGCAGCGAAACAGAGCAGCCCGACTCCTTGTTGCTCCCTTTTACCCTACTTTAACTCCCCATAAATACCTCCCCTCTTCCATACTTTCATTCCTATAAGTTCTCCATACATACTACCGTCACTTACAAGCTTTAAACTCCAGAAACAAACCCTAATTGCCTCTCAAAAATCCTCGACAAAACCGACTTACAAACTGAGAATCAGTTTGGGCGTCCTCTTTGAAATCGTTCGTTCAACCATCAAACCTCCATTAAAATTCGAGTTTCTTGTTCCAAATTAACCACACAACATCCATCTACATCTTAGACAAAGATTTACGAGCCAAATTGCCCTTGAGAGTACACGAATCCCCTCGAAAAAGCAGTGTTATACACTCTTTTTGCGGCTTTTCTGTCTGTCGATTCAGATTGTTTGTGCTCGTTTTTCGTGCCCAATAACTAAAAACGAGCAGGGATTGTTTTAAGATCTCTGTTTTCCTCTCTTTCTAGTTTTCAAAACATCTTTTAAATCGAATTTTCACCGTGAAACAAGAGAGAAATCGCAGTTTGAAAGTTGCGGTCCAGATTTGCAAAAAACGTGTTGTTTGCTTTGTTTCTTCGTCGACGACGACCTCTCGAGATAAAATCTACCATCGATTACGACCCAAGACGGTGTCAACGATACATGTAGGTTGAGGGTGCATCAAATCCTCCTCTTTTCCCTTTTATTTCGTTATTTATGTTTGCTTTTTATAGTTCGTTTTTTACTTTGTTTATCGTTTGTTTTTGTTAACTACGAAACTAGTTTAGTCCGAGTATGAGTTAAAGTACCACCACGAACACCCGCGTTGACTTGAGATGGGAAAGAAATCCGCCACATCGGTCGGTCGTACACCCCGTCTCACTTACATATCCTCGTGTTCAAGGTAAGGCATTAATAAAACGATTTCTAACTTCGTTCCTCGCTTTTGACCCCTCGTTTGTTTCGACCAATTCGACCCACCCTAGGACCCGTTGCATGTTAGTTAAACCTCTGATTGTTAACATATGACTCATTTAGATGACATTAGATCAATTTAATAACCTAATTAGACACGTTAGGGTGCTTCGACATAGCTTTTAAAATCGGTTAACAATTCTGTAACTTAATTGAATGCATCTCTCTCTTTCACATAATTTCTCACTAGTATAAGAGTGCGTGATTAGCACCTTCTTATTAACACTCGACGAGTTAATTTAATTAGCTAACTTGACCTGATTCGACCCTTTAGGCCGTGTAGAGCACCCGGTTTTAGGCAAAGCTTTCTGACCTCTTTTATCATCGTTTTCTAATGTACATCCCACATCGCTTCGCAAATCTATCTAACCTAATGAATTTAACCTAGGAACTAGGGTGGACGTGGCTTTAGGCCGTGAGGGTGGCCGTGCCTTTCCTTGTTTCGTTTGTTTTATATCATTTGCTCTTTGTTGTTTCGTTGCTTGTAATTTATAATTTGTCCATCGAGTTGTAATTTTCAAGTTTGTTTTACTTTTATCGAGTCAAATGAGTTCTAAAAACCTTAGTCCTGTTTGGTTAGATGGTTGTGCTCTAATTCATGTAAGAGCGTAGTAAATCGCATGTTGTTTAAAGCAACATGGCCCGATTTATGCTAATGCATGCTTTGGTGCGTAGCCCTATGTCTAATTCGATAAGATTAAGTGAAAGCACGTATTACGAGGAGTGACCCAAGGCCGTGAGTCATGTAAGCCGTGGGCCACCCCCTTGTGCACGTTTCTCTAGGCCGAGTTGGCCGTGTAGTGTGTCGTGTGTGGTTTTGTGTATAGCGTTGTATTTTAGATCGAGTTGTATCTTTAATTTCTTGTTGTGTCGGCATGAAATGCCTGGGTTGTAATAGGATAGATCCCAACGGCTCCCCCATTCCCATCAAGCCTTGTTTGTTTCGTTTATATGTTGTTAGATCAATCAACCCACATGCTAAATTACAACTTTGACAAAGCTAGTTTAGTTGCATCTAAATCGACATAGAAACTTCACATGTTAGGGTTTTGAAAACGATGTTTGCATATCATATATCGTAGTAGCTATGACCTTGTTTGAAATCCGATACTTGACTTAGTAGAGGCCGTTATCGACGGGCGGGGTTAGGTGTCCTTATGGGCTTCCTAACACGTACCCTCACCCCTTACTCAAGATCTATGGTTTGTGGATCTGTCTAAATACCATTGGATTACGAGAGTCATTCAAATCGAGTGATATAGGGTACAAGTCTTTATCTTTAATCACTCGTAGTTGATTGGCTTTATGCTTTTCGATGAAAGGTGTAAAGTTGACTTGAACGGTTCCAAGTTCCCAAAAAACTTGTTGGCGACTTTAATTTGTCTTAATTCGATTCGAAAGAACCTCGAGTCGATTATGCCTAGTGTGGATCCCGACGGCAGAGTTCGAGGGCCTTGTCCTGATTTGCGCGACTCATTTGGGAAAAGAGGACTAGTTACACTTTGTTTCTAGGGTCTTTTCCTCCGAGGTGAAACTTGAAAAGAAAGTATTGGAAAGTAAAACATTACTCATAGTGCTACGATTCATGCATAAACCCTTAAGGACTTTCCCGGGCCGTCCCAGCGTTTCTTTGTGATGCGTGGGGGGCGACGTCCCACTATGCCAGGAACATGCACATTGCTTGCTTCCGCTCCTCCTCGTCGTGGTTCTTGATGGTGGGGATGCTCTTCTAGGTACTCTACCTAAAGGCCCTTGCTCCATAAGACCCAAAAAGGGTGGAGGGCATAGACCTTCTTGTAGAAGACTTGCCGAGACTTAGAGATGTCTAGGAGCATACATCCTTATAACATGAGAATGACAATGTGCAAAATGAATTTCCCGAGTCTTTTCAAATTTTCCATGTCCATTTCAAAACCGAATTTTTGAACAACTTACTGTCAAAATTAGCATGGTTTTAAAAACGCGGAATGCTGCCCAAATAGCACTAGAATTTTCGGCCAAAAATAAGCTTTTATAGCCGGCAAGCTGCCCATTTCAAATCTCATTTTCAAATCAATTATTCGTTTTTTTCAAATTCAATCCAAAATGTTTTTCGAACCTCAACCAAGCATGAAATGCGTCGAGTTGTGTCCGGGTCCTGGCCGTGTTAGGCCAGGCGTGTTTCGTCCCAAGAGTCCAGAACACGACCTTGTTGGGTCACCCAAGCTCACCTCATGGGCTTTGAGTCATGTTGGTCGACCAATTGGTCTAGGATAGTCCACAGAAGCGTCCAAGCTAGGCCATTTAGGGCGTTTCACTCGAACCTAAGGACTATGTTAGTCCAATCACGGGTTTAGTCACACCGAGTCCAGTTTAGAATCGTGCTATGACAACTTGAGTCATGTCGTCTTGTCGAGTCTAAAATGAATCAAGGTCGAAATCCAACCGTGAGTCGAACCTTTTGGTTAATCAGTCTCAAGTCGAGTCTTTGTTTGGGTTAAGTTGGTGTCATGTCCTTAAGTGCGCAGGGGCTCTTACTATAAATATTGACTCGGTTCGGGGTTTTCTTGTAGAAAGGCCGCCAAAAACCCGACGCCAAGCAATGGAAGATGCTGTCAACAAGCTCACCGAGGCCGTGAACCTCATGATGACCCGAATGGATGCAATCGAATCTAAGCTGGGTGAAGATTCCCCTCTATCTACCCCACCTCTGACTGATCTGGAGAAACGGTTCAAGTTCATCGAAGACCGTTTGAAACTCTCCCTGGGGAAGAACATCCACTATGAAAATGCTAGGGCCTATGCCCCAGTTCAGGATAAGTTGCCCACAAACATGGTACTCACTG
The DNA here is from genome assembly GCF_048544455.1 of Silene latifolia. Taxonomy (NCBI): domain Eukaryota; kingdom Viridiplantae; phylum Streptophyta; class Magnoliopsida; order Caryophyllales; family Caryophyllaceae; genus Silene; species Silene latifolia. The sequence goes on along the minus strand of NC_133526.1, from coordinate 61,465,220 downwards.
ACATCCCAAAGTTCAAGGGCACCGAAGATCCAGTCCACCATGTTAAGGCCTATAAGGGGTACTTAGCCTTTGAAGGGAGTACCGCGACATGACATGCTCTCTGAAATTTTCGCCCAATCTCTGGGTGAACACCTGAAGGCGTGGTTCTACAATCTGGACCTTAAGAACTTCCCGACTTTCGAAGATATTACGGTGGAGTTCTGCAAGCACTATGCTGATAATGTCGAGATTCAAACCAACATAAGAACATTGGAGGTGATGACACAGAAAGAAAAAGAAGGCTTTACTGAATTCCTTGCAAGATGGCGCGCTGAAAGCGTGAAGTTAGCCAAAAAGCCTGACGAAGTTGAAATGGTAGATAAGTTCGTAAAGAATCTACGACCTATTTACCGCAATGCTCTGAAATACCAGAATTTTGGCTCTTTCAAAGAATTGATAAGAATCGGGATAAAGGTAGAAGATGATGTCATAAGGGCAGAGGCTGAAAAGCCGAAAGGGTACCAAGGGCCCTCATCGTCTAAGGCCAAGGCCCCAGCAACGACCCATATTGATGAAGCCATCAATCTCTTAGAAGAGCAATCGAAGAAGTCGTAGCGCCAAACACCTAGGGCATTCACCGATATCGGATGCACTTATACATATGCTCTCCAAAGGCTCATAGCCCAAGGAAAGCTGAAGCCTATTGGTCCAACTCCGGACCCTCCCGCTGATCAACAAGGTAAATGGTATAAACCAAATGCCTACTGTGCCTTTCATCAAGGGAAAGGCCACGATACTGAAAGGTGGTATCGACTGAAGCACGAAATCCAAGACATGATTGAGAATGGAACACTCCCAATCCCAACTGTTAAACCCAATAACATCACCAATCCATTTGGCGATCACGCCAACTTTGTTTCTGTCGAAGACAATGTTGATTATTCCCATCTTATCCGCCCATGTCACTTGAAAGGGGTGTTTATCGGGAAAATATTTGTGGATTTCTCTAAATTCTTGCCAAACCCAAAGAATGAAATTCAAGTAGGGAGTCTTGCTCTAGAATGTACTCTTCTCATTAACGAAGTTAATAAAAGACAATTCGATTCACCAACCTTCATCACTGGCGTAGATCCTCAGAGGACTACCTCGGGATGGAGGCAGACCATCGAAGGGATCAAGGACAAAAGCCGAGCATCTAAGTTGACAGCTGAACAAGGGAAAGTTCATGACCAGATTTGAAATTATGAGTCGGGATCTGTTTTCTTATCTTAGTCGAGTCGAGTCTGGGACTTTCTTTTCCTGAAGTTGAGTCGTTTGTTCCGCGATGACCTAGGGTGTGTCCTAGGAATCGTTCCTTCGAGTCTTTTAAGCATTTGTCATTCCAATAAAAGTTCCAGTTTCATTTCCAAATTTGTCTTGTTTCCAATCCTCAATCATTCTGAAAGCATGATAAAATGCACAACACACTCAAAGGCATCCCTGGGGTAGAAATATGTCTCGTTTCAAAATGGAAAGTAGACTAGGATCCCGTGTTTGATTCCTTTACCTATTCCATGTCTGGTGGTAGAAAACCTCCATCTGAACCAATGTTTGTGACAAGCTTTTAGATGATTCTATGACAAACCCGGACTAGCTCCTTGTTTTCCATATCGATGACGGAAGGGAAGCCTTTTGCCCACAGAATCATCCCATCTCGAAGAGAGAAGATATCAACCCGTTCTAACAAGGAATTGTTAGTTCCTACCCAAATTAGTTGGCGAAGCCCAGTTTTCAAGGTGTATCCATTTATGACTAAGAGAATGAATAGAAGATCATTTTCAAAGAGAGAAAAAAGATGAAAAAGAATGAAAAATGAGAAAAAGAGAAAAATTTGAAAAATGAAAAAAAAATGAAAAATGAAAAAAAGATGAAAGAAAAAGAAAAAAAAAATGTTGAAGTTATTGCGGAATGCTTTTTGGTTGAATGTCGAAGTTACGGAAGCCAGAAGTCAAGTCAAGTACCCATAGTTGAAGTTCAATGGGGGAAGCCCAAAAGCGTAAGTAGTGACCTCTTTACCCTCTAAGTCCTTCCTGAGACAGTTACCAGGGGATAGTCGGGAATTTTGAGAATCATTCCGCTTGTGTTGTTACACCCAGCCTTTAGGGTCAAGACATGGAAATTTGAACCCACATCATTTTTCAACCCATTTGCACTCGTGGTTCATCAAACCCGAGACACCCATTCCAACCACATCAGCAGCCATAGCCCTTAGCCTTAGCACCACAAAACAAACCTTCAGATTGATGGTTAACCATTCCAACTTGTTATTACCAAACTCCACATCCCAAAAGATCCAAGCCTTTTACACCTAACCCCAAACACGGGATTTAACGGTACTTTACAGGCTAGAATGGGATACGACATGATACCTTAGGTGAAACCTTCAAGTGTGTACACACAATCAATATGCCAAGTTTATGCACCAAGATCGAACTACATCGGATTTGATTTCGCTCCACGCGAATACGTAGGCAGTCCTTCTGAACAAGGGATTCAATCCACTCATCAACCAAGTTGTCATCTTGTCGGTTTCTTACGGGTCTTAACCAAGTCCAAATGAAGCCACCTTTGTTTGAGTCGGTCTTAGCACTCGATGTAGGCTAGGATAAGGATATAGGTTCAGATGAGTAGTGTCAAGTCTCGGAATGAGCTTTATCTAACGGTGTAGGCAAAGATGCTCAGTCAGATAGATGTGGGTTTTTGTTGGGAACAGAAAATATGAAAAACCCGCTGAAAAGTAATAAGGCGTGGAAGAAAAATAGTAAAAGCCCGCTGAAAAGAAAGAAGGCGGTGGCAAGAAATGATGAATACTCGCTGAAAAAAAGGAGGCGAGGAGAAGAGTGGCAGAATGTTCCCAACAAGAGTGATGTGTGATGTCCAACTGTTCTCATAAAATCAGTCTGTGTTTAGTGTCTAGGCGAAGCTAAAGTTGTTGCTCCATGAGTTTAATCCACCTTGTCAATGCCAAGTGATCTTGATTCCCATGTGCCCTTGGGAGCACGCCCATGCCATACGATATCTCTGTCTCAAGTCCGGCGGCCTAGTGATTCCCATTTCCCATCTTTTTGTGCCAGAATGGCCAATTTACATTTTTACCCCCAACAAGTCCATAATTGAATTAAAACCCGTGCACACTTAGGGTTTTATTTTCCTTTTTTGTTTTACGGTAGCGGGCTACGCCCACGTTGTTTACGGGTCATACGGAGTGTCTGAGTCGTATTTCATGCTCACCCGTCAATGTTGGATTTCAAAATGCCAAAAATTTCAAAAATTCAAATTTCAAAATTTCAAAAACTTCTTTTGCGAATTATGGACAGATGGTTCAAATCTCAAAGTTCAAAATCAAATTTTAGGTCGACGACCCAACATCCAAATGTTTCGTTTCAAATTCAAATTTCGGGTCGATGGCCCAACATCAAAGTGATGTCAAATTCAAAATTTGGGTCGATGGCCCAATTACTCAAAATTTTCAACAGGTTCAAATTTTGGGTCGATGACCCAAGTCTTTCAAATTCAACTTTAGGTCGAAGACCCAGCATTCCAACACTTCAACTTCAAACCTCGGGTCGATGACCGAATTTCAAAAATTCAAAAATTCAAAGTCAATTTTTTGGGTCGATAGCCCAATATTGTAAGTGATGACAAATTCAAAATTCGGGTCGACGACCCAATTATTCAAAATTTTCAAATTCAATTTTCGGGTCGATGACCCAATCTTTCAAATGATCCAATTTCAAGGTCGATGATCCAAATGTGCATATGTGATGATTATTTCTCGTACATTTTTTGTGTTTCAAATGCAACATTATATGCTTCAACTGGGGGATCTGAAGCCGTTGGCTTCAGAGACCATTATCAAGATATAAAGGATGACATCCACCAAGAATTCAATTCAATACAAGAGTATGAAATGGAAGAATTCCATAGCTGAAAGCAAATGATGAAAGTGGCGGCAACCTCCTCGGAAAGTCCCGTCCCATTTAGGCACCTGCCAGCAGATGATAAACTTTGGGCATGTGTCAGCAGTTGCCGAACTACGACGCGGGTTTGATTCCGTCAGAAACGGATACGTAGGCGCCTAAGGATAAGGCTCAATCCATCATATATGCAACTTTATGGGTCGACGACCAACAATGACAATTTGACGCAACAGAAGCAAGAGTTAATCCCCGACGAAGTTTCAGGTATGATATCTTCTTATGGCTGGCGAGCTTACAAACGCAAGTCTAATGGACTATAAACGACCCGCAGAATCCTCAGGTCGAGAGGGACCTGGGGTATACTTTGACTTTCGCCTTGTCCAAGCCTCAGTCAAAGTGGGGGCTCTGTAGATACCCGTATCCGTCGATATTAGAATTTATAGAGAACCCGACAAACACCCGATGATGATAGGACACATGTATTTATTAGTTGTCATTGTCATTATTTGGGTTCGTTTTACGATGTAGAATGAGCGTTCTCGACGAAGTATTTTATTAATTTAAATGATTTTTAAATTAAAGTTTTCAAGGTGAATTCATTTTACTTTATTTTGAATTTATTTTCTCAAGTTTCTTTTATTGAAAATAAAATTAATATTTGATTTGAAAAATCACTTTATGAGTGTATTTGATTTGAAAAATCATTTATTTTAGTGTGTTATTTGATTTGAAAAATCGATTTCGAAAGTTGAAAACTCGTTTTAATCACACGATTTGTGAGCTCGTTTTATGCTTGATTTGGGCTCGATTTTCGACGCACTTTCGACCCAACTTCCTCTCCCATAACCCGCGTTCGATTCTTAGCCAAAGCCTACCCCAAACCCTTTGTTTGACCCACCCAAATCTCGTTCCAAACATCCCCCCAACACAGCCCAATTCCTTCCTTTACCCGTGTTTGTATAGCCCATCGAAAGCCCTTCTAAACCGACTCAAACTTGGTCTAAACCCGCAACCCATCACCACCAACCCGTGCTCCACATTACGCACAACAACCCAGCACCTAGACCACCTCGAAACACTTCCACAAGTCCATCCAAAACAGGCCCCAAAACGAAACAGCCCACGACACCCCTGTTTTCGTTCAGCTCAAACCCAAGCCCCAAACCCGCTCCAAACACCACTTAAACCCGTGCCCATTAACCCTAAACCATACCCTAGTATCCTACCCATATTACCTTAGCTTAACCACCAAGAAACACCCCTCCTAAACCCTACACGAGCTCACGAAAGCTGCTGGACAGCAGCAGCGAAACAGAGCATCCCGACTGCTTGTTGCTCCCTTTTACCCTACTTTAAGTCCCTATAAATACCTCCCCTCTGCCATACTTTCATTCCTCTAAGTTCTCCATACATACTACCGTCACTTACAAGCTTTAAACTCCAGAAACAAACCCTAATTGCCTCTCAAAAACCCTCGACAAAACCGACTTACAAACTAAGAATCAGTTTGGGTGTCCTCTTTGAAATCGTTCGTTCAACCATCAAACCTCCATTAAAATTCGAGTTTCTTATTCCAAATTAACCACACAACATCCATCTACATCTTAGACAAAGATTTACGAGCCAAATTGCCCTTGAGAGTACACGAATCCCCTCGAAAAAAAAGCAGTGTTATACACTCTTTTTTGCGCTTTTCCCTGTCTGTCGATTCTGTTTGTGCTCGTTTTTCGTGCCCAATAACTCAAAACGAGCAGGGATTGTTTTAAGATCTCTGTTCTCCTCTCTTTCTAGTGTTCAAAACTTCTTTTAAATTGAATTTTCACCGTGAAACGAGAGAGAAATCGCAGTTTGAAAGTTGCTGTCCAGATTTGCAAAAAACGTGTTGTTTGCTTTGTTTCTTCGTCGACGACGGCCTCTCGAGATAAAATCTACCATCGATTACGACCCAAGACGGTGTCAACGATACATGTAGGTTGAGGGTGCATCAAATCCTCCTCTTCTCCCTTTTATTTCGTTATTTATGTTTGTTTTTTATAGTTCGTTTTTTACTTATTTTATCGTTTGTTTTTGTTAACTACGAAACTAGTTTAGTCCGAGTATGAGTTAAAGTACCACCACGAACACCCGCGTTGACTTGAGATGGGAAAGAAATCCGCCACATCTGTCGGTCGTACACCCCGTCTCACTTACATATCCTCGTGTTCAAGGTAGGGCATTAATAAAACGATTTCTAACTTCGTTCCTCGCTTTTGACCCCTCGTTTGTTTCGACCAATTCGACCCACCCTAGGACCCGTTGCATGTTAGTTAAACCTCTGATTGTTAACATATGACTCATTTAGATGACATTAGATCAATTTAACAACCTAATTAGACACGTTAGGGTGCTTCGACATAGCTTTTAAAATCGGTTAACAATTCTGTAACTTAATTGAATGCATCTCTCTCTTTCACATAATTTCTCGCTAGTATAAGAGTGCGTGATTAGCACCTTCTTATTAACACTCGACGAGTTAATTTAATTAGCGAACTTGACCTGATTCGACCCTTTAGGCCGTGTAGAGCACCCGGTTTTAGGCAAAGCTTTCTGACCTCTTTTATCATCGTTTTCTAATGTACATCCCGCATCGCTTCGCAAATCAATCAGACCTAATGAATTTAACCTAGGAACTAGGGTGGACGTGGCTTTAGGCCGTGAGGGTGGCCGTGCCTTTCCTTGTTTCGTTTGTTTTATATCATTTGCTCTTTGTTGTTTCGTTGCTTGTAATTTATAATTTGTCCATCGAGTTGTAATTTTCAAGTTTGTTTTACTTTTATCGAGTCAAATGATTTCTAAAAACCTTAGTCCTGTTTGGTTAGATGGTTGTGCTCTAATTCATGTAAGAGCGTAGTAAATCGCATGTTGTTTAAAGCAACATGGCCCGATTTATGCTAATGCATGCTTTGGTGCGTAGCCCTATGTCTAATTCGATAAGATTAAGTGAAAGCACGCATTACGAGGAGTGACCCAAGTCCGTGAGTCATGTAAGCCGTGGGCCACCCCCTTGTGCACGTTTCCCTAGGCCGAGTTGGCCATGTAGTGTGTCGTGTGTGGTTTTGTGTATAGCGTTGTATTTTAGATCGAGTTGTATCTTTAATTTCTCGTTGTGTCGGCATGAAATGCCTGGGTTGTAATAGGATAGATCCCAACGGCTCCCCCATTCCCATCAAGCCTTGTTTGTTTCGTTTATATGTTGTTAGATCAATCAACCCACATGCTAAATTACAACTTTGACAAAGCTAGTTTAGTTGCATCTAAATCGACAAAGAAACTTCACATGTTAGGGTTTTGAAAACGATGTTTGCATATCATATATCGTAGTAGCTATGACCTTGTTTGAAATCCGATACTTGACTTACACTACTAAAAATGAGCACTTGGGCCACGGCTAAATTCGTGGCGCAAGTACTAAATTTCCGTGGCTAAATCATTTTGCCACGGGAATACCTTCCGTGGCGCAAGTGGCCGTGGCAAAGGGATAGCCACGGGAAAAACAAGAACGTGGCTATTATTGAATTTTTGGCCACGGATTCTCTCGTGGCTAATAACTCCCGTGGCCAAAGAAATTTCCCTTGGCGAAAAAATAATTCCAGTGGCAAACAATATATATGAAAATTAAATAAATAAAACGTAAAATAATTTATTTATTTTTCACAATGGGTATTTTATCATATACAGAACCGTGACAATCTAGGTAATTGTTTCGCTAGTTTACTTGATTCATTTGAACGTTATTTCGTTTCACGAGTCATGCATTTGTGAGCATCAGAGAGGCTTCCCAGGAGGTCACCCATCCCAATACTACTCTCACCTGAGCACGCTTAACCGTAGAGTTATTTTGATGTGCCACCGAAATTGAATGTTACCTTTGTTGATATAATTAGCACTTTGAATCCTTTTAAGTTTATTTTTTTCTTTCAAATCTTACCTTTAGTACTATTTAATTACATAAATGTTACATGTTTTACAATTTTTGCGGGAAAAAAATATTTTGGCCGAGACAATTAAATTTTCGACATTAACCTCCTGATTAATGATTTTGCCATCATTTTTTTTGCCCAAGTCAGTAAACCATTTTCTCCAAAAAGTAAAATTAATTGTGTTTTCCTAACATTTTTTTATTTCTTTTGTTTATCGACATACTTATTTTCATTTCTCATGTACTCATTTTTTCGTATATTTTTCTTCGCAAATTCTATTGTATAACCGTTGTACCTGCGATATGAAAAATGAGACCATTTTTTGGTAAAATAATGACCGCTTTTTATAATTAAAGGTCTTTTTTCCCCAAAGTGATCACTATTAACCAAAAAATAGTCACTTTTTTACCCAACCCAAAAACCACGAAAAAGATTATTGTACAAAAGAATCGCTTATTTTCCTAAACTGATTTCTCTTTGTTATGATTTATCGTTTCTTTTCTTAAAATTTTCACATTATTTGCACATGTGACTTTAAATTATTATAATTTATATATTTTTCCGTGTGATGCGCTCATTTTCAATGAAAAAAAATTTTCCAAATTTTTCTCAAAGAAGTTAAATTTTACGTAAATTTTTCGCGGTACCCTCGAATTTTGACAGATTACATATGGTACCCTTTTTTTAAGTTTTTACATATGCTACCCCTGTATTTACGTTTTTCAGTCTCAGAATACCCCTTTGACAAACGTCCATCATAACGCCGCTACTCATATGCCTTGTGACGCCTTTTTTTGTTATCTAATACACTATCAATTCATCATCTAATAATACCTAAATCCTTATTTTTTCTAATAAACTAACATTTAGTACCTAAATAATATAACAATAACAACATAACATACACAATTACTCATCAAATTACTTATAGGAGTAACGACGTTATTACGAAATTTCCCCAAAGAGTATTCTAGGAATGAAAAAGGTAAACATAAGAGCAACATATGTAGTAACTTAAAATAAGGGGTACCATGCGTAATCTGGCAAAGTTCGAGGGTACCATGGGAAATTTCCATAAATTTTATATCAAATTCAAATTTTTCTATAAATATCCTATAAATAAAGTTGGAAATAAAATTTTGAATGAAATAGTTTAACAATATATTAATTTTGGATTATCAAAGATAGATGGTAAATAACATTTTTATTCAATTTGATATGCTATATCTTTAAATGTGATACGATCATTTAAGATTGTTATTCAAGATTATAAAGTTTAATTTAAAAAAGTAAAATAAATTCATGACTTTAATAAACAAAGTATATATTAAAACAATTTTTTAAAATTATCAATATTTTGAAAAACCTACAAAACATAAATGTGATCTGTAAAAAATCAAAAAATTACACGATAAACTTTTCTTTGCTTGCATATAAGTTTATAAAATTTTAAAATTTCTTATTAAAATAAATAAAACAATAAAAAATATTAATTATATTAATCAAAGTGTTTCTAAATTTTTATATTCAAATGTATTTTCATATTATTATATTTCATTAAATTTTCTATTTAGATTTAAGTCGGAAAAGATACTCGCAACGGGTGTTTGTTTGTTCGTGGCTAAAAAAATATTTGCCACGAAACAATTCGTGACTAAATAAAATTTCGCCATGGGTGTGACATAGGTCGTGGTTAAAATGATTTTTTGCCACGGGTGTAGCCTAATTCGTGGCGGAAGTGACTTTTTGCCACGGGAAAAGTTATCCCGTGGCATAATTATTTTTCCAAAATAATGCATAAGTTTTTCCCGTGGCTAAGCAAAATTTAGCCACGAATTATGAGTTCCCGTGGCATAATTCGTGGCGCAAGTGATGATTTGTTGTAGTGTTAGTAGAGGCCGTTATCGACGGGCGGGGTTAGGTGTCCTTATGGGCTTCCTAACACGTACCCTCACCCCTTACTCAAGATCTATGGTTTGTGGATCCGTCTAAATACCATTGGATTACGGGAGTCATTCAAATCGAGTGATATAGGGTACAAGTCTTTATCTTTAATCACTCGTAGTCGATTGGCTTTATGCTTTTCGATTAAAGGTGTAAAGTTGACTTGAACGGTTCCAAGTTCCCAAAAAACTTGGTGGCGACTCTAATTTGTCTTAATTCGATTCGAAAGAACCTCGAGTCGATTATGGCTAGTGTGGATCCCGCTGACGCAGTTCCCGAGGGCCTTGTCCACACATTTATACCCAACTACTAGCATAGCAAGCAAGTCGGGATCGAACCCAAAGGACGGGGGGTACACAAATTGTTTAAACAAATTGTAGTTGCACTAGGTTTGTCACAATTGGTTAGGTAGATGATTCTAAACTAATAAAAGCAATAAAAGGCAATGCAAGCGACAAATGAAAGGATGTAAACAAACGATTAAAAGCACTAGGATGTCATTGGTTCATAGGGGATTCATGGTGGTGATCATACAAACATGTTTACATAGTTGTAAGAAAATTATTGTTGTAGTGGAATCGAGTTAGTTTATGTCTTACAATCCCTAGGAAGATTTGGGTCCCGGAGACGAGTCGGTCAAGACTGTACAACACCTACAAGTCGACTTAGTTTCCTCCTAGTCACTTCTATGCATGGTCTAACAAGACTCGAGTTAGTTTATATCTTACAAGTCTTGTTGAATAGATAAGAGATGTATAAATGCATGGTTTCATAGTCTAGCATTTTATCATGCATAACATCTGCATAGGTTGACACTACAACAAGCAAGTAATCTTATGGAAACATATTAGATTAATTATGAATCTACCCCCATGTTATAGTTCCCCTAATCCCCCACTAATCCTAGTTAGGGAACTATTCACTCATTAGCATGGAAGACATGTTATCAATGGTGTCAATCATCTTAATAATCATAAACATGATGAAAGAGTGAAGAGATAAGCAATAAAGAGTAAAGAGTAAAGAGATTATACCAATATTAAGATGAACAAATGGAAAGCAAAGAATTATCACTAGTAGAAAAACCCCCTATCGTGTCGCCGCTATCGTGGCGGTTCTAATAGAAAACGACATAAAAGGCAAAAAAAATTGGCGGGAAATAATTTTTTATGCTATGAGAAGTTTATTGTGGCGGTTTTAATAAAGAACCGTCACTATAAAATATATTATTTGTGGCGGTTCTAAGTTATAACCGCCATCATAGGTCATTTATGGCGGTTATTTCTACAACCGACATTAATAATGACACTAAAAATAGAGATAAATAGCAACGTTTTTTCATTAAAAACCGCCACCATAAGAATTTTGTGGCGGTTTTAACTACAATCGACATATCAAACCACTTGCTATCACATAAGTTATTGACTTTAATTTTGCCTCTTCGTGAACCCAAACCCCCAAACCAACGACCCTTACCATCTCAACAACCACTACATATGCCGCCTCCTGTCAACCACCAGTATCTGTGCCGTCGCCCGCCGACCATTACTGTTCTTTTTTTATTGATAATCAATTGCTGTTGTATTTGAAGTATTAGGAATAAATTGATATTACTTGATTTTTAGGGTTATTAAAATTGGGCTTTTTTATTCTATTTAAATTTTTTTGTTGTATGATGTTGTTGCTTTATTGGGCTAAATTTGTTGCGCATCGTTTAACAGTTGTCATCGTCGTTCGTATTCATTTCGCATTTTGGGCGATGTTACTAGGATTTGTCCAAAGGTCGACTAAGGTACGATTCATTTCGTTTTTCTATTCCTTTTGACGTTTTGATTAATTGAGGTAGAGGATAACTTAGGTTCCATTGGGACAAATTTCTAAGTTAGCTATACGGGAATTATAAGACCCATATTTAGGTGATTTAGGGTATATTATGCTGTTGTTGTTGTTGAAGTTACAATGTTTAATTTCTTGTTCTTGTTATGTGAACATCGTTGTTTGGTTTTGCTTGAACTGAACTTATCAAGCGAGACTCGGGTTACTCCTCCTCCTCCTCCTCTGTCTCTCAAATTGTATGGAATTGAAACCTTATTGCTCTTGGCAAATTCGATTTTGAGGGGAGACCAAGAAATGGAATTAAAACCTTATTGTTCTTGTAATATACTGTATTTATGATTGTGATCACTAATGAGTATCAAATGGCAGATTTAGACTTCCTATTTGAGTTTTGGGGGCTAGAAGAAATGCTAGAAGCAATCTGCAGTCATCGTGATTCTCTCACGACAGAGTTGGAGACCGCTGCTTATTCTGATTTAGATGAGTTGACCACTAACTTGTCGCGGCTTGACTGATAAAATACTAAATTAATTGGTCCCAAGTTATGTTGAAGATGGTTCTCTTAAGCAACACTCTTAAACCATTTCCTTAAGTACTTGATATAATTACACAATTTTTTCTATGAAAGGTGTAATGGTAATATTATAAGATGTCTAAATCATATTTTGATGTAGTTATTCCTTAATTTCAGTTTTCATTGGGTTAATAGGTACCAGGCAAATACTTTTAGTTAATTGAGTTGATCTACATTGATTTGATTTGATCCTTAATTTCAGTTTTCGGCGTGTTAACAGGTAAGCAGCACAAGGGTGTCAGATGGTATGCAACAATTTAGTCATTTCTGATAAAATTCAGGTATGTAATGTATTTTATGACTTCGTTATCGCCAAACTACTTAAATTCAATCTTTATCTATCTCCTCATCGCTTCTAATGGACACATCGAGCTTTTCCTTAGCTCTGGAACTGTATCTTTATCAGTTTAGTTGTTGATAGGGGCAATATTTGGCATGAACATTCCATACACATGGAAGGAGCACTTTCTTGGTCTTTTCAGGAACACTGAATAGAAAATGTAACATTGAAATGTTAATTTCCTTGGTGTTTTGTTCAGTTATTTTACGGGGTTAAAGGGAGGGTTGGTCTCCAGTCCGAGACCGTCTCATATAAGTTTTCTTGATAATTTGTTTAACTTTTTCATTCACCAGTCATTTTTGATAACGTTTTTTTTTTTTTGCTGTGGATTGAAGGTTTACAGCATTTGGTGGTCTATTTTATGACAGACCAACAGTTGAAGACTTAGCCTTTGCAGTAGCGCGTTTTGTTCACGGTGGAGGCTCATACTTCAATTATTATATGGTTAGTTGTACTGGCCAATATCTTGGTTATGTTCTAACTTCTGACAGTAAATAAAATGTGAAAAACTGAACTGGTTATTAGATCTCATTCAAGAGTTTTATGATGGAAGAATACGTTTTCGTTAGACAAATTTAAAGGCCATAAATATTTGTAATGCTTATTGTTATTTGAAAAGTGAGTAGCTGTGAATTCTCATGTGCCATTTTGTATGCGACAGGGCTAGGGGAGTTATTCGATGCAACATTCGTCTTAGGTCGTAAACAACCTATTGATGAAAATGTCGGATGTCTATGATGATTTTTGTAGTAGTGATAGTTTCTGTTGCATTTAATTTCAATATATAAGCAATATTCTGATTGTATTTTATTCAGTAATCAAGTGGCATTTACATGATTCTATCTATATATTAGATGATGTCCAACTTCGTGCTTTTGTTATTGCCAGGAGATATTAAGCTAATCTGTATTCACCGCCTCACCGGTGATACATGCATAGAGCAATCAACTAATGAGCCAGGCATTGAGGTTTTTCTGCTCTATCTTACCCTATTCTCTCCATTTTTCGGTTAGGTCCGTCCTCCTTGACATCTAAGAAAGAAGTAAACTTAAGATGTATTATGCGTAAAATTAGTGTTTTTGCTTGTTTCTAAGGTAAAAATATGAACTTGAGGATACAAGTTCAAACCCGGTCCCCCTTTTTATTTGGCAAAGTCTATCATTGTCGCCAACGAATTCGGAGAATGGGATATTACTGTGGTTACCAGAAGGCAATATAGGCAGTTACGCACCTTTTGATTGACGAAAGTTGTTTTCTTGATTTTTGAAACTAGATAGTGGAGTATAAGTTGCTTGGCAACTTGTGAAATTTTGTGATATGCAATGTTGGTTTTTGTTCTACTTATCCTGCCTGTTCGTGAAGGTTTATACAATATCGCTTTGGTGTTAACTTGCAGCCTGAGGGTGTCATTTTGTGGGTACAACATTCCTCGTCCTTCTAAAGCTCGGGTTAATATCCAAGTCCAAACAACAGGTAATCATGGAACATCTTAGAATCTATTATTTGCTGCTGCGTATTTCAGGTTATTTGTATGTTGTGTTTATGAGGGTAATCTCTAACATGTGCAACCCGATGTAATTCACTAATTCATCATAAGATGACTTCATACATGAAATATTATTATTGTTCCTCGAAGATAAAAGGCTTGCTTGATCATAGTTTCAATAATACTAATGACTTACATGAGTATTAGTGTAAGAACCTGAGTTAATCAAAAAATTACTTTGGTTGTTAGACCGTCTAGCTGACACTACACTATTATACATGTACTATTAAACAAAAAATGATCTTGTTTTAAGCATCACCGACTTAGATGCCTGTTCAAGATTTACTTATTAGAAGTAAATGTTGAATGGTTGTGTTCTTGATAATCTTATAATAGTTTATTTATTTTCTTTTCAATAATATTTTTCTTATAACTGATTTTGTTAAATCTAGTTTATTGCAGATTCAACCACGTCACTTGAGGATATGAATGAAGTTAGAGGTGTGGGCTGCAAAATGTTTAGAGAACATGCGTATATTAGATTAGTGGATCTTAATTGTTGATTGCCTAGCTTGAATTGTCGACGAGGATATACACTTTGAGTGTTGTTGGTAAACATCGATACTATTGTTGTGTTAGATGTGATATAAGGGTGTTTCTATGACATTGTATGAAACATTTTGTAGGGTAGTTTATTGCAATATTATGCACCTTTTGTTGCGTTAATAATTATATTCATATTCGGATATCCTCAAATTTATGAGGTGCTTTTTTTTAAAAAAAAAATTAAATGTACAGTGGCGGTTCTTAAAATTGGAACCGACACCATAGCTTACTCCTAATATGTCTATTCTTACTTTAAAACCGATATCATAGGTAACCTTATAATGGCGGTTCTCGAATCAAAACCGACACCATAGATAACCCTATAGTGGTGGTTCTGGAATTATAACCGCCACCATAGCTTACCTATGGTGGCGGTTTTACAACCGACACGAAAAAAATATGACCCCATCAATCACGTCGCTAGGAAACCGCCACTGTAGGGTTATTACAACAGCCACTGTAGGGTTTAATTCTACTAGTGAATAAAAGAGAACTTGATTGATTGATGAAGAGTTGTCAATTCTCCAATAATGACCCAATAATCTTCAATTACCCAATAATAAATCTTAAATAATAATTAAGGAATGATTAAAGTGCAATTTTGTGAGATGATTGAGATTCATCTATTCTAATCTACTCCTAATCTAATCTATGAAAGCTTAATCTAAACTAAGGAAGCTTAATCTCTTGATTATTACAAATGGAGTATATATAGTGGCACAACATTAGGTTAAGCAAGGATAGATTAGGAAATAATATGATTAAGTGTCGAATAGAGCCTTGCAAGTCTTAGGAGCAGCCCCACGACTCCCCATTGCAAATACAATCTCGTTGTATAACAATCCGCTCGACCTGGCCTGGGGACGCCCGTCCTGAGCTTGGGGACGCCCGTCCCGAGTCTGGGACGCCCGGCCTGAGTCTGGGACGCCCGGCCTAAAGGGTTTCTCTTCTTGTCTTTGCTTTGCTTCCTTGTGATCCCTGGGGATCATCAAGGGGTCGTGGGGTTCCTTTGTTATTGCCCATTTCCTTGCTTTATTGACTTAGGCCTTTAATGCTAGTCTCCTCTTTGGTGCTTGGTCATTATATGTTTATCAATTTAGCTCCGTTTTACTCCGTTTAGGTAAGGTTAGTGCTCCTCTCCTACCAAGGACACCAAACCTCATAAAACATGCATAATAGGAAGCTAAAAACAAGAAACGACCCTAATACACACTAAAAAGCATAGGAACTAGGCTAGCTAGGGGACTAAATGTGAGTAAATATGAGTCACATCGAACATACCCAAACCGAACCCTTGCTCGTCCCGAGTAAAGAGGTGACTAAAATTATGACCTTTATTTATACTAATCTAATAAAATAGCAGATGGGAGACAATTAGCGGGTCTCACTCCGCCTCTTCAACTCACAAAAAGACATCTATGAGGTAAGATGCCTTCTTGCAAGGCAATGTGGGGCTTGCCAAAAATGGCGATACATCCAAGAATTAAGCACACAAAACAAGTAATGGATGCATCTACAAAATAATAGCCACTTTCCTCATCTAAGTGGCGGAAATCATCTAAAAGGGAAGCAATCTAGGGGCACACATTCCATCATAGATATTATTTCTCTAAGTTACTAAGTCTAAGAGGATACAAACAAATCATCTCCAAGTTGTGTCAAACTAGGCTACTTTCGTCCACAATCGCTAAATGCTTTTTTCAAGAGTAGACTCCCTATGGTGTTAGAAATACTGTAGGATCGCGGAACTCCCACTCTTGCCTAGACAAGAAGAAGGGTCGTCTCCTCTCCACCATGCAAGAAAGATAGGATCATCAAGGATAAAAGGGGTTCAAGATGCATGAATTTCACAATGGTAGTTTGCTTTTGATTTTTTTTCCCCCCAAATTGTTGTGGCATTTGACTTTTTGAGAACATTTCTTTGCTATTTTTTATGTTTGGCATTTTGATACATGGCAAATTTTCCAATCTTTGCATTTTTGAACATTTTTCAAAGTAACCCCATTTTGTAGCAAGGGTACTTCTATTAAAGCATAGGAGTCTATTTTTGCTCCTCATTTCATTTGATGCAATTTGCAAACATTTGATTTTGATTTGGTACTTGAACTCAATTTGATGTTTTTGTGCCCATTCCCTTTTTGTTGACAAAATATGATGATAGAAGTGTAAGAACGGTTGCTTGGCTTCAAAGGTCATCTTGGAATAAACGGTAGCCAATGAGTTATCACACCACAAGGTACTCTTGACTAGGCCTTAGTCCATGGGTCAGAAGATACTAGTATGACACATTCTAGGGTGTCTTGAGAGTATTCTAGCAAACAAAGTCTCAAGGAGAAAAATTATCTACAAGAGCCTTATATACACTTGTCAAGCTTCCCAAATAGGCATTTTCACAAAATTTTTCTAACCATGCAAACTACATGTCATGATGCAACTAACATATATACAACTCTAATGCATATGCTTCTATCAACTAAAATGCCATATAATATAGATGCAACTCCTAACAACACATAGGTACACAAACCGCAACAACAAAATACACCACATCCTCCTTGACATGTTAGCCCATCCTCCTTATACGAATAATGAAAAGAAATGGAAGGGAAATAGAGATTAGAGCGATCATACGAAGCGGTCTTCACATTCCCTTGACAATGCCTCAAATGCAGTGTTGTATCTATGTGAGAAGAGAACAAAAACACAAGTATATACAATTTTACACTACTAAATTAAAGAACATGTTTTTGGTTTTTCAAATTTTCAAATTTTTATGGATTTTGTTTTTATGAAATTAAAGAACATATTTTTGGGATTTTTCGAATTTTTTCAATTTTTATACATTTTTGGAATATAAATTCCCATCCCCCACTTTTTTTTGGACATTGTCCTCAATGTACATGTAGGGGTAGGAATGAAAGATAAATACATGTTTTTTGGATTTTTGAATTTATGGAAATAAATGCAATGATATGAATGAATGCATGCTCTAACTAAATGCAATTCTATATGACATATAAAATAAATGAATGCAATCTAAACTACACTAGATGATGCATGTTCTCACCTATGATCAAACCTTCCCAAACCGATTTAAGCACTATTTCTAGTGTAGAAAGAAATAGGTTTGGTCATTAGTGACTACGCATGAATTCAAGTCTATATGCAACTAACTGTATGAATCATGTGAGATATATTATAATGCAAACTAATCTAATCATGTGAAATATATTACAATGCAAGCTATACTATATGATTGACTATGATGTATGTTACTTCATGGTTGAACCTGCCCAAATCGATTTTAAACACTATTGTTAATGTAGGAAGAAAGGAGTTTAATCATGAGGTAACTACATAAATGCAACTATACATGAGAGATAGGGAAAGAAAGGGTTCTTACAATCATGATCTCAATGGTTTGTATATTTATAGAAGATGAAGATGGTAGATAGGATGCATATATAGCCATGTCATGAGCCAAATGAGAAAAAAGTGAGATTTTAGCATCAATCCGCTCGAGTCAAGTTTGACCCGCTCGAGTTGAGGCTCGGGACGCCCGGTTTCACAGGAATCCGCCCGGATTCTCATGCAGGGGACTTTTGTTTCTTTCCTTAGGTTTTAACTCGCGCGAGTTGGGCTCGGTCCCCACGGATTGATGCATGAATTGGCCCAAAGCTCGAATCCTTCATTTTCTTCATTTCTTTGTATTTCCTACCTTCTCATTTTCATCAATTTCCTTCAAAAAGCTCAATTAAAACATGACATCCCTCCCTTTCATCTCTCATGCAATTTATTAAATGAATGCAAATCTACACTAAATGCATATATACAAGTTAATGGTTATTGAGGAACTCCATCAAACCCAAGATCGTCAATAAACAATTTCATAGAAAATTATCACTAGCACTCAAAGCACGTAGAAGCCGGACAAATTCTTGGGGGTGGGATATGAATACGCATGGATAACAACACAAGATTATGAAATTGAATAGTGCCCAAGTAATAGACCGAACAAGCATTTGAAGAATACTAAGACAAAAATCATAAGAGATATGATGGATGGAAGGAACATGAAATGGGTAATCGGTTTGCACTTCCCACAACACGTCCTCCAAATAGTCAAAATCATCGCATTCAAGGCAAGTACTCTCACTTTCATCCAAGGTGACTTCAATGGTGTCTATTTGGGGTTCCCAAATGTCATCATATTCCTCATCCTAACAAGGACCATTATCAAAGGGGTTGTCATAACAAGGCTCACCAAGTTCAACACAATTGTCTCCCTCTAATATTTTATCCTTAAAGGGTGAGTTTCACTCAAGCTCACATCCATCTCACTCTCACCTTGCCCATTAACATAAAATTTCATGGAAAATGGGTTCATTGTTACACAAGAAGAGTAGGATGACGGTATCCAAGCATTGGTTTCACAATCAAGAATGTAGTCCTCCTCATCATCACTCTCTTCATCTATCACTCCATCTTCCCAAGGAGGGGCAAATTTATGAACATAGTAGGTTGGCTCAAAGTTATAGGAAGGTGTCTCATTCTCACAAATCTCATTTTCATCATAGTTTTCCTCAATGAATTTTTGAAATGTGGTTTTTATCGCTTCTATCATACCTTCCTTGGCACTTTCAAAGATGTCATGTATAGTTTGCTTAAGACATCCGGTGGCCATGAACTCAACAAATTCCCAAAATTCCTCAAACCTCATCTCACAAATCCTACCACCACTCAAGTGAAATGCTAAGTTGCGGGTTTCAAGGTTCATGCCATTATAAACAACACAACATGCTTCATAATTTGAAAGAGTAAAACCATGATACCAAGCATGAGTCATATATTTTTCAAATCTTGCAATATTCTTATCAAATGACTCATTTTCATATTGCCAAAAAGTGAATGTAGACATGTTCAGCATAAGAAATAGAATAATTACAATAAAACTCAAGAAGAAGAAGCACAACTAAAACTAGACCAAAGAACGATTCAAATACACAACACCTTCCCCGGCAACGGCGCCATTTTGATGAGCGTGTCATTGTACGCTCTCAAACACATTTATACCCAACTACTAGCATAGCAAGCAAGTCGGGGTCGAACTCAAAGGGGGGGGGTACACAAATTGTTCAATCTAATTGTAGTTGCGCTAGGTTTGTCACAATTGGTTGGGTTGATGATTCTAAACTAATGAAAGCAATAAAAGGCAATGCAAGCAACAAATTAAAAGATGTAAACAAACGATTAAAAGCACTAGGATGTCATGAGTTCATAGGGGATTCATGGTGGTGATCATACAAACATGTTTATATATTTGTAAGCAAATTATTGTTGTAGTGGAATCGAGAGAGTTTATGTCTTACAATCCCTAGGAAGATTTGGGTCCCGGAGCCGAGTCGGTCAAGACTGTACAACTCCTACAAGTCGAATTAGTTTCCTCCTAGTCACTTCTATGCATGGTCTAAAAAGACTCGAGTTAGTTTATATCTTACAAGTCTTGTTAAATAGATAAGAGATGTATAAATGCAAGGTTTCATAGTTTAGCATTTTATCAAGCATAACATGTGCATAGGTTGACACTACAACAAGCTAGCAATCTTATAGAAATATATTAGATTAAGTATGATTCTACCCCCATGTTATAGTTCCCCTAATCCCCCACTAATGCTAGTTAGGGAACTATTCACTCATTTTTATGGAAGACATGTTATCAATGGTGTCAATCATCTTAACAATCATAAACATGATTAGAGCTAAGAAATAAGTAATAAAGAGTAAAGAGTAAAGAGATTATACCAATATTAACATGAACAAATGGAAAGCAAAGAATAATAGAAGAGAACTTGATTGATTGATGAAGAGTTGTCAATTCTCCAATAATAACCCAATAATCTTCAATTACCCAATAATAAATCTTGAATAATAATTAAGGAATGATTAAAGTGCAATTTTGTGGAATGATTGAGATTAATCTATTCTAATCTACTCCTTGTTAGGTTTAATAACCCCTATTAAACTTATTTAATAGATTTTATAAATCATTAATAATTTATGTCATGTGGATCTAGTTGCATGCATAACAAAATGAACAAAAATAAGAAGAAAAAGTTATTTCTTACTTACAATATGGATCGAAACATTGGGCACAAATAAGGACACCTTCCTTATTTGTTCTTGATCTTAATATTAGGATGATCCTCCAAAATCCAAGATCCATATTAGGAACTCTCCTCTTAGTTGCACCAAGACTATCCCTCAATATTAATATTATCATTAACTAGATAATAATACTAATTACCTTAAATATAAATCTAATATTAGGATTATTACTACACTAGTAATATGTGAGGTTTATAAGATTTGTGAACAATTTTGTACTAAAACTATTTTTAGAGAGTTTATAGAGATAAGCATAAAAAATGATAAGAATAATGAATGATAGGAAAAATAAAAACAACTTCCTCTTATTCCATCAAGAGGGTGCCAGTTTTGATGAGTGCCCAAGAGCCAATGCATGCCCCTCTTACATTTTGCTCTTACCCAAAATCATATGTATGCATGGCTAGCTTTTAGGGTAATGATGTGGTCTGTTTTATGATTAAAATAAAACACCCACTCACCCCTTAAACCTCCAATTTTTCAGTCCATTTCATAAAATGGAAATCCATTTTATTTTGTCAAATGTCAATTGTCACACACAACATGTCACATGTAGCATGTAACATGTAATTAATCATATTAATGCATATTTAACAATTAAATATCATTATATAAATTAATCAAATTACATATTATAAATTATCTAGTAATTCATAATAACAATAAAATGGGTCATGTTAATATAATTCACAACATTTTGTAATTAAAATTAACCATTCATTCTTATCTTAATTGTTTCATAAACATTAATCAATTTTAGTAATATAACATTTTAATTACTAAATTGAATGTTATTTAATCATATTACAATAAGATATAATATTCTCTCTTTTATTTCAATTTGTTCAATTTAAGGATTTAATCAATCTGTATCGTCATACAATCGATTAACTTTACAATTGAGGGAATCGTCCTTTAGGTGTGACCTTAAGGGATCAACTGATCACCACCGTCAAACGACAGTAATGTCAAACTCTAGTTAGCCAATCATTACCGATTAATGTTGATCAGTTGACTATATATATTGAATCATCCCTTACGTATTCTTATATGAGATTTATTAATGTGATTGCACTATTGTTGAGGACACTTACTCCAACAATCTCGCACTTGTCCGAGACAAGTGTGCGTCACCAATTCTCTTGTCCTATTACTATCTCCCACTCAATGCAAGGTGTCTTGCAGGTCGTACTTTCATTTGATCATATCTAGAGTAGTTTCCTCGATCGGGAGAGTAATTGTCTGACCGAAATTATCTACCGTAGATACCTTACGAGCGTGGCCACGCATTTCCAGTTCACTACTCCTCGAGTGGCCCTGAGATTCAAAATAACCCTGACAAGGGGGTGGACAATTCCTATCGCACTATTTTCTTTGTCTAGCCATAGCTCATCATGACCCAAAAGATGCCCATTTGACCTCATTTACGAATGTCGTAGAGCATAATTTAAAGTCACTCGGAAACTGTGCCAACTTGGGTGAACAGTCTCTAGGCAAAGAATTGACTCAAAACAATACTGTAGTAGCTCTTCCCACGACCTGGTTATATAAATTTTGCCAGAACTCTATAAGCGGTCACTGCCCGACAGAGTGTCTCATACAGTCTGTCTATGTGATCGACTAGTCATCCCTTATGACCTTATGGCACTTGAACTTGCCATCAATTGCATTACACTCTAGTCACTAGTAGACGTCACCTCATATAAGCAACTAGGGGCCAATACTATGTTAATCCAGTTCACTTTAATAGGGTTCAATATTGTCTCGACAACTTATTTGGATATAACAAGATAATGAAAGAGTTTTGTATAAAACTCAAACGATGAATGCATTATCACATATGTAAAATTGATACCATATCAATCACTACATAATGTATAATCCATACTTAATATTGTATATAACAATACATCTCAACTCAATTGAAATGGCATGACTTATTATGCTTAGCTTATGAAAAGGCCTTGGTTAGCAAGTTTTAGCAATACTTTGCACTTTCCCTAACCTTTCTATATACTATTTCCCTTTGTTGTGTATAATCTTTATTATAAAACTTTTGAGTACGTGTCTAGACCCAATCTAGACATAGGCTCTCTTGCCTTAGAATAGCTCCCACTATCCTCAGAGTGAATGGGATAGGACCTTCGGTTATTGGAACGAACTACCATAGTTCCTCCAATTCACAAAATCGAATCCTAATATCATCCATTCCTTCTTGAATATCTCATTATTGCAATTGTACTCAATTTCCGTTGTAAATCTGTGACACCCCCATATACCAAGGAGCCTTAACAAGACCTTCCCTAGCATATAGAGGCGTCACCATCTCGGTTGCCCAAGGAAAGTAATCATCAAAGGTCAATAAAAGAACATTTAAAGTTATTTTACAAGTGATACAACCAAACTACTAAAACAAAAGGTAATACTCGTCAAAGCTATATAACTACTTCTGACATTACTCGTAAATACTCATCCCCGCCAGGACTCCAGCTACCATCCAAGACAACACCTGCTAAGACATGGGTTGTTCATATGGTTGATTGCTCATAAAAAGCTCTTAACTCAGGATAGACTGCTGAAAATGGAGATCATTCAGGTTAACTGTTGCTGGTTATGTGGGAATGCTGCTGAGCATCTAAATCACCTGTTTTTTACGTGCCCTTACAGTCAGGAATGCTTGAAGCTAGTGGCTGAATGGCTTCAGATCAGATTGCCTTCTCAGGAGGTTATAAGATGGTGGTTGTGGTTTAAATGCAGGTCTCTGGTCAAGAAACAAGTCATAGCAGCTTGTCTTGCGAATCTCATTTATGAAATATGGTTAGTTATAAACAAGTGCAGGCTAGAGAATGTTGTACCTAGGCCTGTTGTAGTTGCTAAAATGATTAGGACTAGTATATGTATGCGCCTAAAATTACTAAGGGTCAAGCAACTGTCACACAGGGCTAGTGTTTGGGTGGAACATCTATGTAATTCTGGGTAAGACTATCCGGGAAATAGGAGGAATGATGTATTGGTGTTTGAACGATTAAATTAATATACTTACATTTCCCAAAAAAAAAAAAAAAAAAAAAAAGACGGACTGCTCACCATAAGGGATCACGGCAGACACAACAAAACAAACAAGACACACCACACAAGGTTAGTAACTGAGGCATGACACAACAAACGGTACCAACATATTACAAACGCAACCAAACACACACACACAGTCACAAGCACTCCAACCAATCTCCGTCACCGACTGTCCACTGGACCAGCCCTGCCAGTGGGGGACTGCAGCCGTACCCACCTAATCCCCGCTCATGTTACCGAGCGATAAACCCTGTCCCATTAATGTGCACATCCCCTCCCGTGGCGGGTTCCACGGAGGGCGAAACTAGGGCGTGAATTCACTCCCGCAAGTGACTCCACTCAGCCGAGGACGCACCTCGAGAACCAAAGACAATCAATCACAAACAGCTGCAATACAACAACAACCAACAAAACAGCATACACCAACCGATTACCACGTATACTCAGCCACACGGTCAAAACCACAATACAACAACCGACACACTAGACCACCAACAGAAACTGAGTAGGTGAACCTACCTTTAACCAAAAGCAGCGATTCCTCGATCAACCATACGACATCAACCCGCAAGAAATCCCTATACAAACAGTATACAAGCCTATTACTACCAATACAACCCTACAAGGAACAACAAAGACAAAGATGATGACGATGACTTACCTACGCATCCTAGATCGGCGTTAAGACCGCTACCCGACTCAAGAAACGCATCCCCAAGGCACTAACATCCTCAAAAGCTCCCATGGAAGAAGTTATGGTGAAGGGAAAGGAGAAAGGCGACATATAGATCTGAAGGAAGGAGGCGAAAATGGTTTGCGGTTTTAACAAAACACGATTATAAACCCTCGCTGAAAAGACGCTACTCGATCGAGTAACCCACTTACTCGATCGAGTGGCCCCTACTCGATCGAGTACCCAAGCTACTCGATCGAGTAGCCTTTACTCTATCGAGTACCACACACTCCTAAGGTTAAACAAGACGCAAGGCACCTCTTGCACGCATTCCTAACGGTTATCACCTGCCCAAAGGTCGGTCAAGGTTGGTCAACTAGTCCCTAAAAGGGCGGGTATTACAGTCTTCCCCCCTTAAAAAGAACTTCGTCCTTGAAGTTCGACTCACCCTCGCCCGAACCACAAGACATAACCCCAAGGTCGACATCACCGTTCTCCCGACACAGGTCCACCACTCCCTAAAGGCATTATCCACTATGTCATCATCATCAACTGTCCAACACACACCACATACACAAGCTTCTGCAAACCACTACTCGAATTACCAAACTCACAACATGCACCAACACGACCCACTCGACTAACGATTATACTACTATGTCAAACTTCTCAGGCACACATTAACGCAGTTACGAAACAATACTTTCACTGGCCAACAACTACCACACAGACATGTCGCACAAGGATCTTATTACAGATTCAAACAATGCATGATTCATAATCGCACAACTCCAATACTGTTCTTGACATCCTTATCACTTTGTGACTATATTCTTACTATAACACAACAAATTTCTTCCACAAACATTATAAGCTCAACTAATTTTCTCAACCATTAGAAACTCAACAAATTTTCACTTAACGCAACCAATTTCTTCCCTAAATATTATAAAACGCATATATTACAAAACGCATTAGAAATATAGTAAACTATTCTACAAAATTATTAGGAATAATTATAAACTCGTACATGAAATATAACAAGGACGTTATAAACATATGGCAACAATTGTTAAAATTTGGCTTTTTCTTTTGCGACATTACTCTTCCCCTCTAAAAGGAACTTCGTCCCCGAAGTTCACCATCAAACGACCTTCCAGCTACCTAACCGGACACATATCGCAACTTATCGACATTACTCACTAATTTCAATTAGCATTAACTTATATACACCGACTACTTATGAGAATGATTATCATCAATCATGAAAGACATGCATGTAAAAATTTGTGTATAATGAAGTATGAAAATTTCAGGAAATAAGTAACGAGTCTTTTTAATAATAAATAAGTTAAGCTTGCTTGTAAACGTTGAGGATGTAAAATGAATGCAATAAAAGAAACCTTTGTGTCACATCTATTCCCACCAAATGTCATCTATAAGCCAAGCACGGACCCAAGCATAACTATTAAGTCGACCCAAACATGTTACTCACCTCCAATAACCATGATAGATAACCAAATATGCAAAAATGAATGCATTGAAACAATTATATTTTCGAATAGTGCTTGTAACAGTGCTACTCGATCTAGTGTACTTGGTACTCGATCGAGCTGGCCATACTCGATCGAGTGTCTTAGCTACTCGATCGAGTAGCCCGAGATCAGAATACTCTTTAATTGTCACACCTGCAGCTACTCGATCGAGTGAGGGGCACTCGGTCGAGAGGCCACAAGTCAAAACTCCCTTATCACAACATATATGCTCGCATAATCACTAGTCGGGATGGTAACCCAACTACAAATCCTGGAAAACAAGTCCAGAAAGAGCAAATACGGCCTTATGGCCACCAATACAACCCAAATACGATAAATATGAAAGGAGAAAGTACCAACCAAAACAAACTAACATCCAACACAACTACAAACATGATAAAAGAAACGGAGTATCACTCCTGCTGCTGCTGCTGCTCATCCATGACATAATCCTCATCTCCACCACCACCCGAGGTGCTTGCTCCTGATGCGCCCAAGCCCATATCACCATTGGCTCTAGCATCTAGTCTCACGTACCAAGGGGTCAAGCCGCTGTAGGAGTATGACTGAAGTGCTCCCCATGTGGACGCATCCACCCCGTAAGAGTGGAAAACCCCGCTGTAATCCCCAACTCCCCTCCACCAAACCGGATGCGGTCCCGAGGTCCCAATGCCCTGAGCATACGCCATCTCATGCATGTTCCGGAGCGTCAAGGTAGAGGACACTCTCTCTTCCAGGTAGCTCTCACGTGTCTCCGGGGTATCAAGGTAAGGGTAAAAAGGAAATGGGTGTTGTGGTGGTGCTGCCGGCTGTGTCTCAGCCATCCTCTCCCGCACTCGGTGTGGCCCTCTCCCTATCCTAGGGCGATCCTCCTCAGCTCTCACATTCTCCCCTTTCCTCAGCTCAGGCATGACTCGGAGGATTTCCGGGTCGATGAAGTACGTCTGCTTCGCAGGACGCGCCTCAGTCTCCTCCTCATCAGAATCGACAGCTACCACTGCCGCAAGTAAAGGCTCTGTCGGTGGGAGGTGCTCAGGAGCTGGTATCTTCATCCAACTCATTCCCCACAGCCTCCATGCTAAACTACCATCCTCCAAGGTTCTCACCCACTTAAGGTCGAGGAAGTAATCTATGTCCATGGTAGGTACCGGGGTGGCTAGAGGGGTGTACTCCGAGGAAGCCTCAAAAGAAGTTAGCTTTTCAGCTAAACGGGTGGTGATAGCACCACAACTTAGAAACCTAGTGCTAGAGGAGGCCATCAAAGCAAGACTGGCACATACTATAACGGGAGCATTGAAGGTCACTTTTTCAGTCCGCTCAGGGTTAAGGTAAGCCATCAAAAGCAACAACTCGTGGGAGTTTAACTTACTCATATCAGACCTCTCGTAAAGGAGACACGACACGGCACGAAGAAAGATCCTCAAGGTAACATGTTGTACATCATTGATCAACATGTTGCTAGCGGTGAAAGCTGATTTCCCGGTGATACAAGGCATAAGGCGGCAAACTCCACACTCAGACGGTATGTCACGAAGAGATCCCTTGGGAGGCTTAGCCAAGCCAAGGTGAGAGGCAAAAAGGTCCATGGTCAAAACAAAACTGGTGTTCATAAGACGGAACTGCACAGTCTGCTCAGTCGGCTCGTATTTAAACGAGCTCATGAACTCAAGGGTCAGAAATGCATATGAATGCTTCCGTAAACGGTATAGCCCGGTGAATCCCAAAGTCTCAAAGATATGACGGACATCCGTCTCAACACCCAGGTCCTCTAAAAGAGTCGTGTCCACACAGCGAGTCGGTCTCATCTTACGGGATTGTAAGGCTACAAACCTATCCCGTTATGCGTAGTCTACAAAGACCACAGACGGGTACTCTGGTACAACTGGTACCATCGGTCCACTCCCCTCCCCAACTTCGGGCTGGGCAGCCCTACCCCTCTTACTTTGTCTGGTCCCTAGGTTTAGTCTCGGCATCTGTTTCAACATACCATTTAAATACAACAACACATGTGCACCAAAACATACAATGTACACATATTTAATCATGCAAGATTCATCTAAGTACAGACTATCACCAACAATTTCCCAAATCACAAGTAAAATTTCAAATTCTTATATCTCAGACGGTCTCTACAGCTGTGAAATTTTGGCATAATTAACATGAATTAATTCAACCACTACAACTTTCAGGACTTAAATCTTCAAAATACATTCATGTACAACTCAAATTTCCAATTACATGTGACCAATTTCAGTTTGGGGCACTTTTAAGACGGAGTTTTAAGGCATATTTTGAGGTGAAAATCACAAAAATCAACTTCCCACATGATATATACAACATACATTATTCAAATTTCATCCTTCAACATGTAACAGACAACCAAAAATCAATTCAATTTATCAAACCCTAGAAAATTCGGCCACTCTATGCTAAATCTTGATTCGATTTTTGCATTATTAACAACAATAATCATCAAAGGGAAGCATTTAAATCACATTATAACAATTACAAGCAAATTTCCCCACATATAAATCGATTTTTCAGATTTTTTTTCTATCGTTCTAATTGTTTCTAATTGATGAAAAGCATTAAAATAGGAAGAAATTCATACCTTAAACAAATAGGAAGTAAACGAACAAATAGAAGCAAGGAAAATCACCAATTAGATTACCACAAGCACAAGAATTCAAGAGTTTGAGAGAGATTTAGGGATTAGGGTTGGCGAAAATAAGGGGAAAGAATAAGAAGAATGAATAAATAAGGGGTTTATGAACCCGCGGAAGTTCCCGGTACTGTAGCTTACTCGATCGAGTAAGTAGGGTACTCGATCGAGTGGCCTCTACTCGATCGAGTAGGCGCTATTCGGTCGAGTTTCCGTAGGGAATTCCTACTTCCTCGACGTCATAGCTTCCTAACTAGATCGAATGAGGTCTACTCGGTCTAGTAGGCACTCATACTCGGTCAAGTAAGGTTAGGTACATGATCGGAACTACGAGATTTACTAAGATTCCTGCAAAACAACATCACATGTCGACCCCAAACCAAGTTCGGAAGTCGTCACCGGTTACCATAATCATTCTCATCACACTATTACTACTCAAATATATCACAACGGTTTTACCCACTAAGATACTTACCATATTATTCTACAGCGAACTTCACGCAACATAATTTACCATGCTATTAAATCATTTTCACATACCTTTGACACATTATTCCATGTCTAATTCTTCAGCTACAACTTCACTAATAAAACTTACAATTACATTACTTTAAACACTCGTTTAACATTAAATTTTCCATGTATCATCCGAGTCTACTAGCAACGTAACTATGCCTCCACATAAACAAATTAGTTTACTCAATTTAATCTTGTCACAGACGGAAGCTTTCAGCAATTCATATACCACATCCATCCATTACAATTTTGATAATTATTATCACAAATTCACAACTTTTGAACTATCATTATTATTATTATTATAAGATTTGTAAATTCTTATAGGATCTACCATTACCAACAACTTGAAATAAACTCTGCCATTACCACATTTCATATCGCATCACACGTTTCTACTCTTTTCACATACTTCTATCGTATAAAACCTTTCACGTTCCTCATTGTCATCACACTCACATATTAGCTCCATCAAAACTTTACCATATCTGATTCTACATAACTATTACGCACATGCTAATTTAATTAGAGACTCGACCACAATCAATTCTAACATAATCACCATACACATTAGGCACCTAATTGCTGACTCAACATTCCCATACCCAGTGACTGGCTTAAGCACAATGGGGTCAAGATTTTGTAATGAGGGCGCCTACTCACCCAAAATCTAGCATCAGCTGGGGCTCCCAATATGCATACACCAGGTTCATTTTATTAGACTCACTACGTTCATTAGGCTCATTTGTTATAGGTTCCAAAATCGTCGCTCTGATACCACTTTGTGACACCCCATATACCAAGGAGCCTTAACAAGACCTTCCCTATAATATAGAGGCGTCACCATCTCGGTTGCCCGAGGAAAGTAATCATCAAAGGTCAATAAAAGAACATTTAAAGTTATTTTACAAGTGATACAACCAAACTACTAAAACAAAAGGTACAACTCGTCAAAGCTATATAACTACTTCTGACATTACTCGTGAAGGCTCATCCTCGCCAGGACTCCAGCTACCATCCAAGACAACACCTGCTAAGACGGACTGCTCACCATAAGGGATCACGGCAGACACAACAAAACAAACAAGACACACCACACAAGGTCAGTAACTGAGGCATGACACAACAAACGGTACCAACATATTAAAAACGCAACCAAACACACACACACAGCAACCAATCTCCCTCACCGACTGTCCACTGGACCAGCCCTGCCAGTGAGGGACCGCAGCCGTACCCACCAAATCCCCGCTCATCTTACCGAGCGATAAACCCTGTCCCATTAATGTGCACATCCCCTCCTGTGGTGGGTTCCACGGAGGGCGAAACTAGGGCGTGAAGCCACTCCCGCAAGTGACTCCACTCAGCCGAGGACGCACCTCGAGAACCAAAGACAATCAATCACAAACAGCTGCAATACAACAACAACCAACAAAATAGCATACACCAACTGATTACCACGTATACTCAGCCAGATGGTCACAACAACAATACAACAACCGACACACTAAACCACCAACAGAAACTGAGTAGGCGAACCTACCTTTAACCAAAAGCAGCGGTTCCTCAATCAACCATACGACATCAACCACGCAAGAAATCCCTATACACACAGTATACAAGCCTATTACTACCAATACAACCCTACAAGGAACAACAAAGACAAAGATGATGACGATGACTTACCTACGCATCCTAGATCGGCGTTAATACCGCTACCCGACTCAAGCAACGCATCCCCAAGGCACTAACATCCTCAAAAGCTCCCATGGAAGAAGTTATGGTGAAGGGAAAGGAGAAAGGCGACATATAGATCTGAAGGAAGGAGGCGGAAATGGTTTGCGGTTTTAACAAAACACGATTATAAACCCTCGCTGAAAAGACGCTACTCGATCGAGTAACCCAGTTACTCGATCGAGTGGCCCCTACTCGATCGAGTACCCAAGCTACTCGATTGAGTAACCTCTACTCTATCGAGTACCACTCACTCCTAAGGTTAAACAAGACACAAGGCACTTCTTGCACGCATTCCTAACGGTTATCACCTGCCCCAAAGGTCGGTCAAGGTTGGTCAGCGAGTCCCTAAAAGGGCGGGTATTACAAAATCTCTCATTGTTCTACTGCCTAGAAGGTTTCTAGCAGATCTGCCCCTTAAAAATTATAGCCTAGATGGTTCTCTAACCATCCTTATGTGTTTAGAATATGGTTTCTGTGTAACTTATTGCACATAAATCCAATGATTATTTCTACACACTTATCCTCTCTTATCTATCACTATAGATTCGGATATAAAAGACGTCTTGCACCTCTTCCTAGTCTCCCAATCACTCCTTCACGGAAGAGAGTATTAGCACTTCATTCTTAATGATAAAGACATGGAAGACATATCATTAGTGCTTCTTGAGTACTAATGTTTGGACTCTATGGCTATATAGTGACTTTCACATAAATTCGATTTATAATCTTTCGTCATACTCTAAGTATACGAATTATAAGAATGGTAATACATCTTAACTTAATTAATTAATCCCGCGGCGGAAGCAAGTGGATTCAATTTCTACATGTTCAATTCCTTTGAACTTGTCTAGACTCTTATCAATATAAGAATATTCATTTAATGCTAATATCCTCTAAGAACTATGTTTATAGGTCTGGATACCTTAGAGATGTATTATTCCTCTCATAAGTCTTTCATCATTCACAATGATCAATATGTCGTTTACATATAAGACTATTAACACCACATTACTCCCACTAAACTCCATGTATAAACAGAACTACTCGACAATTCAAGACATGTTTATTACATGATCAAAACATACAATTCAACTCCTTAACTTCCACTAAAGATTTCTTCTTAAGTTTGTATCCTACCTTAGGATAGTTGCGATTTACAAAACTCATCCAAGATGATTTTAAAATCCAACTATATCAAATCATATCCGAACACAATGAAGCGTTGTTGTTGCGTGCAGAACCTTTGCCACCAACTAACCAAGCTAAATAAACATTTCATGTTTATGCTTATTTCGGACTCTTGTGGAGTGAGACTAGATAAAGCATCTTAATAAGTTACAGGTTTGTTACTTTCAAAAATAACATGACTCCTGTCCACTTTCGGTTTCGAAGAAATAATTACTGATTTTGACCAAGAAGGAACATCTTCCTTCGTCTTATTCTCAGTTTGTGGCTCTTGAACATTTTCTCTCACTCTGTCTATAAGAAATAATCCTCTTTTCTTTAATAGACAGCATCACGAGCCACAAACCCTTTGTTCTCGTGATCATGTAGGAAGAGAGACCACATGTTTACTATCGAAACAATCTACAATTTAGGTACCATGCCTAACCATATCTCATATGAAATGTAGATGATTGCTTTAATTATGTTTTGTTTTAGTGGAAATTTAAATGCGAGACAAATTTTTATAATAGAAACTACGTCCAACTTTATTTTAAAGATTCAATCATATCATAATGAAAGTGAACTTGTGATACCATATCACACTCCTTTTGGTGCATATAAAAGTCTTCACTTTATTGTTCCCTTTTAAACATTCATTGAACTTATTCAAAGAATTTCTCCTCTTACCTTATTAAGTGGATACCAAGTATCTACCTAGTTCGTTGGTAGAAGAGATGAAAAAGTAATAACCTTTTCTGATTGAAATTGTATTCGACCATACACTTCAAAGTGTAAATAGGGCGAATATCTTGCTCTATTCATAATCCTTTTCTAGAAAGAAGTCATGAATTAATCTTTCTTTGAATACAAGATTTGCACACACCAAGAGATTCCCAGTCAAATGATTTGAGACACTAGTCAAAACTAGTTTCTAAATGTGAATTTCAATCGGGAATTGAGAAATGATTGGGATCACCAACTTGAGTCTTGTATATATGACATTTATTTTTAGTTTGAATATAATTACCTTGATTTGTATGGTCTCACCATAAACTTAATTGTGGTATGTAAGGGCACAACGGTTGTTTTAATTGCATAATAGAGAAAACCTTTGCGTTTTATATAAAAACTTGAATTATATTCTTATTTAGACTTAGTGTACATCATAATAATTATTGAGGTACATATCTAAATACAAAACTAAACTGAGTACACTACATCATTCATATGTTCATGGATGAAATGGCAACTACCCTAGTTCCATTCATGCAAAATGTTTTTTGAATTTATTCTTGCTAGTCGTCACACGATAATGCCAAATATCATGACAAAATCCATAAATTTGTATCAATTACTCATGATGTGGTAATTGGCAAGAATGCAATTGTAACACCCCCATTTATTCAGGAGCCTTTAGCTAGACATCCCAAGTAAATGAGAGCATTACCATCTCGGTTTTCCAAGGTAGTGAATAACAAAGTACAACAAACCAAAGTACTTTAATTAAAACTTTAGCGATTACATGTTTATTACAAATAAACCAACTAAAAACTCAATATAAAATAAGATACAACTCGCAGCGGAAATAAACAAAATGATTAGATAATCTATGTGGTCTAGACTTCTAGGTAAACTGGCCAAGTCCTCACGCATCCCATAGCTCCCAAGTCAGCTAATCTTTAGTACCTGTCAAATCTGCTCCCCATTATGGTTCATCACAGGTGTTCACGAATACACGGTCAACCACGAGGTTGAGTAGGATAATCACACAACATTAAATATACAAACTTAGCAGATATAAACACGTGGAATAAATACCACCATCAATTCCCATCATATCCACACTAGTCGTCCCGGTCCGTGATCGAGGGTCAACCACACCGTCGTCCCGCCAACTCCTGGCCCGGGGATAAACACAAATGTCGTCCCAGTCCGAGACTCAGGATATCTCATAACTCATTGTCGTCCCAGTCCGAGACTGAGAATAATCTCATAACAATCTTATGTCCTACAATATAAGTACAAATGTCATCCCAGTACGAGACTGAGGATACCCAATCAAATAATATGCCAATATAAATATCCCTATCTAATAATAAACAACCACAATAATCCAACAATAATAACTTACGTATCCATTCAATTTCACAAAAGTTAAGTTGAGTAGTTATCCTACCTGGCAAGCAAATACTCCAATTACGCACTCCAATTATGCGATCCAATCAACAAATAAAGTTCCTCAACAAAACCGTCACCCAAATAAATATTATAATTACTAATTATTCACTTTATTTAAATATTTCAATTAATTATAAATTAATTGATTAATTACGTTAATTATAATCTCGTATAATATAATTCAAAAACCTATTTCAGTAAAGCCAAAACCCGATTACCCATTAAAACCCGTGTTAACTCGTCTTATAATAACCACCCCAAATGTACACAATCCCACGAGAGCACCCATACACCAAATTCCCCTATGACACACAAACATTAATTAACGAATTATAAAACAATTACATGATTTAATAATTACAACCCGTCTTAAACCATTACGTATTTAACTGACCATAACTTAATAATGAAAAATAAAGAAGGAATTATTAACATACCCATACTACTACTACTACGTACTGCCTTAATACTACTATATAATAATACTACTCCGTACAATATTACTACTATTGCTACATCGTCACATGATACACACATACATAACCCATGACAACAACAACAAACGACACAACCATCCAAACACAACCACCACCCACGCAACCTACAACCACCAGTCACGGCCAAACCACCGTGCCCTAACTCCTCCACTCACGACATCACCAACACACACGATACTCACCCTAACAACTGTAATACCCGCCCTTTTAGGGACCCTTTGACCATCGTTGACCGACATTGGGAGCGGAAGTAGTCTTAGGAAAGTATGCCAAAACCTGTTTGAGCTGTGTGTTAAGAGTGGTACTCGATGGAGTAGAGGCTACTCGATCGAGTAGCTAGGGTACTCGATCGAGTAGGGGGCTACTCGATCGAGTAGGTTGGGTACTCGATCGAGTGCCGGGTTTTCAGCGAGGGTTTTATATCGCGTTTTGTTAAATCCGCAAATCACTTCCGCCACTTTCCTCCTATCCTTCAGTCGCCCCTTTCCCTTCCCTTCACCTCAAAACCTCCATGGAAGCCTTTTTGAAGATCTTTGAACCTTGGGAGGGCGTCACTGGTGTCGGGTAGCGATCTTTTGCTGAGTTTTCCCTAATAGGTATGTCACAATCATCATCCGTGCCTTTGTCTCTATAGTTAGGGTTTGCTTGTTAGTAATAGATATTTGTATGGTGGTTATAGGCTTTGCTTGGTCATTTGGACATGTTATCTGTCGGCGTGGATTGGTTGCGGTTGCTTAAAGGTAGGTTCGCCTACTCAGTTTCTGTAGATGGTCTAGTGTGTCGGTTATTGTGGCTGTGTTGTGTTTGGTTGTTGGCTATAATTATTGTATTGTGATGGTTGTGATCGTTGTTGATGGTTCTCTAGATGCGTTCTCGGCTGAGTGGGGTCACTTGCGGGAGTGGCTTCACGCCCTAGTTTCGCCCTTCGTGGAACCCGCCACGGAAGGGGATGTGCACATTAATGGACAGGGTTATCGCTCGGTATGATGAGCGGGGCTTAGGTGGGAACGGCTGCGGTCCCCCACTGGCAGGGCTGGTCCAGTGGACAGTCAGTGACAAAGTTGGTTGGATTGTTGTGATTGTGGTTGGGACAAGTAGTATTATTTGTATTATTGATTGTCGTTGCCATTGTCTTGTCTTATCTTAGTACTGACCTTGTTTGGTTGTTTGTTTGTTATATGTCTGCCGTGATCCCTTATGGTGAGCAGTCGGTCTTAGCAGGTGTTGATGTTGGTGCTAGCTGAAGTCCGGGCAGGGATGAGTCTTCACGAGATATGATGGTCATAGCGAGTAGTCTTTGAGTTGTACCTTTGTATTGTATTTTTGGTTTGAATCACTTGTAATATAACTTAATAGTTCTTTTATTGACGTTTGATTACTACTTTCCTCGGGCAACCGAGATGGTAACGCCCTTATATGCTAAGGAAGGCCTAGTTAAGGCTCCTCTGAATATGGGGGTGTTACAAAGTGGTATCAGAGCGACGATTTTGGAACCTGTAACAAATGAACATAATGAACGTAGGGAGTCTAATAAAATGAACCTGGTGTATGTGTAATGGGAGCCCCGGCTGATGCTATATTTTGGGTGAGTAGGCGCCCTCATTTCAAAATCTTGGCCCCATGACGCTTAAGCCAGTCACATGGGATGGGAATGTGGAGTCCGTGTGTCTATGTGTGCTAGGTATGTTAATTGTGCCGGAGCTACCTCCGGTTAAGTTTTGTTAGAATTAATAGAGGTGTGATAGTAATGTTTGGGCCGAGTATGGTAATTATTGATGAGATTATTGAAGCTCGTTGGATGATTAGTCAGCTTATATGATAGCTAGGAGTTATGTGACGAAATTATACGTCATGGAGATGCGTGAAAGTGTGAAATTGAATGTGTAATATGAATAGTGAACCCGTAGGTGTTGTAAATTAATGATGACGGAAGTTGTAAGCGAGCTTGTAGATCCTACCGCGATGACTACAATGATAATTATAGTATAGATGAGTAATAATCCGAATCACGGTATGTGGTAATGTGTATATGCTTTGCTATTTAGTTGAAATTTTTCCGCTGCGTAGTATTTGATTTATGCAAGATAGATTGCTTGGGATGGAATGTAAGACATAATTGATTAAGTGATTTGCAAAGTATATAATTATGTGATAAGTGAAAGGAGGAATTAATGTTAATTATACGTTTCAATTTGAAGTAAACACGAGTTTAGTAATAGCATGTAAAGTAAGTTTATGTGTAATAAAATGACACGGCTAGGTTTATATATGACTCGGTGACAGGTAGACCGAGTTGGGTAATTTGTATAACGTAACGTGATATGTCTCTTAATTGTTGAAGGGTTGTATTTTGCGTGACAATGGTTATAAAACGTAATTGAATGTGATAATTAGTGTCGAATCCCGAACTTAGTTTGGAAACGACACGCGGCGTTGTTTTGCAGGTATCTTCGAGTTACTTAGTGTTCGGACCGAGTACTTAACTATACTTGACCGAGTGCGAGTGCTTACTTGACCGAGTAGACCTCACTCGATCTAATTAGGAAGCTATGATGTCGGGATGTGGGAAAATTCCTGCAGTTACTCGACGATTTAGCTCCTACTCGATCGAGTAGGGTGGTACTCGATCGAGTACCCAAGGCACTCGATCGAGTAGGTTACTGTGCAGCGAATCCTACGGGTTTTCTTAAAACCCCTAATCCTTCTATTTCTTCTTCTTATTCCTCTATATTTCGACACACCTACACCTAAATCACTCTCAATTCCTTATTTCCTCTCAAATCCTCTCTTTCTCTTGGGTTAGTAGTGATTCTTGGGGTTGGTTTCTTAGTTTAATTTCGTTTCTCTACTTTGTTCATCAATCAAGGTATGCTATTCTTCCTAATGTGCATGGTTTATTGCTTTGAATGTGCTAGGAAAGTAAAACAATCTGAAATTTTCGATTATAATGACCAATTTGGTGCTTTTAATTGTTGAAACATGATTCACATGCCTTCTTTCCATGTTTGTTGGTAGTTAATTGCTGTAAATTAGATTAGAAATAGCAAGGATGAACCCGAAATT
Source organism: Silene latifolia (assembly GCF_048544455.1). Classification (NCBI taxonomy): domain Eukaryota; kingdom Viridiplantae; phylum Streptophyta; class Magnoliopsida; order Caryophyllales; family Caryophyllaceae; genus Silene; species Silene latifolia. Next base: position 61,427,272 of record NC_133526.1, on the reverse strand, counting down.
TCTAGGGTTCCCGAAATTGAGATCGATTTTTGGTTGTTTTACAATGATTAGATGGTAGAATTGAGCCTTAAGTATTGTTTATATCATGTTGGAGGATAGATTTTGATGATTTTACCCTAAGAAAGTTGCCTTAAAACTCCGTCTTAAAAGTGCCTTAAATGGAAATTCGTGATTCATAACTTAAAAATTGATGTTGTAATTGATGGTACAAGCACGAGTTGAACTTCAATATAGTAATAGAAACGATGCTTGGTGAAAATATGCCAAAATTGTCTCAACTGTAAAGACCGTCTGAAAATTTTAGTTGTTGAACATAATATGAAAGTGATGATGAAATGCCATAAATTATTCTTTCTCTTGAATTAGTAACATGTAATTAGCAATGTAAATGGAACGACCTTTAGAAGCATGCTAGGATATTCGAATTGCTGAGTATATGTGTTCACATGCCAAATTTTCATAATTGCGGTTTATAAGTGGCTACAAACTGAGACTATATGTTAAAATTGAGGAAACTATTGATGAAATGTGTGTACCTAGCTGAGCATCTAAGTTTAATGGCATGATTTATGAGCTTCAAATATTGAACTGGTTGATGAGTTAGTGAACTTGCTAAGTATATAGAACTCAAATTGTATGAAGTATATGCCTACATGTTTTATACAAATTGTTTGAACTTATACCTAAAGCAGATGCCGAGACTGAACCTTGGAACCCGCCAAAGTAAACGGGGGAGGGGTAACCCACCTGAGCTAGGAGAAGGAAGTGGACCTTTGGTACCCGCAGTCCCCGAATACCCTACAGTTGTTTTTGTTGACTTCAAGCAAAGGGAGCGTTTTGTAGCCTTACAAAAACGCAAAATGAGACCTACAAAGTGTATAGACACCAGTGTGTTAGAGGAGTTGGAGATAGAGACGGATGTCCGTCACATATTCGAAACCTTGGGTTTTACGGGTTTGTATAGGCTGAGGAAGCATACTTACCCTTTTCTTACCTTGGAGTTCATGAGCTCTTTTAACTATGACCAGCGGGTCGATTGTCGAGTTTAGATTGATGAATACCAGTTTTACGTTGACCATGGAATTGTTTGCCTCTCACCTTGGGTTGGCCAAGCCTCCCAAGGACTCCATCACCGACATTCCGGTGAGTGCGGCGTCGCCGCCTAATGCCTTGCTTGACTGGGAAGCAAGCTCCCACCTCGAGCAACATGCTGATTAATGATGTTCAGCGTATTACCTTGAGGGTCTTTCTCCGTTCTCTCTCGAACCTCCTCTATGACCGAAAGGATATCAGTAAATTGAAAAATCATGAGGTCTTACTTTTGATGTCGTACCTCAACCCGGAGCGGGACAGGAAAGTGGTCTTTAATGCTCCTTCTATAGTTTGTCTTTGCCCTTGCCTTGATGGCTTCTTCCTCTTCGTGCACGAGTTGTGGTGCCATTGCCACTCGGTTAGCTGAAAAGCTAACCTCCTTTGAGGCTTCTTCGGCGTACGTGCCTCTAGCTACCCCAGTGCCTACGATGGATCGTGAATACAATCTCGACCTGAAATGGTTGAGGACCTTAGCTGACGGTAGCCTAGCATGGAGGGTGTATGGGATGAGCTGGATGAAGATTCCAGCTCCTGAGAACCTCCCACCCACGGAGCCCTTGGAGCCGAGCGAGTGACGGTGGACTCCGATGACGAGGAGGAGGAGGAGGATGATGACGGACCCCCCAGACTACAGACCTATCTCATCGACGGTACCATCCTTGAGGAGATGCCGGAGCCGACGAAGGGTGAGAATGCGGGAGTTCAGGTGGTGGAGAGACCCAGAGTGGTGAGGGGACCCCGTCGAGTGAGGGAGAGGGCCTCGGGGACTAGGCCACAGCCAGTAGCACCACAGCAGCAGCAGCCTTTTCCATGCTACCCTTACCTCGACACCCCGGAGACGCGATCCAGCTACTTGGCGGAGAGAGTGTCATCTACTCTGACACTCAGGAACATGCACGAGATGGCGTACACTCAGGGGATAGGGACCGAGGGACCCCACCCGGTTTGGTGGAGTGGAGTCGGGGACTACACAGGGGTTTTCCATTCCTACGGGGTGGATCAGTCGATCGAGTACCCAACCTACTCGATCGAGTAGCCCCCTACTCGATCGAGTACCCTAGCTACTCGATCGAGTAGCCTCTACTCCATCGAGTACCACTCTTAACACGCAGCTCAAACAGGTTTTGGCATACTTTCCTAAGACTACTTCCGCTCCCAAGGTCGGTCAACGATGGTCAAAGGGTCCCTAAAAGGGCGGGTATTACAGTCTTCCCCCCTTAAAAAGAACTTCGTCCCCGAAGTTCACCTCACCCATCTCCCGCTCGAGACACGAGAACAACACGTCCTTACTCATCTTCCCGCTCAACCCATAACTCCCTGGAAATACCATCCCCCCCCCCCCCATGTCATCATCATCACCGTCTATGGTACGTGGGGGGCACCTCAGTCCTTCCCTTACGATGACTTGACTCCATGGTACGTGGGCCCGGGAGCAGGAGCAGGAGGTGATGCGGGAGTGGGTTCATCAGGTGCGGGTATGGCTGGAGGTGGTGGTGGTGATGATGAGGTGATGTTTGAGCAGCAGCAGCAGCAGCAGGAGTGATACTCCTTGTTTCTATCTTCGTCCATGATTGTTAGTGGTAGTTGTTGTTGGTAGCGTGGTTTGATTTTCGGTTGTTTTAGTTGAAACTTTATTTATGAACTTGTATCGTTAGGCCATAAGGCCGGATTAGCTACTTTAACCGTTTGCAGGATGATTGAGAGTTGGGGCGTCATCCCGACTCAATTTATGTGACAGTCACGTTTATATATGTTGGTCTATAACGGGTTGTGTAAGGTACTTGACTGCGGTACTCGTGAGTACCCCACACTCTATCGAGTAGCTGCGCAGGAAAGGAAGATAGGAAACATTTCGATCTCGGGCTACTCGATCGAGTAGCCAAGACACTCGATCGAGTAGCATGGCACTCGATCGAGTACCGCACATACTCGATCGAGTAGCTTTATTCTGAGGAGGTTTTGAAAATTAAAAATGTTCAATTGTTTTATAATTGCGAGTTTAATGTTTAAAGTAGTTGTGAGTGCGTAGTAACCCCTTTGAACCGTTAATTTCATATGTTACAAGTCGTGATTGAAGTGTTATAAGCATATTTGTCACAATTAGTGAAGCGGTAATGATTTCTGGTTACTTTAACATTCCATGCGTCTCATTACGATCTATTTATCGGAGTTGTAACTTCGCCTATATTTGTGCATATCATTTTAACGAGTGTTGTCAACGGTAACTAGTTATTCCGGTGACTTGGGTACGATTTCTAATTTAACGAGTATGTAGTTGGCGAGTAATGTCCACAACAAATAATATGGTTTCCTTTAATGTTAAGATACAAATATTAAGTAACACGCGTTGATATTTGGGTGGTGAACTTCGGGGACGAAGTTCCTTTTTAGAGGGGAAGAGTAATGTCGCGAAATAAAAAGGTTGCCTTTGAATAATGTTTTGCTTGTTATAACGTTGTTGGTAGTTGTTTATAATGTTGTTGGTATTATGTTCTCCTTTAATATAACGAATTACTTTAGTTATTTAAAGTGAAGGGGTTGTATGTTTCAAGAGACGGTCATGAAGAATAGTTATAGTGTGATAAATCGTATTCGAATCACGTTGCCAAGTAACATGGTGGCATTAGTTGTACCACATGAAAGTTGATATGAGACATGTTCTAGATCGGTAGTTTGATAGTTGTCACTGTACGTCGGGTGATCGTGGGTGGTGATTCGCATTGCGGGTTTGATGTTTATATGTATATAAAGTAACGGTTAACGGTAATAGTGCTTGCATGATAGTAGTAAAAGTCATTAGATATAAGTATAGACGGTGATGATGATGACATGGGGGGGGGGGGGGGGGAATGGTATTTCCAGGGAGTAATGGGTTGAGCGGGAAGATGAGTAAGGACGTGTTGTTCTCGTGTCTCGAGCGGGAGATGGGTGAGGTGAACTTCGGGGACGAAGTTCTTTTTAAGGGGGGAAGACTGTAATACCCGCCCTTTTAGGGACCCTTTGACCATCGTTGACCGACCTTGGGAGCGGAAGTAGTCTTAGGAAAGTATGCCAAAACCTGTTTGAGCTGCGTGTTAAGAGTGGTACTCGATGGAGTAGAGGCTACTCGATCGAGTAGCTAGGGTACTCAATCGAGTAGGGGGCTACTCGATCGAGTAGGTTGGGTACTCGATCGAGTGCCGGGTTTTCAGCGAGGGTTTTATATCGCGTTTTGTTAAATCCGCAAATCACTTCCGCCACTTTCCTCCTATCCTTCAGTCGCCCCTTTCCCTTCCCTTCACCTCAAAACCTCCATGGAAGCCTTTTTGAAGATCTTTGAACCTTGGGAGGGCGTCACTGGTGTCGGGTAGCGATCTTTTGCTGAGTTTTCCCTAATAGGTATGTCACAATCATCATCCGTGCCTTTGTCTCTATAGTTAGGGTTTGCTTGTTAGTAATAGATATTTGTATGGTGGTTATAGGCTTTGCTTGGTCGCTGGACATGTTATCTGTCGGCGTGGATTGGTTGCGGTTGCTTAAAGGTAGGTTCGCCTACTCAGTTTCTGTAGATGGTCTAGTGTGTCGGTTATTGTGGCTGTGTTGTGTTTGGTTGGTGGCTATAATTATTGTATTGTGATGGTTGTGATCGTTGTTGATGGTTCTCGAGATGCGTTCTCGGCTGAGTGGGGTCACTTGCGGGAGTGGCTTCACGCCCTAGTTTCGCCCTTCGTGGAACCCGCCACGGAAGGGGATGTGCACATTAATGGACAGGGTTATCGCTCGGTATGATGAGCGGGGCTTAGGTGGGAACCGCTGCGGTCCCCCACTGGCAGGGCTGGTCCAGTGGACAGTCAGTGACAGAGTTGGTTGGATTGTTGTGATTGTGGTTGGGACAAGTAGTATTATTTGTATTGTTGATTGCCGTTGCCATTGTCTTGTCTTATCTCAGTACTGAACTTGTTTGGTTGTTTGTTTGTTATGTGTCTGTCGTGATCCCTTATGGTGAGCAGTCGGTCTTAGCAGGTGTTGATGTTGGTGCTAGCTGAAGTCCGGGCAGGGATGAGTCTTCACGAGATATGATGGTCATAGCGAGTAGTCTTTGAGTTGTACCTTTGTATTGTATTTTGGTTTGAATCACTTGTAATATAACTTAATAGTTCTTTTATTGACGTTTGATAACTACTTTCTTCGGGCAACCGAGATGGTAACGCCCTTATATGCTAAGGAAGGCCTAGTTAAGGCTCCTCTGGATATGGGGGTGTTACAACAACACACACGGCACCTACCATAACAACACACAATACGACACACCCCACCAAACACTGCCCACACAACTAGCAACCACGGCCACCACAGAGACCCACACCTCCACTGGCCAGCACTATAGCCACCATTGGATCACGTCGGTTCCAGTGGTGGTGTCCAATTCCCGTAGACACAACAACCATAGCCACAAACCCCGTCTTAAGTCAGCCTCAACAAACACCCACAAAAACTCCCCTGTTTCGCGTTTCCGGCCAACCCACCACCAAGGCCCCACCTTTAGCCACCCTAACACCCCCACACCGCTGACCCAACCACCAATAGTCCACCCTACCAAACCCAGGTAAAGGCGAGGTGCAACAACGGTACAAAATCCGTCTTAAACTCACGGTAAAACCCGACAACAATTCCTAACCCCTTTCGAAATTCCGGCCGCCACTGCGCAAGGTATGACCTTTGACCACCCCAACATAACCACTATGGTCGACCAGCCACTACGAAACCAACCTACCCAAGCCCAGGTCAGTCACGTCGTGGTTAGGGTTCACAAACCGTTTAAACCATGTAAAGCAACACCACACGACCACCCCTGCAAAACCCCTTTCCCTGGCAGTCAATGGTGGTCAACGGAGGTCCACGGGCGGTCCACGATTGGGTTACGGCAAAAAGTCCAACGGTGGTCTAATATGGCAATTACATACGTGAAGTTTACATTGAATTAGTAATTATAAAACATATATTAAATTATATGACGGTCTTACCTTGAGACGATAATAAAGCTATATTCTCTTCCTCTTTCTTCTATAGATCTCCCTCTCTCCCTTTATGTGTATTATTTGTGCAATTGACGGACAAGAGTTGGTCGTCACACATCCAATCAAACACATTTATATTCTCAACAAACAACTAGTTAGTGGTTAAGTCGAGGTCGATCCATGGGACGGTGTGCTTTGGGTTCTAAGTCTATCTATCTCAATTTATGCTAGTGTCACAATTGATGGGGTTTGTAGTTGTGTTCTAAACAAATGAAAGTAATAAAGTAAAAAGAGGTGTAAACAAGTATTAAAGAGTACTAGGATGTCATGGGGTCATAGGGGATTCATGGTGTTGATCATAAAAACATGTTTACAAAGTTGCAAGCAATTAATGTTGTGGAGGAACCGAGTTGGTTTATGTCTTACGGTTCATAGGAAGAGTTGGGTCCCGGAGCCGAATCGATTAGATTGTACAACACCTACAAGTCGACTTACTTTCCTCCTATTCAACTTCTATGCATCGTCTATCAAGACTCGAGTTGGTTTATATATTACAAGTCTTGTTGAGAAGGTAAGAGATGGGTAAAATGCAAGGATTCATAGGGTTAGCATTTCATCAAACATAACATGTGCATAGGTTGACATCACAACAAGCAAGCAATTTAATTATGAAAAAATATTAGATTAAGCATGAATCATTCCCCATGTTGGTTCCCCCTAATTACCCATTAATCCTAGCTAAGAGACTACTCACTCATTATCAAGTTTAACATGCTAACAAGATTGTCAATCATATTAACAAGGCAAAATATGATGACCATGTAAGAAAGATTAACAATAATTAAAACAAGGATGAAGAGAATTATACCTATGGAGATTCCAAAATAATAATGCAATGAATAATAGAAGTACTTGATGATTGATGGAAGGTTGTCAATCTCCCAATAAACCCAAATGATCTTCTAATTACCCAATAATAAACTTGAACAATAATTAAGGAAAGATTAATGTGTAATTTTGTGGAAAGATTAAGGGATAATCTATTCTAATCTACTACTAATCTAATCTAAGGAAAGTTGATTTAATCTAAGAAAACTTGATTAAGAGAGCTTGATAATCTAAGTAGTACAATGGGGTATTTATACTAAAGATTAGGTACAAGAATTAGGGTTACTTAGGGCTTAAATGACGACTAAGACCCTTAAGAAAAGTTGAGGAAGTGCACCTCTCCAAGGAGATGCGCATATCTGTTCTGGTAGTCTTTATGGAGTACGCTCGTCCCGAGCGTCTTGGGTGACGGACGGTTGGTTCTGGAGAAGAATCCGAGCGGATTGTCGGTCGGGACGCTAGGATCATCGGGCCTCAAGACGGGCGTCTTGGCATCGGGACGCTCGGATAATAGGAAGGGAAGACGAGCGTCTTGGGTCTGGGGACGAGCGTCTTGGGTCTGGGGACGAGCGTCTTGGCGGACAGCTTCTCTGTTTGAGCTCGGATTGTAAAACGGACGTCATTTTCTCATTCCGACTCCTATTGGAGTGATTCAAAAGCCTAGACCACTTGATTTTTCGACGCCGTTTCATCTAACATACTTTCAGAGCAATTTCTTCATGTAATGGCTTCCTTGCTTTTCCTCCTCTTGCATACCCTTTATTCTTATGTTGTTCGCTCTCGTTCTTGCCTCCTCTTCATACTAGTCCATCCAATATCGTCAAAAATCTTCCAAATATGCACGGAAGAGGGGGAAATTCTGCCTCATTTATCTCCTTTTCTACAAAATATATGAAATGCACTAGAAAAGCAAATATAAAGGTTTTGACGGATAAAATGGCCATGAAATGTTATAATAGTATGAAAAATAGGTTCAATTAGGGGCTAAATGTGTGTCATTATGAGTCACATCAAATATCCCCAAACCGAACCTTTACTCGTCTCGAGTAAAGAGGTGACTAAAACTAGACCTTTACTTAAACTATCCTAATAATATAACCGATATGAGACAATTAGCGGGTCTCACTCCGCCCCTTCAACTCACAACAAGACAACCATGAGGTAGGATGCCTTCTTGTAAGGGAAGGTGGGGCTTGCCAAAATGATGATACATCCAAGCATTAGGCACACAAAACAAGTAGTGGATGCATCTACAAAAGAATAGCCACTTTCCTCATCTAAGTGGCGTAAATTACCTACAAGGGAAGCAATCTAAAGGTACACACTCCATTATAGATATAACTTATTCAAGTTACTAAGCCTAGGAGGACACTAATAAATCACCTCCAAGTTGTGTCAAACTAGGGTACCCTTGTCCTCAATTGTTAAATGCTTTCGTCAAGAGTAGACTCTCTATGGTGTTAGAAACACTGGAGGATCGCGGAATTCCCCTTCTTGCCTAGACAAGAAGAAGGGTCGTCCTCTCTCTACCATGCACAAAAGTGGATACGATGGAAAAGGGATCAATAGAATTTGAGTTTCATATGGGAGTTTGCTTTTGTTGTTGTTGTTCCCCCCCAATTTCTTGTGGCATTTGACGTTTGAGAACATTTTCTTTTTGCCATTTCTTTTGATGTTTGGCATTTCAATACTTGACAACTTTCAACTTTTTGCATTTTCTTTTGAACATTTTCAAAGTCACCCGATTTGTAGTGAGGGTGCTTATTTTTGAAGCTTTAGGAGTCTATTTTTGCTCCTCTTTTCTTTTGATGCAATTTGCAAACTTTTTCATTTCTTTTCATTTCTTGAACTCAAATTTTGAACAATTTTTGTGCCCATTCCCTTTTTGATGACAAAATGTGGTAGAACATGGATGATGGTTGCATGGTTTCAAGGGTCACCTTGGAATAAACGGTAGCCAATGAGTTATCACACCACAAGGTACTCTTGACTAGGCCTTAATCCATGGGTCAAAGGATACTAGCATGACACATCCTAGGCTGTTTTACAAGTATTCTAACAAGCAAAGTCTTAAGAAGAAAAAGTATCTACCAGGGCCTTATATACACTTGTCAAGCTTCCCAAATAGACAGTTTCACAAAAATTTTCTAACATGCAATTACATGCCATGATGACACTAACATTTATACAACCTAATGCATATGCTTCTACCAACTAATATGCCAAATAATCTAAATGCAATCCTATAATCACATTGTTTATACCGCATCAATCAAAATAAAGCCACATAGTCATTAACATAAAGAGGAAAAAGGAGATTGGAAAGATCATACCATGCGGTCTTCAATATCCTCATGTCTTGGATGTGGCGTAGTCGGTCAACGTGAAAAGGATAAACAAACACAATATATACAAACAATATATACAAGAATATACTACAAAGGAAATGAAATTTTTTTTGGATTTTTGTATTTTCCAAATTTTTATGGATTTTGTGATTAATGAAATAAAAAGACATGTTTTTGTATTTTTCAAAGTTTTTCAATTTTTATCATTTTGGAATATAAATTCCCATCCCCCACTTTATTTTGGACATTGTCCTCAATGTACATGTAGGAGTAGGAATGAAAACAAAAGTACTTGTTTTTTGGATTTTTGAATAAATTCAATGATATGAATGAATGCATGCTCTAACTAAATGCAATTCTATATGCTATATATATATATATATATATATATATATATATATATATATATATATATATAACAAACGAATGCAATCTACACTATACTAAATGATGCTTGTTCTCACCTATGATCAAACCTCCCCAAACCGATTTAAGCACTATTTCTAGTGTAGAAAAGAATAGGATTGGTGATTAGTGACTATGCATGAATTTTAGTCTATATGCAACTATCTACATGAATCATGTGAGATATATTACAATGCAACTATACTATATGAACTAACTAATGTAAATGCAATATGAAATATAATACAAATGCAAGCTAAATGTATATGTATATAACTAAATGCAAGTGTAAATGTAATGCAAAGTCAAGGGAAAGGATATCTTACAAATGGTGGTTTGAGGGAGGACTCCACCAAGCTCATTCCTTGTTGCCATGATTATTGATGCTGTCCATGTTGCTTAATTCTCTCAATAACCGGTCAAAGGCTTGAGCACTATCTTCAAACAAGCATGAATACGGTTTGTTCCAATTCAATATGAAGCTTGGCCAAGGGAGCTTGACACTTACTCTCTCATTCACCTTGCCCTTGGCACTTGAGTCTTTGCAATGCTTCAAACCGACAAGCCCATGATTCTTGTCAACATAAGGCATGAAGTATGGTTCATACTCGTCGGGAGACTTCCACTTACCACCTTCTCCATTACTTTTTGTGATGATGATAGCATTTGGGTTTTTTAATCCTTCCAAAGTAGAAGGAGAATTCTCATAACATTGATGACCGGATACCTTAGGAGTTGAAATTGTGGGTGCCAAATTTCCACAAGCAAGTTCATTTGCAAGTTTGTCTTTGAGCTTTTCCACCAAGTATCCTTTGTATGATGTTTTGACCTTTTGGAGAAGATCCACCATATCATCTCCAACAATCATAGGTTCCATGGTGGGTGCGAAAAGGTTTTTATGGTCAATAGGAAAGAGGAATTCATCTTCTTCATGGAAGCATACCTCAAACTTCTCAAGGATGGGCTCCTCAAGTGAGGCAATCTCACAACTCCATTGCTCTTCTTCAATGCAAGACACATATTCTGCATAAGCTTCTTCCATAGGCTTGTCATCATCGCTATCTCCATAAGAATCATAAATAGGGGCTTCATTCTTCTTCATTAATTCTTCCTCCACCATCTCAATATTCTCATCAAAGGACACACCCTCATACTCACAAGGGCTAAGAGTATTTGGCTTACTCAACCTCATATCTTTCTCATCAAATACCACACTTTCATACTCGCAAGAGCTCAAAGAGATTGACTCTTCCCACTTCTCATCAAAGGTAACTCCTTCAAACTCGCTTTCATGATCTAAGGAATGGCGAGAGGTGGTCATTTGGGTTGCCTTTACTTGGGCAATTTGAATCTCCAACTCCTCACCTTGGGTAACAATGCCTTGAAGAACATTGTCCCTATTTTGGCTCTCCTCTAGCATTTGTTTGAAGAAGTTTTGTTGATCTCCCATCATTTGGAGAATCACATTTTGTATGGGTTCATTTTTTTGTTGTGGGTGGGTGTGAAAGTGGTTGTATTGTGGCAATTGAAATTCATTATGACATGGGTATTGGGTGGACGGTTGTTGTGGATATTTGATGTGGTGATTTTGGTCGGAAAAATTGGGGTAGTAGTTAGGATTTTCATTGTATGAATAATAAGGTAGGTTTGTGTTGACTTGCTTCTCAAACTCCCCATACCCATAGTCATACTCAAAAGATCCAACATGTACTCCATATGTCAAGTCTTGGGCCATCATAGCTAAGACAAGGAAACAACTACAACCAAGGAAACTACACAAAAATAGTAAAAATGAACCTCGAGGAACAAGTTCCTCAAGGTTAAAGCACAAATAAAAATGGACAAACAACTAAGAACTTAATCACATAACACCGTCCCCGGCAACGGCGCCATTTTGACGAGTGAGATTGTCATCGGGGCTCACAATCATCAGGCCTCAAGACGGGCGTCTTGGCATCGGGACGCTCGGATAATAGGAAGGGAAGACGAGCGTCTTGGGTCTGGGGACGAGCGTCTTGGGCCTGGGGACGAGCGTCTTGGCGGACAGCTTCTCTGTTTGAGCTCGGATTGTAAAACGGACGTCATTTTCTCATCCGGACTCCTATTGGAGTGATTCAAAAGCCTAGACCACTTGATTTTTTGACGCCGTTTCATCTAGCATACTTTCAGAGCCAAAGGAGCAACTCTTGGTTTGGGTTCCGAGCAATTTCTTCATGTAATGGCTTCCTAACTTTTCCTCCTCTTGCATACCCCTTATTCTTGTGTTGTTGGCTCTCGTTCTTGCCTCCTCTTCATATTAGTCCATCCAATATCGTCAAAAATCTTCCAAATATGCACGAAAGAGGGGGAAATTCCGCCTCATTTATCTCCTTTTCTACAAAACATATGAAATGCACTAGAAAAGCAAATAGAAAGGTTTTGACGGATAAAATGGCCATGAAATGTTATAATAGTATGCAAAATAGGTTCAATTAGGGGGCTAAATGTTCGCCATTATGAGTCACATCAGCAATTATATGAATAAAACTATATGGTAGGTCTATCTTTGCTTTTATACTAGTAGAAGGTAGTCTTATTAGGAAACTTACTAATTAACAATATGTATTCTATTATTATTATTATTATTATTATTATTATTATTATTATTATTATTATTATTATTATTATTATTATTATTATTATTATTATTATTATTATTATTATTATTATTATTATTATTATTATTATTATTATTATTATTATTATTATTATTATTATTATTATTATTATTATTATTATTATTATTATTATTATTATTATTATTATTATTATTATTATTATTATTATTATTATTATTATTATTATTTATTTTTTTTTTTTTTTATTATAAAATGCGCGCAGCTTTCATTATAATAAAAATAAAAGGTTTACATGAAATTGGTGGGGAGCCGAGAAACAAGCTGGGCTCCCACACCCTTAGCAATAGTAAAGCTAATACGAGTAAAAATGTAAGCGGCTACCCGAGCCCCAAAGATCCCGAGATACCGAGAATTTCCGGATCCGCTTGAGCAAGGCAACAAAGATCCGAACTCAACTCCCCAAGTGAAGAGAAAGAGAAAGGTAGGAAACCATAACCCGCTACCGCGCACAAATCCCCATACTTAGCACACTTTTGAGCAAAGATCGGCCGACAACCCGGCCGCACAAAATCCGCTAACCCGCCCGAGTCAAAGGTGAAGAACCCGTCGGTCAGTCGACGCACACATCACGCCCCTGTCCCAAGAATAAAGCAATAAATCCGCAGGACGAAGAGAGCCACCATGCCCATCAACCAAACCGATATCAACCTCCTTCCCGCGAAATACGGATCTATAGCAGATGTCGAAGAGAGTGTCCCGGACAAGGTTATGCCGATGTTTAACGCCCACGACCAGACAAGAAACAGCGTGGTCCCCAAAAACATCCCCGAGAAAAAACCCGAGAGCAAGCGGGACGGGGCCTAGATACCGAGAATAACGGAACACCGGGCGATACCCCAAAGACACACTACGGTAAGTCCTCCCGTTCATAGTCCGCCCCAACCCCGAGATAGGAACCGCACGTAACCAATCGAGGAGTGAGAACCTGCCGAGACCGCCATAGAGCGATCCGGCGAGGTGTCAAAGAAAAAACAGACTACGAGGCAAGATGGCAACCGTCGTGAAATAAATATCCGCCAATTTCTTCATAAGTTTGGGGGCAGCAATTTCACTAGGGTGACCTAATATATCGAACTCGTAGTCGCGAGTAAACACACTGTGCGGCATCATCAAAAGCGGGGGGCGGCTACAACACGAGAAGGGCCGAGGAGCTTAGCCCGCAAAACCAGCAGACCGCAAGCGGGACGCAATAAAAGCATAGAACAAAACATCTCCGGCCGCATAAACACCAAGGTCACCGGATGAAAAGGGAATGTAGCAAGGCGCCACCGCCAATCCCCAAAACCCGGCCCCGATGCGGTGACAATACGTTCCAAGCTAGAACGCAGAGCGGCATCAAAAGGAAGATGAACAGACCCAAAAACACTAGGGGAGCAAGTACGAAGAGAGAAGTAGAGCTTAGATATACCAATACAAGCTCGAAGAAGAAGCAACTCACACTGCGGGTCCTCAATCCTCGCAACCAAATCCATCAACTCAATGGTCTTAGTTACTCTCGTCGCCACAATCTCACTGCTAAAACCAGGACAAAATCTTGTGGTCCTCCCAAAAGCGTAACACCGCGCAATGGCCGAGAGATAGAAGTGGGGAAAACCCCCGGAAGCCGGCTCCGTGGATCCTCACAGCCAAAAGACCTCCGTCTTGGAGACATTTAGGTGTAAACCAAAACGAGGGCCATCCAACCTAATCAAGTCCAACACCTTCCCCACCTCCAAAGTATCTCCCACAATGGTGCCATCATCTAAGTACCAAGCCTGCAAAGTGAGGTCAAAAGTGTCCCGGATCTTGCAAACCAAAGGATGCAAAACCAATGCGAAAAGCAAAGGCCCCAATGGATCACCCCGAACACCCCCGACAAGACCATAAGCGGTGCTCCCCATAAAAAAGGCGGGCGGGCTGGAATAACAAAACTCCACCCAACGGGAGAGAGCTGGGCACCGACGGCGGACCTCCTGAAGCATGGTCGAACGGTCAACAAGGTTGAACGCATTCAAGAAATCAACCAGCGACATAGAAAGCCCCACTGTTCCCCCGAGCCTCAATGAGCCGGTTCAAGGCATGCAAAATAGCCTCTCCTCCACCGGACACACCCACCCCGAACTGAAGCCCATCAAAATAAGAAGATAAGGACGGGCCAACCATAGAAGCACCAACCTTAGAGACAAGCCGTCTCCGGACCGTCACCGACAAAGAATAGGACGAACTCCACCACCCGGTTTAACGAGTGGCGTGAGAGGGCGCGGCAATGTACTCACCCGGAAGGAAGAGGGCACCGACCCTCAAGAAAAAGATTAACCACCCTAGTAATAGAAGTGATCAAATCATCGAGAGATAGCCACAAAGAAGCACCACTCAAACGAGTCCATAAGGTGTCTTTGGGCACGAAAACCATCCCTCCCACAAGAAGTACCACGAGGAAAGCTCCGAATCATATCCAAGACCACCGCGGAAGAGGCAACCAGAGGATGATGATCCCCAGACAGAGGAGGCAATGAAGGAGGCGGGGCGACAGGATGCTTCTCACGCAGGGCCACGAGAGTGGCATCGGAGTAGGGGGCGACCCCAGAGGAAGAAAGCACTCGTACACGGCGAGTATAATGGCCATCTGATATTTTCCGCCGGCATTGGCGGAGGTTAAGGTCACTCAAATCGAGATCCTCATCCACATAAAAAGAAGAAGGACCCTCATCAAAGCACTCCTGTAACAACTGCAAACCCCCCCAGGTGTCCCCCAAGCAAGAATAGCCCGGCAATACTCTCCTCCCGATCTTTGACGCCGAATAGGACCGACACTCATGATTACTCCGAGGAGCGAAAGTCCTGAGCAAACAAAGAGGTAAAGCAAGCAAACGAACCCAGCGGGAGAGATCACTAGGGGCATCAGACACCGCATCCAAGTCCCCTTTCAAAGCCCGAGCAAACCCAAGACGGCACTTAGGAGGAATAGATTTCACAGTGCGAAGGCCCAAAGACAGCAAACGACCCAATGAAGATATAGACCACTGAACGAGCTCCACACTATCATCAGAAGAAACCGAAGTAGAAGGAGCCAAAGGTCTCGAAATACCATGAATATGGAAGGAGTAAATGCCATCAACACACACCGGATGCTCCACAATATCACCCCGATTATGCCGACATCTAGCACCAAGAGTATGGCCGATTATTATTATTATTATTATTATTATTATTATTATTATTATCACATATTATATTAGCCTTCCCATAAGTAGAATTACTACATATTTCCTTTACTAATTTTATTATAACACTGATATTATTCAGGATTATTAATATTATAATTATTATTACCTTTACCTATTATTATTCTCCTCATTAATATTATTATTAAGTCCCGAATTAATTTCCGACTATGCTCATACTAGGCCAAATATAATCGGCCCACTTATCTTATTCAAACGGCCCAAGGCCTTAATTGACTTTAAGTCTAATTCCCGACCTGCTTACTTACTTTATTATTTAATTAATGTCTTATTTGTAATTATTGAGATGTATATATATATATATATATGTATCAAAAAGTAAAATTCATGGGTATATATCAACTAAAACCAGTTACATAATACCAACTTTCTTAAGCCATTCTAGTTCTAAGAAAGCAAGCTTGCTGCTGTCTCTTCCTCGAACTCTCATCTTCATGTCATCAACAATATTTGCTGCAACCTTCTCAGGCCTTAGTAGTACACCATCAGCCCTGCACTTATTTCTATGATGCCATACATGGTATATAGCTCCCAAGACCAGTCCTGCTTGCACCCCTTTCTACATCTTAGTTTCAGTAGCGTGTATACACCATTCAAGCACATTGTTAACTGCTAAATATAGGCCAGTTTTCTACTGCATACATTGAACTATCCTGGAGCTGAAATCACACCTAAAGAATAGATGTTCCAAGTCTTCAGGTGCCTGTCCACATAAGTAGCAACTGTCATCAATGTCCAACCCGTACCTGATCAGCTTATCTTTGGTTCTTAAAGCTCCATAGGCAAGAAGCCAGCCCATGAATTGGTGCTTTGGCACCACCCATTCATTCCATACCACCCCATCCCAGCTAACCTTAGGACGAGCACCCAGGAGCCATTGATAACAGCTAGCAGTAGAGAATCCTGCCCCCTGTATATCCCATGCCCCATTTGTGTAAGCAGCAGCCAAGTCCTGTTTCACTCTACAAACTCTCCTCCACACCCAGCTTGTGTTAGTACCAGGCTTATACTGCCACCAGGACTGTCCTTTAAGAGGGTTATGCTTCACCCAATTGACCCATATAGTGTCCTTATCCTCAGCAATCCAATTGACCAGCTTACCTATCAGAGCCTTGTTCATCATTTCCAAGTTTTTAATCCCTAGACCACCCTCTGCTTTAGGTCTACTCACAGTGTCCCATGCCACTAGTGGAACCCTATGGTAGTCAGCACAGTTATCCCATAGGAAATTTCTGCAAGTAGCCTCAACTTTTGGAAGAATTCCCTTTGGCAGAACAAACAAAGATGCCCAATAGGAGTGTAAGGTAGTCAAAACAGCTTTCACCAAGACAAGTCTCCCAGCATAAGAAAATTTCTTTGCTCCATAACCATGTATTCTGCTACAGATCTTCTCAACTAAGCATTCACAATCTTGTTTTTGCAATCTAGTAGTTTGAATTGGCATGCCAAGATACTTAAAAGACAACTTACCCTCTGCAAAACCAGACACACTCAGGATGTCTTGTTTGAGCTGATCAAGAACCCCTCTAAAATAAGCATTAGACATTGCAGCACTTATTTTTAGACCAGTTGCTTTAGAGAATGTAGAATAAGATTAGAGAAGTAACATTATAGACTTGGCATCCCTATTGCAGAATAGAAGCACATCATCTGCAAACATCAAGTTAGCCAATTGCACTTGCTTGCACATAGGATGATACTTGAAATCATATTTAGCAGCAGCATACTTAATGGTTCTTGTCAGATATTCCATACATAATGTAAAAATTAAAGGAGAGGGGGGGTCTCCCTGCCTGAGACCTCTCATGCCTTGGAAATACCCAAACATTTCCCCATTGAGAGATAAGGAAAAGGAGGCTGTAGTTATACACTGCATCACCATTTCCTGAAACTCCACAGGAAACCTTAGCTCATCAAGAAGCTTCTCAACAAAAATCCACTCCACAGTGTCATATGCCTTTTGGAGATCTATTTTAAACAGGCATCTAGGAGATGCATTAGGCTTTTCATAGCACCTAATTAAATCTTGACATATAAGGATATTCTCCTGTATGTTCCTATTTTGTATAAAAGCTCCCTGATTAAGATCAATGATAAGAGGCAACACTTCAGCTAGTCTTGCACATATCAGCTTAGATATTACCTTGTATTATTAGAAATGCCATTAACTAATTATTTAAATTACATAAATTATTCTCATAAATTATTATTAAATTACGGGGTATTACAGCAATGTCAATGTCATAGATATACAGGAAGGAATATGTTGGAGTTACACGACCAACTTCCTTGATCTTTACTTATTGGGGTTTGTATCTATTTTAGTGTCTAACACCTTTTCTTTCGAGCCTAGTTCTGCCCTTAACAATTAAGATAGGTACTTACTACTTATTGCTCCCACTGACTTCAAGAATTTCTACTTGATGAAGACTTATCTTCATATAAATTCCTAGTTAATCCTTCATAAGGGTTAACTTTATTGTGGTATTTGGTTGATCAAAATTTCTAACAAATTAATTTACCAATTTAACATTGTCATGTTCTTAATAACTTAAGTGCTTGATGACAAGTGTTTAGTTTGAGCAATAAGACTTTTGAACCATAGACGCATAGATGATATTATCAAAACATATTTTGACTAATCATTACTCTATTCATACTTCTTCACAAGAAATCATACATAGGTATGTTATGAATTTAAGATACTAATCTTATATGACATAGGACAACTCCTATGGAGTTCTATGGAATAGAACGATTCCTATGGAACTAGTCCATGCCCTATTTAAACGGTTCAATTGAGGGTTTAGAAAGAGATTCTATTTGTCGTTAGTAATAGTGGTTTAGCGGATACTCGTGTTACAATCGAATTGATATCGTATATTAATAGGAGAAATGATTAAGAGCAACAGAAAACAATGAAATAGTGGGAAAAGAAACAATCATCGTTAATATATGAAAACATTTTGACATGTTTTAGCATTTATATAATGACCTCCACCCAATTATATAAATGATTCCGAGATCCAAATCCATATTAACTTGGGCACGGGGAAACCGATACACCCCTCACTAATATAACTCGGTGGGTTAACTCTTTAACCGATTCTACAATTAGAACTCTCGGTCAATGAATTTACATTAAGTTCATATCTAGCCCAGAACATGAGACTAGTCTCCGTATCTGTTGAGTCCAACCAAATTTCGCGTGTAGTAACTTGTTATTACCCCACTTACCCGATGAAAAATGAAAGTACCCCGGGAAACGGAATCTACCCCAAATGTCAAGGGATTCATGCACTAATGAAAAAAACCCCTATTGCGTCAGTTGTGGATGGCCTTTTGCGTCGGTTTTCGATTGACGTATATCGAGGGGTCGTATTTGCTATGCGTCAGTTGTGAAACTGACGCAAAAAGTTCAACATTTGCGTCAGTTGTGCTTTGAAAACCGACGCAAAAAATTACCATTTGCGTCAGTTGTGTTTTAAAAACTGACGCAATAAATATGTACAACTGACGCAAATAGTTCAACATTTGCGTCAGTTCTTTATAGAACCGATGTATTTTCTTTATTTCTTGCGTCATTTGTTATCGTAACTGATGCAATTGATATTTTGTTCTAGGGCCAATTCACTTTTCTCATTTGTGTCATTTCTTTCAAGAACCGACGCAATTTATTAAAGCTTTTTATATATATATATATATATATATATAAATTTGTTGCCGAAAATACATAAAATCACAATCCAATTACCAAAAGTAAATTGTTCACTGCTCAATGAATACCAATGTTATTCAAATTAAAATCCAGTACATCATATACATTTCTTCAAATCCAATCACTAGTAGTGAACTAGCTACTTTACGAAACAATAATCATGTTATTCAAATTAAAATCGGTCTTATTCAAGAGCTTTTGGTAGTAGTGTTATTTAGCAGGGAGCGGCTTACATTTGCTCGATGCATCCTACTGAAGATATACACGCTAGACCTAGTGTTATAGGGGCTTAGGTGCGACATCTGCAAAAGCTCCAGTCTGAGCACTCGAGTGATCATAACCAGGTTAAGTGACATCTACTTCAGCTTCTAGAGCAGGTGCACTACTATAAGACCCATTTCCGGCTTTACATAATAAGTCCATCTGAGTTTGGATAAATATGACAACATGAGCCTGGTGTCAATACCCACTTAGCATTATAGCCTTCGACTTGTTCATAAGTAGGATTATGCTGTGTCAGGGCCACCGTCTTTTCATATGAGGAACGGGTTGGGACTAGCCATGCATACCTGGTTCACCATCATCTTTTCTTTAATGCGCTTGTCAGTATAGGCCTTATAATCAAACGGTTCTGCTAATGATTTTGCCTGCAATAACCACCAAACACAAGACCAAATAATCCCCTTATTAGTATTGGATCAAAGAACGAGAATAATAGAAGCTTAGAAGGGGTAATGTCATTGCATACATGATAAATATCCAAGAGTATGCACTGGCTATTTATTTTTAAAATGACAAAAGTAAACTAACCACATACGAGGGTTGAGTGCACAGGCAGCAACAATAGTGACTATATCTTACCTTTTTCTATAACAAGATTTAATCTCTCGAGTTCTTCTCTAGTCAAGAACTTGTAGTCATCATATATAGTTGTTTGGCCACTCTCTTCCAGCTCTTCTTGAAAATATAACCCATTTGTACAAATAGATCAGATATATAAGTAACAGTTAACACTCGCCACCCAAACGCATAATTTCAAGAACAAAAAGGATTACTAAGTACTACCAGATGAACAGGTAGAAATATTGAGTTGAAGTTACATATTAAATGCCAGTACGCCCAATATTTACTGTCATGTTCTCCAAATATGAACACCATTTGGGGGCAGGCCCAAGAGCAGGTATAAAGTATGATGGTATCTGGCTCGAGTCTAGAGCCCGTTCTCTAGAATTATATGGAATTGTCATTAGCAGGTTCACAAAGTTCACCACTATTCGTCTATCAAAATAAGCTGACAAAGAGGAGGGATCCATAATATGTTGAATTACATGACACAGACAACCAAATTATTCAACAACTGGTCAAATATTGATGTCAGGCCGACATTGAGCCATGGCTTGACCAACTATTATCATTTCCCACTCCATAAAATGTAGATGCATCTCTTTATACAAGTAAATTGCCTAATACTCAGTACAAGACATCTTGGACCAGCCAACCACAACCAAATATTTCATCAATAGTTTGACTGCTTGAGAAGGCATAGGGAATACTAAATACAAGTCTATCTCGACTAATTTGAGCAGACTGGTAAAAAGGCACTCGTGAATAGCAGGGAAAAAAAACATAAGTTACCAAACAGTTAACACTTCAAATGAGAAACACAGACTTACCGAAAATGGCACTTAGCAAGGTTGAGTAGAAAATATATGATCAACATTCAGCACATAAATATAAATGAAAGAAATAAGAAACTGAAACTTGCCATCCTTAAGCTATAAAATATTCGGTTTAGTTGGATATTCACCATTAGGTGAGGGAACAACCATCAGTTGTAAAGCATCAATATCATGTACCTGAGCAGTAAGTTGTGGTAACTGAGGGACTGCCTTTCTTAGCAAGATCTTCTGAAAAGGTAAGATTTTGAATTGAGTTTTCAGTTACCGAGTATTTTACCTGTCATACGACATTCAACGTGTCAAAAGTTCCAACATAACCACGATAAAGCTGATATTCTAATTTTGTCCAACAAAACAATAAAGTTGAACACTAAATTCAGCCATGTTGTTCTCTAAGTTTAGCCGACAATGAACCAAAGCTCTGTAATTAGCAAAATAAAAACAAGCTCAGACAAATTTTGATGAGCAGACACACTTGATCTGATATAGTTCCACAGACGAATAATCGTGGATGGACTGCTGGAGTAATGATGTACAGATGTTAAATTAGCAAATATAAGCCTATTTACATACATCCTACGTTCAAACAATCTATATATATGTATAGCTCACAAATATATGCCTTCTTGATACTTCGTCCATTTTCCAATTCAAAATGCTAGTAGTTTATTCATTGTTTTCCTCATATTTTGAACAAACGTTTGAAAATCAAATCAACGGGTGGGGCAGTAGAATATCCGGCATAAAAATTACTCCACAATTGGCGTTCATCATAAGCTAACATACAAGATTCAATGACTGACAATTACACCAAATTCTAAACCGATATCATTTAGGGGTGCATATTTGTAAAGAGTCAAGTTTATGTTCAAATTTCATGGACAAACACCATTAGCTGTGTAATTATAATTTTGAAACAACAGTTACAGTATCTGAAGTTGAATACATATTGAGAAGGTAGTAAATGTCTGATGACATTAAAATTTCAGGAGGAGAAGAATCTCCGCAATCAATCTGAAAACCGAGATAACCACAATATGAAGGACGGTTTTGTCCATCATAGAAAGGGTAGCTTAGGTTAAGGTTATTGTCGCCACACTAAAATGGCTATTACATTCCTCGTACTGGTCATTACTAGCTTCGACAAAGTAATGGAGTATTAACATATAAAAACTCCTTATTCAAACAAAATCAACACTGAATGATTACAGGGTTTACATAATTTGATTAGAAATTAGGAGGAAGAGTAATTACCTTTGCTGCTCATAAATCGTAAGAAAGCGCAATAATCAGCCCAGAAATCTCCATTCCAATTTCCTTCGCTGCTCGATTCGCCGATAAAATCATAACAAACCTCAATATAGATAGACATAATTATATCTGTATTGTACCACAATTACTGATTATGGTGGCGATTATTTAAAACCCTAGAAAAATGAGACGAATTAGGGGAAATGAGAGAAACGAAGTAAGTATAAAAAAATGAAGGGTTTAAAGAAACGATTTGTGAGAGATTGATTAATGGAGGCTGAAAATGAGAGATTTAAAACTCAATCGTACTATCAACAAAATCTCCATTAAACAACCATTTGATGATAAAACCCTAAATATTAAATACCAATATGAATCAAAATCTGAAAAAAAAAAAAAATCACATGAAAAACGAACCTGTGGTGGCAATCGAGCGTCGAGTGGTTGAGAGGCCAGGAAAGGGAGATCGATGAATCGGAAGTCTCAAGCTAGGAGAAACTACCGAAGGGATATGGGAATAAATAATTTACCCGAGAAGTAGCAGCAGGGCAGCGTGGTGGCGGTGGTGCGAGAGGAGCAGTAGGGGACAGTGGTGGTGGGACAATCGATAAGTAGCAGAAAAAGGGTTTGGTGATTGGTAGGAGCATTTAGAGTTTGGTGATGATAGAGATTAGAGGCTGCTAGTTTTGAGAGCGGAGATGTATGAGGGCTCTGAGTGTTTTTTTTTTTTTTATTAAATATCAGTTGCATCGGTTTCGATTAAAAAAGACGCATAAACATATTATCAAATACATCGGTTAAAGAAAACAACTGATGTATTTGATCAAATACGTCAGTTTTGCAGCATAACCGACGCAATTATTACGTCAGTTTATTTATAAAACTGACGCAAATAGCTTAACTAAAGGCAAAAAATGCATTCCCGCCAAAAGTAAGTACTTTTTACGTCGTGTTTTATAGAACCGACGTAATTCAAGTGACGCAATAGGGTTTTTTTCTACTAGTGATGGGTCCTACTATTTGGAAAGGCTAATCTCAATTTTAAATATGTGAGAGGTCATGTCAATTTATTATCTATCACTTTTAAGTGTACTATATTAGTGAACTAATGATAATTATAATCGACACGGTCGAAAAAACGATATTTATATAAAAATGCATGTGATGTTAATGGCGATTTGGCAATGCATGTAACATATAAAGAAAAATGCAAAGCAATAAATAAATTTCCTAATATGGCCTTTCCTAAAAAATAAAATCAAATAATCTATTACAAATTCGAAAACCAACTCCTTTGGTTCCTAGAATCTTCACATGGCACGCCTTCCAAAAAACTCCGTCTTGTCGAAACACCTTCCAAATGGCACCATCTTGAAGGAATTCCGGAATAACAAATATAATAAAATATATAGCTATTCCTATTATACATTTGTAATATGAAAAACTAGTAAAAATAAAAGTGATACGAGATCACATTAAAATTACAATCGAACCGGTATTCCCTTACATTACGGGTAATACCGATTAAAACTAAAGCCATACTAAGATAAAATTACATAATTCAAAATTATAAAATATGACATTCATCAATGAAAATGCAGCATAAATATATGTGTCTAACATGCCAAATTAATGTGCCAAATTGCCCTACTTAAATCTTATATCTTATAAAATCCGGTTTTATGGAAATGCGTGATAATAACTTATTAAAATCACAAATCAATACTTAAATCAAATTTAAGCCCAAGTTAATTATCCTAACCTTCTTAGTACTCAAAAATTAGTCTTCACTAAACCTTTGACAATAATTCAACTTGGTTTTGTATTATTGCTTATTTAAACTTCTTTTAATCATAATAATTTTGAAATAATTCCCAATAATTCATAAAAATTCTGAAAAATTAAAAATCACATTTTTGTAAATACTGAAATATTACCAAGATTCAAAAAACTCAATAAAATTTGCCTACAAAATATTTATAATTTCTCCATTAATAAATCGTATAAATCATAACTTTTACCATTTAATTCAAATTAAACATAAATATTATTGAAAAAAATCAAAATCAAAATTTTTAACATTCGTAATTATTTCAAGAACCTGGAAATGGTAAAAGTTTAACCAAAAATTTGGAATTAATTTTTATGACTAATAAAGTTGCCTTTTATCTATTTTATCACATAAAAATCAATAAACATACCAAATCAATCAAAATTAATCATGCAAATTTAGATCTGATGTCCATATTATATATAAAACATTAGGGAAAATATTCATGCCATAAAATTCATTTTAGCTATTTTTGCTAAAAATAGTCACTATTTATATTATTTTAACTATTAAAATTATAAATCATGGATAATAAATCACATTTACCTCAAATTTTACATACAATCTGCAAAATATGCATGTGACATCATATTCAAATTTCATGGTCTGTTTCGAAGTATAATTATTGTTAGTCATTTAACCTCCAATTATATCATTTTTATCACATAAAAATTATAAATCATACAATATTAATCACATTAATAAGAAATTTTACATAAAATAAGTACAATATGCATGTGAGGTCATACTAAAAAATCATGGTCAGTAGTGAAGTTTAACTATTTTTAGTAAATAAAAGTTCATTTTACTCAATAAAATGTAATTATTTCACTAAAAATCATTAAAATAAGAAATAATCATCCATAAATCATCAATATGACCTAAAAATATTTTAGAACCAGAATATATTACATGCAAAAAATTTCGTGGCTTTATCCTTATAAATCACAAATTTTAGTTTTAATTAAGTTACATTTAACTCGGAAAAACCAAACCGATTATGCATGCACCACCAAAGCTCTGATACCAATTGTTAGGTTCAATAGATTTTATAAATAATTAATAATTTGTGTCATGTGGATCTAGTTGCATGCATAACAAAAGGAACAAAAATGAGGAGAAAAAGATATTTCTTACATACAATATGGATCGAAATATTGGGAACAAATAAGGACACCTTCCTTATTTGTTCTTGAGCTTAATATTAGGATTATCTTCCAAAACCCAAGCTCCGTATTAGGAACTCTCCTCTTAGTGGCACCAAGACTATCCCTCAATATTAATATTATCATTAACTAGATAATAATACTAATTACCTTAAATATAAATCTAATATTAGGATTATTACTACACTAGTAATATGTGAGGTTTATTAGATTTGTCAACAATTTTGTACTAAAACTATTTTTAGAGAGTTTAGAGAGATGAGCATAAAAAATGATAAGAATAATGAATGATAGCAGAAATAAGAACAACTTCCTCTTATTCCATCAAGGGGGTGCCGCTTTTGATGAGTGCCCAAGAGCCAATGCATGCCCCTCTTACATTTTGCTCATACCCAAAATCATAGGTTTGCATGGCTAGCTTTTAGGGTAATGATGTGGTCTATTTTATGATTAAAATAAAACACCCACTCACCCCTTAAACATCCAATTTTTCGGCCCATTTCATAAAATGGAAATCAATTTTATTTTGTCAAATGTCAATTGTCACACACAACATGTCACATGTAGCATGTAACATGTAATTAATTATATTAATGCATATTTAACAATTAAATATCATTATATAAATTAAACAAATTACATATTATAAATTATATATTAATTCATAATAACATGTGTATAAAATGGTGTTGGAGTAAGTGTCCTCGACAATAATGCGATCACATGTTTAAATCTCATAATAAGAATGCATGAGGGAAAATAATATTTTATTGTCAACTGATGCACACTAATCGGTAATGATTGACTAACTAGAGTTTGACATTACTGTCGTATGACGGTGGTGATAAGTTAATCCCTTAAGGTCATACCTCTAGGGTAACACTTTTAATTGATTAATTAATTAGTTGTATGTTGATACAAGTTAATTAATTCCTTAAAATTGAACAAATGATTTTGTGAGTAAGAATACGTATCTTATTGTAATTCGATTAATTAAGATTCGTACTAAGTAATTAAATTATTTTATTACTTAGGTTTTATTATTGTTTATGAAATAATTAAAATAAGAATGAATGGTTTATTATAAATACAAGTAGTTGTGATTTATAATTCCATGACCCATTTTAAGTACTTGTAATTGTGAATTACTAGTTAATTTTGTATGTGATTTATTTTGTTTATATATAATGATTTTTAATAAGTTAAAAATGCATTATCTAATTACATGTCTAGTAACATGTCCAATATGTCACACTATAAAAATTGACAATTGACAAACTTAAAATGGACCCATTTTATCTACATTGTGCCGTGTAAATGGAGGGTGTAAGGGTTGGTTGTGTTTTGTTCTATTAATTAGAGGGAACATAATGATGCCCTACTAATCATAGGCTTGCATGCCTAAATCTTGAGAAGAACAAATTTGCAAATGCATTGGGCATCCTACCCAAGACCACCCGGCCACCCATATGAAGTGGAGTTTTCTCTTCTTTTTCATTCTCGATAATTCATCCTAATAAGATTATCACATTGATAATAAAACCTCTCTCTAATTGTTTAGAAGAAAAAAAAAAGGAAGAACTCCCAAATCTCTAATATTATTCCACCATTACTAGAAGTAGTAAACTATAATATTAGTATCAATTTTAGGACACTTATACTAATTTCTAGTAACAAATTAGTAAAAGTATTAAGTGGGTTATCTTGGTACAAATCCTTGAGGAGTAGATTCCATTATTGAATCTAAGATTTTCTTGGAGCACTAGTATTTTCTTAAGAAGACTAATTTGGAAGGTGTCCAAATTAGTATACCCATTTCGGCCCTCATTGTAAGTAGATCGGTTTTCTTCTTACTTTGCATTTTATTGTTAAGCATGCATAAGATCTTGTTAGTTTATGACTAAACTATATTTATAAAGTTATTAGAAGTGTCTAATAAGAGGTTTATGAATCTTACAATTGGTATCAGAGCAATAGTTGTTGCATGCATAATCGGTCATTGTTTTTCCGAGTTAAAATGTTAACATATAAAACTTGAAATTTGTGATTTATGAGGATAAATACCACGAAATTTTTTGCATGAATAAAATTCTGGTCCTAAATTTATTTTAGGTCATTTTGATGATTTATGGTATATTATTGCTCTTTAATATGATTTTTGTATTTTTATTACATTTTATTGAATAAAATGACACTTAAAATACTAAAATTAGCTAGACTATGGTTCTGACCTTGAAATTTTTACACGACCTCACATGCATATTTTACACATTGTATGTAAAATTTCGTATAAAATGGTTTTATATTGCATGATTTATGATTTTTACATGATAAAAATTGATTAAATAGAGGTATTTTGGTTAAAAATGGTTAGACTTCGTTTATGCTCATGAAATTTTAGTATGTTGTCACATGCAATATTTACACACTGTATGTAAAGTTTGAGATAAAATAGTTTTATTTTGCATGATTTATGATTTTTAGATGTAAAAATCACATAAATAGTGACTATTTTAGCAAAAATAGCTAAAATGGATTTTATGGCATGAAATTTTTTCTCAATGTTGTATATATGATATGAACATCAGATCTAAAGTTTTATGTCAAATTTCGTTTGATTTGGATGATTATTGATTTTTATATTGTAAAATTGATAAATAGCAACTTTAAATAGTCATAATTGTAAATTCGATTTTTGGGCTTGAAAATTTGTCATTTCGAGGTTCTAGAAATTTATATAGAAAATTCAAAATTTTAAATTTTGATTTTTACATAATTTTATGTTTAATTTGAAATTAAGGAGTTAAAGTTACGTATTATGCGATTTATTTGTGAAATAAGTTGAATATATTCTATGGGCAAATTTTTATTAAAATTTTGGATGTTGGGAATTTTCCAGAATATACAAAATTATGATTTTGAAATTTTCGAATTTTTAGGACTTATTGGGAATTATTTCTTTATTATTATGAATAAAAGTGTTTAAAGAGCAATAATAAGATATCAATTTGGATTATTGTCAAATATTTAGTGAAGACTAAATTTTTGAGTCCTAATAAGGTTGGGGTAATTAACTTGGACATAGATTTGATTTATGTAATATTGTGTGATTTTAATAAGTTAATAGTCCTTAAATAATTATAAAAAAGATAGAAGCTGTGTGTAGGGACTTTTTATGCCATGACAAGGAGTCTAAAACTAGTCCTGCATTGGTGGCTTGGGAACAGATTTGCAGACCCAAGAAATATGGAGGACTGGGTTTGAAAAAGTTGCATCTATGGAATTTGGCGTCTATTGCAAAATATGTGTGGTGGATTGAGAGTAAGGCTGGCCATCTTTGGGTCAAATGGGTACATGCCATCTACATCAAAGCTGGAGAGTGGCATTCTTATAAACCTACTCTTAATTCTAGTTGGTCATGGAGAAAGTTGTGTCAAGTGAAGGAGAGATTTTTGCCTTTGCTTCAGTCTGGGGATGGTTTACAGGGAGGATATACTGTTAGTCAGGGATATAGCTGGTTACAGCCTGCGGTTGAGCAGGTGGATTGGGCTCCATGGATTGTGAATAACTGGCTTGTACCTAAGCATGGGTTCATAAGCTGGTTGGCTGGGCAGCATCGTTTGCTGACACAAGATAGGCTTCTTAGGATGAAGATAATTCAAACTAATACTTGCTATTTGTGTGGGCAAGGTCATGAAGAGCATTCCCATCTGTTTGTGAGGTGTGTTTATAGCAGCACATGTAAGAATCTGGTTTCTGATTGGTGCAAGGAGAAGTTGCCTGAGCAAGATTGGTGTGAATGGTGGATAAAGAGCAGGTATAGAAACATCAGTAAAAAGAAGATTATGGGACTGATTCTTGCTGCATTAATCTACCATATTTGGGCTGCTCGAAATACTTGCCGAGTGGATAGGTTTTTGAGTAGGCCTGAGGTTTTATTGAAGAAGATAAAGAATGATGTAAGAAGTAGAATTAAAAATTGTAGTTTTAAAAGTCATAGTAGAGGTGTGGTAATGTGGACTGATCAGATGTTGGTGTCATAAAGGAACAGCTCCCTTGTAGTTGATCCTTAAGTTTGTATGGTTGGAGATTTGATTTTAATGACAAGCTTACATTATCCCAAAAAAAAAAAAAATAAGTTAATAGTCACAATTATCCATAAAACCGGACCGAATATACGATATTAGCTTAAATAGGGCGATTTGGCACATCACATGGCATGTTTCATACATATATTAATGCTGCATTTTTATTATGATTGTCATATTTTAATTTATATATAATTTTGAATTATGTAATTTGTACGTAGTATGGCCTTAGTTTTTAATTGATATTCCCAAAATGAATGGGGATATCGATTCGGTTGTAATTAATGTGATCTCGTATCACTTTTATTTTATTTTATTTTTATTTTTCTTTTTATAATGTATAAAGTAGAAAAGCTATGTAATTTATTTATCCTAGAGATCCTTAAAGACGGTGTCATTCGGAAAGGCGTTCCGATAAAGACGGTGTTGCCTTTGAGTGCGTGCCAAATGAAGTTCAAAGGACCAAAGGAGTTAGTTTCCGAATTTGTAAAAAGTTTATTAGATTTACTATTTTAGGAAGACCATACTAGGATTTTATTGCTTTGCTTTGCATTTGTTTTGTATGTTTGCATGCATAGCCAAATCGCCATAACTTCAAATGCATATTACTTTATCGAGTCATCGACCGTGTCAATTATGATTATCGTAGTTCACCGTTTTAGTTCACTTAAAATGAGATAGATAATAAATTGACAAGACCTCTCACTAAATAATAATTGAGAATTAGCCTTACCAAATAGTAGAACGATGAGTCCCAATTTCATAAGGAAGTAGGCTCGGCTCACCGGGGTGTTAACCCTGTTACGTTGGGTAAGTGGGTAGTAAATTATTATTACATCGAAATTTGGATTGAGCTCAACGGAAGTATTCGTGACCTTAGCCGCATGTGTTCCGGGCTTAAGATAAATATTAAAGTAATTTTATCGACCGAGAGTTCTAGAAGTATAATGGATTAAAGTGTTAATCCACCGAATTATATTGATTAGGGATGAATCGCTCACCGTGCCCTAGTTAATATGAATTTGGATCTCGGGATCATTTATAATAGTTGGGTAGAGGTCACTATATAAATGCTTAAAACTTGTTTAAAATGTTTACAAAAATTATTAAAAAACGAGAAGTGTTTATTAATTTCCTTCACTTCTTTTTGTAGTCAATATTGTTTTCTCAATTGCAATGGCAACTCCAAATTCATCCACCAACACTAGCTCGAACATTCTCACCAATGTTTCTTGGCTCCGATCCTTCATGGATCGATGTAAATTAGAAAAGAATGGGTCCAATTTCGCCGATTGGGACGCACAACTTCGCTTGGCCGCGAAGGGTGACGACAAGCTTCGTTACCTTACCGAGGCCTCTCTCGCCGAACCTACCGCTAGGTCTACTCCCGCCGCTAGGCAAGCCTATGAGACTTACCAAAAGGAGTCGGGCGCGATAAAAAATGTATTGATCTTTTCAATGGAGGCCCAACTCCAAAGAAGTGCTATAAAGATTAGCACCGCATATGAGATCTATACGAAACTTGTGACCATGTTTTCCCAAGCTCCGAGGATCATTCAATATGAAGCGGCATCCGCATTCTTCGATCTCAACATTAAGGAGGGCGAAAACGTTAGCTCTCATGTGCTCAAGTTGATGGAGCATGTTGAGACTTTAAAAATGCATAAGGTAGATATTTCCGAGGAACTCATCATTGACCGAATTCTTCATTCCTTGAACAAGGTTAAGGCATATGTACAATTAAGGGTGATTTTTTATATGCAAAATTTGAAAGTTTCCCTCGATGAATTTCACAAAATGCTTGTGCAAGCCGAGAGGGACATGGGGCTAAGTGTTAGCACCACCAAGGATGTGCTCAACCTTAATCATAAGAGCAAAGGGTATTTTAAGAATGGTGGCAATAAGGGAAAGAAGCAAACTCCCTACAAGAACAAAAGAAAGGCTTGCGAAGCTAGCTTCTCTAAGACCAAGAAGGGTGCCCCTTCCGGGGACAAATGCCACTATTGTAATGGTGTTGGGCATTGTAAGAGGAATTGTCCAAAGTACCTTGGCGATATCAAAGCTGGAAAAGTTGTTCCAGTAGGTAAATAACTATCCCTATCTTTTATGTTTCAATCTCAACTTTGGTATTTTGATACAAGTTGTGATTTTACCCTTTTTATTGTACTTAGGGCATCCGAGCAAGGACAAGGGCAAAGAAAAGCAAGCCTTGAAGATATTGAGGGAAGCTATATGTAGCCGCCTATGGTACTAGATCTATGGAAGCTAGGGCTTACTTTGTCTTTATTTTCATGTTGTATTTTGAAATTTTAGAACTATTTTGATTTTCTCGTTCGACTTGGAAATTTGTTTTCTTTAAACAATGGTTGTATTTTGGATATTTGTGACTTGGTTTCCAACTCAAGTCACTCACTTTATCGTATCGTTTGTTCTAAAATTTGTCATCATACACTACTTGCATCTAGAAACATAAGATTATCGACTTAAATTGATCAAATAGACAATTATAATGATTGAATCATTATATATCCATAAGCTATGAATTCCATTCTCCTTATGCCATTGTTAATAAAAGTAACAACTTACTTATATAACATCAATTATAAAGTTATGTTGAGCTATTGAACTCACATATTAGGGAACTAAAATGTATTTACAATATGCCTCAAATAGGTGTGGGTTAATATCCGTATACTACCCTTCGAATTAAGGATTATAACGTAAAATTTATATGTAGTTTATAGTCATAAAACGAAAAACATAAAGAAACGATAAAGATATAGAAATAACCTTCGGTCCTAGTGCAAAAGGCAATGAGAGATCAAGTTAGATCCCCTCCTAATCGTTGCACCCAAGATGTCCGAGTAATGCCCTTGTGCTAGAGAGAATCCCCTAATTGCCTTGCAATATCGAGGGGATTGTTTTTTTTGAGTTTGTGTTGGATGAGAGATCCGGAATTCAGGAGGCACAATTCCCAAAAACCCTAATTTTTGATTAGCAAATGAATTAGGTTAGACAAAAGGAGAAGACTCCCCTTTTGTCTATGAGAGCCTCGGCCAAACCGAGTGAGAGGAGCCCAAATGGGCTTTTCATTTTCTCTTCACTTAAACTCGTGGTCCGGTCCATGACTCGCTAAGTGTATATGACGCGGTTTCATTATAAACTGTTATCGGTTATCGGAAATTAAGGCATCAACTAATAATACGGGTTAGTTGAATTATTAATACATGTCCGACAAAACAGTATTGTATAATTATATTCAATATACATTTAATTAAATATAAAACACTTATATTTAATTTTACGAATCTTGGTTAATTCGCCTTTAGCCCATGATATTTAATCCGTATTAAATATAAGATCTCAACATCACATTTTGACTAATTATTAGTCAAATAACTCAGACTAACTGGTTAGTCAAAATTGGCATCTACATGACTGTATTTTCATACCGTCACATCACTCAAACGTATCCTATAGGTGTGACTTTTAGGGACCAGTTGATCACCGCCATCAGTATGACAATAACGTCAAACTTATCTAGCAAGCCAACCGTTATTGATAAACGTGGATCAACTGATAATAATACCAAAAGTATGCCCTTTGATCCTTTTAGAGATTTATAAGTCCTTGCACTAACTGTTAAGGACACCAACCCCAACAAGCTCCCACTTGTCCGTACAAGTGTATGTGCAATGACGTTATCCGCACTAACTGGAGGGCACAAGCTCCAACAAACTCCCACTTGTCCGTACAAGTGTATGTGCGATAACCGATTCTCATATTCATTTAAAATTTCTCCCACTCAATGTAAAACAATTTGCAGATCTGGATCCACAAAGGTCGTATTTTACAATCGATCTGTATCTAGAGTGGTTTCCCCGACTAGAGAGTAACTTAACCGATAAAACGAATCCGTATCCGAGCATGGCCATGCATTTCGATTCTGACTCCTCGAGTGGCCCCGAGAAATATCGAGTACCGATAAAGGCTGAATATTTCCTTCAACTCGAACTCCTTCCGATCCGAGCACGCATGAAATGACCAGAAACAATCTACTTGGCCCCCTGTTACGGATGAACGTGAGAAAGAAACCAAAGTCACCCAAAATCTGCCTTAGTCTCAAGAGACAGTCGATAGTCAAAAGAATCGACTCTTAGGATCACCATGGAGGTCCTATCCACGACCGGGCACCGAATGTTATAAAACATTTAGGACTCCACGTCGTTGTCACAATTGTGTACTACGAAATATTCGTATAAATTGCCTCTGTGATTGGTCAGTCAACCTGTTGACTTATGGCTAGTTGAACCCACCATCAACCAACGTCACAAAATAATTGCCAGAGTTATCAGCTCATGTGGGCAATTAAGGACTGAAAAATATAATGTTCGTTCAGTTCACTTTGTGGTGTTCAAAATTTGTCGTACAAATCCACATGAAAAACAAAATATATATATAAAATATCAAAACGATGATGTCGTATAGAGTACAAAAGGGAATGAATCTAATCCATAAAAGAGTACTACAACTTAGGAACACGTTTAATTCCCATGGAATTAACGTGCCCTTCATGCTTATCTTGTCGTAATGCTTTAGTGAGAGGATGCGCTATGTTGTCATCGTAGCAATCTTTTCTATCACTACGCCTTTTGCTCCACGTAATCCCGGATTAGATGAGCTTTCCGTTGTACATGTCTAGACTTGTTGCTAGACTTTGGCTCCTTAGCTTGGAAGATGGCACCACTATTGTCGCAATAGATGGTGATCGGGTCATTCGAACTAGGCACTACGGATAGTCCATGTAAGAATTGACGCATCCATATCGCTTCCTTTGTAGCTTCAGAAGCGGCATAGTACTCGGACTCGATCGTAGAATCTCTGAATCTGTTTGCTTGGAACTCTTCCGGTGATGCAGCGCCATTAAGAGTAAAAACGAATCCGATCGAGATTTCGAGTCATCTCGATCCGTTTGGAAGCTAGCATCTGCGTAACCCGTTGCGCATAGCTTTTGCGGGCCTCCATAAGTCAATGCCCAATCTTTAGTCCTCCGTAGGTACTTAAGAATGTTCTTGACAGCCAACCAATGTGATTCACCTGGATCTTTGTTGGAATCGACTTGTCATACTCAATGCATATGCCACGTCGGGACGTGTGCATATCATGGCATACATGATTGATCCTATAGCCGAAGCATAAGGAATCCGTGTCATGCGCTCTTTCTCTTCGGTGTCTCTCCGGTGCACGAGACTTGCTCAAATGCACCCCTGGAGACATAGGAAGGAACCCCTTCTTGGAGTTAGTCATCTTTGAATCTCTCTAGGACTTTGTCTATGTAAGACTCTGACGAGAGATAGCATCCGTCGTGATCTATCTCGATAGATACGGATGCCTAGAATTCTTTGTGCCTCTCCCGGATCTTTCATCTGGAAATGGTTTTTCAACCATACTTTCACCGAAGTTAAGAGAGGTATGTCATTCCCAATCGGGAGTATGTCGTCAACATACAATATTAGGAAGACAATCTTGCTCCCACTCGACTTGATATATAGACATGGTTCCTCGACCGATCGAGTAAATCCATTCTCTTTTATCACTTGGTCGAAGCGATGATTCCAACTCCTTGATGCTTGCTTAAGTCCATAAATGGAACGCTTAAGCTTGCTCACTTTCTTAGGATGTCTTTGGATCAATGAAACCTTCGGGTTGTACCATGTACAACTCTTCCTCCAAAAAGCCGTTTAAGAAGGCGGTTTTCACGTCCATTTGCCAAATTTCATAGTCATGAAAAGCGGCAATCGCTAAGATAATCCGAATGGAACGCATCATGACTACGGGTGCAAAAATCTCATCGTAGTGCAAACCTGGCACTTGGGTGAAACCTTTAGCAACTAGTCGTGCTTTGTAGATATCTTGTTGACCTTCCACAGAATGCTTTATCTTGTAAAGCCATTTGCATTGAAGGGGACGAACCTTAGCAGGTAAGTCAACTAGATCCCACACGTTGTTCTCATACATGGAGTCCATCTCGGATTGCATGGCCTCAAGCCATAGCTTTGAGTCAGAACTGGTCATGGCACCTTTATAGGTTGCGGGTTCACTACTCGTTAAGAGTAGAATGTCATCTATGTCATGTTCCTCGACCGGACCAATGTATCATGCGGAGGAATAGAGACTCTTCCCGACCTCCTAGGTTCCTCGGGAATATTTACCGCAGCCGGGATTGAAGGAATTGGTTCCTCCAATGGTTGCTCGGTGTTTGGTTTTGGAATCTCCGACAGGTCGAAGGTTCTATCACTCTTTGCATTCTCGAGAAATTCCTTCTCTAAGAATGTCGCACTAGCGCGACAAAAACACGTTGTTCGGTTGGCGAATAGAAGTAATGACCACGTGTTCCTTTAGGATAACCTATAAAGTATGTCTTGACCGATCGCGGGCCGAGCTTATCTTTAGGTCTCCACTTGACATAAGCCTCGCAGCCCCAAACCCGTATAAAGGACAAGTTAGGGACCGTTCCCTTCCATAGTTCATATGGAGTCTTGTCAATGACTTTAGACGGACTTCGGTTAAGTATTAGAGCGGTGACAAAAGAGCATAACCCCACAACGAGTCGGGCAACACCGTGTGACTCATCATGGATCGAACCATATCAAGTAGTGTTCGATTTCTCCGTTCGGACACACCATTCAGTTGAGGTGTTCGGTGGAGTTAAGCGTAGGGCGATCCCACGGTCTTTAAGGTGTTGATCAAACTCGTGAGAAAGATACTCGCCACCACGATCTGAACGTAGTGTTTTTATCTTTCTACCAAGTAGGTTCTGTACCCTATTTTGGTATTCTTTGAATTTCTCAAAGGATTCACTTTTGTGCTTCATTAAGTAGACATAGCCATATCTACTTAAATCATCCGTGAAAGTGATGAAATACCTATAGCCTTCTTGTGCGGTGATTGACATAGCACCACATACATCCGTGTGTGTGAGCCCTAATAGGTCAGCAGCGCGCATTCCAACACCTTTGAAGGAAATACGAGTCATCTTACCGATGAGACATGATTCACACGTGCCAAATGATTGAAAATCAAAGGCCGAGATAGCTCCATGTTTAATGAGCTGTTTTACGCGTTTCTCATTTATGTGTCCCATACGGCAATGCCATAGATACGTTTGATCTTTGTCACCAACCTTTAACTTTTTATTCATTACGTGTAATATTTCGGTGGTCCGATCTAAAACATAAATTCCATTCATGGAGGCGCCTTGCCATAAATCATATTGTGTAAAGAGAAAATGCAAGTATTATTCTCAATTACAAATGAAAAACCAAGTTTGTCAAGTGCAGAAACTGAAATAATGTTTTTCGAAAGACTGGGTACATAATAGCAATCATATAATGATAACTCAAATCCGCTAGGAAGCTGGATCACATATGTTCCCCTCGAGACGGCAGCCACTCTTGCTCCATTCCCGACATGCAGGTCAACCTCACCCTTTACGAGAGGCTTGAGATTTCGGAGGCCCTGCACATGATTACACAGATGAGAACCACAACCAGTATCAAGTACCCAAGTTCCGTAACTTGCGTGGTTAATCTCAATCATATGAATAAAAGTAGAAGGAGAAGACATACCAACAGGTTTAACGCGACCTGCTTTTATGTCCTCATGATAAACAGGACATGTACGCCTCCAATGCCCAGTCTTGTGGCAATGATGGCATTCCATGTTTTCGGTCTTGCTCTTTGTCGCGCCTGATGAGTTACTTGCCTCACCAGGCCCACTCTTACCTGATCCCGACTTCTTAAACTTCGGTTTGCCTAGTGCTAGGCCTGGCTGAACTTTGCCCTTACCCTTGCCCTTGTTTGACACAACGAGAACATCCTGTTTCATGCTCCCACTGAACTTCATGTCCTTCTCGGTCTGTACGAGGAGGGAGTGCAGTTCATGGGGAGTTTTCTTCAAATCATTCATATAGTAATTCGCTCTAAATTGCGAATAACCATCGTGGAGTGAGTGAAGTATGCGGTCAATAACAATGTTCTCGCTGATCTTACAATCAAAGGTCTCCAACTTCTCGACATTCTCAATCATCTTTGAGAATGTATGGGCTAACTGTTGGTTGGCCCTTTCGAGTCTCGCATCAAAGAAGCGAGTGGTAAGCTCATAGGTCACGATTCTCGGTGCTTTTGAGAATTCCCTAGTGAGTGTAGTGAAAATCTTGTTTGCACTTTGAGCTATGAAACGTTTCTGCAAATTGGATTCCATTGCAAAAATAAGTACGTTCTTTACCGCACCCGCTTCCATGGCGAAATCGTTATACTTGTCGATTTCGTTAATTTCAGCCGTGGGGCCTGGGTTTGGTGGGATGGGCTCAATCAGATATTTGAGCTTCCCATCGGCAATGGCGGCATTCCGTAATGCCGCCTCCCGTCCGTGAAGTTTGATCCATCATTCTTGATCGAGTAGGCGATTCATCCGATCCATGAAGATCCGAAGCCAGGACTCACGGTCCAATGTGACACTTGGCATTGGGTCGTCCTCACGGCCTTGACCATTATGTTATTAGCAGTTTAAATGTTCGTGTTCTACACTGAAAAAGGAAGAAAAACAAAACGAAATAAGCAACTCATCGAGGTGATTTAAGTCTATTTAAAATTCATTTTAAACATGTAGACTCTCGCACTTGCATAATTGATCTCCCTCAAGAATGATACAAGTGATCCCAAGACTCAATTTCTGTAAATTGATAAGCCAACTGTTTAGCTAATTCTTCCGGAAGAACTCTTGGTCGATAGATTTCCGTAAATCTTATCTATAGTCCACCACAGTCACAGGATCGTACGAGTGACCATAGTGTTGAGATAAAATAGGTCAATCGGTTCCAACTTACCCGACGTAGAAGGGGTCATATTATGCCTACCGACGAAGAAGGGACTCATTGGAGTTTGACCTATAAAGACTATTCTCAATTTTTGTTTATACGAGGAAGATCCCATCAACTAAATTATAATTCATATTAAGTGAACGAATAACTAGCGTTTGCGTGAATGAATTAATTTGGGTGATGGCTTAAAATCGTGTGACATGCGAATGTCAAAGAAAACTAACTCGTGACCTCTATATGTGTCAGTTTTCATGCAATAATTAGGTGGTTTGGTTTTTAGGCGGAAAATGATGCATACTATCGTTACAATAAAATAAATAAATGAATGCAATACGTAAATAAAAATTTCCTAGTGTGGCCTATCCTAGTAAAAAGAACAAAATACAACTTTGGAATCCACCGTTGGACCCGAAAAGCTTGTCTTGGTGTTCCATCTTTGTCCATGTAGCGGGAGTGAGCATCCGGTCTCCATCTTTAGTCTTCTCAAAAATTACAATTTAAAATTTACAAATATAAACCTATTTACATTCTAAATAAAAACTGCAATTAAAAGAAATAAAATGGAGATACGAGATCTCTAAATACAACCAAGACCGTGTTCCATCATTACGGTAACACGTTCTACTAAGGCCACACTAAGTTACAACTGTTTGCAAAATAATTAAATACGTAATTAAAAGGCATTCAAAACATTCAAAATATAAAGAAGAACGATAAATTAAAATGCATCAACTAAAAATTAAATTTATTCGTGACATAATTCCGTAATTATGTTAAATTTTTATCCAAACCACCAAAGATAATTAAAATTACATGACAGAACCGCTTTAGTTAAGTTAATTTTAATCCGAGATAATCCGTTACAATAAATCGTTTTAAAGTAACTTTAATTTACGTGGGTGAACCGTTTCACTAACAAGCGAGAGCATAAAAAACGTTTTATGCATTAAAAAGGGCCGAAAAAAAAAACAGAAATTTTTTTTTTTTTTTTCTTACTGTACTGCTGTGCGTGAACAGTACCAGTACCCCAAATTTTTTTATTTTTTTTTTTTAAATGCTGTAAAAAAAACGGGAGCATCAAAAAGCAAAAAAAAATTTTACACGGCTCAAAACGTGAGCAATGAAATATCAAAACAAAACGGTTTGATAAAACACAATTGCAATTTTAATCTAATCCGTATAGAAATCATACTACAAATGTTAATCTTCAACATATTGCAATAATTATCGGTTAAGATTACAACATGTGAAGAACGATTGAAAACAAGAGATCAAACGATCTAACAAAATTTTGTGGCACGCAAATCAATGCAATAAAAACAGAAAACAGGCCGTGTACAGTGAAGGCCACACGGTTTTCATAAAAAAAAAACAGATTTGCCGAAAAAAAAAAATTGCCACACGAAATTTTATGCA
The DNA here is from genome assembly GCF_048544455.1 of Silene latifolia. Lineage (NCBI taxonomy): Eukaryota > Viridiplantae > Streptophyta > Magnoliopsida > Caryophyllales > Caryophyllaceae > Silene > Silene latifolia. Next base: position 61,387,610 of record NC_133526.1, on the reverse strand, counting down.
ATTATTTTGACCGATCTTTAACATATAGCGATGAATATCGATTACATAGACAATATGTAAAGATCAAAAAGTAAACAATCATCACCGTGTAAACTAGACACGGATCCCAAGGCACAAAACAACAACAAAACGCAGCAAAAAAAAAATTATTGCCGAGAAAAAAAAAATTTGTGCCGTGACAAAATTTTACCCAAAATTCATCGTTTCAACAATCGTTTGATGAAAAACACATATAAAAATTTACGTGGCCTCGCTCTGATACCACTTGTGGGTTAATATCCGTATACTACCCTTCGAATTAAGGATTATAACGTAAAATTTATATGTAGTTTATAGTCATAAAACGAAAAACATAAAGAAACGATAAAGATATAGAAATAACCTTCGGTCCTAGTGCAAAAGGCAATGAGAGATCAAGTTAGATCCCCTCCTAATCGTTGCACCCAAGATGTCCGAGTAATGCCCTTGTGCTAGAGAGAATCCCCTAATTGCCTTGCAATATCGAGGGGATTGTTTTTTTTGAGTTTGTGTTGGATGAGAGATCCGGAATTCAGGAGGCACAATTCCCAAAAACCCTAATTTTTGATTAGCAAATGAATTAGGTTAGACAAAAGGAGAAGACTCCCCTTTTGTCTATGAGAGCCTCGGCCAAACCGAGTGAGAGGAGCCCAAATGGGCTTTTCATTTTCTCTTCACTTAAACTCGTGGTCCGTTCCATGACTCGCTAAGTGTATATGACGCGGTTTCATTATAAACTGTTATCGGTTATCAGAAATTAAGGCATCAACTAATAATACGGGTTAGTTGAATTATTAATACATGTCCGACAAAACAGTATTGTATAATTATATTCAATATACATTTAATTAAATATAAAACACTTATATTTAATTTTACGAATTAACTGGTTAATTCGCCTTTAGCCCATGATATTTAATCCGTATTAAATATAAGATCTCAACATCACATTTTGACTAATTATTAGTCAAATAACTCAGACTAACTGGTTAGTCAAAATTGGCATCTACATGACTGTATTTTCATACCGTCACATCACTCAAACGTATCCTATAGGTGTGACTTTTAGGGACCAGTTGATCACCGCCATCAGTATGACAATAACGTCAAACTTATCTAGCAAGCCAACCGTTATTGATAAACGTGGATCAACTGATAATAATACCAAAAGTATGCCCTTTGATCCTTTTAGAGATTTATAAGTCCTTGCACTAACTGTTAAGGACACCAACCCCAACAATAGGTCACTAAAAGTTATCATGTGTAATATTTTCCTCCTTTACTATCATAAGTACAAAGTTGTTTGTAGCTCATAAACTATCTTTGAAGAAAATACATGTATTTTTCTAAAGATAGAGTGGGAGAAAATTTAGCCACAAACATTGACTAGATGGGATCTACGTGAGGAGACCAAATGAAGATGTTCTTAGGTATGGGATCTACGTGAGGAGACCAAAAGAAGATGTTCTTAGGTTAGACTCTTGACGTGAGGAGACCAAAATAAAGCGTTCTTAAGATAACTTGAGACTTATGAAAAGATAAAAGAATATGTTCTTGGAAAATAAGATTTTGATCTATGAAGTGGATATACCTAGAGATTTTAAAATTTTGACATTTTACTTAAGAGCCTTATGAAACCAAAATAGTATCTATGCAAGTAAATGGATTTATTTGGGATTGTTGAGACCAATCTAAAGTAAATAGAACTTTATGATCAAGAGTTGCATAGATAGGCACATTGATGTCTACAAAAGCTATGTTAATTGGTAGTTATGCTAAAATCATTGCTATACCTCATTGTGAAAATGACTAAGTTAGATATTAAAACCTCTTTCCAAATGGGTATTTAGAAAGGGATATGTGAATGACATATTTGTATGGTTTTAAATAATACTTAGAAAAGCAATGATTATTCTAATTCATGTAATGTTTCGAATGAGTTGTCAAAAACGAAACATGTGAAATTGAGTGAGAGTCAGTGACAGTCATGTTTAGACATGAAGTTTAGTGGGAACAATCATCCTTCATGAATTGCATCACATATTAATCATTGGGAATGACGAGCAAATACTGTCTTTCATAAGGAAGTATTTAGGTTTTCAATTCTGGATGATATTGGACATTATGTGAATCTATTAAAACATGGGTTGTTGGATTGGCACTTAGATGGTTATCTTATGTTGATAATGATCCTTCATCTTAATGATATCAACAAGTTAAGTAGGTTATTTATATCGATGAATATAGAATTATCATGATAGAGTCATGGTTATTTACTGAACCTAAGAACTATTGTCTACATGAAATTGATTACTAATATTTCCGCCATTAGTATAATCATGTATACCATAATGCACATGTCCTAGATGAATCACATGCTTGGAGCATGATAAGTCGATAACAAGTTAACCCATATGAGAGTCATCGGTAAGCCTCAAGGAACCACCATGAATTCTCAAGGAGAACTAATGGTCTGTTCTGGAGTTTGGAAGTATACTAAGTTGCGTATTGAGGATACACAAACTCAGGTTTCACAACTCATTAGGATTTGTGAAAATCCTAGGCTGATTTTATTGACCTAAGGAGTAAATGACTAGAAAGAGTATTTTATTGTCAATCATTGCAAGATTCTACAAGAGGAACCTAAGTACGTTGTGATTAGGTGGTGTACTTTAAAAACTACAAGTAGTGATCTCCACCGAAACCCACATCACAAGTTATATGATAACAGCAAGAACTTCTTTCAAGATAAAGAACCTGAGTCTAGCATGGAGTCTAGACATGTACTTAGTATGACTTGCAAGACACCTTACATTGAGTGGGAGATAGTAATAGGACAAGAGAATTGGTGACGCACACTTGTCGCGGACAAGTGGGAGATTGTTTGAGTAAGTGTCCTCGACAATAATGCGATCACATGTTTAAATCTCATAATAAGAATGCATGAGGGAAAGTAATATTTTATTTCAACTGATCCACATTAATCGATAATGATTGGCTGACTAGAGTTTGACATTACTGTCGTATGACGGTGGTGATCAGTTGATCCCTTAAGGTCATACCTCTAGGGTAACACTATTAATTGATTAATTAATTAATTGTATGTTGATACAAGTTAATTAATTCCTTAAAATTGAACAAATGATTTTGTGAGTAAGAATACGTATCTTATTGTAATTCGATTAAATAAGATTCGTACTAATTAATTAAATTGTTTTATTACTTAGGTTTTATTATTGTTTATGAAACAATTAAATAAGAATGAATGGTTTATTATAAATACAAGTAGTTGTGATTTATAATTCCATGACCCATTTTAAGTACTTGTAATTGTGAATTACTAGTTAATTTTATATGTGATTTATTTTGTTTATATATAATGATTTTTAATAAGTTAAAAATGCATTATCTAATTACATGTCTAGTAACATGTCCAATATGTCACACTATACAAATTGACAATTGACAAACTTAAAATGGACCCATTTTATCTACATTGTGCTGTGTAAATGGAGGGTGTAAGGGTTGGTTGTGTTTTGATCTATTAATTAGAGGGAACATAATGATGCCCTACTAATCATAGGCTTGCATGCCTAAATCTTGAGAAGAACAAACTTGCAAATGGATTGGGCATTCTACCCAATGCAAGACCACCCGGCCACCCATATGAAAAAGAGGAGTTTTCTCTTCTTTTTCATTCTCGATAATTCATTCTTATAAGATTATCACATTGATAATAAAACCTCTCTCTAATTGTTTAGAAGAAAAAAAAAAGGAAGAACTCACAAATCTCTAATATTATTCCACCATTACTAGAAGTAGTAAACTATAATATTAGTATCAATTTTGGGACACTTATACTAATTTCTAGTAACAAATTAGTAAAAGTATTAAGTGGGTTATCTTGGTAGAAATCCTTGAGGTGTAAATTCCATTATTGAATCTAAAGTTTTCTTGGAGCACTAGGATTTTCTTACGAAGATTAATTTGGAAGGTGTCCAAATTAGTATACCCATTTCGGCCCTCATTGTAAGTAGATCGGTTTTCTTCTTACTTTGCATTTTATTGTTATGCATGCATAAGATCTTGTTAGTTTATGATTAAACTATATTTATAAAGTTATTAGAAGTGTCTAATAAGAGGTTTATGAATCTTACAAATGGGTCATGTTAATATAATTCACAACATTTTGTAATTATAATTGACCATTCATTCTTAGCTTAATTGTTTCATAAACATTAATCAATTTTAGTAATATAACATTTTAATTGCTAAATTGAATGTTATTTAATCATATTACAATAAGATATAATATTCTCTCTTTTATTTCAATTTGTTCAATTTAAGGATTTAATCAATCTGTATCGTCATACAATCGATTAACTTTACAATTGAGGGAATCGCCCTTTAGGTGTGACCTTAAGGGATCAACTGATCACCACCGTCAAACGACAGTAATGTCAAACTCTAGTTAGCCAATCATTACCGATTAATGTTGATCAGTTGACTATATATATTGAATCATCCCTTACGTATTCTTATATGAGATTTATTAATGTGATCGCACTATTGTTGAGGACACTTACTCCAACACTCCCAATCTAATCTAATCTAAGAAAGCTTTTGAAAGATCATAGATCCATATTAGACTCTCTAATAAAAATTAAATTATCTCATAATTTATCATTTAGGTGATCTATGTAACATGCATGCAAATATAAAAGCATAAAAATGAAACTTTAAGGAAAAACAATTTCCTTACATTGATTTTAGGGTAAAATGGGCACAAACTAGTTCACCTTACTAGTTTGTTCTTGAGCTTATACCAAATGGATGATCCTCCTTACAAATCTTCAAAGAGAATATCTCCTTCAAGATGCACCCAAGAACTTAACCCAAAAATAATAACAAGTATTTAACTAGAAACTTGTTAAAATTATACCCTTGATAATATTTTAATATTACTAACTCTCTTAGTAAATATTAATTTGTATACTAACAATATTAGTAGAGATGTATATTATTTTAGAGAGAGGAAGACCAAATAAATAAATCACATGCAAAGTGTACAAGTGAATGAACAAAAATGAACAACAATTTGGTCTATAAAGGGGGGGAAAACCGGGTGGAGTGTTAGGTGAGGTAGAGTGTTGAATTTGTCTTATATTTTTAATCTTACATCACATGCAAAAATATATATAAGATAACTTATGGTAGTATATAAAGTAAGGTGAAATGATTATGTTTCTAATCATCCACTACTCTATTTTACACGGTCCACTTGCCCATTTACGGGTCCATGTCGGTTCTTATATTTGTCGCACAAATACGTGTAATTTTATTTTAAACATCGTTTCATGTTTAAATACTTCCATATTTAATTCGTCCAAATCACTCCGTAAATATACGTGTACCACTACATAAATTATTTACGTACTAATATTAATCACATTAATCAATTAGTACAATTTTACTGAATTAACAATTAATTAACTAAAACCCGTCTCCCAAAATTTATTATTCAATTATCACATAATTAAATAATAACTGTCGTTCCTCGAGTTCGCAACTCGAATTCTCTCTTAAAATAATTGACTAACCTTTTAGTCTACAAATCAAGGGACTAAATAAATTGTATCTCATACAATTAATTAGTTGTCTATTGGGGTTCGTTCCTATAGGTGTGACCGAAAGGGGTCAGTTGATCACCGCCGTCTCACGACAATAACGTCAAACTCTAGTCAGCCAACCGTTATCGATTTACGTTAATCAACTGACGAGGATCAAATAATTAAAAATCTGATGATATTCCATTAATGAAATTTATTATGTTAACGCACTATTGTGGAGGACACTAACTCCAACAATCTCCCACTTGTCCGACACAAGGTGTGCGCTACCAATTATCTTGTCCGTTATAATCTCTCACTCAATGCAAGGTGTCTCTCAGGTCGCACTTGCACACGAACATATCGCGAGTGGTTTTCTCGATCGGGAGTGTGACTACCTGACCAGAAAATCTATCACAAATTACTTCCGAGCGTGGCCACGCATTTGTAGTCATTAACTCCTCGAGTGGCCTTGAGATATAGTTACCCAACGTGGGTGGACAATTCCTGTATGCCCTATCTATGCTATTGCACAATACAGATCACCATGACCCAGTAAATGCGCTTTTGGCCTCCTTTCACGGCACAACCTAGGACAAAAACCAAAGTCACTCGGAAACTGCACTTGCTCAGATAATAGTCTCCAGTCAAAAGAATCGACTCATTAGAACATCTTAGAGATCCCCGCCACGACCAGGCATCTATAATAGAACTTAGGGACTCTCTAAATGGTCACTGTCCGGCAAAGTGTCACACACTCTGCCTATGTAATCGACTAGTCATCACGTATGACCTCATGGTGTTGAACAACCATCAATCGACTTACAATCTAGTCACTCCGAGACGTCACCTCATTAAGTGACTAGGGACAAAATACAATGTTCATCTAATTCACTTGAATAGTGTTCAACAATGTCTCCACAACTTATTCAGATAAACAAGGTATTTAAAATTTAGTCACACTAAACAAAAGATTCATAAAAGAATGAATGCGAAAACAATGAATGTGATTATCATATATATAATAAGAGATACACTATCCAATTATTACATATTCATAATCTAAAGAAAATCTGGTACTCGTCTCAATCCCATAGCGACGACATGACCATCATGCTTAGCCTTTGATAAAGGCTTGGTTAAAGGATCAGCAATATTATCATCTGTCCCAACCTTACAAATGTCAATTTCCTTACTTTCCACATAATCTCTAATTACATGGTAATTTCTTTCAATGTGTCTAGATTTATTACTAGACTTAGGCTCTTTGGCTTGAAAAATAGCTCCACTGTTATCACAATATAGAGTGATAGGATCTTTGGCGGAATGGACTACTCCTAGTCCCTCCATGAATTGCCTAATCCAAAATGACTTCCTTCGCACCTCGACGCGCAAGGTACTCAGCCTCTGTTGTAGAATCCGCGGTAACGCTTTGCTTCAAGCTCTTCTAGCAAACAGCTCCCCCATTTAGCATAAACACATAGCCGGATTGGGATTTCATGTCATCCCGATCGGTTTGGAAACTAGCGTCCGTGTAACCTCTTACACACAACTCAGTTTCTCCTCCAAACACTAAGAACGAATCCTTAGTCCTTCTCAAGTACTTAAGGATGTTCTTTACGGCTATCCAGTGACTCTCACCAGGCTTGGCTTGATAACGACTTGTCATGCTCAAGGCATACGCAACGTCGGGACGAGTGCAAATCATAGCATACATGATAGACCCAACAGCGGAAGCATAAGGGACGGTCTTCATGTGTTCAATCTCCTTAGGGGTAGAGGGAGAGTGTGACTTGCTCAAAGTAATCCCTTGGCCCATAGGTAGAAATCCTCTCTTGGAGTCTTTTATATTGAACCGGTCAAGAACTTTGTCGATATAAGCTTCTTGACTCAATGCTAGTATCCTCTTGTGTAACACCCCGTTTATTTTCGGAGTTATTTATAAAGGGTTACTTGTACATTATTCATTATGGGATTTGTTGTCATAAACTATTAAAGAAAAACTTTTGTTTTGTTATTATTAATATGGGGAGAACAAAATCCTTTTGGACTTTTTGTAAAATAAATTGATTTGGGATTTATTTCAATGGTCGGATATTATTTATGTACCGACTTGGACTTGGCACGGGCTTTGACCCAATTTTACATATTAATAAAAATAAAACCTTTTCTACTAAAACATCGCACCGTGTTTCCTACTTTTATTATCTTATACCACAACTTTTCTTATTCTGCCTTCCCCTTTTTACAAACACAAAACCCTATTATCCTAATCACCTTCCCTGTCATCCCCTCCTCTTCTTACTGCGTGATTCACCGATAAATTTGCGGAGCTTTGACCACGACTTTTGATCATCCTTATCTCTTCGTTTTCATCTTATAAATTGTAAGTTTTCGCCTAATTCGTTCTGTTCAGTTTATCCTTTTAAAAGTAATTTGTTCTTCATTTTATTTATGATCATTTTGCTAAATTAAGATTGTATTTTGATAGATTTATATAAGTTATGAGAAGTAATTGCGAGAATTATAGTTGGATCGATTTGGGTTATTATCGGACTGTAAAGGTGTGTTTTGAGAATTTCATTGCTGATGGCTGTACGGACCGTCGTCATTGAGTATTGTGGTGGTGTTGAAACGAACTAGAAGTTAGGGATTTGTCATGTATGTTTAGGGCACCTATTAATGCCTGATGGTGATTATATTTCTGACAATGCTAGGTTCCTTCTTTACCCGGTTTGTGAGACGGGATTTCGATACGGATTTGATAATTAGATATACTGTAAAGAGGTTGCAAGGAGTAGCATGAGAGTGATTTGCTTAACCTGATGTCGTTTGATTTTTTTGGGTGTTGCACCAATTGACAAGTTGGTTGGCAGTATTTTACAAAGTGTAGGTGATATGGACACTTGACGATTATAATAGTGTAGCAGGCCATTTCTTTTATTAACAACAGTGAACACTTTGGCCTAATATGGTTAGTGATGGGTAAATTAGGATTACGGTGATGGTGCAATGAGGTTTGGATTTGTCATGTGGTCCTTACGGCTAAGCTTTAGTGAGTATATTGTGAGTAAATTTTATGGTTTTGGGAAGGTGTTCTAGTGGTCGGTCGTCCTTCGGCCTTGGCGAGAGGAGGAGTAATTTAAAGTAGTATTATTTAAATATCGGATAGTTTTAGTAATCGGATGGTTGTGTTATTTGTAGCTTGTGGGTTCGAGATAAAAGAGTTCTTGGTTTAAGCTACTTGGATTGATCGTCTCGGAAGGTAAGGACTTTTACCCTTTTTTAAAATTAAGAGCATGTTCGGATTAATTTTTAAGCTGTTTCTATAATATTTTAGCATCCAAGAATTTCTACTTGTACTTCTAAATTTTGAATATTTCACATTGGAATGGTTTCGGCTCCGGCCGCTTTGGAAAATTTGGTTCTCTTCTGGTCTAGAAGGTTTAAGGTCGTCTTTGACGCTCCTGGGATTATGTCCCGAAAATTTAACTCTTGGCCCGAGTTCATTTGGGTGGGGATTGTCCGGCCCCCACTCGCTAGGTAGTTAGACTTTCTCCTTTGGCGGTTCCATCCTACTGACTGCCCAAATGTGAGAGGTGCGCACTTTTATGAGTCTAACAAAGCACAGGTGGTACCTCTAGACCGTGTCAAGGGTAGGACCTTGGCACACAGGTGGTGAATGTTATGGATTTCGAACGATTTAATAATTGTTATTGGATTTACGATAATGTTGGTTTTGAAATATAATTCTTTCTTGCTGGTTTTGGAGCTTGTAAAGTTTAAAATGATATTGTTCTATGAATTTATCATTTCTTCTTATTTTCTCAAAAGTCAGCTTTTGCTGACGTCCTTATGTTTTGGGTCGTTCCCCCACTGGAACCTGTACCTATTTATGTTTTGGGTACAGTTGATAGGTACAATTGAAATGCTTGAGATGCTACAATTGAAATGCTTGAGATGTTGCATGGGTGCATACTGGATCCGGGGATTAGTACGGGCGTGGAAGGATTTTGAATAAAAACTCCGTCTTAATCTATTTATATTTTTATAATATTGTTGGATTTGAATTTTATTTATTGTTTTAGATTTTGTAAGACTTAAGTCTTCCGCTACAACGTTTTAATTATTTGATAAAGTTTTGAGACATGTATTTGTTTTTAAAGGTTGACTCTGCTTTTACCTTGCACTTGGCATTTTCAGCTAAGTGTGGAGTGACAGCCTTGAATTTTCCATCTCTACTCTACTGTTTTGGTCATGAAAATTTAGGGCTGTTACAGTTGGTATCAGAGCAAAAGGTTTTTCCAAATAAGTTTTACAAAATTTGAAACAATTTGTTATTAAAAAAAGGGGTTTTGAACTTTCGATTTAAAAAAAAAAGGGGGGTTGGTTTGGATGGGTGCATTTCATACACATTTGAATCATTGTTGCGTTTGATTTTACCTTATTGTTGTGCCGTTAATCTTAGGTTATTGTTGTGCATTTCATTATGGAGATTGAGTTGGGCCTTGTTTTCGTGTGAATCTGGTTATTATACAAAGTTTGTTATAAAATTATAAGTTGTGTGAAGGGCTGTGAATACCCTTAACTTACAGATGGTTTTAGGAATGATGATGTGAGATTTATATTGAGTTTGGGTGGCATATTTAGCAGTGAACTTTTACACCTTTTTAAATTAAGCCTTAAAGCCTTTATGAACTAGGTTGAACTTGAAGATTGGGTATAACTGAGTTTATGTCGAGGTGATTTAGAAATTTAAGGAACTGTTGTACTACTGGTTAGAAGTTGGGAACTTCGGATCTCTCGTCAAGCTTATGCCTATCATGTTACATTATTACACGCTATGAGATTTTCTTATTCGGGAATTTAACAAGTAATGTTTATACATATTGATAGTTATGCCTTCTCGAATAGAAGATAACAATTATGACAGTGACGTTGAAAGTGACGTTGCTGCTATGCCGTGGGAGTGAGAAGTAAAGACCTCGACAGTTACTAGAATTAGACACTCATATGAGTTTGATAATTATCTTAGGGAGAGTACAAAAAAAAAATATCAATAAAAGTTCTTGCAGTAGGGTGTTCGAATGAGTTTGAGGATAAAATAACCATCCTTTTATTTAAAGTAAGGGGTTATTTTTCTTTTGGGGGCATACAGTTACCCAAGAATCTTTTATCTTATAATTTACTGGTAGTTGGACTCAAAGGTATCATTAACACAAAGTAATATGTGTATATTTTAGATTAAGAAGTATTCCGTAGATTGATGAGAAAGAGATAACTATTAGTGGATATTTTCTATCTAAATAGCTATTAGGATTGATGCCAATACATATATAGGAGTTATATTTGTGGACAAATAAGCCGAGTGATAATTATTTAGTGAAGCAAGGTTTTCTTTGACTTGGGATGTTATGAGGCAAATTTGGTGCGAATTAGAGGCTGATTAAAATTATTTAGGGGATGAGAATGCGTCAAGGAACTACGAAAAAAAATAAAATGAATGAACCATTGGAAACATTATTGGTTGAGTTAGCTTTTATAGAAATACAGCAAAGATTAAGTTAGAGTAGGAAGTTATGATAACAACTTTGAACAGAGGCTATAAATAAAGGCTTAAAGGAATAGGATACTCAGGTACGCCTTGTTTTGTGATTGGTACGTCTTATTAGTGACATAACATATAGATAATTAGTGTGTGAATGTGTGATTAGATCTAGCAAAAGTAAACCGAACCGTTTAACCGATCGAAATTAATTGAATCGACACCTGACATATCCGAAAGGTATAACTTGACCTTACTCCGAAACCTGAATCAACCTGAATTGATTCGAAATATCTACAACCGATTAATAGTTGAAACTGAATCCAACCTGAATCGAACCAAACTAAAATCGAAAATAAAGGTCCATCGAAAGAACCCGATCTGAAACTGATCGGAATAACCCGTTTGCCACCTCTACATGTGATATAAATTTTGAATCCATATGGCATAGATACATAGTGCTTAGAGTATTTCTTTATTTAGAGAATGTGGATTTGAAAATATTTTGTGGACGAACCCAACTAAAGGCGAGTTATGCAAGGGATTTTTATTCAATGTGAGTGATATTGAAACATAATATTTTCATAGATTTGAGATTCTAAGGAGTGAATTTGGGACAAGAGTGGTAAGTGATGATAATAATGTAGTAAAAAAAAAGGGGGGGTTGACGGTATATGGTGATATCGCTCTACGTTTTGTAGTTTGGATGGTTTTGTGTGCTCTCGTGGCTAGCATGTCGTGAATTGTTTTGAGTTATAAGGTTATTTTGTGGAGGTAGAAAACAGTATCCTTTGAAATTCGTCATACTGGCTCACATGGAGCTCTTAAGATCAGAAAAGTGGACTAGCTAGTATCATTATATTCGGCGAATAATTTTGCGAGAACTACGTCATACTTATATGGATATTTCTCCGAAGTGTGGATTACCAGTAAACTTAGGAAGAAAAAATATGGGTTTAAGGCGTTGGATTAAGATTAGAGCTTGTTTCGCTAGATATTGTCGTGCGATGGTTTTAAGTGGTTGAATTTGAGATAGATTTGGAAATTTTGAGCTCACAATAAATATATAAGGTTTGGGCTAGTGGAAAAGTTCGATTTGCCAAAAAAAAAATAAGGATGGAAATTTGACATTTGAATTTGTTCGAGGTTAAAATACTTGTATTTTTTTTTGAAGTCATAAAATGAGTCTATCACGATATAGCATTAAATATTGGAGTAATTTGAGAATATCGTTTGGGTAATATGTGTGATCTGGGAAACTAAGTTGAATAATGTCATAAGTGGTTTGACTATTATCATTAATGGAATTTGGTGTATCGTTTTGAAATGATATTTTGAAAAAAAAAAAAACGAACTCGTGGAATTACTTATGGGATGAAAGTGTGTAGGTGAAACCAGCCGTGGTAGTGGAGCTATTAGCTGAAAGGAAAAAAAACGGTTGTATCATGTAAATTCTAAGTATCTTATGGTTATTTGGGGTATCATAATTATTTGCTTTGGAGAACTAAAACTGGATCATGTAAACAAAAGCGTACCATAAATATGGTTGATATTATGTTAAGAGGTTAAATTTTAGTTATGAAATGAGTAAGAGTGTATTGGTCATCAAGTGTTTTAGAAGTTATTCAATCATAATTGAGGTGATTAGATAAGGAAGAGGTTCAATAACTCTCATGATATATAGATCCGTCTTCAAAGAGTGAAAAGGTGAAGTTGGAGTTTTAGCAACATTTAATTTAATCATATTAAAGTTCAACTATGTGGTAATAAAGCCACGAGGAGACCAAGAAGAGGATAATTAATGATTAGGGACATGTGTGGCAACATTCTGTTCACTCGGGAAATATGAGATTTATAAGGATATGAGACTAACATTATGGTGGTTCGAAGTGATGAAACAAACCGTGGTTTGTTGCTTGATATGTCACTAAGGTCAAGAATGAGCATATGTGAGCTCGAAGTTCGCTACAACCTTTAACAAAAAAAATTGTGACCGAAAATGGAAATGGATACTATAGCTAGGATACCATTGTCTCTGAGAAAGGAAAGGATGTGAGTGATTAATTATAAACCCATTAAGAGTTCTCAAATATGGCAAGTACTTGCATTACCAATAACACTGATAGTCATATTCTTTGTCTTAGTATGTTCTAAGGTGAGATTGGTTGTTTTGGGTATGTGGTGAGTGATGTGTTAGCGAGAAGTGGAAGTTTGTGACATAGGTTGTTAATTTTGGGTTTAGTAGCTAACCTTGGCAAAGTTTTATGGGTTATGACAACACGTGCATTATTCCTGTACTACGAATTGATTGTGGGTTTCGTTGTAATGATTGCATTGGTCCTAAATTCTACATGGTATGAATAATTGAGCGTGATAGTCGTCTGAGTATTGATAATGTCTAGATGTTAGAGCCTTTAAATTAATACTATATAGCCTTAAATGTGGCCCGGATTTATTGGGAATGTTATTTTGGTTGTTTTACATTGTGTTTTGTTGTCGTTTTCTGAGATTATAGCTCGGAGGTTAGTAGTTTGGAATTTACTCTTGGTGTTGAATTTTTAAAATATGCGGATGGGATGAGTTGTTTACGCTATGAGTGTTTATGCAAGTTACATTATTAGACCGTAGGAAATTTATGAACGTATTGATGAGGTAGCTTACAAACATAACTTACAACCTAATTTAGAGAGAGTTCACAATATGTTTCACGTTTCTCAAAATTTGAAAATATATTAGTGACCCATCTCATGTTTTGGACACGGAGACTATCAAGCGTGATGAGGCAATGACTGAAGAGACTTCGGGTGCAAATTTTGGATACTAAAATGCGTAAAACTCGTAGATGGGAGACTCACATGGTTAAAGTTGTATGGAACAATGACAATAAGAGACAAACACCCTCATCGTTTTATCTAATGTACTTGTTCGCTTCGTGGACGAAGCTTTATTTTAAGGCCGCTATCGAGGCGGGCAGGATTAGGTGTTCAAATAGAGGGCTTCCTAATATGTACCATCACCCCTTACTCAGATATTTGTGAGCATCTGTGTTCATTGGCATCGCGAGAGTTATTCTAGACACAGAATGCTAAGGGTAACATATTTCTAAGTGTTCATCTAACCACTTTGTGTCTTGACATGGCACGAGGTATTCGAACGGTTCCAATTTTCAATAAAAATTGGTGGTGACTCCACAAATGCAGGCTTGGTCAAACCTTTCACCGGTTTCAATGCCTCACAAATCGGTAATGGTCATGACGTGCTGTGGCTTTTGCCAGGGTTCCGTGGGAGAAGTGTCGCCGCCTTGACACCAACGCGCAGGATGTCGCGTGGCGCAGGTGGCCTGTGTCCACTATTTGCGGACTCCGCTGGGGATGATACAGTTAGACTAAGACTGGTGTTACCTATGGTGAAACTTGAACAAGGTTAGGGAATAGTTCACATGAGACAGTTGTCAGTTTTTATTACTCAACCTTCTTAGGTTGTTTTAGCCAGCCTTCCTAGGCTTTTAACCAAACTAATTCGACCAATCGTCCCGTCTGGATGGTGCAAATTCCTATTTGTGCCCAAAGATGGATAGCGATTGATGTCAACCATACCATGATGCTTACTCATGTTTGTATCAAAAGCTTTCACTACTCGAGCGAATGGACTAGGAATCGACCTTACTCATGTTTGGCACAGACCTCTCCACAGACCAGGGTTTGATAGCTTGGTATGACAACCCACCCTTTAAACCAAAACCTTCTAAAAGCACTCAGCATACCGTTATAATGCCTATGCCTATACTTGTAGCTTGTATGTTATCACCTTTTGTAAACAAAACTATAGCGAAATTTTCAAAATAAAAAAAAACAAAAAACTTTTCTTCCAAACGTAAATATAAATCTTTCAAAAATGGCCTAAATGGCGCAAAGTCAATAAAATCAAGTCGTAACTCTGTCAAAATTTCAAAGGTCTTAAGCATTACACTGCCATTTTCAAAGTCACTTCGAGTCATCACATGAGTTCTTCGAGTAAGTGTGCAATGTGGTCGATTGTGTTTTGATTCAACATCGGTTCTTATCCAAAGTCCAAGATGGTCGGAACTAACGAAAGTCAAGGAAGCGTCACGGTCAACCCGATGGTAATGGTAATAATCAACTCTTGGCTGCACTACTCCGGCTCTAAGTAAGTCAAGATGTCGCATATGCTTGTCTCAAAACAATAGAAGGCCACATTGTGGCGGTGGAAGCCAGACTCCCTCCTACGGATAGTCCTATTCCTGACATACCATTGCGCGACGATCCCCCACCCTTTGAAAAACCTGAGATCGATCCTCCTATTCTCACTAAAGCAGAAAAACGTCTTCAATATCTGGAAGAACAACTAATGTACCTCAAGGGGGATGACATCTAGAGAGAAAATAGCAGAAAGTATGAAGCAGTGAACACTCAACTGCCAGCCAACTTCAACATGACTGACATCCCGAAGTTTAAGGGGCACGAAAACCCTCTAAACCAAATTCGTGCTTTCAAAGATTACATGATCAAGGGCATTAAGCCAGATTTGTTTCTAAGGACCTTTCCATCATCTCTCGACACCATTCCCAAATAGTGGTTCTACTATCTAGACCACAAGAAAATTGCTACTTGGGATGATGCTGCAATCGAGTTCACTAAACAGTACGCAGATAATGTTGAGATCCAAGTCAACATGCGCACCCTAGATGTCCTCACCTAGAATGAAAAAGAAGGTTTCACCGACTTCCTAAGTAGGTGGAGAAAGACTAGCACTCAACTAGTTGAGCGTCCATATGAGGCGACTCTTGTGGAGAAATTTGAGGACAATCTAAAGCCTATCCATACAAATCACTTGGGGTACCAAAACATCAAATCTTTCAAAGATTTAACAGTGCTAGGTACAAGGATCAAAGACGATATTCGTAAAGGACTCTTGTCCAAAACTGTGGGACGCGGATATTAAGGCTCAACATCAGCTGGAAGTCGTTCCTATGGCTCCACTAGCAAAAACGACGACGTCCACCTCATCATGTCATCTAAGAGAAACAATACACCAAGGATGTTCACTGACATTGGTGACACATACTGAAATGCGCTGAAAAGGTTGTCAAAATAAGGCAGAATCCAACCAATAGGACCTACACCTGACCCAGAAAAGAAGTCTAAATTCTGGGATGGCAACGTTTATTATGAATATCACAGGGGTAAAGGGCATGATATAGAAAACTATTATAAGTTGAAGAATGCTATTCAGGACATGATAGAAGATGGGCGCTTGTCTATCCCTCCCGCAAGTAAGCGTAACAACAAAAAGAATCCTCTTTGAATTCTGATGATCTCGGGCGAGGAATCCACCTTGGATTGCTTACACCTTATCTCTCCAGTCAAAGATGAGATTAACATGGTTGACCACGGAGAAATCTACTCTACCATCGCACCTACTATCGCAGATTTTGTCACATGGGCAAATTGCGCGAGTAGAGAAGTTGCTGAACTAGAGGCTATTGTGTCGTCCCTATGCAATCCCAATGTCTCGCCCCAAGAAGAGGAAGCCACGCAAATGGCCTTTACTCTATCTCACGAATCTACAGTGCAAGAAGTCATCATGGTAGGAGATGGTTTGGTTCAACATGTTATCGATCTAGAGGCCGAAATTCTGCGTTTGAGAGAGCTCCACACTATCAATGGCGTTTGGACAGACGACGATGAATATGTTTACCTCAACGAACACCGTCTATTCAAAGCCTTAGAAGATCTTTACGTGGATCATCTTACTCGATCAGGTCGCCCGTATCAAAATGTCACCCCGGGACAGACGAGTAATCCAGCTACCAATGGGAATGTCGCGCCTCCAACAGATAGAAATGAGGATTCAACCACTGATCACCTAATGAACAACTACAGAAGACAAAGGCTGATCTTTCAGTCTGGCAACTAGTGGCTAGTTCATTTCCACATCGCCAAGCTTTACTGCAAGCATTGAGTAAATCAACGTGGCACACGACTATACTCCTAATGATGTAGTCAATCTAGTCCTCTAGGACTTAATCAAGCTAAGTAACCCAGTTACTTTCTCAGATGAGGACTTGCCACCTTTTGGCGTCACTCACAATCTAGCCTGATACATTACTGTCACACGTCTTAAGAATAATATTCCCATGACATTAGTGGATGATGTCTCCACAGTCGACGTCATACCACTACAAATGGCGTATAAACTAGGCATGATAGAG
The DNA here is from genome assembly GCF_048544455.1 of Silene latifolia. Taxonomy (NCBI): domain Eukaryota; kingdom Viridiplantae; phylum Streptophyta; class Magnoliopsida; order Caryophyllales; family Caryophyllaceae; genus Silene; species Silene latifolia. Next base: position 61,370,206 of record NC_133526.1, on the reverse strand, counting down.
TCGGATTGGACCCCCGAATAATCAGGGTGTTTGCGCATACGATGGCACACGGCGTAAAGTAATATGCCTTATTAATCTTACTGTAGCCACTGGGCGAGTTAAAAGAAAGGTCAATTTCCAGATAGTAGACATCGAGGCATCTTTTAACATACTTCTAGGCAGGCCATGGATTCACGCTTCCAAAGCTGTGACATCCACACTTCACCAAAAGATCAAGATCCCTTTAAATGGCCAAGTAGTGACGATCACTTCGTCACCCACTAAAGCATTAATCGAGCAATATGTTCAATAATCAAGTTGTGTCGAACCTAGTGCACGAGCTAGGAGGATTTCAGATCATCAATATCATAGAAAGTGAATTGGCTCCTCTATACTTCGACCCATATTCTAATCTGGTGGTCAACCATATCCTCAAATCCCAGGGATACTTCCCAGGAATGCCACGAAACCCTATTGATCGGTCCGTTTCGTGTTCACAATTGAATAGATGTTGTCGTTGGGTCACGTCCGAATCAAAACACAATTTATAACTTCACAAACAACTCTACAATTAGTAAAGAGGCAAGTAAAGGTCGGATCCCAAGGGACGGGAATTGGGATGAGATTTCTATTGAAAGTAGTGGTGTCTTAGGAGTGTCACAATTTGGGTTGATGTAGAAGGTCACTAACTAAAATAGCAATGGAAATAAACAAGCAAGATGAATTAAAAGGATTGTAAACAATTGATAAAAAGCACTAGGGTGTCATGGGGTCATAGGGGAATCATGGGAATTGATCATACAAACATGTTCTCAAATTATAAGCAAGCAATTATTGTTGTGATGGATTGAGTTGGGTTATATCTTACAATCCTAGGAAAGTTTGGGTCCCGGAGCCGAATCGATTAGATTGTACAACACCTACAAGTCGACTTAATCTTTCCTACTCAACAACATGCATGGTCTAATGAGACTCGAGTTGGTTTATGTCTTACAAGTCTCATTGAAAAGATAGGTGATGGGTAAAAAATGCAAGGATTCATAGGCTCGCATTTCATCAAACATAACATGTGCATGAGTTGAGATCAAAACAAGCAAGCAAATAAACCATGAAAGCATATTAATTTAAGCATGAATCATTCCCCATTTTGGCTTCCCCTAATTACCCATTAACCCTAGCTAGGTGACTACTCACTCATTATCATTTTGATCATGCTAGCAAGGTTGTCAATCATACCAACAAAATGAAACATGATGAATAAATGAAAGTAATTAGCAATAATTAAAAGGGATTAAGAGGATTATACCTACTAATGATTCCAATAATAAAGCAAAGAATAAAAGAAGTACTTGATGCTTGATTGAGAGGTTGTCAATCTCCCAATAATAACCCAAATAATCTTCAATTACCCAAAATAGAGGATGAACAAAAGATAGATTAAGGAAATAAAACTTGTATTAGAACTTGATTAATTGTTGATTACAAAACTAAAGAGAGATTTGATTGATATTAACTACTCTAATAATTGATAAGAAGAACATACTCTTCTAATTAGACTAATTGGGTATTTATAGTGGAAATTAGGGGGATGCATTAGGGTTAACTAAGGGCTAAACTAGTAATTACACTTTTTAGATTGAGCAGGGAGGAGCCGGTATTTTTCGAAGGAAGGGCTTCTTTATTTATAGCTTGGAGAAGACGAAATTTCGCTGTATTGGAATCCGTGCGTTTTGGAGTCGGGACGGGCGGATTCTGGCAGGGGAAGACGGGCGTCTTCAAGGGAATCCGGGCGGATTCTGGTGGCTGCTAACCCGGGCGTCTTTGGCAGAAAACGCACGGATTGTGCTTGTGGAGGACGGCCGGATTGTAGACAATCCGCTCGGATTGTACCTCAGCAATATTTCTTCTTCTTTTCTTCCCTTTTCTTCATAAAATCCTTGGGTATTTCCTCGGGGACTCAAGATCCTTTCTCAACATTGCTCATCTACTATAATATGTACAAAGGCCTTCTAATCGTGTCTCTCCTTGATGCTTGGTCATTGAATTCAATCAATTTAGTCTCGTTTTGCCATGAAAATGCAAGATTCTTACTCCTTTCCTACCAAGGGAACAAAATCTCAAAGAATATGCAAAACAAAGAACTAAAGACAATAAATGACCCAAATATGCACTAAAAAGCATGGGAACAAGGCTATTTCGGGGGCTAAATATGCGCTAATTATGGTCACATCAAATATCCCCAAACCGAACCTTTGCTCGTCCCGAGTAAAGAGGTGACAAAGACTAGGACCATTATTTAAACTAACCTAATAACATAGCCGATATGAGACAATTAGCGGGTCTCACTCCGCCCCTTCAACTCACAACAAGACAACCATGAGGTAGGATGCCTTCTTGCAAGGCAAGGTGGGTCTTGCCAAAATGGCGACACATCCAAATATTAAGCACACAAAATCAAATAATGGATGCATCTACAAAAGGAATAGCCACTTCCTCATCAAGTGGCGGAGGCACTAAAGAGGAACAAATTTAAGAGCATGTAGTCCTTCACAAATACTAGTTCAACAAATTACTAAGGCTAAGAGGATGGCACTAAATCACCTCCAAATGGCGTTAAACTAGACTACTATTGTCCTCAATTTCCAAATGCTTTCGTCAAGGGCGATCGGATGGTGGTGGAATGATGATCCCTATGATGCTAGTAGCATATGACATGACAAGTCTCGAATTCTCTACAAAAGTAAAGGTCATGGATCATCCCAAGCTCGACAAAGTGGCTTGACAAAAGGCTTTTTGGGAATGAAATGCTCAAATCTTTATAAACAAAGGGTGGATATGACTAGTATTCAAAATTTGACCTCATTTAACTTTCACATTTCAAAAATTTAAGATGGGGTTTGTCCCTTCCGGGCTAGTGTCCTTTGCTTTCGCCAATCGCTTATTAGGCAACCGGTTAACCTCTAGACAATAGCTTTTCGGGGTGATAGTCACTCTGTCTCTGGGCGGTCGAATTCACAACCGTGTGGGGGCCCAATTCAATGGATCCCGCTCCAAAGCACATCGAAGTGGTACGCCTCCATCAAAACAATTAAATTTCTCAACATTTCAACATTTCATAACATTTGGGGTTTCCTTGGCATTAAATTACTTCCACATGACAAAAATCTTCGAAATGAGCACTTCAAACTTATTGATATAAAGTATTTTTGGGTTGCCTTACCACAAGGTCAATCAAGGTCAGCTAGACAAGTTAACCAAGTCCATATCGCATCACGGGGTTGGATAGGTGACTCACATACAAACCCTTGACTAGGCTTTGGGTCATGGGTCAAAAGACACTAGTATGACACAATCTAGGGTGTTTTACAACCATTCTAGTAGGCAAAGTCTTAAGTCGAAAAAGTATTTGTAATGGCTTAGTTGCTCTCGTCAAAGTTCCTAATTAGGCAGTTTTCAAAACTTTTTATCTAAATGCAACTATATGCCATGATGCAACTATTATACACATCCTAATGCAAGTGATTCTATCAACTAATATGACATATAATCTAAATGCAAGTCCTAAGTTCACATTGTTATACCGCATCAATCAAAATAAAGCCACATAGTCATTAACATAAAGAGGAAAAAGGAGATTGGAAATATCATACCATGCGGTCTTCAATATCCTCATGTCTCGGATGTGGCGTAGTCGATCAATGTGAAAAAGGATAGAACAAACACAATGTATACAAAACAATATACAAGACTACACTACAAAAGGAAATAAACATGTTTTTGGCTTTTCAATTTTCAAATTTTTATGGATTTTCGAAATTTTTCAATTTTTTTGGATTTTTTTTTTTTGGTGAAATGTGAAAAATATATTAAATTAAGGCTTATCAAGCCAGAGTTTTACACTGATCACCATTACAATTTTAAGCAAGCAAAACAAAAATCATCAAATGCCCATGGTTTGCTTCTACACCGTGCACAAATTTCCTCTTTGATTCGCTTAACAATGGACCAAGGAGCTTCTATCCTGGCTTCCAATCTGCAAACATTCCTTGCATACCATAAATGATAGATCAGAGCCATGATAGAGGCCATAAGAACCTATTTTTTAAGAAGGGACCTGCATCTCCAACTGATACACCAATTGACCAGATTGTGAACTGGTAGAGCCATGCCCAGCCACTGCTGGAGCAAGTGCCAACATCTCAGATTGTACTCACAGTGATAGAAAATATGTTCATGAGTCTCCTGTGTACCCAAGCAGAATTCACAAAGAATATGCAAAACAAATATGTTCATGAGTCTCCATGGGTTCGACCCTCACTAGGTGACAATTTAACACATTTTATAAATTTTTTTGGATTTTTTGAATAAAAGTTAAGTTAGAATTCCCCATCCCCACACTAATATGGGCATTGTCCTCAATGGCCAAAATGATGGGAAATTATGGAAAGATGATGCATGATTTCTACACTAAATGCAATCTACACTAATCTACACTACATGATGCATGGTTTTTGTTTATGACGGAGAGGATAATTTAGATTACTTCCCATTGTGTATGCAGTAACTTCCCCAAACCGAGCTAGACACTATTGCTAATGTCCTAAGGATGGGTGTAGTTCATGCACACACTATGCAATGCATGAAACTAATTTGTCATTTTGGATTTTGAAAGTGGGAACAATTAAATGAGAACACCTCAATGATACCGAGGTGTGAGTCCTCCATGGTGCTAGGACTACTCCAACAATGATCAAGAAAAATAATTAAAAACAAAGAGAGAAATAGACAAACCTTGAGAGGGTAGGAGCCTCCAAAGCTTTCTAATCTTCCATCATATCATCACTATCATCATCTTCCTCATTAGAAGTGGTCTCATTGCCACTTCCCTCTTCACTTTCTTCTTCACCTTCTTCTTCACCTTGCCCATCATCCTGTTCTCCTTCTTCACTTGCTTCCTCATCAATGTTATCATCAACCTCTTCATTACCAATAACCTCATTATCACCCGGAACAACCCTAGATGCACTCGGAAAGAAAGCTTCTCTATCCGCCCAACTAGGCAAAGGACATGAAGGATCAAGTAGTCCTTGCCTAGCTAAGTGTAGGAGAGGTGGATATTGAGCCAAGTAAGCATTTTTCCAATCCTCAAAGGCTTGCTTGTGCATTGCTTTCATGAAAAGAGTAAAATAATCATTTCTTGCTTCAACGCCATCGGGCTTGAACTCTTGGTACTCGAAAGGGTAGGGTGGTGTGACAATGGAAGAGGAGGGCATTTCAAGTTCACCCTTTTGTTGTCGGATAATGTACTCGGCCTCTTTTGAAAGGGGAAGTAGATAGTTGGTCCGGTGGACGCTTAATCGACAAATCTTTGAAGGCAAAGTGAAAGATCTAGCCTCACTAGTGAGCCATCCATACTTGGTGTCAAGAGGGTTATGGGCAACCCACTTGTACTTGTGTATCATAGTATGCATATCAACGAGATGACCACCCTCTTTCGCCTCATACTTGTTATCTTTGTTGAAGTTAGGATCAAAGTATTTAGCTAGGATAGTGACTAGGCCGCCATTCACGATAACGGTAGTGCCTTTCTTCCCACAATAAATGTTGAGCCATCTATCCACCAAAAGCCTTAGAGAGTTGAAAGGCTTGGTGTGTACCCTTCCAATGTTCAAAGCCGACTTAAGAAGAACAAAATCAAGTTTGGTGAAATGGTTGGTATCTTTTATTGCAATGATGGTGTTTCTTATGACCTTGTGCCATACTCTTATGCCCGGATGGTGGACTAAAAGAGCACGACTAGCATGAAAGTCTTCAAATTTCCTTCCGGAAATCGCCTCCCAAAGAGGGTCGGGGTCATACTTTCCAACATTCTTAAAATAACTCGGTTCATCACTAAGACCCAAAGCTTCACCCATTTCCTTAAAGGAGATGCGCCTACTAACATTAGCTAGACGGAACTCGAGGTTCTCCATAGTCTCAACTTTGTTAACTTTCAAAGAACTCAAAAATTCTAAGGTAAGGGAGGGGTATGTCAATTCTTTTGATTCAAACAATTTCTCCAACCCCATGGCTTTAAAGAAGGCTCTAGTTTGCTCAAGGACACCCAACTTATCTAAGGTATCTTCACAAATAAACTTGGTGGATTGAAATGATTTTCTAGCAAACTTGGCAAAAGTGTCCCTATGGGATTTGGAAATGAAAGTTACCTCCGGATAGTGCGAAAGTTGATCAATTTCCGGAGTAGTAGATGTTCTTGCTCCCATATAAGGTTGTTGTTGTTGTTGCACTTCCAAGTTTGGGTTTGCTACCACCATAGCCAATGCTTTCTTTGCTTGAAGACTCTTTTGCCTTAATGAAAGTGTCTTTAACTTTGGTGCCTTTGCCTTTGTTGCCTTTGTTGCTCCCTTAGTCCTTGCCATTGATGAATTAACCAAGAAAAGAGTGAAAAATCTTCAATTTGTAGTGTACCCAAATCGATTTAAATGTGAAAGGCTTTGCCTTTATGAATTCAAAAATCGACTCAAAGGTTGAAGATTTTGTGCTTGGTTTTGATTTTTATTGAAAAAGGAGTGATTGATTTGTTGTTAGAAGGATGTTTTGATTTGATTTTGGTGAATGTTGTTGAGGAATTTTATTTTTGTGATGGAGAGGATGAGGGTTTTGAGGGTTTTGAGTAGTGTTATGAATGAAGGAATGAAGAAATGAATGTGGGAGGGGGTTTATAAAACCCGAAAAATTCGAACTGCAGGGGCAAGACGGGCCGTTTCTGCTCGGGACGGGCGGATTCTGCCTTTTCTGGGTTGGGAAAAACTCGCCTAAAGATGGGCGTCTTTCAGTGAAGACGCTCGGATTTGCAAACACAGGACGGGCATCTTCTGCAGAAGACGGGCGGATTCCTTTACAGGGATTTTTCTTGTTTTCCTCAGCCAAAAAGATGGGCGTCTTCCCTTCAGGACGGGCGGTTTTTTGCAGACGGGCGGATTAGAATGTAGGACGTCCGGATTCGTTGACAGTAAAAAAATTAAAAACTTCAGCTCATTTCAAGACGGGCGTCTTTGGCACAATATGCCTGGATTTTCTGATGACGGGCGGATTTTCCTGAATCCGCTCGGATGCGACCCCTTTGTACCCGGATTCAGTTCCATCCGTGTACAATGCATATCCCTTGTCATTTTTCCATTCTTCAAAATATCTCGTGTTCTTCATTGTGGGGGCACTACTAAGGCATGGATAGCCTAGGCAATTGCCATCCCCACACTAAGCTAAAGCACTACACATCAATTGAAATCATTAGTCCCTCCCTCACTTCTCTCAAACATGACAATTATCTTGATCAAAGTATAAAAATCCAAAGATGACAAAAATGCAATACAAGAATTGAAATGCAAGTTAGGGAGTTAGAAATATTTACAAATGGTGGTTTAGGGAGGACTCCACCAAACTCTCATTCTTGATGAGATGTAAAGGGGGCATGTCCAAGGTGTTGTTGATGTTGCTCAACACCTTGAAGAAATAATCGAAAGCTTGTTCATTGTCGTGATAAAGCTCTTCAATAGACCTTGGCCCTTGTTGTCGGTCTTGATCGATGGCATTACCAATGTAGGGATTAAAAATCCCTTCAAATTCGTCGTCCCAAAGACCACAAACTTCATTAAGTTGATCATTGAAAATCTCTTGATTTGATGGAGACAACTCTCCCAATTTCTTTTCTTGGCCAATGAGGCCATCCTCTTCTTCTTTGCTTGATTTTGATGAGCTTTGCAAGCTCTCCTTGTCACAATTCACTTGCTCTTTGAATGGAGCATCTTCAATTTTCTTCTTCCATTGGAGTTCCGACTTCTTCCTATCATCCTTCCGGCTATAATGATCAATCATGAAACACGGTTTATGTTAACGAGGAGCTCTCATAGTCTTGTCAAGATTAAAAGTTATACTTTCATCTCCCACTTCTAGAGTGAGCTCACCATGTTTTACATCAATCACCGCACCCGCGGTGTGTAAGAAAGGTCTTCCTAGACTGATTGGAATGTTGGAATCTTCCTCCATATCAACAATGACAAAGTCCACCGGGATGAAAAACTTCCCAATTCGTACGGGAACATCTTCCCATATCCCTAATGGTGTCTTCATCGATCTATCGGCCATTTGGAGTGTGATATTGGTGCATTTAAGCTCTCCCATCCCCAATCTTTTACTCACCGAGTACGGCATAACACTCACACTAGCCCCTAGATCACATAAGGCTTTGTTGATCGTGGTGTCGCCAATGGTACACGGTATTGAGAAGCTTCCCGGATCCTTTAGTTTTGGAGGTGAACTCCCTTGAAGTATTGCACTACTCACCTTAGTTAAGGCGATAGTCTCAACTTTCCGGATCGACTTCTTCTTTGTGAGGATGTCTTTCATGTATTTCGCATAGGCCGGCACGTGATTGATTAATTCCGTGAAAGGAATCGAGACTTCCAAATTTTTCACAATTTCCATAAACTTTCCAAGTTGGTCATCAAATTTGGGCTTGGCTTGACGACTTGGAAAAGGAAGTCTAATCACAATGGGCTCCTTCTCCTTGACCTTGTCTTCATTTTTCTTTGAAATTTCTTCTTTTGATGCTTCTCCATCCTTGGAGTTTTGCACAATTTCTTCTTTATCACTAGCTTCCACAACTTCATCCTCAACTTGCTTCTTCGGTGCTTCATACCTTGTACCACTTCTCAAGTGAATGGCACTAACCGTTTCATGTCTTGGGGGATTACTTTGAGGTGGTAATTGCCCCTTTTGTCTTTGTGAGCTTGAAGATGCTAGTTGAGTCAATTGGGTTTCCAACATCTTGGTGTGAGCTAGGATGTTGTTGATGGTGGTTTCCTTTGCTTGACTATCTTTTTGCATTTGAGTGAAAAGTTCTTGTTGATTCTTTTGCATTTGGAGGACCGCTTTTTGAACATCAAAACCTTGGTCATTTTGGTGATTGTATGGATTTTGATTTTGGTAACCTTGGTTTTGATTGTAAAAGGGTCTTTGATTTTGGTTCCTCATGGGAGGTGGGATGTATGTTGTTTGAGGGTTTTGAACATTTTGGCTTTTGTATGAGAGATTTGGATGGAATTTGGTGTTTTTATTGTAATAGTTGGAATAAGGGGTACCACTCTTATATGCTTGGAAAGCATTCACTTGTTCATTTGTTCCCCTACATTCACTTTGGTCATGTCCCAAAGTTCCACAATTCTCACATATCCCACTTGGGATTGATGAAGATGCCGTCATGGCATTAACATGATGCTTTGGTGATTTTAAGGCTTCTTCAAGTCTAGCCATAGCTTTTTAAAACTTCAATTTGATTGTGTCAATGTGAGCACTAAGTTGAGCACCCAATTGAGTAACGGAGTCCACTTCATGCTTTCCTCCTCTAGTAGCCTTGCGAGGTCTACTATATTGTGAGTTATGGACCGCCATTTCCTCAATTTTGTTCCATGTTTGATTGTCATCAACTTCGGTGAACATTCCATTTGATCCCATGTTGAGAATGTTCCTTGAATCTTCATATAAACCGTTCCAAAATTGTTGTACCAAGAACCATTCGCTAAGTCCATGGTGAGGACATGAGCGACAAATTCCTTTGAACCGCTCCCAAGCTTCATAAAAAGATTCTTCATCCCTTTGCTTAAAACCCGTAATTTGAGCTCTTAGCATGTTAGTCTTTTCCGGTGGGTAGAATTGTTTGTAGAAAGCTAGAGCCAACTTCTTCCAAGAATCAATTCCGAGAGTGGCCTTATCAAGGCCCTTAAACCATTGTTTCGCGGTGCCAATTAGAGAAAAAGGAAATAAGACCCATCGAATTTGTTCTTGAGTTATACCGGTTTGAGAAATCGCATCACAATAGTCACAAAAGGTTTCCATATGAGAATGAAGGTCTTCACTAGGCATCCCCCCAAATTGGCTCCTTTCGACTAATTGGATAAAGGCGGATTTGGCAATAAAATTTCCGGTTAGATGTTGTGGTGTGGGTGATCGAGTCCATTTGGTGTTCACAATTAAGCATATGTGGTCGTTGGTCAATGGTCGATACAAAACACAATTTATACTTCACAAACAACTCCACAATTAGTAAAGAGGCAAGTAAAGGTCGGATCCCAAGGGACGGGTATTGAAATGAGAATTGTATTGTAACTAGTAGTGTCTAGGGGTGTCACAAATTGGGTTGATGTAGAAGGTTACTAAACTAAAATAGCAATGAAAATAAACTAACAAGGTAAATAAAATAAGGGGTGTAAACAATTGATTAAAGGCACTAGGGTGTCATGGGTTCATAGGGGAATCATGGGATATGATCATACAAACATGTTCTCAAATTATAAGCAAGCAATTATTGTTGTGATGGATTGAGTTGGGTTATATCTTACAATCCTAGGAAAGTTTGGGTCCCGGAGCCGAATCGATTAGATTGTACAACACCTACAAGTCGACTTAATCTTTCCTACTCAACACATGCATGGTCTAACAAGACTCGAGTTGGGTTATGTCTTACAAGTCAAGTTGAAAGGATAGAAGATGATAGTAAATGCAAGGATTCATAGGCTTAGCATTTCATCAAATATAACATGTGCATGTATTAAGATCAAAACAAGCAAGCAAATAAGATATGAAAGCATATTAATTTAAGCATGAATCATTCCCCATGTTGGTTTCCCCTAATCACCCATTAAACCCTAGCTAAGAGACTACTCACTCATTATCATATTGATCATGCTAGAAAGGTTGTCAATCATACTAACATAATGAAACATGATGAATAAATGAAAGTAATTAGCAATAATTAAAAAGGGATTAAGAGATTATACCTACTAATGATTCCAATAATAAAGCAAGAATAATAGAAGTACTTGAATCCTAGATTGAGAGGTTGTCAATCTCCCAATAATAACCCAAATAATCTTCAATTACCCAAAATAAAGTAGGAACAAGAGAGAGATTAGAGAACTAAAACTTGGATTAAAACTTGATTAATATTTGATTACAATATTGAAGAGAGATTTGATTAATATTAACTACACTAATTATTGATAAGAAGAACATGCTCCTCTAATTAGACTAATGGGGTATTTATAGTGAAAATTAGGGAGGATGCATTAGGGTTAACTAAGGGCTAAACTAGTAATTACACTTTTTAAGTTGAGCAAGGAGACTCGGTATTCTCGAGAGAAGGGCTTCTCTTATCGTGGCTGAAGAATGAAAACGTCTTTGTCATGAAATCCGTGCGGATGGGAGTCGGGACGGCCGGATCTGGGCTGGAGAATCCGAGCGGATCCTTGGGCAAGACGCTCGGATTGGCGAGGGGGAATCCGAGCGGATTCCTTTGAGGGACGCTCGGATTGAGCTTGGGCGGACGGACGGATTGTGTACAATCCGTTCGGATTGTCTGGCAGCATCTTTTCTTCTTCTTTTCTTCCCTTTTCTTCATGAATTCCTTGGGGATTTCCTTGGGGACTCAAGGATCCTTTCTCAACAATGCTCTTCTACTATGCTATGTACAAAGGCCTTCTAGTCTTGTCTCTCCTTGATGCTTGGTCATTGAATATGATCAATTTAGCCTCGTTTTGCCATGAAAATGCAAGATTCTTACTCCTTTCCTACCAAGGGATCAAAATCTCAAAGAATATGCAAAACAAAGAACTAAAGATAAGAAATGACCCAAATAGGTACTAAAAAGCATGGAAACAATGGTAATTCGGGGGCTAAATATGCGCCAATTATGGTCACATCAAATATCCCCAAACCGAACCTTTGCTCGTCCCGAGTAAAGAGGTGACAAAGACTAGGACCAATACTAACCTAACCTAATAATAATAGCCGATATGAGACAATTAGCGGGTCTCACTCCGCCCCTTCAACTCACAACAAGACAACCATGAGGTAGGATGCCTTCTTGCAAGGCAAGGTGGGTCTTGCCAAAATGGCGACACATCCAAACTTTAAGCACACAAAAATCACATAATGGATGCATCTACAAAAGGAATAGCCACTTTCCTCATCTAAGTGGCGGAAATTATCTAAAAGGGAAGCAATTCAAGGGTACACAATCCTTCATAGATGCAATTTGTTCAAACTACTAAGCCTAGAAGGATACCAATAAATCACCTCCAAAGGGTGTCAAGCTAGGGTACCTTTGTCCTCAATCGTTAAATGCTATTGTCAAGAGTAGACTCCCTATGGTGTTAGTGTTGGGGTTGGTGTCCTTAACAGTTAGTGCAAGGACTTATAAACCTCTAAAAGGATCAAAGGGCATACTTTTGGTATTATTATCAGTTGATCCACGTTTATCAATAACGGTTGGCTTGCTAGATAAGTTTGACGTTATTGTCATACAGATGGCGGTGATCAACTGGTCCCTAAAAGTCACACCTATAGGATACGTTTGAGAGATGTGACGGTATGAAAATACAGTCATGTAGATGCCAAATTTTGACTAACCAGTTAGTCCGAGTTATTTGACTAGTAATTAGTCAAAATGTGATGTTGAGATATTATATTTAATACGGATTAAATATCATGGGCTAAGGCGAATTAACCAGTTAATTCGTAAAATTAAATATAAGCGATTTATATTTAATTAATGTATATTGAATATAATTATACAATATTGTCTTTGTCGGACATGTATTAATACTTCAACTAATCCGTGTTATTAGTCGATGTATTAATAACCGATAATAACCGATGATGATTTATAATACAAACCCGTCATATACATTTTAGCATTTGCTTAATGGACCTCGAGCTAAAAGTAAGAGGAAGTGGAAGCCCACTTCCCCATTAGGGCTCTCGGTTTTGGCCGAATTAGGAGAACAAAAAGGAGAGTCTTCTCCTTGATGTTAACCTAATCATCATTTAGTAAAAATAATTAGGGTTTTGGAGATCAAGCTTTCTCTGAAACCGAGATCTCACATCTCGAGAAAACTCACAACAAGTTCTCCCAATATTGCAAGGCAATCGGAGAACACGTTCTAGCACAAGGGCATATCTCGGACAAATCTTCGGTGCAACAATTAGGAGGGAATCTCGTTTGATTTCTGTTCTTTACGCCGTGCATCAAAGGACCCGAGGTTGATTTCTATCTTTATCGTTTCTCTATTGTATTTATGTTTTATGACGATATTCGCATGTTAAATTAACGTTATAGTCCTAAATTCAAAGGGTATTATACGGATATTAACCCACAAGTGGTATCAGAGCGAGGCCACGTAAATTTTTCTATGTGTTTTTCATAAAACAATTTTGAAACGGTTTTGTTTGTCTCGAAATCCGTGCCTTGGATACATGGATGTTGCGTTTTTTTTTGTGTTAAAACCGTGCGGCTGTTTTACACGGCTATCTTGGGTTGTTTTTCAATTTATTCTTTTACATGTTGTTATTTTATACGGAGATTATAGCAACATGTCAAGTTTTGTCAATTGTTAATTTGTTTTGATGCGTTTTTGATCAAAATTGCAATTGATTTTGTCTCGACAAACTGTTTTCACGAGGGTTTTGAAGTTTCAGCCATGTTTGCATTCGATCGAGCGTATTTCTACTCGATCGAGTGCTATTTCGGTCTTGTTTTTGATCGATCGAGTCCCTGTTGTACTCGATCGACCCCTTTCTAAACCCTACTGCTTGATCGAGTTGTCCTCGTACTCGATCGAGTAGATTTGCTGATAAAAGTACTCGATCGACCATCAGTTCAGTCGATCGAGCATTTTCTGTTTGGCAACCCTCTCGATCGACTTGCAGTTCAGTCGATCGAGCCCTTTTGTTCCTCGATCGAGCACTTATGTCCCTGGATCGAGGGATTTTTGTTCTGGCAGCTTTGAAAATTTATTCTTTTTGCTTTAAATTTTCTTTTGGCCTTAATATGTACTTTATACGGATATTGTACACTCGCTATGATTGTGAAACGGTTCACACACGTACCATTAAGTTATTTTAACGTGTATTTAAAGTAACGGACTGTATGAGATTAAAATTAAATTGATAGAAGCAGTTTTATCACATGAATTTTAATCATTAAAAGGTGGTTTGGATAAATTTAACATAATTACGGAATTATGTCACGAATGAATTTGTTTTTAGTTGATGCATTTTATTTATCGTTAATTATGAATGCCGTGAATGCTTTATATTACGTATTTATTTATTTTTACAATCAGTTGTAACTTAGTGTGGCCTTAGTAGAACGTGTTACCGTAATGATGGAACACGGTCTTGGTTGTATTTTGAGATCTCGTATCTCCGTTTTGGATTTTTCACTTGTAATTACAGTTTTAATTAGAATGTAAATAGGTTTATATTTTGTAATTTCAATTGTAATTTTGAGAAGACCAAAGATGGAGACCGGATGCTCACTCCCGCTACTTGGATCAAGATGGAACATCAAGACAAGCTTTTCGGGTCCAACGGTGGATTCCAAAGTTGTATTATGTTCTTATACTAGGATAGGCCACACTAGGACCTTTTTATTTACGTATTGCATTCTTTTATTTATTTTTCGCAACGATAATATGCATCATATTCCGCCTAAAAACCAAACCACCTAATTATTGCATGAAAACTGACACATATAGAGGTCACGAGTTAGTTTTCTTTGACATTCGTATGTCACACGATTCTTTATAAGCCATCACCCAAATTAATTCATTCACGCAGACGCTAGTTATTCGTTCACTTAAAATGAATTATAATTAAGTTGATGGGATCTTCCTCGTATAAACAAAAATTGAGAACGGTCTTTATAGGTCAAACTTAGGGATGGCAATGGGTAGGATCTGGATAGGATCCTATAAGATCCAGATCCGATCCATATTTACAGGATCTGAAATTCCCATATCCATATCCGGATCCGCAGGATCTGGATTGGATCAGGATATATCCATATCCTTTTGATAATAAAAGAAAAATCCCTCTTAAAATATAAAAATATTATTTTTGGTATTTTACTACGACGTAACATACTATTTTCCTTTATTAGATACTAATAATAAAGCTAAAGTTCTAAAAACATAAAAATAAAGTCTTATGAAATTACAATCACACTAAAAAAGTAAATGTTAATCAGAAAAAATCATGGTTTGATTTATGAAAAAAATTAAAAGAACAAAGCATATAATTTTACTATTTGTTTAGCTGAACTTATTTTTTAAGAAAATGAAATAAAAATGGATCTAAGGGTAGGATCTGGATCTCGACCATACGATCCATATCCATATCCTTATCCACTGGATCTTAAATATCGCGATCCATATCCGCTCCGTAGGATCTGGATCTCAGGATCTGGGCAGGATCTGGATTCTGTTGCCATCCCTAGTCAAACTCCAATGAGTCCCTTCTTCGTCGGTAGGCATAATATGACCCCTTCTACGTCGGGTAAGTTGGAACCGATTGACCTATTTTATCTCAACACTATGGTCACTCGTACGATCCTGTGATTATGGTGGACTATAGATAGGATTTACGGAAATCTATCGACCGAGAGTTCTTACGGAAGAATTAGCTAAACAGTTGGCTTATCAATTTACGGAAATTGAGTCTTGGGATCACTTGTATCATTCTTGAGGGAGATCAATTATGCAAGTGCGAGAGTCTACATGTTTAAAATGAATTTTAAAATAGACTTATATCACCTCGATGAGTTGCTTATTTCGTTTTGTTTTTCCTTTCTTTTTCAGTGTAGATCACGTTTTTTAAACTGCTAAAACAACAAATGGCTGGTTCTACTGATAACCCAATGCCAAGTGCCACATTGGACCGTGAGTCCTGGCTTCGGATCTTCATGAATCGGATGAATCGGTCTACTCGATCGAAGAATGATGGATCAAACTTCGCGGACCGGGAGGCGGCATTACGAAATGCCGCGGCGACGGAAGCTCAAATATCTCTTGGAGCCCATCCCAAAGCAAACCCAGGTCCCACGGCTAGAGTCTGCTGAAATCACCAAGTTTAATGATTTTACGTATGGAAGCGGGTGCGATTAAAAACGTACTCATTTTTGCAATGGAACCCAATTTGCATAAACGCTTCATAGCCCATGGTGCAAACAAGATTTTCACCACGCTCACTAAGGAATTCTCGAAAGCACCGAGAATCGTGACCTATGAGCATACCACTCGCTTCTTTGATGCGAGACTCCAGAAGGGCCAACCGGTTAGCCCACACATTCTCAGCATGATTGAGAATGTCGAGAAACTGGAGACCTTTAACTGTAACATTAGCGAGAACATTGTTATCGACCGCATACTTCACTCACTCCACGATGGTTATTCGCAATTTAGAGCGAATTACTATATGAATGATTTGAAGAAAACTCCGCATGAACTGCACTCCCTACTCGTACAGACCGAGAAGGACATGAAGTTCAGTGGGAGCATGAAACAGGATGTTCTCGTTGTGTCAAATAAAGGGAAGGGTAAGGGCAAAGCTCAGGCAAACCTAGCAGTAGGTAAGGCGAAGTTCAAGAAGTCAGGTTCAGGTAAGAGTGGGCCTGGTGAGTCGAGCACCTCATCAGGCGTGACAAAGAGCAAGAATGAAAACATGGAATGCCATCATTGCCACAAGACTGGGCATTGGAGACGCACATGTCCTGTTTATCATGAGGACTTAAAGGCAGGTCGTGTTAAACCTGTTGGTATGTCTTCCTCTTCTTCTACTTTTATTCATATGATTGAGATTAACCACGCAAGTTACGGAACTTGGGTACTTGATACTGGTTGTGGTTCTCATCTGTGTAATCATGTGCGGGGGCTCCGAAACATCGAACCCCTCGTAAAGGGTGAGGTGGACTGCGTGTCGGGAATGGAGCAAGAGTGGCTGCCATCTCAAAGGGGACATATGTGATCCAGCTTCCTAGCGGATTTGAGTTGTCTTTATATGATTGCTATTATGTACCTAGTCTTTCGAAAAACATTATTTCAGGTTTACGCACTTGATAAACTTGGTTTTTCATTTGTAATAGAAAATAATACTTGCATTTTCTCATTACACGATATGATTTCTGACAAGGCGAGTCTCCATGAACGGAATTTATGTTTTAGATCAGACCACGGAAATATTACACGTAATGAATAAAAAGTTAAAGGTTGGTGACAAAGATCAAACGTATCTATGGCACTGCCGTATGGGACACATTAATGAGAAACGCGTAAAACAGCTCATCAAACATGGAGCTATCTCGGCCTTTGATTTTCAATCATTTGGCACGTGTGAATCATGTCTTATCGGTAAGATGACTCGTATTTCCTTCAAAGGTGTTGGAATGCGCGCTGCTGACCTATTAGGACTCATACACACGGATGTATGTGGCCCTATGTCAATCACCGCACGAGAAGGCTATAGGTATTTCATCACTTTCACGGACGATTTAAGTAGATATGGCTATGTCTACTTAATGAAGCATAAAAGTGAATCCTTTGAGAAATTCAAAGAATACCAGAATAGGGTACAGAACCTATTGGGTAGAAAGATTAAAACACTGCGTTCAGATCGTGGTGGCGAGTATCTTTCTCACGAGTTTGATCAACACCTCAAAGACTGTGGGATTGCCTTACAGTTAACTCCACTTGGAACACCTCAATTGAATGGTGTGTCCGAACGGAGAAATCGAACACTACTTGATATGGTTCGATCCATGATGAGTCACACGGTTTTACCTGATTCGTTATGGGGTTATGCTCTTTTGTCAGCCGCTCTAATACTTAACCGAAGTCCGTCTAAAGCTGTTGACAAGACTCCATATGAACTATGGAAGGGAACGGTCCCTAACTTGTCCTTTATACGGGTTTGGGGCTGCGAGGCTTATGTCAAGTGGAGACATGAGGATAAGCTCGGCCCGCGATCGGTCAAGACATACTTTATAGGTTATCCTAAAGGAACACTTGGTCATTACTTCTATTCGCCAACCGAACAACGCGTTTTTGTTGCGGCTAGTGCGACATTCTTAGAGAAGGAATTTCTCGAGAATGCAAAGAGTGATAGAACCTTCGACCTGTCGGAGATTCCAGAACCAAACACCGAGCAACTATTGGAGGAACCTATTCCTTCAATCCCGGCTGCGGTGAATATTCCTGAGGAACCTAGGAGGTCGGGAAGAGTCTCTATTCCTCCGGACAGGTACATTGGTATGGTCGAGGAACATGACATAGATGACGTCCTACTCTTAACGAGTAGTGAACCCGCAACCTATAAAGGTGCCATGACTAGTTCTGACTCAAGCTATGGCTTGAGGCCATGCAATCCGAGATGGACTCCATGTATGAGAACAACGTATGGGATCTTGTTGACTTACCTGCTAAGGTTCGTCCCCTTCAATGCAAATGGCTTTACAAGATAAAGCATTCTGTGGAAGGTCAACAAGATATCTATAAAGCACGACTAGTTGCTAAAGGTTTCACCCAAGTGCCAGGTTTGCACTACGATGAAATTTTCGCACCCGTAGTCATGCTGCGTTCCATTCGGATTATCTTAGCGATCGCCGCTTTTCATGACTATGAAATTTGGCAAATGGACGTGAAAACCGCCTTCTTAAACGGCTTTTTGGAGGAAGAGTTGTACATGGTACAACCTGAAGGTTTCATCAATCCACAACATCCTAAGAAAGTATGCAAACTTAAGCGTTCCATTTATGGACTTAAGCAAGCATCTCGGAGTTGGAATCATCGCTTCGACCAAGTGATTAAAGAAAATGGATTTACTCGATCGGTCGAGGAACCATGTTTATATATCAAGTCGAGTGGGAGCAAGATTGTCTTCCTAATATTGTATGTTGACGACATACTCCTGATTGGGAATGACATACCTCTCTTAACTTCGGTGAAAGTATGGTTGAAAAACCATTTCCAGATGAAAGATCTGGGAGAGGCACAAAGAATTCTGGGCATCCGTATCTATCGAGATAGATCACGACGGATGCTATCTCTCAGTCAGGAGTCTTACATAGACAAAGTCCTAGAGAGATTCAGCATGACTAACTCCAAGAAGGGGTTCCTTCCCATGGCTCCAGGGGTGCATTTGAGCTAGTCTCAGGCACCAGAGACACCGGAAGAGAAAGAGCGCATGACACGGATTCCTTATGCTTCGGCTATAGGATCAATCATGTATGCCATGATATGCACACGTCCGGACGTGGCATATGCATTGAGTATGACAAGTCGATTCCAACAGCATCCAGGTGAACCACATTGGTTGGCTGTCAAGAACATTCTTAAGTACCTACGGAGGACTAAAGATTGGGCATTGACTTATGGAGGCGATCAAAAGCTATGCGCAACCGGTTCGTGAGATGCTAGCTTCCAAACGGATCGAGATGACTCGAAATCTCGGTCTGGATTCGTTTTTACTCTTAATGGCGCTGATCAGTGGAAGAGTTCGAAACAAACTGTTACGATAGATTCTACGACCGAGTCCGAGTACTATGCCGCGTCGAAGCTACAAAGGAAGCGATATGGATGCGTCAATTCTTACATGGGCTCTCTGTAGTGCCTAGTTCGAATGACCCGATCACCATCTATTGCGACAATAGTGGTGCCATCTTCCAAGCTAAGGAGCCAAAGTCTAGCAACAAGTCTAGACATGTACAACGGAAAGCTCATCTAATCCGAGATTACGTGGAGCAAAAGGAAGTAGTGATAGAAAAGATTGCTACAGATGATAACATAGCAGATCCTCTCACTAAAGCATTACGACAAGATAAGCATGAAGGGCACGTAAATTCCATGGGAATTAAACGTATTCCTAAGTTGTAGTACTCTTTTATGGATTAGATTCATTCGCTTTTGTACTCTATACGACATCATCGTTTTGATATTTTATATATATTTTTTTTTTCATGTGGAATTGTACGACAATTTTGAACACCACAAAGTGAACTGAACAAACATCATATCTTTTTAGTCCTTAATTGCCCACATGAGTGATAACTCGGCAATTATTTTGTGACGTTGGTTGATGGTGGGTTCAACGAGCCATAAGTCAACCGGTTGTGACCAATCACAGAGGCGATTTATACGGATATTTCGTAGGACACAATTGTGACATCGACGTGGAGTCCTAAATGTTTTATAACATTCGTTGCCCGGTCGTGGATAGGACTTCCATGGTGATCCAAAGAGTCGATTCTTTTGACTATCGACTATCTCTTGAGACTAAGGCAGATTTTGGGTGACTTTGGTTTCTTTCACACGGTCATCCGTAACAGGGGGCCAAGTAGATTTTTTCTGGGTCATTTCATCTTTGTGCTTAGATCGGAAGGAGTTCGAGTTGAAGGAAATATTCAGCCTTTATCGGGTACTCGATATTTCTCAGGGCCACTCGAGGAGTCAGAATCGAAATGCATGGCCATGCTCGGATACGGATTCGTTTTATCAGTTAAGTTACTCTCTAGTCGGGGAAACCACTCTAGATACAGATCGATTGTAAAATACGACCTTTGTGGATCCGGATCTGCAAATTGTTTTACATTGAGTGGGAGAAATTTTAAATGAATATGAGAATCGGTTATCGCACATACACTTGTACGGACAAGTGGGAGTTTGTTGGAGCTTGTGTCCTCCAGTTAGTGCGGATAACGTCATTGCACATGCACTTGTACGGACAAGTGGGAGCTTGTTGGGGTTGGTGTCCTTAACAGTTAGTGCAAGGACTTATAAACCTCTAAAAGGATCAAAGGGCATACTTTTGGTATTATTATCAGTTGATCCACGTTTATCAATAACGGTTGGCTTGCTAGATAAGTTTGACGTTATTGTCATACAGATGGCGGTGATCAACTGGTCCCTAAAAGTCACACCTATAGGATACGTTTGAGAGATGTGACGGTATGAAAATACAGTCATGTAGATGCCAAATTTTGACTAACCAGTTAGTCCGAGTTATTTGACTAGTAATTAGTCAAAATGTGATGTTGAGATATTATATTTAATACGGATTAAATATCATGGGCTAAGGCGAATTAACCAGTTAATTCGTAAAATTAAATATAAGCGATTTATATTTAATTAATGTATATTGAATATAATTATACAATATTGTCTTTGTCGGACATGTATTAATACTTCAACTAATCCGTGTTATTAGTCGATGTATTAATAACCGATAACCGATGACAGTTTATAATACAAACCCGTCATATACATTTTAGCATTTGGCGAACTGGACCTCGAGCTAAAAGTAAGAGGAAGTGGAAGCCCACTTCCCCATTAGGGCTCTCGGTTTTGGCCGAATTAGGAGAACAAAAAGGAGAGTCTTCTCCTTGATGTTAACCTAATCATCATTTAGTAAAAATAATTAGGGTTTTGGAGATCAAGCTTTCTCTGAAACCGAGATCTCACATCTCGAGAAAACTCACAACAAGTTCTCCCAATATTGCAAGGCAATCGGAGAACACGTTCTAGCACAAGGGCATATCTCGGACAAATCTTGGGTGCAACAATTAGGAGGGAATCTCGTTTGATTTCTGTTCTTTACGCCGTGCATCAAAGGACCCGAGGTTGATTTCTATCTTTATCGTTTCTCTATTGTATTTATGTTTTATGACGATATTCGCATGTTAAATTTACGTTATAGTCCAAAATTTAAAGGGTATTATACGGATATTAACCCACAGTTAGAAACACTGGAGGATCGCGGAATTCCCCCTCTTGCCTAGACAAGAAGAAGGGTCGTCCCCTCTCTACCATGCACAAAAATGGATACGATGGATAAAGGGATCGATAGATATTTGAGTTTCACTTTGGGAGTTTGCTTTTATTTTTGTTTTCCCCCCAATTTCATTGGCATTTGACATTTGAGAAAACTTTCTTTGCCATTTCTTTTGATTTTTGGCATTTCAATACTTGACAACTTTTTGAATTTCTCTTTGAACATTTTCAAAGTCACCCCAATTAGTAACGAGGGTGCCTTGTATTTGAAGCTTTAGGAGTCTATTTTGCTCCTCTTTTCTTTTGATGCATTTTTGCAAACTTTTTTTTTTTTTTCATTTTTCATTTCATTGAACTCAAATTGATTTCTTTTTGTTTTGTGCCCATTCCCTTTGATGACAAAAATGTGGTAGAACATGGATGAATGATAGAAGTATGCATGGTTTCAAGGGTCACCTTGGAATAAACGGTAGCCAAGGAGTTATCACACCACAAGGTACTCTTGACTAGGCCTTAAACCATGGGTCAAAGGATACTAGCATGACACATCCTAGGGTGTTTTACAAGCATTCTAACAAGCAAAGTCTTAAGAATAAAAAGCATCTACTAGGGCCTATATACACTTGTCAAGCTTCCCAAATAGATGGTTTCGCAAAAATTTTCTAACATGCAACTACAAGCCATGATGCAACTAGCATATATACATCCTAATGTAAATGATTCTACCAACTAATATGCCAAATAAACTAAATGCAATCCTAAATTCACATTGTTTTTACCGTATCAATCAAAATAAAGCCACATAGTCATTAACATAAAGAGGAAAAAGGAGATTGGAAAGATCATACCATGCGGTCTTCAATATCCTTATGTCTCGGATGTGGCGTAGTCAATCAAAGTGAACAAGGATAAAACAAACACAATATATACAAGACAATATATACAAAGGAAATGAACTTGTTTTTGGTTTTTCAATTTTTCAATTTTTATGGTTTTTGAATAAAAGTTAAGTGTTAGAATTCCCATCCCCACACTAATATGGGCATTGTCCTCAATGGCCAAAATGATGGAAATTATGCAAAAATGATGCATGATTTCTATACTAAATGCAATTCTACACTAAGCTATACTACATGATGCATGGTTTTTGTTATGACGGAGAGGATAATTTAGATTACCTCCCGTTGTGTATGCATTAACTTCCCCAAACCGAATAAGACACTATTGCTAATGTCAAAGCATGGGTATAGTTCATGCACACACTATGCTATGCATGAAACTAGATTGTCATTTTGGATTTTCAAAAATGGGAACAATAAAGAACACCTCAAAGGAACCGAGGTGTGAGTCCTTTGATGTTGCTAGGACTAAACCAACCATGATCAAAGTGAAATAGAATACAAAGAGATATAGACAAACCATGGGAGTGTAGGAGTCTCCAAGGCTAGTCTTCCATCATGCTATCATCATCACCACTTCCCTCATGAGAAGCGGTCACATTGCCACTTTCCTTGGCACTTTCTTCATCACTTTCTCCATCATCTTGCTCATCATTATCTTCACCATCTCTTTCTTCATCTCCACTTGCTTCTTCCTCAATATTATCATCAATTTCTTCACCATTTCCAACAACCTCATTGTCTTCCACCACGTCCCTAGATGCACCCGGAAATAAGGCTTCTCTATCCGCCCAACTAGGCAAAGGACAAGATGGATCAAGGAGTCCTTGCCTAGCTAGATGTAAGAGGGGAGGATATTGAGCCAAATATGCATTCTTCCGATCTTCATAAGCTTGCTTGTGCATGGCTTGCATAAGAAGAGTGACATAGTCTTTTCCAATTTCAACTCCTTGCGGTTTGAACTCTTCATACACAAAGGGGTAAGGTGGTATAACAATGGAAGAGGAGGGAGTTTCATGATCACCCTTTTGTTGTTGAATGATGTACTCGGCTTCTTCGGATAGGGGAAGTAAATAGTTGGTCCGGTGGACACTAAGACGACAAATCTTTGCGGGTAAAGTGAATGATCGAGCCTCACTAGTAAGCCACCCATACTTGGTATCAAGGGGATTGCGAGCAACCCACTTAAACTTGTTAATCAAGATGGACATATCAATAAGATGGCCACCATCCTTAGCCTTGTACTTGCTATCCTTATTGAAATTAGGATCAAAGTGCTTGGCTAGGACCGTGACAAGGCCGCCATTAACAATAACGGTTTGACCCTTCTTCCCACTATCTACATGGAGCCATCTATCAACCAATAGCCTCAAAGAATTGTAAGGCTTGGTGTGAATTCTTCCAATATTCAAAGTTGATTCAAGGAGAATAAAATCGAGTCCCGTGAAATGATTGGTGTCTTTCCTAGCAATTATGGTATTTCCCACAACTTTGTGCCATATTCTTATGCCCGGATGATGGACCAAAAGAGCACGACAAGCATGAAAATCTTCAAATTTCTTCCCGGAGATTGCCTCCCAAAGAGGCTCGGGATCATACTTCCCATATTGCTTATAATATTTATGTTCATCGCTAAGACCCAAAATTCCACCCAATTAGGAAAGGTAATGCGTCTACTAGCGTTAGCTAGACGAAACTCAATATTTTCCCTATTCTCAACTTTTGTCACTTTTAAAGAACTTAAGAATTCCAAGACAAGGGAGGGGTATGTTACTTCCTTCATTTCAAACAATTTCTTCAAACCCATGGCATTGAAAAAGACTCTTGTTTGTTCAAGAACACCCAACTTCTCTAAGGCATCTTGACATATGAATTTGGTGGATTGGATTTGTTTCATAGCAAACTTGACAAATGTATTTCTATGGGTATCGGAAATGAATGTTACCTCCGGAAAATGCAAGAGTTGATCGATTACCGGAGTAGAAGGTGATGCTTCCATAGGAATTTGTTGTTGTTGTTGCACTTCCAAGTTTGGTGTTGATACCACCATTGCCAAAGCTTTCTTTGCTTGTAGAGCTTTTTGCCTTTGAGAGAGAGCCTTTGCTTTTGGTGCCTTTGTTGCCTTTGTTGCTCCCTTTGTTCTTGCCATTTGATGAACTAACCAAGTAAAGAGTCAAAAATCTTCAATTTGTAGAATGCCCAAATCGATTTGAAGGTGAAAGGCTTTGCCTTTATAAAAACAAAAATCGATTCAAAGGTTGAAGAATTTGTTCTTGGTTTTGATTGTAAGTGAAGATGGAGTGATTGATTTGTTGTTTGAAGGATGGTTTGATTTGATTTTGGTGGGTTTTGTTGAGGGTTTTTGTTTTTGAGATGGAGAGGATGAGGGTTTTGATGTTATGGGTAGTGTTTATGAATGAATGAATGAATGAATGAAGGTGGGATGGGTATTTAAAGAACTCGACAATTTCAAAACGCAGGGACAATCCGT
Source organism: Silene latifolia (assembly GCF_048544455.1). NCBI lineage: Eukaryota > Viridiplantae > Streptophyta > Magnoliopsida > Caryophyllales > Caryophyllaceae > Silene > Silene latifolia. The sequence continues at coordinate 61,345,181 of NC_133526.1, read as the reverse complement.
GCGGATTGGGCGCAATCCGTGCGGATTCTACAGCTTCAAAATTTTCAAAATCCCGCCTAGAGACGGGCGGATTCTGGGGAATCCGCTCGGATTCATCTGAGATGAGACAGGCGGATTTCGTGCAGGACGGACGGATTTCAGTCCAGAGATTTTTCTTTGTTTTTCTTTAGCTGCAAGACGGGCGTCTTCTTCAAAAGACGGAGGGATTCTGCGAGACGGGCGTCTTTCCAGAAATCCGCTCGGATTCTTTGACAGTCAAGAAAATTTGCAATTTCAGCACAGCCCAAGACGGGCGTCTTCTCAGCAGGACGCTCGGATTTGCTGCAGACGGGCGGATTCTCAGGAATCCGCTCGGATTGGTCCTTGCGTACACGGATTCAGTTCCATCTGTGCACAAACGCATTCCTTTATCATTCTTTCTTTCTTTCAAAACTTGTGTTCTTCATTGTGGGGGCACTACTAAGGCATGAATAGCCTAGGCAATTGCCATCCCCACACTAAGGTAAAGTACTACACATCAATTAAAATCATTAGTCCCTCCCTCACTTCTCTCTTACATGACAATTATTTTGATCAAAGCAAAAATAAATCCAAAAATGACAAAAAATGCAATACAAAAATTGAAATGCAAGTTAGGGAGTTAGAAATATTTACAAGTGGTGGTTTAGGGAGGACTCCACCAAACTCTCATTCTTGATGAGATGTCAAGGGGGCATGTTCAAGGTGTTGTTGATGTTGCTCAACACCTTGAAAAAGTAATCAAAAGCTTGTTCATTGTTATGGTAGAGGTCCTCAATAGACCGTGGTCCTTGTTGTTGATCATGATCGATGGCATGCCCAATAAGGGGATTAAAGATCCCTTCAAATTCGTCGTCCCAAAGACCACAAACTTCATTGAGTTGATCATTGAAAATCTCTTGCTTAGATGGAGACAACTCTCCCAATTTCTTCTCTTGGCCAATGAGGCCATCATCTTCTTCCTTGGTTGATTTTGATGAGCTTTGCAAGCTCTCCTTGTCACAATTCACTTGCTCTTTGAATGGAGCATCTTCAACTTTCTTCCTCCATTGGAGTTCCGATTTCTTCCTTTCATCTTTCCAGCTATAATGATCAATCATAAAACATGGCTCATGCAAACGAGGAGCTCTCATGGTTTTGTCAAGATTAAAAGTTATGCTTTCATCTCCCACTTCTAGAGTGAGCTCTCCATGTTTCACATCAATCACCGCACCGCGTGTGTGTAGGAAAGGTCTTCCTAAGATGATTGGAATGTTGGAATCTTCCTCCATATCAACAATGACAAAGTCTTAGGGATGAAAAACTTCCCAATTCGCACGGGGACATCTTCCCATATCCCTAATGGTGTCTTCGTCGATCTATCGGCCATTTGAAGAGTGATATTGGTGCATTTAAGCTCTCCCATTCCCAACCTTTTACTTACCGAGTACGGCATGACACTCACACTAGCCCCTAGATCACATAAGGCTTTGTTGATCGTTGTGTCGCCAATGGTACACGGTATTGAGAAGCTTCCCGGATCCTTTAACTTTGGAGGTGAACTCCCTTGAAGTATTGCACTACTCACCTTAGTGAAGGCGATAGTCTCAAGTTTCCGGATCGACTTCTTCTTTGTGAGGATATCTTTCATGTACTTTGCATAGGCCGGAACGTGATTGATTAATTCCGTGAAAGGAATTGAGACTTCTAAGTTCTTCACAATTTCCATGAACTTTCCAAGTTGATCATCAAATTTGGGCTTGGCTTGACGACTTGGAAAAGGAAGTCTAATCACAATGGGCTCCTTTTCTTTGGCTTTGTCTTCATTTTTCTTTGAACTTTCTTCTTTTGATGATTCCCCTTCTTTGGGGCTTTGCACCACAACTTCATTCTCACTAGCTCTCACAACTTCATCCTCAACTTGCTTCTTCGGTGCTTCATATCTTGTACCACTTCTCAAGTGAATTGCACTAACCGTTTCATGTCTAGGGGGATTACCTTGAGGTGGTAATTGCCCCTTTTGTCTTTGTGAGCTTGAAGATGCTAGTTGGGTCAATTGTGTTTCCAACATCTTGGTGTGAGCTAGAATGTTGTTGATGGTGGTGTCTTTTGCTTGGCTATCTTTTTGCATTTGAGTGAAAAATTCTTGTTGATTCTTTTGCATTTGGAGGACCGCTTTTTGGACATCAAAACCTTGGTCATTGTGGTGATTGTATGGATTTTGATTTTGGTAGCCTTGGTTTTGATTGAAAAAGGGTCTTTGATTTTGATTTCTCATGGGTGGTGGAGTGTATGTTGTTTGAGGGTTTTGAACATTTTGGCTTTTGTATGAGAGATTTGGATGGAACTTGGTGTTTTCATTGTAAAAATTTGAATAGGGGGTATCACTTTTGTAAGCTTGGAAAGCATTAACTTGTTCGGTTGTTCCCCTACATTCACTTGAGTCATGACCCAAGGTTCCACAATTCTCACATATCCCGCTTGGGATTGATGAGGATGCCGTCATGGCATTGACATGATGCTTCGATGATTTTGAGTTTTCCTCAAGTCTAGCCATAGCTTGTTCAAACTTCAAGTTGATTGTGTCAATGTGAGCACTAAGTTGAGCACCTAATTGAGTAACGGTGTCCACTTCATACTTTCCTCCTCTAGTAGCCTTGCGAGGCCTACTATATTGTGAATTATGGACCGCCATTTCCTCAATCTTGTTCCATGTTTGATTGTCATCAACTTCGGTGAACATTCCATTTGATCCCATATTGAGAATGTTCCTTGAATCTTCATATAAACCATTCCAAAATTGTGTCACTAAAAACCATTCGCTAAGTCCATGGTGAGGACATGAGAGACAAATACCTTTGAACCGCTCCCAAGCTTCATACAAAGATTCTTCATCCCTTTGCTTAAAACCCGTGATTTGAGCTCTTAGCATGTTAGTCTTTTCCGGTGGGTAGAATTTTTTGTAGAAAGCTAGAGCTAGCTTCTTCCAAGAATCTATTCCAAGGGTGGCCTTATCAAGGCCCTTCAACCATTGCTTTGCGGTGCCGATTAACGAAAAAGGAAATAAGACCCATCTTATTTGGTCTTGAGTCACGCCCGTTTGAGAGATAGCTTCACAATAATCGCAAAAGGTTTCCATATGAGAATGAGGGTCCTCACTAGGCATTCCTCTGAATTGGCTCCTCTCAACTAGTTGAATGACGGCGGACTTGGCAATAAAGTTTCCGGTAAGATGTTGTGGGGTAGGAGTACCATTTGGTAAATCCTCCTCGGTGGGTATAGAGTGTGACGAGAATTTAGGCATTGTAGGTGGATTTTGTGTGGTATTGTTTAATGGGTTCTCTTCTCCTTCTATTGCGAAAGGATTGACAAACTCACTAGTGGGTTGAACAACTTCACCAACACCTCCCAAATTCCTCCTAACAAGTCTCCTATTATTCGTCAAGGTTCTTTCGATTTCACGGTCAAAAGGTAACAAATCTCTTTTTAACCTTCTAGACATGCAAAATATCAAACAACTCGAAAACAATTAGAACAAACCTTGAGAAGTTTTACTTCCCCAAGGTGAAAAAGACACAACTAAAAACAATAAAAGAAATCTTAAATCAATTAAACACCGTCCCCGGCAACGGCGCCATTTTTGATCGAGTCCATTTGGTGTTCACAATTAAGCATATGTGGTCGTTGGTCAATGGTCGATACAAAACACAATTTATACTTCACAAACAACTCTACAATTAGTAAAGAGGCAAGTAAAGGTCGGATCCCAAGGGACGGGTATTGAAATGAGAATTCTATTGTAACTAGTAGTGTCTAGGGGTGTCACAAATTGGGTTGATGTAGAAGGTTACTAAACTAAAATAGCAATGAAAATAAACTAACAAGGTAAATAAAATAAGGGGTGTAAACAATTGATTAAAGGCACTAGGGTGTCATGGGTTCATAGGGGAATCATGGGATATGATCATACAAACATGTTCTCAAATTATAAGCAAGCAATTATTGTTGTGATGGATTGAGTTGGGTTATATCTTACAATCCTAGGAAAGTTTGGGTCCCGGAGCCGAATCGATTAGATTGTACAACACCTACAAGTCGACTTAATCTTTCCTACTCAACACATGCATGGTCTAACAAGACTCGAGTTGGGTTATGTCTTACAAGTCAAGTTGAAAGGATAGAAGATGATAGTAAATGCAAGGATTCATAGGCTTAGCATTTCATCAAATATAACATGTGCATGTATTAAGATCAAAACAAGCAAGCAAATAAGATATGAAAGCATATTAATTTAAGCATGAATCATTCCCCATGTTGGTTTCCCCTAATCACCCATTAAACCCTAGCTAAGAGACTACTCACTCATTATCATATTGATCATGCTAGAAAGGTTGTCAATCATACTAACATAATGAAACATGATGAATAAATGAAAGTAATTAGCAATAATTAAAAAGGGATTAAGAGATTATACCTACTAATGATTCCAATAATAAAGTAAGAATAATAGAAGTACTTGAATCCTAGATTGAGAGGTTGTCAATCTCCCAATAATAACCCAAATAATCTTCAATTACCCAAAATAAAGTAGGAACAAGAGAGAGATTATAGAACTAAAACTTGGATTAAAACTTGAATAATATTTGATTACAATATTGAAGAGAGATTTGATTAATATTAACTACACTAATTATTGATAAGAAGAACATGCTCCTCTAATTAGACTAATGGGGTATTTATAGTGAAAATTAGGGAGGATGCATTAGGGTTAACTAAGGGCTAAACTAGTAATTACACTTTTTAAGTTGAGCAAGGAGACTCCGGTATTCTCCGAGAGAAGGGCTTCTCTTATCGTGGCTTGAAGAATGAAAACGTCTTTGCATCTTTGAAATCCGTGCGGATGGGAGTCGGGACGGCCGGATCTGGGCTGGAGAATCCGAGCGGATCCTTGGGCAAGACGCTCGGATTGGCGAGGGGGAATCCGAGCGGATTCCTTTGAGGGACGCTCGGATTGAGCTTGGGCGGACGGACGGATTGTGTACAATCCGTTCGGATTGTCTGGCAGCATCTTTTCTTCTTCTTTTCTTCCCTTTTCTTCATGAATTCCTTGGGGATTTCCTTGGGGACTCAAGGATCCTTTCTCAACAATGCTCTTCTACTATGCTATGTACAAAGGCCTTCTAGTCTTGTCTCTCCTTGATGCTTGGTCATTGAATATGATCAATTTAGCCTCGTTTTGCCATGAAAATGCAAGATTCTTACTCCTTTCCTACCAAGGGATCAAAATCTCAAAGAATATGCAAAACAAAGAACTAAAGATAAGAAATGACCCAAATAGGTACTAAAAAGCATGGAAACAATGGTAATTCGGGGGCTAAATATGCGCCAATTATGGTCACATCAGTGGGAGTACCATTGGGTAGGTTCTCCTCGGTGGGTACGGAATGTGATGAAAACTAAGGCATTGTAGGTTGATTTTGTGTGGTATTTTGTAATGGGTTCTCCTCACCTTCTCTTGCAAAAGGGTTGATGAACTCAATAGTTGGTTGAATAACCTCACTAATACCTCTCAAATTCCTCCTAGCAAACCTCCTATTGTTTGTCAAAGTTCTTTCAATTTCACGATCAAAAGGTAACAAATCACCTTGTGACCTTCTAGACATGCAAAATATCAAACAACTTGAAAATAATTAGAACAAACCTTGAGGAGTTTTACTTCCCCAAGGCAAAGAAAGACACAACTAATAACAATATAAGAAAATCTAAATCAAGATAACACCGTCCCCTGCAACGGCGCCATTTTTGATCGGTCCGTTTCGTGTTCACAATTGAATAGATGTTGTCGTTGGGTCACGTCCGAATCAAAACACAATTTATAACTTCACAAACAACTCTACAATTAGTAAAGAGGAAAGTAAAGGTCGGATCCCAAGGGACGGGAATTGAGATGAGATTTCTATTGAAACTAGTGGTGTCTTAGGAGTGTCACAATTTGGGTTGATGTAGAAGGTCACTAACTAAAATAGCAATGGAAATAAACAAGCAAGATGAATTAAAAGGGTTGTAAACAATTGATAAAAAGCACTAGGGTGTCATGGGGTCATAGGGGAATCATGGGAATTGATCATACAAACATGTTCTCAAATTATAAGCAAGCAATTATTGTTGTGATGGATTGAGTTGGGTTATATCTTACAATCCTAGGAAAGTTTGGGTCCCGGAGCCGAATCGATTAGATTGTACAACGCCTACAAGTCGACTTAATCTTCCCTACTCAACAACATGCATGGTCTAATGAGACTCGAGTTGGTTTATGTCTTACAAGTCTCATTGAAAAGATAGGTGATGGGTAAAAAATGCAAGGATTCATAGGCTCGCATTTCATCAAACATAACATGTGCATGAGTTGAGATCAAAACAAGCAAGCAAATAAACCATGAAAGCATATTAATTTAAGCATGAATCATTCCCCATGTTGGTTTCCCCTAATTACCCATTAACCCTAGCTAGGTGACTACTCACTCATTATCATGTTGATCATGCTAGCAAGGTTGTCAATCATACCAACAAAATGAAACATGATGAATAAATGAAAGTAATTAGCAATAATTAAAAGGGATTAAGAAGATTATACCTACTAATGATTCCAATAATAAAGCAAAGAATAAAAGAAGTACTTGATGCTTGATTGAGAGGTTGTCAATCTCCCAATAATAACCCAAATAATCTTCAATTACCCAAAATAGAGGATGAACAAAAGAGAGATTAAGAAAATAAAACTTGTATTAGAACTTAATTAATTGTTGATTACAAAACTAAAGAGAGATTTGATTGATATTAACTACTCTAATAATTGATAAGAAGAACATACTCTTCTAATTAGACTAATGGGGTATTTATAGTTGAAATTAGGGGGATGCATTAGGGTTAACTAAGGGCTAAACTAGTAATTACATTTTTTAGATTGAGCAGGGAGGAGCCGGTATTTTTCGAAGGAGGGCTTCTTTCTTTGTAGCTTGGAGAAGACGAAATTTCGCTGTACTGGAATCCGTGCGTTTTGGAGTCGGGACGGGCGGATTCTGGCAGGGGAAGACGGGCGTCTTCAAGGGAATCCGGGCGGATTCTGGTGGCTGCTAACCCGGACGTCTTTGGCAGAAAATGCACGGATTGTGCTTGTGGAGGACGGCCGGATTGTAGACAATCCGCTCGGATTGTACCTCAGCAATATTTCTTCTTCTTTTCTTCCCTTTTCTTCATAAAATCCTTGGGGATTTCCTTGGGGACTCAAGGATCCTTTCTCAACATTGCTCATCTACTATAATATGTACAAAGGCCTTCTAATCTTGTCTCTCCTTGATGCTTGGTCATTGAATTCAATCAATTTAGTCTCGTTTTGCCATGAAAATGCAAGATTCTTACTCCTTTCCTACTAAGGGATCAAAATCTCAAAGAATATGCAAAACAAAGAACTAAAGACAATAAATGACCCAAATATGCACTAAAAAGCATGGGAACAAGGCTAATTCGGGGGCTAAATATGCGCTAATTATGGTCACATCACCTATCAGGAATAGTACTTTCTCGTCTTTTAAGGAGGGTCATTCCCTGAAGATACCATTAGGATTGGGACACCTTGTCTCGACGAACAAGCTGTTAGCCTTTTGTTCGGAGAGGATCGATTTGTCAAGGCAGCCCAAGATGAGATTATTGCCATGATACTACGGGATGACCATTTGAACACTGCAACACTCATAATAAATGCAGATTCTGCCAATCAGGAGAAAGGTTTGAGGACGACGATCAAAAGGACTAATAATCAAGGAAGGCTCTTTAAGCTCACAACTGGAGAAGGATTGATTTTCAAAGGAGAACCAGAAGAAGACGATTTTGAGTCTGAGTCGGAGTCGGAACATGAGTCTAAATCTTGAGAAGTCGCTAAAGAGTCTCCTCCCGGTCTCACTCCCCGTCCCATCATTTCTCCTAGCGTAGCGTCATCTAGTAACAGTAATCTGGGGAATGTCCCAGCAACTGTCCTTCTGCCGCCACTGACTAGTGCGCAGATGGCCTCTTTATTTCAGCAATTTTCAAATATTAATATGAATAAATCCGATTCTACTTACTCCTCGTGTTATTTTGATTGCAATTCTGTTTATGATGATATTGAGGATGATCCTGACCCAGATTCAATCGAACTACCTTCCTACATAATTAAAGAAATACTAGAAGAGGAGGAAGGGGCACCAGTTATAGAGAACATTGAACCTATTAACGTAGGGACAAACTTAGAGCCCCAAGAACTTAGGATAAGGACGACCCTGTACCCAATTGAAAGGGCTTGTTTCATCGACATTCTTCACGAGTTCAAAGACGTCTTCGCATGGTCTTACAAAGGATATGTCGAGGATAGATAAGGATATTGCAGAACATCGAATCCCAATCAAACCAGGTTTCAAGCGTGTAAAGCAGAAGCTTCGCCGAATGAAAACAGAATAGGCTCTCAAAATTAAGGAAGAGGTAGACAAGTAATTCAAAGCCGGATTTATAAAAGTTTCCGAGTACTCAGTCTGGGTGGCCAACATAGTCCCCGTACCCAAAAAGGATGGGCGAGTCTGGGTTTGTGTTGATTTCAGATATCTGAACAAGGCCAGTCTGAAAGACGACTTCCCACTGCCACACATCGACATACTAGTAGATAATACAACAGATCACGCACTCCTTTATTTCATGGATGGCTATGCATGATACAATCAGATCAAAATGGCTAAAGAGGATATGCATAAATTGGCGTTTGTCACTTAATGAGGTACCTATTGCAACACAGTTATGTCATTCGGTTTAATCAATGCTGGAGCAACATATCAACGCACCGCAACTACCATGTTTCGTGACATGATACACAAAGAGGTAGAGGTATATGTAGATGACATGATCGTTAAATCCAGGGAAAGGCAAGGCAACATCTCCAACCTTCGCAAGTTCTTTCTCAGATTGCATTCGGGGTAACATTCAGCAAGCTGTTGGGATATGTATTTAGTCAAAGAGGGATAGAGATTGATCCATCCAAGATCAAGGCTCTAAAGGAGATGCCACAGCCGCAGACAGAAAAGGAAGTTCGAGGTTTCCTAGGCAAGGTACAATATATAAGTCGCTTCATTTCAATGCTCACTATGATATGCGTACCCATATTCAAGAAGCTCAAGAATATAGGCCACACTATGTGGGACGAAGATTGTCAAAAGGTAAATAACAGAATCAAGGATATCTTAGCTAAGCCAGCTGTTTTGATGTCACCACAGAAAGACCAGCCATTTTCTTTGTACCTTACAATCACGGAAACAACCATGGAGGCTATGCTCGCGCAGACCGTAGGGAAAGAAGAAAGAGCTATATACTACCTTAGAAATAAGTTCTTAGAATATGAGACCAAATATACACCTCTTGAAAAGACATGCCTCGCTCTTGTGTGGGCAACAAAGAAGCTACGTCATTATATGCTTAGCTATTCCGTCAGGGTGTACTCGAAGATGGACCCTATCAAGTACATTTTCGAAAATCCTGTCCTAAATGAGCGTTTAGCAAGATGGACGTTAATCCTCTCGGAGTTCGATCTCAAATATGTACCTTTGAAGGTCATTAAAGGACGAGTGGTAGCCGAATTCTTTGCAAATAACCCAATCCATGATACCCAAGTAATAGATACATGGCCGTTTCCAGATGAAGACATTCTACACGTGATGGGTCGTTAAAACCATCAAACACTATTTATAATCTCAACAAACAACTAGTTAGTGGTTAAGTCGAGGTCGATCCACGGGACGGTGTGCTTTGGGTTCTAAGTCTATATATCTAAATTTACGCTAGTGTCACAAATATTGGGGGTTGAAGTTTTGAGTCTAGACTAATGAAAGCAATAAGGTAAAACAAGCAATAAATTAAAAGATGTAAACAATTGATTAAAGGTACTAGGGGGCATGGGATCATAGGGGAATCATGGTGAAATAGCATAAATGAATCATATAGATGCAAACAATTATTATTGTTGGAATTGATTTAATGTATATCTTACGATTTCGAAGGGAAACTTAGGTCTCGGAGCCGAGTCGGTCAAGACTGTACAACACCTACAAGTCGACTTGGTTTTCCCTATTAATGTGATATAACATAAATGAGTCATAGGAAAGTTTGGGTCCCGGAGCCGAGTCGGTCAAGACTGTACAACACCTACAAGTCGACTATTCTTCTTAATAAACTATATGCATGGTCTAACAAGACTTTAGTTGGTTTATGTCTTACAAGTCTTGTTGAAAGGATAAGAGAAACAAGCTAGGTTGTCAATCAAGCATTTTATCAAACATGATAAGTGCATAAGTTGGAAAACAATAAGCAAGCATTCATATGATATCATTAAGCATAAATCTTTCCCATGATTAACTCCCCTAATCCCCCACTAATCCCTAGTTAGGAAACTACTCACTCATTATCAAGGATAACATGTTAACAATGGTGTCAATCATCTTAACAAGTATAAATATGATAGAAGAGTAAAACAATAAGCAATAAAGTAAAGAGTAAAGGAATTATACCAATCTTAAGATGAACAAATGGAAAGGAAATAATAATAGAAGAGAACTTGATTGATTGATGAAGAGTTGCCAATTCTCTAAATAATAACCCAATAATCTTCAATTACCCAATAAAAAATCTTGAACAATAATTAAGGAAAGATTAATGTGTAATTTGTGGAATGATTAACTGCTAATCTATTCTAATCTACTCCTAATGAGAGCTTAATCTAAACTAAGGAAGCTTAATCCTTTGATTATTGTAGATACCTCATTTTTACACCTCCCGCAAGCCACCCGGTGATGATTGGGCCGCATGTTTGGTACGCGGAATGTTTTATAACAGTGCGATAGGAATTGTCCATCCCCTTGTCAGGGTTATCTAAATCACAGGGCAACTCGAGGAGCAGTGAACTATGCGCGGCCACGCTCAGAAGGTATCTACGGTAGTAATTCCGGTCAAACAGTTACTCTCCAGATCGAGGAAACCACTCAAGATATGATCAAATGCAAGTACGACCTGCAAGACACGTTGCATTGAGTGGGAGATGATGTAATAGGACAAGAGAATTGGTGACGCACACTTGTCTCGGACAAGTGTGTAGATACCTCATTTCTGCACCTCCCGGCAAACACCCGGTGATGATTGGGCCGCATGTTTGGTATACGGAACGATTTATCATTGTTCGTAAGTTTATCGTCAAGTGATAGCTCAAATACTTATGTCTACCCCTTGGTCGTCATCTACGCGCCTTTACGGTCATTTTGACAGTAATTAGAGTTCATTTGGAGTCCGGGTCAAAAAACCGCTTCATTTTCTAATAGACCGTTTAAAATGCCGAGTCGGAATGTTCTAGAATATTCCAGATATTTATTCCATAATTAAATTTTATATTCTTTTGGTATAATATTTCCCGAAAGTCGTATTTTAAATAATAAGGAAGTTGAGATCCACCGCAATTCCATAAAAGAAACGCGGAAATCTTTCTTCCGCAGGAGGAAACCTCTGGGGAAAAGACGCAGCATCTGCTGCACCTCTTCCAAGGGTCGCAATGGCTGCTGCGCCTCTTCCCCAGCTCTTTTCTGCATATTTTCAGATCTTTTCGAGATTTGTTTCCAAAGTTTCAGTCATTCCATAATTCCTCTGTGTGATTAGTATAAATAGGGACCTTCGTTCCTCATATTTCCCACGCGAGTGTCCGCCCTTCTCTTCTCCCTTTGCATTCTAAGTCCGTGTTCTAAGCTTATTGACGTCTACGTGCTTGATCAATCGACCACGTAAGCTAGGATCCTTCTGAGTACCAGTCACGTTTGCATGACCGACCAATTTTACCAACTACACTCAATTAAGCAATCAATTTAATCTAAATCATCTTACGAGGGCACTTTCATCATACATTCGAGTTGAGCAATCACTAAGCGTTAACTTAGTTAATCTCGTTTCATGAAACATGTAAGTCTGAGGGTGTAAATCCCATCTTTAATTATTGTATCTTATTATTATACCCATTAATGTAAGGTTTACGTCAAAAACATGCTTAAGAACGATTTCTAAAAACCCTTTTATCAAATTGTTTTTACGGATTAACTATAGGCAGACGTCGTGAAGAAACGCAGCACCTGCTGCGCCTCTTCGAAGAGTCGCAGCATCTGCTGCGCCTCTTCCAGAGGTTGCCGCAGTTCCTGCTTTTCTTCTCCTTCTTCGCCTCTCTGTTGATTCGTCTTCTTTTGTTTTCTTTTTCTATTTTCTTCTTATTCATTCGTATATAATAATTTTAACACGTGTTCTTAATAATTTATCGTCTTAAATCCGACTTAAATCCCTTATAATCAATATTTGCGGGTTTTCGTCATCAAATCAAACCCGGATTTCGAAGATTCGATTCGTTCATATCAAATCTCTGGAATTCGACTTTGGTATATGTTCTCATCTGTTTATCATGACTTTCGTATTATTTCCGTCTTAATAGTTTAACCGAAATAACCCTAATTAATTTCTAATTAGTCTTAATTCGTTCTAATTCGTTTTAATTCGTTTTTACCGGTTTTATGACCGATTTCATGTGTTAATAATGTGTTAAATCACTTTCATCCGAGTCAAATATCAATAATCAATTGTTAAACACACCAACAAACATTAACAGCATGCAGTTCTAACTTCACAGTCAGAACTCACCTCAGGAACAGACGCAGTGACCACTGCGCCTCTTCCAAGAGACGCATCATTATTGCGCCTGTTCCGGGTTGAGTTCTGTCTCTGAACTTCTGTTCTTGCTTTGACCTAATTAGTTAATTATGCGATTAATCGACTATTAACCGTAATATCACTCAAATCTGTCCGTGTTATCCTAATTTATTTTCTCTTGTTTTCCTCAAATTATCCGTCTTAAATATATTTTTGACGTAAATCAATTAAACATTGTAATTTCTTGTAATTTTTAATTATCGTTACTTATTTATTGTATTGTATGATTTATTTATTTGTTTTCACATGTAATTAATTTTAAATCCAACTTCGACATTAATAAATGCTAAATTACATGTTCACCGACTTAGTTAATTCTCACATGCTAGGATTAATCTGTGGATGTTGTATTGCATGCATATAATCGACAACATATCAAGAACAAACGATTTCCCTAATCATTAGTAGAGGCCGCTATCGAGGTGGGCGGGATTAGGTGTTCATTAAAAGGACTTCCTAATACGTACCCTCACCCCTTACTCCATATCTCTGTGAACATCCGTGTTCATTGGCGTCCACGAGAGTCATTCTAGACATAGAATGCTAAGGGTAACGAGTTATTAGTGTCTATGTCACTACTTTGTGTCTTGACATGATGCGAAGTATTCAGACGGATCCAATTTCCCATAAAAATTGGCGGCGACTCCACAAATGCAAACGCTTGTTTCCCAAGATTAGCACAAAATGAGTCGAAACTCTGTCCAAATATCCAGTCAAAATTCAGGCCTTAAAACCCATTTCAAAGCTCACTTCGAGTCAACACTCCTACAACTACACTACAGTTGTCTAGGATAAACATTTCAAACCTTTGTCATTTTCAAACCTCACTTAACACAGTGGCACACTCCTACTTCATGAAGTTGAGTCTTTTCTTTGAGTAAGTGTGCTAGAATGGTCGATCGTGTTTTGATTCGTCGTCAACCTCTTATCCAGTTTTCAAGATGCCTGGAACTAGTACCACAAGTCAGAGTGGTCAACCCCAAAATGGTAATGATCAAATCCTAGCCGCGCTCGCTCATCTCCAAATAAGCCAAGACCAAGTTTATGATCGCCTCAACACTATTGAAGGCCGAATTGTTGCTGTAGAAACTAGGCTTCCTCTTGCACAAAGTGATGTTCCTAGTGAGGCCGTGCATGATAACCTTTCACCCTTCGTTGGACAACCAGAAACCAACCCTCCAATAGGTCTTACTGAAGCTGAAAAATGGCTCCAATATTTGGAAGAACAACTAATGTACCTCAAAGGAGATGACATCTACAGGGAGAATAATCACAAGTATGAGGTTGTGAATACTAAATTTCCAACCAACTTCAACATGACTGACATCCCGTAGTTTAAGGGACATGAAATCCCTTTGAACCACATTCGTGCTTTCAAAGACTACATGTCTATCAAAGGCATCAAACCTGAGATGTTCTTAAGGATCTTTCCTTCATCTCTCGACACCATTCCTAAACAATGGTTCTACTCTTTGGAGCACAAGAAGATTGCCACCTGGGATGATGCTGCAATTGAGTTCGCTAAACAATACGCGGATAATGCAGAAATCCAAGTTAACATGCGTACTCTAGAGGTTCTTAACCAAAATGAAAAAGAAGTCTTCACCGACTTCCTAAGTAGGTGGAGGAAGACTAGCACACAGTTAGTTGAACGTCCAGATGAAGCTACCCTTGTGGAGAAATTCGTGGATAATTTGAGACCCATTTATGCAGACCACATAAAAACCTTCAAAGATCTAACTGTGCTAGGGACAAGAATTGAAGATGACATCCGTAAAGGGCTCTTGTCCAAAACGGTAGGTCGTGGATATCAAGGCTCAACAAGTCGTTCTTATGGCTCTACTAGCAAGACTGATGAGGTTAACCTTCTCGAATCATCAAACAAGAATAACCCATAATGAAAGTTCACGAACATTGGCAATACATACTCCAGTGCTCTGAAAAGGTTGATGAAACAGGGTAAGCTCCAACCCATAGGGCCTACACCTGACCCAGAAAAGAAGTCTAAGTTTTGGGACGAAAATGCATACTGCGAATATCATAGAGGTAAGGGACACGATACAGAGAAATGACTCAAGCTAAAACATGTCCTTCAGGATATGATCGAAGATAATCGCCTACATATACCTCCTGCAGGTAAGCCTAACAATACTCATAATCCTCTTGGAGTTCTGATGATTACAGATGAAGAATCTACCTTGGATTGTTCACACCTCATTTCCCCAATCGATGATGAGATTCATGCACTAGAAGATGAGGGGAGTTACTCCACCATTTCTCCTACCATCACCGATTTTATTGCATGGGCGAAGAGTGTGAGTAGGCAAGTTTCAGAACTGGAAGATGTAGTAGCATCCCTCCGCAATCGAAGCACCATACCCAAGGAGAGCGTGCCACTAAATCTGTCTCAAAATTCTACAATGCCAGAGGTAGTCGCCGTGGTTGACAGTCTAGTCGACCAAATAATTAATTTAGAAGCTGAGATCATCAGATTGAGAGAGCTTGCTACCGTCAACGGAATATGGGCCGATGACGATGAAGATGAATACCTTACTAAACACTATCTAGTCAAGGTTAGTGAGGATATAGTCAAAGCTAGCAAGGATCAAGATATAGACCACCTTACTCGTTCAGGGCGTCCATATCAAAATGTTTCTCAAAATGGTCCTATAGCTAACGGTCCAGTTACTAACACCAATGTAATCACCCCAACTAATGGCGAAGATACATCTACTGACCACTTGCTAAAACAACTACAGAAAACAAAGGCTGATCTTTGAGTCTGGCAACTAGTGGCAAGTTCATTTCCTCATCGCCAAGCTTTACTGCAAGCCTTGGCTAAATTGAATGTAGCACACAACTCTACGCCTGACGACGTAGTCAACTTGGTCTTCCAAGATTCAACTAAGCTAAGTAACCCAGTTACTTTCTTTGATGAGGATTTGCCTCCCTTCAGCGCCAGTCACAACCTAGCTCTATACATTACCGTCATATGCTTAAAGAGAATGTGCCAATGACTTTAGTAGATGATGGCTCCGCAGTCAATGTCATACCATTGAAAACGGCATACAAATTAGGCATGAAAGAATCGGATTGGAATCCTACTAACCAAGGTGTTCGGGCATACATACGATGGAACACGACGTAAAGTGGTAGGACTAGTCAACCTCACCATAGCCACAAGGTCGATTGAGCGAAAGGTTAACTTTAAAATAGTGGATATCGAAGCATCATTCAACATACTTCTAGTAATACTACGGTTTTATGAGTCTCTGGGTACTCTATCGAGTAGGCCTTACTCTGTCGAGTAAGGGTGAGTTGCAGTTTAAAATAGTTTCTGACCTGTTGGGTACTCGATCGAGTAACGTGGATACTCGATCGAGTAACGTGGATACTCGATCGAGTAAGGGGGCACTCGATCGAGTACCTTAGCTACTCGATCGAGTAGCCGGTTTACGGGGAGTTATTTCTCGGGTTTTGTTAATAATGCGATTAAGGTATATATTACTTCCGTCACTTTTCCCTAAACACTTTTAAAACCTATTTACTGAGAAAAGAGAAATCAAACTACGTTCTTCGCATCAATCGCATTGTTAGCAAATCCCGGAGCTTGGAAGGTCGGATTCTACCTTTCTTTGTATCTTTCTGATCCTTGCGTCGAGGGTAAGATCTACGTACCGTTTTTATAGTTTTTCCTTAAAGTTGGTTAAACCCTAATATTGGGATTTGGGGGTTTTGTTGTAGATTATGATTGGTAGTGATTATGTGTATGTATGATAGGAGGAGGATTTGTAGAAGAGTCATTTTCATACAGCTGTTGAGACCGTCTGATTATTGTGCTTTCCAGGTAGGGTTTCCCTACTCAGTATTAGTCCCATAATGATTGTTGATGTGTTGAGATTGATTGATAATATCCTAATTGTATTGTGACGGTTGTTGATTGTGATTGTTTGTCTCTGGTTCTCGAGATGCGTTCTCGGCTGAGTGGGGTCACTTGCGGGAGTGGCTTCACGCCCTAGTTTCGCCCTTTGTGGAACCCGCCACGGAAGGGGATGTGCACATTAATGAACAGGGAAATCGCTTAATATGAGGAGCGGGGATTTGGTGGGGCATTTGCGGTCCCCCACTGGCGTGGTGGTCTAGTGGACGATCGGTGATTGAGATTGATGGGACTGATGTGATTGTGTGTGTGACGGTGTGAGATATCTTTTTATCGTATTGTTGATATATATATATAGATTGTGTGATTAGTATCGACCCCGTGTTGTTGTTTGTAAAACTGCGGTGATCCATTCGGGGATGGTGAGCGAGTAATTGAGCGAGGTTGGAGTTGAGTCACATGGGATTCTTTGGGATTGCCTTTGTCGATGATAGAAGTCTTCCGCTGTAGCTTAGTCGTTTAATAGACTTTGCATTTAGTTGATTAGACAGTTGGTTTGAGAACTTGTACCCGTATTTTGGGATTTTGCTTTGGATTGTACTTTTCACTAAAGTTATAGTATTAAATGTTGTTTCGTTATTGTCTTATGATTATCATGCCTCGGGTAACCGAGATGGTAGCATCCTTATACCTGAGTTGTCCTGGTAAGGCACTTGGAGTATGGGGGTGTTACAAATGGTATTAGAGCGACGATCCTGAAACCTCTAACCAATGAACCTAATGAATATAGGGAGTCAAATTAAAATGAACCCGGGGTAGAAGTTGAAGGAGCTAATGCAAAGACTTGGGAGACGTCCTAAAGTCACTAACTCGCCCTACAATTTTGAACCGGTCACCATGGGATATGAGTCGGGACGTTATGTGTTTATCTTGTGAATCGTGTACCTATATGGTGATGTGTGGCATGAATCAGTGGATGTATGTATGTGGAGAATGAGGAATGTGTAGAAAAGATGGTGATGATGTGATTTCGTAAGTTATTGATTGAAAGCATGATAGTTGGTTTACAATGTTAGTTGGAATTGTAGGAAAAGTATATGAGAATGATGAATGATGTGGTAGAAAAAGGAAGTAGTTCATATGTGATAATATGTGATGAATAATCATGTTGTAGGATGGATGATTCATAATGTGGCATAATAATAACATGTGAATAGAAATGTTGTGTCGTATACGTATATTTTGTTTGCATAAAGTTGTATGATAAGTTTATGTACTTGTCCACTATTGTTCATGTGTATATGTTGTAAGAAGTGTGTAGTTGTAATGGATGAATTGGTTGAAAGAGATTAAGTAAGTAATTGCATAAGAATATGAAATTCATGTGTGGAACATGTATATGTGGGTAGTGGATTTTATAATGTTGCAATGTTAGTAACATGTGAATAGGGGATTTTATGTCGTATATTATATTATTGAGTACGCAAAGTTATAAAATAAAAGCATGTGGCTAAATCATGATTGACAAGTTAAATAATCTATGTACATGATGAATGTTGTTGCTTGGCTTTTGAAAATAGTAACATATGATTAGGAATACTGGTTTTATGAGTTTTGGATTGGTTTTGTTTGCTTGGTTGTTGTTTAAGTTGTTTGGAAGTAAAAATCAAATAGTTATGTCGTCTGATTACAGCAAAGTTGTCTTTAAACTGTTATAACTTGAGATGCATAAATGATTTTGATGTAATTCCTATTGGAGGTGATAGCTTGTTCTTTTACGATTCTAACGATAGGTCACACGCCCAAAACGACCAAGAAATGAGTGAGTTATGGCATTTTACTTAAAAACCGGACAAAGGTCTTTGAGAAATGCGTAGGTACTCGATCGAGTAGCCTTGGTACTCGATCGAGTAGGGGGAAGTCGATCGAGTACGATAATTACTTGATCGATTGGCCCTGGTAATTTGTTTTACGTGCTTCTGATCTTCACCTACTCGATCGAGTAAGTCACTTACTCGATCGAGTGGCCTGTACTCGATCTAGTGACCCCTGTTTTGGGTCATATGCTTATCTTTTGACATTCGTTGCATATTATGTTTAATTCAAAGGTGTTATCTTGCTTCTTTATGCGTTGTTTTATATGTATGTTGATCCTGACGCATAAGTTACCCAATCTTATGATGTAAGGAGTGGCTTTGTGGTGAGTATGAGTTCGGTGGGAGGACATGAGTTATATGTGGTTGTGATAGATAGTGGAAAAAGAAAAGGAAGATCGTTATGGCTTAATTGAGACATAGAGCATGTTTTCTGAGATGAGATGAGTGATATGATGGTGTGTTGAGTAACATAAAAGCAAGTGAATATGGGCAAGGGATGATGTGGGTCTAAGGAACGTGAGAATGAAAAGATTGAAAGGAAGGATTGGATAGTGGCAACTTGAGATGTGTAAAGAATTATGGAGGGAGATGGTTAGGAGTCGTGTGGGTCAAGAATATATGTAGTAAAAGTTCGTTTTAAAGGGGTTGAGAAGAGTGGTATATAGTGAACTTAATGGAGACATGTCGCGAGGTGGATTTGTAGACAGTGAGTGAGTTTGGAAGATTTGGTTTATTAAGAGGTGAAACTACGTGTGATTTCTTTGGGCATTTAACGGTATGAAATGAATTTTAATTTCTAGAGATGTACGAAGGAGATGCAATTGTTTGAACGGTGAACGTCGATTTTATGGATAGATTAGTGGCAGGTGTGAGTGATAGCATAATAAGAGAAGATCCATGGTAAGAAAGAGTGAGATGATATCGATATGAAATAATGAGATTTGAGTTTTGGAGCGATGAGAAGGTAATTGGAGCACTAAAGGGTTTGGTAGAAGTAATAAGGAGTTGGGATATTAAATGGAATTATTGAGTATAAAGAGAAAAGAAGGATAAAAGTAAGCTGAGAAAAATGTTAACCGGAGTTAAGTGATATAAAAGTAAGGAATCATCGGGATGTATGATACTACCAAGAGTAATTGAGTTAATGGTTATACAGAAGTTTCGGGACAACATGATTAATAATGAGTTTCGAGGAATTAAGGGAGTAAGAATTTGGTGGAGTATTTGCACGATACGAGATATTTGGTGGAGAGTTGGATGACAATACAATTAAGATAGTATTGGGAATAATGTTGAGGTAATTTTGTTGATGGGTTTGATGTTCATTATTTGGGATGTTAACCAAAGATAGGAGAAAAATCGTGTCGTTTTGATATGAGTGTAAGAGGTTTGATATACGAGCAGTGGTGGTATGGTGGTGTTGTCACTAGGGGTTAAGGGTGATGATAGATAAGAAAGACAGCAGTCCTAGAGAGGTTGATTTTGTAAAGGCCGGATTGATATGTATGGTTGTAAGGAAGTACAAGATGTGGTTATATGAGGCGAGCGCTAGTTGTTGAATATTAATGGTATGGTTATACTTGGCATGAGGTGATGGTTATGCGAATGGGAAAGTATGTTATGAGGGGCATATGAGTTTAGCGCGGGCGACAGGTAACCTTTATCGAGTGGTAACTTACGTGATCAGGATTGACTAGTTGGATGTGATTATGGGTCTATGATGTGTATAAATGTTTGCGTGAGGTTCTGACCTCACGGGAAGCGGTATGGTGTGATAGTTATAAAGTTGTTATATGAATGTTTGTGATATATGTAGGGTACGACAATCTAATGGAATGAGGTTCAAAAGGTAATAATTTGATTGATTTGACATGACTAGTTATAATTTTATGTGTATTGATAACACATGTGTATTCCGTGAAATGGTAGAGATGATGTTCATAAGGTGTTTATCTGTTTATCCATATAATATGTTGCGTTGTGATTTAATAAAGTGGAATTGAGTAAGTTTTTTTTGTCTGAGAAGTTATGCTGAGTCAGTGTTTATGGGTTTGTGTAAGTTGTGATGTCTATCGGTGTGGTGGTGGTGCCTCGGGTGGTGATCCGGGCACGGTACTTCGTGTTGTGATGCGGGTATTTTCGCGCTGCGGTGCGGCTGTTGGTGACGGTGTTGTGATGCCGTCACCAGTTGTGGTGGAGTAGACGGGTTGATTATGATACGAGTTTTCGAGAGTGCATGCCAGTTATACATAGATTGTTGTTTTGTTTGTTATTGTTCCTTGTGAGTTTTGGTTGAACATGTAGACTGTTGTTTTGTTTGTTGATGTTTCATACCAGTTTCAGCTTCGGTTTGAGGGTAGAGTATGATATGGAAGAGAGTTGTGTATGTTTTGTTGTTGTCACGGTATAGTGATTTTCTGTTGATAGGGCACAGTTGTAAGAGGTTGTTACAATAATTTTGATCTTGTTTTAAGATGAGGCATCAGTAGACATAGTCATGATAAGTGATTCGTAGAACATGTGTGGTAATGATCTGAAAGCTGCAGGTGGTTCATAATCTTTCGTTGAGATAGTGAGTGTAGGGTGTTGGGATATGGTGTCATGTTGAGTTATGAATGAGTTTTGCGGTAATGAAAGAAAGGAACTTGAGGATCTAGTGTGAGTGTACGTAACAAGTGTGGATCAGGAGCTATGCTTTTGGCGAAAAGAGTTTCATATAGTTTATATAATGAGTTGTGTCGTGTTGCGGTAATGTCGAAGAGTTAGAGTGTCTGTTATGATCAGGATTTTGTGGTTTTGGTTAGATGGAGTGCAGAATGAGTTGAGGAATGAGAACTGCTAAGTAAGAGAGCCTTGGAAATAGGAATGGTTATAGAAATGAGGTTATAGGCGGTTATCTTTGACATGTGGTGGTGATGAGGATAATGAGATGATATAGCTAAGGATTTAGTATTAGTGAGTTACGAGGACGTAACATTTGTCTTAAGAGGAGTAGGATGCGATAAAAGAGAGTTTCATGGTGGTGCATGTGGTAATATAATTGGAAGTAGAGTGTTAGCGTAGCGTAAAGGAGGGATTTGTTTTGTGGTTGATACTGTTAAAAGGCCATGGCCGTGCTCGTAGTAGTGTGATGCTTAGGAGTGTGAGAATACTTCGATAGTGGTAAGGGTTGGATGATGATGTTTAGGAGTTCGAGAGTTTTGACAGTGGCATGATAATGTTTGTGTGGGTAAGTAAACTTCGAGGACGAAGTTCCTTTTAAGGGTGGTAGAATGTAATATTCCGTTTGATGTTATGAGTATCTTGATATTGGATTATCTAGTGGATGATATTTTACGGAGCTAGCAGCGTTTGTGTTGGTAGTGTATGGAGTTAGGATCGAGAGAGATATAATGGAGTTGGTACGATATCGTGAGCCATGTTGTGGAAGTAGAAATAGTTGGTGGAGTTGGGGTTACGAGTTCATGTTTGGTCGGTTGGGGTTTTGTTTTGAGTTCTTAGTTGGTTGTTGTGTCTCGGTCGAGTTAGTATGTTTGTTTATGGGTATGGGTTGAACTTCGGGGACAAAGTTCTTTTTAAGGAGGGAAGACTGTAATACTACGGTTTTATGAGTCTCTGGGTACTCTATCGAGTAGGCCTTACTCTGTCGAGTAAGGGTGAGTTGCAGTTTAAAATAGTTTCTGACCTGTTGGGTACTCGATCGAGCAACGTGGATACTCGATCGAGTAAGGGGGCACTCGATCGAGTACCTTAGCTACTCGATCGAGTAGCCGGTTTACGGGGAGTTATTTCTCGGGTTTTGTTAATAATGCGATTAAGGTATATATTACTTCCGTTACTTTTCCCTAAACACTTTTAAAACCTATTTACTGAGAAAAGAGAAATCAAACTACGTTCTTCGCATCAATCGCATTGTTAGCAAATCCCGGAGCTTGGAAGGTCGGATTCTACCTTTCTTTGTATCTTTGTGATCCTTGCGTCGAGGGTAAGATCTACGTACCGTTTTTATAGTTTTTCCTTAAAGTTGGTTAAACCCTAATATTGGGATTTGGGGGTTTTGTTGTAGATTATGATTGGTAGTGATTATGTGTATGTATGATAGGAGGAGGATTTGTAGAAGAGGCATTTTGATACAGCTGTTGAGACCGTCTGATTGTTGTGCTTTCCAGGTAGGGTTTCCCAACTCAGTATTAGTCCCCTAATGATTGTTGATGTGTTGAGATTGATTAATAATTTCGTAATTGTATTGTGACGGTTGTTGATTGTAATTGTTTGTCTTTGGTTCTCGAGATGCGTTCTCGGCTGAGTGGGGTCACTTGCGGGAGTGGCTTCACGCCCTAGTTTCGCCTTTCGTGGAACCCGCCACGGAAGGGGATGTGCACATTAATGAACAAGGAAATCGCTCAATATGAGGAGCGAGGATTTGGTGGGTACGGCTGCGGTCCCCCACTGTCAGGGCTGGTCCAGTGGACAGTCGGTTATTGAGATTGATGGGACTGATGTGATTGTGTGTGTGACGATCACTTCGTCACCTATCAAGGCAGTGATAGAGAAGATGTCAAGCAACCACGTAGTTATAGATCCAGTATACGAGCTTGGGGGCTTCCATAGCATAAACCTTGTAGAAAGTGAACTGGCACCTCTATACTTCGATCCATACTGCAACTTAGTGGTCAACCACATACTCAAGTCTCAAGGATACTTCCCGGGAATGCCACTGAATCCTGCCAAGAAAAATACCTTTGCACTTACAAAGAAGGAAACTCCCAAAGGATACCATTGGGATTGGGATACAATCCCACGAAAGAAGAAGCTTTGGAGATTCTCACTCAATTTCAAAATCATAAGAACAAGGGAATCCAAATGCGACCCTACCTCCCTACCCTAAATGGATACTTCGTTAGAGAAGGGAATCAAGAGTACTTTCACGGGTTTCCCGAACCTTGGCACTATAAAGGAATGCAACTAGCTGGAATCGAGATCTTTCACGATTGCTACTTCATTCCTTCAGAAACGGCTCCTACAGTTAAAACTCGTCAAGCACCTTGCTTAGACGAACAGGCTGTTAGTCTTCTGTTTAGGGAGGACCGATTTGTTAGAGGTGCACAGGATGAGATCATTACCATGATAATTCAGGATGACCACTGTTTTGGTAAGATTTTACCGTCTAGAGATTTGTGAGTCAATGCGGCTATTCCAATTAAAATACGATATTAAGGACTTAAGTAGATCGGTAATAAGAACATAGCGAGAATGAAAGTAAACAACTAGTACGAAAGAAAGACAAACGAAAAAGAAAGAGAGACAAGTGACACAAGCAAAATGGTGACGCGGATAACCCAAAATGTGGGAAAAACCGCGGGGGGAAATGGTATCCCACCAATGATCCACTAATAGTAATAGTATCCTAGGGTGAACCTAGCTGGAACGATCAGGAGGTACAACAGTGATCTCCAAACGACTAAGTACAATTGAGATAATGTTAGGTTGATATACCTATTATTAGACTCTTCTAATAGTGAACAAATTAACATTTTAATTTGTAGTTCTTTAGATCTAGTGCATGCATAACAAAATAAGAGATTTATAAGAAAACAATGTCCCTTACATTGTTAATTTCGGTTTTGTGGGCACAAGTAAGGTCTCCTACCTTCACTTGTTCTTGAGCTATGATGAGTATTAGGATGATCCTCCAAAGACTCCAAGTATAGAAGCCACTCCTCTTGATTGCACCCAAGATTATCCCTTATCTCTACTAAATAATATGTGCTAGATATTTGTTTAGTAGTTTACCGTAAAATTGATTACTAATACTCATATATTACACTAATAGTATTAGTAATGTGATTGAGCAATTTAGATTATCATTTCTCTAGTTTTTGAGAAAGATAAAACAAAGTATGAGAGAGTTTGCATGTATATTGAATGTTTAAGTGAATGAATGAATATAAGAGAACAAAATCTCTTAAAGAGGAGGAGGGAAACCGGTTAGGTCAAGGGGGTAGTGCCAAATATTAGCATCTCACTTTTTCTTTTTATCTTACCCAAAATGTAGGTGTGTAAGAAATAGGTAGTGTAGGCTTGATTAATATATTCTTATCACATAAAATAATATAATCAAAATCTACTACTACTCCCTCCAAATCGGTCCACTTCATAAAATGGATTACCATTTTATTTTGTCAATTTGTCATTTGTCACACAATATGTCATATGTAGTATGTTACATGTTATTAATTAATTTAATGCATATTTATCACATAAATATCATTTTATGAATTAATTAAATTACATACAACAAATTGACTAGTGATACTTGATCATATAAATAAAATGGGTCATATGATTATAATTCAGAACATCTTGTAATTATAATTAACCATTCATTCTTATTTCTATTGTTTCTCAAACAATAAACAATTTTAGTAATAAAGCATTTTTTATTACTAAAATAAATCTTATTTAATCCCATTACAATAAGATATCAATATTCTCTCTCACAAATTGAATTGTTCAATTTTAAGGAATTGATTAACTTGTATCGTCATACAATTAATCAACTTTACAGATAAGGGCATCATCCTTTAGGTGTGACCTTAAGGGATCTACTGACCACCACCGTCCTACGACAGTAACGTCAAACTCTAGCAAGCCAATCGTTACCGAGTAATGTTGATCAGTTGACTATATAAATGAATCATCCCTTACGTATTCTTATTATGAGATTTAATTATGATATTAAATCATGTGATCGCACTATTGTTGAGGACACAATTTCCAACAATCTCCCACTTGTCCGAGACAAGTGTGCGTCACCAATTCTCTTGTCCTATACAATCTCCCACTCAATGCAAGGTGTCATGCAGGTTGTACTTGCACTTGATCATATCTTGAGCGGTTTCCTCGATCTGGAGAGTAACTGTTTGACCGGAATTATCTACCATAGATACCTTCCGAGCGTGGCCACGCATTTCCAGTTAACTACTCCTCGAGTGACCTTGAGATTTCAAACAACCCTGACAAGGGGTGGACAATTCTTATCGCACTATTCCCTTTGTTCAGCCACAGTTCATCATAACCAAAAATATACCCGGTTTGACCTCATTTACGAAGTCGTAGAGTATAAATCAAAGCTAATCAGAAATTTGTGCCAACTTGGGCGAATAGTCTCTAGTCAAAATAATTGACTCATAAGAATACTATAGTAGCTCTTGCCACGACCAGGCTTTATGAATTACCAAAACTCTATAAGCGGTCACTGCCCGACAAAGTGTCCCATACAGTCTGCCTATGTGATCGACTAGTAATCCCATATGACTCTATGTCACTTGAACTTGCCATCAATCGCATCACACTCTAGTCACTTCTAGTCGTCACCTCATATAAGTAACTAGGGGCGTATACCATGTCAATCCAGTTCACTTTAATGGGGTTCAATTTGTCTCTACAACCCATTCGGATACGACAAGGTAACGGGTGAGTTTAATGAAACTCAAACGATAAATGCGATTATCACATATGAATAGTCAATACACTATTACTACTTCATATCCTATAATCTTTAGTGTATTATTAACACTAATTGGATTGCAATAAAAGCTTGGCAAGTGGATATACCCTATATCCATATATTCCAACTTTGTCAATTGCTATTTCCTTCTGTTCAATGTTATTTCCAATAACTTGAATTTATCTCTAAGTATTTGTCTAGTCTTCTTACTAGACTTGGGCTCTTTAACTTGAAAGATGCTCCCACTGTTATCGCATAACTTGTGATAAAGTCATTTGTGGATGGATTCACTCTTAATCCCTACGTTGACCATTTTATCACAATTAACTTAGATTCCTTTTGTAGCATTTGCAATGCACGAAACTAAAACACTTTTCTAATTTCTTACTCCTTAGTCAATAAGACATCCTAGGATTTCAACAAATCCTTTTAAGTTTGGAAATTAAAGTTTGTGCAACCCTTCAACACCTAATTTAGTTTATCATACAAACATGTGAACAAGTCTTCAATGTGTTCTTTAAAGCTTTCACAAGACCATCTTATGAATTAACCTGTTATTGACTTATTATGCTCCTAGCATATACTTCATCATGACGTGTGCGTCTGTTGGCATACATGATCATTCTAATGGCGGAAACATTAGCAATTGATTTCATGTGATCAACAACTTAATAGGTTCAGTGAACGACTATGACTCCATCATAGTAATTCCACTTAACTCTATGCCAATATTCTCTCACATAGATTTAGAAATCTTAGAATATATCACACCTTTTCCTAGTCTCCCAATCACTCTTTCACAGAAGAGATCATTGGTACATTATTCTCAATAAGTAATATGTCATCAACATATAAGACGCGGGAAAAATAATTCTTGCTCCCACTTAACTTCATGTATAATCATGATTCTTCAATCATGTGAATGATACCATTCACTATTATCATATGAACGAAAAGTATAATCCTTTAATGCTTGCTTAAGACCATCTTGTGATCACTTAAGATAGCTACGCATAATATGTTAGGATTCTTAGATCTTCATCTAAGGTTTTGTGTTTCAAACACTTCCTTCTCTAAATTCCCATTTTAGAAAAGCGAATATAAATTTCATTTGCCTTTCATCATCAGAATGAAATGTGGCGATTCCTAACATAATTTATCTTGATCAACATCTTCATGTCAATCTTATGCATTTGAGTACTCTAAGGCTCTACTCACTTAAGGAGACCCTCGCCTTAAGTAAATCTACTCTTGAGTAACAATTTTCAGATTGTAATGTTATGGCTCGTATGTAACAAAGTCGATTTAGGACAATACCATTACTTTCGCAAAGTAATATTTTAACAACAAGACATGTGTGCTAAACTCCCACTCAGCAATACTCCCACTCTATCTTTATAGATTATATTTCCATTACTTTCACAAAGTAACACTTAACTATAAGACATGTTTGTGACGATCTCATCTACTCCCACTCTATCTCTTAGAAATACCTCTATCTTCTTAAGAGATAGCTTTGTGAGTCACAAACATATATATGGTTGGGTATTAGAAGTTTCTTTAGACTAACGCATTAGCTCATAAAAGACCAGCTCTTTTATGGCAGTTTGATACACGTAATATGCGAGTCTGATAAATGTAATTTGTTAAATAGACTCTCTATTTTAGGTATCTTCAGGTTGATCCTCCAGATTAAAATAAAAATCCCCAAAAGTGAGTTCACCAACTCAACTTGACTCATGTTAGTTTGATCTTATGGGTAGTGACACAAGGTCATAATCCATATATAATAAATCAAATTCATTACTTTGATCTTTGCCACTACGATCGAATCGTAATGTTTTAGTACCTTGTTCAATTGGTTCTCTACATCATTCAGAAATTTCTCAAATTTCTCAAATGCTTCAATTTATATTTGATTAAGTAAATATACCCTTATCTACTTAAATCATTGGTAAAAGTGATGACGTAGTCATAAATTCCCCTTGCGATGATGCTTATTGGAACACATATATCAGCATGTATTAGTCCCAACAAATCACTTGCTCATGTCCCTTTACCACTAAAGGAAGTACTAATCATTTTGCGAAGGAGACAAGATTCGCATATTCCATATGATTGATAAATCAAATGGTTCAATAAATCTAGTCAACACTAGTCTGTTAATGCGTTTCTCATTTATGTAACCTAATCGAAAAAGGCCAAATGTACAAATCATTTGAATCATTTGTTATGTGTCTTTTGGATCGTATTATGAAGATATCTTTGCTTGAGTTGGAAGTGTCTAAAACTTGTATATATCATAAAGATAAGTGACATGGCTCACATCCATGTTTATTTCAACAAAATACAAATCCTTTCATGTTTAACATAGAAATGGAAATAATGTTTTAGATAAAGTGGGTACATAATCACCATTATGTTAATAACAACTCAAAGTTATTAGCTAAAACAAGTACATCTTTGCTTGAAGTGTCGGAGATCTACATCACCCTTGTTTAGCTTTTCCACATTTCCAAGTCCCACTTGGAGTAACAAGTCCAACTTTGATATCTCCCAAATACTTGGGGCAATTACGCTTCCAATGGCCCATGACATTAAAATAATGACATTCATGGTAGGATTGGACACCCTTCTTGGTTTTGTGGTAGTCTCACTATCAACTTCCAATTCACAATCGGATTTGGGTTTCTCACCCATCTTTGCCTTTCCTTTATTAATACCAATACTCCTTTCAGTTGCAAGGACACTCTTGTTAAAACTCCTACTTAATTTGACATTTCTCCTTGTTTCATCAAACAAGGATATCTTGGAATTTGTGAGATTCCCCTCATATGATCCTTTTATCAAAGAGGTAGGCATGAGTATGGAGTAGGAGGTGTACAAGTGGTAAAATGGCAAAGATTTCCATCCTCACCAATGCCAAAGCGTAATTCTCTCATCGGGTTATTGTCATACTCGGAGCACTTTTCATCGAATGATTGGAGCCATGAATTAATGGTAATCAGTGTATGATTAGATGAATTTGGAGTTGTCATTGCAATTTGTAAAAACGATTTCGACTACAAAAATAGGAAGTGAAGGAACTAATAAACATCTATCGATTTAATAATACTTGTAAACAAGTATTGCATTTATATAGTGACCTCTACCCAACTATTATAAATGATTCTGAGATTCAAATTCATATTAATACGGGTACGGTGAGCCGAGTCATCCCTTATTAATATAACTCGGTGGATTAACCTCTTAATCGATTCTACTTTAAGAACTCTCGGTTGATAAAAATTACTCTGATTTTCATCTTTAGCCCGGAACACATGCGACTACGGTCACGAATACTTCCGTTGAGCTCAATCCAAATTTCGATGTAATAACATTTTATTACCCACTTACCCAACGTAACAAGGTTTGTATTACGGTGAAGCCGGCTTAACTCCCTTATGAAATTGGGATTCATGGTTTCTACTATTTGGTAAGGCTATTTCTCAATTATTATATGTGAGAGGTCTTGTCAATTTATTATCTATCACGTTTTAAGTGAACTAAAGCGGTGAACTACGATAAATATAATTGACACGGTCGATGACTCGATATGATATGCATGTGATATTATGGCGATTTGGCAATGCATGTAACATATTAAAAGAAATGCAAAACAATAATAAAATTTCCTAGTATGGCCTTCCTAAAAAAATAGAAAAACAAATAATCTATTACATATTCGGAAACCAAATCCTTTGGTCCCTTGAATTTTCAAGTGGCACGCCTCCCAAGAACACCATCTTCGTCGAATCACCTTTCCGAATGGCACCGTCTTGAAGATACTCCATAATTACAAATAATAATAAAAATACAAAGCTATTCGTATTATACATTTGTAAAATGGAAAAACTAATAAAATAAAAGTGATACGAGATCACATTAAATTACAACCGAATCAATATTCCTTTTCATTACAGGTAATATCAATTAAAACTAAGGCCATACTAAGATAACATTACATAATTCAAAATTATATAAATAAAAGACATTCAACAATTGAAATATGCAGCATTATAATATGCATCTATCATGCCAAATTATGTGCCAAATCGCCCTATTTAACTTATATCGTTTATATAACCCGGTTTTATGGAAATGGGTGATCGTAACTTCTTAAAATCACAAATTAACACTTAAATCACATCTAAGCTCAAGTTAATTATCCTAACACTCTTAGGACTCAAATATTAGTTATCACTCAATTTTTGACAATAATTCAACTTGATTTAAGTTTTATGCTCATTTTTTACCTTAAAATCATAACATTTATGAAATAAATCCAAATTAAATTAAAATAATTTCAAAATTTGAATTTTAAATTTTTGAACATTCTGGAATAATTCCATGACACTCATAATGTCAAAAATCATGGTTAAAATTTTCGAATTAATTTTGAGAAAATATAGTTGCAATTTATCGGTTTTATCTCATAAAACATCTAAAGTATCCAAAAATTACTCCCATTAATTTTACAACTTTAGATCTGATAATTGGGATATTTATGCAACCTAAAATAATTTTCTCATGCCATGCAATTCGTTTTAGCTATTTATGCTAAAATTGTCACTATTTATGCAATTTTTACACTAAAAATTCATAAATCATGCAAAATGAGACCATTTCATCTAGAAATTTACATACACTGTGTAAATCATGCATGTGACATCATATTAGAGTTTAATAGCCTGGTTCGAAGTTTAACTATTTGTAACCATTTTATCTCTTTTAATCCATCTTTATCTCATAAAAATCATAAATCATGCAATATTAATCCAATTAATACGAGATTTTACACAAAACTTGTAAAATATTCATGTGAGTTCATATAAAATTTTCAAGGTCAGAAACTTAGTTTAACTATTTGTAGCATTTTAATTCCCATTTTAGTCATAAAAATGTAATAAAATGACCAAAAATCATTAAAATGAGCAATAAATTTCCATTAATCATAAAAATGACCTAAAAACATTTTATGACCAGAATATATAACATGCAAAAATTTTCGTGGCTTTATCTTCATAAAACTCAAATTTT
This sequence comes from Silene latifolia, assembly GCF_048544455.1. Taxonomy (NCBI): domain Eukaryota; kingdom Viridiplantae; phylum Streptophyta; class Magnoliopsida; order Caryophyllales; family Caryophyllaceae; genus Silene; species Silene latifolia. The sequence goes on along the minus strand of NC_133526.1, from coordinate 61,314,031 downwards.
TAGTTTTATATGTTAACATTTTAACTCGGAAAAACGATAACCGATTATGCATGCAACATCCTTATGCTCTGATACCACTTGCTAGGTTCATATACCTATTTTTAGACTCTTCTAATAGTGAACAAATTAACATTTTAATTTCTAGTTCTTTAGATCTAGTTCATGCATAACAAAATAAGAGATTTATAAGAAAACAATGTCCGTTACATTGTTAATTTCGGTTTCGTGGGCACAAGTAAGGCCTCCTACCTTCACTTGTTCTTGAGCTATGATGAGTATTAGGATGATCCTCCCAAGACTCCAAGTATAGAAGTCACTCCTCTTGATTGCACCCAAGATTATCCCTTATCTCTACTAAGTAATAATATGTGCTAGATATTTGTTTAGTAGTTTACCTTAAAATTGATTACTAATACTCATATATTACACTAATAGTATTAGTAATGTGATTGAATAATTTAGATTATCATTTCTCTAGTTTTTGAGAAAGATAAAATAAAGTATGAGAGAGTTTGCATGTATATTGAATGGTTAAGTGAATGAATGAATATAAGAGAACAAAATCTCTTAAAGAAGAGGAGGGAAACCGGTTGGGTCAAGGGGGTAGTGCCAAATATTAGCATCTCACTTTTTCATTTTATCTTACCCAAAATGTAGGTGTGTAAGAAATAGGTAGTGTAGGCTTGTTAATATATTCTTATCACATAAAATAATATAATCAAAACCTACTACTACTCCCTCCATATCGGTCCACTTCAGAAAATGGACTACCATTTTATTTTGTCGATTTGTCATTTATCACACAATATGTCACATGTAGTATGTTACATGTTATTAATTAGTTTAATGCATATTTATTACATAAATATCATTTTATGAATTAATTAAATTACATACAATAAATTGACTAGTGATACTTGATCATATAAATAAAATGGGTCATATGATTATAATTCACAACATCTTGTAATTATAATTAACCATTCATTCTTATTTCTATTGTTTCTCAAACAATAAACAGTTTTAGTAATAAAGCATTTTTATTACTAAAATAAATCTTATTTAATCCCATTACAATAAGATATCAATATTCTCTCTCACAAATTGAATTGTGGAATTTTAAGGAATTGATTAACTTGTATCGTCATACAATTAATCAACTTTATAGATAAGGGCATCATCCTTTAGGTGTGACCTTAAGGGATCAACTGACCACCACCGTCCCACGACAGTAACGTCAAACTCTAGCAAGCCAATTGTTACCGATTAATGTTGATAAGTTGACTATATAAATGAATCATCTCTTACGTATTCTTATTATGAGATTTAATTATGATATTAAATCATGTGATCGCACTATTGTTGAGGACATAATTTCCAACAGATAAACTATGTATTAATTTCTAAGTGTGTAGATTATATTATTTGTTTCAGGTGGCGAATGATATTTCTTCGAGTGGAGCCAATGATGAATGCCTTGAATCTGATGTTTGTTGCTCTTTTATAGCCCTTCTTTGAGTCGTTGCACATGCTCCCTACATATGCTCAACCATACGCCCCACTTCCTATGAAATAGGAAGTGGTTGCTGACTTTGTCAAAGCTTCTGCTGATCGCTGCAATGTTCTTGCTGACCATTTCAACGTTCCTGCTGGCTGTTTGTTATTTAATTCAAACGTGGCCTTTGTATCACTTGAATGTCTAGGTTCATCCCCCCTTGTTCTTCCTTGCGTCTAGGAGCCTGCTGCCTTGGTTAGTGATTCGTGTGCCTTTACTTTATCCAATTGCGAGTTGCCACGTCATGATGAAAATGAGAGGGTATTTTTACCCATACAATTACCCCCAAGCAACTGCGAGGTTCTGTTCTTGCTCGATGGATGCTGGGAGTTGCTTCTCTCCTGACGCTGCATGTAGTGGTGATGTCATAGCGTTACATCAGCCCACTTGCATTCTTATCCACTGAGTCTGACCGTTATAGGTCTAATCAGTCACTTTCTCTTAATAACTCCTCACCTCCCCCACGTCTCCTCCCCCACGTCTCCTTTCCCTCGATCCCCTCCCAACCTAACTCCCTCCCTTAACTTCCTCTCAATAACTCCCTCCCCTAACTCCTTCCCTTAACTTCCTCTCTTAACTCCCTCTCATAACTCCTTTTGTTTATAAATACACCCCTCCCCCTCCCCCTCCCACTTCCTTTATTCTCGTCCATATTACCCCATTTCCTAAAAACCCTTTACTCTCCCTCCCTTATAAAATCTCCCTATCCACCAGGTAAACTCCTCACTTTCTATTCTCTCTCTTAATTTTTTCGCCTTTTCGCAATCATGGTCAAAAAGTCTATCCGTCGTACCGTTCCTCCTCCTTCTCCCCATGGGGGTCCATCTGCTGCTGCTCTCTCTCCCTTCGATCCTCTGGGATCCTCGCAGATCACTATCTGTGTGATTCCAGCTTTGCTGACACCTCCCTCCAGGAGGTGAGAGATAGGTTTGGCCTTGGACAGGAGGTCGAGATTCACATTTCTCAACCTGGGGAGGCGCCGGATGCCCATAATCCCGGTTGGGTATGCCTGTACGAGTACCCTTTTACCCAGGGTTTTTCTTTTCCCTTCCCTCCTTTGGTGCAAAGGATCTTGCATCAATACAGGTTGGCGATGTAATACTACGGTTTTATGAGTCTCTGGGTACTCTATCGAGTGGGCCTTACTCTGTCGAGTAAGTGCGTTTTGCGTTTTAGAATAGTTTCTAACCTGTTGGGTACTCGATCGAGTACGTCAGTTACTCGATCGAGTAGCCGGTTTACGGGGGGATGATTTGTCGGGTTTTGTTAATAATGCGAATTAATATATAAACACTTCCGTCACTTTCATAATACACTTTTACAAACCTAATTACTTTCAAAAGAGAAATCAATCTACGTACTTCGCACTCATCGCATTATTAACAAATACCGGAGCTTGGAAGGTCGGAATTCATCTTTCTTTACATCTTTGTGATCCTTGCGTTGAGGGTAAGATCTACGTACCGAATTCGTTATATTTAATTAAGTTTAGTTAAACCCTAATTTTGGGAATTGGGGATTTGTGTTAGTTTTGTGTGGTTAGTGATATATGTGATGTTATGTTAGGAGGAGGATTCGTAGAAGAGGCTTTTTTATAACAGCTGTTGAGATCGTCTGACTGTATTACTTTCCAGGTAGGGTATCCCTACTCAGTATTAGTCCCATAATGTGTTGGTGGTGATTTGTGATTGTTGACTGTTATCATACAAGTATTGTGACGGTTGTTGGTTTTGATTGCTAATTAGTAGTTTTGATTGTTTGTATCTGTCTGTGTTCTTCGGGACGCGTCCCTGGCTGAGTGGATTCACTTGCGGGAGTGGATTCACGCCCATTATTCGCCTTCTGTAGAACCCGCCGCAGAAGGGATGTGCACATTAATGGATTTGGGCTTATCGCTCGACGGAGATGAGCGGGGATTAGGTGGGAACGGCTGCGGTCCCCCACTGGCGGCGTGGAGTGACCTGTTGCGATGGGCACTCTGGCAGGGCTACACACTTTAGTGTGTAGTCAGTATTGTGGAGTTGGTGATGGAGTTCGGAGTATATCTGTGACGATTGAGCTGTGTTGTTTGTTGTATTGTTGGATTATATAAATTGTGTGATTAGTACTGACCTCGTTTATTGTGTTAAAAACTGTGGTGATCCATTTGGGGATGGTGAGCAGTTGTTGAGCAGGTATGAGTAGAGATACATGGGCTAGCTGGGATTGTCACCATCAAATGATAGAGTCTTCCGATGTAGCTTTAGTAGTTTGTCAGACATTTTCATTTAGTTGGTTAGACAGTTGTTTTGAGAACATGTAACCCGTATTTTGGGCATTTGGTTTTGGATTGTATTCTTTCACTAAACTTATACTATTTAAACGTTGTTTCGTTATTGTCTTATGATTATCATTGCCTCGGGTAACCGAGATGGTAACATCTTTATACCTGGGTGGTCCTGGTAAGACACTTGGAGTATGGGGGTGTTACAGGCGATCTGCCAGCTTGCGCCTCATGCATGGCGCATTCTAGTTTCGCTCTGCATCCTCGCTGAGGATCACGCTCTGGGGATTGGTCTGGGTGACCTCGTCCTGCTCTATACTTTCAGGCCCTTTGTTGCCGGGCTTATCACCTTGAGGTCCTGCGACACCAGCAACCCTGGCGTGATCCTTCCTCCCAAAGTGAAGGATGAAGGCTGGAATACGAACTTCATCTTCATTAAGATTGACTCTCTTACCCCCACACCCGAGTACTTATTTGACAAGTGGGGGGCCTCTAAAGGTAATTTTAGTTTCTGGGTGTCTGTCGTTTTTCTTTTATCTTAATGTTCTTACTGGTGTACTGCTGCAGGTTTGAAGCAGCCAGTTCCCTCGAGAGATCACAGCGTGATTAGCCGTTTATTTGCTCTTCCTGTTGCGACTCGTTCTTACCCTGGTGTACTTTCTTCCCCTAATGGTGCATCTGCCTCCGAACCTCTTTACATTGGTGTAGGAGAGCAATAGGAGGAAGAAGAGAGAGAAGAAGAGAAGGAAGAGGAGGAAGTGGAAGAAGAAGAAGAGGAAGTTGGTACCTCCACGAGTCAGCAAGAACCCCCAGCTGCCGAATTCCAGATGTCGACTGGTAAGGCTTTGTTTTTAATAGGTTTTCGTTCTTGCTATATGGTCATTTGCGTTTATGTTCTAACTGTGTTCATGTACTATGGAATACTCCTGTTTCCTCTCTCTCCCTGCTGGATAAAAAGAGGAAGCAAGTTGCTTCTGCCTCCTCCGGTCCTTCTCCCAGGAAGAGGCCATCGCTCCCAGCTGAAAAGGAGTCGGTTAGCACCCCTGTCCCTATTGAGGTTGCTCCTCTGGCTGCAGTGGCTCCTAGGCCACCTCTGCCCAATACTTCTACTATAATCCGCATTCCCAAGGGGTATGGCTCCAGTGGGGTGCCTCTCTGGCCTCACATGGAACAGTTCCTGCTCCCTGCTGTTGTCCATTCCCTGGGAAATACCCCTCTTCCTACAGTACTAGATGAAGCTTCTGGACGCGCCCTACAGGTACATTTTTAATTCCCTTTATGCTTCATTTGTCTATTTTGTTCGTGCTGCTGACTATTCTTCTTGCAGGTCTTGTAGGACGGCTTGTTCCTGCGCAGGGAGGTCGCCAGCTTGATGAGGGAGGTGAACAACCTCAACGTCAACCTGGAGAAGGTGGAGGCAGATCTGGCGCTGGGCTAGGAGGGGGAAGGTGGCGACCCAAAAGAAGCTGGCTGAGGAGAAGGCGGCTGCCTAGAAGCAGCTGGATGTTGAGAGGAGGGCGGCAGAGAGGCGTATGGAAGAGGCTCATAAGGAGGTGGAGCTGTTGAAGCATCTGCGCTTGGACTCTACATATGTTTCCGCCTGGGACACAAATATCAAATGCATCAAGGAGTTTGAGGCGGGTGAACACTCCAACTGGGACCTTGCCGAGGAGGAACAGCTGTTTGATGCTGCATATCCAATCAAGCCGGACTTCAGCCTCATCAACGACTTGCTGGGTGGTGATAAAGAAGAGACCAGTGCTAGGACTGAACAACCAGCTGTCACGTCGGTCCAGGAGGTCAGGGAGGATGCCTTTGTTGCCCAGGGAGGGGAAGGTCCATCTGGGGGAGAGGCTATTGTGGGGCCCAACACCCCTGTAGATGTTCCTGCTGGTGCCGCCCCGGATTCTGCTGTTGCTGCATAATTTAGGCATTTAAAAAAAAAAATTATCTTGATGTTTTGTTGGGCACCCTGTGTGGTGGCCCATTGTAATCCAACTCTTGGGGCCTGGTAGTTTTGGGCACCTTTTAGTACTCTTTTGTTTTTGCCTCGTAGGAGGGGCAAAAATACTTACTTTTCAAGTTCCCCCTGCTGAGGGGTGTTTATGAAAATTCCGTTTTGTTCCTTCTGTTGTTTTGCTAGCAATTTTTTTGTTCTTTCTGTTTGTGCGCCGGCTTCGAACTTGTTGAGGTGTCTATGGTGGTTCAGGGAGCTTTCTGTCCATCAGGATGCTCGAATCCCTCTGTTTCGACCACGCGCACATTGGGTACTTCCTCCAGGAGGAACAATTTGCTAGTTCTTGTTCATCAGTTAGCCTACTAGGACATTGCCTTAATATTCAACTTACCATATCCATATTTAATCCAAAAACAATGATTAACCTAAAAGTGGAAGCAATTTCATAAATCCAAAATAATTTGGGGAGCACAAAGTGTGTTCCTCCAGAGTTTTACAACAACTTAAAAGAAAATAGAGTTTCATTTTGGCCTTTTGAAATACTAAGTACGTTGGTTCCACATTTTGCTCCTTGTGACACCTGTGAAGTTGACACCAAGGGAAAATAAAAAAAAGGGTTTTGACTCAAAGGATTTGAAAGATACGTTGTAAGTTGTCATTTCCTTAGTAGTACCTGCTGAATTCAGAAGACTTAGCACGTGCGTACTGAACGAAAGACCTTGCCTGGTGACTTAGTTGTTCCTGCTGTCAAAAGAGATGTTGTTGTTAGACCAATGCCGGTGGTACCTCATGAGAGAGTGAGCTGTGGCTCCAGCAAGTGGGTTCTGGGGTTGTTCTCTTTCAAGTGATATCTGCTTAATCAAAGACACTTTTAGCAAGTTAGTTCATGTTCCAAGGTTTCTAGAGTACTGAATGCTAGGATTTAAGGGTCCTGGGATGTACCTGTTGGAGGTGGGACTTTTGGGTCCTGCACTTGGAACCTCAGACATAATACTTTTTAAGGTGAATGATGTTCTAGGATCTAGGGACAACTTCCCCATCCATAGTCTACAACTTGTATGCCCCATTACCCACGATGCCTTCTATGCGGTAGGGACCTTCCCAGTTGTAGGCGAATTTGCCTGCACTCTGATTCTAGGTGTTTGGGAATACCTTCCTGAGTACCAGGTCCCCTACCTGCAGCGTTCTCAGTCTTACGTTTTTGTTGTAACTCCTGGCAGCTGTCTGCTTATAGGCTGCCATCCTGATTTGGGCGCTGGTTCTTGGCTCATCAATGGTATCCAGGTTGCTGGCCATTTCTACCTGGTTCCTCTCTTCGGTGGCATTGGCATATCGATGTGTCGGTATTTGTACCTCAGAGGGAATATCCGCCTCGGCCCCATATACCAGACTGAATGGTGTTTGACCTGTTGCCACTTTGGGGGTAGTTCTATCAGACCATAGCACGAAGGGGAGCTTATCTGCCCAGTTTCCTCCTATCTCCTCCAGCCTTCTTTTCAGGTTGTTCATGACTATCTTGTTGCTGGATTCTGCCTGACCGTTGGACTGCGGATTCTTAGGAGTGGACTTAAACAGCTTGATGTTTCACCTGGCGCAGTAGTCTTTCGTTCTGTTGGATATGAATTGTGACCCGTTGTCACATATGATTTCTGAAGGGATGCCATATCTGCTGACTATGTTCCTGTTGATGAAAGATATCACATGCTTCTCCAGGATCTGAGGGAAAGCTTCTGCCTGTATCCATTTAGAGAAGTAGTCCGTAATTGCCAGCATGTACGTCCTATTTTCAGAAGCACGGGGTAATGGTCCCATAATGTCCATTCCCCATTTCATAAAAGGCCAAGGCGAGATGATCGGATGCATATGTTCTGCTGGCTGGTGGCTGACAGGAGCGTGCCTTTGGCATTCTTCCCATTTCTTGACGTAATCTATGGTTTCCTTCCTAATGGTTGGCCAGAAGTAACCCTGCCTTAATGTCTTGTTGGACAGCCTCCTACCCACTGTGTGATTTCCACAATCACCACTGTGGATATCACACATTACTGCCTGTGCCTCCTGTGTGCTCAAGCACCTCAGATAGGGTCTTGCCAAGGACTTCCTAAATAGGATACCATCAATAACTACGAATCTGGAGGATTTCATTTTGAAGCTCCTGGCGTCTTTCTGGTCAGGTGGTAATACCTCATCACGTAGCCAACTAATGTAACGCATGCGCCAATCATCAATCTCTTCCTGGGGTGTGGTGGATACGTATCTCCGGTTCGTATGTCCCTTTGGGTGGTTCTGACCTTCGGCGTTCATTGTTCATTTCGACGTACGACATGTTTCATGACATGTATGACTGGTATAGTACCCACTGCCCCTGGAGTGAAGGCTCCTCCCAGGGTGGCAAGAGCATCCGCTTCAACATTATGATCCCTTGGTATCTGCTGGATGTGGAAGGAGGCAAAGCAGAGCTTGAGCTCCTTCGCAACTTCCTGGTAAACTATCATTTTAGGATCCCTGGCCGTGTATACGTTATTCACATGGTTTACGATCAGTTGGGAGTCACTATACACCTCGATGCGGGTGATTTGCAATTCTAAGGCTAATTGGAGTCTTAAGATTAGGGCCTCATATTCAGCCTCGTTATTCGTTGCTTTGAACTCGCACCGTACTGCCTGTATTATCTGTTCCCCCTGAGGTGATTTCAGGACCAGCCCTACCCCTGTTCCCTTCGTATTGGATGCCCAATCAACATGTAACTCCCATACCTGCTCCCCTTTAGCACAAAGGGTCAAGATTTCACTGTAGGCTTGTTCTTGAAGGGTGGGACTAAAGTCTGACACAAAGTCAGCTAGGGCTTGGGACTTTATGGCTGTTCGGGTTTCAAATTTCAGGTCGTACACACTCAGGTGAACAGACCACTTAACCATTCTCCCTGACAGTTCCGGTTTCCTCATTATGGTTTTCAGGGGGTAGTTGGTCATGACTGAAATTGTATGTGGCTCAAAATAGGGATGCAATTTGTACGAAGCAGTAACAAGTGCAAAAACGAGTTTTTCTAGAGATATGTACCTGGTCTCTGCAGGTAACAGAGACTTGCTTATATAGTATACTGGTTTCTGCATTCCTTCGTGCTCTCGTACCAGTACAGCGCTTACAGCCACCTCTGTCACTGATAGATACAAGTACAGCGGTTCTCCCTGTTCTGGCTTGGAGAGAAGAGAAGGGGTTCTCAGGTACTGCTTGAGCTCCCTAAACGCCTTTTCATGCTCCTGCGTCCACTCAAACTTCTGGCTCTTCCTTAGGATGTCATAGAACAATCGACACCTGTCTGAGGAACTTGATATGAACCGGTTTAGGGCTGTTACCCGACCTGTGAGCCTCTGTATGTCCTTTGGCTTATGGGGAGATTCTAACTGAAGTACTGCTTTGATTTGCTCCGTGCTGGCCTCTATCCCTCTTTGCGTCACCAAGTACCCCATGAATTTCCCAGAGGAGACTCCAAAAGTGCATTTCAGGGGGTTCAGCTTCATATGGTATTTTCTGAGGATCGAGAAGGTATTCTCCAGGTGGGACATGTGTTGTTCTGCCTTCTCGGATTTAACTACCATATCGTCAATGTAGACTTCCATTGTTCTCCCTCTCTCCTCCTTGAACATTCTTTTCACCAGGCGCTGATAGGTGGAACCAGCATTCTTGAGGCCAAAGGGCATCACATTATAGCACTACAAGCCTCTGTCAGATTTGAAGGGTGTTTTCTCCTGATCCTTAGGGTGCATTTTTATTTGGTTGTACCCACTCCAAGCGTCAAGGACGGTAAGTAGCTCAGGCCTTGCTGTAGCGTCTACCATGGAATCAATGTGCGGCAAGGGGAACTGGTCTTTTGGGCAAGCTTTGTTAAGATCTGTGAAATCGACACATACTCTCCACTTGTTGTTCTTCTTGGGTACAACCAGAACATTCGAGAGCCATTCTGGGTAGTTAACTTCCCTTATCTTGCCTTCTGCCAGGAGGTTGTCTACCTTCTTTTTATCACCTCGTTCCTTTCAGGAGCAAATTTCCGCATTTTCTGCTGGACTGGAGGAAATCTGGGGTCTACATTTAACCGGTGTGTAATTATAGTTGGATCTATGCCAATCATGTCGCTATGGGACCAGGCGAAACAATCATGTTAGTACGTAGAAATTCAAAAATTATGCTCACGGATGTTACCTGCACAATTAGCTCCCACCAGCACTGTTCTTGCTGGAAACTGTGGGTCCAGGTTTACTTCATCGAGTTCCTCCTAGGGAGGTACGATAGACTCCCTCTGGACGCACAGTTTCTGTAATTGCTATGCTGGACCAGCTGCAGTGGGTTTCAAAGCGTTCTTGTAGCAATCCCGAGCTACATTTTGATCTCCCCGTATCTCATGTACCCCCAGGGTGTAGGGGACTTCAGGCTCTGATGGTACGTTGATGGTACCGCTTTCATTTCGTAGATCCAGGGCCTGCCAAGTATCACGTTATAAGTTGACGGACCATCAGTGACCAAGTACCGTACCTGTTTGTTCATACCCCCTGCAAAGGTAGGTATCATTATTTCTCCAAGGGATTGTTTAGTTTCTCCGCTGAAGCCTACCAAGGGTGCTGCCTTGTGCACCAAGTCTTTCTTGCTGAACTCCATGTTTTTCAAGGTTTCCAGCATTATCAGATTCACAGAGCTTCCTGTATCTACCAATATCTTTTTAACAAGGCAATTCCCTATAGAAAGGGTAATGATCAAGGCATCATGGTGGTGTTCTGCTTCATCAGGTACGTCTGCCTCGTCGAATGAGATTGCTGATAGATCCTGTCTGCTGACCCTGAGGGAGAACTCTGGTTTATCTCCTTTAGTCTCGGTTGCGTGGCGCTTTGCTGCTGAATAAGTTAGACCACATATCTCCGACCCCCCTGTGATGACGTTCACTACCTTTGAGTAAGGTGGAGGTGGGGATGGTTGGGCCTGGTGAGCAATATTGACCTTTCCAGATTTCGCCCCCTTGGGGAGCAGGTGATCCAAGCATCCAGCACTGTAGAGGCGCTTCACTTCCTTTCGTAGTACTACACAATCTTCTGTATTGTGGCCAATATCGTTGTGGTATTCACACCTTTTGCTGGCATCTCTTCTATCGTTCTCCCTGGGAATAGGCTTCTTGGGCCACCTGGCCTTCTGCCCTAGCTCCCTGATTGCCTTCATTACCCCAGCAAGTCCAGTGGTGAACCCATACTCGCTGAGCTTAGGTGGAGCCTCGATGCTCTCTGTTTCTCCTGAGACTTTGTTCACTGTGTTCTTGCTGTAGGGTTTGGCTCTTTCATTCTTTCTCTCTGTTGTGATTTTTCTGCTGGATGACTCTGTTCCATACAGGTCCCTTCTATCCTCATCCTCCTTTAGGCGATAAGTAGCCTCTCCCATTTGCTTGACTTCCTCAAAGGTGGCACATGGATGCTTGGTGAGATCCTTGTACAAATCAGAGTTGCGATGCAGTCCCCTTCTGAAGGCGTTGACTACCGTTGTAGGGTCGCACCTAGGGATATATATCTTTTCCACATTGAATCTGGCAAGATAATCCCTGGTGGACTCCTCGAACCTCTGGATGATCCGGTATAGATCACTGGATAATTGTTCTGGCTTGCGACTGCTTGCGAACTGCTGATTGAAAACATTCACTAACCCTGCGAAGCTGGAAATAGACTTGTTGGGAAGGTTAACGAACCACTGGAGTGCGGCTCATAACAAGGTGGAACCGAATCCTTTGTACATACACGCCTCCTTTTCAGGCCCTGTTGCCGTAACCACCATCATTTTCTGTTTGTACTGGTTGATGTGCTCCAGCGGATCCTCTGTTACATCATACAATGTCATTGTTGGTGTGGTGAACCCCTTTGGCATGCTGACAAGGGCAATGTTGTCCACGAAGGGGGAATCCGCATAGCACTCCGGGGTTGCTACCTCTATGGGACATGGTAACCCTGGAACCTTGCTGAGTAAGGACATGATATCCTGCAACTGTTGTTCTACATGGCTTCCTACCCCCATACCCTGGTTGTGGGGTACTGAGTAGATCCCGTATGGATTTGGTGTTCCTCCTGGCATGTAAGGAGGTACCATGTAGCTTCCAGGTAGTGGTGTTGAGTTCACAATAGGCCTGAACTGACGGTCTGGAGTATATGGCATATAGGAGCATATCCCGGGATATGCGTTTCCTGCTGACTGTTCCCCTGGATTGCTCCCTGGTACAACTGGTGTACTGCTAGTTGTTGAAATGGGATCTGGAGTCAGTGCTCCTAATCCTACAGGATTGAGTACCATGGAGTACGTTTGTGGCACCCTTGGTGGTGGTGGGACGCCTGGTGGTTGGATCGTACCCCTTGGTGGCCACCGTTCCTGTTGGATACACTTGCTCGGTTGGTGTGGTTACCCCTGGTGGCAGCATATCCATATCGAGCCTGGTTACTAGATTTTGCGGCATTAGCCTCCCCGAGTACTCCCTGGCATTCCCCTGGTCGAGTGTTGACCTTGCCATCTGCTGGGGCGTTCCCAGGGGTGACACTGGATCTATCTTCTCTTGCAAGGACTGGTTGTCCCTTTGTAACCTTATCAGCGCCTGCTGCAAGGATGTCATCCATTGGAGCAACTACTGTACCGGATCCGATTGTGATTCTCCTGGGAGACGGGCTCCTATCAGGTGTCCTGGTGATCCTGGGCACTCCGGACTCCCATCCTTATTAGGCTTTGGCACAGGATTAATAACTGGTGATTTGCGAGCATTCCCTGCTCCCAGATCTGTGATTTTGGGGGAGTAAGGAGGCTTTGCTGATACTTGGGGCTGAGCCAGGCCTGTAGTCACTCTGGTGGTAGGGACCGCCGTTGTTGGAACACCGGAGGTTGCTGGCGTCGCCCCTACTACTGGAGTTTGTGCTGATGTACTCATCGGATCTGATACGTTCTGATTGGATCCTGACATTACCAACTATAGAGATGTTAGGATATTTCGAAAAAAGGTATTTTAACCAAGATTTAACCACAATGCCCCACTGACGGAAGGTGTCGTCGTGTCTTCCAATCAAACACATTTATAATTCTCAACAAACAACTAGTTAGTGGTTAAGTCGAGGTCGATTCATGGGACGGTGTGCTTTGGGTTCTAATTCTATCTATCTCAATTTATGCTAGTGTCACAATTGATTTGGGTTTGTAGTTGTGTTCTAAACTAATACAAGCAACAAAGTAAAACAAGCAAGTAAAGGTGTACATAAATAATAAAGGATACTAGGATGTCATGGGGTCATATGGGATTCATGGGAGTTGATCATACAAACATGTTCTCAATTAAATAGCAAGCAATTATTGTTGTGATGGGATCGAGTTAGTGTATATCTTACAATCCCTAAAAAGGTTTGGGTTCCGGAGCCGAATCGATTAGATTGTACAACACCTACAAGTCGACTTAGTCCTTCCTATTTAACTATATGCATGGTCTAATGGGACTCGAGTTGGTTTATGTCTTACAAGCCTCATTGAAGAGATAGGTGATGGGTGAAAATGCAAGGATTCATAGGCTTAGCATTTCATCAAACATAACATGTGCATAAGTTGGAATTACAACAAGCAAGTAAATAAATTATGTGAACATATTAGATTAAGCATGAATCATTCCCCATGTTGGTTTCCCCTAATTACCCACTAACCCTAGCTAAGGAAACTACTCACTCATTATCATGAGAAACATGTCATTAATGGTGTCAATCATCACAACAAGTATAAACATGATGAACAAGTAAGAAGGATTAACAATAATTAAGACAAGGATTAAGAGAATTATACCTATGGAGATTCCAACATAATATAGCAAAGAATAAATGAAGAGAACTTGATTAATTTTTTGAAGAGTTGTCAATTCTCCAATAATAACCCAATAATCTTCTAATTACTCAAAAGTAATAGACTTGAACAATAATTAAGGAAAGATTAATGTGTGATTTGTGGAAAGATTAAAGAGTAAGGATAAATTAGTAATTAACAATGTTAAGTTCTAAAATAAGGAATTGCAAGTATCCTCAAGGAGATGAGCATATCATGCTGAATGTGTCACTGTCCGTTCGTACCAAGGAGGGGGACACTCGGATTTTGGGCAGGGGGAACGAGCGGGTCAACCATCTGGACACTCGGATTCTTTGAGGGAGCGACGAGCGTCTTCCTCCTAGGACGCTCGAATTGTCCTTCAGAATGCTCCTTGCTTTTTCTTTCGCAAACTGCTTATTCTTGTGTTTGTTGATCTTTGTTCTTGCCTCTCCTTCCATACTCGTTCACCCAATATCATCGATAACCTTCCAAAATGCACGAGAGACGGGAATTTTCGCCTAATTGTCTTCTTTCCTATAAAACATACGAAATGTACTAGGAAAGCAAAATAGGAAATATTTGACGGACAAAATGGCTATGGTATGTTATAATAGTATGCAAAATAGGTTAAATTAGAGGACTAAATGTGCGCAAATATGAGTCACATCAAATGTCCCCAAACCGAACCTTTACTCGTCCCGAGTAAAGAGGTGACTAAAACTAGGACTCTTATTCAAACTAACCTACTAATATAGCTGATATGAGACAATTAGCGGGTCTCACTCCGCCCCTTCAACTCACAATAAGACATCCATGAGGTAGGGTGCCTTCTTGCAAGGCAAGGTGGGGTTTGCCAAAATGGCGATACATCCAAGCATTAAGCACACAAAACAAGTAATGGATGCATCCACAAAAATGAATAGCCACTTTCCTCATCTAAGTGGCGGAAATTATCTATAAGGGAAACAATATAAGGGTACACACTCCTTCATAGATATGGTTTCTTCAAACTACTAAGCCTAGAAGGATACCAATAAATCACCTCCAAGTTGTGTCAAGCTAGGGTACCTTTGTCCTCAATTGTTACATGCTTTCGTCAAGACTAGACTCCCTATGGTGTTAGAAACACTGGAGGATCGCGGAATTCCCCTTCTTACCTAGACATGAAGAAGGGTCGTCCCCTCTCTACCATACACAAAAGTGGATTTGATGGATAAAGGGATCGATAGTATTTGAGTTTCATATGGGAGTTTGCTTTTGTTGTTGTTTTTCCCCCCAATTTCTTGTGGCATTTGATATTTTGATAACATTTCTTTGCCATTTCTTTTGAACATTTTCAAAGTCACCCCAATTAGTAACGAGGGTGCTTTATATTTGAAGCATAGGAGTCTATTTTTGCTCCTCTTTTCAATTGATGCAATTGCAAACTTTTTTTCTTTTCTTTTCATTTCAATTCTTGAACTCAAATTTGAACAATTTTTGTGCCCATTCCCTTTGATGACAAAATGTGGTAGAACATGGATGATGGTTGGTTGCATGGTTTCAAGGGTCACCTTTGAATAAACGGAAGCCAAGGAGTTATCATACCATAAAGTACTCTTGACTAGGCCTTAATCCATGGGTCAAAGGATACTAGCATGACACATCCTAGGGTGTTTTACAAGTATTCTAACAAGCAAAGTCTCAAGAAGAAAAAGTATCTCCAAGGGCCTTATATACACTTGTCAAGCTTCCCAAATAGATGCTTTCATAAAATTTTTCTAAATGCAACTATATGCCATGATGCAAATTGTTGGAATATGTGTCCTCCGACAATAATGCGATCACGACTGTTGATCATGATGATCACATGTTTAAGTCTCATTAAAATGAATACAATTGGGAAGTAATATAGTTACTGTCAACTGGTTAACATATATCGGTAATGATTGGTGACTAGAGTTTGACATTCTTTGTCGTGTGACGGTGGTGATCGATTGACCCCTAGGTCATACCTAAAGGGCAATACTCTTAATTGATTATTTAATTAATCGTATAATGTTACGAGTTAATTAAATTACTAGAAAATTGACGGACGATTTTGGAAGTAAAATTTACGTATCATATTGAAATGTGATTAAATAAGATACGGTCTGAGTAATTAAATTGTATAATTACTCGGATGAAATTATTGTTTAATGTAACAATTAAAATTGAATGAATTGTTATAAATACAATCAGTTGTAATTTATAATTGGTAAAATATTTTGGTACTAGTAATTATGATATTACTAAGTCGATTTTTGTATGTGACGTATTTTTATTAATGCGTTGATTTTTAATAAGTTAAAAATTACATAACAAATATATGTGACATGTGACTTGTAACATATAGACAATTGACAAAAAATAATATGAAGTCCATATTATGAAGTGGCCGAAAATTAGAAGGGATTTTAAGCTAATTATAAGATGTTTGTAATTAGTGGAAAACACAATGATTAAAAAGCATCTTAGCCATGCAAGCCTATTGTTCCTTGTGAAGAACAACCTTACCATGCATTGGCTCTCCTTTTGTCCTCTCTTACACGGTTTGGAGAAGACAAATACATCATTGTTTTTCTTATAATTTTTACCTAATAATACTCTAAAAATGTTTTTAGATTTTTCATTCATTCACTCATCCAAAACATAAGTTCTAGAGAAATAAAATCCTCTCTTTTATCTCTCTAAAAACCGAAAATGTATAAGAGTTTATAAATATTTTTGGTTCCAATTTTCTATCTAAGATTAATATTATACTAGATCTTATAATATTAATTGTATTAAGGGTTAAGCCTTGGGTATAGTATTTAGGGAGAGATCTTACTCTTAGATCTTTGTTCTTCCATTGGATTAAGCTCAAGAACAAAAGAGAAAGGTGATCTCTTTTGTGCCCAAATAACCGAAATTTAATATGTAAGGACATGATTTCTCCTCTATTCATTTTATTGTTTGCATGCATAAGATCCGTTTTAATTTATGACAAATTAATTAGACATATATGAGTATGTTAAACATGTATATGAATCTACATTTCCTTCAATTGGTATCAGAGCCACGGTTGTTTGCATGCAAATTGGTTAAAAGTTTTTCCGAGTTATATGAATAACAAAATAAAACTTGTAAAATTTGTGTTATTATGATATATCACGAAATCATTACATGCATGTTAATATTTCTGGTCCTAAAGTGTTTTAGGATATTTTGGTTAATTTTTCGGATTTTTATTGTTCATATTTTATAATAATGACATTTAAATGTGATTTTATGAGTAAAAATGTCATTTTTGGTCGAAAATAAGCTATACTTCGAATTTTCACTTGGTTTTTGGATATGTTGTTACATATATTATTTTGAGATAACCTGTAAATTTTCATAATTTTTGCACTTGTTATGCTCGAAAAATGAATTTTTCATTATTAAATTCGGATTTAAGAGAAAAATAGGTTAATATGAGTTAAATCTCGAATCTGGTCATAGAAAATTTATATGTTGTCACATGCAATTTTACAAGATGTGTGTAAAATAATTGGCTATAAAGAAGTCTTTTAGCATGATTTATGAATTTTTGAAGAAAAATGGCATAAATAGTGACATTATTAATGAAAATTAATAAAATATAATCTATGACTTAGGAAAAACGTCTAATGTTGCATTTTATTATATTTTTCAGATCTAAAATTGAAAAGTTAATGAAAATAATTTTTCCATGTTTTTATGATTATTTTATTAAATATCGATAAACCGCAACATTGTTTTTCCGGAAAAATTTCGAAATTTTTAACCTAAGATTTTGAACATTATGAGTGTCATGGAATTTTTCCAGAATGTTCATGAATTTAAATTTCAAATTTTGAATTTATTTGAAATTTTGTGATTTATTTGAAGTTTAATAGCTTATTTTTGTAATTTTGGTCCTTTTATGAACAATTTTGTAAATAAAAGTTAATTATGGTCAAATTACTAGTGGAGACTATATTTTGAGTCCTAAGAGGTTAGGGTAATTAACTTATGCATAAATATGAGTTTATGCATTTTTGTGATTATAAAATGTTGAAATCACGCAAATCCGTAAAAAAAAACCGAGTAATATACGATATTGGCTAATTAAAGGCGATTTAGCATAAAAATTTGGCATGTTCATACATAATATAATGCTGCATTTTCTTTATGATTGTCATAATTTTAATTTATGTAATTTTGAATTATGTAATTTTACTTAGTATGGCCTTAGATTTTAATTGGTATTTCCGAAATGTATGGGAATATCGATTCGGTTGTAATTTTTATTGTGATCTCGTATCACCGTTTTGTAATATTTAATAGATTTATTTTATTTTAGTTACAAATGTATAATAGGAAATTATGTAATTTATTATGTAATTTTATTCATTAGGAGTTCAAAAGACGGATTTCTTCATGAATGGCGATACATAAAGACGGTGTTACCTCGAGATGCGTGCCACAACCGAAGTTCAAGGGACCAATGGAGTTGGTTTCCGAATATGTAATAGATTAATAGTTTTTCTATTTTAGGAAAGGCCATACTAGGATTTTATCTTTTATGCTTGCATTTTATTTATGTCACATGCATCGCTAAATCGCCATAACTAAAACATGCATTCTTATTTTATCGAGTTTTTCGACCGTGTCAATTAGAATTATCGTAGTTCACCGCTTTAGTTCACTTAAAACGTGATAGATAATAAATTGACATGACCTCTCGCTAAAACAACTAATTGAGACATAGCCTTACCAAATAGTAGAAACCATGAAAACCTATTTCGCGAGGGAGTGCACTCGGCTACCCCGGGGTACAAACCTTGTTACGTAGGGGAAGTGGGTGATAAATGTCTATTCCACCGAATTCATGTTGATGAGGGTTTCATCGGCTACCCCGTGCCTAAATTAATATGGGTTTGGATAATGGAACCATTTATTCGAAATTTGGATTGAACTCAACAAAAGTAATTGATGAGGGTTTCATCGGCTACCCCGTGCCCTTGTTGATGTGTTTTGGGCTATAGATAAATATTAGAGTAATTTTATCGACCAAGAGTTCTAAAAGTAGAATCGATTAAAAGGTTAATCCACCGAGTTATATTGATGAGGGTTTCATCGGCTACCCCGTGCCTAAGTCGATATGAATTTGGGTCTTGGAATCATTTATTCTAGTTGGGTAGAGGTCACTAGAAAAATGCATAAAACTTGTTTAAATCATACATTTTTACGAGTATAATTAAAACGACAATTGTTTTACTCCTTATGTTTTGTTTTGTAGACCACTTCTTATTCATAACAAATGGCAACACCAACTCTTAATGCTACACCACTCGCTACTTCATCATGGCTCCGATCCTTTATGGATCGATGTAAACTTGAAAAGAATGGGTCAAATTTCTCCGAGTGGGATGCCCAACTCAAATTAGCCGCCGAAGGTGACGACAAGCTTCGTTACCTTACCGAGGCCTCTCCACCCGAGCCCTCCACTAGGTCCACCGCGGCCACTAGGGAAGCCTATGAGGCTTACCAAAAGGAGTCCGCCGCAATGAAAAATGTCTTAATATTTGCGATGGAGGCGGAACTCCAAAGGAGAGCCTTCAAAATGGGCAATGCTAATGAGATTTACTCCAAACTTGTGACCATGTTTTCACAAACTCCGCGGATCGTCCAATATGAGGCGGCCGCGGCATTCTTTGATCTCGACTTCAAAGAGGGCCAAAAGGTTAGCCCTCATGTGCTCAAACTCATGGAGCTTGTCGAGACCTTGAAAATTCAAAAGGTTGAAATCCCCAAAGAACTCATCGTAGATAGGATTCTACACTCCTTGTCTAAGGTTAAGGCATATGTGCAATTCCGGGTGAATTTCAATATGCAAGACAAGGATGTGTCTCTTGAGGAGTTGCACAAGTTACTTGTGCAAGCCGAGAGGGACATGGGGTTAAATGTGAACCCTCCCAAGGATGTGCTTAACATAAGCACAAAGAGTAAGGGGAAGTTCAAGAAGAATGGGAGAAAGGGCAAGAAACAAGCTCCCACATTCACCAAAGCTAAGTCTTGTGAAGCTAGCACCTCCAAAGTCAAGAAGGGTCCTCTTGACAAATGCCATTATTGTAATGGCATGGGACATTGGAAGAGGAATTGTTCCAAATACCTTGGTGATATCAAAGCTGGAAAGATCACTCCAGTAGGTAAATGACTAACCTTCTTTTATGTTTCTAAATTCAACTATGGTATTATGATGCAAAGTTGTGATAATGTATCTCCCTTTTTATTGTAAATAGGGCCTCCACCAAGCAAAGACAAAGGAAAAGAAAAGCAAGCATAAGAAACCATGAAGAAGCTAAGGATAGCTTTTATGGAGCTTTGTTTTTCATTGTCTTATTTTAAGTTATGCTTTGAATTTTTAGAACTTTAGTTTCCGTGTTTGACATGGAAAGGTATTTTGGATGATGATATGTATTTTGGATGATGGTGACTTGGTTTGCAACCCAAGTCACCCGTTTTATCATTTATCCTTTTAATGTTCTAAATTTCATCTTTAAAATGCTTGCGTTTTGAAACATAAGATTATTCACTTAAAGTGATCTAATAGACAAATATAATGACCGGTTTCATTATATGTCCACATGCTTAAGGCGTGTGTATGATCACTTATAAAGTGATTTTGAGTCTATGAACTCTCCTAAAGGTATGTCAATCACCAAGTATATATATGAATACAATAACTATTAGTCTAATCTATGAGATAGTTCTCCTTATACTTCAACATCATTAATTTGTGTCTCATATCCTATCTTTGAATGTTTAGTGTATTCATTCTAAAGATAGAGTGGGAGAAAAATGAGGACACAACACACAAGGCAAGATAATTATGTACTTGTGTAAATGAAGATCTACGCAAGAGAGAATGTTTTGAATGAAGGTATATCTATTTACATAGTATACCAAATAGATGAGATCTATAGTCTCAAGTTAGTTCTAAATGACTTAAGAGACCAAGTAAAGTAATCATAAGAGTTTATTCTCAAGATAACTACACGAGGAGACCAAAAGAAGTTTTGGAAGAAAAATGACTAATGTAAAGTCTTAACAAGCTTTTGACTAAGGTTATGAATCATTTGACCAATAGTTTCAATCATGAGTTTTACTTAAGAGCCTAAATGAATCAAAGTAACATACTAGTTATGATCCAGATTAAGTTGCATAGATTGATATTCCGATATCTTCAATAGCCAACGTTTTAACCACGCAAATGTCATTGCTTAACCTCGCTAGGAAATGGTTAATCCTCCTTTCGAAAGGGTATTCCGAAGGACCTATTCTAAATATTATTTGTATTTGAATAATGACATTACTACACATCATTATGACATGAGTGTGTTAGAGATTTAAAATCTCTTTCCGTAAGGTTAAGATGAGACCACTTCAAAATAGGCATTTTGAAAGGATATGGTGGGAACATATATGGTTTTATCCTAGTAACTTGGCACGGCAATTTATATTTATATTCTTGACATTTTTTGATTGAGAAGTCAATTTCAAAACATGTTGAATTGAGTGGGAGTTAGGATATTCTCATGTGAAGACATGGAATTTAGTGGGAGCTATCATCCTTGAATGTATAAAACCCATTACTCATTAAAGAATGACGAGCTAATACCTTCTTTCATAAAGAAGCTTTTGAGTTTTCAATTCTGGATGAAAATGGACAATGATGAATCCAATTACATCAGGGATGTTGGATTAGTATTAAGATATACACATCACATCAACATTTACATAGGTTATTCATATGAATGAAAATGGAATTACCATTAGCGATCATGGTAGTTCATTGAACCGAGAACGGTTGATCTCATGATTATTAGTAACTAATGTTTCCGCCATTAGAATAATCATGTACATGTCCAATTTTGAATCGTATGCATAAGAGCATGATGATTGGTTGGTGAGCCATAACAGAAACGTCATGAATTCTCAAGTAGAATCCGATGAACGATTTCGGTGCTTTGTCGGAATGTTCCATTATGTGATAAGAGGTTGCACATTTTGCAGAAGATCCGAGCACATATAAGGATTTATGAGAATCCTAAAACTTTCGAGCTAGAAAGAGAAATGAGAAGTTTTGGAAAGATGGTTTGTAGAATAAGAAGTTATTCAAAGATAATCTTTCCTAGTTAAGCTAGGACTTGTGAGAAGTACTAAGCTAATAATCTTGTCAATTGTTACAAGATTCTACAAAACATATACCTAGTGCATTGTGTGTGGATGAAATACTTGATCGGTGCAAGTTGTATTATTCATCGCAAATTCGTTCGTTATGAGATGAGCAATGAGAAAGTTCTTTCAAGTTAAAGAACCAAAACCAAGGTCAAGAACCTTAATGTGTACTTGGTAAGATTCATGGTATGAGAACATGAATGTGAAGGAAATTGCAAGTGTAAGAAGTTTGAACACGTGGACACATGGGATGTTAAACTTCTATTGCAATCGATAAGTGTTTACACTTATGATAAACATCACAAGGTTGTAATATGATATTGACTACCCGAGTGTGATGTCGACACTTGTCGTTAGAGTTATTATTAACTCACTTGGTACATTGTTATATCCAAACGGGTTGTGGAGACAATTGAACCCTGTTAAAGTGAACATGGATTAACATTGTTTATGCCCATAGTTACTTATATGAGGTGACGTCTCGAAGTGACTAGAGTGTGATGCGATTGATGGCAAGTTCAAGTGCCATAGAGTCATGTGTGATGACTAGTCGATCACATAGGCGGATTGTTAGGAACATTTTGTCGGGCCTTATGACCGCTTATAGAGTTCTGCAAATTTATATAGCCTGGTCGTGGCGAGAGCTGCTATAGTATTCAAATGAGTCGATTCTTTTGACTAAAGACTATTCGCCTAAGATGGCACAGTTTCAGATTAACTTTGATTTGTGTTACTACGACCTTCGTAAATGGGGTCAAATGGGCATATTTTGGGTTATGATGGTGTGGCTAGTCGAAGGGAATGAGTGCGATAGGAATTGTCCACCCCTAGTCAGGGTTATAACAATATCTCGGGGCCACTCGAGGAGTAATGAATTGGAAATGCGTGGCCACGCTCGGATAGTATCCGAGTGGATAAATCCGGTCAATCGGTTATTCTCGGATCGAGGAAACCACTCTCGATATGATCACTTGCAAGTACGACTGAAAGAGACCTTGCATTGAGTGGGAGATAGTAATAGGACAAGAGAATTGGTGACGCACACTTGTCGAGGACAAGTGGGAGATTGTTGGAATATGTGTCCTCCGACAATAATGCGATCACGACTGTTGATCATGATGATCACATGTTTAAGTCTCATTAAAATGAATACAATTGGGAAGTAATATAGTTACTGTCAACTGGTTAACATATATCGGTAATGATTGGCTGACTAGAGTTTGACATTACTGTCGTGTGACGGTGGTGATCAGTTGACCCCCTAGGTCATACCTAAAGGGCAATACTCTTAATTGATTATTTAATTAATCGTATAATGTTACGAGTTAATTAAATTACTAGAAAATTGACGGACGATTTTGGAAGTAAAATTTACGTATCAAATTGAAATGTGATTAAATAAGATACGGTCTGAGTAATTAAATTGTATAATTACTCGGATGAAATTATTGTTTAATGTAACAATTAAAATTGAATGAATTGTTATAAATACAATCAGTTGTAATTTATAATTGGTAAAATATTTTGGTACTAGTAATTATGATATTACTAAGTCGATTTTTGTATGTGACGTATTTTTATTAATGCGTTGATTTTTAATAAGTTAAAAATTACATAACAAATATATGTGACATGTGACTTGTAACATATAGACAATTGACAAAAAATAATATGAAGTCCATATTATGAAGTGGCCGAAAATTAGAAGGGATTTTAAGCTAATTATAAGATGTTTGTAATTAGTGGAAAACACAATGATTAAAAAGCATCTTAGCCATGCAAGCCTATTGTTCCTTGTGAAGAACAACCTTACCATGCATTGGCTCTCCTTTTGTCCTCTCTTACACGGTTTGGAGAAGACAAATACATCATTGTTTTTCTTATAATTTTTACCTAATAATACTCTAAAAATGTTTTTAGATTTTTCATTCATTCACTCATCCAAAACATAAGTTCTAGAGAAATAAAATCCTCTCTTTTATCTCTCTAAAAACCGAAAATGTATAAGAGTTTATAAATATTTTTGGTTCCAATTTTCTATCTAAGATTAATATTATACTAGATCTTATAATATTAATTGTATTAAGGGTTAAGCCTTGGGTATAGTATTTAGGGAGAGATCTTACTCTTAGATCTTTGTTCTTCCATTGGATTAAGCTCAAGAACAAAAGAGAAAGGTGATCTCTTTTGTGCCCAAATAACCGAAATTTAATATGTAAGGACATGATTTCTCCTCTATTCATTTTATTGTTTGCATGCATAAGATCCGTTTTAATTTATGACAAATTAATTAGACATATATGAGTATGTTAAACATGTATATGAATCTACATTTCCTTCACAACTAACATTTATACAACCTAATGCATATGCTTCTACCAACTAGTATGCCAAATAATCTAAATGCAATCCTAAATCCACATTGTTTATACCGCATCAATCAAAATAAAGCCACATAGTCATTAACATGAAGAGGAAAAAGGAGATTGGAAATATCATACAATGCGGTCTTCAATATCCTCATGTCTCGGATGTGGTGTAGTCGATCAATGTGACAAAGGATAGACAAACACAATATATACAAGACTACACTATAAAGGAAGTGAACATGTTTTTGAATTTTTGCATTTTTCAAATTTTTATGGTTTTTATGTTTTTGAAATAAAAAGACATGTTTTTGTATTTTTCAAAAAATTTCAATTTTTATCATTTTTGGAATATAAATTCCCATCCCCCACTTTATTTTGGACATTGATCTCAATGTACATGTAGGAGTAGGAATGAAAAAGGAATACATGTTTTTGGATTTTTGAATTTATGGAAATAAATGCAATGATATGAATGAATGCATGCTCTAACTAAATGCAATTCTATATGACATATATAACAAATGAATGCAATCTAAACTATATTATATGATGCATGTTCTCACCTATGATCAAACCTCCCCAAACCGATTTATGCACTATTTCTAGTGTAGGAGAAATGAGGTTGGGTCATTAGTGACTATGTATGAATGCAACTAACTATATGAGACATGTGAGATATATTACCATGCAAACAATACTAAATGAACTAACTAATGTGAATGTAATATGAAATATAATACAAATGCAAGTGAAGCGTAAACTAAATGCAAGGTAACTTAAAATGCAATGCAACTATACATAAGAGATAGGGAGAGAAGAGTATCATACAATTGGAGATGGTGGGGTAGGCATCACGCATTCGTCATCATCACCATCATCGCGGTATCTATACCCGCTAGAACCTCCTTGATCATATCCTCCTTGACCAAAGTATCCCCCACCTTGACCGCCAAAGTTCCCGTCTTGGTCCCCTTGATTAGGAAACAAAAGGTGCGGTTGATCCCAAGATGGACGAGGGCCATTAGGGTCGATATACCCTTGTTGTGCCATTTGGTAGTATTGAGGATAAAGCGTCAAATAGTTGTCGACCCTCCCATCGTATACTCCAAGATCAACCTTATGCATAAGCTCCATCAAATCATTCATGTCCGGAGCATTGGGGACTTGTGGTGCGAATGGCACATGAGGAGTGGGGTATGGTGGGATGGGTACATAAGATGGTGGGGCATTACCCCTGACCGGCATCCCACGAGGTTGTTGAGATTGGCGGGGTGCTTCTTCTCTTTCAGGCGGGTTGGGGTAGATTTCAATGTCGAGGATGTAGCTCGGCGTAGGTGAATATCGGCTCAACCTTGGGTCGGTAGCGGGTACATTCCACCCCGTAAGAACAATAGAGGAACACCCTTTTGTAAACCACTCTACACTCCCGGTTTGAGTGTAGGAACACCACCGGTGGTGGTTGAAGACGGCATCCTCATCAATTAAAGTGCTACCCTCAAGTCGCATATAAGCCCCATGAATGTTAAATCCGGGACAAAGATCATTAGCCAACATTGTAATTATACCTCCCATCACGAAGGTCTTGATTTGGGAGCTCCCTTGCGCAAAGTCGAAGAACCTTGTGAGCATCTCAAGGGGGGTGTTGAAGCTATTGGGCCTTATCCCCCGAACATTTAGATAGGACTCTAGAAAGGTCAAATCAAGGAGAGTGCACCTATCTTGCTCAAATATTCCATTAATAGTGTCGGCAATGAAGCGTTCGGTGATTCGAATCACCGGATGTTCAATTGCGATAGTATAGCATTGTTTCAAATGTATGAAGTCCCTCCCGGAAATAGCCCTCCAAACTTGGTCCACATCAAAGTCGGCGGGTTTGTCGGTGTTTTCCGTTGGCACAACAAGACCAAATATACTTGCAAATTGGTTGAGGGTTAATCTATGGTCGTGATTGCACAATCGGAATTCCATGCAAACGGTTCTTTGCGTGTTTGTGACGATGCGGAGGCTATTCAAGAATTCCAGGGTAAGGCTATGGTAGGTCTCTTCGTGGGCATAGAATAGTTTTCCAAGCCCCAAACCATCAAAGAACATTTTGGTATGGTACCTTATACCTAGGACCTCTAGAACTTTGGTATCAATGAATTTAGTTGGCTCAAAATGCTTACCTAGCAATGTGACAAACTTATTGCGGTGCTCATTGGATGTGAAGATCACCTCCGGAAAGTATTCAAGTTGCTCCACCCCTCCGATCATCACAATGATATTGCCTCTTGGCGGCACCCCTCCTTGAGCGGATGAAGAGGAGCCCTTGCACTTCTTGGTTGCGGACTCAACGAGCTTCTTGGCTTTTCCCTTGAGGTTCATCATTTTTGATTTGGGAGAGTTAGGGTTTGGTTGATTTTTGTGATGGGAGTGTTTGGGAGATGAAGATGTGAGATTTAGGTTTTGATAATGTAAGGAAATGAGGGATGGTGGGGGTGTTTATATAGAAAAGGGGTGTGGGACGAGCAGCTGAGGGTCAGGCTCGGGCGGATTTCAGGAGGCTTCAAAAGAATCCGAGCGTCCTGGTAGTCGGGACGAGCGTCTTTCAGCAGCGGTCCGAGCGTCTTGGCAAGAATCCGCTCGGATTCTGTTCCAGTGATTCTGCCTCTTCTGATGTTGGGATAGGACGAGCGTCTCGTTCTTGGGACGAGCGGCTTGAGCAGGACGAGCGTCTTACTCAGAATCCGCTCGGATTCTCTTCCAGTGCAAAATTGTTTTCAAGCTGCCATACAGGACGAGCGTCCTTCCGCTGATACGAGCGTTTCACTAGGACGAGCGTCTTGTCTAGTAATTCACTCGGATTTCAAGTCAGGACCAAACAGTACCCATGAAGAGGTTGAGGACGAGCGTCCCGTGCCATTTTCCTCACTTCCCTATTTTATTCTTTCAAAAATCGTTCCCTTGCACCCTTTTGTGGTTCCTTCTTATCTTTTTCTGAAATTATGCTCAATAAATGGGTAAGAAACCCTCTCTCACTACTCTCATGCAAGAAATTTTAAGTAAAAGTGCGAAAATGTACAATATTATACAATGCAAAGGTTTAAGAAATATCTTACAAATGGTGGTTTTAGATAGGACTCCACCAAAGTAGTTTAAATTGTCGAAATTCTTTGTCCATAGAGCTCAAGGCTCTTAGAAGGAGATCAGAAGCTTGTGAACAAGCCCCAAATAAATAAGCATAACTATGGTTTGCTTAACTTCAAAACAAAGCTTGGCCAAAGGAATTTTTCATTCATTTTCTTTTTCATCTCTATTTTGGCCCTTGAGTATTTGTGATGCTTCAAACCATCAAGCCCATGATCCTTGTCAACATAAGGTATGAAGTATGGTTCATATTGGTCCGGAGACTTCCACTTACCACCTTCCTCTTCAATTTTGGTGATGATGATAGCATTTTGATTACTCAATCCTTCCAAAGTAGAAGGAGAATTCTCATGATATTGATGATCGGATTCTTTAGAAATTGGAATTGTGGATCCCAAATTTCCACAAGTAGCTTCATTTGCAAGTTTCTTCTTGAGCTTTTCCACAAAGTACTCTTTATATGATGTTTTGACCTTTTGGAGGAGATCCAACATATCGTCTTCAACAATCATAGGTTCCATAGTGGGTGTAATGTAGTCTTCATAGGCAATAAGGGGGGGGGGCATTCTTCTTCTTCATGATAAGATTTCTCTAATTTCTCAAGGATAGGCTCCTCGAGTAGATTAGGCTCGCAAACTTCCTCTTCCTTGTCCCATGATTTCTTGCAAAACACGATCTCGTTGTCATGGCTATCTTTATAAGAATCATAGATGGGGGCTTCATTTAATTCTTTCTTCAACACCTCAATGTTCACATCAAAAGACACACCCTCATACTCACAAAGGTTAAGAATATTTGGCTTACTCAACCTTAAGTCTTCCTCATCAAACACAACACTTTCATACTCACAAGAGCTCAAGGAGATTGGCTCTTCCCACCTCTCATCTTCCATATCAAAGGTCACTACTTCAAACTCACATTCATGATCAATGTCTAAGGAAGAGTAGAGAGTGGTTGCTTGGGCTTCTTTTATTTGGGCAATTTGAATCTCCAATTCCTCACCTTGGGTAATAATGCCTTGGAGAACATTGTCCCTCTTTTGGCTCTCCTCTAGCATTTGTTTGAAGAAGTTTTGTTGATCTCCCATCATTTGGAGAATCGCATTTTGAATGGGTTCATCTTCTTGTTGTGGGTGGGTGTGAAAGTGGTTGTATTGTGGCAATTTAAATTCATTATGAAGTGGGTATTGGGTGGACGGTTGTTGTGGATATTGGATGTGGTGATTTTTGGGGGAAAAATTGGGGTAGTAGTTAGGATTTTCATTGTATGAGTAGTAAGGTAGGTTTGTGTTGACTTGCTCCTCAAACTCCCCATACCCATAGTCATACTCAAAAGATCCACCACATACTCCATATGTTAAGTCTTGGGTCATCATCTTAACCAAGATAAAGATACAACTACAAAAATGGAAACTACAATAAAATGGTAATAACGAACCTTGAGGAACAAGTTCCTCAAGGTTAAAGCACAAATAAAAATAGACAAACAAGCAAGAACTTAATCACATAACACCGTCCCCGGTAACGGCGCCATTTTGACGGAAGGTGTCGTCGTGTCTTCCAATCAAACACATTTATAATTCTCAACAAACAACTAGTTAGTGGTTAAGTCGAGGTCGATCCATGGGACGGTGTGCTTTGGGTTCTAAGTCTATCTATCTCAATTTACGCTAGTGTCACAATTGATTTGGGTTTGTAGTTGTGTTCTAAACTAATACAAGCAACAAAGTAAAACAAGCAAGTAAAGGTGTAGATAAATAATAAAGGATACTAGGATGTCATGGGGTCATATGGGATTCATGGGAGTTGATCATACAATCATGTTCTCAATTAAATAGCAAGCAATTATTGTTGTGATGTGATGCGTGTCTTTTATATAAGGTTTTTACCTCATTTTTACACGCATTTCAGTACTATTTATGTAGCATCTAGCTACAAATGCCCCCGAATATACTACTTTGGTTCTTTTTATGTAATTTGCAGGAATTAACCGAAGAGGAGCTAAATCAAGCCTTTTACCGTCCATTTAGAATGCATTTGGAGGAAGAGTGAATTTGGAGCGAGAATGTAGCTATTTTGGGATGCGCAAAAAGGAAAGATAGCTAGGCGAGCAAGGGAAGAACTTCAAATTGCTAGTGCCTAATTTGGAGAGCCATATCTCGAGTTATACAACTGATATTCAGGTTATTCGAATTGGAGATGAAAGCTTGTCCTCTTAGCTTTCCAACGCCACCGGAATCGCCCTATTTGCCCAAGTAACGTAGAAATGGCAGCCGTTTGAAGTTCAGTGCGCAAAGTAGGAAAAGTACTCGATCGAGTAGATATATGGTCGATCGAGTACTAGCTACAGCGAGAAGATTTTAGTCGAGAATAATTAGATTAATAATAATACTACTTAGTATAAATAAGAGTGGTTTAGACCTAATAAGAATATCATTCATTCCCTGGAGTCAGTAGAGGGGACGGACGACGCTTCTTCTTTTCTCTCTATTTTTCGGATTAATTGTAATTTCTCTTCCCTTATTTTCTCATTCATAATTAGTTTGCTCTTAATCTTTCTTACACTCTTATTTAATTTATGCATCTTAGATTAATTCTCTCTCTTATAATGCCTCTTTCAATTAATTGCTTATTTATCTTTATTTGTTTCATCGATATGAGTACCTAATTCCCCTATGCTAATACTATAGGGGATCCACAATTATGAAGGGAGAGTAATCGATTTATCGGGTTAATGCTGGTATTGTCTTTGTTGGTTAAATGCTGCAGTTAATTGTATCTGTCTGATTGAGTCGACGCAATTAGACCTATAATTCTTAGTGATCCTCGACCTGGACCGAAAGGTTGGAAGAGGCAAGACTAGTAGCGAACAATAGGGTATTGCAGTGAGGGCGAAAGTTAAGCTGTTTACACTTTAGGGTGAATTAAGGACCGAAAGGTGACATTTGTTACCCCTTAGACCGTATTTGCATTGACCTGAGACCTAGATTATTTGACCGGATGATTATGGTGAACCGTCTGTCTTAGCTGTTCCTCTTTATCTGTTTGCTTCCTTCTTTTTATTTCCCTCTCCCTTATTCTCTTTAGTTTAGAATATCACTTTTAAAACCCCCATCTCTGTGACATCCTGACAGACCGAATTAAATAGATAATTAGCAATTTAGCCTCCCTGTGGAGATCGACCCTACTTGCTTGCTAGCTAGCTACATTAGTTGTATTTAGGTTTATTTTTTGTACATAACGACCGTATCAAATTTTGGCGCCGTTCTTGGGAGGCGACGCTTTTATCTGTTTTAATTTTTTCTGCATTTTTTTTCGCCTCAAGGGAAGACCGAGTACCTTGAGGCCGTTCTAATCTTTTTCTTGATCTTTGTTTTGATAGGTCTACAGGTCTATTAGTCGAGTTTTTAGAGAAAGATTATCGAAGGGAAGGCTTGAGTACCTTCGATTCTTTGCCAAGATGACGTCCGTTTCCCGACTTATTGCTCAGTTTGAAGCTCAAACTGAAAAATCTGCCAATTGGGAGAGGAAAGATTCTTGGGGTTGTGGTAATTACTATGATGTCGCTCCTTGACCACAACCGTTGATGCAACAAGGCTATCAACAGCCTTGTTATTTGTTTCCACCGCAACCAACCCCTTCACCTGCTAGGAATGATGAGGTGGAAGAACTGAAGTCAACAATATTGGCACTTGCACTACAGTGTCATAATTCTAATGCGGAATTTGATAGCCGTATGAAGAAGCTAGAGACTCGGTATGATTAATTAATTACTGAGCAAGAGCAATGTGAGACGGTGTATGCTATCAACACCGACACCATTCCGTTTCATGAAGATACCCCGGAGGATGGTTTAGACGAGTTTTTGGAATTAATACTTGCTGCGTGCAATGCAGACACTCGATCGAGTGAAAAATCAACTCGATCGAGTGAACTTATTCATCCCATCACTCGATCGAGTGATAATTATGGTCGATCAAGCATTACAGAAATTGAGGATGGTCGATCGAGTGGAATTTTTACTCGATCGACTGAAATTGCTGAAGAAATCGCTCGATCGAGTGATAAAACCGGTCGATCGAACGAGACTCATGTTGTAACCCTCGATCGAGAGGATGTAAACACTCGATCGAAGGCTCTTGAGGAAGAAGCGTTCTTTCAGCTATTCACTGATCCTCAACCGACTATAGATGATGAGGAAGCTACTCGATCGAGTAGTATTACTGTTCGGTCACTTCCTTATCCACAACGATTGCTGCCACACCGTGCATTCCTGGACCGTATCCGAGATCTCAATGTCGCTGACCACTACAAAGCGATGATTGCCCAGGTACCCTCTTATTCTGAATTTATCGGTCAAATTAATTGGTCTAAGAGGGATATTAGTGATGTTAAGACGGTAATGAATGTTGCTATGACTGAAGAGTGCAGCGCACTTCTTCGAAATGGGACCCCCCCAAATATGTCTGACCCAAGTCGTTTTCCTACTCCGTGTTCTATAGGGACCCATTCATTTGATAATGCTTTATGTGACCTCGATTCTAATGTCAACATTTTATCTTTATCGCTGGCGTTGAAATTGAAATTGACTAAGTTTACGCGCGCTAGAACGACTGTTCAGCTAGCTGACCATTCTTATATACGGGTCAAAGGAGCTTTACATGACGTACCTGTTAGGATCGGGAATTTCTATATTCCCGCAGATTTTATTGTCTTAAACATACCCGAAGACCGCAATGTTCCCATTATTTTGGGACGACCATTTTTGTGCACTGCTGGCGCAATTTTTGATGTCGGGGTTGGGACACTTACCTTTCAGGTCGGAGGGGAGGACTTGGTTTTTACTAAGTCTGATGACCCTAGGGAACCCATGCACATCACGCCATGTGATGTTGTCCCTCATAAAGAGTCCTTGGATATACCGTCTGATAGTCCTTCTGAGTCACATATTATTGCTGCTTTTATGATGCCTCCGCCCCATTCTGGGAGTGAATTGGAGGAACATGCCTTTGTTTCTCTTTCTACAGGTTTTGACAAGTTCAAAGACCCGGGAGGTGAGATGGGTGCTCTTAGCATGAAGTCGGGAACTGCCTGGATAGACGACCCAGGAGGAGGTGTTGATAAAGCGACACCGTCTAGGAAAAAGCTGCGTGATGAGGTGATAGATTGGGACCCGGATGCTGTGGGAAGCTGTTGTTCTTACATTGCCAAGCTGTGGAGGCCGGATGTCCGCTTGACGATTGCTGAAGCTACCGCGTACAGTCAGAGGCCTAGTAGTAGGCCGAATATTTGTGCTTTTGGATGATCTGGAAAAGGGTCGTGCGGGAGCTCATAAACCAGCGCTCTCCGGGAGGCAGCCCAGACTGTTTTATTGAACTTTTGTTGAACTATTTATTTCTCTTTAGCTTTTTGTTGAACCTTAGACGCTGTATTACGAACTCCTTATGCTTTTCTAGCTTTGGCATGCGTGTTTTGCAGGACCAAGTACTCGATCGAGTGGTTTTGTCCTCGATCGAGCACTTTTTGGGGCTGTTTTCACTCGATCGAGCGATAATTGTCCTCGATCGACCAAAAGCAAATGCACGTTTACTCGATCGACCGGTTTTCTGCTCGATCGAATCCTTCCCATTGCCAGTTTACTCGATCGAGTTGTTCCAAGTGCTCGATCGAGTAGTTTTGACTCCCAGCTGATGCTTTCCGTCTATGGAGCTACTGTTTGACTTTCTTTGACCTCCCATGTTCATGGTCGGTTTGGGGAGGTCCCTCTATATGACGTTTTGTAAGTTTTTCCGACTCCATTTATCCTCTCCTCTTCAGTTTGCATTTCTTTCCCTATTTTTGGTACAATGAGGGCATTGTACGATTTGGTTTGGGGAGGTATGCATCCATATCTGTGTCTGCATGTTTCTTGCATTTTTGCTTGCACGTTTATTTATTCTCGCATGCATTGTTGTTTTTAATTAATTCAAAAAAATCATATAAAAATCATATAAAATTCAAAAATTCTCAAAAATTTCATGTTTAAATTGAGTCGGAACGTTTGAACATTGACGCTACATTGAACCCTTACTTGAGCCCTGCATATTCTTGACATTTAGTTGGCATGATTATGTGCATAACCTACGAGTTTTTGTTTCTCTCTTATCTGAACGAATAGACTTGATTCATTGTGTCGGCAAGCTACATTACATTCTGAGGTTAGAGCTTTATAAACTGGTGACATTCATGACCGGTTCCATTTAGGATGTGAGTAGTACTCTCTTTAAGGCATGTAACATTAATTTGCATAAGCATGAGTCTAGTCTTCTTAATACCTGTATGCATTCGGTCTGTGGATGGTGACACATGTTAGGAGAGGCAGTTCCCTTATTTCATTCTACCCATGAACCCCACATAGCCAAATTGCCTTTTTGTCCTATTAACTACTTTCTATAATACTTCCTACCCTAGCCGAGCTAATGATGAGTAGTTGTTGGAATGTGCTATTGCAATATTGTTATTTTATCTGATTTCAGAGGATAGTGGAAGAATCAAAGGGAATGAAATAAAAGAATTGCTGAAAAAAAATGAAATGAAAGAAAATGAAATGAAAAAAAAAACGAAACAAGAAAAAGAAAGAAAAAAAATCCTGTGGAAAAGAAATGAGAATTGTACAAAGATTTTCACTCCCAAGTCTTATTTATATCTTATGGGGAGTTGACGATTCCTGGTGTTTTGTGAGTTTAGTGCATAGTTTTGCACCGTTTCATCTTGCTATATTGATTACGAAGTTGGGATGCAGTTTATATTTGGATTCGTTGTTGCTAGCCTGGCTATTAACCCCACATATCCAAATTCATTTTAGCCCCTTCTTACCCATTACCTCACTTACCCAAATGTAAGTCCTCGGCATGTGTCTTGGTCATTAGTATGGTTGGAATGCATATGTACGGTTGTAGAGACTTTATTCATGTTAACTGCATGCATGTTCTTATAGGCCGAGCTAGGTTAGTGTCTTTACTTCTTCCTATCTTTCACATATATACTCACCTTGTGCCTAATTTTGAGTGACGAGCGACCCGTGAGAGTCCGATATCTTTTGAATCTTGCAAGGTCGACGGTTCAGTAAGTTTGAAACAATGATTTAACTCGTTTGCACTTCTCATTTGCCACTTTGTCAGTTATTGCATTAAATTGGTTTTAGTGGGTGATTTGTAGCTGATGCGTTGGTCCCGTTCCACTGTTGTTTCTTAGTTGCATTCATATTTGCTTGGGGACAAGCAAAGGTTCGGTTTGGGGAGATTTGATACGTGTCTTTTATATAAGGTTTTTACCTCATTTTTACACGCATTTCTGTACTATTTATGTAGCATCTAGCTACAAATGCCCCCGAATATCCTACTTTGGTTCTTTTTATGTAATTTGCAGGAATTAACCGAAGAGGAGCTAAATCAAGCCTTTTACCGTCCGTTTAGCATGCATTTGGAGGAAGAGTGAATTTGGAGCGGGAATGTAGCTATTTCGGGATGCGCAAAGAGGAAAGATAGCTAGGCGAGCAAGGGAAGAACTTCAAATTGCTAGTGCCTACTTTGGAGAGCCATATCTCGAGTTCTACAACTGATATTCAGGTTATTCCAATTGGAGATGAAATTCTGTCCTCTTAGCTTTCCAACGCCACCGGAATCGCCCTATTTGCCCAAGTAACGAAGAAATGGCAGCAGTTTGAAGTTCAGTACGCAAAGCAGGAAAAGTACTCGATCGAGTAGATATATGGTCGATCGAGTACTAGCTACAGCGAGAAGATTTTAGTCGAGAATAATTAGATTAATAATAATACTACTTAGTATAAATAAGAGTGTTTTAGACCTAATAAGAATATCATTCATTCCCTGGAGTCAGTAGAGGGGATGGACGACGCTTCTTCTTTTCTCTCTATTTTTCGGATTAATTGTAATTTCTCTTCCCTTATTTTCTCATTCATAATTAGTTTGCTCTTAATCTTTCTTACACTCTTATTTAATTTATGCATCTTAGATTAATTCTCTCTCTTATAATGCCTCTTTGAATTAATTTCTTATTTATCTTTATTTGTTTCATCGATATGAGTAGCTAATTCACCTATGCTAAGACTATAAGGGATCCATAATTATGAAGGGAGAGTAATCGATTTATCGGGTTAATGCTGGTATTGTCTTTGTTGGTTAAATGCTGCAGTTAATTGTATCTGTCTGATTGAGTCGACGCAATTAGACCTATAATTCTTAGTGATCCTCGACCTGGACCGAAAGGTTGGAAGAGGCAAGACTAGTAGCGAACAATAGGGTATTGCAGTGAGGGCGAAAGTTAAGTTGTTTACACTTTAGGGTGAATTAAGGACCGAAAGGTGACATTCGTTACCCCTTAGATCGTATTTGCATTGACCTGAGACCTAGATTACTTGACCGGATGATTATGGTGAACCGTCTGTCTTAGCTGTTCCTCTTTATCTGTTTGCTTCCTTCTTTTTATTTCCCTCTCCCTTATTCTCTTTAGTTTAGAATATCACTTTTAAAACCCCCATCTCTGTGACATCCTGACAGACCGAATTAAATAGATAATTAGCAATTTAGCCTCCCTGTGGAGATTGACCCTACTTGCTGCTAGCTTCTGTTAGTTGTATTTAGGTTTATTTTTGGTACATAACGACCGTATCATGATGGGATCGAGTTAGTGTATATCTTACAATCCCTAAGAAGGTTTGGGTCCCGGAGCCGAATCGATTAGATTGTACAATACCTACAAGTCGACTTAGACCTTCCTATTCAACTATATGCATGGTCTAATGAGACTCGAGTTGGTTTATGTCTTACAAGCCTCATTGAAGTGTGGGTTAATATCCGTATACTACCCTTAAATTGCAGGACTATAACGTAAATTTAAACATGCAATTTATAGTCATAAAACGATAAAAACAATAGAAACGATAAGGAACAAGAAATAACCTCGGGTCCTTTAAATTGCGGCGTAAAGAACAGAAATCATAGCAGATTTCCTCCTAATCGTTACACCCAAGACTTTGTCCGAGATATGCCCTTGTGCTAGAACAGTGTTCTCCGATTGCCTTGCAATATAGGGAGAAGCTGTTGTGAGTTTTGTTGAGATGAGAGATCTCGGTTTTTCGAGAGAAGAAGGCTCTTGAAACCCTAAATTTTTAGCAAGAATGAATTAGGTTAGACAAGAGGAGGAAGTTCTCCTTTTGTCTTGGTGATTCTCGGCAGGGACAGAGAGTGAGAGGAGCCCGTATGGGCTTTTCAATTTCTCTTCACTTAAACTCGCGGTCCGGTCCATCACTCGCTAAGTGTATATGACGTGGTACGATTATAAAGCTGTTATCGGTTATCGGGAATTAAGGCATCGGCTAATAATTCGGGTTAGTGAATTATTAATACGTGTCCGACAAAACGAAGTATTGTATAATTATTTTTAATATACATTTAATTAAATATAAATCACGTATATTTAATTTTACGAATTAAATGGTTAATTCGCCTTAGCCCATGATATTTAATCCGTATTAAATATAATATCTCAACATCACATATTTGACTAATTACTAGTCAAATAACTCGGACTAACTGGTTAGTCAATTTTGGCATCTACATGACAGTATTTTCATACCGTCACATCTCTCGAACGTATCCTATAGGTGTGACTTTTAGGGACCAGATGATCACCGCCATCAGTATGACAATAACGTCAAACTTATCTAGCAAGCCAACCGTTATTGATAAACGTGGATCAAGTGATAATAATACCAAAATATGCCCTTTGATCCTTTTAGAGGTTTATAAGTCCTTGCACTAACTGTTAAGGACACCAACCCCAACAAGCTCCCACTTGTCCGTACAAGTGTATGTGCAATGACGTTATCCGCACTAACTGGAGGACACAAGCTCCAACAAACTCCCACTTGTCCGAACAAGTGTAGGTGCGATAACCGATTCTCATATTCATTTAAAATTTCTCCCACTCAATGTAAAACAATTTGCAGATCTGGATCCGCAAAGGTCGTATTTTACAATCGATCTGTATCTAGAGTGGTTTCCCCGACTAGAGAGTAACTTAACTGATAAAACGAATCCGTATCCGAGCATGGCCATGCATTTCGATTCTGACTCCTCGAGTGGCCCTGAGAAATATCGAGTACCTGATAAAGGCTGAATATTTCCTTCAACTCGACTCCTTCCGATCTAAGCACAGCATGAAATGACCCAGAAAAAATCTACTTGGCCCCCTGTTACGGATGACCGTGAGAAAGAAACCAAAGTCACCCAAAATCTGCCGTAGTCTCAAGAGACAGTCGATAGTCAAAGAATCGACTCTTAGGATCACCATGGTAGTCCTATCCACGACCGGGCAACGAATGTTATAAAACATTTAGGACTCCACGTCGATGTCACAAATTTGTCCTACGAAATATCCGTATAAATCGCCTCTGTGATTGGTCAGTCAACTGGTTGACTTATGGCTCGTTGAACCCACCATCAACCAACGTCACAGAATAATTGCCAGAGTTATCAGCTCATGTGGGCAAATAAGGACTAACAAGATATGATGTTTGTTCAGTTCACTTTGTGGTGTTCAAAATTGTCGTACAATTCCACATGAAAAACAAAATATATATATAAAATATCAAAACGATGATGTTGTATAGAGTACAAAAGCGAATGAATCTGATCCATTAAAGAGTACTACAACTTAGGAACACGTTTTATTCCCATGGAATTGACGTGCCCTTCATGCTTATCTTGTCGTAATGCTTTAGTGAGAGGATCTGCTATGTTATTGTCAGTAGCAATCTTTTCTATCACTACTTCCTTTTGCTCCACGTAATCCCGGATTAGATGAGCTTTCCGTTGTACATGTCTAGACTTGTTGCTAGACTTAGGCTCCTTAGCTTGGAAGATGGCACCACTATTGTCGCAATAGATGGTGATCGGGTCATTCGAACTAGGCACTACAGATAGCCCATGTAAGAATTGACGCATCCATATCGCTTCCTTCGTAGCTTCAGACGCGGCATAGTACTCGGACTCAGTCGTAGAATCTGCTGTAACAGTTTGTTTCGAACTCTTCCAGCTGACTGCAGCGCCATTAAGAGTAAAAACGAATCCAGACTGAGATTTCGAGTCATCTCGATCCGTTTGGAAGCTAGCATCTGCGTAACCGGTTGCGCATAGCGTTTGAGAGCCTCCATAAGTCAATGCCCAATCTTTAGTCCTCCGTAGGTACTTAAGAATGTTCTTGACAGCCAGCCAATGTGGTTCACCTGGGTCTTTGTTGGAATCGACTTGTCATACTCAATGCATATGCCACGTCCGGACGTGTGCATATCATGGCATACATGATTGATCCTATAGCCGAAGCATAAGGAATCCGTGTCATGCGCTCTTTCTCTTCCGGTGTCTCTGGTGCCTGAGACTGGCTCAAATGCACCCCTGGAGCCATGGGAAGAAACCCCTTCTTGGAGTTAGTCATGTTGAATCTCTCCAGGACTTTGTCTATGTAAGACTCTGATCGAGAGATAGCATCCGTCGTGATCTATCTCGATAGATACGGATGCCCGAGAATTCTCTGTGCCTCTCCCGGATCTTTCATCCGGAAGTGGTTCTTCAACCATACTTTCACCGAAGTTAAGAGAGGTATGTCATTCCCAATCAGGAGTATGTCGTCAACATACAATATTAGGAAGACAATCTTGCTCCCACTCGACTTGATATATAGACATGGTTCCTCGACCGATCGAGTAAATCCATTTTCTTTTATCACTTGGTCGAAGCGATGATTCCAACTCCGTGATGCTTGCTTAAGTCCATAAATGGAACGCTTAAGCTTGCATACTTTCTTAGGATGTTCAGGATCGATGAAACCTTCGGGTTGTACCATGTACAACTCTTCCTCCAAAAAGCCGTTTAAGAAGGCGGTTTTCACATCCATTTGCCAAATTTCATAGTCATGAAAAGCGGCAATCGCTAAGATAATCCGAATGGAACGCAACATAACTACGGGTGCAAAAATCTCATCGTAGTGCAAACCTGGCACTTGGGTGAAACCTTTAGCAACTAGTCGTGCTTTGTAGATATCTTGTTGACCTTCCACTGAATGCTTTATCTTGTAAAGCCATTTGCATTGAAGGGGACGAACCTTAGCGAGTAAGTCAACAAGATCCCATACGTTGTTCTCATACATGGAGTCCATCTCGGATTGCATGGCCTCAAGCCATAGCTTTGAGTCGAACTGGTCATGGCACCTTTATATGTTGCGGGTTCACTACTCGTTAAGAGTAGAACGTCATCTATGTCATGTTCCTCGACCATACCAATGTATCACATGCGGAGGAATAGAGACTCTTCCCGACCTCCTAGGTTCCTCGGGAATATTCACCGCAGCCGGGATTGAAGGAATTGGTTCCTCCAATGGTTGCTCGGTGTTTGGTTTGGAATCTCGACAGGTCGAAGGTTCTATCACTCTTTGCATTCTCGAGAAATTCCTTCTCTAAGAATGTCGACCGCCGCAACAAAAACGCGTTGTTCGGTTGGCGAATAAAAGTAATGACCACGTGATCCTTTAGGATAACCTATAAAGTATGTCTTGACCGATCGCGGGCCGAGCTTATCTTCAGGTCTCCACTTGACATAAGCCTCGCAGCCCCAAACCCGTATAAAGGACAAGTTAGGGACCGTTCCCTTCCATAGTTCATATGGAGTCTTGTCAACAGCTTTAGACGGACTTCGGTTAAGTATTAGAGCGGCTGACATAAGAGCATAACCCCATAATGAATCAGGTAATATCGTGTGACTCATCATGGATCGAACCATATCAAGTAGTGTTCGATTTTTCCGTTCGGACACACCATTCAAGCGAGGTGTTCCGGTGGAGTTAAGCGTAGGGCAATCCCACGAGTCCTTTAGGTGTTGATCAAACTCGTGAGAAAGATACTCGCCACCACGATCTGAACGCAGTGTTTTTATCTTTCTACCAAGTAGGTTCTGTACCCTATTTTGGTATTCTTTGAATTTCTCAAAGGATTCACTTTTGTGCTTCATTAAGTAGACATAGCCATATCTACTCAAATCGTCCGTGAAAGTGATGAAATACCTATAGCCTTCTCGTGCGGTGATTGACATAGGGCCACATACATCCGTGTGTATGAGTCCTAATAGGTCAGCAGCGCGCATTCCAACACCTTTGAAGGAAATCCGAGTCATTTTACCGATGAGACATGATTCACACGTGCCAAATGATTGAAAATCAAAGGCCGAGATAGCTCCATGTTTGATGTTTTTGTTTTACGCGTTTCTCATTAATGTGTCCCATACGGCGATTGCCATAGATACGTTTGATCTTTGTCACCAACCTTTAACTTTTTATTCATTACGTGTAATATTTCCGTGGTCGGATCTAAAACATAAATTCCGTTCATGGAGCGCCTTGTCAGTAAATCATATCGTGTAATGAGAAAATGCAAGCATTGTTTTCTATTACAAATGAAAAACCAAGTTTATCAAGCGCAGAAACTGAAATAATGTTTTTGGAAAGACTAGGAACATAATAGCAGTCAAATAATGACAACTCAAATCCGCTTGGAAGCTGGATCACATATGTCCCCTTGGAGATGGCAGCTACTCTTGCTCCATTCCCAACACGCAGGTCCACCTCACCCTTTACGAGGGGTTCGATGTTTCGGAGCCCCTGCACATGATTACACAGATGAGAACCACAACCAGTATCAAGTACCCAAGTTCCGTAACTTGCGTGGTTAATCTCAATCATATGAATAAAAGTAGAAGAGAGAGAAGACATACCAACAGGTTTGACACGACCTGCCTTTAAGTCCTCATGATAAACAGGACATGTGCGTCTCCAATGCCCAGTCTTGTGGCAATGATGGC
This sequence comes from Silene latifolia, assembly GCF_048544455.1. Taxonomy (NCBI): domain Eukaryota; kingdom Viridiplantae; phylum Streptophyta; class Magnoliopsida; order Caryophyllales; family Caryophyllaceae; genus Silene; species Silene latifolia. Next base: position 61,272,760 of record NC_133526.1, on the reverse strand, counting down.
ATTCCATGTTTTCACTCTTGCTCTTTGTCATGCCTGATGAGTTACTCGACTCACCAGGACCACTCTTACCTGAACCCGACTTCTTGAACTTCGCCTTACCTCTCGTTAGGTTTGCCGGAGCTTTGCCCTTACCTTTCCCTTTGTTTGACACAACGAGAACATCTGTTTGAGCTCCCACCGCACTTCATGTCCTTCTCGGTGCGTACGAGGAGGGAGTGCGATTCATGGGGAGTTTTCTTCAAATCATTCATATAGTAATTCGCTCTAAATTGCGAAAAACCATCGTGGAGTGAGTGAAGCATACGGTCGATAACAATGTTCTCGCTGATGTTACAATTAAAGGTCTCCAGCTTCTCGACATTCTCAATCATCTTTGAGAATGTGTGGGCTAACCGGTTGGCCCTTTCGGAGTTTCGCATCAAAGAAGCGAGTGGTATGCTCATAGGTCACGATTCTCGGTGCTTTCGAGAATTCCTTGGTGAGCGTGGTGAAAATCTTGTTTGCACCTTGGGCTATGAAGCGTTTCAGCAAATTGGGTTCCATTGCAAAAATAAGTACGTTCTTTACCTTTTGACTTCTAAAGCGAAATCGTTATACTCGTTGATTTCGTTAATTCCAGCCGTGGGGCCTGGGTTTAACGGCATGGGCTCAGCAGATATCCGAGCTTCCGTCGGCGCCAGCGGCGGCATTCCGTAATCTTTGCCTCCCGATCCAGCGAAGTTGGATCCGTCATTCTTGATCGAGTAGAGGCGATTCATCCGACTCATGAAGATCCTAAGCCAGGACTCACGGTCCAATGTGGCACTTGGCATTGGGTTATCAGGAGAACCAGCCATTAGTTGTTTAGCAGTTTAAAAACGTGATCTACACTGAAAAAGAAAGAAAAACAAAACGAAATAAGCAACTCATCGAGGTGATTTAAGTCTATTTTAAAATTCATTTTAAACATGTAGACTCTCGCACTTGCATAATTGATCTCCCTCAAGAAAGATACAAGTGATCCCAAGACTCAATTTCAGTAAATTGATAAGCCAACTGTTTAGCTAATTCTTCCGGAAGAACTCTTGGTCGATAGATTTCCGTAAATCCTATCTATAGTCCACCATGATCACAGGATCGTACGAGTGACCATAGTGTTGAGATAAAATAGGTCAATCGGTTCCAACTTACCCGACGTAGAAGGGGTCATAGTATGCCTACCGACGAAGAAGGGACTCATTGGAGTTTGACCTATAAAGACCGTTCTCAATTTTAGTTTATACGAGGAAGATCCCATCAACTAAATTATAATTCATTTTAAGTGAACGAATAACTAGCGTCTGTCGTGAATGAATTTATTTGGATGATGGCTTTAAAACGTGTGACATGCGAATGTCAATGAAAACTAACTCGTGACCTCTATATGTGTCAGTTTTCATGCAATAATTAGGTGGTTTGGTTTTTAGGCGGAAAATGATGCAAATTATCGTAACAATAAATAAATAAAGTAATGCATTACGTAAATAAAAATTCCTAGTGTGGCCTATCCTAGTATAAGAACAAAATACAACTTTGGAATCCACCGTTGGACCCGAAAAGCTTGTCTTGATGTTCCATCTTGATCCAAGTAGCGGGAGTGAGCATCTGGTCTCCATCTTTGGTCTTCTCAAAAATTACAATTAAAATTACAAAATATAAACCTATTTACATTCTAATTAAAAACTGTAATTACAAGTGAAAAATCCAAAACGGAGATACAAGATCTCAAAATACAACCAAGACCGTGTTCCATCATTACGGTAACACGTTCTACTAAGGCCACACTAAGTTACAACCGTTTGCAAAAATTAAATACGTAATAAAAAGGCATTCACGGCATTCATAAATTACGATAAATAAAAATGCATCAACTAAAAAAAAAATTCATTCGTGACATAATTCCGTAATTATGTTAAATTTATCCAAACCACCTTTTAATGATTAAAATTCATGTGATAAAACCGCTTCTATCATTTAATTTTAATCCATTATAATCCGTCATTTTAAAGACGCTTTAAAACAACTATATGGTACGTGAGTGAACCGATTCACTATTAAGCGAGTGTACTATATCCGTATAAAGTACATATTGAAGCCAAATGAAAATTTAAATCAAAAGAAAACAAATTTTCAAAGCTGTTAAAGACGAAATCCCTCGATCCAGGGACATAAGTGCTCGATCGAGGGACAGGAGTGCTCGATCGACTGAACTGCAAGTCGATCGAGGGGTATGCTAATCAGGAGGTGCTCGATCGACTAAACTGGTGGTCGATCGAGTACCCATATCAGCAAAACTACTCGATCGAGTACGAGGACAACTCGATCGAGCAGATGGGTTTTGAAAGCAGGTCGATCGAGTACAGCAAGGACTCGATCGAGCAAAAGTTTTTGAGACAGGGTCGATCGAGTGCAACAGGGACTCGATCGAACAAAAACAAGACAGAAACAGCACTCGATCGAGTAGAAATACGCTCGATCGAATGCTAAAGAGGCTGAAACTTCAAAAACCCTCGTGAAAACATATTTCTAGACAAAATCAATTGCAAAAATGATCAAAAACGCATTAAAACAAATTTGACAATTGACAAAAACTTGACATGTTGCTATAATCTCCGTATAAAATAACAACATGTAAAAACAACATGAAATTTGAAACAAAACAGCCGTGTAAAACATGGCACGGTTTGGTTTTTGAGACAAAACAGCAACAAGAGCAACCGTGTAAACAAGACACGGTTCCCAAAGCAACCAAAAACGCAGCAAATAAAAAAATTTCTGCCGAGTTAAAAAATTGCTGCCGAGACAAAATTTTTAACCAAAAATACATCGTTTCAACGACGTTTTATGAAAAACACATGAAAAATTCACGTGGCCTCGCTCTGATGCCACTTGTGGGTTAATATCCGTATACTACCCTTAAATTGCAGGACTATAACGTAAATTTAAACATGCAATTTATAGTCATAAAACGATAAAAACAATAGAAACGATAAGGAACAAGAAATAACCTCGGGTCCTTTAAATTGCGGCGTAAAGAACAGAAATCATAGCAGATTTCCTCCTAATCGTTACACCCAAGACTTTGTCCGAGATATGCCCTTGTGCTAGAACAGTGTTCTCCGATTGCCTTGCAATATAGGGAGAACTGTTGTGAGTTTTGTTGAGATGAGAGATCTCAGGTTTTTCAGAGAAGAAGGCTCTTCGAAACCCTAAATTTTTAGCAAGAATGAATTAGGTTAGACAAGAGGAGGAAGTTCTCCTTTTGTCTTGGTGATTCTCGGCCAGACCGAGTGAGAGGAGCCCGTATGGGCTTTTCAATTTCTCTTCACTTAAACTCGCGGTCCGGTCCATCACTCGCTAAGTGTATATGACGTGGTCTGATTATAAACTGTTATCGGTTATCGGGAATTAAGGCATCAGCTAATAATTCGGGTTAGCTGAATTATTAATACGTGTCCGACAAAACAGTATTGTATAATTATTTTTAATATACATTTAATTAAATATAAATCACGTATATTTAATTTTACGAATTAACTGGTTAATTCGCCTTAGCCCATGATATTTAATCCGTATTAAATATAATATCTCAACATCACATATTTGACTAATTACTAGTCAAATAACTCGGACTAACTGGTTAGTCAATTTTGGCATCTACATGACAGTATTTTCATACCGTCACATCTCTCGAACGTATCCTATAGGTGTGACTTTTAGGGACCAGTTGATCACCGCCATCTGTATGACAATAACGTCAAACTTATCTAGCAAGCCAACCGTTATTGATAAACGTGGATCAACTGATAATAATACCAAAGTATGCCCTTTGATCCTTTTAGAGGTTTATAAGTCCTTGCACTAACTGTTAAGGACACCAACCCCAACATGAAGAGATAGGTGATGGGTGAAAATGCAAGGATTCATAGGCTTAGCATTTCATCAAACATAACATGTGCATAAGTTGGAATTACAACAAGCAAGTAAATAAATTATGTGAACATATTAGATTAAGCATGAATCATTCCCCATGTTGGTTTCCCCTAATTACCCACTAACCCTAGCTAAGGAAACTACTCACTCATTATCATGAGAAACATGTCATTAATAGTGTCAATCATCACAACAAGTATAAACATGATGAACAAGTAAGAAGGATTAACAATAATTAAGACAAGGATTAAGAGAATTATACCTATGGAGATTCCAACATAATAGAGCAAATAATAAAAGAAGAGAACTTGATTGATTGGTGAAGAGTTGTCAATTCTCCAATAATAACCCAATAATCTTCTAATTACTCAAAATTAATAGACTCACTAGTAGAAATAAGGCAATTGGCATCGCCACAATGGCATCGGTTCTACTAATAACCGATGCCAAATTCAATTTAAGGTGATATTGGCATCGGTTGTTACTAAATAACCGATGTCATTATTATTTTGTGGACAGTGGCATCGGTTACATACTAACAACCGATGTCAATTTAATATGTCCTTTTACCCTCTCCTCTTCTTTAGTTAGGTTATACACGGTTCCTCTTCCTCTCATCTATACAGCAACTCCCCTTACCCACTCTCCTTACAACCACCACCCCCAACACTCGGTGTTCAGCCACGCACATCTCACTCCTTCACCTCTTCCCTTTACCCTTACAGACCACCAGTACTACTACCATCATTTCCTTCGCCATCTGAGAACCCCTCGTCTCCTTTCAGTTCCTCGCCCACGCATGTCTCACTCACTTCTCGCCGTCCTCGCTAACGTTATTGTCGTCGCTTCCATTTGCCGCTCTGACCATGGCTACCACTGCTCCCAATCAGCTTGCCGGTAATATTCCAAAACCTAATTTATCGTCCCTAAATTCGAAATCCTAATTCATTTTGTTTTTAATCTAATTTGTTTGTTGGTTGTGTTGGTCTAAATTAATCCTAACTTCTAGCCATCCTTTTATTTGATTTGTGTAATTTGCAGGTGTTTTTTTAATATAAGTTCTGGTAAGTTATTATCTTTTTTTCTTGCGATTGAATGATGTAGTTAGTTTGTGATGGTATCATATACGATGGAATTTAGTGTAGTGATTTGTGAATTACACGATTACACTATAGATGTAAAGCGGCGATTAAGAGTGAGTTTAGGGCTATCAGCTTCCGAAGAATGTATTAGAGGCTGAAGTTTCTGATTTATTCTCTCAATACGGCGGAAATTTATCTCTGCTGAAATTGTAACACGCTTCATTATTCATAGTTCATTGTCATGTTTGCCAGAAATTTATTGCTTATTAGTTGACAGCTATAACACCAATTCTTTCCAATTTAGCAGGCTATTCATTTTTGAAGTATGAGACCAAGGAGTAGGCTCTTGCCGCCATGGATGCTATAATTGGGAAGCATAAAAAGGAGGTTTGTTGTTCTTTACTATTCGGCCTTTGTTACCATATTGTTACACCAAAACTACAATGGAGGTTAGATTTTTTTTATTTTGTGGCTCATTCAAAATAACTGCTCTTCTTTATAATTGTGAAGTAGCCGTCTACAATGAAATTTCCTGTATAGGTCAACCAAAAACAATACCTCTATTTTATTAACATAGTGTTAAGGGTGTTTTATTGCTTACATCCATCTCTCTTAGCTCGTCTTAGTCAGGAACCCTTTCAGGGTGTTTTGTTGTTTACATATAATTCAGATTATCGTATATTTTGCAGCTTTTGTCTTGCTTCGTTAGTTTCCGATGCATTACATAATGTAAACTAAAGATCGACTACTTTGCGCTTGTTTACCTTCTGCATTGCTAACAACATTTTATGTTGTTTTAAATCATATACCCGAGACACTAATGCTTCAATTTTAATGACGAGCAGTCTAAACGTTTTGTGGGAGAGGCTGGGGGCTTGATATATTCAGCTAATTGTAATATACGGTTGGTTCATTTGAAGCTAGGTGAGTCCTTTCTCGCTAAGGGTAGCTATGAATGCATTGTTACATTTTGCCTTGTGTGCTAGACACTAAATAATATGGTTCAGAGTTTTCTTTGTTGTGCTTTTATTAAGTTAGTGGTCATGTTTAGATTAGCTATACATGTATAGAAGGCTATGTTAAATGGCAGGGGCAGATTTGAAATTTGATATGTAGTGAAGTTAAATATATCTCCAACTTTTCCAAGTTCATGTTGGGTACTGAGTAGTGATATTATGAAAACATGAATGTATGAACTTAATTATGTCATAATACAGGATAAAATGCTTGTCTTATCGTTTTATATTCAATATTTTCTTTCTCATGTCTTTGGCTTACAATATACTAGTTCAAGAGTTCTAAAATTAAAAGTTTGCTCCATAAACCAATGTTGATTTGTGTTTATAATAGTGGGTCTTTAGTAGGGGGAAGAGATAAGAAATAAAGATCCCCTTAAATGAAATTATGAAGAGTTCTGAATTCTCTGCTCGTACATATGCTGCAATACAGTTGACTTGCCAATCCTTGTAGAAGCTAAGTGTACCTTAATCTTGTTTGTATATAAGTATATGTATCAACTCAATCTTGAGTTAGAAATTATTAATTTGGCAATAGTATATGCATTCATAATCAGTAAGTATCATTTTTCTTAATCAAAGCTGTCCGTATGTTTGATACTTCTGTTAGTTCCTTTTTTTTTCAATTTTTGACACACATTGATGTGAGTACCAAGGTGTTAGACTGTATGTTGCACTGCGGTTATTAGCTTCCATTATTGACTTCTCTATTTTCGCTTATGTTGATCTGACCATATTATTCTTTCTTCCAAATGCAGCCACATTTAGGCTCTATGAATTAGATGGCACTGGATTTATTGAGCGGCAAGAGGTATGTTTTGAGTTGTTTTGTTCTTTGCTCTTTTCATCTCCTCTCCTCTACTCTTTGATACTGGTTTGTTTTTGGTTTGACATAAGGGCTAATGTGCTACTGATTAAGAAAGTAATCCTAATTAGGCCATGTGCCCATGTGTGTTTCATATGCAGTGGTTATTTGTATATGTATGATTTTTGTTCGTATTTCGTGGAATTTTAACTAATTTTTAAGCTTTAATGTTTGTTTTGAGCATGGTGTTGATGTTTCGGAGAGTTACCTATTTGAGGTTATTAATCTAATGTGGTTCTGTTTGCTGAGACTACTTAACAATGGGTGCAATTGGGTGCTTACCTCTTTTTAGTTATATTGATTCTTGTTGATTAAGAGAGTCTCTTGTTTAAAAATCTTCTGATTACTCTTGGCTTTGGAGCATTATTATTTTTGTAAATGAGTTTATTCATGGTTGGGCCTAACAATTTGGATTTTTATTTAGTCAATAATTTCGCTATTGGGCAATTTAATTAGTTTATTTTATTTACTCTATTTAGTCTTGTGTAATTATTACCTCGTTTGTTACAATTGTTCTTGTTTATGCGTTGTATTGCAGGCTCAACAATTACACTTCAAGAAATGAATGAGGTTTTGTAGCTTCGGACTCTATTGTAAAGAGAGAATATAATGTGAATGATTGATTTAGGTTTTCAAGTAGAACTTTTATTTACAGAATAATAATTTGAAAGGTTTGGATGTATGTATGTGTAGTGGAGAATTGTTTAGATGTTATTTTGTTCGAAAGTTGTATTTGACTTGGATTTTTATTAGTAAATGAAATTTGCAGGTAGTTATAAATTTCTTTTATTGTTGTAGTTGATGATTGACATCGGTTCCTAAGTTACAACCGATGCGAATAATGCAAAAATTGGCATCGGTTTTTATGGTACAACCGATGCCAATATGTGTAAATTGCCATCGGTTAGAACCGATGCCAATTGAATAACAACCGATGCCAATATGTGTAAATTGGCATCGGTTCATGAACCGATGCCAATTCAAAAAAATGTCATTGGCATCGCCGCATTGGCATCGGTTGGGAACCGATGCCAATCACTATTTATAACCGATGCCAATTGCATCAATTGTACTAGTGACTTGAACAATAATTAAGGAAAGATTAATGTGTGATTTGTGGAAAGATTAAAGAGTAATCTATTCTAATCTACTCCTAATCAAAGAGAGCTTCCTACTATCTAATGTAGTGTAATGTCATCCCTTGATTATTACACAATGGAGTATATATAGTGGTGCATCATTAGGTTAAGTAAGGATAAGTTAGTAATTAACAATGTTAAGTTCTAAAATAGGGAAATGCAAGTATCCTCAAGGAGATGAGCATATCCTGCTGAATGTGTCACTGTCCGTTCGTACCAAGGAGGGGGACGCTCAGATTCTGGGCAGGGGGAACGAGCGGGTCAACCATCGGGACGCTCGGATTCTTTGAGGGAGCGACGAGCGTCTTCCTGCTAGGACGCTCGGATTGTCCTTCAGAATGCTCCTTGCTTTTCCTTTCGCAAACTGCTTATTCTTGTGTTTGTTGATCTTTGTTCTTGCCTCTCCTTCCATACTCGTTCACCCAATATCAATGATAACCTTCCAAAATGCACGAGAGATGGGAATTTCCGCCTAATTGTCTTCTTTCCAACAAAACATACGAAATGTACCAGGAAAGCAAAATAGGAAGCATTTGACGGACAAAATGGCTATGGTATGTTATAATAGTATGCAAAATAGGTTCAATTAGAGGACTAAATGTGCGCAAATATGAGTATATAAGCCGATTCATATCAAAGCTTACTATGATTTGTGAACCCATTTTCAAAAAGCTCAAGAAAACAGATCTCACATATGGGATGACGATTGCCAAAAAGCATTTGACAAAATTAAGGAGATACTAGCCAAGCCACCAGTGCTCATGCCTCCTCAGCGAGATCAACCTCTTGGTTTATATCTCGCGGTGACCGAAACAGCCATGGGGGCTATGCTAGCGCAAACTGTAGGAAAATAAGAAAGAGTTATCTACTACCTTAGTAATAAGTTCTTGGAGTATGAGTGCAAGTACACACCTCTCGAAAAGACATGCCTCGCTCTTGTGTGGGCAACAAAGAAACTACGCCACTACATGCTTAGTTACTCTGTCAAGGTGTATTCCAAAATGGATCCTGTCAAATACCTCTTCGAAAATCCCGTTCTCAACGGACGCTTGGCAAGATGGACCTTAATGCTCTCAGTGTTTGATCTCAAGTATGTACCTCTGAAGGTTATAAAGGGGCGCGCCGTTGCCGAGTTCTTCGCAGATAATTCTATCGATGACACCCAAGCAGTAGACACGTGGTCATTTCTTGACGAGGATATACTACAAACCAATGTAGACTCTAGGGACCTTTATTTTGATGGAGCATCGAATCTAAGAGGATTTAGAATAGGAGTATTGCTCATTTCTCCTGAAGGTGAGCATACACCACTCTCTGTCAAACTCGACTTCGAGGTGACAAATAACGCAGCAGAATATGAAGCTTGTCTCATTGGGCTACAAGCAGCAGTAAGTTTAGGCATCATAAATCTTCGAGTTCACGGAGACTCATCCTTGATCATCAACCAAATTACTGTATCTTGGAAAATTCGAAGTGAAAGTCTAGCACCCTATCAGGCTAGGATAGGTCAAGTTGCCCAATTCTTCGAACAAGTCACTTATCTACACCTACCTCGAGAAGAAAATCAGTTTGCAGACGCTCTTGCAAAACTTGCATCTCTGATTAACATGCCAGATGACATGGTAGAAATGCCTTTATGCATCGAACGACGATCAGAACCAGCCTACGTGCACCAAATTACAGATGAGGATGAAAATCCAGGAGAACCTTGGTTTCAAGCCATTCTAAACTTCAAGCTCAATGGTACATATCCACCGGATATGGATAAGAGGGGACAACATGCCATACGCCTACTAGCCTCTCAATACCTCCTCAAGCAAGGAGAATTGTACAAAAGAACACCTCTCGGTATAGTATTGCGCCGCCTTGATCATTCACAGGCACAAAAAGTGATGGAAGAAGTTCATGATGGAGAATGTGGCCCTCACATGAGTGGACTAATGATGGCAAAGAAAATCACGCGTCTAGGATACTACTAGACCACGATGGAATCAGATTGCATCAAGTATGTCAGACATTGCCACAACTGCCAAATCTTCGGGAATGTGCAACACGTCCCTCCTTCATTGCTATACAGCATGACATCTCCTTGGCCATTTTCTGCTTGGGGAATCGATATCATCGGGAAAATCACTCCTGCCGAAATAGGAGGCCACTATTTCATTTTGGTAGCTATCGACTATTTTACTAAATGGGTCGAAGCGGCATCTTACACTAGTCTCACAGCCAAAAACGTGGCAAAGTTCATACAAACCAATATCATCTGTCGATATGGGTGCTCACATGAGATCATTAGTGACAATGGATCGCATTTCCAGGCTGAGACTGAGCAATTGCTAGCCAAATACAAGATCAAACACCGCCATTCCTCGCCATATAGACCTCAAACTAATGGCGCGGTAGAGGCAGCTAACAAGAATGTCGTCACTATCCTCAAGAAAATGATCGACAATTATCGCGATTGGCCTAGTAAGATAACATTCGCATTATGGGGTTATCGCACATCAGTTAGGACGCCCACTGGGGCTACTCCTTTCTATTTGACTTACGGCATGGAAGCTGTACAACCAGTTGAACTAGAAATTCCATCCCTACGCATTCTGCTCGAAAGTCAAATTCCAGAAGCTGATTGGAAGAGAGATAGATATGAAGAACTCATCCTCTTGGATGAACGCAGGTTGCGCGCGTTACAAAATGTGCAAACATATCAGGCACGTATCAAACGAGCGTTCAATAAGCGGGTTAAGCCAAGAAACATCAAAGAAGGAGACTTAGTCCTCAAATCAATTAGAGCTCTCCTACCTGTCAATCCACGAGGAAAGTTTAAACCCAACTGGGCCGGACCATTCTTAGTCAAGTCCATACTCTCGAGGGTTGCGGTTAAGATTACAGACCTAGACGGGAATGAATTTGCTAACCCAACTAACCTCAACCAACTGAAACGATATTATGCTTAGTGTAGGACAAGAAACGCGCCTCGCGTAACACCCACGTGCCACTCATGCGACACGAAATAAAAACGGCCCTTGGCCCGCTGTAATAAAGCATATGTCACCTTGCTCTTGCATTTTGACAATTCGTCATCATCGTATCATCAAATAAATTGAGTTGTATTTTAGGAGTAAGTAAAGCTCATGATTATTTCTAGTTCGCTACAAGCTCTTGCTTAGAAGAATTATTCTTTTACATTTACTCAAACTACGCGCAATGGTTTGATTTCATTTTTTTAAAATGAATACGTAGGCAATCCTTCACGAGATACAACCCATTATTTTAAATGTAAATAGAAGGACATTTGCATCTGCATTTGAAATTCGACAAGAATAATAAAAGAAAAATGCCAATAGTTTCATAACTAATTAATCTTTTATTCATTTCTTCCATAAATAATAATAATATGCCACATAATATAAAATGCTAAAAAATAAATGCTAGGCTAGGATTCTAAGACCCCCACCATTTATTACAAATAGAAATAATAAGAAATAATACTACGACTAAGGCTACTCTTCCATCTTTCCTTTGCCTTTGTCATTTCTATCATACTTCTTGTCTCGACCACGAGTCGGGCGCTCTTGTTCTATCTCTGACCTAATCACCAAAGGTCTCTCTCGCGGTCTAGCCTTACCATTCCGGTCCACCGCCATCTCTACGGCAAGAGCAATTTTCGGTTTCTCCGACGGATGAACGACTGAGAATCCGGCCTCTTCCTCCCCCTCAGTCAAATACTTCTGGTTCTCCTTTGCTACCTCACGAGTCTTGTAATCGACAGGCTCATGCTTCCTCAATTTCTCGTGCTCCTCAGAAGTAGTAGCCTTCCTCCATTGCAAGTATGAATCGGATACCCATAAGGAGCCAATAGGAGAAAGTATGAACCACATGTTCCTCTGAGCCGACTTGAGGGCCCACTCTCGACGAATCTCTGTAGTATGTGCCAATGCAGTTTGAGGAACAATGTCAAGCTTAGGCATCTTCTGCTTAAAGCCCACTTGCCTCATCAATCTCTCCGAGAAGATGCATATCATGAATTCCAAACCAGGAATGCGAACTTACCGAGTAGGATCTAAAGATGACACTCCAGTGACTGACCTGAGATGCCACCATGGCACAATCCATCGGATCAAGGGACCTCCTTCATTCTTCAACTTGTTCTCCCAATAGTTGCAAACCCGAGTGAAGTCCACCATATAGAGCCTGGTTCTCATCGCAATTGACCAAGCATGGTATCCTGGCAAATTAACTGGGGGCTCGATCAACCGCAGACGCTCCATAAGCCAAACCTGCAAAGAAGACGGGAATTAATGCCCAACCAAAGAAAAAAACAAAAAAAAAAACGGTTGGCATTGTACAAAAAAAAAGAAAGCAGGTTCTTACCTGCAAAATGATAGGACTTCCCAGATAAGGAAGCTCATGGTTGGCTTTTCTGTTGTCCAACCCCAAAACAATCTCTCATAAGCACAGGCATGTCGGGTTCTTGCGCAGCTCCATTTGTTCCACTAAGCTCAAGAAACGAGGGTCCCCTCTCATCTCTTTGTCAACATGCCCTTGAAGGACATAACAGTGAAGTAGACAAAATCCGAACGCCCTGCGTCTAGCAACATAAGAAATAGAAGGGTCTTCCCTGCTTATGAATCGGTCAATGAAGTCAAACATACGGACTCCTTTTGAGATCACAAGACGGTCAACCTCAGCCTTAGTCAGTCCCAACAAGTCTCTAAATTTACTCTTATACCCTTGAGAGCTAAAAGGTATAGCAGGTGCATTTTCTGGATCCAATCCTTTAATAGCAGCTATTTCCTCCGGGAAAGGACAAATATCGCCTCCAGGAAAGGCGAATACATGGAAATTTGGATCCCAATATTCAAGACAAGCATCCAAGAAAGGCTTCACAACCTTCACCAATTTGAGACTCAAGATTGATCCCAAATTAAATGCACCCATGTCATGCTTCTCGACATTTGTAAACTCATTTGTCCACTCCTTGAGACGGTTTTCAAAGGCATCCATAATTTTGAATTTTTCTATGAAAATAGAAGAGTTTTTATGAGGTAGACGGAAGAAAGATGGAGGAATTACGAGAATAAAAGCTTCCCCAACGTCTCTATTTATACTAAAAGCTGTTTCCTAATTTCCGTCAGAACTGACCAACTGGGGAAGTGGCGCAGCACCTGCTGCGCCTCTTCCCCAGGCTGATTTTCGTGATTTTCAGCTTTGGATCATTCCTAATTTGTTTTGACTATAATTTCCTATTCCTATAGGTTATTATTTTGGTAATTCCGTCAAATTTCCATATTTTATGTTTCCTAATTTTCCAAGCACGCTTTTCGAGACCACATCCACATTCTCGCCAAATGAGCACACTTACCCATTTCATTTTATTTTATTTTTTTTGGGGAATCATTTCACTCCTCGTTTCACATTTCATTTCAAACTTATACATTTCTTTCTACGTTTTTTTAGGGGGTAGCCCTCCCTACCGTCCGGTCATTTTTTGGCATTTTTGTCATTTTCGCACATTTCTCGGCAATTTTTCTCATTTTCAGGTCATTTTGCTCATTTACGGGCACTTTTTCTACTTTACTCATTTTGCGCTGATTTAAGTCACGTGTATATTATGTGTTTTATGTGCAAATTCGGTGTAAATTTCGGCAGCATGACGGCGTAAACCATCATCTACCAAACTTGTTTTCTAAACTAACCTGCAGGAACAAACATACAACCCAGCAGCAAAGGCACTCAGGCCATCATATATACAAAATGCAATATATACGTCAAACTGCGCGCTCTCGCCCAAAGCAGGTCCAAAGAGTCCAAAATGAGGTCCAAAATGTACAAATGTATATACAAGACAACCAAAAGGAAAAAGCAACTACTCCTGCTCGTCACTCCGCCCGGCTACGGCCGCCTTAAGGGCAGCAAGCTCGGCGTCCCGGACCTCCAACTCCCTCAACAGGCGAGCTGTCTCCTCCTAGGACTGTGCCAGCTCGCGCTTCAGGTCACGCTCCCTCTGCAAGTGACAAAGAAGTGCCTCATTTCAATAAATTCATTCAACTATTCTAAACAAAACGCGAGAAATTGCAACAAAATTCAAATAAAGAGAATGAGAGGTTCATACCTGTCGTCCTCGACCACCTGCAACCGTCTCAATGGCCGTGGCCCGCAGCCGGTTGGCCACCCTCCATAACGCCACATGCTGAGACGGCGCCACCTGCATTTCAAGAAACAAAAGGTTTTCAATAAATAACAAAATGCATTCTTATGCAACCAAGACAGCAAAAGACAACCGAAGCTGGGGGCTTACCCTCGTCACTAGGTATGCCACTCCTTTAGGCGAGCATCCGTCACCTCCTCGCCGAAGTCACGGATCTCGGAGATCGTCGTCATCCCCTCCGCGTTAGTGTACTCAAGGGTCTCTGGGTACGCTTAGGGCTCGACGCCTGCCACCAGGACCTCCTGCAAAGTTGAAATGAATTCTTTATTCGACGATCATTCGTCAGTTCGTCAAATCAAGTTAAAAAAAAAAGAAAGAAAGTAAAATACTTACCACGATCGGCCAGTACGCCAGCCTCTGGCGAACAAACAGAGAGTACTCCTTACCAGGAAGGAGAAGAGCATCACCGCCAACGTCCGCCAAGACAACCTCTCTCTCAGCATCCGAAGGCTCCCTAAACATGGTCCGTGGAGGATCGATGGGAACCGTGAAAGCGTCGCGAGAGCACTGACGAGTCAAGCGCTCGCCCAGGTACCACACTGGTCCCGTGGACGTCCTCAACAGCAATCGACTCGAGCTCCTGTGTCGAAGGACCACAGCCACGAAAGCCGGAGCGTCGGGGTAGTCCACCCAAGGTCTTGGCACCCACTAAAACAAGCAAACGAGGGGTCATCCCGATGATCGGTTCTGAGCGGGAAAGGGGTCATTTTATGATCACTTCTAAAGAACAATGAATCACAATAAATGAAAAGTGATTGAAGATACTTACGTCACTCAGCTTCATCGCATTCACGCCCCGTCGACAAACATCGTAAGAATAGCGCTGACTCTTCCTACGTCACACCACCCAGTCCCTCACGACTGGGTAAGCCCTCGGCTCAGGCTCCGTCCTCTTGGGCGCGAAGCCTGGAAAGTAGGAGTACACCCACGCCTGCAAAACAAGACAATCGATAATGATCTTTCACAATTCGATAGCAAAAAAGAAGTAATGATCTTTTATGATACGCAATAAAGGTTCATACCTCTAACAGCAGTCCAGGACCGACGGTAGCAGGAGAAGTCCCCTTCTCCATCAGCTTAGGACGAACCATGGCCCTCATATAGCGAGTGAGGAACGCAAAGCCAGGAGTGACTCAGTCCCACCGACCCAGGTCACTCAAGTCAGAAAGGAACGGAAGAGGCTTCGTCGACAGCCTCTCCCCCTTGTCTCCGAGGTAAAGCAAAGATAAGAACCACCAGAGCCACAGACGAGCCCTCTGCTCCGCAGTACAAGCAGGAGGAGCCACCTTCCTCCCATCCATCATCATCGTCGCCGGGGTCCTACCCGCAAAGTAGTCCCTCACGTAAGTGCTCGGCACTAACCCGGGAATGCTGGCAGCACCCTCTGCCAGGTTCCAGCCAATAAGCCTCCTCGCCTCGGCCGAGTCCACTCTCATGGCCGTCAACAACCACACCACATCCTCCTCTCCACACGGCAGACCATAGATCATGTCGTAGTCCTCCGGAGTGACCTCGACCTCCCCGAAAAGCATGTGAAAGGTAAAGGTCGTATCCTAGTACCGATCAAGGAAGGCCCGAATCAGGCAAAGGTTAACTCGAAGCTTCCTTTCCTTGATCGCCCTCCACGCGCCCACCAAAGTTCCGAAGGCTCCTAGCTCGATGATGGCCTTCTGCTACTCCGCCAAAGTTCCGTAGGCCTCCATCATCGTCGTATAGCCGGAAAAGGACCTCATGTTCCCGGCCTCCTGTATCCATTCGAGGCAGAGCTATCTTTAGCTCAAATTAAAAGAGAAATGAAACTACAAGTGAATAAGGAAAACTGATAAGGAAACAACAAGTTCGAAACTCAATAAGCTCCTCGCCGTCCTGTAAGACAGGTTGCTCTCTGCTGACCAAATGAGATGTCAACCATCTCATTTCTTAGCTCACTCAGGTGCCCCCGCTAGCTGGCGACCACCTCGTCCGACGTTGGCCCGCCTCGGGACCTCCTCGACGACCTCCTCGAAAGCCTCCTCGACCACCTCCTCAAGAACGAAAGAAGGGTCGAAGTCGGTGTCCACGTCCATGGGAGCCCTCCCCGACGTAGAAGCCATGTCACCTGCAAAATTAGAGTAAATTAGGCCGCGTCAAATGACGACGGGCCTCGGTGAAGGTGGTTTTAAGCCTTTAAAGCCCCAAAAATGGCCTTTTCTCTCCATATTTGGCCATTTCTTTCAAAACCCGACCAATCGTGTGGTAAATTGGGTCAAGTCAAGTCTAAGTCCAAGCCTAGTCATGGGTTTGAGTCGAAATTTCGGCAGCATTTCGCTATAATGGCGATTATGCCCTACAAAAGTGTCCTGAAAAAGCCGTCTCAAATCAAAAATCCGAAATGGTAGGAAGTTTACCCATTACGCAAGGATTCCAAAAACCAAATTTCATCAAAAATTGGCAATCCTAAGGCCATTTTCGAAGTGATTTTCGAAACAGCTGAGAAACCGTCTCAATTTCACTCAAATGGTCAATACTTGACGAAAATTCAAAAAGAATACATGGTTATGTTCCTAACATTACCAATTATCCATTTCTAATGTCAATTTTACAAGGCAAATCCATCTGGGGGAAAAGCCCCAAATTTTCGAAATAATTGGGTTGAAAACCCTAATTTTTTTCGATCAAAATCAAGCAAATTGATAAATTAAAGCAAGAATAAGACACATACCTCGATTAGTCATGATTAATGGAAGGATTTGATCAAATTTTGACGGGTTTTGGTTGGAATTTGAGAGAGTTTGAGAAGTTTTTTGTGTTTTGTTATAATGAATAAACACGACTTCTGTCGAGTTTTTACTCAGACAGGACGAGCTCGGGAAAGGACGCAGCAAATGCTGCGCCTCTTCCCCAATTTCCCTCCAGCTCAATTTTCAAATGTTCGTTATTTGTAAGCCCATCTTTGGTGCGCCTCTTCTCCAACACCATACGTCATATATTTGGATTCTGGGGCATTTATTTTTGCCCGGACCCGTATTTTCTTCGAGCAGACTGTGAATCGTCGCAGCACTTTATCAAGCCCAGCAAGGATATTTCATCAAGACTTCGCTTTTAGCAACGAGCGGGTTTTTCGACGGTGTTTCAACACGCCTTTATCAATACCCTATTATTTTCCCAAGCGAGAGTTCATGACAGCCAATTGTACTTCTCGAGATATGGAGTTCACTTGAGACCGACGCAAGCAGATTCCCCCCAGTAGTTTCTACCGATGTCCTGCTACCCTCAATATTATGTTTTGTTCCATCTAGATGTTCTCATGCCAACCTTCTTTTAGGTTCCCAAACTACCCATGTTCCCACACCTAGCCTTCACCTATAGGATCCTAACCCCTAAGGATCGCATTTTTCCGGGTTCATACGCCCAAACCACGGTTACCCTTAGGCCGCCTTCTCGCCGATGTTTTCCTTTTAGGGTCCCACACCCCTAGCACAACCCTTATATATCTTTTAGGTCCTAGCCTTAGCTCCTACGCTTAACCTTAGCTCCTACGCAATTCCGGAAGCATCTCGAGAAAGAAGTCTCAAGTATGATTTCTTCTTATGGTTGGCGAGCCTCCATACGTAGTCTAATGGACTTTAAACGACCCTCCCCGTTAGTCGACAGACTCTAAACTGTTCTCGACGACATGTCCTTGGCTCAGACCCCTTGAGCCGCCTCGCGTCGCCATAGTGTTCAGGCTGTAATCTTCGATTGAACTGATGGCTACACTTTCACTTTAGCCTTGTCCAAGCCTCAGTCAATTTGGGGGCTCTGTAGATACCTCATTTCTGCAACTCCGCAAGCCATCCGGTGATGATTGGGCCGCATGTTTGCTACGCGGAACATTTTATGACAGTTCGTAAGTTTATCGTCAAGTGATAGCTCAAATACTTGTGTCTACCCCTTGGTCGTCATCTACGCGCCATTACGGTCATTTTGACAGTAATTAGAGTTCATTTGGAGTCTGGGTCAAAAAACCGCTTCATTTTCTAATAGACCGTTTAAAATGCCGAGTCGGAATGTTCTAGAATATTCCAGATATTTATTCCATAATTTAATTTTATATTCTTTTGGTATAATATTTCCTTAAAATCTTATTTTAAAGAATAAGGAAATTGAGATCCACCGCAATTCTATAAAAGAAACGCGGAAATCTTTTTTTTTTTGGGTGAAATGTGAAATATATTATAAATGATCAAAAACGGATTACATTAGTTCGTTCACCAAGCTATGACAATTAACCATTACAGCAAAATTCATACACACAAACAAACTAAGAACTAGCTTGTCTGCATCCCTGTCAGTGCCCCTGGTAGCTCATATTTAGAGGTAGATAGCTTCTGCCTGCAACGCTGTTGTACCTCAGAAATTACTTGTTTAAGCACAAAAGAAGGAGTGAACAACTTGGCTTCTAGCCTACAAACATTCCGAGCATGCCACAAGTGGTACCAAAGAGCTGTGATTGCGGTGAACACAACCTGTTTCTTTAACAGTGATCTGCTCCTCCAATTAACACTCCATTGTACCACATCTTGTACAGGAACAGTCATCCCAAGCCATAGCATTAAACTGTCCCAGCATTTCTGACTGTAGATACATTGAGAGAGCAAATGCTGATGGTTCTCAGAAGCATCAAGACAAAATTCACATATTCCATTAGTAGGTAACCCAAAAGCTTGCATTATATCCTTTGTAAACAGCCTACCCTGAACTGTCAGCCACCCCACAAAGGAGTGTTTAGGAATACTGGACTTATTCCAGATCAAAGGAAACCAATCACACTTCACCTGCTCCCCTTGCAACCATTTGTAACCCTGTGAGGCAGAGTAGTCACCAGCAGTCCCAGTCCACACACAGTTAGTATACCCAGGTTTCATAAGCTCCTTAACATGACAGATTCGTCTCCAAGTCCAGCTTGTGTTACAAGTAGGTTGATAATCCATCCAGTTTTGCCCTTTCATATATATGTGGTTGGCCCATTTAATCCAAAGATGATCAGCTTTAGAGGCAAGCCACCACACATATTTGCCAATCATAGCCTCATTCCAAAGTTTACAATTGATTATTCCCAGTCCACCGTGCTTCTTAGCTTTGCAAACCTTATCCCATGAGACAGCAGGAGCCCTACAGTGATGCTCACCCCCTGACCAGAGATAGGTTCTACAAATACTCTCAATTCTGTCAATCACTGTAGTGGGTATGACAAAAATCCTGGACCAAAATGAATGTAGTTGAAAGAGAACAGACTGAACAAGAACCATTCTGCCAGCATAGCTTAGCTTCTTGGCCCCCCAACCTCTGATTCTCCCAACAACTTTATCCACTAACCTGGTGCAATCCCCAATGGCCAGCCTTTTATAGGAGATAGGCACCCCCAAGTACCTAAAAGGGAAAGTTCCAGGTTTAAACCCAGAGTAAGTCAAGATGTAATCAATTTCTCCTTGAGCCATCCCATTAAAATAAATGTCAGATTTGTCCCTATTCATTTCCAACCCTGAAGCCTCAGAAAACGTGGCAAAGGATATCAAAGTAATAATGATAGACCCCCTATCTCCCTTACAAAACATTAGCAGGTCATCTGCAAAGCACAGATGACTAAGTTGCAAAGGTCTACATAAGGGATGAAAGTTAAAATCCATTCTAACAGTCACATCATTTAAGATCCTACTCAAGTACTCCATACATATAGTGAAAAGCAAAGGAGACATGGGATCCCCTTGCCTGATTCCTCGCTTCCCCTTGAAATACCCAAAGGTGTTGCCATTCAAAGAAAGGGAGAACCAGGGAGAGGATACACAAACCATGATCCACTTAACCATTCTATCAGGAAACCCTAGGGCTATGAGCATCTGTTCAATGAACTGCCATTCAATGGAGTCATAAGCTTTCTTCAAATCAACTTTCATGATGCATCTAGGGGAGCAAGCTTTCCTATTGTAGAGTCTAACAAGATCATGGCAAATCAAAATGTTGTCAACTATGTCCCTACCTTTAATAAACGCACTTTGAGTGACACTCACAATAGTAGGAAGAATAGGGACAAGCCTATTGCAGACGACTTTAGAGATAACTTTATAGACTACATTGCAACAAGCAATGGGTCTAAAGTCAGTCACTGAGATAGGCCTAGCTTTCTTGGGTACAAGGGTAAGGATTGTAGAATTAACCTGAGTGAGTAACTTCCCAGACTGGAAAAATTCCTTCACAGCAGCAATCAAATCCTCCCCCACAATATCAGCAACATCTTTAAAAAATTGTGATGTGTAACCATCAGGACCTGGGGCTTTGTTAGCAGGAATAGAAGATAGTGCTTGCTTAATTTCCTCTGAAGTAATCTCCTGTACCAGGGATTAACATGGTTCAGCAGTAAGCACAGTCCCTTTCCTGACAGTTGGGATATGGACAGGTGTAACAGCTGTGCTAGTGCCTAACAATTGCATATAGTACTCCACAAAAGCTTCCTCAATAGTTTGGGCAGTAGAACAGTTATCTCCATTAAGATTCTGGATGCATAATACTCTATTACTCATTCTCCTAGCTTTCAAGACACTGTGGAAATATTGGGTACTTTCATCCCCATCTTCCATCCATTGGGCTTTAGATTTTTGATACAGGAAACTTCTTCTAGCCTCCTCAAGCTCTTTATAGCTAGCAGCAGCTTCCTTCTCATTTTGCTGTAAATTCACATTTTTAGGATTAGAGTGCAATTGAGTTTGAATCTTCTTAAGATACAGCTTGGCAACATTGGCAGAAGTTTCAATATTGCCAAACACCTCCCCATTCAGCTGTTTTAAGCAAGGCTTAAGGAGCTTCAGCTTTTTAACTAGTTGGAACATTTTGTAGCCAGGGACATGGGTATCCCAAACTCTATGGACTGTGGCAGTAAACTCAGGTACTTTACCCCCACATATTGAAGTATTTGAATCCACTCTTCCTTCTCTCAGGTTTATTTCTCATGTTAATGGTACATGGGCAATGATCAAATAGCCCTTCAGGATGGAAGACAGTAGTAGTCTCAGTAAAATGCATCAGCCACTCATCATTAACCATAGCTCTATCCAATCTACTAAAAACCATAGCCCCTGGTTCGTGCTTGTTATTCCAAGCAAAAAATACCCCTTGAGCTGGCAGATCAAGTAAACCACAATCCACAACACATTCTTGGAATCCTTTCAACTCAGCTATAGTCACCTCAGACCCAATCCTTTCAGACATAGCCAATACATTGCTAAAATCCCCCATAGCAATCCATGTACCATTAACAACAGAGTGCATCTCCTTCATAGACTGCCAAAGTGGGATTCCCTCAGCAATTCTATTAAACCCATAAATCACAGATATCCACCAAACTGCCCCAGTTGGAAGAAAGGTAACTTTAGCATGAATTACCTGGGCTTCACTTCTCAACACCACTACATCATAATTATTAGCATCCCACAAAATCCAAATTCTGCCCCCTGGATGAGCTGCCAGGTTATTTGTCATAGCCCAATGAGTTCCAATACTCTGGTGAATTTTATTAACAGCACTACTTCTAACTCTAGTTTCAACTAGTCCAAAAATCCCTACATTATTAGTATGCATAAACCATCTAATATCTTTATGCTTATTCTTACTATTCATACCCCGGACATTCCAAAACCCCAAGCTACCCATATTCCAGATTAGATGAAGACTCTTCCATTTCCCCTTCCAGGACCCTCCTATATTGAACAGAGTGTTCCAATACCTCCAAAAAAGTCCTCCTGGCACTACCAACAACAATCCCACCATGTCTAGTCAGTTTATTGATGATTCTAACAGGAGTAAAGGAATGGAATGAAGCAGGCATAGGTGTAACTAGACCATCAAACCTTTCCATCCCACCTATATTTGCTCTCATAACAGGCTGGCTAGGTGTGGGCACAAGAATCTCAGTAGTCCTATGGGCCTCAGCAGGTGTAGGAGACTGCACAAGAGCTTCAACCACATGAGGGACTTCAACCCTAGGTGGTTTAGGCACCCATACCTTCTTCCTTACAACTGGCTTGGCCTGCTTCTTTCTGCAGTCCCTAGCTAGATGCCCTAATCCATTACATTCTTCACATTTAGTTGGCTTCCACTCATAATGGAGAATCTGCCTATGAACCACATCCAATTCATCTGTAAATTCAATCACGTCTGGCAATTCTTCAGCAATTGGAACTTCCACCATGACCCTAGCATGGCCTAGAAAGGTTTTCAATTCAGTATTACTGTCAGTTCTCAATGGTTTTCCAATAAGGCCAGCAATCTTTTGAAGAGCATTACCCCGAAATTTTAGTGGAAGACCATAGAAACGAATCCATATTGGAACCATATCCACTGCCTCCGTTACTAACTTGGTATTCGGGGTCCATTCCTTAACCACCACTGGTTTGTTCTCAAAAAACACAGGCCCTGACTGTAAGACTCGAAGTTTCATTTCCTCAGTTTTAAAGCGTACCAGAAAGATCCCATTAGAATTGAAAGACAGTTTATCATAATCTGTATACCCCCAAATACGCTTAACAAAACCATCAATGACCTTAAAAGGAGGGTTAGCCCCAAGGACATAACAGTAGACTGCTATGGACTAAAAACTGAGCTCAGAATTTACATCACTATCAGTAAGTTGCAGAGGTCTTACCCTAGACGATGTTTAAGACCCAGAAGAGTGACCCCTCCTTGGAACCTCCTCCCAGTCAGATGCATCTTCACTATCCTCTTCCATAATAGATTCCATTCTATTACTCAGATTAAACGGTCGAAGAATCGACACAGGTTCCTCAATGATCCCCAAATCAGCAAGACTTTCATCCTCTCTATGTAAACTCGCAAATCTCGATCCAGAAGAAGTATTATTTTTTGGTGTATTAGTAGTATTTTATGATTTTTTAGTTATTAATTGTATTACTCTATTAGATTTAGGGGCGTTTTTCCGGTGACGAGCCATTGCAGATCAACAGAAAAGCTTAAACCCTAAATCGCCTTTCTCGCTCTATTATTTCTCTCTCTAGCATTTGCAACGCGGAAATCTTTCCTCCGCAACAGGAAACCTCTGGGGAAAAGATGCAGCATCTGTTACGCCTCTTCCAAGGGTCGCAGTGGCTGTTGCGCCTCTTCCACAGCTCTTTTCTGCATATTTTCAGATCTTTTCGAGATTTGTTTCCAAAGTTTCAGTCATTCCATAATTCCTCTGTGTGATTAGTATCAATAGGGACTTATGTTCCTCATATTTCTCACGCGAGTGTCCGCCCTTCTCTTCTCCCTTTGCATTCTAAGACCGTGCTCTAAGCTTATTGACGTCTACGTGCTTGATCAATCGACCACGTAAGCTCGGATCCTTCTGAGTACCAGTCACGTTTGCATGACCGACCAATTTGACCAACTACACTCAATTAATCAATCAATTTAATCTAAATCTCCTTACGAGGGCACTTTCATCATACATTCGAGTCGAGCAATCACTAAACGTTAACTTAGTTAATCTCGTTTCGTCAAACATGTAAGTCTGAGGGTGTAAATCCCATCTTTTATTATTGTATCTTATTATTGTACCAATTAATGTAAGGTTTACGTCAAAAACATGCTTAAGAACGATTTCTAAAAACCCTTTTATCAAATTGTTTTTATGGATTAACAATAGGTAGACGTCGAGAAGAAACGCAGCAACTGTTGCGCCTCTTCCAGAGGTTGCCACAGTTCTTGCTTTTCGTCTTCTTCTTCGCCTCTCCG
Organism: Silene latifolia; assembly: GCF_048544455.1. NCBI lineage: Eukaryota > Viridiplantae > Streptophyta > Magnoliopsida > Caryophyllales > Caryophyllaceae > Silene > Silene latifolia. The sequence goes on along the minus strand of NC_133526.1, from coordinate 61,248,752 downwards.
TTGATTCGTCTTCTTTTGTTTTCTTTTTCTATTTTCTTCTTATTCATTCGTATATAATAATTTTAATACGTGTTCTTAATCATTTATCGTCTTAAATCCGACATAAATCCCTTATAATCAATATTTGCGGGTTTTCGTCATCAAATCAAACCCGGATTTCAAAGATTCGATTCGGTCATATCAAATATCTGGAATTCGACTTTGGTATATGTTCTCATCTGTTTATCATGACTTTCGTATTATTTCCGTCTTAATAGTTTAAACTAAATAACCCTAATTAATTTCTAATTAGTCTTAATTCGTCTTAATTCGTTCTAATTCGTTTTAATTCGTTTTTACCGCTTTTATGACCGATTTCATTTGTTAATAATGTGTTAAATCACTTTCATCCGAGTCAAATATCAATAATCAATCGTTAAACACACCAACGAACATTAACAGCACGCAGTTCTGACTTCACAGTCAGAACTCACCTCAAGAACAGACGCAGTGACCACTGCGCCTCTTTCAAGAGACGCAGCATTGCTGCGCCTGTTCCGGGTTGAGTTCTGTCTCTGAACTTCCGTTCTTGCTTTGACCTAATTAGTTAATTATGCGATTAATCGACTATTAACCTTAATATCACTCTAATCTGTCCGTGTTATCCTAATTTATTTTCTCTTGTTTTCCTCAAATTATCCGTCTTAAATATATTTTTGACGTAAATCAATTAAACATTGTAATTTATTGTAATTTTTAATTATCGTTATTTATTTATTGTATTGTATGATTTATTTATTTATTTTCACATGTAATTATTTTTAAATCCAACTTCGACATTAATAAATGCTAAATTACATGTTCACCAACTTAGTTAATTCTCACATGCAAGGATTAATCTGTGGATGTTGCATTGCATGCATATAATCGACAACATATCAAGTACAAACGATTTCCCTAATCATTAGTAGAGGCAGCTATCGAGGCGGGCGGGATTAGGTGTTCATTAAAAGGACTTCCTAATACGTACCCTCACCCCTTACTCCAGATCTCTGTGAACATCCGTGTTCATTGGCATCCACTAGAGTCATTCTAGACATAGAATGCTAAGGGTAACGAGTTCTTAGTGTCTATGTCACTACTTTGTGTCTTGACATGACGCGAAGTATTCGAACGGTTCCAATTTCCCATAAAAATTGGTGGCGACTCCACAAATGCAAACCCTTGTTTCCCAAACGCCACCGTGCCCCCCCCCCCGTGTCCACAATTATTACAAAAGAGGTATTTATAGTAGTCCAAGAATTAGGTTAGCTAAGGGCTTAAATAAAGATTAGACCCTTTTAAAAGGAGGGTAGAGCCTTGCATGTCTCAGGAGGATGTTTGAACTGCAGGGGGAGACGCTCGTCATGTACTCGGGACGACCGGATTGATCACTGAGCCGCCCAACTTGAGCTCGAGCCGCTCGGATCGTGAGCCAACTTGGTTTCTCCTTCTTTGACTGCCTCAAGATCCGTGGAGATCGTTGAGGGGTCGTGGGGGTTTTCAGCATTGCCCCTTCTCTTCGCTTTATTGATTTAGGTCTTTGGTATTAATCTCCTCCTTGATGCTTGGTCGTTGGATATCATCAATTTTAGCTCCGCTTCACTCCATTTAGGCAAGGTTAATGCTCTTCTCCTACAAAGGACACCAAACTTCATAGAATATGCATAGAAGGAGGCTAAAGGCAAGAAACGACCCTAATACATACTAAAAAGCATAGGAACTAGGCTAGTTATGAGACTAAATGTGCGTAAATAGGAGTCACATCAAATATCCCCAAACCGAACCTTTGCTCGTCCCGAGTAAAGAGGTGACTAAAACTATGACCCTTATTAATACTACTAGACGATGTGAGACAATTAGCGGGTCTCACTCCACCCCTTCAACTCACAATAAGACATCCATGAGGTAAGATGCCTTCTAGCAAGGCAAAGGAGCTTGCCAAAATGGCGATGCATCCTAACATTTAAGCACACAAGAACAAGTAAAAGGATGCATCTACAAAAGAATAGCCACTTTCCTCATCTAAGTAGCGGAAATCATCTAAAGGGGAAGCAATCTAAGGGTACACATTCCATTGTAGATATTATTTCTCCAAGCTACTAAGTCCAAAAGGATATCAACAAATCATCTCCAAGTTATGTCAAACTAGGGTACTTTTATCCTCAATCGCTAAATGCTTTTGTCAAGAGTAGGCTCCCTATTGTGTTAGAAACACTGTAGAATCACGTAATTCCCCCTCTTGCCTAGACAAGAAGAAGGGTCGTCCCTTCTCCACCATGCAACAAAAGTAGGATCATCAATGGAAAAAAGGGTTTCAAAGTGTATGAGTTTTTTTTATGGTAATTTGCTTTTTGGGTTTATTTTCCCCCCATTTTTTTGTGGCATTTGTCATTGAAGTATATTTCTTGCAATTTTTGATGTTTGGCATTTTGATACTTGGCAATTCTTTTCAATTTTGCATTCTTTTTGAACATTTTCAAAGTAACCCCAATTTGTAGCAAGGGTTTCTTACAATCATTGTAGGAGATGAAGATGGTAGATAGGATGCATACATAGCAATGTTACGAGCCAAATGAAAGAAACAGTGATTTTGGGGTTAACCCACTCGAGTCAAATATAACTCGCTCGGGTTCAGCCTCAACCCGCTCGGGTTGAAGCTTCGCCACGCGCGTCTTCTCCAGAATTTGCCCAGATTTTGAGGCAGTGAAAAATCCTTCTTTCCTTTGCTTTCAACTCGCACGAGTTGAGGTAGGGCCCCACGGATTGATGCACTGTGATACCAAGGTTTATCGTACTCCTCGATATGCAAACAATATTTATAATCTCAATACCAATCTAATGAATGTAGTAGGGTAAGAAGGTCGATCCACAGAGATGGTGTGTTAGAAATGGTTTATAAGTCTTTGTCCCCGTCTTAGTCTAGTCTGTGACACCCTCATTCATTGCGGAAAAGTAAACACGTAATTCTAGAATAAAACTGCATGGACATGTTTGTAATAGGTTCATTTGGGTAAAAACCTGTAATTTTTAAAACCTGAACCTGTTATAAAGATATCCAAATTGAAAGGTGTCAAAACATACAAGGTCTAAATAGAAGTTTCATAACATAACCATCGCTAAAGTCGCGAATAGCAAAGTTATATAACCAAATGTAAAGAGGGAGACATATGTCCCTAAAATGTATGTGGCATAAGAACTCGTATAAGAGTGTCTACAAATAAAACCAAATCTAAGTAAGTCCCAAGGTTACTTTGCTCGCTAGCTCGTCCATGAACCCCATATAAGCATCACCATACCTGTCGATCGCATTTTATACAAATACGAAAGCCACAGTCAGTGGGGAGTAACTCCGAGTTCTCCCAGCCACGAAATGTCATAATTAATATTACATGCAAACATAAGAATATGAATATGAATAACACATAGCCTTAGCATATAGATGCTAGACAATCGTGCTTATCATGTGAATAACAACATAACAACACATAGTCCTAGCATGTGAATACTAGACCGACTCATACTACACTATCATGTGAATCACATAACATCTAGGAATCCAAACTCTATCAACCATAGCCGGCTTGCATCTCACCTTCTATGATTCATAGAATCATCAACAAGAAAGGACAATATATCTAGAGACAGGCATAAGTTCCTAGTACAGTCAATAGTCACTCTGTAACTCGAGTCTATACCACGAGGTAAGGTAAACACCCTAGTCCTAAACCTGCGCAGACCTAGCGACATGCGGAAAACTACCACATCCAAGACCCATGATAACAACACATGAGTACCCCTAAGGAGTCCACCAAAGGGTTGGCTAGTACTTAAGCTGACTACATACTTCTAAGAGTACGTCAGGAAGTCATACCCTAACTTGGATATAAACCCACCAAGCTAAGACACAAAGGCTATTAAGCGGTGAACATACACTCGTCAAAGACTATAAGGGCCTATCTATGACGATGGTCTAAGATACCAACACCCCACAAGACAAGTAGGACACCCACTTAACCATAAGAGGGGCAAATAGTCCAAACTGGCAACATAAATACTTATACTCAAATCAAGGACTCTAGGATAACATCCTTCCTTGTGAAAGACTACAAAAATGTAAATTCAGCTGAAAATCCAACAATATCCACAATCTCATTAGTAATCCAAAACTCGGCGAACCGTTAATCTCATAATTCATGAGAACGAGCTAAAATGGCAACAAGGCAAGAAGACTCAAGTATAAGGCAACCAATTCATACAACAACCAACATATGAAAAGACAATCATACTCAAAGACAAATCCTCGATCCTAGTCCCGCGACGGGTCATCGGTCAAATCGAGGCTGACCGGTTTAAACCTAGCTTGACCAAACTCATTTGGTCAAATTGGCCCAGCTCAGAGTCTTGGCCCATTTTGGCCCACATCACGGAATTTACCACAATGTCATACTCTTGCCATTTTTAATTTCTATCATGTGAAAACTATTGACATAGAGAAAATATGCCAACTTATAAAATAACCAATTCAACGGAAATATTAGCTTAAACAATTTCCCACATGCCAAAATACCAACATACTTCAAAACATGAACCATAGGCCCAAAACATCAAACAATAGACCCAAGACCCGACTCAAAGTGACGGGTCAAAATCCGGGTCGGACCCACCGGGTCTGCCGCGCCCCTTTATGGGCTGTTTTGGGCGGTTTTTCCGCCCTTTTCCCTTTTTCCTACCAAAATCCGTTTCAAGCTCAATTTAATACCGTCTCAAGCAACAATCAACAATACCCATTTCGTTTCAATACTCAAGTATATGAAATAACCACAAATTAGTAAACTTTAACAACACAAGTCATGTGAAAAACGAAACTAACACATTATCAATCACCTAAACACTTAACAAACAACAAACAAAACATCTATGTGACATTAAATCGTCGAGTAACTCGGAATAGTTACCTTAAGCTAGCAAAGAGACAAGTAATAACTTGAGAAAGCTTCTAAAACCCAAAATTACTCTTCATCTTCAACCACATATGAGTCACCTAACTCATCTTCAAATTCTTCACCTATAAGAACAACAAAAACACAATTATTAAGCTTAAATTCGAAACCCTAAAAGATGAGCCTTAAAACAAAAATTGGGGGAAATGAAAATAAAGCTTACTAGAAGATGAGGAATGAAAAGAGGATTCCAAGCATATAAGTTTTATGAAATTTGGTGGAGAAATGGAGGAATTATGAAGGATTTAGGGTTTGTAGGGAGGATTTTTGGTAGGTTTTTGGTGTTTGAGAGAAGGAGAAGATAGATTGAGAATGGAGGAAATGAAAATTGAAAGAGGAGACAAATGGAGGGAGATGGCCGGTCCAAATGGCATGGGGAGGTTGGTCAATTGTTTACGTTTTGGGTTTGCTTCGACGGTAACTAGAAATATTCGTCGAACGCGATTTCCGAGAATATTAAAGTTCTTAAACACGATTTTACTAAAAGATTAAGTACTCATATGCCCAATATCCAAACTCGTTTAGCCAACGACCGTAAGAAATGGGAAAATCCCAATATTACGACTTTTATCAGAAATCTATTTTATCAAAGTAAAAGGGTTAAATATAGTTTAAATTACTTTTAAACATTTCTAAACTATCAAAAGTGATTAAATTACTTCAAACTAAAATAAAATTATATTTTATCAAATTATTATTATTTCAAATAAATTAATATTAAATTAAAATGGATTAAAATATTACTTTTAAAATATAATAAAGGTCTTCAAATTTACTGGGTGTTACAATCATCCCTCCTTTTAAGAAGTTTCGTCCCCGAAACTTAGAAGAAGGAACATTGTATATATGTAGGTCTTTCTCTTTAAATCAATTAATCAACATCTTCAAAACACGAACTTATGAAAATATACGTGTCCTTTCAATGGAACGGAAATATCCTCGTCGGTCGCCCGAGAACACCAACATTCCAAATCAGAACAAAAATACATTTTTACGCCACCAACATTCCAAATCAGAACGGAAATTATCGGACGTCTCCAATAACGAGCCTTAACACTCATTGATGTTAAAACCAGTGGGAAAACATTAAAACATTTTCAAAAACCTTTAGTTCGAAACTCTTCAATAAGGATAATGACTCCACTAATCATGACTAAACTCTAACTACGGCTCTTATACAACTAAGCAATGACTACTAACACGGAGAATATTCCATGGAAGGAGAGGAACACTCGAAAGGATAGCTAAAACTCACAAGGATTAGATAAAGGAACGAAAAGTACCTCACGAGAGGAGTTCGGGATATTTAGCTAACATAGAAGATTCAGGCTCCCAAGTTTCTTCTTCGACATTTCCACAACGCCAAAGGATACGAACTAGGGGCACCACTTTGTTTCTAAGTTGCTTGTTTGCCCTTTCGAGGATTCGGATCGGCCTTTCTTCCAAAGCCAAGTTAGGTTCCAAATCTGGGATTTCTTCTTGAATAACATGGCTCGGATCACTAATGTACTTCCTCAACTGAGATACATGGAAGACATTATGAACCTTGCTCAAATTCAGGGGCAACTCTAAACGGTAAGCAACGGGACCAATCTTCTCAAGCACACGGAAAGGTCCAATGTATTTGGGACTCAGCTTTCCTTTCACACCAAAACGTTTCACCCCTTTCATAGGTGACACCTTAAGGAATACTCGATCATCAACCTCAAAGGCAAGTGGTCGACGACGGGCATCAGCATACGATTTCTGTCGGTCTTGAGCGGCTTTCATACGCTCTCGAATGATCTGAACCTCATTCATGGTCTCAGTCACCAAATCGGGACCCAACACATGAGCATCTTGGACTTGATCCCAACAGACCGGACTACGGCACTTCCTACCATACAAAGCTTCATAAGGTGACATCTTGATAGAAGTATGATAGCTATTGTTGTAGGAGAATTCAACAAGAGGTAAGCACTTCTCCCAAGAAGTGTGGAAGTCTAAAGAACAAGCACGGAGGAGGTCCTCTAAAGTCTGGATAGTCCTCTCAGTCTGTCCATCTGTAGCGGCATGAAAAGCGGTACTCATCAGTACCTTACTACCCATGGCTTCTTGCAAAGCAGTCCAGAAACGGGAACAGAATCTCGGGTCACGATCTGAAACTATATCCTTAGGCACTCCATGGTAGCGTACTATCTCCTTCACGTAGGCACCAGCTAGGACATCTAATCTCCATGTCTCCTTGATAGGTATAAACCTAGCACATTTAGTCAATCGATCTACAACCACCCAAACCGTATCTTTTCCGCTAGCAGTCTTAGGTAAAGCCATCACAAAGTCCATGGAGATGGAATCCCATTTCCAAAAGGGAACATCCAAAGGTTGTAGCAAACCCTCGGGTTTCTGATGCTCAATCTTCACTTTCTGACAGGTAAGACACTTGCTAACATACTCTAGGACATCAATCTTCATCCTAGGCCACCAAAACTGTAATCTCAAGTCTTTATACATCTTGTCACCACCAGGATGAATAGAGTAAGGAGAAAGGTGAGTGATACCCGTCGCTGTGAGTACCAAAGATAAAATTTATAATCTCCTATTAAGACTAACCTAGGCTAGTGGTAACAGGGTCGAACCACAAGGAGGCACTTGTAAATTCTAGTTGTTCTATGATCAGTCCGAGGTAACTATTATGGGGGTTGATTTGAATTGGTCTATAACTAATAACAATAAGAAGAAAATAAACTAAAGATATGATTTAAACAGATAAAAGAAAGGCACTAGGATGGTCGGGTCATTATAGCTTCGGCGGCAGCAAACTAAGTCGGTCTGAATTAAACACAGGTAAGGCGGGAAATAAGAGGTCCTCTCGGTCCACTCCTAACAAATAGCATCTCTCGATCTCGCTATAGGTCCCTAATGTCACTAATACTAACTTTCGTCCTGAAAAGTGACTAATGGTCTAAACTATACCTATCTTTCGATCTTAGCACAGTTTAGTCGAATTAATTGAGGGTCAAATAACTTTCCCTATCTTTCGATCTAATGGGTCAGTCACAAAATAGGTATCTAACTAGTCGCATGCATTCGATTTGTTAAATAAAAGATTAAAGACAATTAAAACGAGGGATAACCTTACAAGGTCAGTCGATCGACCAACAAGGTCAGTCGATCGACTGACACGCGGGTTCAGGCCGTGTCTAATCTAGTGCCGCCTATGCCATAAATCGCCTACATCCTAGCACTAAAGATTTAGCTACTCATGCTAAAGATGAAGACAACAATGAAACTAATAACAACTACTGAATTCATGCTTTAAAATAAATAACAACGATGATAAAACGATAATTGGCTTTGGGGCACTTAACTATCAAACCTATACTAACAATAAAAGCAAAACAATAAACTCAATCTTTGGGGCGGAAGAAATACCGAGATTCAAGAGGAAAGATTAAGAACAATGGCAGAATTTCCAATGCTAAAGTTGATAACCCAAAACCCTAACTCGGAAAATAAGCTAAATTATTGTGATGTGAAACTTAATGTATTCTCTGATATATTATTCGATACCAAAACTAGATGCTGGTGTTACGTTATATAGCAATCAACGCAACAACTTATTTCTAAAACCTAAACTTCACGGGCTTTCTAAATCTAAATCGAAATCGAAATCGGTCGATCATTGAAGATCTTTGGTCGATCGATTGCTCCTCGACAACAGATAGCTTCGGAAACCGAGCCTTGGTCGATCGACTGACTAGGTTGGTCGGTCGACTGGCTAAGCTGCTACTTGACTTCTTTTAACTCGTGGACTTGCCTTTCGGGCCTTGGATCGCGCACCAAGCTCGTTCCTTAAGTGAATCCTTTACGTCATTTGCAATGCAGGTTACTCGGGGGCGGATTTGGCTTGATTTCCCGTCGAATTCTTCACATTTCTGCAATAAAGTACAAAAGCACGAAAGTAGAGGAAAATAGAGGAATAGGGGCATATATAGCACTTTTGAGCTCTGAAATGCGTGTAAAAAGAGATGTAAAACATCATATAAATGACACGCATCAAATCTCCCCAAACCAAACCTTGCTTGTCCCCAAGCAAGAACTAGACTTGATCTAATGACCTAATGGAACGAGTTCAATCTCAGAGCGAATTGACAATTGTAAAGCCTAAACCAATTTAATGCACAACTAACAATCAATTAGTAACGTGAATCATGCAAACGAGTTATAAAGTCGTCGAAAACTGCTGAACCGTTGACTGTAAAGACTTATTAAACTGGACTCTCACGGGCCACTCAAATCACTCAATAAGCGCGGGTGATATATATGTAAGATAGGAAGAATAAATTTGTAATGACTCTCACCTAACTGCGACCTATGAAAACATGCCAGCAATAAATTATGAAGATGACCTCTATGACCGTACATATGCATTCCAACCAAACAGATGACCATTGACACATGCCGAGGTATAATTATGGAAATGTGAGGTATGGGTAAGAAGAGGCAAAACATTTTATGGTAAAGTGGAGGTACAGGTGATCAAGCTAGTACCAAAACGGAACCAAAAGAACAACATCCAACTTCCTTCCCATAAACAAATAAAATGGTGCTATAGCAAGCACAAATCTCACAAATTCCAAAATAGGAATAATCAATAAAACTCCCCATAGGATATAAATGGAACATGGGAGCAAAAATCGCCAAAAGATAAGGATAAGTTATGCGAATTGACTTTATTTTTTTCTTTTCTCTTCGAAACTCAGTCGATCGACTATATTGGGCAGTCGATCGACCCATTTGAACAGTACAGAACCTCTTTTCTTTTTCGAATCCTTTTTTTTTTCATCTTCTTTTTTTTTTCTTTTTTTTTCTTTCTTTCCTTTTTCTTTCATTTCATTTCCCAACTATCGTCTCAACAGAGCATATGCTACCAAAAACTGAGTAACAATCCCGAAAACACAGACTACTAGCTTGACAAGGGACAGGCTATGTGTAGGATGTAGTAAATAGGACAAAAAGGATATTTTTGGCAGTGTGGAGCTTATGGGTGAAATGAGAAAAGGAAACCTCTACCACATGTGTCAACAAACCACAAACCGAATGCATACAGGTATTAAGTAGATCAAATTCATATTTATGCAAATTAAGGAAACACGTCCCATAAGGAGTACTACTCACATTCCTAAATGAACTGGTCATGAATGTCACCAGTTATAGGCTCTAAAAACTAAGAAATATGATGTAGGTTGCCAATTTTCAAAGTCAAGTCTCAAGTTTAAGCAAGTAATTCAACGAAAACTCGTAGGTATGCATTTATGATTCTACTAATAACATGTAAGTCAAGCAAGGCTTAGGCAAAACAGGTGCAAATGCAAAATCATCCTTGAAATACTACCGTTCCGACTCGACCTATATGCTAAAATAAACGTGCATTTTATGGAAATTTTTGAAATTTTTCAATTTTTATTGAATTTTTTTATTTTTTGATATATGATGAAAACGAAATAAACGATGCAAACTGAAATTTAAACGTGAATGCAAATAAATGAATGAAGTGCGACGCAAAACCCTTCCCCAGACCAAATCGCACAATGTCCCCATTGTGCAAAATCATATAATGAAAGCAAAGAGAAATGGGAATTTGCGAGAAAAGGGAAATAAAAACACAATGACATAAGGTAAAGACTTGGGAACTCACAAGACTTTAAGCGCAGCAAAGGGAAACCTCCCCAAACCAGCGTGAGCTAGGAGGTTTCAGTAGCCAGCAGTGCTACCAACAAGAGTGCCTGAAAGACAGAAAACACCACGCATAAGACCGAAGAAAACAATTTTGAAGCGTAAATATTGTGCACTAATGAGACAAAAGAAGAAATAGATAGTTCGACGGAAAATAAAGTGGACTAGAAAACTCCCTTTGGTCCGCATATCGACCAAACACAGCAGGGGAGAGGTCGTGAACGAATATAGCAGCAGCAGTAGTCGATCGACCTAAAGAGGCAGTCGATCGACCAGGTGGCGAGAACAGTAGCTCCTGTAAAACTGCAATTCAGTCGATCGACCAATGGTGCCAGTCGATCGACTGAAAACACTGCTGCAGTGTCTTATTTCTTCGTAATTGCTCAATGATTTGAGCTAATAAGCTCTAAATACCTGCAAATGCACAATATTACGCGCCCAAAATTGCGCAAAACCCAGAACGAAGTCTAAAGTACTTGAAAATCCTAAGCAAACGAAATAAAAGCGAAGTTTTCGCGCACACAAAAGCAATAGAAAATAGTTCGAAAGCAATAAAATGAAGTTTATAACGAACTTGATCAACTAATAGTTGATCAAAAAGGACCACGGGATGGCCCACTTCGTCGGCTTCTGGCTACTAGAGGTAGCCTCAATGGTGCTCATATTATCAGTTGCACCCTTCTTAGCTTCGACAGCCGGAGAACTCAATGGATCAATCTCGTCATCTCCCCAATCAAGGGCTCCCTCGGAATCGTCGGAATCAAGATCAGCCCATCTCACCTTGGCTGGCTCATCTTCCACTTCCTCATCAGTCCCATAGCTTAGGCATCCAAGACCGCCTCTTGAGACGATCTGCTCTGTCTCAGCTGGAGCATCCAGCTGCTCTTCCTTCCCCAAACCAGCTCCTGCGATGTCTAAAACAACAAGTTTTTCCTCCTTCTTGCTCCCAATTCGGGGCGGAGGGGTTAATACAGCAGTAGTAATAGGGACAGGCAATTCAGGAAGCACAAAATACGATTTCTTTTCAGAAATCGTGTTACAGGTGACAGGCCACATGGCGTCCTTCTTTTTAGCAGGTTGGGCAAAAATGATAGAATGTTTCCCAACCTTGAAGGTCAAGGTTCCTAAACCGACGTCAATAACTGCACCAGCAGTGTGCAGAAACGGCCTACCCAAAATGATGGGAATATGGTCATCCTCAGGCATATCAAGGACAACAAAGTCGACAGGGAAGAAAAACTTCCCTATCTGGACGGGTATGTCCTCTAGGACTCCTATGGGCTCGACCGCAGATCGGTCAGCCATCTGAACTGTCATTTCTGTGATAGCAAACCGGGTCAACTTGAGTTTCCTAGCTAAACTCAAGGGCATGACACTTATACTGGCCCCTAAGTCACACAATGCCTTTTCGATAGAAAAGGTACCTATGCTACAAGGGACGGAAAAACTACCCGGATCCTCTAACTTAAGGGGCGCAGTGTGAGACAGATAAGAACAAGACTCCTTGGTGAGTGCGACAGTATGCACTGTTTCAAGTGACCACTTTTTTGACAACAGTTGCTTCATAAATTTAGTGTAGGCGGGTACTTGGTTAACTAACTCAAGGAAGGGGACTTGCACATTCAAACTACGGATAACTTTCTCAAACTTATTGAAAGATACCTGTTCTTTGGTCGGCACGAGTCTCTCCGGATATGGGGCTGTAAGGAGCACCTTAGCCCTCTCTTCTAAGTCGCGTGTGCCGGTATCCTTGGACTTAGGCTGAAAGTCCGTCACTTTCTCTTTGTTGAAGCTAGATCCCTCCTCAGACCGTCTCAAATGAGACCCATTGACCGTCATTGGATCGAACTTCGGAGCCGGGACTGACCCATCAGCACTCGGGTCTGCCCCTAAAATCTTCGGGACTGTGGTACCCCGAAACAAGTGATCTCGTAAGTTATTTGGCATTAAAGGACGAGATTCCTCAATATCAGCAGCGATATTGGTCGATCGACCAACCTCCTCAGTCGATCGACTGGTATGCACAGTTCCAGAAGCTCCTGGAACCCGTAATTCAGTCGATCGACTAGGTATATCAGTCGATCGACTGATTTTCCTGGCAGACGTCTTTTTCTTTGAATTGTTCGTTGAAGTTTTCTCTTGGCTTGTTTCTGGCTCATCTTTCTCGATAGCATCCTCAACCATGGCAGGACCATCAAGAGTGGACCCGCTCCTCAAGGTGATGGCATTTAGGGTCTCCTTTTGTTCGGGTTGAGTGGGTAAGTGTCCGGGAGCTCGAGTGTTGCTTTTACTAGCCAGTTGAGCAATTTGGCTCTCAAGTAACTTCATCCCGGCCTCTCTTGCTTGGGACTCCTTTAGCAACAGATTCTTAAGCTCGGAGAACTCAGAGTTTTGTGATTGTTGCTGCTGCGGCACATAAGGAGGCTTCTGGTATTGCTGTTGCTTTTGATGAGGCGGCACATATGGTTGTTGCTGCTGCGGGTGTTGGGTTGGATTTTGAAAATTTTGGCGCCTCCAACTCAAGTTCGGATGCGGTGGCTCGTAGTAGGTGTTTGTCTGCCTATAGTGTTGAAAGGCAGCACAAGATTCAAATGGGCTAGGGCAATTTTTCGAGACATGGCCCTCAACTCCACACCTTTCACAGACGAAGGGACCGTCTGACACGGCATTAACTTGGTATATCCCACCTTTAGAAGCTCCCCCTAGCTCATACTTGTCAAATCTTGCGGTGAGAGCCTCGAGCGCAGAAACAGAAGAGGATTCAGCAGCTCTCCTCTGGTTTCCCCTCGAATTTCCATACTCGGCCTTGTGGGTAGCTAGATCGTCAATGATCTTCCACCCTTTGGTTGCTCCCAAATTTTCAGCAAATCTCCCGTTGGCTGCAGCATCCAAAATGGCCCTCTGATCATCGTACAACCCATTGTAGAAATGGTTGCACAAACTCCACTTTTCGAACCCATGATGCGGTATGGTTCGCACCAACTTCTTGAATCGGACCCATGCCTCGTGGAAATTCTCATCTGGCCCTTGTTTAAAGCCCGTGATTTGAGCTCTAATAGCGATCGTCCTCGAAGCAGAAAAGTACTTCTTGTAGAACGCTAATGCCAAAGTATTCCAATCAGTGATCTCCTGAGCGGCTCGGTCCAAATCTCTATACCATTCCCTTGCAGCATCACGAAGGGAGAAGATGAACATGGTCTCTTTGATTTGATCCTGGGTTACGCCAGCTGGTGGGGGAATGGAGCAACAGTAGTCGATAAAAGTCTCCATATGTCTTGCTGCATCTTCATTTGCAGCTCCACCAAACTGATTTCTCTCGACCATGGTAATGTAGGCAGGCTTTGGTTCGAATTTCCTTGCATCTCCTGGTAATTCGAACCCCTTATATAGGTTGTCGGCTGTCGGCTCAGAAAAACTAGCTATACTTGCTTCCTCGGCCATGACTGGAATTTCCGGAGAAGTAACTGTCTCGGCTGAAGAAGTGGAAACGGGTGAAGACTGTGGGTCTTCTTCGAACAGTTCGTTCTCGTGATAGCTTGACAGAGTACTCAGCTCTTCCTCTGTCGGTAATATTCTTCGTGTTCGCCTCGACTCGCGCAAGGATCTCTCAATCTCAGGGTTCAATGGTACTAATTCTCCACCCTGTGACCTGCGCATAAGATGAAACTACAACAAGAATATAAGAAAAGTTTAAGGAACAAAAGTCCCTTAAACTGAGAAAGACTAAAAATAAAAACAACTAAAATTAGGACTATTGCCTCCCCGGCAACGGCGCCAAAATTTGATACCCGTCGCTGTGAGTACCAAAGATAAAATTTATAATCTCCTATTAAGACTAACCTAGGCTAGTGGTAACAGGGTCGAACCACAAGGATGCAGTTGTAAATTCTAGTTGTTCTATGATCAGTCCGAGGTAACTATTATGGGGGTTGATTTGAATTGGTCTATAACTAATAACAATAAGAAGAAAATAAACTAAAGATATGATTTAAACAGATAAAAGAAAGGCACTAGGATGGTCGGGTCATTATAGCTTCGGCGGCAGCAAACTAAGTCGGTCTGAATTAAACACAGGTAAGGCGGGAAATAAGAGGTCCTCTCGGTCCACTCCTAACAAATAGCATCTCTCGATCTCGCTATAGGTCCCTAATGTCACTAATACTAACTTTCGTCCTGAAAAGTGACTAATGGTCTAAACTATACCTATCTTTCGATCTTAGCACAGTTTAGTCGAATTAATTGAGGGTCAAATAACTTTCCCTATCTTTCGATCTAATGGGTCAGTCACAAAATAGGTATCTAACTAGTCGCATGCATTCGATTTGTTAAATACAAGATTAAAGACAATTAAAACGAGGGATAACCTTACAAGGTCAGTCGATCGACCAACAAGGTCGATCGATCGATCGACACGCTGGTTCAGCCGTGTCTAATCTAGTGCCGCCTATGCCATAAATCGCCTACATCCTAGCACTAAAGATTTAGCTACTCATGCTAAAGATGAAGACAACAATGAAACTAATAACAACTACTGAATTCATGCTTTAAAATAAATAACAACGATGATAAAACGATAATTGGCTTTGGGGCACTTAACTATCAAACCTATACTAACAATAAAAGCAAAATAATAAACTCAATACTGGGGCAGAAGAAATACCGAGATTCAAGAGGAAAGATTAAGAACAATGGCAGAATTTCCAATGCTAAAGTTGATAACCCAATACGCTAACTCGGAAAATAAGCTAAATTATTGTGATGTGAAACTTAATGTATTCTCTGATATATTATTCGATACCAAAACTAGATGCTGGTGTTACGTTATATAGCAATCAACGCAACAACTTATTTCTAAAACCTAAACTTCACGGGCTTTCTAAATCTCGTCTGAAATCGAAATCTGGTCGATCGACTGAAGATGCTGGTCGATCGACTGCTCCTCAGCAACAGTAGCTTCTGGAAACCGAGCCTTGGTCGATCGACTGACTAGGTTGGTCGGTCGACTGGCTAAGCTGCTACTTGACTTCTTTTAACTCGTGGACTTGTCTTTCGGGCCTTGGATCGCGCACCAAGCTCGTTCCTTAAGTGAATCCTTTACGTCATTTGCAATGCAGGTTACTCGGGGGCGGATTTGGCTTGATTTCCCGTCGAATTCTTCACATTTCTGCAATAAAGTACAAAAGCACGAAAGTAGAGGAAAATAGAGGAATAGGGGCATATATAGCACTTTTGAGCTCTGAAATGCGTGTAAAAAGAGATGTAAAACATCATATAAATGACACGCATCAGTGAGCTTCATCAAGGATCTTCTTCCTCAACTCGGTTACTCTCGGAACATACATCGTACCTTGGTAACGAAGGTATCCATCACTATCCACCACACAATCCTTAGCTTGCCCAAGTTGGATTTTTGCTTGAATGGACTTGAAAGTAGCATCCTCAGGTAGGCAAGTACGGATCTCACGGTAAAAGTCGGGTTCTGCACTCAAGGCACTGAGATAGTCAAAGCCCTTCCCAACAAGGCTTATCCCTAACTTTTGAAATTCCATGGTAAGTTCATCAGGTAACACACGGATAGTGCTCAAAGAGTGACTAGTCTTCCTACTCAAAGCATCGGCCACCACATTTGCTTTCCCTTCATGATAAATCAACTCGGCATCATAATCATTCACCAACTCTAGCCATCTTCTTTGCCTCATATTCAATTCTTTCTGGGTAAAGATACACCTCAAACTCTTATTATCGGTATAAATGCGGCAATGAACTCCAATAAGGTAATGCCTCCATGTCTTCAAGGCATGTACCACGGCGGTTAATTCAAGATCATGTGTCGGATAGTTCACCTCGTGAACCCTCAGTTGTCGAGAAGCATAAGCAATAACCCTTCGGTTTTTCATCAAGACACAACCTAGGCCATGCTTTGAAGCATCGCAATAAACATCGTAGTCCACACCATCCTCAGGTAAGGTCAACACCGGAGCGGTAGTCAACCTAGTCTTCAACTCTAAGAAGGCATTCTCACACTCATCGGTCCACACATACTTAGACTCCTTCTTCAACAATTGAGTCATCAAGTTGAACTCTCAACTCCTTCAATTCGGAAGGTGCCATACGATAAGGAGCTTTAGCAATAGGACCGGTTCCGGGAACTAGGTCAATAGAAAATTCAACATCTCTTTCAGGAGGAATCCCGGGTAATTCATCGGTAAATACATCCAGAAATTCACAAACAATGGGAACATCCTTCAAGGGAGGAAGAGAAGGAGAATTAGAAGTAGTCACTACACATAGGAATGCTTGATGACCCTTCTTCAAAGCATTCACCATCTTCATAGCTACGATCAACTTCACACCTGTTTGCTTTCTAACCCCTTGATAAGATACGCGAGTACCCAAAGGGCTTTTAAGAACAATCTTTTGATCTCGACATTCAAATCGAGCATGATAAGTAGATAGCCAATCCATGCCAAAAATAACATCAAACTCCACAAGTGGAAATCGAAGGAGATTAGCCGGGAAAATAGATTCCTCTATCGATATAGGGACATCCGAATAAAAATAAGAACAAGAAAAGATGTCGCCGGAGGGTAAAGATATTGATGTACTATCTCCAAGTGAAGGTTCAAGAGGTAACTTGTCGGCGAATTTCATCGATATAAATGACAAAGAAGCACCGGTATCAAATAAAACCAAACAAGGGACATCAAATATTGAGAACGTACCAGTGACTATGTCTGGGTGTGCCTCAGCCTCAGCACGGCTCATCACAAAGATGCGACCTCTCGGCCTCTTAGGAACAGCAGGAGTAGTAGTAGTAGTGTTCCTCTCAGGACACTCATTAGCCTTGTGTCCAGGCTTGTTGCAGGAGAAACACACAAATTGCTTATCAAAGCAACTAATTCCGGGATGCAAAGGCTTCTTACAATTATAGCACATACGACGCTTAGGATTTTTGTCGTTGCTAGGAGATAGAACACGAGCACCTTGATTTGCTTGTCCACTCGGAACAAACCTCTTCTTGTTAGGATAAGAGGGGGAAGAAGTAGGCACAAAGGGTCTAGAAGGAGCAACATAAGGCCTAGAAGTGGAGTAGAGTGGCCTCTTGCCAAGGGAAGTACGAGAAGCACGAGCCTCTTCATCAACAGCCCGAATAGAGCTCTCGGCCCATAATGCATCATCATAGATTGAGACAAAGGAAGTAGAATCCCTACGGATCAAGCTCTTAAGCTTTAGAGTAAGCTTGTCAAGGTAAAAGAAAGCCTTTTCTTCTTCATTTTTGACAAGTCTAGAAGCATAGTGAGCAAGTTCATTGAACTTGTCGGTAAAGGCTTGGACAGAAAGACTTCCTTGCTTCAAATTCATAAACTCTTTAAGCCTTTGTTGTTTCAGCTCTTTTGGATAGAACCTTGTCTCAACTAGATCCTTAAAGCGATCCCAACCAAAACCAGGCTCAAGAGTGGAAGTAGGACTAGTCATGGTCCACCATCTATCAGCTTCTTTCACAAGGAAGTGAGAAGCCAATTTCACCTTGTCCTCTTCACGAACATCATACAAGACAAATCTCTTCTCCAATTCCCGAAACCATTCGGTGAGTGCCACCGGGTCTACGTCACCATCATAAGTTTGAGTCTTGTTTCGAGTCAATTTACTTGCCACCCAAGTGTAAGAATCGAGTCTATCACCTTCTGGAAACTGAGGAGGGGGAGGAGGAGCTTGTTGGTTTTGCTGATTCTGAAGAATCTGAGTAAGAGCTTGCAAGATTGCATTATCTACGGATCTTGGAGGAGCCATCTTGCAAAAGAGAACATTGGTTAGCACCTAACAAATAACAATCACAAAGAGACTACAACATAAGGTCCTATGTCTACCCATCCTACCCATCTCTCAAGTTTATTATTTTAAGGTCAAGTTATTTATATTGGGGGTGCACAAACGTGCGTCGGGAGCAAATATGCTCTGATACCAACTGTGACACCCTCATTCATTCCGGAAAAGTAAACACGTAATTCTAGAATAAAACTGCATGGACATGTTTGTAATAGGTTCATTTGGGTAAAAACCTGTAATTTTTAAAACCTTAACCTGTTATAAAGATATCCAAATTGAAAGGTGTCAAAACATACAAGGTCTAAATAGAAGTTTCATAACATAACCATCGCTAAAGTCGCGAATACCAAAGTTATACAACCAAATGTAAAGAGGGAGACATATGCCCCTAAAATGTATGTGACATAAGAACTCGTATAAGAGTCTCTACAAATAAAACCAAATCTAAGTAAGTCCCAAGGTTACTTTGCTCGCTAGCTCGTCCATGAACCCCATATAAGCATCACCATACCTGCCGATCGCATTTTATACAAATACGAAAGCCACAGTCAGTGGGGAGTAACTCCGAGTTCTCCCAGCCACGAAATGTCATAATTAATATAACATGTAAACATAAGAATATGAATATGAATAACACATAGCCTTAGCATATAGATGCTAGACAATCGTGCTTATCATGTGAACAACAATATAACAACAGATAGTCCTAGCATGTGAATACTAGACCGACTCATACTACACTATCATGTGAATCACATAACATCCAGGAATCCAAACTCTATCAACCATAGCCGGCTTGCATCTCACCTTCTATGATTCATAGAATCATCAACAAGAAAGGACAATATATCTAGAGACATGCATAAGTTCCTAATATAGTCAATAGTCACTCTGTAACTCGAGTCTATACCACGAGGTAAGGTAAACACCCTAGTCCTAAACCTGCGCAGACCTAGCGACATGCGGAAAACTACCGCATCCAAGACCCATGATAACAACACATGAGTACCCCTAAGGAGTCCACCAAAGGGTTGGCTAGTACTTAAGCTGACTACATACTTCTAAGAGTACGTCAGGAAGTCATACCCTAACTTGGATATAAACCCACCAAACTAAAACACAAAGGCTATTAAGCGGTGAACATACACTCGTCAAAGACTATAAGGGCCTATCTATGACGATGGTCTAAGATACCAACACCCCACAAGACAAGTAGGACACCCACTTAACCATAAGAGGGGCAAAGAGTCCAAACTGGCAACATAAATACTTATTCTCAAATCAAGGACTCTAGGATAACATCCTTCCTTGTGAAAGACTACAAAAATGTAAATTCAGCTGACAATCCAACAATATCCACAATCTCATTAGTAATCCAAAACTCGGCGAACCGTTAATCTCATAATTCATGAGAACGAGCTAAAATGGCAACAAGGCAAGAAGACTCAAGTATAAGGCAACCAATTCATCCAACAACCAAAATATGAAAAGACAATCATACTCAAAGACAAGTCCTCGACCCTAGTTCCGCGACGGGTCATCGGTCAAATCGAGGCTGACCGGTTTAAACCTAGCTTGACCAAACTCATTTCGTCAAATTGGTCCAGCTCAGAGTCTTGGCCCATTTTGGCCCACATCACGGAATTTACCACAATTTCATACTCTTGCCATTTTTAATTTCTATCATGTGAAAACTATTGACATAGAGAAAATATGCCAACTTATTGTGGACAATGGGCCCACGGGGGCGCTTGGGAGAGAGAACAAGCGTTTGCATTTTGTGGAGTCGCCACCAAATTTTATGGGAAATTGGAACCGTTCGAATACCTCGTGCCATGTCAAGACACAAAGTAGAGACATGAACACCAAGCAATCGTTACCCTTATCATTCTATATCTAGAATGACTCTCGTGGATGCCAATAAACACGGATGTTCACAGAGATCTGGATAAGGGGTGAGGGTACGTATTAGGAAGCTCTTTTGATCGAACACCTAATCCCGCCCGCCTCGATAGCGGCCTCTACTAATGATTAGGGACATCATCTATACTCGATATATCGTAGATTATATGCATACAATGCAACATCCGAGTTTTAGTCCTAACATGTGAGAATTAGCCTAAGTCGGTGAACAATTAATTTAGGATACAATTAATGTCGAAGTAGGATTTAATGCTCAATTACATGTGAAGGCATACAAATGATACAAGAAATATGATAAATACAATGAAATGAAATTATAAAGAAAATTACAATAATTACATCGGGTTTCATTGATTTATGTCGAAAATACCCTTAAAACGGATAATTTGGAAAAAGAATAAAAGAAAGGATTAACGAACATGAATTAGGCGATAATACGAGTAATAGTTAATTATACGTAAACTAATTAAACTAGGTCAAGCAACAACGGAGTTCATAGACAGAAATCATCCTGGAACAGGCGCAGCAGGACTGCGCCCTTTGAAAGAGGCGCAGCAGTTGCTGCGTCTGTTCCAAGGGTGAGTTCTGGCTGTGAAGCCGGAACTGCAAATCGTTAATATTAATTGATGATTTTAAGGATTAATTATGATATTTACTCGGATGAAAATGATTAGCAGATTATTTACATATGATTAACGGTCATAAAAGCGATAAACATGGATGAGACGGAATTAAGACGGATTAATTACGCGAATGCACGATTGATTAATGACAAGGGTGAACAAAATAGGCTAAATATGACGAATTAACGACAAATTAATGACGAATACGACAAAAGACAGATGAAAATATATCAATGATCGAATTCCAGAAACCCGATATGAACAAATCGAATCTCTACAACCCGGATTGAGTTTAATGACGTAAACCCGCAAATATGAGATTATGAGGGATTTCAGTCGGATTTAATGATGAATTAAACGTGTTAATGAATAATGAATATACATGTGAAATTAATAAGCTATTGTATCGAAGAATTAAAGAAAACAACGAAACAAATAAAAGTTTGACGAATTACAGAGGACGAAGGAAGAAGAAAAGAAGGAGGAACTGCGGCAGCCTCACGAAAAGGTGCAGCAGGAACTGCGCTCCTTCGAAGAGGCGCAGCAGTTGCTGCGTCCTTTCTCGACGGTTTGTCTTCTGGAAATCCGTAAAAAGGGTTTTAAAGCACGGTTTTAGAAATCGGTTTTAAGAGATGTTTTCGACATAAACCTTACATTAATGATACAAAAAGTAAATAACAATAATAAAAGAGAGATTTACACCCTCAGACTTACATGTTTGACGAAACGAGATGAACTAAGTTTATGTTTTAGTGATGCTCGACGCGAATGTAACGAAAGTGCCCTCGTAAGAGGAAAACGATTAGATTAATTAAGTTGATTGATTGTGGAGTTGGTCAAATTGGTCGGTCATGCAAACGAGGCTGGTACTCAGAAAGATCCGAGCTTACGTGGTCGAATGTTCAAGCACGTAGACGCCAAAAAGTAAGAACAAAGGTCTAGAATGCAAAGGGAGAAGAGAAGGGCGGACACTCGCGTGAGAAATATGAGGAGCGAAGGCTCCTATTTATACTAATCACGTGAAGGAATAGGGTTTTCGGAGAGACTTTGGAAGTGATGTAACACCCCCATACTCCAAGTGCCTTACCAGGACCACTCGGGTATGAAGACATCACCATCTCGGTCGCCCGAGGTATGATAATCAAATAGACAAAACAGAAACAACGTTTATTATAAATAGTTTAATGAATAAATACAATCCTCAAAACCAAACCAAAGTACGATACAAGATTCTCAAATGACTGTTCTAACTGAAATGTAAAATAAACTAAGGCTACAGCGGAAGACTCCTATCGTCATGTCGTGGCATCCCGGCTATCCCAAAGACTCATCTCAATACTGCTCAATATCTGCTCACCATCCCCGAATGGATCACCGCAGGTTTACAAAACAACACCGGGGTCAGTACTAATCACACAATCAATATAGATAACAATAATAAGATACACAGACAGCTGAACTGTCACACACACACACACGAGCGTTCCCTCCCGTGGGGGACCGCAGCCGTTCCCACCTAAGCCCCGCTCATCGTACGAGCGATAACCCTGTCCCATTAATGTGCACATCCCCTCCCGTGGCGGGTTCCACGAAGGGCGAAACTAGGGCGTGAAGTCACTCCCGCAAGTGACCCCACTCAGCCGAGAACGCATCTCGAGAACCATAGACAACCAATCACCATCACAATCACAATCACAATCATCATATCAAACAACTAATTACAAGACATCACCAATATCCCATTATGGGACTAATGCGAGTAGGAAATCCTACCCGGAAAGCACAACAAGCGAGACGGTATCTACAATTTGTATCAAAACGCCTCTTCTACGAATCCTCCTCCTATCATATAGCACATAAAGACTACACATCACAAACTACTCATAAAAACCCCCCAAACCCTAAATTAGGGTTTAACCAAACTTAGCAAAACATTATAAAAACTATATTAAAAGCTTACCCTCGACGCAAGGAATCCAATGACACGAAAAACAACAAGAACCGACCGTCTGAACTCCGGGAATTGCTAAGAATGCGATTAGGAAGATGAAGTGGCTGCTTTCTCTCTTAAACAGGGTTTTAGGTTTTGTAAAAGTGAATTAATACAATGACGAATATGTTTAAATACCTTAATCGCATAATTAACAAAACCCGAGAAAACTCCCCGTAAAACCGGACACTCGATCGACTACCCAAGGTACTCGATCGAGTAGTACTACTCGATCGAGTACCCTGACTACTCGATCGAGTACCCAACAGTCGAAACTATTTTATTTCGCAACTTGCCCATACTCGACAGAGTAAGGGCTACTCGATAGAGTACCCCAAGACATGCAAATACGGAGTATTACAGTCTTCCCTCCTTAAAAGGAACTTCGTCCCCGAAGTTCAAACCACTACTAAACAAAGGTACTCCCATAAGCCTCCCGACTCGAAGGTCAAACAAAACACCACGTAAAACATGATACTAACCCCAACTTATCCCGACAAACATACCGACACAACATATAAAAGGGTGTATAAAACTCTTAAAAACTCTCGCGATCATCTCCTACCCCCCTAAAAGAAACAAGGTTACGTCCCCGTAACCATACATACCTGATCAAAAAGGAAAGGGTAACGCTCTTTCATGATATCCTCTGCCTCCCATGTAGCTTCCTCAGTCTCGTGGTTAGACCAAAGGATCTTAAGCAAAACTGTCTCACCACTCCTAGTCTTTCTAACCTTTCGGTCTAGAATCTGCTTAGGCACCTCAAGGTATGATAAAGACTCATCCAGCTCTAAGCTCTCTGCCTCCAACACATGTGACGGGTCACTCACATACTTCCGTAGCTGCGATACATGAAACACATTATGCACTCTCTCTAACGCAGCTGGTAAAGCCAGACGATAAGCAACTTCCCTAACTCGCTCTAAGATCTCATAAGGCCCTATAAACTTCTGACTTAGCTTGCCTTTCTTCCCAAATCTCATAACCCCACGCATCGGAGACACTTTCAGAAGAACCTTGTCCCCAACTTGAAACTCTATGTTCCGACGATGTAGATCTGCATAACTCTTCTGTCGATCCTGGGCTGCTCTCATCCGTTCCCTGATCATCTTAATCTGTTCCACCATCTCATGCACCATCTCTGGTCCTAAAACCACTGCCTCGGCACTATCGTCCCAACAGATTGGACTCCTACATCTCCTCCCATACAAAGCCTCAAACGGTGCCATACCTATCTTTGGTGTGATAGCATTTGTTGTTGTAAGAAAATTCTATCAAGTCCAACCTCTGCTCCAGCCTACCACCAAAATCCATCACACAAGCTCGCAACATATCCTCAAGAGTCTTGATTGTTCTCTCTCGATCGCCCATCCGTCGCAGGATGAAATCTTGTACTCATCTTCAAAGTCTGTTCCCAACGATTCCGCAACTCCTTCCAAAACCTCGATATAAACCTCGCATCTCTGTCGGACACTATGTCCTTAGGGACTCCATGTAACTTAAGACGTTCTTTCGATAGGCCATAGCCAATTGTGCCTTAGTCCATGTATCTTTCATTGGAACAAAGTGAGCTGACTTGGTCAGACGATCCACTATCACCCAAATCATGTTGTTACCTTGTTGACTCTTCGGCAAACCCACAATGAAATCCATGGAAATGGATTCCCACTTCCACTCAGGCACCTCTAAAGACTGAATCTTACCTTGTGGTCTTCTTTGTTCCCCTTTAACTCTTTGGCATGTCAAACAACGGGACACAAACTCAGCTGTCTCTTTCTTCATCCCAGGCCACCAAAACGTTTTCTTCAAATCCTTGTATAGCTTGTCTCCACCTGGATGAACTGAATATGGTGTGCAATGTGCCTCTGTCATGATCGTCTTTTTCAACTCCTCATCATTAGGAACACACCACCTACCATCAAACCTCAAACTACCATCTGTATGAATAGAAAACCGGGACACTGTCCCTTTCTCTACTCCAGCTCTCCACTCCACTATCTTAGGATCCAAAGCCTGCTTATCCCGAATGTCATCATAAAACTCCATATGTACTGTCATATCACCCATAGCATCTCCTTTCTGCATCATATGAATCCCAAAGCTTGCTACCTCATCCCTCAGCCTCATCAAAGATAGAGCTATACACAGGGAATGTACACTCTTTCTACTCAAAGCATCAGCAACAACATTGGCCTTCCCTTCATGGTAGATGATCTCCATGTCGTAATCGCCAATCAACTCCATCCACCTCCTCTGTCTCATGTTCAACTCCTTCTGCGTGAAGATGTACTTGAGACTCTTGTGATCAGAAAATACCTTAAAGATTGCTCCATAAAGGTAATGTCTCCAAATCTTGAGAGCAAACACCACTGCACCCAACTCCAGATCATGAGTGGGGTAGTTCTCCTCATAAGGCTTCAACTGCCTAGAAGCATAGGCAATCACTTTACCATTCTGCATCAACACACATCCCAACCCATTCTTCGAGGCATCTGTATAAACCTCGAAATTCTCGCTCCCTTCAGTAATGCTAGGACAGGAGCTGTGGTCAAACGCTCCTTTAATGTTTGGAATGCCGTCTCACAACTCTCATCCCAACGAAACCTGTTCTCTTTCCTCATCAACGCTGTCATCGGTCTAGCTATCTTGGAGAAATCTTTCACGAACCGTCTGTAGTATCCAGCTAAACCCAAGAAACTTCTAACCTCAGCGACATTCTTCGGTGCTTCCCACTTTGTCACTGCCTCAATCTTCGCCGGATCCACAGCTACCCCATCCTTAGAGATTACATGCCCCAGAAAAGAAACTTTCTCTAACCAGAACTCACACTTAGACAGCTTAGCATACAACTCATGATCCCTCAAAGTCTGCAACACGATCCTCAGATGCTCCTCATGCTCTTCCTTAGTTTTAGAGTAGACCAAGATATCATCGATAAACACCACTACAAACTGGTCCAAGAACTGTCTGAAGATCCTATTCATCAAATCCATAAACACTGCCGGCGCATTAGACAACCCAAACGGCATCACCACGTACTCATAATGGCCATACCTTGACGTGAAAGCTGTCTTTGGTATGTCCACCTCTCTAATCTTCACCTGATGGTACCCCGACCTCAAATCAATCTTAGAAAAGACTGTTGCACCGCTCAGCTGATCAAACAGGTCATCTATCCTTGGCAAAGGATACTTGTTCTTTATCGTCACACGGTTCGGCTCCTGTAATCTATGTGACCTCAAGCTCCCATCTTTCTTCTTCACGAAAAGAACTGGTGCTCCCCAAGGCGATACACTTGGTCTAATGTATCCCTTCTCTATCAAATCATCCAACTGCTTCCTAAGTTCCTCCATCTCCTTAGGACCCATACGGTACGGTGCCTTAGAGATTGGCCCCGTCCCTGGCTTCAACTCAACGGTGAAATCTATCTCCCTCTTCGGTGGCAACCCCGGAATCTCCTCTGGAAAAACATCTGCAAACTCTCCCACCACTGGTATCTCATCAACTGCCGGGCTCTCTATCCGGTCATCTCACACATGGCACAAAATCAGAGGACATCCCTTCCTCAGATACGACTTCAAGGTGACAGCTGCAATCAACTTGACTTTGGGTTTGACTAGAAACCCACGGTAAGACACACTAACACCCTTTGGACCTCTTAAGGACACTTTCTTTTGATGACAGTCTATCTTAGCTTTATACTTTCCTAACCAATCCATCCCAACTATCATCTCAAAACCATTAAAAGGAAACTCTAGCAAGTCTACAGGAAAATCGACTTGCCCAACTATCAAAGATACATCTCTAAACAACCTCCCGCACGATACAGACTCACCCGACGGTATGAAAACTTGCTCACTCACAGACTCATATACTCTCAAACCCAACTGTTTTACATGACTCGAAGACACAAACGACTGAGAAGCCCCCGAATCAAACAAAACAAACGTAGGAATACCATTAACAAGGAATGTACCGGTGATAACGTGCGCATCTTCCTCAGTTGCCTTCTTCTCCATCATGAATAACTTGCCATCGGTCTTCCGCCCACCTCCTGGACAAGATCGGGCGATGCGGTCGGCTTAGCACCCGACCCTTGATTGTTGTTGTTGTTCGTCGGTGTCTTCTGATAAGAATTACCGCCGTTGCGGTTGCCTCCACTGTAACTCGACTCCCCGGTTTGGCCATGATCCGGCCCGGTCGTTGCTCGCGAAGCTCGCAGTCTCCGGAAAGATCCGGTGCACTCGTGCACTCATGTCTCTTGTGGCCTACGCCACCACAACCAAAGCAGTCACTCCCCAACTATTACTCACACTCCCACGGCCACGCCCAAAGGAAGCCCAAAGACACTAAACCCGGACCCAGAAAATCCCTTAGGCGATTGTGGTTGCCTTTCTTGTGATTCGATTGGCCACCACCCTCGCTCTCAGACTTCCTCTTCTCACCACCTAACCTCTCCTGAGCCATCTCCACCAACCTCTCAGCTCTTCCAGCCCTCTCATAAGCTTCCTTAACATCGGTAAGGATCTCCACGGGTAACTTATCCATAATCGTGGTAGTCAACCCTCTCTCAAACCTCAATACCAGGTTCTCCTCACTCAAACCCATATCCTCAGCATACCTGGACTTCTCATTGAACTGTCTGTAGTACTCAGCTACCGACATCTCAGCGGTCATCTTAAACTTATCAAACTCCTCCCTCAACTTACTCCTCACATGCTCCGGTACAAACTCCTTCCTCTCAGCCCTACGAAACTCCTCCCAAGGGATAGCAGGTAAGCCTTGGTTGGTGTATATCTCCTTAGCACTCACCTTCACTGAATCCCACCACTTGCCTGCTGCCTCCCTCAGATAGAACGCAGCCTGTTCCACTCTCATCTCATCAGGGCAATAAACCAAGTCTAAGATGTTCTCCATCTCCCTCAGCCAACTATCCAGCAGATTAGGCTCCCCAACTCCCTTGTATTCCTTCGGGTTAAACCTCGCAATGTAAAGGCTGATTTTCGAATGATCAACCTCTTTCTCCTTACTCTTATCCTTGTCCTCATTCACTCTCTTCAGGGTCTCAGTAAGAGCATCCTGGTGCTCTAACATCTTAACGATGTCATCCGTGGTCATGAGCTCAGCTCTCGCATACAAAGCAGTTCTCTTGGGCGGCATCTTGAAGCTATATAAGAAAGGGGTAAACATAAACACACGTACTAAACTTCAAAACACGAAAAGACGATGCCCAGAACCCACTCGATCGAGTTCCCAAACACACTTGATCGAGTAACGGGCTACTCGATCGAGTGCCCCACGTACTCGATCGAGTACCCAAACTCCAGAACCAAACAGACCTTCTGATCTCTTACACACTCGATCGAGTATCTAGGCTACTCGATCGAGTGATTTTCTACTCGATCGAGTACCCCTAGTTACTCGATCGAGTGCCCCAAAACTCGATTCTGGACTCAAAATCGCCAAAAACCCACCCGATCGAGTCAGTCTCACTCGATCGAGTACCACTAATACGTAAGAGCTACCCGCCTATTACGTCATATACCAACATGCTAACTTTATAAATCACATTATATCATAACAATCATGCTATTAATTGCCACGTTGTAAAACATTCCATCATGCTATCATTTCATCCACAATGTCTATATATATAACATCACTTTTCTTTCATCTCATTAACTTCCAATTCGAACATCCAACAATCAACACATTCCATCACATTTGTACACAAGTTAACCAAACACACATACGACGAACACTTTCCCCATGTGACCGGTTCAAAGTTGTAGGGCGACCCCCGCGACTTTAGGACGTCTCCCAAGCCTTTGCACTAGCTCCTACAACTTTTACCCCGGGTTCATTTTAATTGACTCCCTATGTTCATTAAGTTCATTTGTTACAGGTTTCAGGATCGTCGCTCTGATACCATTTGTAACACCCCCATACTCCAAGTGCCTTACCAGGACCACTCGGGTATGAAGACATCACCATCTCGGCCGCCCGAGGTATGATAATCAAATAGACAAAACAGAAACAACGTTTATTATAAATAGTTTAATGAATAAATACAATCCTCAAAACCAAACCAAAGTACGATACAAGATTCTCAAATGACTGTTCTAACTGAAATGTAAAATAAACTAAGGCTACAGCGGAAGACTCCTATCGTCATGTCGTGGCATCCCAGCTATCCCAGTACTCATCTCAATACCTGCTCAATATCTGCTCACCATCCCCGAATGGATCACCGCAGGTTTACAAAACAACACCGGGGTCAGTACTAATCACACAATCAATATAGATAACAATAATAAGATACACAGACAGCTGAACTGTCACACATACACACACACACCAACTCCCATCATTTCAAAACTGACTGTCCACTGGACCAGCCCTGCCAGTGGGGGACCGCAGCCTTTCCCTCCTAAGCCCCGCTCATCGTACGAGCGATAACCCTGTCCCATTAATGTGCACATCCCCTCCCGTGGCGGGTTCCACGAAGGGCGAAACTAGGCGTGAAGTTACTCCCGCAAGTGACCCCACTCAGCCGAGAACGCATCTCGAGAACCATAGACAACCAATCACCATCACAATCACAATCACAATCATCATATCAAACAACTAATTACAGCACATCACCAATATCCCATTATGGGACTAATGCGAGTAGGAAATCCTACCTGGAAAGCACAACAAGCAGACGGTATCTACAGCTGTATCAAAACGCCTCTTCTACGAATCCTCCTCCTATCATATAGCACATAAAGACTACACATCACAAACTACTCATAAAAACCCCCCAAACCCTAAATTAGGGTTTAACCAAACTTAGCAAAACATTATAAAAACTATATTAAAAGCTTACCCTCGACGCAAGGAATCCAATGACACGAAAAACAACAAGAACCGACCGTCTGAACTCCGGGAATTGCTAAGAATGCGATTAGGAAGATGAAGTGGCTGCTTTCTCTCTTAAACAGGGTTTTAGGTTTTGTAAAAGTGAATTAAAACAATGACGAATATGTTTAAATACCTTAATCGCATAATTAACAAAACCCGAGAAAACTCCCCGTAAAACCGGACACTCGATCGAGTACCCAAGGTACTCGATCGAGTACCCCCTTACTCGATCGAGTACCCCAGCTACTCGATCGAGTACCCAACAGGTCAGAAACTATTTTATTTCGCAACTTGCCCATACTCGACAGAGTAAGGGCTACTCGATAGAGTACCCCAAGACATGCAAATACGGAGTATTATAAGTGAATCTCGGAAAGATATGAAAAAGATACGAAAAATACGCAGAAAAGGACCTGGGAAGAGGCGCAGCAGTCACTGCGTCTCTTGGAAGAGGCGCAGCACCTGCTGCGTCTGTTCCCAAGTGGTTTCCTCCTGCGGAAGAAAGATTTCCGTGTTTAAGTTATGGAATAACGGATAAATTTGGTTTTCCTTAATATTTTGTATGAATATTACGGAAAATTGTTTACCAAAGAATAAAGATTGTGAAATATTTTATAAAATATGGAATAGAAATATCCGGAACATTCCAGAACATTCTGACTCGGGATTTAACGGTTATCAGAAAATAAAGACGGTTTTAGGCCCGGACTCCAAATGTACTCTAATTACTGTCAAAACGACCGTATCGGCACGTAGATGACAACTAAGAGGTAGACATTAGTGTTTCAGCAATCACTTGACGATAAAGTTACGAACTGTCACAAATCGTTCCGCGTACCAAACATGCGGCCCAATCATCACCGGGTGGTTTGCGAGAGGGGCAGAAATGAGGTATCTACAGAGCCCCCACTTTGACTGAGGCTTGGACAAGGCGAAAGTCAAAGTATAGCCATCAGGTCAATCGAAGATTACAACCTGACGACTATGGCGACGCGAGGCGGCTCAAGGGGTCTGAATTAAGGACCTGTCGTCGGGAACATTTTAGAGTCTGTCGACTATCGGGGAGGGTCGTTTAAAGTCCATTAGACTACGTAAGGAGGCTCGCCAGCCATAAGAAGAGATCATATCTGAGACTTCTGGGCGAAACGGGACTGAAGACGCTTCGGCAAAACTCTTGGGTCTGAAGATAACTTGGTGTCTGCAGGATTATAAGGAAATAATGAGGAGAGACAGCAGGACACAGTCTGGAACTGCTGGGAGAAATCTGTTCGTGTTCATCTTCAAACAAACTTCGGAAGAATTCATGGTCGATGTTGATCTCCATGTCTCGAGAGGAAGTGACTGTCGGTCGTGAACTCTCGTTGGGGAACATAATCGGGAACTTATCTCCATGTCTCGAGAGGGAAAGTCTATCCGCTTACTCTCGCTGGGAATATAACGAAGGCGTGTCGAAACACCTGTGAAGAAATACCTGCTCATTATGACAAGAAAGGTCTTGGAAGCGATAAATAACGTGTAATAGTCTGCTGTCGGCTTAGAAATACGGGTCTGAACGAAGAATGATCGTCAAACGGACCAAAAAGATAAAGTGGCATCGAGGAAGAGGCGCACCAAAGATGGGCCCACAAATAACGAACTCATAACGAATTTTTGAAAACTCGTATGGAGGGAACACCAGGAAGAGGCGCAGCAAGAGCTGCGTCTCTTGGAAGAGGCGCAGCGCCTGCTGCGTCTATTCCTGAGTGTGTCTTTTCTGCGTAAAAACGCGATAAACAGAGGGTTTGCAATTCATTTATTCGAAACATAAATCATCCCTTTCTCTCTCAAATCTTAACCATTTCCGCCAAAATTTGATCCAAAAGCTTGCATTCATCATGACTAATCGAGGTATGTATATCATTCTTGCATTAATCTTCTATATTTGCTCAATTGGGATCGAAAAAATTTGGGTTTTCAACCCAATTAATTCGAAAATTTGGGGCTTTTCCCCCAAATGGATTTGCCTTGTAAAATTGGTATTAGAAACGGATAATTGGTAATATAAGGAACATAACCATGTATTTGTTTCGAATTTTCGTTGAGTTTTGAGCATTTGAAATTGAGACGGTTTCGCAGCTAGACCGTAAATTGCTTCAAAAATACCCTTAGGATTGCCCATTTGCGATGAAACTTGATATTTGGGGTCCTTAGATGATGGGTAAAATTCCTACCATCTCGGAATTTTGGTTTGTGACGGCTTTTTCAGGACACTTTTCTAGGGCATAATCGTCGTTATAACGAAATGCTGCCGAAATTTCGACTCGAACCCATGACTAGACTTTAACTTAAGCTTGACTTGACCCTAATTACCACATGAGTGATCGGGTTTGTGAGAATATGGCCAAAGATGGCGAGAAAAGAGCGATTTCAGGGCTTCCGAAGGCTCGAAAATCCCTTAACTAAGGCTTGTCGTCACGTGACGCGGCCTAAACTTGCTTTAATGCTGCAGGTGATGAGGCTTCTACTTTTGGGAGAGCTCCCATGGAGATAGACACTACTGTTATCGAGGAGGCTTTGGAGCAGGCTTTCACCGCTGCGGTGATGGCTGCTGGGGACGATGTAGAGGCTTTTGAGGAGGAGGAGGCCCCGAGACGGGCCAACGTCGGGCGAGGAGGTCGTCAGCTGAGGGGAGCACCCGCGTGGGCTGAGACCTGGGACAGCAGGCACTTGCTTTAGGCTGCGGAGGGTCATCTGTCCTACAGGACGGTGAAGAGCTTGCTAATCTTGAATTCATTACTCACCGCTCACCTTCTTTCATTTCATTTGCTCATATTCCTTCCAACTTTCACTCAAAACTAAAGATAGCTTTTGTTTCAAATCACAATAGGAGGCCGAGAACATCAGGTCGTTCTCGGGTTACACGACAGCGATGGAGTGCTACGAGCGGCTGTCGGCGGAGGAGCGCGCCATGATCGAGCGTGGAGCGTTTGGTGCCTTGGTGCAGGCCTGGAGGGATATCGCGAAGAGGAAGTTGCGGGCTAACCTTAGCCTAGTCAGCGCTTTCTGGGACACGACTTCCACTTTTCACATGCCTTTTGGTGAGGTGGGAGTCACTCTGGAGGACTATGGCATGATTTCTGGTCTGCCGTGTGGGACTGAGGCTGTGGAGTGGCCGGAGACTGCCATGAGGGTGGACTCGGCTGAGGCTAGGAGGTTGATCGGCTGGAACTTGTCGTCGAAGGCTGTTACAGTGCCTGGTTTGGTGCCCAGTTTCTATGTCCGAGACTATTTTGCGGGAACGATCCCGGCGCAAGTGACGATTGACGGGAGGGAGACGGCTCCTCCTCCCTGTACAGCTGAGCAGAGGGCTCGTTTGTGGCTCTGGTGGTTTCTGTCTTCGATTTACCTCGGAGACAAGGGAGAGAGGCTGTCAACGAAGCTTCTTCCCTTTCTCTCTGACCTGAGCTCCCTAGGGCGTTGGGACTGGGTCACTGCTGATTTTGCGGTCCTCATCCGCTTTATGAGGGCCATGGTTCGTCCGGAGTTGATGGAGAAGGGGACTTCTCCTGGTGCTGTCGGCTCTGGACTACTGTTGGAGGTATGACCCTTCATTTAGACTAAAATCAATTATTTTCCTTTATCAAATTAGAAAAAAGATCGTCATTGACTATCTTGCTTCACAGGTGTGGGTGTACTCCTACTTTCCGAGTCTCTCGCCCAAGAGGACGGAGCCGTTGGAGAAGGCCTATCCCGTCGTGAGGGATTGGGTGATGTGTAGGACGAGGAGCAAGCGTTCCTCTCACGGCGTTTACAGGCGGGACGTGAACGCTCATCAGCTGGACAGCGTGAGCATCTTACTTATATTCATTTTGCTTCTACATTGCTTTTAATCGATCATAAGAATGATTCCTTGTTTGTCTTGTCCCAGTGGGTGCCCAGGCCTTGGGCGGAGTACGCTGGAGCGCCTCCTTTTGTGGCTGAGGTCCTTCGACCTAGGAGCTCGAGTCGGCTGCTGTTGACGACATCGATGGGTCCTGTGTGGTACTTGGGCGAGCGCTTGGCTCGTCAGTGCTCTCGGGATGTGTTGACGGTTCCCATCGATCCTCCTAGGACGATGTTTAGGGAGCCTTCTGAGGCTGAGAGGGAGGCTGACTCGGATGGCGTTTGTGGTGATGCCCTCCTTCTTCCTGGTGAGGACTACTCGGCGTTCCTCTACGGGAGGTTGGCGTACTGGCCGGTAGTGGTGAGCATCTTTACTCTCCTTTATTCTTGATTTTGAAATACAATAAAAGATCATCGATTAATGAGAAACATTTGACTTTGCACGAGGTTGAGGCGGCAGGCATCGAACCCCCAGAGTACCCTGAGACCCTTGAGTACACTGACGCGACCGGGAGGACGACGATCTCCGAGCTGCGTGACTTTGACATGGCGGTCACGGATGCTGGCCTGGACGACTGGCAGCATCTGATTCGGAGGGTGAGCCTCTAATTTGTGTGATCTTTGTGTAAGAACACATTTGGTTGAACGTATTCAATTTTTGAGAACTTCTTTTTGAAAATGCAGGTCGCGCCGTCTCGGTTTGTGGCGTTATGGAGGGTGGCCAACCGGCTGCGAGCTACTGCCGTCGAGGCACTTGTCGGCGGTCGAGGTCGTCAGGTATGAACCTTGTGTCTATTTCATTTTTAAATTTTGATTTCTCTTGTAATTGTTTGAAACGATTGACATGAGCCAATTTTGTTGTTTACAGGGGGACCGTGAGCTGGAGCGAGAGTTGGCTCAGTCTCGGGAGGAGACAGATCGCTTGTTGAGGGAGCTTGAAGTTCGAGACACCGAGGTTGCTGCTCTCGCGGCAAGAGTTGCGGAGCTGGAGGGCGACCAGCATTAGTTTCGTTTAGTTTTTTGTTTGTACTTTGCACATTTGTACATTTTGGACCTTCATCTGGACATTTTGGACTTTGTTTGGGGCTCGAGCCCCCAGTTTGTTGTACATTTCCCTTTTTGGTTGTATATATGATGGCCTGAGTGCCTTTGCTGCTGGGTTGCGTTGCTTGTATCTACAGGTTAGCTTTGAACAGGTTTGGTAGATGACGGTTTACGCCGTCATGCTGCCGAAATTTACATAGAAATCACGCAAAACATACATTTGTATATACACACGGCCTGAATTAGCGCGAAACAAATGACTCAAGAAAATGCAAAAAATTTGCCGAAAATGACCGGACGAGAGGGAGGGTTTCCCCTAAAAAAGAAAAAAAATAGAAACCTATAAGTTAGAAATGAAATGATTAAAAAGAAATGAAATAAATATATATAAATGAAATAAATATATAAATTTTGAAATGAATTAAATTATAATGAAAATTATTTCCTTAGAAAGAAAAGAATTACATTAAAATGAAAAGAATATTTCCTAAAATGAAAATGTACAAGTGTGATAAAATGACGAAAATGGTGATATTGCTTTGAAATGCGTGTCCGCGGAATTAGGAAACATGGAATATGGTAATTTCCACGTATTTGCCATAGTAATAACCCGTAGGAATAGGAAATTATTCGTCAAGGAATTTAGGAAAGATCCAACGCAGAAAATCACAGAAACCTTAGTGAGGAAGAGGCGCAGCATGAGCTGCGTCCCTTTGAAGAGGCGCAGCAGGTGCTGCGCCTGTTCCCAGGTGTGTCTGCTCTGGCAGATTTTTGGAAACAGATTTTAGTATAAATAGAGACGTCGATAGAGCTTTTATTCACACAATTCTTACGTCTCGTCTTCGTCTTATTACATAAAACATTCAATATAATCACTCATCATGAATACTTTGGAGATTCGCCTAAAAGAATGGACCAACGAGTTTTCCAACATGGAGAAACACGACATGGGCGCCTATAATCTTGGATCTTTGTTGAGTTTGAAGATTATCAAGGTTGTCAAACCATTCTTGGATACTTGTCTTGATTACTGGGACCCGAATTATCATGTTTTTGCTTTCCCTGGAGGCGACATTTGCCCATTTCCTGAAGAAATTGTTGCGATCGGTGGGTGGGATCCGGAACACTTGCCTATCATTCCTTCTACTTCACAAGGATATAAGAGCAGGTTTAGAGACTTGCTTGGATTGACTAGACTTGAGGTGGACCGTCTAGTGACCTCGAAGGGAGTGCGAATGTTGGACTTCATTGATCGATTCATTAACAGGGCCGACCCCACCGTTTCTTATGTTGCTAGGCGAAGGGCATTTGGGTTTTGCTTGTTGCATGTGTATGTCCTTCAAGGGCATGTTGATGAAGACTTGAGAGGTGATCCTCGTCTTCTGGGCCTAGTTGAGCAAATGGAGCTGCGCAGGAGCCCAGCTTGTTTATGCTTAGGAGAGATCCTGTTGGGCTTGGATAATAGGAAAGCCAATCGTGACCTACCGTACTTGGGAAGTCCCGTTATTTTGCAGGTAAAAGAACATTTCTTTTTTTTTTCTTTCGTTTTTTTCTTTCGTTTTTTTTTCTAATACCCGCTTTTGGTAGGTGTGGCTTATGGAACGGCTTCGATTGATCGAGCCCCCAGTTCATGTTCCTTCTTATCATGCTCGTTCAATTGCAATGAGGACCAGGCTTTACATGGTGGACTTCACCCGAGTCTGCAATTATTGGGAGAACAAACTGAAGAGTGATGATGGCCCCTTGATTAGGTGGATTGTACCATGGTGGCACTTCAAATCTGTCACTGGAGTGTCTTCTTTGGATCCTACTCGATCTGTTCGCATTCCTGGCTTGGAATTCATGGTGTGCATCTTCCCGGAAAGGCTGATGAGACAGGTTGGACTAAAACAGATGATCCCGAAGCTTGATATCGTCCCGCAGACTGCCGTGGGGCTTACTACTGAGAGTCGAAGGGAGTGGGCCATTAAATGGGCCCAAAGAAACATGTGGTACTTGAACTCTTCTGCTAATGCCTTTTGGGTGTCGGATTCCTATCTACGATGGAGGAAAGCTACTACTCTGGAAGAGCGCGAGAGATTGAGGAAGCGCGAGCCCGTTGACTACAAGGTGCGCGAGGTGGAAAAAGAGAAAGAGAAGCATTTGACCAAGGGAGAGGAAGAAGCCGGGTTTCAAGTTGTTCATCCTTCGAAGAAACCGAAGACCTCTCCTGTCGTGGAGATGGTGATTGGCAAGAATGGTAAGGCTAGGCCTCGAGAAAGACCATTGGTGATTAGGTCCGAAGTGGCGCAAGAGCGTCCGGCTCGAGGTCGTGACAAGAAGTATG
Source organism: Silene latifolia (assembly GCF_048544455.1). NCBI lineage: Eukaryota > Viridiplantae > Streptophyta > Magnoliopsida > Caryophyllales > Caryophyllaceae > Silene > Silene latifolia. The sequence continues at coordinate 61,211,513 of NC_133526.1, read as the reverse complement.
ACAAGAATGACAAGGGCAAAGGGAAGATGGAGGAATAGCCCAAGTCTCTTTTTTATTATTTATTATTATTATTATTAATAAAAAGGTGGGGTTTTTAGAAACCTAGCCTATTTTATTTTTATTATGTAACGTATTATTATTAGAAAATGAATGAAATAAAAAAAGGTTAAATGGTTATGAAACCGTTGTGATTTTCTGTTTATTATTCTTGTCGAATTCCAAATGCGATGCAAATGTCCTTCTATTTACATTTAAAAATAATGGGTTGTATCCTGTGAAGGATTGCCTACGTATTCATTTAGAAAAATGAAATCAAACCCTTGCGCGTAGTTCGAGTAAATGTAAAAGAATAATTGTTCTAAGCAAGAGCTTGTAATGAACTTAGAAAATAAGCATGAGCTTTTGCTTACTCTGAAAGTGCAGTTTAGTTTATTCGATGATATGAGGATGACAAATTTGTCAAAATGCAAGAGCAGAGTGACATTAGCTCATTTCAGCTTGGCCAGGGGCCGTTTATTTAGAGCCACAAGAGCGACACATCAGGTTACGCGAGGCGCGTTTTTGTTCCTATTCTAGGCATAATACCGTTTTAGTTGGTCGAGGTTTGTCGGGTTGGAAAACTCATTCCCATCTAGGTCTGTGATTGTAATCGCACCCCCTGGAAGTATGGACTTGACTAGAAATGGCCCGGCCCAATTAGGTTTGAATTTTCCCCGTGGGTCGACAGGTAAAAGAGCTCTAACCGACTTGAGTACTAAGTCTCCTTCCTTGATGTTTCTTGGCCTAACCCTTTTGTTGAAGGCTCGTTTGATACGTGCTTGATTTGTTTGGACATTATGCAAGGCGCGTAGCCTACGTTCATCCAGGAGGATGAGTTCGTCATATCTATCCCTCTTCCAATCGGCTTCTGGGATTTGACTCTCGAGTAAGATACGCAAGGATGGTATCTTTAGCTCGACTGGTTGTACAGCTTCCATGCCGTAGGTCAAATAGAAAGGAGTGGCCCCAATGGGCGTCCTAACAGATGTGCGATATCCCCACAAAGCAAAGGGTATCTTGCTTGGCTAATCTCGATAGTTGTCAATCATTTTCTTGAGAATTGTGACAACGTTCTTGTTTGTTGCTTCTACCGCGCCATTAGTCTGAGGTCTATAGGGCGAAGAGTGGTGATGCCTAATTTTGTACTTGGCTAGCAATTGCTCAGTCTCAGCTTGGAAGTGTGATCAATTATCACTAATGATCTCATGTGGGCAACCGTATCGACAGATGATGTTGTTTTGTATGAACTTTGCCACGTTTTTAGCCGTAAGACTAGTGTAGGAAGCCGCTTCTACCCATTTGGTGAAATAGTCGATTGCCACTAGGATGAAACAGGTGACCTCTGTTCTACTGGAGTTATCTTCCGATTATATCAATTCCCCCAGTGAGAAAATGGCCAAGGAGATGTCATCGTATAGAGCAATGAAGGAGGGACATGTTGTACATTCCCGAAGATTTGGCAATTGTGGCAATGTCTTACATATTTGATGCAATCGGATTCCATTGTGGTCCAATAATACCCCAAACGTGTGATTTTCTTTGCCATCATGGGCCCACTCATGTGAGGACCGCATTCTCCATCGTGGACTTCTTCCATCACTTTCCGTGCCTGTGAATGATCAAGGCAGCGTAGGATTACACCAAGAGGTGTTCTTTTGTATAATTCTCCTTGCATGAGAACGTATTGGGAAGCTAGTAGACGTATAGCACGTTGTCCCCTTTTGTCCATATCCGGTGGATAGGTACCGTTGAGCTTGAAATTCAGGATTGCTTTGAACCAGGGTTCCTGCGCGATTTCTTTCTCATCGGTTATTTGATGGACATAAGCCGGTTCTGACCGTCGTTCGATGCATAAAGGCACTTCCACCATGTCATCTGGTATATAATCAAAGATGCAAGTTTTGCAAGAGCATCTGCAAATTGATTTTCTTCCCGAGGTAGGTGTAGATAGGTCACGTGATCAAAGAATTGGGCAACTTGGTCTATTCTGGCTTGATAAGGTGCTAAGCTTTCGCTTCGGATTTTCCAAGATCACGTAACTTGATTGATGATCAGGGATGAATCCCCATGCACTCGGAGGTTTTTAATGCTTAAGCTCACTGCCGCTTGTAGTCCAATGAGACAAGCTTTGTATTCTGCAGCATTGTTTGTCACCTCGAAGTCGAGTTTGACAGAGATTGGTGTATGCTCGCCTTCAGGAGAAATGAGCAACACTCCTATTCCAAATCCTCTTAAGTTTGATGCCCCATCAAAGTAAAGGTCCCAGAAGTTTACACCAATTTGGAGTATATCCTCGTCTGGAAACGACCGTCTATCGTTTGTGCATCATTGATGGGATTCTCTGCAAAGAATTCGGCAACGGCGCGTCCTTTTATTACTTTCAGAGGCACATATTTGAGATCGAACTCTGAGAGCATCAAAGTCCATCTTGCTAGGCATCCGTTGAGGACGGGTTTTTCGAAGAGGTATTTGACTGGATCCATTTTGGAGTATATTTTGACGGAGTAGCTAAGCATGTAATGGCGTAGCTTCTTCGTTGCCCACACAAGAGCGAGGCATGTCTTTTCGAGTTGTGAGTATTTGCACTCGTACTCCAAGAATTTCTTACTAAGGTAGTAGATAGCCCTTTCTTCATTTCCTTTGGTTTGAGCTAGCATGGCACCCATGACTGTTTCGGTTACTGTGAGATACAAACCAAGAGGTTGATCTCGTTGAGGTGGCATGAGCACTGGTGGTTTAGCCAATATCTCTTTGATTCGGTCAAATGCCTTTTGACAATCATCATCCCACATGGTGTGGTCTGTTTTCTTGAGCTTCTTGAAAATAGGCTCGCAAATCATGGTGAGTTTCGATATGAATCGACTTATATATTGCACTTTTCCTAGGAATCCTCTGAGTTGTTTTTCTGTTTGAGGTTGTGGCATTTCGATCAGAGCCTTGATCTTGGAGGGGTCTATTTCTATACCTCGTTGGCTAACGACGTATCCCAGGAGTTTACCAGATGTTACTCCGAATGCGCACTTCTGAGGATTGAGCCTCGTGTTGTACTTCCGTAGCCTTGCGAAAAATTTGCGAAGGTTCGCAATATGCCCTTCTCTATCCTTGGACTTGACAATCATGTCGTCTACATATACCTCAACTTTTTTATGCATCATGTCATGTAGGAGTGTAGTTTTGGTGCGTTGATATGTAGCTCCGGCGTTGATTAACCCAAACGGCATGACCGTATAACAATAGGTTCCCCATTGAGTGATGAAGGCGGTCTTATGCATGTCTTCTATGGCCATCTTGATTTGGTTATAACCTGCATACCCATCCATGAAGGATAGTAATGCGTGGTCTACAGTATTGTCCACTAATATGTCGATGTGCGGTAGAGGGAAGTCATCTTTAGGACTCGCTTTGTTTAAGTCCCTGAAATCAACACAAACACGGATTCTCCCATCCTTTTTGGGTACAGGTACTATGTTGGCTACCCAGTCAGAATACTCGGAAACTTTGATGAACCCGGCTTTGAATTGCTTATCGACTTCTTCCTTAATCTTGAGAGCCTATTCCGTTCTCATTCGGCGAAGCTTCTGTTTTACGGGCTTGAAACCTGGCTTAATCGAGATTCTATGTTCGGCGATATCCCTGTCAATCCCTGGCATGTCTTTGTAGGACCAAGCGAAGACATCTTTGAACTCGTTTAGGGGGTCTATGAAATCGGCCCTTTCGGTAGAGCTCAAGGTAGTCCTTATCCTAAGTTCTTGGGGTTATAGTTCGGTTCCTACATTGATGGGTTCGGTGTCCTCTATTACTGGTCCCCCTTCCCCTTCCTGTAGTATTTATTTGGCTACGTAGGGAGGTATTTCAATTGAGTCTGGGTCTTGGTCATCCTCAGTATCATCGTAAACAGAATTGCACTCAAGATAACACAAAGAGTAAGTAGAACCTGATTTATTCATATTAATGTTTGAGAAAAGTTGAAACAAAGAAGCCATCTGATCTGTGGTCAGTGGCGGTAAAGGGACAGTTGTCGGGACATTTCCCGAACTACTGTAACTACTCGAGGCTAAGCTAGGAGAAACAAAGGGAATGGGGATGACGACAGGAGGAGACTCCTTAGCGACTTCTCTAGACTCTGACTCTGACTCCGACTCCGACCCTGACTCGAATTCATCGTCTTCTGGTTCTCCTTTGAACATCTCTCCTTCGCCAGTGGTGAGTTTGAAGAGTCTTCCTTGATTGTTGGTCCACTTGATTGATTTTCTCCATCCTTTCGGTTGATTTGCGTTCGTTTCTGTGAATAACGCGGTAGGGTTGAAGTGATCTTCTTGAAGTATCATGGTAATGATCTCATCCTGCGTGGCTCTAACAAATCGATCCTCTTCAAACAATAGACTAACAGCTTGTTCGTCTAAGCAAGGTGCTTGACGGGTTTTGACGGTAGGAACCGTTTCTAGAGGGATGAAGTAGCAATCGTGAAAGATCTCGATTCCGGCTAGCTTCCTCTCGAGATAATGCCAAGGCTCGGGAAATCCGTGAAAGAGTTCTAAACTTCCTTCCTTAACAAAGTATCCGTTTAGGGTAGGGAGATAGGGTCGCATTTGGACTCCTACGTACTTACGGTTTTGAACTTGAGCAAGCATCTCGAGAACTTCTTCTTTGGTGGGTTTTTACCCTAGTCCAAGTGGTATCCTTTTTTAATTGCCTTCCTTGTATGGTGCGAAGGTGTTTCTTCGAATAGGGTTTAAAGGCATTCCAGGGAAGTATCCCTGGGTCTTGAGTATGTGGTTGACCACCAAGTTGGAGTAGGGATTATAGTACAAGGGTGCCAATTTGCTTTCTATGACATTTATGCTTTGGAAGCCCCAAAGTTCATATACTGCGTCTGCAAGGACTTGATTGTTCGACTTCTTTTCGATTATTGCCTTGATGGGTGAAGAAGTGATCGTCACCACTTTGCCATTTAGTGGGATCTTGATCTTTTGATGAAGGGCGGATGTCACTGCTTTGGAAGCGTGAATCCAAGGTCTTCCTAGAAGTATGTTGAAGGAAGCCTCAATGTCCACTTTTTGGAAGTTAACCTTTCGCTCAATTGGCCCTGTGGCCATGGTTAGGTTAACGAGTCCTATGACCTTTCGTCGCGTACCATCATATGCGCGAACACCTTGAGTGGTAGGGGTCCAATCCGACTCTTTCATGCCTAATTTGTATGCCGTTTTGAGGGGTATGACGTTGACCGCAGAGCCATCATCTACCAAGTTCATTGGCACGTTCTTCTTTAGACAAATGACAGTGATGTAAAGAGCCAAGTTGTGACTAGCGCCAAAAGGTGGCAAATCTTCGTCTGAGAAAGTAATAGGATTACTTAGCTTCGGTGATTCTTGGAAGACCAAGTTGACTACATCTTCGGGTGTGGAGTTATGTGCTACATTTAGCTTGGCCAAAGCATGCAGTAAAGCTTGGCGATGTGGGAATGAGCTTGCTACTAGTTGCCAGACTGAAAGATCAGCCTTTGTCTTCTGTAATTGCTTGAGCAAATGATCAGTGGAGTCATCTTCGTTATCATTGGGTGTGACAACGTTGGTTGGACCATTTTGAGTAGCATTTTGATATGGACGGCCCGAACGGGCTAGGTGGTCCACATCTTGGTCTTCACTATTTTGGACTATTTCTTTGACTAGGGAGTTTTCAATGAGATACTCGTCCTCATCATCATCGGCCCAAACTCCATTGATTGTAGCTAATTCCCTCATTCTCATGATTTCGTCTTCTAATTGCGTGATTTGGTTGACTAGTTTATCAACCACGGCGACTATTTCTTGCATAGTAGCATTTTGAGAGAAGATTAGTGGCACATGCTCTTTAGGTGTCGCGTTGGGGTCATGTAAAGTTGTCACCACATTTTCCAATTCCCAAATTTTCCTATCCACACTCCTTGCCCATGTGATGAAGTCGGAAATGGTAGGGGAGATGGTAGAGTAAAACCCTTCATTCCCAATCGCGTGGATCTCATCTTTAATTGGAGAAATGAGGTGTGAACAATCTAAGGTAGATTCTTCACTTGTGATCACTAGAATCCCAAGAGGGTTCTGAGTGTTGTTGGGTTTACCTCCCGGCGGTATTGGTAGTCGACCATCTTCAATCATGTGTTGAAGCACATTTTTCAATTTGTAGCATTTTTCTGTGCCATGCCCCTTGCCCCTATGGTATTCACAGTACAAGTTCTCGTCCCAGAATTTGGATTTCTTTTCGGGTTCGGGAGTAGGTCCTATGTGTTGGAGTTTGCCTTGCTTTATTAACCTCTTTAGAGCGTTGGAGTAAGTGTCCCCAAGATTTGTGAATTTCCTTGGTGGGGTACTTTTCTTGGATGGCTCGAGAAGGTTAACCTCATCAGTCTTGCTAGTGGAGCCGTATGAATGACTTGTTGAGCCTTGATATCCTCGACCTACCGTTTTGGACAAGAGCCCTTTACGGATGTCATCTTCAATCCTTGTTCCTAGTACGGTTAAGTCCTTGAAAGTTTGGATGTTTTGGTATCTCAAATGATTGGCATAGATGGGTTTGAGATTGTCCACGAACTTCTCCACAAGGGTAGACTCATCTGGGCGTTCAACTAGTTGGGTACTAGTCTTCCTCCACCTACTTAGGAAGTCGGTGAATCCTTCTTTGTCATTTTGGGTAAGAACCTCTAGAGTGCGCATGTTAACTTGGATCTCGGCATTATCCGCATATTGCTTACCAAACTCGATCGCGGCATCTTCCCAAGTAGCGATCTTCTTGTGGTCTAAAGAGTAGAACCATTGCTTTGGGATGGTGTCAAGAGATGAAAGAAAGATCCTTAAGAACATCTCGGGTTTGATGCCTTTGATAGACATATAATCCTTGAAAGTACGGATGTGGTTCAAAGGGTTCTCGTGCCCCTTGAATTTAGGGATATCCGTCATGTTGAAGTTAGTTGGCGATTTGGAATTTACGGCCTCATACTTGCGGTTATTCTCCCTATAAATGTCATCTCCTTTAAGGTACATCAATTGCTCCTCTAAGTATTGGAGTCTTTTCTCAGCTACAGTCATTCCCATGGGAGGATTTTCGTCCTTGGATTCACTCGCGAAGTCACCTACTACTTCACTTTCTTGAGGAGGCAACCTCCCCTCTACGGCGTAGATCCGGCCCTCGATGGTGTCAAGGCGATCATACACTTGGTCTTGAGTAACTTGGATTTGAGCTAACGCGGCTAGGATTCGATCATTACCATCTTGAAGTTGGTTGAAGTTCACGTCGCTTTCACGCATCTTGAAAACTGGATAAGAGATCGATGACGAATCAAAACACGATCTACCATTCTAACACACTTGCTAAGAGAAGAAATGTTTTGACTCGTGAAGTGGGTGTGTGCCACTTGTGTTGAGTGAGATTTGAAGAAAAGACAAGGTTTTGAAAATGTGTATCCTAGTCAACCATAGTGTAGTTGTAGGAGTGGACTCGAAGTGAGGTTTTGAAATGGGCTTGGGCCCGGATTTTGACTCGACAAACGGACAGAGTTTCGACTGGGTTTTGCGCTAATCAAAGGCTTTTTTCGAAATTTTCATTTAAAAAAGGGTTTTGATTTTTACAAAAATCGTCATGGTTTCGTTTAGAAATGGTGATCACGTAAGGTACAAACATTTATACAAGCATTATAACGGGATGCTGAGTGCATTTAAAAAGGTTTTGGTTTAAAGGGTGGGTTGCCATACCGAACGATCAAACCCGAAGTCTGTGGAGAGGCTCGTGCCAAACAAGAGTAAGGCCGATTACTAGTCCATTTCCTCAAGTAGTGAAGGTCCTTGATACAAACAAGAGTAAGCATCATGGTATGGATGACGTCAATCGCTATCCATCCTTAGGCCCAAATAAGAATTAGGACCGTTTAGACGGGACGATAGGTCGAATGGGTTGGGTTTGGCCTAGGAAGGCCGAATAAAACGGTCTAGGAAGACCGCGTTATGAAAACCGACAATTGTCTTGTACAAACTATTCCCTAACCTTGTTCAAGTTTCACCCTTGGCTACACGTAAGTGTATTTTCCCCAGCAGAGTAGCTAAACTGTGGACAATGGGCCCACGGGGACGCTTGGGAGAGAGAACAAGCGTTTGCATTTTGTGGAGTCGCCACCAATTTTTATGGGAAATTGGAACCGTTCGAATACCTCGTGCCATGTCAAGACACAAAGTAGAGACATGAACACCAAGCAATCGTTACCCTTAGCATTCTATGTCTAGAATGACTCTCTTGGATGCCAATGAACACGGATGTTCACAGAGATCTGGAGTAAGGGGTGAGGGTACGTATTAGGAAGCTCTTTTGATCGAACACCTAATCCCGCCCGCCTCAATAGCGGCCTCTACTAATGATTAGGGACATCATCTATACTCGATATATCGTCGATTATATGCATGCAATGCAACATCCGAGTTTTAGTCCTAACATGTGAGAATTAGACTAAGTCGGTGAACAATTAATTTAGCATACAATTAATGTCGAAGTAGGATTTAATGCTCAATTACATGTGAAGGCATACAAATGATACAAGAAATATGATAAATACAATGAAATGAAATTATAAAGAAATTTACAATAATTACATCGGGTTTCATTGATTTATGTCGAAAATACCTTTAAAACGGATAATTTGGAAAAAGAATAAAAAAAAGGATTAACGAACAGGAATTAGGCGATAATACGAGTAATAGTTAATTATACGTAAACTAATTAAACTAGGTCAAGCAACAACGGAGTTCAGAGACAGAAATCATCCTGGAACAGGCGCAGCAGGACTACGCCCTTTGGAAGAGGCGCAGCAGTTGCTGCGTCTGTTCCAAGGGTGAGTTCTGGCTGTGAAGCCGGAACTGCAAATCGTTAATATTAATTGATGATTTTAAGGATTAATTATGATATTTACTCGGATGAAAATGATTAGCATATTATTTACATATGATTAACGGTCATAAAAGCGATAAACATGGATGAGACGGAATTAAGACGGATTAATTACGCGAATGCACGATTGATTAATGACAAGGGTGAACAAAATAGGCTATATATGACGAATTAATGACGAATACGACAAAAGACAGATGAAAATATATCAAAGATCGAATTCCAGAAACCCGATATGAACAAACCGAATCTCTACAACCCGGATTGAGTTTAATGGCGTAAACCCGCAAATATGAGATTATGAGGGATTTAAGTCGGATTTAATGATGAATTAAACGTGTTAATGAATAATGAATATACATGTGAAATTAATAAGCTATTGTATCGAAGAATTAAAGAAAACAAGGAAACAAATAAAAGTTTGACGAATTACAGAGGACGAAGGAAGAAGAAAGGAAGCAGGAACTGCGGCAGCCTCACGAAGAGGCGCAGCAGGAACTGCCCTCCATCGAAGAGGCGCAGCAGTTGCTGCGTCCTTTCTCGACGGTTTGTCTTCTGGAAATCCGTAAAAAGGGGTTTAAAGCACGGTTTTAGAAATCGGTTTTAAGAGATGTTTTCGATATAAACGTTACATTAATGATACAAAAAGTAAATAACAATAATAAAAGAGAGATTTACACCCTCAGACTTACATGTTTGACGAAACGAGATGAACTAAGTTTATGTTTTAGTGATGCTCGACGCGAATGTAACGAAAGTGCCCTCGTAAGAGGAAAACGATTAGATTAATTAAGTTGATTGATTGTGGAGTTGGTCAAATTGGTCGGTCATGCAAACGAGGCTGGTACTCAGAAAGATCCGAGCTTACGTGGTCGAATGTTCAAGCACGTAGACGCCAAAAAGTAAGACCAAAGGTCTAGAATGCAAAGGGAGAAGAGAAGGGTGGACACTCGCGTGAGAAATATGAGGAGCGAAGGCTCCTATTTATACTAATCACGTGAAGGAATAGGGTTTTCGGAGAGACTTAGGAAGTGAATCTCGGAAAGATATGAAAAAGATACGAAAAATACGCAGAAAAGGACCTGCGAAGAGGCGCAGCAGTCACTGCGTCTCTTGGAAGAGGCGCAGCACCTGCTGCGTCTGTTCCCAAGTGGTTTCCTCCTGCGGAAGAAAGATTTCCGTGTTTAAGTTATGGAATAACGGATAAATTTGGTTTTCCTTAATATTTTGTATGAATATTACGGGAAATTGTTTACCAAAGAATAAAGATTATGAAATATTTTATAAAATATGGAATGGAAATATCCGGAACATTCCAGAACATTCTGACTCGGGCTTTAACGGTTATCAGAAAATGAAGACGGTTTTAGGCCCGGACTCCAAATGTACTCTAATTACTGTCAAAACGACCGTATCGGCACGTAGATGACAACTAAGAGGTAGACATTAGTGTTTCAGCAATCACTTGACGATAAACTTACGAACTGTCACAAATCGTTCCGCGTACCAAACATGCGGCCCAATCATCACCGGATGGTTTGCGAGAGGTGCAGAAATGAGATATCTACACTTATAAAATAACCAATTCAACGGAAATATTAGCTTAAACAATTTCCTACATGCCAAAATACCAACATACTTCAAAACATGAACCATAGGCCCAAAACATCAAACAATAGACCCAAGACCCGACCAAAAGTGATGGGTCAAAATCCGGGCCGGACCCACCGGGCCTGTCGGGTCTGCCGCGCCCCTTTATGGGCTGTTATGGGCGGTTTTTCCGCCCTTTTCCCTTTTTCCTACCAAAATCCGTTTCAAGCTCAATTTAATACCGTCTCAAGCAACAATCAACAATACCCATTTCGTTTCAATACTCAAGTATATGAAATAACCACAAATTAGTAAACTTTAACAACACAAGTCATGTGAAAAATGAAACTAACACATTATCAATCACCTAAACACTTAACAAACAACAAACACAAGATCTATGTGACATTAAATCGTCGAGTAACTCGGAATAGTTACCTTAAGCTAGCAAATAGACAAGTAATAACTTGAGAAAGCTTCTAAAACCCAAAATTACTCTTCATCTTCAACCACATATGAGTCACCTAACTCATCTTCAAATTCTTCACCTATAAGAACAACAAAAACACAATTATTAAGCTTAAATTCGAAACCCTAAAAGATGAGCCTTAAAACAAAAATTGGGGGAAATGAAAATAAAGCTTACTAGGAGATGAGGAATGAAAAGAGGATTCCAAGCATATAAGTTTTATGAAATTTGGTGGAGAAATGGAGGAATTATGAAGGATTTAGGGTTTGTAAGGAGGATTTTTGGTAGGTTTTTGGTGTTTGATAGAAGGAGGAGATAGATTGAGAATGGAGGAAATGAAAATTGAAAGAGGAGACAAATGGAGGGAGATGGCCGGTCCAAATGGCATGGGGAGGTTGGTCAATTGTTTAAGTTTTGGGTTTGCTTCGACGGTAATTAGAAATATTCGTCGAACGCGATTTCCGAGAATATTAAAGCTCTTAAACACGATTTTACTAAAAGATTAAGTACTCATATGCCCAATATCCAAACTCGTTTAGCCAACGACCGTAAGAAATGGGAAAATCCCAATATTACGACTTTTATCAGAAATCTATTTTATCAAAGTAAAAGGTTTAAATATAGTTTAAATTACTTTTAAACATTTCTAAACTATCAAAAGTGATTACATTACTTCAAAATAAAATAAAATTATATTTTATCAAATTATTATTATTTCAAATAAATTAATATTAAATTAAAATGGATTATAATATTACTTTTAAAATATAATAAAGGTCTTCAAATTTACGGGGTGTTACATAGTCGGTCAACAAGATTGAAGTGGTTATCTATGCTAGAAGTCTAAACTAAGAACTTGAAGTAAATGAACAAGTAAGTAAACAAGCAAGGTAAACACAATGAGAAGAAAGACTAGGGTGTCGGGGTCACCCAAGTAGGGGGGGGGGAGGTCTAGTCTAAGTTGATATAAAAGATAAAACGGAGAATGAAGTCTAGGTGTGTCTCTATCTCTCGATATGAGACGGTCCTTGGGTCAAGTCTAGTTGAACTCTCGTCCTAACTAGTCCTAACACACTTTGTAACACCCCGATTTATAAAGGAGCCTCTAGCAAGACATTCCCTAATAAACCGGACTGTTACCATCTCGGTTTCCCGAGGTAGTGAATAACAAATTAAACTCCAAGGCAAACTACATAATTTCTTTAACTTAACTTTTTACAAAACCTCATTTACATCAAATTACAAAGAACTAACATAAATAAAAGTGAAAGTCTTCTAAATGATGATCTAGCTACTAAGTTTTCTGATCCAGTGTCTCACGCCCATCAAGCTCCCATCCTATCTCATAAACCTGTCAAGTCTGCTCCCCAATATTTGGATCGTCACAGGTGTTAACGAATACACAGGGTCAACCACGAGGTTGAGTAGGGAATACAATGAAACAACAAAATATGATATGCATGCTCCTCCGTCACCTCCACCTCCATCTCAACTCATATCTCATAACCCGAACGCATGACCATACCGATCCCCAGAGACTATATATCGACCGTAGCCGATCCGCCATTTCGCTTGTTGAGGACACCAAGGCAAGTCCTGCAGAACCCGCCTGGGCCTTATCACAACATCATCATCACCACACCACGTCACCACAACATCCTCCATCTCCAATGCATATGAATGCTCAAGAAATTAATGCAACACAATATGTATGTCATTGAACGGGTAAATCATAGAATCATGCTTAGGTTCATCGAATGTTGTGATAATATACTCAATACGATCAATTCAGTCAAGCACCTTCCAGGATATGAATCATAACATGAATCAACAACCACGAATCACGTCAACGTTCACAGTTGGTCATATGAAACACAAACAAGTCAACACAATTCAACAACAACGATAATAAGTCAAGTGTATTTCCCTACCTTTTCGCAATCCAAGCACACAAGCAATCAATTATGATCCTTCACATATCCATCACCTACATAACATAATTATGTATAATTACCACCTACTAAATCAAATAATCATGCACATAACCTAGACTCATCATAACTTAATAGGAATATCAACTTAAAGAACAAACACGATTTTTCCTGATTTTCCAGCACATGACAGACTCGGAATAAAATACATAACTAATTCCATAAAAATCAAATTGATACAAGGCTAATTGGATTGGAACCCCACGAGTCTTAGATACAAATTATATCTAACGTATTTTTCTCAAATTCCAAACTTATCAAGAGTTTTCAGACTGATTTCCAAAAACTGACAGAAACTGTCGCATAAAAAGTATTGATTCATAAAACGAGTTTAAAACATTATTTTGCAGTAATTCCAAATCCTATTATTATCTAGACTCTACAAAGATGATGTATGAAGAAGCCTAATAACTGAATCGACATAAAAATTAGGGTTTCAAATAATTTTCCACAACCAAATCAGATTCGCGGACTTTTCAGCGACATGTTCATAAATAAATCACCTAGGACAAACCATAAAGAATTTGACTACGAGATTTTATATGCATAAACTAGACATCAAATAAACAGGACTCTCTTTTCAAACTTTTTGAAGACGAACAATTTAAAACAGTATAAACAATGGAATTTAATCGACTTACAAACAGGGATATCGAATTAGGTTGGAATCGATGAGAAATCTTCAATGAAATGAAAGGCTCGACAATTCTTCTTCCTCTCCCTTTCTCTAGGTTTAGAAATGGTTTTATGAATGATAAAATGAAAAGAGGGGAGAGGGAGAGCGGCTCTTAGATTAGGTTTAGGGTAAATGGTGGTTACATGTTCCGGGTAGGGCAAATGGGTTAAACGGGTATGGTCGTTGGGTAAATGTAGATGGGTAATTCTTGACCCAAAAGACAAAATGTGATGTAGCCCGACTCAACATATACGATATAAACCCGACTTAATAACATTCACGATATTACGATGCAACCAATATAAAATGTATAATACTAATATATAATAATATCCGTTTAATCGATTATATAAAATACGGGGTATTACAGTCTACCCTCCTTAAAAGAAACTTCGTCCCGAAGTTTACCCTCTCTACCAACCAACGCAAACGAATTATGAAACGCATATACAAAGTATGTAAGGCACCCACCAAATTGAATATTAAACGCAGTATTACATTCCACCCTCCTTAAAATAAACTTCGTCCCCGAAGTTTAACCATAACAGAAACACATCATGTAACACTCCAACATAACCCACACAACGCATAACTAATATAGCCAAACTGAGAAATCACACATGAAAGTATAATGATTTTACAATCCTACCCTCCTTAAACATGGTTACGTCCCCGTAAACTTCATTATTATAACAAAAGTTCTCAAACTCGCTAACAACTGAAAGAGGATAAAAGATTCACAACTCACGCTCAAGTTACTAATCCCTACTAAATACAATCAATATACAAGCTCTCTCAAGATGCTTAGGTGCTCACATATGGTTCATGTCAAATAACATCGTTTCATCAAGGTTACTAAGCAAGATCACTAACGTAACATACCACGATAATCCTATCCGGCGTATTCTCGTGGCAGCATATTTTCCAAGAAATATTGGTAACATTTATTCATGTGAATAATCAAATTATGAATGGAACAATGCTTTACAAGGTTACCAGTAAAAATCATTAGTAATTATTCATTTCACTAATCATTGTAATCTCATACCTTAGGAACATAGGGAATCAATCAACATAAGAAAAGAATTAGGGTCAAAACTTAATAAATCGATTTATGAAAATTTGTACCCTAATAGGTCCAGCCTAACTTTCCTTTACATAATCGTATGATTTAGGTCAAGACACAGAATCACCAATAAAATGAAGACAACCAGGTTTAAAGATTACTTATCATCCTAGAAATATCTTTAATCCTCATAACAAAGGGTTTGGGATTTATTCACGAATGACGAACGCACATTGATTGGCAAATTTTACAAACTTATTGGTCGAGTCAATCAAGCGAGTAAACAACGATATTGGAAAGTTAACATACAAGACTATCATACATAAAATTTCGTTCTTGGTGTTAAATATATTTAAACTGCACCCAACACAATGACATAAAAGATTAAATGTATTTAACTACACCAATTTTATACATATTCATTACATATTATGCTAATATCAACATACCATGTTAACACATAACTCACTTAAATCACCACATTACATTTCCCGTTTTGACATTCGTAACTAACCACAACCCACCAATTCACTACATGAACGAACAACATGACCAAATTAACCCACTAATTTGTGACTCCGTTCTAGCTTCATTCCACCAGACTAGCAAATATCATGAAACCATATAACCAGACACTAGCTGGAAATCTCATTCCGAATTTATACTCACACGACAAAATTTAACTTCATTTTCAAAACTTTTACTTTCATACTGGACGGTGAATAACTTTCTTAACATAAATCTTATAACAGAGCCGTCCATAGAATCCATTTAACTCAATATCAGATAAACATAACTCAATTCCTTCAAACATTACAAGCTTAGGTGTCGACTCATATATCGTAATTTACAGGTTCATCTTATTCATTTCAGTCCTATCTTTACTAATGAACGACTATTACCTCAACATCAGGATTTTAGTTGCACTTCTTTACTCAGTTATATTCACGGGCTAACACGACTACAGCATTTAATCGGAGACCTTTTAGATAGTACACATTCCCTGGTGACGTCTCATCAAGCATACGATTCGTACCACAATGTAAAGCAAGTAACTACAAATTAACTGTGTTCAATCAAAATTTTACCTCTTTATTACAGATCTATTTATCACAGGTTGCATGGTCACACAAAAGTATAAGTACCAACTCAATTACATGTTAAATTTTAAAACGATTTATCACGCCATAAGAACTAGACAAGAGTCTAACCATATAGTCAATATAAGAAGATTATTAGTTTAGATCGGAGGCACACTATAAAATTCCCAGTTAAACTCCTTACGGAACCATCGACTGTACGTCATGAGTAATTAACTTAATAATGTAGAAGTCAAACAACTGAAATTACAATTGAGTATTAATAGTTATACGATTCACAATAACAACAAAATTACTTCCATATCACACATATGTTTAACATTTTAGCAACCATACCATTCAATTGTATCCATCAACTCAGTATAATTCATTTTCAGCAAAAATAAAAGATATCGCATAAACAACTTAAACATGTACATATACCATCATATAACTTGTAAAACATTATCTATGACAAAAGATTAGTAAGGTGAACAAGTTCTCTGGTTTGCACGGTTTGAACAAATAGGCAACTCGCGGCTCAATTAAACGAATCGAACGACTATCATTTAAACATACGCATGACATGTGATTCATCAAAGGGTTATCTCATTATAATTCGACGGTTCGAGAATATATTTCAAATATCGTAACTATATCGTAACTATATCAACTATATTTCAAATATCGTGACAATTGCAACAATCGCCTTAGCATTTCATGACAATACAACTATGAACATATCCAATAAGGAACAACAACACTATTTTATTATCATATCATAAGTTTAGGTTCAACTGAAATAAATTAATGCAATGAAAGTAATAAGTATAACTATAGGCACAGAGACTCACATAACAGACATGAGAACTCAGATGACATCCTACATGTGTGAACATTTAGACATACTCATTACTACCATCCATATGTAAACATTTAAACATAATTATTATAAATATTCACGCGAGTATATTAGAACAATCAAGTTAACATTTAACGCCACCAACTTTACCAAGATATGACAATATAGTTTTATATTTATATATATCCGACCACTATACAAATATGATGAACACACCAGAGATATTACAACATGCCAAACATATATAAAATATGCAACAACTGGACTCGTATAAAATATTTCACCCTCGATTAAGGATCAAATTAAGCTATTCAATTCCACTCATACTATCATGCCAACAGTGTTATAAACTAAACTTTAATTTTTTTATCAATTGTTAAGATACATAACCAATGGATATGTGTGCTACTATCATCATATAAGGACACTATAATTTCACATTAATAAGGCTCATGAAATAATCGAACAACTGTATGAAAACTCAACATAGAATTCACATTTTAAAAGTTATGATTCACGTTGTAACTTCCAAAAATCACGAATAAATAACCGTTCAACGAAAACTTGAGTTATATTACTTTTTATAACATACAGAGAGTTAATAATTCGTGAGAAAAAGAATGAGGTCCAAAGCTCAAGAATTCAATTTTTAAAGGATTTTACAACTCAGTTGGTCCAAACAAGTATGTGACAACAATTGGTCCGAAACTTGGGTCAGTTTGCAAAACTTACCATTTAATATAGATACATCAAGAATTTTCGTGGCTTATCAATTTGAAAACATATGCGAATCTTCTGATCGATGGAGTTGGAATTATGCAAAAATTATTAATACAATTTAAATGAGGATTTTTACAAAATCGTTGGTCAAAACATCACTGCACAGGAACTTCCTGACCACAGCCCACTAAAATATTTATTACTCCTAATCCGTATATCCTATCAGCATGAAACCAACGCCAAATGAACACTAACTCACAAGGCTATCTCTCATAAAATTTTCATCCATAGGCAATAAACAGAAAAGAAATGGCAGTAAGGTCAATTAATGAGTAAAATCAAACAAAACGAGTTTCAGCACTAGGTCATTCTTTACTATGTTACAAGCTCTTATGAGCATACTATGTATACTAACTCATCCCAACTTAAATCTCACACTTTGTACTTACGTAAACATCTATCCCATAGAATCCCTTCGCATCTCGATCTACTCCTTACATCTAAATCACGATTGCTATGACTAGAAACATGCAATTCAATAGTGTTTCTGATTACTATCACAACACTATACTAGCATGGCTTCGGGATCACATAACCGCATATCGCTAGACATAATAGCACTATCAACACGTCATTCAACATGCATCCAGATAAATATCATCAATTCGCAATTATTTTCACGCTCACGATTACCACAATCCAACACTTCATTGATTATCAATCTGAACACGAAAATTTATTTCTCATCTCCACAACATCATATGATCACGTCATCATTCATACAAAATACTTACCGTAACGTTGTCCTGCAGAATGGTTAGAATATATG
This sequence comes from Silene latifolia, assembly GCF_048544455.1. Classification (NCBI taxonomy): domain Eukaryota; kingdom Viridiplantae; phylum Streptophyta; class Magnoliopsida; order Caryophyllales; family Caryophyllaceae; genus Silene; species Silene latifolia. The sequence continues at coordinate 61,193,285 of NC_133526.1, read as the reverse complement.
GGTCTCAAGGTATACATCAACTCGATTATATCCAAGGTTTTCCTTCTAACTACCCCATTAACTCAATTTATCTCGGGTTACCTGGTTCAAAACTGAGAGGGCAAAAGAGCATGCATTAAGGGCGCCTTCTTAACCGCATTGTGAGCTCCTAACAGTTTATTCCCAGGGGTTCATTTTATTTAGACACATCCAACGTTCATTGGGTTCATTGGTTTAGGCCTGAGGATCGTTCGTTCTGATACCACTTTGTAACACCCCGATTTATAAAGGAGCCTCTAGCAAGACATTCCCTAATAAACCGGACTGTTACCATCTCGGTTTTCCGAGGTAGTGAATAACAAATTAAACTCCAAGGAAAACTACATAATTTCTTTAACTTAACTTTTTACAAAACCTCATTTACATCAAATTACAAAGAACTAACATAATTAAAAGTGAAAGTCTTCTAAATGATGATCTAGCTACTAAGTCTTCTGATCCAGTGTCTCACGCCCATCAAGCTCCCATCCTATCTCATAAACCTGTCAAGTCTGCTCCCCAATATTTTGATCGTCACAGGTGTTCACGAATACACAGGGTCAACCACGAGGTTGAGTAGGGAATACAATGAAACAACAAAATATGATATGCATGCTCCTCCGTCAGCTCCACCTCCATCTCAACTCATATCTCATAACCCGAACGCATGACCATACCGATCCCCGGTAGACTATATATCGACCGTAGCCGATCTGCCACTTCGCTTGTTGAGGACACCAAGGCAAGTCTGCAGAACCCGGCCTGGGCCTTATCACAACATCATCATCACCACACCACGTCACCACAACATCCTCCATCTCCAATGCATATGAATGCTCAAGAAATTAATGCAACACAATATGTATGTCATTGAACTGGTAAATCATAGAATCATGCCGGTTACCGAATGTTGTGATAATATACTCAATACGATCAATTCAGTCAAGCACCTTCCAGGATATGAATCATAACATGAATCAACAACCACGAATCACGTCAACATTCACAGTTGGTCATATGAAACACAAACAAGTCAACACAATTCAACAACAACGATAATAAGTCAAGTGTATTTCCCTACCTTTTCGCAATCCAAGCACACAAGCAATCAATTATGATCCTTCACATATCCATCACCTACATAACATAATTATGTATAATTACCACCTACTCAATCAAATAATCATGCACATAACCTAGACTCATCATAACTTAATAGGAATATCAACTTAAAGAACAAACACGATTTTTCCTGATTTTCCAGCACATGACAGACTCGGAATAAAATACATAACTAATTCCAGAAAAATCAAATTGATACAAGGCCAATTGGATTGGAACCCCATGAGTCTTAGCTACAAATTATATCTAACGTGTTTTTCTCAAATTCCAAACTTATCAAGAGTTTTCAGACTGATTGCCAAAAACTGACAGAAACCGTCGCATAAAAAGTATTGATTCATAAAACGAGTTTAAAACATTATTTTGCAGTAATTCACAATCCTACTATTATCTAGACTCTACAAAGATGATGTATGAAGAAGCCTCATAACTGAATCGACATAAAAAGTAGGGTTTCAAATCATTTTCCACAACCAAATCAGATTCACGGACTTTTCAGCGACATGTTCATAAATAAATCACCTAGGACAAACCATAAAGAATTTGACTACGAGATTTTATATGCATAAACTAGACATCAAATAAACAGGACTCTCTTTTCAAACTTTTTGAAGACGAACAATTTAAAACAGTATAAACAATGGAATTTAATCGACTTACAAACAGGGAAATCGAATTAGGTTGAAATCGATGAGAAATCTTCAATCAAATGAAAGGCTCGACAATTCTTCTTCCTCTCCCTTTCTCTAGGTTTAGAAATGGTTTTATGAATGATAAAATGAAAAGAGAGGAGAGGGAGAGCGGCTCTTAGATTAGGTTTAGGGTAAATGGTGGTTACATGTTCCGGGTAGGGCAAATGGGTTAAACGGGTATGGTCGTTGGGTAAATGTAGATGGGTAATTCTTGACCCAAAAGACAAAATGTGATGTAGCCCGACTCAACATATATGATATAAACCCGACTTAATAACATTCACGATATTACGATGCAACCAATATAAAATGTATAATACTAATATATAATAATATCCGTTTAATCGATTATATAAAATACGAGGTATTACACACTTATCTAGTGCGGTCTAAGTAGCCTAGACTCTCGTCTTAGACGAGTCAAACCAAGCAAGGAAGAGGCTAATCTCTCGTTTAAGCCACTCCCCCAACATGCTCAAAACACAAGACAAGAGGCAAACATCCAACAATAAACACTATCAAAAGAAGCTAAGAGTATAGATGGTTGTCTAGGGAGAGTCTTGACCTCTCGCTTCAAAGGATTGCCAATATGGAGAGTAGAAGACACAAATTCTCACTTAAGCATTTCTACAAACACTTGGCGTGCGTGAGATTATAGACAAGTTACCCATAACGATTAGCATCCAAATATAACTCAAATCCAACCCATTAATTGTTAGGTTTATATACCTATTATTAGATTCTTCTAATAGTGAACTAATTAACTTCTTAATTTGTGTTCTTTAGATCTAGTTCATGCATAACAAAATAAGAGATTAATAAGAAAAACAATGTCCCTTACAATGTTGTATGGCTCGAAAAATGGGCACAAATAAGGTCACCTTCCTTATTTGTTCTTGAGCTTAAATGTAATGGATGATCCTCCAAAATCCCAATGTAGATATCCTCCTCTTGATTGCACCCAAAATAAGTCCCTTAAACTATTATATTAATTAACTAGATTAATATAGTAATACCCTTAAAATAATTCTAATAATATACTTATTACTACACTAGTAATCTTATATTGTGATTATAATTTATGGATGAACAATCTTTTGATTTTCTAAAAAAAATTTTAGAGAGTTGTGAGAAAGATGAGCAAAGTTGCATGTAGTATGAATGAATGAATGTGTGAATAAAATGAGAACAAAAATTCTCATAAAAGAGGAGCATGGAGTCGGGTAGAAGAGACAAAGAATTGGCATCTTACTTTTCCTTTTACTCTTATCAATATGTAGGTGTGTAAGAATAGGTAGTGTAGGTTTGATTATAATAATTTTAACCATGAAAATAAATCACCCATTATCCTCCACAACCTACAATATTTCGGTCCATTTACATAAAATGGACTACCATTTTATTTTGTCAATTTGTCATTTGTCACAAAATATGTCACATGTAGTATGTTACATGTTATTAATTAATTTAATGCATATTTATCAAATAAATATCATTTTATAAATTAATTAAATTACAACAAATTGACTAGTGATACTTGATCACATAAATAAAATGGGTCATATAATTATAATTCACAACATATTGTAATTATAATTAACCATTCATTCTTATCTCAATTGTTTCACAAACAATAATCAATTTTAGTAATAAAGTATTTTCATTACTAAAATAAATCTTATTTAATCCAATTACAATAAGATATAAATATTCTCTCTCACAAATGAATTGTTCAATTTAAAGGAATTGATTAACTTTCATCGTCATACAATTAATCAATTTGTCTATTAAGGGAATTGTCCTTTAGGTGTGACCTTAAGGGATCAACTGATCACCACCGTCAAACGACAGTAATGTCTTACTCTAGTTAGCTGATCATTACTGATTAATGTTGATCAGTTGACTATATAAATGAATCATCCCTTACGTATTCTTAATATGAGATTTAAACATGTGATCGCACTATTGTTGAGGACACATACTCCAACATTAATCCCACAAGAGCTTCCCCTTAACCCTAGACATACACTACTCAAACATATTAATGAAGAGGGAAGCGAAAGATGGACACTTTAACATGTGAATAACAAGAGGAAACATAATATAGAAACAAGTAATTGAGCAAACCATAAACATGTAAACAATTGAACCAAAGTAAATTAAGAGAAGGATTATACCAATAATGAATAAAGGAGGAAACTTGGTTGAAAATAATAAGGAATGAATCTCTTCTTCCTTCAAATTACAACCCACTAATCTAAATGTAAACTATTGATAATTGAAGAACTTGCATATACTAAAGAGGAATTGAAGATTAATTAAATTTAGATTAAAACTTGATTAAAGGAGAAATTGATAGATTAGATAAATTAATTAGGGTTCTTACATATTTGAGGGAATAATAGAGAGACTAATTATCTAATCTAATGGTGTGTCTAATGTAAGGTGGAATCCAAAAAGGTCTCATGCCTCCTCTTTCTAATGTAATATATATCTTATATACTAGTAATAATAGTAATAATAGTAATAGTAATAATAGTAATAATAGTAATAATAATAATAATAATAACAACAACAACAACAATAACAATAATAATAGTAATAATAATAATAATAATAATAATATTAATAATAATATTAATAATAATAATAATAACAATAATATAGCAAAAAAGAACTTTTTAGAGAGATGAATCTTCTCTCTCTATAACTGATTTTCTCTGTTTTGCGTCCGCCATTAACACACAAGTTCGAGCTCCATGGCGCGTGGAAGAGGGCGCCCACCAAAAGCAAGGACATCATTACACTCCTCAAGCTCTGCTGATCATCTTGATAGTACTTTGGTGTGCAATTCTGACTCTTTTTCCAAAACCCATGAAACCCCAATTCGTAATCCTGCATGTGCTAACGATTTAATCGTTAGTGCGTTCAATTCATCTACTTGACGAGGTAAATATTCTCGTTCTCCACCTATTCGCTTGGATCGTACCCCGTCTGTTCCTGTAATTCCATCTATTTCGACTATCGCCATGAATGTTCCCACACCTGTGAGTTCTGCGACTGTGTCTGTGACTGCTATTGCTGTTGCGGAACAGTTAGATAGTGGAGTTTCCATTGATGTGCCTGAAAGCATTGATGGTTCATCCATTTCTGCGACTGTTAGTGTTGTTACTTCGTCAGTTGTACCGGAGGTTCCTGTTATTGCTACTACTGTTGCTTCAACAGTTGCAATGGAAGTTCCTGCTACTGTTACAACTGATATGAGTTCTGGGTCTTCTACTGTTTCTCCCGGTACTAGGGTGGAGCCTTCAAAAAATTGGGCGGAGGTTGTGAAACCCAAGAACCCTATAGGAATGGGTCTGTTCTTGTGTGCAGACAGCCAATCTCAGGGGGACATTGATGTTGTTCTTGAGGATTTCCGGGAAGAACTTCAGGTTTGGCAAAATACCCTTATGGGGCATGTGATTGGCATGAAACCTTCCTTGAAGCAGATGAGTGATTATGCTACCAAGCATTGGAGTGGGTTTACTAAGCCAATTATTCTGTATTTCAAAAAGGGATGGTTTAGCTTTAGGTTTTCATCTGCTGAAGAGATGAACAATGTCCTTAAAGCTGGTCCTTGGAAGCTTAACACATATTCTCTTATTCTTAAGCAGTGGACACCCTCTTTCTATACTTATCATGGAGAAAGTTTCTACCATACCCATCTGGGTTCTTGTCCCTGATCTGGATCCTTATCTCTGGTCTAGTACAGTTCTTAGTAAAATGGCTAGCAGGATTGGCAGGCCAATGTTTGCTGATGTACCCACTACATGTAAAGAGAAGCTGTCTTTTGCTAGGGTAATGGTGGAAGCAGACATATCCTCAGCTTTGCCTGTTTCTGTGTGTCTCAACACTCCCTTTGGGCCTTCTGAGCAACACATTGTGTATGAATGGCTCCCACACTACTGCATTGAGTGTGGGAAGATGGGTCATCTTGAACATTCTTGCAAGAGGAACCAGGTTAAACCAAAGCCATGTGGTCCTCCCAAAGTCAAAAAAGTCTTTCAACCTGTGGAAAAACCTTGCCTGCTAGGTGGTACCTCAGTAGCTGTTGGGGCACCAGGTGCACTGCTGGGTAAGGCTCAGAGTTCCCTTGTGGCTCCTACTGCTACTGAAACGCATCCAAAAATGCAGCAAGAAGGACAAGGTGAGGGAAGCTCAAATAGCCTTGAAGAGAGTTCCCTCATCTGAGTCTCTGGATAACACTCAGGTAACTTTAACTAATGGTTTTGCTCCCTTGCTGGAGGCTCCTGGCCACACTCAAGATAATCCTGTTCACTTGGAGCCTACATCTCAGAATAATGTTACTGCAACTAGTTGTAACCCCTTGCTGCTAGGTGGTACCTCAGCAGATAGTGTGGGGGAGGTTCCTCTCTTAGCCATTAGACAGCAGACTCCACTGGCAGAGACTGTTTCTCCTCCTCACTCTCATGTAATGCATCTAGAATGCAGCAAGGAGGATAGGATGGTGGTGACTTAAATAGCCTTGAAGAGAGCATCCCTATCCAAGGATGTCCATGGGGATCAGATTTGCAGTTAAGAGGAAGGGCTTCCACCTGATAGAGATAAATGAAGCTCTCTACTTGGAACATTAGAGGGGGTAATGACCCTCTCAAACAGCAGGAAGTGCTTGACTTCTTGCATACTACCAAGGTAGATGTTCTAGGGGTCCTTGAAACTAGAATAAAGGAGAAAAATTCTAAAGCTATCCTTATTAGTAAGTTCCATGCTTATAAGGTGCTTACCAATTATAAGTATCATGTTAATGGCCGAATTTGGTTACTTTGGAGACCTGCTACTGTCTCTATCAACCCTCTTATCATTCATGGTCAGTTTCTTCATTGTGTTGTTACTCACCATGCAACTTGCCAGCAGTATCATTGTACTGTGGTTTATGCTAGCAATGATGCTAAGGAGAGGACTGAGTTATTGCCTGCTCTTTCTGCTATTAGTATCACTGTGAATAGCTGGATTGTTTTGGGGGACTTTAATGTTTTTAGGAGTGTCATTGAACGAATCAGTAATACTCCTCCTCATCTAGAGGATATTCTGGACTTCAATACTTGTTTGCTTCAGTGTGGTCTGGATGATATTCAAGGTACTGGATGTGAATTTACTTGGACTAATAAACAGGATGTGGGCACTAGAATGTGGTCAAAATTGGATAGAGCACTTATAAATCCTGGGTGGTCTAGTCAGTTCCCTGCTACTTCTGTGAATTTTCTGCCTGCTGGGATGTCTGATCATTCCCCTGTCCTTGTTACTGTTTTTGAGGATAAACACACTGGTTCAAGATTCATTTTCCTAAACTACTAGGTTCACCATCCTGACTATCACTCAATAGTTAAAGTTGCGTGGGAGAATCCTGTCCAGGGATCCAATACCTATAAATTCTTCTCTAAATTGAAGGCGGTCAAGTCTGGTCTCAAAAGTTTACATAAGCAGCACTATAATAGTATTACTCAAAGTGTTTGTTCTTCTAAGGAGAAGATGCATCAGTGCCAAGTAGCTATTCAGGGGAATACTATTTCTGCTGCCCTTCTTGACCAGAAAAAATCACTGTTGGATCACTATGTCAAGCTAAAAACTGCTGAGGGAAATATTCTAAAGCAAAAAGCAAAGATTGGGCACATATCTCAAAATGACTCTTTTACAAAATATTTCTATGCGAGGATTCATGAGAGAAAGCAGCAGCAAATCATTGGGCAAATAAAGGATATGAGTGGCTAGGATAGATTTGGCCTTGACAATGTAGGGCTTGCTTTTACTGAGTATTATGAGCATCTGCTGGGAACAGCTTCCACTATTGCTCCTATGGATGTGCATTTCATTCAGCAATGACCCTGTCTTCAAGCTCCAGATTATGAGGGGCTTACAAAACCTATTGAGCATGCTGAGATCAAGGAAGCTCTTTTTGATATTGGGTCTGATAAGAGCCCAGGGCCTGATGGGTTTTCCTCTGCTTTCTTTAAAGCTTCTTGGGATACTATTGGGTTAGATTTCTGCAAAGCTGTTCAGGCTTTCTTTAAGACTGGGAGAATGTGCAAGCAAGCTAATGCTACCTTGATTACTTTGATTCCAAAAAAGAAGGTTTGCTCTTCTGTTGCTGATTTTAGACCTATATCTTGCTGCTCCATTATGTACAAGACCATTAGTAAGATTTTAACCAAGAGATTGAAGCCTCTTCTTCCTTCTCTCATTGGCCCTGGACAGGCTACTTTTGTTCAGGATAGGAGCATTCATGAAAATATAATGCTCTTTCAATCTTTGGTTAAAGGATATGGTCAGAAATTTTTGACTCCCAGGTGTCTCATTAAAGTTGATATTAGGAAAGATTTTGATTCCTTGCAATGGGGGTTCATTAAGAATATGCTTAAGTCCTTGAACTTTCCCCCTTTGTTTATCACTTGGATAATGGGTTGTATCACCACTCCCTGGTTCTCCCTAAAAATTAATGGTACAACTCATGGGTTCTTTAGAGGGCAAAGTGGTGTTAGGCAAGGGGATCCCCTATCTCCTTACCTGTTTGTGATGAGCATTGAAATCTTGTCTAGGTATCTTCGGCAAATTTGCTCCCTGCCTAATGTATCTTACCATCCTAAATGCTCTAAGACCAAGCTTACTCATCTCATCTTTGCAGATGACCTTATGGTTTTCACCAGAGGTGATGTACCTTCTGCTACTGCTGTTTTAAACAACCTGGGCTCTTTCTCTGCTTGGTCTGGCCTCCATGCCAATAGTGATAAGACTGAGATCTATTTTGGGGGAGTGCCTGCAACTGTTAAGCATCAAATTCTTCAAGCTACTGGTTTTTCTAAAGGAGACTTTCCTTTCAGGTAGCTTGGGCTTATTCTTAACACTGCCAGGAATACTACTGACATGTATGGTCTCTGATTTCCAAACTTTAAAATACTGTCCAACACTGGGCTACTAAATTCCTCTCTTTTGCTGGGAAGGCTCAGTTGCTCAATTCTGTGGTTTTTGGCTTGGCTTCTTTCTGGACTGCTAATGTTTTATTGCCTAGGAATATTCTGAAGCATCTCAATAAAATTAGCAAGAACTTCTTTTAGGGGATTGGTGATGGCCAAAGGAAGTGAGTCCTTAAGAGTTGGGGTAGTATCTGTACTCCCTGGAAGAAGGGAGGTTTTTATATTAAGGAGATGCTTTCTTGGAACAAAGCAGCACTTACTAAATGGTTTTGGATCCTGGATGTAAAGCAGCAGGGGCTTTGGTTTTCTTGGACTACAACTTATCAATTTGATACAGTTTGGTCTGCTAAGTGTAAAGATAGATATGCTGAGCATTTAAGGAGCATTCGTACTGTCAAAGAGGAGATTTTAGAGAAAACATGATCCATAACTCTTGCTAGGGATCTGCTAAACTCTTGGACTCTGAGGGGAAAATTTAGCATGCAGGCTGCTTATGACTGGTTTAGGCAACCTCAGCCTATTCTTCCTTGGACTAAAGCTCTGAAGAGTCCTAGTGTTGTCCCTTGTCACGCTTTCATCACCTCCCTGGCTGTCCAGTGCAAACTTGCTACTACTGGCACTCTCATCTCAAAAGGAATGTACCTTGTCAATAAATGTGTCCTGTGTAAGCGGGATGGTGAATCCCATATGCACTTGTTCTTTCAGTGCTCTTATGTATAAGAAGTCTGGCATGGTGTCCTTTATTGGCTAAAATTGTCCAGCAGAACTGATAGTTGTGAGGCTAAGTTGGTTTGGAACAATAGTAGAGTTTCCCGTAGGCATTGGAAAGCAGCCTGGTACACCAGTTGTATTGTTGCTACTGTCCATCATGTATGGCAGGAGAGGAATTCTCAGGTGTTTTGAGGCATTGAATGCACCCCTAAGCAGATTTTATGGAAGTTGCAGCTGATCATCGGTAGTAGAAGGCTCAGTAAGGTGAAGGCTAAGCACTATGATTCCCTTCTAGTCTCTCTCAACACAGCCTAGGAATTTCTAGGCTATTAGTGGTTATTCCTTTTGTTTGAAATATCTCTTGTATCTTCTATTTTTCTTACCCCATGGTGGAGGAATAAGAGGATCATAAAATTTCTGCAAAAAAAATAATAATAATAATAATAATAATAATATATAATAATAATAATAATAATAATAATAATAATAATAATAATAATAATAATAATAATAATAATAATAATAATAATAATAATAATAATAATAATAATAATAATAATAATAATAATGCGTGGGACTCAGGAGGGGCTTTCCATGCTGCTGGTTGATTTCCATAATGCGTTCAACCTTGTTGACCGTTCAACCATGCTTAAGGAGGTCCGCCGTCGTTGCCCGGCTCTCT